>NC_140581.1:1178125796-1180838296 GCF_964204655.1 Triturus cristatus
GTCCACCGGGGCCCGGGGAGGCTCTCCCTGGCCTGGCTAGGGTTCGGAAGCTGGGCCCGGGTCCGGGGCTTGTGCTCCGTCCCAGTGTCCCAGGGAGCGGGAGCCCCCCGTCCTGCAAGCCAGCCGAGGGTCCATGCGCTGGGGAAGGGTGTCCACCGGGGCCCAGGGAGTTTCTCCCCGGCCTGGCTAGGGTTCTGAAGCTGGGACCGGGCCCGGGGCTCTTGCACCGTCCGGCGGGCCCCGGGGTGCGTGAGCCACCCCCGTCCTGCAAGACAGCCGAGGGTCTAGGTGCTGGAGACAGGGGTCCACCGGGGCCCAGGGAGGCTCTCTCCGGCCTGGCTGCTATCAGAAGCAGGGACCGGGCCGGTGTGCAGGAGTGGCTGGCTTTATCTGCTACGCTGACGGAGCGTAGTTTTCTGCCCACCCCTATACAACCTTGTGGTTTGTGAGAACCCGTCCTGCGGCCTGGTAAGGGTCCGGGTGCCCGTGACGGGGTCCATTGGGCGAAGGGAGGCTCCCCAGACCTGGCTGGGATCAGAAGCAGGGACCGGGCCAGGTGGGTGGGTGGCTGGCTAAGTCCTTTCCACTGCGTAGTAGGAGTTTGGTTAGGGCTGGGCGGACTTTGCGTAGCGCCACTACGCAGAATTTTGAAAAAATTTGTGGAAAACGAGAGCACATCCTGAGTAGGGCTGGGCGGACTTTGCCTAGCGCAACTACGCACTATTCTGAAGAAAATTGTGGAAAACGAGCGCACAACCTCATGGACTGTGTGCCCGGGACGGGACCCTCGTGCTTGGGCAGGCTCCCCGACCTCCCCAGCCTGGCTGTGTTGAGAAGCAGGGACCGGCCCCGGGCCTCCTGATTTTTGGTCAGGGCCTGGGATCCCACGTCCTGCGGCCTGCCAAGTGTCCATCTGCCCGGGACAAGGGACCCTGGTGCAGAGCCCCGGAGCCCTGCAAGGGCAGGCGGGAGCCCTACCGCTATGGCTCGGTGTGGGCAGCTGGGAGTCCTTCCGGTCCCGGCCATCTGGTCGCACCTTTCCCTCGGCCATCTGGTCGCGCGCAATGCTTTCCAATGGGGCGACCAGATGGCCGGGCCGGCCTGGAAGTCCCGATGAGGGTCCATTCGCCTCGCGGATCCCAGCCAGGGCTCCAGGAGGCCGGGCGTGTCCGCGCCTAGGGTCCCCTCCGTCACTCGGAGCGCGAGGGTTGCGGTTGCCAAGGCTTAGTGGATCCAATCCGGACACTAACACCGTAGCGACCCTCATCCTTCGTGGGACAGTCGCCCTCCAGAAGCTGGCCTTCCTTGAAGCCTCCTGGACCCCGTGGGTGACGATCCAAGCTACCCATCTTCTAAATGGAAGCACGCGACATTGAAGGGCTCTTTTTCCTGAGCCCCCTGGTCACTGTGCCGTGACCCAGACTCTGTCCCCTCTGCTTTCAGGTCCTTCTCTTCAAGATCGACATCTTCAATCTTCACGACATCGACGACACTTCTTGCTAGCAGCAGTTCTTCACGTTTTGCCATTGAAAATCAGCCCGCGATCCGACATCGAAAACGACCTATGCACCCGGCTTCCCTGGGGCAGATAACAGTGGTACCTCGGTACTCTCGTGGGTGTGGGCCCTTCAAAAGCTTAACTCTAAACTCTTGAACTAGCTTATACCACTGCACACGTCTCCCATGGGTCCCCTTTCTCACTACCTTGGGTGGTTTCACAAGGGGTCAACAACCCTAAATGCCCTAGGCATTGTCTGTAGAATTTTCGTGGTTCTTATAGCACTTTTTTAGTATATGGTTTGGTCCCTCCCCTGGGGCCCTATGATTCCAGTGCTATTTATTGTAACTATGAATGCTTGTTTGAATTGTATCTATTGTATCTTTACCTTCAGCCCCATAAAGAGACTAGTGGGATTATTCTTAGAATAAATACATATATTTTATATATATACACCTGTGTGGACTACTCTTTCATTTGGTTATTCAAGAGGTTATCTATGGTAATACAATAAGCTTAACACACCTTGTAGAGTTAGCCTGAAGGCTGCTCTCCACAGCTACCACTAGGATAGCTTTCTTTAAAGGTTGTCTTTTAACCTATCACCATACGAGTCGAATTGGACTGGTGCAAGGTGTCCCCTATAACTAGTGGACAGCATATGCCAGGCCAACTTCTCACACTGGGGCCCTGATTAGCAGGGTTCCAGCCAGACTATAGCCAGAAACCAGTGTAAACATCAGGAAAAATGGGGGCAACATAAGAGGCAGATCCTACTCTCCTACAGCGGAGAGCACATTCACCTGATGTGAGATATCATCAATATTTGGGCTGTAGTAATTCACTAATGTGTATAGGGTCTGATGAATATTTACTTTGGCAACAATATAAAAGCCTCCCATTGTTGGCCTTATAACCAACCAACTCCATACCAGACTTTTAAATATCAAGGCTACACCTTTGGTACAATATGATTGGTCTGTAATAACTATATCTTCCACCCATTTGTGTTTTAGAATTAAATCTCTGCATTCCTGTCTCCTCAGATGGATTTCCTGCAACATAAATATTTGCGCACTATGCTGCTTTAAATATTGCAGAATGGAATGCCTTCTCTTTTTAACCCTCAACCCATTCACATTCCAGCATAATATCTCTAACGGCCGTGACCCCTCAACCCAGTGCTCATTTTTTTTCTTTTTTACTTTTGTTTTCTCCCCTTTCCTTTCCTTCTGTCCGAAACAACTACTCCTAAGTGGTGCTCCTACTCTGCCAATTAGAGGACTTAACGTTTTATGTTTTTTTCCACACTGCTCCCCACCCCTAGTGCCCACCCCCCCGGAACCCTCCCTACTCTACCACTAGGCCTTTCCATAGCCTATTTGAGCTGCCCCCCTGAGGAAGAAAAGTAGTGCCTTACTTATTTGCTCTATTCGAAAATCCCCGAACCCCCCCCCCCCGCCTTTCATCACCCGTATAAAATTATACACTTTTTCTGGATCATGGAAGTTTTACATTTTGTTCTGCCACATCACATTTAAGGTAGCCGGAATTCTGAGCTGTACTGTTGCACCAAGTCCTTTCAGACTTGCAATTCTATTTCCCAGCTCCCGCTGTCTATCCGCAGTTTCTTTAGAGACATCATATCTAATCTTGAAGGTAACTCCTGATGCTTGGAGCGATTTCTCTTTCAAAGCCAGACTTAGAATCCTCTCTTTTACAGTGCAGGATAAGAAGTTAACCAAAATCTTACACTGGCTTTTTCTTTCTGGGCGTAGTTTAAATGGATCCATGTGCACTTGTTGCATTTCTACTTGCAGGTTGGCAAAACTCTCTTTCTGTTGAAATACACTTCTCAGAAGTTGAATCACAAAAGATTTAATATCTTTTCCCTCCGCCCCTTCATTAACCCACAAACTTTTAACATTGTTTCACCTGGCATTATTCTCCAACCTTTCCATCTTGTCTGACAGCGATTTCTTTCTTTGTTTCAGGCGTACTACTTTGAATCCGGATCCCAGAACCTGTGTCCATTGCGCTAGATTTTCTAGTTTTGTTTCCAAGTTAATGCACATAGCCTGAATCTCCTTTTGATTGGCTTCAGAAATTGAAAAACGATCTTTGATTTCTTGGACAAGTTTGCCCCACAGCCCCTGGACCGATTCCACTTCCCTGGACTCCTCTTTTCCTGGCTCTGCATCCACTGCGGGGGAACAAAGGATGTTTCCTGCTGCCACCAGGTCGCCCTCACTCACCATGTTTGACTCTTCTATCTCTAGACATGCAAAAGCATTTTCTGTGGAGACCTCTGGGTGTACTATTGTGATGCTTTGCCTTCCTGCGTCCCCACCTGCTTTCATGACTCTTGTGCATGCGTTTTCCCTTATATAGTTCTTGAAGACTTCACTGCTTCTCCCCCTTCTCCTTGCACAGGTCTTCCCTAACCTTAAAATAGGATTTCAGTGAGGGAATGATCTTAGGGGGCTTGGACGCTATCTGGTCCTGCTTTTCCTTGCGTTTCTGGGCTGAGTCAGCCCTAGCAGAGTCCTTAATTGGTTGCTTATTGGCCCTAGATCTTATGTGCCTTATTGCCACCTTCGTCTATGCTTGGGAGCCATTTTTTCCCAACCCAGCTCTCTCACTATTTTCTACACACTCAGAGTTTCGTGACCTCAAAGCATACCGACTCACAACCTCCTTTTAGCTCCCCACCTGAACTCTATCAGCTTCTTTTCCCCCCTTTGCTACTATATCCTGCCAAAGACTAATGGCTGGCCAGGACCTACTATCAAGCCTAGACTCGACGTCCATTAGGGCATATTCATTCATACCGCCTCCTTCGTTTCCTGCACATTTTCTACCAGCGTTCAAGCCCAAACTGAATTGGACGCATCGGATGCCTCCACAACTGGTGCTGACTCTGCCTATGTTAGCCCCCACGCTTGAATTTTAAGAAAGGTGAAAATGTTGGTTTGCATTTAATGAGCAACATTTGTAAATGCATGATTTCATTTATTTAAAGAAGGTTATCAGTAAATTGTTTTATGATTAAAGGTTGCCTTGAGCCCTTTTCGTACACTTAATGTGATTTGCTATAATATGTACTGTGCGAGCGGAGCGCGTGGGTGTTCTTTTACACTTACTAGAATACATGTATGTTCATAACAGTGGCTGATATAGCAGCTCAGTGTGTGTAGCATCTCCTCAAAGATCTACAGAAACATTTTTCTTGGTTTGATAAATTGAGCACCATTAAGTCTTATGATATCCCCTATTACTAAGGCACCTAAAAACAATACAGTTCATGGTGGGTGCTGTATGTATAACCATTAACATTATCATAGATATTTATAAATGCAGTTAGAGTCTATGTAGCACTGGTGTATGAAGGCTAATAGTGTGAATGCTAACTCTGAGGGGAATGATTTACCCGATAGCCATAACAATCCTCTCTCTCTGTCACGATTCTCTGTGCAAAACCCGGGTTGCGTGATATTGCTGTTGGGGGGGGTCTCAACTAAGGGTGGGCGGAATTTGCGTAGTCGCTTTACGCAAATTATCGTGAAAGTGTTAAAAATCTCTGCAAGCACGCGGAACTTTTACGAAGACGTGGAATTGCTTGTCCCGCCTGTTAGTGATTTTGCATGCTCGCGGGGAAATATATCGCTAACTTGCCCATGCAGTCGCTAATGGGCGCGGCCATCTTGTTTTTCACTGCATATTTCCTTTTCCAGGTCGCCTATTGCGTGCTCCCGCCCGTTCGCGGTGAGTATTCCCTGTTCGGGAACGCGTATTACGTGTCAGCGAAGCTTTGTGTGTTCTTGCGGGGGAAATATTGCGCGAACTTGCCCACGTGGTCGCAATGGGCGTGGCCATCTTGTTTTTCACTCTATTGCTATGGTTCTGGGCCTGCTTTTGAATCCTCACTCTATCTTTTCAGTTCTTTGTTTCTGGAAACTTTTTTTAAAATCATTTTTATTTATTATCTATCTCTATTATCCTCATTCTATATTTTGAGTTTTTTTTTTTAATTTTTGTGTTTTTCACTCTTTTTCTATTACCTGCTTTTTAAATTTCTTTTACTTACTTTTTTAATTCCTACCTTTTCTTTTCTGCCCCCCACCTACCCAGAACCATGGCAAAGGGCCACAGGGCTCGTAGCCGTAGCCAGAGCTGCGACCGCCTTCCTTGCAGAAGGCGGCGCCCACGAGGGGTGCAGGCACGGGCGTTATTTGGTGCGGCGGAGGTGGCCACACTGGTTTTTTTTGTGTAGCACCACCTTCCCTTAACGCTGGCAGCAGGCGGCAGGCTTGAGTCCGGGTACGGGCTCCAGGAGCGTCGGCAGCGGTGGGGAAAGGTGATCCGGGCAGTGTTTCGCTGCTCTGGTGTCCGGTGCACCAATAACCAGCTGACGCACCGGTGGTCCGATATTCTGGACCAGGGAGCAGGACCTGCTGGACCTGCCAGGAGTGGAAGTCCCGGAGCTTGGTGAGTAGTTATTTAATATTACTACTTTGTGTTCTTCTGCTCTGTGTTATATATTGCGAATATATTTTTTTCCGACGCACAAGAATGCTGCTGCTCACATTGCAGGTAAATTACGTTTAAAAATCTTCTGTGATTGTTATGACACAGGTGCTCGGCGCTACTAATCTTACTTGTTTGCAACTTTGCACTCGCTTGGCCTGATTATGTAAGAGTTTACTTTAGAGAGCTTCAGTTAAGTAATGCTAGAGAGACTCTAGTCCTTCCTTTGTCCTCCTGCCACTAAGAAGAGATAGTGGTGGATTGATAGGTTTAGTTACTTATTAGTATTAATTGGTAATTTTTAAGTGGTCTGCGTGAAGCATCCTCTGTCACGTCTCGTGCTGCTAAGTGCTGCTTACCCCAATCCTTAGTAGAACCTTTTGTAGTTTGTTTAGAGAGTGTTAATAGGCTTATTATCACTAGCAGAACATCAGCAGCAACCAACCAACAATTTGGTGTATGCAAAAATGTATGCATGTGTTCTCCATCTATGCATTTTTGAGGACTAAAATAAATGGAAATGCAGACTTAGTGAACAATTGGCCCGTCTGGAATAGGTGGGCTAGGTCAGGTGGTACTTAGGCTTACTAGACGGTCCTTGAATCTTGCAATACTACTAGTCGATCAGATTAGATAGGTCAATTTTATTGCAATTGTTGTAACCCAAAATGTTTTTTGAGTGTATTTTAAAATATTTTATTTGTTTCACACCAATCATTAATGTTTGTCTCTTTCTTTATTAAATCTTACATGATCAACAACCAAGAAGACGGAGTCGGAGTCAGTGGGACAACAACATGCCTTCCAGGGACAGTCACAGGACCACTCCTCTACCGAGGGCTCTGCTGCTGGCCCCAGTAAGTCCTCCAGTGGTTAATATTAATAATTATATTTCCCTAACTTTTACTGCAACTTATTTTTTCCGAACTATTATGTCGGTTTCCTAATTCTATTTTTTACTACTACTATTTGTCTGTAGCTGAGCTTGCCCAGTTGGCCACTCTTTATTTAAAAGGTTTTAAATAAAACTCAGATTCACCAATAGCTCTAGCCATTGAGTCCAGTCCTTTAGGTTGTCCTCTTCTACTACTTCTTGAGGCTTTTCGACAATTCCCACCAACAAAATGCCCAACCAGATTTGACTATTTTTGATAGGATAGGACATACTACTACTGTTGTAGGGATTATGCACGTACAGAACTTTGCAAAAGAAAATAGGACGTTGGTGATGGGAGGTTGGACCTTCCTCACACCTCAATCAGAACCCACCAGAATCCCCTGACTGACAAGTTATAGTGTCTCATTAGCTCTCCGACCCCCCCACCCAAGATACCCAATGAGTAGACAACCCAGAACATAACACTCCCGACCTCTCAGTCGCGGAAGCAATGCACACCCTTTCGCTCACTCACTTGTGTAAGTCCACACCAAATACCACCGAGTCTATGCAAGTTCAAACGTTTTATTTTCATCTGACAAGCTCTGTACATTGTTCTATAATGCAGCACCAACAGCAAAATGCATAAGTTTAAAACAATAAACATTGTTACACTTAGTTACACTTACAACTACAACTCCATAGAAGACAAAAGGCGAAATCATGATAACTGAACAGTGGTGGAAGAACCATCCTCCCCTTGGTAGGAATATAGTTTATATAAAACTATAAATGAAGATCTATGAGCGAATTCTGGGGACCCCTCACCTTAGAAGAACATAGTACTGGTTACATCATAAGCTCTGCAAAGCTCTGGTTCGTAGAAGGGAATCTTCCGTCTATTATGAGAAAAATGGTGCGCGTTAGTATATTGCAAGCATTTCTCAGTCGTGCCAAAAAGTGTAGCATTTTTATGGATAAGCAATATGGACTAACACCAGAACTCCATAACAAAGTGGCTTCTTTTTCGACCTTGTACGCAGCGCTCAGACAGTAGCAGTATGAGCTCATGTGGGCTCAAAGGCATCTTACAGAACAAGCTGCGAGGTAACGTGCGCACAAATAAGACACAAAGCTAAAATGGTTGCATGGCTCAGGATAACTTAGCAAAGACTAGAATGACCCTAGGGACCATATAACACTACTAGTGTCTACTCTACTACCTGATTTGTACTAGTGATGTATGTTGTATATGTATATATGAACTTTTTTTTCAGTCTTGCTAGTGAAAAAGAATAAATAGGGGGAGGTGTATATGGCATCTAAAAAATGATTGTTATTTCTAGGCGTTCTACCGAGCACCAGTGCCGGGGCCAGCGGCGATGGTGACACGCCCGCTGAGGGTGCAGGAGGAGGAGATGCGTCAGTTGCAGGAGGAGCTGCAGGGGGTGAGCCCGCAGTAGTGGCGGGCGGTGGTAAGTTATATTCCTAATCCTTAATATTGACATTACACTCGCTGTAAGGGTGTACTTTATACTGTGCTTTTGAGATTTAAGTAAAAATTTGTTGTGAATGGTTGAAGAAGACACCCTTTACTTAGCAATATAATTAGCGGCAGGAGTGTTGAGTAACCAATGGCCTCTTCTATCTGACTTCAACTCAGCTGTGAAAGTTTTATGGAGAAGACTAAAAGTCAGATCAGATGACCTTGATGGATGGGTTGAACGAAAAGGCAAAGAAGGGTGGAAGGAGGAAGGACTGGCGAGATTTAATATTTATGACTGGCAGAGAAGGATACGTGGGATGCATGCATAGGTGGCTGATAGGTATCAGATGCATGGGTGGTTGAATGCCTGAAACTCCCACAAATGTTAGAGGCTGAGGAAGTGCGATGATAGATACATACCACAAATGTTATGTACTGTGCTTGCTAGTGCTACTGTGCCACTATTTGTAGAATTAATTTGTCTTACTGCTTTGCTAAGAGTATATTTTACAATAGTCTTGTTTTTTCTTCTTGATATAGCTACTCCTTCCAAACCAGACAGGAAGGAGTTGGCAGCCATGGCCTGGCGCCGGAAGCTGGAGGCCATAAGAAATGAATACCGGCGGTTGGTGGTTCTAGCGGAGGAGGAGGAGGCGGCAGCAGCTGCAGCGTCCTCCAATGCCCCGGGCCCCAGCCACTCCCCTCCAGTGTTACGGCACCGCCGTCTGGCAGCCGCCCGCCGCCATACTTTATTTAGTAGCACTGCTGGATGCAATTGCCGCTCATTGAGGCGCCACATGGCCCGCCTAGAGTAGCGTATCTTTTGGTGGGTGGGACTCGGGCGTTGAGGTTTTCACTTTAGTTATGGACATGGACAATTGGACATTTAATTTGTTGGACTTTTTTGTTTCGACAATGGTTGGGCTTAGGGAGAGGGGTGGATCAGGTGTTGTTGTGGGATTTTTTATATAGCTTATTTTTGTTAGGGGATTAAATTATATATTTAAACTTTACATACGATGTTGTTAATGTTTTGTGGGTGGGGTTACTGTTTTACGTCATACTATTTCCTTGCTGCTGCAAGGCCACAGCCAGTGTTTGATTTAAATAATTGGCTGACTTTGTAAGACACAAACAGATAGATGCGGTACCCCTCACTGAGTGACTTGTCCTACTAGTACTGTCAGTCTCTCCTCCTAGTCCATTATTATACCTCCCCCCAAATATCTTTTCTTACCTGTGATTGATGTTTGAGTTAGGCACAGCGATGGCTGCATGACGATGAAGGTTTGGTTTCCGAAGAGAATGGAGATGCCATGGTTGTTGTGGTTGTAGTTGACACTGGCAGTAGCATTTACAAAAAAAGAAAATGAGACAGTCTCCTGTGAGAGACTCTGGGAGGAGTAGTAGAGCAAAGTAAATAAAACATAATGGTGGCGGGGATAGCCTAGTACAACATGTTACAAACTGTAGTTGTGTCGAGTCACTCAACTAGGCCTACACTCGACATAAGCGTAACCTTTAGTGCTGTGTGTAATAGGATGACAAATCCAATCGACGCCGGCAATTAATGATGATGGATTATGTTCCTTTGGTAAAAAAGTTACCTCGCAAATATACTGATCATGGGTGGACAAGCAGAAGAAGATCCTCACCCTGCCTTGAAATTGAATTAGTGTTGCTTTCGCCACATCCGCCCCAGTAAACGTGTGATCAATTATTGGTGTACATTTAATTTAGTCACACCTCACTAAATCACACAGCCCGGGGGAAGAGGGTTAGGGTTTGATGAATGGTTGGGAAGGGGGGTTTGGGGAAAGTTTTGACAAAGAAAAACAGTACGCATGGACAAACAACAAAACACAATCTTTGTAGACTACCATATCCATAAATCTGTTAAGGGGGAAAAAGGAAATGCATGCATGATGATGATAACTCAATGGTTGATGATATAAGTAGTACTTACTAACTACTACTAGACAGTACAGGGCAACAGTATATTAATATTATGCAATTTGCCTTGCCTGTCTGCCCTCAGAGGGACCCGTATTACATACAATTTGTGTTCTGTTGTACCGGGCCTACTTTTAAAGATAGCCAAGAAAATTTAAAAATAGCAGTAGGGATGAATTATAAGCAGAGAGCAAACATAATAATAATAATAATAACAACAACACACGGTAGTAATGATTGAAGACAAAAATTGAATTAAAAGATGATGAAAGTTGATACTGTTACTTTGTTATCCTGGTCAAAATGGGGAGTTTCATCTCGTCATTCCTCTTGGTCCTCCCTTCCATGGATGCTCTGTCCATCAATCTTGGATGACGCCACTGCCTGCCTGGCTGATGTAGATTCATTGGTAAGGTAAGTGTGCGTTGTTTTTTCAAGTATAGCACAGGGTAAGGGCTGGCCTGTAATTGTAAATGGAAAAACAAAAGCGATATTGAAAAAAGTGGGAAGAAAAATCATAAATTATGGTGCAGTGCAACAAGAACACTTTCAGAGGCGGCATGGATACATCATGTCTACTCTAGTCTGTTTCCTGCATTAACCTACAACAACAAAAGGACAGAGCAGGCCCGGCACTGCAAGAGGGAACATGGCGGCCGCTAACTAACGGCCGCGGTCACGCTCCCTCGGGTCTCCCTGCTGAGACTGATGTTGAAGCCCCAATTTTCTTTTTTTATTTGGTAATCTCCTTAATTTGCCCTCACCTGCTGGCTGATATGCGGGGAGATCTCGCCTTTCCCGGTTGCGGCGTTCCGACGGTTCCAGGCCTTCGCTTTAGCAGGGTGGAGACTGGAGGTCGGCGCTGGAGGTGGGGAGAGGCCGCGCACGAGAGGAGACGCTGGGACATCGCCTGCTTGTTGCTCCGGTTCATCGGAGGCAGAGTCAGCACCAGTTTTGGTGTACACCTGGGTCTTCAGATTTGGGAATTTTGCGAGGCAGACGCCAAGCAGCTGGGGGGATTCCCCTGTGTGAGACACCAGCGACCAGCTCCCCATGGAGGCACCAGTAACAGTAAGACTGACTCAATTTGCTTTCCTGAAGGTAAGGGGGGATCAAAAATCTTTTCTGGGAGAGAGTGTTTTACTGACAGCCTCCCCCCACCTTACCAAGTGAGAGCTTTCGTGATTTCCTGGCCACTCGAAAAAAAGGGAGAGGCACCTCTTTATTGTATGGAGAAAAACGACGTAATAAAAGTGGGTATCTCTCCACCTAAAATAAGTAGGTACACCCTGCGAGCTAGAGCGGCTCATTTATCTTCTAATACAGCCATTATTCAGTCGATTCTGTCTTCTCTGGTTTCCCCCCCATCTCTGAAGTCAGAGCATCAATTAAACAACGTAGGCAGGGTGGGATTACAACTGACAGTGGGACCGCCGTTAAGGGGAGAGTGGTCAATAAAGGCAAAGGAAGAGGCAGGGGTAAGAAAACATCCCCTTTAAAAACGAAAATCACGCCATCTCTAAAAACATACTATCAAGTCATATCCCTGTCCACGTCCATGGCCCCGGCTTGCCCAACTACTAATACTAGATATCAGCTCTATCCACTAGTGAAACCACAAGGAATGTCATTCAGGCCAGCCCAGCGGGGGGTGATCCTGGGTTTCAGGACCCCTCAGCTGGTAGCGTAGGCGAGTTAACGATTAAAACCTTGGGAGTTTTTGATCAAGTTTTTGATCAAGCACTAACTCCGGTAGTGGTGGTAACCGATCCTATACTTTCATCTATAGTGCCTGAAATTGAATCTGTGGTCCACCCTGCGGTGAGCCTTTCTTATAGATTTTCCGTCTTTGGAACACAAGATGTGCAGGAGCAGGAGCGGGCACAGGAGCAGGAAGTACAGCAAGGGGCCCACACAAGTATAACCACTCCTGTCCCCGAGGAGTGTGTTCTTTCAGTTCTCACTACGCATTCATTAGCTGATATACTTATGGCTATGAAAGAAGAGATGACCAGCAGGTTTATAGTATCAGAGATGAACCAAGCTGAACTGGCTAGTAGGTTTTCTGTGTCTGAAGCGAATCAGGCTGCTATTCGATAATCATGTGAGGTGTTGGCTCAGAAACTGGAAGAAGTTACCCTGAGGACTGACACAATTGAGTCTGAGATTTCCAAGATAAAAGATACAATTCAAACGACTTCAGCAGATTTGGTAAAGCTATCTAAAGGATGACCTAGAGCGACTGGAAAAACATTCCAGGAAAAGCAACCTGAAGTTCCTAAATATCCCGGAAGCTCTTGAGGGGACGGACATTAAGGGGTTTGTGATTTCTTTATTAAATGGCACAGTTTTGAAAAACTCCCCAAGTATCAATCTTGTACACAAAATACAAAGAGTACATCGGGATCCCTTTAAGAGAAACCCGGGAAGGCAGAAACCTAGGAAAATACTTGTGAACTTTTTGTCCTACTCTGTTAAGGAGCTGATTTTGACTGCTGCACTCAGGGAAGGTGTGATATCATCTACACTCTCGGGCTTATCCCCCGTCTCCTTCTCTATTAGATCTGATATCTCCCACATAACTGCAACGAGACAGTGGGAGTTGGGGAAGAGGTTAGCAGAATTAAATAGTTTGGGGGCGAAGGCTCAATTGAGGTTTCCTGCCACACTACGCGTGATGTGGAACTATTATATGCACCTGATTCGTACAACTGAGAAGGTGGATGCCCTTATTGTTAAAATCCAAAGGGAAAAGGAGGGCAATGAAGGAGGGATTCGAGGTTAAGGGTGCTTTCAGCTTCAAGTCCCAAGTCTTGATAGTTAAGCATCCCAAGTCTTTAGAGTTAAGCATTAGTTTATAAGTGTTACCCGAGGGAGGGGCGACCGAATAGGCTTAGCCTATTGGAAGGGAGGGTTCCTCAGGGTGAAGGGGGTCACAGGGGGTGGGGGGGATGGTGGGGTACACCGGGTGGGGAGCAGTGGGGAAAAAATATATATTCCTCATCTCATTTGTATTTTAAGAAATGCTGTCTAGTTGGAGAAAGGGGTTCATTAGTCGATGGCAGGTAATTTTAAAATGGACAGTAAAGTCAGCTTTATTTCTTGGAACGTGAACGGTGTAAGGCGCCCACGCAGGCAAAGGCTGATATTTAAGTACCTAGATCTCTCCCCAGCCCAGGTCTTTCTTTTACAAGAGACTCATTTGACCTCTGCAGAATCTGGTTTAATTTCTTCCAAAATCCCTTGGATAAATAGTTTTTGTTTTTCGCAACAATCAATCAACAGTAGAGGTGTTGCAATTGTGGTGACGAGGGAGACCCCCCTGTGTAATTAAATCTCTTCAGACGGATCAAACAGGGAGATGGATAGTGGCCCAGATGGACTTTGGAGGATTAGAAATAGCTTGTTCTTCCTACTATGGCCCCAACTTGGACGACTCCTCATATATCTGTAAGTTGCAAGCTAAACTGATGAAGGCGACTCCCCCCTTGCATATAGGAGGCGATTTTAAAGTCCTCCTTGACCCACTTAAAGATAGGTCTAATTCGTGCCGTGTCTTAGGGGTCCTGAGATCTCGTCGGGCCATGAAAAATCTGTTGTATGATATGGACCTGGTTGATGTCTGGAGGGCTAAGAGGGGAGATCTCCAGGGGTTTACATTCTATAACAAAAAATATCATCATTCATCAAGAATAGATTATATTTTAGTCAATAGGGATGTGTTAGACAATTTACTCAAGGTATCTGTACTACCCAGCCACCTCTCTGACCATGCCCCAGTTTCATTTTCATATTCCAGGAAAGGTTATATTCCACAATTTAGATGGACCCTGAATAGATCAATGCTGTCAGATCCCGGAATTATTCAGTTTATTAAATCATCCTCCTCTGAATTTTTTTTTATATTAAACATGGGCTCTACAACCATAGATTATGTATGGGACGCTTATAAAGCTAGCCTCAGAGGCATGTTGCATGGTCTAATATGTTCCGAAAATCGAGCTAAGGCCCAGGAACTACATTCCATTGAGGAAAGGATTGTGGAACTAGAAGCTGAGAGGAATTGTCCCAACCAGGAGAGTTTAGATAGACTGGTACACGTTCAGAAAGACCTGGAGGGGGCTAGGCAGGAGCTTAGGAGTATGTTAGACTAGAAGTGTAGGGCACAATGGCTTTCTAAAAATATACAAAACTTTGAATATGGGGAAAAGGCTGGTGCTCTATTAGCATGGAAAGCCAGAGTGGATTGATCAAAAAACAGCATCAATGAATTGATAATCAATAACAATGGGGATAAATCTAGCAAGGCAGAGGAAATGCAAATGTGTCTCCTCTCTCTTTTTACGGATCTGAATAAGGAGAACCTGGCCCCTCCCCAAGACAAAATATAATCTTGGTTACGGGGCAAATCCCTACCTATTTTAACTGAAGCCAGTTGGGCCTTTATTGACGCCCCTATCACAGTAGACGAGATTAGGAATCAAATAATGAGGTCTAAAAATAATAAAGCTTCTGGAATGGATGCTCTTCTGAACGAAGTTTAAAAACTTCTGTCAGACGAATTGACTCCGGTACTAGGTACTTTGTTTAACTCAGTTTATAGACCAACAGGTGAGGTCCCTAGATCCTGGAGGGAAGCTATCATCGTTTTGATATTGAAGCCGGGAACTGACCCACTAAAGGCCGATTCCTATCGTCCAATCTCCCTGCTGAATGCCGATTATAAGAACTTTATGGGCATTCTAGCGGGGAGAATGGCTAAATTGGTTCCTAGCCTGGTTAATATTGATCAGAAGGGCTTCTTATTAGGGAGGTACGTCCAGGAACAGTTGTTGATTGGGAACATTGATCTGGCCGTGGTAAGAGCAGACCCCTTGGCAGTGGTGGCCTTGGACACGGCCAAGGCATTCAATAGGGTCTGCTGGAGGTATCTCTGGGAGGTCCTTGAGAGAATAGGCTTCGGCCCTGTTTTTGTTCAAACCTTGAGGAAATGCTACCAGGGAGCCTCCGCAACGATCCTGCTGAATGGTACGCTGACCCCTAGTTTTGACATCCAGAGGGGAACCAGACAGGGGTGCCCCTTATCCCCCTTTTTATTTAGCATCTATATCGAGCCTTTGGCACAAGCTATTAGAATAGATGACTTAGTCTGTCCTTTTAAATTGCAAACTTACCATTGCAAGTTAGCATTGTATGCTGACGATATTATCATATATACCAGTGACCCAGGGGCAGCTATTCCACGGCTCGAGGCCCTTTTGGAGGAATTTGGCTCTATTTCAGGTTATCTAGCTAACTCTTCCAAAACGGAAGTGATGTGTTGGAGCATCGACTATAGGGGAGGCTCTACTAGTAATGAGTTTAAGTATTTGGGTATTAAAATTGTTAAAGATTTGAATAAAATCTCCTTGATTAACCTGGAGAAAATCATAAAGGAAATCGATCACCTCTTCACCAGATGGAGGAACCTTCCCTTGACAATTTATGGGAAGGTCAACCTGGTGAAGATGGTTATTCTCCCTAAGTTGACTTGTTTGTTTAATGCAGTTCCCCTGGCCTTTCCTAGTAAGAGCATTAGTAAGATCCAGGGTAAAATCTGGAGTTTTATCTGAGGAGATAAAAGTGCAGGGACGTCCTGGAAAAAGCTGAGGAGGAGGCTCACTAAAGGTGGGTTGGCCCTCCCTGACATCAGATGGTACCTAATCGCCTTTCAATTTAAGGGTATTAGGATGCTGCTTTCGAACCCGGATGGGACAATGTGGGGTAGGCTCCTGGGTGAGATGGCCATGGTCGGGGGGGGTGGAGGTGAAGGTTTTCTATATAAGTTTGGGGCCCCAAGATACTTCAAACGTGTGCGTCTTAAGGTCCTTATGGCCGCTCTGGAAACATGGTATAAAGTGAGACGCAGATGGGGTATTGGACATTTCTCTGATTTTGCTCCTATATGGGACTCCCCTGGGACTCCACTCTGCCTTAGAGATAGTCTGGTGGTACCAATTAAGAGAGCGGGTGTGGCAATGTGGTCTGATTTGATGGATATAGATGGAATTCTTCCATGGGAGGTATTAAGAGCTAAAATAGGCCCTTCTTTCTCTAAGTATAAGTATCTTCAACTTAAATCATGGTCCGAGGCAGAAGTCGGCGAAGTAAGGGGCGACTGGGAATTAGAGCGGTTATTGCAAAACGTTCAGCCAAAAAAGAAAGATATCCATGTGGTATATGAGGTTTCTCGATGCAGAAGATACGAACCTCCCACCCCAATCATAGGCCTGGAACCAATCTCCCCTTGAGCCCAAAACTGAAGATCTTTTTGAGCCTTCTTTAAAATTACTCTACAAATACATCAAACTAGCCAGCTTAAAAAATAATCATTTTTTCGTTGTTAACCGACTATACTGTACCCCGGCCAGGATAGCCAAATTTGCCCCGCTCCCCCCTCCTAAATGTCCCAGGTGTAGACTACCCAATGCGGATGATATCCATATCTTCTTTGAGTGCCCGGAGCTTAAATCCTACTGGAAAATGTGGGAGATTCTCTATCGGGTATCTTTGAAGTTAACATCGAGGTTAACCTCCCGGTGGTGTTCTTCGGGGGCAACGGTTTAACTAACTTGACTTTATCACAGTTCCATAAGGGGTTGATGTTATACCTGATATTGCTTGCTTGGAGGGAGCTAAGCATAAAGTGGAAAGACCCCATTCCCCCGAACAGAGAAGACTGGCTCAAAGCCTCTTTTGCTATGGCACGATTAGAGCACGAGGGGAACGGGGAAACATCGACCAATATCTGGCAGCCTCTACTGAGCTGGGGTAGGGAATTGCGATTAGTTTTTCTTTTTTTAGAGGAATTGGAAATGTGTTGGTCTACCCCCCCGGTCCTATGATTACACCAAGCCCTTACTACCCGGGGCTGGTCGGGCTGACCTAGGCAAATGCAGTTAGCTGTGGGGCGCTCAGTTGGAAGGTATGACGGCTTTTTAAATCTGCAGAAGCCTATTGGTGAGATGAGGATCAAAACATCAAAAAAAAGGACAGAGCAGGCCCACGGTGACGGCAACCTTTGCACATTCTCCATTTAGCGTACATTTTTTGACAGAGTCTGACAAAGCACATATCCAGCAACATAGCATTTTACAAATTAAGTGAATAAATCAATGCACCGCTGTCAGTCATACCAGTACACTCGACTCCACCACTACACAGACATGTAGGTCTGCTGTGGTTGTTGTTGACTTGTTTACCTTTTATGCCAGTCATGAAATGCCCTGACTTATTCCATCAATCATCTCCGATCCTACTGAGTGACTGCAAAGCGATTATGTCACTGTGGTCATCATCATCATCATCATGGTGTTGTCCAACTCAGTGTGCAGATTGAATCCCCTTTCTATATTCAAAATGCAATGGATCAGCCTGCAGTAAAAGCACAAATTTGTTATTAAAATACAAGAAAGGAAAAATTGCTTTGAGTTACTTTTAGTGTGTAGATTAGATAATAGTACACAATGAATTAACTTCATGCACAACAAACAACAACAACACAGATCACTCAGTCAGCGTCCAAGGCGTGGCATCATTCATTACCTGTTCCTTCTCATCTTCCGTTAATGGGCAGTCTCTCTTGGCTCAGAAAGGTGGATAGCTATAATAGTCATCATCATGTTCCACTTCATTTGGAGGGACTCAACGAGGCAAGATTTTCTTTTTTCTTCTATTATGCTTCATCCAATCATCATCTGGCTTGAGGGCAATGGATTTAGGGCCATTCAGGAGGATGGATGAGCAGGACTCGGAGGAGTGGACTGAAATGGAGACAGCTGAAACGCATATGGCAATAAAAAGACTAGAAGACTGTGGTGATGGATTTGTTGTGATTCGACGTTTCGAACCAGAAAGATAGACACACAAATAAAAGTAAATAAGGGAAGAAGACAGTAAGCAGTGCAAGCCTAATTGTCGGGGAAGTATAGCTCGTCCTCAAACTCTGGGGGTTCAACCAGAAGTAGGTAATCATCATCTAACACACTACTTCCGTCACCTGAGCCGCTGTCCTCATCTTCCTGCGTTGATTCATGCATTGTGTAATTCGGTGGCATAAAGTGCTGATTCATTTTGATCATGGTTAACCTCTACACGTTTTTGGGCGAGAGACTGGTCCTTCTCACTCTTACAATGGAACCAGCAGCACTGAAAACACGTTCAGAAGAGACACTTGTGACGGGGCAAGCCAGATAGTTTATCACCAGCCTGCTGAGCAGTGGCCATTGGCCCCTTTTCCATACCAATACCGCAGTGGGTTTTGATCAATGTATACCTCTGTTGCGTCATCCAGATAGGCCTGGACCATCTGCTCAATGTTCAGGGGTGCTACACTTTGTTCGGCCTCTTTTGTCTTTGCATCAGCACTGGACCTAGCAAGCCCTTGCTGTAAATACCAATCTTTTAACGATTTTATTGGGGCTGATGATCAGGTTCTTGCTGTTGTCGATAGTGCTGGTGACTGTTCTGAGCCAAATGCAATGCCCTCAGGCTCCGAAGTCGAACTTGACCCTGGAGGCCCTGCTGCAGAACTTGTTGGTTTATGTAGCAGGATTTTAATTACCAGCCGTTCGTTTTCCAAATTACTGGCTGCCTCAGCTATCCAAGTTTTGTACTGGGGAACATCCACTTCTGAAAAAGGAATTAATGTCCTACTGTTCAGTGCCGATTTGGACCGTGGATCCTGAATTGTGGCACAAATGTAATGTTCTTGTGACAAAATCTTATTTTGCACCCTTGTATTGTCAGCTAAGCGACGGGATAAGCTCTCCACCAACTCATATGCTTCTTTTTCTTCTCTACACCTTTGTACACTTCAGACACCTCCTTCAGCTGTTGCTCTAGCATGTGCAACAATGGAATAGCTTGGCCCATAGTACAGTCCTCCTTGCTGACTTCACATGTGAAGACCTCGAAAGGAAGAAGCATCTCTGTCAGGCATTTAACTAGGCACCATTGGTCCATCTGAAGGGTCATGCCTTTCACAGTAGCATCCCCTCTTCGCATGACATATTCATTGATTGGTCTGTATTGCTCAAACAGACGGTCAAGCCTGTAATAAGTTGAGTTCCAACGTGTTGCCACCTCCTGGACAAGTGCTTTGACTGGCATTCTATAGTCACGTTGAATGATCCTCAGCTGCTTCCGAGCTTTAAAAGAAAGGCTGAAATGAGTGCATATTCTTCAGCAGGTGGTCAGTAAGTTGCTGACTATGGCTTCTTTTTTCAGAAAGTCTTGAACTATAATGGTAATGCAGTGCGCCAAACACGGGACCCTGAATAGTGACCAAGCTCCATGGCGTTAAGTACATTACTGCCGTTATTTGTGGCAACAAAACCAATCTTAAGCCCTCTTGTGCACAGTCATTCAGACCTTGCTTTGAAACTCTTCCAAAATGTTTACAGCAGTATGAGATTTCTCCCTGGCAAACATGGCTACAGTTGCATGTTTCCGAGTAGCATTAAAAATCTCAGCTGGGTCAACAGCACCTACTTCAGATAGCTTATCTCTAACCCCCACAAAAGAGACCCAGTGTGCAGTGATTCACATGTAATCAGTGTCTTGGCAATTGGTCCACATGTCTGTTGTCAGGTGGATATTGTGAACAGCACTCTGCTGCAAAGTTTGTCCAACCTATTCCAGCACATTGTGATGTAGTGCTGGAACAGCAACTCTGGCAAAATACGACCGGCTAGGAACCCTCCATTTAGGGAAGATGGCTGACACAAATTCAAGGAAACCCACCCCTTCCACAAATGAAAAAGGGAGAAGGTCCAGCGCTAACATTTTAACCAGCTTCGCATTGTACAACCGTGCCGTTGGGTGGTTGCGTTGGTATTGCCCCTCCGACCTAAGTATGTTCTCAATGGTTGGCTGGATTATTTTTCTTTGTGGTGCAGCTGTTTTCTTGAACCCAGTTAGGCTCAACGATGCACTTTTTTTCATTGCAGTGCTCGGTTGCCTTGGTGTCTCAGTCTGACTCCGAGTATGACTCTTACTGCGGTGCCACTGAGATGTTGCTGAGGATGTGGGCGGTACCACTACACTGCTGGGGACAGGGCTAGAAATGTCTCCCTCTCGTTCACCTTCCACCGCAATCATATCTTCCCCTAATTCTTCATCCCCAACAACAGCAATGGGTTTAGTTTAAATTCTTTCTAAGCAAAGTAGGTGAGCCTCCCACTGGATACTGTGGTATATTTTGAGAATACTTGTTTGGCCTCCGGTACCTTAGTTTGTACCAAGCTTACCCCGCCTAACAGCGTGTCGACAAATTGAGCATATAGCAATGTTCTCCTCCTTACTGCTAACCGAAAAGAAGTCCCAAACTGGGGAGGAGAACTTTCTGGCGCTGCTGGATGTGACACTTTCAATACCAGATGAACTGGGGGGTGGGCCTGGAATTTGACTCTGTGCAGTTACACAACCATTACCTATTGAGGTGGTGGTTGAGCTGGATGTAGGTCCCTGCCGGGCCTTTGCAAATATGGAAGCTGGAGGTCGTGTTGGTGTTACCTGTGTTGGTGGTATCCGTGCTACATCCCTCGCAGCGAATTTGGATAGGGTAATAATGTTGGTCTCCATCTCCTTTGGGCCGGGAGTGATGTTCGTGATGACTGGCTCATCATCATCACCATCAACCCCCTCTTGTACATTTACCTCCATAACTCTAAGGCTTTCTGGAACCTTCCTTTCACTAGCCTCATCTTGTGGCGTGCATCACTCTCAGACTGAGCTGGTGGCTTCCAAGTGGCATCTAGATCATCAGAAGGGGGGCTTGAAGAAGAAGATGATGGACTAACCCTCCTTTTCCTTGCTGGGGTCTGGAAGACAATGGATCTTCTGAAACAGTGGCTTGCTCCTCTTTGTCTGCAGGAAGCTTGATTTCCTGAAATGCCCCTACTTCAGGAGGAACAACTACTATTGTGGGCTGTTGTGGCTGTTCTTGCTGCAGTTCTTGCGGCTGTTCTTGCAGCTGCTACTCTACTTGCGGCTGCTGCTGTTCTTGCGGCTGCTGCTGTTCTTGCGGCTGCTGTGCCTGCTGCTGCCCACTTATCTGCTGAGTTTCTGCCTGCGTTGATTGTGTACTACTTTGCGATAATGACATTTCAGAATCACTGCCCGTTAGTAGACTGGCTTCCTCTGCAACACTCATGGTCTTGGGCCTAGGTTGGTGGGGCTGGCCCGCTGATGCGGAGGTGCTGCTCCCAGCTTGGTCCCTGGACAACGCTGCTGCAGGCGTAAATATTTGTTTCCCAGAAAACATCTGGGGCGGCACACCAGTCTTGGTAAGTGCCACTTCTTTTTTCTGTTCCTTCCTCTCACTGAGAACTTTCTTGGTGCTGGAGGACCTGTTACCTTTCTTTGGGCCCATTTTCTTCAGAGGTCAGCAGGATGCAAGTGCACAAGTTGCAGAGATGTCTGTGGTCACACGTGGACGTGACGTGGTGCGCAGCAGGACTTCTCCCTGGCAGTAGAACGGGTGATGGTGACACCTCCTCCTCTGTCTTTTTGTGCACCTAAAAGCAAACAAGCCAGGAGAAGAACATCAATGAAATGTTGCATTTGTTGTTGTGATTCAATTACTACAAGTACAAACAAACAAATAAAAGATATAATTTAGTGTAGCCATTTGTGAGACTTTGTCAACAAGGGTTTTAATGGTATACTGTGTACACTCGCAGGAAAGATAGGAAAGAAGAAGAACAACAACAAAAATACAAATGTAAAGGAAGTGGACCCTGTTTGGCATAAAATTATGTGCTCATCACATCATTCAGGGAGCTGGTGCGGGCAAAGGGGATGGATGGAAGCAGTAAGCCAAGAGGTAAACTATGCAGGCCTATATGGCAAAAGCAGCACACTTATATAACTCCCACCAGAAATTGCCACATGGACACTCACAGATCACAAGCAAAAAGCAGGAGGCTTGGAAAACAATGTACTGACAAAAGGCCTATAGTAGCCAGGTAAAGGATGCATGCTAAACTACACTGCTTTGCCTTTAATGCAATAAAATGCAAAAACAAAAATCCACAGGGCTAAACAAGGTCTGCAAGGTACACAACAACACACAACAAAGGCATTTATTTAACACACACCCAAAAAGAACAGAAATACCCCCAAAAATACACATTTTGCAATTGAATCCAATGCCATCCATGCCCTAAATGATGTCTAAATTCAACAGAACACACAGAAACAGTTGTTTCATGCACCCGTGACTACCTCTGAGCCTACTGGATGAAAGGCCTGTTGGCAGACTAGGCCACAAGCTTGCAGGCCTATGGCAAAAGCACACTACCGGGCTTCAAAATGGCCGCCAGCCTCATGGCCAGGCCCACAACAACAAGAAGCCTAGGCCACAAAGGAATAACGTGCAGGCATATATGGCAAAAGCAGCACACTAATAACTCCCACCGAAATGGTCACCAGCCACATGAACACTCACAAATCAGAAGCAACAAGCAGGAGACCTGGAAAACAATGTTCTGACAAAAGGCCTATAATAGCCAGGCAAAGGATGCATGCTAGACCACACTGCTTTGCCTTTAATGTAATAAAATGCAAAAACAAAAATCCACAGGGCTAGACAAGGTTGCAGGGTACACAACACACCACACACAACAAAGGCATTTATTTAACACACACCCAAAAAGAACAGAAATACCCCCATAAATACACATTTTGCAATTCAATCCAATGCCATCCATGCTCTAAATGATGTTTGAAATACATTCAACACACACCAAAGGAATAGTTGCTTCATCATGCACCCACCCATGACTAGCTCTGGGCCTATTGGCTACCCACAACAATGTTTAATTAAAAAAATGATGATAAGTACCAACATTTTAGTTGCAGCAACTGCAATGCCCCCAATCAAACAAACAACACCAACTTACTTGTAAAATCTCAAATCCAAAAGTTCTCAAATCCAATGATAATGATGCAGCAGACACAAAGAGTGATCCTTCCAGCTCAAAATCCTAAGGAAGAGTGAACAGGAGATGGACAAAGCACTGGGAGGAGCCTGCTGGACAAGAACAGGACTCCTTGCACAAAAAAGGACAGCCAAATGTCAATCTGAGGACTTTTTTTCATCCAAATCATCATTTACAGAAGGTTTTATGCTGCTCGAGATATTATTCTTCTCCACATTGAAAATTTTACGTGTTCGGGATCGCGATCTTCACCAAACTTCCACCGGATGTCCGATGGCGCATCCAAATGACGTGTTCGTGATCGCACGCTTTCTATGGCGCGGCGAATGACGTGTTCGCGATCGCACACACTCGCGCTGTCCGATGGCGCGGTGAATGACGTGTTCGTGATCGCAAACTCTCGCGGGATAGAGCGACCGGCTACCAACATCTTGTGGCGCACGCGAACAGATAGGGAAACTCGTCGGCAAACGCAGGGATCCCGGTAAGTCGCTATCGCATGCACGAGAACGCATTTTTAAAGTGCGAACATGAAAATACTTCCATTATGCAGTGGATCAGGGAAGTTTTGACATTTCCGTGTTCTCTGCGGTACGCGAAAATTTCCAAATTTCACAAATTCCGTGAGCGGAACGAAATTTACCGCCCAGGCTTAGTCTCAACTTCTGCTGAGCAGTGATGGACTAAGGCTGGCCTGAAAGTCAGCCAATATGTATGATGTCCTGCGCAGGCTTTGTGTGGAACACCTGGGTTGGCTGTTTGATTGAGCTGAACTTATTACTCCCCTAGTAGTACACACATCTTTGATCTTTTAGTGTCTATTATCAATAGTCTCCTTAAGAATCCGTCCCCCGTCCCCCCCCCCCCCCAACTGCCAAGTAAACTCATGGTTTGACATGTAGTGCAGGGAGGCTAATAGATGCTTAGTGTGGGCATTGAAAGCAACTCCACGGTCCTCTGCAGAGAACATGGCATTCAGGAAGGCTTACAAGTCAGCAATTCATAGAAGCAAGGCAGAACTTAAGGAGTAGGTCTAGAGTACCTTAGTCACAGCTTGTAGAACAGGAAACTTCGGTCTATTTTGGCAGACAGTCAACTACAATTAGCTGACCAAAACCGACACCAGTCGCATATGCGATAACCTAAGCATTGACTCCTGAGTAGGACATTTTATGTAAGTTTACCACGTAAATTACATTATTGATTCTGCCATGCCTTTACCCCAATTTGCGCTTGATATTCAGTTTTTGGTTGAAGAAGTAACAGCCAGATACAAAAAGGATTACCAAGGATCCATAAAAACTGGAGGTGGATGTATGGGCCCCTATTCTATCCAACTATGCCAATTTAGCCTACCAGATAAGCCTGCCTAGGTTGTGACACCTTGCCATCATTGTTCCTGCCTTTAAAAAAGGGAATAGACCCTCCCGAGCTGTTACGGGCCCATTTCCTTTCCTGATTCCACTGCTAAGGTCATCGGTAGGGTAATTTTTGATGGAACCTTGTCCTGCGCTTTGGAAAATATCATAATTTTGATGTCCAGTCCAAAATCAGGCATGGGCTGGGGACCCAGGAGCAATGCCTCAATCTTTATCTTTGCATTATTAAATACACTGTGGCCATACATGGTTTCCTGTATCTTGCTTTTATGGACCTGGTATGAACTTTCAACAGCGTTGTCAGGCTGAAACTAGGGAAAGTTCTTCTTTCCCTGGGGCTTGATCCCGGCCTGGTGGCCTTGCTGCATGCCCTTCATTACTACCTGAGTTCATGTACTAGATCTGGGCAGCAAGGGGGAATATGCTAAGAGTTTTGGGCTTGGATGCGGGGTTCGGCAGGGATGTGCCCTCACTCCTATCCTGTTCCTCTTGTACATTAACACTGAACAGCCTCCAGGCTCTACTGAACTCCTTTGTTGATTTTAGGAGCAGCCTGGGGTTACGCACAAATCTTACTAAAGGTTTGTTATGCCATGTGGACGGACAAACACCAAATCATGCTGTTTTTTTCTACAGGGTACCCCCCCCCCCCCCGGTCGAACTCCTGAATTCCTTTATTTGGGGGTTGCCTTTGACTCAAGTGGTTCTTGGACACCCTGTCTAAAACAGAGAAGCTAGAAGTTTTGTAACTCTGGAGGGTTCCTTTTCAGCCTGCCGTCTAAGATGGGAAGTGTTAGAAATGGGGGTCTCTAGCTGGCAATGGTTTGCACCGTTATCCAAATAGGGACCCTTGCTTCTAGTCAGGGAAAGGGGGATACACTCCTAAAATAACCCCTGCTCACCCCCTTTGGTAGCTTGGCACAAGCAGACAGGCTTATCTCAGAGGCAGTGTGTAAAGCATTTGTGAACACATACAGTAACACAGTGAAAACACAACAAATGGACACCACACCAGTTTAGAAAAATAAGTAATCTTTATCTAAACAAGACCAAACGACAAAAATCCACCATACAGTATTAAAAATAAGGCTTTCAAATGGTAGAAATAGTTCAGTTCAATGCAAGTTGTAAATGCAACACTTTTCTCACAAAGTACCTTAGATGCATCACTCAAAACAAACAAAAGGGTTGCAGGGAAGGTGATGCGTAAGTTCCTTGCTTCGGGGGAGGTGATGCGTCAGTTTCTTACTGCAGCGCAGGGGAGATGATGCGTCTGTTCCTTACCGGAGAGGAGGGGATGCGTCTGTTTCTTTCTGCGTTCTGGTTACGATGTGACAAGATGGCGCCTTGATGCGTGGCGACGATCGGGTGCGATGCGACAAAATGGCGGCGCGATGCGAAGATCCGGTATGATGCGTGATCTCTTACGGCCGCATGGCAGGTCCTGCGATGGTCTTTCCAGCGATGTGTTGGGACCCGGTTTGAATGCGACACACTTCCTCCTGGCTGCTTGGCGAGGCGTCGAAACCAAGCACGGATGCGGCATGCTTCTTCCCGTGGTTCGGTGATGCGTCGGGAATCGGTGCGGGTGCGACACGCTTCTTCTTCGTTGCGTCGATCTTCCAGCTCCCAGCGACAAACAGTCTCTAGAGGTCCTAAACAGCAGCAGGCACCTCTTTGTATGTTAGAATTTCCAGAAAGGAAATTCAGGGGAGCTGGTGGTGAAGTCTTTGTGTCCCTGAAACTTAAGGACAGGAGGCAAGCTCAGTTTCAAGCCCTTGGAGATGTTTTCTTCAAGCAGGTGACAAAGCAACAGTAAAGTACTTTTTCTCCTTTCCTTGGCAGCAAGCAGCCACTGCAGGCCAACCCCAGACAGCAAGCAGCACAGGGGCAGTATTCCTTCCTCAGCTTCTCCAGCTCTTCTCCTTGACAAAGGTTCCTCTTAATTCCCAGAAGTGATCTAAAAGTCTGGGGTCTGGCCCTTCTTTTTATACACCAAAATCCTTTGTTCTCTGAAGGCAGAGAGTGTCTGTACCCAGCCAAACCCAGTTCTGTGTGGCACTTTGCAAGTGCACAACAACCTCCGTTGTCAGTGTGAGCCCTGGCCCCGGACACACCACTGGGAGTGGAGCCGTCATTGTGGAAGGCAGGCCAAGCCCTATTCAGGTGAAGGTGCTACTCCTCCCACCACTCCAAATGCAGACCAGGCCTATTCAGCCCTGGCCCTCTCCAGCCCCTGTCATCCAAAAGCCAGACATGCAATACACAAACCTAGCAGAGGCACACTGGATGGTTAGGCAAGAAAAAAACTACTTTCTAAAAGTGGTATTTTCAAACACAGAATGTAAAAATCACCCTCACTAAAAGATGCACTTTAACATTCTGAGTTTAGGCATACTAAACTTTACTTTTCTATCTTGTTCCTAGAGTCAGTTATGTTTATAAGATGTTATAAACAAACTCCCCATTAAGTCATATGGGAACAGATAGCCTTGCAATAGTGATAAACGAAATTGACAGTATTTCAGTATCAGGAAATGCCACACACATCAGTGCATGTCCTACCTTTCACATACAATACCCCCTGCCCATAGGGGTACCTTGGGCCTACTGTAGCGAGGACTAATATGTAGAAAAGGGAAGGTTTAGGGACTGGCAAGTGTGTGCACTTGCCAAGTTGAATTGGCAGTCCCAGACTGCACACAAGATCTGCATTGGAAGGCCAGAGTTACATTTTGCAGGCTGCTTCTGTAGGTGGCACAATCAGTGCTGAAGCCCACTAACAACATTTGATTTACAGGCCCTGGGCACAGACAGTGCACTGTACTAGGGCCTGACTAGTAAATCAAATATGCCAATCATGGAATCACTAATCCATAACAAAAATTTACAGGGAGAGCATATGCACTTTAGCACTGATCAGCAGTGGTAAAGTGCCCAGAGTCATAAAAACAACAAAACAGGACAGAAAAAATACAGGAGGAAGGCAAATAGTCCCCGGATGACCCTGCAAAAAGGGCCAAGTCCAACAGGAAGTAAATCAGTGATGGACCTTTTGGAGATCTAGCCTAAGAAAGGCTTCCTGGCCCTCACCTATGAAGCTGGACTGATAGGGTACAAAGTGGTCGAGGGTTTACAGGCCGAGTTAAATAATATTTGTAGATGCATCCTGGGTGTGACCCCAGCAACCCCTAGTTATGCCATCCATGAGGAATTGGGTCAGCCGTTTATAAATGACACCATTAAATTGGTCTCCCTGATGCTATAGTGTTCCATCTGGGATAATAGCAGGCCTCTTTGACAGAGATATTACCTTGACTGCCCTGGCTGTGATATGGGTCTCTATATCCCATGGCTCAGGTATGTCACACATATGTGTAATAAGCTGGGCAGACTGGACATCTTTACCTTGCCTGGTTACTTCACTGCGATGGACAAAAATTAATTAAAAGTCGCTTTTAGAGACCACTTGATCAAGGGAAAGGGAGGAGTTAGAAATGCGGATATCTACCGACAAAGAGTACCTGTTGGTTTAAACCTCCCCTGGCATGGAACCCTACTTGGCCATGGTTGCGAGTGGAAGAGACAGGGTTCTCCTCACCATGTTTAGGTTGGGATTGATAAGGTACCAACTTTCCTTCCCACTGGGCCAGTTCAATCCAATGGTGATGACAATGCAAAATGTAGCTAATTTTACCTTTTTCTGCAGGTTCTATAACAATTATGTTAGGATGTTTTTATTCCCACTGTTAAGGGGCAACCCACTCTCTCGACATATCCTTGCCCCTTCTGTATTTACAGTCACTCCTCAACCTCGAGGTGTGTTTTGGTGTGGCCACTTTTCTTAAACATGCACTCCATGTTTAACTGATTGTTTTGTTCTGAATTTTGCTTCCCTTTTTGGCCTATTTGTATGGTTTAACTCATTTTATTATTATTATTTCGAATAGTGTCAAAGCCAATAGTGCAGACACATCAATACATCTTAAGGCCACTCATAGAGTCATAGTCAAATCCTTTATTCGATCAGATACACAATGATCATAAAAGTACAAGATAAAAAGCCTATTTTCAATATTCATTTTCAATTTAGGCAATAAAATAATTCATTTCATCCATAATTAAACATTAAAAAAAACCCTCAAGAATTTTCCATAGTATAAAACCTGTCATTACCCTATCAGATCTCATATGGTATAAAATAATTATTAAATGCTCAACCCAGTGGCTAATGCTATCCCCCTTTTTTTTCTTTTTTTCATGCAGGCCCATAAGAACGAAGCGAACGAAAAACTTATCAAGGGGTCAGATAAACTTTTTTAAAAATATAATGCCACCCGGCATTGATTAAAATTCATTTTCTGTAATAGCAGTTTTAGGTAGTCATTCCTTTCCCTCTCATATAGTCTGCAAAATAAAACTAAGTGCAAATCAGTTTGTTTTGTCACATGGGCACAAAATTAGATCGGCATGGTTATATGTTTTCTCAGGGTAACCTAACATGAGTGGAATCATGTTCAAACAAAACATCATCAGTATAAATCTATGTTGTGCATTTGTGACATCTGCTAAGTAAAAAAAATAATCCTTTCTCTGTCACTGGAGGTTTTGAGCTAAAGATTACAACTGCGTGCTTCTGTCTATGGTGTTCCTTTCTCTCATACTCCATCCTCTTCGAAACATACTTTTGATCTTTTCCTTTGAGACCTTTCTGCATTCAGATGGATCCTTAAACAGTTGAGAAAGGCCAATTTTATTCAAGAGAGTTTCTACATAGCCCAACCATCTGGACCTCCTACAATTATCCATATTCAAACAATTTGCTATAGTTTGTGTTAGCTGGACTGTGTCCCTTCGCCGAATTGAGTGCCACAGAAGGATAGGGACCAATTGTATTGTATCTGTGATGTAGGGGAGTCCCAATTCTAAATGTAAAATATAGTTAGAGGCCAAGACGGGGAGGCCAACTAGGGATTTAAAAAAACGTATTTTCAATAGTTCCGAGGGCACCCGTATCTACAGTGCCCCACACTCCAGCCCTGTACGTTACTGCTACCTTGACTTTGGCCTGGTAAATGTTTTTTATTGGTAAAATCGGGCTATCACCCAATTTTTAATCAAATGTTTTTACAGCAGACAGGGTTTTTTCCATTACACCCCTTCTTCCTTCCACAAACCTTATCCATGACAGGTCCTTATCGAAGAGAACCCCCAAATAAGGGAAGGAGTCAACCACCTCTATCCTCTCCTTCTCCACATGGAGATAGGGTATTCTGTTTCTCTTTCTTGCTCCCACTATAACTGCAAAGGACTTAGTGCGGTTTACCCTCAGACCTAATGAGTCCATAAAAGATACATACGAGGATATCAGGTGTTGAAGACCACACCCGTCCTAGCGATCAACACCGCATCATCTGCTTATGTCAGAATGGGTAGGAGTTGCGAAGTAAATATTGGGGCATCTCTTGTAGTCTTGGTAAGGGCATTTTCTACTCCATTTGTGTAGATAGAGAAATGGAGCAAGGACGCATCCCTGCTTTACTCCTCTGGCAATTTTAAATAAACGAATACGGCCTCCATTTTTAGTGTATCGGACCGAGGCCATAGCTTTGGAATACAACTGTCTAATAAAAATCAATATTGCTTGAACAACCCCCATTTTCCCCCTAATAGTCCATAGCTTTTCATGGACCACACAGTCGAACGCTGTAGACAGGTCCATGAAAGCCATGTATATTTTCTCCTCCTTCATCCTGGTGTCTTTTTCTGTTATAAGTGCCAAGTTCAAGCACTGATCTACAGTGTCCCTTCCCTGCTGGAATCCATATTGGGCCTGGATTAGGATGTTGTTTTCTTTGGCCCATCCCTCTAATTTAGAAAGGAGGAACCGACCCATAAGTTTTGCTGTCGTGTCCAGCATGGAAATTGGACTATAGTTTTTAGGATCGTCCCTGTCCCCTTTTTTAGGTCTCGGCCTGACGTAGGCAGCGCATGTGCTGCCTCGTCATACGAGGCTTTTTGGAATTGATACGATTCCAGAAGCCTCGTCCCAGCTCCGCCTTCAACTTTGATTTGTGCGCGTCGTTTGGCGTCACGAATGATGCCAAAGGCAGTGCAATGATTGCACTGAAGGCATGCCACTCGCTGATTGTTGCCACCCTATCTCCTTTTAACCATGGCTTGCGGGATTGGATCTTTTACCCAGGACGTTAGACAGTAGGTTTATTTTTTGCTTCTTGCACTTTTTTTTAAAATGACTTTGCAACTGTAACTGTATGCTTAATGCTGTCTTTTGTTTCTTTTATTTCTAGGTTCGTTGTGTCTTGGTACCCTACATGGAGGTAAAAGTCTGTTATATTTTATAATCTGTGTTTCTTTAATCTATTTTCTTTTTTTTTAACAGGTCCGGTGTCATTACGTGCCCCATTGCCAAGCGCGAGCACAGGATGGCGGAGCGCAGCGATGCAAAGGTACGCTTTATTTTGCGCTATGTTATGTTTTCTAGCGATGAGGTTGTTGAGAATTGTGTAAATGTTTAATGTGTTTCTTTTTTTCCAGGTCTGGTGTCATTACGTGCCCCATTGACAAGCGAGCACAGGATGGCGGTGGCGGAGTGCAGCGATACAAAGGTACGCTTTATTTGGCGCTATGTTATGTTTTCTAGGGATGAGGTTGTTGACAATTGTGTAAATGTTTAATGTGTTTCTTTTTTTCCAGGTCCCCCATTGCCAAGCGTGAGCACAGGATGGCGGAGTGCAGCGAAGCAAAGGTACGCTTTATTTAGCGCTATGTTATGTTTTCCAGGGATGAGGTTGTTGACAATTGTGTAAATGTTTAATGTGTTTCTTTTTTTCCAGCCTGTAAGACGTGTCACGGGTTTGATAGCTCACACTTTGATTCCGTTGTGGTAAATTCTAGCTCATTGCCTCCCAGTGTGTGCCGCGGAAGTAATTGGAAGGTGCCCCACTTTAACCGGGTCTCGTCTGGATTTCCATGTATTTCGCAGACTGTGAACAAGGTTTGACTTGCTTGGGCAATGTGTTTTCCTCCCTCGAGGGCAATGCTAGGGCCTGCATTGATGATGGGCAGTTCTGCCTGCCGATAGTGCTATTCCCTGCAACGGATTGCTATGATTGAGATGCCACACAGTATGCCACGCCCACCCTGGCTTCTGGGAGAGGCCTTATCCAGAGACCATGCCGTTCGCAAGCACACATTAGGTAAACCTAATCAGTGCAACCATTAAAACATGTATTTCAGCTGTTGCAGAGTTAAAACTGACATTTGCTGTGGCAGCGCACAATTAATTATGTTTATAAAGCAAAAGGAAAAAAATTACCTTTTAAATTACACGAGAAGTGAGGCAAGTCAGGGCGGTGGCCCAAATAATTATTTTTATATTGGAAAAAGTGTGTATAAAAGGAAAAAGTAAACCTACTCCTGGTATGAGGGCTGCTTCACTGAATGCAAACCAAAAAACGTGGCACTATTTATTGTTCTTTTGTCCCCCTAAACGTTACTGTGTAACATAGGCTAGTTCTGTGGGTGAAGCCAGAGTATGAAGCACGGACCAGTGACCCATTATAAATGTGAGCTCTTCTGTCTGGCATAGATCAGTGCTCCACATCTAGTGTATGTAGCATGAATTAAATGTGTTCTATGCAGCTAAGCACTGGTATATGGTATTTGAGCCTATGTTATGCACCTTTGACCAGGGCCCTAGTTTTTCGTAGCCTGGTTATGCAGTATGGGAGAGCCCACATCCTTGTTTGCCTGGTTCTACAGAATGGGCAGTGGCCCTTTTTTGTGAGCTTAGTTATTCACCTTATGGTAAAAGAAGTTATATGTATAATTGTAAAAAAACAATGAGAGGGATTAACCTTAACAAATGCCACTGTAGCACTCAATTAGACCCCAGAAATATACATCCTAGTTAATACTAGGCAAAAAACATATTTTCCTAGATAGGATGTAATATGAAAAATCTACACAAAAAGTTGCTGGGTCAGATAAGAATATAGCGTCTCCTTAAGAAATCAGGAAAACTAACTTACATCTATTTTCTCTTTATATCCAGCCCATGTTAAATAAGGGAAACAAAAGAATAACCATTTTTCCACTCTCCGTGGATCAGATAAATCAGATAAGTAACTATGTCCTTCCTAACCATATATAACATCATCATCCTACCATATACCTGATAGACGAGGATTCTTTGGTTAAATATATCTTTCTTCTCTCATTGTATTCTGTACAGGACAAGAGGCGGAAGAAACTCAGGCGCGAAGAAACAGCTACACAAGCAGGTACGTCCGGCGAGGGAACATGGATGCGGACAGGAACCCAGAACTACCTGTAAGAGGAAGACCCGCGTGTCGGAGCCGTAACATGTCAGAGATGTCCTATCAAGGTACCACGAATTCCCGACTGCGGGACAACAGGACCCGAGCAGGTAAGTCGACAACATAAAGAAAGTGCAGGAAATGCTAGGCAGATCTGTGACTAAACGCGAACCACGTTCTTGTCACAGACCAACCAATTTATCCGCACTTGACTCCACCCAGCTCCCTGTCCGCAATAGGAGTGAGCATGACTGACAATGCCCACACCCTGCTTTCCTTGAGCCTTGTTCTGGCTAATGCTGGGTGTTTAGGGCCTTGTTATTTGTGAACCAGCTTTTGTGTAATAGATTATGGCTATCTTCATTATTACCTTCTTTAGATGCTGAAAGGAGGATGTAGAATGGATCCTTGTCCAACGAATTTGAAATGCTTTGATAGTTATGGAACAGATAGATCACTGGTATCCTGGAAAACTATCACTCTGCCCTGGTAGTATTTCCAGAGGCATATGTGTTTGAATGAGTGGTGAAGGGGCTTGGTTCCACAGTCATGCAACTGTAAAGGGACAACATTGAATCAGTCAACTGTTAAATGCCAAACTTGTCACTTCCCCAAGCTGGAAAAGAACACACAGGGTATCTCCGACCTGTCTGAATTTCTTAGACGTCTATTTCTGACCTGCACCATCACATGGCCATGTGAAAGCCACTGCAACCGTGACTGTGCATTAAGATTCAGTCTTACAAAAATGTTCGAACCCTTGCAGCGATAATATTACCTTTCTCATGCTACCTTGGCAAAAATATTAAAGTATGCCCATGTGCTAATATATAGTGAACCCCAAGTTTTTCTCAGCCAGTAAGACTAAGCAACTTACAACCTGAAAAAAGAAATAGCAACTGGTGACCTGACATTATATAGCCATGGCCTGGAACACAGAGTTGTGCCATGTTCCTTATAATCAGGAGTCCATTAAGTTATGTGTTCAGTGCCCCATTCCGCATGGCGGTGAACAGTGCCATGGGACAAACTTGCCTTGCTTTGCTCTTACTAAGCATTGCCTCATGGCTCTGTTTGCACTTGTCAACTGGTATTGGGGGATTCTATTGCCCAAGCAGAACCACACCCAGCCACTACTGGCACAATTTTCACTCTGATTGATTTAGGAATATGAAAGCACATGAATATACATACGGTGTTAATGTATATGTGTGCATATGTGGTCCTGGATCATATTATTGTACAAGACTTCTTCACACTTAACTAACAGCCGTCTGCAAAAGAGCAATGGGGGAGGAGTTGTAACTCATTGAGAATTTGCACTACAAATGGCATGCAAATCTGGCGCATAGCCATGAGTTGGGATTTAATTTCTGCTCTCCCAATAATTAGATCAGTTGCCCTGTTCCTAGCATTTGGTTGTAAGCTCCTATTTGGATTTCTGGTCAGTATGGTAATATTTTAGACTGTTTTCCAAATAAGAATACTGTAAGTAGAGTTCAGGCTCAACATGGCTGCCTCCATGATGGTTTTGTAAATGAAATCTGGTATTGATTGCTTTCTGTTTGCAGAGGAAGCGTGACCGCGTCTGGTGAACAGCGGTGGTTTCTTCACTTAGACAGGTGAGTCTTCTTTCTTTACCTCCTGCCCACCTCCTCATCAATGCCTTGCTCTCACCATTACCGCTTTGACCAAGTAACCTTAATGTTAAACTTATGAACCCTTGTAACCATATCTCATTGGGCACACTATAAGAAATAAAAGGATTGGAACATTTTAAAGGCAGCCCAGTCCTATTAAAAACCTTAAATAGTGGTGTTAACATGATGCTGATATATGTTAATTTCTATTTCCTCCAGACTCTATGAAGTCTATGTGCAGGGATGAAGGCTGGCCATCACTGGACAACATAACTATGATAAGGAAGCTGGCTATAAAGATTTGCAATACTGGAAGAGGACTAAAGAAAACTCTGAATCTAAAAACAAAAAATGAAGTTGCTGGCTTTCATTAAGCCTTGTTGTTCTTTTTGTAGTATTCTGGCATTTTTTCCCATCTTGAACAATGTCCTGGACTTTCTTTATGTTCTTTTGTTCAGTATCCTGGCTCCTATGGGGCCAAAGGTGTGTTTTAGATCAATAAAATTACATGTTAACACATCCCCTTTGATGCTTTTTCATTTAACCATTACTTTTTTCAGTCATTCATTCATTTCAAGCTTTATTCGATTTTAAGATAAAATCATAAAAGCACATAATACAAACATTTTTTTGAATAAAACAGGGTCAACAACATAAGCTTATTCAATCATAAAATCAAGATAAAATATCATTAAAAAGATTCGGAACATAATAATTCGGAACAAATTAGGAACATGAGGATTACATAGATTTTCTAAATTTAATTACTAATTTTAAGAAACTTGAAACTGCGTGAATAAGGGAATCATCTTCTAATAGCAATAATTTCATGTATGCTAATTTACAGGTACGAATCCCCCAGGCCCTAAGAACAGGTAACAGAAGAGCTCTACGCGGGACTTTGTAAAATACACAAAAAAAGACACAATGTATGTCTGATTGTCTGGAAATATCATCACATGGGCACAAAGGGATTTCAGTGGACCAGTCATTACAAAGGGGGAAAGTGACTAAGTGAAAAAACATCCCTAATCTGAGGCGGGTCAGCAGTGTGCGTGCATATGGGCTTAATTCTGAGCTAAGATAATATTGGAGACCCTCACACTGAGTAATTTCCTGAAACCGAAGTACAGTAGGTTTCATTTTCTCCTTGTCCCATCTTTCCATTACCAGGTAATCAAGAGCTAACTTTTTCAAGGCGGCTCTCGATAGCCCATCCAAACTGAGCGGGTTATCAAAGAATTCTGGATGTCCTATCCTTACACAAAGATTTTTCACGTAGGAGAGCCACCTAATATTGGCCATTCCATTCATTGTGAGACAATCGGTGATTACTTCCCTATTTAAGGTTGTCTCTTCTGTCACCCAGACCTTGTGCCACAATAAAAGAGGGGAGATGTTAACAATGTCACTAATGTAGGGAAGGCCTACTTCTATATGGGTCATGTAAGTAGATGAAAATTTAGAGACTCCTAGTAAGTGACAGATAAACTGATTCTCACAGCTTTGTAACGTCTGCGCATTTTCTATCCCCCAGAGCCCTGCCCCATAGGTGGCTGAGGAAACCACTTTGGCCTTATAGATTTGTATTAGTTCCCTAGCAGGCTTCCCCCCAATTTTTGCAGAAAAATTGTTCAGGGCTCCCGCGGAACGTAAAAAGGCTAATTTCCTTGCTGCTATTGCCGGCTTCCAACTCCCCCTCCTATCAAAAGTCACACCTAAATAACAGAATTTCTCAGTGGTTTCAATTTTTTGGGCGTCCAAGTAAATAGGACAAGGTGCACTTCTAAGGCCCCTGCCGCAGACCATGTTATAAGTTTTAGATGTATTCACCTTTAATTCCCTATCTCTCATAAAGGAGGAAAATTGGACCACCGCCCGCTGTAGACCTATCCTAGTACGCGACATTATTGCCGCGTCGTCAGCATAGAGTAATAGGGGCACTGGGGTACCCTTTATAGCGGGGTAGTCATATTGAAATTTACTTAGGTGTTCTCCAATAGAGTTAATATAGATGGTGAACAACAGGGGAGCCAATATGCACCCCTGTCTGACCCCCCGCGAGATAGAGAATTTGTCTGAGCATTCCCCCAGACGTCCGAATCTGACCCTTGCCCCTGCGTCCCTGTAAAGTTCGCGAATAAACGTGATGATTTGGGCGTCAAGGCCCAAGAAAGAAAGTGTGTTCCAGAGGAGTTCATGATTCACACAATCGAACGCTGAGCTTAGGTCAATGAAGGAAATATATAACTTTTCGCACTTCGCTTGAGTGTACTTTGCAATAATTAAGGCCAGGTTCAAGCACTGCTCGACCGTTCCCTTGCCCGTCCTAAAGCCATATTGTAAGTTAGAGATGGCCTGGTTTTCGGCCTCCCAGCTCTGGATCCGATTTAGGATGATCCTACCGGCCACCTTCATCAGTGCATCCAGAAGAGAGATTGGCCTATAACAATTTGGGTCGTTTCTGTCACCCTTCTTGAATATTGGCACAACAGTAGCGTCAGGCCAAGATGCCACAAATCCCTGTTGATTAGACATGTTTAAAACATTGGTAAGTAAGGGTGCCCATAGATCCAACTCTGCCTTATAGACGTCGATTGGGACACCGTCGGGACCCGGAGCCTTACCGGATGGGCTGTCCTTAATAGCTTTAATGACCTCTTGGAGACTGAAAGTAATATTCAGCGGAAAAGCATTTCGCTCGCCTGATCCGCTGAGGTCCGTCAAACTGACAGTTAGCGAAGGAGGACAGTGCCCTACAGTCGGATTATTATATAATTGCTTAAAATGGTTCACCCAGGTATCCCCTGGGATAGCCACGTCTAAGATGTCTTCCGATCTGCTTTGCAGGTATGGGGCATTAACCACTTTCCAAAATAGTGCACTATCGCGTTGTTGCGAGGCCTCACGTAAGGTCGCCCACGCCTCCCGCTTAAGGGTGGCTTTTCTCGTTTTAATGGTCAGTTTGTAAGCTCCTCTGGCTTGACGGATCAGGTCTTGGTTTTTTGGTTTGGTATGTAGGGCCTTTTTGAGAGAAGTCAAAGCTTTGGTGCATTTATTGTCAAACCAACCCTGTGGGCGCTTAGCTGTTTGCCTATGTTCTCTAAATAAAAGATCTTTTACTGACCGTTGGATATTAGAAAAGGCAGCCACGACTTTATCAGGCTCCATGGCAGCTGTTAGACATACGTGAATATCCTCGAGAGACATCGAAACCAAGCTCTTTAAGAAGCCAGCTGGCTCAACTTTATCCCATTTGATAACATACCCATTTATAGCACCCAGATTAACCTTGGGAGCATAATTAGGGTTCTTCTTGAGTTGACTGCATTCTCCCATTGTTTTTACTGAGAATGATATGGGGTAATGATCTCCGAAGAGAGCCTTTCCAGTCTCCCAGAGGATTGTGCAACCAGCATGGGCCGGGGACATTAAGGTGAAATCTATGGTGGAGTTACACCCTCGTCCGTTAAAAGTTGGTTGAAACGGAACGATCGGGCTGCACAGTTCGTTTACAAAGGACAAATTCAAATAGAACATCATATTATTTAAGGAGTTGCCTAATTTTGAGTGGGTGAAATGGGTAGGGCAGTCTTCCCCATAATCTGCTAGGCCGCACAAGCCAGTTGCAGAAAGGGGACAGACAATACAATTAAAGTCCCCTACCCAGATTAGCACCTTCTCACCTGCAAGATTATCTATTAGAGATGTTATGCTATTGAGAATATTATAAAGAACATGCTCTGTATGGATAGATGGTACATTGTTATAAAAATTAATTAGAATTACATTGACAGAGCGGGGCCCTTTAAAGACCAAGACCTGATAAAACTCTGCGTTAAGACACTTGATGGCCCTAAATTCCGCCGTTGTAGCCACATAAGTACAAAGGCCTCCTTTATTCCTACCCTGCTTACTAATAAGTGCGGGCGAATGAAAGGTTTGGAATCCTATAATATGGATTTCCTCGGTCGTCCAGGTTTCCTGCAAACAGGCTATAGTGTGTTTATTAATAACATCCAGCCATGCTTGCTGGTGGACCTTTTTGCTTAAACCTGCCACATTCCACGTAATCAGGCTGTAGGATGAAAAACTCGGCCTAACTTCCGTGATTGCTACACTAGATCTTATACTAAAGCTGATGTCGCTGGGTAAATGTTGTGTCGTTAATAGCTGAGGAGTCACGGTGAGGAAGAAAGCCTACATTCCCTGTTAGTTGTGCTTGCACCGTCAAACTCCTGTATCCTTATTACCCCAATCCCCTCTGTTTCGCCAAATATAACTGGGTTATTTAAATCAGGTGTATTAAAATTACCCATAGTAGACTTTGAGTTAAAGGGGTCAATCAATGTTAGTGGTCAATCGACCATTTCTAAGCCACTGAATCGGTTATATGTGGGAAGACCGGACCAGGGAGCCCAGCGAGTGCGCTCATGATTAACCGCCCTCAACGTATGTGTCCCACCCCAGCTGTCCCAGTCTCTACCCAGATGTCGATGCCCCACTATTTGCCAGGGATTGTCATGTTGGGGATGACAGGGACCCATTGTCTGCCTGTGGCTGTCATAGTCGAAATAGTGGGGACTCATCGATTGCCAAGATGGCTCTTGGATGTTTGAGGACCTTGGAGGATAAAAGAAGGAAAGCCGTTTAATGCTTATTCCTCCACTTTCACATGAATTTTCCCATGCGCAGATATGGTCGGCTGCTCTAGGATCATCAAAGGTTACCACGATGCAGTCGCCTGGCAGTGATTTCCTGCCATGGCCCACCCAGGTAGTTCTACGTACCATAAGGATCCTGTAGGACCTTGTCGGTGGAACAGGGCGATTAGTATTGAGCCAGAATTGCACTTTGTTCTTAAGGGACCCTGTGGATTCTGAATTATAATCCAAGAGTTCAGGGACACCCGTCATTACCGCCACAAGGAGGTAGGCTTCCGGGGGCAAGTCAACAGGAAGTCTAGCCTGTTGACCTACCCTCATACCACCTGTGTCAGAAACTGGGGGTGCTGTTATTGAAGCTGGCAGTGGCCGGGACAAGTTTTTTGAGGCTTGAGCATTTTGTACCATTGTTTTTTGAGGCAAAGTACTTGCCACTGTTGAGGTGGCGATATTTTTAGGGGCGGATTTTGCTGAACTATTAATTTTTGAGTTAGTGGATGGAATTAATTTTTGTAATGGGGCAGTAGGAGTAGATATACGGTTTTGTGGGAGTGCTGATTTGGCTGGGTTCTGAATCTGTTTTTTTACTCGTGGAATTTGTGTCTCTGATACCTGCTTAGTCTTATACAGATTTAAAAGATTGGTCAATTTATTTTCTATATTTGTTAACCTACGTTCTATTGGGGTGAGTAGAGTTTTCAGTAGATCCGCTATACTGTTTGATGACATCTGTAAGTTATCAGACCGGAGTGGTTCTCCACCGCTAGGGACATCAGTCAATGAGGCCACAAAAATGGGGTCGGAACTATCGTGTGCTGGGCGATGTGCTATCGCGGAGTGAACTACTTGTACCTTTCTCGGGTGTAAGTACTCAGTTGAACTAGGCCTAGAAACTGATTTATTAAAAGCTAGTGTATTGGGAACTAGAGAAGGCTGATTTATGTCCAACTTCTTTTTCCTCACGGCGCCCTCCCTCCTCCCTCTATCTCTTCTTGTTTCTTCTGGCGTAACTTGCGAGGATAGCTGTGGAGATTGCGGGAGAAGGTCAGGGGATTTTTCCAGATCTGTGCTGGTCTGTAAGTCTGATAGCAAAGTTGCGGATAGATCCACCATGTTTGGTAAGCTACGCCTACCTTCATTAAATGACCTGGGATCAGGAGCAGTAACTAGCTCAGGGGATCTTACACTCGCTAGAGCACCCAAAGAAGATCTCTTGGCGCGTGCAAGGTCTAAAGACACCCTACCCTCCATAAGGCTGATACTCTGGTCGATGAAAGAGTTTGCCTTAATGATAAAATCGTCCATTGGACCTAGGAGGTTACCCACCCCTCCTGCGGCCTTTTTTTTCCTGCCTCTTGTTAACACCATTGTAACAGTGGGATAGATGGCTTGCCAATGAATATATAAGGAGCAGGTGTGCGAACCCCGGGGAAGTCCAGCAAGACAGGACAAATGAAGGGGGGGTGGCCCGGTCCCGGCCTCCACCGTCCTCGAACGGCCTCAAACGGCCCGCCCTTTGCCCGGGCTTAGCCCCGGGCGCTCCCCCGCGCGCTCCCGCGCAGCGGGGAAGGATATCAAAGATATAATTAGTGTGACGTGCAGGGGGCGGGGCTGACAAGGAGAGCGGGCCAGGTGTTTTCAATCGGCCAGGCAGGGACTCCTGGGACACGGAGTCCCTGCTGAAACGCTCGCAGCCCTGCCCAGTACCCCAGAGCACCACAAGCCTCACGGACACAGCGCAGTTCTCCCAAAGGTAATACTGGTGAAGCGGGACCCGCAAAGCGGGTCCGGCGAACAGTTAAAATCAAAGGCAGGTCACCAGTGGTCAGAGGGCAAAGAGCAGCAGCAGGGCTTCCTCTTCAGCAAGTCTTTTGCCACTGGTCACCACATTAAACAGCTTCAGAAAATGCTCTGTACCTCAAAGTAGGGCAAGTCCCAGTGAGTCAGGAGTATGGGAGTAGCTGCACAAGTTGTTAATCTTATCTGAATGCAAAGTATAACCTTGTTGAGGCCACTACTTTTGTATGCATATGGTATTTCTACAGCACAAAGGAATGTTTCTGAGATTTCTTTTGTACAGTGCCCGCATCTCACGGTAGAGTTTAAAAAGTAATCTTTCCAGAGTAGGAGAATATTGATCATCTAATTGGGACCAGATTTATGGAAGTTTTGTTTTTGGTATGCTTAAGTTTTATAATGCGGACTTTGACGCAAAATCTTTTCAGGATTTATAAACCAGAGCAAATTGGTATTTGTTACAACACTAATCCACAATGGGAAAAGTTTTCAGGTTTTACTAGGCATAGTATTTTTAGGTCTCGCTGAGCCCAGCGCATGCGCTGGCTCGGAGAGACATTTTGTATGTGGCTTTTATAAGTGCTGCTGGCTGGCCTAGCGCTTGCGTGCACATGAGCATGCACGCGCGCTGCCGCCATGCGCTAGGCCAGCCAGCAGCACTCAGGAACGCCATTAGCATGTCATCGCGATCACTTTCGCTTTCACAGCGATCGTGATCGCGATGACTTTCGTAGCATTGGCCGCGCGCGCACACAACTCCCGCTCCTCCTCCTCCCTCACCACCCTGCGCGCGGCCAATGCTTGTTTTTTGTCCTCTCGTGGCCCTGTGCCAGACAGAGCACTATGCATAGTAATAAACACAGAAAGCAAGCACACATCAGCAGAACAAAAAGCTGCAGACCAGCTGTCGTGTAACCTGCATCCTCACTGACGGACCCCTCCCACTCATGTAGCACTACAATAGCTAATGTATAAAGCAATAGGGCAGTGTCGGTGTCACTTTAAAAATGATGCCGAGGCACTTGTAGTAACTGGTGTGGTCTTGTCAGCTAATGCACCTAACCCCCAAAGCAAACATCACTGCCAGACAAAATAAGTCATTTTAAACACATATACTTTACATACATGTTTGAAGTTTTTTTTACCTCTACATATAACTGGCTCAAATAAAGGGTGTTTTAATTGCGTGTCGATTAATTGTACTCTATATAGCGCTGACATGCAGGCTTAGTTCAGAACACTTTGGACCACTACGAGCATGCATTCGGAAATGTTACAGGTTGGCACTACGTCATGGCGTGGTAATCAGAAATACCACAACAATTCCAGTTAATACATCTGTTCTTTATCACAATTTTGATTACAAAAACGCTTACGACACGCACTTCGACTACATTAGCGTCTACCTCCACTTAATATCTACTTAGAAAACAACTACACGTGGACAGCTTTTGAAATCCTCGAACAAAGAAGTTGACACTTACTCTAGGTCAGGATAACTCCAGCCCAAGCAGACACAAGGGTTGGCGATAGTATACCCAATTATTTTAGTATGGAGATACAAGTGGGCGGATATTACGTGCATGCAGAAAGAATTCTGTAGACGATAATTTGGAGATGAATGTGTAATAGTCACACCTGCCTTCCAAATTATGACAGGTGCCAGTGGAGCGCTCTCTTAGCAGATGTAATATTTTCTATTTGCGAATACAGTACATGTACACTTTTGTTTATGATGCATACTATTACCAAAAACGGATTATATAAATTACTTGCAGCGCGTGAAGAATATTAAAAGATATAGGCATGCAATAAAATAGAGCTTGCGGGGTTGATGCGGTGCCCCCGCACTTTGTCCTGCAAGGGAGGGAGTGCACTGCCCGCATTATGCCAGGTTGCTTGTTCATCATAATCAGATCTTTAGTACACAATGAAATACTGGGTAGAAAATGAAAGGGCGCGGTGTGGCCACAAAGTTCAAACATGGACTGGGGAGGTTAGGTTAATGGAGGGAGCATGTGTTATGCACCCCATTAACATTGCAGAGTGCATGTGCATTGGGAACACTGCACGTTTCCAAAGAGATTAACCAGGAAGGACCATAGAACACATCAGGTTTCTGTCCTCTGGTGGGGAGTGCCCCTTTAAAGGGACTGTGTGAAGGAGGTTCTCTGGGTGCATAATACCAACAGATGTGTCCGTATAGATCTTCCAGCTGGCGGCAGCCCCTAAAGATGCAGGGGTGCAGTGCTCTGTGCATGTTCCCGCCCCGCAGCCTACCCGCCGTGCAGGTCCCCGGGCGCCGCTGTCTCCGCTCCGCTGTCCAGGTGTGGGTTTCCTCCTCCCGGTCCCTGCTCCCTCTGCTGCGCTCTGCCGTCCAGCGCCACCTCCTCACAGCCGCCGAGCTCCAGGCATGCGCGCGGGAGGGGGGCTGCCCTGAGGCTGAGGACAGGGGGCGTGCCTTCGGCTCACAGAGCGCATGCGTACGCCATCTAAGCACCTCGGGACTTGTAGTCCGTGTGCATAAGTATTACAGTGTAGCCTTTGTATAGCTCTTACTTACTACTCCTGAATGGGGCACCAGAGCGCTTATCCACACGGATAGCAAGCTATATCGTACCCAGAAGATTTAGCTGTCATTTGTAATTGGCGTCTCATTCCTTCGATACGGACTGTAACATTAAAATCACACTCATTCGTAACGAATTGCGCAATTCATGTCGGGGTCATTATTCTAGGACCAAAAACAGTATTTCACATGGTACAAAATAGCAGTTACCTTAATTATTACATGACTATATATTACACCTCGTCGTGACCTCTGACCAGATGAACACAGCACATGAAATAACATTAGACAAAGACCAGATCTCAGGAACTAGCCGTGGGCATCATGAAAGGCAAAGCTTTAAGTGAGTGGGGCCCCTCTGGGTCTCTGACCCGGCAATATTTAAAAATAGAAAATGAAACATGTCCCTATATTCTTGTCCTCAACTTTCAGCCAAAAACACGGATTGATTTCTAAACAATGAATGTAAACAACGTTAAACTAATCCATGTCAGTAATGTAGTTCCCGTTTATATTTCACGTTTTACCTGATCTCGCATTCTCTAAGAGTGAATGCTTTGTCCAGAATGCTGTTTTTCTCTATTTTTTACCAGGCAGCATATTACTCTTGTATAGTGCATAATGTGAACAATGCTGCATATAACAGCCGCCATTGAGGGCTCTTCAGTTGAGGCCGATATCGGCCGTGGATATTGGTGGATATTGTCCAGTCTTTCGGTATCTCAATTGTGTCTTACGCGGACGATACGCAACTGGTCTTCTCCTTCACTCAGAACCACAAACTACACTCCAGCTTGCTAGGCTCCTGCCTAGAGTAGGTTGCTTCTTGGATGAATAACTCTTGTCTGAAATTGAATGGAAACCGGATATAGCTCCTGATTCTTGGCAACAATTCCTACCCTTTGATGGATATGGGCTGGCCAAATTGCCTTGGCCCTGCTCTCTGCTCCCAAAAAAGCCATAAAAAGCTTGGATGTATGGCTGCATACAGACTTAAATCTGGATTCCCAAGCAACAAAACTCACAGCAACGTGCTATGGCTTTCTCAGGATACTCAGAAGATTCTCCATTTACTCCCCTTACTCTCCAAGAGGCTAGTAGTCCAGGCCCTTATACTGTCCTATCTGGGCTCTGGAAATTCTCTCTACTTAGGGCCCCCCAAAATGACACTAAGCAAACTGCAAGTGATGTACACTGTAGCTGCCTGTATTCTCTACAATGTTCCTAAACATCATTCTGTCTGCCAAAGTCCCTTCATTGGCTGCCCGTGGTGGAATGTATTAAATTTAAATCACTCTGCATTGCCCACAGGGCTTTCCTGAAAACAGGGCCTCTGATTTCGCCTTGTCTTCTGGGGCGAACCCTGCGCTCCTGTAGTGCTCTCTTTGTTAAAATTCCATCTATTGGAAGATCAAGATGAGGAGGGCCGTCCTTCCATGTCAACGAGATCAAGCTGGGGAACACCCTCCCCATCTCTGTGAGATCAACCACGAAGGAACTTCCCTTCCGTAAGCTACTTAAAACCCAGCTGTTATAGAATTGCCCCCTCTGATCTGTTGGAGCAGCCTCCTCGCACTAGCAGCGCTGGGATGCTTACAGGTAGCCATGCACTGGACAATTGCTTACTAGAATAGGCAGAAGGCAGTGCAAGTTTCTTCATTGGCTATCAGCGGGTAAAAAAAGATTTTTAGAATACATGTATGCTTTGGGGTGGTGCGGTGAAGGAGATACGAGGACATGCATGCAGCAGATACCTAAAAGAGGGTGCATAAGAAGAAAGACATGAGGTGGCAAATATGCAGATAGTGGATTTAAGGACAAAGTAGGGAGAAACTGGGCTTAAGTGTGTAACTTAGCCTGCAAGGGAAAGGGGTTTGTAGGGGAGAACAGAAATTATTTAGATACTCTGAAGAGCCCAACATTAGTAATGTTTGTTTATCAGCCTAATTTTCAATACTTAAAAAAAAAAAAAAACATTGTCGCTACTCATTTATCTTGAACAGCTAACAACTAATGCAACCATCAGCAAAGCCAACAATCCTAGCTTGTTTTAGCTGTATATCAGTTGTTGTGTGATATGTCCAGATGCAATAACAGAAAGCTCAGAGAGGCACCAAAATACCTGTTTCAAGGCATAATGTGGGGAGCACAGAATTCTAGTTTACTTGTATAGGCTTCAGCTTCAATTTTATAGGCCATACTCAGTGGCGTAAGGAAACTTGAGGGGCCCCCCTGCAAAGTATATTCAATGGGCCCCCCTTGCTCCGGACCTAGTGTGGAGCTCTTAGGTCAGGGACCTACTGGTGCCGGAGGCCCCCCCCCACACCGTGGGCACTCTGGGGGCTTTTGTTACCCCACTGGCCATGCCTCTTGAAAAAGATTCCTACATACATTCCTAAGGCCCCGCCCTTTTCAGACATACACCATTTTTTTCATCTCACTTAAGTCCTGATGAAAGGAGAAAAACGCAAGGAAGCTGACTTTTGAATAGTGGGACGTTTCTTTCAAGCGTCACTAATGTACATCATCAGAATATGGCCAGTGGAACAGGTACTGCACGGTTGCAGCAATGGTATCTATATGTTTGATAGACATGCCCTCACACTCACTCTAAAAACACCCCACCCCCAAGGAGCCTTCGGAAGAATACAAGCAATAAAGTGCTCTCATTCCATGTTTGGGTAGTGACATACACTCCAGGGTCTCCTAAACATAGCTGACAAGATTTTCAGGTCCATTCATGACTAGTTAGTCCAGTCCCAGTTGTTTCTTAGAAATCTTGAACTTGCATTCCTGTTTTTACTGGGCAAATAAGAGTACAAGTACCACAATTATAGAGGGGAAAAATTGAACTATCCTAACTAGTTATAAATTGATCTGGGAAACTTCGCAGCTATGCTTACACCGCTAGGCTTTGGTGCCACTGCACTTGGTGCACTCATGATAGTTCTGCCTCTGACCCACACAACAGGTAAATACATCAGCACTGCACACATCACTCACACAAAGAACAGGCTCTTACACAGCTCTCACCTTTCTTATACCTATGTAGGGTTAGCTCAAAACAGGACTACAAGTACCAGGATGCAAAGAAAAAACAAGCATTGGCATAGCCAATAGGTCTCGCTTTTGGGACCTTATAAGTATTTAGTTATGCAGCACAATATCCTTGGTGCAACAACATCAACTGTTGCATGGCTAAACACTTATAAGTGTCAGGATCGTACAGGTGCTCACCTGTTGGTTTCTGCAGAAGCGCCCTGGAACTGATGATTAGGTCCACTACTTCCCCAACCCCGTACTGCGCCTATCAGACTCTAGGCAGCAATATGAGGTCTGGGGAAGAAGGGAAACAAAACAAGGAAAGTAAGGTAGGGATCTCTCAGCTTATGGCACCAACCAGGAGTCCTCGCACAAATGGAACTAGAAGGAAAGAACAAACAATAAATATCTATACTCTAGGAAAGGGAATAAGTCTAGAGAAAACCCCTTTATGGAAAGATACCTTAAAGCCACCCTTCTTCCTCTTAAGACAGGACGGGCTCCACCCTACTAGGGGTCTGAACTATAAAGGGACAGAAGAACATGTAATTACTATAATGTAAATTCTTCTGGTAGTGCAAATGAAATAAACAGATCTTAATGCTTACTGGACGGAGTCAATAGATCATCCATGTATTAGGAATCCTGATACAAACAAGAACGGATCTCAGGCTGCTCTTCCCTCAGAGAAGTCTGTTTTGGCATAAAATCATAACCCAACAGGATACTGGAATCTACAAACAGAAACGATAAGGAAAATAAAACAGCGACTACTCGCTGTTACCGTATCCCCTCTGGCAGTTGCAGTGTCCTCTTTTCGTGACTTTTCCAATAAGGGATATGCGGTGTGGAAAATCAGTGCTAAACAAATAGAATCAAGTCTCTTCCACCGAAGGTGAATATCAGGAATGTTCCGGGAACAATTATTGAGGGCTCTTAGTATATTCCATAGTCACCCACAAAGGCAATTGACAGCCCCGAAATAAAAGCGAGTGACACCAGGTAGTCCGACCGGTCGATGGAAATCCAATCCAGTCGACTAGTGAAACCCCCGATGCACTTTACCTGTTTTCAGAACTGCCTTTCACCCCGTGGTCCGAACAACGGAAAGATACCGGAATTGCTGAAGCACTCGCAAACAAGGGACTGAGGGCAATGGATGCAGCGGCACTGACTCTCTGCACAGCGCCGTGAAATCGGAACAAGGGAACAGGGTTCTTCAAAGTCGGGGACAAGACGTCCGTTCGGGAACGCTGAAGGCACCGTAGGACTCTGTGGCTTCTGGAAACGGAAATGACGCAAAGCGCATTACCGGCGGAAGTCAGGCTTTTGTTGGCTGCCTGACCTCCACGCGCATGCGCGTTAGGATCCCGTTGTCTGTAGTGGAATGAAGACGGCAATCCTGACAATAAGGTCCCAAAGGCGAGACCTATTGGCTATGCCAATACTGCAAGGGGGCCCTTCCAGTACAAAACCTAAGCTAGACTCTCGCAGACACCTTTGCACCATAGTGCAAATGTGTGTGCATGGTGCTTGACTGCCTAGTGTTGCAGTGGTGCAAGGGAGAGGGGTAGACATGGCAGTTTCCTGCTCTCACCCTGTGATGCAACGCAGCAAATTTGGGTGTGGTGCTGCGTTCAGTGACACTTTTGTAAATCTAGGCCTTACTTTAGAACTCATGGCATTGCAAATAATTCATGGTATTGTATAAAGAAGGCATATTGCATCCAAGAGGCCTGTTTTTGACAGGAAGGTTCATTGAGGAGGTGATCCTCTAAATATTTCCCTACCAGCAAATCCATATTCCTAAACTAATAGTGGGCCCTGCAAGGGAATACTGGCAGTTGGCTAATGTGCTTGTAACGTGGAACTTTTAAGGTGTAATCCAGCCCGTAATGATTTATTAGTGATCCACAGCCACTCTAATTTATTCATTAAATCACCTGGGTGCTATCTACACTTGGCCTGCCGTTGGCATAAAATCCTGCAAGAGTATTTCATAACCATCTTAAAGACCTTATGTAGTCATTGGCTAGTAATCCACGCTCATTCTGTGGTTGTCCTAATATAATCCCAAATAATCTATGCTCATTTTTGAGTTATCATTAAATCATCCTGGAGTAATCCACACTCATCCTGAAATTATCATGGGATCATTCCAGAGTAATCAACTTCCATCCTAAAGCGGTAATAGGATCATCCAGGAATAATCCACAATCATCCTTAAATTGTCTAGAGCCCATCCTGAAGTAATTCTCACTCATCCTGAAGTTGTCAATTAGTATTCGTGGAGTTGTAAAAGGTAATCACTCCCTGCCAGTGGAAGTCATCAGAACACCATCCTAGAGTAGGTTTTGTGATTACAGTAAGAGTCATCCCATTTAAATATTTTCCCCTATAGGCATACTTCAGGATGGTTTGGGATGAGGTCCCCAGATAATTACAGGAATAGCTCAGCTGAAGTCATCAGATGGCTTTAGAATGACTCCAGGATGATCTTCCTTTTTGACCAGGGAATAAGAGAAGGGACCTACGAGTGAGAAGGGAGACAGAAAACACTGCAGCGAGGGAAGGAATGAGAGGCCAGAGATCGATTAAGGGAAAGAGAAAATGTACTCTAATTACATTTATATAGCGCTTACAACCCCAGACGGGCATTGGCGCGGTCCCTAAAGCGAAAGGAATGAGAGGCCAGAGATCGATTAAGGGAAAGAGGAAATGTACTCTAATTACATTTATATAGCGCTTACAAACCCAGATGGGCATTGGCGCGGTCCCGAAAGCGAAAGAGGATTGCGCCAGAGCATGGGGATTTCATATCTTTATGGTGCCATGTGTTTAAACACATGGCCCCATAAAGATAAGAAAGTGCTTCACGACAGCCGTGAAGTAGGCGACCGAGTCCAGATTGCAAGCCAAAGGGAGGCAACCAAAACACCTCATTTCCAATGGCAGGCCACCTTTTAACATAAACGGTGACGCCGACCAATGGGAATGAGGGGCGGGGCTTACAGCCCTCTTCTGAAAATCCTCTCCTACAAAATCTCTCACGGAGGCAGAGCAGGGCTCTGCCCTGCAACGCATGCAAGACTTAAAAAACACTAAACCTTGTGCGTCAGTGTTTGGCAGAGAACGCTAGCTGTCCGGTTCAGTGTGAGTGGCGGAGAGAGGGACCACCAAGTAAAGGAATTAACAGGTCCTGCTCTGTCCAGTTTGCACCATTGTTTTGTGAGTGCTGGGAGTGGGGTAGCTTTCAGTGGAATTTACAAGCATACGCCAAGTTGCAGGCCGTTGGGAGAGAGGGTGGGCACTCTGACTAAGGCGTAAATTGTTTTAGTGATTAATGATTGGCTAAGAAGGAGGGAATGGCAGAGGATCATCAGATAGAAACAGATTCCCCAACAATTTACGAATAGATGAATCTAGAGGGTTGCAAATCCTGAAAGACATACCATGGAAATGTTTAGCTAGTTTTTTTGGTTGCAATCTTACATAGCACAAACTTGAGCCGAAGGCATTGGAGCACTTTACATAAGCACTAGTTACATTACACGACGACACATTCATTTTTTGTAGGCACGGGGAGATGAAGTGATTTGCTCAGAATCACAGCATGCAGAACCAACGCTAAGTCTCAAACCCAAATCCCCAGTTGTAAAGTTGGCTGCTCTGGCTGTTACGCCTGCTTGGTGAAAGATTGTCAAGGGGCGCACCACTGCCTTTCCCCCACCCTAGGAGGCTGTATGTTTGTGGCACAATAAACGGGCACAGATCCGGAAAATAAAAGGCTCCAAGAGACGAACAATCTTGCGGTCATTTCAAACGTGGACAAACAGTCCACCCAGAGACAGTTGAAGCTTGATTAGCTGACATCATGGACAACATACCAGAATGTACCCAAGCATGTCCTATGCCATGGCATATGTGATGCCGTCAGTCAGCCAGGGTTTAGCTATTGTTGTTGCAGCAGGTGCAGTGGCACTGGGCTTTGAGGAGCCCATTGTGTACCGATTACTGTAGAGATTTACAGTGGAAACACAGGTCATGGGGTCCATTTATTGCAACTTTGCGATAAAATCGCACTAAGTCACGGTTTTCCTCCAAATAGCGCTAATATTGGTGGGATTGCTCATTCTTGTGGTGGGCAAAAGTTAAACTAGAAGTCACTGAATACAACGTACGGTTGACTGAAACACGGCATGAACGTGTCGCAACCTACTTGGCAGTCACGTGAATCCTGGTTAATCCAAACATAGTTTTGAAACTCCCTTACTGTCAACATATAGAAAGACTCTTCGCTTCACTACCCATGCCTGTGCGACAGAACATTCAAGTTAACTAACACCACCCAGTATTAAAGCCCTTAAAAACATATACAAGTTTGGGTCATGTACATAAATTATTTGGTCCCATTTTTTTTTCATGGTACATTTGCTAGTAAGTCAACAGACAATAGCTATTTTTATTTGTAAATTAAGATATAGTAAGTAACCTCCTTAGTGTTTGAGTGTTAATAGGAAAATTATTTTTTATAAAAACAATGATAAATAAGGAAGCAGTTAAGGATTTTGTATGTGCTATAAGATGGACTGTTGAGGAGCGTGGCCTGAGGCATCAAGATGGCGGTCGCACTCTAAGAGTGCTCTGGACACCTCCGTCATCCACCTCACAATCCGGTGTTCACGGCAGCCATCCGTGATTCATACCTGCCTGACGTGATTCCCTGGAGTGGCGGCGTTGCTATCCTGTGCCCAGCTCAGCGAATGAGGGCTTCCAGCACCGTCCTGAGCCCGCGATCCGCGGAGGCTTGCAAACCCAAATGGCGGCTCTCAACCGGCAATGCTGCGACGCCCTTCATCTGACTGCGCCGGCCGGAACTGCATGATCCCTAGCAGTGGAGTCATCCTGGACGGTTCCTTGGCCCTGAGTGGGCTATTGGCGCTCTACCAGTGGGTGTCGCTGCCCAAGACAGTGCGGCCCGGTGCCCCGGCTGTGGCGGGCACCCGGCCTAAGGTCCTCACCCTCCGGCTTCCGACCAGCGGGTTGGCTGGTGCTCCTGACACGCTCGCCGGGGGGCCGAGTGACGCCCATGAGGCCATGCTGCTGTGCCCCCGGCTGGACTTGGCCGCGACAGGGAGGCGGCTTCACCTATTGGTGACTGGGGTGGGGACCGGCTGTCTCATCCGGCAGCGGCATGTGGGGTGACGAGCCCCCCCTCTCCTGGTCCGGTGGGGCGCTTCCTTGCCTGCGGCGCCTGGTGCTGGCCCCGGGCCTGCCGGCTCTGGACGGGTCTTGGCTGTGCCCCGGCTCCGGCTGGGTCCCCGGGGAGGTGAACTGCTGTGGCCTTCACCCGCCTCTGTCACTGTGAGGGGGATTAGAGGACCTGCGGCGCCCGCAGGATCGACAACGGGCTGTGTCCCCGGGACCCAGTTCCCGGATCGGGTGCAGGGTGGTGCCGTGGGCGATCTCTAGACACCGCACATTTTCTGGACTGCCCAGCCTGCCCGCTGGCAGTGCCCCTGCAGCTGCAGACCTACACACCGCCATTGAGACACACGGGATGTGCTGGGGCATCCTACCCTGCGGCTCCCCACCTGGCGGTCTGTGACATTGGGACTGGACCCCTCCTTCTCCAGGGTCCTGGTCAAGAACTGTTGGTCCCTCTGCCTTTCTTGCACGAAGCCCCACTCTGCCCTTGCTCGTACTTGCCGCAGGACGCTTTCCGGGGTGACAGTGCCCACCTCCACCCTTAATACTGTCCCGGGCCCTGCACGGTGCACTGCAAGATGATCTGGATTGTCGGTGACCTGACCCTCCTGCTGTCTGCTCCTTATACGGACCTTGCTCTGGACGGGGTCCCCGGCTCTCGCATCGGGCCTCCACAGTCCCCGGCTTCCCCCGCCTGGTCCTTGGACTTCTTACGGCTGGACCTGTCCTCAACCATGGGGAGAGATAGGGTTCCTAAGTCCACACCGGCCCCAACATAGACCTTGATGGACCGCTTCACCACCACCGACCAGGACCCCTCAGGGCAGGAGGCCAGGGCCCCTCCCCCCCCCCAAGACAAAGACTTAACCACCATTCTCCAGGCAATCAGCGGCTCCCAGGCATTCGTCGAGGAGAAGATTGGGGAGATCAAAATGGATGTATCCCTCCTCCGACAAGACCTCTGTAACGCTACTGCCCACCTAACGGAGGCTGAATCTTGCATATCTACAGCGGAGGATGACATCTCATAACTGAAGGAGCAGGTAGCACATCTTCGCTCTCACACCAAGGAACTCCACCGGTGTGCAGAGGATGCTGAAAACCGTGCACGCCGTAACAACCTCCGCCTGGTGGGATTTCCCTAAGGGGTTGAGACGAACCCTGTAGCCACCTTTGTCGAGACCTGGTTCGTGGTAGAGAGGGCACACCGATCTCTCGCGCCAAAGCCGCCCACTGGAGCCCCACCACGCCCTCTCATATTGAAAGTCCTCAACTTCAAGGACCATGACGCCATCCTGAGGGTGGCACGTGCCCACAGACCCCTTGAATTCCAGAACCACACCATTATGGTATTTCCGGACTAGACTAGGGAGGTGCAGGAACTCTGACGCTCTTACACGGATGTTAAAAAGAAACTGCGTGCCCTGGGCCTACAATACCAACTCCAGTTCCCCGCACGCCTCCGCGTCATCTTTCAGAGCAACACTCACTTCTTCGACTCTCCCCAGGCGGCATGGACATGGCTGACCGAGGAATGTCCGCTCCGCCAGTGGCGAGATCCGTCTCCGGGACCCACGGGCTCCCAACCCAAGGGGCCGCAGTCACCGGGGTGTCCGCACTGGCGGCGCACGCAGTCTCCTAAAGGGTGCCAATCCCAAGAAGCGGTGTCCAGATCATCAAGTGCAGCAGCCCACAGACTCCGTGATTCCTCCAGCCAGTCGGACTCTCCGCCCCGCGTCAGGCACCAGTCCATGGATGTTCTACTGGGAGCAGCCCCATCTTCTGCCCGGGGGGCCCACCCGGAATAGACTCGGACCTTTCTCGCACTCCCACATTTTGAGGCCGTACTGAGCAAGGCCAGACATCCACTAGCTGTGGGGGTGGGAATCTCCCCCCGGTGGGGATCTTGAACAATTGTAGACTTTTAAGCTCACTTACCTTGTTTTCTGCGGAACCACTATGTATCCACCTGTATGGAGGGGTCCTCCACACACCTAACCCGAGCGTTTTAGTTTGATTACTGTTCTAATGGGAGGTCGACAGATGCTTCTGTTCTCGAAGTATAGGGAGGGAGGAGGGGGAGGGGGGAATTTGGGATTGTTTTTTCCCAATGTTGATGTTTCTGCCGTTTTGTTGTTTCAGCTCCCGCGGACCACCCCGCGGCTACACATCCCCGGTCAGACGCGGTCTCATTACTTGCGTGCCCCCACACAGGTGCGGACCCCTGCACGCACTTCAGACTCCCTGTAGGGTCAAATAAACAAGGTCCACATACCACCAACCATGACCGACACAGCCGTCCCTAAGGCGTCCCTTCATGTCTTATCGTGGAATGTTAATGGTCTCCTAGACCGCCTCAAACGCACAGCAGTCCTGCGCTACGCACAATGCCTTGGCGTAGACGTCCTCCTACTCCAAGAAACACATGGGTAACTGCTGCTCCTTCCTGGTTCGCTATGGGTATGATAGGGTGTGGCATTCAGGCTTCTCCCGGGGTTCCCGTGGGGTGGCTATCCTTTTGAAACGTACCTTGCTTTTCGTGCTTACACAGGTCACCTATGACCCCCAGGGCTTGTCAGTGACTGTCTGCGGTTCACTGGATGGTTCGCCCCTAAACCTTTTGTCCATCTATTCCCCCTCCTCGATGCTCACCACCACCCTTAAGTACACTGTTGCATGCCCTGCCTCTGGACCCCACTATCATTGGAGGTGACTTTAATGCGGTCTCATCCCTGACTCTCGACACGACAGTCCCTCCCTCTTCCACCAGACTGGCGCAGGCAAAACAACTACGGAACTGGTCCGAATCTCTGGGCCTCTGTGATGCCTGGCGTACCTGGCACCCCCGCACTGCCCAATTCACCCACACCTCTGCTGCACACCATACACAGGCGCGTATAGACACGATTTTTGTCCCCTCGACTGACTGCTTTGAGTTTCTGGACGTCCGTATTCTACCCAAGGGGATTTCTGACCACTCCCCAGTGTTTCTTAGTACGGGAGCTCCCCCCCGCCTTTGCCCACCAAACATAGAGATTGAACGCATGGTTCCTCCAAGACAAGGAATTAAAAAAGGTGGGGGGATGGAGCTCAGGCAGTACTTCCTCACTAACGAGGGGTCAGTAGCTTCTCCGGACATCCTATGGGAAGCGGGCAAGGCTACCATTTTGGGAGTTGCGAAGGGCCAGCTTAAACGCCAGAGACAGGCGCAACTGTGGGAAATCACCTCACGGGAGGCACAGGCACTCCGTCTTAAGCAATCCTCCCCCATGCCGGACGACACGGTCCGTTCCTGACAACTTACTCACCTTCGGGCAGAGATCAAACAGTTGTCCCTAGATGCTGCCAAACTCCATTGGAGGTCATCAATAGCAAGAGTCTATGGCTGGGGAGACAAGAATGGCACAATCCTACATAGATTAGCCACATACCCCAGGGCAAACCCCACTATCCCGGAGGTGGTAGACGAAGACGGAATGATACACAGCGCACCTCTGGCGATGGCCCGCACCTTTGCCCATTACTACCAATGACTTTATGTAGCGCGAGCCCCGGGTCTGTCGCTCTCTGCTCTCCTTGAGCGGGGAAATACAAGTCTCCCTCGGGTGGGTACGGCTGTCCAGGAAGACCTGGACCGTCCCATTTCTAGGTAAGAAATCGACGAGGCAATCTCCCTTACCTCGTCGGGCAAGACCCCTGGCCCAGACGGCCTTCCCCAAGAATACTACGCGCTGTATCGCGAAACTCTGGTGCCCAGCCTAGCCGACCTTTTCGAGGAAGCACTAGAAAAGGGTTCCTTCCCACCAGAGATGGACATCGACACCATCGGGGGCCACCCTCCAGTTGCTGCGCGGATTATCATCCCATCTCCCTCATCAACACGGAAATCAAGTTGTACGCCATCATTCTTGCCCAACGTCTGAAGCCCTATTTGTCCCGACTGGTTCACCCTGACCAGTGTGGCTTCCTGCCCATGAGAGGTACCCGACACTGTCTTTGAAGGTTACAGCTGGCCCTAGCCCACAGGAATTTGCTCACTCCTTACCTAGCATTCCTCTCATAGACTTTGAAAAGTCCTTCGACTCGGTGGACTGGGCGTACCTGATGGACGTGTTGGCCGAGATGGGGTTTGGACCCCACTTCTGCGCGCTGGTCCCCATCCTCTATGCCCAACTGCGTGTCCGGGTGTTGGTCAATGGTGTACTGTCTGAGGCCTTCCCTATTTGCAGAGGTACACAGCAGGGTTGCCCCCCTTCGCCCCTGCTCTTCGCCCTGGCGATGGAGCCCCTGGCCTCCCTGGTGCGAGCCGACGGTCGTGTTCGTGTGTGGGAATGGCCCAACACTGAGTCGAACAAGATCGCCCTATATGGGGATGATGTCCTGGTTTTCTTGGCCTAACCTGCCTTATCGGGACCGCACTGCCTCCAGATCCTACAGTCCTTTGGGCGAGCGTCCGGTCTCCGACTAAACCCAGGGAAGTCAGTACTAGTCCCGCTGCACCTATCCAGAGATTGTTACAATTGGCAGTCCACCATACCACTTCGATGCCAATCATTCAAGTACTTGGGGTATAGATCACTCTTCTCCCTGAACTGGGCTGGTCCCTCAATGTCACCCCATTGGTGAAGCAGGCTAAAGTGGATCTTCAGAAGTAGATGACGCTGCCCCTGAATCCCCTGGGGAGGGTCACCTTGTTCAAAATGATGATCCTCCCCAGATTTCTCTACGTCCTCCAAAACGCCACCTTCTGCTTTCCTAGGGCTTGGTTTCGAGAGCTGGACAGTCTCCCCACCAAATTTCTCTGGAGTGGGGGGAGGGCACGTTTGGCCCTGTCCATGTGTCAGATCCCCACCTTTGACGGGGGCATGGGGATGACGCACCACTACCTCTGCGCGTCTTCTAATTATTCACGATTGGTTTAACGGGGGCTGATCTGACCCTGCCTACCGATTCGAGCTCAACGAACTGGGTCTACCCAAAATCCAATCACTGATGTACGGGGGACCTATTCCTTCAAAGCTACCGGACACGCCGCGTTCCGTGCTGTTGGCCTGACGGGCCTCACTGCGTCACACTCTCTGGGCGCGTAAGCTGACCCAATGTACAACCCTCTGGCAGGGCATTTGGCTCCAAGAAGTTACTGGGCTGCAAGGGTTTAAATCGTCGGACCTTATTGGAATCTCACAGCTTGGAGATGTCTGGGCTAGCGGCCACATGCGCTCATTTCAAGATCTCCAGACCCATCATTCCCTCCATCCATCCCAATTTTATAGATACTTACAGCTGCGACATGCCCTCCACACACATATCACTGACGGCACTAGGCTTCCCGAATACAGTCCTCCTGAAGCGCAGACCATGCTGGGTGATCTGGGCAAAGGGGGTATCTCCTGCATTTACTGAACCTTGGTCAATAACACCCCCACTACACTAGACAAGTTAAGGGACCAATGGCAGGAGTGGGTGGGTGCCCTTGAGGAGGAGGATTGGCGCGATGCCCTCATGGCGCCCAAGACAGTCATCGCGTCTGCCAAACTTAGACTGATCCAACTATACTATTTACAAGCTGCATACCTCACCCCATTGCGCCTTCACAGGACGGGCCTGTACGCAGACGCATCCTGTGCGAGGTGTGGACATGGACATGTCTTAGCTGATTTCTTCCATATAGTCTGGTCATGTCCCCGCTTGGCGCAATACTGGAGTGCCGTCGAGGAGGATCTCATGGAAGTCCTGGGCTTGGTGGTTCCCCATGATCCACGTCACTCCCTCTTGGGGATCACAGATGGGCTAGACGGGTCCAGAAATGAATTTTTTTTTTTTAACACAGCCATTATTGTAGCTAAATGTGACATAGCGGCGGCGTGGAAATGTCCAGACCCACCTGGCCTCGGGAAGTGGTGGAGTGGAGTAGATTGGCGAGCAACCCAAGAGAAAACCCTGTACGTGGCGCGAGGATGCCCTAAGAAGTACCGTAGGGTGTGGGGAAAATGGTTACCAATATTAGCAATAGCAGGGAATTCACAAAAGTAGTTAAGGATGAACAAATCCAGTCGAGAGCTAATAGGAAGAAGTGTTTGTTTGTTGCGAAGGTTTGTTGTTTAAGTAAGGAAGGGAGTCATAATAGGAACAGTGGAGAGGGACAGGGAACAAATGAGGAAGGAGCTGTTTTTTCTTGCAACATGATTGTCAGAAAGCAAAAACGAAATAAGACTACTTACGCATGTGTTATTTTTGTAAATGATAATGTTTTGTTGTATTGAAGCTATACACAAGTGTAGGAAAGTGGGTTTCTGTTTCAGTAACCCCCCCACACTTTTTGCCAGACTATTGATGCACTTTGACTTGATGTGCCCTGGGTCCCTGCCAATCAGGTTCCCAGGGCCTGTGTTCTTTACCCAAAACTAACCCAATTGGCAACTCTAGCCACAAGTCAGCCTCTGGTATATGGTACCACAGGTACCCAGGGCACTGTGACCAGGGAAGACCTCTAAGGACTTCAGCACCTATTGTGCCTCCCTTAGAGGCCCTATACCTTTTCACACACACATTGCCTTGGCAGGCTGCGTGTTTTGGTGCAGAACAAAGTGAAGAGTCGACATGGCACACATACCTGTGTGCCATGCATACAACCCACTGCCCTGGCATAGATCAGTCACCCCTCTAGCTTGGTGCCCTATGCCAGTGGTGAGGGTACAGGTGCATGAGCCCTGTACCCCTACAGTGTCTAAGTCCATTCTTAGACATTGTAAGTGCAGTGCTGCCATAAAGAGTATATGGTGCTGGGAGCTTGACATTACGAACTCCATAGCACCATAATGGCTACACTGAAAACTGAGAAGTTTGGTATCAAACTTCTCAGCACATTAAACCCACACTGATGCCAGTGTGGGATTTAATGAAAAATGCACACAGAGGGCATCTTTGAGATGACCCCTGAAAAATGACCAGCCTCTGGTACACACCAGCCTGCTACCATGAGACATGTTTCTGGACCCCTACAGTGGGAGCCTATGCTCCCTGAGCCCAGAAACAAAGCCTTTCCTGGGCGGAGGTGTTCACACCTCCCCCAGACCAGGAAGAGCCATCTGTGGCAGGGAAGCTTGAAAGGCCTGGCAGCCTTTGTAATGCGACCCCCAGCCTCTCCTGCTATCAGGAGAAGGCCCCTTTCCTGTCTCCCCTCCCTTTTGGCTGGAAGACAGGCCTGAAAAACTAGCCAGCCCAGGAGGTTTGCCCACCTCTGCCAACTCAACCCCTCAGGTGGGGGAGGCGAGGTGAAGCCCACTCTCCAGTGCTCGCCATCTTGCAGATGGCAGGCACTCCCCAATCAGGACTAGTCACCCTAAGGTCAGTATCCCATTGGCTACTGACCTCAAGACCCCTAAAATGCCATCTAAATACAGTATTTAGGGGGCAGCCCTCAACCAAGAACTAAGATCCAGACACGAAACAAGAAAGAAGATAAGAAGGACTGTAGAGCCGTGCAGAGCTAAGAGGAGGACAATGCCCACAGACTTGGCCCCAGCCCTACCGGCCTGTCTCCCCCTCGAACCTGCTCCTGCAAAATCCCGGTGTGTCCTGCAGCCAGCAACCTCAAGAAACCCGTAGGACCTGCCTGCCTTCACTTCTAAAGACTGCAGCTCCTGTGAACACCGAATTTGTTTAAACTGCAGCTTCTGGCACCAGCCGTAGACCGCAAATCTAGCCCACTCTGCACCCGCCGAACCCGGCCCGAGCTCGAGTGGAAAAACACCACGAGGAGGTCACCCTGGCGATCCTGGCCCGAGATCTGGTGACCCCTGACCTGCCTCAAGCCTCCAGCGATGCCTGCAGCCTAAATCCAGAAGGCCCCCCCATACCGCGACCAGGAGCTGGTAAGAAAATCCGACCCCAAAAGGCACCTCTGCATCCGACGCCACACGGCCTTGTGTGCCCAACCCCATGGGTCTAACCAACCCTTAACTTCCCACCTGACCTCTCCAAGTGGTGGTCGCACCCAGAAGTCCTTCGTCTCCCTGCCTGCAGTGCTTTTGCAAACCGGAGGTTCTCCATAGAAAACAATATGGCGCCCAACGTCGAAACAGCACTCTGCACCCGTCTGCCCCAGTGCCGCTGAGGGTGCACCTTTTGTGCTATTTGTTTCCCCATTTGCCCTGACCTTAACCCTAGGAGCTTTGCTCCCACAACCCAGTGGCCTGCTTGCCAACAACCACCAACCGGAGGCCCCCTATCCCCCATTGGATACCATTGGGCCTCAACACTCTGCACCCGGCAGCCCTAGTGCCGCTGAAGGTGCAACAACAGTGCATCACTGACCCTGGGGGACCCCTGAGTCTAACCCCAGAGCCTTAACTCCCACAGTCGATTTCTTACCGGTGAACCATTAACCTGTTTTCCCTTCATAGGATAACATTGACACTTTTTCTCCAATAAGTTTCTAAGTGTGGAGTTTTGAAATCTAAAAATATTCTTTAAAAATCATGCGAATAACCAAAACGTAATTACTTACCTGTTTCCAGGAAATGTCCCGGTGCTGAATCTAGGTATCCAGCACTGAGTTAGAAAAGTAACGTAAAAAGTAACTTACCTGTAATTTACTGAAAAAGCCTATTCATTTCAATGTACTGTATTTGCTTAGTGTTGCAACTTACTGCATCCCCTGTAAATTAAACAAAGTACAATTTCTATTGCCTTTTCAAATTGTTCTATATCCAGTAACTTATTACTGAAAAGTATTTAATGCTTACCTGTGCCAGGCTTGCTTGGTTCTAAAAATAAAACAACAGAATATATTTTCATTCAAACACAATTGGCCTAGAGTTCAGTTATTGAGTGTGTGAATTCATTTGTTGACTGAGTGTGTACATCAAATGCTTAACCCTGTCCTCTGATACTGCCTTACTGCTCGACCACTCTACCACAATTAGAGAGTTAGGTTCTATCTAACTTTAACCTCTACCTACCTCTGGGGTCACTTGGACTCTATACACACTATACCTCATTTTGGTGTAGTATATATAGAGCCAGTTTCTTACAACAAGGACCTATTCATTTTTGGTTGGCACGGAGAGATGAAGTGATTTACCCAGAATCACAGAATGCTGAGCCAAAGCCGAGACTCAAACCCAGTTCCCCAGTTCTAAAGTTGGCTGCTCTGGCCTTTACGCCTGCTCGGTGACAGATTGTCAAGGGGCGCACCACTGCCTTTCCCCTACCCTAGGAAGCTGTATGTTTCCGGCACTGCAGGACGATAAAGGGGCACCCAGCTGGAAAATAAAAGGCTCCAAGAGACAAACAATCTTGTGGTTCATTTCAAATGTGGACAAACAGTCCACCCGGAGACAGCTGAAGCTTGGTTAGCTGACATCATGGACAACATACCAGAATGCACCCGTGCATGTCCCATGCCATGGCATACGTGATGCCGTCAGTCAGCCAGGGTTTAGCTATTGTTGGTACAGCAGGTGCAGTGGCAACCGGGCTTTGAGGAGCCCATTGTGTACCAATTTCTGTTGAGTTTTACAGTGGAAACACAGGTCATGGGATCCATTTATTGCAACTTTGCTATAAAAGTGCACTAAGTCATGGTTTTCCTCCAAATAGCGCTAATATTGGTGGGATTGCTCATTCTTGTGGTTGGCAAAAGTTAAACTACAAGTCACTGAATACAATGTACCGTTGACTGAAACACGGCATGAACGTGCCGCAACCTACTTGGCAGTCACGTGAATCCTGGTTAATCCAAACATAGATTTGAAATTAAAAACAATCGGAAAATAAAGGGCTCTAAATGCAGACTAAATATCAACAGCGGTTATAGCGTATGTTACAGCAATAATGAACGCAACCCCTCCCTGTTTGTTTGTATAAATGTATAACATTGAGTAGTGCTTTATTACATAAACACCACTGTTCTTTGTATTCATAGCAGTAAGATGCAGAGACGGCAAATTTGTCATTTGCATAAGATTTTCTTTTTGTTGGTACTTTTGAAATACCACCATGTAAGTACTTTTAAAATTGAATGTGCGACCGCGCTCTCACTTTGAAGAAAATATGCAGGCTTTTGCTGCAGTTTAATGTTAAAATAATTAAAACTGTGCAAATGAAGCAAAGGCGCGTGCGAGCATTACATAAACGGCTTCAAAAAAACTGCCTGTAACTGTTCATTATGAATGTATATTGGTACTACTATGTTTTTTTGTTGTCAATATTTGCATGAGACTGAATTTTAGGGCATAGTTAGTACTACTGCGACCCAGATTTCATGTTTCTGTTAAGAACAGGAAAATAAAATACAGCTGCAGGTGACTACAGATGTTTCTTTTGTAACTGTGGTTAAAATAGGGAGAACTCTCGACATGGCACACAGCCTGGTGCTAAAATCAAAGACCTGCGCCGTTTTATGTCTCGCCTGAGCCAGCGTGCTTGCGCTGCTCTGCGAGGCTTCTAGTAAGGACTTTTAATTTGGAGCACAAGCTTGTGCGTGTGCTTTTTTGTTTGCTCACACGTTGTTTGCCTTTGAGTGCGTCTTTCAAAGAAAGACAGCACACAATTGGCCAAAGGCGGGTGCATTTCCGCCTTCTCTCTCCCCCTGCCTAGGGAGCTCAGTAGCAAGCAGCAGCGCGGCCGGGTGCCAGCTGCATACCAGACATTCCTTGCAGTGCGCAAGCACCGCACTTGTTTCTGTGTGCAATAAAGAGGCCTGAGTTCTAAATCCGGATCCCCCCTTGACTTAATATTGTGTGATCCTGGACAAATCGCTTTCCTTTAGTGCCTCCGTTATAATATTAGCTAAAATCAGAAGACTTTGAAAACTCGTTGATGCGTTGTAGTAAAAAGCTCTTTTAATAAACATAAATGTACTGTTCACAACACAAATAATTTTCTGCTAACGCGGGTCTGATTTCAAGTGTTCTGAGTTGTTTAATCAGCAATTAAATCCTTGAAGGCACGCTCCACTGTTCAGAAAGAAGTGGTCTGCCAGCTCCTTGACAATGGTTCTGCCATGCCTGCATGCGCGCACACCGCGGCTCCCCGGCGAGGGGCTCTGAGCCAGACAAGCAAGCCGGGCTCTCTGGGGGAAGGGCGGGCTGTCTTCTTCCACGAGCAGGAGTGGGCAGACGTTGCTCTCCTCGCCGGCCTCGCTTCTCCTCCTTTGGAATGATTTTACCTCACGAGCGGTAAGGGCAGATTTGGGCTGCCATGTTTATTTACAAAGGGCGATTTTTTTGGGGAGGTCAGAGGAGCAATGGGGCAGGTTTGGGGGATGAGCAGCATTATTGAGAGGCATATGCATGTGTGTGTGATAGAGGGCCCGGGAAACGGCTGTGTGTGTGTGCTGCAGGTGCACCTTTGGTTATAGTATAGGTTAAACTGCACGGATTGTCTTCTGAGCCCCCGATATCTATAGTCCTAATTACAGAGGCAGCGTAGCTCTTTTTGATTAATACATCTTCAGAAGCATCTTTCACGAAATGCACCACCTCCCTTTCTCGTGCAGCATAGAGTCACGGGCATGGACGGTAGTCTTTCTTTCATGTGATTTGTGCATGGCAGACACAGAGCAGCGAATAACGACGTGTGCAGCATTTCAGCCTTTGTCTATTAATGCAAGGAACAAAACAGTAAATGCGTCTGCTCATTGGGATGTGCAGGTTCCTAACATGCTGCTGTTTCATCATCATCGTCATTTCGCGTTCACAATGGAGATATTTGCAAAATTCTGCCATGGTGTCAGGGTACTGCGTATGAGGTGAACACAGTCCAGATGGAACAATATCCACAGTGCCTGGTTGCAACCCTGCACCTAATTGTTTAGTATTAATGCAGAAAAAGTGCATCACTGTGAGTATTTATGGCAAAGGTTGGCGCAGTCAGGAGATATCGGGGTTATTTCTCCAATGCCTGCTGGTGCAGTGATTCACAATGGTCTGGCCCATGCGTTCCTAAACAAGGTTAGAGACTCCAGAGCATAAATCAAAATTTGAATCCTAAATTTAAATTAAGATGCGCTTGCATGCTTTCGTGCTCTGAGAATGCACCCTGTTGCTGACAAACATGCATCAATTTGTTAGGTAATTTGCCATCTCCGATTGTTGACAACCTCTGCTTTTGGTTTAACAAAAAACAAAACAGTGGTATGAGGTCACCTCTGCATCCCTTTCATTCATTTTGTAGCATTCAACGGTGGGGCTTAATAGGAGTCATCACTGCACCAGATTTTGGGTAATATCATTACCCTGCCCATGCACAGTTTGCCCCTTACTGTTTTCACCTTCCATCCTTTCATGCCGTATCTGGTGGTGAAAGCAGAAATTAGCGATGTTGACCCAGTACATTGTACCCATTGGGTCTGGTACAAAGTGAGAGAACGAGCTAAAGAAATACTCCCTGCATTCTGCTTGTAGGTAGTCCTTTTCTGTAACCTATATTGGAGCAAAAGGCACAGGCGTAGTTACAAAGGCTGGGAATTGACGCAATGGGCAGCGTTTTCCCGGTTGTCAATTTTCTGACAATGCAGGCAGTACACATCTGAATTTCTTCTGAGATTTCTGCATACGTGATGCAGTACAGGCTACATACCTGTCCAACAGAACTCCAATTGTTTCCACCAATCTCTCAGCTGGTATCTCGCCCAGTTCAACACTTTGAGTACTTTTTTCAACATGCACAATTGGGAGATTGTTGGGTGTGGTCTGAGAATGAGTTGTGGATGGGAGGCAGATCTAGGGCATTCACTCATCTATGCTGAATGGCTCTAATGTGAAACTCAAACCAATGAGTTGTTCTTTATTTAAAGCATTTTTAGCTATTGGATACTTCTCTCAGGTACTGTGGGGAGAAGAAGCTAACTTTCAGAGAAGCATAAGTATATTCCCACACCCACCAAACATCTACAGGGTTTCATTGATAGAAACCCAAGGGCAGCACCATGCAAGTTATATCTAAAAGGAAGGACAGTGACAGGCTGAGTGGGAACAGCAGTTTTGTGCATGCATTCACCGTCTCAACCATAGAACCCTATTCTCTATGCACGCACGTTTCCAGGCACCCACCCACATTTCACATGTCACACGAACAGATCTGGACGGAGGTATGGACCCATATTATGGAACTCTCGATTTTTCTAGGAAATGCTAGTAGGCTGCCTCCTATCAGGAGTAAAGGTAAATAGAAATTTGCCAATGCACTTCAGTCATGTTCCAAGAAGCCTCTTTCCCCGCAAAGCCTGGTATAAGGAGGCATTAGTCACTGTCTAGCATGGGAGGGGTGCATTTAGGTACAACCCTTACCTCTTTTGTCATCTGCCATGAAACAAGCATGGTTCACCTCCTGCAGATACTCGTATTGTCAAATTTACTGATTGTATGTGCGCATCTGGGAGGGGTCTAGGGGCGAGGGCTATGGCTTTGAAGGTGTCCTTTATTTATTTATTTATTTCCGTTTATCACGCTTTAACATAGCGCCAACTCGCCAGGAAGGGACTGAAGTGCTTTGCATGAGCACCATTTACACTATACCAGTTCCTATTAGCCCGCTGCCACTCCATTGTCTCCAATGGGACTCCAATAATTCCAGAGCTCTGTTAACTTTATGCCACTGGGGCGTGGTAACATGCAAAACATGTAGCTAACTGGCTAAAGGCAATGCACGGTAGAAGGGCAAAGCATTGCAACAAAAAATACTTAATTGTAGGAAGCGAGTGGAAGCTGGAGACGACAGTAGACATCGGTGCGTTCAGCCACAGAAATTCTACATTGTGGTGCTTCTTTGTGTTGCAGAATGTAATAACGTTTACGGCCCTGCGAAGGAAGTGTGGCAGTGGCATTGCGCCGCGCTCTTTGAACCCCAGAAAATTACCCTTTGTCATGCTAACTTTGACCAAAAACCGTTTGCTGTCTCTTCACTTGCAAACCAGCTTCCTCTCTGCACTCAGAATTACTTAAGTCTCGGCGTCGGCTCAACATCCTGTGATACTGCGCAAAATCACTTAATCTCCCCGTGCCTACCCCAAAACAAGGATCTAATTGCTCACTGCTTTTTATTTATTTCCGTTTATCGCGCATTCACGTAGCACTAACTGGGGAGAGGTTGTGGCCTTAGGGTTAGAGCTGCCTACTTTGGAGCTTGGGAACCAGGTTCGAGCCTCGGCGTCGGCTCGGCCCAGCTTTCTGTGACTGTGGGCAAATTTCTAAATCTCGTGGCGTGGTCTAGCGTGCTAACATGGAGGCCGCAACTTAGGCGAGCTCTGCTGAGCCCGTCTGTATAATCCTACCTTTATCCTGCCCCATTGGTCTGCATTCTCCTAAGGAACACCTGCGGAGCCCCCTGTACGTCTGGCGAACGCAGAGATATTCCCGGCGACTGGCCGCTGCCTCCACGGAGCTCGCTGTGGGTGGACGCGCGGTGGACTGGCTTGGCTGTGCCTGAGGGGGCGGGACATCCGCTGGGTTCGCGTCCGGCCGGCTTCTACGCCAGGCCCCGGCTTCTCCTGCCGGAGTGGCCTATTGATCGCTGCCCTTGGTGAGCTGCCACCGGCGACTGGGTGCCATTAGCCTGCACATTGCCCTCGCCCTCTCCTCTAAGGGGCGGAGTGTCTGAGCTCCTCACGGTCAGAGCACACACGGATCACTGATATTGGGTCTGTGGTGGACCTTTACCTGCCCCAGCATCGTTGGTGCCGGGGCGCCCGGCCTGCGGGGGCCGGCGACTTTCCTGGAGGCGGTTCTCCTCCTCCTGGACCCTCCTTCATTGGTTCCTGGTTCTGCTGCATTGGCGGCCGCTGTGTGCGGTGGACCACACCGACTGGACTTGGCGCACTGCTCCCAGGATCTTGCCCACCGTCTGCGGAGGACCGCTTGAGGGGCCTGTGGTGCTGGTATTGGCTCACCCCTGCCGCACGGCTGTAGTGGACTTTCGTGTGCTGGCTGATCCTCGTGAGGTTCCTGGTCCACGTGGCCCCCGGCGCCTCCCCCCAGAGTCTCCATCGGTGGTCGGTTTGGGCCGCAGGAGGGCTCTGTGACGGATGCTGAGTGACCCGCCGGCTTCCACGCGGCGAGCGGCACGACCGAAGCGGTGGGCCGCGGGAGGTATGCCCTGCTCTCCCCTACCTTCCTTTGCCCTCGGTCCTGCCTGTGCCTGGTCCACCGTCTGGGTGATTTGAGGATTGGCGGCCTGCTGTGTCCGGGGGGGTGCCCTGCTCCGGTGAGGTGGCGTGTGGCAATGGTGGTCCCTCCGGGAGGTGCATCAAACTCTTCCCTCTTTCTAGCTGCTCTGGTCTAGTCCTGCCGGTGTTTGCCTGAACACTTCCTAGAGAGGGGGAGTGACGGACGGCGGCGCGCCCGGAGGGGCTGAGGAGTAGAAGGCCCCCATCTGGGTCCAATGTCACAGAGGTCTTGCCGCACCAACTCTCCTCTGCCTCTGGTGTCCGGCTGGTTGTCCATTGCCTTTGTTGGTCACGCCTTCCACCTTGCCCAGATCCTCTCCTCCTTTGTTTGCCTGGTGGCCCCCGCAGCCACCATGACCAGGGACAAACACCATGGAGCGGTGGCAAAGCACAACACGATTGATCGCTACACGGCACCCGGGGTCTCTGCACCTGACCCTGGGGGCACCCAGGGTGGGGTTCCAGATAATGCAGCTCTTATGGCGGCCATTACACAGAGCAGCACAACTCTTGAGACCAAGATAGTTGAAGGGCTCCGAGATGCAACCTTTGCCTTGTGGGCTTCCCAGAGGGCTGCGAATCCGGTGCAATGGAACAGTTCCTGTCAGGCTCACCTGAGGTCTCTGCGGGGCCAGGAAGCAGGAAACAGAAGACTATTCCCCACGTCCCTCCACCACTAGTCCGCCCAACCAGGTCAAAGCAGAATAAGTGGATGGGGGGAAGAGGGGAGATAAGGGAAAGAGAAACAAGGCAGGGTCAGCGTACATCCAGCACCTCGAGAGCCCACTGAGATCCGATTGAAGTCCTGCAAACAAAAGGTCACTTTAGCAGACAGACAGTTTAACAGGCAGACTAAAAAATGACTCAACAAGTGTCCCAGGTTCTACCTGTGATTCTCCCCTCTTCCTCGGATATCCGAACATAGGGTGATAACAACTTAAATGACCAGTGTGGTGCTCCTATATATAAAAGAACAATAAGGTAAGTATACACACCCTATGAACAGTAAACAATTGTATAGAATGTGTCTCGACACTTCTTACCCTCATGAAGCAAGCGTTGGCAGAGACTGACACGTGAAAGGACTAAACTCCAATGGTTGTTAAAAGCACAACCAGTAACGTCCACTCATATACTCTAATGTAGGTTGTTCATGCACAACCAGTAACGTCCACTCATATACTCTAATGTAGGTTGTTCATGCACAACCAGTAACGTCCACTCATATACTCTAATGTAGGTTGTTCATGCCACAACCATATGGGACTCTAACATCTATTTGAGACTTCTAGTCAGAATAAGTAACATAGTTGAGAAGAATATCTGATCAACAACAAGTATAACTAATACCGCAATTCCTCATGGTACACAGCGAGAATAGGAGGGAGGTGCAGTGCAGCAGCTATAAGGAGAGGCAGATGACCCAACGCCTAACAACAAGCCCCTAGTGCCCACCACGGGAGTTTTGGGAATCAATGAAGGGTAACGGGTTAGCGATATAAGCTCCAAATAAAATGAAGAGCCTCAACCATTCTACTGCGCGCCAGCGCGTTACCGCTGTAGTGAAACTGCAGTTCCAGCGAAGGACCGGATCGGGGTGATTCTAAGGACTCCGGTTTGTTAACTCCCCTCAATGCTCCATAACCGGCAGAACAGAATTTCAGCTCCACGCGTCTTGCGGACGCGTTAGACGACCCGGAAGTGCAAGGGAATACCCGGAAGTGACGTGGGGCTCAACAACTAGAACGCGAAGCATCAGGCTGTCCGCTACGGTCCGTTTTATGCAGAAGACGGCGGAAGTGCGAATGCGGCCGCTACCCCTTCGCAAGCACAGTCATGACAGTTCCTGACCACATGGCTGACCAGCTGGCTCCCACCAGACGCTATGTCTCGCTGTTTTATCATTGAACGCGCCCACAGGGCTCTCCTGCAGAAGCCACCCTCCGGGGCTAGATCACGCCCAATCATTGCAAAGCTCCTAAATTACAATGACAGAGACACTATCCTGAAGCAAGCCCGCCTCAAGGAGCACCTCTACTACAACAATTCGCGGATATTGATCTTTCCGGACTACACCCGACTGGTCCAGCAGCAGCGCCACTCCTTCCTGGCGGCCAAGGCCCGCCTCCGCAGTCTACAGATTCCATATGCTCTGCTCTTCCTGGCCCGCCTGCGGGTCATATATCAATCCCGCACTTGGTTTTTCGAGTCACCTGAAGAAGTATTCACTTGGACGGATGAGACATTGAAGCTGCACCCTCACTCGCCACATCCCCGGATTCAGACTCATCGACTGGGGGTCATGCTCGTCAACACTCCAAGTCTGAGGACAGGCCCCCTAGAAGATCCCGCTCTCGTCGTTGCTCGCAGTCCCGTAGTGGTGCCAGCGGATCAGCATTGTCATCAAGGCCGGGACACTCGGCCTCGTGAGTACTTTGGACTGCTCTTATTGGGTGAATGACAATGTACCTGCTGTTGGATGCTTATATATGATGGCAGTCTTCTGATGATCATTGGTTGGCCCGTGGGCCTCCCCTGAGTTGGGGGTTGGGCCCGTGTTGCTGTTTTTGGGCCACAATGGACTTCTGGCCGGTGTCGCCAACATGGCTTTCATATTCTCCATGTGAGACGTTGCTCTATGATTGTTTCACCCGACCGATGCCACAACCATATGGGACTCTAACATCTATTTGAGACTTCTAGTCAGAATAAGTAACATAGTAGAGAAGAATATCTGATCAACAACAAGTATAACTAATACCGCAATTCCTCATGGTACACAGCGAGAATAGGAGGGAGGTGCAGTGCAGCAGCTATAAGGAGAGGCAGATGACCCAACGCCTAACAACAAGCCCCTAGTGCCCACCACGGGAGTTTTGGGAATCAATGAAGGGTAACGGGTTAGCGATATGAGCTCCAAATAAAATGAAGAGCCTCAACCCTTCTACTGCGCGCCAGCGCGTTACCGCTGTAGTGAAACTGCAGTTCCAGCGAAGGACCGGATCGGGGTGATTCTAAGGACTCCGGTTTGTTAACTCCCCTCAATGCTCCATAACCGGCAGAACAGGATTTCAGCTCCACGCGTCTTGCGGATGCGTTAGACGACCCGGAAGTGCAAGGGAATACCGGGAAGTGACGTGGGGGCTCAACAACTAGAACGCGAAGCATCAGGCTGTCCGCTACGGTCCGTTTTATGCAGAAGACGGCGGAAGTGCGAATGCGGCCGCTACCCCTTCGCAAGCACAGTCATGACAGTATATCCCCCCAACGGAACTCCCCACTGGTTTGGGTTTCCATGGATGTTTACGGTGGAACAATTTCACTAAACGGGGGGCGTTAACATGCCCTACAGGTTCCCAAGTCCTGTCTGCTGGTCCATACCCTTTCCAATGAATGAGGTACTGCAATTTCCCTCGCACTCTCCGGGAGTCCACTATAGCCCCTACTTCATATTCGATCTCACTGTCAATTTCAATAGGAGCTGGGAGGGTTGTTAATTCAGTACCAGGTACAACAGGTTTCAACAGGGAGACGTGGAATACCGGATGTATTTTCATCGTTTCTGGGAGTTTCAATCTCAAAGCTACTGGGTTGATAATTTCAGTGACCACATAAGGCCCTATGTATCGTGGAGTGAATTTATTGGCCTCTTTGATTGAGATGTGGCGTGTGCATAACCAGACTTTGTCTCCCACCACATATTCAGGACTTGACCGACGATGCGCATCTGCACTCTCTTTATACGCTGCTTTGGCCTTTTCAATGTTTACTACAGCGGATTTATGTACTTCCTGTATTTGTGTGATGAACTCTTTAGCAGCAGGGACGGGGGCGGTAAGGGTAACATGTGTAGGTAAGAAGTGTGGATGGAACCCATAGGAGGTAAAAAACGGAGAGAACTTGGTGGAGGAGTGTACACTGTTATTAATGGCGAACTCAGCTGCCCATAAGTGACTATCCCAGTCTGCGGGGTTTTGTAACAACTGGCACCTCAAGTACTGTTCCAAACACTGGTTCATTCTCTCTGTTTGCCCGTCAGTTTGTGGGTGGTACCCTGAAGAACACCTCATGTCTATGTGTAATAGCTTACCCAACCCTTTCCAGAATTTTGATATGAACTGAGGCCCTCGGTCCGAAATCAAGACAGTGGGCAATCCATGTAACCGTACCACATGTTGCACAACTAACCTTGCTAGTTCCTGGGACGTGGGGAGTTTAGTTAGAGGAGTGAAATGCGTTAACTTGGTCAACATATCCACTACCACCCATATGACTGTATGCCCTTTTGCTGTTCTAGGAAGCTCTACTATAAAATCCATAGAAAGTGTGTGCCAGGGACTAGGAGGGGTTGGCATGAGTCGAAGAAGGCCGGCTGGGGATTGATGCAAGCTCTTGCCTTGTGCACACACGTGACACCGCTGGACGTACATCTGCACATCGGACGCCAAGGAGGGCCACCAAAAGTACCGACGTACCAAATCAAGGGTTTTGTTATAACCAGGATGCCCCGCAAGGACATGCGTGTGACACCAATTCAAAGCTTGTTCTTGTAATTCAGCAGTAGGGACTGCAAGCCTTCCTTGAATGTATAACATGCCTTTAAGTCTTGTCCCTTGATATTTCTGTTCCCATTCCTTTAACTCTTGTAAATCCTGTGTTTGTCTTATTTTCTGCTCATATTCCTCCTCTAGCGTCAGGGCACCCACAATTCTATCTGCAGTGATGATAGGAGGCGGGTCAAGGGTTGGTTCGTACGCATCAAACCCCAATCGCGACAAAGCATCTGCTTTCCCGTGCTTTCTCCCAGGCTGATACTGGATGACAAAATCATATTCGCTAAAGAAGGAAGTCCACCGCAACTGTCTTGTGGACAATGCGCGTGCAGATTTGAGAAAGAGTAAATTCCTATGGTCTGTGAGGACGGTGACTTTATGAAGGGTTCCTAACAGATATTGTCTCCATTCTTCAAAAGCTTGTTTAATGGCTAGGAGCTCCCTATCCCCTACGGAGTAGTTCTGCTCTGCAGCAGACAGTTTGTGAGAAAAGAAGGCAACAGGGTGTAAATAACCAGTGGACACATCTCTTTGGGACAAAATGCCTCCGATAGCAGTCTGAGAAGCATCTGTTTCTACCAAAAAAGGGCGAGAAGGGTCTGGGTGTCTCAAAATGGGAGCTTCAGTAAAGGCCCGTTTCAAGATGTCAAAGGCGGCCTCCGCCGCAGGGGACCAGTGGAACTCAACGTTTTTTTTTAGTAGTTTGGTGATAGGGGATGCCAATTCAGAAAACTTGTCGATGAATCGCCTGTAGAAATTGGCAAACCCCAAAAAGGTTTGAACATCCTTAATCGTTTTGGGAGACGGCCATTGTGTTATTGCCTCTACTTTCTGGGGGTCCATACTGACTCCTGTAGGAGTTAAGATGAAGCCCAAAAAGGCTACCTTGGATGTATGGAATTCACATTTATCCAGTTTCACAAACAAATGATTGTCTCAGAGTTTTTGTAATACCGACTGTACATGACCTACATGTTCCTCCACTGAAGAGGAATACACCAGTATATCGTCAATGTATGCAACTACGTAGATGTCCAACATGTCTCTCAATACCTCATTAATGAAGTATTGGAACGCTGCTGGGGCGCTGCAAAGTCCGAAGGGCATAACTAGATATTCATACAGCCCAAACTTAGTGCGGAATGCTGTCTTCCATTCATCTCCTTGTTGGACTCGCACTAAGTGGTATGCCCCTCGTAAGTCCAACTTTGTGAAAATCTTGGCATTCTTCACCTGATCTAATAATGGTGGAATCAACGGTAAAGGATACCTATTTTTAATGGTGTTGTTGTTTAAACTGCGGTAGTCAATACAGCATCTGAGGCCTCCCTCTCGTTCGGGGATAAAAAAAAGAGGAGAGGAGGCAGGGGACCGGGAAGGACGAATAAAGCCTATGCGAAGCATCTCATCTAAATAGTCTCGCAGATAAAGGTTCTCCTTTTCAGTTAGCGCATAAATGCGACTACAAGGTATCTGAGCCCCTGGGATTAAATCTATTCGGCAATCATAGGGCCGATGTGGTGGAAGTGCTGTAGCCTTTTGCTTGTCGAACACCTCTTTCCAGTCCGCATAACATGGAGGAAGTTCAGGTTCAGCTGTTATGCCAGAGTTTGACAATGGGGCAGCGAGCTTAGGCGGCTTCGAGCAATGCGTACTGCAAAACTGGGATGCAAATGAAATAGTCCTCTGACTCCAATCAATGATGGGGTTATGTTGTGTTAGCCAGGAGACCCCTAACACAACAGGGAATTGAGGAGATTTGATTAAATCAAAAGTAAGTGTTTCCAAGTGTATCTTGTTTATGCACATTCTTAACGGAATGGTGGCGTGTGTGATTGGCCCTGATTTAATAGCACTCCCATCTATGGTTTGGACTTCTTCTATAACTGGTTTGGCTTTACAAGGAATACTATTCTTAGATACCCACTGAACATCCATAAAATTTCCGGTAGCACCGGAATCAACCATAGCGCGGACCTTAACATGGTGACCTCCCCACTCCAACCAAGCATCAACATGGAAATGGGAGATCATGGTGCATGAGTATTCTACAACTGAGGGTTGGGAGACTATTAAACCGGAACCGCCTGAAATTCTTGTCCCCTTAGATCCCAGGCTCTCTAGTTTCCCTGTTCCTTTGTCTTCTTGGGTTTAACTACACGTTCTCTCAAAAAATGTCCTTGTTTGCCGCAATAGAGACATAATTTCTGGTCACGGCGACATTGTCTTTCCTCATTACTGAGAGGACCTCTCAAACTCCCTATCTGCATTGGTTCCACCTCTGTAGCAGACTTCTCGGTCTCAGTACGTTTCTCTCTATAGGTCAGGAGACGTGCCTCGGTGCGCCCCTTCTCCTTCTTACGTTCATGCAAACGGTGATCCAACTTCACGGTTAAATCCATCAAGGCTTTACACTCTTGAGGGGGTTCCACCACTTGAGACAACACATCTTTTAACTCGTCTTTAAGTCCCCTGTAAAACAGGGCACTCCTTTTTTCTTCGGGCCAACCCGCTTCCACTACCAGGCGGTTAAATTCTGCAATATACACAATCAACTCCTTAGAGCCTTGCTTCAAATTCAACAGTTCGGAATCTACAGACTGTATAAAGGAATGTCTGTCGAACATCTTTTTTAATTCCTCTTTAAATAGATTGTAATTATATAAAAGAGGATCGTTCCGTTCTACCAAAGGAATAGACCAGGTAGCTGCGACTCCTCCCAGGTAAGATAATACAAAAGCCACCTTAGCCTGTTCAGAGGGGAAACAAGCAGCCTTGCACATAAAGTGCAGTTGACATTGATTTATAAAGGCCGCAAAACGGGCAGGATCTCCTGTGAATCTTTCTGGAGGAGCTAGTGGTATAGTGGGAGGAGTGGTCACCTGAATCACTGGATTGCTCACTACAGCCTGGGGGGAGAAGGAGGACGGGAGACCTCCCTCAGCTCCTTTTGGTGACTCTTTTGCCACATTTCTTTGCAACGTATCTACTCTGAGGGAAAGGGCTTGCGTTTCTTTTTGTAAATTGCCTATCATATGAGCTAAATCCCCTAGGGTGATCTTGTTCCCCTCCATCCTGACCAGGCAGAGATTCCACGTGGGCTTCGCGTTCTGTCAGGCTCACCTGAGGTCTCTGCGGGGCCAGGAAGCAGGAAACAGAAGACTATTCCCCACGTCCCTCCACCACTAGTCCGCCCAACCAGGTCAAAGCAGAATAAGTGGATGGGGGGAAGAGGGGAGATAAGGGAAAGAGAAACAAGGCAGGGTCAGCGTATATCCAGCACCTCGAGTGCCCACTGAGATCCGATTGAAGTCCTGCAAACAAAAGGTCACTTTAGCAGACAGACAGTTTAACAGGCAAAAAATGACTCAACAAGTGTCCCAGGTTCTACCTGTGATTCTCCCCTCTTCCTCGGATATCCGAACATAGGGTGATAACAACTTAAATGACCAGTGTGGTGCTCCTATATATAAAAGAACAATAAGGTAAGTATACACACCCTATGAACAGTAAACAATTGTATAGAATGTGTCTCGACACTTCTTACCCTCATGAAGCAAGCGTTGGCAGAGACTGACACGTGAAAGGACTAAACTCCAATGGTTGTTAAAAGCACAACCAGTAACGTCCACTCATATACTCTAATGTAGGTTGTTCATGCACAACCAGTAATGTCCACTCATATACTCTAATGTAGGTTGTTCATGCACAACCAGTAACGTCCACTCATATACTCTAATGTAGGTTGTTCATGCCACAACCATATGGGACTCTAACATCTATTTGAGACTTCTAGTCAGAATAAGTAACATAGTTGAGAAGAATATCTGATCAACAACAAGTATAACTAATACCGCAATTCCTCATGGTACACAGCGAGAATAGGAGGGAGGTGCAGTGCAGCAGCTATAAGGAGAGGCAGATGACCCAACGCCTAACAACAAGCCCCTAGTGCCCACCAAGGGAGTTTTGGGAATCAATGAAGGGTAACGGGTTAGCGATATGAGCTCCAAATAAAATGAAGAGCCACAACCCTTCTACTGCGCGCCAGCGCGTTACCGCTGTAGTGAAACTGCAGTTCCAGCGAAGGACCGGATCGGGGTGATTCTAAGGACTCCGGTTTGTTAACTCCCCTCAATGCTCCATAACCGGCAGAACAGGATTTCAGCTCCACGCGTCTTGCGGATGCGTTAGACGACCCGGAAGTGCAAGGGAATACCCGGAAGTGACGTGGGGGCTCAACAACTAGAACGCGAAGCATCAGGCTGTCCGCTACGGTCCGTTTTATGCAGAAGACGGCGGAAGTGCGAATGCGGCCGCTACCCCTTCGCAAGCACAGTCATGACAGTATATCCCCCCAACGGAACTCCCCACTGGTTTGGGTTTCCATGGATGTTTACGGTGGAACAATTTCACTAAACGGGGGGCGTTAACATGCCCTACAGGTTCCCAAGTCCTGTCTGCTGGTCCATACCCTTTCCAATGAATGAGGTACTGCAATTTCCCTCGCACTCTCCGGGAGTCCACTATAGCCCCTACTTCATATTCGATCTCACTGTCAATTTCAATAGGAGCTGGGAGGGTTGGTAATTCAGTACCAGGTACAACAGGTTTCAACAGGGAGACGTGGAATACCGGATGTATTTTCATCGTTTCTGGGAGTTTCAATCTCAAAGCTACTGGGTTGATAATTTCAGTGACCACATAAGGCCCTATGTATCGTGGAGTGAATTTATTGGCCTCTTTGATTGAGATGTGGCGTGTGCATAACCAGACTTTGTCTCCCACCACATATTCAGGACTTGACCGACGATGCGCATCTGCACTCTCTTTATACGCTGCTTTGGCCTTTTCAATGTTTACTACAGCGGATTTATGTACTTCCTGTATTTGTGTGATGAACTCTTTAGCAGCAGGGACGGGGGCGGTAAGGGTAACATGTGTAGGTAAGAAGTGTGGATGGAACCCATAGGAGGTAAAAAACGGAGAGAACTTGGTGGAGGAGTGTACACTGTTATTAATGGCGAACTCAGCTGCCCATAAGTGACTATCCCAGTCTGCGGGGTTTTGTAACAACTGGCACCTCAAGTACTGTTCCAAACACTGGTTCATTCTCTCTGTTTGCCCGTCAGTTTGTGGGTGGTACCCTGAAGAACACCTCATGTCTATGTGTAATAGCTTACCCAACCCTTTCCAGAATTTTGATATGAACTGAGGCCCTCGGTCCGAAATCAAGACAGTGGGCAATCCATGTAACCGTACCACATGTTGCACAACTAACCTTGCTAGTTCCTGGGACGTGGGGAGTTTAGTTAGAGGAGTGAAATGCGTTAACTTGGTCAACATATCCACTACCACCCATATGACTGTATGCCCTTTTGCTGTTCTAGGAAGCTCTACTATAAAATCCATAGAAAGTGTGTGCCAGGGACTAGGAGGGGTTGGCATGAGTCGAAGAAGGCCGGCTGGGGATTGATGCAAGCTCTTGCCTTGTGCACACACGTGACACCGCTGGACGTACATCTGCACATCGGACGCCAAGGAGGGCCACCAAAAGTACCGACGTACCAAATCAAGGGTTTTGTTATAACCAGGATGCCCCGCAAGGACATGCGTGTGACACCAATTCAAAGCTTGTTCTTGTAATTCAGCAGTAGGGACTGCAAGCCTTCCTTGAATGTATAACATGCCTTTAAGTCTTGTCCCTTGATATTTCTGTTCCCATTCCTTTAACTCTTGTAAATCCTGTGTTTGTCTTATTTTCTGCTCATATTCCTCCTCTAGCGTCAGGGCACCCACAATTCTATCTGCAGTGATGATAGGAGGCGGGTCAAGGGTTGGTTCGTACGCATCAAACCCCAATCGCGACAAAGCATCTGCTTTCCCGTGCTTTCTCCCAGGCTGATACTGGATGACAAAATCATATTCGCTAAAGAAGGAAGTCCACCGCAACTGTCTTGTGGACAATGCGCGTGCAGATTTGAGAAAGAGTAAATTCCTATGGTCTGTGAGGACGGTGACTTTATGAAGGGTTCCTAACAGATATTGTCTCCATTCTTCAAAAGCTTGTTTAATGGCTAGGAGCTCCCTATCCCCTACGGAGTAGTTCTGCTCTGCAGCAGACAGTTTGTGAGAAAAGAAGGCAACAGGGTGTAAATAACCAGTGGACACATCTCTTTGGGACAAAATGCCTCCGATAGCAGTCTGAGAAGCATCTGTTTCTACCAAAAAAGGACGAGAAGGGTCTGGGTGTCTCAAAATGGGAGCTTCAGTAAAGGCCCGTTTCAAGATGTCAAAGGCGGCCTCCGCCGCAGGGGACCAGTGGAACTCAACGTTTTTTTTTAGTAGTTTGGTGATAGGGGATGCCAATTCAGAAAACTTGTCGATGAATCGCCTGTAGAAATTGGCAAACCCCAAAAAGGTTTGAACATCCTTAATCGTTTTGGGAGACGGCCATTGTGTTATTGCCTCTACTTTCTGGGGGTCCATACTGACTCCTGTAGGAGTTAAGATGAAGCCCAAAAAGGCTACCTTGGATGTATGGAATTCACATTTATCCAGTTTCACAAACAAATGATTGTCTCAGAGTTTTTGTAATACCGACTGTACATGACCTACATGTTCCTCCACTGAAGAGGAATACACCAGTATATCGTCAATGTATGCAACTACGTAGATGTCCAACATGTCTCTCAATACCTCATTAATGAAGTATTGGAACGCTGCTGGGGCGCTGCAAAGTCCGAAGGGCATAACTAGATATTCATACAGCCCAAACTTAGTGCGGAATGCTGTCTTCCATTCATCTCCTTGTTGGACTCGCACTAAGTGGTATGCCCCTCGTAAGTCCAACTTTGTGAAAATCTTGGCATTCTTCACCTGATCTAATAATGGTGGAATCAACGGTAAAGGATACCTATTTTTAATGGTGTTGTTGTTTAAACTGCGGTAGTCAATACAGCATCTGAGGCCTCCCTCTCGTTCGGGGATAAAAAAAAGAGGAGAGGAGGCAGGGGACCGGGAAGGACGAATAAAGCCTATGCGAAGCATCTCATCTAAATAGTCTCGCAGATAAAGGTTCTCCTTTTCAGTTAGCGCATAAATGCGACTACAAGGTATCTGAGCCCCTGGGATTAAATCTATTCGGCAATCATAGGGCCGATGTGGTGGAAGTGCTGTAGCCTTTTGCTTGTCGAACACCTCTTTCCAGTCCGCATAACATGGAGGAAGTTCAGGTTCAGCTGTTATGCCAGAGTTTGACAATGGGGCAGCGAGCTTAGGCGGCTTCGAGCAATGCGTACTGCAAAACTGGGATGCAAATGAAATAGTCCTCTGACTCCAATCAATGATGGGGTTATGTTGTGTTAGCCAGGAGACCCCTAACACAACAGGGAATTGAGGAGATTTGATTAAATCAAAAGTAAGTGTTTCCAAGTGTATCTTGTTTATGCACATTCTTAACGGAATGGTGGCATGTGTGATTGGCCCTGATTTAATAGCACTCCCATCTATGGTTTGGACTTCTTCTATAACTGGTTTGGCTTTACAAGGAATACTATTCTTAGATACCCACTGAACATCCATAAAATTTCCGGTAGCACCGGAATCAACCATAGCGCGGACCTTAACATGGTGACCTCCCCACTCCAACCAAGCATCAACATGGAAATGGGAGATCATGGTGCATGAGTATTCTACAACTGAGGGTTGGGAGACTATTAAACCGGAACCGCCTGAAATTCTTGTCCCCTTAGATCCCAGGCTCTCTAGTTTCCCTGTTCCTTTGTCTTCTTGGGTTTAACTACACGTTCTCTCAAAAAATGTCCTTGTTTGCCGCAATAGAGACATAATTTCTGGTCACGGCGACATTGTCTTTCCTCATTACTGAGAGGACCTCTCAAACTCCCTATCTGCATTGGTTCCACCTCTGTAGCAGACTTCTCGGTCTCAGTACGTTTCTCTCTATAGGTCAGGAGACGTGCCTCGGTGCGCCCCTTCTCCTTCTTACGTTCATGCAAACGGTGATCCAACTTCACGGTTAAATCCATCAAGGCTTTACACTCTTGAGGGGGTTCCACCACTTGAGACAACACATCTTTTAACTCGTCTTTAAGTCCCCTGTAAAACAGGGCACTCCTTTTTTCTTCGGGCCAACCCGCTTCCACTACCAGGCGGTTAAATTCTGCAATATACACAATCAACTCCTTAGAGCCTTGCTTCAAATTCAACAGTTCGGAATCTACAGACTGTATAAAGGAATGTCTGTCGAACATCTTTTTTAATTCCTCTTTAAATAGATTGTAATTATATAAAAGAGGATCGTTCCGTTCTACCAAAGGAATAGACCAGGTAGCTGCGACTCCTCCCAGGTAAGATAATACAAAAGCCACCTTAGCCTGTTCAGAGGGGAAACAAGCAGCCTTGCACATAAAGTGCAGTTGACATTGATTTATAAAGGCCGCAAAACGGGCAGGATCTCCTGTGAATCTTTCTGGAGGAGCTAGTGGTATAGTGGGAGGAGTGGTCACCTGAATCACTGGATTGCTCACTACAGCCTGGGGGGAGAAGGAGGACGGGAGACCTCCCTCAGCTCCTTTTGGTGACTCTTTTGCCACATTTCTTTGCAACGTATCTACTCTGAGGGAAAGGGCTTGCGTTTCTTTTTGTAAATTGCCTATCATATGAGCTAAATCCCCTAGGGTGATCTTGTTCCCCTCCATCCTGACCAGGCAGAGATTCCACGTGGGCTTCGCGTTCTGTCAGGCTCACCTGAGGTCTCTGCGGGGCCAGGAAGCAGGAAACAGAAGACTATTCCCCACGTCCCTCCACCACTAGTCCGCCCAACCAGGTCAAAGCAGAATAAGTGGATGGGGGGAAGAGGGGAGATAAGGGAAAGAGAAACAAGGCAGGGTCAGCGTATATCCAGCACCTCGAGTGCCCACTGAGATCCGATTGAAGTCCTGCAAACAAAAGGTCACTTTAGCAGACAGACAGTTTAACAGGCAAAAAATGACTCAACAAGTGTCCCAGGTTCTACCTGTGATTCTCCCCTCTTCCTCGGATATCCGAACATAGGGTGATAACAACTTAAATGACCAGTGTGGTGCTCCTATATATAAAAGAACAATAAGGTAAGTATACACACCCTATGAACAGTAAACAATTGTATAGAATGTGTCTCGACACTTCTTACCCTCATGAAGCAAGCGTTGGCAGAGACTGACACGTGAAAGGACTAAACTCCAATGGTTGTTAAAAGCACAACCAGTAACGTCCACTCATATACTCTAATGTAGGTTGTTCATGCACAACCAGTAATGTCCACTCATATACTCTAATGTAGGTTGTTCATGCACAACCAGTAACGTCCACTCATATACTCTAATGTAGGTTGTTCATGCCACAACCATATGGGACTCTAACATCTATTTGAGACTTCTAGTCAGAATAAGTAACATAGTTGAGAAGAATATCTGATCAACAACAAGTATAACTAATACCGCAATTCCTCATGGTACACAGCGAGAATAGGAGGGAGGTGCAGTGCAGCAGCTATAAGGAGAGGCAGATGACCCAACGCCTAACAACAAGCCCCTAGTGCCCACCAAGGGAGTTTTGGGAATCAATGAAGGGTAACGGGTTAGCGATATGAGCTCCAAATAAAATGAAGAGCCACAACCCTTCTACTGCGCGCCAGCGCGTTACCGCTGTAGTGAAACTGCAGTTCCAGCGAAGGACCGGATCGGGGTGATTCTAAGGACTCCGGTTTGTTAACTCCCCTCAATGCTCCATAACCGGCAGAACAGAATTTCAGCTCCACGCGTCTTGCGGACGCGTTAGACGACCCGGAAGTGCAAGGGAATACCCGGAAGTGACGTGGGGCTCAACAACTAGAACGTGAAGCATCAGGCTGTCCGCTACGGCCCGTTTTATGCAGAAGACTGCAGAAGTGCGAATGCGGCCGCTACCCCTTCGCAAGCACAGTCATGACAGTTCCTGACCACATGGCTGACCAGCTGGCTCCCACCAGACGCTATGTCTCGCTGTTTTATCATTGAACGCGCCCACAGGGCTCTCCTGCAGAAGCCACCCTCCGGGGCTAGACCACGCCCAATCATTGCAAAGCTCCTAAATTACAATGACAGAGACACTATCCTGAAGCAAGCCCGCCTCAAGGAGCACCTCCACTACAACAATTCGCGGATATTGATCTTTCCGGACTACACCCGACTGGTCCAGCAGCAGCGCCACTCCTTCCTGGCGGCCAAGGCCCGCCTCCGCAGTCTACAGATTCCATATGCTCTGCTCTTCCTGGCCCGCCTGCGGGTCATATATCAATCCCGCACTTGGTTTTTCGAGTCACCTGAAGAAGTATTCACTTGGACGGATGAGACATTGAAGCTGCACCCTCACTCGCCACATCCCCGGATTCAGACTCATCGACTGGGGGTCATGCTCGTCAACACTCCAAGTCTGAGGACAGGCCCCCTAGAAGATCCCGCTCTCGTCGTTGCTCGCAGTCCCGTAGTGGTGCCAGCGGATCAGCATCGTCATCAAGGCCGGGACACTCGGCCTCGTGAGTACTTTGGACTGCTCTTATTGGGTGAATGACAATGTACCTGTTGTTGGATGCTTATATATGATGGCAGTCTTCTGATGATCATTGGTTGGCCCGAGTTGGGGGTTGGGCCCGTGTTGCTGTTTTTGGGCCACAATGGACTTCTGGCCGGTGTCGCCAACATGGCTTTCATATTCTCCATGTGAGACGTTGCTCTATGATTGTTTCACCCGACCGATGGGGTTCCATAGGGGGCCGCTCCCCTGATTGACCGTCCGAGGTCCAGGGGTCAGGGCTCAAATGCTATATGGGCTCTTTGGGATTCATTGGCAGGATGACCGGTGTGCTCCTGTTGGGGCCCCCGGGCTGTCTTGACCGCGACAGATGCTTCAATGGTTATGAGGTATTGGGGGGTGGGGGAGTTGTTGGGGTTGGGGGGGATTCCTTATGCACTGTCTCTTCTTCTTTTTTGTTGTTGATATACGTATCTTGATTGATCCTGCTCTTCTCCATAATGATGGTATTTATTTGTTCTACACTGTATATGCTCTTGCATTCTTACTGTGTCGTCCTCTAGAGGCGAGTCCTAGTGGTCCGCCCCATGGTGTCATTACCTCCACAATGTTATTTATACATGTCTTCTCCTATGGCGACTCAGCTGTCTAATAATGCAGGTCTTCGCATAATCAGTTGGAAAGTGCGGGGGACTCTTGATAAAATCAAGAGGGGCGCTATCCTTCGACAGGCCAAACGCGATCACGCTGATGTCCTGATGCTCCAGGAAACCCACCTGTTGGGTACCAAAGCCCCCTGTCTTCTCCGCTATGGTTTTGCACAGGTTTTCCACTCTGGTTTCTCCAGGGGCTCCATTGGGGTGGCCATACTTATTCACCGACGGGTTCCATATTTACACTCCAGAGCGTGGGTGGAGCCACAGGGCAGGTACATTATACTACAGGGCACCATTTACGGGGAACAAGTGATACAAGGCTCTGTCTACGCCCCTCCCCCCCTGTCTTGGACCTTAGTGGAGCGCCTTTTGACTCTCTGGTTTGGCTGTTATTGGTGGCAACTGGAATGATGTGATGGATGTATCCCGAGACCACTGGAGACAGGGTCGCCTGCCCACGGCCTGCCCCGCTACTAAATTGAGTTCCCTTGTGTCTGGTATGGGGTGGATCGATACCTGCCGTGCATTATACGGTCTTGACCGAGGCTACACCTATTTTTCCTCTGTTCATGAGTCCTTCTCCCACCTGGACTATATATTTGTCCCGGGTGGTGCCATCCGTAGGGTACAGGGGGTTGATATTCTCCTGCAGGGCCTTTCTGATCACTCCCCGGTGGCCTTGACATTGCAGCTTGGCCCGGCGCGCCCACCTTTCCGATGGCGTCTCTCCACATGGAGCCTGCAGGACGAACAGTATTGTGCACATATGGATAAGGCCATGGATCAGTACTTTGAGCTGGATATGGTTCAGTGGAGGCGGCAGAACCCCTTTGGGAGGCCATGAAGTCCACGAAATGCTGGGTGGACATCTCCTTTTGTGCCGCGGCCTGCCGGGCGCGGAGGGAGGAGTTGCTACAATCTGAGGCTCGCCTGCTTGCTTTGGAGAGTTCGAGCACGGAGGAGGGTGGTGCGCTGGCGCGCCGTCAGCTGAGCCTTGCTGGCCAAACCCATGCAGATTTATTGAGGCAGGAGGCCAGATTGGTATGGCTGGCCACCCGTAGCAGAGTCTGTCAATGGGGAGACAAGACGAGTAAATTACTACATCGTCTCTGTCAAGGAGCGGTTTGTCCCCTGACCCTCCCCGCTGTAGTGGGGCTGAGTGGCGAGCCTCTGGACAATCCCCACGCGATCGCTGAAGACTTTGCGCAATATTATGCAACGCTTTATACCCCTCGGGAGAAGGTATCCGAGATGCAGATTCATCAGTTCTTGGATGCCATCCGGCCGCGACGCTTTTCCGACATGGCTCGTGATAGCCTGGCTGATCCGCTTACGGTCGACGAATTGGGGATAGCATTGGCCAGCCTCAACTCAGGTAAGGCACCGGGCCCGAACAGGTATCCCTGTGAATTTTATAAACGTTACTCTAATAAACTAGGACCCTATCTTTTAAATACTATAGAGGAGGCGATGGAGCTTGGCTATCTGCCACTGGATTGGCGACACGCCGAAATAGTGGTCTTCTATAAACATGGTCGACCCCCTGATTGCCATGTCTCATATCGACCTATTTCACTGCTCAGTATTGAGGCTAAGATATTGGGTAAGGTCTTGGCCAATAGGCTCATGCCTTATATTACCTCAGTCGGTCATCCAGATCAAGCCGGGTTTATGCCTCATCAGGCGACACGGCATAATATCCGCCGCGCCCAGGTCGCAGTCGATACTATTCATCGTCTTGGCATCTCAGGGGCCCTCTTCCTCGAAGACATGGATCGGGCTTTCGATTCACTCAGCTGGACGTATTTGTTTGCCCTGCTGGACCGATTAAACTTAGGCCCGCGGTTTCTGTCCTATATAAGACTCTTGTATACGAATATTACAGCCTCAGTCCGCGTTGCAGGATCCGTTTCCTCAACGTTCTCGATGGACAGAGGAACCAGACAGGGATGTCCACTGTCGCCGTTTCTCTTCGCCCTGGCCATGGAGCCCCTGGCGGCATGGGTACGTGTCGATGCACAGGTGGCAGGTTTCGAGTGGGCACCGGGGGTGTCTGATCTTGCCTTATATGCGGACGATGTCCTTCTATTCCTGACCGATGTTAATAGGACTGGCTCTAGATTGCTCCGAATCATGGAGATCTTTGGAGAGACATCTGGGCTCTATATGAACCCTAATTAGTCCACTCTTTGGGTTCTTGAACCTCAGCCGGCTCTTGGCCCCTGGGCCTCTACGGTACAGACGACCACACTTGGCATGAAATATCTAGGGGTCTTTTTGACATCTTCTGTTGAAACTGCGTGGGAACACAACATCCAATCGATTTGGGTGCGGGTGCGGGATGAATTGACGATAACGATGGATTAAACCCAAATCTGGGGGTGAATGTTTTGCCAATGTGCAACATTCCATCCATCACCTTGTGTGTTTTGCTGTTTGCCCTATGTGGGAAGGGTATGCCCAGACGTGGGTCCCGTGCTCACTACGCCACTGGAGTCAAGCTATCCTGGCTGAAGAGGGGTGAAACCCCGAAACCGGTCCTAGAATGCTTGATTCTGGTCCAGGGAAGACATGGCTTGGCAGTTCGGGCTGGACTGTTCCCATGAGGCACAGAATCAAGACTGATTTGCATATGGCCATGTCTGAGCTGGGGTGGCGTGGTGAGCAAAATAACAATGGATTAAACCCAGATCTGTGACTGGGGGTGAATGTTTTGCCAATGTGCAACATTCCGTCCATCACCTTGTGTGTTTTGCGGGATGAATTGAAAACATGGTTCCGTATGCCCCTCTCGGCTATTTTTAAGATGGTCTCCATGAAACGCTTATTATATCAGCTACAAAATTATCCTTTTAGTATCTCTCCGTCGTGGTTTCGCCAGGTTAACTCGGTGCTGGGGCAATTCCTGTGGGCTGGGTAGTCCTCTAGGGTGGCTCTATGCACGTGCTTCCAATCTACCTATTGCGGTGGCTTAGCCCCGTCCGATATCCTGTCCTATTATATGGCCTCCCACCTGCTTGTCCTGAATGAGTGGTGGTATGGGGATCATACTGACCCGGCTTACTTATTGGAGCGAACACTCATGGGAACTCATTCATTACACACCATACTCTATTCGGCACTGATGCGTCGGGTCCTACCATCTAGCACTACCGTGGTGTTTCGGGTTTGGAGGCAAACCTTGCGTAGCATTGGATGGTGTGGTAGACTTACCAAGGAGACCCCATTGTGGTCAAATGGATTGCTGCCCCAACTGGCTGGTTTGGAGGGCTTCTGGGACTGGGAGGCCATCGGGATCTCCACTCTCGGAGATGTGATGCAGGGTACGACCCTTAAATCTTTTGCGCAACTTCAGCGGGATTTTACTATGTCCAAGACCCAATTCTACAAAGTTTTGCAGCTCCGCCATGCCCTTCTCCCTAGTGTATCTAAACTGGAGTCCCTTCCAGACTTCAGTCTTATTGAAGCCAAACTGTTTATGGGGGATCTCCAGGATCATATAATCTCCAAAATATACCAGTCCTTAGTGACTAATAGTCCCACCACTTTGGGTAGACTCCGGGGGTCCTGGGAGGAGGATTTAGGTCCCTTGGAAAGTGAAGACTGGACAGAGGCTCTTTATTCCCCTAGAGAGGCTGCTATCGCAATGCGGCTTCACTTAATTCAATTTAACTATTTACACCGGGTGTATTATACCCGTGCTCGTCTATATAGGTCCGGCCTCTCCGCTTTGTCTTCGATGCGGGCAAGCAGATGGCACTTTTTTTCACACAGTTTGGCAGTGTGGGGTGATGGCGCGATTCTGGCAGAGAGTGTTGGCGTGCCTGTCAGATGTTCTGGGTTGGGATCTCCCCTATTCACCTAGGCTAGTACTCCTCCATGTTATGGAAGGAATTGGAGGCAACATTTACAAACGCCACCTAATGTTCTTGGGTTTTACGCTAGCCAAACGTGACATTGCATGCCACTGGAAGGCGGCTGCCTCACCCCCCTTGGCGGCATGGAAGAATGGCTTAGACTTCAATATGGGTCTGGAGCTCCCGATTTTCAAGGTCAGGGGTTGTCCACGTAAACACGCAAAGATCTGGAAGAGGTGGGCGGATTATAGAGGACTTTCGTTAGAACCCGCCTCACTTGGAATGGACGCGCACTGAAGGAGGTATGTTACAGTGTAGTTCGGGAGTGGCTCAGCCTGGCCGGGGCCTTCCTCTATACCTCTTTGTGATTTTGTTTCTCACTATGAGGGATGAGCTGCGATTGCTGGGGAAGAGTATTTTGACTGTGCATGGGGGGTGGGGGTTTATTCTTGTTCTTTTGTTGTTAACATATGTTGCCTTATAATCTGTATAGCATAAAAGTCGATGCTCTTTTTGTATCGTATACGTGGAAGATGTTCTCTGGGTTTCAGGGCTCTGCAGGATATTTGTGGCTTGACACAATAAAATTTGTTTTAAAAAATTTCTAAATCTCACCGTACCTAACAACTAATGAATGTGTCCTTGTGTAACATAACTGGTGCTCATGTTAAGTGCTCCAATACCTTCGGGTCGAGTTCCCGCTATATTAATCTGCATGAGCACCACTTACGTTACACAGGGACACGTAGCAACCAGTGCATCTGCAGCCGTCTTTACTAACCCCCCACCCATTCCGTAGTTGCTGTTTTCAACTAACCAATGCTTTTGACAGCACTCCCCTGCCCCATGTCTACCGCGATACCCTCCAAGTCCTGCTCCCTGCCTCCTTTCCCATTGCTTGGCCATAAAAGGCCACTTAATGGCCTCGTAGCCATGTGGCGACCTCTCTACCTCTCTGAAAGTGGTGCGGCCTGCATTAATGTCTGTGCCACTGATCCAGATTTTTTTGAAAAATAAAGTACACAATACATAATTCAAGAGCACGTACAAAAATAGTAAAACAATTTGCCAACACACTCTGTTTAGAATATAAATAAACTCTCACAACAAACTACATACGGATAAGTAGGTCAAGAACAGCCACAATCCAATGTAATGGAGCGCTTCAACACAAAATATTTTATTTTGCCATTGCACCACCAATTTTTACACTAATGTACACCAGTGTCTTATAATTTCTATGTCTTTCTTTGTTTATCTGTCTTGTGCCATGTCCCTCCTCAGTGTCGGTTTGTCTTTCACTGTGTCTATGTTTTATTCTCTTTCTCTAATATGCCTAATAAATGTGTTAAAGCTGCCACCCATGATAATGTAAAGCATGACTAAAAACGTATAAGGTCGGAGGGCCCAAAAGCGAGACCTATTGGCTATGCCAATGCTTGTTGTTAATAATGAGGTTGGGTAGTGAACAGTGCCATTATGAAGCTAATGTAGAGAGTTTATTGGTAGTTTTTAGGTCTCGCCTACACAGCGTGCAAGCGCTCCATAGAGAGACCTCTTGTCATTGCTCAGCACTTTTGTTAAAACTCGTGCATGTTTTGCACTGCTCTCTATGGGCACTCGTGCACGTTTGGCGTGTCTCTTGTGGGAGCAAGCAGTGGCGCCATCTGTTAGCAATTATCTTGCTCGCTCCCGCAAGGTAAACGCTGCGCGTCGCTGCACTCGCCCACCGCAGTCACGGACACGCCTTCCTAATTGCCAATCTGCCTGCCCCAGTCGCTGCTCTCGGCCTCACTCCTCCCACCCCTCCCACTTGTTTATTTCGTGCCGTCATGGACACACCTTCCACATTGCCATTTCCTCTGCTTTTGTGTCTGTCTTTAAATGTAACCTTGTTAGTTACGTTTTACTGTTCTGTTGGACTTGGCCCTTTTTGACAGGTTCACCCCTAAACTTTTTGCCTTTTCTATGACCTTGTGTTGGTGGTTTTAGGCCTTTGGGCCCTTTAGCACTGTGGTCCAGTTTAAAGTGCGTGCGCTCTCTGTGTACGTGTGGTGAAGTTGGCCTGCCCTCCCATAGGAATGCTTTGGGGATTCCCTGATCAGTGTGTGTCAGTGGTAATTTATGGTATGGGAGGAGCAGAGTGGTCGAGTTTAGTATGTATGAAATTGTGAGAATAAATGCTGCGCAATGGTGTGCGCAGATTTATTATGACAATGGGAGAAATGCCACTTTTAGAAGTTGGAATTTCTGTGTGCTATGTGTCTGCCTGCCTGATGTGAATTGCATGTCTGGCTTGTGAGTGACAGGGGCTGGGAGGTGTGTGTAGCTCCAGGCGGGGCAGTGTGAGTCAGCACTAGGCTGAATGGGACCTCTGTGCTCTCCGGATGCATCATCAGGTAAGTGGTGCCTGCTGTAGCAGGTACGTGGGTCTGGGGTTGTAGGTCCTGCTCTAGCGGACCAGGGAATCTTGGGCCTTTTTCCCCCCTTCCTTCCCCCGGTGTGTTTGGGCCAGTTAGGCTCTGCTCCAGCGAGCCAAGGGTTAACAGGGGGGGGGGGGGGGGTGGCCGGGTACGGAAGGTGGGGGTCGGTGCTCTGCCGCGCCCCCGCTCGCTTGGACCTGGGATGGAACTTTTGTGTTAGCGAGAGAGCGTTGCCTCTCGGGATGGCCAGATATTGCAGGTTTGCTGGAATAGTCTCTTTTACTCTCTGTGCCCGGTTCCTGCTCTGTGCCCGATTGTTTCTGCCCGCCTGCCCATCGTGGCACTTCGGCAGCCGTACTGCACGGCGTTTGTGAACCCCCTGTGGGCCGCACTTATTCTTTGTGTTGCACCATTCTCCCGGCGCTCGTTTACTTTGGCTCTCACCGCCCGCCTGCCCCTCGAGGCGCAACGGTGGGTGGCGGTTGTGCTACGTGGCGTTCTCCCGGCACTCATTCCCTTTGGTTCTCCCTGCCTGCCTGCCCCTTGAGGCGCTACAGCGGGCGGCGGCTGTGCTGCGCGGCGTTCTCCCGGCTCTCGTTCCCTTTGGTTCTCACCGCCCATCTGCCCCTCGAGGCGCTGTGGCAGGTGGCGGCTGTGCTGCGCGGCGTTCTCCCGGCGCTCGTTCTCTTTGGTTCTCGCCGCCCGCCTGCCCCTTGAGGTGCTGCGGCGGGTGGAGGCTGCGCTGCGTTCTGTTTGCCCCGCTGTTTTTTGTTTTTTTGTTAGATGCTTCTTGCATCCCGTGTGGCCCGGCGCTCTTTCATCACGCCGCCCGTCTGTCCCTCGAGGCGCAGCCGCGGTGCTGCACGGCCCCTGTCGCTTACCGGTTCTCCACGGAGTTCGCGGTCTGGGAGTGTGTGACGCCTGTTGTCGGGCTCGTCCTCCTGGGGCGGGGTCACTTGCGCGTTCCCGCACTGGCAGGTGTAGCAGGTCATTTTCGGCCCATTTCTGCCTACCCAGGAGGTTCCGTACTGGCCCGTTCCTCCTAGCTGGTGAGTTTGGCTTCGGTTTTTGTCTTCATTTTGCCGGCAGTACGTGTTGTGTGCCCGTATGATTGCAGCTAGGTGTATATGCGAGCCTCGCGCTGTCCTCCTTGTGGCTTTGCAGGAGTTTGTGGATCAGTGTCTTTATTTCTATGTCCCGCACGTATGTGCACGATGATTTCCTCATGCTGTGTGACTGTAATCCTGGTTTAGGACTGTGGGTGTCTGTGGAGCTTGTTTTGTTTTGTGCTCCCACTCTACTGGTGGTCGGGGCTTTGTTGTGGTCCTTTCTGTTGCCTCTCCTCTTGTCCTGGATGGCTCGGTTCCTTGGGTCCTGCCCTCTCCCAGGCCTCTCCGGTTGTCGGTTATTGGGCTCCCCTGCTCCTGTCCATAGAGCTGTGGCTCTTTGGTTGCTCTACTACCTTTGGGTGGTGCCTGCTTGGTCGGGCCGGGGGTTCAGCGCCAGCCTTTACTGGGGTGTGCGTACTGTACTTTTATTGCAGGGTTGCTTTTTGGTGGTCTCATTGCTCCTTCTATGGCGGGTCCTGTTCGTCGGGTTTCGTTTGGCCCCCCGGTTGTTCCGGTTGGGGTTGTCTGCCTTGGTTGGGGCCTTCCTCGGGACGTGTTTTGGGTCTTGTTGACTGGCGGTGTTTCCCCACTCTGTCCTTTGCGAATCCTCCCCTTCTTGTTGGTCTCGGTGTCTCTGGCCTTTTTCCTTGGTTCCTTTCGATTGCCCCGGTGTCTCCCTTCCCGCCCTGTCTCCTGGTGCGGCCGGTGGTCTTTCTGTTCTGGTGCCTCCTTCCCGAGTGTTGGCAGCATTTGCCATCCTGGGGGGCATGCTTGGGTTCCCGATCTGTACTGGGTCGGTGAGTTCCCCTGAGGGCAGGTTTCCTGTCTGACTTCTGTTTGCCATTCCTTGGCTTCCCTGGGGTTTTCCCCTGCCTTGCTGGGGCTTCTTTGTTGCTATTCTGGAAGGTTTGTCCCCTGCCTCGTGCTCCGGGGTGTTTGCGGGATTCGCCCCTGTTGATTTTTGGGCACAAAGGTGCTGTCCTGGCCTGGGTCACTTTTGGCTCCGGCCGTACCGCCCTGAATGCTCATGTTCTCATCGACTGGATGGGAGTTCTCCTAGGAGCGTCTGGTGCTGTCTGCTTCCTTTGGGTCCCCGGTGTTGGCTCTTCGGCCTTCTCGTCAGGACTCCCAGCTTTGCGGTTTCTTGGGGTCCTTTTTCTTCCAGGGGTTCTGGACTTGTTTGTCCTGGCCAGGACTTTTGTCCTGTTGGTGGTGCTCGCCTGGGTGCGTCTCCATTGGCGTCTGTTGCTGCGGTGGTTGACTTGGGAACTGTTCCTCGTTGGTCCGTGTTATGCCTGTATGGGCACGGGTTTTGTGTCCTGCCCCTGCTTTCTGGCTTTCCCTTGCTGGTTTGTTTCCAGCGGTGCTGTTGGGTGTCCGGGGGTGCTGGGACTCCCGGTTCTCATCTCCCTGGCGGGGCCCTGCGCTTCTGGTGTGGGTTTGTATCCTAGTCTTTTGTCCCTGGTTTTGGGGACCCGGGGCCTGTTGGCTCAGGTGGCTCCCTGGGAGTCTTGACATGGCTCGGGCTCGTTTCACCCTGCCCTTCTGTCCTTCTCTCCTTTGGTGTGTTTCTGCCTGTGGCTTTTTCTCCCTGTGCGCTCCTGTTCCTGTCGGTTCTTCATTGTTCGGCTGGGCAGGGCTTGGTTGTTGTCTGGCTGGCTATATGGCCGCTTGGGTGCTCGCTTCCTTCTTATGGGACGTTACTGGGACGGGTTGCTTGGTCCCTGTGCGGGGCGGTATCGGGCCGCCGCGCTGCATTTCCCTTCCTTCCGAACGTGGGCGGCCCTCTGGGTTTTGCGCTTTTCGCTGTTGGCCGGTTGGGTTCCTTTGGTGGATGGGTCTCTTCAGTGTAATTTCCGGTGCCTTCCTGGGTCTGTTTTGCCTTGAGCCTGCCTGGGTTCTCTCATTGGTGTCGCGATCCCTTCCGGGGGGTCCTTTGAGCGACTGGGGTCTGTGTCCCACCTGTTTCTCTTCTTGCTGGTGTGGGTGTGGTGACCCTCGTTTTTTTTTTGGGGTTGTTCGGTCGGCATGCTGGTTTCCTTTGCACCCCTTTCCATTCTTGCGGCTCTTGCCAGTCTGTTTGATTGCGTCTGGTTCCGCTGCCCTGTTCCTCTGGTGGTTTCGGCTCTCTCGAGGGTGGTGATCAGCCTTGCGGTGTTGCTGTGTTTGTCAGACTGCGTCTCTTTTTCTGCTGTGGCTTTTTTTGTTGGGTCACTGTGGTGGGGATGCCCTCTGTTCGTTCAGTTCCTCTCTCTGGGATTTTGCTCCCCTCTCACTTTTGGCTGTCCGTTGGGCAGTCTTGGTGTGTTTGGACCGGTTTGCTGCTTTCTGTTCTGGGTCCTGTTTGCTGTTGCTTTTGGCTCTGTGCGGACTGGTTCCGTGCCTTCTCTGTCCTCCTTCGGCTTTTGCTTGGGTTGGATTTTTCTAACGGCACTTCATGTCTCTTGGGTCTGGGTTTTCGGCCTTCCCGTTGTCTTTCTGTCCCGGGCTGGTTCTTCCGGCTCGTGGTTGCCTCTCTCTTGGGTGGTCCTTCCACTCGTTCTGATCTGTTGGGTTTGCCCTCTTTCGTGGGCGTCCCATTCAGGTCTGTGGGTAATTGTGGGTTTCCATGAAGCTGCTTAGCTTTGGTATATGCTCACTTTGTTAGTCATGTGGCGAGGAAGACTAACGAGGAGGTTATACCCTGGTTACTTACCGGTAATCTTCATTACTCCGAGTATAGTGTTCCTCGCCACATGAGTTCCCATCCCTCCCTCCCTGTTTGTCTATCGGCTTCATGATTGTGCTTGGTGGTTTCAGGCTGATGGGATGGGCCGGCACGCCGCTTATAGAGGTCAAGGGTGTAATGGGTCGGCCGTATTGGGAAGGGATGGGAGGCATGGGAGGCTGACTTTTTTTGCTTTGGAGGGTTCTGGTGTGGAGCTGAAGCTCACTTTGTTAGTCATGTGGCGAGGAAGACTATACTCGGAGTAATGAAGATTACCGGTAAGTAACTGGGGCATGAGCTGCGCTTGCAGCTGAGCTGTCGTCGCTGTGGAGTATGGAATGAAGTCTGCTCTCTGACACACTTCTGCATGTATAGGTGGCAGCCAGGAAACCCTGTGCTTGGAGGCACCACGTTATCACTTGCCCTGGCACAAGGAGAAGTCCTGAGGGAGTTGGTGATTTGTCATCTGCCATTCCTTAACCTCCCTTGAGGCTCCGCGAGGTGGGAAAGACCTTTGAAGCGGACGCTGACTCACACTACGGAATCCAGTGTTGTTGCTAATGATTCAGCTGAACCCATTCACAACAGTGTGGATTAGGCAAGTAGAAATTCCCTTCTCTGTAGTGATCCACACTCCGCAACCGCTAAGCTAAAAATCAGACTTACTCGCGTGCTTCTGACGCCTTCTTTGAAAACACAAGGTTGTTTCACAACCAGAGTATGCTGAGAGTTTCCAAATGGTTGTGAATTGTACGTGTCATCCTTTGAACAACTCCTTTCAAAGTTCTTCACGCTGCTTTTGTATGTTTGGATCTCACCGCTTTGGCAAGATCTTGCTGAGCAGGAATCGAAGACCCAGTTTACTCTGATTATGGCATTCAAGCTGCTATGAGTTTCTGATGGACTTGAAATAACCACCGCTTTGAGAGGTTGTGATAGATGAAAAACTCAGTGGAACAAGCATTGAAAATGCAATAGGTCTCGCCATTGATTAAGTTAAAGCCATTTGCTTTGCTAATAGTATTGTATAGCAAATCAATTGGCTTTAACTTAATAAAAGGCGAGACCTATTGCATTTTCAATGCTTGTTGGATCCTTGAAATCATATTACGCTTGCACGTGCATCTCTGAAACATCTGTCTTGCAAAACTGTACAACTTATTTTCCTGGCACAATCAAACGCCCTCTACAATACACAGAGCCCCAAACACAGCAAAAAGCGGTGTAGATGCACGAGCCACGAGTCAATAATAATGAGAGGTCTGCACCCTGAGCAATAGAAAGCTTTTTAACAACACACTCTCCCCACAGGCACACCGTCCAATTGTCCCTTTGGTCTGTCATTTGACACTCAGCCATTGCGCCTCCTCGCCCTCTAATCACCAAAGCTTTGAAATTGTCATTATTTAGGTATATCAAAGAACTGGAGCTGAGGAGAAGGCTGGGAGCAAAATGAGATAAAGTAAATTGGCCAGGATCACTCAGTGTGTTCGAGTGGGAAGCCGGGATTACAACTCTAGTTTCCATGTTGCACAGTAAACAACTTATGGGGCATATTATCAAGACAGGCGATAAAATTATCCCTGCTTTAGCGGCAGAAAACTGCCGCTAAAACGGCGATAATGGGCTTGATAATATGCTCTATGGAATTCCAATTGAAGCCTATGTTAGATGTGAAGGACATCTAACCTGAGCTTCAATTAGAATTCCATAGAGCATATTAGCAAGCCCATTATCGCCATTTTAGCGGCAGTTTTCTGCCGCTAAAGCGGCGATAACTTTATCGCCTGTCTTGATAATATGCCCCTTAATCATTGAAGCACAGCTCCTCCCACACAGGGCATGGTTTCCGTCTGCCCTTTCTTTATTGTTGTCTAGGGTGGTACATGGCAGGGAAGACTTTTTTTTTTTTTTTTTATAAATGAACCCCGGTCAACCGTTCTGCAGTGTGCGCTGGGAACGCAGAACCAAGTGGTTTCATCTGTGTGAGTTTTGTAACATTTCACACGAGTGAAACTCTAAGGGTGATTGTGAAACCCGTTCCCTGTCATACAAACTGTTTCTCCTGGTGAAATCTGCCATTTCCTCCTGTTCTTCGCGTTCAAAATGACACCACTGCCTGAACATTATGATTTTAGCCTGATATTTTACTTGGAATCACCAGGGCTTACAAGTGTGCGTCAGTCTGAGACCAATTTGCGCTCACCTACACTGCGCGCCTGTCGTGCCTGCACTCTGGCAGAAATCACTGAATAAACACCTGCAGAAAGCATAAGGAAGCGCAGAGTGCAGTCTGCTAGTATTTCTTGGATGGCAGGAAAACAATGCAGTTGATAAGTTGCTCGTCCATAACAAGAGTATGTGGTTATTAAAAATATAAACAACCATATGTATCTAAACGCAGAACGGTCCCAGAAAGTGAGGTAGCGAGATAGATAGAGACGCAGATAGAGAGAGAGAAAAGAGAGGTAAAGATATTTTGACGTTGAAATTATACACATTGGTCTGCGTAGCCATGAAGTCGGTATAAACATGAAGAAAAAAAAATCGACTTTTGAACATTTTTCTACAAATGCGGAGCGTTTTATTGGAACTAAAACGTGTCCAAAACATGAAATGATTATGCACGCAGTGGCGATAATATCTGGACAATGTTGGCATATACTTGGTCCAATATAACGTATCAAGGGCCATATGTAGATAAATTATATTTACCGATTCATAAATACCGTATTTTACCGAATCGGTATTTATGAATCGGTAAATAGAATGTAGGTAAACATTCGGTAATAATTACCTAATCGGTATTGATGAATCGGAATTTACCGAATCGGTAAATACCGATTTGGTATTTACCGAATCGGAAATTCAAATACACATGACTTGCCAATCCTGTGCTAACCAAACCCCACCCAACCAGGAAGTGGCCACAACCAGGCAGGTGCACACAATCAACAGACTCTGGAGAGGCTGGGAGTGCAGAGGAGAGGAACAGAGCCAGTGCCTGATTCAGCACAGGAAACTGCAACAGTGGCCAGCCAGGACACAGAGAGGGATGGAGGGGAGAGGAAGAGAACTTAAATTCAGCCAAAAGGAACTGCAGGTACTTGTGGAGGAGGTGGTAAAGCAGCACCATAAGCTTTTCGGGAAACAGTCACTGCAAGTGCCTGAATCAGAGAAAAGGAAGATCTGGCTGAGAATCCAGGCGCAGGTGAATTCCATGGGAGTGACCCCCCGGGACATTGATGTCCTCAAGAAGCGGTGGTACGACATCCGTATCATCACAAAGAGGAAGATGGCAGAATTGTAGAAAGAGGCCAGCCGGACAGGAGGTGGACGCAACAGGGCACCAGCCCTGACAGAACTGGAGGAGCTTGTGGAGACTACAATTGAGCCTGAAAGTGTCGTGGGGATTGGGGATGCAGACAGCTCTGCCAGAGCTGCCACAAAACAAGGTAAGACGCTTGCACAGCATTGTGCCCCCCCCCTATCCCAAATCCCCAATTGGGCAATGATAATCCCACTCCAGTACAGGTGTCAGTGCATAGCAGCAATGCATCATGGGAGATGTAGTCTGTGAAACCCCAAACATAACTAAAATAGCGCAGAACAACTAGGCATGTTACACACATTAGCGATAAGCAGGCATAGGACAATGAGAGAGTGTGTAAGAAATGTATTATGATGATAGCAATGCAGGGCTGCAGGCACACTGAGCTGATGTTGAATTTCTGTCCACAGGCGATACTTCGCACAGGACTGCACAGGAGAAGGGAGAGAGGGCACCCCGGAAGGACAGCTCTGAGAAGACCACCACGAGTTCCGGGCAGACATCAGCACCACAGCCAGCCTGACCACCACAGCCAGCCACGCCACCACAGCCAGCATCGCCACTCCTGCAGGCCTCACCACCATCGACACCACCTGCAATTTTCAGGTCTAGGAGGCGTGCTGTAGCCAGAATACATGTCTCAGAGTCCTCATCAGAAGACTCGAGGGCTGCTGAAACATCCACTGTGCCCCTGGATGGTTGCCACGCTGGTGTGCACTCCGCCTCTGAGGGAGCACACACAGGTGCCAGACGTCGTCGCAGGGCTCCGGTGCGCAGTCCATCTCCACAGGGAGAGAGCCATGGGGTGTTCTTAGGGCTTGAGGCCAGCATGGTCAAGGTTCAGCATCTGCAAGGAAAGGCAATCTTGTCAGTCCAGCGCCAAATTAAGGGCCTCAATGACACGATGGGCAATATTGACAGGGGCATAAGCGCAATGGCAGAGGGCATGAGGGAGATGGCTGCGGGAATGCGGGACATGTCCCAGTCCGTCATGCTGCTGTGCACAAAGATTGATGAGGACAGAGCAGCACGGCGCCGGGAACGCCAGAAAAAAGACCATCACACAAGGGCAGTGAACCGGCTGGCAACTGCCACTTCGCTGCTCTGCAGGCGCTCCGTGGCAATGCAGGAGGGGCTTACGCACTGCAGCAATAACGTGTCCAGGGGGATGGTGAGGGTGACCAGTGCACTTGAGGTGCTGCTAACGAGCCAGTCTGCCACAACTGGAGCTGTGGATGCTGGGGACAGCGAAGAAACCACCAGTAGGAGCAGCATTACCCCCCTGTCCCAGACATACGGAGGAGCAGTAGACGGCATGGGGCTGCCACTGGTCCCACAGCCAGTGAGGACACACAATCACTTGCGTCTCGCACTGTAGTGCGTGGGCGCAGACACTGATGCTGCACAGAATTGCAGGAGACTATTGATTGCACTAAATTGATAGCCCAGTTTTTCCTTTTTGTTGTGGCGTAGTGCCGCATGATTAAAACTATGTCATGGCATCGAACTACTGGCTGTGTCCCCTTACTTACTTAGAAATAGTTGCATGTGATCTCTGCCCATCTCTCTCTCCCATCTGTTGCTGTTGACACTCCTGCTGCGTTGGCCTCTGGCTGTGCAGACTCATCATCATTGTCCTCAAAATCTGTAATTTCCACCTCTGTACCTCTCTTCGTGGCAAGGTTGTGCAGCATTGCACAAGTGGCAATGATCTTGCAGCAGATGATGGGTGTGTACTGGCGTGCGCCTCCGCTTTTGTGGAGGCAGCGGAACCTGCTTTTCAATAGTCCAAACGTGCGCTCCACCACGTTGCGTGTTGATTTGTGTGCCACATTATATCGTCTCTCACTCAGGGTTGATGGGTGGAGGTAGGGAGTGAGGATGAATGACCGCACGGCATATGCACTATCGCCTAGGTGAGTAAGAGAGTACCATTAGTCACATGCCTCAATACCCATTAATTTGCAATTAGTATTAGGGAGTGTCACAGTGATTTACCTAGCAGGTATCCTTCTCCAAATTCGCCGCCAACCAGTCGTGTGTAGATCTCACTGTTCTGGAAGATGAATGAGTCGTGGGTGCTCCCAGGGAACTTAGCTATGATATCTGTGATTATGTTGCCAGCATCGCAGATTACCTGCACATTTATGGAGTGGGTGGACTTTCTGTTCCTGTAGATGTGCTCAGTGGCTGCTGGTGGGCAGATTGGAATGTGTGTGCCATCAATACAGCCTATGACATGCGGGAATTGTGCCATCTGGTAGAAGTCGGTCTTTGTTTTCTGCAGTTCAGCCTGTGTGTTTGGGAAGCTAATGTAGTGTTGCATTCTCTGCATCATGGCATCCAGGAACTTCCTGAAGAAACGGGACAGGCAACTCTGGGATACCCCGCCTACCGCAGCTATCACCCCCTGGTAACTGCCAGATGCAAGTAGATGTAGGCTACAGAGCACCTGCACATGTGGTGGTATGGCATGCGCCCCTGGTGTTGGATGGTCCAGGAGTGGGTGCAGGTCCCTTATCAGGTCCATGATGGTTTGGGGATGTAGCCTGTACCTTTCATGTATCTCAGCCTCAGTCAGTTGAAAGAGTGTGATGCGCTGTCTGTAAATGCGTTCTTCCCGTCTCCAAATCCTCAGACCTGCTGCCTGTAGACGTAGGCGCCTTGCAATGACATACAGAGCCGCCCTGGTGTTCAGGCTGTTGCATTTTGGGATTGCTTATGTGCACTGTGGCTGATTACCACCTGCTTTCACTCAGTGTTAATTACCGACTCTTAAATACCGAATTTCATGCAATTCGGTAATTTCTACTTTACCTACATCTCTTGTGTCATTTTACCATTTCATATTTACTGATTCGGTAAATATGAATTCGGTAATTTTGAATCGGTAATTTAGAATTCGGTAAAGATGAATCGGTATTTACCGATTCATGTTTACCGAATCCTTCTTTTTGGACTCCTACATCTCAAAGGCCTAAATACCGGTGGGTAACAGGATATTTACCGAATTTCGGCCGTTACCGACCGGTATTTAGCTACCTACTTATGGCCCCAAATATTTTCATGTTAGGGCTGTGCGTCAAAAATGCTTAGAGGTCTCCTGCAGGAAACGGAACGCAAGTTTTTGGTGACAAAGTAGGAACCATTTTAAACAAGTGCTCAGTGGTGGAGCACTGTGTTCTAGGTGAGATGGGGGTGAGGAGATGGGATTCGAGTCTCGCGTCGGCTCCAACATCCTGTGATTCTAGGCAAATCACGTAATCTACCCGTGCCTAGCAAAAACAAGCTGTCGCGTTGGGAAAAATATAGTGCATAGCTGATATTGAGTGTGTAAGGATGCAAGTGACAGATCTAATCCCGGTGGGCGGGGTTAAAAGGAGGCAAGGCGGCAACAAGGAACAGGGCCGGACTGGGAACCAAAACCGGCCCTGGCAAAGTGCTCAGCCGCCACCCTCCCTCCCCCCGCGGGGGGTTGGGGGTGCCGCTGAGCTCTTGGCCAGGGCCGGTTTTCGACCGATTTTGTTACAGGGCCGATTTTGCAGCTATGCAGCAAAAAGGGCCCAGTAACAAAAACGGCCCCCAGGGCCCAAAACCGGCCCCCACCCGTGCGGCGCACCTGGGGATTGCCCGGTGCCCGCTACGGCCAGTCCGGCCCTGACAAGGAGGGACTAAGGAGCCTCCTTTTCAATGGTGAGCCTGCGTTTTGCATGCAGGATGACACGAACCAATTAAAAAGATGGGCGGGGCTTCAGCTCCGCCTCCAAGAGCTTTGGAATCTGTATTGATTCCAAGAAGCTCTCGAATGCCGAGGAAGCGCATGCGCTGCTTTCGACAGCCGAGACCTAAAAAGGGTATTTTTCCTCGTCCTAGGCACAGACTAGTAGATGTGTGTAGCGATTTCGAGTGCCCAAGGAAGGTAGAGCCGTGTTTTCATACCACTTATGGGGCCCACCGTGCTTTAGAGGATAGAGTAGTAAGAATCTGCTCTCTTGGGCATGGTTTGAGGAGGGTTGGTTTAGGTGAGTATTATGAGTGAGCTGTTTTAGGGTAGGGCATTTGGTTTGGAGGTGAGCTACGATATTGTCGCGCCAGGCGTTGGCTGGCACATTACTGCACGTTGCAAGCCAGTAATGAGTGGGATAAGGTTGCATTTTATATGTATGAATTGAAGTTTTTGTTGGTTGAGGCCTGTTGACATGATTGGTACCCCTTGCATCTATCCCCGTGTCCCGGAGGAGAGAAGCAGCTCTCCGCCTGAAAAGTAACTGTTGGGCTTGGCAAAACCGTCAGACAAACAAGAAAAAAGGCTGTGCTCCTAATCACTAATTTCTCTGGCGCTTCTCCCCATAACGCGTGACTGTGCGGCTTCTCTGTCCTTCGCGGGGGCCCTTTGGTTGCAGAAGAACCGTCCAGCCCGGGCATGAACTGTTGTAACCCCGGCAGGAAAATGAGCCATCCGAAATAGCAAAAACAAGCATTGGCATAGCCAATAGGTCTCGCCTTTGGGACCTTATAAGTGTTTAGCCATGTAACAGTTAATGTTGTTGCACCAAGGATATTGTGCTGGATTACTAAACACTTATAAGGTCCTAAAGGTGAGACCTATCGGCTATGCCAATGCTTCTTTTAAATGCGCATGCACCGTTTTGGTAAAATAAAGAACAAAGCATGCCATGAAGTCTGTAGTGTGAGAGCAGTTTCTATTGTTTGTTGTAATATTTTTAAAGGTGTGAATGGGCTCATATTTTATTGCTAAAAAAGAGCAGAGTGGCTGAGACAACAAGTCTATGGTGGTGTGAAGAGAAAGGCGGGGCCGGTATCGGCCCTGCCGCAAGTATGGCGGGGCGCCGACCCCCCCACCCCCCTCGCCTGCTCTCCCGGGTCCGGCGCGCTCCACTGCGTCAGTATGACGCGGTGGGCGCGCCGTGGTGGGGATTGGCTTGCGGGGGCGACCCCTTGGCCCGGAAGAGTTTAAGGCAACTTCCGGGTCAAGGGGGGGGGCAGGGGGCGGGCCGGTTAGAACCGGCCTTTCCCCAGTAATGGTGATAAAAGGCCGGGAGCGCGGGACTCGGACTCTTTGTCCCGCGCTCTCAGGCATACTGCACGCAGCCTCTAGGAGGCTGCTAACCTTTTGTTTGTTTTATTTTTCAGGTTTTGCGTTTCCGAAGGCAGTTCCGGTCGCGTGCATACAGCCCGACGCGTGGACTCAGCGAGGACGAAGCAGGCGGCTCGGAGGCATTTTTTCAGACGGAAGATTGGAACGTGGACAGCGAGGAGTCTGCGGGCGGGAGAAGCATCGGAGCACCGCGGATCGGCAGTTATCGGCTCGTCGGTTCAAACGGCCAGGGAGCCCCGGGGGTTTTTGGTGTAAGGCACGCGCTGATGAGGTATTTGAGAAAGTTAGGGACTAAAGATTCGCTGTGATCTAATGGTGAAGGTCTGAGACACTTACTCTCAAAGTTACAGGTTAAATTACCAGTGCTTGTTTGATTGGCCCGGGGGTGCGGTGACAAGTTAAATGCCTCTTGATTCTGTTCAGTGAGACCTCTGTTGTTTTATAAATTAGGATTTGGGCATAATAGATAAGGTCATAATAGATAAGGTCTGAGACTCGTACTCTCAGGGTTACTGGTTCAATTGTGCATTAATTATATGCAGACAGATTCCAAAGTGAAGTGTGGACAACCAGCACTTTTAGTCCTGGGGGCAGTGTAAAATAATCGCACGCCAAAAAAGATTAGGCATTACAGAGTGGGTGCATTGGGCTGTAGTCACGGTGGCATAATGGTAAAAGTGTGAGACTCTTACTCTCAAGGTTACAGGTTCAATCCTCCAGCGTGCCTCTTAAAAGACATTTACTGCAGCAAGGAGCACCGTTTTCTAACAAAAACTGTGGTTTGTTACTTAAGCTAACTTGATTTTCACCGTAGGATCACTGAGGGGGTGCGCATCACGCTAGACAAGGAGGTGAGACTGATGGTGTCGCAGGGAGGGGACACAGGCAGGCCCGCACTTCACTGCTTCTGTGGGCCGCTGGGCTAAGAGTTTGCTCGCCTACCGCCCAGGTTAGCTGGTGTGGTGCGGTCCCGGTTGCGTGGTGCTTACGGCCAGCTTGTGTAACCCCAACGTAAAGGTAAGGACCTGTTGGGTCCCAGTAAAGTGACAAATAGCATTGTACTTGCAGGTTATTTATCGAGCAGTGCGTGGGTTATCTGACATTTTTGGGCTCAGAAAAAAGATGTCTGGTAAAAGGGGGGCCAAGCGTTCCCGCATGGAGCATATGCTGGAAGCTATGATGGGCAGGATGGCGACAATGGATAGGAGATGGGAAAAGGTAGAGCAAATGGGGCACAGCTTAGCGGAGCTCAGACAGAAGGTGGAGGATCAGGGTGGGCCATCAGGTAGGCCCAAGCGGACAATAGTGCCCCCAAAGCCCAGGGGGGAACTAGAAGCACTCCCCAAGCGGGTTAGAAGCAAGAAGGGGAAGAATCAGGACCCAAAAACAGGGCAACCTTTAGGCGAGACCCCTGATGGGGGTGGTCTCTCCGGTCACACCCGAGAGCCCTATAGTAATTCCTGATGTAGCGCCAAATGTCCCGGTGACCCCTGTGCCAGTGCCTGCACCAAGTCCGGTGCCTCCAGCAGCTAACCCGGTGCTACTAATTGTGATTCCGGTGGTGCCCACATCATGCCCAAGTGTTCCGGTCCTGAACCCTGGTGCCTCGGTCCTGGTTTTAGCGCCAGCAGAGGTTGGGCAAGTCCCGCCGGAATTAGCTTCACAGATAGCGGCAGTTCCTCCTTGGTTAGGAAAGGGGGGGATGTTACCACTTTCCGTGGGTGCCAAAGAAGTAGGGGAGGACCCACTGGCAGAGGCAAAAAGAATGGTGGCGAGGATTGTGGCTGCCCCGAGCGGGGAGCCGAACCCTGGCGCGAATAAGGCCAGTCAACCCCAGCCAGCGCTGCAGGAGAGCGACAGTGGAAAAGACAAGACGGCGGAGCCAGCGGGAGTTGGGGCAATAGGTAAGGAGCTGGCATTGCCATTGTTGGGCGCGGGGGTGCTACCCTCCAGGAGGGAACATTTAGCACGGCATGTAACACGCGAAGTGAGGGAATTGATTTGGTCTGGTGCGTATGTCAATATGTTTTCTTTACTTGTTGACAACAGGGAAATGGAGTATTCTAAGAGGCAAAAAGATTGGATGCTTCCCAGCGAGTGACTGGTAGAAATGTCAAGATTCAGTGTGGAGGAGACATTGACCAATTGGATAAGGGCTTTTTCAGTGTTTATGGCCATAATAGCTGAACGTTCGCCTAATCTGCAAGCAGAAATGGCGTGTTACCAGAGCAGGGTAACGATGACACATGATAAATATGGTGGTGTAGGTTGGAAAGAATACGACATGAATTTCAGGAAGGCGAAAGAATTTGACCCTTCACTCACATAGGACCGGGTGGATTCTATCTCATGGTTTGACCAGTTTGGCCCAGGGATTTCAATAGAAAGTCATGCACCAGAGCCCAAGGCACTTGTAAATTCAGGCACGCATGCTCCATATGTAATCACCCCTCTCACCCAGAGTCAAAATGCCTTAAAAAAGGGAATGCCTTTTCAGGAAATAGAGGGAGGAAGAAACAAGAATGAGGAAAAAGGAAAAAAGGTAACGCATTCACCCATTGACGTAATTGCTATGACTCCTTGGTTAAATAGGTACCCAGATCATGCCACAGCTAGGATGTTACAGGAGGGGTTTTTGTATGGTTTTAGGATCCCAGTTGGGAATTACACAGTGACACCAGAGTGTAAAAATCAGCTGTGGGTAAGATCAAACCCAGGGGTGGCAGCACACAAAATTAATAAAGAATTGCGCCTGGGTAGAATAGCGGGTCCATTTGACTTTGTCCCTGTGCCAAACTTTGTCTGCTCCCCCCTGGGGGTGGTCCCAAAGAAGGAAGAGGGGGAGTTCAGGTTGATTCAGAATCTATCAGCCCCTAGAGGCAATTCATTAAATGACGCCATCAATGAGGAACTCTGCAGCGTAAAATATGCTTCCTTTGACCAGGCGGTGGAGATGTTAAGGGTTTTGGGACCAGGGGCCTTGCTAGCCAAATCAGATGTTGAATCTGCATTCCGGCTGCTGCCGGTTCATCCTTTAGATCACCACCGGTTAGGTTTTTCATTTCAAGGAAAATTTTACATGGATAGGTGCATGCCCATGGGTTGTTCTGTTTCCTGTGCTTACTTTGAAAAATTTAGTTCACATTTGGAATGGGTTTTCAGGCAGGCGACTGGACACCAATTTGTCATGCATTATCTTGATGACTTTCTCTTTCTGAGGTCGGTGGGCTCCCGGGAATGCGCAGGGGCATTGGAGGAATTTTGTGTGCTCATGCGTACATTTGGGGTCCCTCTGGCACCAGGGAATACAGTGGGGCCAGCAACCACAATTGAATTTTTAGGCATTGAATTGGACTCAGTACAAGGGTGTTTTAGGTTACCTGAACAAAAAATAATGAAATTTCGTGCTGCATTGCAAAAATGTCTGTCAAAGGATAAAGTAACCTTGCACCAGCTGCAACAGGCAGTAGGACAGTTGAACTTTGCGCTACGGGTAATACCTATGGCACGACCATTCTCACGTTCCATCTCACAGGCCATGACAGGCCTGCACGAAAAACATCATCACACAAGACTGTCATCTGAGGTTCGCCAGGACATGCGGATTTGGATCGCATTTCTGGAGGGTTTCAATGGCAGGGTAGTGTGGCCCGGTCCCCCCACTACTTCCGCTGAGTTAGGTTTATGGACTGACGCTGCGGGCAGTGTGGAATTTGGTGCCATACTCGGGAACCAGTGGGTGGTGCAACAGTGGCCGGCTTGGTGGGTCGAGAGTAGTTTAACAGCCAACATAGGTTTCTTGGAACTGTTTCCCATTTGGGTGGCATTGACGGTTTGGCCCCATCATCTGCAAAATCAATCGGTGATTTTTTGGTCGGATAACGTGACAGTGGTCGAATGCATCAATCAACAGGCGGCAAGGTGCAAAATGATTCTTTGCCTGTTGAAAGAGATAGTGCTGTTATGTATGAAGCTGAACATACAGTTTAATGCTAAACATGTCCCGGGGGTGCTGAATAATGCTGCTAACGCACTCTCTCGCTTCAAGATGCAGGTTTTCAGGGAACATCTACCACCTACAGAGACAGCACCAGCACACTTCCCGGAAGTACTTTGGCAGATTGGTGCCCCCAACTACAGAACCTCGTGGCTGCTAGCCTAGCACCCAGGACCAGGAAAGCTTATGAAGGGACGTTTTGGTCTTACTGCACTTTTTTGGGGCAGGACTGGGCGGATAGCTGGCATACGTTGAGTGCATTCCTCTTGTTTTTAGACAATTTGAATAGAGAGGGGCGCTCCGCGGCGACTGCTAGGCGACATGTAGCAGCGGTTTCTTTGTTTGCACAGATCAGGGACACAAAAGACCCCACAAACAGTTTCATTGTAAGAAAGGAATTGAAGGTGTGGCGACGCATCCAGGGGGCTGCTCCTGACAACAGGCAGCCGATTGGTTTGGAGAGGCTGAATGCTCTGCTAACGGCATTGGGCGCCATCTGCATTTCAATAGGAGAGGCATTACTATTCAGAGCTGCCTTTGCATTAGCTTTCTATGGGGCATTCAGAGTGGGGGAATTGGTGGCACGCAACAAGTTGGATGTACAGGGTGGGCTCCTACTGGAGCATGTGAAGATACAGGGTGACGCTTTGCTACTAACCATTAAAAAATCTAAAACTGATCAGGAAGCTCGGGGTGAGGGGGTGGTACTTCACAGGGCAGAAAACAATCCATGTTGCCCACTGCGGCACCTAGAAGCTTACCTCAGACAGAGGAGCAGTGCGGTAGATGGGACATTGTTACTACATGCGGACGGTACCCCACTTACCATGTTCCAGTTTAAAAGGGTATTGGCAATGGCGATCAGCAAGGCAGGTCTGAATCTAAAGGATTTTGGAACTCATTCATTCAGGATAGGGGCTGCCACAGAGGCAACGGCTAGGGGGTTGCATAGCAGTAGTGTAATGAAGATTGGACGATGGGCTTCCAATAGTTATAAGCATTATGTGCGGCTGCACATGTTGTGAAGACACAATACAATTGTGGACTGATGCCTGTCTTGTTTTGTTTGTTTGCTTTCAGTTTCTCGAACCTGTCACGCAGGGGGGAAACTGCCGTCGCCACAACAGCAAGATTCTTCTCAACGACGGTTAAAACTGCAGGGCAAAGGAACACAGAATGTGTGGGTCGTTGGTCATTCTTATATACGTGTATGAAATCTGTTTTCCTTTCAGGTAATTACAAACAGAGAGCTGAGCAGGAGGGTTTCAAAGTATCTTTTCATGGAAAAGGGGGCCTCTGCCTCAGTCAGTTTAGGGGTTTTTTGACGGGTCTTTTGAATAGACACAGTCCTCCGCCCACAATAGTTATTTTGCACTTGGGTGGGAATGACTTGGTAACATTGGGCAGAAGGGTCTTGATGGAGGACATAATCGCTGAAGTTGGCTGGTTAGCTAAGGCGTGCCAGGGCTGCACCATAGTATGGTCGCAAATGATACCCAGATTTAAATGGGGGGGGGGGGGGGGGGGGAATTCTGTGAAAGTGTTGAATCACTCGGTAAGGAGGGTCAACAATAAAATAGGAAAACTGTTCAGATCCCCTCAATTACAGAACATTGCACACGGATGTGTCAGGGGAGAACCGTGCTTCTTAAAAGACGGGGTCCACTTGACTAGGTTAGGTAATGAAATGATGTTAGAAAATTTCATAGCTTGGCTAGGGAGTGTAAGGGCGGGGCATGACCTTTCAGGGCAACAGGAGGGGGGGGCCAGATAGTCGTGCAACTACGCTGGCGTGTGGCGGTAAGGTCATGACTGGTGAGCAGTAAATTTAAGGTCCTTAGGGGGCGGCGACATTCTCGGATGGGGTCGCCCAGGGGGAGGGACAAGGGGTCTCTCCTATAACTCCAGGGGCAGTACATCCGGTTGGCTGGATGGGTGCGGGGAAAGGGGGGAGTCACGCTTTCTTTAGGCTGGTTGGCCACCCCGCACTGACATGGACGTCACTAAATGGCGCAGAGTGCAATAGCCCCCAATTTTTTAATGGAGTTCAGGGAATGTATGGGGGTAACCGGGAGGGAAGTACCCTCTCGGTAAGCGGGCCTTCTGCGCATGCGCACTCTTACGGGAGGGCGTGGCTAATTGATAAGGATCTGACACCGGTTAGCGACCTTGCCGTAGGCCCAAATAGGATACGCAGAAAGTAATTAATGTATGATTATGATCCAGATGTTAGATTCGGATAGGAAAAACTATGTATTAGAAATATGTTAAGGTTAGCCATCTGATATCTGTGCATATGAATTGTAATCGAATGTCGTGTTATGTTTCTGTGTAAATTGTGTAAATATTGTTTAACCCCTTCCCCGCTCATGACGGAACCGCTCCGTCATGAGCCACGGTTGCCATGTGCTCATGACGGAGCGGTTCCGTCATGCCACGACCGTTGGCGGCCGCTCCGCCTACGCGGCGCTGTTTCCCCACCTGTGCGGGAGGACAACGCAACTGGGCGGAGTCATGACGGAACCGCTCCGTCATGAGCACAGCTCAACCGTGGCTCATGACGGAGTGGCTCCGTCATGAGCACAGCGCCACCGCGCTGCCCCCTGCACCCCCCAGCGCTGCGGCGGAATTCCCGCCGCAGCGAAGGGGTTAATTCAAATTTTTATTTTGTTTTCATATTTTAATAAATACGGCCGGGGGTTGTACGACCCCCGCCTCCAAAGAAACTCCCTTCTCATGTCCATCATTAGTAAATGTGGTTTATGCGCAGGGGGGGGGAGGGGGAAATTCGGTAGTCCCAGACCATACGAATGCGCAGGCACCTTGTTGGCAAAAGAAAGAACAGGGTGTGCGCCATGAAGTCTGTAGTGTGGGAGCCGTTTCTATTGTTTGCTGTCATGTTTTGAAAGGTGTGAATGGGTACATATTTTTTTGCTAAAAAACGAGAAGAGTGGCTGAGACAAGTCTATGGTGGTGCGAACAAGTTGAAATGGGTGTTTATATGTTTAGAAAAAAGTAGGCACTGCTATAAGAAAAGCGACAACTCACTTTGTAGTTAACATCGGTATAATTGTGGGTAACAGTTTCCATCAAGCTACCCTTATATTGGAAGCTCTTTGAAATGCGCACGCACGTAGTTGCTAAAGAAAGATGGGTGCATGCACCAAGGAGTTTGTGGCAGTGTAAGCAGTTTGTTTTAGTTTAAATGGGCATTGTATTGGCAAGAAGATAACAGTTTTAATCAGGCTACCCTTATATTTAAAGCTGTCTGAAATGAGCACGCACGTAGTTGCTAAAAGAAAGAAGGGTCCCTGCGCCAAGAAGTCTCTGGAGTGGGAGCAGTTTGTATTAATTTAAATCTGCATTTTATTGGCGAGAAAAGTAACCGTTTCTATCAGGCTACCCTTATATTGGAAACACTTTAAAATGCACACGCACGTAGATGCTAAAAGAAAGAAGGGTGCGTGCGTCCAGAAGTCTGTAGCAGTGGGATCATTTTCTATTGTTTTGTGCTGTATTTGTAAAAGTGTGAATGAGTACGTATTTTATTGGTAAAGCAAATAAGAGTAGCTGAAACAAGAAGTCTATAGTGGTGTGAACGGGTTCAATTGTTTCTCCATTTGTTCAACAAAAAGTTCCTGCACGTATAAAAAAGAAAGAAAACTGACGATGAGGTTAAACAAGCAAAAACAGCCAAAAAAACTAAAAAGCATGCTTTGCTTTAAACATAAAAACTGTAGGATACCTAACCGCTGGGAGCAAGCACTTTTAAAATAAAAATATTACTGTAGCTGAATAGATGGAAATGTACACATTAGGATTTAAGTACTTTAAAACTGTAATATGTGATCACACAGTTCTTCTAAAAATAATATGCAGCCCTTTGGTGCATTTTGATGTTATAATGATTAAAGCAGTGCAAGCAAAACAGAGTCCCCTAGAGCATTAGATGAACAGTCTCAAAATAACTGCGTGCTACCTTGCAAGATATTTGGATATTGGTACTACTATGTTTATTTTGTAACACTTTTCATTACACTGACTTTTAGTATTGCACTTACTGCTACTGTGACTTAAATTTCTAGTTTGTTTTAAGAACAGGCAAACAAAGTACAGCAGCAGGTGTCAACAGATGCTTGTTTCCTAAAAATACAAAAAAATGGAAGAACTCACCACGTGGCGCACAACCAGTTCACAAAAATAATAAAGTGCAAAATAATGTTCAGAGGTTCTATTAGAGTAACACCGTGTTAAAAATACATTGAAATGCTCCAAGGTTTATTTTTTTATAGGCCGTAGTGCCGTGGTACTCATAGTAAGGCCCGCGGGCTGCTGACAGCCCGGCAGGCCTTCATTGACAGCCCACGGACCTTGCCTTGCAGTTTACACAGCCAGTAGTAAACACAGAAGATGACCGCAGGAGCATACATAGTGAATACGTATTAAATAGGTATTCCCAGTGTCAGAAGTAGGCGGGATCGGAAGGACACGGCGTGCCCCTACTTAAAAAAATTATTTCAGTCCGTTCCCCTACTTTTTTGTTTTAAAAAAGCGTACCGGGAATGCAGGAACAGCCCTACTTTAAAATTACAACTTTATCTTTCTGCCTGTGTGGTGCACATCGAGGAAGGCCTCTGCAGCGCCCCCGACCATCTCCCCTTCCCCTCTGTATCTAGGGGCCTGCAAAGCAACACTGAAAGAGCCATCAGTCTTAGGATAGCGCGAAAACGGCTACCTCTGATGGCCCTGCTGCTGCCGTGAGCCCGTGAATCACACCTCATTTAGTGAGGACGGTACTTGCCTGCACCCACTGTGACCAATACAATGGTCACATCAGGATACTTTGGTGTCCCCGCCCTTGACCTCCCCTGCCCTTTATTTTCGGGCTCAGGCAGACTGATGGATGCCACCTGGAAAAGAAGAAGTGGGCTTCACTGAGGACTTCGTGGCTTGCTGTAAATCTGCCCTTCACCCAGCCAGAACTGAAAAGCAGGAGGATGACAGCTGCTGTAGAAGAGGCCCTCAGCTGACCCAGCCACCAGCCTCTCCTGGAAATTGTTCTCCGTGCCTTTTTTATGTTATTTTTTTTAATGTGTACCACTGCTTTGCCTGTGTCTAGGGATGTGGTCTTTTAAAACAAGCATTTGCAATGCAATAGGCCTCGCATTACTGAAAGTTTAACCTATTGGCGTTGCAAATAATAATGCAACACCAAAAGCTCAAACTTTCAGTAATGTGAGGCCTATTGCATTGCAAATACTTACTATTTTAGGCACGAGGAGACTTAAGTGATTTGCCCAGAATCAAAAAATGCTTGAGTCTCCCGCCAGACCCGAACCTGGTTACCTTAAATAGGACGACTAGGAAACCGTCACAGTCTATTTTTCAAGACCTACGGGCCGCGTATGAAAATCGTAAACGTGGAATATGTCTCGCCTCTTCTTGGATTGTCTTGCATTTTCCTCATCTGGAATACTGTAAAACAAAGGGAACATTTAGCATGAGGAAGTCCTTCTCTGCCGCTAGTACAGCGGGACGTTCTGCGAAAGAATGCCAAAACTAATCTTTCATTTGTGCATTCTTCTCTTGTCCAGAGCATCCAATTTCTATCTATAATACGGAGGTTAAACGTTAGCAGAAATGATGTAACACTGCTGCTGGCTTTATCGACTTTCATTAGAATTCTTGCGAATTATTCACATGCTTAAATGATGTCAGAGAAAGCAATCCAACTGGCTTCAGTCCCATTACATTCTAAGAGGCAGTCATTATTAGGCTGAAAGGTATGTGCCAGTTACTGTTATGGCTGAAATATGAACTCAGAAAGCATGACAGTAAAATATGGCCTCTTTTAAACTTGGCCTATCATCCAAGACAGAGGAGCATGAAAGCGCTATCAGAAAATTCTGCTAGTCAGTCATGTGTTTCTCTCAGCGCCCGAGTAATGCTGGAGCTGTTTCAGTTGATGAAAGTCTTATTCCTATTCAAACATGAAACCATAAATAGCAGATAAAGTCAGAAAGCCGGTAGTGAGGGATCAATGAAGAACTGCAACCAGTTTTCTTTTTCTGAGTGTTATGCCAATGGAACAGTAAAATATATAAACCATTTAACTGTATCGGTTTTGCACAATACCCTTTCTCACTGCGGCTGGTGATGCTTGAGAGTAGTATAGCGTAATGCTAGAGCGTACAAAGCGAGAAAGCGTGCCTTTTTTAGGAGAATTTGCAGTCTTGGTGTTGCTACTCCTAAGAAAATTTTGAAAACAAATTATAGGGTCAAATACTGCATTCGATTTTTAACACCCCATTTTTACACAAATTCTTTAAAAAGCCATTATTGTGCCAAGCCAACATAGCCTGATGCTCCAGGAATTGACCACATTTTTTTCCAAGCTGCACAATATGTTCCTCCCATAAGTAAATATTTACCTCCCCTTTGCCAAGGCCAGTGATTTGTCATGCTTGCTCACGTTATCTCACTCAGGCTCACTACCCCCATTATTCATTCTCATTCACTTTCCCTTTTACTCAAAATTGCTCACTTGCACTCACTCTTAAACATTCTGTATCACATTCTCACTCTCACTCAGTCTCACTTTTTCCTACTCTGATTACCTCATTGTAACTTACAGTTTCACTTACTCTACGTAACTCATTCTCACTCACTTTTTCTCACTTTCATCCACATACACTCTTTCACTCATGCTCAGTTACATTCAGGTACTCAATCATTCGCACCAACATTTGAACACTTGAATACATATGCACTATACTATGTTTGAGCAGCTAGCTGGCTGACATGAATATGAATGAGCCCTTTTGGGTTTCGGGGAGTCAAATCAGATTCTCTTGAAGAGTTCCTTTCTCTTCTGAGCCCTGCTTAACACATGTGTACCGGCGGAGCCCTGTATTCATGTCCTCAATGTTTGAGACAAAATATACTCATTGATTTCTGAACAATGAGAGTAAAAGCGTTAAGGTAACATGTCATTCCTGCTTATATTTTGCATGCTTTACATAATCCTGCATTACCTATGAGTGATTGCTTTTTCCATGATGTTGTTACTTTTTTTAGGCAGTGCAGAATTTGAATTGAATCACATCCAGATGTTTATAATGGGGTAGAATTGAGTTGTAGCTGAAGACAGTGCGAGTTTCACTCATTGGGGCAGAAGGGTGTTCGGGGGGATAGGATGTGGCACTATGGCCAGAGCTACCAAATTTGGAACTGGGGAACCTGGTTCAGCCTTCATGACTAGTCCATCAAACCACTCTCCTGAGGGAGCACATTCCTCTACTAGACCTTAGAAGGCCCTACTAGACCTTAGAAGCACTGCTCTCTTAGCACCAGCAGGTGAACCCTACCAGTGGCCAGTGTTGGTTAATTTTGAAGCCCTGTCCACCACAGTCCATACAGTTCACCCCCAGTCTTGCGGGCAGGCCTAAAAAGCAGCACACCCTAGAGTAGCAGTGACTTTGTCACTGAGGTCACAGGACCCTTGAGGCCAGTCCTCCTCACCCATTGGTGCCTCCATCGGCCTTGTTCCAGTAGTACTAATGCAACTCACCAGGGATTGGCAATGCAGGATTTGCAAGCACACCAGACTAAGGGGCATGTTTACAAGGGCCTTGCACCTTGCAAAACTCCAAGTCATATTTTAAAAGCCACTTTGCATGTCTTTGAATGGCTTCATAGATATGAAGTAACGCTACGCAGCACAAACTGCTGCATTGCCTTACTGTGTGCAAGGGAGGTGTTGCGGTAGGTGTTGCATGTGAGACTGGTTTTGTAACTGGGGACTGGTTTTACAGCAATGCTTCAAAATCGGCTCCCAGTAACAAAACCAGCAGAACTGTGCAGCATAATGACACACTCTTAAAAACGCATAAATCACTGCGGAGTTCCTTGTAACCCAGTAGTTTTCCTGCAACAATAAAAGTCTCCCACGTAACTCCCATGGTTTTTTACGCATTCACAGATTTACAAGGACTTGTAATCCTGGGAATGCGTCAAACTCTCGCGCCTCCCCAGGGAAGGCATAACTAGGAGAAATATCTTTATTTCTCCTTGTTTTTTCCTACTTCAAAGTGTGCTTTATTCTGCAGCACACATAGAAAGAGGAAAAAGCCTCTCAAGATTGTTTTTGTACAGGAAGGTGCCCCTTCCTGTACAAAAACAATCCTGCATGCTACAGAGGCACCCTTGCACCATGGGGCAAGTGTTCCTGCATTGCCGAAATGGCACCAGCGCAGGGGGAAAAGACAGGAATGCACCATATTGGATAAATACTGTGCATTCTTGCCCTTTCCCTGTGATACAGGGCAGTGCAGCAAAGTAACTTGCTGTGCTGCCCTGTGCCACCATTCCAATAAATATGCCCCTAAGCTCACAAACTTTATTGTCTCTCTGCTTCATGCACAAGCACTTTTAGCATGTGCTGCCTGCTTTGGGGCCACTGCAATTATGCAGCAATGAAGGACAAAATTATGTTGCGGTGTTGACTAAATTATGCAGCAAAAAAGACTGCAGTGTTATGTCGTACATGTTCTGATACTTTATTATTTTGACATTTTTACACATACTAACAGTCTCTGCAAAGCTTTTGCCTCATTAATGCCAGTGTAACATGCAAATGCAGCAGTGAGAAAGGTGACCAGTCAACCTTTGCACACGGCCTTCCACTTCACAGCAACACAAGTCACGTTGTTTAGTAACTTTTGATCCGTTTGAGCTACAAACAATTTTTTTGTTAGAACCATCAGATTATGCGGCAGATGTATCATGTGGAAAATACGGCAGAACTATAATTATGTGGAAAACCTCTGCAAACTAGGATATTTTACCATTCATGTTTGAACTTATCTCATGCAGTCTCTGTTGGGTGGTATTTGCGGACACCTATTGTGCTCGCGATGAGACAAAGGATGAATGTGTCTAATAGTGACTGAAGAGGATAGTAGTTTGAAGGGGAGAAAATAACTGATTGCGATAATCTGAGGACCACTACCTATTTCTGACCCTTCCAATGTTTGAGTCTCATAATTTCAGAATTGATACATTTGTCATTTGAGTAGTAATTACACAAAATTCTAATATCATAGTTTTATCTCATTCATCTGATACTACTAAAAGAGTCTGCAAAACCAACAGGTCTGGGTTGTTTTAGGTGTATATATTAACTTTTGAGTGCTATGTCTAGATGCAACAACAGGAAACTAAGATGCTTCTAATGCTGGCCTCGTGCATGCTGCGTGAAGCACATAAACATAGGATTACAACTTTGCTTTGCTCGAGTGTCACAGAATGACGTAATCAACAGTGCTCCCAACACAGAAAACACTGACAGTGAGGTACAAGTGTTAATTAAATGTAACTATTATGCACACACTGCCTCAGCTAACTCAAATGCTTTATGCCAGAACTTATCAACTTATTATGTTCCATGTCTGGTTTACCAGCTGCTATAAGATGTGTACTGCAGTAAGACATCTAGGGGGTTGACTTGGCCAGTCAAGTAGTCCCTACTTTATTAGAAGGTGCAGGAATGGGCCGCAGAGCTCAATTGTTAGAACAGTGGTCTTTAAACCAGGATTTACTGGTGTCTTGCAGTTTTTTTGTCCCTGAACTTAGTTATGGAACAATTTAAAATTGAGCAGTTTCCATTCTGTAGATACCAGTGCAAAATGATCCGTTTTTTCTAGCAAATTCATGTTAACTTTTATTTAACATTCCCTTCATTATTTGAAAGATTTCTCAGATCGTGCTGTTGCAGACACTCACCAGAAACCGGAGGAGGGTGTTTCTGTTCTCAAACCAGAAAGACGGGTCATCATCAAACCACGGCACTGCAATCCCATAGAGGGATCAGGTTCACTGCTAGATCGGAGCACAGTTTTTTTAAAAACATTTCTTTATTAGTTTTTTCTTTCAACCTGCATATCACGTTTATATATCAACACAAGTACATAACACTTCCACCTCAGACGAGGTATTGAACAAGCCCAACAATGAACTTGGGAATTTAGTCCAATTCGCAGTCCTTTGGATGTTGTCCAAGCATTCACAGTTTACTTTGTTGCTTTTGTATCGTGGCATATTATCTTAACTGTATCCAACTAACCCTACCCCCCCAACTCTCCCAACCTCCCCCCAAAACAAACCCCCCCATCCCCTCCCCCACCCCACCGGGTCTGTCTAAGTAGAGTTCCATGTATCTCAGTGCTCGTTTGGGGTCTCCACATTCCTCTCCTCGTGGCTGGGGGCTAGCCCTCCACTGGCAGTCGTCCCCTCTTGTGACCCCTGTGTGGATTGTGAGGCCTGTCCAGTTACTTCCTGAATCATCACCTCCCACACCAGCAATACCTCAGGTAGTTTACCATCCCTTCTAGTGGCACACATATGCCCCTCCTCGGCCAGAGCCCACTCCTTTAAGTCTGTTTTCCATTTCACCAGTAAGGGCCCCTGCTGGGTCAATCAGTGAATCGCGATGCGCCGTCTAGCTATAACAAGGCCCAGAACCAGACACCGTCTACTAGTCTTACGTTTAGGATCCCGGGGAATTAGACCCAGAAGACAAGGGCGCGGATCCATGTCAATCTGCCACACTGTAATTTTAGTCAAGTGTTCTGGGACCGCCCTCCAGTACGTCTGAATTATCGGACAGGACCCCACCATATGCGGGAAATCCGCCGGGGCATGGCGACATCTTGGGCAGTGTGGATCCCTGGAGTTGTCAATGACATGAAGCCGCCTGGGTGAGAGATAGGTCATGTGTACCATGTTACACTGGATTTGTTTGAATCGATTGCATACCGACACCTTCCGCACACTCTAATGTATTTTTTCCCATTCACGAGACGTGATCTCCTGGGGACACACCCGCTGCCACTTCTCCTCTATCTTTAGGGGTCCATTTTTTTTATCCTCCCTCAGCGCCCTATATAGTTGGGTGACAAACTTCCGCCCTCCTGACATGGTGATCATGGTGACCAGCGTATGTGTGTGCCCCGGGGCTTCTGGGAACGAAGGCCACATCTGCCGTGCCGGTGCAGCTATTTTCGCGTACTGTAGGAATTGCCCTGTTCCTAACTCAAAGGTAGCCACTGCCTCCTGATAGGTGATGAATTTGTTATCCGGATAGAGGTCCGACAGCATAAGGCATCCTCCCTCTTTCCATTTATCAGTTGACATAACCCGCTCAATTTGAGCGAAGGCCGGCATAAGCCAGAAATCAGCCTCTGGGGCAAACGGTCGGATCCGGATGAGTCTGTGGACTACTCGGCTCCATATCCCGGCTAATAACCGCACCAATGGGGGACTGCGCTCCTGTCGACCCCCCGCCCGCCAGAGAAGAGACCCCAACTGTTGATCCCCATAGGAGTCTGCCAGCAAGGACCTTTCCCAGGAGGGGTCAGTATCCAGCCAGGCTATAGCATGTTGAAGTTGTGAGGCAAAGTAGTAGAGTTCCATGTCTGGAATTTCCAAGCCTTCCCTGCCCCACCTACATTTCATAACCTCCAGGCTAACCCGACTCCACTTGCCGTTCCACAGCAATATGGTGATTAGTGTGTCCAATTTCTTAAATACCCGATGCGGGAGTTCAAAAAAGGAACCCTGCATTGTGTATAGATATCGAGGCAGGACCACCATCTTTATCAGGGCTATCTTCCCCATCAAAGAAAGTTTGCGTGTGTTCCAGAAGGCAATACTGCCCCGGAGACCCCGCAGTATTCTCCCCATATTGTGTTGGTAAAAGGTGGTCTCATCCCTGCCTATCCATATCCTCAGGTAACGTAGCGTATCCGCCACCCATGGAAGTCCCATGTCTGGGAGCTGGTCTCTGTCCCAGTTATTCACCGATCCAAGCGCATACAGTTGCGATTTTACTTTATTAATGTATAGCCCGGAAGCTTCAGCAAATTGAGACAGCGCAACCATTAGCGACGGCAACGACCGGGACGGCCGCTGCAGGTATATCAGGGCATCGTCGGCGTACAGAGACACAATGTGTTCCATACCACTCACCCGGATGCCCTGCCCCCGGAGCACACTACGAAGATAACATGCCAGTGGCTCCATTGCCAGGGCGAATAGCAGGGGGGAAAGCGGGCACCCCTGCCTCGTCCCTCTCTCTATAGATATTGTGTCCGACACATACAGTCCCGTGCGAACCATCACCACCGGCCGAGCATATAGTAGTTTGACCCAATTAAGAAACCCCTCCCCCAGACCCATTTTTAGGAGCACCTGCCATAAATAGACCCACCGGATCGAGTCGAACGCTTGTTCGATATCAAGGAAAGCTAGGGTGCACTGTTGGGCGTTTCAGGCGGCGGATATGCCGTAGTGTATTCCTGCCCGGTATAAACCCGGGCTGATCATCATGTACCAGTCGATGGAGATATGGGAGGAGCCTGTTCGCCAACACCTTCCTAATAATTTTAAGATCCACATTTAGCATGGAAATTGGCCTATAAGAACTTGGGAGCAGGGGGTCCTTCCCCGGTTTGGGAATCATCACTATTAGTGCTTGGCGCATGGAGTTCGGGAGGATGCCGCTTTCGCCGGCCTCTGCCATGAGTTCCAACAGTTTGGGGATCAGGATTCCCCCATACTCTTTATAGAGTTTGGCTGCTAGGCCATTCATCCCAGGGGATTTAGCAGTCCGCAGATGGGCGATCGCTGCCCGTACCTCCTCCCCTCTGAGCGGGGCCCCCAGGGACTCCTGACTCTCGGGGTCTATGCAGGGCAGTTCCACTCCAGCCAGAGAGGCAGATATAACCAATGGGGCGACGTGGGACTGGGGCTCAGAGTATATTTTGCGCAAGTGGGTCACGAACACTTCGTTAATCTCATGCTGCATGTAAACCATACGTCCTAGTTCAGATTTGATAGTTAAAATTGGGTGGGGCTGAGTCTCCAGTCTAATCAAGCATGCTAGTAGATGTCCGGCTTTGTCCCCCTCAGTATACCAACGGTGTCTGCTCGCAGTTCTGTTGAATTTGCCCAGCGAGTTCCAGATGTCCCCTATCTTGCATCTCAGTTCCACCCACTTAGCTGGCCCTTCCCTGTCTGTGGGGAGCTCTCTTTTCAGTGCTGCCAAACGCTCCTCCTGTTGGCGTACATCTCGCTCGAGCGTTTTCTTTTCACCCCCACCTCCGTAGACATGCAAACCCCCCGCAGGACCACCTTCCTTGCGTCCCATTCAAATGCTCTAGTGCTTGCCGTGCCCCAGTTTTCATCTAAATAGGCTTCCAGACCATTCGTTATTGCGTCTTTATAGATTGGGTCTGCAAGGGCTTCAACGTTTAGCCTCCACAGCGGTACCTTAGATCTCGGCCGGCCTAAAGAATATGTCATTAATAGAGGGGAGTGATCGAACAAATATCGGGCCAGGTACTGTGTCTCCCCTATTTGATGGGCCACCGACTTTTGGATAAAGAAATAATCTAGTCTACTGTAAGTATTGGGAGCAGGGGTGTGGCACGAGTACACTCGATGCCCAGGGTGGCGGTGTCTTCAGATATCCAGCCAGTGATAATTTTGAAGCATTCGACCCATAGCCTCTCTCACCTTAGGTTTGGCATCCAGTTTTGGGGGGTGCCTATCTATATCCCCATCAAGGGCACAGTTAAAATCACCTGCGACTATCAATTCCGTCTCTGGATCCAGATCCAACTGCCCCAAGACCGGACTCAGAAACTCCCCATCATCACTATTCGGGCGTATACATTCACCACACACATGCAGCGGCCATCCAGCGTCCCCACCACAATCAAGTACCACCCTTCTGGATCTTGTTTAATATTCATGGCTTTGACGGGCACTCCTGGGGCCACCCAAATAAGCGCTCCTCTCGCAAACCCTGAATAAGAGGTCGCGAAAAACTGGCCCCTCCATCGACGCTAGATGTGTTTAAGACAGTCTCCCCACAAATGCGTCTCCTGAAGTAGAGCTATACTTATCCCATACCGTCTGAGGTAGGTTGCCACCCGTATTCTTTTGATCACATTATTTAGCCCCCGGACATTCCACGTTATAAACTTATACTTCTGTGTGTCACCTGGTATGAGTCATCCTCTGTTGACTTGGCAGCCCCCAACGTCCGCCTGTGGGACCTCTTAGGGTGTTGTATTGTGACCCATTTTGGAACAATCTTTCCTGACCTCTAGTAGGACAGCATAGACCAGACCCAGCATTAAACCAAAGGAAACAACAACATTGTCTACCCCCAACCCCCCCCCACCCCCAGGTAGTAGTACTTCAGTCTCATAACCCACCCCGGTCTGAGGACTCAGGACCCCGCCCCAGAGCTCCACCCACCCCCTAGAGTACCCTCCCCAACTTGAACTAACAACTATGAGTTAGACAACGTTCTCAAATCAAGTCACCCTCACGGACTCCGACAAACAGCCTAACTGACTGGCACCGTGCGGCCCCGCCCAACAGAAAGTCTAGCCAGGCCGCCTCAGCACACCTCAGCTGGCACGTCGAAAGGGAATAGTGGCGGAACAGTGACCCCCCATTCAGAAACGTTTCCCCCTATCCTCCCCAAAGTACCTCTGGGCCCGGGGCTTCCATGAGATGGCCCCACAATTAAGTCAAATGTCGGTCGGGCCCGGCCTGTACTTACAGTTACAATGACCCAGAACCCCAGGGTCATAAGTCGGTGTCTGCCTCTCAAGTGCATTTCAGGAGCCCCCACCGACCGGGCTGGTGGTGTCCTCCAGGTCCGACTGCGTTTCCTGTACCAAGCATAATGGCGAAAACTGGTTCTGCGTCGGGATCGCCTCTATTTCGGCAAGAAGGGTGCCATCCGGACCCACCCTGATGCGCCCACCATCTGACAAATCTCGTACCCCAGGTCTCTGCTCTCCTGCGCGGCGCTGAGGATTCCGTTGCCGACCATTCCTCCTCCTCTGTTCTTGCCAGCCCTGGTTTTGGTCACGGCCATCCAGTCCCATGGAATCCATCCAATCCGTTACCTCCGAAGGATTACCAAAGAAGTGAATCTTGTCTCCATATTGCACTCGGAGTCTGGCCGGGAACATTAAACTGTATTTGACGTTGAGGTTCCGCAGTCGGCGTTTGACCCCCAGGAAGTCATTTCGTAGGTCTTGTACTTTTTTGGTATAGTCCGGGTAAATATGAATATCGTGGTTCTCAAACCGAGGCGGACCATTGGTGCGAATAAATTGCAGGGTCGTGTCCCGGTCTCTAGAGTTGAACATTCTAGCGATGAGGGCTCTAGGCGGGGCCCCCGGTTTCAGTGGCGGGCCGAGGGATCGAAGGGCTCTTTCCACTGCAAACATCTTGGAGAGCCTGAGGGTAGGGAATGCAGTGCCGATCCAACCTTCCAGAAATAAGTCTGCTGCCGGCTCCTCCGCCTTTTCCGGAAATCCCAAAAAGCGGAGGTTGTTCCTCCGGGACTGCCCCCCTGTGTCATCCACCCTATCTTCCAGTTGGGTTGTGTGTTCTTGAAGGGCCGATACTGTCTCTCGGAGTTGACGGATCTCAGTCTGCAATGTGTGTAGGTCTCCTTCAGTCGTGGTGACCCCGTCCGCCACCTTTCTGAGATCCAGGCGCAGGTGATTGATATCCATGGCCACACCGTCCATCTTGGATTCCAGCGCCACTCGCGATTCACGTATGGCTTCCACTATGTTGGATTTGTCTTGAGCCACCGAATCCTGGTGAGTACCTGGCTCTGGTTCCTTCCTGAGGCGATCCGCAGCAGTAGGGCCCGGCACCGTGTATTGCATTATTTTATTAGATTGGGCGCTCCTCAGGGGTCTATCTCTCCCCATGCCCGGCTCCCGTGCCCCAGGGCAACTCCCGGCAGCCCCCCTCCTAAAAGCTAGTGATGCGGGGACAGGCCTCATGGGCGACCTGGAGTCAAGGATGTCTTATAGGCGCTCTGCATATTCCCCTGGTCCAGAGCCACAGACCTCCGCAGGGTGGGTGCCCCGCTGCCCCAGTTACTGTTCGGGGTTCGCTACTTGGCCCCTCTGGCTTCGTTGCTGCACAGCGCCTCCTCTGCTTGCCCTTAGTCTCAGGCTAATTCAGGCCCACGGCCTGTTCGGGCCGCACCCACTCGTCTTCCACCGCCCACGGGGATATCCCTATTTCCCCAAAAGGGAGCTGCACTCCAGGCACACTGTTCGCCGCCAGCCCCGCGACCGTCCTCGTCGCCAGCCCGGGCACGCTGATCTCAATAGGCCCCAAGCACCGGGCTTGCGTGCCTCGCACCTCCTCACTCCCGGAGTCACGGCACACTCCCGCAGCACCCCCTCTGGTGATCTCCGGGCGGCGCAGCAGCGGGGCCCGACGACAGGCTGTCTGGTTACTGTTAGATGGGGGCAGCCCACGGCGGTCCCTACCTCTCGGAACGGGCCAGGGCCGCCCTCTCGAGGCTCAGGAGTCCAGGGTTCCGGGGGTCCTACGATGATTCCTTCAGGCAATGGCCGTCTGTGTCCACTCCGTACAGGACTCTCAGGGTCGGAGAAGCCTTCCTTTATCTGGGTTTGCTGCTAGCGTGGGCGTGCTCGGTGGGGGGTAGGCTGGGCCGATTACAGCAGGCCCCAAACACCGTGCTCGCGTAACACTCGACACCCCACCTCATGAGGCGCTCCAGCCGGGCGAGTCACGGCCGACCCTCTTTCCCAGCACCCCCTCTGGCAATCTCCGGGCGGCACAGCAGCGGCCAGGGGGTCCCGCCAGGAGCCGACGGCAGGGTCACAGCCCACGAGCAGACGGGGCCAGCCACAGCGATCCCTACTCCTCGGGACAGGCCAGGGTCGCCATCTTAAGTCTCAGCATTCCAACGGGGCTCCGGAGTTCGTAAGACAATTCCCCCTGCCAGGGGCCGTTTACTCTCGCTCCGAGCAGGACCCTCGAGGTCAGAGGAGCCCTCCATTAATTACCCATAGATTTGGGTCTCAAAGTCCGCCAGGATATTGCAGGATTTCAGTCAGTGGGGCAGGAGCAGCGCAGATATGTGACTAGCCGGCCATTTTGTCAAGCCACCTCCGCCGCAAAGCACAGTTGTCACAGAATCTAAGAAGTAAGGGTGCTTCCTAAATCTCTTTCACCTGCCACATAAATTGCTGCTAATCCAAAAGTTGCGCAGTATTCGACTTGCTTTAATTCAAGATCAAGTTTTAAAGAGGTAAAGAGCCTCGGCCAGGTTCTGAGACTATCCAATGTATTCCCTCACATTGATTGGTACCTGCTCATTGATACAAACAATGTATCATTTAATCCCCCCATTAATCCATTGCATAAATGCATGTAAAAATATGTTTCAAGTAAATGCCTTAAGTGTGGGCTGACACATTTTCATTTACACCTTAGTTTTCATTGTCAAACAGCTAATATTCAATATAGTGCTTACCGTGGTATTAAAAAATGACATGGACTTAAATTCTCTTATCGGAAAATCCCAATTTGTACCGACAGCCAGCATTTAAAATAAAGCATGAGTTTTGGTACAGGGCTTATTTTAAAATGTATGTATTTACACAATTATTTATGTAGATGATTCCGTGGCTGCAGAAGAAAAATGCTCCAGCCACATCTGGCGAAACACACAAGTCCCCTGGCTCCAGATTGGAAGGACCAATGGCAAATGCAAATCAGGGGTTTGAAAGGCAAACAACTGAAAGTGGCAGGATGTCCGAGAAGAGGAGAAGAGTCGATTCTGAAGACGAAATATTGTTAGATGGCTGTCACATACGACAGTCACATACTCCTCCAAGGAAATGTGGTGGAGAGTGTGGATCAAATTGATCACCCAGCCTGCTGGTCTTGGGAACAACTTGAAATGAAACGTAAATAATATCCATGGCTCTTTTTTCCAAAGGCAAGCTTGGATGTAAAGTGTGCAGGAAGGTAAATCTTAAAACAGAAACAAGTCAAGGTGTGCATTTTCACATGGAATGGGTAGATTGCTTCGTCATCCCATATGGTCCTTCTAAAGACAAGCATCAAATTTCTCTACGGAAAAAAATATTTTGTCATAAGAATAGCTCCTGTCATCTTAAGGCACTAGCTAACAGGGCTCATGAAAGTATTCTACAGTATACAATTTGAAAATGCAAATGAAAGTACAGGAAGAGACATGCCGTCTATTCAGAACTGCATACAAAATAGGCAAACATGAGCTCCCTTTTTCTGATATGCCGTTGGATATTGATGTTCAAAAGATGAATGGTGCAGACTTGGGCAGAGTCTTGCATTCAGATCACCGCTGCACTGACATAATAGACCATATTGCTGCTACAATGAGGTCAAGGCTGATCCATTGTATCTTGCAGAATGAATCAAAAATAAGCCTCATGATAGATGAATCTACCACAACTAGTAAATTGACCACACTAATTATCTGTGAAAGAGCATGTATTGATGAACACGATGAGCCACTGACCTTTTTCTTAGACCGTGTTAAGCTGCCAAGCACAGCCGCCGTTATAATCTTAGATACCTTACTTGCATGCTTACAGAGACACGGTTTTACTGATTAGTATTTAAAAAGGTATTTGGTTCAGCTTGTAACAGATGGTGCTTCCAACATGATAGGTAGGAAATCCAGTATGGCAACTCTTCTGAAACTGAAATATCCACAGTTGAGTGTATGGCACTGTGCTAACCACAAGCTGGAGCTTGCGGTGGGTGATGTTTGTAAAGAAGTCACAGGCATCAATCAGCTCAAAGTTTTTTTGATAAACTATAAACTACCTACCATACCTCTCTGAAAAATCAGAGAGAGCTTGGGGAATGTGCTATGGAGGTAGAAGTAAGACTTCTGGCAATTGGAAAGGTGCTAGATGTACGTTGGGTGTCCTCAAGCGAAAGATCTACGAGAGCTGTTTGGAATAACTATAAAGCACTTAGTAAACATTTCATGGAATCTTCCAAAGACTCAACGAGGAGTGACATTGAGCAGAAGAAATATGCTGGTTTAAACCGTTTATTAATGTCTCTGGTGTTTGTTGAAAATATGGGCATATTATATGATGCTCTCACAAAATTGGGTGACCTATCCAGAAGGCTTCAGCGGCGTGATTTAACCATATATGAGGCAGATAGTTCAATACAGATGCAGATGTTAGTGTTTGAATCAATGGCTGATTCACCTGGGCCCTTTGCTACAACTGCATTAAATGCTGCTGGTGTAGGACTGCTATATAATCAAAGGAGGGAGGAAGAAGCTCTGATCCATTCAGCTTCCTGTCCAAGGTTAATGATCAAAGGGGAATGGACCACATGTACCTGTAATCCCAGGGTCAGATGCATTAACCCTCATTAAAACCCTCAGTCACGTACAGAAGCGAGGGCGGTATATCTTGGTTCTCCACCTCTTAAAACGTGAAAGCATCTTCATTGGGTTTTATTAGAACATTGGAATGTGGAGCACTCCATTGTAGACAATGGAGTGCTCCATGCTTCTACGGGCCGGTAAAGACCACAGAGCAACATTCCAATGTTTTACAAAAGCCTCTCGAAGCTCGAGGGGATTTAAATCCCCTCGAGCTTCGAGAAGCCTTTGTTTAAGTTATTAGAACATTCTGCCCTCTAGTGGCAGAATGTTCTAATAGCCTTATAGCCCTTCGTAGCAGGGCTATACCGCTATTAAAGTCCCGCTGCTTTTGTTAAAGTCCCTCGCCTTCGGCTCGGGCCTTTAACGCTGCAGCGGGCCTTTAATAGCCGGGTTAGCCGCGCTACGGCGGGCTATAAGGCTATATTATGAAATGCTTTTCCTCCACCTGTAGGCTTAGACCACTGGTTTTAGCAGTAGTGACCAGAAATAGGTTTGAGGATGTACAGTGAAGGTAAGGGAAAGTGAGATAAAATTGCTTCACTCTGCTTCTTGAACAAACTTTATTCGGAAGGAATGGTGGCAAGGTTAAAAACAAGTGGGTGCTATTATAGAAATATTAGCTTTCTATAGCACCATGCTGTGCTTGTAAAGGTCAGAGGTCGACATGTTTCAGCCCCATGTCTTTGCCCAGGAGGGGTCGGGGGAGCTTTCTTCAGGACCTACGAGAGAGTGTAGGGACACAGATACTGTCAGGACCCTGTTATAGGTGGTATATTGACTCACCTTTCTTTTTGGTCACAGGTCAATAGTACCTGTAACTTGCTTCTTGGTCACAGGTCAATAGTACCTGTAACTGACAAAAAGTAAACAGAATACACAATTTCAAATATACTATGTGTCACAAACATTGGTTGTAAGTAGAGTGATGTTTGAGCCAGGTGGAAAAAACTTTTGACATAATCACATAATGGTGAGGTAGCAAAAGGGTACTAAGGCAGTTAACACTAGCAAAGAAAAAGCTTATTATGTCATGCAATACTTATTAACATTTTAAAAGACAATTTGGTGCAAGAAGCGTTGGGAAGCATGCACTTGTACGTGATAATTCTCTGGAGCGGGTGGTTCATGTTTTAAAAGGTATGTAGGGAAGTGCTTTTAGCTGTAAATCTCGTGCGTGGCATGGCGCCCCTCGTAAACACAACTACCGGTTTTCCGGTATGCGCATTGAAGGTAGACTGCGCGCCGTGTATTAAGTGCTTGCCAAAAATGCAGGAATATATAAAAATAGATTTAAGATAAAAGGCATACCTGTGTTGCCTACAAACTTAATAATAAGGGAGTCAATAAGCATTGTTACGCTGCCTGCCGATATTGATTTAAGGCAATAGTAATCATCAGAATGAAGAGGAGGACGCCTTCTTGTTCTAAATGGTATCTAAGAAAGTGCTCTTAGCTGTAAATCTTGTGCGCGGCATGGTGCCCCTCGTAAACACCACTACCGGTTTTCCGATGGAATGGGGCTTGGGGCTTTGAAAGGAAGTGAACCAGCGTAGTTAATTCTAGATTCCCTTTTTAGGTCTCGCGAGCCAAAGGCTCGAAGAGACATTTTATATGTGGGATTTTCAAAGTGCTACCCACAGTTTTTTGGCTGGCCTAAACCTTGAGTGCACGATCATCACATGCACGTGCACAGCTGCTCCTCTGCTCATTGCATTCCCCCCTCCCTTCTCACCCAGCCCTTTGATGCTCTGCTCGATTACTTTCACTTTCGCCGCTTTGACCCTTGCATTCCCCCCTCCCTTCTCACCCAGCCCTTTGATGCTCTGCTCGCATCTCCCTCCTCCCTGGGCGTGAAGGGAGACCGAGCCATCCTGCTTGATTAATGGCTTTTTTATTTTTACTGCTTCAACAGAACCAGCAGGCCACCAGTCACCCACTTCAGCTCTGTCAGTGCCCCACGGACTTTCGGTTTATGCTGCTGAAAGAGCATACAGTGAAAAGACTATGTGCCAGCTGATACGTTAAGAGCGTCTCACTCTGGGGCTCTGTTCAGTAATGATGTAGCTTTAAATTAATGTCTGCCTCAATGAGTACTTAATAATGATGAAATACAAGTCAGATAAAAAACTTCCGCATTTCGGTAGCAACATTATCTAAGAACACAGAAGATCGTATGGCCTGTGGAACAAAGAGTTGTTTTTGTGCGACTTCCTTGTTTAAAGCACATAGTCATGGGCTCTCAATCACATGCATGATCAAACCGGGACATGCAGCTGAAATGTGATAAAAAGTTCCACACAAATTTCACAAAAGAAAACCACAAGGCTTGCGTGCAGATCAAAGACAGTTTATATGCAGCCAAAAAGGATAGTGCTGATCTCAAGGCATACGGTTATTTGGCCTGTGTGTGCTATACAAGGTCCTATCACCCCATGTCGCTGGGCTGAAATCAACTCAAGATGCTGAAGTGTCACCACGAAGCCTGAACGTCAGTAAAAAGTGTATGCCTGTCAGTCATGATCCCATGTGCCTCATATGAATGTGACCACGGTAATCTTCTCAAACAAGATTTAGTCGTACTTCGTATTAAGCTGTGTGTGTCAGTACAAGTACTCACCATGCGGCCTCGCTGGACATTAATCAATATAAAAATATGCAGAAGTTGCATGTCCATTTCTACACAAGCTTTCACAGCGCTCAGTTCCCAGGCACGCACATGCCAGTCCAAGGGCATACTCATGGGTTTGTCACCATTAATGTGAGATCCTGTTATACAGTCACTGAATTAGTATGTGCTCGTACCAGATTCTGCCAAGGAGTCTCTAAAGGCATGATGCACTGACACTGCATGGTTGAAAGTCTTCACATGTTTGGGAAACTGTGTCACTCTCACCTGGTTTGACTATCTGTAGGTCATGTTTTTTGCATATATTCGAAAGTAGACTAACAGGCACTACTAGCAAACAAGTACTCAAAACTTACCACCCCTTCTGCTATGGCGATTTATAGATCAACGCAAACTACCTTTTTTACCCAAACCTTTGTTAGGTTACCAGTCCTATCACGGAAAATCTGGTTATTTCCCTATTGGGGGGGGGGTTCTTGCTTTACATCAGCATGGGGCTGTACAAAAACTGTGATCCCACTGCAAGTATCTTAATTCTTGTTTGTGTGTGCAGAGTCTAAATGTTCCAGTTCCTAAGCCATTCCTCGGCCAGGTACACTTGCATCCTTCAATCCCCAGCACTAAGCGGGCATTAAAGAATCGCCACACGCATGGCAGGCACCCCAAATGTCTATGGTCACAAAGCAATATGTGCTGGCCCCGTGGCACTCTATGTAGAAACGGTTGATCACCAACAAGGCAGAAGCCCGTAAATTCCGCTCAGAAGCTTCGGATTCCATACTCTTGTGATCAATAGATTTCTTTATTTAACCACCCACGTTGCGGTTAGTTTAAAAAAAAAAAATCTTTACTATGCTGTTCTTCCAAATTTCCATGAGCACATGAGGCAGTGTGCTTTTCTTATTTACTGCACACACCCACTTGTATAAACCCTCTGCCTTCACAGTCCTTTGTTGTTCTCCCCACCCCCTTCTGCTGCTCCCCACTCACCATTCCGTTGATTAAAGGGGGAAAAAAATGCCCTGGATTGATGGATCCTAAAGAAAGTTGGTGATGTCAATGCTAACACTGCACGTTTTTTTTAATTTTAATTTTCCAGTGTTCTAGTAAAGTGAGTACACAGTCCTGGCTCTGCTCTGTAACCTGCACTTTGACATAAGCAGCTCCGACTGGAAGACATGCAGTGTAATGTATTCTGCATATATTGTGATTAAAAATTAATTTATATAATCTATTCACATTAAGTGGCGATTAATGGTTACTTTAGTTACTCTTTTCCCTTGCTCCGTGCCATAAGCGGTGACTTCAAAAAAAGACCACTTATGCCATAGGTTGACTCACTCACACTGACTCACTCTCTCTCTCATGACTCACTCTCACTGACTCACTATCACTAATTGACTCACTCTCACTGACTCACTCACTAATTGACTCACTCACTGAGTCACTCTCTCACTAATTGACTCACTCTCTCACTAATTGCCACACTCTCACAGACTCACTCTCACTCACTCATTGAATCACTCTCACTGGCTCACTCTCACTGGCTCACTCTCACTGGTTCACTCTCACTGACTCACTAATTGACTCACTCTCACTGACTCACTCTCACTGACTCACTCACTAATTGACTCACTCTCAATGACTCACTAATTGACTCACTCTCACTGACTCACTCTCTCTCTCTCTCATGACTCACTCTCACTGACTCACTCTCACTAATTGACTCACTCTCACAGACTCACTAATTGACTCACTCTCACTGACTCACTCTCTCTCTCTCACTAATTGACTCACTCTCACTGGCTCACTTGCTCACAAAGTGACTCACTCTCACTGACTCACTCTCTCTCTCTCATGACTCACTCTCACTGACTCAATCTCACTAATTAACTCGCTCTCACTGACTCACTCACTAACTGACTCACTCTCAATGACTCACTAACTGACTCACTCTCACTGACTCACTCACTCTCTCACTAATTGACTCACTCTCACTGGCTCACTCTCACTGACTTACTCTCACGGACTCACTAATTGACTCACTCACTGAGTCACTCTCTCACTAATTGACTCACTCTCTCACTAATTGACTCACTCTCTCACTAATTGACTCACTCTCACTGGCTCACTCTCACTGACTTACTCTCACGGACTCACTAATTGACTCACTCTCACTGACACACTCTCACTAATTGACTCACTCTCACTGTCACACTCACTAATTGACTCACTCTCAATGACTCACTAATTGACTCACTCTCACTGACACACTCTCACTAATTGACTCACTCTCACTGACTCACTCTCACTAATTGACTCACTAATTGACTCACTCTCACTGACTCACTCTCTCTCTCTCACTAATGGACTCACTCTCACTGGCTCACTAATTTACTCACTCTCACTGAGTCACTCTCTCACTAATTGACTCACTCTCACTGACTCACTCTCACTAATTGACTCACTCTCACTGACTCACTCGCTGATTGACTCACTCACTGAGTCACTCTCTCACTAATTGACTCACTCACACTGACTCACTCTCTCATGACTCACTCTCACTGACTCACTATCACTAATTGCCTCACTCTCACTGACTCACTCACTAATTGACTCACTCACTGAGTCACTCTCTCACTAATTGACTCACTCTCTCACTAATTTCCACACTCTCACAGACTCACTCTCACAGACTCACTCTCACTCACTCCTTGGCTCACTCTCACTGGCTCACTCTCACTGGCTTACTCTCACTGATTCACTAATTGACTCACTCTCACTGGCTCACTCTCACTAATTGACTCAGTCTCACTGACTCACTAATTGACTCACTGTCACTGAGTCACTCTCTCTCTTATGACTCACTTTCACTGACTCACTCTCACTAATTGACTTAGTCTCACTGACTCACTCACTAATTGATACACTGTCAATGACTCACTAATTGACTCACTAATTGACTCAGTCACTGAGTCACTCTCTCTTATGACTCACTCTCACTGACTCACTCTCACTAATTGACTCACTCTCACAGACTCACTAATTGACTCACTCTCAATGACTCACTCTCTCTCACTAATTGACTCACTCTCACTGGCTCACTTGCTCACAAATTGACTCACTCTCACTGACTCACTCTCTCATGACTCACTCTCACTGACTCAATCTCACTAATTAACTCGCTCTCACTGACTCACTCACTAATTGACTCACTCTCAATGACTCACTAATTGACTCACTCTCACTGACTCACTCACTCACTCTCACTGGCTCACTCTCACTGACTTACTCTCACGGACTCACTAATTGACTCACTCACTGAGTCACTCTCTCACTAATTGACTCACTCTCTCACTAATTGACTCACTCTATCACTAATTGACTCACTCTCACTGGCTCACTCTCACTGACTTACTCTCACGGACTCACTAATTGGCTCACTCTCACTGACACACTCTCACTAATTGACTCACTCTCACTGACACACTCACTAATTGACTCACTCTCAATGACTCACTAATTGACTCACTCTCACTGACACACTCTCACTAATTGACTCACTCTCACTGACTCACTCTCACTAATTGACTCACTCACTAATTGACTCACTCTCACTGACTCACTCTCTCTCTCACTAATTGACTCACTCTCACTGGCTCACTAATTTACTCACTCTCACTGAGTCACTCTCTCACTAATTGACTCACTCACACTGACTCACTCTCTCATGACTCACTCTCACTGACTCACTATCACTAATTGACTCACTCTCACTGACTCACTCACTAATTGACTCACTCACTGAGTCACTCTCTCACTAATTGACTCACTCTCTCACTAATTTCCACACTCTCACAGACTCACTCTCACTCACTCCTTGGCTCACTCTCACTGGCTCACTCTCACTGGCTTACTCTCACTGATTCACTAATTGACTCACTCTCACTGGCTCACTCTCACTAATTGACTCAGTCTCACTGACTCACTAATTGACTCACTGTCACTGAGTCACTCTCTCTCTTATGACTCACTTTCACTGACTCACTCTCACTAATTGACTTAGTCTCACTGACTCACTCACTAATTGATACACTGTCAATGACTCACTAATTGACTCACTAATTGACTCAGTCACTGAGTCACTCTCTCTTATGACTCACTCTCACTGACTCACTCTCACTAATTGACTCACTCTCACAGACTCACTAATTGACTCACTCTCAATGACTCACTCTATCTCACTAATTGACTCACTCTCACTGGCTCACTTGCTCACAAATTGACTCACTCTCACTGACTCACTCTCTCATGACTCACTCTCACTGACTCAATCTCACTAATTAACTCGCTCTCACTGACTCACTCACTAATTGACTCACTCTCAATGACTCACTAATTGACTCACTCTCACTGACTCACTCACTCTCACTGGCTTACTCTCATGGACTCACTAATTGACTCACTCACTGAGTCACTCTCTCACTAATTGACTCACTCTCTCACTAATTGACTCACTCTATCACTAATTGACTCACTCTCACTGGCTCACTCTCACTGACTTACTCTCACGGACTCACTAATTGGCTCACTCTCACTGACACACTCTCACTAATTGACTCACTCTCACTGACACACTCACTAATTGACTCACTCTCAATGACTCACTAATTGACTCACTCTCACTGACACACTCTCACTAATTGACTCACTCTCACTGACTCACTCTCACTAATTGACTCACTAATTGACTCACTCTCACTGACTCACTTTCTCTCTCACTAATTGACTCACTCTCACTGGCTCACTAATTTACTCACTCTCACTGAGCCACTCTCTCACTAATTGACTCACTCTCACTGACTCACTCTCTCTGTCATAACTCACTCTCACTGACTCACTCTCACTAATTGACTCACTCTCACTGACTCACTCTCACTGACTCACTCGCTGATTGACTCACTCACTGAGTCACTCTCTCACTAATTGACTCACTCACACTGACTCACTCTCTCTCATGACTCACTCTCACTGACTCACTATCACTAATTGACTCACTCTCACTGACTCACTCACTAATTGACTCACTCACTGAGTCACTCTCTCACTAATTGACTCACTCTCTCACTAATTTCCACACTCTCACAGACTCACTCTCACAGACTCACTCTCACTCACTCCTTGGCTCACTCTCACTGGCTCACTCTCACTGGCTTACTCTCACTGATTCACTAATTGACTCACTCTCACTGGCTCAATCTCACTAATTAACTCGCTCTCACTGACTCACTCACTAATTGACTCACTCTCAATGACTCACTAATTGACTCACTCTCACTGACTCACTCACTCACTCTCACTGGCTCACTCTCACTGACTTACTCTCAATGACTCACTAATTGACTCACTGTCACTGAGTCACTCTCTCTCTTATGACTCACTTTCACTGACTCACTCTCACTAATTGACTTAGTCTCACTGACTCACTCACTAATTGATACACTGTCAATGACTCACTAATTGACTCACTAATTGACTCACTGTCACTGAGTCACTCTCTCTCTTATGACTCACTCTCACTGACTCACTCTCACTAATTGACTCACTCTCACAGACTCACTAATTGACTCACTCTCAATGACTCACTAATTGACTCTCTCACTGAGTCACTCTCTCTCACTAATTGACTCACTCTCACTGGCTCACTTGCTCACTAATTAACTCACTCTCACTGAGTCACTCTCTCACTGATTGACTCACTCTCACTGACTCACTCTCTCACTAATTGACTCACTCTTACTGATTGACTCACTCACTCATTGACTCACTCTCACTGACTCACTCTCACTCACTCATTGACTCACTCTTACTGGCTCACCATACCACAGGAGTGTTCCACAGGCAAATATAAACTTTCTTTACAGTATCCTTGTTGCATCCTTTTGTAGTGTGATCGAAGTATACTGCAGTTACACATATAAAGGAATCAAGGCCGAAAGCAAGTACATTAAAATGAAGTAAATATTGCCTAGTTGACACTAGAGATATGGGAAATAGTAACTGTGGTTAATTTATATAATCTATTCACATTAAGTGGCGATTAATGGTTACTTTAGTTACTCTTTTCCCTTGCTCCGTGCCATAAGCAGTGACTTGAAAAAAAGACCACTTATGCCATAGGTTGACTCACTCACTGACTCACACTCTCTCTCATGACTCACTATCACTGACTCACTATCACTAATGGACTCACTCTCACTGACTCACTCACTAATTGACTCACTCACTGAGTCACTCTCTCACTAATTGACTCACTCTCTCACTAATTGCCACACTCTCACTGACTCACTCTCACAGAATCACTCTCACTCACTCATTGAATCACTCTCACTGACTCACTCACTCTCTCACTAATTGACTCACTCTCACTGGCTCACTCTCACTGACTTACTCTCACGGACTCACTAATTGACTCTCACTGACACACTCTCACTAATTGACTCACTCTCACTGACACACTCACTAATTGACTCACTCTCAATGACTCACTAATTGCCTCAGTCTCACTGACACACTCTCACTAATTGACTCACTCTCACTGACTCGCTCACTAATTGACTCACTCTCAATGACTCACTAATTGACTCACTCTCACTGAGTCACTCTCTCACTAATTGACTCACTCTCTTACTAATTGCCACACTCTCACTAATTGCCACACTCTCACTAATTGCCACACTCTCACTAATTGCCACACTCTCACAGACTCACTCTCACAGACTCACTCTCACAGACTCACTCTCACAGACTCACACTCACTGGCTCGCTCTCACTGACTTACTCTCACTGACTCACTAATTGACTCACTCACTGACTCACTCACTAATTGACTCACTCTCAATGACTCACTAATTGACTCACTCTCACTGACTCACTCTCTCTCATGACTCACTCTCACTGACTCACTCTCACTAATTGACTCACTCTCACAGACTCACTTACTAATTGACTCACTCTCAATGACTCACTAATTGTCTCACTGACTCACTCTCTCTCACTAACTGACTCACTCTCACTGGCTCACTTGCTCACAAATTTACTCACTCTCACTGAGTCACTCTCTCACTAATTGACTCACTCTCACTGACTCACTCTCTCTCATGACTCACTCTCACTGACTCAATCTCACTAATTAACTCGCTCTCACTGACTCACTCACTAATTGACTCCCTCTCAATGACTCACAAATTGACTCACTCTCACTGACACACTCACTCTCTCACTAATTGACTCACTCTCACTGGCTCACTCTCACTGACTTACTCTCACGGACTAACTAATTGACTCACTCTCACTGACACACTCTCACTAATTAACTCACTCTCACTGACACACTCACTAAGTGACTCACTCTCAATGACTCACTAATTGACTCACTCTCACTGACTCACTCTTTCTCATGACTCACTCTCACTGACTCACTATCACTAATTGACTCACTCTCACTGACTTACTCACTAATTGACTCACTCACTGAGTCACTCTCTCACTAATTGACTCACTCTCACTGACTCACTCTCGCAGACTCACTCTCACAGACTCACTTACTAATTGACTCACTCTCAATGACTCACTAATTTACTCACCCTCACTGACTCTCTCTCACTAATTGACTCACTCTCACTGACTTACTCACTAATTGACTCACTCACTGAGTCACTCTCTCACTAATTGACTCACTCTCACTGACTCACTCTCGCAGACTCACTCTCACAGACTCACTTACTAATTGACTCACTCTCAATGACTCACTAATTGACTCACCCTCACTGACTCTCTCTCACTAATTGACTCACTCTCACTGACACACTCACTAATTGACTCATTCTCAATGACTCACTAATTGACTCACTCACTGACTCACTCTCTCTCATGACTCACTCTCACTGACTCAATCTCACTAATTGACTCGCTCTCACTGACTCACTAATTGACTCACTCTCAATGACTCACTCTCACTGACTCACTCTCTCTCTCATGACTCACTCTCACTGACTCGCTCTCACTAATTGACTCACTCTCACTGACTCACACTAATTGACTCACTCTCAATGACTCACTAATTGACTCACTCTCAATGACTCACTAATTGACTCACTCTCACTAATTGACTCACTCTCACTGGCTCACTAATTTACTCACTCTCACTGAGTCACTCTCTCACTAATTGGCTCACTCTCACTGGCTCACTCTCACTGGCTTACTCTCACTGACTCACTAATTGACTCACTCTCACTGGCTCACTCTCATTAATTGACTCAGTCTCACTGACTCACTCACTAATTGACTCACTCAAAATGACTCACTAATTGACTCACTGTCACTGAGTCACTCTCTCTCTTATGACTCACTCTCACTGACTCACTCTCACTAATTGACTCACTCTCACAGACCCACTTACTAATTGACTCACTCTCAATGACTCACTAATTGACTCACTCTCACTGAGTCACTCTCTCTCACTAATTGACTCACTCTCACTGGCTCACTTGCTCACTAATTAACTCACTCTCACTGAGTCACTCTCTCACTAATTGACTCACTCTCACTGGCTCACTCTCACTGGCTTACTCTCACTGACTCACTAATTGACTCACTCTCACTGGCTCACACTCACTAATTGACTCACTCTCACTGACTCAGTCACTAATTGACTCACTCTCAATGACTCACTAATTGACTCACTGTCACTGAGTCACTCTCTCTCTTATGACTCACTCTCACTGACTCACTCTCACTAATTGACTTAGCCTCAGTGACTCACTCACTAATTGACTCACTGTCAATGACTCACTAATTGACTCACTAATTGACTCACTGTCACTGAGTCACCCCTCTCATGACTCACTCTCACTGACTCACTCTCACTAATTGACTCACTCTCACAGACTCACTAATTGACTCACTCTCAATGACTCACTAATTGATTCACTCTCACTGAGTCACTCTCTCTCACTAATTGACTCACTCTCACTGGCTCACTTGCTCACTAATTAACTCACTCTCACTGAGTCACTCTCTCACTAATTGACTCACTCTCACTGACTCACTCTCACTAATTGACTCACTCTTACTGATTGACTCACTCACTAATTGACTCACTCACTAATTGACTCACTCTCACTGACTCACTCTCTCACTCATTGACTCACTCTCACTGACTCACTCTCACTCACTCATTGACTCACTCTCACTGGCTCACCATACCACGGGAATGTTCCACAGGCAAATATAAATTTTCTTTACAGTATCCTTGTTGCACCCTTTTGTAGTGTGATCGAAGTATACTACAGTTACACATATAAAGGAATCAAGGCCGAAAGCAAGTACATTAAAATGAAGTAAATATTGCCTACTTGACACTAGAGATATGGGAAATAGTAACTGTGGTTCAAGCATGCAGACAGCGGGCTTCTTTGCAATTACATTATAAATGCTAAATTAACAAGTGTCAGCAGGAAACAGACCAGAGGCGCCACTAGGGCAGAAGCCAGACAGAACCATCCTCCTTGATTGCTGTTTCCCCTCAGCGGAGTCCGTGCTGCATATACTTAAGGAGCCCGTGAGGTTAATAAGGTCACATTTAAAATTCTGCTTTGGCTTACAGCGCTTAATATTTCACTGCTCCCACACGCAGGGTACCAGAAGAAACGGATATGGTGTGATACATAGAAGTAAGAGGGAACAACTGTCAAAATTGAAATTACAAAAAAAGGAGTTTTAATAAAGGCGCGTTGTTAGAAACCTGCATGCCACTGTACAACATAAACGTTACACAAATATACTAAGAAATATACAATTTTCTTTGTACAATATTTCTATAGTGGATTAAACTCTTTAAAGTTTGGTGAATGGGAGCCCCACCATAAATCATTGTGACTGGCCACACCTAACACATGGCTACCCTGCCTCGTCTAACATATAGGAAAACATCTACAAAAAATGCTGTCATTTATTCCAAATTATAAACACTTAATTCTGATAACAGAAATCTACACATTTTTTTCATACGGTACCATACGAAAATGCACCTCCTTATAAACCTTCCGCTTTCCTTCTACCTAAATGCAATTCTCTTTTCACTGCTCCTATGGGACAGAACAGCAACTTCTCAAGGAGATAGCAATCTTAAGTGCCAGGCCACATGTCTTTTATTATGCTGCCACAGTCTAAACAATTGGAACTTTTGACACCACGCCAGACTTCTTGGGGCAGGGAGGAACTGATAACAGTCAACAGTTGTACACTGGCTCAGTTACTGCTCACACATTAAGCCACGGGTCATGACAAAGGAACATGCAGCTTTGTTATACCCTACATCCTTATATCCCAACTTTTAAGTGTGCTGCCTCAGTCTCTAACAGAAGTACATTTAAGAAACAATTGCAACATTTCACACCACGCCACACTGCTTGGCACATCTTTCTTTCTTGAAGCACAAGGTGTGAATACATTTAAAACAAACTGAACTGATAGAATAGCCTAAAGGCAGCATTACGTTTTTAGCCAATTACAACGCAGCTTTCTAAAACAAGCATTTGCAAAGCAATATGTATCGCATTTGCGAGAGTTTAAGCTTTTAGCATTGTAAATGGCAATGCTTTTATTTATGTTTTAAATACCAAAAAATAAATAAGAGGCATTTTCATATACAATGCCAAGAGCTCAAACTTGCGTAAGTGCGAGACCTATTGCATTGCAAATGCTTGTTATGTTAGCAGCCCGAGTTACATGTCATTTTTCGGTAGAGGAATGTGTTTGGAAATAATGCGCCTTCGTATGTAAATCCCAATGGACATACCTTTATGTTGCCGATGTGCGACTTCCTCGGGGGACCGGCGTGCGGAGAGTCCTACAATCCGGTTTAAGAGAGGGAGTTAATACGTATGGGGAGGGGGGTCCCTACATCTGTCATAATTTACCGAATCTCACCTAGAATTGCAGGCCTTCGATTCCAGCCCGCTCCACTGACGGAGCCCCGGTGACGCGGGCCCGTCACAGGACTTTTTAAAGACCGTAAATAAATGCAAATGGAAGATAGACTGCGCTCCGTGTATTAAGTGCTTGTCAAAAATGCAGGAATACATTAAAATAGATTTAGGATGAAAGGCATACCTGTGTTACCTACATACTTAATAATAAAGAAGTGAATGAGCATTGTTACGCTGCCTGCTGATATTAATGTAAGGCAATAGTAATTATCAGAATGGAGAAGAGGCCGCCTTCTTAAATTCCTTCTTATTTATGAAAACGCATATCGGAGTACATGTGTGCCTGTTAATTGCCAGTACAATGATGTACATGGATGTGTGCCATGTAGGTTTTCTTGGAATTAGTTGAACTCAATCTAGTCATCTTGCACCGTCCCTGGTTCAAGTTTTGCTAATTGTTGAATGCAGAGTCCCACTATGTCAGTGAGACCTGTCAGGTTGGTGGGGCTTCATCTGGTCACATTACACCTCGGGTACAGATCGTGTTCTGAGTTCAGATTGCGTACACCGTGAAGAAGGGCATGAAGTCTCATTGCGCAAATGTGTTCCAGGGAATATCGTCATTTAGACCTGTCAGATGTGTCTTGAGGCGGTGGACCCAGCGCTGTTCTTTTTCATACAAGACGCGTTCCGCATTATGATACTTAAATAGTAGTGTTTCAAGGATGACCCATTTGAGCTCTTCAACTGTATGGTTAGATTCAATAAAGTGATTGCTCATTTTGGTTGTTGCTTTCTTGCACTATATGTTGCTCCTATGCTCCCAAATCCTTTGTGTGATTTTGTGGGAAGTCATTCCAATGTATCTCATGCCACAAGGGCAAGTAATCATGTAGATTACGTGTGTCGTGTTGCAATTCGTGTGATGTCGGATTGTCCAGGTCAAGTTTGGTGTTAATTGTAAGGTCTTTGTTGGTTTGGTTAATTTGCAACCCAAGCATGTGCCGCATGGGTAGTGAACTGTTATGGGGATCATGTACCAGGCTGAAGTTACTGTTTCCCTCCTTGGCAAGGGTTTGTGTGGTCGGGTGTGCACAAGTATGTCTTTGAAATTTCAGGTTCTCCTGTTTGCAAATCTGGGTTTTGGCCACTTGTGGTTTCCAGAGGTGAGGATCCTCTAATTTTTGTTCACTAACTTTTTAACTGAATTGGACGCTACACTGTATGTTGTCACACAAGTAAGGAGTTCTGTGGAGGCCTTGGGTGTGGTCTCCAGAAGGGACTCTCTTGGCTGGTTCTCCCTCTTATACCGGATTGTAGGACTCTCCACCCGCTGGTCCCCCAAGGAAGTCGCACATCGGCAACATAAAGGTATGTCCATAGGGATTTACATACGAAGGCGCATTGTTTCCAAACACATTCCTCTACCGAAAAATGACATGTAACTCGGGCCATTAACATAAGAAGGGCATCTAGAATTAACTACGCTGGTTCACTTCCTTTCAAAGCCCCAAGCCCCATTCCACCGGAAAACCAGTAGTGGTGTTTACAAGGGGCGCCATACCGCGCACGAGATTTACAGCTAAGAGCACTTTCTTAGATACCATTTAGAACAAGAAGGTGGCCTCCTCTTCATTCTGATGATTACTATTGCCTTACATCAATATCGGCAGGCAGCGTAACAATGCCTATTGACTCTCTTATTATTAAGTATGTAGGCAACACAGGTATGCCTTTTATCTTAAATCTATTTTTATATATGCCTGCATTTTTGCGAAGCACTTAATACACGGTGCGCAGTCTCTCTTCCATGCGCATACCGTAAAGCCGGTAGTTGTGTTTACGAGGGACGCCATGCCGTGCACGAGATTTACAGCTAAGAGCACTTCCCTACATACCATTTAAAACATGAACCACCCGCTCCAGAGAATTATTACGTACAACGTGCATGCTTCCGAACGGTTCTTGCACCAAGTTGTCTTTTAATATGCTAATAAGTGTCGCATGACATAATGAGCTTTTTCTTTGCTAGTGTTAACTGCCTTAGTACCCTTTTGCTACCTCACCATTGTGTGATTATGTCAAAACGTTTTTTCCAACTAGCTCAAACATCACTCTACTTACAACCAATGTTTATGACACATAATATATTTGAAATTGTGTATTCTGTTTAGTTTTTGTCAGTTTCAGGTACTATTGACCTGTGACCAAGAAGCAAGTTACAAGTAATATTGACCTGTGACCAAGAAGAAAGGTGAATCAATATACCACCTATAACAGGGTCCTGACAGTATCCGTGTCCCTACACTCTCTCGTAGGTCCTGAAGAAAGCTCCCCCGACCCCTCCTGGGCAAAGACATTGGGCTGAAACATGTCGACCTCTGACCTTTACAAGCACAGCATGGTGCTATAGAAAGCTAATTTTTCTATAATAGCACCCACTTGTTTTTAACCTTGCCACCACTCCTTCCGAATAAAGTTTGTACAAGAAGCAGAGTGAAGCAATTTTATCTCACATTCCCTTACCTTCACTGTACGTCCTCAAACCTATTTCTGGTCGCTAGTGCTAAAACCAGTGGTCTAAGCCTCTAGGTGGAGGAAAAGCATTTCATAATAAAACCCAATGAAGATGCTTTCACGTTTTTAGAGGTGGAGAACCAAGATATACTGCCCTCGCTCCTGTACGTGACTGAGGGTTTTAATGACGGTTACTACATCTGACCCAGGGATTACAGGTGTAGGACTGCAACAGAACAAAGGCTGTGTTAGCATCAATAGGGCACAGTTCTTTAGGGGCTTAGCAAATAACCTGCGAGAAAGGATGACAATGACTAATGCATCAGATGTTTCTAGATGCACAACCACAAACAATGACGAAATAGAATACAAAGAGTTAGTACATAGGATGAAACTCCTACAACCAGTTTATTGGCCAGATCCAGTAGACATCTTATACGGTGATGGAGAATTACAAAACATTTGTAGCAGGTTGCATGTATGTGATACTAGGCAGTACATCCTTGGTTTCAGAGAGTACAAATAAAATAGAAATTGCATCCCTGCAAGCCTGAGACCATTAGTGCACATTATAGACACCTTTTGTACCTCCACTGCTGAATGTGAACAAGGCTTTAGTGTAAGGAATGATGTGCTCACACCACTGCGGAACAGAATATCAATCAATCATCTGTCTTCTATAATGTTCACAAAAATCGTGGGGCCTTCTGTCATAGAATTTAAACCTGAATTTAATGTTCAGAAATGGTTAGATAAAGGGAGGAGCAGTGTCGATGAAAGAAACTGCATGGGTCGGAGACAAATGGCTTATGATTCCACTTATAAGCGTATTTGGAACATTCTGTGATTGTAAGCATGTCCCAGATTGCAAATGTATTAAATGTAAACAACATATATTAAACCTCAAATAAACATGTTTATCAATTGTTTGAATTAAATACCGTTATAAGCTGTAACTGCTCAGTGAAATGCCAAACGTACTAACAATTGGTATGTTTTGCTATTTCTAGCCACACCTCTGGCTCCACCCACTGATTCAATCCTTGGTTTATTCGCGCCCCCTGATTCTCTGCCCACAGTTCCCCTACTTTTTTCCCCCACTTCGACCACTGGGTATTCCCTATGCATGCTTCTGTGGCCATCTTCTGTGTTTACCGCCAGCCTCTGTTACGTCAGGGCACCTTCGGAAAGCTTCCCAAAAGGCCCTTTAAAAGTCAGCTGTAGGAGCTTTCACAGCTGACTTCTAAAAGGGTCTTTTGGGAAGCTTCCTAGTTTGGACAAAGACAGATAGAGGCGAGAGACAGACAGATAGAGACAGAGACAGGGACAGACAGGGACAGACAGAGATAGAGCAGGGACAGACAGAGACAAGGACATAGAACAGGGACAGAGATAGAAACAGGGACAGACAGGGTCAGAGATAGAGATAGAGATAGAGACAGGGACAGAGACGGGGACAGACCGGGACAGGGACAGACATGGACAGACAGAGACAGGGACAGACAGAGACAGGGACAGACAGATAGAGACAGGGACAGACAGATAGAGACAGGAACAGACAGAGAGAGGGACAGACAGAGACAGAGACACGGACAGACAGAGACAGAGACACGGACAGACAGACACGGACAGGCAGAGACGGGGACAGACAGATAGAGACATGGACAGGCAGAGACAGGGACAGGCATATAGAGAAAGAGACAGGGACAGAGAGACAGAGACAGGGACAGAGAGACAGAGACAGGGACAGACAGAGACAGGGACAGACAGGAACAGGGATAGACAGAGACACGGACAGACAGACAGGAACAGACAGACACGGACAGGCAGAGACGGGGACAGGCATATAGAGAAAGAGACAGGGACAGGCAGAGACAGGGACAGAGAGAGGCAGGGACAGACAGATAGAGACAGAGACAGACCGGGACAGAGAGACAGAGACAGGGACAGAGAGACAGAGACAGGGCCAGACAGAGACAGGGACAGACAGAGACTGGAACAGGGACAGGCATACAGAGATAGGGACAGAAAGAGACAGGGACAGATACATAGACAGAGACAGGGACAGACAGATAGAGACAGGGACAGATAGAGACAGATAGAGACAGGGACAGAAAGAGACAGACAGGGACAGGGACAGACAGGGATGGACAGATAGAGACAGGGACAGACAGGCAGAGTGAGGGACAGGCAAAGATAGGGACAGGCAGATAGAGACAGAGACAGGGACAGGCAGAGACAGGCAGAGGCAGGGACAGACAGGGACAGACAGACAGATAGAGACAGAGACAGGGACAGACGGGGACAGACATATAGAGATAGGGACAGAAAGAGACAGGGACAGAAAGAGACAGGTACAGCGATATAGACAGATAGAGACAGGGACAGACAGATATATAGACAGATAGAGACAGGGACAGATAGAGACATGGACAGGCAGAGTCAGGGACAGACAGAGACAGGGACAGGGACAGACAGATAGAGACAGAGACAGACAGATAGAGACAGGGACAGACAGGCAGACAGGGAGAGACAGATAGAGACAGGGACAGACAGGCAGAGACAGGGGCAGGCACATAAAGACAGAGACAGGGACAGACAGACAGAGACAGGGACAGGCAGAGACAGGGACAGACAGAGACAGGGACAGATAGAGGCAGAGACAGAGACAGGGTCAGACAGATAGAGACAGGGACAGACAGAGACAGGGATAGACATGGACAGACAGATAGAGACAGATACAGATAGAGATAAAGAGAGACAGAGACAGATAAAGACATAGAGACATAGACAGATAGAGATATAGAAGATAGAGACATAGAGATGAGACATAGAGATAGAGACAGATGGAGAGAGATAGAGACAGACAGAGAGAGAGAGAGAGACAGAAAAAGACATAGAGACATAGACAGAGAGATAGAAGATGGAGAGATAAAGGATAGAGAGATAGAACATAGAGACATAGAGATGAGACATAGAGATGAGACAGTGATATAGACAGATAGAGAGAGAGAGAGAGATAGAGACAGCTAGAGAGAGATAGATAGATAGATAGATAGATAGATAGATAGATAGATAGATAGATAGATAGATAGATAGATAGATAGATAGAAAGTTTGTGAGTACCCATGCCGTAGTGCAACCAATTACATATAAAATAGTTGCAGTTTTTTTCATAGCATACACCATATTAAAAATATTTAAATGCAAACAAATGCTCAGCGGTATTTTTTAAGAACACACAGGGGCCGATTCCGATCCTGTATTTTTTTTTCCCGTACGACTCGTATCGGTAAATTTTTCCATACAAATCGTACAAGTCCCGTCCGACCCATGAAGTACAATTCATACGGGAAAAAGTACAACTTTTCCCGATCCGATTTGTACGGATCAGCCCGATCCGTCCAAATTGGATCAGGAAAAGTTGTACGAGACGTACCCGGACACTTTTCCGTACAAATTGTAAAAATGCAGTCCGACCGTACTAGTACGATCCGGACAGGCTTTCCGATTTACGATTTGTACGGAAAACGTCCCGTACACGGGGATTGCCATTACCCGCTACGAAGCAAACTTTGTACGACTCGTTTCCCGGGAAAAGTTGTTCCCGGGGTGCGAGTCGTACAGGGGTACGAGTCATACAGGCATACACCCCCGTGCGTTGTGTCTGTACGGTGCGTACCCCCAGTGCGCATTTACTGTGCGTACCCCCAGTGCGCATGTACTGTGCGTACCCCCAGTGCGCATGTACTGTGTGTACCCCAACATAGTGTACCCCCAACATCGCGTACCCCAACATCGTGCATGTACTGTGCGTACCCCCAACATCGCGTACCCCAACATCGCGTACCCCAACATCGTGTATGTACGGTGCGTACATACGCGATGTTGGGGTACGCGATGTTGGGTGTACCCACAGTACATACACGATGTTGGGGTATGCGATGTTGGGGTACGTGATGTTGGGGGTACGCGATGTTGGGGGTACGCACAGTACATGCGCACTGGGGGTACGCACCGTACATACACAACGCACGGGGGTGTATGCCTGTACGACTCGTACCCCTGGGGACTCTGCTTTTACGGCTGTTTTTGGCTCCCGTAAGAAAAGAGCCGTATGGAGTGCCGTAGGGACGAATCGTACTTGCTGGGCCGGAAACCGCTGCTTAAATAAGTACAGACGTCGCGTACAAGCGGATCAGAATCGTTGGTTTATTTTAGCCATTTAGGGGCATATGCATCAACCAAACTAATACCGATTCCTTAATAGCGAAAAATAAGGAATCGCCATTAAGGAATCGGTAATTGGCATGCATCAACAGATTCGGTGAAATTTAGCGATTCCTTAAAAATCGCTAAATTTACCGATTCCTTAATAGCGGGGCACGCAAACGGCCCCACTAGCAAATAGCGAGTTCGGTAATACCGATTTGGCTAATAGCGAGTTCGGTAATACCGAATTAGCAATTACCGAATCGGTAATAGCGAAATTGCAAATTGCCGCGTCGCTCCGGGAACAGGCTGATGACATCACCAACCAGGAAATACTGCTGCCCCACCCACATAGCCTCGACAGAGGAGCAGACAGGAGCTGGAAAGAAGGACAGGCTGTGCAGAGTGAGGCCACACAGATTCTGCCATTCACATCACACATCCATCATGTCGCAGGAAGTGCCATCCAGCGCAGAATCTGCACGCAAGCGCAAGAAGAAGTTTTCGGACAGGGAGCTGGAGTACCTCATCGAGGGAGTGTCCAGCAAACACGACCGCCTCTTTGGCAAGCTGTCCCTCAAGGTGCCTGAGACCGAGAAGCGGCGCATCTGGCAGCGCATCCGTGAGAGGGTCAATGCGGTTGGCGTCACTAGCCGCAGCATCGACGACCTTAAAAAACGGTGGTATGATCTGCGGAAGCGCGCAAAAGAGAGGATTGCTGAGAGGCTCCGGGAGGCAAGAAGGACTGGAGGCGGAACAAGCACTGCACCATCCAACACAGCCCTGGAGGACCTTGTGGAAGGGACGATAGAGCGGGAAGCCGTCGTGGGGGTGATCCAGATGGACACGTCCGGCGCAGCCACAAGTGCCCAAGGTAAGATGCATGCCTGTGCCACACCCAGCATAGCGTAAATCCATACCCATGCCCCCAGCCCAATCTCACTGTGTCTGCAGCTCTGGCACAGACAGTTCCACACATGACACTACTGCATCTTGGGAGTTGTAGTCTAGTCAGCCCAGAGTGCAGGTACAGGCGTAAATCCTCTGAGCACACAACACATATTTTGTACATGGCTGTAGACTGTTCATTTGTTGGACCACAGAGGGACATTGATGGGTACAACACTATGTAGGTGTAATCATCCCACTAATCATGCACTGTTTCACACACAGATGCATCACCTGGGGACTCTGACGACAGCGACCACCTGATCATATCTGAGACACCCGTGGAGTCAGACCAGGAGACTGCGCAGGATGCGCACGCACCGCCAACACCTGCCACCCCACCAGCACCACCTCCACCAGCGCCACAATCAACGGCACCAGCACCAGTGCCACAAGCCAAGGCACCTGCGCCACAAGCCAAGGCACCACCACCTGCGCCACAAGCAACGGCACCAGCAAGCCAGCCTGCAGCTAGTACAGCCACAATACCGCAGAGGCACAGGCACCAAGTTGCGCCCTTGCAGGAGATGGCAACCCCCCCCCCGCAATTGGCACCCACGCAGCGCACATCCACACCACCTGCTGCACCACATGGAGCCTCAAGACACGCACGGCGTCACAGGGCCCGTCGCAGTTCCGTCTCCTCAGCTGACCAGGATGTCCCAACAACCTCTGCAATTGAGGAGAGGATGCTGCGTACACAGAACCTGCAGGGAAGACATGTGGCTAGCATCAGCTGCAACATCGTGCGCCTAGCGAGGGAGATGCGCGCCATGACTGCAGCAGTCACCGACATGGGCTCCGCGGTCAGGGACATGGGCACGGCGGTCAGGGACCAGACCACTGCGGTTGCTGATGGCAATGCTCAGCTCAGGGAGGAGGTACGTGAGCTCACCCGTGCCATCAGGGAGGGCCATGAGTCCCAGAGGAGGAGTAACCGGCAGCTAATGATGCGTTCTGCCGCCGCTACCAAGGCCATACAACGGCACAGCAACTGCACCGCTGTGTTGGCACGTCGCACAGTCTCCCTGCAGGTGGACCTTGGGCACTTCTGCGGTGATGTGGCCAAGTCACTGGGACACATCACCACTGCTGTGGAACAACTTCAGAGCAGCACATGCAGTGCTGCAGCATTGGGAGGGGATGACACCAGTGAGGCTGCCTCCAGTGTCAGCAGCGTGTCACTGGCAGAGGCCAGCACCAGGCGCCGAAGTTCGCGTGCCTCCACGGGGACAGGCCGTGGTGAGGGTTTGGATGCACCTGAGCGGAGGCTTGGTGTACGTGGCAAGCGCCACTAGAAATTTGGACATGCTGCAGGTCCATGGCGGAGCAACCATGGCCATCCAATTATTGTGTTTGCACAGGCCTGACTTTAAGGAACCTTTTATTTACATTTATGCAATCGGAGCATGATTCACAATGCTAGTTCTGTTGCACAATCCTCAGTGCTACTGTGCATTAAACAGTTGCACCCAACACCAACTTGTAATGTCTCATTTTACCCAGGGTCAAAAATGATTTTGCATTATGTCTGTCCGCCTCCTATGGCCCTCTGCTGTGTTTGGGATGTGTGCCGGTCGTCGTTGGGCGGGTGGTTGGTCAGCCTGGGGGTCGTCATCCCTGTCCACCTCCATGGGTATCCCCCTTCTGGTGGCAATGTTGTGCAGCATTGCACATACAGCAATTATTCGACAGCATGTGTCTGGTTGGTATAGCATGGCGCCGCCAGTCTTGTGGAGGATACGGAAGCGGCTCTTGAGAATCCCAAAAGTCCGCTCTATCACATTCCTCGTGCTGATGTGTGCAGCGTTGTAGCGATGTTCCTGCGGGGTTGCTGGATTTAGGTATGGGGTTAGTATGTATTCCCGCAGGGCGTAAGCACTGTCACCTAGAAGATAGAAGCATAGACTTAGCATTGGTGATGTACATACATGTGTGGTGTTGGTGTGGGGAAGCGTAGTTCTACTTACCTAACAGGAGTCCCTCTCCAAATTCTCCATTGAGTAGTCGCCTGTGCATTCCACTGTTGCGGAAGATGTATGAGTCGTGTGTGCTCCCTGGGAATTGTGCCACTAGGTCCGTTATGATGTTGTTGGCATCGCACACAACCTGCACGTTGATCGAGTGGTATGACTTGCGGTTCCTGAAAAGGTACTCATTTGCTGACGGAGGGCATATGGCGATATGCGTGCAGTCGATGCATCCAATCACATGTGGGAATTGTGCCACCTGGTAGAAAGCCTGTTTGGTGCGGTCCAACTGCTGTGGGGTTGTGGGGAAGCTGATGTGTGTGTGTAGCATTGTCAGCATGGCATCTAGGAATTTTTTGAAGAAGCGTGACAGTGCGCTTTGCGACACACCTCCGGCAACCGCAATTACCCCCTGGAAACTCCCTGAGGCCAGTAGGTGCAGGCTGCATAGGACCTGAACGTGCGCAGGGATTGCATTGGTCCGGTGTGTCTGGTGCTGCAGTAATGGTTCCAGGTCTGCAATCAGGCGCATGATCATAGCGCGATTGAGGCGATATTTCTGGTACACCTCGTCCTCATTCTGGCCGAGCAGGGTTATGCGCATTCTGAACACTCGCTCCTGGACCCTTCTCCTGCGCTGTCCTGCTGCATTGATCCGCATCCTCCTTGCAAGCACGTAGAGGGCAGCCATTTTGTGGGAGCCAACAGGGTCTCCGGGGCCAAATTTAAGGGTTTAGTGATTGCCTCAATCATTTGCACATGTAGGAATTTTTTTAAATTTTTTTTTTTTTTTTTTTGTGACTTTACCTCCAGGTTTTGATTCCCCTTATTTAGCTCTGGCAAAATAGCGATTTTTGGACTTTTCGTTATTAGCGAGTTTTGTTGCATTGGGGTGCGATTCGTTATTTGCTATTGGCAATTTCCGGGAGCTAATAGTGATTTCGGTAATTGCGAAATCGGTATTTAGCGAATCGGTAAATTAGCATTTTGGGTATTAGCGATTCGGTATGTTCGAGGTTATTTATTTAGCGATTCGTTATTTGCTCGGGTTTTGGGTTGATGCATTGGGATTGGGTATTTTTCACACAATACCGGGAGCTATTACCGAATCGGTATTTTACCGACTGGATTTTGGCTTGATGCATAAGGGTGATAGTCTTTTGTACGATTTGTATGGAAAGAGGCTTTTTGTACGAATCGTACTTCCTAGGTTGTAAGAAAAGCTTACCGGGTACGAGTCGTACGGGAAAAACGCTCCATACAACGATTTGTACAGCCTTTTTCCAGGATCTGAATCGGCCCCACAATGTTCAAAATTATTAGGTAAAAACATGCTACGTGATATATAATATAATAGAAAATAATCCGTGATTTTTTCTTAACATACACTGTGTTAAAACTAATTAAAAGTAAATGAAAGTGCAGTATTTATATTTAGCATTTATCGTATTGAAATAAAATAAATACAAAGTCTCAGGGCTTCTTTTCTAGCATACACTGTGTTCAAAAGAGAAAGTTACAGAAAATACATGTAAAAGTCGCACAGTAATTGCGATCGGGATGATTTTTCCCAGATGGACATCCTTGTCATAGAAAAGTGAAAACAAACCCCAACGAGGTAAAGGGAAGAGGAAACAAAAAATGTCGAAGTCGAACTGTAGTTGCGATCGGGATAATTATTAACAGATGCACGACTCAGTAAACTGAAAGAAAAGCAAAGGAGGGGCCATCACTGTGTTAAAACTAATCAAAAGTAAACAAATGTGCAGGTTTTATTTTTTAGCATTTACCGTATTGAAATAAAACAAATACAAACAAAGGTGCAGGGCTTCTTCCTCACCATACACTGTGTTCAAAAGAAAAAGTTACAGAAAAAAATGCAAAATTCGCACAGTAATTGCGATCGGGATGATTGTTCTCAGATGGACCTCACTGTCATACGAAAATGAAAACAGACCCCGACGAGTCGCACTGTAGTTGCGATCTGGATAATTATTAACAGATGCACGTCCCCGTAAACAGAAAGAAAAAAAGAAGGAGGGGCCATCACACGCTACACAGTGTGATGGTCAAACAAAATGTTCACTAAGTGAAATCGTCACTAACACAGTTAAGCACACAAGGGAGGGACTCTTGCAGAAATGCACTAATAAGAAGCCTGCATTTCTGAATGGCACAAGCAACATCCAATACTAACCAATTGAAGTTTGAAAACCCTTGGAATACAATACAACAGGTCTTGCAGGACTGCATAAGCGTATTTACAAGCGGTGATTGACGTTTATAGTCCTTCTGAGATTGTGAAGCAGATCACATCCATCAGTGCAGAGCCTGGGGTAGAAGTGGAAGTTACCATTGCTCCTGCATAATTTAATCTTTTAATAAAAGATAGTTACATTCATGCTAGAAGATTTAGACAATAAACACGTTCAATATTCTATATAAGAAATCCACCTTATCTATTACAAACTTAAAATAAAACAGGACTACCTCTGTCAAGTTACATGACCAAGGTTGAAGAATGGGTGAGCCAGATTACGCTGTGCCAACCTGGGCTTCAAAATTACATAAGAGAAAAGGGATTCTCTGTAGAGATCGTTTCAACAACATAAAATCAGGTTCAATAACAGAATTGCTCGTAATTGGAAAAATCTGTTATTCAGAAACAACTTAATTTGTGCATAGTTTCTTACAGCACTCATAGCTTTACATATATCAAAACATGAATATGAGGATACAAACAATATACATTGACAACATGTTTATTCCAAATAATGTGTTTTTCATTCATTCTACTTTGCATTAAATGTAATTAATTCTCTGCCCTTGAAATTTCTATTGCCAGTGGGGTGTTTCCTTTTCAGCTTCAAAGTTCTAAATTCACCTTGGGTCAGTCATTAAATCCAAAATGTTGGTGAAAGGAAGGGGGTGCTGTTCTATCAATTTTCAGTCCCAAATGTTCAAAATGGAATTAAGCCAAATGTTCCAATGGTCTATGGAATAGGGAACTCCTCACTACATATTTGTTGATGCGTTTGGGCCGATTTGTTGGTGCCGCCTCAGGACATATCACAGGACTTATTATGGACACAGGGAAAATGCCTCAAAACAAACATATATATACACAATTACATTTGATGATTTCTCGTATATGCTTTGCAAATATTTTGCACAGATTTTGTGTTTGTAGCTCGGGTGAAAGAGCAAAGCCATTACAAATATCAACATATTCGCTAGTCAGATTACTGTATAAGCACTATCTCTTATGCCTTTAGGCTGTTAGTACGTGGAGTCATGGAAGCAAATTCTACTTAATGAACTTTTTCCCCATTATAAATGCCGCTCTCCTTACCATGGCGTTGGTGTCTAAAATGTAACTGCCGGGTCAGTAGATATAGAATTTTTCATCACTGTGGTGAAAGTGCTATTACAACCCCGTAAAAATATTTCAAAACACTTACCGATCAGGAAATAATTTCCTGTCAGCGTTTTTAAAGGTAATTCAAAAAGGAGCTCTAGAGGGAAAACGTGCCAGAACACCCTCCACTCAATCAATATTTTAACAACAAAGAACTGGCAACCAACGGCACACTTCACTTTATTCAGGGTTGGGAAGAGGAAAGATAATTTTATGAAAAACCTCCATCACCTATGTAATGTCTTGGTGTAACCCAATGCAACGTGCCACATATTCTAAAAAATTCAAGAAGACAGAAAGAAATAGAAAGTGAACAGTCAGTTCTCCAACATAAAAATATCTGCTTATTTTACTTTACACACACCCCTTTTAACTGTAAATGTATAAAAAATGTGTAAAGAAAGAGAAAGTATCTGACGTGCGCACCACCAGAGGAGCTACTGGTAGGTTCTCACCAGCTTGCCCACGTTTGTTTCATCATTGATAACTTTCTCACAGAAAAGTGATGTGTCCAGAGAAAAAGAATCTTTTTTTTAAAAACAGAAAACAGATTTGTGTCCCCCGTGAAAAACAAATACCGAGAAGGTCTCAAATTCAGAAAATAAAAAAGGAAGGAGTAGACTCACAGATACTTTCTTTCTTTATTCCAAATTAGGAGTCTATCCCACGGTTAAAAACACAGCATGTTGTATACCATTTTGATGACGGCCAACATGTTTCATTGCCAATTTATTTGTGGCAAATTCATCAGGGTTAACGAGGTCAACAATCACCTCCCTGGATAAACAACGATAAAAAGAGACTGACGAACACAAAGAAAACAGATAGGTTTAGTTCAAACAAGGGATGTCCACACACAAGCTCTCTTCAGTGTAATAAAAAGCAATCATAGTCAATACTACGATTTCATCATATAGTATTTACCTAGTGGGAGCTATGGGCCCACATACCAGCTCCCAACAGGTCAAAAGGACGTGTACAGTATACAATTTCTCGTCCCTTACAAAAAGCACTGTCGTTGCTAGTGCTTGTGTCTGCGGAAAAAACCATAAAATATAGTCAGCCGCGAGCTGCATCACTAGCAAGCTTCCAAAACCTAATCATTCTCACTCTACAAAGTGAACTCACGCATCAACCCATCTTTATTGTCCTGAAGGTTGCCCACATACTATATTATCTCAGGGGACTTCCCAATTCCCCCAGAGCAACTTAATGCACTCTAGTTAGCGGAACATTGTAAAACGGATCTGTTCTCAAGGAACAGCCCCTTCATAAACACTCATTCCTATTGTGCTCATATCGTGCACCCTAGTACTGGACTGATCATTAATACACCCTAGTGTGTTGCACATAGGCATCCAACGGGGCAATTCAAATCCCATGACGGCGTCCATAGCACCTTCACTACTCGCTATCACAGGTATTTACTCAACGCTCAATCATACAGAGGCAGACCCACTTCATGCACAGTCTGTCTAGTAGTTCATCTCATGATCCCGACAGCCTCACAGACTATACGCTTACCGCACTCCTTCACATACGGGTGGTAACTCGACCCAGCATCAATTTGCCCCCTCGCCACGTCCCTATTTCAAACGCCGGCCCTCTCGTCTCGCGAGATTACAAAACCGCCGAGTACATACTCGACCATTGCAACAAAAGCGGCGGCCATCTTAACAAGGTACGCAAATATACCAACACCTTCATGGAACCTAGCTATTTTTTATTTTTTAACTGCAGATCAGTGTTGATGAGACTCATACTATCTTAATAAACACAGCAATCCTGATCGTCTCAGCGTGATTATGTAACTAAAATCAGTTTTCATTGTTATGCTTAATCAGTGTAATGTTGTTATTCTGTTTATCATTAGTGCGCCCATGCATGTTTAAAAGCGCTACAGAAAAAGCAACAATCTGCATAGCAACATTTCAAATTAAACCAAGGCAGATCTCTACCTCCTCTCTTCACAAAAGGTGGTATAGGAACCCTCCTTAAGTACTATCCGTATTAGGACAGAGTCTCTACAAATTTACGATTCAATCGGGTCTGCCACACCCCATATATTACCGTTTTCATCACAGAGAAGGGCTAATGATATCAAAAGGGACACTTTTATTAACCACCTCCTGCGAATCACATACAATATCACCGGAAAGCGATCCATGAAACCCACATTGAGTATGTTATCTATAAATGTCATACCAGGAAATCCCCATTTCTGCCACTAATTCGAGAACCCCGGCTTGCACTATGTGACCAAAGCGATCATGCCAACGATCACATCATGTGCAATTAATGGCAAGCACAATAAAGTTAGAACAATAGCCAATCATCTACTGACTTTGTTCCACTCGATCTGATCGTTAAGGCCAAGTGTATCCGCCTTTTCTGAATAGATCCAGCGTGCTTCCTTCACAGCCAGTCTTTTCTCCATACCACCTGCATCACCCACTACCTTCTCCACAACTACCCACTTTAGTGATTTAGAATTATGTGGATGATCTCTGTAGTGTTGTACCAAGCGTGTTGTGAGTGTGCCTGCTCTGATTGTGCTGAGATGTTCTTGTATTCGCATTTTCACCTTTCTAGACGTCAGGCCGATATAATGTAGCCCACAGGGGCAAGTCAATCTGTAAATCACGTTAGGTGTATTACAATTGCTGAAAGGGTGGAGAAACCATGTTTTCCCACTTCGCAAGCTGATTTCAGTTGTCTTCTCCGTTAAATCACAGACCGAACACCCACCACACGGGTAATGACCCGGGGGGATAGTTGTATTCATATTATTATGTGCCGGTCTAGTATGGACCAGTCTATCCTTCAAATTCTGCGTTCGTTTGAACGCGAATCTTGGTTGCGGCATTTGAAAATCACTCGTAGACAACAATGACCAATGTTTCCTTATTATCTGCCTGATCTTGGTGGACAATGGATCAAACGTGAGAACCACTGGTAAACTCTCCCTCGATTCCTTATTATTTCTTTCAAGGAGTACTTCTCTGGGGGTATTATGGGCCCTTTTACGTGCTCTAGTCACTATTTTCTTCGGATAGGCTCGTAAGGCCAACTTCTCACTCAAAACCTCGGATTGTCGCAAATACTCAGATGTAGAAGAGCAATTCCTGCGGTACCTCAAAAATTGGCCCACCTGGAGATCATCCCTCAACGCCCTGGGGTGAAATGACTGATAATGCAGCAAAGAATTCTTATCAGTAGGTTTTTGATGCACAGTAGTGCTAAGTTTGTTATTAAACACACCAATGTCAAGATCAAGGTAAGTAGCAGTGTCGCTACTTATCTGCCAAGTGAACTTCAAACAAGCACCCAAAGAATTCAACCAATCTAGAAATTCACAGAGCAACTGGTGTGACCCAGACCAGATGCACAAAACATCATCGATATATCTCTTCCACAGGCAAATATGCCTCTGGAAGGGATTCGAGAGCTGATACAGATGGTGTTCCTCAAACTGGCCTACATAAATGCAGGCCAGGCTCGGCGCAAAAGTTGCGCCCATAGACGTCCCCGAGATTAGCAAAAACAGATCATCTTTATAGCAAAAATAATTCCGGGTCAAAGCTAACTCAACACATTGCATCACAAAGGACTGTGGTGTGTCATAAAACCATTCTTGAGCCCCAAGAGCGCGAGCTGCTGCCACCAGCGTCGCGTCCTGGGGTATACTAGTGTACAGCGACTCAATATAAATGGTCACAAGAAACTGCTGGGAAGAGTCAAAATCCATATCATTAATGATATTCAGAATATCTGTGGTAACCTGGACATACGACAACTGACTAATCACCGATTCTCTCAAGAAAAAATCGGCGAACTGTGAAAGAGGTTCAAGTACTGATGAAAAACCCGACACTATCGGGCGCCCTGGCGGGGGCTGCTGGGCCTTATGAATTTTAGGCAGAATGTAAAATGCCGGTGTTCTGGGTTTAACATTAATGAGAAAATCCACCTCTGGCCGTGATCCACTTCTTCTCTCGTGCCTGTGCAACAATGGTTGTGATTATCTGAAGCAATTTAGCAGTGGGATCCCTCACAAGTGGTTGATAATTTTTCTTATCACGTAACAACCTTAAGACTTCAGCCTCATAATCACAAGTATTCATAAGGACCACAGCCCCGCCCTTATCAGCAGACTTAATGGTTAAAGCAGCATTGTCTTGTAAGGACTTCACTGCATTCCAGTCAGTTTTACTCATGTTGTTAAAGGTATCTCGATGATAAGACTCCTCCAACAACTTAATCTCACTCAATACCTTGTGTTCAAAGACCACAACCTCTGGGCCCACTGAGGATGACGGCGGACAAAATTGAGAAGGGTGATGTAAATTAGTAGAAAAACAGGAGCAGGTTCCTTGTTAGCAACATTTTTTTTAATTTTTATCTTTCTCATCACTTCATAAAGTTCAGTCCTACATTTGAATGAATCATGACCTGGGGTAGGGACATAACCTAACCTCCTATTCAGGACCCTCAGCTCACTACTTGTCAATAGATGGTCAGACAGATTTACAACAATATTGTTCATATCGGCATCCTGCCCGGACTGCGAGTTTGATGTGGTGAAAACATTTGCCAATTCTGTGTCTGATTCTGTCTGGCTCTGCCTCGGCCCCTGTGACCTCCCCCTCTGTTGCCCTGCTGTGCCTGGCCTAAAAAAGAACAAATCAATGATCCCAGTTCTTGATTGGACTGTGGTTGGAGATTAAACTGAATGTGTCCCGGGTGTGCTTCAACGCCTGTAGTACAGCGGAGCAGTTATGTTACTGAGTGTGCAGAGTTGGTGACGTGAAGGGTGATAGATTATTAACTGTCCAGTGGTCCCATTACCCAAAGGTTTGTTTAACCCCTTCTGTGCCCATGAGGAGCTGGACTCGTCATGCAGCACAGTCACGCTGTGCCCATGACGAGTCCAGCTCGTCATGGCGCCCACCCACGGGGGAAGCGCTGGCGCTCCCCCCGTGAGTGGTCGATCTTTTTTTTTTTTTTTACTGGGAAGGCAGGGGAAGACCTTCCCTTGCCTCCCCCCACCCCCCGCGTCATCAATGACGTCAGTGCACGAGCTGCGCTGATGTCATTGGAGGTTTCCCCTTTGCTCTCCGAGGCGCAGGAAGCCATTTGCTTCCTGTGCGTCGGAGAGTAAAGGTGAGTTTTGGGGCTGGGGAGGGTTATTTTTTGCATCGGTAGGTTTGGGTTAGGGTGGGGGCACTTTGGTATGCCCAGGCATGCCACGAGGCTCGGCTTTGTTCGTGTGTGCCTGTTGTTGCTTCCCTGTGAAATGGATCCAAATTTGAAAAACGCTCGTCTTTCTAGTTGCTTCCCTGTGAAATGGATCCAAAACTGCCGAGAAATGCCCTTCTTTTTAATTTTTCAAATCCAAAGTGCAGCAGCATGTAGAGGAATATAATTTCTTATATGAGAATTAAATACCTAACTAATAGCAAGACAGAGGGGTTGCAAAGTGGCCAGATTGTTTTTTTTTACATCCAAATACACCAGCATCACTTTACAGAGTTTGCCAGTGAAGTGCTACTTTAATTTTCTTCTTCTTTCTTTGAAGAGCATTGTTGTTTCCAGGTTTGGAGAGTGTAACATTCCTGGAGGTACTGCAATACCTGGTTGATGGGTGGATTGCAAAACACAATGTGTACCATGGCTCTGTGTATATGGATGTGGTCTTTTTATACCATACTGCTTACGTTTTGTATGGATGTAAGCAATGGACAGTGAAACGGTTCCCTTCAGGGCCCTCTAGTCATGTCCATAACTTTTCAGGTGAAACCACTCGCTTATTTCTGAATAGTTAGTGAGAGATCGTTTAGGTAACCATGTTGTTTCTGCTTACATTTCACATGCTTGTCATTCCCTATGAGTGGTTGCTTTTTTTTTTTTTTTAGGCAGCATATTACTCTTATCAAGTGCATAATTTGAATTGAGCCACATCCAAGTGCTTATAGCGGGCACAATTAGGTTATAGCTGAAGGCAGTGCGAGTTTCTCTCAGTGGGCAAGTATGGTGTTCAGTGGGGATGTGGCACTATGGCCAGAGCTGTGGAATTTGGAACTGGGGAACCGGGTTCCGCATTCATGACCAGTCCACCACACCACTGTACTGAGGGAGCACATTCCCATGCTAGACCGTAGAAGGCCCCACTAGACCCTAGAAGGCTTGATGTCTTAGCACAAGCAGGTGTACCCTAGTGGTGTCAATTGTGGGTTAACCTTGAAGGCCTGTCCACCACAATCCATACTGAAGTTCATCTCCAGTCTTGCGGGCAGGCCTACGAAGCAGCACACCCTAGAGCAACAGTGATCCAGTCGCTGTGACTGTCACTGAGGTCACATGAACCTTGAGCAGGTTAGGGCGATGCGAACGGTGTGACCTCACTGGGTACCTATTTCGGGTGGGTGTTTGCATTGTGCTGAGGGGATTACCAGGTAATTATTCACGCAGCTCTCTGATGGATGTCACATGAGGTAAAATACTGCAATAAATGGCAGACAGTCTGAAAACAAGAGCAAACGTTATGTTACATGAGGCAATGGTGGTAATTGTGCATGTATCAAAAGCAAACAAAATACAAGAAGTAGCAAACAATACGTTACAAGAGGAAAAGTGACATGTGTGCAAGTTACAAAAGAGTACAAAGTACAAGTAGAGGTATAAAAGTGCAATAAATGGCAGACACTCAAAACACAGGAACACACTGGAAAGGCACTTCTACGGGCATGGAGAACCGAATTTCCTATAATGTAAAGACTTCCTTCAGACAATAGAGAGGGTGTGAATTAAGTTTGGAAGTGTTTTTGCAGGAGGAGAACTTTGAGGTCAGTTTTGAAGGACTGGGAAGAGGGAGGGGGTGGTCCGGAGCTGAGGCTGAGTTCCAGATTCTCGCCGCGTTGCTTGTAAAGGATTGGGCCATCGATCTTTCCTTCTTGAAAGTGGGAGGTTCAAGTAATAAATTTTGCGCAGTACGTGATGGTCTAGAGCATTATATGCATATGTGACAAAGTTTTTTTTCTCCTTTTTATTCTAGTCTAAAGCTTTTGATTCCTGATTCCAGTTTCGACAGTGGTTGTTCTGCAGTTTTGTGTAGTTGCATTGTTTTGGTAAGAATTTTGTTGTTGTTGTATTTACTCCAAATGAGTAATATTGTAATGTCTGAATGAATTTTTTTGTAAGTGATGTCATAGTGGCGGCATATTTAGTTAGTGGTTTGAGCATGAAATTCTTTGCAATGTGTTTTGCATAGTCTTATGTGTAATTGCTTTTCTCTTTCTTTTTTAGTGGGATATTGTTGATCCATACTGTGTCTGTACAGAGTAGGTGGTGGTGAGTAGTTTAGCTGCCTCTGGCAAGTGAGTGGTATTGTTTTGGAGTATATATGAGTTTTTGATAAAGGTGCTTTTTGTTTATTACTTATTTTACAAAGTGTTTATTGTTGTTGACTTGTTTAACAAGTTACCTTTATTAGTAAGCAATATGGCTAGCCGTAGAATGACTGCTCAACAGGTGGTTGGTATGCTTCTTGAATCTTCCTCTGAGCATGATTATGAGACTGACAGTGCGTCTGAGGGAGAGGAGGGAGGGGAAGATTCTGGCAGTGAGTTTTCTCTCAACATGGAATCATCAGATGATGAAGGTACTCTCAGTGCAGATGAAGGTACTCTTGGTGTGGAAGAAGCAACTCTCAGTGCGGATGAAGTGCCTGTCTTAGAGGAGGAAACTGCTGTGCCGATGGTGCAAGAGGCATCTGGATTGCAGTCTGAGGCTGCTAGGCTTCCTACTGGAAGTGCTGGACTTTGGGTTGATCCAAACATGGTGCAGCCGGTGTTGCCAGCCTTTAGCGGTGATGCAGGGTGTACAGTGGATTGTGAACACTTTTTGCCTATACAGTTTTTTCAGTTGTTTATGGATGATGTATTTTTGGGTGAGATTGTTGAGCAGACAAATTTGTATGCTGAACAGTTTTTGAGGAACAACAGCGACAAACTTAGGCCCCAGTCTGGAGCTACCCGGTGGACTCCCACATATCTGGAATCGATTAAGAAGTTTTTGGGTTTGACTTTATTGATGGGTGTGGTAAGGAAGCCAACCTTGGCTTCATATTGGTCTACTAGCCCCTTGTTAGCAACTGCCATATTTCCTGCAGTTATGACTTGTAATCGGTATTTACTTTTGCTATGTATGCTGCATTTTGTTGATAATTCTATGGCGTTGCCACGAGATCACCCTGACTGTGACCGCCTTTTTAAGATTCGGCCCGTTCTTGATCCCTTTGTAGATCGATTTTCTGAGATCTATACTCCAGGGAAAGAAATATCTATTGATGAGTCTTTGGTCTTGTTCAAGGGCCGTTTGGTTTTTAGGCAGTACATCCCTAGCAAGAGGGCACGCTATGGAATTAAGCTGTATATGTTGTCTGAGAGTAGGACAGGATATGTTTTTAATTTTCGTGTGTACACTGGTAGAGATTCTGCTATTGACCCCCCAGGTTGTCCGTCCACTTTTGGAGTTGCAGAGAAAATTGTGTGGGATCTTGCTAGGAGACTGTTTAACAGAGGCCACCATTTGTACCTTGATAACTTCTATACTGCTGTGCAATTATTTAAGGAATTCTATAAAGTGGACACTTGTGCATGTGGCACAATCCGCTCTAACTGTAAAGGTTATCCGAAAGAGCTTGTTTGCAAAAAACTTCAGATGGGGCAGTGCAGTTCCTTGCGTAGTGATGAACCACTAGCTGTAAAATTTGTGGACAGGAGGGATGTGTACATGCTGACTACCATCCATGATGAGAGAACTTCACCTGTGGCTGTTTGGGGTCAGGTTGCTGAAGTGCGCAAACCTGTGTGCATTCTAGACTACAATAAGCACATGGGTGGTGTTGACAGAGTAGATCAGAGGTTGGAACCTTACTCTGCTATTCGGAAGGCTTATGTTTGGTATAAGAAGTTGGCCATCCATTTCTTCGAATTAGCAAATTTCAATGCTTTTATTGTGTTCAAGGAGTGTTCTCCTGCGTCAAACTTGACATTTCTTCAGTTTCAGCACTCTGTGATAGCTAGCCTTGTTGTTGTGGAACATGCAAGTGTTCCTAGATTTGGAGTGGTGGAGGATGTGGTTCGATTGAAAGATCGCCACTTTCCTGATTTCATCCCTCCCACGCCGGCAAAAGATTTTCCCACTAGGAGATGCAGAGTCTGTTGGCGAAGAGGTACGCGGAAGGAGATTCGTATGTACTGCCCCGACTGTCCTTCTAAACCTGGGCTGTGTGTCCCTGTTTGTTTTAGAGCGTACCACACGCAAAAGAATTTTTGGGAGCATTCATGAGTGGTAAAGTGAACTGCCTGGTCTGTATTCTTTGAAAAATTTGATTCTGTTTCAAGGTTGGCGTTAGTGCAATGTATTTAGTTTCTGATTTTGTGTTTGTAGATTTGTATCGATTTGCGATTTGTTTGTGTTTTTATTTTTGTCTAAATAAAATCCTAAATGTGTTGGCGGTGTGTGTGGACTGGCACTTGGTTGGCGGTGTGCGTGGAATGGTGCTTGGCTGGCGGTGTGTGAGTAGTGACTTGCTGCTGGTCACTACACACACTGCTAGCTGAGTGGCACTCCACGCAATCCATCAGCTTGTGTAGTTGCTGTGTCAGGAATGTGGGCATGTGAAAGTGATGGGCCCTTGAATGGCGCTGTGTGCTGTTGTGAGTTTTGTTATGTGATGGGCCCGCGGCTGGCGGTGTGAATGGTTTTGCATGTCTCACACGTATGAAAGGTGTATGAATGGCCTGTAAAGAGGTTGGTGCCTTGTCGTGGCTTTACAGCTCACGAGCTGTGAGGTTCAGTTTCTCGCCCTTTCAATTATTAACAGTGCATTTCATTTTTGTGAAATCACTTGCTAATACAATTGTATATACTGAACCATCACTCACCCTCGTGCCAAATCCAACCAGTATGTGTGTGCGTTTGAGTAATAGATGGCTGTGCAGTAATATTTGCCTTTCTGAAGCAGGGTGTACCTTGGTCCTTTTGTGAATTTTGTAATGTGTTGTTTTTGTGCCTGGTGGTGTGAATGGTCTTGTGTGTATCACGTATGAAAGGTGTGTGAATGGCCTGTAAAGCGGTTGGTGCCTTGCCGTGGTTTTACAGCTCACGAGCTGCGAGTCATTGGTTCCGTTTTTTCTCCATTTAATTATTGACAGTGCATTTTATTTTTGTGAAACCTCTTGTTAATAAAATGTAATATACTGAACCATCACTCGCCCTCGTGCCAAATCCAACCAGTATGTGTTTGCGTTTGAGGAATAGATGGCTGTGCAGGAATCTTTGTCTTTTTAGTTTCTCTGCCAAGGTGTATGTTCCATGTAAGAATAATGGTTATCAAAAAAAGGGGGGAAATAGAGGTTGATGGTTAGGTTCACCCTCCAGCAGTATATGTATCAAAGAACAACCAGAACTAGTCAAGTAAAAGAACCTAACCTAGGGGGATGGGAGGTGTCAGTAAACAAATTGATTCTGAAATACACCAAATATAGAAAAAGGAAAAAAGTGTCCTTTTCTTGAGTCCCCTCACTCACCAGGGTTTCCCCACGGAAACAAACTTTATTAATGCTCTAAGCTGAAAAAGTAAAAAAATGGGGTGAAATGCTAAGGTCCCTAGTTATAATGAATAGGTGTACCTAGCATATGGTCTGGTCAACTAGTTTCGAGCTTTCCCAGCTCTTCGTCAGGACAACACCGGGACCAGCCCAGTGAGACAGTGCCACTCCTAGTTAACCTAAATAAGGTGCAAAATGTGAGACGCTGCAACTGTAAGGCATGCGTAACTTATGATACATACGTAATGTACGTCAGGCGACATTAATATGCCTCATGGTCAACGGAGGGGCAATGGCGATCTTGTACATTTTTTTAAAAGACATTAATATGCCTCATGGTCAACGGAGGGGCAATGGCGATCTTGTACATTTGTACACGGACAGCCACGCTTCTGAACACCTACTTGGGCCAACACCTACCGGACCGCATACCAGAATGCGGTCCGGTAGGTGTTGGCCCAAGTAGGTGTTCAGAAGCGTGGCTGTCCGTGTACAAATGTACAAGATCGCCATTGCCCCTCCGTTGACCATGAGGCATATTAATGTCTTTTAAAAAAATGTTTAAAAAAATGTACAAGATCGCCATTGCCCCCCATTTTTTAACTTTTTCAGCTTAGAGCATTAATAAAGTTTATTTAGCCCACTAGCTGATTAATTTTAAATTCCACTCCACTCTTTCACTTGCACTACACATAGTCTGATTTTTTAGTGCTCCTACGTAATTCGCAAGTCGCAGCAGGCCTCAGTCCGTAGAGGACTGGGAGGACCCCAATGATGAAGCATGTCACCGTGGGGAAACCCTGGTGAGTGAGGGGACTCAAGAAAAGGACAATTTTTTCCTTTTTCTATATTTGGTGTATTTCAGAATCAATTTGTTTTCTGACACCTCCCATCCCCCTAGGTTAGGTTCTTTTCCTTGACTAGTTCAGGTTGTTCTTTGATCCATGTAAGAATAACCCACCAACTGTAGATATTGTCGTAAACCCACGGGAGTTCATGGTGATGTCTCTCTTGTGAATTCCAAAAAGTTATTTTATCCACAATGTCCTGCAAACCTCAAAATGTCTGTCACATTTTCCTTGCAATATTGTGCCGAAATTCTCACGCTGTAGAAACAAACAATGTCAAAACGATCTGGTTTTGCAAGGGGGTCAACTGTCTTTTTGGCCTGTGCTCGGCGGCCATCTAGGGAAACCTACCAAACCCATACATTTCTGAAAACTAGGCACCCGGGGGCTTCCAGGGAGGTATGGCTTGCGTGGATCCCCCAACGTTTCCTTACCCAGAATCCCCTGCAAACCTCAATTCAAGGGACTGTGTAGTTCTAACTTTGAAATCCCCGGTTATGGCCAAAATGTTATTACAATTGTTACCTAATAATCCCTCAGAATTCACACAAATATGTGCTCTTCCTCTTGGTTTCTTTTATAAGCTGCCAATGTACCATCAAGGTATAACTGGAAATAGGGCTCAAGATTCTACCTTCAGTAGAGTGGGGTTTCAGTCACACTTACATCATAGAGGAAAAATTACCCCTTCACTACCTACTTCAAATTGTTTTATGGCATTGACGGACATGGAGGCCTGTGATTGACTGTGTACTAGGGAGGAATCTCAGAATGCAGTGGGGTCTGTATCCTAGGAAAGCTTGGCCGATAAAGTATTTCCCCCAAAGGATATGGATACCTTCACAGCCATCACATGGGATATTGCAGAACTGAGGCAGAAATTGTTGGACCAGGATTGGCTAAAATACATTTGCACTTTCGATCTAATTTGTCTGCAAGAGACCTGGGTAGTAGGCCCTGTTTGTATAACTGCTTCAACCGCTGGAAGGGCGAAGGGTGGGATTGTGACATTTTTAAAGAACACCCTGTGATTTGAAGTTTTATCCTTTTATAATGAATGTCAATATTTTAATATGTTACTTCTTAAAGGCCCCGAAGGCAATACCATATTATTGGTGAATTTTTATAATAATTTATTTGGGAGTGAAATGCACAAAGTTGTTGCAACAGTGGAGAAAAACATGAATAAGATAATCGGTTTATGTAAGAAAGATCTAACAGTGCTCTGGATAGGAAATTTTAATGTACATCCCTGCCCCTTTGCATTAACCTCAATCTGTGGTTTTATGGACGAGGATGGAGGACCTAATATTAACTTCACCCATAACCACTATGAGAATGCCCTAAATAAACTTATTTTTATAAAAGATTTGGAGGTCATGAACCCCCGATCGGAATCTACCGGTCTCCTGCTAGAAACTTTTTGTTTCTCCTGACATAGCTCTTCAGTAGATTTCATGATAGCTTTAGCCAGAGTGGGAGGAACTCTTAACAATAGGAAAGTTGATTTTTTGGGTTTTAGTGACCATGCGGCTTTAACCTGACAGGTAGTCATGGCCTTAACTTTTCACATATAAAACTCACTATAGCAAGAAAGAATGGGATAACATTTAAGTGGAGGGCATTGATAAGACTGTTCTTATTGCCCAGGTAGTCACAATTAGAAAAAACAAAATAGCAATATGTCTTGACCCAAATCAGGACCCCAAGTCTACTAGTGAGGCCTTTGAAACCATTTTGGTGGAGGTGAAAAGGAATCTCTTTAAGAGTGGTGGGTCACACAAACCTAAGGGACCGACCCGAGTCGATCACTCAAGTCTGTGCCAAAAAAACCTTACTTGTGAAACAGGCCTGCCTAAGTTATTTTGTGGCGAGGAAGAACAGATTAAAGATATTGAAAGAAGAAGCCTGGGAAAAATTACCTTGTAGCATCAATTACAAATAATGCAAGGGATTTCTGGTCAACGATTAATGCCCCATTCCTAAAACCGAACCCTGATCCTAATTTGGACACGCATGTGGATGAGGACTCATGGGTGGTGCATTTTAGTAAAATTTTTAATGTTCTGCGAGTGGGTCCCTGGGCAATGGACGAAGAGCCTGTTCCATCCTCTGGTGCCACTCTTACTTGCAGAGATATGTGTAGCCCTGGCAGAATGCACCAGTAATAAGGCACCTGGTATAGACGGTGCCCCAATAGATTTTTTTTACAGACTGCCCCGACCTCTGGAGACCCTTGCTTACTAACACATTTAATGCTATAGCAAAAGAGGGACCTCCTGCCTCCTGGCATAAATCCATTTTAGTACCAATTTATAAAAAAGGAGATAAGCCAGACCCTGGAAACTATAGACCAATCTCTCTCCTGGACAGCAAGGCAAAACTTATGGGCAGAGTGCTATTAAATAAATTGGAGACATGGGCACTGACAAATAACATCTTGATCCTGGCATAATATGGCTTTAGAAAAGGTACAGGTACTCAAGATCAATGCCTGAACTTGAGCCTGCTTATAAGAAAGTAATACATTGAAGGCCCATTGCAGGTTGAGGGGATACCCTCCTACGTTTGTAACAACCCCACGGCACAGATTTTGTCTGGTAAGGTTTTGCCTTAATTGCATTTCATGCAGGTTGGGCCACCCTGCTGGCATCTACTCCTCTAATGATCTCCCTTGTTGCCCATGTGATGATTTCTCACGTCAAACTGATTTGCACATTTTCTTTTTTTGTAAATGTTATTGTAATCATCGGAAAAGGTTTTTAATTCCACTTTTACGTAAGCATAATTGTAGGCAATGTCGCTTGGCCCTTTATTTTTTACTTATGCTGCCTGACCCTCTAACCTGTTACAGTGTTATTTCCTTTTTATGTATGTGTTTGAAATTAATGAATTGTTCCTTCTTAAAGTTTTATCTGTGATGTATCTTTGCACTTTTATGATTAATTTTGTATTAATCGAATAAAGTAATTTTGATAATGATGATAGCTCAGTGATTAGTGTACTGTTTCTTCTTGGTGACAGTAATGTTTCATAAATTAACTTCCTCCTTGTTCCAGAAAGATGAATACTGTCTCCTGGGGTCACGCTTAACGACTCGTTGCCTCTACCCTGTACACAGGAATCCCTTTATTGGGTGAGAAATCTAAGACAGATTCCCCTTGGCGACCTGGAAGAAAGGGTAAGATCACTCCTTCCCCATCACAAGCAACCTCTCTACAACTGAACTTACCTCACACTACAATGCAACAATGACAACCATACTAGACCAAGTAGCTCCCTTGAAACAAAAAAGAGTCAGGAACATCTCATCGAGATCTTGGTTCAACACAGACCTAAACTCTGAAAGAAGACATTTCAGAGCTGCAGAAAGACTCTGGCGGAACAACCCATCCACAATCTACCTTGACCAACTCAAAAAAGAATGCAGGAAATAAAAAAAACACACTAAGAATGAAAAAACTACCTCCTTCCATGGTGCATTAGACAATGCCAAAAATCGTCCCAAAGAACTCTTCAACCTCATTAGACAAACATCCAAGCCTCCCTCAACATCAGTGCAGGCCTCCAAAGACCTTTGCCAATTTCTTTAACAAGAAAATCACTAAGATTATGCTCTCCCTAGATGACCACCTCCTGTCATCCAACAAAAGCCCGCCCCCTTGCAAAGAAGGCAATAACCAACCCAGACACCCCGAGCAACTGGAAGTCTTTCAACCTCATCTCCGAAGCAGAAATCATTGAAATGATTATCAGGTCCAAACCCTCCTCACACATAGCGGACCCTATTCCTGCCCAACTGGCTAAAAAGCTCAACCTCGCCCTAGCCTCTCTCTGGACCAAGATTATAAATAGCTCCCTGAGAACTGGAGTCATGCCAGAATGTCTTAAAATCAGCCAAGTCACGCCATTATTAAAAAAAACGGGCTCTGAACCAAACAATCCCAAAACTTCAGGCCTGTCTCCAATCTCCCATCTCCCATTCTTAGCCAAAATCCTGTAAAGATGTGTTCTCCTCCAACTTAACCAACACATTGACAGTAACAACCTTCTAGATTCTCGCCAATCGGGCTTCAGAAAAGGATGCAGCACAGAGACAGCGATCCTGAATGTCATAGATGATGTCTACAAATCACTCAATATAGACCGATGCTGTCTACTCATACTCCTTGACCTATCGGCAGCCTTCGACATGGATGACCACAAACTGCTCATTATTGTACTTCATGAAAGGATTGAGCAGACGAGGTGGTCCTACAATGGTTTACCTACTTTCTTCAGAACCGCTCCCAATGAATAAAAATTAACAACTTCACGTCTGACCTACTTCCCATAACCAGGGGTGTCCCTCAAGGATCAGTTCTCGCCCCATCACTGTTCAACATCTACATGGAGCCCCTCACAGCCATACTCAAAAAAGCCAACATCCCCTTCCTCCTCTATGCAGATGATACCCAGATCTACCTAGAAACATCCTCTATTGGAGACATACAGAGACTAAACGACACTCTAAGAGAAGTCCAACACTGGCCATCCCTCAACCACTTTAAACTCAACCAAGATAAGACGGAAATCCTTCTCATATCCAACAAAGAGCAGACCCCCCAAGTCACAGAATTGCTAAAAACCATTGATGCTCTTAACTGCAATCTCACCCTGGCCGACTTCGTAAATTCCCTAGGAATCACTCTGGACCCAAACTTAAACATGGACAAACATATCAAGAACACTGCAAAGAGCGCATTCTTCAACCTAAAATTACTCAACAAAATAAAACCCTTCATCCCTCCCATAACCTTAAACAGGCTACACAATCCCTGGTTCTCTCCAGATTGGACTACGGGAATGCAGCCCTCACAGGCATGGCAAAATCTCACTTAGCTCCCCTCAGATTTACTCTAAATGCAGCTGCCAGGTTGGTCACTGGAGTAAAGAAATACAACCACATCTCTTCCTCTCTAAGAGAGCTAAAATGGCTCCCAATTGAAATGCGTTCCAACTTCAGAACTGCTTGTCTCACACACAAAGCTCTGCACACTAGTAAACCTGCCTACCTGGCTTTCAAACTCAATAAGGCCGGCCAGACAAGGAATCTCAGGAGTACTAACACTCTACTTCTCATTCCCCTGAAACCTCGCGAACAAAAAACCTTATCACGCTCCTACTCTGGAAATGCGCCTAAAATTTGGAACTCCATTCCAGTCCATATCAGGACTAACCCCTCCTTCATAAACTTCAAAAGCCAGCTCAAAGACCTCTTCCTCAACCCAGCTCATCTGAATGAATATCTGCCGCCCAACGAGGACTCTTGCCCAGCGCAGTAAATAGTCACTTCGATAAGAAGGCTTTTACATCACCTGCCTTTTGACTCGCTCCTTTGTCCCCCCCCCCAACCTGAACAGGATGCTGTTTACTAAATACTTTGTGTTCGGTTGCATCACGATAAATGTTGTAAAGCGCTCTGATACCTTCGGGTCTGGCCAGCGCTATAAAAAATCTTAAATAAATACTATTATACCCACACCACAATTGCTCATTAACTAGGAGGTCATCTCAGCTATTGTGAAAGAGGATTATACTGCAGATAAAGATGCCTTCGGATCAAAATATAAATGAGGCAGCTAGATTCTCCAAGTTGATTTGTCTGTTGTATTAGATACTGGAGGAGCTTGGTCCCGGTCCTGATCAACCCCCGGATTCTCTTTGCATCATGAGAGACTGCCCAGCAGTCATGCCATAGTCTCGCAATGCAAGCCTGATTTTTGTTCCAACACTTTGGGGCAGATCTACAAGGAAGTGCCGCAGCGTGGCACCGCAAGCCCTTTGGCTGCGCCACGCTGCTGCACTTCTGAAACACAGGGATGCAACATATTTACAAGAATATTTCGCATCTCTGTGCTTCCCCCTGCGCTGGTGCACAAACTGCAGCCATGCGCTGGCTCAGGCACCCTTGCACCATGGTACATGGATGCCTGCGTGGTGGGGAGATTGTTTTTGTGCAGGAAGAGGCACCTTTCTGCTCAAAAACAATCACGGCAGGCATTTTCCTCTTTCAATGCGTGCTGTAGAATGTCGCATGCATTGCAAGAGGAAAAAACAAGGTGAAATTAAAACATTTCTCCTCTTTGCACCTCACTACGCCACACCACGCATTTCCAGATTTACGATTTCTCGTAAATCTGGAAATGTGTCTTTTTCCATGGGTGTTGCGTGGGAACGAACACCCACAGCAACACCCATGGAACGCCCCTTCAACGCAAAGTGCTGCGTGTGAAGGAGCCGTATTTACAAGGAGAGGAAAAGTCACACAGGATGGCTTTTCCTGACCTTGTTCATATGGAGGAGCCCCCTGCGCCACCAGTACGTCACGAAAAGTGACGTACTGGTGGCGCAGGGAGCTTGATAATCTGCCCCTTTATATTCACAGCTCTAAACGTTGTCACTCACCTGGTTTGAATCTTTAGAACAAGGAGCAACCAACATTTTTAAAATGTTCTCCCAACTATATGAAAGTGTTGTATTGTTAATATACTGTGTTTGATTGAAGACGGTCAAAGCTGTTCTTCCAGTTATTCCCAGCCAATCCTTATATCACTGATGGCAATGTGGATTCAGTCTTTTTTTAACAATTTTTAAGATCTCCTCCTCTACAGCAATGATGGCTAACTGTTTACTGCTGGGCACCGATTAACTTTCATAATTTGTGGAAGATGATTGTTGTCTTGCCACTGGGAAACTGTTAATTAACTAATATGATCCAACTGGGAGACCAAGGTGTAGTCTAACACATTTTTCTTTCACCCAGCAGAGTGGGTGAAGAATGAAGCTCTATCAGGTAATATTCTACCTTTAAGATTAATTACTGGGAGAGTAAACAATTTCTTCCAGAAGTCAACATTGCTTTTCCCATTGGGTTTGTACAATATTTCCATATTCGGAACACTCTGAAAATTATGAAACTCATTCAGGGGATCCGGGATTTTGTACAGTAGATCTAGAATTTCATTAAGATTACCTGTGAAAAATCAGGGCCGCTTTTGCCTTATCCCTGTGTAATTTCATTAGCTGCTCAATAAGCATATTTTGCGTACAGCGCTTTCGTATCCAAATCTGATATAATCAGACTCTGTTGGGATCTCTGTCTGAGGGACTTACAATCTTGAGGAAATGAAGGTCATCAACCCCCAATAGGTGACCCTTATCTGATACCTTTACGGTAGCCTTGTTTAAAGTTGTGTAGTTTGAAAAGTTGTAGGGTTCTCTTGACCAGGTTTTTTGTAGTCAGAAGATCTGATGCAGATTCAAACAAGTATTTGCAATGCAATCAGTGTCGCCTTTGGGACCTTATATGTATTTAGCAATGCAGCAGATTAGCCTGGGTGCTGAAACATCTACTGTTCTAGCAGTACCACACTGCACTGCCCTTGATACAACTTCAAAGATACTCGTTTTAGTTTTTTCAGAGTATCATCCTGTCAGACCTAACCCATTTTCAATGTTATATATAACAAAGCCATATATGGTGCTTATTTATCATATGCAACTAGCAACCATTCACAAAGCAAAAGATCTAAACAACCTAACACGCTCCCACACTTGTTCTCCGCCTTCCTAGCCCTGCTCAGCTTTCTACTTGCTTTTTATTTCTGAGCAAGCTTTCCCAGGTCAGGTGCCTCCCCTTTCTAGCCAGGGGGACTAAGGGCTTTAAAGCGTCACTTTTTCTTTAACTGTGAGCCAGTAGAGGAATTTCAGGGCTAGTGTGATACTACTGTATCATTTCAGACCAAACAAAATGTGAGCTGCAGGGTTTGGAAGTGTCTCCATCTGTGCCAGAGATATACAGTGGAGACCAGGGTATAAATCCACACTTCACATAGCCACAGAGAGAATTAATGCGATTTTCGGAGAGTTACAGAGTAGCAGCTGTACACGTTTTAGCAGGCAAAGATGGTGGAATGCTGATTTGAAAAACAACCTGATCTAGGGGAAATTTTGAGCCCCTGCTCGAGTGCCATCCCCAATTCCAGGCGTCATCCCCAGAGACGGGGGCAGAGGGAGCAATGCCCAATTCCTCCGGCCAAAGTAAGAGCGCCAAAGTTTCCCAGGCCATGCACGGGTAACTCACCCAGGCTTTACCCCCATTGCATTGTGGAACTTGTAGTTCTGTTTACCATTATAAAATAGGATCTAGAAGTCCCAGTAAGAGAAAAGCAGATACCTGGACAAGTTGAACTATTCACACACAGACATGGGAGACTTGAAAGGTCTATTGGAGTAGAGGAACGAGTGGCTGGACGGTCAGACTTCGGAAGCAGGATTTAAGGAAGATTATTAAAAAAAGAATACTCGAACAAATAATTTAAATCAAATGCGTTTTCCAAAGATATACGCATTTGCATGGATGTCATTTTTAAAAACCTAATTTGGTAGTGTTATTTCTGGGGGAGAAGGAGCTGGTTCTCCTTTGGTAGAGATTGGGAGGAGGGGTGTCTCGTTATGGATGGTCACTGAGTTGAAGCAAGTTGGGGAATCTGTTTAAAAAATGCTCAGGTTTGTGTGGGCTTTCTGTGCCTCACCTTCTCAGAGTAGAGGGTCTCTCTCCGACGGTCTCTCGCTGTGAATGGCTTTATGGAAAGTGGCATTCAGTGCTGGTTTGAAACATGATTAAGAGTGTTGCTGCATTTATTAAAAAGATAGCTATAAAAGATCTAAAACATTTTCAGAAACTACACACAACCAAGCTTTTGTGCAAGGCAAAAGTGACTTTTAAAACGAATGCTCTAAGTTAGACTTTACATTACGTCAGGCAACTATCTAATTCAAAAATGCAAACGAGAAAGCACATAATGCGATTTGCCAAAAGTAGTATAGTATTGAATTTAACATCAGGGAATAACGGCGTGCCATTCAGTCTTTTGAGGTCTTGAATGAGTGGCCAAGTGAGGGCTGTATCATTAAAAAGAGTGCAGAGATCTGGCTACAAACAGTACGCCAACTGACTTTGACAGACGTAAGCAAGCCTAAAGATAAGGGGGCATATTATCAAGCACATTATCCCCCCTTTAGCGCCTGTTTTCTGCCGAAAAGCGGCAATCATTTTATGGCAGTATTATCAAGGACACGCTAACAGGCTTTAGCGCGTGTTTCCTTGTGCTAGCACCCGTTTTACTAATGCCTTGCATCGCATCGCTAATGAGATGCAATGTAGGCGTTCCTCACATTACTTGCATGGGAATACAGCAGTAACGCAGCATTGCGATATTTACAACGATGCCCCGAACCCACATAGTGACAATTAAAATCACGCTAAGCCCCCCATAACACTGGAATCTAACATCTGCAAAATTCCTGACTTGGCTATATTATCCTATGGGAGGTGGATTGTCAGGCTAAGTGCACCATGTCGTATTAGCAAATATTTACCTATCGCTGACTTTTTATCGCTGGATTTCCCCGCTTTCTCTGGATTTATTATCACCTTGGAGATAAGCGTTGATAATAACGCGCTATCTCGGCGAGTAAATCCAGCGATGGCCGGCTATAAGGAACAGCGCGATAAACGCGCTTTGCGATAATCATCGCTGTTTGTTGATAATATGCCCCAAGGTGTTCTCAAAGTCTACGATAATAACAAGCACAGTGAGGCTAAAAGAAAACCTTCTGCACCCATACTACCAAAAAAATATATAAGTTCATGAATTACTACATTATCATCGTTGGGTCAGAGCTTGGCAGGTATTTAACGGTGAATGTTTTTCTTTTCACACTGCCTTGTTAGTAATAAAAGATTCCCAGTGCTGGAAGCATTACATTCTGCCACTGGAACTCTCCAAAAAAGAGTAAGGCACGGCAAGCAATATTCTAACAGTTTGCTTAGTAAGTTTGTTTCAGTTAATTAAAACCATTTCGTTTTTTTGAAACAAAATATAGAAATATAGAAAACCATAGCAACTTAGAGAAGTTCCATACGTCATTATTAAAACTGAATTAATAAACAATATAAAATACGGCATTCTAACAGCAGGGGCTGAATAGTGTTAGATTGTCATTTAAGTAATCTCCTGAGGAAAGCTGAAATTGTACAAGACCTCGCTCCAATACGTTAAAATACTTGCAGACACACTCTGAATAATACTTCATTAAAAGGCAACTCCTTAAAGCTGAAATAAATGATATGGCTTATTGATCTTGTCGTCAGTTCCTGTTGCAGAAAACGTCAGAGAAAGAGGGAGATGTATACAAGGCCCTCTACTGTTACTTAATATTGAAGAATGTGGCTTAGTTTTCCTTGTACGGGTCGATTGTAACACTTTTAGCCAAGGTTAAAGAGAGCTGCGCGCTATAGCATTTTTTCTGCAACATCCTACACGGGACGTGTGATCAACCAACCATTCGCACTGAGAACAATTTATGTGTTGACCCAATGTACGAGATAAGCATCTCAACTGCTCGCAGCACTTCGGGACGGATAGCACACTGAAGATAGTGATCCAAATGAGAATAAAAGGGGCGGGGCGAGCCACAGGAGTGGCTACGATGTGCCCCATGAATACTTTCTTTCACTTGTTGATGGTGTGTAGCTTTTGTGACAGAGCAGTGGCATAGACTGACAACTACCACTGCAGGCGGCAGGTGGGGGCTATTCTTCCGTGGCCAGTGGTGGGAGCGAAGGTACAAGTGACAGCCCGACAGCTTCAGGACAGGAGTTAACAAGCATTAAAAATGCAATACGTCTCTCCTTTTATTAAGTTAAAGCCATTTGCTTTGCTATACAATACCATTAGCAAAGCAAATGGCTTTAACTTAACCAAAGGCGAAACCTGATGCATTTTCAATGCTTGTTTACATTGCTGCTGGTGGTGCAGATCGGAGCTTCCGAATCCTCTCTACTTCAAGGGCGGAGTGATCTCACAGTCACACACGCACACACACATCACACGCTGGTGGGGCCCATTACACCAACATTCATCCTACCACTCTATCTGTGCCATGTATAAGGGAAAACACTTTCAATACCTAACCAATAATGCATGTACCCTGAGGTCAATGGCATCAAACTGGTTGCTATGGATCTGGTGAAAAACATTTCTTTACAATATGCAAATAAATTCAATAAACATGACAATAAAATAACCACCCGACACAGAGATTCAAACAGAATATTTGTTTATCTAAAATTGTAAGAAAAGCCAATTAAATGTAAATTAATTTCTCTCATATTTACCTATTCTGGCTAAATGTCAGATCCTAAGTCAGAACCGGTCTTCAGTAAAGACAATAAAAGTTTCTAGCCGTCATCCTCTCCGTCAGCATCGGGACCTCGGATCATCAGTTCGGGAAGAAGTGGCGCTAGACCTCTCTAGTCTACTAATATTTATACTAAAATTACATTTCAAAATGTTACAATCATATTGGTTTAAAACGGATGAATGGCGGAAATAATGTCATCTTGGTACATTTGAGATACAGTGCGAGATTTTCTCACACATAGATCGTTCCAAATAATGAATAGAAAAATAAGGGGTCCATAACTAATTCGTTACTTCTACGGATGCCTCTTTTGGATAATTTGTATCCCAGTCGTGGGATCATTACAAGTTCATAAATTCAGTATTTGGTTTTGCAACAAATATCATGTTCGGGGCTCTTGGCATCCTTCCTGGATTTGTCATCATGATCATGGCTTTTCAGATCGTCAAGAGGGCAAGGTCACAGGCAGCGCGAAGCTTCCTTGCAAAATTTCCATCAACTCGAATGCGGGCTGCAGATGGTAGCCATCTTTTTGTAGGCCACATTGGTCAACTTAAGTGAAATAAGACATAAAACAGAATTACTGCACGGAAATGATTATACAGTGTTATTCCCTTGCTAATACCCTTATGTGTATGTATTTATCTAGCCATTTGCGACATCCAAAGCCATTAATGCATATTAATTATAAGCGCAAAACACAATAACATCACATAAGCAACATCTATTTCGTCAATTTGCTCATCAACTTAGTTTATTTATTAATTTAGCCATGCAATAACGTTCCCACGTGTAATTCTTCTGTTAATAAGATTGGTTAAACCAAACTCGACAAACTTTTAGTAGTTATTAATTAATCAGTAGTACTTTTAATTATAACATGCGAAAATGAAACAGGTATTCGGTTTTAAAGAAAAAACCCTGATCCACCAATCCCCCCTTTGGTGATATCTTATCACCACAAAAACAAAACCCCAAAAAATCAATTTAATTTCCCCTTTTTGAAGAAATTCAAAATATCTTCTTGTTCATTTTTCAAACCCTTGTTTCCAACTCATCTTCTTTCTTAGTTTCTATATACATGCTTTCCCTCAATTCTTCTAATTCTATTTCTTGTGGATCTCTTTCTGGTTTCTTTTGTCTCTTTTTAACATTTTCTTTTGTAATTTTCTTTTTATTTCTTCTATATCTACAACACATACACCCTAATCTAAGGATCAATAATGCAACAATTACACAGGTTAATGGAAATAATATCTTACCAAAAATGGTACTACCTATTTTAGCTACAAAATTCTTAATAGCAATCATCTTATTAGCCATTTTAGTCCAGATACTTTCAACTTCCAGTGGTACTAATTCTTCATGCAAATCAGTAATATTTTTGATATAAACTTTTAGATCTTTGCTTTCGTCAGGAATGTAAGTGCAACAATGTTGAACTTTTAGCATTCCACAGACTCCACCCTCTTTTGCCAAAAGGATGTCAAGGGCAAGTCGATTTTGCATCGCCATAGCGCGCAAAGCAACCATTTCTGTATTAACCAAAAGAAAGCCTCCAGCGGTGCTTGTTGACAAGCGATCCACCACTGTTGACAGTTTCCGAATGCCAAAGGCATTTAAAGAAATTCCCACTGCTGGTATCAAAGCTCCAAAAATATCTCCTACAATTTCTGTCCATGTTTCTCTTCTATAGCGTGTTAATGGATTAGTTTGTTCAGCATTTTCTACTCTATCCATGTGAAAAATCTTTGGAAAGACCAGGCCAACATAACATGTGCCAAACCAATGGTCAGGCAACCTGTAATAAGCCTTGTTCCCACAAATATAATACACTCCCGGAAAAACTGGATCTTCTCCTCCTCTAAATCTCCATCCGGTTGCAATAAATCATGTATCATGGCACTCACTAGTCCCTATGAAATAATAATCATACTTGGATCTCTTCCTGGTAATGCATAGTTTGCCTTTCTGTGGTGCATCTATAGCCATAGTTGGACTGGCTCCATTTTTCAATTATTTTTCTTTCTCAATATCCCACATTGTTTCACTCATTTTATGCCCTTCTGCTTTCTTGTGCATGTTCAACCTTCTTCTCTCAACCATGTCTAGAAAATTCTTCTCTTCTCCCTTCAAACTGCAAGTTAAATTGTTCCTAAAAACATATTCTAAGGTTAATTCTTTAGTTACTAAAAAAATCTCACCTAAAGTGTTAGCTTCTTTTGCAGGATTCAGTGCTTTATTCATAGGCAACTGCCCAAGAATATTATCTACATTAGACATATTATAATCTAATTTCCCTAACTGGTAGAATATACTAATCAACACACTACATGAAATTCCATACGTAGCCGGAAGATGATGATAAGTCACTCCTTCCGAAACAGAGGTAATTGCATGCAAACATAGCAATCCCTTACTTCCATTGTCTTTACGTATTCATACAACAATTTAGAAAAAACATTGCTAGAAAAATCATTAATTGACCTATGCTTATGTATATATACATTGCTAGTTCTAGTTGGAACTATCTTCTGTGAACTCTTCCCTGTATTAGTCCTATTCTCAGTATGTCCTTCTAAAGTGTCTATAGTGACTCTAAAAGAAATTAGTAGAGCAAGCACGCTCCAAAGCAGCATTTTTATTATTCTCAGTGTTAGCCATTTTGTTAATTTGACCGTGTCTTTTGACTTAGCCTCTTCTACTCCTCTACTGAACTTAAGGGCAGCAAGTACCCAACACATTTTTACAATCTACTAGTTTTAATATTACTTCTTTTCTTTTCTTCTCCAAGTGATTTTCCTTGGATTTACTCAATTTGGATTTTCATCACTTTTCACTGTCTCTTCATCATCATCAAACTGTATCAGGTCCTGAACGTCCGTTTCTTCGCCTATGTTGGACAAGATAACGCTCAGGATTCCCACAGCTTCTTCTTCAGCAACCACTTTCAGCAAAGCCTCCTCTGGACTTCCTTGACTGTCTGCCTCTTCTCCTTGTTCAGGCAGTGCCACATACGTCCATTCTGGTGACTTATACCTCTGGTTTGGTTTTCTGATTCTTTTAGTTCTCTCAGGTATCTTTGTTTCTTCCTCTTTTGTCGGATTTTGACTTGACACTTCGTTCACCTGTTCAGCTTTCGAAGAGTTAACTTGTGTCAGTCGATACCTCAGTCTCTTTATTTTATTGGGCCAAAGATCTCCTTTAGCATTTCTCTTTTGTCTTCCTTCTTTATTGTTTCTTTCTCCAAGCCAAGTTCTCTTTCTCAGAACTCGTCCTCCATGTATCTCATTGTCACTTTCATCAGACTCTGTCTCAGTTGCCTCTTGTTCATCAACAGTTTTCTTTTCTCCAACAACCTCCTTTCCTCCAACAGTCTCTTTTTCCACCAATTGAGATTTCCCTACTTCTGTCCCTCCTCGAGTCTCCGACACGCAATCTTCTTGCTGTCTACTTGTCCCTTCACCTAGCTTGTTGTTGATGTTCCCTACACCTCCTCGGGGTTTTTCCGCAATCTGTCCCTCTCTGACTTTGTCTGTCCCTTCTTCTTCAATATTTATCTCAGGTGGAACTTGTCCAATTTCCTCATTTGATTCAGGTGTCACTTCTGTTGGAATGTTCTTTTCTTTTCTTTCTTTCTTTTTGTGTTGGTCACTGTTAGTTGGAACCTCAGGTACTTCTTCAGAATCTGAACTTGCCTCTGCGGTTTGCACTGTTCTTTTTAGAACCTCTTCTGGTGGGATGAAAATTTCTCTTGACTCACTTTCCCCACTTTCAGGATTCTTTTTCCTTCTTACTGTCTCGCTGTTTGCATCATCACTGGAATCTGATTCTTCAAAGTATTCTTTTCCAGTGCCGTCTCTTGGATTTGGAACTCTCAGTGTGTGACTTGCATGTATCCAATTTTTCACTCCAGCACACTTCACAGCAGTCGTTGTGGTCAGAATGACTTGTCTTGGCCTTCCCCACCTTGGAACCAGGCAATTCCTTCTTCTGTGGACTTTTATCCTTACCCAGTCCCCTGGGCTCAGATCATGGGCTGGTATCTTTTCAAGTGTGGTGGCGTCTTCTCCAACCTGGTGAAACACAGAATGAACTGCGTCAGCCAGACCTTTACAGTAATCCAAAATCATGTCATCAGTTATAGTCATCAGCTTGTTGACTGGTACAAATGCATGTCTCATAGCACGTCCCATGATAATTTCATGTGGACTCAAACCTGTTGTTCTGTCTGGAGTAGACCTAATGGTCATCAGGACTAGAGGCAAGACATCGGGCCATTTCATTCCTGTGGCTAGGCACATTTTGCCAATTCTGTTTTTGATGGTACCATTCATTTGTTCAACCACACCAGAAGCTTCTGGTCGGTAAGCACAATGTAGCTTCTGCTGTACACTCAATGCTTCACAGATCAGACCCATGATTTCATTATAAAAATGACCTCCTCTGTCTGATTCAATGGTTACTGGGAACCCGTACCTTGGGATGAACTCTCTTAACAGTAACTTAGCCACTGTTATCCCATCGTTTCTTCTTGTTGGATATGCCTCCACCCACCTGGAGAACAAACAGACCACCACCAGGACATACCTCAATCTGTTGACTTGGGGCATTTCAATGAAGTCTATCTGCATTCTTGTGAAGGGTCCTCCCTCTCTGCCTATTGTTCCTAGGCTCACCACTGTTTTCTTTCCAGGATTGAATTGCTGACATATCAGACATCTCTGACAGAGACTTTCTGCTATCAGCCTGAACTTTGGACTATACCAGGTCTGCTTAAAAGCCCTTATCATAGCATCCCTCCCCAGGTGTCCTTGGCCATGATACATCCTTGCCATTGTTGATAGCATGCTATTTGGCATGACTGGTCTTCCATCCCTATAGACCCACACATGATCTTTTTCTCTAGGTGCACAACCTGCTTTCACCCAATCTTTCATTTCCTCATCTCCTGCCTCATCCTGCACCTGTTTCACTTCCTCCCATGTTCCCACCTCATTAGTAAACATTAAGGAACAAGAAGACATTTCTCTCTCTTTACTCCGGTTAATGGAATGATTGTTTCTTGCACAATATTGTGCTATGTCATTGGCGAATTTATTCCCAACGGTGACAAAATCATCACCTTGACCATGAGTAGCACATTTTACCACTGCTAGTTCTTTAGGCAGCTGTATCGCCTCTAGCAATTTTCCAACCACTTCAGCATTCTTTATGGGAGTTCCACTTGAGGTCAGGAAACCTCTTTGTAGCCATAGCTGGCCAAAATCATGGACAACTCCGAAGCCATACTGGCTGTCAGTCATCACAGTCACTCTCACACTTCTTCCAATTTTGCAGGCTTTTGTTAGTGCCACCAATTCTGCCACCTGAGCGGATTTAACTCCTTTCAAAGGTGATGCTTCCACAACTCCTGAAACTGGACATACAGCATATGCAGCACTCAGTGTTCCTTCATCCGTTCTTAGGCAAGATCCATCCACAAACAGCACATGATCACTCTCAGGCAGTGGTAGATCTCTTATGTCTGGTCTTGGTTTTGTACAGTAATCAAGCACATCCAGGCAGTCATGATCAACTTCATTTCTCACTCCCACACATTCAGCATCAGGCAACAGTGTCGCTGGATTCACATTCACACATTTCTCCAGGCTCACATTGGTTGCACCAAGAATGACTTTCTCATATTTAGTCAGCCGACTATGAGACATGAACTGTGTCCGGCTCCTTTTTAAAAGGATTGCCACATCATGAGGTACGAATACCCGTACAGGATATCCCATTATGATTCCCTCACTTTGTTCCAGACTTTTACAGGTAGCAGCTACTGCTTTTAGGCAACCTGGTAAACCCACAGCTACTCGGTCAAGTGTTGATGAGAAGTAGGCAATTGGCCTTCTCAGGCGTCCATGTTTCTGGATTAACACTGAAAGTGCACATCCATTTCTCTCACTACAATACAGCTCAAATTCTTTTTCGTAATCTGGCATTCCTAGGGCAGGAGCTTCACTTAGTCTGTCCTTTAACTCTTTAAATGCAGCCATTTCTTCTGGGTTTAGTTCTAATGGGTCTTTCACCTCACTTTTGGTCAATTTAATCAATGGCTTGGCAATCAGGGAAAAGTTACTTATCCACTGACGACAGTAACCCACCATTCCCAGGAACATTCTCACTTCTCTTTGTGTCATTGGGGCTCTCATTCCTCTAATGATTTTAATCCTGTCAATGGTCACTTTTCTCAGGCCTTTCTCAATGTTATGTCCCAGATACTGGACTTCTCTCTTGCAGAATTGCAATTTGGCTGGAGATACCTTTAATCCTCCATCTGCCAAGTGATTCAGTAAAGCAATGGTGTCTACTTCACAGGCTTCACAGGTTTTTGATGTCACAAGCAGGTCATCAATATACTGGACCAAGACTGAATTTTCAGGCATTGTTAGACTTTCCAGTGATTTCTTTAGCAATTGAATAAATATTGAAGGGCTCTCTGTATACCCCTGTGGAATTCGGCACCATGCCAAAATCCGCTCTCCAAATCTAAAAGAAAATATTGGCTGGCTGTCATGATGCAACGGGATTGAAAAGAAAGCATGACACAAATCAATTACGGTATACCATTCTGCATCATGGGGAATCTGATACAAAATCACTGATGGATTTGGCACAATGGGACAGCATGACACAACAATCTTGTTAATTTTTCTCAAATCCTGTACTATTCTGAACTTTCCATTAGGTTTCTTCAGTCCCATTATTGGTGAATTACATGGGCTGCTCAATATTTCTCTTAATACCCCCTGCTGAATCATTTTCTCAATTATGGCTGTTATTCCTTCAATTATTTCTGGTGTCAGTCTGTATTGTGGGATGTTTGGGTAAACCACTCCTTCTCTTACAGTAATTTTTACTGGGTCTACATTTCTCATCAGGCCCACATCCTCTCCAGTAAAATCCCAAACTGCTGCTTTCACTGTCTGTTTCAATTCTGGGGGTAATGCATCTGGATTAAACACAGCATATGTTCCCAAAGCTTCACACTCCCTGTTTTCCATGGTCATTCTGTATAGCACATCCTCATCTGGTGTTTCAAAGGTTATCCCATCTGGAGCACAGAATATAGTGCAATTCATCTTGCACAGCAGGTCCCTGCCTAGAAAGTTCACAGGACTAGTGTCACACACCACAAATCGGTGCATGTCTGAAAACTTCCCTATTTTAACCCTTACTGATTCAGTAAGAAGGGTTTTAATCTGTGTGTTGGACACACCAACTGCTTGGATTGCTTCATCCGAGAGAGGAAGATTCTTTATATCAGCTGACCTGACAGTTGATCTCGTAGCTCCTGTGTCAACTAGAAAAGTAACACTTTCACCATTGATTTTCCCATCTACAAAAGGTCCTGCCTGGTCTATTTCTAGAGTTGCGCCAAGTACGCACTCTTCCTCCTCTCTTCGGCACCGTCAGAAGTCTCCCTCAGAATCACTTCCCTCATTTTTCAACCAATATTGAGCTACAGCGCTTGCGCGTTTTGGCCTGTTTACCTGCTCTTCATCGTAGAACCCCGACTCTTGGCTGTACTTCTGGGATCCTCTTCTCTGTGGCAAGGGTGGTTTTGGCATCTGATTCTGCTGCTTAACATCCTTCTGCTGTTGCTGACCACACCCCTCACTCTGCACCTGTGAATTCAATGATGGATTGTCATCATTAGTAGACGGTGGATTCTTACACTCGGATTTCCAGTGCCCTAATTTTCCACAGTTGTGGCAAGGGAATTTCTTCTTGGCTTCCTCAATATTTCCTTTTCCTTTTCCTGCACCAAACCTGGGTTTATTTCCTGGGTTATTTGCTTGTTCAACCAATTGGGCTTCCTGTCTTTCTGCAACTTTCACCTGTGCCCACATTGCCTTTTCTTTCAGTTTCCTTTGCTTTGCCTCAATCTCATCACTGAAGTATTTTGCATGTCTCAGGATCTCATCAATCCTTTTGCTCTGCCAGTCTACGGTATGCTGCCTTATCATTTCACTGATTTCAGGTCGCAAGCCATACACAAATCTATATACAAAATGGCTCAGGTCCTTATCACCCAGATGTTCATCTCCACTAAACTGTTTGAAAGCCAGTATTAGTCTTTCATAATATGCATGGACTGATTCCTTAAATTCTTGATGTGTTCGATCTATTTTAACCCAGTCTGTTTCCTTGGGGGGTACCTTATTTTTCAAGAAGGCCATAACCTGTTCGTACTTTTTCATAACCTCCGGATCTGGAGCTCCTGTCTTTGGATCTCTTGGGTATTCCTTAGTGGGCCAGTCTATGACTATTTTACATTCTGCCCACAGGTCTGCTGGTACAATTATATCAAACAGACTATTCAGGTCGATCCACAGCACTTTTGACAACTTCACAAATCTGTCGACCTGTCTATACCACTCGACGGGTTTCTCCCTTAGTCGAGGGAAATCATTTGTAAATGACAAAACATCCTGTCTGGTCCATGGGACATGTACATACCCACCTCCTGGAATCTCCCTCATGGGGTAAGCTGTCACTGCTTTCTCTTTTTCTTTCAGAGGGAATGTCGAGTAAGTTCGATGTGCCCCATCCTCTCGCTTTCGGTACCATCTGTCTTTCCATCTTTCTACGTCTCCCCATTTCCTCAGCAAAGCAATCATCTCCTTGATCTGTCCTGTTCGGCCTGTATTGTTCAGATTCTCAATATCCTTATCTGTAAAATCTACTCGGTAAGTCTTTTGTAAAGCTTTAACCTTGTCCATGTCAATCCCCAATTCACTGGCTATTCCTTTCAACCTGTCATGTATGTTCTTTGCTCTCCATGTGATGCTTTTGCACAGGAAGAGAATCTCCCATTCCTGATAATTTTTCAGCGTTTCTGTAGGGATTGTTCCTACAATCATCTCCTCCATTTCCATACGTAGCCTAGCTACATCAATTCCCTGGGATTCTTTTTCTTTCCTCTGCAAAGCCTTCAGCCAATCATTCAAATCTTCAGCAGTTATTCCCACAGATTTTTCTGCACCCCCTGGTTCTGTCACTCTTTGTGGTTCTAAGATTGATCCTCTGTTCCCTTCCACACATCCAGAATTCAAACTTGAGTTAGTCTGCACACTCAATTCTCCTCCACATATGGTATGTCTCCACTGATTTTCTCCCGTTCTCCACTGTGTTTCTCCTGATCTCATTTCTGCCTGCTCTGGAGGAACAATCAATCTATTGCTCACATATGGAACTGTCAAACCACTTTCGCCCGTCCTCTGCTTGTTGAAAATCGGCATAACCGGACCTATTGTCACAGGCACTGTAACTGCCTCAAGATTTTCCGAGAGCAGCACTCCCTCTGCCCTACTACGGAACTGTCACCGACTCCCTACGTCCCAGAAGCCGTACACAATACATAAAAACTCAATACAATTTCGACATATAGTGTTAGTACAAATATCAATCAATAATCAACAAGCCTATATACACGCAAATTCGCCAGATCAAGACAATAGTTAACCATCATTCTGCTACCAAGAAACTCGTGCAGATCGGAGCTTCCGAATCCCCTCTACTTCCACGGACGGAGTGATCTCACAGTCACACACGCACACACACATTACACCAACATTCATCCTACCACTCTATCCGTGCCATGTATAAGGGAAAACACTTTCAATACCTAACCAATCTGCATGTACCCTGAGGTTAATGGCATCAAACTGGTTGCTATGGATCTGGTGAAAAACATTTCTTTACAATATGCAAATAAATTCAATAAACATGACAATAAAATAACCACCCGACACAGAGATTCAAACAGAATATTTGTTTATCTAAAATTGTAAGAAAAGCCAATTAAATGCAAATTCATTTCTCTCATATTTACCTATTCTGGCTAAATGTCAGATCCTAAGTCAGAACCGGTCTTCAGTAAAGACAATCAAAGTTTCTAGCCGTCATGTAGAGTCACCGTCCTCTCCGTCAGCATCGGGACCTCGGATCATCAGTTCGGGAAGAAGTGGCGCTAGACCTCTCTAGTCTACTAATATTTATACTAAAATTACATTTCAAAATGTTACAATCATATTGGTTTAAAACGGATGAATGGCGGAAATAATGTCATCTTGGTACATTTGAGATACAGTGCGAGATTTTCTCACACATAGATCGTTCCAAATAATGAATAGAAAAATAAGGGGTCCATAACTAATTCGTTACTTCTATGGATGTCTCTTTTGGATAATTTGTATCCCAGTCGTGGGATCATTACAAGTTCATAAATTCAGTATTTGGTTTTGCAACAAATATCATGTTCGGGGCTCTTGGCATCCTTCCTGGATTTGTCATCATGATCATGGCTTTTCAGATCGTCAAGAGGGCAAGGTCACAGGCAGCGCGAAGCTTCCTTGCAAAATTTCTATCAACTCGAATGCGGGCTGCAGATGGTAGCCATCTTTTTGTAGGCCACATTGGTCAACTTAAGTGAAATAAGACATAAAACAGAATTACTGCACGGAAATGATTATACAGTGTTATTCCCTTGCTAATACCCTTATGTGTATGTATTTATCTAGCCATTTGCGACATCCAAAGCCATTAATGCATATTAATTATAAACGCAAAACACAGTAACATCACATAAGCAACATCTATTTCGTCAATTTGCTCAACTTAGTTCATTTATTAATTTAGCCATGCAATAGCGTTCCCACGTGTAATTCTTCTGTTAATAAGATTGATTAAACCAAACTTTTAGTAGTTATTAATTAATCAGTAGTACTTTTAATTATAACATGCGAAAATGAAACAGGTATTCGGTTTTAAAGAAAAAATCCTGCTCCATCAATGGCAACCATGCCTAAAGCACGAAGATCATCTCTGCTAGTAATCTTTCATATGGTAGCCAGTAATCTTGTCTGATGTGGTTACTACTACATCTATAAAAATATAAGTAGCTCAGGAGGATTTTCATTGAACACAAGTAGCTCTCACTACAGAAAAGGTCAGAGATCCCTGTCCTAGAGCAACAAGTATAATAAGCAGACAAGGTAGGTTCCTCTAATACGCAACAAAATTGTAGTACTGGGCTAAATTTCCGTTCCGCTCGCGGAAATTGCGATAATTTGACATTTTCGCGTTCCGCCGAGAGCGCGAAAATGTCAAAATTTCCGCATTCCGCAGCTTAGCGATAATTTGGTTCTTGCTCGCGCTGTAAAATAATACATTCTCGCGCGATCGCCTTACCTGAAACCCCGCGTTCGCCGACAAGTTTTCCCAATCCGGTCGCGTTCTCCACGAGATGTTGGATTGTTGGTAGCCATTTGCGCTGTCTTGCGACAGTTCGCGCCCGCAGTAATGTCATGCGTCGCGCGATCACGTCTTTCTTGTCGCGATCATGCACCGCGAGAAGAGTGAAAACAAGATGGCCGCGCCCGCAAGCAACCGCATGGGTAAGTTGGCGAGCCGCGAACACGCAGAAAATACCGCGAACGGGCGGGAAAAAAACTTCCGCATCTTTGCGATATTTCCGCATGTTTGCGGAGATTTTAAACATTTTCGCGATAATTTGCGAAAGTCACTTTCGCAAATTCCGCCCACCCCTACAAAATTGTTTCATCCAAAGATGGCCTCCTTGTTTCAGGGGAGTGTGATACTCAAACAACGGCAAAGGAAGTGGTTTCAAGCACATGAATCTCAGTATAAACCTCAAAGACAGTGGTACAGAAGCCACAGAAAAATAATGAGTCTAATAAGATATTGACCAAAGTTATGTCAGCCTCTTATACAGAAATACTAAAAGCCACAGATGCATTTTTTTGTCACTCTCTTGCGTCCCTTGATAAATGCTGCCAGAATCAGTTGTGTGATAATATATATATTTTTTCCAGATAAAAAAGGGAGTGTAAGTTATGGGTGTAAGATAGGTGGAAGGTAGGGAGGGTGTGACAGAGAGAAAGAGAGAGAGCTGTGTGTGTGCGGTATGTGGAGTGGGGTGTGTGTGTGTGAGAGAGCGGGCTGTCTGTAAAGTGTGTGGAGTTGTGTGCGAGGAGGTATGTGGAGTTTGTGTGAGGAGATGTGTGTGTGTGTGTAAGGAGGTGTGTGGAGGTGTGTGTGTGTGAGGAGGGGTGTGAGTGTGGGTGTAAGGAGGGGTGTGTGTGTGAGGGAGTGTGTGTGTAAGGAGGTGTGTGTGTGTGAGGAGGTGTTTGTGTGTGTGTGTGTTTGTTTCTGTCTACTACTGTCGTACAAAACTGGAGGGTAGCCGAGTTCCAGGAGATCCTTTGTTTTAACTTTACACGTTGCTGTCAGGTGAAACACAGCTTTAGCCATTACTTCCAGCTTTGCTATCTTAATCTTTTAAGAAGGTTACTTTAAGGCAAAATGTTCGGGTTCTCGGTACACGGGTTCACTTGATTGTAGAACAAAGTGTGCTAACCATTTGGACAAATATTTTCCAAAGGAATGAATGGCATCTGCAAAGGGTATCGACCGAATTTGTAATACCAAGTTTATAAAAAATATATGACAACGATCTGTAAATTATCAACAGGTGCAAAACAGCTGAACTAGATGATGAATTGTTTTAAGTTGTACTAAAACCCACCATACACCAGCTGTAAAGTTCTAAGCTGAAGCCAGGTATGGAGATTGGCCGCTGAACTTCCTGAACTATTCATGTGTTTCTCTACGTTAACTTTTATAACAAGCATGGAGTTGTTATTGAGAGAGGGAGACAGAGACTTGGGCACGCTGAGATTCCGAAGGGGTGGGGTGGGGTTGGGGGGACAGGAGACCACGGAAGAGAGAGTCCAAGCGAGAGGGAAAGATGCGACGGCAAGCAAGAGTAGAGAACGGGTGAAGGGAGGAGACCAGGACACGAACGGGCAGGGAAAGAAGGGAGACATTGACAGCTGTTGAACGGGAGAGTAGATAGGAAGATTGGGAGGCAAAGAATATGAGAAAGAGGCAGATAACGAGAACAGGGAGAAAGACAAGAAGGAAGAGACAGGGCGAAGACAAGCATTGAAAATGTTGTTGATTAAGTCAGGTGCTACTGCAGCCCTGAAGATTGTCATGAGTCCACTAGAGGGCAGCCCATCATAAGTTAAGCATGAACTCTGGCCTGGAATTCAAACAAAATGGAGTCAGCATGTCCACATCGGTGTGCGCGTGCACATCTCTGTCCATCGGTACGCATGCATATTCAGCTTTGGCTGAATCAATTACAAAAGGCTCTCGCATGGCGAAAGCAGCGATGCGCTTTGCAAACTTTATTGGATTTGGAAGCAACATAAGCTTCTCTTTCTTTAAAAACTCCATATAATTTGATTTGCAACATCAATCAATACAATTGTTACTGATGAGCCATATACAACCGCAAACCGCATGGGAAACATCTTTATTAAAATGCATGCAAGTCCCTGTACAGTGGGTTTCCAGCACATTACATATGTCAGTAGTTGCAAAACAGATCTAATGATAGCATACTTGCAGAGATGTACCATAAGTTGACAATTCCACACATTTGATTATTTTCCTCAGACATGTATACCTATCTATGTAGTTATGTATCTATATATTTATTTCTTTACTCCTACTGTAGGGGGAAACTTTGACTCTCTCCAATGCAATGCTGTATCTCTCATGCTATACCTCTCTCAATCTCGCAATATATCCACCAACTCCACTCTGTGACTCATCCCAAACCTCACTGTACTTCTGTGATCTCCCAAATAACCCTTTCTAGACTCTTCCCTCATTGGCACACACCAAACCTTATTTTACTACTATGACCTCCCAAATAACACTTTCTAGACTCTTCCTTCATGTGTCCCTCGTTTGACCAATCCTAAACCTCATTTTGCTATTATGATCTCCCTAATCCCTTTCTATACTCTTCCGTCCTCTATCCCTCCTCTATCCTATTCAATCAAAGTAACAGACTAACATATCCACTGCTCAAATTAACAACTTTTATTTCCCTATACTAATCCACAGCTAATCCTTTGTGGGTTCCGGAGTAGCGTGCTACTTGCTGAAATGTGCTTCAACACTTACAATTTATTTTTCACCTCATGGTATTGGCTATTTGGTGTATTGTTCCATCTTCCAGGGTATACTTCTAATGAAATGCATTTGGACTAATTTACAACTGGAATGTACACTCAATCATCACAATGAATGTCACATTCCAATCTTTATGTCCTAAATGCATTTATAGATAAAACAATCCTTTTGCTACAATTTCTGCAGCAGAGGCAAAACCAATAGTGGAGTAATTACTGTGATAAACAGCATTTGTGCATGTAACACATGTAAACAGCATTTGTGAATGCCTGTGTCTACATGGGTTGCCAAATTAAAGCCAAACCCTTTTGTTTTGCTGATACTTGTTTAAGCGCTATGACTTGTAATTTGAGGACTGTATAGCCACAACACTCCAGGGCATCGCGAGGATCAGCACATAGCAATCTGAAACCTTGGCAGCTATGGTGCTGTGGTCTCCTCTCAGTTTTCAGTAGATCCTTTTCTATTTGCTCACAATTCGAACAACTGATTTCATTTAATGTGCCGGCGCTCTTCGGAGGGACTGATGGGAATGCCTGTATTTGAACACACGGGGTGTGTTTTGCATAATCTTGCAGAACGTGTCCACAATTCTTTAAATCACCATGAGTAAAATGTCGATCCGGTTTTGAGGGTCCTGCCCCCTTAGAGCAAGCAGGTCTAGCTTTTCACTGACACTCGCTCAGATATCGCAGCATATTTCTCCCGGGGGCTCCACAAACAGTTCAATATCTCCGATACATTGAGCATGTTAATTAAATTTATGAGCTTACTATATTTATTGGTCTATGTTCTATAATGCTCTTGAGCACCCTAGGATGGAATTAAAATCAATGCGGATATTCTCAACACTGTTTAAAAAAAAAAAGAAATGGCGTTAAAATTACATTTTTTACTTTTGCTTTTTTATACCAATGCTAATAGCGCTATGCAAATATCAACTCAACTGCAAATAAACAAAAGACAAAAGTTTAAAAAAATACAATTTTCAACCCCAACAGCTCAAACTTTAACAAATGCAAAATCTATTGAGGGGATTGTCCTTAATAATATGAAAAAAGTGGTCATCCAAATTACACTACATAGTGGGGCTGATAATTGATATATTGCTATTAGCATTGGAAATGCATTATATTTATGTTGTTAAAAAACAATCACATTAATAACAGCCATTACCATTTACAATGCTAATAGCTCACACCAGTGTGAATTAAATGCAATAGGTTTCGCATTTACAAAAGTTTTTGCTATTGGCATTTTATATTAGAAAGTCTTTTTTTATGTTTTACAAAAGTAAAAAAAACAAAAAACAATGTAATTTACAATGTCAATAGCTCAAAATAATGTCATTGCGAGACCTATTGCATTGTAAATGCTTGTTTTTGCCCAATTGAAGAATCTTTAACTGAAACATTGAGGAGCAAGGACGTTCACAGATGTTGTCGATACTGATTAAGGTATTGGTCACTGTTAGACCTGACACCAATCGCGTGGGTCTCCCTTCCATTTTTTTGCTGGTGCCTCCTGTTTTTTTGCTATGTTTTTGCTGGTCTAGATGCTTTGGGCACTTTGCCACTGCTATTGCGTGCCAAAGTGCAAGTGCTCCCTGTAAATTGTTTATTAGATTAGTGATTCCATAATTGGCTTATTTTATTTATTTGTCAGACCCTAGTACAGTGCACCCTGTGTTCCCAGGGCCTGTAAATCAAATGCTGCTGGTGGGCATGCAGCACTGGCTGTGCCACCCACAGAAGCAGCTTGTAGAGTGTGGCTCAGGCCTGCCATTGCACAGCCTGTGTGCAGTCTGGGACTTGCATGTTGACTTGGCAAGTGCACCCACTTGCCAGTCCCTAAACCTTCCCTTTTCTACATATCAGTCACCCCTAAGGTCGGCCTATGGGCAGGGTGCATTGTATGTAAAAGGTAGGACATGTCCTGATGTGTGTGGCATGTCCTGATAGTGAATTACAGCCAATTTCGTTTTTCACTATTGCAAGGCTATCTGTTCCCGTAGGCCAGAATGGGCAGTTTGATTATAACAGCTTATAATCATAACTGACCCAGGGAACAAGGTAGAAATTCGAGTTTAGTATGGCTGAACTCAGAATGGTAAAATACATCTTTTAGTGAGGGTGATTTTTACATTCTGTGTTTGAAAATAAATACCACTTTTAGAAAGTAGGTTTTTTTTGCCTAAACATCCAGTATGCCTCTGCTAGGTTTATGTATTTCATGTCTGGTTTGTGAGTGACAGGGGGCTGGAGAGGGCGTTGGCTCCAGCAGTCTGATGGGTCAGGGCTGGGCTGAATAGGACCTTCATTGAATAGAGAGTAGGGGGCGGAGATTTCTTTTCACTGACCTGAGCCCTCATAGAATAGAGAGTAGGGGGAGGAGATTTCCTTTCAGCTACGTGGGCCAGGCCTGCTCTCAAACAATGCTGTCTCCACCTCCTGCCAGTTAGCTGCACCCAGGAGGACAGAACTGGTTTTGACTAGGCACAGACACTCTGCCTTCAGAGAACAAAGGATTTACTGGTATAAATATTGGTGCCCAGACCCAAGAACTTTAGATCACTTCTGGGAATCAGTACAAACCTTTGCCAAGGAGAAGAACCAAGGAAGCTGAAGGAAGAGACTGCCCCTGTGCTGTGCTATTTCTGGGGTTGGCCTGCAGTGGTTACTTTATTTGCCAAGGAAAGGAGTAGATAACTTTTTGTGAACTTTTCATCATCTTGAGGAAGAATCTCCAAGGGCTTGAACTGAGCTTGCCTCCTGTCTGAAGGAACAGGGACACCAAGACTTCACCACCAGCTCCCCTTGAATGTCCTTGCTGGGAATTCTACCTACAGAGAGGTGCCTGCTGTTGTTCTGGGTACCTCTTGTCAGTGCCTGTCGCTGGGAGCTGGAAGCGCGACGCATCGAGGAAGAAGCGGTTTGCCATAGCAGCAGTTGCCGTCGCATCACCGAAGAAGCATGCCGCCGCTGCAGCTGTTCGCCTTCGTATCACCGACGAAGCGTGTCGCATCACCGGAGAAGGGTGTCGCCGCCACAGAGGTCACCGTCGCATCACCGGAGAAGCGTGTCGCAGGGCTTGTCGCGGCTCAGAAGTTAACGAGTTCGCCGCACGGCCATCAGGCGTGCACGCATCACATCCATGTTGTCGCATCACATCAAAGACGCCATTTTGTCGCATCGCACCGGGTCATCGCATCGCAATGAAGCACCATCTTGTCGCATTGTCACCGGGCCGCAGAAAGAAAAGACGCATCAACTCCCCACACAGTAAGGAAGCAATGCATCACCTCCCCTGCACTGCAGCAGGAACCTACGCATCCACTCCTCTGAGTGTAAGGAATGGCGCATCAACTTCCCTGCGACCCTTTTGTTTGCATTGTGTGACGCATCCAAGATACTTTGAGAGTAAAGTGTCGCATTTACCATCTACATTGAACTAAGCTATTTTCTACCATTTTAAATTCTTATTTTTGATTACAGTATTGCGGATTTTTTTTGTGTTTGGTCTTGTGTTCAGTCTAGTAAAGATTACTTATTTTTCTAAACTGGTGAGGTGTCCATTTGTAGTGTTTTCACTGTGTTACTGTATGTGTTCACAAATGCTTTACACACTGCCTCTGAGATAAGCCTGTCTGCGTGTGCCAAGCTACCAAGGAGGTGAGCTGGGGTTCTCCAGGAGTGTACCTCCCTTTCCCTGACTAGAAGCAAGGGCCCCTACTTGGTCAAAGGTACCTACCTCTGCCAACTAGAGACCCCCAATTCTAACAGTCACAAACAAGGGTGTAGGATGGGCTCATGTGATCGACCGATGTAAAAGTGCGTATTTCATTAATAATGTTGTAGATTATAAAAAAGTGATAATGCTACATTTCTATGAACAAATATAATCACCTTGGTGGTCTAAGTTCTCTTTTGTGAACATGGCTCTTGAAGTAACCACGAGGGGTGTTTTGAGATTATTGGAAGGCAGAAAACGCCCTAATGCGAGCAGCTGAATCCAAGACTAAAGTCCCCATGCAACTTTATAAAAGGTTTACTCTAGAGAGAGGCTACTAAAATAGTTGACATTATCATTTTTTATTGAACTATATAGTCTAATTAATTGAAGAACTGCCCCCAAGCCAGTCCGCCTTTCCGATTTGCATCCAGCACTCCTTTCGTTCTTTCTCTTCCTTATTTATTTCTAACAAATACTAGGTATACCTTTTCAAATTGATACCACACACTACAAAAGATGATGCTGCTTCTTTTACTATTACATTGTTACAAAGGAAAATATTTTTGTACATTGATTTCTAAACAAACTTTAACATACACATAATAATCCAATAAAACCAATCTTCAGCGTGTTCACAATATTTTTTATTTCACCTACTTGCCTATTAGAAAATAAATAACAACAAGTTTGCTTTTGGATGTTCTTAAAGGAGGAAGGCAAAACATTTTGCTCTCTTCCAATTTATTTTTTTGAACGATTAAAATGCACTACTGAATATCAATGTTTGCCTAAAGTTTATTGAGGAAGGCAGCTAATGTGCCACGAACAAGTTCATAGCCTTCATGAAATACACTGAATCTGGTATACAAATTGTGAAACAATGTTAGCTATTCATGTCACGTGCAAGTACATTTTTTCTTTGAATGGTGGGTGACCTCAGAATAAAAGGATTAGAAGACCTTTGCTCTGGTACTTTATTGCCATCCTACTCACTATTGCCAATGATCCTCTGTACATTGTCGCTGCAGATCTGGACGATGCTGTTAAAATCCCGGAACGGGGAGTGCCTCAGGTCCAAGTGCCTGTACATGGCAGTGGATGTCTGTCTGATTTGGAGGCTTCCAAGGTGCTACCTCCTGCGATCCAATACGTTGATCTGACTTGCCCCGGTACTGCTGCAAAGCCCTCTCAACTGCTCCAGCCTGGACCCTGGTGTTAGGTCCGCTATAGTGAGGTCTCTGAACCGGCCCCATCTGTCAGCTGTATACCCAAACACCCATACCACACATGCGCTAGACTCAAAGCAAGGCACGCCTTACGGTGTACTCGATCCTTACGTGCTACGTCACAAGGGCTTGGGTGGAAATAGAAGACGGAGCCGAGGAGATGTTGTAACAGGCGTCGTGTCTTCACTGTAACAAATCCCTCACTTTTATTTTAAATACTCAGTCGCTATAGTTGTTTGTTAGAACAAGCATTGGCAATGCAATAGGACTCGCATTTACGCAAGACCTATTACATTGAAAACAGGAGTGCGGGCGTGCACGAGAAGGCACAAGCACAACCGGGAGTGCGTGAGAGGGGGGCGTGGGCCCCAAGAAGTCATGGACTGTGGTAGGGAGGGTAGGGAGGGACAGGAAGAAAGTAGTCTGTGCTGTAAAGGGGCCAATAGCCAACCTTAAAACAAGCTTAAAACCAATTGGAAGCCAGCATTTATAACCTAAGCAAATGAAGAAGATGGGCCGGAGAGTGGGCGGAGCTTCCACGAAGCTTCCACACTATAGCGTATACTGCATGCCTTGCAAAGCGATGGCAGTGCATTCGCACTGCAATGCTAGGCGCGACCTAAAAAAGATTCACAACTTCGGTAATGATCTTGATTTGTTAATTCCAGGACATTAGACTCAAATTATTATTATTGTTTTGCCTGAAGGACGCTTACCTGATGTTATTCTTGGTCTGCTGTTGAGTATACTTAGATGAAATCACAGACCGTAAAAGCCATCCCCAGTCATCATTTCTGTTATTCATAGGACTTGAGTTCAGCACTGATGACTCTCTTAATTGGGTTGACCAGGATCAAGAGTAGCTGAAAAACATGCTACTGGATGGTGTGCTGTTCTATGGATTTGTGTTAAAACTGAAAGTGCACATCCATTGCGTTCACTACAGAATAATGCAGAATCCTTATTGAAAGCTGGCATTCCTAATGCAGAGGCTCGACACCAACTGTCTCACAACTCAAGAAATGCTTTTATGCATTCATCATCAAGATGTATAGGATCTGACACATCTTTGTGCATCAGTCTTTGTAAAAGCTTGGCTATCAGTGAAAAACCAATGATCCACTGCCTGCAATATCCTACCATTCCCAAGAACATTCAAACTTATTTTTGTGTTCTCGGTGGATACATTTGCATAATAGCATTGATCCGACACATTTCTGATTCCTTTCCCAATGTTATGACCCAAATAAAGAACTCCCTTTAGAAAGAATTGTAATTTTGCTGGTGAAACTTTATGCCCACCTTGTGCCAAATAGTTCAGTAGAGCAATCGTAGCTGTCACACAAGCCTCTTTTGTCTTTGACGCAGCCCTTAGATCTTCTATATATTGGGCAATGACCGAATTATTAGGCATTACATGTGATTCCAAACATTTCTTTAATATCTGATTGAAGATTGAAGGGCAATCTGTATACCCTTGAGGAACTCAGCACCATGCCAACTTTACCAAACCAGAAAGCAAACAAATATTAGCTATCCGGGTGCAAAGGTATGAGAAAAATGCTTGACATAGATTAATCACTGAAAACCATTCTGCTTCACAAGGAATTTGATAAGGAGTCACATCTGGATTTGGCAATATTGGGCAACAATGTATTTACTATCTGATTAATCTTATGCAAATCCTGCACTATCCTATATTTTCCATTAGGTTTGCGAATTCCCATAATAGGTGAACTGCATGGACTCCCTAGAATCTCCTTTAGGATACCTTGTTCAATCAGAATCCCAATCACAGGTGTTACTCCTGCAATTGTTTCAGGACTAATTTTGTAAACTGGTGTTTTTGGAAATTCTGCATTTGGTTTAACTGCTAATCTGAACTGGAGTTACTCCTTTCATCAATCCAATATCTTTCCCTGAGAAATCCGCACATCAGTCAATACTGTATTTCTCAATTCAACAGGCAAATCATTTGCTGTAAATAAAGGATATAAATCATTCACCTCCGTTCCCTGCCTTGCTATTTTAAAGACCACGTCTTCATCTTTTGTATGAAATGCTATTCCATCTGGTGTACAATAGATAGAGCAGTTTATTTTACACAGCAAGTCCCATCCTAATAGATTAACTGGACTTGTGTCACACACCCCAAATCGGTTTAAATCATGAAACCCTCCAATTTGCACGTTCATTGGTTTAGTTACTGGGGTCTTAATCAATTAGTTTGACACTCCTAAAACTTGGATACTTTCTCCCGAGAGGGGTAGGTTGGAATTCTCCACAGTTCTCACAGTGGAATGGATAGCACCAGTATCTACGAGGAATATACTTGAATTTCTGTCAACCTCGCCATGCACAGAAGGGTCACACTGATCTACCTCTAAGGATGTGCCAAGCACATACTCCTCCTCCCCCCTCAGGCACCATCATTGAGATGTATCTGAATCATTTTCTTCCCACTGCATCAAATATTGTGAAGACACCTGCATATTTGAAATCATTTGATCATTTGTATGGAAACCCACATTTGCATTGTATTTCTGTACTTGACCGTTCACATTCTGATTTTGCATAGGAGCTTGAGGTATTTGCAAATTCTGGCCTCTACCAACTGTCATTTGCTGATTCTAATTCTGTTGAGTTATCTGCATCTGATTCATTCCATTTACTTTAGTATCACCTATGTTTACCTGTAGACTTCTACACTTGCACTTCTAATGCCCCAATTTTCCGCACGCATGACAAGGAAACTTCTTTTTCAATTCATCTCTATTACCTCTACCTCTCCCTGGTTGGATCGGTATCATTTGAGTCACAGTATTTTCATTTGACACTACACCTCTCATACCAGTAGTTGTCTGACCATTTCCTTGGTAATCTTCTGTAAGATATTTATTTAAAAATCCTCCTTTCTTCGCCGCTTTCATCTGAGCTAACATTCATTTCTCCCTTAACTTTTTGTGTCTCTTTTCAATGTCATTGCCACAAAACTTTGCATAATGAAGAATTTCACCAATCGTCTTACTCAGCCAACAAATTAAATGCTGCTGAATCATAGCACTAATTTCTGGTCTTAATCCATACACAAATCTAAAACATAAAATGTACCAAAACTGTTTCAGTGATGTTTTCAATGCCTGTGTACTGTTTGAATACCTGTAGCAGCCTTTCACAATAAGCATGTACTGACTCCTTCAATTCTTGAGTAGTCCTGTCTATTCTTACCCAATCTGTTTCTTTTGGTGAAATTTTCCCTTTCAAATAGGTGATAACCTGATTATATATTTTCATAATTTGTTCAGATGATGCTCCTGTTTTCAAATCTCTTGGATGTTCTTCTTTTGGCCAATCTACTCCAATTTTACATTCAACGCACAAGTCAGCTGGAACTACAATATCAAACAAGCGATCCAAATCCTTCCACAAAACTTTTGAAACCTTCACAAACCTTTCTACTTGTTTGTACCATTCCACTGGTTTTTCTCTCATTCTTGGGAAATTATTTGTAAATGATAATATATTCTGCCTTGACCATGGGACATGAACATACCCACCTCCTGGTACTTCTCTCATAGGATATATTGTCGCATCAGCTATTTCGGCTCCTGTCTCTCTCACAGGTTACAATGGTAAAGCCACTGAAGTCTCTGTTGTATCTTCCTTTCTTTTAGCCCTTTTCCCTTACTGCTGATCCAATTCACCCCATCGATTAAATGTGCTAATTAACTCTTTAATTTGCAAACGCTTTCCTGAAACATTCAAACTCTCCAAATCCTTATCACTGAAATCTAGTTTATTTTTTCTTGTAGGGCTTTAGACTTCTCTATGTCAACTCCATACGTTTGCGTGATTTCAACAAATTTGTCATGTAGGTTTCTCGCTTTCCTTGTTATGTTTTTACAAATAGAAACCAATTCTTCATCTGATAACTACTTAATCTAACTGGGCTGATTGTACCAAGAATCATTTCTTCCAAAACTGCTTTTAACTTACTCACATCTATACTTGAGTTATTCATCTGTACACTGCAAACAGGTGCTATTTCTTTTATCCACTCATCTAATTCTTCTGGACAGAGACCTAATGATTTCTGAGTATTTTCACCTGTTTCACTTCTTGACCCTCCTCATGTAGGTGTCACTTTTTTCTCCATCTCGATCTCTTTGGATCTATATGTATACCTCGCTTTGGAGTTTCAACAAATCTTTCTCAGGTTTTAATCAATTGTTCTGATTCTCCTGTTCATCAATTGTTCTGATTCTCCTGTTCCTACGCTCACATTTGTTCCACTATTTTCAATCAATCCTTGATTAGTCTAATTTATTTTCTTTTGGATCAATAGTCACTGGAACTGACAAAACATCTGGATTCATTGGTGTCATCGTTCTTGAGAACTCCTCTCTAACTGAATTTTGATTCTGATTCACGCTTACTGAAGTTTTCTCTTGAGGCACTTCTATTTGAATTAATGGAGCACTTGGTAAAAAATTTGTCTCTACTCTATTCTGTTCCTCTAGATATGGTGGAGGTTTATTCATGAACTTTAAAAATTCATCATCTATGTCATCAATTTCCTCAGTATATCCATTATTTCTAGATCTTTGTTCCCTAACATTCTTTTTTTTCTCCTTATATTTTTCTCCTTCTTTAGTTTCAGCTACCATAACTGGAAACATCCTTGTTCCTTATGCTATGTCTCTTCTCCACATTTTCTTTTGGGCATCCCATTTTGCTTCTGAATATCTACTCACAGTATTCTTTTATCTAGTCTGATACCTATCTCTTTCTCTCTTGTATGCTTCATGTTCCCATTCTTCAAGAGCTTCGTACTGCATAGGTCTAGGATTCGGTCTCAAATACTTCATTTGTCTCCTTAAATTCTCTAGAGTTCTAGGATTAAAAGTCCCATTCTCTGGAAATGCTAAATTACCATCTAGCTCAGTATATTTCATCCAATTTTCCAACCATGTACATGTATGATACCCCTTTCTTATGGCATGAAGCAAGGGTTCCTTCAGGAGCCACAGGACTTCCTTCTCTAATGGCTATCGGCGCATCTCTACTAAATACATTTTTCAACAATTTTAATAACTTCATGATTCTTTACATTAATACTAAACTATAGAAGTAAATCTTCAATAGTTCCTCTTCCGTATTATGATTTTCCGCTACCAATCAAAACTAATCACACTGTCCAATCCCAGCGCGACTCACAGCTACCTACCTATACCAGCTTAGCACTTTCTGTGGCGATTTCTCATCAACTGACCAATACTAGTGCGGTACTCTGTGAAGTCAGTTTAACTTCTGCGACTGACCCTCCCTTTACAAATCAGCATCAGCGTCTTTAAGAAGTCTTTAACAAAACAAACTACATAGAACAGCTTATCTGCTCGACTAAAGGAAATAAATCGATAGAATCATATTCTCTGAGAATGAAAATTTGCCTAACAATGTAAACATAAGTTTCAATTCTATTAAGGATACGGAGGCGAGGATTATGCTATTTCTTCCTTCGCTTTATTAACAGTAAGTTTTCACAAAAACTCAGAAGAAAACACATTCCCATGAACATTAGGGAGAACATAACAATCCATAGTCCTTTCACAGTGTCCATGATGCAGGAGGTCACATAGTCCCTCTCCATTGGCTAGACCTCCTCTTTCTTCGCATGAGTCACGCCAAAGGATGCACCTCACTGGTCCTGTTTCAAACCGTTGTTCCTTGAAAAGAGAGACAGAGTGAGAGACCAGAGGAACTCACGTTGAACAGTGAACGCTGAAAATCATTCGATCACCAGAGCAAAGAACTAGAGCATAACACTTCAAAACTCCATTTCCAGTACATTTGAACTTCACAAATGACTTACTTACCGCTGTACAGGGAGGGATTGCATCAGAATGTACTCCAGGCGGGATAATCCTCACCTCCATGTCCTTAACAGAATTGAAACTTACCTTTACATTGTGCGGCACATTTTTATTCTATGTCGGGTCCGAAGGCTTCGGATTATGCTAGTTTAAGGCTTACTTACCACCAATTGAGAGACCTCTATCATTAGCTTGAAGTAGCACCTCTTGAAGGTTGAGTCCAAAGCCCATCTGCTGCCCGCATTAGATATTCCAGACACGACCCCAAGCAGAAAGCCTTAGAAGCCATGGCTCCCCTGGCCGAATGGGCCCCAAATGTCTTGGTGTCAATGCCCGCCTCTTGCATGACCCACCACATCCACCTAGCTATGGTGGGGGATGACACTGTATTATGGGGCTTTTTCAGTGTGATAAGCAGTTGACGCTCTCCCGAGGGCGAAGTTCTTAAGTCAAATCCTCATAGGCTTTCAGACAGCGTACAACGCATAGTTTAGCAGAGTCTGGGAATGCTGGGTATGAGACTGTGTGTGTGAGAGACTTGTTGTGTCGGCCTACCGTGAAAGCCACCCTGTCTGGGGAGAAAACCTTCGGGGCCCGCACATCAGAAACCCTCCTACAGGAGACCAAGTAAAGCAGCATCACCAGTTTGGCCAGGAGCGCCTTTAAAGAGAAATATTTATTGGGCTGCCAGGACAAAAACAGGTTGAGGACTAAATTGACATCCCACAAAGCTGAATAGCGTAGTTCCAGGGAAATGAGAGATGAATCCCATGCAACAGCCTGTAAACAAAGAGGTGCTCCCCCACTGGGGTCTCCTCTTTTGAGGTGTGCCCTGCCAATATCGCCGACCTGGAGCAAAAAGACGGGGGTGGCCCTAATAACCCTGCTTCTCAAGGGCTAGTTATGTACTGGAAAACGGAAAACAATTGAGAAGCAGGAAAAGATACAGTTATTATTAATTCCAATGATTACATCAATTAATCATAGAGGCAGCTCAAACATTTCAAGCTCTTTCTTTTATTGGATCTCTCCAATATTCATATTTTATCTAGAATGAAATAGAGTAACTGCAAATTGTAGTACATAAAACATACAGTTTCACTATATAAATAAATTCAACAAAGTGCTACAAAACATTACAAAATTCAAAACAACGCCAAATCTGGTCCCTATAAAGAAGACTCCTATCTTCCACACATCTACTTGTGGGAGGCTGTGCAAAAAATTCCTGCACAATCACTCTAAGCGATAGTCTCTGGGGTCCGAATGTATTTGCAGAGAATAAATCTTAGAGCTTAATGAGACACACAGGGATATATTCACAAGAACGTGTGATAACTACGGCAAGAGTAGCGTAACACAACTTTCAATATCGTGGCCCATCACGGGAAAATAACCCTGTGACAACGTGGGATCCACAACAAGGCGGTACCATGCGATAGTCAGCAGATAACGCGCAAACTGTCTGCGTGAAAATCAACGCCACGCCGCATAAATGCGATACGCGAACGCCAAAAAACATGCGATGAGGCCAACCGCGGTACAAAAAGTAGCGAAAACCTGCCACAGGCCTGCAAATCCCATGCATCTGGTGGATCAATGCACTATAAAAACCACAGAAAAAATACACCAAAACAATCCAAAATGCGTAGCAACATGGATGCACACTGGCACAGCGCAGGGGCCAACTCGAACCCCTCAACCCCCACAGACCACCAGCAAGGAACAACGGGGTCGAGGAAGGCCAAAGAGAAGAGGGAGAGGAAGATGGGGTGCAGACCACAGGAAAACAAGACCAGTGTCACGGAGGCGACAGAACACTACCAGCAACTGACCGACTAGCAGACCACCTGGAATGCAGTCGGAGTGCCACAATCCAGGAGGTCAATAGGCGCCGGCATGACGCAACTACCTAAACCAGGCGCAAACCCACTGCCAACAGGAAGGCAGCAACGGCGACAGGACGTGGCAGTCCAGCGCCACCGGAGGAGCTGAAGGAAACCCAGGCCACAGTCATCAGTGTGGAGATGCTGCAAGGAGTAGGGAGTACGGACACAGCTCGAGAGGACCTGACACAACCTCAACAGGGACTGGGGGGAAGGGGGAGTGGGCACAATGGCATACATGGACAACGAGGTGTACCACACTGCACACCCACAATCACCCAGGTCCATGGCCCAGATCCCCTTGGCACACTGCAGCACACACACATAGCACAAACAGCACACCCACATTGACGACAACGAGGAACAATGCGCATAGCCCACACTGCAGAACAGAGGACACAACTGGCTATGCACATGCACAGAAACATGCCTACTACAGCTGACGAGAATCCTGCACCCCCCAAATAGTCACAATGTACATTGCCATACAGTCTGCATGCAAACCTGCCCAATGCGCCAACATACATGTCAACAAAAAGTTAATACGCACCTCCCCTTCAAATTGCAGAGGGGCACACAAAACATTCAGCAGAGCACAGAATACAACACATCAGTGATGCCCGAGAGGACCACCACACCGTCGACCCCAACACCTTACAACAGCACATGGATATCCCATGCAACCCCCGACCAGGACCCGGACAGCCAAGCTACTCAGAGGAGAACACCGAGCCTGAAACAGACCACACAGCAGGAAGCACCCGCAAGCACAGCTGGCTAACGACACTTCACCCACCCACACATCGCACCCCAATGCCATGGGTCTGCATGCAAAAAGGAGGTGGCCCAACAGGTGTGGGTGGGGGCCAAAACCATGGCCTGCGAACCAGGACACATACATAGGTGTGTCTATAACCCTTCAGGAGCCAACAACACCCCACTAAGGAGACCCACACTGCCATAGAAACACATGCAGATGCACATTCACAGTACAGAACCATGGGCAGGGGCGCTCAAATAGCAGTCACACACTCATGTTGGCGCTGCGTACGACGGCCCTGGATACGACAAAGCTACATGTCTTAGCTACAACCTGCTGCCTGCGGTGACACGTCTGCATCCAATGTACACAGCACAATGTAATGTCGTAGGGCCCAGGGCCCTCATGCAAAAAGCAAGACCACAGGGAAACATGCGGATATCATGTTGATCTGGCTACGGGCACATGCGCCCGGCCCCTTTCTTGGCAGGGCCACATATACAGTGACGCCTGTGCTGGATGTGTGTGGGGTGAGTGTAAGCCAGCCCGCACGGAATGCTTGGTGCTGGCAACAACTTGAACATTGAACATTGGACACCAGTGCAACGGAAACAGAAAACACATGCATAACAGAGTCAACTGCCCAGCAACATGGAGGAAGCCAGAGTAAGGACAGAGGTCACCCAAAATTCAGTCAGGAGGTTCCGTGAGTTGCAGTGCACTGAGGTAGGGGCATTAGAGATGAGCGCGCTCATGTGAAGGAAATGCTAGGCTTGTGCCCCTTCGTGTTAGTCCTGATGTAGATGCAGTGGGGTGTGTTACACCTGCATCAACTTCCTCATCAACGTCCCAAGTCTCCCAAACTGTCTGAGGTGACATTTGCATGCGCAGTCCACAGCGCAATACCCAGTAATACTTCCGGGTGTGTAGCTTGACTACCACCTCCAGTCTGCATTCCTGCCTTGGGGATGTTGTCTCCTGCCTTCCCATAGTCTGTGCCATCTCCCGTACGCACACTTGACACATCTTCCCCATCATAGTCCCAGGTCTTCCCCACTGCATGAGGTGACATTGCTGCGCAACATCTCCACAGCTCAAAACTCAATCAGTAACGGACAATGGCTTGCAGTGCACTGAGTTACTGGCACCTAGAGTGCTGAGCAGGGTATCAGGCCGATGATGGCGTCCACAACAGGTCTGAGCAACTTCCGTAAGTCTGTCAGAACCACTGTGTCGACTGTGGCAGATGGCTGTTGGAGGTGGTCCTGCGGTGATGCCACGTCCGGGCCGATCAGGACTTGAATTGGTGTGTGAGCCCTGCTGGGACGCTCTTGGACCCGGAGGCTGCGTACAGCACAGTGCCACAGAGAAATGACGATGATGACCCCAAGGCCAACGCTTCAGGGGCCATCCAATTTCTCAGAAGAAGGGGTCCCGGCCCTGACTAGTACAGAGTTAGTGGCCCCAGATGAACAGCGGGCAGCACAGGCACCCAGCCACGGGACGGTGACTTGCGGTGCAGTCAGATGGGCCATGCGACCTGAGCGGGTCACCATCAATGTCCGAGGTGTATGTTGCGGAGGGTTTCGGGTGACAGTGGAAGGTGTCCTCCAGGGCATGACGCCGAAAGGTTTGATTTTATCCGGAAGCAGCAAATGGAGGAGTGGAATGCGACAGCCTCGTTGCCACCACCAATTCCGTATCAGCTACATGAGGATGAAAACTATCCCCTGGTCCATAGACTCAGACGCCACCAAAGTGTGACCAGAGATTGTCCATTATTGTCGGGGAACAGATTTAGTGGCACTGGGGCTGAGAGGGGATGCTGTCTGCGATGATGCCGGTATGCTGATATGAACTCAGCCATTGCAAAATGAAGAGTCTGTGACCTACTGGACCGCAGTGTAGGCCGGAGGCAGCGGTCGTCACGGGCCATTCACCAAGTGTTGCCAGCATAGGTTGGATGGCCCCACCGGCCTGCGTAGTTCAGGTTCAGTGGCACCACGCGTGACTGTGACCCGCCTTTCGTTTGGATTGAGCTGCATCTTCCTCTCACTTTTCTCCATGCGACCACTGGTGTGGACTCTGCCATTCATCATTTGCGCCAAGATGCTGGATGTGGGACCAACTGGTCCACAGGGTAGCCCTGGTCCCTCATCCATGTGTCGCAGGCTGGCGTTGAACAGGGTTAGTGGCACCACGTGTCGCAGGCTGGCGTTGAACAGGGTTAGTGGCACCACGTGTCGCAGGCTGGCGTTAAACAGGGTTAGTGGCACCACGTGTCGCAAATAGCCCATATGGAACTATGCCTCAGTGACGGGGTGGGTTTGGTGCTGTGGCCGCTGGCCCGGAATTGGGGTCACTGCCATCCATGAATCTGGACACATTTTCGCACATGTGACCAACTGGGCCGAAGAGTAGTCTGAAGGCAGCAGTAGAGTACGTCAATGTGAAAGGAATGAAGTGGGCCTCTGTTGTGGAGGCTGTGATGGACTGAGGAGGCTGCCAAGGTCATGGCCCTCGGGCTTGGCGCTGGCACGTGGTGGGCCCTCCTTGACACAGGCCGGTGTCGGCAGGTGATCAGTGTGGCCTGGGTGCGCAGGGGCAGGCCTGTCGGGTTCGTGGTCCAGCGTGGCGGGGTCTGGCAGGCGCACAGCATCGCAGGCAACTCCGCTCATGAGGACGGCGTCGGCCTCATGGCGGGGTAAGAGGAGCCGCCCTGGCAGAGATGTTGTACTGTCCGGAAGAGGGCCACGCCCAGGGCTATGTGCGTTTTATTCACACCCGTACGTTGGCATGGCCTACGCCGGGCCATCCCACTCCGGTCATGCTTGGGGGGTGCGTAACAGGCAACATTTCCACAAGGTCCCCCACTGGCTGGGGTGAAATGGTTGCGTCCACTGTCCACTAGACTCCATACACCAGAGGTGTGCGTCTCCAAGGATATGGTTGTGTTCTGCATACTGCGGTCTGTCCAGCACATCTCTGCCACTCTTGGCATTGTGTACTATCCCAATCATGGTTCTACTGCATCCTTCACACATGCCTGGTTGCCACCTCTCCCCACATTTGGCTATTGTGTGGCTGAGGTGCCATGCCGTTGATGGCTCATGTTCAGGGCTTGACCATTGTAAGTTGTTCTGTCATGTCTGGTGGGTGGGCATGTTGTTGTGCATGTTGAAGAACCAGAACCGTTTGGACCTGGCGGCGCAGGGTACGCCTTAATCTCCTGGGTTCTCCTGCTTAGCTACAGAGAGACACGGGGACACTCTGTTGGCGTAAAAGATCAGATTTATTAGCTGCAGCTAGTACAGTTGTCCCAGAAGTACACGAGGTAGGTTCTCAGGAGACTGCCACTTCACTCTGTGGCGCAATAACTTTTATACCATATAGGTAACATATACATTAACCAAGTATACACCCAGCACATACAAGAAAGAGCCAATAAGGAAAGTTGGAAAACAGGACAGAACCAATAGGAGAGATTTGAAAACAAAAGTGTCAGATGACTCGAAGAAACCTCTCCTCCAACTGTGTTTGTCACCCCTCCCTCAAACTAATTCATTAACGGATTCGTAACAAACTTGCAGGTGGCGAGATACGTTTGTGTGTGTTGGAGGACAGTTGTGAAACGAGAGAATGCTAGCAGAGGACAGTGAAGGCCAGACGATAAGATAAAGTCAGAGAAGAATAGTGTGAACCAACAGATAGTTGAGACAGGGATTAGGAAAACCAGACAGGGATTAGTGTACTCGGCTAGTCCTAACACCAGCTTTGCAAATAGAGGCAGAAGGGCCATTTCAACATGAAGCTGCAGAAAAAAGCAGAATAGACTTTGTTCGCCGTGCTGCCTGAGTGATGGCAACACAAAATGGCGGCGGAGCACAAAATGGCGGGTCGATTCGATCGCGATCGGAAATCGAAGTTCCTCAGACCCTCCTTTTGCCAGAACTCAGGCAAGATAGACTCATGTTAATCTGAGTCAATGTCGATAGCCATGAGGTCATCGAGCTGTTGCTGTAACATCATTCTTATGTTTTCTGTTCTTGGTGATTTGGGTTTAGGGATGCACATAGGTCGCAGATGACGGGGCCACAGTGCATACAAAGGCAACAGGAGAAATGTCAATGCTTTCCAACCCCATTTGGACAGTAGTCCCCAAAACCAATCCGAAAAGGACCAGTCTCCTTCGTCCTGATGAATCGACTCAGAGATTATATGTAACTTGGAGATAGCTTGGTATACTGTCGGAGCGTCATTAGGTATGAAAATACAGTAACTTGACCCGATCAATTTGCACACTCCACCACGATCTGCAAGAACAAAGTCTAAGGCAACTCGATTTTGTAAGGTCATGAGACGGTCCGCCTGTAGTTCTGCCGTGATATTACTTAAGGCTCCTACAGTGATGTCTATTCTGGTCTCTACGACACGGACCAGTTGCCTTATATTTCTGCTGTTGGCCATTGGACCCCAAAAAGGAAGAAATCCTTTGAGGAAATCTCCTCCCTCTTGTCCTGCTGTATCTTTCGAATCAATAATCCCTCTGCCATATCTGTTTCGATGATGATTTGCGGACGCGGTGTAGGTAGGGGGAAGAACGAAAGCTATATAACAAGTACCGGAGAAACCCGTTGGCAACCATGTATAAGCCCTATTATAACAAATGAAATATGTGCCTTGAGACGGCACTAGAGGAGGCGAGTTTTGAGAGGAGTAGACATATGTGTGGGAACAGCTATTTCTTTGTATAGTGTCAGCAAACTGACCATTTATCTGTAAACAGAAATTACCCTGATGTGGTATAGTCCAAATCAGTGAAGACTTTCCTTTTTTAACTTTATCACTAAGGCTAGTGACATATTGGGTGACGTTCCAGTTAGTATACGCTTTCCTTTCATCAATGGAAATTTTACTATTTTCCATGATTTTAGCCATTGCTACCATTCCCTTAATTAATGAGCCATGACTAAAATCCGGATCACTAGCACGTGAACTAACGGATCGTCTGAATTTGCTTTGATAGGCATTGGAGAAGATGACAAAATAAGCCCAAGCAGAACCTTCATAGGAGAACGGAAGAACTAAATATGGCATTTCTTTCTCTGTGGTATGTGGCATAAGTCCACACACCCAACAGTCAGTCGTATTGACCACTAACTGTTGTTGATGTAACAACTGGACAAAAGAATTGTTGTAATATTCGGTTCTTCTAATGAGTTCATGTTGAGGAAGGGTATGAAAGAGATATGGAGAGACAGTAGAAGAAGACGAAGAGGAAGAAGGAGAGACAACTTTTTTGCTGCAGAGCATAAATAATCCAACCTATAAAGGCCAAAGCAATACACAATAGTATAATAATACATAAGGTTTTATTAAAACGACTGTACATTGATTTACAGGATTCTTTCTTCATTTCATCCTTTCTCTCTCTTTTGCCTAGTGTAGTTTCCATCTTTCTAATGGATGCTCACGGCAATCTTCTTCGATCACTCAATTATGATTATCTGCCGTCCTATGACACTGCAAGTCCTGCAGGCCTATTGCCACTACTCAGGTCACAATCAAGACTCCTACCGTGACCCTGCAACCGGGACAGAATACTACACAAGGGAGAAAAAAATCTTAAGTGTTCTTTGGTCTAGGTCTCAAGTTATAATGTTCTTTATTTCGTACAGTCTGGTCGTGGAACAATGTATCTAAGCGACGATGTGGTGTTATCGCTTCCTGTAGAATGTCGTCGTCCTCTTTCTCAGACAGTGTCCCATTCAGGCGTGCATCACTAAAAGGTACGAATCGTGGAACCTTCTCACTCTCAGAGTCACCAATGCCCCTGCGCACCCATTGATCGTAGGGTAAAGGCAAAGGCACTTTCTTACAATGCACGACGTGAATCCAATTTTTCTTTCCTTCAACTTTAACTGCTGTTCTCGTGGTCAAAAGCACCAAACGAGGCTCCCTCCATCTGGGCTCCAAATTTCTCGTCCTTTGGAAATTCTTGGTGCAGACCCAGTCACCTGGTCGGATGGAATGACCTGGGTCTGTGGAAGCCTCTGGTAAAGCACTCTGAACCTGTTGATGGAGAACACGCAATTTAGTCGTAAGATCATGTAAGCAGTCAATCAACATTGGATATGGCAAGTCTGAGTATTTCTTAGGACGAGGGACTCCCCATACATTAGCCGGGTGTCCAAAAACCACTTTGTAAGGGCTAAGTCCCAAACGAGAGTGTACTGCAGTTCTGGTGGACAGACGAGCTAATGGCAAAGCATCGGGCCAATTGAGTCCTGTACTAGCCTGAACTTTTGCTAATTTCAGCTTTAAGGTTCCATTGTAGCATTCTACTAAACCCGCTGACTGTGGATGATTTGCCGCATGGGACTTTTGCTTGATACCAAGACCTGCACAAACTTTTTGCATGACTTGGCCCACAAATTCGCTCCCATTGTCACTCCAGACAATGCGCGGCAAACCAAACCTGGGGAAAAATTATTTTAATAGAATTTTGGCTGTGGATAAGGCTGTGTTGTCTTTTAGAGGGTATGCCTCTATCCATCTTGAAAAGGCGCATACTACCACCAGAACATATTTGAGGTTGTTGTATCGCTCCATATGAATATAATCGATCTGCAACACCTCAAATGGGTATGTCGGAGGAGCAAAGTGACCTGCTGGAGTTGGGGTTCCCTTTCCCGGATTGTACATCAAACAAACAATACAATGTTTCATTATATTGTCTGCGCATTTCGGGATCTCTTCATTTTGCCACACTGGAGCTAGAAGCTTGCATATACCTTTTGCACTTAAGTGGGCTGGACCATGTGCCATAGTAACCACTGGGAGCACATAGGCATTTGGTAACAGCCAACGTTGGTGTTCAGATAATTCCACCCAACAACCCATCTCATCCAACATTCCTGTACTTTCTCTCCACGTGCTCAACTCTTTCTCTGTAGCCTCTTTCTGAATCGCTCTTACACTTTCTACTGTATCCTCATACATTCCTCTCTCTCTAACCCAATTTGCAGGACCCGCCACATACATTCGACTTGCAACATCTCTCGCTGTCTTTTTCGCTACTTCATCTGCAAATGCATTTCCTCGACCAACATCATCTGTAATCTTTTTGTGCGCACTACAGTTCACAATTGCTATTTGGGTGGGTAAGGCAAGTGATTCAAGGAGATCAGTCATTAACTGACCATGTTGTATTTTAGTGCCATGGGAAGTAAAGAAACCCCTTTCTTTCCAAAGACGCCCAAAATTAAACGCTACACCAAAGGCATATTGGCTGTCGGTGTACACGTTTACTCTTTTTCCTTTTGACAATACACATGCTCTCGTTAAAGCTATCAATTCTGCTGCTTGAGCTGAATTATGTCTAATACGTGCTGTTTCCACGACTGTATGCAAAGTAGTGACAGCATAGGCTGAAACTGTATCTCCATTAGGCATTTTAAAACAAGAACCATCTACCCATAGAGTTCCATCTGGATTCTCTAACGGTGTGTCTTTCAAATCAATTCTTCCTTTTGTCTCTTCCTCAGTACGAAAGAAACAATCATGTTGCTCCTCAACACTTTTCTCATCTGGAAGAGGCAACAGAGTAGCTGGATTTAGGGTATTACATCGTTTGATGTGTACGTGACTAGCCAAAAGCGTCAGCTCGTATCCAGTTAGACGAGCACCAGTAAGATGCTGCGTTTTTGTTCTGTTTAGTAAGGTATCCACTGCATGTGGTACCATGACAATGAGAGTGTTATCCAACACTATTCCAGCAGACTGTCGAATAGAAATTGCTGCTGCTGCTGTCGCTTTGAGGCAACTGGGCAATGCTTTAGCTACTGGGTCTAACGTAGCCGAAAAATATGCACATGGTCGCTGTTTGTCTCCAAATCGCTGCGTTAAAACTGACAATGCACAACCTTCTCTCTCATGAACATAGAGCGTAAAAGGCTTACTGTAATTAGGGGTACCCAATACAGGAGCAGAACACAGAGCAGTACGTAAGTCGGTAAAACTCTGCTGATATTCGTCAGTCCATGGAAGGGGCTGAGGCGTCTCTTTCAAAGTGAGTGTCAGCAAAGGCTTGGGCAACAGAGAGAAGTCAGGGATCCACTACCTACAATAAGAAGTAATACCCAGAAAGGCACGTACCTCCCTTTGTGTGAATGGCACAGACATTTGCGTAATTGCCTTAATTCGTTCCGGGGTTAATCGTCGTCCCTCCTTTGATAGGAGATGACCCAAGTAAGTAACTTCTCTACAAACGTATTGTAGTTTGGAGGGTGAAACCTTATGATTCAGATCAAATAGATGGCGTAGCAATGCAACAGTGACATTTTTGCAAATATCTTCTGAGTCAGCAGCGATTAACAAGTCATCCATGTATTGGATAAGAGCAGCACCAGACCGCAAATGAAAAGCATCAAGATGACATTTTAAAGCTTGGCTGTAAATGGAGGGACTTTCACAATAACCTTGAGGTGCGCGCTTAAACCGGAAGCTTCGGCCTCCAAGAGAGAAGCCAAAAATGTCCCTACTCTCCTCTGCAATGGGAATACTAAAGAAGGCATTCTTTAGATCAATGACAGAAAACCATGTCGCTGTGGAAGGTATCATTGTCAACAAAGCAGTGATATCTGATACTACGGGAAACTGTGATACAACAATTTTGTTTACCTCCCGGAGATCAATCACGAAACGATATACAGGTGGCTGAGAAGGATCAGTGCGTTTAAGAACAGGAAGAATAGGACTATTGCATGTGTTACCTCTTGTTTCCTCAACCACACCCTTCTGAATCAAGTCATGAATAATTCCCAAAAGCGCCTTTTCACCTTCAGTGGAAATCCTGTACTGCGGAATGCGTGGCAATTCAACATTAGGCTTAAGAGTGACAACATAAGGTGGAATCTCAAGACAACCCACATCGTTCAGACCCGTGGCCCAAAGCGTTGCTGGAAGAGAAAGCAATTCAGGTGGAAACTGATCTTTGGATAAATACATTGGAGAGATCAGTTTTTGTCCTAGGGTAAGATGTACACCAGAAGGAGAACAATATATCGTAGCATGCATTCTTTTCAATAGGTCCAAACCCAACAGATTCTCACCGCAACCATTCGTCAAAAGAAGTGGAGCTTCCAAATCATAAGGGCCAATTGAAATAGGCAAAGGGCAAGAAACTGGGTTACGAACAGGGGTGCCAGAAAATCCTACAGAAACATTTGTTAAGCCAGACAAAGGTGCCCCAAGGAGTCTGGAATGAATGATAGAACTTCTCATCACCCCAGTATCTAGAAGAAATGGCTCTAAAACACCCATTGTAGTGACGTTAACATAAGGTCCATTCTGATCTACTGGAATCGACACAACTCCCTTACTTTGTCCATGGCTGTCCTAGTTAGCATGAAGACTTTCATTTCCGTTTTCAATATAATGGTCTTCGTTGTAATAATGAGTAGACCTAACATTTTGCTGATCAAAGTAATTCACAGAATTGGGAGGAGGAAGAGCATGCTGTTCTTGAGTCAACACAACTCGACCTCTACCTCTATTTGCTGACTGAAGGCCAGCACGACTTCGTGGAGCAGATGATGCTCCATTGCGTTGCAATAGAACCGGACAACTATTCTTAAAATGACCTTCCCCCCTACAATAGGCACATTGATTAGGTCCTAACAAAGATCGCGGAATATATGGCTCAGGTTTTTGATACAACCTCTGAAACTGCGGAGGCTGTTGAAACTGAGGCAGAACATAGCGAGGAGGATAAGCTTGTTGCAAGAGAACCTTCGTTTTTAATTCTTTCGTCTTTTTCTCTTGCTTTTCTTTCTCTTCTTTATCTCTGTTTTCATAATATTGTGCAGTAGCCAATATCTGAGCAGAAGAAGAAACAGCCCATGAACTTTCAGAATCTTTCAATTTGTATGACAACTCGGGAAGCAAATTAAATACGAATTTGTCTACGAATAATCGCTGACCACCCTCTGTAGCCATATCTTGACCACTGTGATCAATAAATGTCTCCTCGAAACGAGTAAAGAAATCGGAGACACTTTCATCTTTCTTTTGTTTGCATGCTGCTAGTTTATCCCAGTTAACTCTCAAGGCAGGCATCATCGTTTTCATTAATGTAATAATCCTACCAGGGAGTTCTGAAATCAAAGCTTCAGGCTTTGCACCACCCACTTGGTCTCTATCTGTGGCAGTTATAACATCCCAAGTAGCACCTAATTCCTGCGCGTGATTCTCCTTACGAATCTTAGCCCATATTGTTTGTGGGACTACATTTCCCATCAACATGTCGATGTCAGCTAAATTCATGATGCAAGCATCAACTATCTGTGATAATTCTTTATAATAACCCGCAGGGTTCTTACGAGGATCTGGTAGAGTCTGCTTAAGGGCCAAAACTTCAGATCGTTTCCATGGAACATGTACCCATATACGCTGAAAATGAGCAGGAATAACCGGATTATTACCTACTGCTGCAACTTCTTCCTTCCATACTGGAGGAACCTCTCTCATGGGATAATTTTTCAGTGTTAGTCTAACCGACGGATCAGAATCAAGGGAAGCCTGAGAGAACAACAAGGATCTATAAGAAATAAGTGTCCTTACAGCTTTCTCAACCTTAGAACCCACAACAAGTCCTTTATCAAAATCAGTCTGAATATCTAACAGATCTTGTGGGATCGGACTCGAATTCACATCTTCCCATTCTTTAATGAGAGTATCGCACATTGCATTAAAAACATATCTTTGCGTAGGCGCATTCCATTGTGAGAAAGTAGGCATAATATCAGGCACACTCTATTGGGGACCCCTCTTGATCCATTTACGTGCGAGAGAGTCCAACCTTTCTCGTTCTTCAAAATCTGGAAACTGACTACGAGATTGTCTTCGAGCAAAAGCCGGAGACACATTTCAAGCTTCAAAGAAAGGAGATAAAATACCTGTGACGGTTTCTGTGAGACGCTTACGCACAGACGTAGAATTAGACATCAGAATAGGGGACAAAGTATTAGGCGAACTAGTGGAAGGAGAACCGATAATTGCAGGAGGAGCAGAAGGCAAAGGAGATCGAAGATCAGAAGATGAGGGCAAAGAAGTTGAAGTTAAAGGCAAAACTGGCAGAGGCGGTAACACTGGAGGAGGCAAATGTGGAAGAGCCGGAACAGGCGGAGGTACTACTGGCAGCTGAACAGGCTGTAACAATTGGGGTGTATTGGCACTTTGTGCATAGGGCGGAGGCAACCTCAATATATGGGACATTAGGGGATCTTCTTCTATATCTTTCTTGTTTTCAGAAGGGGAAACAGGCAACACCGGATAGCATTTATCTATCGCCATGCGATGCTGTCTTTCTGAAATTTCAATCGCATTATCAATTTCATCATCTTTGAATTGTTGAGCAACCTGTATAATCGTCATACCCTGTGCTTTCCTATCTCGTTTTGCTTGCTTAATTTCTTTCTGTTTGGCTTCCTTACGTCAAAGGCGGAAAGAGTCAAACATTGCCGGCCGGGCTTTTTTTTTTAATAGAACTGCTTCCAAATTATCTAGCACATCAGAATCGAAACTACCATTTTCTGGCCATTTTAGGACACCATCTTTCTTCGTGTATCGAGTCCATGCCTCATTAAAGGCAATGGGGCCAATACCATGTTTCGAATAGAGCTCATAGGTGGGAGTTCCAACCGAAGGAATCGGACAAGAGTCCTCAAGTCGGGAATCCCTATTACAACCTAAGCAACAAAATTCTCCAAACTTAGTCAGACCAGGCATCTCGCGATTTTACCTGACTGTTCACAAACTTCAAGGGGGTAAAACTCAGTTTACGCAGCACAAATGCACTTATCCTCGGTTTCGGCTATTGCAATAGTCGAATCTAAGGACCACAAATGCTAAGAAAACAAAGGACACAAAAATTGTGGGCGCGACCCACGAAGATACTTAACTAAGGACGTCTTCTTACAAAACAAGAGGCACGTCTATCGTCTCGCTTTACCATACATCATCAAAGGAAGGGCCAAGGCAGGGCAGCAGTCAGGGCAGCAGTCGTTAGTAACCGCGCTGCAAAAGACCTTCGGACCACTTTCAACATACAGGGGTCGCTTGACGTGGCTCACGAATCCTCCGGAATTTTCTTGCGGGGTCCCTCACGACCTTCAGGCAGAACCGGTACCACTGAAGCCGCCCCCGTGTTGGGCGCCAGTTGAAGAACCAGAACCTTTTGGACCTGGCGGCGCAGGGTACGCCTTAATCTCCTGGGTGCTCCTGCTTAGCTACACAGAGACACGGGGACACTCTGTCGGCGTAAAAGATCAGATTTATTAGCTGCAGCTAGTACAGTTGTCCCAGAAGTACACGAGGTAGGTTCTCAGGAGACTGCCACTTCACTCTGTGGCGCACAAACTTTTACACCATATAGGTAACATATACATCAACCAAGTATACACCCAGCACATACAAGAAAGAGCCAATAAGGAAAGTTGGAAAACAGGACAGAACCAATAGGAGAGATTTGAAAACAAAAGTGTCAGATGACTCGAAGAAACCTCTCCTCCAACTGTGTTTGTCACCCCTCCCTCAAACTAATTCATTAACGGATTCGTAACAAACTTGCAGGTGGCGAGATACGTTTGTGTGTGTTGGAGGACAGTTGTGAAACGAGAGAATGCTAGCAGAGGACAGTGAAGGCCAGACGATAAGATAAAGTCAGAGAAGAATAGTGTGAACCAACAGATAGTTGAGACAGAATTAGGAAAACCAGACAGGGATTAGTGTACTCGGCTAGTTCTAACACCAGCTTTGCAAATAGAGGCAGAAGGGCCATTTCAACATGAAGCTGCAGAAAAAGCAGAATAGACTTTGTTCGCCGTGCTGCCTGAGTGATGGCAACACAAAATGGCGGCGGAGCACAAAATGGCGGGTCAATTCGATCGCGATCGGAAATCGAAGTTCCTCAATGTTGGTTGTGATTTTGTGACGTGTGCATTGCCAGAGTTGTGAGTTGCATGGTTGTGGAGTTGAGGTGAGTGGGGTGTTCATTTTGAACTTGCCAAGGGGCTGTGTATTTCCCTTGTTGCCATCCTGGGGACGCTGGTTGATGATGGACTGTCGGTGTGTGAAGGAATCATGCACACTGGCTGTGTATTTGGATGCTACATTGTTGGAGGTTCCACAGTGTTCTGATGTTGCCTGAACATTGATGTGAGATGTGTGCTTCCTGTTGTGGTGATTGTGTGCTATGTCACCAGGGTGCACTGGTAGGACATATGTGCTGTGGATTGCCCCACCACGTGCGTGCATCCTGCTATGGTGTATGGCCCTTGCTTGGTGTCCAGCGGATCCAGCGCATTGTGTTGTACGTATGGGGACTGGGGTACCAGGGTGATGGTGATGTCCAGGACAGGTGTGGGGGACTTGGATGTGGCTGGCTGTGAGACTCCTCCGAATCTGGCGGGTGTTGTTTGTAGTGTGCCAGGGGCCAACAGGTGCAGCCAAGCCAGCAGCTTTGTGTGGGGTGGGATGTTGGTTGTCCGCTGTGTTGGTGCCGTAGGCCTGTTAGGCGATGATGGTTAGGATGCGTAGGATGGTTGTCCCTTTCAGCCTGTGGTGGACGGTGACATTGTCAGATGTTGGGTCTATACGGCTGGCACGCTTCCTGGGGGTCCGCTGTCTATGTCTGTGCTGCGTCTGTAGTGGTCCGGGGGGTGTTCTGGGTGTGGGTTGGGGTCCTGGGGTGGTGTGGGTCGGTGTTGTGGCCCTCTTGGGTGACCGGACCGCATGATGAGTGGCTCCATGGCGTCTGTTGCACTTCCGATGTGGCCCTGGGCTGGTCTCTCTTTTGTGGTGCTGGCTGCCATCCGACTTTACACCAGGTCAGAACAGGTGTAGATTTCCTGGTGCTAATTGCACCTTATCGCTGGTTTTGTGTTTTTATTGCCGATGTGGCTGGTCATTGAGAATGTTGTGGTGTGATGTTGTCGCGGATTTTGGCACGGGAACGCCCACTCTGCATCTCATTAGAGATAGTTGCGGTGATCCTCTGTAGCGATGTTTTTTACAGCTGCTGTCACGGGTAAACTGGTGCTGTGTGCTGTTAGCACCAGCTTGGGAATGGGGAGGTAAATTTATCGCCACTTTGGCTGCGATAAAGTGCAGATGATTCAGCGATAAATCCTTGTGAATATGCCCCACAGTGTATTTGATACATTCAACTGTCCAGGCCTTCCAGAGACTTCAGAGATGGGCGTGTTGACGCGTTTCGGCCTTTAGATTATAGGCCTCGTCAGGACATATTGAAAGAAGGAGCACAAAAATATATCTCAACTTGAAACATGTCAAGTGAGAATGGTTCCAATCCTCGGCTACAGGGAAGCGGGGAAATATTACAAGGCCCGTCGGCTCCCGAAAAGCCGTTTTCCGGCAGAGGTCGATGCAGGCGGGCGAGAAAGTATATACAAGTACGTGCCCTTTTGATGAAAAGCTCCACTCCTTACCTGACAGTCCGCTACTTCACTGACTGTCGGTGCTTTCAGTGCAAAGGTGTGAATCCAGCGTGGTGGGTGCAGCGTGTCACCTACGCACCGTGAGAGTTCTACACAAGTGAGGGCACAGGATACAGCTGCGGTGTGGGGTGGTTCATGAAAGGCTTCTGTGTGAGGGGGGTACATCCCACAACGCTTAATGGTGTGGTTCTGGGGGTAATGAGAGACGAATGCCACGCAACAGCCTGCAAACAAAGGGGTGCTCCCCCGCTGGGGTCCCCTCTATCGGGGGCGTGCCAATATCACCGACCTGATTGCATTGATGGAAAAATAAGCCAAGCCCTCTGAAGCCAGGTTGGAAAGGAAATTCAAAATCTGTATGATGTCTGTGACCACAGGATCCATGTTCCGTTGCAAACACCAACGAACCCATCTTGCCCAGGCGGAACAATAACGTTTGGCGACACATTCAGCAGGTCACAAAAGGCCCGGGAGCGACCAACCTTGCCTGGAACTCGCCATGCCATCAGCTGCAGGGAGCCCTGAGCAATGAGGTGATGTGGAACCAGATACAGACTCAGCAGAAGGTGTGGAATCAGGGAGAGTCAGATTGGAGAATCCGAAGAAAGTTCCAGAAGAACCAGAAACAAAACTTGCGATCTCTACAGTTGAGTTATCATGACCACCTCCACCACCTGCCGGCAGACTTGTGCTGCCGAACTCGTGATTACTGAGGACAGAGGGAAGGCATAACCGCTCTCCTGGCTCCAGTCCTGGAGAAACGCAACCATGGCAACTGCCAACGAATCCGGCCTTGAGCTGAAAAACCGGGGAACCTGGTGGTTGCGACACGATGCAAACAGGTTGACCAAAAAGGGACCCCAAAGGGCCAAGAGCCATTGGAAAACCTGCGGGTCCAGCTTCTACAGGCTGGAGTCGTAAAGGTGTCTCGAGTGCCACCTGGTTGGCCTGGCCTGGAAGGTATTCCGCCGCTGTTACTGAGACATGGTGGTCCAGGCAGAAGTTCCAGAAGTCATTTGTCAGATCCACCAGTGCTCTGGACCGGGAGCCCCCAGGTGGTTGATATAGCGGGCTGCAGAGATGTTGTCCATCTTGAGCAGCAATCAAGATTGGTTCTTGTCCCTGTCCAACAGCGGACGGTGAATGACCCTGCCAGGAGTTCCAGGCAATTGATGTGAAGGCTTTGTTCGTCCAATGACAAACTTCATCCTGTGGAGAACTACACACAATGGGCACCCTATCCTGACATGCTCTCATCCGACTCGATAACCAAATCTGAAACGGAGCCGAAAATTGCTCGGCCTTTCCATGCCTCCATGTGGGTTAGCCACCAAGTGATTTTGTCCTTCACTTCCCTCGTCAGGAGAACCGATTGGGCGTACGTCAAGCCCCTCTGAAGATGGTGCACCTTGGGAAGTTGGAGAGCTCGATTGTGAAGAGGGCCTGGAAAAAATGCCTGGATTGATGAAGAGAGAAGACCCACCAGGCGTGCAATCGGTCTTGGCCATCTTGCAGGAAGGGAGGCTTAAGGTGGATTGCGTCGAGTCCACAACAAACCCGAGGAAGGTGCTTCTCTGAGTTGGGGAGAGGACCAACTTGGTTTTATTGACCATGAACCCTAGTCCTTGCAGAAGGTCCACTGCAAGCTGGAGCTGATTGACCAAACTCCTGAGGCACTGTGCAATGAGCAGGATGTCGTCCAGATACACGATCATGCGAATGCCCTGGGCTCTGAGGAACTCCACCACTGGATGGAGCACCTTGGTGAAGCACCATGGTGCTGAGGACAGGCCGAAGGGAAGCGTGGTAAACTTATAAATACGCCCCTTCCAACAGAACTGCAAGAACCGACGATGGGGGGGAATATCGGGACCACCAGATAGGCGTCCTTCAGGTCCAACCACAGCTTCCAATATAATGGGTGCAGGATGTCCCGAAGGAGGTGGAACCCCTCCATTTTGAAGTGGTGGTACACCAACCACTCGTTGAATTCCCGGAGGTTGATGACTGGGCACCGGCCACCATCAGATTTGTGGATGAGAAAAATATTGCTGAGGAAACCATCTCAATGCAGCGCCGATTGACTGATGGCCCCTTGGTGCAAAAGTGCGGTGACCTTCTCATCGATGAGCTCTGCATCGCGGGCTGAAAAGGAAATAGGCCGAGGGTGTGACGCCTGATGAGGGTAGTCATATAACGCTATGTGGAAGCCCTGCACCGTCTGCAGGACCCATACATCCGAGGTGAGAGCAGCCCACGCGGTCAGAAACTCCGCCATGCGACCCCCAACATGGATCTGAGCGGAAGGTAACACACTCACCGTTAGCATTGCTGCCTCCTGCATGGCCTTTGGGGCCTCCACGTCCTCTGAAGCGCTGGTCTCTTGTGGGATAGAAGTTGGTGTAGTTTGTGCTTCTCTGGTACTGCCTACGTCAGGAGCCTTGTCCCTTGGGAGGATTCTGATAGAACCCCTCGGCCGGCCCTGTGGAAAACCCGAGGGGTAAATATTAGCTTGATGCTGGACTGCACCTTATCCAAAGAGGTAAAGGTTGCAACAAACTTGCCTAATTCTTTGATGAAAGGGTCTCCAAAGAGGCCCCCTTGCACCACCACCCCCTTTTCTGAGGATGTTAAATTGAAGTCTTCAGAGGCCACACACCCCTTTCTCCACCACTCTGCAAATGAGCCTCCTAGCACGCTACTGGTTGGGGGATGAAATCCACTTAACTCCTGAGGGAGTTTGGGGGCCAGGATGCTCTCCTGGTACCTCCTGTTAGTTCTACTCTGCAGAAATTACTAAGCGCTGGTCGAGGCCCAGCCCCCTTTCTCCACCACTCTGCGAATGCGACTACTAATTAAACAAGCATTTGCAATGCAATAGGTCTAACATTTGCGAGAGTTACAGCTATTGGCATTGTAAATGTAAACGTTTTTTACTAATGTTTTTGGGAGTGGAGGGGATGTACGTTGTGTGTAGGTACGTTGTGTGTAGTGGAATTATGTGGTATTTCTGCAGTGAAATTATGGGGATAGAAAGTATGTGGTATTTAGTTTATAGGAATTATGTGGAGTGGGATTATGGGGAATGGAGAGTAATTATGTGGTAAGGTAAACTCTGTTGTAAAGTGGTAACCCCAGGTTTAGTCTTCCTCATTTCCATAAAAGCTAAACTATAAATTCAAAAAGACAGAGAAAAAGAAGCAACCACAGAGGAGACCTAGTCAGAGGTATGAGGAGGGCCACTCAAATTATGCGACTGTTTGGCTCATATGTTACCAAAAATGCAACGACGTGTTACAGTGTGGTGAAAGCCCTTTGCAAAGATGGAATGGTCATGTGTTACTGGTTGCTAAATGTGGGTGTTAAATTGGTACTAATGGTGCACATACCTTTCTTGCCTCTTCTGCACTTCTGTTGCTTCTTTCTGCACCTCTGTTGCTTCTTTCTGTACTTCTCTTGCTTCTTTCTGCACCTCTCTTGCTTCTTTCTGCAAACCTCTTCCCTCTTTGTGTACCCCTCTTCCCTCTTACTGTACCTCTGCTGCCTGTTTCTGCACCTCTCTTGCCTCTCTCTACACTTCTCTTGCCTCTTTCTGCACCTCTCTTGCCTCTTTCTACACCCCCTTCCCTCTCTCTGCACCTCTCTCGCCTCTTTCTGCATCCCTCTTCCCTCTTTATACACCTCTCTTACCTCTTTCTGCACCTCTCTCGCCTCTTTCTGCACCTCTATTGCCTGTTTTTAAAACTTTCTTGCCACTTTGTGCAGTTCTCTTGCCACCTTGTGCACCTCTGTTGCTTCTTTCTGCACTTCTCTTACCTCTTTCTGCACCCCTCTTGCGTGTTTTTGTATCTTACTTGCCTCTTTCTGCACCTCTCCTGCCTCTTTCTGTACCTCTCTTGCCTCTTTTTGCACCTCACTTGCCTCTTTCTGTACTTCTCTTGCCTGTTTCTCTACATCTGTTGCTTTTCTGCACTTCTCTTGCCTCTTTCTGCATTTCTGTAGCTTCTTTCTGCACTTCCCTTGCTTCTTTCTACAATTCTGTTGCTTCTTTCTACACTCCTCTTGCCTCTTTCTGTAACCCTCTTGCCTCTTTCTGCACCTCTTTTGCTTCTTTCTGCATTTCTCTTGCTTCATTCTGCACCCCTCTTGCTTTTTTCTGCTTCCCTCTTGCCCCTTTCTGCACTCGGCTTCCATCTTTCTGCACCTCTCTTGTCTCTTTCTGCACCTCTCTTGTCTTTCTGTACCTGTCTTGCCTCTTTCCTTACCTCTTTTTCTTCTTTCTATACTTCTTCTGCCTCTTTCTGCATTTCTTTTGCTTCTATCTGTGTTGCCTCTTTCTGCACCTCACTGGCTTCTTTCTGCACTCCTCTTGCATCTTTCTGCACCAATCGTCCCTCTTTCTGCACCTCTTGCCTCTTTCTACACCCCTGTTCCCTCTTTCTGCACCTCTACTGCCTGTTGCTGCACCTCTCTTGCCTCTTTCAGCACTTCCGTTGCTTCTTTCTGTACTTCTCTTGCCTCTTTCTGCCCCTCTCTTGCCTCTTTCTGCACCTCTGTTACTTCCTTCTGCACTTCTCTTTCTGGACCTCTGTTGCCTCTTTCTGCACCTCAATTGCTTCTTTCTGCACCCTGTGCATCTTTCTGCACTCCTCTTCCCTCTTTCTGTACCTTTCTTGCCTCTTTCTGCACCTCTGTTGCTTCTTTCTATACTTCTCTTGCCTCTTTCACAACCCTTATTGCCTCTTTCTGCACTCCTCTTTCTTCTTTCTGCACCGCTCGCTTATTTCTGCATCCTTTTTCCTCTTTCTTCACCCTTCTTCCCTCTTTGTGACCTCTCTTGCCTCTTTCTGCATCTCTCTTGCCTCTTTCTGTACCTCTTTTGTTTCTTTCTGCACTACACTTACCTCTTTCTGCAGTCCCTTGCCTCTTTCTACACCTCTGTGGGATCTTTCTGCATCTCTCTTGCAAATTTCTGCACCCCTCTTGCCTCTTTCTGTACCTCACTTTCCTCTTTCTACTCCTCTCTTGCCTCTGTCTGCACCCCTGTTCCTCTTTCTGCACCTCTTTTGCCTGTTTCTGCACCTCTTTTGCCTCTTTCTGCAGTTCTCTTGCTTCTTTCCGCAACTCTGTTGCTTCTTTCTGCACATCCCTTGCTGCTTTCTGCACCCATCTAGCCTCTTTTTGTACCCCATTGCTTCTTTATGCACTTCTTGTGCCTCTTTCTGTACCTATCTTGTTTTTTCTGCACCCCTCTTGCCTGCTTCTGTACCCCGCTTTCCTCTTTCTTCACCCATCTTCCCTCTTTCTGCACCTCTCTTGCTTCTTTCTGTACTTCTGTTGCTTCTTTCTATACTTCTCTTGCTTCTTTCTGCACTGCTCTTTCTTCTTTCTGCACCTCTCTTGCTTCTTTCTGCACCACTGTTGCCTCTTTCTGCACCTGTCTTGTCTCTTCATGTACTCCTCTTGCCTCTTTCTGCTCCTCTCTTGCTTTTTTCTGCACTTCTCTTGGTTCTTTCTCCACCTCTCTTGCTTCTTTCTGCATCCTTCCTCCCTCTTTTTGTACCTATTTTGCCTCTTTCTGGACCTCTTTTGCGTCTTTCTGCACCTCTGTTGTTTCTTTCTGTACTTCTCTTGCCTCTTTATGTACCCTCTTGCCTATTTCTGCACCTCTGTTGGTTCTTTCTGCACCTCTCTTGCCTCTTTTTTGCACCTTTCCTACCTCTTTCGTTCTTCTCTTGCCTCTTTCTGCACTTCTCTTGCCTCTTTCTGCACGTCTTCTGCCTCTTTCTGCAAATGTCTTACTCTTTCTATGCCTCTTTTGTTTTTTCTACACTTCTCTTGCTTCTTTCTGTACTTTTCTTGCCTATTTCTTTATTCAAATGGGAAGTGCAGTGTGTCAAGTTTTAAGGTCTGCCTGCTCTATTGACAGAGGTATGTGTCTACTTGTACATGTATTCTCACATATGTTATGCATCTCAAGATGGTAGCTTAAAAACTGGGTAGCTTCTCATATAGGTGGTCAAATGTTCTCAGTTGTGCTCTCTCATTCAGTAGCACAGGCAGACATGTCATATATATATATATATATATATATAAAAGTGTAATAGAGCTCCTCAAATATACTATTGAATACCCATGTGCCCTGTATTATAAGTAGATAGAAATACATACACCTTTTTGTACACACATTTACAGAGTATGCTGTTTGAAACACAGGTATTCAAGTATTTGTATATTTATTTTTATGTAACGTGTCACTAGGTAAAAGCAGAGACACACTCATGCATACCCTCACAAACTTGGTCAGACTTACAACAGTGATATGGTTAAGATTGCTGTTTTACATTTGGTAGGCCTAATATTCTGAGCAGTCGATGAATAGTGAACCTTCAAGAGAAAAAATTAAGACATCTTAGGAGAAGAATTAGTGATTAAGCTACTTTGTATGAGTCTGTGGAAAGGTACAGTTGAAGTAGGCCTCTTTTTGCACCTCTGTTGATTCTTTCTGTAATACTCTTGCTTCTTTCTGTGCCTTTTTTACTCTTTCTGGACTTCAGTTGCCTCTTTCTGCATTTTTCTTGCTTCTTTCTGTACTTTTCTGCACCTCTTGCATCTTTCTGCATTTCTCTTGCTTCTTTATGTACCCTCTTGTCTATTTCTGCACCTCTGTCTGTTCTTTCTGTACCTATCTTGTCTCTTTTTGAACCTTTCTTGCCTCTTTAATTCTTCTCTTGCCTCTTTCTGTACTTCTCCTACTCATGCACGCAAACACTCATCGATACAGCCACTAATATATGCACTCATATACCTATACAGACACTCACACATTGCCACTCACCCATAAAGTTACTCACACACCTAGACAGTCACCCAAAGAAACAATTACACTGCCATTTACTTACCTATACAGTTATACACATACCACCTTACTTATTCATACAGATAGTAACACATACTTACTCTCTTCTACAATCACTGAAACAAGCACACACTCATCCATACAGCTACTCTTATAATCACTCACTCTCACATATAGTCACTTATATACTCCAACACTCACATATACTGCCTTTCACATATGTAGATACTCACACATACACCACTGAGACATCCATTCACTCACCAACATAGCCATACGCACACTCACTCACCCATACAGCCCCTTGCAGATGCACTCATGAACCCATACACCCAGTGAATCACCCACTCACACATCCAAGTGGGGAGTCACCCCCGCCCACCCACACAGACACTCAGGTACCCATACAGGTACTCAGAATGCCAATCAGTAACCCATATAGACACTCATGTAGCTACTCACGAACCCATGCAGCCACTTACATACCAACTGATAGACTGATACAGACATTCACACAGATTAGTCCTTCACCCATGCGTTTACTAAAACAAGTTTAATCATTCACTTATACAGTCAGTCACGCACCCACTAAATCATCCATTCAGATACTCATACACCCACTCATTCTTCAGTACACCTTGGTGTATATATATATATATATATATATATATATATATATATATATATATATATATATATATATATAAACATTCTCTAACTTTTTAGAAACACTCAGTCACTGGATGATGTCATCAGTGATGTCACCGGCCATGTCATGAGTGATGTAATATGTGATGTCATCAGCAGTGCATTGTGGGGGTTGACGAGTGAAATGTCAACCTAACTATAACATCTCTGAAACCTATGTTTTTTTCAGTGAATTTCGAAGGTTTTTTAAATGCTAATTCCTAACTAGAACGTCGCTGAAACCTGTGGTTTTTTTCAGTGTATATCTAAGGTTTATCAAATGTTAATACCTAACTATAATGTCCCTGAAACCTATGGTTATATATATATATATATTCACTGAAAAAAAACATAGGTTTCAGAGACGTTATAGTTAGAAATTAGCATTTAAAAAACATTAGAACTTCACAGAAAAAAACATAGGTTTCAGGGGTGTTATAGTTAGCTGCCCATTTCACTCATACAAAACCATAGAAATTCCTCCGTTATAGTTAGTTCTGCTAACTATAACTCACGCGCCCGCAATGCACTGCTGATGATGTCACATATTGCATCATTCATGACATGGTCAGTAACATCACTGATGACATCACTGATGACATCATCCACTGAATGTGGTTTGGTTTGAAATTTAAATATGTGTTATATGTATACCAATCTGTATTGAAGATTGAGTGGATATATAACTGTCTGGATGGAGGATTTAGTAGCTGTCTGACTGTCTTTTTAAGTGAGTAATTAAAAGTGTCTCACTTAATACATGGATTAGTAACTAAACTATGTGAATGTGTGCAGCACTGTCTCTGTTGTTGTAGAACATGCTGCATCAGTTGGTCACTAACTATATGAGTGTGTATATTAGTTATTGATTAGTTGGGTGAGTATTTGTATGGGACACTGAGTTTGTGTGTGGTTGGATGGGGTGTGTGTATAACTCTATGCATAGATGTGTGAATGGTTGATTGACTAGGTGTATGGGTTTAAGAGTGCCTGTGGAAACAGTTGTTTGGGTGACTGAGTGTATTTATTTGTGTGTTGGTGAGCGAATATAAGTTTTAGTTGTACATCTTCAACAAAGTAAAAAAATAAAAGGCATTGTATGTGAGAGTTGGTGTATATAAATAAGTATGTGTAAGAGTCAGTGATTGTGAGAGTAACTATATGAATGAGTGTATAATTGTATTGGTGCTGTTTTAACATATTAACGATGAGTTACTATGTGTTTGAATAAATGAGGTGTTGTTGGATAATTGTGTAAGTGAGTAAATTTAAGTGCGATACATTTTTTTCATGAGTGAGTAGGATGACTGCATAACCAACTAAGATGGCTGCTGATGTGTCAATGTCTATATATGTGTATAAGTGCATTTGATAGTGTTCTATTAAATAATGACTGCATGTATAGATGATTCTGTTGTTGAATGGGTAGTTGTGTGTGTAGACTTAGGAATCAGTGAGTGGGTATGTAGTAACTGGTATTGGTGTGTCAATGGTTTCAAATATGGTGAGTGATGAAAGGTTATACTACTGTATGATGAGGTGTATCAGATTGTCAAGTGGATGATGCCATCAGTGATGTCATTTGAGATGTCATTAGTGATGTCATCAGTGATGTCACTGACCATGTCATGAATGATGCAATATGTGAGTTATAGTTAGCAGAACTAACTATAACGGAGGAATTTCTATGGTTTTGTATGAGTGAAATGGGCAGTTAACTATAACACCCCTGAAACCTATGTTTTTTTCTGTGAATTTCTAAGGTTTTTTAAATGCTAATTTCTAACTATAACGTCTCTGAAACCTATGTTTTTTTTTGTGAATTTCAAAGGTTTTGTAAATGCCAACTTTTAAGTGTGATAGTAGTTATATCTATTTTTTTGTACTGATTTTCTACAGTTTTTTAACTGTTTATTTATAAATATTTTATTCATTAAATAACATTAAATATTTTTCTGAAAATTGCAAAAGAAAAATGTTTTTTAATTAAAACTGAAATATTGATTAATTTTCCTGTTTTCAATATTTATTTTAATATATTTATAATATTTTCTTTTTAAAAAAAATCAATTTTTTTTCGGAGTCGTGCACTCAAATTGTACACATCACGGTGGGTGCGCGCATTCTAGCCGCCATTTTAGAAAAGTCATGAAGGATCCGCGTATGGTGTGCGACGGCTGCGTGTTTTTCAGTTACGTCATATACATTTAATATCACGTGATATGCGCGATTGGTATGTGACCAGTCTGCGACTCCTGCTCCCATGCATTTGCGACACATGCGCATTACGGTACGAGATTTTTGCGCGGTTGCGGGTCCCGCGTGACATCATATACGTGCTGGGGCGCGCTGGGTGCGCGACTCCTGCAAAAAAAAATTATGTTCCAAAGTGATATGTATATGTCTTTAATATACATATTAAGGTAAGAGATTATGTAAGATATTCATCAAAATAATATATTTGTACTTATAATAAACTTATATTATTTTTAAATATATTTTCACGAAGTCAGGTGTGTGCATCGTGAGTGCAGAAAACCAGGTCAGCAGAGCTGCTGTAGAGCCAGAGAACCAGGTCAGCAGAGCTGCTCTAGACCCTAAGAACTAGGTCAGCAGAGCTGCTCTAGAGCCAGAGAACCATGTCAGCAGAACTGCTGTAGAGCCAGAGAAACCCGGTCAGCAGAGCTGCTTTAGAGGGAGAGAACCAGGTCAGCAGAGCTGCTTTAGAGCCAGAGAACCAGGCCAGCAGAGCTCAGCAGAGCTACTCTAGAGCCAGAGAACCAAATCAGCAGAGCTGCTTTAGAGCCATAGAACCAGGTCAGCAGAGCTGCTTTAGAGCCAGAGAACCAGGTCAGGAGAGCTGCTCTAGAGCCTAGGAACTAGGTCACCAGAGCTGCTCTAGAGCCAGAGAACCAGGTCTGCAGAGCTGCTGCAGAGCCAGAGAAACCAGATCAGTAGAGCTGCTTTAGAGGGAGAGAACCAGGTCTGCAGAGCTGTTCTAGAGCCAGAGAACCATGTCAGCAGAACTGCTTCAGAGCCATAGAACTGGGTCAGCGGAGCTGCTTTAGAACCAGAGAACCAGGTCAGCAGAGCTGTTGTAGAGCCAGAGAACTAGATAAGCAGAGTTGCTCTGTAGCATAAGAACTAGGTCAGCCGAGCTGCTCTAGAGCCAGAGAACCAGGTCAGCAGACCTGCTGTAGAGCCAGAGAAACCAGGTCAGCAGAGCTGCTTTAGAGAGAGAGAGAACCAGGTCAGCAGAGCTGCTTTAGAGCCAGAGAACCAGGTCAGCAGAGCTGCTCTAGCTGACACTGACTGACTTACACTGACTGACTGACACTGACTGATTGATACTGACTGACACAGATTGACTGACACTGACACTGACTGACACTGACTGACTGACACTGACTGACTGACACTGACTGACACTGATTGACACTGACTGACACTGATTGACTGACGCTGACTGACTGACACTGATGGACTGACACTGACTGACACTGATTGACTGACACTGGCTGAGTGACACTGACTGACACTGACTGACACTGACTGAAACTGACTGACTACTCTCTACTACTCTACTACCGACTCTCTACTACTCTCTCTCTACTACTCACTCTCTACTACTCACTCTCTACTCTCTACTACTCACTCTCTACTACTCTACTACTCACTCTCAACTACTCACTCTCTACTACTCTACTACTCACTCTCTACTACTCACTCACTACTACTCTCTACTACTCACTCTCTACTACTCACTCTTTACTACTCACGCTCTACTACTCTCTACTACTCACTGTCTACTACTACTCTCTCTACTACTCACTCTCTCCTACTCTCTACTATTCACTCTCTACTACTCACTCTCTACTACTCACTCTACTACTTTCTACTACTCTCTACCACTCACTCTTTACTACTCTACTACTCACTCTCTACTACTCTCTACTACTCACTCACTGCTACTCTCTACTACTCACTCTCTACTACTCTCTCTCTCAACCACTCTCTACTACTACTCTCTACTATTCACTCTCTACTACTCACTCTCTACTACTCTCTACTACTCACTCTACTACTCTCTGCTGCTCTCTACCACTCACTCTCTACTACTCTACTACTCTCTCTCTACTACTCACTCTCTACTACTCTCTACTACTCACTCTACTACTATCTACTACTCACTCTCTACTACTCTCTCTCTACTACTCACTCTCTACTATTCACTCTCTCTACTACTCACTATCTACTACTCGCTCTCTACTACTCACTCTCCACTACTGACTCTACTACTCGCTCTCTACTACTCTCTACTGCTCACTCTCTACTACTCTCTACTACTCTCTCTGTTACTCACTCTCTACTACTCACTCTCTACTACTCTACTACTCTCTACTACTCGTTCTACTACTCACTCTCTACTATTCTCTACTACTCACTCTACTACTCTCTCCTACTCTCTACCACTCACTCTCTACTACTCTACTACTCACTCTCTACTACTCTCTTTCTACTACTCACTATCTACTACTCACTCTACTACTCTCTACTACTCACTCTCTACTACTCTCTACTACTCACTCTGTACTGCTCACTCTGTACTATTCACTCTCTACTACTCTCTACTGCTCACTCTCCACTTCTCATTCTCTACTACTCGCTCTCAACTACTCTCTACTACTCACTCTACTACTCACTCTCTACTACTCTTTCTACTTCTCAATCTCTACTACTCTCTCTCTACTACTCACTCTCTACTACTCTCTACTACTCACTCTCTACTACACACTCTCTACTACTTGCTCTCTGCTACCCGCTCTCTACTACTCTCTAGTACTCACTCTACTACTCACTCTACTACTCACTCTCTACTACTCTCTACTATTCACTCTCCACTACTCTCTACTACTCACTCTCTACTACTCTACTACTCTCTACTACTCTCTCTCTACTACTCACTCTCTACTACTCTCTACTACTCACTCTCTACTACTCTCTCTCTACTACTCTCTACTACTCTCTACTACTCACTCTCTACTACTCTCTCTTTACTACTCTCAACTACTCACTCTGCTACTCACTCTCTACTACTCTCTACTACTCTCTCTCTGCTACTCACTCTCTACTACTCTCTACTACTCACTCTCTACTACTCACTCTATACTACTCTCTACTACTCACTCTACTACTCTCTACTACTCACTCTCTACTACTCTCTACTACTCACTCTCTACTATTCACTCTGTACTACTCACTCTCTACTACTCTCTACTGCTCACTCTCCACTACTCATTCTCTACTACTCGCTCTCAACTACTCTCTTCTACTCACTCTACTACTCACTCTCTACTACTCTCTCTACTTCTCACTCTCCACTACTCTCTCTCTACTTCTCACTCTCTACTACTCTCTACTACTCACTCTCTATTACACACTCTCTACTACTTGCTCTCTGCTATCCGCTCTCTACTACTCTCTAGTACTCACTCTACTACTCACTCTCTACTACTCTCTGCTATTCACTCTCTACTACTCCACTACTCTCTACTACTCACTCTCTACTACTCTACTACTCTCTACTACTCTCTCTCTCTAATACTCACTCTCTACTACTCTCTACTACTCTCTACTACTCACTCTCTACTACTCTCTCTCTACTACTCTCTACTACTCACTCTCTACTACTCTCTCTCTACTACTCTCTTTGCTACTCACTCTCTACTACTCTCTACTACTCTCTCTCTGCTACTCACTCTCTACTACTCTCTACTACTCACTCTCTACTACTCACTCTCTACTACTCACTCTACTATTCTCTACTACTCACTCTCTACTACTCTGTACTACTCACTCTGTACTACTCACTCTGTACTACTCACTCTCTACTACTCTCTACTGCTCACTCTTCACTACTCATTCTCTACTACTCGCTCTCAACTACTCTCTACTACTCACTCTACTACTCACTCTCTACTACTCTCCCTACTTCTCACTCTCTACTACTCTCTCTCTACTACTCACTCTCTACTACTCTCTACTACTTGCTCTCTGCTACCCGCTCTCTACTACTCTCTAGTACTCACTCTTCTACTCACTCTCTACTACGCTCTACTATTCACTCTCTACTACTCCACTACTCTCTACTACTCACTCTCTACTACTCTACTACTCTCTACTACTCTCTCTCTACTACTCACTCTCTACTACTCTCTACTACTCTCTACTACTCTCTCTCTACTACTCTCTACTACTCTCTACTACTCACTCTCTACTACTCTCTCTCTACTACTCTCTACTACTCACTCTGCTACTCACTCTCTACTACTCTCTACTACTCTCTCTCTCTGCTACTCACTCTCTACTACTCTCTACTACTCACTCTCTACTACTCACTCTCTACTACTCACTCTCTACTACTCTCTCTACTACTCTCTACTACTCACTCTCTAATACTCACTCTCTACTACTCACTCTCTACTACTCACTCTACTATTCTCTACTACTCACTATCTGATACTTTCTCTACTACTCTCTACTACTCACTCTCTACTCTCTATTACTCGCTCTCTACTCTCTACCTCTCTACCTCTCTCTACCTCTCTCTCTACTACTCTCTACCTCTACACCTCTACACCTCTACCTATACACCTCTACCTCTCTACCTCTCTGTACATGCACACATATGCACATATATATATATATGCACATATATGCATATGCATTTATATATATGTATGTGTATATATATATATACATATATAAACATATAAATATAATCTGCATATCTATATAAATATAAATGCATGCAAACATATACATATATGCATACATATGCATGGTATGTACATGAAGGTTTGAAAAACTCTAATACAAGCAAAGCTAAAAAGCCACCTAATTACAAACAGAATTGCTTTAACTTAAACGAGGGCGAGACCAATTGCATTTTCAATGCTTGTTTACTTTGATTCCATCAAGAAGGCATTCAGATGTGTCACACATTTGCCATAAATTCGGAATGTTAGCACTCTAGTTGCTTATTAGATCACTGTAGTAAAGCTACTGCTCACCAGGGAAGTCTGCTGCTGGTATTGAAAGTGCATGTTTCAGTCTACATGTCAGAATTTTTGAATGAAATAGAAGAGGATTTGAGAAGTCACTCAAAATGTGCCCTAATTTTCTTTTTTCCACACTAATCGTAATTTCTATGGCAAAATGAACCTCCTCATTGTGTTCCTTTTAAATTAAACTACTCACTCTCTACTACTCACTCGCCACTACTTTCTACTACTCTCTCTCTACTACTCTGTACTACTCTCTACTACTCACTCTCTTCTACTCACTCTCTACTACTCTCTACCACTCACTCTCTACTACTCTACTACTCACTCTCTACTACTCTCTACTACTCTCTCTCTACTACTCCCTCTCTACTACTCACTCTACTACTCTCTACTACTCACTCTCTACTACTCACTCTCTACTACTCTACTACTCTCTACTACTCACTCTACTACTCACTCCCAACTACTCACTCTCTACTACTCTCTCTACTACTCACTCTCTACTACTCTCTACTACTCACTCAACTACTCTCTACCACTCACTACTCTCTACTACTCACTTTACTACTCTCTACTACTCTCTCTCTACTACTCACTCTCTACTACTCACTCTCTACTACTCTACTACTCACTCTCCACTACTCACTCTCTACTACTCGCTCTCTACTACTCTCTACTACTCACTCTACTACTCACTCTACTACTCTACTACTCTCCACTACTCTCTCTGCTACTCACTCTCTACTACTCACTCTCTACTACTCACTCTCTACTACTCACTCTCTACTACTCTCTCTACTACTCACTCTCTACTACTCACTCTCTACTACTCTCTACTACTCTCTCTCTACTACACACTCTCTACTACTTGCTCTCTACTACTCACTCTACTACTCACTCTCTACTACTCCCTACTACTCAAACTACTACTCACTCTCTTCTACTCACCCTCTACTACTCCACTACTCTCTACTAATCACTCTCTACTACTCACTCTCTACTACTCTCTACTACTCACTCTCTACTACTCTCTACAACTCTCTACTACTCACTCTTTACTACTCTCTACTACTCACTCTCTACTACTCTCTCTCTTCTACTCTCTACTACTCACTCTACTACTCATTCTCTACTACTCTCTCTCTGCTACTCACTCTCCACTACTCATTCTCTACTACTCGCTCTCAACTACTCTCTTCTACTCACTCTACTACTCACTCTCTACTACTCTCTCTACTTCTCACTCTCCACTACTCTCTCTCTACTTCTCACTCTCTACTACTCTCTACTACTCACTCTCTATTACACACTCTCTACTACTTGCTCTCTGCTATCCGCTCTCTACTACTCTCTAGTACTCACTCTACTACTCACTCTCTACTACTCTCTGCTATTCACTCTCTACTACTCCACTACTCTCTACTACTCACTCTCTACTACTCTACTACTCTCTACTACTCTCTCTCTCTAATACTCACTCTCTACTACTCTCTACTACTCTCTACTACTCACTCTCTACTACTCTCTCTCTACTACTCTCTACTACTCACTCTCTACTACTCTCTCTCTACTACTCTCTTTGCTACTCACTCTCTACTACTCTCTACTACTCTCTCTCTGCTACTCACTCTCTACTACTCTCTACTACTCACTCTCTACTACTCACTCTCTACTACTCACTCTACTATTCTCTACTACTCACTCTCTACTACTCTCTACTACTCACTCTTTACTACTCACTCTGTACTACTCACTCTCTACTACTCTCTACTGCTCACTCTTCACTACTCATTCTCTACTACTCGCTCTCAACTACTCTCTACTACTCACTCTACTACTCACTCTCTACTACTCTCCCTACTTCTCACTCTCTACTACTCTCTCTCTACTACTCACTCTCTACTACTCTCTACTACTTGCTCTCTGCTACCCGCTCTCTACTACTCTCTAGTACTCACTCTTCTACTCACTCTCTACTACGCTCTACTATTCACTCTCTACTACTCCACTACTCTCTACTACTCACTCTCTACTACTCTACTACTCTCTACTACTCTCTCTCTACTACTCACTCTCTACTACTCTCTACTACTCTCTACTACTCTCTCTCTACTACTCTCTACTACTCTCTACTACTCACTCTCTACTACTCTCTCTCTACTACTCTCTACTACTCACTCTGCTACTCACTCTCTACTACTCTCTACTACTCTCTCTCTCTGCTACTCACTCTCTACTACTCTCTACTACTCACTCTCTACTACTCACTCTCTACTACTCACTCTCTACTACTCTCTCTACTACTCTCTACTACTCACTCTCTAATACTCACTCTCTACTACTCACTCTCTACTACTCACTCTACTATTCTCTACTACTCACTATCTGATACTTTCTCTACTACTCTCTACTACTCACTCTCTACTCTCTATTACTCGCTCTCTACTCTCTACCTCTCTACCTCTCTCTACCTCTCTCTCTACTACTCTCTACCTCTACACCTCTACACCTCTACCTATACACCTCTACCTCTCTACCTCTCTGTACATGCACACATATGCACATATATATATATATGCACATATATGCATATGCATTTATATATATGTATGTGTATATATATATATACATATATAAACATATAAATATAATCTGCATATCTATATAAATATAAATGCATGCAAACATATACATATATGCATACATATGCATGGTATGTACATGAAAGTTTGAAAAACTCTAATACAAGCAAAGCTAAAAAGCCACCTAATTACAAACAGAATTGCTTTAACTTAAACGAGGGCGAAACCAATTGCATTTTCAATGCTTGTTTACTTTGATTCCATCAAGAAGGCATTCAGATGTGTCACACATTTGCCATAAATTCGGAATGTTAGCACTCTAGTTGCTTATTAGATCACTGTAGTAAAGCTACTGCTCACCAGGGAAGTCTGCTGCTGGTATTGAAAGTGCATGTTTCAGTCTACATGTCAGAATTTTTGAATGAAATAGAAGAGGATTTGAGAAGTCACTCAAAATGTGCCCTAATTTTCTTTTTTCCACACTAATCGTAATTTCTATGGCAAAATGAACCTCCTCATTGTGTTCCTTTTAAATTAAACTACTCACTCTCTACTACTCACTCGCCACTACTTTCTACTACTCTCTCTCTACTACTCTGTACTACTCTCTACTACTCACTCTCTTCTACTCACTCTCTACTACTCTCTACCACTCACTCTCTACTACTCTACTACTCACTCTCTACTACTCTCTACTACTCTCTCTCTACTACTCCCTCTCTACTACTCACTCTACTACTCTCTACTACTCACTCTCTACTACTCACTCTCTACTACTCTACTACTCTCTACTACTCACTCTACTACTCACTCCCAACTACTCACTCTCTACTACTCTCTCTACTACTCACTCTCTACTACTCTCTACTACTCACTCAACTACTCTCTACCACTCACTACTCTCTACTTCTCACTTTACTACTCTCTACTACTCTCTCTCTACTACTCACTCTCTACTACTCACTCTCTACTACTCTACTACTCACTCTCCACTACTCACTCTCTACTACTCGCTCTCTACTACTCTCTACTACTCACTCTACTACTCACTCTACTACTCTACTACTCTCCACTACTCTCTCTGCTACTCACTCTCTACTACTCACTCTCTACTACTCACTCTCTACTACTCTACTACTCTCTACTACTCTCTCTACTACTCACTCTCTACTACTCACTCTCTACTACTCTCTACTACTCTCTCTCTACTACACACTCTCTACTACTTGCTCTCTACTACTCACTCTACTACTCACTCTCTACTACTCCCTACTACTCAATCTACTACTCACTCTCTTCTACTCACCCTCTACTACTCCACTACTCTCTACTAATCACTCTCTACTACTCACTCTCTACTACTCTCTACTACTCACTCTCTACTACTCTCTACAACTCTCTACTACTCACTCTTTACTACTCTCTACTACTCACTCTCTACTACTCTCTCTCTTCTCTACTACTCACTCTACTACTCATTCTCTACTACTCTCTCTCTGCTACTCAGTCTCCACTACTCACTCTCTACTACTCTCAACTACTCACTCTCTAATACTCACTCTCTACTACTCTCTTCTACTCACTCTCTACTACTCTCTACTACTCACTCTACTACTCACTCTTTACTACTCTCTACTACTCTCTACTTCTCACTCTCTACTACTCTCTACTACTCACTCTCTACTACTCACTCTACTACTCTCTCCTACTCACTCTCTGCTACTCTCTCTACTACTCTCTCTCTACTCTCTACTCTCTATTACTAATCCTCTACTCTCTACCTCTCTACCTCTCTCTCTACTACTCTCTACCTCTCTACCTCTACCTCTCTACCTCTACGTCTCTACCTCTACACCTCTACCTCTCTACCTCTCTCTACTTCTCTCTACACGCACACATTTATGCATATGCATTTATATATATGTATGTGTATACATACATACATACATATATAAACATATATATAATCTGCATATCTATATAAATGCATGCATACATATACATATATGCATGTTATGTACATGAAATTTTGAAAAACACTAATAAAGGCAAAGATAAAAAGCCACCTAATTACGAACAGAATTGCTTTAACTTAAACTAGGGCGAGACCTATTGCATTTTCAGTGCTTGTTTACTTTGGTTCCATCAAGAAGGCATTCAGATGTGACACATTTGCCACTCTCTACTACTCCCTACTACTCACTCTACTACTCACTCTCTTCTACTCACCCTTTACTACTCCACTACTCTCTACTAATCACTCTCTATTACTCACTCTCTACTACTCTCTACTACTCACTCTCTACTACTCACTCTCTACTACTCTCTCTCTACTACTCACTCTCTACTACTCACTCTCTACTACTCTCTCTCTACTACTCTCTACAACTCTCTACTACTCATTCTCTACTACTCTCTACTACTCACTCTCTACTACTCTCTCTCTTCTACTCTCTACTACTCACTCTACTACTCATTCTCTACTACTCTCTCTCTGCTACTCAGTCTCCACTACTCACTCTCTACTACTCACTCTCTAATACTCACTCTCTACTTCTCTCTTCTACTCACTCTCTACTACTCTCTACTACTCACTCTACTACTCACTCTTTACTACTCTCTACTTCTCACTCTCTACTACTCTCTACTACTCACTCTCTACTACTCACTCTACTACTCTCTCCTACTCACTCTCTGCTACTCTCTCTACTACTCTCTACTACTCTCTCTCTACTCTCTACTCTCTATTACTAATCCTCTACTCTCTACCTCTCTACCTCTCTCTCTACTACTCTCTACCTCTCTACCTCTATGTCTCTACCTCTACACCTCTACCTCTCTACCTCTCTCTACCTCTCTCTACACGCACACATATATGCATATGCATTTATATGTATGTGTATACATACATACATATATAAACATATATATAATCTGCATATCTATATAAATACAAATATAAATCCATGCATACATATACATATATGCATGTTATGTACATGAAATTTTGAAAAACACTAATAAAGGCAAAGATAAAAAGCCACCTAATTACGAACAGAATTGCTTTAACTTAAACTAGGGCGGGACCTATTGCATTTTCAATGCTTGTTTACTTTGGTTCCATCAAGAAGGCATTCAGATGTGACACATTTGCCATAAATTCTGAATGGTAGCACTCTAGTTCCTCATTAGATCACTGTAGTAAAGCTACTGCTCACCAGGGAAGTCTGCTGCTGGTATTCAAAGTGCATGTTTCAGTCTGCATGTCAGAACTTTTTAATGAAATAGAAGAGGATTTGAGAAGTCAAAATGTGCCCTAAGTTTTCTTTCTGCAGCACTAATCATAATTTCTATGGCAAAATGAACCCCCGCCTTTTGTTCCTTTGCAAATTAAATGTTTTAAGTGTTACCACTTTATTCCAATCAAGATGGCTTCAGGTGTGCCATACTTTTGTCATAAGTAAGACTGTTAGCGCTCTAGTTGTTCTTTAAAACACTCTGGGATTTCTGTCATTGGGCTATACTTGGGCTACATCTCGGTGATATTTGTGCTACATTTGGGCTCTTTTGTCTCTGGTGGCCATCTTGGGAGACTTGTTATGAAGTTTCCTAATTTCCTCATTTACTACAGTCTCCTCAGTAGGCATACTGTCAGATTTTTACTTTGATTCAATGAAGAAGGCATTCAGATGTGTCACACATTTGCCATAAATTCAGAATGTTAGCACTCTAGTTGCTCATTAGATCACTGTAGTAAAGCTACTGCTCACCAGGGAAGTCTGCTGCTGTTATTGAAAGTGCATGTTTCAGTCTGCATGTCAGAATTCTTTATTGAAATAGAAGAGGATTTGAGAAGTCTCTCAAAATGTGCCCTAGTTTTTCTTTTTGCAGCACTAATCATACATTCTATGGCAAAATGAACCCCCTCATTTTGTTCCTTTTTAAATTAAATGTTTTAAGAGTTACCACTTTATTCCAATCAAGATGGCTTCAGGTGTGCCATACGTTTATCATAAGTAGGAGTGTTAGCGCTCTAGTTGTTCTTTAGAACACTCTGGGAAGCTGCAGTAGAACACAAAGGAATCAACTGACAGTCTCTGCCCTTGTTGGATGTACATGTTTTACTGAGAATGTCAGACTTCATTCTCACATGACTAAGAAAGATAATGTGAATTTACAGAAAATATGCTCTCAGTTTAGCTTATAGATCACCTTCCAAACCTCTGTGGGGAAAGTATGTGAAAATAGTTTTCTCTCAAACATGATTCATGATATCCCAGCAGAAGGCTTTTTCACATGGTAAAATCACCTTAGAACATACCACAATTCCTAAAATGAGTATGGTACCATCAACAAATGATTTATAATGTAACTAAAGTCTTAAAACCTTCTATTAACTGCAATGCTTTTTAATGAGGTGTTATCATGTATATTGGTCCCAAGATGGCTGCCAACACTTCTTGGATGAAGTGCTGACAGCCAATCAGATCGCACGATGAGATGTGTGGATAGGCTCCGCCCAGATATATATGTGATTTTACTTTTGATTTTCTCAGGAACTACTGAACGGATTTACACCATTTAAGCAAAAGGCACGACTCTGAACCAAGGTCTACCTTTCTGCCAAATTTGGTGTAATTCCGTTCAGCAGTTCGGGCTGTAGTTGCGTCAACAGGTCCTATGGAAACTGCATGGGGAAAAAGCATTTTGGGACCCCCCTTTTTTCTTAGCCCCCGCTTGACAAATCACAACGAAACTTTCAGGATAGGAGCGGACCGGAGCTGGCCAAAAGTTTGGAAAATTTTGCGAAGATTCGTCAACCGGCGCCAGACTTATTGGGAATAGAATGTTGCGGATTTCCTATGGAAAATAGGTCCTAACTATAACTACCTACTGGCGACCGCCAATAGGTAATATATATATATATATATATATATATATATATATATATATATATGACGTTATATATACGCCAAGGTGTATGAGTGTCTGTATGGCTGTGTGGATGATTTAGTGGGTGGGTGACTTACTGTATGAGTGGATCATTAAACGTGTCTTAGTGAATGTATGGGTGAGTGACTCGATAAGTGCGTGGACAGTACCTGAGAGAATGTAGGAGTGTATGCATAGTGCCTGAGTGAATGGTTGAGTGCAAGAGTAGTGCCTGAGTGATTGGATGAGTGCATGGGTAGTACCTAAGTGAATGCATGAGTGCTAGGATACTGCCTGAGTGAGTGGAAGAGTGCATCAGTAATGCCTGGGTGATTGAATGAGTGTAAGGGTAGTGCCTGGGTGATGGGATGAGTGCATGGGTAGTGCCTAAGTGAATGGTTAGCTGTAATAGTAGTGCCTGGGTGATTGGATGACTACACGACTAGTGTGTGTGTAATAGCATGAGTGCATGTGTAGTGCCTGGTTGATTGGATGAGTGCATGGGTAGTGCCTGAGAGAATGGATAAGTGCAAGGGTAGTGCCTGGATCATTGGATGAGTGCATGGGTAGTGTCTGGGTGATTGGATAAATGTCTGGGTAGTGCCTGAGTGAATTAATGAGTGCAAGGCTAGTGCCTGGGTGATTGCATGAGTGATTTTATAGTGTCTGGTTGATTGGATGAGTGCATGGGTAGTGCCTGAGAGAATGGAAGAGTGTATGTGTAGTGTCAAAAGCATAGATGAGTGCAAGGATTGTGTTTGAATGATTGGATGAGTGCAATGGTAGTGCCTGGGTCATTGCATAAGTGCATGGGTAGTGCACAAGAGAGTAAACAAGTGCATGGGTAGTGCCTCAGTGAATGGTTAAGTGTAAGGGTAGTGCCTGATTGAGTGGATGAGTGCATGGGTAGTGTCTACATGATTGGATGAGTGCATGCATAGTGCCTGGGTGATTGGAAATGTGCTAGCATAGTGCCTGAGAAAATGCATACATTCATGGTTAGTGCCTGAGTGAATGCTTGCGTTGAAGAGTAGTGCTTCAGTAATTGGAAGAGTACATGGGTAGTGGTTGGGTGATTGGATGAATGCATGCGTAGTGCTTGGGTGATTGGATGAGTGCATGGGTAGTGCCTGGGTGACTGAATGAGTGGATGGGTATTGCCTGAGAGAATTTATGAGTGTATGTGTAGTGCCCCGGTAATGGAATGAGACCATGTGTAGTGCCTGAGTGAATGGTTTAGTGCAAGGATAGTGCTTGAATGATTGGATGAATGCATGGGTAGATCCTGGGGGGCTGGATGAGTGCAAGAGTTGTGTCTGCATCATTGGATAAGTACATGGGTAGTATGTGAGAGAATGCAGGAGTGTATGCATAGTGCCTTAGTGAAAGGATGAGTACAAGAATAGTGCCTGGGTGATTGGATGAGTGCATGGTTGGTGCCTGAATGCTTGGAAGAGTGCATGGGTAGTGCCTGAGTGATTGGATGAGTGCATGTGAAGTGCCCGAATGACTGGATAAGTGCATGGGTAGTACCTGAGAAAATGCAGGTGTGTATGCATAGTGCCTGAGTGAATGATTAAGTGCAAGGATAGTGCGTAAGTAATTGGATAAGTGCATGGGTAGCACCTAAGTGAATAACTGAGTGCAAGAGTGGTGCCTGAGTGATTGGATGAGTATAATAGTAGAGCCTTTTCTCTGGCAGCTTCACTATTCACCGAATGCTCAGAATGTTGGCCCTAGCCAAATATTAAACAGTAACCCTTCTCACCATGTTTCCGAAGACTTCAAATGTGTGTGTCTGTGCCTTTTCCTAGCGACATGATACATAAAAGAAACCGAGAAATAGTAGAATACCTGTGTTTCAGAGTGAATGCTCTCTAAGTTTCAGTTCAAGAAGGTGTATGTATTCCTTTCTGCTCATAATACAGGGCATGTGGGTATTCAACAGTTTATTTGAGGGGTCTGTGACACCTACATAGGTAATACATGTCTCCCTCTGTGACCAAATAATGTAGCAGAACTGAGAAAATGTGTGCACCTGTTTGAGAAGCTACCAGTTTATTAAACTGGGATCTTCAGATGCACAGCAAGTTTCAGAATACATGTACAAGTAGACACATACCTGAGTCCCGAGAGGACGCAGACCTTCCAGGCTTCAGTGCGTGTCTGTGCCTTTTCCTCGTAACATGATACATAAAAAGGATAATGAGACAGAATATTGATGCAAAAAATTCAAACTACATTAATATGGAGTTGGAAATATCATAAAATGGAAATATCTAGTGCAAGAATATCTTTGTCAAGAATATCGATTTGAAGGTAATTAATATCCATTTTAAAAATATAGAATTCAATAATATCGGTTGCAAGAATATGGTTGTTTAAAATGTCGATTTTTTAATTAGTGGTATGTATTTTAGCATGTATTTTAAATGTATGTCATGGCATTTTTTATATACGTATTGTTTATGTTTTTTAATATATGTGTTACATTTCTAGTAGATATTACATTTAGGGGCCGATTCCGATGGCTGGTCGGACAGCTGTCCGTAGCCTTACCGTGCGACCGACACGTACCCGTAGCCGGTCCGTCCTGTCGAGTAAGTACGATGCGCATAACTGCCAAAAACACGACTGACACGTAGGCTGTGAATGAAGCCCCATTCTCCGTCCGAGCCGTAACTCCTAAAGAGAAACCGAGTCGACCGGAAGCAGTATCCATAGCAGTTTCCGGCATGACAAGTATGATGCGAACTTCCTACGCGCCTGACGGGTCGTCACCTACGACACATCACAGCATTCGGAAAACAAGCATATCAGCTACGATTCGCGCCACAAATCAATACACGGCTACGAGACGGACCAGCTTGCAGCGGGTACGAGACGGAGCAACAAGCAGCGTGTACGACACGAACACATCATGAATCCCGTCGTGCAGGTCATACCAGTACTCTACATCTATGACCAGATCAGGGACCGACGCCGACGGCGCAGATGGTAAGTCAGACACCTACAACACAAACAAACGACACGTACACGCAAAATGGCAGACATACACACAGGAGATCCACATCCTGGCCACTAACAGCCCACCATAGGGGTTGCATGGCCAGCACCACTAACACCCCCACCCATAGGGGGCCAGTTGCCCATCACTTCTGCCACCCCCACCCATAGGGACTATGTTGCCCATCACCCCTGCCACCCCCACTCACAGGGGACCTGTTGCCCATCACCCCTGCCACCCCCACTCACAGGGCTTATGTTGCCCATCACCCCTGCCACCCCCAGCCATAGGGCTTATGCTGCCCATCACCCCTGCCACCCACACCCATAGGGGACCTGTTGTCCATCACTACTGCCACCCCCACCCATAGGGACTATGTTGCCCATCACCCCTGCCACCCACACCCATAGTGCTTATGTTGCCCATCACCCCTGCCACCCCCACTCACAGGGGACCTGTTGCCCATCACCCCTGCCACCCCCACTCACAGGGCTTGTGTTGCCCATCACCCCTGCCACCCCCACTCACAGGGGACCTGTTGCCCATCACCCCTGCCACCCCCACTCACAGGGCTTATGTTGCCCATCACCCCTGCCACCCCCACTCACAGGGGACCTGTTGCCCATCACCCCTGCCACCACCACCCAGAGGGGACCTGTTGCCCATCACCCCTGCCACCCCCACTCACAGGGCTTATGTTGCCTATCACCCCTGCCACCCCCACTCACAGGGCCTATGTTGCCCATCACCCCTGCCACCCCCACTCACAGGGGACCTGTTGCCCATCACCCCTGCCACCCCCACTCACAGGGCTTATGTTGCCCATCACCCCTGCCACCCCCACTCACAGGGCTTATGTTGCCCATCACCCCTGCCACCCCCACTCACAGGGGACCTGTTGCCCATCACCCCTGCCACCCCCACTCACTGGTGACCTGTTGCCCATCACCTCTGCCACCCAAACTCACAGGGCTTATGTTGCCCATCACCCCTGCCACCCCCACTCACAGGGCTTATGTTGCCCATCACCCCTGCCACCCCCACTCACTGGGGACCTGTTGCCCATCACCCCTGCCACCCCCAGTCACAGGGGGCCTGTTGCCCATCACCCCTGCCACCTCCACTCACAGGGGACCTGTTGCCCATCACCCCTGCCACCCCCACTCACAGGGGACCTGTTGCCCATCACTACTGCCACCCCCACCCATAGGGACTATGTTGCCCATCACCCCTGCCACCCACACCCACACCCATAGTGCTTATGTTGCCCATCACCCCTGCCATCCCCACTCACAGTGGACCTGTTGCCCATCACCCTGCCACCCCCACTCACAGGGGACCTGTTGCCCATCACCCCTTCCACCCCCTCTCACAGGGGACCTGTTGCCCATCACTACTGCCACCCCCACCCATAGGGACTATGTTGCCATCAACCCTGCCACCCACACCCATAGTGCTTATGTTGCCCATCACCCCTGCCACCCCCAGCCATAGGATGGGTGATGCGCAACACATCCAGCATACGCAAACATCAGGTATGTCCGCAAAATACATCCCCCATGACATCATGACAATAGTGTGTAGTCTGAGAGAAATGCCCACAACAGTGATTATGGCTACGAGCATACAATGTAACTAATAGCACATGTGTGACCAACACATGAGTGTGACATACACAAGGCAAGCATCACCATAGCACTGTGGCAATGTAAAAAGAACACACCCTCACTGTGTAGAGCAGAAGTTAAATGGGGGCTCACAAAATGCAGCATTGTGGTGATGGGGACCTAACCCCCCTCATCACAGTGACCAAAAGGTAAGTGTCATCATGGTCAAAGCTGCAAATAACAAACAGCATGTATGATCCCTGCTCCCAACACATCAAACACTTCTGGGGCAAACTAGTGCTTGTGTCCCATACACACAGAGATGTGGTGAGGCTAACAGTGCTGTGAAAACATAATACTCTCGGCCATGTGCAGACAAGCACCACACATGGGGGCTGACAATGCACACATCGTACAATGACACAAAAGCAGAAGTGAGCATCACCAAGCATGCACACATCTCGAAAATAGACACACCAATCAAAACAACATGTGTAGACTGTAGGTGTCAGCTCACAAACTCACATTCCATACCAGCAATGGCACCCAACAACCAGGATGAATGTGCACAATGATGTGAAATGACTCACAGGGACAGCATGCAAAATCACAGAAACAGCATCCAGACCAAGGCCCACAACAGCAATACCAATGCACTGGTGCAGATGCACAAACAGGCAAACTCACACTGCACATCGGGCACAACATGTGTGTGTGTGTGTGTCACAGTATCCCCAGGCAACTACACAACACATGAGGGGGGCTGAACCACAGTGACACAGATGTGTATACAGTGCCATACAAAAGTAAACCATCATTGGGACACACTCAGTGGGCAATCAGGCGTTGGGAGATGAGAGGAAACACAACAGACACATGTGACACAAGCTGGAATGAACACCAACTAACACAGCAAGAGACTGACACACAACACCACTACCCCCAGGGACCAGACAGTGGGGTGACACAAGCATGCATGACACCTCTACTGTGAAGACAAAGGCAGATGTCGTACAAACTGGGAAACCCAGACATGTGTCCTGTGCCACAAACGTACATCACACATACACAAACACAAATCACTCAGCATGGCCCCTCATCCATGGACCAACGGGAGCTAGGGGACCATCCATGCAAACATTCACATCAGTCCACCCTCAACACCACACACCTGAACTGCAACAATGTGTATCTGTGAAGTCCACATGGACAGGTGACATTGCACATGCACCCATGACAAACACAGGAATGTTGGCAGGAACTAAGGTGCACACACACATCACACAAGGACTGTTTACAACCCTGGGGAATGACAGACACACTGCACAGTATGCGGTACATGGCCATGACCTCAAAGGTCATGTAACCTTCAGAATCCCTGCCACAGTCCCAGGACTATGCAGATGCCAAGGAGAAACAGAAAGCACCCATGCTGACACCTGCCAGCATCGCAGCCGTGAACCCGACAAGTGGGAGCAGTCACACACACATACAAATGTCTCAATCACTGAAAACTACCACCTAGGGACAACTGCATGATATTGCGAACAAACAAGTGCCTTGAGGAACCCTGACTGTGTCCCATCTGTGTCTGACAACATCATCACCACTCAGAACTGACAAATCCCAATGATGATACACCAATTAACAGTAGTGTGTCATGCACCCACACATCTGGTAGCCCATTGGAAAAGTAGTGGGATGAACCCAGTACCACTCAGCAAGCATCAACAACAGGAACATATCAAGGGAACACTGTCTGTGTATGAACAGGGATGTGGACACACACACACATGCACACACAACACACACCATGGGCCCAGGCCATGTCACTGGACAACACACTAACTTGAGGGGACACAACTCCTGTGGGAGCCCAGCTGTGCCAAACATATTCACCGCAAGTCCAACTCATGTCTGCAGAACACTTGGTCAGTCAGCCATCAGTTACCACACAATGAAGGCTCTGGTCACAACAGCCTGGGTACGTGAGTCTCCCCTAAGTCATCTGCACATACCCAAAACATATGTCTAGCAAGTTGCACAGAGGCCCCAGTTGCTCCTATTACAATGATGCCCACACCTGTAGGGCCAGTATTGATGAGCACGAAGTATGTGGAAGTGACAAATTGGACAATGGGAAGCACATCATATGTGCAGGGCTGCAAGCCACAGATGTGACCATGCCAATGAAATGCTCACAGAGAGATGTACACAAATAGTTGATCCTGACACACCCAGGTAGCTGCAAAAGATGACATGGATACCCACCAGAATAGGATACATATCTCATGGACCACAAGGAGTACCTCACATCAACACATCAGTATTCAACATTGTAAACCAAGCATTACAGGTGCAAGGGCATGTAAAACAACATCAACATAATGTACAGCTAAATCAAGTTCACAGCATATTAAAAGTGAAACGTCTGTTCTAACAAAAGGCCAATGGCCAGTCCATGTCCAAATGCAAAGGAGTGAACTAGAGTGACAACTGTCACACCTTGCTTGCCTGCACTGCTAAGGACCGGGGTCATCCCCTCGGAGGGGCATACATGGGGGCAGGCCAGGCCCCGCAGGGACAGGATCATGGCGCAGCAGAAGGAGGCAGTGAAGAGGTGGGGGATGCAGGCGAGACACTTGCAACTGCAGTGGAGATGACTGAAGTGGTGGGTGCTGTCACAACTGTGGGTCAGACGTCAGATGGGGTGGGTGCCGGCAAAACTCCAGTGGGCAGGTTAGATGGAGTGGATTGGCTCGCCACTGCAGTGCCCTAGTCAGACGGGGTGGTCTTGGACTCCAAAGCAGTGCCTACATCCATGGGAGCGGAATGGGGACAGGTGAGGTCGGCAGGGCAGGGGGGGGACACGGTCCCCACATCAGTGGCACCAACTGTCTGACCAGGTGTGGAGGAGCAAGTGCTAGGGGGGAATGGCCTTAGCATTTTGGGGATGGTGTATCTGCGTGTGGGGGAACCCGGGGCAGGGAGTGGCGGGGGAACCTCTGGAGTGGTGGCCTGGGGGATGGAGGACGGAGACTTTGCCTTGGAGCAGCGTGGTGGCGGGGGGGGGGGTCTTGCTCTTCTTGCACCAGGGGGACTTACGGGTGGGCGTCTCGGTCTAAATGCGCCTGGGGGAGGTTGTCCAGGTGTGAGGGGCACTCCCTTCTGTGTGTGGGGACTTCCTCTTCCCCTTGTAATCAGGATCTGCTGGGTCGGTGGGGAAGAGGCCAAGGTCACAGAGGAAGAGCTTCTGGGGGGATGGGGTTGCAGGTGAGGCAAGGGAAGGGGGATGGGAGGGAGAGGTCTCGGAGGACTTTGGAGTGGTTGTGGATGACTGTGTGTGTGTCAGCAAACCAGCCCCTGTGAGTGTGGAATCAGTCCCCTGTGCTTGCTTGTGTGTACGTCTAGACCTTGGTTTGGGGGTTTCTGTGCTTGGGACAGGTAGGGTGCTAGGAATCGTGGGTGGTGCAGGGGTAGGAGGGGTGCGGGACTGTTGGAGGAGGGACACTGCTGCCGTCAGGGAGGAGGCTACGGACTGGTTGGTCCTCTGTAGGGCAGACATGCCCGAGGAAATGCCCTCCATGAATTACGCCAGTTGTGTCAACAGACCTGTGTGTGCATCGAGGACCTTCAGCATCGACGTCTGCCCTACATGGATCTGTCTACGTAAGTCCACAGACTCCTCACTCAGGGCAGCAGGGGACACAGGGGCATGGGGTGCGGTGCCTGGCACAAAGGAGACATGCTCACGAACACGGGAGCCCACAGGGACCTCTGGGATGGGAGCCGATGGGAGGGGGGTGGTGGTGGTGGTGGCGGTGGCGGAGACAGCCTTACTAGCTGGGGTTTGGTGGCTGCTGACACCCGCCTCCACAAGGGAGTCATCCTCAGAGCTGCTGTGGCCTTCAGCTGGGGAGGATGGTGCTGACGACTCCTCTGTGTGGCTCAACTCGCCCTCCGTGCCACTGGGTCCACCTGACTCCTCTCCTTCTGTCCCTGTAAGGCTCTGTGGCTCCTCCTGGTCCGTGGAGCTGTCCCCTCCTGTGGCCGTGGATTTATCTGGATAGGAATAGGAAGTAACAGAACTACATCAGTCACCTGCACCGACTGCACACACCACAGTGAGTACATCACATCACAGGGCAAGCCCTGGCATCATCAGCTGAACACAGCTCAAAGTGCCAACACTGTTTAGGATAAGACAATTGTCATTCTCAACATCAACCATGGCACACATATCCCTCCTTGACTTTTCACACATATGTCCGTTGCATGTTGGATGCTAACACACCAATGTGCCAACATGCACCACCCACACATTAGTTGTACTTGCAAGTGAACATGTAGGAGTACGTCACTATACAGTCAGCACATCTCTTGCGACTGACTCAGTACAGGTGTCAGGATGAAGGGATGGGCAGAGACTCATTTCACATGCTTGGGATGCATGCCAGCAACACACACTATGATGTACTCATGTCCTGATGGGCAAGCCACAATGGGGTGCATGGTGCACACTTGAACACAACGCAGGCTCAATCATAGCAAGTTCAATGCCATGGCACTGGGATGCCCTGAAAGTCAGTCAACACTGTCTCCTGTGACAGGGGCAGGGCACCCAGACAACAACAATATGCACTGACTCACAATCCTAGCTCAGGGGTAAAGCTGACTCTGCAGATGACCAGCACACTTGCCCATCCCATGCAAACAACATATCCAGGACCCAGAAGACCCCACATCATGCAAATCAGACATATGAGTCTCAGCAAACAAAAATCCATGTACATTAACACATCACAGTCTGCCATGCATGTAACCCAGCTGCATGAGGGACACAGTTGCATACACCATTGTGCGCTGTCAGATGATCACACACCTATGTGTCACACAGGTCTTGTCTTCCACAGTCACATTGCAGATGTCATGCTGACCCTCTGAACCATGGACACCCCAGTTGTACGTAGCAACAAGCCACACCCTAATGACACAGAGGCAGACACCTGAGGGCACATGTCACTAAGCACAACCTGCAATTTCATACACAGGATTGGGATTACAGAGTGTTTCTGAATGCCCTTGAGAGGGCATGACTGGGCAGGACTAAATGAAACAGTGTTTTGCCCCGGACAGTAGTCAGGTGGCTAAGCAATTATGACATACTTGATATACTTACTCCTGATGCCCAAAAATTGGAGTCCCCTGCTGCATGGGTTTGTTTGGAATACCCCAGACACATGTTGCGAGTCAGACCAGCATTTGGTACACATCTCAAGGGCACACACAGTTCACATGTCAGATCTCAGGCATTGTGTAAACAATTGACCCACCCATGAAACACACAACAGAGTCACGGGAACTGATGCTGACTGGTACCTGAAGCATAGCTGATTGCAAGGACACAGTGCCCTAGTGACACAAGCAACAGACTGTAGGGGCCACACCTGTGGAACAGATGAGGAGGGTGCATCACACAAATGAGGAACATGATTTTGGGACTACAAGGCCTACGTAATGTGGAAGTGTGACCAGGACAAAAGACTGCTATTTGCATGTCAGACATAGTACACAGATCAGGCATGGACTTACCCCCTCCCTGCTGCTGTCTGGCCTTCAGCTGCCTATCCAGGTCCGGGAAGACCACTGCCAGTATCCGGAGCATGTGGGGAGTCAGGGTCCGGTGTCTGCCCCTCCTGCGTGGAGGTGACAGCTTCAGCTGGACTCTAGGGGCCCGATTCACAGAACTAACTTAAGACAAAATCCTAAACTTACTACCATTTTGGTATTCACAGAAGGCACTTACTCATTTTGGTATTCACAGAAGGCACTTACTCATTTCGGTATTCACAGAAGTTAGGAGTCCTAACTTTAGGACTCCTAAATGCCTTCTGTGAATACCGAAAGTCTTAAAAGTAGGATTTTTCGCAGTTTAGTAGTAGTATAGTTAGGACTCCTAACTTTAGGACTCCTAAATGCCTTCTGTGAATACCAAAATTCTTAAAATTAGGATTTTTCTCAATTTAGTAGTCCTAAGTTTAGGACTCCTAACTTTAGGACTCCTAAATGCCTTCTGTGACTACCGAAAGTCTTAAAATTAGGATTTTTCTCAGTTTACTAGTAGTATAGTTAGGACTCCTAACTTTAGGACTCCTAAATGCCTTCTGTGAATACCGAAATTCTTAAAAATAGGATTTTTCTCAATTTAGTAGTCCTAAGTCTAAACTTAGGACTACTAAATTGAGAAAAATCCTAATTTTAAGAATTTCGGTATTCACAGAAGGCATTTAGGAGTCCTAAAGTTAGGAGTCCTAACTATACTACTACTAAACTGCGAAAATTCCTAATTTTAAGACTTTCGGTATTCACAGAAGGCATTTAGGAGTCCTAAAGTTAGGACTCCTAACTTCTGTGAATACCGAAATGAGTAAGTGCCTTCTGTGAATACCAAAATTGTAGTAAGTTTAGGATTTTGTCTTAAGTTAGTTCTGTGAATCGGGCCAGAGCTATCCTCCGGGTCCAGCCCCTCTTCTGGCAGTTGTGGATGCGGCGCTTGTAGACCCCCACAGAACGAACAGCCCGGGCGATGGTCAGCCAGATCTCCTGCTTCTGGTGGGCATCAACCTGCGAGGATGACAAAGTGAAAAGTACATTAACACACATGCCCCAGATTTTTGCAGCACACAATTGGATATAAATGTCATCATCACAAAGGGAAATAAATTACACAGGTAGTGCAACCATGGTGAATGAAAACTCACATGCATGTCTGACATGTTAACAATGCCTAGATAGTTTAAGCTTGCAATAATGCACTTTACCAGCAGGAAAATTATTCATTACATGCACCTACACACTTTGGTGGATGAAAGTAGTCAGTGAGAATGCTTGCCACTGGTGTACACAGTGCTAGTACTGCTAGTCAGACAACATGCATAATTAGGAAGGCAGTGGACAGCACACTCACCTGCTCCCCTGGTGTCCCAAAGAGCTTTCTGTACTCTGGAAGGAGCCCGTCCAGCAGGGCCTGGTTCTCCTCCTCAGTGAAAGCTGGGGCCCTCTCCAGAGTACGTGCCATAGCAGGAGCCAGAGGATGCAGAGACAGCAGCAGTGGTAGCAGGGATGTGGTCCAGTAGCATGTAGTGCAGGCAAGTGAGCTCCCTGGGGGCCAGCCAGCCTTATATCTGTACTGCAGAGGCAGACTCTGTGTCATGTGTCCCAAGTGATAGGTCCAACAAGGTTGCATTCTATCAATCTGGGCAATCCATTCAAAAGTACGACTCGTACACACCTTCCGCATCGTTCAAATCTTCACCTTCATGGAACACTTGAAATTGTAACATTGTTGTAAGCATCCAACTGAATTTGCAGTGCACAACTCGTACAAGTTTTGAATCCTCATCCGTCTCCATGACAGTCCTGAGCCAATGGGTGCGCCCGGCTCGTTCAACTGACTGTACAACGCATATTTTGAACATGCACATGCATCCGTCTCCATACGATTCAATGGCCAAGGCGTACGCCTGTCTCGGACCATGCCTGTCCGACGCGTATGCATTATAGTCACCCACGTGGGACCTCATTGGATTCAAAGACAAAGCGTACGCACGGCTCGGTCATGAACCGTGCAATGCGTACGCATTGTCACCCGCGTCGGACCTCATTGGATTCAATGACAAAGCGTACGCACGGCTCGGTCATGAACCGTGCAATGCGTACGCATTGGCACCCGCGTCGGACCTCATTGGATTCAATGACAAAGCGTACGCACGGCTCAGTCATGAACCGTGCAATGCGTACGCATTGTCACCCGCGTCGGACCTCATTGGATTCAATGACAAAGCGTACGCACGGCTCGGTCATGAACTGTGCAATGCGAACGCATTGTCACCCGCGTCGGACCTCATTAGTGTGACTATTAGACGGATGCAACACACATATACTGGCCATGGACACCTGCGCACACCTGCCACACTAAAGCATTGGCCACACAGTGTCCCATGGCATGTAAGGCTGCATTCCCTGGCTGTTTGAGGGGGCCACAGCTGTTTTTTTGTCTGGCACTTTGTGCAGCCACTCCCAGGCTGTTATCTTGTACATGGGGGCAGAGTCTTTTGTGTGTTGTGCACATTACCACTGTGATGTGCAATTGGACAGTAATGGGCATGAGGGACGGCCACAGTGTCAGGTTGGATATGTTTAAGACATGTCACATACACCCTGAGTCCTGGGGGTGATGGCATGTACATCACAGTGAGACTTGTAGCCCCAATACTGATGTGCACCCACAGTCTGTGTGCATGTTGTGTCTCAGATGTGTCTGATCACATGTTACCAATGGGTGACAGTCTCCACATCCATGTGGTATAGGCATCAACCTTGATGGGGTGTGTGTCTAAGAGACGTACATGTAGGGCCGGCAGGAACAACAGTGGCCACTACCTGTGGGACTTACGCTTGCCTTATGGTGTGTACGTGCTACGCCATGTCCATTGCTGTGTTGATGTGGCAATACAGGGAGCCTGGGTTTCTGCATGGCAAAGATCTGTGATGCCTGGGAGACACGAGTCCTCATTTGTCACTGGGGTGGGTTTTTTTAACGTTGCAGCAGCACATAGGTTGGGTGACACAGCCAGATGATTAGCCCATTGCACTACATGGCACTCATGTGGACATGTGGAATTGAGATGCTAGGTGGTGGTCTTGTAGGTGACATATGTGTCCATGACCAACAGCACACACCTCAATACATTGTGTGATGTCATGAATTAGCATGTGATAGTGATCGTGGTCATGGCCACATGGATGGATGTACTGACAATCTTCCTATGTGCATCTCTGAACTGCAGGGCACCAGCTGTCCATCGTCCGTTCCCAGACCTTGCAACCATGCAGGAAAGCGACAGCATCAGACGGTACCGCTTCACCAGGCCACTGATTGAGGAGTTGGCGGAGCAGTTGGCGCCACATCTGCTAACTGGCCGGACATACCCTACAGCACTAACCCCAGAGGTGAAGGTGATGGCAGCCCTGCACTTCTTTGCTACCGGTACCTTCTAGTACACTGTGGCTACTGCTGGTGGTATGTCGCAAACGATGTTTAGTCGGGTGCTACGCGATGTCTTGGAGGGGATGTTGAAATTCCTCGACCTGTATTTCAAGTTCCCGAGATGAACTCCCTGAAATTAAGGATGCCTTTTATACACTGGAGAGGATGCCAAACGTCATTGGATCCATTGACGGGACACATGTTGCCCTGATACCACCACAGGCACATGAGCAGGCATACCGGAACAGGAAGCACTACCATTTGATCAATGCTCTGGTGGTCTGTCTTGCTGACATGTTGATCACACATGTGTGTGCACGGTTCCCTGGTTCGGCGCACGATGCCTACATTATGAGGAGTAGTCACATTGCAACGCTGATGTCACAGATGCCAGCTCAGCGTGCCTGGCTTGTCGGTGTGTACTGACTGTTTCTCATTGTGTGTGTTTGTCAGTGCTGTATTCCGCACTCCTACAAAACTCAGCTACTTGTTCATTTTTGTGTGTGTAGGTGACTCTGGATACCCCAACATGCCGTGGTTGCTGACACCCCTCAGGAACCCTGTGACACCAGCCGAGCTGCGCTACAATGAGGCACATGGTCGGAGCAGGAGGGTGATTGAGCGGACATTCAGCCTCCTGAAAAGCCGCTTTCGCTGCCTGGACAAGACCGGAGGGGCCCTCCCATATGAGCCTGCAAAGGTGTGCAAAATAATACTGGTCTGCTGCATGCTGCACAACATGGCGGTGCGGAAGGAGGTGCCTCTCATCCAGGATGACGAAGACGATGACGATGACCAACGTCCGCCACCTGTGGAGGATCCTGGCCTGGGCCAAGATGCCAGTGATGATGAAGATGATGGTGACGTCCGCTCCCAGCTCATCAACTTCTTCACCTGAATGTGAGTTTCCAGTGTTGTTATTTGAATGTATGGAGGTAGCTTGGAATGTGTTGAGCCAGCTCTGTTGCTGTCTGAGTGTGTCTGTGTGCCACTTGACTGGATGCATGCTGTGATGTGTCCATTCTGGTGGTGTGTACTCCACAATAGGGTAGTACTGCTAACTAGTGTTTGTGTAGGTGTTTTGCAACATGTTTTGTGCATGTGTATTGCATTTCTCTACTGTTCTTCTGTGCTTTTGACTGTATCTTGTCTGTCCTTCCCAGGGTCCTTTGCCTGTTGTGTGGTCAACACTGACCCCCAACACCCAGAAGCCAACACCAGTGTGGAAGTTGACAATTCCCATCAACTGATGTACCACACATCCCTGGACTTCCATTCTCCAACACATTGTGAGCGTGTGTCCACTGTTATGTAGAATTACCGTGCAACTAGTATGGAATAAACGTGTTGCTGATGTGTAATGAACCTGTGCTACGCTTTGTTATGTGCGTTGTCTGTCTTCCCACATCTGAGTGACATCTGCTTACCTCACCTGTGGACTTGTTACCACTGACTGTGCTTGGTGTTGTGTCTGTGCATGCCAATGTAGTTCAGGTCAACATCATTGTGTGTGATGAGTAACATGGCCATGGTGAGTATGTTTTGTGTTGCCATAGTGGTGTGTCTCCCTCACATGTGTCACATCCCCATGACTCACCTTACGTTGGTCACATTGTTGCAGTATTTGGCATGCACTGTGTTGTGTAGCAGATCGACATCTCCCTGAACATGACAAGTTGGAATCACAACAGAGGCAAGTATGGTGTACTGGTGAGTTTATTTACAAACATGTGTGAGTGAAGTGCACAGGATGGTGGGCGCTGTACAGTGGTTTGGGAATCCAAAGTTCACATTGGAGTTGGAAGTGCTGGTAGATGAAATGTCCAGAGTAAAGTCCACAGTCATCTGCTACATTGGCCCAACATGAACCCTCCATGTAATGTGGGCGAGTTGTGTGCGATTGGACAAGGTGAACGGGTTGCGCACAAAAAACATTGTCCAGAACAGGTTTGGAGGCCCTGGGGGATGTGCTGGGACATCTGCCTCTCACATGTCCTTCTTCGGACAACCCCTCTTCTTCCGGGGGGAGGTTGCTCATGTGCAGGCCTCTGCGGTGCAGGGAACTCTCCGCCAGAGTCCTCCTCCCTCCCTGTGGTGCTGGCAGATGGTGTTGCAACAGATGTTGTGGGCACACAGGGGGGTGTGGACAGGTTGGTGTTGATCTGGCGGAGGCATTGTTGTATGTCCCGATGCACCGCAGTGATGTCATCCCACTTGGCCTCTATGCGGGCATGGTGGGTGACCTGCTCTTGTTGCATGTCCTTGAGGATCCCCACTACCTGGTCAAATCCTCCGGTGCTATCCTGGTACACATCTAAGATGCATGCCAGTTGGGGGTCATCATGCAGTCCAGACCCCTCTGCAAGGCGTGCCCTGTGCCTCCCACCCCTCCCAGCACCCCTCTCCACACAGCCAGGACCAGCGGCGGTACGCGCAGGTGACACTGGGACCCCTTGGGTGGTGTTGCTGGTGGTGTTGGCTGTAGCTTCCGGGGGGTCCTGTGTCCCTGTGCTGTGGGTGTTGATTGTCCTTGGTCTGTCCGTGTTGGCGTGGGTGCCCTGTCGGTGTCCAGATGCTGGAGGCGTGGGTACAGGGGGGGGCAGATGTTGCTGCTGCTGGTGCTGCATGATGGGTCACACCGGAGGGGCCAGGTTGGTCGTCGTCATCCGAAGAGGACAGTGAGAGAGTCAGAGCATAGAGCTCAGTGTCCACCAGAGTCTGGGACTGGGTATCCTCGTCATTTGGTGCTGGGTGCCCAGCACGACCTGTGTTTGGAAGAGACACACAATGTGATTTATGTTTCTACATGCATCGTTGGTTCACAAACATTACATTTTCTACTTTTTAAACAGATGCCTGCCTGTACACTGCTTTTTCCCAGCTTGTCACAGACAGAGTTTGATATTGTTTTTGGCCATTTGCCAGCATGGCCTTGTGCTCCCCACAACAGAGCCCAGTGTCAGACATCTTGTCAGTCCCTTCCCACTCCCTGTGAGGCGAGTATGGTTCAGTTTGATCTTGCTGGGCCATGTGGGTGGGTGTAGGTTGTCTGTGACTGCGAGTCCCATCATACTTTTGGCTATACCCCCCTTCCCAGCATGCCCATGCTTCCTCCCTCTTGACTCTGCTTCCCTGTGAGGGGGTGTGACAGCAATGGCAAGATGGCTGACTGTGAAATCCTGGTGTTTGTTTGGCTACAAGTCCCAGCATGGCCTTGTGCTTCCCACAACAGAGCCCAGTGTCCGATATCTTGTCAGTCCCTTCCCACTCCCTGTGAGGCGAGTATGTTTCAGTTTGATCTTGCTGGGCCATGTGGGTGGGTGTAGGTTGTCTGTGACTCCCATCATACTCTTGGCTACACCCCCCTTCCCAGCATGCCCATGCTTCCTCCCTCTTGACTCTGCTTCCCTGTGAGGGGGTGTGACAGCAATGGCAAGATGGCTGACTGTGAAATCCTGGTGTTTGTTTGACTACAAGTCCCAGCATGGCCTTGTGCTCCCCACAACAGAGCCCAGTGTCAGACATCTTGTCAGTCCCTTCCCACTCCCTGTGAGGCGAGTATGTTTCAGTTTGATCTTGCTGGGCCATGTGGGTGGGTGTAGGTTGTCTGTGACTCCCATCATACTCTTGGCTACACCCCCCTTCCCAGCATGCCCATGCTTCCTCCCTCTTGACTCTGCTTCCCTGTGAGGGGGTGTGACATCAATGGCAAGATGGCTGACTGTGAAATCCTGGTTTTTGTTTGGCTACAAGTCCCAAGTGAGCCCCTGTGCTTCACACAGCAGCACCCAGTACGGGGTATCTCTTGCTGATATTTCAATGAGGTGTGTGTCAATGCATTGTACCCGGTGAGTTGTGTGGAGTTTGTGTTGGGGGTGTGTCTCCCCTGCTGAGTAGTATGGTCAGGGCTGTCAGTCCTCCTTCCCATCATGAAACGTGCTTCCATTGTAGGGCGTGCAAGTTGTCTTTCAGGATGTCAGTCAGTGGTGTCCTGCTTCTGATTTGTACACTAGCCCTAGCAGGGCCTTGTGCTCCCCACAGCAGGACCCAGTGTCAGCCATCTTGTCAGTCATTTTCCACTCCCTGTGATGTGGGCATGTTTCAGAGGGGTATTGATGGGCCAATCAGGAGGGGGCATTATCTGTGACTACAGGCCCCGTCATGCTTTTGGCTACACTCACTTTACCTGCATCCCCACTATTCCTTCCTGACAGTCAGCTGCACTGTGAGGTGGTGTGTTTGTGGTGGCAAACTGTCTGGCTGGGTGTATTTGGCTTAGTGCTACTGGCTTGCTCTATTTGTTTGTAGGTTGGTGCATGTCATGACACAGTTCCCAGTCACTATGAGATGGCAGGTATTGTGTTTGTGTGACTGGCATACACATCTTGGGCTGATTATCTATTGGTTAGTGTAGCTTTCCTTGCGGTGCATGGTTTCACAGTCCCCTTGCCACAAAACCTTTGGTATGTTGTTTGTGTACTCACCAGGCTCTGGGATGTGTGTTAGGCCATGGACGCTCTCTGGTGGTAGGATGTCCCGCACCTTCTCCTCCCAGGTCCTGAAGTAGACTGGTTTGGCAGGAGGGTCACCGCCGGTGCGCTGACTCAAGACGTGATCTTTCTCAATGAGTTTCTTGACCCTCCTGCGCACATCATATTACCGGTTCTGGATATCGTCCTTTGTGCGCAACGTTGGTGCTTGTGCGTTCACCTTGTCCACAATCCTCGCCCACATCTTGGTTTTCTGTGAGATGGGGGTCCTTTGAACCAATGTACCAAACAAATGTGGCTCTACTCTGATGATCTCGTCTACCAGCACTTCTAACTCACTATCTATGAACTTTGGATTCTTATTTGGAGGCATGGTGATGGGTGGTGGTGGTGGGGGATGTGTGTGTGAGGGTGCAAGTGATGTTGGTTTGGTGTTGGTTTTGCTGTGTATATGTGTGTGTGCTTTTGTATGAGGTGCTGATGGTGTGTGAGTTGTGTGATGGGTGAGTTGTGAGTGTGTCTGTGGTTGCTGTGTACTGGTGTTTGCTGCTGGCTGTGTTTCCTGTTTGCAAGGGATGATGGTAGTGATTGTAGTCCTTTATATAGTTGGAGTTGTGGGTGTGTCTTTGTCCAATTATTTTTTTTGGGGGTATTTATTGGCTTAGTCATTGCTTGTTTGGTCCGTTTTTTGTCTTTTTTCCTATGTGTTTTGTAGGCATAAAGGAGACGTTCATGTGATGGAAACGGACGTTGCTGTTGCCTCGTGCGGGCTTCTCCGCCTCGTTCATGCTGCCTGTCTTCTGTGTTTGGTACACGTCGTTCGCGGCGGTCTCTATTGCTTGTGTGCCCGGTTGTCTGTGCGTGTCGGTCGTGCGGCTTGGTCTCCGTGTGAGTCGGTCTGGTTTTACACGCATTGCATCGTACTGCGCTAATCGTACATCGCGGGTACGGGTCGGTCGGGTTCATTCCGGGTTCGTGTCGGTTGGTGAAAATCACGTCGGTTTTCCGGCTCACTATTTTCCCTCCGGCTCGGTCATACGTCTTGTATTCCGTACGTGTCGGTTGTAATTCACTCACGTTGCATCGTACTGCACGGGTCGTACGGCGCTGGTCCGTGTCGGTCGGTATTCGGTCCGGGTCCGTGTCGGTCAGTTCGTTTTGCGTCCGGAATCGGAATCGGCCCCTTAACCCCTTCCATGCTGCGCAAATTCCGCCGCTGTGCTGACGGAATCTTGCGCGGGCGTGGTCATGACGGAACGGTTCCGTCATGAGCACAGCTCAACCGTGGCTCATGACGGAACCGTTCCGTCATGAGCACCGAAGGGGTTAATTTGATTACATTTTGGGTCTTTTAGTTCCGTAGTAGGTTGTGGGTTTATAGGGGAATAGGGTGGTAAGTAATTTAATTATAATAATTGAATGATTATTTTATATTTAATTATATTTATTTAATTGAAATTTAATAGTGGTATTTTTTGGATAATTGTATGTGTGGGTTTTATAGGGGTAAAAGGAGGAAAGTAATTTATTTTAAATTGATGAATAATTGGTTGTTAATTAATAATAATTAATTAAAAAACAATTTAGGTGCGGGTTGTGGGGTTAATAGGGGAAATGGCTGGGAAGTAATTAATTGTTAATTAGTTAATAATTAGTTGATAATTAATATTAATTAAGTAATTTATAATTAATTATGTTAATTGTTTAATTGCATTTCTTTTGGGGGTGTTGGTTTTGGGTTTATAGGAGTAATGGGTGTGGAGTAAATAGATTTTACTTCATTAATAATTAGTTGTTAAATTGAATTAAAATAAATCTTAATTGTGTTATTAATGTTTTTAAAGTTCAATTTTAGGTGCAGGTTGTGGGGATTGTAGGGGTAAAGGGTGGGAAGGTAATTCATTTTAGTGAATTATAATTTGCATTGCTTCCTTTTTCTCACATTTTCAGTAATCCCCTTGGCTTTCTATGGAGTGTTGTGTTTTCCCTGAAAACGGAATGGGTATTTTTTCTTTCTCCACTCAGGACATAATATTGGTGAGCGTACCCATTGGATTTTTGTGGAGTCCAACACAGAAAAGAGAGGGGGTCAGCCAGAGATAATCTTCTTGTATTGATGGTGCTTGCTTGTTAACCTGTCCTGTTCTTTGGGGTACTTATTCACTGTTCTTTTTCTTTTCTAATAGAGAAGCCTTTTGGGGTTTGCTTGGTGTCCTTGAGTAGTCTTGAGGAGAGCATTTTAGTGGTTATCCACTCCTGCCCTTGTATTCCTTTCAGTTTCCTACCTTCCCCCGGTGCGTTGTCTGCTCGTACTTTTACCTAGATGGGGCACGGAGGGTCAAGGCATCGGGAAGGGGAACAGGACTTTCTTCGTTCCTGCAGTACTTGAGATTCAGGTGAGTGCGGTTGGAACAGTGGGTTCTGGGTTTCGTAGGGGTATGGGGTGGGAAGTAAATCAATTTCAAGCACTTAATAATGAGAAAAATTGTATAATAATTGTTAATTTAATAATTTTTTTTTTTTTTAAAGTTTTATTGAATAATAATTCGGTTACAAGCACGGGCCTACAACCACCAGGGCCGGCCGCTAGGTACAGAATGAAATATACATTTATCAAGGCTGCAGTCAGTTCCCGGGGCTCAGCCCCGTAGTGGCTCCGGATAGTTCTAAAGGAACAGGAGACTTAAGTCCAACAGACACAAAAACTAAAAGAAAAACAAAAGGCGAGGCATAAGGGCAAACAGTGCGGGTCAGGCTTCCTCCGGGGAACTCCAGTTCAGACCATTAAGCAGCAGGCAAAAGGAAGGAGTACCGGGAGGCTGGGGATGGGGGGGGGGCCAAGGGAGATGAACGTCCATATGTAGTTATTCCAAAAGGTGCCAGGAACCGTCAAGGGTCAGGGGGACATGGCGATATCGGTGTCCACCAGGGGGGGCGTACAGATACCCCCGCGATACGCATTCCATTGCCCCCAGATTCTACCCCATGCCCCCGGCTTACCACGGGCCACATACACAGTCTTCTCCCTGAACATACACCAGTCCATATTCTCCTTCCATACTGACACGGTGGGCGGCCGCTGGGCGCCCCAAAGCTGCGCTATATCTCTCTTGGCAATCATGTTCCCCAGGGCTGCCCACCGAGTCTGAGCCGCGCTGTAATCATTGGGCTCCCACACATTCAGGACACAGCGACGCACCTCCGGCAGCAGCACAACCCCAGTGACCTGTCCCATAACCGTATGGACCCGGCGCCAGTAGTCCGCCACCTCGCGACACTCCCACAGGATATGGAGAAAGGTGGCGCTGAGCCCACAACCCCGCTTACAGAGCCCGTCGTCGGAAAATCCCATCGAGACCAAGCGAGGACCCGTCACATACACCCGGTGAAGAATCTTAAGCTGTACCAACCGGAGACGGGCTGGAATGGCGACCTCCCTGGGAGACGACAGTGCAGACTGCCAATCCTCGTCGTCCAATTCCACCCCATCCCCCGTCCAAGCCTCCCGAAGGCGCACAAAGAGGTCAGCCCGATGATTGATCAGTTTTTTATAAATTAAAGAAATAGTACTGTCAGGGACATGTCCGTCAAGTATGCGGTCCTCGAGGGGCGAGGAAACCGGGATCTTGGTCCCCTCCACAAAGACCGAGAGCAGGGCGTGTCGAACCTGGGCATAGCGGAAGAACTCCCTGTCCGTAAGCTCGTACTCGGCCTGAAGCACCGCGAAAGTCTTAACCGCGCCCTTATGCCACAGGTCTCCCACTTTGCTGATACCAATCGTGTCCCACTGGTCAAACCCCTTCGTAGTCCAGAGGCTGCCCAGGCGATCGGAGGCAAACAAAGGAGTAGCACATGTTAGTCGCTCACTCCAGCCCGTGGCCGCAGTGGCAGCCTTCCAGGTCCGCACCGCAATCTTAGTAGGACCCGTAAGGGTCCGGCCAGCCGAGCGGGAGTAAAGTGCCCTGTTATAGTTCCCGCCGGGAAGCAGGAACTTGTCCATCTCATACGCCGGATTCAAGCCAGGCGCATACGTGGCATGGTTAATAGCCGAAAGCTGCGAGGCCCAATAATACCTGCGAATGTCGGGAAGCGCGATGCCCCCGTCGTACCAGGGGAGAGTAAGCTTAGCAAGAGCAATACGCGCCCGCCCGTCCCACACCAGTCTCCTCTGCAGGCTCTCCACCTCCCGAAAGTAGGCCACTGGGATGACGTCGAAGGAGTTCTGGAGTGCATAGAGGAACCTGGGAAGGGACATCATTTTGAACAGTGCGGCCCGACCCAGCGGGGACAGGGGCAACCTGCACCACCGGGCCGTGTCCTCCCGCAATCGCCGAAGTGGACGCAGGAGATTCTGCTCATAGCGAGCCACCGGGTCCAGCGAAACGTATATCCCCAGGTACTTAAAGCCGCTCAGAGATACTTGGATCGGAAGCCGAGGCGGCAGGAGAGGAGGACCACCGGAGATAGGATAGACGCAGGATTTAGACCAATTGATCGTGAGACCCGAGTTGTTCCCAAAGGAAGTCAGAACGTCAAAGAGGACGTTGAGCGATTGCCGCGGTGAGGTGAGATACAGGAGAATATCGTCCGCATACAGCGAGACCCGGTCTTCGAAGCCCGGGGCCCACCGGATCCCTCTAAGCGAGGGCTCCCAGCGGAGCCAAGCAGCGAGTGGCTCCAGGGCGAGAGCAAAGAGCAAAGGGGACAACGGGCATCCCTGCCTCGTGCCCCTGCCGAGGGCAAAGGGCCGAGAGACCCGCCCATTCACCACCACCTGAGCCATGGGTCCCGTGTAAAGAAGCTTCACCCAGCCAATAAATCCTTCCCCAAAGCCAAATTTAGCCAAGACAGCCCAGAGGAATGGCCACTCGATGGTGTCAAAAGCCATCGTGGCATCCAAAGAAACCAGCACGGCCGGTTCGGAGAGGAGCTCCGCCCTGGCAAGGGCGCCGTGAAGACGCCGCAAATTAAGAGCGGTGTTGCGATGCGGGATGAAGCCGCATTGGTCCGGATGAATAAGATCGCACACGACGCTCAACAAACGATTGGCAAGGACTTTCGCCAGGATCTTAGGCTCTGCATTTAGCAGTGAAATAGGCCGGTAAGAAGTACAGCGGTCTCGCGGCTTGCCCTCCTTGGGGATCACGACTATCGTGGCCAAACGCTGGTCGGCCGGAAGGGAACCCGCCGCAAGAGACTCACGGAACATGCGACTGAGGAAGGGCGCAAGCTTATCAGGGCGCAATTTATATAGCTCAATGGGCAGACCGTTGGGACCCATAGCCTTGCCCGAGCGAAGGGAGCGGATCGCGGTCGCTATTTCATCCGCCGACAAGGGGGCGTCCAGCCGCTCACGGTCCTCAACGGACAGGCCGGGCAAGGCAATATCCCTCAGTAGAAGGCGAGAGTCGTCCTCATCCCTGTCAGTCACTGGGGAGTACACAGCCCGGAGGTGGTCGGCGAAACATTCCACAATCTCATCCGGCTCAGTCACACACACACCATCCGCAGCACGCAACTCCGGGACCACACGATTCACTCTCTCCTTCCTGTCCAGCCACGCGATCAACTTTCCCGCCTTGTCCCCGGCGTCGTACAGTCGACCCTGCTGCTCCCTATACATAGTTTTGGCCGCGTCAGTGACCAGGGACCTATATTCAAACTGTTTCAGGCTGAGGGCATGGAGCCCGTCCGGAGTGACATTCGCCTCCAAGGCCGACTCCAGCCCCGAGATGTCAGTCTCCAGCCTCACCACTGCCTCACTCTTGAACTTCTTAGCCACCACTATCTGGGAGAGGGCGTGTCCGCGGATCACGGTTTTAAAGGCTTCCCACAGGGACATTGCAGACGACACCGACCCCTCGTTATCAAGGAAGTATTGGTCCATAGCCTTAACCAGGCTGTCACGAGTCGTAGGGTCTCGCAGGTACCATGGGTTAATGGGAGCGATCCGCCCTGCAGACCGCGACCCGGTGTCAAAAAGAAGCCACAGCGGAGAATGGTCGGAGATACCCCGCGCCAGGTGCCTGACCTCTCGAATCCGACCAGTCTGCGCCGCGGGCATAAGGAAGTAATCTAACCTAGAGAGACTCCCATGCGCCCCCGAGTGAAAGGTGAACTGACATTGGGTCGGATGCATTAATCTCCAACTATCCACCAGGCCGAAGGTCTCCAACATCCCACCCAGCCATGCCTGGGCAGCGGGGAGGGTCCTTGGTGGGTGACGATCCAGTTCACCCGAAACCACAGAATTAAAGTCCCCGCCCATGAGCAGGAGGCTGTCCGGAAGGTCAAGCAGCATTCGACCCAAGTCAGTGAAGGTGGAGTTCTGGAGGCCCGGGGGGACGTAGACTGAAACCAGGGTAAGGGGCTGCCCCTCCCACCTCCCAATCAAACACACATAGCGCCCTCTGTCATCCGAGACTATCTTAGTGATCTCCACCGGAAGTGAGGTCCGCAGGAGAATGCCCACCCCCCTGGAACCAATTGTGAAACCAGAATGGGCCACGAGGCGGTATCCCCCCCTGTTCATTGCATGACAAACATTGCCAACCAGATGCGTCTCCTGGAGAAACACCACATCAGGAGTCAAACGACGCAAATATTGCAGTACTACACCCCGCTTGATACGGTCCCCCAACCCATTGACGTTCCATGACATAAGCCTCAACCCATCCCCCCCCATCCCCCCCAATAGATCAAGGGTCCCCCAGCCTGCAGCACAGTTCCCAGATGTGGACAAAAATCAATACCTCGCCCTATAAACAAAAAACACACAGCAAAACAACCCCTCCTCCCCCCCAACCCCACCCCAAATCCAACTCCCCCCACCCTGCACCCCTGCGGGCCAAAAACCCCCCCCAACTTGCAGTGTGCCTGTCGCCCCACTAACCCCATTCTACGAAAAGACCCCAGAGGAGGTAAGGAACCCGTCCCCGCCCGCCCCCCTCACTGGTCCTGGTGAAACACAATATACAAAAGAAATCAGACCCAACTGTACAGTGCAAAACGACAAAATCAAGGACCAAAAGTCATTCTAAAGGGGTCCCGTCACCAGCGGTGCCCGCAGAGGGTCCGGGAAGGCCACCTCCGTCCGGCAGCGAGTCCAGCCAGTCACTTGCGGCCACAGGAGAGTCAAAAAAGACTGTCCGATCCCCATGTTCCACTCGGAGTTTTGCAGGGTAGAGCATCGAATACTTTAGGCCCAGCTCGCGGAGACGACGCTTCACCCCTTGGAATCCCATCCGCTGTTTCTGGACCAGTTGCGTGAAGTCCGGATAAAAATTGATGGTCGAGTTCTCGTGACGAACCGGGCCGTGGGTCCGTGAGGCCTGCAGAATAGCGTCGCGGTCCCTGTAGTGGAACAGTTTGGCCACGATAGGCCTCGGGGGGGCCCCCGGCCGTGGCCAACCGCCCGGAACTCGATGGGCCCGCTCCACGGCAAAGAACTTACTTAGGCCAGCCGGGGACAACTGTTTCAGGATAAGTTCCTCGACCACGAGGTCAACCGGGCGGCTGTCGGAGGACTCCGGTACACCTATGACGCGGATGTTGTTGCGTCGGGCCCGTCCCTCGAAGTCCTCAAGCCGCCGGGCCATATGATCGTTGACCACCCTGATGTCTCCAAGCGCGGCCCGCAGATCCGACACCTCCGCACCGAGGGTGGAGGTCCGTGTATCGAGAGCCTGGACCCTCTCGTTAGTTTTGGAGAGGTCGGCCCGGATCAGGGTGACATCAATCGCGACAGTGTCGATCTTACGGGCCAGGGCCTCGTATTGCGTCGCGATGGTTTCCCTGATGCCATCAATGGCGCCCATAATGTCCTGCAGGGAAAGTTCCGTAGAGACGGTCGTGCCCCCCCCCGCAGTATCCGAGGGGAGGCCAGCAGCGCCAGGGGACCCCCTACCCTGGGTGTAGCGGTCCATGTTATTGCTCTGGACCGCTCCCCCGCGGAGGGAAGCCTTGGTCTTGCGCCCCTCGGGACCCCCTTTGCCCCCCATGTGAACACGGTCACTCAAGGGGACCTCCAATCAAGAGGTGCAAGGGCACCAGCCAGAAGACCACAAAATGTCGGTATAGGGGGTCCGAGGCGATAGGCACTCTAGTGGCAGGTGGAGGAAAACCTCGTGCAGAGGCCCAGGAAGCACCTCGCCACCCCGAGCGCACCCGCCCGCTGGTCTCCTGAAGTCCAAAACCGAAACCGAAAGTGGTGGATCGGCAACTGGCACCGCGCTGAAGCCGCTGTTGTTCAATTGCAGCCCGGCCCCACGGGTCACCTTCACCTCGGTCACCTCCGTCGGGTGGGTCCCAAAAGTTCCGACGACGACAACTCAGGATTCCCCGGTCCAATTTGATTTTTGAAAAGAGATATATGCTCAGCTGGTCTTCATCTCCCAGATTCCATAAACCACGTCAGGATATTCTCAGGATAAATTCCGAGGAGCAGAAAGGGTCCGGGGAGCCCTGTGCTCACGCGACCATCTTGGATGCGCGCTAGGCTCCTCCGTTAATTTAATAATTAATTGTGATGTGTGTTTTGTAGGGGTATATTGTGGGAATTACATTAATTATAATGGAATAATAATGAATATTTAATTAATGTGGATTAATTTGTTGATGAATATTTACATTAATACTGTGAATATTTTTTTAGGTGCCGGTTGTGACTTTTGTAGTGTTATAGGGTGAGAAGTAACTTAAATAATTTTATGTAATAATTTATGTTTTTGTTAATAAATAATTTCGAAATAAAAATACTCATTTGCATGAAAATGTATTTTGTATTTTTTATATAATAATTTTGTAGGTATTTGTGATATGTATTTAACATTATAAAATGTTTCTATTTTTAAAAATGTTTAAATCTATATATTTTTTCCAAACTATTTTTATTTACTTTGTTTTTAAAATAGTTTTTATTTTGTTGAAGATATTTTGTTTGTTTTTTAATGTTGAACTGACTGGAGTTGAAATAGTACATTTTACCCCTCCTCTATCCACCATTTTCCCTACTGTTTTTTTATTGGAGTGAGACTAGTACATTTTGCCTCTCCGCAATTCAGAACTTTCCCTACTGTTGTACTGACTGGAGTAGGAATAGTAAATTTTACCCCTCCACAATCCAATGCTTTCACTACTATTGTACTGACTGAAGTGGGAATAGTTAGTTTTACCCCTCCACAATCCAACATTTTCCCTACTGTTGCACTGACTGGAGTGGGAATAGTAAATTTTACCCCTCTGCAATCCAACGCTTTCCCTACTGTTGCATTGACTGGAGTAGGATTTGCTTTTTTTTATACATTCATTATACATTTCATTGTTGTGTTAAGTGTAGTCGTTATAGTAAATTGTAGTATTTTGTAATGTTATATTTTATGTAATTTTACATTTATTGTATTTTGAATAGTAAAGAACAAGTTACTTACCTTCGGTAACGATGTAGCTGTAAGAAACATTAGTTAGTTAGATTCCTCACCTTCGAATATCCCCAGGCATCAGACTGGATCCGGAAGATTTTTGTAGCAATACCCCTTGCGCGTCGCTAGGCGTCGTCTGCGGCTCCGCGTCCGTCGTTGCGTCGTGCGCCGGAATGACGTCGTCGGAGTACTTAGATGCCGCCCTCGCGCGCTGACATCAGTTCTTGTACATAGCTTTCCGCGCCAGGAACGCAGAGCCATGCAAGAGACCGACACTGGTGCCAAAAAATCTAGGGCCCTGAAAAGGAGAGCCTTAACCCTAGATGTCGGTTCGCAGAACGAGGAGGATGGGTGGGTCGGTGAGGAATCTAACTAACTAATGTTTCTTACAGATACATCGTTACCGAAGGTAAGTAACTTGTTCATCTGAAAGAAACACGTTAGTTAGATTCCTCACCTTAGAATAGATACCCAAGCAATACCAACCCCAGTGGTGGGTCTGCGAACCAAGATCACACCAGAAAGTCCTGGAGGACAGAATGGCCAAAGAAGCCATCCCTCCGGACTTGGCTGTCTAGGCAATAGTGCCTAGCAAACGTGTGCAGCGAAGCCCACGTCGCCGCCTGACAGATGTCCTGCAAAGGGACTCCCCGTCCCAAAGCAGTAGTAGCCGCCGTGGCCCGAGTAGAATGGGCTCGCAGCCCAACAGGAGGGTCCTTTTTTGCCAAGGAATAACAGATTTTTATACACAAAACGACCCACCGGGAGATGGTCCATTTGTGCACAGCTTTTCCCTTCTTAGCACCCACGTAGCCAACGAAAAGCTGGTCGTCCACCCGAAACTGTTTCGTGCGGTCCAAATAAAAGGAGAGCGCACGTTTTGGGTCCAGACGGTGGAGCCGCTCTTCCTCTTTGGAAGGATGCGGAGGTGGAAAGGTGGGCAAGGTGACAGATTGCCCAAGGTGAAAGGGGGTCACCACTTTCAGTAGAAAGGAAGGATGAGGCCGAAGGACAACCTTGTCCGGATGAACAGATAGAAAAGGAGGCTTGGACGACAGAGCCTGGAGCTCACTCACCCGTCTAGCCGAGGTGATGGCTACCAGGAAAGCAGTCTTAAGATTGAGAAGACGAAGAGGACAATTGTGAAGAGGCTCAAAGGGAGCGCACATCAGAAATGTTAGGACAAGATTCAAGTCCCACTGAGGCATTACGAAAGGGACAGGAGGGAACGTGTGATTAATGCCTTTAAGAAAGCGTGACATTACAGGGGACTTGAAAAGAGAGGGCTGATCAGGAAGCCGTAAGAAGGCAGAGATGGCAGCAAGATAACCTTTCAAGGTGCCCAGGGCAGAGCCCTGCCGGGCCAAAGAAAGAAGAAAGAGGAGAACCTCAGAAAGAGGGGCGGAAAGGGGATCCACAGTCTTTGCTATGCACCATGCCACAAATTTGTTCCACCGGCAGGCGTATACCGTCTTTGTGGAGGGACGCCTGGCTGCCAGAATGATATCACAGACTTCAGGAGGCAAGTCAAATGGCATCAACTGCCGCCGCTCAATCTCCACGCATGGAGGTGGAGGCTGGACAGGTTCGGGTGGAGGACCGTCCCCTGCTGCTGCGACAGAAGATCCTCCCGAAGGGGCAGACATATCGGAGGATCGGTCAACATACTGAGTAGCTCGGGATACCAGTACCTTCGTGCCCAATCCGGAGCCACCAAGATGACTTGGGCCCGGTCGTGCCTGATCTTCTTCAGCACTCTGGGCAGAAGTGGTATAGGCGGAAAGGCATACAACAGACCGCAACTCCACTCGCGACGAAAAGCGTCGCCTAGCGAGTGCCGCCTTGGAAATTCCAACGCGCAGAACTGCTGACATTGCGCGTTCTTGTCGGTGGCGAATAGATCTAACCAAGGCTCTCCCCACTGCTGAAAGAGACCTTGCGCCACCTCGGAGTTCAGACGCCATTCGTGATTCATCATGCACCGGCGGCTGAGTTCGACTGCTCTGGCGTTCAGAGAGCCCGCCAGATGTTGAACCACCAGGGTGATGCCCTGGTGTTCCAGCCATGTCCAGAGGCGCAGAGCCTCCTGAAAAAGGGTCCATGACCCCACCCCGCCCTGTTTGTTGCAATACCACATGGCGGTGGTGTTGTCCGTGAACACCTGCACGACACTTCCCCGGACAGAGGGAAGGAAGGCTTTCAGTGCAAGTCGGATCGCTCTCAGATCCAACAAGTTGATGTGGAGGCGAGACTCCGCCGGAGACCAGAGGCCTCTGATCTCCGCCTCTCCCATATGGCCACCCCATCCCAGGAGGGACGCATCCGTCACTACGACATGCTCCGGTAGGGGTAGGGAGAGGCTCTTGCCCGTGACCCAATCGCGGTCCGTGAGCCACCACTGCAACTGCTGTGCAGTGCCCTCCGAGATCAAGACATGGTCGGACAGGTTGCCGTGATGCTGGGCCCACTGAAACTTCAGGTCCCACTGCAGAGCCCGCATGCGCCGCCTGGCGTGATGCACTAGTAGGATGCAGGAGGCCATCAGCCCCAGAAGCCGCAACACTAGCCTGACCGAAACCCAGGATAGAGGCCGAAAGATGGGAATCAGGGCCTGTATATCCCGGACCCGCTGTTCCGGTGGATGGACCCGGAACTGCGCCGAATCGAGAACCGCTCCGATGAAGAGGAGCTTCTGAGAGGGGCTCAGGTGTGACTTCGGCACATTGATGGAAAACCCCAGCAAATGCAGGAGATCCGCCGTAGTCTGGAGGTGGGAGACGACTGTCTGGGGTGAGCCCGCCTTCAACAACCAGTCGTCGAGATAGGGGAAGACTGGAACCCCTGATCTGCGCAGATGAGCTGCGACCACCGCCATCACTTTCGTGAACACCCGAGGGGCACTGGTAAGGCCGAAGGGGAGCACGGTGAACTGAAAGTGCTCCTGACCCACCGTGAACCGCAGGAAGGAAATATGCGTCCTGCAAGTCCAATGCTACCATCCAGTCTCCAGGGTCTAGGGCAGCTAGAAACTGAGCCAAAGTCAACATTTTGAACCGTTCCTTCCGGAGGAAGGCATTGACGTTCCTGAGGTCCAAGATAGGGCGTAGGCCTCCTTTGCCCTTCTTGGGAACCAGAAAGTAGTGGGAATAACAACCACGACCTACTTCTGGGCTCGGAACGCGCTCGACGGCCTCTTTGGCCAAGAGGGCCGAAACTTCCTCTCGCAGAAGATTCAAATGATCCTCCGAGATACGGTGGTGCTGCGGTGGCATGGCTGGAGGGGTCGTTTTGAAGGGGAGGGAGTAGCCCCTTCGGACGATTTGCAGCACCCACCTGTCCGAAGTAATGGTACGCCAGTGGAGCAGGTGATGGCGAACCCGGCCTCCCACTGGCGAGGAATGGGCCTGAAAGCTCGGACTAGGAAGGCTTTGAGGCGGATGCTGCCGGGGTGGATGTGGACTGACTGCGTTGTCCTCCAGTACCGCCTCGGCGGAAACCACGTCCGCGTGCAGACTGGTTCTGCGGCCTTTGGCTAGGCGGACGTGAGGAGGTGCCCCTTCCTTGGCCACGAAAGGAGCGAAAAGCGGAAGTTCGTGGCCGCGGGCCGAGAGGCCCAAGGACTTGGCCGTAGCCCGGGAGTCCTTGAAGCGAGCCAGCGCACTGTCCGCTTTCTCACCATAAAGGCGAGCGCCATCAAAAGGCATGTCCATGAGTGTGCTCTGGACATCCCCTGAAAAGGACGTGGACCGCAGCCAGGCGTGACGTCGAAGCGCCACCGTGGTAGAAATCGCCCTACCCAGCGAGTCCGTAGTGTCGAGCCCACATCGGATGGCATGGCGCGCTGCATCTCTCCCATCAGCCAGAGCCGAGGAAAGCCGTGCCCGGGCCTCCTCCGGGCACAGTGGCAGCACGGCCTCCACCGTATCCCACAGAGAGTGGGAATAACGGTCCAGTCTCTTGGAATCCCGGTCCGGAGGAGCGGACGGGAAGGAGGATTGGGAGGTAGAGGCCTGGATAACCAGACTCTCAGGGGTGGGGTGTTGGGACAGAAAACTGGGGTCGACCGGAGCAGGGCGGTGGCGCCTGGCAACGTTCCTATCCACAGGAGGGACTGTGGAGGGCTTGGACCAGGTGCCCTGCAGAACGTCAGTGAGGGCCTCATTGAATTGCAGCAGAGGCTCAGTGGAGCATGCGTCAGACTGAAGCACCTCAGTGAGGATGTTAGTCCTCACAGCCACGGCAGGCAGCTCAAGCCCAAGGGCCGTGGCCGCCTTGCGCAGCACCACAGAAAAAGCTGCACCCTCCTCCGAAGCCACAGTCGGAGGAGAGATGAATCCAGTGTCCGGTGAGGTATCCAATCCACTGGCCTCCCCCAGTTCATCTGCCCAGTCCTGAGAAAGTTGCCCTTGAAGGGCCATAGGGTCCTCAGACCCCTCCCAGTCGCCCCCATCATCCGATTCCTGGTAAACAGGAGGAATGATCGGAGCCGGTCGATAGACAATATGTGTCTCTAGCGGCGTCGGATGCGGCGTCGGGCGGCGCCGCATCGGCGTCGGGACCGGACAGGGGCTGAACCGGGGATCGACGTCGACCGGAGTCGGCGTCGGGGGTGGTACCGGTGCTGGCGCAGGCGGAGGAGGCATGACGAGGTCGATCGGCGTCGACGGGGGCCCAGGCTCGGGCCCCTCGGGGACCTGCGGCGTCGGGGCCGGAGCCTCCAACGGCGCCGGGGCCGGAGCCGCCGGCATGCGAGGTCGCCCAGTCGAGTCCGCGGGGCCCGAAGGCGCGCCAGCGGGCGTCGACGGCGGGGCCAGGCTCCTCATGGCCGAGAGGAAGGCACTGACCTCCTTCGGCGTCGCGTCAATCCCAGGGACCGGCGGGTATGGGGATTTGCGCGGTGCCTGCGGCTCCAGTGGAGCCGTGGGGGTGGAACCACCCGGACCCTCGGCCGAGTCGCGCGACCGGCGAGGGGAGTCCGAAGAGCGGTGTCGCCTCTTGGACTTCTTAGAGCGCTTCGACTTATCCGAAGACTTCGAGCCAGACGAGCGACGATGTCGAGTGCGGCTCCGCGACCGATCCTTGGACCTCCTCCTGGACCGGGATCGAGAGGGGCGTGGAGCCAAGTGGCAAAGCTCGAGAAGCTTGCGGGACCGCTCCCGCCTAGCTTTCGAGGTCAGGGCCATATAGTCGGAGCACGACTCCGCATCGTGGTCGAGGCCCAAGCAGTACAGGCACCGGCGGTGATGATCGGTCACCGACATCAGTCGGTGACAGTCGTCGCAGGCCTTGAAACCAGGCATCCTACCGGCACCAGAGTCGAAAGTGACCAAAAAGAGTCGAAAAAGTTAGTCAAAAATTGACTAAAGGGGTAGCTCTCCCGGATCGGCGCTTACTGGCGCGGAAAAAAGAAGAACTGACGTCAGCGCGCGAGGGCGGCGTCTAAGTACTTCGACGTCATTCCGGCGCACGATGCCAACGACGGACGCGGAGCCGCAGACGACGCCTAGCGACGCGCAAGGGGTATTGCTACAAAAATCTTCCGGATCCAGTCTGACGCCTGGGGATATTCTAAGGTGAGGAATCTAACTAACGTGTTTCTTTCAGATTCTTGTTTTTTTGGGGGGTAAAATATTTTGTTACAGTTGTTTTGTTTTAGGTGGGAGTAATTATGTTTATATTTATTAAGTTTAAAAAAAATCTTTTTAATGTGGTGGGAAATGTATATATATTTATTTTAATTTGTAAAAATGTATTTTATGTAGCAATTTATATAATTATGTGTTTGATTTATTATAATAATATTATAATTTGCAATATTCTTTGTTTGCAAAGTGTTTTTAATTAAATTGTAAAGTATGTGTGTTGTTTAGTTTTTATTTAAAATTAAATTCATTCCCTGTTTAACATTTCATGTTTTGGTATTTTTAAATATGCTTACATATATTTTTGATAATGTTGTGCCATTTAGGATTTTTCAAATTATATTATTAATTAAAATAGTTTATATATGTATAATTATATATATGGAAATATATATATGTGTGTGTTTACAATTTTTAAGAGCAGTTTATTAGTTGTATTTGTTCAAATATACGTTTAATTATATATATTTTTTATAAACTAAAGTTAGTTTTTAATATATGTTGTAAATAATATTTTAAATTATATATATTTTGAATTCGATATTTAAAACTACTATAGTATTGTAAACTATATATTTTTATGATATTTTTATATTTACGTGTTTAAGTAGATGGAGTCTATGAGGTCAATTAGGATGGCAGTCGGAAAACCAGTCTGACCGCCGTGGTAGCGGAAATTAACCATCCGCATGTACCGCGAGAAAACCCGCGGTCAGATTAGGATGAACCGCCATAAAAATCCGACCACGGCGGACGGATTCCACAAAAGACCGCCGGGAGAGTGCGGAGCAGGTGAAAATCCATCCATGATGGTCGGATTTTCTGCGGAAAGACCCCAAACCGCCGCACAGCCAGCGGATTGCCTGCACGTTAAATTAGAATACCATTGCGGTGACAGCGGAACGATCCGCTGTTTCTGACTGATGCGATCGCAACTATTGATGAATGGGAGAGCTGGTGGAAGGGCTGTTGTATTCCGACTGCCGCGGTCGCTCCAGAAGAGTAATGGCGGTCGACAAAAAAATCACACCACCGGGCTACAAAGTGTGCCCATTAACCTGGCTCAGCCTAAAAAAAACACCTAACACACCCCAATGACACATCCCCATGGCAAGTAAAAAATAAAAATCCCAGGTCAACCCACAAAACACACCTGAAATCAATACTCCATTTTGACACACCCACATAGCTGAGTATAAAACCAGCCCCTTCCCTGACCAGAATCCTTTGCACTACTCCACTACTGAAGGAACCAACCCCGCAGCACAAAGGAGAGGCTAATCTGCACACATCACACCATCACAACAACACACACACACCACACACACATCACCACCACCACTTTCACACCTGCACCTTTAACCATTTGCACATCACACACCATGTCACAGAAGAAAATGCCCAAATTCACTGACAATGACTTGTCAGTCATGGTAGATGAGGTAATCAGAGTAGAACCACTTTTGTTTGGAAGCCTGGTCCAACAGACACCACAAGACACTAAAACTCAAATGTGGGCAAGGATAGTTAGCAAGGTAAATGCAGTAGGGACCAAATTGTGCTCCCAGAAGGAGATGAGGAAGCAGTGGAATGACCTCAAGAGCAAGGTGAAAGAGAGGATCAACAAGAACCTTAAGCTAGCTAGGATGACTAGTGGTGGCCCTCCCATTCCAATAAGAACATTCATCGAATGGGAGAAGAAGGTGCTTGCCACACAGCATCCAGAGAGTCTCACAGGAATAGCTGGGGGAGTGGAGGTAAGTATCAACAAATGTCTACCATTACACTGCTATGCACTGTCTTGCACACCTACAAAGCGACACCTCCTAGGCCAAAATGCATTCATGTGCATTACACTCTCCCCAACACATGTCTCACATATTCCAACATTTACTCCTGATTCAACCCAAAGGTAGCTAGCAAGATTACCATAGGGGCATGTATACAGGCAGCCAGCACTACAAGTCCCACCAGGCCCCCCTGTCCCAAAGCTGAGACAGATGGTACACTCCCCACACTCACAACCATGTGGCAGCCATTGCATTTCACTCATCAAACTAACAGGTAGGTAGCCATCTCAACAGGGAGGGGCTTTGTGGGTAGGAAGACTGCACTACAAATCCCACCAGGCACCCCTGTGCCGCAGCTCAGCAGGATGGAGCACTCCCCACACCTACAACCATGTGGTAAGCATTGAATTTCACTCATCAAACTAATAGGTAGGTAGCCATCTTAACAGGGGGGGTCTTTGTGGGTGGGAAGACTGCAATACAACTCTCACCAGTCCCCCTGTCCCACCGCTCAGCAGGATGGAGCCCTCCCCCACCCAGAAGCATGTGGCAGACATTCCATTGCTCACCTTCACCAAACAGGTCGGTAGCCATCTTATGCTTTCTTGTCCCACCCCTGAGCAGGATGGAACACTCCCCCATTCAAGAGCCATGTGTAGCCCATTCACTTCCTCTGTTCCACTTCACAGGGAGGCAGCCATCTTAACAGCGAAGGGGTATGTGGGTAGGAGACCAGCACTCCAACTCCCACCAGGCACCCATGTCCCACAGCTCAGCAGGATGGAGCACTCCCCCTCCACCCAGAAGCATGTGGCAGACAATCCATTGCTCACCTTCACCTAACAGGTAGGTAGCCATCTTAACAGGGAGGGGTGTTTGCTCACATCAAACTTACAGGTAGGTAGCCATCTTAACAGGGAGGGGTGTTTGTGGGTGGGAGGCCTGCACTTCAACTTCCACCAGTCACCCTTGTCGCAAAGCTCAGCAGGATGGTACACCCCTCGAACCATGTGGCAGGAATTCCCGTCAACTGTGTCACAGAACAGGTAGGTAGCCAGTGCATGCACCCTGCCATTACTCTCAAAAGACATGGAGCCATATGACCACACCAGCCATCACATGTATGTCAGCCAACTTTGCATAGATCCAATTCTAGTGTACTAGCAGAAATGTGTATTTAACTGTCACAGAAATTTTTGTTTGACTCACCAAATCACATGTTGAAGAAATCGAGGCCACAATCCTGTACAGCACTGAATGTCTTGTGTAAGTTCAATGGGGGCAGAGCATCAAGGCCCATATGAACACAAAACATCATAGGAACAGCTAAACCAAACAAACACTGAAAGGGTTTGTGATGCACCTCCCTGTAGGTAAAGACACGGGTCCTTACGTTATATCCCTCCTACGTTTAAACAGAAATAATGAGCCTTATGCTCTCACAGTGTGCAACACCACTGCCCCTGCCGTTCCTGAGGGGCAGTTAGAATAAACAACATAAACCTTGCCAACTATAGGTTGCACCACACAGTCCCAATTTCCATCGATAAATAACCTTACGAATGTCCGTCCAGTGTTGATAATGTTCAGAATTCTTTATTCTTCTTTCTGGTTGAAAATATACACCAAACAGCCAACGCTTTTCGTTCTATTAGAAGAACTTCATCAGGGCTGTACAAAACATTTAAAAACAACTATATAATACAAAATAATACATATAAATAGATACAAATACATTTGATACAGAATACAAAGACAGAAGACATTTACTTAAAACATTTTTTCTTAATCCACCTTTCAACAGCCTTATTTAACATTTATTAACAAAGTCAACTCTAGCTCCTTTGTTCATTTAAACCTTCCTGATAAGAACAAATTCCAACTTGATAATCATAAGTCATCTCATACAAGACCCCAAATAAATTTCCTATTGAAGCTTATTCATTTATTAAGATCCATTTGTAACAGGGACAGCTAGTAAGTGAATATGCCACCCAATATCAGGCCAAACATTTCTCCTCCTATTGGTGGTCCATGGCATATGGTCATGATTCAAAAAGTAATAAGGAGAAGAGAGAACAAAAGAATAAAATAATATATATATATTTCGTAAAAGTACTAGCACAGCCGAGAGGCAGGAAACCCGAGAAAAAAGGAGAAAAGAAAGCTAAGAAAAAACCTCATTCCCCAGACCAGAACTGCATAGTAGCAATTTGACGTGTTATTTTTCATATTTGGTTGCCCGGATAAACTCAGTCCTGAGCACAAACCCTTCTATGTAAAGGAACAGTAATACACCTACCGAATATATTGTTGCTTACAAATTTCAGCCCGAAGGAAAAAGTAATCCGGCTTGTTCAACTATGAACTCCCAGTTTAACGTCACCTCCGTTGAGGTGAGTACAGGCAAGGACAAACTATGTCTGCTATACCTGCAAAAGTATAGGAAATCGATTTGTTTAAAAATCTTATCTATACATCACTATCCCAACAATACATATAAGCTAAATGTAATTTTTCTACACTCGTGTCGCGATGTGCACTCCCTCCAATAAGCATGTTACAGCGATTCTGTCCCCACTAAACTACACATAGGCATCAGTAGAGAACACCGCCTTACCTATTAGGCTACTTTGTCGGGCGAAAGTCCAACTCCGACGACAGTACAATGTAAAAAGGCTAATGTGCCTAAAAAGAAATTGTAAACAATAAATACAACTCAACTAAAAGACCACTGATTATAAACAATTCTAAATGTAACTCAATATAGAGTAAAAATGCGTCTGGATGCCACCAACAAAAGTTGAAAGCTTCAAGTCCCAACAGTCGGGTCAAAAAACTATGCCAGTCATTAAGTATCGAGACGGGCCCGTAAATAATGATCACTTCATGTTAAGATCCTGAATTGATGTAGTTTAAACGCTGTCTATTATGTAGTCCCTGCCATCACATACTTATCTTGCCAACTTATACTCATTACATTTCACCGAGCTCGACTCATGTCAACCTTATTTGTAATTAAGTGTACCCGAGTAATTTGGCGCCCTAGCTCGTTATAATAGCTCGGTAACCACTCACATATATCATATTGGTTTGATCGTGTATGGAAACACATTCGAGAAACCAACTCGTCAAGTCGTATGCTCCGAAGCGCAAAAGAATTTACATGCCCAGTATGTCGGCCAGAGACGTCCTAGGGACACATTTTAAATTAGCAGTCCCCCGTACGTAAAAACAATCCAACATGAGGCATTACGCCCAAGCCTTTATTCCCCGTGGTCATTTCAAAACACAAATACCAACGACTCCCACACTCACCAGAGTGACGCGGTCTCGGGCTTTGAAGCGTGAAACTTTTCCAGTGCTCGAAGAGGATGCCCAATCCTTCTCCCCCTATTTGAGCACTTGATCACGTTAGATGACGTCACCTGCCATACTATCGCTCATCGTTGCACGTAATGAGGGGGTAGTCTTAAAATTACTTAACTCCTTCTGCAGTCAACGTATCTTAAACCCCTAGGGAGGGTCAAAACATGTACTCGAGTTTTCCTTCAAAATAACGCCATGATTAATTGATAAGCAGCACATCGGATCGACAACAATCTGATCCCGAGACAGTTTCATTAGACTCTTATACAACATTCACTGGAGTGCAGAAAAAGACATTTTCCGCCACCGCCAGCAACGCGGATGTGCCTCTGCCCGCCATCCTAATGAGCCCCTAAATGTTTGCATACCTCAATATTTTTTACACCTACATTTTTGTGGTCGATATTTTGTCTATGAACCCATAAAAAGAAACCTAGAAACAGTGGAATACATGTGTTTCAGACTGCATGCTCTCTAAGTATCTGTACAAGAAGGTGTATGTATTCCTTTCTGCTCATAATACAGGTCTCGTGGGTATTCAACAGTCTATTTGAAGGGTTCTGTGACACCTACATATGTAAGACATGTCTTCCTCTGCGACCGAATGATAGAGCGGCACTGAGAAGATTTGTGCACCTGTATGAGGAGCTACCAGTTTTTAATGTTAGGATCTTCAGATGCACAGCACGTGTCAGAATACATGTACAAGTAGTCACATACCTGAGTCATGAAAGCATAGAGACCTTTAAACTTGACAGAGTTATTCCTATTGCAAGCAGACACCTAATTGTATATGGCCTACTTCAAGTGTACCTTTCCAGAGACTCATACGAAGTAGCCTAATCCCTTATCCCTCTGCCAACATGACTTAAACCTCACTTTTCTCTGGCAACTTCAGTATTCACCAACTGCTCAGAATGCTGGGCCTAGCCAAATATAACAGTGACATGGGATGGGTTGCTGTTTTATAAGTCTCACCATGTTTCCGAAGGCTTCAATGCGTGTGTCTGTGCCTTTTACTAGTGACATGATACATAAAAAGAATCCTAGAAATATTGAAATACCTGTGTTCCAGATCACATGCTCTCAACGTTTCTGTAGAAGAAGGTGTATGTATTCCTTTCTGCCCGTAATAAAGGATACATGGGTATTCAATAGTCTATTTGAGGGGTTCTGTGACACCTACAGATGTAAGACATGTCTCCCTCTGTGAGCAGATGATGGAGCGGAACTGAGAAGATTTGTGCACCTATATGAGAAGCTATCCGCTTTTTAAGCTAGGATTTTCAGACGAAAAGCACATGTCGGAATACATGTACAAGTAGACACATACTTGAGTCATGAGAGCACGCAGACTTTTAAACTTGACAGAGTACATTGTTGGGCCTAGCCAAACATAAAACTGCAACCCTTCCCATGTCACTGTTGTCTCACTATGTTTCCGAAGATGCACCCACTTCTACCACTGTACAATCTTTATGCACCCTCTGCCACTCCCACACAACCATTCACAAACCTATTCACAAAGCCATACCAGTACTTACACACCCACTCACTGATTCATTGATCTATACAAACATCCACTCGCTCTCCAATACTGCCACTCCTAGACATACTCACTCACTAATACAGCCATTGACACATCCACTAAACATTGCTGTTTTGCATTTGGCTAGGCCCATCATTCTGAGCAGTCTGTAAATATTGAGAGTGCCAGAGAAAAGCGGGGTTTAAGACATGTTGGCAGAGAGATTAGGGATTAGGCTACTTATTACGTGTCTTTGGAAAGGTACACTTAAAGTAGGCTTTATAAATGTAGGTGTCTGCTTTCAATGGGAATGCACTCTGTCAAGTTTAAAGGTCTGCATGCTCTCGTGACTCAGGTATGTGTCTACTTTTACATGTATTCTGACACGTGCTATGCGTCTGAAGAATGTAGCTTAAAAAACTGTCAGCTTCTCATATAGGAGCACATATTTTCTCAGTTCAGCTCCATCATTAGGTCACAGAGGGAGACATGTCTTACCTCTCTTGGTATCACAGAACCCCTCAAATAGACTGTTGAAAACCCATGTGCCCTGTATTCTGAACAGAAAGGAATACATACTCCTTCTTGTACAGAAACTTAGAGAGCATGCAGTCTGAAACACAGGTATTCTACTATTTCTAGGTTTCTTTTATGGGTTCACTGACAGAATAACGACCACAAAAATATAGATGTAAAAAATATTGAGGTAAAAATATAGAATGCAAAAATATAGACTCCTTATACTTAAACAGGTAAATACAAAAATATTTAAAAAAATATATTGGGAGAGGAATTGGCCTAACAGCTAGGGCGGTCGACCTCGAATCTGGGGAACTGGGTTCGAGTCTCGGCAACGACGCTAAACATCCTGTGATTTCCGGGCAAATCACTTAGTCTCCCCGAGCCTAACAAAAAATAAAAATCTGTGTTATTTTCAGTACATTTCTAAGGTTTTTGAAATGGTTATTTCTATCTATAACGTCCCTCATATCTCTGTTTTTTCAGAGATTTTCTTTTGTTTTTTGAACAGTTTAATTTATTGAAGAATGTTTTCACTATTTTTTTGCAGGTTTCTTTCCAAGATTTGGTTTGTATTTTTACAGTTTTTTTTTAATTATCAACACTTTTTAAAAATATATATAACATAGGGTATTAAAGATTTATAGTATTATTTACTTGAATGATTGCATTTTTAAAAATAATTAAGTATTGCGCTATTGTTCAAAATTTTAAAGTGTATGTTATTATGTGAGAGAATTATGAATAGTAAAAGAGATATTGTTTTTAATATCTCAAAGTAATTTTATTTTAATTGTATAAATGATGTATTGTTGTCTCATTATGATAAATATCTTATTTATATCTTTTTTTTTGTATAAAAAACAAGAGTCGCGCACCGATCACAAACTGACGCCGTGGGTGCGTGAATCTGTTAAACAAATGTCACTCCCAAAAACATATTTAGAACAAATTAATATATTTTCATCACAAAGAGGTTTTTTACTAAGCGCAAAAAAATAGTATTGTAGAAGTTATAAATTTGTTTTGAAATGATTTAAACAGATTTTTAAGGACGCAATGGTATTGCGCAGCTTTCGCGGATCTTCGCATTCGGTGCGCGAATCCGTTACACGAATGTAAGCATAAAATGCGTAGTAACACTGAAATAATATATATTTTAAACAAATAGCTTTATTATTGAATCTCACAAAATAGTGTTAATGAAGTTATAAAATATTTTGAAGATCTTTAAAACACATTTTTGTGTTCGCAGCACCACCGCGCACCGGTCACGAAGGAGTTGCGAACTCTGCCGGCACGTATTTCAGGGATCGCGTAGTAGTCACAACTCTGGCGTAATTTTAGAGTATGAAATATCAATCTTGCAATTTTAAATATCTGTTTTGCTTAAAGACTTTCCACTCAAATAATTTCAAACACAATTTGCTAATAACAATGTATACTTATAAATTGAATTTAGCTCATTTTACGGGTCCGCGATGGGTAATTTTTACCCTCCCGCTATCCAACGCTTTCCCTACTATTGCACTTACTGGAGTAGTAATAGTAAATTTTACCCGCCCGCTATCCTACGCCAAAAACATTGAATATTTTTCATTAATATTATGTTAATATATCTGTATTCATTTTTTTTTACTTACATTAATTATTTATTCATTTTAAAGTTATTTAAGTATGCCAGCTAGGATCCTCCTTAGAAGACAGTGTCTGCTCATACTTCCCTCTGGGACATACCGAAGCAGGGAAAAAGAAAACAGGGTCATCTAACCAGAACAGGCCAGCACTTACCGGAGGACTTTGAGCACCTTAACCAAAGAGCCACCAATGGGAGGTTCGCAGCCGACAACCCTCCAGCAGTCACCCACTACTCTTCAACTACAAGCACAACAATAGATTACACTTTTGTCTCCCTTTCCCTGTTCAAACAGGTCACTTCATTCCACCTGCGAGACAATGGCGTCAATGACTACCGACCCTAAGACATCTCAATAAAAACAACTATGCCCATTTTCGAACGGTCACAGGATGCAACTGAGTCAATATCTTAAATCAACTATAAGAAGATCAAATTTGCACAGGCAACAATTGGGCACCTTTTGCAATCCACCACATCTCTCTTCGAGGCATGGTCCGGAACAAGCAAATTATATTATTCACCACCAACATGGCAGAGACTTTTGCAGTTCCACTCAAACCGAATGGGCACCTAAACAACAACAGGATGGGGTGCATCCCAAAAACGAAATGGGTCCAAATGAGAACGCCAAACGAGTGATCGATCGCACGCTAAGGTCTCTTCGCCATAACTTAACTGACAACGCTTCTCTGACATTACTGCGGCAGCAAAAATCACATCTAAAGAGATTGAAATGGGCTGCCAACAGGCAAAGAGGTCCACCAAGAGGCACTCCGCAAAACTACTGGCCCAGAACTAAAAAGACACACAATTGGAAACCTGCCCGCCATCCATGTAGATGAAGGCAACTTCTCAGTGCCATCTCCAACAAAAGTGAACACGACACTCATACCATCTCCAGCACTCAACATCACAGCAATTAGAAGGCAAATTGGCAAAGGCTGGAGGGAGGAGCCCCTCCTGGCATTATTCAAACAAAATGCAGAACTCTGGGAGCAGCATTAGAGCCTCTCTTTTCCTAAATAAGGCAGGATGCCACAAATCCATCCTCCTGTTAAAAACAGCTACAAGTAACTGCCTAATAACTATTGTCTAGACACTCTCTTAGACAATGAGTCAAAATACTTTGCAGGAACATTATTAGAAGAACTCTTGCCGTGGCCAACGAGAGATCAATCATACTGCTGAATCAGACTGGGTTATCAAAGTCAGCCGGTACTAAGATTGTTTTCTTTGTGGCATAGTTGGGTATGGAGGGTGGTTTCCGGGTGGGAGGTGGGGTAATGGGTCAGTTGAGCGGACAACGCTCCCCTTGGGCACAATAGGTCGGAGGCTAGGAATGTAATGCTCAACACTGTGATAAACTGGTGGCCTCCTTAGTTGTATTGCGACATTCTTGATAAGCTTCGTAGACAACGCCATGATTGGCACAGATGGCGCACAATGCCTGCACTGTATCCTGAGCTCTCTGTATAACTAAAATGCTCAATGTAATGTGTACTATGATGTACCCACTTGAAAATCCCAATAAAGTTGTTTAAAAAAAAAAAAAAATCAAAGTCAGCCGGTACAACAACAAACATCTTGGCTATGTCACTGCTAATTGACAAGGCAAAGGCATAAAAAATGCAGTTACACCTAAGCCTTATTATTACAAAGCTGCCTTCGACCAAGTGAATTGTGGCAGACTTTGGAGTAAATTGGCATGTGGGGGATTCCACAGACTCTGCTGAACCTGTTAATCGCCCTCCATACAGATACTTGGATACAGGTAAAGCTCGGAGACGGTTCATTTTATCAAGACACATACCGATGAGTAAGGGGCTCAAGCAGGGATGTATCTTGGCTCCAATCCTATTCAATCACTTTTTGGCAGACTTGGTACCGTTATTGAACGCCTGTTATTCCCATCCCCCTAGACTAGGAGGCCTAGCGCTGTCAAGCTTTCTTTATGCGGATGTAATAGTCCTGAAAAGCCACACGCAGGTCAGCCTACAGAACCTCCTCATCACAACACAAGAATATTCTGAAGCTAACGGCCTAAACATCAATCTTGAGCAAACAAGGACAATGACAATTGGCAAAAACTACAAGAAACCACTGGCCTGGTTCTGGGGCAAAACACGTATTGAAGCAACAACGGAATACAAACACTTAGGGGTGATCATCGACAAGGGAGGTCACTTCATCGCCCAGAGAGATTTGATCAAAAAGAAAGGCCTTGCTTTGGCAGTCACATTAAAGAACCTTAGCTCAAAATTGAATGGTCCAATGCTACTCCCCTTAGTTCGAGTAATACAAGCCAAACTTATACCAAAGATAGCTTATGGCAGCAAACTACAGAGGGACACGGATGCTAAAACCCTGGAGAGCACTGTAAGAGGTTCGTACATAATCATCTCCAGCCTCCTAAATCACCGTTCGCCAGCACAGATCAGGTTGGAGTTTGGACTACAAAGACAGGCCTTGGCAAAGCAAGGAGCCTTCATTATCAGCTGGGACACAACCGGAAGACACAACCGGAAGGCACGACCAGAAACCCTCAATCACTACCTATGGTTAGAGCTGCAACAGAGAGTCTCATCACCCGCCATGACTTACCTCAATGAATGCCTACACAACACAGGGCTCCTACAGCTCTGGGAATCAACTATCAGCAATGCTGCGTTCTAAAAGCTAATGTGGAAATCAGAAAAAATCTTTATCGCTGGTTGAAGACAGAGCTGCAAAAGAGGCAAAGAGGATGACTTTGACTACTTACACTGCACGGGCACCTCAAAAATACTTCAGTCTAGGCTACACAAAAACCATTAAAGCCAAATTCCAGAAATATTGACTGGGGCTACTACCATGCGCTTAGCACCTTCCGCACAGGCATGGGGACAGTGGACAACGCTCCCCTTGGGCACAATAGGTCGGAGGCTAGGAATGTAATGCTCAACACTGTGATAAACTGGTGGCCTCCTTAGTTGTATTGCGACATTCTTGATAAGCTTCGTAGACAACGCCATGATTGGCACAGATGGCGCACAATGCCTGCACTGTATCCTGAGCTCTCTGTATAACTAAAATGCTCAATGTAATGTGTACTATGATGTACCCACTTGAAAATCCCAATAAAGTTGTTTAAAAAAAAAAAAAAATCAAAGTCAGCCGGTACAACAACAAACATCTTGGCTATGTCACTGCTAATTGACAAGGCAAAGGCATAAAAAATGCAGTTACACCTAAGCCTTATTATTACAAAGCTGCCTTCGACCAAGTGAATTGTGGCAGACTTTGGAGTAAATTGGCATGTGGGGGATTCCACAGACTCTGCTGAACCTGTTAATCGCCCTCCATACAGATACTTGGATACAGGTAAAGCTCGGAGACGGTTCATTTTATCAAGACACATACCGATGAGTAAGGGGCTCAAGCAGGGATGTATCTTGGCTCCAATCCTATTCAATCACTTTTTGGCAGACTTGGTACCGTTATTGAACGCCTGTTATTCCCATCCCCCTAGACTAGGAGGCCTAGCGCTGTCAAGCTTTCTTTATGCGGATGTAATAGTCCTGAAAAGCCACACGCAGGTCAGCCTACAGAACCTCCTCATCACAACACAAGAATATTCTGAAGCTAACGGCCTAAACATCAATCTTGAGCAAACAAGGACAATGACAATTGGCAAAAACTACAAGAAACCACTGGCCTGGTTCTGGGGCAAAACACGTATTGAAGCAACAACGGAATACAAACACTTAGGGGTGATCATCGACAAGGGAGGTCACTTCATCGCCCAGAGAGATTTGATCAAAAAGAAAGGCCTTGCTTTGGCAGTCACATTAAAGAACCTTAGCTCAAAATTGAATGGTCCAATGCTACTCCCCTTAGTTCGAGTAATACAAGCCAAACTTATACCAAAGATAGCTTATGGCAGCAAACTACAGAGGGACACGGATGCTAAAACCCTGGAGAGCACTGTAAGAGGTTCGTACATAATCATCTCCAGCCTCCTAAATCACCGTTCGCCAGCACAGATCAGGTTGGAGTTTGGACTACAAAGACAGGCCTTGGCAAAGCAAGGAGCCTTCATTATCAGCTGGGACACAACCGGAAGACACAACCGGAAGGCACGACCAGAAACCCTCAATCACTACCTATGGTTAGAGCTGCAACAGAGAGTCTCATCACCCGCCATGACTTACCTCAATGAATGCCTACACAACACAGGGCTCCTACAGCTCTGGGAATCAACTATCAGCAATGCTGCGTTCTAAAAGCTAATGTGGAAATCAGAAAAAATCTTTATCGCTGGTTGAAGACAGAGCTGCAAAAGAGGCAAAGAGGATGACTTTGACTACTTACACTGCACGGGCACCTCAAAAATACTTCAGTCTAGGCTACACAAAAACCATTAAAGCCAAATTCCAGAAATATTGACTGGGGCTACTACCATGCGCTTAGCACCTTCCGCACAGGCATGGGGACAGTGTAGGAACTGACTGTCGCTTATGTGCACTCCTATGTACTTGCAAGGAACTGTTGAAGGAACAGGGACATCTTCTAAAGGTTTATTTTAATCAAAGAGGGATTCAGACTCAGAGCCAGGCCGTGTTGGCCTGCTTTGCACCAGAGGATCCGCAGGTAAACTTCTGACTAGCACAATTTCTGACACTGGAGACTGAAATGATGGCGACTGCTGTGGCAAGGCCTCACGGTACTTTAATGTCAAAATAATCTTGCCGCAAGGGGGTTACCACCAAAGGCCATCACAACAAAGCCACATAATTTTATACTAAGACACATTCAAAGAGTTTATGTTTTAAGGGACTACTGTTTGTTCACACAATATTTTATCATAATTTATAAGATCTGTAATGCTTTGTTTCTCTTATGCAAGGGTTTTAAATAACTATGCTAATAAATTTTGACTATGGGTAATCGGGGGCACTGGTTCCTATATGGTTGACAATAAGCTGCATTTCACACACTCATAGGAGATGGAGGGGCTGATCGTGTGAGCAATGGGACTGGCCTGCCTCACAGGTTGTATTGCCACTTTTCCTGGAGCAAAATAACAGTCAGTTGCTGTTTATAGAGTCTGCACAGGCCTGAGCAGGATAATGAATGGGACATGTGAACAATATCTTATGTATTTATTGGTAAGATGGCTCTTCTATCAATTTTTACTTTATCCAAAGGTCTTATGTTCTGGGACAGCTCATGGTGGTAGAATGTAACAGGTTAAGCCAATTAGTCAGGTTAACAAAGTGTTTGATTCTGTTAACTATTGTGCATTTTCAAGACCGTTCATAAACACCATTGTGCAATGCTAATGTCAAGGTTCACTGTTGCAGGCACGTCCCTACAAGAGTGGCATGGTTGTCTTAGTGTGTTGGGCACTTAATTTTGATACCAAAATACAAAGATCTGGAGCTTAGTGCTACCTATTTGTTCTTTTTATGTCACCAAAAACACAAAGCTAGCTACACAGTTCCATGCCACACAATTCCAACTCCCCACATTTTCAATCCACATCACATAATTCGACACCAAACCACATAATACAATTCAACAACAAAATACGCAACACACTGCATACAGCCAATCTACACCACAAAATTGCACATTATACTATAAAATCCAAAAGCACACCACATAATTAAATTCTACTACATACCACTCCACAACACACAAAATCAATCCACATACTTACACTTCATAGCACACAATCCTTCTCCACATAATTCCATTACACTCAATACCACATAATTATTTTCCATATATTTCCACTGCACACATGCCACATAATTCCACAATTCAAATCCACACCACATAAATCCACCACACACAATTGCACAACTAACTAATCCATTCCTTTTTTTTTTTTTTTTTTTTTTTTTTCAAAGAAAGTAGAACATTTATGCAGAGAGTAAAGACGATGGAATTAATGCAGTGAAACATATTATACATTTCTCTGGTGGAGAAAAAGCGAATAAAAACAATGTAATTATGCAAATTCGGTATCGGTGTCAAGAAAACAAAGGGATAATCTGAAATTATAAGAAAATATGGTTTGTTCCCGAGCAAAAGCAAAGTCAAAATGTCCAGTGTAGTTTAAACAATTGACAAAATCAAGTCCAATCCTTTTGTGTGAGAATTTATCTTTTCTTTATTTTCTCAGTTGTCCTGATCACATATTCCACAGCATCACGCCAGAGGTGCATGCGGCCAACACGTGTTTCGTCTTGGGGTAATACGACCCCCACGACTTCCTCAGGGCCTATAAGTATAATGGTCAATCTCAAACAACGAGTACGATGCAAAAGTCAATCAGCAAAGAAATACTACTAGTACGTGTCCGGATCTCCGTTATAATACGAACAGCACAGTTCCAAGGAGAAAGTGTCACTCGGCAATTAATTTTCTGTGAAGGAGAGTACTCCGTAAATATCTGGGGTCCTGGTGTGTATTGAAGCAACTTACAACCTAGCCACAACCTGTGAATCCAGTACGATAATCTGAAATTGTTTGCTGAAATAATTTACATGCAATGGCATTGGAACTTGCCTCTGCTTTGTTGCAGAGCAGGGCATGACAGGTATGCAGAAGAACCCAACATAAGACATGTTGACCATCAGTGCTGGTTTGTGAGGGCTCCAGCTCGGTTTTAATTCTCCTCCGTCACACCTAATGTCAAAGCCCAAGCGGACATGAATAACATTAGCGTAGGTGGTGGGTGGATCACTGTATTCCTTCTCTTTTTTTTAAAAAAATTTTTTTTTTTTTATTAAGAAGCTTGGAACAAACAACACTGAATAAGAAGAAGAAAAACCAAGAGCAAACGCTCTTTACAATGCATAGGACATTCGCACACCATTGGCTTCAAATACAGCTACAGCTACCAAGGAGAAAAAAAAAAAAAATCAAAAAGAGAAGGTAATTCCCTTTCTCTCCTCTTTCCCCTTTTCCCCCCTCTTTCCCTTCCCCCTCTCTTCTTTCCCCTTTTTTTCTCTCTCTCCCTTACTTTTAACTACTCCTTAATCCATTTTTCCAAAGGGTCCCAGATACGTTGCGCCTTCTCGCGCCTTCTTCTACCCCATCTTGAAAAAATAGCTGATTCTAAATAATATAAAGCCAAAATCCTTGCTCTCCAATTTAAGAAAGTAGGGGCATCAGGACTTATCCACTCCGAAGTTATCGACAGTCTCACCACAGACATAACTATAAACAAGAAAGCAGTCTCATCCCGAGTTCTCTGCTTCTGACAGCCACTCTCACAACCGAATATGACAAATTCTGCCGAAAAAACAACTGAAATATTGAGTTTAGAGTTTAAAAAAACTTCTATGTCGTGAAAAAATATATGCAATTTGGGACAGGAAAAAAACATGTGTAAATCATTAGCGGCTGCCAGACCACATCTCGAGCACTGATGACCTCCTGTGCCTCCCCATTTAGCAATTTTAGCCGGGGTGTTGTACAGGTCAAACAGTGCCATATAACTTTGAGACCGTAAGCTTCCTGACATAAAAACATTATTTGACAATTCTAAAGCCTGAGAAATATCTAAGTCTGTTTTACCTAATTTTGTTTCCCATTTAGCATTCTGTAAGAGTATATCATCTGGAAAGCTGGAGAGTAGACATTGATACAGCATACCTATTCTGGAGCGTTTTAATATCAATTCCATGAGTGGATTTTTTTTTAAAAAAACAAGATCCTGCCCCTTTGCTTTCTCTACAAAACTACGAATCTGTAAGTACTTAAAGAAGTCGTGTGGATTCAAACTAAATTTCTCCCTCAAAAACTCAAACGAAGCCAATACTCCCTCGGTTCCAAGATCTCCTATAGTCCTTACCCCCTGCGACATCCACCTAAATAGAGTTAAATCTTGAAAAATAGGAGGTAACAGTCCTGCCGCGGCAAGGGGAGTATAATTATTAATTTTAAGAATCTGATATTTACGGCGGATCTTACGCCAAAGCGAGAACATTGCTATTATTACCTTAAACTTAGTCTTTTTGTAATAACTAGGTTCCAGTACCCGAACTAATATTCCCTTAACTTCTTCTCCCAAGCCTATTTCAAAAATAGAAGGCCTACAGCATTGTGGTACCCAAGCCCTATCCCCAAAGAGCGGTACGGCTAAATGTTGGATATAAGCTGACCAATAGTACAGCATTAAATTAGGTATTGCCCATCCACCCCTCCCCCTCGAAAGGTACATCCATTTAGCTGCTCTACGAGGGCGATGGTAACTCCAAAGAAATCTATTGCAGCACCTTTCAGCTTGAGTTAGGCTTGCATGAGAAAATTCCAATGGAATGGTCCTGAAAAGGTACAGAAACTTTGGTAAAACCAACATTTTCAATACGTTTCCCCGACCATACAGAGACAGATGGAGATTGTCTATCCTTGTCAATAGAGAGTTGGTTGCTTTAATTACCGGCAGGATATTCAAGTCTGGAATATTTTCTACTGCAGCCATTATTTTAACCCCTAAGTATCCCGCGGTCTGCACCACCGGAGCGTCGGACGGACCCATAGATGCTGACTGGATCACCTGGGTTTTGGTGACATTAAGTTTGTAACCAGACAAATGTCCAAACTGTACTGTGAGACTCTTAATAGCTGGAAATGCCAGTGCCACGCTACTAGTCAATACTACAATATCGTCAGCATAAGCTAATGCCTTATACTCTGCTGAAGGAATCCTGACCGGAGGTATTTCTGTACATTTCTCTATTTTACTTAGAAGCGGATCTATATACAAAGCAAATAACAGGGGCGAACAAGGGCAACCTTGACGAGTGCCCCTTCCAATACAAAAGGAGCTTGAGCGCAATCCTGAAATCGAGAGGGTCGCTTCTGGAGATTTATAAAGCGACTGGAGTGAGTGGAGAAATTCCAAACGGAACCCCTTCCAGCGCAAAACTGCCCACAAGAACCCCCAGGTGACCCTGTCAAACGCCTTCTCAGCGTCCAACAGGATCACACCGAGGGGATAATGGGTCGTTTGAGCCCAGTCTAAAAGAGCTATTACCCGCTGAACATGGTCGGCTGTGTCTCTACCTGGGATAAAGCCATGCTGTTGTAAAGACACTAAAGGAGAGATCACAGCTGCTAATCTAGTAGCTAAGATTTTTGAGTAGATTTTACTATCCACGTTTATTAATGATATTGGACGAAATGATGCGGGATCTAATTCAGGTTTATCTTTTTTTTTAATGAGAATGATAGTTGTTTTGCGCCAAGAGTCTGGTATATGTCCTCCCTGTGCACCTCTAAGAACAGTCAGCATCTCTGCTTGTATTTCTGAACAGAACAACTTATAAAACTCGAGAGGGATGGAGTCCGGACCTGCAGCTTTTCCACTGGCTAGGGACTTAATTGCCAACTCAACCTCCTCCCATTCTATAGGAGCTGAAAGAATTTCATTTTGCTGAACGGAGATATGAGTGGTGGTGAGATCCTGTAAGAAATCTCCTATTTCTCCCTCCATGTTGGATAAACCCTCTACCTGTGTATACAAACGACAATAAAACTGCCTAAAGACCTCCATAACCCCCTCCGGCGTATCTTGTATACAGCCTTGGGAGTCCTTAATCTTTAGAATATGATTAGCCAATCCTTTCTCATGCAACCGCTTGGCTAAAACCCTTCCAGCTTTTTCCCCAAATTCGAACATCTGTGATCTGAATTGTAGATATTTTGCCGCAAGATCCTGGCCAAAGAATTCCAACAGAGAGGCCCTCACTCTAGCTATCTGTGACTGAATTTCCAAAATCTCATGACCATCTCTTATAGCACATACCAACTGAGTCTCTACCGCCCCCAATTCCTCGATACGCCGCTTAGTCTGATCCTGAGCTATTTTCCTCCTGAAAAATGAAAAACTTTTCGTTTGACCCCTTATAGCTGCTTTGAACGTATCCCAAACTATTGTATGTGTAGCTGTATCTTTATTGATATTTAAAAATTCCCTCATCCAGCTTTTCACATGATCTATATAAGACTGATCCAATAACAGTTTCCTCTCAAAGGTCCAAGTCCTTGGAGCCTTTTGGGTAACCTGCATTGTACATTCAATAATTAAAGGATTATGATCCGAGAGTATCCTGGGTAAAACTTGAATAGATGTGGCTTCTACCACCTGGTCAGATATGAAGACATAATCTATACGAACTAACTTATTATGGGGGGCTGAAAAATAAGTATAGCCATCTAATTGTTTGTTGTTATAAAACCAGGAATCAATCAAACGGTGTTCTTGGACCAAAGCTTGGAGAGCCCTAAAAACTCTGGGTTTTTTGCCAGTGTAAATTTGAGTCCCTCCTAGATTAAAGTCAGCTAAGAGATTAATATTCATATCCCCACAAAAACATACAGGATGAGGCCAAAGTGCCAGTTCCACATTTAGAAAATGTAGAACTGCTGGGTCATCCAAGTTTGAACAATAGACTGTGCAAACAGTCATAGGACTACCTTTAACTAACAACTCTGTTATTACCCATCTGCCATTACTATCTTGTGCAGTTCTAGTACATACTCCAGATCCATGTCTCAAAAGAATTGCAACCCCTCTGGTCCTAACTGATTGCCGAGAGCACCCAACTAAGTCAAATCCCGGGATTTTCAAATATGCCGGTCGTTCCAGGATACATGCGTCTCCTGAAGACACACCACCTCAAGGTGGAAAGATTGGATGACCTTTGAGAACAATGCCCTCTTTCTGCCATCATTAAGGCCACAAATATTCCAAGTCCCTATACGAATTTTACCCTGTGCCATCTACATTGAAAAAATAGGACCAAATGAAGATAGCTACTCTTCCTCCGTAAATAATTACATTTGACCAAAAAACATGTTGTATAACCACTATAATTATTTTGTTAGTTCCAGCTTCTTTTTTAATTTTTTTTACCCCAGCCCTCCCCAATCCTCCTTGGCCAACCCATACCCCCCCTCCTGTGCCCTCCCTCCTCCCCCCCCCCCTGCCCACGCCCCCACCCATATCCCTCCCAATTGAGGCATAAGGACTCTGTCCTTTCGATGGGAAGACTGGTTAACTGCTCGACTCCTCCTCCTATGCAACTGCCAAAGCCAGAAAGCCAGACAAAAGGGTCCATAGTTGGGTGTGCACAAAAAAACCAAAAGTATGAACGCCGCAACCGTAATACAACGTAATCAAAAACTCAGAAAGCAAAAGACAAAACCAAAAACAAAAAACCCCCAAAAAAATAACTTTCATTTCCATTATTACTTTCTATATGGTACAGTGCTTCCCTAAAAGCACACACACCCCCCTAGGACCCCTGAGCCCTCTGAATTTTTTTTATCAAAGTCAGAGTCAAAGTCAAGAATAGTGAAAGAGGGCTGTACCCTTATAATGAATCCAAATATACCTTTGCCTGAATCTCTGAGGCAAAAAACTTTGTCTCACCCTGAAAAATGATTTTTAGCTTTGAGGGAAACAGTAGAAACACCTGAGCGCCCTTTGACTGAAATGGGCCAATTAACTGCCGGAGCTGCCACCTCCGTTCCACAGTAGCTGGACATAAATCAGGTCTAACAAAGAACTCATAGCCCCTCCCAACCCTTTTCTTATCAGGCCTTGCCAGATCGTAAATCTTCTCTCTTGCTAAAAAGCTCAAAAAACAGATTAAGATTGCACGTGGCCTGCTGTCTTCTTGCCCAGATCGTTGCTTAATCTTGAAGGGGAACCGATGGGCTCTCTGTATTAACTAATCCATTCCAACCCACATAATTCAACTACACACCATGAACATACACTCCATACGACATAGGTAAAAGACATTGCCAATTACTATGCCAATTCAAACAAATGTGAGACCGACTGCATTTCCAGTGCTTGTTTTTAGGACTTATGCCCAGCTCTTGTCACTAAGCTTTTACAAAACAACCTCGGGGTGGTTTGCTTATGGCGTCGCTTATCTGAATGGCAGATTTTGGTTTCTTTTTGCAGCTAGTTGTTGTCTGTTAGTTTCCTGATAATGAGAGGAAGAGAACTCCAGGGGTCTGCTTATCACTTTGCTAAAGTCACTCGAATTATTTTTCTAATCAGGGAACAGCCCCGAGGTTTTCTCTTGAGGAACATTTGTCTAAAGAAATGGTAATGTGAAGATTTAATAGCCTTTGTGCAAAATGCTAAACTAATTCAACTCTGAGCAGGCGTGCACTCGCGCGAAATGACCCGCCCATCTGTTTATTATCAGTAACAAGGCTGGTCTGGCCATCCAAGGGTTGAACCTCTAAGAGGCTCTCGGGCGAGGGATCACTTTCTAAGTGTATATCTCAGAATTAGCCTACCGTTTCCGAGCCAGAACCAATATGTCACGTGAGCTACTGGCTGCAGCGCCGCTAGGCACCTGAACTGTCCCAATTATCTGGATACTCTCGACTCCTACGCGAGGCTCCAGGATGGTTGCGGCGACCATCGGATGTCTACTCTGCTCTTGCAGCAGGTTTGCAGTCTATGAGCTGGATTGGTCTGCCTCGTCTCCATAGCTCACTGGCCCGCAGGATGCTTCGGTCTCCAGTGCCTTCCTGCATTCCTTTCGCCCACTGGCTCTGCTTCTGGCGGTGAAGATGGAAGTCCGCCCTCTTGAGGCAGACACCCGACATTGCAGTGGTCATCTCTAGAAGTTACGGCTCACGAGCTGCTGGCGCTTCAGACCCCGATCTCACCTTCCACTTATGTGCTCTTCAGAGTTGCTGGGATCTCTACTCCTTCGTCTGCTGCACTCATCCTGGAGAGGAGTTGCTGCTGTAGTGCACCACTCCCTGCAGTCCGTATGAATCGGACTCCGACTTGCACCTCTGGGGGGGTGGCGACCATCCCTAATCTTCTGCACTCGGTTGCAGCCCTATATGTTGCCTCTGATGGTTGCCTGTTCCAGCCATACTCAATTTGCAGCTGCTGGTGCTGGAGCGGGTAATACAAAAATGTTGTATACCCACCCCATTTTGCATGTTGTTTTTACTAATTAGATTAATTAATTAATTATAATCGAACTAATGGTTTGGGGTGATGTGGAAAATACTTACCAACCTTACTAATATATGAATTACACGTGGGATTTGCACCTGCATGGCCTAATTAATACATGAACTAAATTCTGTACGCATATTAATGATAGACAATTAGAATATTGCATGATATATGTCGCTTTTGTGATGTAATTGTGATTTGTGCTTTATTCAGTAAGTATAAACCGCACTGAGTGTTGCTTTTGCTAGATAAATACACACACATATGGGTATTAGCGAGGGAATAACATTTAATTATCCATTTTTATGTATTAATTACGTTTTTGTGTTTCTTTGCTTAAGTTGACCATTTCGAGTGGCCACAAAATGGCTGACTTCTGTATCCGATGAAACCGGCTCCTTTGCACAAGTTTCTGGGTGAAGTGTGCATGCGTCACCGCTAGCAACTGTGGCCTGGATCTGACCCCCGATGACCATGTACCCTCCAAGGACAGCCTGGGACATCAGCCAAATATTTTGAACAAAGACTGTTGTGTGAACCGGAACTGACAAGGGTCCTAACCCAAAAGACACTTTCGTGAGAAACCAAAAGGATGATCCCTGATTGTCCAATCAGCGAACTCAGATGCCCATACTTTGATACTTTTTAACATTGATTTTACTATAAATTATGGTAGAATACAGAGGTAAAAGGGGGTCGTTTTTCCAATTTCCTGATGCTATGCTGACGGAGAGGAAGGTGACACTGCAGGACAGCTGTTTCCCTGAATCTTTGACAGACTGATCAGATGAACTGAACTTTCAAATTTGACGGGCATAGATTGATGAGACTACTGGATTTGACATAGAAGACGATAATTAGCCAGAATAGGTAAATATGATGGTCAGCTGCTTGAACAACTAATGAATTTACTTGCATTAATTAGATAAAGAATTTATTTGATTCATTACAGAAATGAGTTGGTTTGTTTATTTATGAAAATGTATTAATGCGAAGGGAATAGGGAATTAGATAATCATCTAAACAGCAACTAGCAGATCCACCGCCAATATTATGAGAGGAATACTAAAGATGGTATATAGGGCCTAATGAGCAACAGAAGGTGGTGTAGATTTCACACTCATTAGGGTAAAGTGGTATTTCCTTCTCATACCAGCGTCTGGAAGATAATCGCCTCCCACACGGATTAATGGTGAGTGAATGTTGATGTTATGGGCCCCACCAGCGAATGTATGGATGATGTGTATATGTGAGATCATTGGTCTGTGATAGAGGGAGGGATTTTGCACTCCACGCTGGAGCAGTTTTTCTGGTAGCAGTATGATGGTTTGCTATTGTTTTGGTTTGATGATTATTGCTTATATATAGCTTATTGATTATTGATTGGTATTGATTTATGTACTAACACTCTGATGCCGATTCCGATCCGTCCAAAAAAATTACCGTCCGACTCGCATCCGTATTTTTTTACGTACGAATTGTACAAGTCCCGTACAAACAACGAAGTACGATTCGTACGTGAAAAATACATACAAATGACTTCAGGAAAAGTCTACAAGACGTCCCCGGGCATTTTTACATACAAATTGTAAAACTGAAGTCCGAGCGCGCAAGTACGATCCGTACCGGTCATCCGAAGACACAAGCGCATGGAAAATGCTCCGTACGGATCGAACGCCGTACCACTCGTATTCGGGTAAACTTGTGCCCGGGATACGAGTCGGTCAGCCCCCCCCTCCCCTCCACATGTCTGCATCGTACCCCCCTTGTCCGCACTGTACCCCAGCCCCGTACGTGTACGCACCGTACCCCACCACCGTACCCCAGCCCGGTACATGTACGCACCGTACCCCACCATCCTACCCCATCCCCTAACTTGTACGCACCATACCCCCCCACCGTCCCCCAGCCCCATACTTGGACACACCGTACCCCACCACCGTACCCCAGCCCCGTACATGTACGCACCATACCCCACCACCCTACCCCAGCCCCTTACTTGTACGCACCATACCCCACCACTGTACCCCAGCTGCGTACTTGGACGCACCGTACCCCACCACCGTAACCCAGCCACGTACTTGGACGCACCGTACCCCACCACCGTACCCCAGCCCTGTACATGTACGCACCGTACCCCACCACCCTACCCCAGCCCCTAACTTGTACGCACCGTACCCCACCACCGTCCCCTAGCCCCATACTTGTACGCACCGTACCCCACCACCGTACCCCAGCCGCGTACTTGGACGCACCGTACCCCACCACCGTACCCCGCCACCGTACATGTACATACCATACCCCACCACCCTACCCCAGCCCCTTACTTGTATGCACCATACCCCACCACTGTACCCCAGCCGCGTACTTGGACGCACCGTACCCCACCACCGTAACCCAGCCGCGTACTTGGAAGCACCTTACCCCACCACCGTACCCCAGCATCCCGTATGTACGAACAGTACAACAACATTGCATATGTGAGCACTGTACAACAACATCGCGTATGTACGCACGTTACATACGCTAAAACGACTCGTACAGAATCAGGACACTGCAAAACAGCACAATGAGGGTCAATTCGAATCGCACAACACCACAAAACACATCTGCAGTACTAAAAACATCTAAAAGACTGACCTGGCACATCCAAACAGGCAAACAGAGGCCCACACTCACAACCACCTCTTATAACACACCCACCAAAATTTCAAACCCAGCCACACCCACAAATGGACCAATAAAAAGGGCCCACACTCACAAACCATGAGCCTTTGCAACAGACCCACTGCTGACAGACACCACACACAAACAACAGCACCCATACACCTTAACTTACACACCATCACGCAACCTCCTTCACACATACCCCCCTACACATTCACACACACACATTCACACCCACACACCCACAACCATCCACACCCACACCCCACACCATGCCCACAGACAAGAATCCAAAGTTCACAAGGGAGGAGCTGGACATCCTTGTCAACGAAGTCATCAGAGTCGAGCCACAGCTCTTTGGAACATTGGTCAAACAGACCAGCATAGCTGAAAAATCACGCCTGTGGCAGAGGATCGTCGATCGGGTGAATACTGTTGCGCCCATCAGAAGGACCAGGAATGAATGCCAAGCCAGGTGGTACGATCTGCGCGGGGCAGTCAAGCGCAAAATGAACGAGGACTACGCCCAGAGTAACATCACAGGAGGTGGCCTGCCCCGCAGACCGGTACATTACCATCCCTGGCAGGAGAAGGTGATGGCCCTGCTTCCGCCGGTGGGAGTACACGGAGTCGAAGAAGTTGCTGAGCCTGGTGAGTACACAAACAACTTACTTAACATGGGGATAATGGCATCCACACCCCAACTACAACAAACGCACACACCTACCCCGAAGCCCTCACCGGACACAACCACACTCAAAAAACAACGCTCATGCCACTAACATGTGTTTGCCCCATTCACAAAGCAAGGCCATGCCATGTCCCAGCCTACACAAACCACAAACCCAAGACTGGATGTCCGGGATGCTGGGAGGGTGGGGATCACTAAACATATTGTACAACTCAGAAACAGACACCATTGCCCTTAGCCCATATGGCCCAGGTACATACCCATGCACCATGCGCAATGCACAGGGACTGGCAAAGTACTGACAAGGTAGCTGACACTTGGCCCTGCTGTAGGCAGCACAAGGCCCTCCTGTGACAACTGCAAAATCTAACACAAACACAACCAGCTCAGATATCTAGGACAGGATCACACTCACTGACATGGCAGCATGCTCCATGGGGGGACAGATACATCACCTGGGAGACCCACTTCCAAATCACACTACACCCACCAGCAGGCACCGTCAATCAATCAACAATCAATCAGAGACTTGTAAGGCGCGCTACTTACCTGTGAGGGTCTCAAGGTGCTGAGGGGGCGGTTCCACTACTGCTCGAAGAGCCAGGTCTTGAGGAGTCATCTGAAGGCAAGTAGGTCTTGGGTCAGTCGTAGATGGGTTGGGAGGGTGTTCCAGGTCTTGGCGGCGAGGTAGGAGAAGGATCTCCCGCAGGCGGTCATACGTTGGATGCGGGGGATAGCTGCGAGGGCGAGGCTGCCGGAGCGGAGCTGGCGGGTGGGGGTGTAGAAGCTGAGTCTGATGTTCAGGTAGGCTTGTCCAGCGTTGTGGAGTGCCTTGTGTGAGTGGGTGAGGAGCTTGAAGGTGATCCTCTTGTCGATGTGGAGCCAGTGCAGGTCACTCAGGAGGGGGGTGATGTGGCTGTGGCGGGGGGCGTTGTCGATCAGTCGTACGGAGGCTTTTTGGAAGCGTTGTATCCGCCGTTGGTGTTTGGATGGGAGACCTGCGTAGAGTGCATTGCCGTAGTACAGTCAGCTGCTGACGAGGGCCTGTGTCACTGTTCTTCTTGTTTCGGTCGGGATCCACCAGTAGATCCGGCAGAGCGTGCGTAGGGTGTCGTAGCAGGAGGAGGAGACAGCGTTGACCTGCTTGGACATGGAGAGGGAGGATGCGAGGATCAATCCTATGTTGCGTGCGTGGTGGGTGGGTGTCGGTGCTGTCCCCAGAGCGATCGGCCACCAGGAGTCGTCCCAGGCTGAGGGTGTGTGTCCCAGGATGAGGACCTCCGTCTTGTCTGAGTTCGGTTTCAGATGGCCGCTCCGCATCCAGTCGGCGATGGACCTCAGCCCTTGTGGATGTTTGCTTTGGCGGTGTGAGGGTCCTTGGTGAGGGAGAGGATGAGCTGGGTGTCGTTGGCATAGGAGATGGTTTTGAGGTGGTGGGGGCGGGCCACTTGTGTGAGTGGGGCCATGTGGATGTTGAACAGCGTCAGGCTGAGGGATGATCACTCACCCCTTACACAGGCACACACCCCCGGGGCAGCCAATGGAGTTACCCACTCTCACAATGGACATGTGACACAACAAGATTAAGCCACAGCCAAAGAAGCATCCAAGCCCACATTCGACATGTCAAACACCCTGGAGAACATTTCAATCAGTCCCCTGCAACATACCCATCCACAAGTGAACATTGATGTGAATGCTAGGCACATACAACTACCTTGAGGAACTGTGGCAAATAGAATATGTGTGAAACATGGATGTCGCATTAAACAGCATTAACATTGTCTCTCTCTCTCACACACATGGCAACGTCATGGATCTCCCCCCAACAATGGGGGAGAAGAACCACAGTCCCAGGCTCGGGAGGAACCTGATCCCACCGGCTGCGACACCTCACAACACTCCGCGGATGACCCCAACCCACCTGGCCCCTCTGGTGTCCAAGCCCCTGCAGCACCTGCTTCAGGTACATCTGTGCCAACCACCATTCCTGCCACATCCCAGGAGACACCCAGGAGCCCTGCCCATACTGAACAACTGAGCCAGTCTGACCTGGAGGGACAAGGTTCGCCGGGCACCCAGGAGGAGGCAGCCAACACCGACACTGCCATCCCTCAGGGGTCCCGTAGACCCGATGTGCCCACAACGGCAGGCCAGGCCTGTGTGGGCAGGGGTGGTGGGAGTGGAGGCAGGCGGAGGCGAGAACCTGACCAGACAGCTGAAGTGACTGGTATGTCACACGTACGCAACATCATGGAGGCATACCGGCGTGACACCAGGGCCATCAGTCAGGTAGTGGCGACCCTCACAGACATTAAGAATCAGCAGGCCGAGCAACACGCCAGTCAACAACAACACCAAGGACGGATGGAGGCAAGACTGGCTGAGCTCGTGGCGGTGCAAAGGGACATAAGCCATTCACTCCGTCGGATCGCCAACAACATGGGCAACCCTCCCTGTGACACCAGGCGCAGACCAGCACCAGCCACAGGGAGGGAGGAGGAGGAGGAGGATTCGTCCGACGGAGCGTCCCAAACATCGTCAAGGCCTGCATCTGAGGGTCCCCGGAGGAAGGTGGGTCATCCACGGAAAAGACCGTGAGAGGCAGTGGACATCCACATCTCCCAGATCACCTGGCCTGGCACCTGGCCTTCATGCGCTGTGGAAATGTGGATTTTCCTGATCAGTTATGTCCCCTATCTTGGACCCCAACGGTTCTATATGCATGTTACAAGTACATGTATGTTCCCTCCAGTTCCAGTTTCTAAGACGCAAACATATGTGTGTCTACCGTCAACATGTTCTCTGTCAGATCCGCCATCAATGGGCTGGATATTCGATTCCTAAGTATGAAAGGCCACCGACTTTATATGGCTAAGTTACTCCATTTTTACAGTTCAGGCGAGTAGGCCCGATTCTGTCCTCAAAGCCTTTCCCTGCTCTCTGTCTCTGACAGCTTCAGCTTGAGCTCGCATCTGTATCCATGAACTTTGTCCTACTCCCTGTGCAGCTAACGGTGCCTGCCTCGGCTAGTTTTCGCCTGTCTGCCAAGAAGTTGTATTTCACCTTCGAATTATCTATTTTGCTCTTCAGCCGATGCATTCCTGTCCAGTGATTTAGGTAAACATTTCCTTTAGCTCACAAGCAAAGGACTCAGCCTTTCCGTCCTCCTGCAAGTGATTCATAGCCCTGTTGCCATGGAAAGTTTTCTGCCCCTCGCATCTCATACAGACACTTAGACGCTTGTACACGCACACAGTCAGTATAGAATAGATTCTGTCCGAGAGTCTCCTCCTTGTGGATAACATAGTTCTTTAAACATAGGATGTTAGATATGATTTGGGATTAGGATGACTTGACCCCAGACTTCTCGTCTCCACATGTAGAGCTAAATGTCAAGTCCCCTTCACCCCCTAGTTGCACGTCAATTACACGTCATGCTGCCGCGCGCGCATCTATGCCAAGTATTATCTTATAGATCCACCTATGTCTGATAATTCTAACCAATCATGTTTCTTTTATTCCTTATTACGCCTAGTTTCGATTATGTCACTGTCACGTCATTTTTCTTATCAAATGTTACGCCTTCTACATTCGTTTCATTGTAATGTACTTATTATAAAAATACATGTCTGTTAATAAATTATTGTACTTCACTTCCTGAACCTTCGTGGTGACGGAACCTGAGGGCCGCGACTCGAGTCGGCCATTTTGAATGGAATAAAGCCCATTAGAAACCTCTTATACCACGGATTCTGCCTCTTGTTATTTTGAGCTATTTACTTTAATTTAAGATTCCGCATGAAATTCAGTCCGGTAATATTTATTTTATTTACCACATAATGGCGCCCGAACAGGGACACTTTCTCATCTCACGCGCCGGCGGTGCGTTGCAGGCCCGGTCTCCTGCCACAGCTGGACGGACCATAAACGCGTACCAGCAGGATTTCCTGTAAGCTCCCTCCGGTCAAGCGGGGGCGACTGAGGCTGCGATCAACCCAGACGAGGCGGTGAGAAGTGCGAAGTATCCCGACCAGAGCCTAGCTGAGAGAGCAAGATCCGAGGTATACAGAGGCCCACCAGGTTTTCCGAAATTCCGACGTCCAGAGGGTCCGATGTCCGCAGTTATCGAGTCCTGTCCATTCTCTGAGGCCTTCCGTTTCAAGGAGCTACTCGGTGAGTACCATCGCCGAGGAGGCGTGTTGACGCGCACATAGGTTGTGCCGGTCAAGACGGATTTGGGTACACAAATCCGGTCTGCACTGTTTAGCAGTGTATATGTACTGTTTAGCAGTATATCAAGTATTCCGAAGTATTCAGTTATTGTCAAGAATTCAGCGTGGTGATTAGTTAGGCAGACTGTCATCATTGTCGATCATTGTTATAATGTTTAATGTTTAATGTTTAAAGTGTTCAGAAAATGTCTCGCATATTGTGGTATGAATGACTGTTTATTGTTCACTGTTCATTATTGTGTTTCTCGTATTAAGTAAGTTCAAGAGTAAGTATCAGATCAGTTGTCAATATGCCGCTCTTCTCGAAGTTAAGACAGATTACTACCAGAAAAGGGGTGCTTGAAGAAGCAGTTCCTATTCCTCCTAGAGACACTCCAGGACATTTCATGTACCATAAACATGGCTTAGATGCCATATTGTTTCTTGATCTATGGGCAGATTATACCAAAGGATTACCGGAAAGTCAAAGGTGGCCCATAGCGGGAACCTGGGATGCAGAGTGCATCATGAAAGTGGAGGAAGAGTTATGGAAAAGAAAGGTCAGACAGTCACAGAAAGACGCTGTTGAGTTATGGCGTAAAGAATCTCATAGACGAACAGAAAAAGCACGTAGACAAGAAGAGAGGAGTAAAGAAAGTTCAAATAAAGTTCAAGAAAATCTATTAATTGAGGAAGGTATCCGAGTGAAATCAGAACAAGTAAATAGACAAAGAAATGCTCTTATGAATGGTATGTATCCCCTTCTAGCCGAAGGACTACCTAAGGCTGTTACGGAGGTGCCAAAAGACTTGCCACCCCCATTATTTCCAATTAAGGTACATCCAAAGGGGCATCCCAGAACCGCAGAAGATGTTTTTCTTTCCTCATATCTAGACGACGCAGCTCCCGAGTATGCTAACGCCACACCACATAGACCGTCTGGCGGAGGGGTTCAACGTCAGGATCAGGTATCTGTCCCCGTGCAACAGCAAGTCCCGACGCAAGCTTCGGCAAGCACATCTGTTTCCGCATCTGTCTCCGCAGTCGACTCTACAGGGATATCGACGCCCATAGTTGCTGTATCACGTTCGACGAACCCATTCACGCCCGACGCCCCAGATGGGGCCACGGGAGGTGCTAGCAGTATTTTTACACCACCTAGAATAAATAAACTTGTTTTTCAAGAGTCAGCACATTCACGTACACCTAAGTTCGTAAATGAACGTACGCTTAAGGAACTTCTTGTAAATTGTAGATATGACCCGGTGGTTGGTAAAGAGGACGAAATGGTCCTGGCATCATTACGTATCAGACGAGCCGCAGAGTATTTAGCAAGGTTACCAGGGATGGCTACGCATCTAGATAACATATATCATTTTGTTCAAACAGGACGAGATCCAGGATGTATTAACAGAGCTATGGAATTCCAGAAAGTAGAGATACAAGGGGAACTGTTACGTTTCCTCATAAACTGTGTGATCAGAAATCAAGATCGTCCGGGGGTAGACCGGAATGCAATGCTTATTCTTACAAGATGGAGTCAGAATATATCAGAAGGGAGACACGATAAGCAAAATTGTATAATAGCCATGTGCCGAAAAATACGTAAAGAAATAGAGCGTATTCATGAAGAGAGATTGGGAACAGACGAGTTTGAGCAAGATGAAGTGTCCGAATCAGGGGACTCTGCAAGACAGTCAGAGACCATAGCCTATGTAGGCAGAGGAAGATCTTGTGAAAATACTAGATGTTTTTCTGATCCAATACACTCTGTATGTCCAAATAATAGCAGAACGTATCCGACGCCTGTAATAAATCTGAAATCTCCTGAACATTCGTTTCAAGCCGCAGATAAAATACTACGAGAACGAAGAGGTTACCACCTCCTCGATTCCATGGATGAGCAAGAATTAGCCAGATCAGCCGTTCACTGGATTGTTAGTCCTGAAAAATACGGTGATGAGACCGTAGCACACACGTTTCTCAACCTCAGTACAGATGAACAACGTTTAGCTGGAATCTATATGATTCAGCAACTCCTCATATTATATAAGAGCCAACATGCTGACCCTGGTCCTTTACCTGATATATTAACGGAACTACTTACGTACAGATGGAGAGGTTCTAGTAACAAGCTAATTAAAGAGATATTAGTGTCACGTAAGCAGTACGTCCTTTTTGTAAATCCAGATTCTCTCTCCCTGCCCCCCAGAGAAAGAGCACCGTACTACATGGATAGACAAAATCCTCTACGAGAAGTGCACCCAATAAAAGGCGAAGACAATGAGTTTCACCGTGTATTTGTTTACACACCCATATCAAAAATGGAATTATTAGAAATGAAAAAAGTAGTACCTAGTCATGACAAAGACCCAGCGGGTTTCCACCGAGAAATTAAAGACATGTTACTGATGGGAGAGTACACCTTTCCTGATATTATGACGATATTAAAGGTGCTTTTGCCTGCTGGCATATATGAAAAACTGAAAGAAAAAGAGTGGGAAGTGGGAGACCAAAAGATAGACTGGACAGCATTAGCAGAGGAAGAAAGGGGCCGAGCCGCAGGTTCAGGGCTCGGGGATAAAGTTAAACTATTACCAGGTTTACTAGTACAGGTACTGCCACGTTTATTAACTACAAAAAAGGAAGATTGGGGTGCAATCACAGCCTGTAAACAAAAGCAAGATGAAGACACAAGCGATTATTATGCTCGATTTGAAAAATGTTTTGGTATGAATAGTGGTATAAAAGCAAGTAGTGACTCATATCCACATTTATTTGTGACAAAATTAGTGGAAAATGCATTGCCTCCAGTGAAGAATAGAATATTGAAATTCGAGAGTACCTGGCAAAGTAACACTCCGTCGCAAATGCTACAAATGTTACAGTATCATCACAATAGAATTAGGGATGAACAAGAACACGAGCATAGACGCATGAAGGATACAAAAATGAAAATGCTAGTTTCTCAGACAGTACCAGCAGATGGTCACAAAAAGGGTGTGACACATTCTGGTGATTCTGCAGTTCCTGTAAAAGGAACCTGCAATTACTGTAAACAACTAGGCCATTATGTACATGATTGTCAAGTCCTGAAACGAAATATAGCTACAGGTATTGCAAAAGAGAGACCACGATTAGTTAGACAAGATCAGAATGAAAAAGGAGCTATGCAGCATGGACAGTCCGTGCCAGTTCAGCAACAGTCTATGCCAGCCTCACAGCAACCCATACAGTTTGTGCCAGCTGCACCACCGTTGCCTGCTACTGCCACACAAACCACAACACAACAAATGTATCAGACTGCACAGTATGAATACCCTGAGTATCAGCGTTACGCATGAACCAGCCTAGAGAGGGAAGTTGACTTACCGCTTATCGAGATTCCGGTAGATCAAGAAGGACCTTACGTACATAGTGAATTATTAGGTCAAGATAGAAAATTCTTACTCGATACAGGGGCAAGTCGAACAACCATAAAACGTAGTGAAGTTCCAGGGGCACCCCTCTCAGGCTCTCAAAATGTTTCCCTTGGTTTTTCAGGAAAACCTATTGTTAATGAAGTATCACAGCCTCTACCACTTACGATAGGACCTTTGACACGAACTACAGATTTATTGCTTACTAAATCATGCCCAGAAAATTTGTTAGGAATTAAAACTCTGAAAGCACTAGGAGCCATAATATGTTGTTCTCCGGAAGGAGTAAGGTTGTTTTTGCGTGATTTTAAAGGTCACTATGTGTCTAGAGACATGGATCCCCGACTACAGATTTTACCAGTACATCTATGGGCACAAGGCCCTACGGATGTTGGCTGCATGAACATTACACCCTATCGAGTTACATTGAAAGCAGGAGTGGTACTACCACGAATGCGACAATACAAGTTACCGCATGATGCTGTAGTGGCTTTGTTGAAAATCATTGATGAACTAATTGCCCAGGGAGTAGTTGTAGAAACAGACTCCAATGTATGTAATTCACCGATAATTCCGATTCTTAAACGAACTGATCCTACTGCTCCGCCAGTATACCGATTGGTTATTGATTTGCGTGAACTAAACAAGTGTATTGTACCACAATTCCCTGTGGTCCCTGATATATCATCATTGTTGACAGCAATTGATTCCGAAGCAACATTCTTTACTGTAATTGATCTCAAGAATGCCTTTTTCAGCGTCCCAATAGATCCGGAAAGCCAATACTTGTTCGGATTCAGTTTAAATGGGCGCAGCTTTAAATTCTCACGCGCTCCCCAAGGATTTACAGAAAGCCCCAGCATCTACAGCCAAGCACTGAAACGAGAACTTGACAGTATACCCATGCCAGTCAATACTGCACTGCTTCAATATGTCGACGATCTGCTGATCACCGCGAGAAGCGAGCCAGAATGTGAAAAAGCTTCTCTGACAGTTTTACATTTCCTAGCCGACAAGGGGCACAAGGTGTCCCCTTCTAAGCTGCAATTCTGTGTTCAGCGAGTTATTTATCTTGGTCACTCGCTGTCCAAGGAGGGAAGGCAGCTTACACCAGATCGTATCCAGTTAATTGCTAACATGTCAATACCCCAGACACAGAAGGAGGTGCGGGCTTTCATAGGCCTCACTTCATATTGTAGGCAGTGGATCCCTCAGTACGCATTTCTAGCAAAACCACTCATTCAGTTAACCACACAGGAGGCAGCCACATCGACTGTTCTCCCTTGGACTCAGGAACATACACAAGCTTTTGAAAGCCTAAAGGAAGCTTTATGTCAAGCACCTGTTTTAGCAACACCATGTTATAGCAAACCTTTTACACTCTTTGTTACAGAACGCGAAGGTACTGCCTTGTCAGTACTCACTCAGGATCAAGCAGGATCACGCAAGCCATGTGCTTATTTTTCCAGTACATTAGATCCCGTAGCTCAGGCTTTGCCTGCATGCCTGAAATCAGTGGCAGCGACAGCTTTAGCAATCAGACAAAGCGATGCCATAGTATTAGGACACCCATTGACAGTTCAAGTACCACATGCAGTAGAGGTTCTTGTGAACCGAACACAAACGCAACACTTGACCATAGCAAGACTTACCGGTTATGAACTGACATTGTTTCAACCACACATAGAGATCCGACGGTGTAATACATTGAATCCTGCTACACTATTACCTGTAATTGGAACAGACCCACTAGCTCATGATTGTGTTGAAATCATTGAAATAAAGACGAAACCTAGACAAGACTTGACAGACGTTCCATTGTTAGATCCAGACCTGACGTTGTATGTAGACGGATCATGCATGAGAGCAAGTACAGGAGATTTAGTGGCCGCGTATGCAGTCACAACAGACACTGAAGTTATTGAGACACATTGTATAGATATTCTGTCAGCCCAAGCAGCAGAACTTATTGCTCTAACGCAAGCCTGTATTCAAGCCACAAATAAGAAAGTTAATGTATACACTGACTCACGTTATGCATTCGGAGTTGTACACGACTTCGGCGTGCTGTGGCGAGAGAGAGGTTATCTAACGTCCCATGGTGCCCACATTCAGCACGGACCCCTCATTCATGCCTTGTTAGACGCAATACATCTACCCACTGCTATATCGATTATGAAATGTAAAGCACACACGAAGGTTACTGATACCATTTCTCAAGGCAATGATTTAGCTGACAGAACAGCTAAACAGACTGCTCAGAATCGCACATTAGACATGACAAAGCCAATAGTTCAGACACCAACACAGTGTATGACAATTAAGGATCCCACACTTGACGTAATTGACATACAGACACATGCCACAGCAGAAGAAATAAAGAAATGGACTGAACTAGGAGGGATCCAGACAGATCAAGGATGGATGACGAAGGAGAAATCTGTATGGTTTCTCCCCGATTCCATGGTTCAAGCCATTATAGCTACAGTTCACAGTCCAGCACATTTAGGAGAAAAGGCTATGCTAGACAGCATTCAGCACATTTGGTTCAACAAACATTTACGAGCAGCAGCTAAACAAAAAGTTCGTACCTGTATGATATGTTGTCAGTTTAATCCAGGAAAGAGTGTTCCCGTAGAGCAGGGTGGATTTCAGCCTCCTGACCATCCTTTTGAAGTCCTCCAGATGGATTATATTCAGATGGAACGTTGTCGAGGATTCAAATATGTCCTCGTAGTTGTCTGCGCTCTCTCCCGTTGGACAGAGGCGTATCCCGTATCAGATTACACTGCCTCGACTACTGCCAAGCAGCTAGTTCGAGAATTCTTCCCACGGTACGGTTTACCACGTGTTGTATATTCAGATAACGGTCAGCCTTTTTCATCCGAATTAATGAAACATGTCTCACTCCTGTTGGGATATCAGTGGAAATTCCACTGTGTCCGACACCCCGAAGCAGCAGGTCTCGTAGAAAGACATAACCAGACACTGAAAATCAGACTGTCCAAAATATGTAGAGAGAAAGGTGTCGACTGGATAGTAGCATTACCAGTTGCACTCTTTTACATGAGAATGGTAGCACACTCTAGAACAGGGCTATCCCCGTATGAGGTGATCTTTGGTAGACCGCCGAATATGTGGGGGACGCCTATACCACGTAAAATAACTGATGTTGACTGTAATATGCTGACAGATTACCTGGCTTCCTTGATGTCTGCACTACAATCTTCTCGTTCACAGGTAGCTGCAGCCTTTCCCGACAACACTGAGGCGAAACCCCATGACGTTGTTCCGGGTAATCTTGTCTTTGTGAGAAATTTCGACAGGAAGAGTCAATTGGAGCCCAGGTGGAAAGCACCCAAGTTGGTCCTGTTGACCACAAGAACAGCCGTGAAGATCGAGGGACGAAAAGGGTGAATTCATTCCAGTCACGTAAAAAAATTTCATGGACTACCTTCAGATATAGACACTGTGCCCTGCACTCCCTCACAGACTGATTCAAAACTTCCTTTTGTTGAACTGAATGACTCTCAGTGCTATAAACAGAAACTCAGGTCCAGATCTAAACTGTCGGACGATTTGATTGTTTAAGTCCTCTCCAAGGTGAAGCGGTTGAATCTGTCCCGACATGTACCCCTTAGGTCTGAATCATGTAGAGTCCAGAATCATAATGAAACGACATGCTTATTGTAAATTACTGCGTAACCACTGTATTGTGACATTATTAATTTTGTTTTTATTGAGTTTTTTAATAGTTACTGCAAGTATATTGTTGCATATGTATTATCCTGTTTCTAAACGTGTTTTCAATATAACTGATGAACATTCTTTTAGTGACCTACCGCCACATGAATTATCCTATAGACTTGCGCTGCGCAATAACACATTCATTAGTATGTTACATCATTCCCATCAGACTAGTAATGCGACCAATTGTTGGGTGTGTGGCCGACTCCCTCCCTATCAGAATAACAAAGGAGTTCTGCCTTTCTTTCCACATCCGTTCACACACAATGGCTCCTGTGGAGCATGGTTTAGTTTATTAAATTCCATAGACCCAGACACAGCAGTTTATCAACAACATTGGATATGGGGAAATCTGAATCTAGTTTTATTCAAAGTCTGTCACCCTAATAAGGAGGGTCACCTCAGTAGAACAGGAACTGATCTAGAAAATGAAGTGTATAAATTAGGTAATTTTACACCTAATCTTATGATTTTGAATGTCAAATCCGAAGTTGAACTAATTCTGCCCACTATGTCAGTATCTCCAGTTAAGGGTGAATTATGTGTTAGAAAAGTTGGTTCCAAACACATGGGCCATAGCCAATGCGTTACTACAGTAGAATATAGTGATCAAGGTAAATCTTCATTTAGAGCTTCTCGCCATTCCTACTTCATATGTGGTCAGACTGCATATATGCGTCTGCCTCTAGATTGGGATGGTACCTGTTACATAGCATTCCTTTTGCCACCTGTTTTCCTAGCTCCCCCTGATTATTATCGAAATGTTCATTTAGTACACAATAGAGAGCAAAGAGATCTCCCAGTTGTCGATTATACTGAGACATCATGGGACAAGTATGTAGATTTCAATAAAGGTATCTTTCCCTATATAGGTACAATATCAAATAGTAAGCTGATACGCAGACTCACCAAGACTCTTGAAGCTGTAGTAAACGAGACTATAGCCGCCCTAGGCAATCTGACAGAGGAACAATCAGTGATGAGAATTGTTGTTCTCCAGAATCGTCTTGTCCTTGACGTCATCCTGGCCGATAGGGGCGGAGCTTGTAGGGTCATCGGATCCAGCTGCTGTATATTCATACCAGAAAATTCGCCATCTGTATATAAAGCTATAACACGCCTTCATAAGATTGTAAGCCAGATACACGAGAATCCAGGCACTTGGACGTGGTCCGGGTGGTTTTGGAGTGTGATATCAGCCTGGGGATGGAGAGTTCTATCCTTCCTAGGTATTGGCCTTCTTATGCTCTTCAGTTGTTGTCTATGCCTGCAATGTGGACCAGCGATTTGTGGTCTGTGTGCCACATCGTGTATCCCACATCAAAGTTTTCGCTCAAGATCCCGGAAGAAGAAAGAAGAAGAAATGATGCTCCATGAGCAAATCAATGGAATGATGAAGATTGATGTCTCGTGAAGGGCAAGAAGGGGACAAGGAGGGAATGTGGAAATGTGGATTTTCCTGATCAGTTATGTCCCCTATCTTGGACCCCAACGGTTCTATATGCATGTTACAAGTACATGTATGTTCCCTCCAGTTCCAGTTTCTAAGACGCAAACATATGTGTGTCTACCGTCAACATGTTCTCTGTCAGATCCGCCATCAATGGGCTGGATATTCGATTCCTAAGTATGAAAGGCCACCGACTTTATATGGCTAAGTTACTCCATTTTTACAGTTCAGGCGAGTAGGCCCGATTCTGTCCTCAAAGCCTTTCCCTGCTCTCTGTCTCTGACAGCTTCAGCTTGAGCTCGCATCTGTATCCATGAACTTTGTCCTACTCCCTGTGCAGCTAACGGTGCCTGCCTCGGCTAGTTTTCGCCTGTCTGCCAAGAAGTTGTATTTCACCTTCGAATTATCTATTTTGCTCTTCAGCCGATGCATTCCTGTCCAGTGATTTAGGTAAACATTTCCTTTAGCTCACAAGCAAAGGACTCCGCCTTTCCGTCCTCCTGCAAGTGATTCATAGCCCTGTTGCCATGGAAAGTTTTCTGCCCCTCGCATCTCATACAGACACTTAGACGCTTGTACACGCACACAGTCAGTATAGAATAGATTCTGTCCGAGAGTCTCCTCCTTGTGGATAACATAGTTCTTTAAACATAGGATGTTAGATATGATTTGGGATTAGGATGACTTGACCCCAGACTTCTCGTCTCCACATGTAGAGCTAAATGTCAAGTCCCCTTCACCCCCTAGTTGCACGTCAATTACACGTCATGCTGCCGCGCGCGCATCTATGCCAAGTATTATCTTATAGATCCACCTATGTCTGATAATTCTAACCAATCATGTTTCTTTTATTCCTTATTACGCCTAGTTTCGATTATGTCACTGTCACGTCATTTTTCTTATCAAATGTTACGCCTTCTACATTCGTTTCATTGTAATGTACTTATTATAAAAATACATGTCTGTTAATAAATTATTGTACTTCACTTCCTGAACCTTCGTGGTGACGGAACCTGAGGGCCGCGACTCGAGTCGGCCATTTTGAATGGAATAAAGCCCATTAGAAACCTCTTATACCACGGATTCTGCCTCTTGTTATTTTGAGCTATTTACTTTAATTTAAGATTCCGCATGAAATTCAGTCCGGTAATATTTATTTTATTTACCACAGCGCAACAGCAGCACATCATTCACTGACATTCTCTGCCACATGGACTTGCTGGTCACAGTCTGACCAATGATGACCAACACTGTGGTCTGGACTCCGATTACTTCAAATGCCAAAGATATCATCTCCCCCTGTGAACTTTGGATTCTATGCACCCGTTAGAGCACCTTATGTTATCTACCAAAACACACACCCCACCGAGAATAAAACTATTTTTTTGTCATGACATGTTGCCGTAATTTTGCATTAGTCCACAACATACGTGTGTGTTAATGTCAAACTATGCCTGAGTGTTGAACTAACTCCAGCCATCCATACCCTGGGATCTGAGTCCGGTACAGGACACACATGGGTCACAATGTATCATCCAATACAGCCTGGGAGCCCAATACTCACCCGTGATGGCCTCAAGCTGCTATGGGGGGGCGCTTGAAGTACTGTGCGCACACACCAATCAGGAAGACGATGATGAAGGCCTACAGGTCATGGCTCATGTGGAGGTTCCCGGGGAGTGAGTCCCAGGTATGTTTGGCCAGGTGGGAGAACCATCTCCTTCATGCTGGAGTGTTGTGGATGTGAAGAATGGTGGCCAGGCCACGTTCGGATGCATTGAGTTGGGCCAACGGGGTCTTGGATGACAGACGTACAAGGTTGGTTTTGGGGTCTGGGGTTGTTGACTGCCCCCTGAGTGTGTGTGAGGAGTGTGAAGGTCATCCTGCAGCACACAATGATCCCTTGCAGCTATCTCAGGTGGACGGTGATGTTGATGGGTTGCGGGATGTTGAAGCTGAGTTGTGCAGATGCACCCTGGATGTGGACAAGTTTCCCGTCAGTTAGGATGTACTTGCTCCGTAGAGGGCGGGGCAGTAGTTGACACGGCTGGTGCCGTGGACCTGGGGGATGGTCTGTCTTTCCTTGGAGTGGATCTATCAGAGGATCATGTGCATCATGCAGAGGGTGCTGCAGCCTGAGGTACAGATGATGGTGATTTGCATGGCAAATGTGAGTGACAAATCCATGATGCACAACATCTTGTGTGCGTGGCCACTGGGTGCTTGTGTAGGGCCCCTGTGGGTGGGACACAAGGAGTTGAGACAGCTGTAAGGGGACAATCCTCCGATGCTTACCTCAGTCCTGTACAAGTCCAGCCTTAGGTTACTGATGTTCAGCCATTCATCCACAGACCTCATGCCTTCTTGAATGTTGGAACTGGCAATGGCTGGGTCTTTGGTGAGGGTGAGGAGCACCTGGGTGTCAATGGCATACGACATGATGATGAGGTTGTGTGCGCATGTGATGGTGGAGAGGGGGTTCCTGGACACATTGAAGATTGACACGCTGAGAGATGATCCCTGGGCCATGTGCCAGATGACGCCACTATACCACATGCTGAAGGCCTGAGTCCCACTCCCATGGCCTTGCTGGTGTACGGAGCCGGTGTGGAGCAGGAGGGACATGATCTGGTTGGTGTGACAGGGCCTGGAAGGTGAGGCAGCGCTGTGTAGGCAGTTGGAGTTGCACACTCAGCATGCAAAGGTGTCATGTGTGCACTTAGGGTATGGCTGAGAGCAGGCGGTTGAGTTTCGGATAGACATTGCTTGGAGGGTGGCTACAACCTCAGACTGTAGTGTGATGTGGGTCATGCAAAGACATGAGGGTCGTGCAATGTGCACATTGCATGTACTGACGGTCCTGCCTTTGGCACCGCGTTTACCCAACAGTGGCACAGACAAGGTGATGACAGCCAAATGAATGGCTGGAGGTAGGCAGGGAGGAGCATCTTTGAGGCGTGTGTGTTGCCGAATCCCGCCACTTTGTGGGCCCTTGCTGCAGGGGCCGCAGCAGCAGGCAGCATGTCCTTGAAACTATGCCAAAAGTAGCACACAAAGACAAGGATGTCAGAAAGGACAAATGCAACAGGCGTAAGTAAAGGAAGGAGTGTCCGGTTACCCATGGAACACCCAGAGAAAATGGATGCACAATCACCAAAGATGACTGACACAGGATCAGGAAACAGAAGGCCGAGCCACGCACAGGAGACACACCCTCAGCAGGCATTGAGGGCCCGTCGTGGGGACCAAAATGCCCAAATACATACACAGCCATGGACTTCATGCACAATCGAGATTCTGACCCATGAAGACCTGCATGCATGTAGCCAAACTACACATAGACTCATATGCACAATCTTTGACAACTATGCCAGAGATGCCGCATGCAAAGTGGCAAGAGACCTGCATTGACAGAGATGAGGCACCTTGGAGGGTGATGAACCCCTTTATTACTCAGGCTCACACTAAGGGAAAAGCATCAATATGAACAGACACACAGGTCATTTGGCTGAACATGTGGGACCTACACATGGACACCCCCTTCACAAAACAGATGTAGTAAATCCTAATGGCCTGGCACACAAGTTAAGGGGATGAGCCAAACACCCCCTTCTGCACACGGAGAGGCTGCAATTCCCAATTGAGCCTGTTATGGGGATGTCCCACACCATGTCCACCCGTAGCATCCCGTATGTTTCTGAGGGAAGTTGTACACACATTGATGCCTTCATCAGAATCCACAAACCATTAAAGATGACTGTCACGAAGGTAGACTATCAATTCATGGGAGTCATGATACATGTCATGTGCCCCATGGTGATTCGACATGTATGCATGGTAACCCAACATGCACAGGAGCAGTCCCCACTCATTCCAAACACCTAACAACCCCAAAATGCCTTGCTGCAATCCTCACCCAAAATGACTTTTCCACATGTCCGTGCATGGAACGCTGATTCAGCACACGTTGCAATACTCATGAGGAATAGCAGGAAGCCAACGATGACATGACCAGACAACATGCACAAGAACCTGTGGATGACAGAGACACAAGCAGTCAGCTAAAAGATTGTTATCCGCATACATGGTCATTTACTCTACAGGAATAATGTTGTCACCATGCGATTAAGAAAAATTAGGGTCACAGCTAAAATGATTGGAATGACATCATCACTCGAGTGACACGTCAGAACACACATCTAAGGCACTTAGCATACAGTCAGCTGGACACACACATTGCAACACATGCCACACAAGGCTCCAAGCGTGCACACTCAGACCCAGTGACTCACCATTATGAGAAGAAGTTGCAAATGAGCTGACTCCGGATATCCTCCTCCTCCTCCTCCTCACTTGCCTCGTGACCAAGCCCTTCATCCTCCACGGGTGGATGTTCCTGCTCATGCTGCTCCAGGATGAGCAGCACTGCCTTCTCCACTGCCATGTTGTGCAGCATGCAGCACACAAGGAAGATTTTGCAGACCTTCACCGGTGCATATGGAAGGGACCCGCCTGTCTTGTGAAGGCACCGGAATCGGCTCTTCAGGAGGCCAAACGTCCTCTCAATCACTCGCCTGGTCTGCCCGTGTGCATCGTTGTAACGGTGATCTGCAGCTGATCTTTGGTTGCGGAGAGGCGTCATCAGCCATGGCATGTTGGGATAGCCAGAGTCCCCTACATGGAAACATCATGTAAAAAAGTGGGTCAGGAGATGCCGTAAGATACAAAGATACCGCAAAACACAGGACAAACAGAGTATACCCACCAACAAGACATGCTCGTTCGTTGTGCAGCCGCAGCATCATTTCTGGCACCCTGCTACGCCTCATGATGTAGGCATCGTGTGCTGACCCTGGAAACCGTGCACAGACATGGGAAATCAGCATGTTAGCAAGACACAACACAAGGGCATTTATAGAGTGGTAATGTTTACGGTTGCGATAGGCGACCTCCTGTGCCTGTGGTGGTACAAAAGCCACATGTGTCCCATCAATGGACCCAATTACATGGGGCATCCCTCCCAGGGCATAGAAATTACCCTTGACACCTGTCAACTCCTCAGGAGTCGGAAAATGGATGAATTCATCCAGGTGCTCCAACATGGCTGCCAAAACATCATGCAGGACACGGCTGAACATCGTCTGGGACATGCCACCAACATCAGCTATGGTGAATTGAAACGTACCTGTGGCAAAAAAATGTAGGGCTGCCATCACCTTCATCTTGGGGGTCAGCGCAGTAGGATAACTGTGTCGCGGTTGGAGGTGTGGTGCCAGCCTGTTTGTCAGGTCCTCAATCAACTGTTGGGTGAATCTGTAACGGCGTATGCAGTCACGTTCCCTCATAGCACCCAAGCCTGGCACTGGTCTGGGGACAGGCGGTGCCCTGCAGAAATGGGGAATAAATAACGAAGAGTGAGAACATAACAACATCAATGTCAATGAACTGAGCACATGCTCAACTGCTAATACACATCTGCTAAATACAGAGTCTGGTCTGTGCAATACATCCAGGACACGTATGCCAGCCAGGTGATACTCCTACGAAAAGCCAGCTACACCCGTTGATTGGCAAGAGTACATGACATGCCCTGAAACGAGCTGTGGGCCAGTGTCAGTGAATAGCCAGAGAAATCACTAGAGTGACATACATCCACATTTCAGCATTTTAAGGATGTCATCTCATACAGACAGCTGATGGCAAGCTAGACGCACAGATCACATGGAAGGTCAAATGTACAGATCACACACATTGCGATGAAGGGGTACACGTGAAAACAGAAAACACAGACATTGAGACAACGCAGATATGTCCTCATGTCAAAATATCAAGTTTGATGCATACAGACACACGTTATGTGGAAATCCACATGTGGCATGGTGTGCGTAGATGTGTGCCATGCCCATCTAGACACAGACACATGCTGGATGCAGGAACAGCAGATGCAGTTGACGGGACACCAACAGCAAGCTCATGGGAACACATGACACACACATGACACATCGGTGCACGCTGGTCGTTAAATGTCAGTTGTTAGTGTCCCTGTCCCTGGCATCAGGGGACAGTTGTGGGTGGTGGTGACTGTGCCATACCAGTGATGCTGTGCTTGAGACGTTTGTACTACATGCACACATGTGCAAAGTGTGAAGGGGAAGTGTGCCACATAGTGCCCCATCACACATGACATGTGTACACAGGTCATCACACATCAATTGTGCAAATACATGAGGAGACATGTGCAATAGCACTGCCTGACACACCTCGGCCCTGCACATGTAGGACAGCAATGACAATGACTTGATGTACATCCTTCTGCGGGTCTGAGACCTCCATTCCTTTCGTGTGCGCATCCTATCAACAGTGTAAGCGTGTGAAACGCACCATACACACGCTCTGAGGACGTGTGTACAGTCCGTATCACTAGAGTTGTGTGCCCGTAGGAGCACTCGTGGTACGGACCGTACACACGTACATGTACTACCAGTGCCTACACGTACGTGTACTACCAGTGCCTACACGTACGTGTAGGCACTGGTAGTACACGTACGTGTAGGCACTGGTAGTACACATACGTGTCCTCAATGGTAGTACACGTACCCGTACGTGTACTACCATTGCGGACTTGTGGTACGGACCGTACACACGTACATGTCCTACCAGTGCCTACACGTACGTGTACTACCAGTGCCTACACGTACGTGTAGGCACTGGTAGTACACGTACGTGTAGGCACTGGTAGTACACATACGTGTCCTCAATGGTAGTACACGTACCCGTACGTGTACTACCATTGCGGACTTGTCCGCAATGGTAGTACACGTATGGGTATGTGTACTACCAGTGCCCACACGTACGTGTAGGCACTGGTAGTACATGTACGTGTACTGCCATTGCAGACACGTACGTGTAGGCACTGGTAGTACACGTACGGGTACGTGTACTCACAGTGCCTACACGTACGTGTAGGCATTGGGAGTACACGTACCCCTACGTGTACTCCCAGTGCCTAGAAGTACGTGTCCGCAATGGTAGTACACGTACCCATACTCCCAGTGCCTACACGTATGTGTCCGCAATGGTAGTACACGTACCCGTACGTGTACTACCAGTGCCTACACGTACGTGTAGGCACGTACGTGTAGGCACTGGTAGTACACGTACGTGTAGGCACTGGGAGTACACGTACGGGTACGTGTACTCACAGTGCCGACACGTACGTGTCCGCAATGGTAGTACACGTACCCGTACGTGTACTACCAGTGCCTACACGTACGTGTCCGAATGCCGCAATGGTAGTACACATACCCGTACGTGTACTACCAGTGCCTACTCGTACGTGTAGGCACTGGTTGTACATGTACGTGTAGGCACTGGTAGTACACGTATCTGTACGTGTACTACCATTGCGGACACGTACGTGTACTACCAGTGCCTACACGTACGTGTCAAAGGCACTGTGCAACTGGTGCCGTAGGGGTACGTGTGAAACGCACCGTACCTGTGTGTGGATTAGAAAATTACATAGGGGACACATAAGGGACAAGTATTAAGCACTAAATGCATGCTGGTTGTCATGGATACAGAGTTTTCAGTTCAAATGTTCCATCAGGTGGCCTGGAAAAGTTGGTTGGCCACAAAATACAATGTTTCAAAGGGATTGTTGACTTGACATGATGCTGAAATTTTGAACGATGCAAATGCTGTCACTGGTGTATGTGGAAAGGGATTGGAGTAAATGTAAGATGCGAATGAATCTGACCAATCACTATGTACTCCTCCAAATGAATGCCCCTCAGCAAGACAGATATAAGTCAGCCAGAACCCATGAGAGGGCACTTGCCTGCACAAGTTTCCTGTCGACAACACTGCTGCTGTCTGTGCTTCCTCTGGCACCATGTCAAGGTCTGTGGAGACGGCCCAGCCATTCACCCAGGAGGAGAATGAGGCATTGCTGGATGTCATCCTCCCACAGTACCCCAGCCTGTATGGGAGACCAGGGGAGCAGGTGAGTGCTGACTCCACTAGCTTTGACTGTGCACCTTTTTTGTGACTGTCACTTCTGGCATTGTGTCCAGGTGTGACAGACATGCAATGTTGTTTAGAGTGGGTCCCAGGGGGGGGAATGGCTTATGTCTCCCATGCAGAGCAACATGTAGTTCATGTGTGCACTCCTCACTTGCATTGTGCTTACTGTGACATTCACTGCATAGTGCATGACACATTCAGCCTGGCTAATCCTTTGTGGCATTTTTTGTCTATTGTCCTGAGGTGATTCAGTGGTCCCCCCGGTGTGACAGGTGACTGTACCCACAGATGTGTCTGAGTTGAGTGGAGCTGTGGTGACAGTGTCCAAGTGATGTGTATGCCCCCTGGACATTGATGTGTGTGAATGTTCCTTGTCATGTGGGTGAGTGTCTATGTGAAGTGTTGCACCACAGCTGCATGGAGGAGGCAACAGCTCTACCCATCTGATGTGAGAAGTAAGCCGTGCTGTGTGTCTGACTTGCTGAGCTAGCCCCACACCTGTGACACCCCACAGGAAAGTGGCACATGTGCAGAGTGAGCTTTGTATCCGCTGTTGCAAATGGCATGTGATTGATCTGTGCCTGTGTGTGTCTGTGTACTCTGCTGAGGTTGCGTCAGTGGCCTGGGGCATGTAACTGCTTGGAGGTGCTGTCCATCAGCCTGGTGTCTCTTGTGATGCACAGTGTGTGCCATGTTCATGGAGTGTGTCGCACCCCTCATGCCACCTGTGTACTTTATATGCCATGTAGTGCATTGGGACTTCCACAGAGGCCAATGTCCATATGACTAAGATGCAATTCCTTGGCAGCATCCTATGCCCTGTTCAACATTTCAAAGATGTTCAAATGTGTGTCTCTCTGACATGGAGCAGGTGTAGTCATGTTGTCTCAATTTGTCATCCTCACAGATAACTGCCTACGCCAAGGGGGAGATCTGGAAGCAGGCCGTCAGGGCCGTGAGATCGGTGGAGGGTCGCAGTCGGCGCCTAGCACAAGTAAGGAAACGGTGGCAGGACATCCGGTGCTGGACCCGGAGGATCGCCCGGGTCCTGCTGGAGGACTCACCTCCTCGCCGCCACAGCGGGCGCTGACGCCTGACCCACCAGATGAAGCGTGTCCTGGCGGTGGTCTTCCCTGAGATAGATGGGTGGTTACAGGAGAAACAGCAGCAAGGGGGTAGATACATGTGTGTTTGTTGTGTGTCACCAGCTTTTGGAAGTGCTCAGTCACCTGGATACACTGCCAGGGTTTATATGTGCAGTGCATATCCTTTTCCCCCCAAGTCAACCGGTGTTGTTCTTCCTCTCTTCCCCTCCTTGACATGTGTTCCCTGGTCTGTGTGTAAACACTATTGCACATGGTAATCTAGGCTGCCAGTTAATCCAAGTGCACATTGCTTTCTGCATCATGTGTGGGGGTGGTCTGTGACATGTGCTGGTACCTTGCCTGTGCCCTGTCCTGTTCAGTCATTTGGGGGTCCATATTTGTTGGCACTGATGCTGAGTCTCAACATAGGAGTGTGAGGATTCAAATTAACAGACTTGCAGCATGCATGACCAATGTTGTGGCCTCAGACATGATGTGCATGAGTGGGAGATATGCATAGTGCCGGGACGGTTGCTCATGTTACAGTCAGATCATTCCTGGACCATGGAGCAGTGTGCCCACTACAGTCCCCTGAGACACCCTTGCCTTTGATTCATGTGTGTCATCCAACACTGTGCCCATTCTCTGTGTGTTCAGCATAGGTTGGCCTCTGTGGCATTGTTCCCTGGCCTCATTTGTATTTATGTAAAGTGTGCTACATGTGTCCACTGGACAGGGTGACCCCATTTGGCTTGTGCATCCTCACACTGGGCAGTGCCTGTGTGTCTATGTACAACTATCTGTTGATGGTTGTTTGTCACAAATATGTGTTGGCAGCCTCACAAGGTGATGTGGAGTACATTTCGGATTTCTTGATGCACATTTTAGTAAACACAGATTAAGAGGTGTAACTTCTTGATCTGTCTCAATCACATTGTGTCAGGTATGGGGGGTTTGTGCGGGCAAGGCCTACATGTCCAAACCGTATGTCTCCTTGCCAGGTCTGACCTGTGTGAGATAATTATCTGGACAGACACTCAACATGCAGCGACCCAGTCATGTTGTGCAGGGTTTAATTTTAGTGCTTTGCAGCATGTGTCAAAAGTTTAAATACATGATTCCTGCTCATCCATTTTTGGCACCAGTGTGTGGTCCAGATGCTACGTAGTTTGGTCTTTGTGTGGTTACATCTGTGTGGACATTCTTGCTTGCCATGAGTGTGTCTCCTAAGTGCAGGTGCTCCTTATTCCGACACAATTGCAGGCCCATTATCTTATGCATTGTCCTGTGTTTGGACATGTGTGCCACTCCACATGACAGACAGTGGGTCAGATGTGTTGCCAACTGTGTCATCATGGTACGGATGGCCATGTGACAGGTGGCATGATTCAAGTTGTTAGTCAAGAAGTCTTGTACCCTGGCACTCACTACACTTGTCAACATGTCTTCATGTTTCCAATGCTTGACTTTGATGTTTTGTTGTGTAGGACAATAATGTGCCAGCATGACAGATGTCTCCCACGGAAGTGCACAAGAAACCACCTTTACACTTTCAGGGGACACGCTGGCACATATTAAAGAAAGGCACAGTTCGAATAACACTTTTTTAAAGGTTATACATATCCATGTTCCCACAGTGTGGTGGCATTTGGGTGAGTCCTTGGTTGTTGCTGATACCAACGTATGAGTGTCAAGTCATCCAGACCGCCGTGGGGCCATGTATATGTACTTACTGAAACCCCATTTCTTTCTAACAGTGCTTTATTTGAATAAGGCTGGCAGCTCATACAGTGACTGTGTAAATGTAGTTTTGTGTGCACCTCCTTGTGTGACTTCTTTTATACAGGCACATGTGTGTTCTGTTCACAAAGTGGCACATTCACACATTCTAAACATGTAGATTGTGTAAAGTTTTGTGATTCCTAAGGGATCACAATGTATTTCGTTTGGGTTTCCAAAGTACTCACAGGTCTCTGATTGTGGGGACACCTTCAGCATTGCGGTCTGTTATTTAGCCTTTGGTGCGCCAATACTGTTTCGTTCACAGTAAACAAGAGGTGGCATGCCGTCATAGTATTGCTGTGCTCAACTGTTCCCAGACACTAGCTTCTCAGTCTAATTCGATATCAAGTCATTTGCTGTTGTGTCCTAATTTTCCTTGTTTCCAAGTGGCATGGTGGGTCAACCAACTGGGGAGTGCAGGGCTTACATATGTGCGGAGTAATGTAGATATTACTCATGATGCTTTTCCTGATATGCACTGTGACCTATTTTGTTTGGACTCATGTGTCAGATGTATACAGGTGACTGATTATTTTCTGTATCTTCACCTTGCCCACAGCATCATCGGAGGACACCGAGGGACACACCTGCACGGACCTTGAGGAGGGATCCAGCACCGGTGCCACCACTGCTGGCGAGTCTGCGGGAGCAAGTGACACAGAGGGCGAGGGAAGTCAGGCGGAGGACCTGTCTGGTGGCAACACCGACTACGACGCTGACGGGTCCGAGGCTGAACTCCTCGAGGAGGCGGAGGCTGCTACAACACCTGGCAGCAGCACAACATCTGTAACCGCCTCCTCCATTCCCATCACCGCCCTTCCAGTTGCTCCGGTCCCTTCTGTCCGTGCAGGGCACCACCATGTCTCCTTCGTGCCAGGCACCGCACCCCCTGCCCCTGTCCCCCCTGCTGCCCTCACTGCAGAGTCTGTGGACATTCAGCGGCAGCTGCAGGTTGGCCAGACATCGATGCTGAATGTCCTCCATGGCCACACCAGACTGCTGACACAGATGGTGTCGTTCATGGAGGGCATGTCAGCAGCGATGTCTGACTAACGGATGTTGCTGAGGTCCATGGACTCTTCACTGACGGCAGCAGTGAGTCTCCTGCAGTGCTTCGTCCCCCCTATCCCTGCACCATCCACACTTCCCACTCCCATGCCTGTCCCATGCACACCCAGACATTCCCAAGCACGCACCCCACCAGACACAGGCAGCACACAAACACGTAAGGGCAAGCACACACCTCCTGGCACGCACACTCAGGGGGATAAAGGCACACCCACTGGGTCTGGGGCACACAGGCATACACGCAGCCACAGTCTGAGTCCGCATGCCTCACTACCCAGTCCCTCCAAAGGCACTCCCCTTGGCTCCCCTGCCACACAGTCAGACAAGAAGAGCTACTTGGCTGTGCTGGGCCTCAGCCCCACTGGGTCACCAGCCCGCAAACGGGCAAGGCACTCCCAGGGTGAGGGAGTTGATCCCCCCCCCCTGCCCACCTGTCAGGTACTGGATCAGTGACCTGAATGATATCACAGCCACTAACCTTCGTCGCGGGACTCAGCAGGAACGATGGTAGTTGTGTGATCCCCACCTCCCAAAAGCGCCCCCTCTCACAGTGAGAAAACACTCTACTGCGTGAGGAGGCCCCCAGGGGAAACAGGGAAAAGGGGATAAAACAACAAGGGTAGTTGTGGCAGGTGAGGTGTTTCCCCAGGGCTGTTCGTGAGGACTTTCCGTGAGTGGGTTGCTCTGGAGTGGGGAACAAAACAACAAGGATTAATAGTTCTCCTAACTGCTCGCTCACTAAGAGCCCCTGTGCTTCTTTACCTAGACTGCCCGTCCCACTCACCAGGGTTCCCCTGCAACCAGGACGTTATTCCTCGCTTCTCGTGTAGAGTGCCTAGGAGGCAGAGGGTCTGATATCACCTGCAAGAGTCACGTAAATGAACTAATGATATCTGCAGTGACACTGTTCGAGATAGAACCAAGGGTCTGTAGTCGCCTGCAGAACGTCTTGTTAATTAACAAAAAGAAGGCTTCCTGAAAAACAGGTAATGTTCCCTTTAAGTATTTCGGCGTATAGGATGAACCACGCTCCGGGGATCTACGAAGTGGTTACTTTCACCGCTTCTTCTTCTCCCTGGAAATGGCCCCGTTACAGCAAGTCTACAGGAAGGCTATTTTCGGCATAAAGCGGGTCGAAGGTACAGGGACTCGCTGCCGAGAACTGGACTCGGCGTGTGAACGCTGCTCGTTGCGTTCCGATTCACGGTTTCTTCCGAAACCCCTGGGATGCTTGAGAAGGCAGGCACGGATCCTCCCGTAACCCCTTGGCTATAGTGGAATTACCTTCGAGGTGAAGGGAGACAGATAAAAGCAGCGCGCTTTCAGCCCTTCCCACGAATACCTAATTCTTCCGCTCCGATAGGGCTGCTCCGCTGTTCCTCCGACTCGGCTGGGCTTCGACGACTGGAGAGACGCTGTAAATGCTTCTCGCTGGTATCCGGCGGGGAGCACCATCCGCCATATCCTCTCGGTCTTGGATTGTCAAGCACCTTCCTCTTGAGGAGGAGGTGCTTATATACAGGGTGTTCCTATCTTCCTTTGGAGGCAGCCCATGGTATGCTGGGACATGTAGTATCCCGGGCCTTTCTTCCACCAGTTTCCTGGATGAGGGTTTTGTTGGTGTCTACCTAGTGCCTTCCTAGCGGTTGCCCCTCGGATGATCGCTACAGTACCCCCTCTCAAGGACCGCCGACTCGGCGGGCGTCCTGGTTTTCCAGGGTGAGCGGCATGAAACTGTTCCATCAATTTTGGACAATGGAGGTTATTTACAGGTTCCCATGTTCTGTCCTCCACCCCGAACCCCTTCCAATCTACCAAGTATTGTACCCGCCCTCTGACCAATCTGGAGTCCAGGAGCTCTCTTACTTCGTATTCCTCCTGCCCATCTATCTCTACGGGGAGTGGCTTATCGGGGAGTCTCATTGTTAGAGGGCATGGTCTAAGCAGGGACACATGAAATACAGGGTGAATGTGCCATGAAGTAGGTAAAGACAGTCTCATTGCAACGGGATTGATGATTTCTTCAATGGAATACGGCCCCACGTACTTGGGTTTCAACCTGGTTATTCTTTTCAGATGCAAGTTTTTTGTGGATAACCACACTTAATCCCCCACTTGATACTTGGGTTCAGGCGTTCATCTTTTGTCTGCGTTACGTTTTTGAGCGCCTTGAGCCGCCTTAAGTTGTACTTTGGCCTCAATCAACACCGCCCGCAGATGGGCATGATGTTCTTGGATACTGGGCAGTCTCGAGGTGGTGGGCCATTCAAAAGGGAGCATGTTAGGATGGTAGCCATAACTACAGAAGAAAGGAGAACACCCCAGTGTTGTATGCGTAGCGTTGTTGTAGGCAAATTCGGCCATCCATAACAAGGTGGACCAGTTCAGGGTGTTCTGTAAGGTAAAACAGCGCAGATACTGCTCCAGGGTCTGATTTAGGCGCTCCGTTTTACCATCCGTCTGAGGATGGTAACTGGAGGAAAGCCGGGCCTCGATGGTCAACGTTTTGCATAGGACTTTCCAAAAGCGGGACGTGAATTGCGTTCCTCTGTCTGTGATTAATGCGTTGGGAATTCCGTGAGCCCTCACTACATGTTGGAGGAATACTCTGGCTAATTCGGCTGATGTAGGCAGGTGAGCCAGTGCTATAAAATGCCCCATCTTCGTCAGGTGGTCTACGATGACTAGCACTACGGTATTCCCATCACAGGGGGGCATGTCCACAATGAAATCCATCGAGATGGTATGCCAGGGTCGTGGAGGGATAGGGAGGTTTTGTAGCAGACCTGGAGGTTTGGTGTGACTTGCCTTTCCCTGTGCACACGTTGCACATGTACCTACATAGGTTTTAACGTCTTTTCTCAGTGATGGCCACCAAAAGGATCGTTCCACACAGGCTATGGTCTTATAGATTCCTTAATGTCCACCCAGTGTAGAGTCATGCCCCCAGGCTAGTACTCGTTGTTGTAGCTGCGTATCTGGGATGTACAAGGCATGGTAATGGTACGCCAAATCCCTGACGAGCGATCTGTGTTCAGGTTCCTCGTTCACCCAGGCCTGGACGTCACCCTCGGCTACTGACACGTGTAAGTCTTCAAGAAAATCCTGAGAGGTTATGAGTGCGATGGTCTGTTCCGGGAATACTGCTTCCGACAAGATGAAGGGCGGCTCAGCCTCTTCTTCTGTTTTTTGGTTCTCTGGTTCTTCTCTGCGGGACAAGGCATCGGCCTTTCCGTTTTGTGGTCCTGGTCTGTATTTTATAACGAAATCATAATCTGAGAAGAACAATGTCCAACGTAGTTGCCGGGGTGTCAGGGCCTTGGCCGTCTTTAGAAACAACAAATTTCGATGGTCGGTGTAAATTTCCACTGTATGAAGCGCACCCAATAGGTAATGTCACCACTCTTCGCAGGCTCTCTTTATGGCTAACAATTCCTTATCGGTAATTGTGTAGTTGACTTCACAGGGAGTAAGTTTCTTTGAGTAGTAGGCGATCGGGTGTACTTGTCTTGTCTCAGGGTGTCGTTGAGACAACACTCCTCCCACTGCATAAGATGACGCGTCTGCTTCCAAGATATAAGGGAGCTGTGGGTCTGGATGACGCAGTATTGGAGCCTGAGTGAATTTGTTCTTCAAAAGCTGGAAGGCTCGGGATGCTTCTGGACCCCATAAAAAAGGGGTATTTTTTCGGAGTAGGCTGGAAATGGGATGAATGATCTTCGAGAAGGAGGGAATGAACCGCCGGTAGTAATTTGCGAAGCCAAGAAAGCTCTGTTCTGATTTCACATTTTGCGGGGTTTCCCAATTGGTAATCACTTCGACTTTACTGGTGTCCATTTGAAACCCCTGGGCGTTGATGACATATCCCAGAAAGGTCACTTCTTGAGCATGAAAGAGACATTTCTACAACTTGGCGTACAACGAATGATGTTTCAGTCGGTCTAAGACTGCCTTCACATGATCCACATGTTCCTGGAACGTTGGTGAATAAATTAAAATATCGTCAATGTAGACAATACAAAAGCGGTCCAGGTAGCCTCGCAAAACCTCATCCATAAAATATTGGAAGGCAGCATGGGCGTTGCATAATCCAAAGGGCATCACCCTGTACTCAAAAAGACCGAACTTTATCCGGAACGCGGTTCTTCCACTCGTCTCCCTTTTTTACACGCACCAGGTGGTAAGCTCCTCTGAGATCGAGTTTGGTGAAGTACCGAGCCCCTTTCAACTGGTCCAGAAGCACCGGAATGAGTGGCAATGGATGTCGATTTTTCACGGTGATTCTGTTTAGAGCACGGTAGTCGATGCATGTACGTAAATCGTCACAGTCTTTCTTCGGAATGAAGAAAAGAGGAGACGAGGCAGGGGACGATGAGTGTGTAATTATCCCTGAAGCAAGGTTCTCCTCAAGGTAGTTCTTTAGATAACGTGTTTCTGGCTCCGTCAATGCATATACCCTACTACAGGGTACGTTGGCTCCTGGTACTAGTTCAATGCAGCAATCATACATCCGATGGGGTGGTAGCTGGGTTGCTTTCTGCTTATTAAACAAAGAGCGGTATTCATGATAAAGCTCCGGTAAGGCGGTGGCACAGCCTTGCAGAGGTTGGATGCAAGCTGACGCCAGATGTACAGCAGCCGTTTGTTCTTCGTTCTTTCGTGGAATCTCTTTCTGAGTGCAATATGACCTGCAGTAAGGCGAACTCAAGGTGACTGTGCGTGCTGCCCAACAAACCACCGGATCGTGTAATGTCAGCCACGGCATGCCTAAAATGAGCCGGAGTTGGGGTGCGTCAATGATATACTCATGGTGATCCTGACCGCACGTCATCAAGAGAGGTATGGTGCGGTACTGCACAGGGCCTGAAGACAGGGCGGTGCCATCAACCACCATCACGTGTTCGGGTGCAGCTTTCTTTTCCCTGTCCACTCCTATCTGGAAAGCAAATTTCTGGTCGATGTAGTTGCCTGTCGCCCCGGAGTCTAGTAAAGCGTCTGCTTCCACTGCTTCTCTGGTGGAAACCATGAGGGACACCCTTACATTCATGTGAGCCACAGCAGTTTGGAGGGTGTCAGCCAGTACTGTTGAGATCGCTGTTTTCTGTTTGCCCAAACCACGGACCTCTTTCTGATTCGGGCAAGTTAGTTTTCCATCGTTTCTTCCTGCTGCAGGAGGGTATGTACCTACGGGACGGTGGTTCATCCTGAGAGCGGTGTTCAGGCTCTGCATTCCCGAATGAAATGCCCTCCCTTACCACAGTATAAACAGAGTTTCATTCTCCTTCTTTTCTCCTTTTCTTCTACGGTAAGGGGCCCGTAGTCCCCCTATCTGCATAGGTTCAGGTTCGTTGGTAGTCTTGGGCCGTTCCTCGGGAGTGTTCCGTGGACGAGTGGTGACGAACCGGGAGTCCCCTTTGCTCCTATCCCCTTTTCGTTCTTGGAGGCGATGGTCAAGCTGGACCGTTAAATCGATCAGTTCCTCACAGGTTTGGGGAAGCTGAACTACTTGGGCTAGGACATCCTTTAACTCCCCACGAAGTCCTTGGTAAAATAACGTAGTTCTCTTTTCTGGTGGCCACTCCGTCTCTACTACCAGTCGGTTGAAAGCCGTGATGTAGGACAACAAATCAAGGGATCCTTGCCGCAGCGTGAGCAGCTCCCGGTCCAAGGACATCATGTGTGACTTTCGGTCGAAGAGCTTCCTCATCTCTGGGCAGAAGTCCACGAACCGATGTAAAACGGGATCATTTCGTTCCATGAGTGGGATGGTCCAGCTGGCTGCGTTGCCACCCATGTAGGACATCATGAAGGCCGTTTTGGCCGTGTCCTCTTGAAACACAGCTGGCTTACAGAGAAAATGGAGCCGGCACTGGTTCAGGAAGGTTTCGAATTTCTTTGGTTCCCCATAAAATCGTTCTGGGGTGCCAGGGGAATGCTGATGTTCTGTATTACATGGACTGTAGGGATGGCGTCCGTTGGTTGTGAAGGGGGTGTAGTAGTGTCAAAGAACCCTCCCCCTTGAGTGCCAGGAGACGGGGAAGGAATGGTACGAACCGGAGGAGGCAGGGTCGCTTCTCTGATATACCCCCCCGGTCCCCTACGGGTGAGGCCTGCAACCTCTCTGGGCAGTGTGCCCATTTCCTTTTGCAGATTCTGGTTCTCTAAGCGAGATGTTTGAACCTCCTGCTGCAGAGCAGTAATGCTCTCCAACAGTGAGGTCAACACCACATTAGGTCCATCGTCCGGGCTGAGCGACCAACTTGGGCTTGACAATCTGTCAGGTATTGGATCAGTGACCTGAATGATATCACAGCCACTAACCTTCGTCGCGGGACTCAGCAGGAACGATGGTAGTTGTGTGATCCCCACCTCCCAAAAGCGCCCCCTCTCACAGTGAGAAAACACTCTACTGCGTGAGGAGGCCCCCAGGGGAAACGGGGAAAAGGGGATAAAACAACAAGGGTAGTTGTGGCAGGTGAGGTGTTTCCCAGGGCTGTTCGTGAGGACTTCCCGTGAGTGGGTTGCTCTGGAGTGGGGAACAAAACAACAAGGATTAATAGTTCTCCTAACTGCTCGCTCGCTAAGAGCCCCTGTGCTTCTTTACCTAGACTGCCCGTCCCACTCACCAGGGTTCCCTTGCAACCAGGACGTTATTCCTCGCTTCTCGTGTAGAGTGCCTAGGAGGCAGAGGGTCTGATATCACCTGCAAGAGTCACGTAAATGAACTAATGATATCTGCAGTGACACTGGTCGAGATAGAACCAAGGGTCTGTCGTCGCCTGCAGAACGTCTCGTTAATTAACAAAAAGAAGGCTTCCTGAAAAACGGGTAATGTTCCCTTTAAGTATTTCGGCATATAGGATGAACCACGCTCCGGGGATCTACGAAGTGGTTACTTTCACCGCTTCTTCTTCTCCCTGGAAATGGCCCCGTTACAGCAAGTCTACAGGAAGGCTATTTTCGGCATAAAGCGGGTCGAAGGTACAGGGACTCGCTGCCGAGAACTGGACTCGGCGTGTGAATGCTGCTCGTTGCGTTCCGATTCACGGTTTCTTCCGAAACCCCTGGGATGCTTGAGAAGGCAGGCACGGATCCTCCCGTAACCCCGTGGCTATAGTGGAATTACCTTCGAGGTGAAGGGAGACAGATAAAAGCAGCGCGCTTTCAGCCCTTCCCACGAATACCTAATTCTTCCGCTCTGATAGGGCTGCTCCGCTGTTCCTCCGACTCGGCTGGGCTTCGACGACTGGAGAGACGCTGTAAATGCTTCTCGCTGGTATCCGGCGGGGAGCACCATCCGCCATATCCTCTCGGTCTTGGATTGTCAAGCACCTTCCTCTTGAGGAGGAGGTGCTTATATACAGGGTGTTCCTAACTTCCTTTGGAGGCGGCCCATGGCATGCTGGGACATGTAGTATCCCGGGCCTTTCTTCCACCAGTTTCCTGGATGAGGGTTTTGTAGGTGTCTACCTAGTGCCTTCCTAGCGGTTGCCCCTCGGGTGATCGCTACACCACCCCCTCCCCCAGTAGCGCTGCACCCCATCCCTCCGACCCCCCCTCCTTTGTGCCTGTGGTTTCTTCCGGTGCAGGGGATACTCTGGACGCCCTGGCAGAAGTGTGCAGCGCCGAGCTCACCTCCACCTTTGGTGCTGCCCCACCCCCTTTGGTGGAGGCGTTCAGCCCTGCACCCACCACACCTACCCTTACACCTCCTGTCCCTGCAGTGCCTGGTCCTTCCCCACATGATGCCCCCCCAGTCGACGAACCGGAGGGTTCTTATGTGCAGGCAAGCTAGGGGAGACACGTGCCCATGTGTCCCCCCAAGGATTTCTATTCTGGACTGGCCATTGTCCTTTGTATATAGTGTTGTTGATACAATTTTTATCTTATGCTGATTAAAGCATTTTCTTTTGACTTTGCACACTATTGCATTTCAGGTATTGATGTTGGTGCTGATGCTCCAGGAGTTGGGGTTGTGGTAATGTGTTATGTTTCGGGCAAAGGTTCGAGTCTGATGGTCAGGAGGTGGCCCATGGGATCTGCGTGCCATCACAAGGTCTCTACAAAGGATCTTTGGTTGTGTGTGTTATTTGTTTTTTGAGACATTGTACCAAGGTGTGTCCCTTCCTCCGTGGCACCTGACATCTTCCCTGCAGAGATTTGCACAATTGTTGTGCTGACCTGTGTATACATTCCCTTTGTTGGTGACGGATCCCTTCAACTATGGCCATGCCTGCTCAACAATGTCTCCGGCTGCATCGTCTGTGCCATCCTTGCTAGTCGCTGCACTTGTGTATTGAGTATGTTGCCATGCCTTCAGGGAGTAATTCTCCCTTTTCCGCACTATGCATGTGTGTAATCCCAACCTAGCACACATATGGTACTTGTTCTGCAGGGTATTTGGGCACCTGACTGACAATTGTGGGCATTGTATCTGTGGGAACTCCACCCTATTCCTTCCATGACAGACAACAGCTTGGTGGCTGTCCCAGCACCTGTACATTCCTATCAGTCCTGGGATGTGCGTGACAGTGTGTGTTCCCTTTGGCTCTCTTAGCTTAGTAGGCATTGACATGACTATACAGTCTTGTGGCATGATCTCTGTGTGTGTATTGTGCTGCATCCGCCAGGGGTGGGTATGCATGTGTCATTTGTCCTCACACCCACATGTGGTGTGTCATGCATTGGGGGAAAGACATCCATACTCATGGGAGTGGGACACTGCTGTCAGTGATGTGTTGTTATGGCACTTTCAACATAGTCTAAAATTAGGGATGCGTACATTCACCCATGGAGTTGTGGTCATCTGATAATAATGTACACACCCCATGTCTCTGTCCACTGCTGGTATTCCTCTGCACCCACCCCTCACATGTCTCTGTCCACTGCTGGTATTCCTCTGCACCCACCCCTCACATGTCTCTGTCCACTGCTGGTATTCCTCTGCACCCACCCCTCACATGTCTCTGTCCACTGCTGGGAGTGATAGGCACCCACCCCCATGTCTCTGTCCACTGCTGGGAGTCCTCTGCACCCACCCCATGTGTCTGTCCACTGCTGGGAGTCCTCTGCATCCACCCCCATGTCTCTGTCCACTGCTGGTATTCCTCTGCACCCACCCCTCACATGTCTCTGTCCACTGCTGGTATTCCTCTGCACCCACCCCTCACATGTCTCTGTCCACTGATAGGAGTGATAGGCACCCACCCCCATGTCTCTGTCCACTGCTGGGAGTCCTCTGCACCCACCCCCATGTCTCTGTCCACTGCTGGGAGTCCTCTGCATCCACCCCCATGTCTCTGTCCACTGCTGGTATTCCTCTGCACCCACCCCTTACATGTCTCTGTCCACTGCTGGTATTCCTCTGCACCCACCCCTCACATGTCTCTGTCAACTGATGGGAGTGATAGGCACCCCCCCCCCATGTCTCTGTCCACTGCTGGGAGTACTCTGAACCCACCCCTCACATGTCTCTGTCCACTGCTGGCAGTGATAGGCACCCACCCCTCACATGTCTCTGTCCACTGCTGGTATTCCTCTGCACCCACCCCTCACATGTCTCTGTCCACTGAATGGAGTGATAGGCACCCACCCCTCACATGTCTCTGTCCACTGCTGGGAGTGATAGGCACCCACCCCTCACATGTCCCTGTCCACTGATGGGAGTGATAGGCACCCACCCCTCACATGTCTCTGTCCACTGCTGGGAGTGATAGGCACGCACCCCTCACATGTCTCTGTCCACTGCTGGGAGTACTCTGCATCCACCCCCATGTTTCTGTCCACTGCTGGTATTCCTCTGCACCCACCCCTCACATGTCTCTGTCCACTGCTGGGAGTGATAGGCACCCACCCCCATGTCTCTGTCCACTGCTGGGAGTCCTCTGCACCAACCTCCATGTCTCTGTCCACTGCTGGGAGTCCTCTGCATCCACCCCCGTGTCTCTGTCCACTGCTGGTATTCCTCTGCACCCACCCCTCACAAGTCTCTGACCACTGCTTTTATTCCTCTGCACCCACCCCTCACATGTCTCTGTCCACTGTTGGTATTCCTCTGCACCCACCCCTCACATGTCTCTGTCCACTGCTGGTATTCCTCTGCATCCACCCCCATGTCTCTGTCCACTGCTGGTATTCCTCTGCAACCACCCCTCACATGTCTCTGTCCACTGCTGGTATTCCTCTGCACCCACCCCTCACATGTCTCTGTCCACTGCTGGTATTCCTCTGCACCCACCCCTCACATGTCTGTCCACTGATGGGAGTGATAGGCACCCACCCCTCACATGTCTCTGTCCACTGCTGGGAGTGATAGGCACCCACCCCTCACATGTCTCTGTCCACTGATGGGAGTGATAGGCACCCACCCCTCACATGTCTCTGTCCACTGCTGGGAGTGATGGGCACCCACCTCTCACAAGTCTCTGTCCACTGCTGGTATTCCTGTGCACCCACCCCTCACATGTCTCTGTCCACTGCTGGTATTCCTCTGCATCCACCCCTCACATGTCTCTGTCCACTGATGGGAGTGATAGGCACACCCCCCCATGTCTCTGTCCACTGCTGGGAGTCCTCTGCACCCACCACTCACATGTCTCTGTCCACTGCTGGTATTCCTCGGCACCCACACCTCACATGTCTTGGCCACTGCTGGGAATCCGAGGCAGCCACCCACCCGCACCCTTGGTGTAGTACACTGCTGTACTGGCCATACACCTTCCCCCCCCAATGTACTGGTTATATGCTGCACCAGGCCCTAAACCAACATTCGTGGCGTGTGTACACCTTGTCTCACAAATGTACTGGTGCCCTAGGGGTACGGGTGATGCGGTCCGTACCCTCGCATTTATTGGTTGGGTACGGTCCGTACCACGCGTACCCCTACTTCACCACTACAGTGGTGTTACGGACCGTACCCACGCCCTCAGAGCGTGTGTACGGTCCGTACCACCATTGTAGTGGTGATGTAGGGGTACCCGTGGTACGGACCATACCCACGGCCTCAGAGCATGGGTACGGTCCGTACCAACATTGTAGTGGTGATGTAGGGGTACACGTGGTACGGACCAAACCCAGGCTCTGATGGGGTGGGTACGGTCCGTAACACGCGTACCCCTACATCACCACCGCAATGGTGGTACGGACCATACCCACGCTCTGAGGGCGTGGGTACGGTCCGTACCACGCGTACCCCTACATCACCACTAAAATGGTGGTACGGACCGTACCCACAGCCTCAGAGCGTGGGTACGGTCCGTACCACCATTGTAGTGGTGATGTAGGGGTATGCGTGGCACGAACCGTACCCACGCTCTGAGGCCGTGGGTACGGTCCGTACCACAATTGTAGTGGTGATGTAGGAGTATGCGTGGTACGGACCGTACACACACTCTGAGGCCGTGGGTACGGTCCGTACCACGCGTACCCCTACATCACCACTGCAATGGTGGTACGGACTGTACACACGCTCTGAGGGCGTGGGTATGGTCCGTACCACGCGTACCCCTACATCACCACTAAAATGGTGGTACGGACCGTACCCACAGCCTCAGAGCGTGGGTACGGTCCGTACCACCATTGTAGTGGTGATGTAGGGGTATGCGTGGCACGAACCGTACCCACGCTCTGAGGCCGTGGGTACGGTCCGTACCACAATTGTAGTGGTGATGTAGGGGTATGCGTGGTACGGACCGTACACACTCTCTGAGGCCTTGGGTACGGTCCGTACCACGCGTACCCCTACATCACCACTGCAATGGTGGTACGGACTGTACACACGCTCTGAGGGCGTGGGTATGGTCCGTACCACGCGTACCCCTACATCACCACTACAATGGTGGTACAGACCGTACCCACGGCCTCAGAGCGTGGGTATGGTCCATACCACCATTGTAGTGGTGATGTAGGTGTACGCGTGGTACGGACCGTACCCACGCTCTGAGGCCATGGGTACGGTCCGTACCACAATTGTAGTGGTGATGTAGGTGTACACGTGGTACGGACCGTACCCACGCTCTGAGGCCGTGGGTACGGTCCGTACCACCATTGTAGTGGTGATGTAGGGGTATGCGTGGTAAGGACCATACCCACGCTCTGAGGGTGTGGGTATGGTCCGTACCACGCGTACCCCTACATCACCACTACAATGATGGAACGGACCGTACCCACACCCTCAGAGCGTGGGTACGGTCCGTCCCACCATTGTAGTGGTGACGGGTACGCGTAGACGTCCACTTCCGTTGTGGCGGTACGCAGGGATTGGTGGACACGCCCCCGAAGTGACCAGACCCTGGAGGTAATGTATGTACAGGATATATTTTTTGTAACTTGGGTAGGGGTTATGTTTCCTGCCCCTCGCCCCCCCCCCTTTGCCCCTGGGTGTTGTTCTGACCTTCTGCGGCGTGCGCGGCGGTTTCGGTGCACCAGGTCGTAGGCTAGGAGGGCCGGGATGACACGTAGGATGGGGTCCATGGCTGTCCGTCGCGTACCGGTGCTCCTTCTTCGCGTCGTCCTCAATTTCCCGGGAGTTTTTGGCTGCCGTAAAATATTAGCTGTGCGGAGTGACGTAGGGACAATTCGTACTTGCTGGTCCGTAAGATGCTGCCTGACTCCGTCCGGACGTCACGTACGCGATGTCCCGGATCGGAATTGTGGGTATTTTTTCGCCGCACGTAGTTTTTTACGATTCGTACAGAAATGGTATTTCTGTACGAATCGTACTTGCTGCTTTGTAAGGAGGATTTCCCGGGTACGAGTCGTATGGAGAATACGCTCCATACGACCATTCGTACCCGGGTATTACAGGATCGGAATCGGCACCTCTATGTTGAGTTGCGTCGAGTTTAATGTTGTTGGTACGGCTTCTGGGATGTAGGAAGTCGGAAGTTTGTAACGGTTCCGTAGTAGGGCAGAGGTAAGCGCTGCTCTCAGGACAGACGGAATTGTTGTTGCCCTGTAGGTACACAGGGGAAACGTGTGACAATTGAAGTTGCACGGCGCATTGTCTGGGTTCGATTCGGTAGCATCGTCGTGTGTTGCCATTAGAGACATTTATAGTGTGAGAGAAGAGTGTATGAAAGCGAAGGTTACCTGTGAAGTTCTGGTCTTAGGTACCAGGGATCCAACTGGCATTACGATAACGCTTACCACTGGAAAGGTAATAGGTATTCTCTGAGCTTGTAAGAAGGACAAAGGAGAGGTAAGCACTGCTTTGTTAACGTATGACATAATTCTGTAGTAGAACAGACTGTTCGCTGTTCTCGGGAAAGACAGGATTCTGTGTGAATGTACTACATTTTTCTTGTATGAACGAGCATGAATGTAAAGGCATTCGGGTTGATTGCGAAACTCTAGGTTTATTTCTCAGGAGCATTGGGTCTCCAACTATGGGGCATATTATCAAGCCAGGCGATAAAATTATCGCCGCTTTAGCGACAGAAAACTGCAGCTAAAACGGCGATAATGGGCTTGATAATATGCTCTATGGAATTCCAATTGAAGCCCATGTTAAATGAGAAGGGCGTCTAACATGGGCTTCAATTGGAATTCCATAGAGCATATTATCAAGCCCATTATCGCCGTTTTAGCGGCAGTTTTCTGTCGCTAAAGCGGTGATAATTTTATCGCCTGGCTTGATAATATGCCCCAAAGTGTCTTAAATACTAGAGAAACAATTAGCTAATGCTTGTTAGAAGGGTGAGGTAGAGGGATGTGCTACTTTATCAACGGAAGTAATGATTCCGTAGTAGGGCAGAGGTAAGCGCTGCTCTCGGGAAAGACGGAATTCTCGTGAGAAAGGTCTTTTTGCTGTTCTTTGGTTAGCGAAGCGGACAATGGAGATGTTTCTATGTTGTTACTAACAGAAGTGTAGAAATTTAAACAAAAACTTACTGAGCAGAATTGTAAAGGAGGGGTAGACAGAAGCAAGAGCAGGAGCTGCCGCAGCGGCTGCTGACGTCAGAACGACCGCGCTGGGATTGGACAGTCGGTCAGAATTGTGAAACGCTCCGGATTGGTGCATTAGTGTACGCCGTGCTAGGAGTGGAGAAATACAGGGTGACGTAGACGCTCCTTATTGGTGCGTTAGTGTGAGTCGCGCTGGGATTTGAGGATTGTGACAGTGACGTAGACGCTCTGAATTGGTGCGTTAGTGTGAGTCGCGCTATGATTGGATAGACTAGAAGTCGTAAAGAGAGACTAGTGATACGTGAAAGGCAATGTATTACGATCCACCAGAAAAAGAGAGAAAAACATGGTTAGGAAGAATCAAGAAGTGGTTCAAGAAGGACAAACCAATAAAGACTAGGGAAGGACAGTTACTTCCTCCACCGATAACCCCTGCATCCTTTATGATTGCAAAATATGGGTATCATACTTGTATTTGGTTAGATAACTGGGTGAGATATACGAAGGAAGACGGAGTATTAGCATTTCCAGAGCATGGTTCATTTAATTTGGCTGTTTTGAGTAATTTGAGAGAGAAAATGATGTATTTAGAACCAAGACCTAGACCGACGCAGTTTGAGGCTTTGACGGAATGGGAAGACGAAATGCATGAACAAGAGAGACAAAGAAATTGTAGAGGATATAGGTACCTGTTTGGAAGACCTTACGGACATGAAACGCATAATTATCGAATGAGAAGATGGCGGGATGCGAGTATAACTGAGGGTGTGTTCCCTGTAAGAACTGTAGGAGAGAATGAAGGACGAAAGTGTGTAGAAAAGAGGCATAATGTGGAGTCGAGAGGGTATGGAGTGAATGAGTCCGAGGATGATGTTCTTGATGATATGTTCTATAAAAATCCACCACCGTATCGATCAGAACCAGAAATGTTAACTCCAACTGCCCCAATGAGAGAAACGATGCGAATTATAAAATCGGAACCAGAATCCCTAAGTTTGAGTAAAAACAGTGCTACTAGGGAAGTAGAAAAGAGGTCGGAAGAAAAAACAGATGGAGAAAATTCTGTAGAATTAGCGAAAACAACCCTGGAATTAACTGAGAAAATAAGAGAATTGACTAAGAATCTAGAAGCGGTAACTGTTCCAGTAACGATAGGTCCAGTAATGCCTATTTTCGACAAGCAGAAGGACAGTGAGCATTGTTTAACAGTCCCTTACAGAAGACATATACAGTAGAACAACCAAGTGAGTCAGAATGAGAATCCATGGAGGCAGATTATGAGTGTAATGGAACCAAATTTTACAAATAATCCATTTATAGATCAGAATTGTGCAGAGAGACGTATGACAATGATAGAGACAGTGTCAGAAACACAAAAAGATTTTGGACACGGAAGTGTAGAAAAACCAGTAGGACCATCAACAGAGGAGTTAAGTGAATGGTTAAGAAGCTTGCAGAGGAAAGACAAAGAATCCCAATCAATTGATGTGGCCAAGTTAAGAATGGTGTTGGAGATCCAAGATGGTCGCGTGAGCACAGGGCTTCCCGGACCCTTTCTGCTCCTCGGAATTTATCCTGAGAATATCCTGACGTGGTTTATGGAATCTGGGAGACGAAGACCAGCTGAGCACATATCTCTTTTCAAAAATCAAATCGGACCTGGGAATCCTGAGTTGTCGTCGTCGGAACTTTTGGGACCCACCCGACGGAGGTGACCGGGGTGACGGTGACCCGTGGGGCCGGGTTGCAATTGAACAACAGCGGCTTCAGCGCGGTGCCAGTTGCCGATCCACCACTTTCGGTTTCGGTTTTGGACTTCAGGAGACTAGCTGGGGGGCGCGCTCGAGGTGGCGGGGTGCTTCCTGGGCCTCTGCACGAGGCTTTGTCTCCACCTGCCACTAGAGTGCCTATCGCCTCGGATCCCCTACACCGACATATTGTGGTCTTTGGTGCGGCACTGGTCTTCCTTGCTGGTGCCCTTACACCTCTTGCTCGGAGGTCCCCTTGGGTGACCGTGCTCACATGGGGGGCAAAGGGGGTCCCGAGGGGCGCAAGACTAAGGCTTCCCTCCGCGGGGGAGCGGTCCAGAGCAACAACATGGACCGCTACACCCAGGGCAGAGGGTCCCCTGGAGCTGCTGGCCTCCCCCCGGACACTGCCGGGGGTGGCACGACCGTCACTACGGAGCTTTCCCTGCAGGACATTATGGGCGCCATTGATGGTATCAGGGAAACCATTGCCACGCAATACGAGGCCCTGGCCCGTAAGATCGACACTGTCGCGATTGACGTCACCTTAATCCGGGCCGATCTCTCCAAAACTAACGAGAGGGTCCAGGCTCTCGATGCACGGACCTCCACCCTCGGTGCGGAGGTGTCGGATCTGCGGGCCGCACTTGGGGACATCAGGGTGGTCAACGATCATATGGCCCGGCGGCTGGAGGACTTCGAGGGACGGGCCCGACGCAACAACATCCGCGTCATAGGTGTACCGGAGTCCTCCGACAACCGCCCGGTTGACCTCGTGGTCGAGGAACTTATCCTGCAACAGTTGTCCCCGGCTGGCCTAAGTAAGTTCTTTGCCGTGGAGCGGGCCCATCGAGTTCCGGGCGGTCGGCCACGGCCGGGGGCCCCCCCGAGGCCTATCGTGGCCAAACTGTTCCACTACAGGGACCGAGATGCTATTCTGCAGGCCTCACGGACTCACGGCCCGGTTCGTCACGAGAACTCGACCATTAATTTTTATCCGGACTTCACGCAACTGGTCCAGAAACAGCGGATGGGATTCCAGGGGGTGAAGCGTCGTCTCCGCGAGCTGGGCCTAAAGTATTCGATGCTCTACCCTGCAAAACTCCGAGTGGAACATGGGGATCGGACAGCCTTTTTTGACTCTCCTGTGGCCGTAAGTGACTGGCTGGACTCGCTGCCGGACGGAGGTGGCCGTCCCGGGCCCTCTGCGGGCACCGCAGGTGACGGGTCCCCTTTGGAATGACTTTTGGTCCTTGATTTTGTCATTTTGCACTGTTCAGTTGGGTCTTACTCCTTTTGTATATTGTGTTTCACCAGGACCCGTGAGGGGGGCGGGCGGGGACGGGTCCCTTTCCTCCTCCGGGGTCTTTTCGTAGAATGGGGTTAGCGGGGCGACAGGCACACTGCAAGTTGGGGGGGTTTTTTGGCCCGCAGGGGTGCAGGGTGGGGGGAGTTGGACTTGGGGGGGGGGTTGGGGGGGTGGAGGGGTTGTTTTGCTGTGTGTGTTTTGTTTGCAGGGCGAGGTATTGATTTTTGTCCACATTTGGGAACTGTGCTGCAGGCTGGGGGACCCTTGATCTATTGGAGGGGATGGGGGGGGACGGGTTGAGGCTTATGTCATGGAACGTCAATGGGTTGGGGGACCGTATCAAGCGGGGTGTAGTACTGCAGTATTTGCGTCGTTTGACTCCTGATGTGGTGTTTCTCCAGGAGACGCATCTGGTTGGTAATGTTTGTCATGCAATGAACAGGGGGGGATACCGCCTCGTGGCCCATTCTGGCTTCACAACTGGTTCCAGGGGGGTGGGCATTCTCCTGCGAGCCTCACTTCCGGTGGAGATCACTAAGATAGTCTCGGATGATAGAGGGCGCTATGTGTGTCTGATTGGGAGGTGGGAGGGGCAGCCCCTTTCCCTGGTTTCAGTCTACGTCCCCCCGGGCCTCCAGAACTCCACCTTCACTGACTTGGGTCGAATGCTGCTTGAACTTCCGGACAGTCTTTTGCTTATGGGCGGGGACTTTAATTCGGTGGTTTCGGGGGATCTGGATCGTCACCCACCAAGGGCCCTCCCCGCCGCCCAGGCGTGGCTGGGTGGGCTGTTGGAGACCTTCGGCCTGGTGGATAGTTGGAGATTAATGCATCCGACCCAATGTCAGTTCACCTTTCACTCTGGGGCGCATGGGAGTCTTTCTAGGCTGGACTACTTCCTTATGCCCGCGGCGCAGACTGGTCGGATTCGAGAGGTCAGGCACCTGGCGCGGGGTATCTCCGACCATTCTCCGCTGTGGCTGCTCTTTGACACCGGGTCGCGGTCTGCAGGGCGGATCGCTCCCATTAACCCGTGGTACCTGCGAGACCCTACGACTCGCGACAGCCTGGTTAAGGCTATGGACCAATACTTCTGTGATAACGAGGGGTCGGTGTCGTCTGCAATGTCCCTGTGGGAAGCCTTTAAAACCGTGATCCGCGGACACGCCCTCTCCCAGATAGTGGTGGCTAAGAAGCTCAAGAGTGAGGCAGTGGTGAAGCTGGAGACTGACATCTCGGGGCTGGAGTCGGCCTTGGAGGCGAATGTCACTCCGGACGGGCTCCATGCCCTCAGCCTGAAACAGTTTGAATATAGCTCTCTTGTCACTGATGCGGCCAAAACTATGTATAGGGAGCAGCAGGGTCGACTGTACGACGCCGGGGACAAGGCGGGAAAGTTGATTGCGTGGCTGGACAAGAAGGAGAGAGTGAATCGTGTGGTCCCGGAGTTGTGTGTTGCGGATGGGGTGTGTGTGACTGAGCCTGGTGAGATTGTGGAATGTTTCGCCGACCACCTCCGGGCCGTGTACTCCCCAGTGACTGACAGGGATGAGGATGACTCTCGCCTTCTACTGAGGGATATCGCTTTGCCCAGCCTGTCCGTTGAGGACCGTGAGCAGCTGGACGCCCCCTTGTCGGTGGATGAAATAGCAACCGCGATCCGCTCCCTTCGCTCGGGCAAGGCTATGGGTCCCAACGGTCTGCCTATTGAGCTATATAAATTGCGCCCTGATAAGCTTGCGCCCTTCCTCAGTCGCATGTTTCATGAGTCTCTTACGGCGGGTTCCCTTCCGGCCGACCAGCGTTTGGCCACGATAGTCGTGCTCCCCAAGGAGGGCAAGCCGCGAGACCGCTGTACTTCTTACCGGCCTATTTCACTGCTAAATGCAGAGCCTAAAATCCTGTCTAAAGTCCTCGCCAATCGTTTGTTGAGCGTCGTTTGCGATCTTATTCATCCTGACCAATGCGGCTTCATCCCGCATCGCAACACTGCTCTTAACTTGCGGCGTCTTCACGGCGCCCTTGCCAGGGCGGAGTTCCTCTCCGAACCGGCCGTGCTGGTTTCTCTGGATGCCACGATGGCTTTTGACACCATCGAGTGGCCATTCCTCTGGGCGGTCTTGGCTAAATTTGGCTTTGGGGAAGGATTTATCGGCTGGGTGAAGCTTCTTTATACGGGACCCATGGCTCAGGTGGTGGTGAATGGGCGGGTCTCTCGGCCCTTTGCCCTCGGCAGGGGCACGAGGCAGGGGTGCCCGTTGTCCCCTCTGCTCTTTGCTCTCGCCCTGGAGCCACTCGCTGCTTGGCTCCGCTGGGAGCCCTCGATTAGGGGGATCCGGTGGGCCCCGGGCTTCGAGGATCGGGTCTCGCTGTATGCGGACGATATTCTCCTGTATCTCACCTCGCCGCGGCAGTCGCTCAACGTCCTCTTTGACGTTCTGACTTCCTTTGGGAACAATTCGGGTCTCACGATCAACTGGTCTAAATCCTGCGTCTATCCTATCTCCGGTGGTCCTCCTCTCCTGCCGCCTCGGCTTCCGATCCAAGTATCTCTGATCGGCTTTAAGTACCTGGGGATATACGTCTCGTTGGACCCGGTGGCTCGCTATGAGCAGAATCTCCTGCTTCCACTTCGGCGATTGCGGGAGGACGCGGCACGGTGGTGCAGGCTGCCCCTGTCCCCGCTGGGTCGGGCCGCGCTGTTTAAAATGATGTCCCTTCCCAGGTTCCTCTATGCACTCCAGAACTCCTTCGACGTCATTCCGGTGGCCTACTTTCGGGAGGTGGAGAGCCTGCAGAGGAGACTGGTGTGGGACGGGCGGGCACGTATCGCTCTTGCAAAGCTTACTCTCCCCTGGTACGACGGGGGCATCGCGCTTCCCGACATTCGCAGGTATTATTGGGCCTCGCAGCTATCGGCCATTAACCATGCCACGTATGCGCCTGGCTTGAATCCGGCGTATGAGATGGACAAGTTCCTGCTTCCCGGCGGGAACTATAACAGGGCGCTTTACTCCCGCTCGGCTGGACGGACCCTTACGGGCCCTACTAAGATTGCGGTGCGGACCTGGAGGGCCGCCACGGCGGCCATGGGCTGGAGTGAGCGACTGACATGTGCTACTCCTTTGTTTGCCTCCGACCGCCTGGGCAGCCTCTGGACTACGAAGGGGTTTGACCAGTGGGATACGATTGGTATCAGCAGAGTGGGAGACCTATGGCATAAGGGCACGGTTAAGACCTTCGCGGCTCTCCAGGGCGAATACGAGCTTACGGACAGGGAGTTCTTCCGCTATGCCCAGGTTCGTCACGCTCTGCTCTCGGTCTTTGAGGAGGGGACCAAGATCCCGGTTTCCTCGCCCCTCGAGGACCGCATACTTGACGGACATGTCCCCGACAGTACTATTTCTTTAATTTATAAAAAACTGATCAACCACCGGGCTGACCTCTTGGTGCGCCTTCGGGAGGCTTGGACGGGGGATGGGGTGGAATTGGACGATGAGGACTGGCAGTCTGCACTGTCGTCCCCCAAGGAGGTCGCCATTCCAGCCCGTCTCCGCTTGGTACAGCTTAAGATTCTTCACCGGGTGTATGTGACGGGTCCCCGCTTGGTCTCGATGGGATTTTCCGACAACGGGCTCTGTAAGCGGGGTTGTGGGCTCAGCGCCACCTTTCTCCATATCCTGTGGGAGTGCCGCGAGGTGGCGGAATACTGGCGCCGGGTCCATACGGTTATGGGACAAGTCACTGGGGTTGTGCTGCTGCCGGAGGTGCGTCGCTGTGTCCTGAATGTGTGGGAGCCCAATGATTACAGCGCGGCTCAGACTCGGTGGGCGGCCCTGGGGAACATGATTGCTAAGAGAGATATAGCGCAGCTTTGGGGCGCCCAGCGGCCTCCCACCGTGTCTGTATGGAAGGAGAATATGGACTGGTGTATGTTCAGGGAGAAGACTGTGTATGTGGCCCGTGGTAAGCCAGGGGCATGGGGTAGAATTTGGGGGCAATGGAACGCGTATCGCGGGGGTATCTGTACGCCCCCCCTGGTGGACACCGATATCGCCATGTCCCCCTGACCCTTGATGGTTCCTTGCACCTTTTGGAATAACTAAATATGGACGTTCATCTCCCGTGACCCTCCCCCCCATCCCCAGCCTTCCGGTACTCCTTCCTTTTGCCGGCTGCTTAAGGTTGCAATGGAGTTCCCCGGAGAGAGCCTGACCCGCACTGTTTGCCCTTATGCCTCGCCTTTTGTTTTTTCTTTTAGTTTTTGTGTCTGTTGGACTTAAGTCTCCTGTTCCTTTAGGACTATCCGGAGCCACTACGGGGTTGGGCCCCGGGAATCGCCTGCTGCCTTGATAAATGTATATTTCTCTCTGAACCTAGCGGCCGGCCCTGGTGGTTGTAGGCCCGTACTTGTAACCGACTTATTGTTCAATAAAAATCTTTAAAAAAAAAAAAGAATGGTGTTGGAAGAATTAATTGTAGGGACTATCCCAACAGAAAAATTGAAAACCTATCAGGATGAAGAATTACTATTTTTGTGTAAGAGTGTGACCTGGAGAGCAAAAAACTTACATGAAAGGTTACAAGAAGTAGCAAATGAGATGGGCATTGATATCGTAAAGGTAAAACCCTTACAGAAACCATATTGAGTAGATTTCACTGAAAAGGACATTGAGAATATGAACACCACAGGACGAATAGGTCAAATTAAGGACATAATCATTTTGCTGAGAAAATGGGGAGACGTGGATAAATGGAGAAGCAGGTGGTATAGAAAACGCCATGATGCCTCAGGTAAGACATTTTCAGCCTTTCCTGTAAGAGAAAAAGAGAAGGCAGTGACAGAATGCCCTGTGAGAGAGATTCCAGGAGGAGGATATGTACATGTCCCATGGACGAGACAGGATATTTTGTCTTTTACGAATGATTTCCCGCGACTACGTGAAAAGCCCGTCGAGTGGTACAGGCAGGCAGACAGATTTGTGAAATTGTCTAAAGTATTATGGATTGATTTGAATAGTCTGTTTGACATATTTGTACCAGCAGATCTATGGACAGAGTGCAAACTAATGATTAATTGGCCAACCCAGGAATATCCTAGGGATCCTAAAACAGGAGCTCCAGACCCCGAGGTAATGAAGAAATATGAGCAGGTTATGGTATTTTTGAAAAATAAAGTGCCCCCTAAAGAGACAGATTGGGTAAAAATTGATCGAACACACCAGGAAAGTAAAGAGTCAGTACAGGCATATTACGAGAGGCTAATACTAGCTTTTAAGCAGTTTAGCGGAGATGAGAATCTGAGTGAAAAGGATTTGAGTCATTTTGTATACAGATTTGTATATGGTTTACGTCCAGAAATTGGTGAGATGATTAAACAGCATACGGTAGATTGGCAAAACAAGAAAATAGATGAAGTATTGAGACATGCTAAATACTTCAGTGATGACATTGAAGCAAAACAGCAGAAGCTAAAAGAGAAGGCAATGTGGGCACAGGTAAAGGTAGCGGAGAGACAAGAAGCACAATTAGTGGAACAAGCAGGGTCAAAGCCGAAATATAATACTGGGAAGTATAAAGGGAATATTGAAGAAGCTAAAAAGAAATTTCCGTGTCATAATTGCGGCAGGATAGGGCATTGGAAATCCGAGTGTAAGTTTCCCCCGAGTACTAACAATGAAAATCCATAATTGAACCCACAGGTGCAGCATTAGGTGAGTCGTCAACTGCAGCAACATCAGCAAGTTGTTCCCCCACAGAATCAGGTGCCAAAACCGCCTTTTCCACAGAGCAGAAACACACCGAAGTATAGTAGTGAATTGGGATTCTACAATGAAGAACAGGTAAATAAGCCGCCACGCGCTAGCGCTGTCTCGCAGTATTGGCTGCAACTCGATGAGAGTGACTCAGAATAGTGCTATTAACGGTGCCGAAGAGAGGAAGGAGAGTGCGTACTTGGCGCAACTCTAGAAGTAGACCAGACAGGACCTTTTGTAGATGGGAAGGTTAACGATGAAAATATTACTTTCCTAGTGGATACTGGTGCTACTCGATCAACTGTTAGGTCAGCTGATGTTAAGAATCTTCCTCTCTCGGATGAAACGATCCAAGTAGTTGGTGTGTCCAACAGACAGATTAAAACATATCTTACAGACCCAGTGAAAGTTAGCATGGGGAAATTTTCAGAAATGCACCGCTTTGTGGTGTGTGACACCAGTCCTGTGAATTTATTAGGTAGGGATCTGTTGTGCAAAATTAATTGCACTATATTCTGTACTCCGGATGGAATAGCTTTTGAAACACCAGATGATGATGTATTTTACAAGATGACCATAGCTAACAGAGAAAATGAAGTTACTGAAACATATGCTGTATTCAACCCTGATGAATTACCTAAATAATTGAGACAATCTGTAAAAGCAGAAGTTTGGGATTTCACTGGAGAAGATGTAGGGCTAATGAGAAATGGAGATCCAATCAAAATAACCGTAAAGGAAGGAGTAACATATCCAAATGTTCTGCAATACAAACTGACACCTGAAATAATTGAAGGTGTAACTCCTGTAATAGAGAAAATGATCAGGCAAGGAATTTTAAGAGAAATAATGAGTAGTCCATGTAATTCACCGATAATGGGACTGAAAAAGGCTAATGGGAAATTCAGGATAGTGCAAGATCTGAGAAAGGTGAATAAAATTGTGGTATCATGTTGTCCCATTGTACCAAATCCATCAGTGATTTTATATCAGATTCCACATGATGCAGAATGGTATACAGTGATTGATCTGTGTCATGCTTTCTTTTCCATCCCATTGCATCACGACAGTCAACAAATTTTTGCATTTCGTTTTGGTGAGCGTATTTTGGCATGGTGCCGAATCCCACAGGGGTATACAGAAAGCCCCTCAATATTCAATCAGCTTTTAAAGAAGTCTTTGGAGAGTCTAGAAATGCCCGAAAGCTCTGTATTAGTCCAATACATTGACGACCTTTTGGTGGCGTCAAAAACATGTGAAGCTTGTGAGATAGACACGATAGCCTTGCTGAATCATTTGGCAGATGGAGGACTTAAAGTGTCACCAGCGAAACTACAGTTTTGCAAGAAGGAAGTGCAGTATTTGGGACATAACATTGAGAAATGACTAAGGAAAATAACCATAGACAGAATCAGAATAATAAAAGGAATGAGAGCAACCATGACTCAAAGAGAAGTGAGAATGTTTTTGGGAATGGTTGGCTACTGTCGTCAGTGGATAAGCAACTTTTCCTTGATCGCAAAACCTTTGGTGCAATTAACGAGAAGTGATGTGAAAGATCCCATTGAATTGAATAAAGAGGAATTGGCAGCATTCAGAAAATTGAGAGATGGTTTGTGTGAAGCACCTGCATTGGGTATGCCTGACTATGAGAAAGAATTCGAGTTGTATTGCAGTGAGAGAAATGGATGTGCACTTTCTGTGTTGATCCAGAAGCATGGAAAACTGAGAAGACCAATCGCATATTTTTCATCAATGCTTGATCCAGGAGCTGTAGCTTTACCTGGATGTTTGAAAGCGGTGGCTGCAACATGTCGAAGTTTGGAGCAGAGCGAAGGAATTGTGATGGGATATCCATTGAAAGTGTTTGTACCTCATGATCTAGCGATTCTGTTGACAAGGAGTCGTACTCAGTATATGACACAGAGGGGCATGTTAGACGTTCTTCACATTTTCAATTGAAATTCCATAGAGCATATTATCAAGCCCATTATCGCCGTTTTAGCAGCAGTTTTCGCCTGGCTTGTTAATATGCCCCACAGTCGGCTGACTAAATATGAGAAGGTCATATTGGGTGCAACTAATGTGAGTCTTGCAAGATGTTTGAATGTGAATCCTGCAACTTTGTTGCCTGATGCTGAGATTGTAGAAGTAAGAGATGAAGTAGATCATGATTGTTTGGATGTACTTGATTTTTGTACAAAACCACGACCAGATATAAAAGATGTACCTTTGCCAGAAAGTGATTTTGTGATGTTCGTTGATGGGTCATGTTTGAGAACAGATGAAGGAGTGCTGAGTGCAGCGTATGCAGTATGCACAGTCGCAGCAGTAATAGAAGCATCATATCTGAAAGGAGTGAAATCAGCCCAAGCAGCAGAACTTGTGGCTTTGACTAGAGCATGCAAGATTGGGAGGAGTGTGAGAGTGACTGTGATAACTGACAGCCAGTATGGCTTTGGAGTGGTCCATGACTTCGGCCAACTACAGCTACAAAGAGGTTTCCTGACCTCGAGTGGAACTCCTATTAAGAATGCAGAAGTGGTTGGAAAGTTGCTTGAGGCGATACAGCTGCCTAGACAATTGGCTGTTGTAAAATGTGCTGCTCATAGGCAAGGTGTTGATTATATCGCCACCGGGAACAGGTACGCCAATGACATGGCACAGTATTGTGCACGTAATCTGAATTCGGTCAATCGGGCTAAGGAAAGAGAAATGTCTTCTTGCTCATTGATGTTTACTAACATTGTAGGGACTTGGGAAGAGGTAAGGCAGTTGCAAGAAGAGGCAGGAGATGAGGAAATGAGACAGTGGGTAAATGCAGGATGTGCCCCAAGGGAAAAGGATCATGGGTGGGTCTATCGAGATGGAAGACCAGTTATGCCTGATAGCATGATGTCTACCATGGCACAGATGTATCATGTATCAAAACCAAAGGGGGGATACTGTTCCTATTGCATGGTGCAAATAGTCACCATTGCATCAAGGTGCAAAAAGTCACCTATTGATTAAAAAGGAAAATTGAAAGAAGAAAAGGAAAAGGGAAAGAAATCCTAGGTGAGAGGGACCCACCAGTGAAGTGAAAGGACACATGTAGTCCTCTGTTGCCCTCACACACCCCAAGGAGTGTCATGCTTCATCATCGGGCGTTTGCTCCTCGTGGGGCCGGCGCTGCAATTCCCCACGGGTCCCCCGAAGGGTCTCTTTGTCAGAGATCTTTTAGGACTGCCGGATGGTGCATGCGGGTGTGTGGGGTGGGGGTCTAATGAGGGTCAAGGTAGTGCGTGCATAGTGGTGAGTCGGTGTGTAAAGGGTAAACGTGCAGCAATTGTTGGGATTGTATACCCTTCACAGACTAGACTACTGTGTAAAATCTTGCCCCTGCAGCGCATTATGCCTGGGTGTGAGCAAGGTCGTAGGTCAACATGTTTCGCGCCTTTGTTGCCTTAGTGGTCGTTGGCGCCTCCTCAGGACCAAAACTGTAAGGTGCACGTGAAATAATTAAAATGCCCTCTAAATAAGACAGGGCGGGCAGTGAGCCTGTGTACCTATTAACTGGCTGCATCGGCATGATGTATACGGCTCCTGATCGATGCCTATTAACTGGCTGCATCGGCATGATGTATACGGCTCCTGATCGATGCCCCAATTTAGGAGAGGAAACGCTTCTAGTGGGACCGCTACATATAGGGTAGCCCTGTAGTCACACAGCCACCAAGGGTCCTGCCCAGTGTCAGCACCTATTCGGTCGGGTTCCCACTGCTCAGATGTATCATGGCCAGGGACATATAGGGAGAGATGCCATGATCAGGTCATTTAAGCAGACCTGGTACAATGCAAAATTCAGACTTGTAGCAGAAAGTCTTTGTCAAAGGTGCTTAATATGTCAGCAATACAATCCTGGAAGGAAGACAGTAGTGAGTCTGGGAACAATAGGTCGGGAAGGAGGGCCTTTCAGTCGAATGCAAGTAGATTTCATTGAGATGCCTCCCTGTAACAGACTGAGGTATGTTTTGGTTGTGGTCTGCCTATTCTCTAGGTGGGTGGAAGCATTCCCAACAAGAAGAAATGATGGGTTGACAGTAGCCAAGCTACTGCTGAGACAGTTCATCCCTAAGTTCGGGTTCCCAGTGACAATTGAGTCAGACCGAGGAGGACATTTCCATAATGAGATTGTAGGATTAATTTGTGAAGCATTGAATGTACAACAAAAGCTACATTGTGCCTACCGACCAGAGGCTTCTGGTGTGGTTGAACAGATGAATGGTACTATCAAAAATAGAATAGGGAAAATGTGTTTGGCCACAGGTATGAAATGGCCTGATGTCTTGCCTCTAGTACTCATGACAATTAGGTCAATTCCAGACAGAACTACAGGATTGAGTCCTCATGAAATAATCATGGGACGTGCTATGAGGCATGTGTTTATACCAGTCAATAAGCGGATGACTATAACTGATGACATGGTGTTGGAACACTGTAAAGGCCTGGCTGACGCAGTTCATTCTGTGTTTCATCAGGTTGGAGCAGATGCCACCACACTTGAAAAGAATCCAGCCCATGATCTGAGCCCAGGTGACTGGGTAAGGATAAAGGTCCACAGAAGAAGAAATTGTTTGGTTCCAAGGTGGGGAAAACCACGACGAGTCATTCTGACCACGACCACAGCTGTGAAGTGTGCTGGACTGAAAAACTGGATCCATGCAAGTCATACATTGGAAATTCCGGATCTGGTGGACAGCACAGGAAACTAATATTTTGATGAATCAGAATCAAGTACTGAGTAAGATGACAAAGGGTCAAAGACACGAGAAAACTCTGAAAGGGGGGAAACAAAACCAAGTCCAGCTTTGGTCCCCAGAAGTAGCTCTCTGAGAAGAAGATTGCAGATTTCTGAATCCAGCGATTCTGGAAACGAGCAAGAAGCGCAGGGTTCTAAAAAAGAACACAGAAAGGAAAAAGGGAAGAATACTGAAGAAACAATAAAAGAAATTTGTGAAAAGGAAGTACCAGACGAGAGACTAAGAGAAATTCCACCTGAAATAACAAATTTAAGTGAACAGGGTACAGGTACAGAGAGAGAGGGACAGATTTCTGCGGAAGACCCCCGAGGAGGTGTAGGGAACTGCAACATCCAGTTAGGTGAAGGAACAAGTAGCCAGCAGGAAGATTACGTGTCCGAGATCTGAGGAGGGACAGAAGTAGGGAAAACAAAACAAGTGGTGGAAGAAGAAGTCGTTGAAAAGACAAAGCAAGTTGAGACAGAGTCTGAAGAGAGTGAAAATGAAATACCTGAAGGTCGAGTTCTAAGAAAGAGAGCTTGGAGGAATGAAAAGAATGACAAAGGGAGTAAAGTAAAAAGAGTTGCGAGAGATGATGTTTGGCCCAATAAAATAAGGAAACTGAGATATCGATTGACACGAGTGAATTCACCAAGAGCTGAACAGGTGAATGAAGTGACAAGTCAAGAAAAATCAAAAGAAGACGAAATAACTGAAGACAAAGAGAGTAAAAGAACAAGGAAACCTAACCAGAAGTATAAGTCACCGGAATGGACGTACGTGGCTCTGCCTGAAAAGGGAGAAGAGGCAGATAGTCAAGGAAATCCAGAGGAGGCTGTACTGAAAGTGGTTGAGGATGAAGTAGAATCGGAAATCCTGAGAGTTCTCTTGTCCGACATTGGAGAAGAAGAAACGGAAGTTCAGGAAAGTCTGTATTTGAATGGCGAGAGGAAAGTGAAGAATGATGAGATGCCAAACTGAATAAATCAAGAAAAATATTGATGAAGAGAACAAGATATTGAATCAAAAGATAAGAGACTGGTAGAACCAAATAGGTGTTAGAACCTTAGGTTAGAAAACTAGTTGTGAAGTGAAAGAGGCTAAGTCAAAAGACACAGTCCATTTTAACAAAGATGGCTAACATAAATAGTAGCAAAGGTAGATGTTCATTCATGAAAAGATGGTGTAAAATGTGTTGTTGTTGTACAGGATTATTAATGCTTTTATGGAGCATCCTTGCTCTTGTCATTTCTTTTAAGGTCACTATAGATACATTAGAAGGACATAGTGAGAACAAAACTAATATAGGGAAGATTCCAAAGGTAGTTCCAACTAGAACAGATAATAAATATTTGCATAAAGAAAGGTCAATAACAGATTTTTCTAATAATGTGTTTTCAAAATTATTGTATGAATATGTAAAGACAGTGGATGTACGGGATTGCTACGTATGTATGCAGTTACCTGCATCTGTTTCTGAAGGAGTGACTTATCATCACCTTACGGCAACGTATGGAATAACATGTAGTGTAATAGCTAGTTTATTTTATCAGACAGGGAAATTAGAATATTATTTTTCAGATGTAGATAACATTTTTGCGCAAGTGCCTTCTTATAATACATTAAACAAAGTAAAACCTGCTAGGGTATTAGGTGAATTTTTCTTAGAAACTAAAGAACTAACATTAGAGTGTATTTTTAGTAACAATTTGACATGCAGTTTGAAGAAGGAGGAAAAGACATTCTTAGACATGGTTGAAGAAAGGAGATTGAAAATGCAATGAAAGGCAGCAGAAGGGAAAGTGGAGAAAACAGTGTGGGATATAGAGAAAGAAAAACATTTGAAAGGGGAAGCTAGTCCAACTATAGCTTTAGATTGGCCTCAGAAAGGGAAATTCTGCATCCGAAGGAATCAAACTGTGTATGATAATTATTTCCTAGGTAATAGTGAGTGCCATGATACATATCGAATCATGGGTGGATGGGGATTTAAAGATGGTAAAGATCCAGTCTTTCCTGGATTTTATTTTATTTGTGGGAACAGGGCATATTATCGTTTGCCAGACCATTGGTATGGCACATGTTACGTAGGCCTGGTCTTTCCGAGAAATTTTCATATGGATAGAGGAGAAGATGGTGTACATAGTTTAAGTAATCATTTAGCGAGGAGTAAGAGAGAATCTTGGGCAGAAATTGTAGGTGATATTTTCGAGGCATTGATACCAGCAGTGGGAATAACTCTGAATGCAAACAAAATTAGAAAATGATCAACAGTAGTGGATCGCTTGTCAACAAGCACCGCTGGAGGATTTTTATCGGTAAACACTGAAATGGTTGCCATGCATGCTATGGTAATGCAAAATCGACTTGCCCTTGATATATTATTGGCAAAAGAGTGTAGAGTCTGTGGAATGTTGAAGGTTCAACATTGTTGTACTTACATTCCTGACAAAAGCAAAGATCTGAAAAATTTAATTAAGAATATTACTGAATTGCATGATGAAATTGCACCACTGGCGGTTGAAGGTGTTTGGGAAAAGATTGGAAAGAAAATAGCTGCTATTAAAAATTTCTTAGTAAAGCTTGGTAGTACATTAATAGGCAAAATATTGTTTCCATTAGTATGTGTAATTTTCATATTATTAGTGATTAGATTACGTTGTATGTGCTGTAAAAATAAGAAAAATAAGAAAAGAATAAAAAGAGAAAAATTAAAAAGAAACGACAAGGATCAAGATAGAGATTTGGAAGAGATAACATTAGAAGAATGGAAGGAGAGTATGTATAAAACAGCAAAAAGAGAAGAATTGGGTGAAACTGAATTATGATTAAGAGCAAGAAAACATTCTAAAGATTCCGTAAGACAGAACAACATTTTTGGGTGGTATGGTGATAAAATCACCAAAGGGGGGGTTGCTGGAGCGGGTAGTACAAAAATGTTGTGTACCCACCCCATTTTGCATGTTGTTTTTACTAATTAGATTAATTAATTAATTATAATCGAACTAATGGTTTAGGGTGATGTGGAAAATACTTACCAACCTTACTAATATATGAATTACACGTGGGATTTGCCCCTGCATGGCCTAATTAATACATGAACTAAATTCTGTACGCATATTAATGATAGACAATTAGAATATTGCATGATATATGTAGCTTTTGTGATGTAATTGTGATTTGTGCATTATTCAGTAAGTATAAACCGCACTGAGTGTTGCTTTTGCTAGATAAATACACACACATATGGGTATTAGCGAGGGAATAACATTTAATTAGCCATTTTTATGTATTAATAACGTTTTTGTGTTTCTTTGCTTAAGTTGACCATTTCGAGTGGCCACAAAATGGCTGACTTCTGTATCCGATGAAACCGGCTCCTTTGCACAAGTTTCTGGGTGACGTGCGCATGCGTCACCGCTAGCAACTGTGGCCTGGATCTGACCCCAGATGAACATGTACCTTCCAAGGACAGCCTGGGACATCAGCCAAATATTTTGAACAAAGACTGTTGTGTGAACCGGAACTGACAAGGGTCATAAACCAAAAGACACTTTCGTGAGAAACCAAAAGGATGATCCCTGATTGTCCAATCAGCGAACTCAGATGCCCATACTTTGATGCTTTTTAACATTGATTTTACTATAAATTATGGTAGAATAGAGAGGTAAAAGGGGGTCGTTTTTCCAATTTCCTGATGTTATGCTGACGGAGAGGACGGAGACACTGCAGGACAGCTGTTTCCCTGAATCTTTGACAGACTGATCAGATGCCCAATTTCCTGATGAACTGAACTTTCAAATTTGACAGGCATAGATTGATGAGACTACTGGATTTGACTTAGAAGACGATAATTAGCCAGAATAGGTAAATATGATGGTCAGCTGCTTGAACAACTAATGAATTTACTTGCATTAATTAGATAAAGAATTTATTTGATTCATTACAGAACTGAGTTGGTTTGTTTATTTATGAAAATGTATTAATGCGAAGGGAATAGGGAATTAGATAATCATCTAAACAGCAACTAGCAGATCCACCACCAATATTATGAGAGGAATACTAAAGATGGAATATAGGGCCTAATGAGCAACAGAAGGTGGTGTAGATTTGTCACTCATTAGGGTGAAGTGGTATTTCCTTCTCATACCAGCGTCTGGAAGATAATCGCCTCCCACACGGATTAATGGTGAGTGAATGTTGGTGTTATGGGCCCCACCAGCGAATGTATGGATGATGTGTATATGTGAGATCATTGGTCTGTGATAGAGGGAGGGATTTTGCACTCCACGCTGGAGCACTGGCACCTAACTTCAGTGCCTTATTCTGCACCCACTGCTACTACAGGCTCATGCTCTCTTCATCTGTGGTGGTAAGTGCCCTCCACCCTGACATTTGAGGAGCCATCCTCATCTCTGCATTGGCTCTTTATTTGCAGTAGTGCAAATCTCACTCCACCCGGCTATGCTCCCTGCTAGATAACTCGTCTGGTGCCGACTGGAGTGTGTTTTTTTTTTTTTTAATTCTTTCTCCCCTAAGCATGGGCAAATCCTTGGTTGTGCTCTGCGCCGTCCTGCTGTGCTCCTAGAGCCGACCTGCTCCATCGCTGGTGTTGTCTGATTCACCTTCCAATGTCCCCAGCATTCAGAGAGTTGCTGCTGTCTGAAGCACTCCTCTCCTAGCAGCTCCCATAACAGTTCAACCTGGATCCTTCCATTTTGCTCTCCCCTGTTGTTTGCCCTGGCTCATAATTGTGGCCATTTTGAACAGTTTGACCTGGGGGTAAGGAAAAGCCCTTACAGGAATTTATAGTAGAAATTGAAAGTGGATTTAGTCCAACCTCACACCAAAATAGTGGAATCTGACAAAGGACCTACTAATCCCCTACAGGATTATAAAAGGGACTAGGGACTCCTATTTGTAACCTCACAGTTTACTCATTGGTAGAAAAATTGATCTAGCCCCTACCCAGATGGGAAGACTGGAAAAAATTTAAGCTAGGTCTCCTGGAGCACCTTGTGCATTAAGGAATGACTCAGCAGCACTAGTCCTCTAACATAAAAAAGGTCTCTTCCTACATTACCGGAAGTCTGCTGCTTCAACCTACCTCTTCCCGTGACTGCTACACCCCCTGCTCCGGTGACTCAGCCCCTTCAACATTGTTTTCTATACCTTTTCTCTCCTTTCCCTTGTCTTGATTATTCCCCTCCCCGAGTTCTGTGCCACCTCCTCCTAGTGCTTCTACTCCCCGTCGCTACCCTAGTGGCGCTTTCCTCCTCCCCCCATCATCCTCTCCCTCCTTATTTTTAGGTCTCGCCTACGCAGCGCATAGGAGACCTTTAGCCGCTGTTCAGCTCTTTTTGGAAGCACATAGTCGTGCTTGTGGCGGCATACACCTTGCGGGAGCGCGCAGGGGTGCGCCACAAGCACGAGTATGTGCTTCCAAAAAGAGCAGACTGCGTGCGCACGCTCGCACCACTCCCGAGCTTGTTAATCCAGTCACAAGAAGCTTTAGCGTGGGGTTGCCACGTGTGTTGCTTTGAGGTCCCCCTTACCGCAGAATCACCGCTTGTGGTTTTGCTGCCTTGCATGTCCTTTTGAGTGAAGACTGCGCACGCACACACGCACCACTCACGGGCTTGTTTAAATTATTGCTTGTTGAATTTTGAGGTGACATTTTACGCCATTTCTCACGCTATTCGCATGATCAGTCAGTGGATCGACTACTGAATTGGTTGCCATGGTAAAGCCAGACCAGTATCTCGGTTCAGGCTCAGCTCTTGTGGCTTGTAAACCTCTAATTTAAATGTACTTGTGTTTGCATATTTGTTTTCACTTTTTTACGGTATTTTCATGCGTCGTCTTTCTTCTAAGGCTGGGGATGTGAAATTGGGAACTTAAAATCTGAATCTATATTTGCTCTAGACAGTACGATCAATTGCAACAGTTCAGCAAAAATTAACTTTTTTATGTAAAACAAAAGATATTGCGCCCCCTACTGGATTTAAGGGTATTTCTTTTCTTGATCCTTCCAAAAGGAGAAATTCACAGGTTGCAACTCATGCAAAATGCTTTTACTTCATCCTCCACATACAGTACCTATCTCACCAGCTCACCGGTGAACATTCAAGTCTCTATTTCTGGCAGAATAACTCATCATTTAAGTGGTAGCATACAGGCTGGTGGTGGTTGAAATCCAGTACCAACATAAGCTGCAAGATCACTCCTTCAAATGGGATTGGATGGAAGACGGAGTCTTTTCTGCAAATGCAACACGGCTATGAAACCAGCTCCCTCTTGAGTTACCCAGAGAAGCCGGTTTATAGCAATACAGGGAAAGTCTAAAAAGTGGGTATTTCCTGCAGCATCAGCATGATGTGTTGTCTCACCCGCCGGAGGTTCTATGACAAGTGTAGAGTAGCCTATGGGCGAAAGCAGCGCTCTATAAAACCCCATACTTTCTAAAGAGTAAAATTCCCCCGAAAGAAACTGATTGGGTAAAGATAGATAGAACAACTCAAGAAAAGAATGAGTCCGTACACGTCTACTACGAGCGTCTTTTACAGGTGTTCAAACAGTATAGTGGATTTGAAAGTTTGGAAAATAAGGACAAGACTCAATTTGGGTATCGATTCGTGAGGGGGCTGAGATTGGATATATCTCAAATGATTAAGTAGCACATGCTGTGCTGGCAATCAAAGCCCACTGACAAAATTTTAAAATATGCAAAATATTGTGGGGACGAAATTGATAATAATACAAAAGGTTTGGAAGAAAAGGTAATGTGGGCACAAGTGAAATTAGCTGAACAGCAAGAGCTCCAATTAAATAAACAGTCAGAAAATCAAGGAAGAGCACAAGGTCAAAGTGACAATAATGGGGGAAAGCCACGGGGAAGATTAAATCTGGAAGAGGCAAAGAAGAAATTTCCCTGTCACGGGTGCTGGAAGTTGGGACATCGGAAGAACGAGTGTAAATCTATACAAATTAATAATGCCCTGAATCAAAATTTAAATCCACAGATGCAGAATGAGGTGTTAATGAGTCATCAGCAACAGGGTATAGATCTTCAGAGTTAAGTGCCACCTGCCCCTAAATCAAATTTTGTGAGTCAAGGCAAGTACAGTGTGGACGCCGGATTTCCAGAAGGAAGTGGTAAGAAAATCCTTGTAACATCACAGTTTCTTTTGCAGGACCCACTGATTGATTATGATCAGGAATGACGGTGCCCGAGGGGGGAGGAAGGGGAGTGCGTGCTTGACGCATTCCTACCGGTAGATCAGACAGGTCCTTATATAGAGGGTAAAGTAAAGGGAAATGATATCACCTTCTTGCTGGATACTGGTGCTACCAGGTCTACTGTGAGAACAGCAGACATTCCTAACCTGCCCCTCTCAGGAGAGAATATACAAATTGTAGGTGTTTCAAACAAATGGATTAGCCCTCCCATCACAGAACCCATGGAGGTGCAAATTGGTAATTTTAAAGAAATGCATAAGTTTGTGGTCTGTGACTCAAGCCCTGTAAACTTGCTTGGGACCTGTTGTGCAAAATTAATTGCACGATTTTGCACACCGGATGGTGTTGCAATACAAACCCCAGATGAAGATGGAGTTTACAAGTTCATGTTAGCTAAACAGGGAACAGAAGTAAATGAATTATATTCGATGATGATGCAAAATGAAGTACCTGCAGAAGTCAAACTGACTGTAAATGCAGAAGTATGGGATTTTACTGGAAAAGAAATAGGATTAATGGCAAATGTAGATCCTGTAAAAGTGACTGTGAAAGAAGGTGCTGTTTACCCGAATACCCGACAATACAAAATGAGTCCAGAAATAAAAGCAGGTGTCGCAGCAGAGCTAGAGCTAGAGCGATTGGTCGAACAAGGAAGAAATAATGAGTAGCCCTTGTAATTCACCCATAATTGGTATTAAGAAACCTAATGGGAAATATAGGGTGGTCCAAGACCTCAGGAAAATTAACAATATTGTTGTACCATGCAGCCCAGTAGTGCCTAATCCAGCTGTGATTCTTTATCAGATACCATGGAAAGCAGAAAGGTTCACAGTGATTGATTTATGTCATGCATTCTTTTCTATTCCATTAATTCCAGATGGCAAATTTTTATTTTTGTTCAAATTTGAAGAGCATGTTTATGTCTGGAATCGTGTGCCTCAAGGGTACACAGAAAGGCCTTCAATCTTTAATCATATTCTCAAAAGAAGCCTTGAATCTCTTTTATTGCCCCAAAAGTCAGTCCTGGTGCAGTATATTGATGACCTATTGGTGGCATCAAACACCCGAGATGACTGTATCACTGATTCAATTGCATTGTTAAATCATTTGGCAAAGGGTGGACAAAAAGTGTCCCCTGAAAAACTTCAGTTTTGTAAAAATTCAGTTAAATACTTGGGACATCAAATAGAAAGAGGAGTTAGAAGGGTGACCTGTGAAAGAATCAGAATAATAAGACAAACGCAGTTGCTATGAACCCAAAAAGAAATAAGAATGTTCCTTGGAGTTGTAGCGTATTGTAGACAGTGGATTGTAGGATTTGCTTTACTGGCCAAACCCCTGATACAAATGACTAGAAAAAGAGAAAACGATCCTATAGAATGGGACGATGAAAGTATAGGAGCTATTAGAAAATTGCAGGAGTACCTGTGTGAAGCACCTGCTTTAGGCATGCCCGACTATTCAAAAGAATTTGCATTATTCTGCTATGAGCGGGGTAATTGTGCACTTTCAGTACTAACTCAAAGACACGGATTGATGAGAAGGCCAGTGGCATATTTTTCTGCTACCTTGGATCCTGTGGCCTGCGCATTATCAGGTTGCCTGAAAGCTGTTGCTGCAACTTGCGTACGCATAGAGCAGAGTGAGTCAATTGTGATGGGACACCCTGTCAAGGTGTATGTTCCTCATGCAGTCGTGATTTTACTGACCAGGACCCCAACACAGTATCTTACTCCCAGTAGACTGACAAAATATGAAAGAATTATTTTGGGAGCTGAAAATGTGACAATAGTGAGGTGTACCGTTCTTAATCCATCCTTGATCTTTACGAAGAAGAAGTGAGAGATGAGGTTGAGCATGAATGTCCTGATGTGACTGAACTTAGCACCAAACCCACGTCCTGACATTCAAGAGGAACCTTTGAAAAATGCAGAACATGAGCTTTTTGTAGATGGCTCATACATGAAGTCAAATCTGCGCAAGTTGCTGAATTGATCGCCTTAATTAAGGCATGCAAAATTGGGAAAAATTGGAGAGTAACCATATTTACTGACAGTCAATATGGTTATGGGGTTGTGCATGATTTTGGCCAACTGTGGATGCAGAGGGATTTCCTGACTTCTTCAGGGAATCCTATTAAAAATGGAATTTTTGTGGAAGAATTACTGGAGGCAATTCAATTACCAAAAGAGGTGGCCGTGGTTAAGTGTGCTGCTCACCAATCAGGAAATGACTATGTGACAGCCGGTAACCGATATGCTGACCAGGTTGCCCAACATTGGGCAAGGCATACGATTGACTTAAACAAGAAAATCGAAACTTGTGGAATCAGCTGCCAACTTATGCTACTTGCAGGAGTGGGAACCTGGGAGGAGGTGAAAGATCTACAGGATGCAGTAGACGTGAGAGAAAAGGAACAGTGGGTGAAAATAGGATGTCAAAGAAGGGCAGAAGATGGTGTGTGGGTTTGTTATGATGGCAGACCAGTCATGCCAGACAGTATGCTTGCGCCAATGGCTAGAATGTACCATGGAGACACACATGTGGGCAGGGATGCAATGATTCGACTTTTCAGACAAGATTGGTTTAAAGCAAAGTTCAGGAATGTAGCAGAGAGCCTTTGCCAGAGATGTTTAATATGTCAACAAATGAACCCTGGCAGGAAAACTGTGGTCGGCATGGGAAAGATTGGAAAGGCAGAAGGTCCTTTTGTGAGACTCCAATTAGATTTCATTCAACTGCCTGCTTGTTGAGGGCTGAAATATGTGCTCGTCATAGTTTGTTTATTTTCAAAGTGGGTGGAGGCATACCTGACCCGAAGAAATGACAGCTTGACAGTGGCCAGACTTTTATTAAGAGAACTCATTCCTAGATTTGGTTTTCCAGTAATGATTGAATCAGATAGAGGGTCTCATTTTAATAATGAAATAATTTGACTAATCTGCGAAGTGTTCAAAGTTGAACAAAAAATTGCACTTCACTTACCGTCCAGAGGCTTCTGGAGTGGTAGAAAAATTGAATGGCACAATCAAGTCAAGACTCGGAAAGGTGTGTGCATCCACTCCACTGAAATGGCCTGATGCTTTGCCTCTTGTTCTGATGGGACTCAGAAGTATTCCAGACAGAAACACTGGATTGAGTCCTCATGAAAAACTCATGGGAAGAGCAATGAGACAAGCATGCGTACCAGGACAAAAGCTATTGAATATAACTGATGACTTGGTTTTGGAGTATTGCAAAGAGTTGTCTGACAGAGTGCGTTCTATCTCTCATCAGGTTGGGGAAGACTCTTCCAACAGACAGCTGAGCCACTCGCATGATTTGAATCCTGGTGACTGGATAATTGTGAAGAATCACACTCGAGAATCGTGCCTGGCACCAAGGTGGGATAGACCGCATCAAGTTATATTGACTACCTCAACTGCTGTAAAGTATGCAGGGTTGCCTAATTGGATTCATGCAAGCCATATGTTGTAATGTACTAATTACTCAATGCACTCTCCCTACAGAAGTTCTCTGCCTTGCTGCTCAGCCTATGATGAGGTCATAGAGAATGTTGAGTGTGTTTGTATTGGAAGGGAGAATCAGTTGGTGTGGAAGAGCTGAGCAGCGAGGAGGCTGCTCCTGGTTGGGCACTTTAAAGGATCTGTCTAACATCTTGTAAGCTGTAACCAAGAAGTGATCTTATGAATAAAGCTGTGATCCTGTTCTACATCACTCAGCCTACGTACATTGCTTCCTTACAACACTGGCGACAATCTGGAAGAACCTTACGTGTGGAGTAAGCAAGACCAAAGGAACTAAAGACTTTAAGGACTCTAAGGTATGAACATTTATTTTATGAGTGAAGCAAACTGGCACCCCCACCCAAGCCCCACCAGTGACCCTATCATCGGTCGCCCACAACTAAAGGTGCCAGTTCCTACTGCATTGTCCCTGTATTGGCCTGAGTGACTTGCTGTCACTTGAAGGACTTCTGCCCCTTGAACTGTCTATCCAGCAACTAGTTTCACAGAGGCGCAGCAGGTTTTCACATCCTGCTATGATTTCCCTGCCTTCTTTGGACCTTTAACCTGCGCAAGAAGTGTCTTGGCCAGACAGCAAGTTTTGTCTGTATCTACTGTGGGACTGGACTAGTGTGTTCTTGCTACAGTGTGGGCAGTATTTCATTCCTGCGAGCACCTTGTGTGTCTGTTCTCAGGAAAGTACTTCGTGTGCAAGCAGTAACAATTTTACTGGAGGCACACTGAATTCCCCGGTGTTCATCTACGTTTCTCTTTCCCACCCATGTTGTATGGATTTGTTTGCTGTGTCACTTTGCTGGGAGGATCTGTAGCACATAAGAGAAGTGTCATGGTATTGTGTGCCACCTGTCTTGGATTGTATGAAGTTTAACTTTGGAAGTGAGCTCACACAAGGATATTTCATTTTGTGACTTGTTTGATCTTGTGCACAATTCTGTTTGCACTGGCTAACTTTCGTCATTTGCACTTCACCGCTAAGTATACAGTATACTACTAAAGGAGCTGTTGGAGACATCGATTTTTTTTTTAGCTGAAATCTGAACAAACTCAGGCTATTGACAGTGTAACTGATCTTCTGCAATTTAAAAAAAAAGAAAATATGCTGCGTGTGATTCTTTACACATAATCCTACCTGCTGTCCCTCGAGCTGTGCTGTGATGCCTTCGTGGGATTCTTATGTAATGGCATCGTAATCCAAACAGCCTGTGACTGCGTGGGGATGCTTTCTGAGCTTTCATGTGCTGGGAGCCATCCAGGGCCCACGTCAATCAGCGTGCCGACATTTTAGGATCTAGCCGTTTCAAGCATGCATTTCACTCGCGTTGCCAACCATGTCTTGCACGTTTTTCCAACCACGTTTTTTTGTTGTTGTCTTGTCTGCCGGAATAAAGTATGAACAAAACCAGATGGAGTCTGGGGACAATGCAGTACGATTGTGCCGCGGTGATCTTCATTTCTTTTGTTTTTCCCCTTGGTTTGTGTGTTTATTGTGGTTTTTGGAGAAATAACAGTTTCTCTAAAATTACTGTTACTCTTCTGGTGAATGTGTTTGACTATTTTTCTGTTCACCAAGTTCACGCTGTGCATCCCCAAGCAGAAGGGGTTGGTTTTAAATGTAAATGTCTTGTATGGGGTGCTTCATTTTTCAGTATTTCTTTATATGATGCTTTATGGTGTTGTATATCTCAACTTGCAAAATGTTTTCTTTTAGTATGAGGCTGGTTTTGGAGGGTTGCCTTTTGAGTATGTACTTGGACTGTGCGTTACGGATGCGCACGTGAGAAGAATTCTTCTTACAAAGCTTCTCTGTTTTACTGGTTTTAGTGATACCCTGTTTATGGTTGTTGCCTCATGTGAGGTGCTTGGACTGTGCGTTGCGGGTGCACACGTGGGAAGTCTATCTCTCGTGTAGCTTCTTTGACTTAATGGTTTTGGTGATACCCAGTATGTGGTTGTTGCCTCATGGGTGGTGTTTGGACTGTGCATTTTAGCTGAGCACGTTGGGTTTAAGGATACCCATATTGAGATTCAACAGTGTTTCAAGAGTGTTTTGTATTATATTTACCTTGTTTTAGTATGGGTAGAATCTTATTCCTCTTCTTTGAGGTAGACCTGTCCTGTTATTAATATGTGCAGTTGAGGGTTGTAGATCCCTGTTCTGCCGCAGTTTTGTGCCTTAGTTTGTGGCGCAATGGGTACTCTGAGGTGTGACGGTATTGTACCCGCAGTTTGAGGTGTGTGTTATGGTGGATAGCATCCACTGTTTTTAAGTTTTTAAGAATGTATTTCTTTAACTTGCATTCTTTGTTGTTTATGATCATTATAAGAGGGAGATGTGTATAGTAATTTTGTTGTTTTATACATCCTCCTTTACACTCATTTGTATGTTTCACAATCCCCATGCATTTGATTGTTATGATCATTATAGTAGGGGGTGATGTATAACTATTTTGTTGTCAATGCATCCTCCTTTGCTGAGATGTGTGTTTTATCACCTTCACACAATTTGAATGTTTTTACTATAAGGGGGGAGATGTGTTGTAATGTACTAATTACTCAATTCAGTCTCCCTACAGAAGTTCTCTGCCTTGCTGCTCAGCCTATGATGAGGTCATATAGAATGCTGAGTGTGTTTTAATTGGAAGAGAGAATCAGTTGGTGTGGAAGGGCTGAGCAGCGAGGAGGCTGCTCCTGGTGGGGCACTTTAAGGGATCTGTTTAACATCTTGTAAGCTGTAACCAAGAAGTGATCTTATGAATAAAGCTGTGATCCTATTCTATATCACTTGGCCTACGTATCATTCTTCTTTACAACACCATACTAAAAGGGTACCAGCTCCTGAAGAAGAAGAGTTACAACTGAAACCAGAAATTGATGATGCTGAAGGTTGTGCAGCTGAAGAACGTCCTATAGAAGATCCTGAAGTAGCTGCCCAAGATCAACCGAGCACTTATCAGGACGACTGGATCCCAGTGGTGGACATACCTGAAGTACTATAAGAACTAGAAGTCAAACACAGTTAGACAGGAGAAGAGTGAGGACCAGTCAGGTATAGAAGAAGTCGCTCAGGAAAGTAGGGAAACAGCTGTTAGGGAGCCTGAGCAGGAACAGCTAAGGAGAGAACAATATACTCAGACAGAAGAAACTCAAAGCCCCATTCCAGAGTCTGAGGAGGGACAGTTAGGACTTAGAGAAAACGTTCAGGCAGAAGAAGGTAAAAAGGTAATAAGACTTGAACAGGACCAGATAGGCATAGAAACGCAAGTTCAGGATACAGAAGAAAAACCAGACATCACTAATCCTGAACAGGGTCAGATTAAGTTAGATGAACCCATCCCGGCAGAACAGGCCGAAATAATAAGCCCTGGACACGGTCAGATAGAGAGGAAATCTGAAGATGAAGCTGATCAAGTTGTGCCAAAGTCTAAAGAAATTAAGAGGAGTCTTGAAGAACCTGGCAGTGCAGTGAAGTTTAAGAAAAGTCGAAAAGGTGATAATTGGCTAAGAATTATCAAGAGACTGAGATATCGACTTAAGACAATCAATGAAGAACCTGATCAAGTAAATGAGGTGACTAGTCAATCTGGACCTTCCAAGGTAATACCAAAGCGAAGGAGTCAAAGATTAAAGACATTGAATAACAAGGTCAAGGGTCCTGAATGGACATATGTTATTCTTGAAGACTTTGAAAACCTTGACTTAAATGAAGAAAGTGATGAAGAGCTGACTGTTGAACAAATTGAGGAAGAAGTGAGACCGACTTGAAAGAGAGAAGACACTTAAGGTGTTATCTCATACCAGGTTCTGAATTTAAAAAAGAGACAAATCTTCTTGGCCAAAATGTCTGATGATAAAGTTACTGGAAACCCAAAACAAAGCTGTATAAAGAAGTGATGTAAAATCTGTATATGTAGTTTCATATTAGTCCTTGCGATATGGATAGTATTAGCAATAGCTATTCCCTACCTGATGGTTACTGACAAACAAAATAGTACTAAAACTCATGCACAAGTTGCAAACATAAAAGGAGATTGAGTAGACCTAGAAACACCAGATTAGCTAGATTTACACCACACTGTAGATAAAAATAAAACTGATTTAAATGTATTTGCAAATCTCTTAGTACATTATGTAGAAACTATGGAAGTTTGTGATTGCTACGTTTGTATGAAATTGCCAAGCTCAGTAGCTGAAGGGGTAACTTATCAACATTTACCCTTGACTTATGGAATTTCATGTAGTGTACTAGCTAGTTTATTCTATAGAACTGGAAAACTGCAGTAGTATTATTAGAATGTAGATGTAATATTTTCAGAAGTTCCTATGCGAAAGAGCATGAACCCTGTCCTTAATACTAGAGACTCACATTTCATGGGTGAATATTTCCTAACAATGAAAACAATAGATATAGCTGATGCACATAAATGCAACTTAACCTGTAAATTGCATGAAGAAGAAAATATATTTTTTAATTTAGTAGAAAACAGGAGACAGGATTTCCAAAGAAGGGCCTCTGAACCGAAACCTCAGATACCTAAAGGGGCTAAAAGGGAAGACCTTTTAGTAACTGGCAAGACTCATGCTGTTATGTCCCTGGACTTTGAAAAGAAAGGGAAAATCTGTCTCCATAGACTTAAAACAGAATATAACAATGTATTTATAGGTTCCAGTGAATGTGAACATATCTTCTTAGTAATTGGGGGTTGGGGACTAAAAGGAGGAACTGATCCAGTATTCCATGGAATTTATTATATTTGTGGAAACAAAGCCTATTTTAGGTTGCCTGATCACTGGTACAGAAGTTGATATTTCAGAATAGTCTATCATGTTAAAAGAATCACTGGAAACAATAATGGCAGTAGTGGGCTAACTAGATATAAAAGAGCTAGTTTTTCTGAAATAGTAGGTGATAAATTCGGTGCATTGATACCTTCAGTGGGGCTTTTGCTAAATTGTCAAAAAATCTGTCAATTGTTAACAGTGGTTGATCAATTATCTACTGACACTGCTGGAGGATTTTTACTGATCAATACAGAATTAGTTGCTGTCAGATCTATGGTTTTGCAAAATTGACTTGTCCTTGATATTGTAATGGCAAAAGAGGGTGGAGTCTGTAAAATGTTGAAAGTGCAACATTGTTGCACGTATATACCTGACAAGAGTGTAGAAATTGGAAGACATATTAAAAATATTACTCACTTGGAAGAGGAACTGAAACTACTGGTGGTTGACAGTGTATGGAAGAATATAGCAAATAGTTTTTCCACCATTAGTAGTTGGCTTTCTAATATAGGTAAAGGTATCTTAGGTCAAATATTATTGCCAATCATGGGCATAACTTTGCTAATTTTGATGATAATGTGTTGTCGCAAATGCAGTGGGAAAAGAAAAAGGTACGACGTGAATGAAAAAGGTAGGAAAAGAAAATTAGAAGAAATATGACTTTAAGAATTGAATGGAAATATCTATAAAAGAATGAAAGGATCACAATTTAAGAAAGATAAAGGAAGGAATAAAAGATTTGAAGACATTGAAATGGCACAATGCTAAAGTTGGCATCTGATTTAATAGAATTTAGTGATGGCATAAAATGCCATCAGAGAGGGGATTGATGGAGCAAGGTTTCGCATAAAGAGAAACTTGCTTGTATGCAATTCTCTCAAATAACCTGTAACATTATAATTAACCCGTCTGTGAGCACTAACAGTGCACCACAATTTACATTTGTATCTAGGGGAAGCTTTCTTATGTGCTTGCACTAATGAATAACCCGAGTGTCTTAAAATGGCCGCTAAAACGCGACAACTCTTCTGCGCATGCGTCTACTACATCTACGTAGTGTGACGGTATTGTACCCGCAGTTTGAGGTGTGTGTTATGGTGGATAGCATCCACTGTTTTTAAGTTTTTAAGAATGTATTTCTTTAACTTGCATTCTTTGTTGTTTATGATCATTATAAGAGGGAGATGTGTATAGTAATTTTGTTGTTTTATACATCCTCCTTTACACTCATTTGTAACCTATGTACATACTACTAAACTATTAATGCAAAAGATTTATTAAGTAAATGGGGTTAGAGTAGAAGTAAGTGGTATACAGTGAATTCATTTATATTTGTGTTCTAACATGTTCTTTTCTGACTTTATTAATAGTTCGTATTTGGGCCTTGGAGGGTGACCACGTCTCTGTTCCCTTGTGGTTTCTACACATGCGCAAACAACTGCTTGTCCTGGAACAAGTGATGTAAATTGACTGACTGCCAAACCCTAAGCCCAGCAAGGACATGAGAAACCCAACTCTTGACCCTACGAGAGGAAGAAGGAGCAACAATGTATAAAGACTTTTTGATCCAAACATGAAATGCTTGTGGGAATAAAGCTTGTGGGTATTACAATTAAGGGGTGGAGAGTTAGACAATAGACTAAAGAAAAATATTGCACTTAGTATGGTGTGATGTCCTCACCCCACTGCTTGGCCCAATCAAATTGCGGGTGAACATGGAATTGAAACATTTGGGGGTGGATCATACACTTGAATTTCGTATAACAGAGGTAAGATTTAGTTAGTTAGACACACTTGATGCTGATGCTATGCTGAGATGCTGCCCGATTTTGCTGCAATCTGATTGAAGAATCCAACACTAGGGAAAATTTGCGGAAGAACCGAGGAGGCACATCTGGAAAGGGGTCTGGACTCGCCCAAGCTGGAGAGAGTAGCACCAGAGAGTGGTGTAACGCTGGTGTTACACTAGAAGAGGTCACCTTCCCTGTCCTGAGCTGATACGGAATCTTTGACACTCTGATGTCGGGGTCCTCACACCATTTCTAGGTAAATATAATTGTAGGATAAATGCTCCGTACTTGCTCTCTGTCCTTTCTCTCCTCAGGTACTGTCATTGCAAGAATTTATTAATGCAAATTGATTATGGGCTAACTGTACTATTTCCTGATGGAGAATTCTGGTATATTCATGTGTATTTGATTCAACTCACAAAATTATTAATTCAGATAAACTTTTAAAACTCCTTCTGAGTCTGTGGTTCTTTAAAATAAAAGTTAAATGCATTATTGATCTTTTCGACAAGTGCATTTACTCAGGAGAGAGGAATGGTAAGAATACTGGTGTAAAGGTTTCCTAGGGTAAAACAAAATTGATGACCAGTGGATATTTACTAGCTCATTGAGTGTATGAATGTATATGGGCCCAAATGAGTGTAGTGTGTATGAATGTGTAGAGCTGGTAAACTTCGCTGCCTCAACATTACCCTCAACACACCAGCCTTAACTATGGCAAGCACACTCCTTTTCCCCTCTGCACCATCCTGGAATTCCAAAGTAACCTCCCCCCCACCAGGCTTGCCACACCATTATTTAATCTATCTTTACAACAGCCTGATCTCCCAGTTAATTCTGCAAATTTTCCTCCTTATTCCCTCCCTTTTATTCCACCCTACCCACTCTCCCCCTCTTCCTGTATCCTGAATTCTGCACAAACCCCTTTCATCTCTCTTCACCCTCCCATCTCTCCAGTACTGCCGCTCAACCAACTATCCTCCCATGGCAATCTCTTCCTGTTCCCTCCCCCTAGCCTAGTAGAACCATACTCTCTCTTCAACTACCCTCAAGGCCAATCCTCCCCACACTGCTTGTTGCCAGTCCCCTTGCATGAATATAGCCCTTTAAATTGCACGTGTTTACAACTAATGCGATTACAACGCGGTCGTTACAACAACCACGTTGTTACATTGCAGTACCATTACACTGCAAATCATTACAGCGACTTGCTCTAGGGGGCGCGCTGGACTTAGGAATAGTATAATTTACTACTCCAACTCCAGTGCAGGCAACAATAGGGAAGGTGGTGGAATAGTGAATTATACTATACCTTAGTTTAGAGCGCCCCCTAGACCAAGTCGTTGTAACAACTTGGGTTGTAATGGTACTGCGATGTAACAACATGGACATTATAACAACCGTGTTGTAATCGCATGCGTTGTAACGCCCAGGTAATTGTCTTTCCACCTCAGATGCACCAATAACTTCTACCAACCACCCACTACCTCCACCTTTTACTCCTGCACCCTAATACTCCCTCCTCACCCCCTCTTCTCCTTGCCCTCCCTTGCTAATTGCACTCCCTCTGGAACCTATCGAGCCACCTAACTTTCCATGTTCAGCCCTACTCTCCTTAGAAAACAAACTAGGATTTCTCATCTCCTCTATCTCCCAGCTTGAAGCTACCATCTCACTCCTAAGTGCTTTATATCCACCTTTCCCAACAACCCAATCCTCGGAGGCGTAACAAAGGCCCCCGCAGCACCCGCGGTGGTAGGGGGGCCAAGCTCCAGGGGGACCTCTCAGCGCAGCACCTCAGCCGGAGAACTCCTGATAGGAGTCTGTAGGGGCCCCCTCAAATTTCGTTACACCACTGCCAATCCCCCTGGCAAGTACTCCCTTCCCCAAACACCCGTACCCTGCTCCTTTGCCCCAAAAAGCCACAAACAATCTATCCCCTTCAGACATCCTTAATTATTGGATAGTTACAAGACTTCTAACGCCATCCCCCTCCCCCTCTCCTCTCCTGTTAAATCTAATCTTTGCACTATTCCAACCGTCTCCTCTGCCCGAACTAAACATCAGCCTTATTCTACCCTGGAACCCTCATTCAGGAATATCCTCATTCAGGAATATTCTCACTATCACCCCTAAAAGCCCTAATGCCCCTTCACCAAAACAGTCTTGACAGAGTTGCACTGTTTGCTCCACAACTGCAGATCTGCAGTCAAACACAAGCTGGAAATTTCAGACACCATCAATCTTCACAATCTTGACATACTTTTCCTCACTGAGACCTGGTTCAATGACACCTCTCATACTATTTTTGATCTTCTGCTACTCACCGACTATTCCAGCTTTAGAAATGACAGAGCATATAAAGCTGGGGGAGGTGTCGCAGTCATCTTCAGAAACTCTCTACAATGCAAGGTTTTTCCCAACTGCTCCTTCCTTACATTCAAATGAATTTCTCTGGAGCTTCAAGTGCAACTCTGCTCCCCTTTCAGATTTCATGCCAATTTTCACCTGTCTGGTGACTGCTCTTTCTTCTTGGAGGAATTCACCAACTTCTCCAGCGACCAATACTCTCAAAGTGGCAGTTAATTTTTCTGGGAGGCTTTAATCTTCACTGGGGCTCTTTGAAAGACTCAGCTGCCAATAGGCTTGCCACTTTTCTCTCAGTAAATAATCTTACCCTACCCAACACTGCACGCAACCAACACACTCTAAGGGCTCAATTCTTGACCTTGTTATATCCAAAACAGATATCCTAACTATTGCTCACCCTATTCAATTAGATTGGTCTGACCACTTCCTCATCCCCTTTTCTCTGTACCTATCTCACTCTTAACTCTTGGCCAACCTAAAAGGACTACTACCTTGTTCCGTAACACCAAAAACATTGAACTTGACATTCTTTGCGATTCTACTATGCTATCACTTCCAATGTTAGACCCTAATTCTGATGTCAACGATCGTACCTACCAATGCCTCTCCAGTCTTGCAGTCGAAACTGATAATGTTGCTCCACATCAAAGCAAAAAGAAAAGGCCTATTCGTTCTGCACCATGGTACAATAAAAACCCTTTATGAAGAAAGGAAGAACTTGAGATTCCTGGAGAAACAATGGAGACAATCTCCATCCACCACTAACCTCTCTAATCTACGTTCAGCAAGATCAAACTACCACAAACACATCTTCCGTGAAAAAGCGTCATACTTCAGAACCCTCCTCGACTCAGCGAAAAACAGACCCCAAAAAACTATTTGACCTCATCAAAAATACAAACTTCTCTCCCTTAACCACCAAGCCTGACGATCCTCGAAAGAAAGCAGCAGAATTCGCTATATGCTTTGATGAAAAAGTGAAATCACTGGTGGATCAGGTCATTCGCCCTACCCCCCTGGAGGAGCGCATATCCTTAGTCATTTGGCAGAACTTTTACACCATAACTGAAGATGCCTTCCTTAAAAGCATTCTCAAAACAAAACCCTCTAACCATTCTTTGGACCCCATCCCTAGTGACATCGCAATTGACTTCACCCACACTCTTTCCTATTGGACCAGTCTGGTTAACCTCTTCCTCAGCTCGTAAAACAGGACAGTATCCCACTTCTTAATAAACCCTCCGCTGATGCGAATGTCCTCAACAACTTCCACCCTATCACCAACCTCCCTTTTCTTGCAAAAATCACAGAAAGATGAGTAGCGAAACAACTTTCCCTACATATCAAGGATAACAATCTTCTCGACAAATTCTAGTCTGGCTTCCTGCAAGACTGCAGCACTAAAACAGCCCTGCTGCAAGTGATCGATGACGGCCTGCGTGTACTTGACTCGAGTAGTCTTGTCTTCTGATTCTTCTTGACCTTTCTGCAGCCTTTGACACAGTTAATCACAACACTCTTCCGAACACTTTAAAACAAAGAATGGGCTTGGAAGGCACAGTGCTTAAATGGTTTGCTTCATTCCTCTCAGGTAGATCTCAAGTGATCAAAATAGCTAACAGCCTTTCGACTTCAATGGCGGTAGGTCAAGGCGTCCTTCAAGGATCTATCCTAGCACCCACTTTGTTCAATCTTTACTTGGAACGATTGGGAAATCTCCTAAGTAAATTAAGGATTCTTTACCACCTTTATGCTGATGAAACCCAAATCTACCTTAAGGTGTCTTCCACACATGACATCTCAATCCTCAACACCACTCTCAACTCTATCCAAAACTGGATGTCAGCTCATCAACTCATTCGAAATCCTTCCTAACCTTTGTTTCTCCTTCTCTCTAACTCACTCTCTCCTCCTCCTCCTGTTCAATTTTGGATGGATAAGCTGAATTCACTTAAGAACAAAAGTTCATACTAGACAAAAGGCTCAATCTACACTCCCACATCAATTCCATTGCAAAGAATGCACATTACCAACTGCGCCATCTCTGGGGGATTAGAAGTTTATTTCCAGAGCAAGACCTAAAAACCTTGGTCCAATCTCTGGTTCTCTCTAGATTGAACTATTGCTGCCTTCTCATCCTCCTAGACCTATCGACTACATTTGATACAGTCGATTACAAACTTCTCATCAAGGTTCTACAAGAAAGGGCTGGTCTTGAAGAGACGGTCCTCCACTGGTTCTCTTCCTTTCTCCACAACCGCTCACAAAGAATAAAAAATAAAAACTTTGTGTCCGACCTCCACCCCGTCAACAGGGGTGTTCCACAAGGATCAGTCCCCTCAGCTTTTCAACATTTATATCGAACCCCTTACCTCTCTACTCAGGAAATCCGATATCCCTTTCCACCTATACGCGGATGACACACAACTATATCTGGAAGCCACCTCCATTGACGACATCCAGAGACTCAACGCCACGCTCGGAGAGGTACAAAACTGGCTCTCAAGCAATCACCTGAAACTCAATCAAGAGAAAACGGAAATACTCCTCATCTCCAACAAAGATGAAAACCCACAAATCGCAGAATGGCTCAAAGCTATTGATGCCCTCAATGGAAACCTCATCCTGGCGGATTCGGTAAAATCTCTAGGTATCACCCTAGACCCAAAACTGGACATGAAAAAACATATTACAAGATCTGCTAAAAGTGCCTTCCTCAATTTGAAATTACTGTACAAAATAAAACCCTTCCTCCCGCCCAAGGACATTCAACGAGCCATCCAAGCACTGGTGCTCTCCAGAATTGACTATGGAATTGCAGACCTGACTGGGACATCAAAATCCCACTTCGCCCCCCGAAAACAACCTTCAATGCAGCAGCCAGAATGGTCACAGGGACTACAAAATTTGAATACATCTCCCCGGCACTCAGAGAACTCAAATGGCTCCCAATTGAGTTGCGAGTCAGCTTCAGAACAGCCTGCCTCACCCACAAAGCCAGGAAGCTCAGGAGCTCCAACACTCTGCTACTCATCCCGCTGAAAACTTGCAAGCAAAAAACCGCAGCAAAATCATTTGCTGGAAACGCCCCCAAAATCTGGAACTCCAACCCCCCACATCAGAACAATCCCCTCATTTCCAAAATAAAAAAATATGCTCAAAGTCCTCTTCCTCGACCGTTCTCGAGCGAACTGATAGGAGCCAAGGATGCACCCTAGCCGGCTGTTGCCGAACACACCCACCTCAGTAGGATGTGAGCGTTCTGATCCACAGGAACGACGATAAGGTTCCCACACTCTCTAAACCTCTTCACAGCAGAATGATTTAGCCACACCCTAACTGCAGAAAGATAAAGAGAGATGTGGGGACCCAAAACGGGGAACAAAGGTTTCAGATCCCCCAGCTGGTTGCCATCCAAGGGTGAGAAGGGAGGAGGGACCTATAATAGAAGATAACAATGTATCATTAGAAACTGACCTTTCTTTCCTACTCCGTTCACTATTCTCACACTGATGTACAAGAGTGTATGTATGTACTTAGTTCTTGTCTTACCAGCTGGACATCTCATAGAACTGTAGAAGGAATGACTCAGCAGCTGTAGGGACAGGAATTCATCCAAAAGGGGTAGACTGAATGAAGGACACTCAAGCCTCTTCGAGGACTAGAAAAGTACTGGTAAGATAAACTGGGGAATAGACTGCTCTCAAGAGTCAAGATGAACACTAGAAACACTTGTCCCCTAAACAATAACGCCCTCAAAAAGAGGCACACAAGGTACAGAGAATAAAGGCACTCTCAACAAAGGCTTTCTCACAATAAGGTCTTACTAAGCAGACTCTGATGTGAAGGCGCACACTGCGCTTTTCAATGGCTTAAAGAACTGTCAAAAGGTAAAGAAGAAACGAGTGTTTCACACTACGTACAGCGTGTTTCTCCACTTTGTAAACACGCAACTATTTCACAAAGACAAAACAATTGTAGTGCGCCTAGCGCGCGTTGCATCAGCCCTTACGCTGAACCATACACTTCCAGCTATTCGAGCACAAATAAACTCAGTAGAGCGCTAAAACATACTCCACTATTATCCGGGAGTCGGGGGAGTAATAAACCAGAAACAAACAACCTTGTACTTCGTAACACGAGGACTACGGGAAGAGAAGGGGAGGGTTACCACCATAGGGGAGGAGGAATACAGTAAGGAACCAATCCAGGCAACAGCGAGAAAGCAAGCTTACAGCAACGGAACACCAGGAACGCGTTGCCAGCGGAGCAATCCTCTCGCTAGCCACGCGAACACACCCTGACTTCTCCTACCAAGGAACCACAGCGACCAAACAAACAGGAGCACAGGGAAACAGGAACAGGGAAGCACTTGAACAGCAAGGAAACAGGATTCGGAAACACTGAAAGCCAAGCACTGGCTTCAGGTCGACACCCATTATTTAAAGCAGGGAGCGTCTGCAAACTCCGCCTCCTAGTCCTCGAGCAGGGAGCGTCTAAAAACAACATGCCTTCTCAATTAACTTTATTGTTCCCACGAGGCCCATTTGGCAAGACAAGAGGCTCGATGTGTAACAGTTCTCCCTCCCAAAGGTCTTTGTACCAGGCGGGGTTTTCTGGGATTGAGAGCATGAAATTTGCGTACCAAAGCAGGAGCATGTACGTTTTCAGCAGGTTCCCAAGATCTATCTTCAGGAGGAAACCCTAACCAATCTATTAAATATTGTAATTTACCCCTGTGTCTACGAGAATCAAGGATGCTTTTCACAACATATTCTAGATCTTCCCCTACTAAAACAGGAGGAGGGGGTACTTCAGATTCTGGTGAGGACTGATAGGTTTTCAATAAAGACACATGGAAAACAGGGTGTATTTGCATTTCTGCCGGTAATTCCAGCTTCATGGACACAGGGGAGACTATCTTGAGGATCTTGTATGGTCCTATGAATCGAGGATGTAATTTACGTCGACCTTCCATTCGTAAATTCTTGGTAGACAACCATACCTTCTCCCCAATTTTATACTCAAGGGCAGGATTTCGGTGTTTATCTGCTTGTTTTTTCATACTGTCTTGTGTCTTTTGTAACTCTTTGGAAGCTTCCTCCCACATCTGCACCAGTTGTTTATGATGTTGCTGGACGACAGATACCTGATCTAAATTACCTGGTACAGGGAGAGGAAGGAATCGGGGATGCTGAGCATAAGCCAAGAAGAAAGGAGACACTCCTGTAGCAGAATGAATAGCATTATTATATGCAAATTCGGCCAGAGGTAATGCCCGTACCCAATTGGAAGTAACAGTGGATAGCAAACATCTCAGAAATTGCTCCATGGTTTGATTTGTACGCTCAGTTTGCCCATCCGTCTGCGGATGATAAGCTGTGGATAACCTATGGTCTATTCCCAATGCGGCACATAGACCCTGCCAGAATCTGGAAACAAACTGGGTACCTCTGTCTGTTATAATCACTGATGGTATTCCGTGTAATCTAATCACTTGCTCGATGAACACCTGAACTAATTCCTTAGCATTAGGCAACTTTTTTTAAAGGAATGAAATGTGACATCTTGGTAAATAAATCAACTACCACTAGGATGGTATTATATCCCTGCTCCAGGGGGAGATCTGTGACAAAGTCCATGCTCACAGTGTGCCAAGGAACAGAAGGAATGGAGATAGGCCGTAATAATCCTGCAGGAGAAGTATGTTGTGACTTTTGTCTAGCACATACGCTACAACTAGAAACATATGAAAGAACATCTTTAGTTAGTCCTTTCCACCAAAACCATCATTTGCACAACTGTACTGTCTTTTCAACCCCCGGATGTGCGGTTAAGGAGGTATCATGACACCATTTCACGATCTGTTATTGTAGTGGAACCAAAGGAACATAGATTTTACCATCATATAAATACAACCCATCTTTAATGGTACATAGAGCAGTTGTCACCCATTCAAGAGGAGATATGTCACCATAAGCTTTCATTAATAGGGAGAGAAACGTTTCTGGTGTTGTTCCCCTGGTATTACTGCCTATGATTTTATGGCCCGGAATGAGGGGTGGCGGCTCTGAGGTGAGAGCTTTCTGCTCTGCTCCCAATCTGGATAGAGCATCCGCTTTTCCCTGCTGGTTTCCAGGGCGATAGGTAATGATGTAATCAAACTCACTAAAAAACAGTAACCATCGCATCTGCCTAGGTGTTAAGGCCTTAGCTGACTTAAAAAATTGTAAGTTGCGATGATCAGTATAGATGGTAATAGTATGAGGAGACCCCAATAAATAGTGTCTCCATTCTTGAAAAGTAAGTTTGATTGCCAACAACTCTCTTTCCCCAATGGTATAATTCTGTTCTGCTGGCAATAGAGTCTTAGAGAAATAAGCAATAGGATGCAAACACCCTGTAATCGGATTGCGTTGTGACAACACCCCTCCTAACGCATATTGAGAAGCATCCGCTTCCACAAAATAAGGTTGAGTGTTGTCAGCGTGACGCACCACAGGAGCCGTGGTGAATTTCTCCTTCAATTGAGAGAAGGCTTTTTCTGCTTCTTCTGTCCAACCAAATGTCTTCCCTTTCCGTAAAAGCCTTGTTATAGGAGTGATCAAGTCAGAAAAGTGATGTATAAAGCGTCGGTAAAAATTAGCGAAACCTAAAAAGGATTGCACCTCTTTCACCGATTTTGGACTAGGCCATTTGACTAAGGCTTCTATTTCCTTAGGATCCATGAGTATACCTTCAGGTGAAATGACAAATCCTAAAAATTCCACCCTCGGGGTATGAAAGAAACTTTTATCCAATTTAGCAAACAAATGATGTTCTTTTAATCTGGTAAGGAGCTTCTTGACATGATCTATGTGTTCTGCTTCGGTTTTGGAAAATATCAATATGTCATCAATGTAGACTATCACAAAAATATCCAGATAGTCTCTTAATATATCATTGATAAAATATTGAAACGCAGCAGGGGCGTTACAAAGCCCAAAAGGCATTACACAGTATTCGAAAAGACCAAATTTTGTGCGAAAGGCAGTTTTCCATTCATCACCTTCCTTGACTCTTATTAGATGGTATGCTCCTCTTAAATCTAACTTGGTGAAGATAGAGGAACCCCGCACTTGATCCAATAAAACTGGTATTAACCCCTTCAGCGCTGCGCGGATTCCCCCGCGGTGCTGAAGGGTTCTAGCGCGGGCGGGGCCATGACGGAACGGTTCCGTCATGAGCACAGCTCAACCGATGCTCATGACGGAACCGTTCCGTCATGAGCATCGAAGGGGTTAAAGGCAAAGGGTATTTGTTCTTAATAGTCGCCTTATTTAAAGCACGATAATCTAGGCAGGCTCTTAAACCCACTTCACGTTTAGGAATGAAGAAGAGGGGACAAGACACAGGTGAGGTAGAATGTCGAATAAACCCTCTGTCTAACATGTCCTTGAGGTATTGTTGTAAATAAGTCGTTTCCGGCTCTGTCAAGGCATATACACGACTCACTGGCAATTCTGCCCCCGGAATTAAGTCTATTCTACAATCATAGCTCCTGTGAGGGGGTAAGACGGAAGCTTTTTCTTCATCAAATACCTCCTTAAACTCAGCATATATCGGAGGTAGGAGCCTCTCGGATTTCTCCATGGCACAACAAACCGGGGAATCCCATTCAGGAGCCTCCTTATAGCAATGCAAGAGACAATGAGCAGATCTTAACGTGACAGTACGTCCAATCCAATCAATCAGTGGGTTATGTACCTGTAACCACGGTATTCCAAGAATAGCCCCAAAATTAGGGGTGTCAATAAGATCAAATACGATTTCCTCTGAATGTCCATTGCTGGATACCATTGTCAAGGCTGGGGTATGATAAGTTATTAATCCAGAAGATAACTTGGTACCATCCACGGCTCTAATGGGTTCTGGCTTAGACTTTGGCAAAAAAGGAATGTTTAGGGAGCGTGCCAATTGAATATCAAAAAAATTACTGGTTGCCCCGGAATCCAACAAAATGGATATATTCTTGCGACATTGAAGAGATAAAATGAACACTACCGCGATGGTAAAATGCCGCGCCACTGGCGTGGACATACTAGCCACCTCTAAGGAGACCTTGTTACCCAACTCACTTGAAGAAATGGTCTCTTCTTTCTTCAAGTTCTTTCGTTTCCCGCTACAAAGGACGTCTCATGACTGGAAGCCACTGTCTTAGGAATGACCCCTAATTTGGCAGGACAATTTCTAGCATAATGTCCACCCTTGCCGCAATACAGACAAAGATTCTGTTTTCTGTGTCTGTCTTTTTCTTCTCCCGTTAAAGGATTCCTTACTCCCCCAATCTGCATGGGCTCACTAGTGTCTCTCTGTTCCTTGTTATCTCTCTTTTCGCTTTTGACTATCATGAGTCGAGGGGTGTTGCCTTTAGCCTTTTCTCCTTTTCTTTCCGTTAACCTATGACTAAGTTTTACTGCTAAGTCTATAAAAGCATGACAATCCTCGGGAGGGTCCACTATCTGAGATAACAAATCTTTCAACTCATCATTCAACCATCTATAAAACAATGAAGTTCTTTTCTCTCCTCAGGCCATTGAGTCTCAACTAGCAATCTATTGAACTCTGTCACATAATGAAGAATATCTTTATTTCCTTGTTTTAAACTCAACAGTTCACTGTCACTGGCTTGTATATAAGTGTGACGTGCAAAGAAACTCTTCAGTTTCTCTTTAAAAAGAACAAAGTTGTATAAGAGGGGATCATTGCTCTCCACTAATGGTACAGCCCAATTAGCCGCATTACCCCCTAGATATGAAATGATAAATGCCACTTTCGCAGCGTCATCAGGGAAAGCATTCGCCTTGCACAAGAAATGTAATTGACATTGGTTGAGAAACACACTAAATTTAGCGCCATCTCCGTAAAATCGTTCAGGCACCGCCAAAGGAACAGGAGTGGGAGTATGTACTGAGACCTGTACTGGCTGAGGGGAAGAGGGGTTAGTGGTAACAGGGTTTCCAGACTGAGAAGGAACCATGAAACGGGCAGGTTGAATATAAGTACGTTTACTTTTTACAGAGACATTTTCTGCCACACTTTCTCCGAGCTGCCGCTTTTCTAATTCTGTATGCAGGTGATGGTTTTCTGCCCTAAGTCTCCCTACTTCTCTTTGTAAGTCTGAGAGAGCTGCTGCCAACTCTTCAACTGTGGGCCTAGAGAGGGATCTATCCATTAATGCCTCCGCTCCGTCTGGATTCATCGTCGCTCGGGTGGATCTAAATCGTGGGCTTGGCTTTCTGTTGCCGAACACACCCACCTCAGTAGGATGTGAGCGTTCTGATCCACAGGAACGACGATAATGTTCCCACACTCTCTAAACCTCTTCACAGCAGAATGATTTAGCCACACCCTAACTGCAGAAAGATAAAGAGAGATGTGGGGACCCAAAATGGGGAACAAAGGTTTCAGATCCCCCAGCTGGTTGCCATCCAAGGGTGAGAAGGAAGGAGGGACTTGTAATAGAAGATAACAAGGTATCATTAGAAACTGACCTTTCTTTCCTACTCCGTTCACTATTCTCTCACTGATGTACAAGAGTGTATGTATGTACTTAGTTCTTGTCTTACCAGCTGGACATCTCATAGAACTGTAGAAGGAATGACTCAGCAGCTGTAGGGACAGGAATTCATCCAAAAGGGGTAGACTGAATGAAGGACACTTAAGCCTCTTCGAGGACGAGAAAAGTACTGGTAAGATAAACTGGGGAATAGACTGCTCTCAAGAGTCAAGATGAACACTAGAAACACTTGTCCCCTAAACAATAACGCCCTCAAAAAGAGGCACACAAGGTACAGAGAATAAAGGCACTCTCAACAAAGGCTTTCTCACAATAAGGTCTTACTAAGCAGACTCTGATGTGAAGGCGCACACTGCGCTTTTCAATGGCTTAAAGAACTGTCAAAAGGTAAAGAAGAAACGAGTGTTTCACACTACGTACAGCACGTTTCTCCACTTTGTAAACACGCAACTATTTCACAAAGACAAAACAATTGTAGTGCGCCTAGCGTGCGTTGCATCAGCCCTTACGCTGAACCATACACTTCCAGCTATTCGGGCACAAATAAACTCAGTAGAGCGCTAAAACATACTCCACTATTATCCGGGAGTCGGGGGAGTAATAAACCAGAAACAAACAACCTTGTACTTCGTAACACGAGGACTACGGGAAGAGAAGGGGAGGGTTACCACCATAGGGGAGGAGGAATACAGTAAGGAACCAATCCAGGCAACAGCGAGAAAGCAAGCTTACCGCTCGATACACGGAACACCAGGAACACGTTGCCAGCGGAGCAATCCTCTCGCTAGCCACGCGAACACACCCTGACTTCTCCTACCAAGGAACCACAGCGACCAAACAAACAGGAGCACAGGGAAATAGGAACAGGGAAGCACTTGAACAGCAAGGAAACAGGATTCGGAAACACTGAAAGCCAAGCACTGGCTTCAGGTCGACGCCCATTATTTAAAGCAGGGAGAGTCTGCAAACTCTGCCTCCTAGTCCTCGAGCAGGGAGCGTCTAAAAACAACATGCCTTCTCAATTAACTTTATTGTTCCCACGAGGCCCATTTGGCAAGACAAGAGGCTCGATGTGTAACACCGGCACTCTATCCAACTTTAATTGTATGACCGGTGACCCTGAGTCGGATCAAGAAAACTTTTTGGACACTCATCCGGTGTGAACAAAGAAACTCGTCGGAGGCTCGTCTTCTTTGACCTGCCCCCTCCATGCCCCTCTCCTCGACTGCGCCTTTGTTCGCTCGATACCCAGCTCGATCCCCATGTGTTACTATACTCTATACTGCCTATTTGCACATAATTTACTTGATGTGAAGCGCTCTGATACCCTCGGGTCCAGCTAGCGCTATATAAAACTCCTAAAATAACTAAAAATAAATAAATATTGCAATTTTCTCCTTGCTGGCCTCCCCAAATCCCACCTTTCCCTCTTAAATCTGTACTCCATTCAGTGGATCATTTGTCTATGGGGCCAAAAGAAATGATCACATCACACCTATACTGTTTTCTCTTAGATGGCTTACCATTGAAGCAAGGTCAATCTACAAGACTGCCTGTATCACCCACAAAGCCTTGCACACTTCCTCCCCTCGATACCTGGCGAATAAACTTAAAATCTCAGGCCGCTCTAGACCTTCACATAATGCTGAAAACTTACTGCTCAAGCCCCCTACCTTCAAAAGGGAAAGATCTATGGCCCAATTCTTCTCAGGCAATGCGGTTAGAATCTGGAACTCACTTCCTCCATTACTCGAACCACCACCTTTACCCGGACCTTCAAAACAGACCTGAAATCTCTTCTCTTCCAAAGACACTTCCAGAATTAATACATCCATTTTCTTGTCCCTCAAGGCCGCTTGGCGTTCTACTAAGCCCAATGTTGCAAATATGTATCCTATGCCTGTACTAACCTAATCCTAATGTTTGTGTTGTCTTTTTTTTGTGATTGCCACCTCTTATTTTATTTTACTTTTTCAACTATCCCGTTTGTATCTGTAAAGTATCTCTATCTGTAAAGTGTAAGTGTAAAGTTTAAGTCTAAATCTCCTCATGTAACGAACTTGGTTCTTTTGTACAGCACTCTGACACTTTTGGGTAAAGTCTGCGCTATATAGAAATGCATTAAATAAATAAATAAATAAAAATAAATAATTAAATCCTGCCATTCTGGCATTTGTTGGTTTGCTGCAGGCTAGGGTGCAGGCTAGGGTGCTGCTTTCAGAGCAGGGCTGGGTGCCATGACACAGTCATTCTGGCACTGCCTTTGCGACCCATGACATCAGAGGTGGCAAAATTATTGCCAAGCAATCTATTTATCACTATTAGTGTGATAAACAAGCATTTACTATGCAATAGGTCTCACATTTGCAAGGCTTTGAGTTATAGGCATTATTAAATGACAATGCCTTTTATTTATGTGTTTGTTTTTAAAATATAAAGCATTGCCATTTACAGTGCAAATAGCTTAAACTCTCGCAAATGCGAGACCTATTGCATTGCGAATGCTTGTTTCTATAGCGCCAATCAGGTCGCCCAATGGCTAAATGAATGGTGCCAGTTGAAAGGCTTCGCGTCTCTCTTCAAATTGTTTTTTGGTAATGTGTTTTAGGGCATCTGAAAAGCAGCATACTTATTTACATTTTATTTTTTGTATGTATTTTTTTATTTTCCAACTGAACAATCAGCACAAGACAATTCTTGTATGATACATCTGCAAAAATCGATCACAAATAGTTACAAACATTGTCGTCATCAACAAAGCCACCTCCCCCCCTTTGATCTGTGTGAACCAGTGCATATCACCAGTGTCATTTCGTCATGGTTATGTGGTTTCGTAATGAGCCAGGTAACAGCCTCAAGTGAGCTTCAGGGATAATCACTTGGGTGCTATGCCCTTGGGCCCCCCGTGTCGGAGTCCCCTGCGCGGTGTGCATGGCGTGGCGGACTGTTGGGTATAATCACCCATATCAAGCGAAGTGCCGTCTCCACGGATCCCAGATCTTGTGAAATTTTTGCAGACACTCTGCTACAATATGTGGCCTGCTCGGCCGTCATATATATGTCCATTCCCCTCGTCCACTCCTGAATAGTCGGCTTGTCGGCCACCCCCCATCTCCTAACTATATCTCGTTTGGCTACACCAGCCCCAGGGAGACAAAAATTAACTGTGTTCTGGTGATGTCCACCTCACTTGGAATCCCTAGTATCACAAAGCGTGGCTCCATCGGCAATGTCACCCCCAGGACCGTTCCTAATAGTCTGATTACCTGTATCCAGTATGTATGGAGTGCGGGACATGCCCAGACCGTGTGGAAAAAGTCGCTTTTTGCCGTGGTGCAAGCCAGGCAAAGTGGTGATTCTGCCTTCCCCATCTTATGCAGACTGTCCCTGTCGTAGTATGTTCGGTGTAGTGTTTTAAATTGGATGAGCCGGAGCCTCGCCTTTATGACTTCTCTGGGGTGCGTTAATGCCACATACCAGTCAATGTCCTTCAATTTATTTACATTTTTAAATTGCAGATTTTGCGTATATATGCAACATTATGCCTACATAGTGAGTACTTTTTCATCAGATATAAGGTGATGTAGAATGATAGTACTGTAATAGTTTAGCAAACAGAAAGAAACACTGGCTTACAAAGTCATGGATAAAATGTATTTCTCTTTTGTTTGCTAAACACTTACCGCATTTTCATTGTAATCACTAGAAACTCATCACATTGAAACAGGATCTGTGAGTGATTGGCTACTTATTTTCTATCTTATTGTTTCTGGATTATATAATGTTACAGGCCTTTACTATTTAATAGACCTCTTTCATTAAACTTCATTTTTGAGCACTCAGATATAGCACAGTAAATAAATACAAAATCGTAATGTATGATATATAGGAAGACCGTCAGATTATGTATATAGATTTTTGCTATTGATACATATTGTGCATTTTATGATATATTTAAAAAAAAAGATTTGTATTGTTTAAATAGATATTTTTCATGAGAAAACATGACAAGATACGGACAACCACTGATGAAATCTGAGTATGTTTTTTCTTTTTTAGATAATTGTGTGGCTTTCCTGAAAAAGGCTTTGTATATGCTGAAAAGCTCGTCGAGTTAATAAAAATATTGCCACTTTTTAACCTTTTATTTATACATATTGATTAAATGTAATGTGTTAAATATTGTGTTTCATTTTTTTAAAGGTTTTGTATAAATATCGCTTGTTTAAATAATATGAGAAGAAATCATTAAAATAGTAACAACTTTGAACATATTTTTTCTGTCTTCCTTGGTCTTCTTATTGTCTTAGATATTGTGTAATTTGTTTACTTTATTTACATTGCCTAGGAGTTTTTGTCATTACTATTCAAGTCCCTGTCCTAGGAATTGAACTATCCATTGTTCAGGGGGTCCTTGTTTTTTCTCATTTACAACGGACAATGACACAAGCCAATGAAAAATATGGGCGGAGAGTTGGCGGGGCTTCTGTTGAATACTCCAATACAGCATGGCTCGCAGAGCAGCGCTTGTGCTGCCCAGGCTCGCGCTAAAAATTGAGCCTTTGGTGGCATCTGTAGTATGCAAAAATGTGTTTAAATGTATATTGTGTGCATGCTTGCGGGTGAAAGTGTGTTTATGTGAGAGAGAGCTCATGTATGCATGAGCATTTTGTCTGTATGTAAAAGCATGTGTGCGTGAGCCAGTGATAGGTAGTGAATGAGATTATGGCCCGGATTTACTATTCTTTGATGCAAGGCAATGCTGCACCAAAGATGCTGTGCTGCCTTGTGTCAAAGGGAGAGGGAAAAATGCACCATATCTAATAAGATATGGTGCATTGTTTTACTGCGTGTGCTAGCGGATTTTATCAGCCATATGTCAATGCACACCCCCTTGCGCAATATGTGCAATCTCTGAAACAGGTTTTTACTGGATGGGCTCCATTTCAGTACAAAAACTATGCTTTAAGGGTTTTTCCACGCTATATGTTTACTATATAGTTCAGCATACGTTCAAGGTTGTAAAAACTAGGGAAAATGAAAACATTTCTCCTTGTTATTCCTGTCCTGAAGAGTCATAAAATGTTGGCGCAAATTCCTCTCTATGAATGTTTGTAGAGTGGGATTTGTGTCAAAACCCAAACACATGGGTGGTTGCATGAGATCGCCCATGCACTACCCATGGAACACCCGCTTGACCCCATTAAAGCAAAGCAGAGTATTTCATAATTTTGCTTTACTTTGGAATACTATCTAATGCAAATGAGGATTTACGTTAGATAGTAAATCCCACCCTAACACTTTGTGCCAGGTTTGTGTCACAAACGTAGCACAAGTACGCTGCAAAGCATTAGGAAAACTAGTCCTGAATGTCAGTATGAGTATCAGTGAGATAAGAGGGAATGCAAGTGAGGGAGTGACAATGAGTAAGAGTGAGTGTAAGGGAGAATGAGTGTGGTGTGGTCATCCTGGAAAAAAAATCAGAGTTAAGGGTCATATGATGTCACATCCTGTGATGTCATTAAGGTCAAAGGGTATGTAATGTCATGCCACCCCTTAAATTTTGGTGAATCGACACCCATGTGAATTATCTAGATTTCATTTTATAATTTTTTGGCAGAGTCTGGCAAATAAGACATTATGGTAGATTTTCAAACCTTTCGCGCTGGTTTAGCGCCATAAAAGTGACGCTAACCAGCGAAAATCTTTTTTTGTTGCTCTTTTCTTTGCAGCGCAAAACTCTAAGTAGCGCGAAGCACAGCTTTGTGTTACTTAGCGCTGAGGGGGCGTTACACGGGAGGCTGCGCTGTGTTGCATGTCTTTTTTAAAAATCTCCCTCAATATTTCAGAGAAATAAACAATGATGTGGCGCAAAGAGGCAGAAGCGCACACGTCAGATAGTGAACACGTGAAGCCTGCGTAAGATCGCCCTAACTGCAAAATTGTGCCAGATTGTCTTTTTAGCGCTCATCAGTGGGGTGAAAAGGGTGTCGTGGACTACAGTGCAATCATGGAAAATACCTCCTCTGACTGCTACTGCGGTAGTAAAATGTAAGAATAGTAAGGGTTCAGTGGGCCCCACAGACCTCTGTGCCGCGGTGCCACTGCTCCTGATGCACCATTGATAGCTAAAATGCAGCTTCTATGAGTTCGCTACAAAAGTGCCCAGACTGTCTAATACAGAACTAGGCTAGAAGTTACAACACTTTTCACCTACGGTCCAACTTTGAAAGGCTTTCAAAATGTGAATTCAGCTACTGTGTCATTTATCACGAGCATTACTTTAGAATGTATTTCTATTGAACATTAAGAGAGACGTTTATTTAAAGTGTACACAGGAAACGCTAATGCCCAGATATGGAAGGACTCGTTTATAGAACATGTCGAGAGTGATTAGCCTTTGCATCCACCAAGCAGACAGGATAATGGCGCCTGATTTCGCTATTTAACAGCAGTTACTAGAAACATCCACTTACCACACATCTGGCAGCACTTGAAAAGGTCCCATGATATTAAAAAAAATTGTATGCTTTGAATTTATACATCATAGTCCTTAAAATGCCTGCCTCTGCTTCCACGGTTAATTCTTCATAGGAGAAAGGAGTGCATACTTTTCAGCCATCTTTTGGAAGGTCGGCGTCCTTCGAATCGTTGTAACCCTCTCATTAAGCAATTTTTCAACACTGAGCTGAAGATGTGCAACCCTTCCCAATCCCCAATAGCTCACCTCCGTTCCAGATCACAGGACTCTCCTTCCAAAACACCTCAGCCCCTGCTCGCATGGTGAGCACGTGGGAACGTTACAAATATCAATTGCAAGGACAATGGTCACATTCTTGTGATAATAATATGTAATGCTATTCTTATTTTGTTTCCACAGTCTCGTGCCACTAGAAAGGACTGGCGTTACTGTTACCAACTCGATGGGTTTCATGATGCACTGTCACCTTTTCGATTGACTTGTCACAGAATACTAAACTCTTGTATTTGGAACATCCTTCTAAACTACAAAGAGGATGGGAGTGGGGCTGTTATGATAATTTTTGCCAGGGCTGCTTTTAGTTACCCATTCCGGCTCCTGGTCAAGTACAACCCCTTCAGCACTTGGCTCTCAGTGGCACTGATAGCGAGTAGTCACAGGATTCTTGGAGGTAGTGTTGGGTTGGTCAAGCTCAGTATGAAAAGGTGCATGATGCAGTTTGGTGTCCTTGCGCTGGAGTATGTCTGCCTGGTATTGGCACCTGTCCTCCTTTATGGTCCTGGCAATTCCCTTTCCTGCTCTCTATGTAGCATGATTAGGTTCAGGTGCAGATCATCCCCATAATTATGTTGTTGGGCCCAGCCTGTCTTTCAGTTCACTGAGTCTCACCAGAGTCTCTAAGTCCATGAGCGGTTGGTGCTCTTGAGTGGCTGTCCTGCTCCTCCTCTGCTCATCTGTTCTCCCTCAGGCAGACCTAGTGCAAGCCAACGGTTCCCTCTTAACCACTTTGGCCGTCACTTTGGTGGTGATGTGGCAGTTCCAGCTGTCAGAGAGGACTACTCAGAGAAGTGCAGAATTTCTAATCACTGGTTCGGCAGGTGGTTTGTGTAGTCCCTCCATAGCCGTGTGTGGATCGGAGTGGCCATGCACAGGCCAGGCTTGAGCAAGTGGTAAGGCCACACATACACCTTACTGGTTAGTTTGGGACTACAGTTCAGGTCACGCTAAGGTTTCAGGCTTTGCAGCGACTCAGGTCACGCCACACGTTCACAATATGGGCACAGTGGCTCAGGTCACACTGAACCTTCATGATTAGAACACAGTGAGTCAGATCACACACTCAGTTTTATAATTCCCACCTGGATTCAGTGGAGAGACTTGAGCCTGCTGACAATAGCTCAAGCAGATCACTTTCCACAGTTTTCCTCTTGTTTAGTTCCACCACAGATTGCACCTTGCTCCTCCTGGACAGTTACTCCTACAAGGTTGGTAGGTTCCTTCACTCTCTCAGCAGTCAGGCTGGCTTCTATGTGCCACCTGATGGGGTGAATAGCTCTTCAGCAAGGAGTAGACTCAGATGATTTGCCCTTATCGCTGGGAATGTAGAGTCCGATTCACAAAAGTAATCTGAGACAAAATCCTAACTTTACGACTTTCGGTATTCACAAAAGGCATTTAGGAGTAGTAAAGTTAGGATTTTGTCTTAAGTTTGTCTTAAGTTTTGGTCTTAAGACAAAATCCTAATTTAAGTTTAAGTTTAACTTGTTAGGATTTTGTCTTAATACAAAAACTTAAGACAAAATTAAGACAAAATCCTAACTTTACTACTCCTAAATGCCTTTTGCGAATACTGAAAGTCGTAAATTAGTCTTTTGTCTCAGATAAACTTTTGTGGATCGGGCCCCAGCTTGGGTTACACAGCAATCCTCTGACTACTCCGTGGAGCATTCCCTTCCTTGGGAATAGACAACTTGGAACTGAAACAAGTCAGTCAGAAAATTCCACTTTAATACAGTAAGAGCAGACAGGAGATGAATTTCAATGTCTACATTTTCAGGACCAGTTTCAGGTGGTTCTTTTTTCAAGTGTCCATTCTAAGCTGTTCTTCAGACACAGCCTTTGTTTATATTGATGCTCCTCACAGCACAGTATTCTTTAGGCTGGATCATTCACAACAGAGGCGCATAGGAATGTGAGCGTTCAGCTCAAGCCGTCATCAGCCCAACTTAAGAGCTGTTCAGAGAAAGACAAAAGGCTAGGCCTTACCCATGGGGTTCCCTGACCCTTGTACAACAGAGCCTACAGTCCCACATTTCATCTCCATAATCTATCAAATTGCAGTGCTTAAGGAAGAGTCATCAGCAGCTCCTTTGTTCGCAAAAGGCTATTTACCTTTCTAAAGGAGACTTGTCTCCTCTTACCTCACTTCAGTGTCTAGGTCGCCTCTCTCCAGCTTCACGAATATCAGCAATATGCTCCCACTGCCTGGGGAAGTAACCACACCTCCATCTTTTGCATAAGGCCATGTCATAGGTCCCCAAAATCTACCCCACAGGCCTCCATGACTTCGGTTCAACCATACGCAATGCATGTTCCATGTAGGCTACACACACAGTGATGCATTTGGGATGTTAATGATAGAATACGAGTAAGCCCACAGAAATGGAAATTTACAAATAGCCAATAGGCTTCCCGTACAATGACACAGATAAAAAGACCTGGGCACAATTATGGATTCACGAATAACAATATGCTGCCACCACCTCTCTACATACTAAATCCATAACAAAACGGGCGGTCCACTGTCTCTACAATAAGGGCATGCTTGGTGCACCTCTACCAGCCACAGGACAAGTCCAGAACCTCACTGATTTCAAGGGAGTGGCCTAGACCTCTGCACACACACTAGATTAGTGTGAGGCTAGGACGAGGGCCAAATTAAAAAAACAGAATACCAGATATACACAGTTGAGAAAATGTTTCTACACCTTCTAAGCCTCAGCATTTTTTGTCAGACTTATCCTAAACCGATTCTAATATCTTTTTTAAAACAAATGGCTATAGTCCTTTTTTGTGTGATTAATTTTTGCTCTACAGATTCTGCTTTTATTCTTCATGTCTACCTATGGTCTCATTCCTCTATATGGTCGTCTAACTCGTCGGTGACTTGAAATGTCCTTATAAAGTTTGGCAGGGGCTACTTATTCCCATATACTACCTCAAGTTGATTAGATATTTAACTTTGTTCTTTTCAAAGCACTTATTCAATATTAAACTACAATTCTTATCTTTTATGTCTAATCTTAATACTCATTGACGAGAGACGTTTTAAATCTAACAGGGAACAGTATTGGCTTAAATGATCTGCCATTATAATTAGTAAAAAATAATTTTCTTTGTATATTAACTGCTAAAGATGCATGTTAAATAAAAAGCACAGCTTTCATTACTTAGACTTTTTGTTTTGTAAGTTGCGAACGTATCTCCCATGGTAGTGAACAGCAAAAGTGTAAACCTGAGAATGTATGTGAGTAGCGGTGGATAAAAGGATCAGATGGCCAGGCGATGGTGTACCTGTGCCCTGGGACGGATATAACAGCAGTGAGATGTGTTCAGGCCGATCGAAACACGAGAGAAAGATGTACACTGTGAGAGAGATCTACAATGGTGATGATGTACATTTGAAAGATCTTTAGAGGATGAAGGTATTTGAAGGTGGTGGTGATTTGTCTTTAGGAAGAGCTCTGCAGGTAGTGAGATGTACCTTTGGGAACAGATCTGTTGGAGATAGTTATGTCAGGTGGGAGACATCTGAAGGTGTGTAGATGCGCTGTTTGATACAGTTCGGCAGATGTTTGTATGTGCACTGGAAGAGTTGTGCAGGCACTGAGATTTGCCCTGATCCTGCGATAAAGATGAGGGAGATGGGACTACACAGAACTACATTGTGAGTGGGGCCCTGTGAGAGAGCTTGGTAGGGGTGATGTGCTCTGGGAAACCATTCTGCAGTGGGGTTGTAGCCCTAGAATCCAAAGTGGAAATCTACCTTATATTGGTGATCACCATCAAAATGTCTTGGAGGGAGCGGCACATAAACAGATATATGCACGGGAATGTAGATGTGCATCGGCCGAATGTGCCATAGAAGAGAGATCTGTGGGGTGAGAGCTGCCCTGAAAGAGACTGCACGAGTCAAATATGCTCTAGGAGAGTGATTGGCTGGCAGGGAGAGGTAGTCTGAGGATGAGATTTTGCAGAATGTTGCGTCCTGGAAAAGAGATAGCTGTGGGGAGTGGAGTGTCTGTGCAAAGTGCAATATGAGCCGCAGGAGAGAGATACATAGCTGTTGAGAAGTGCCTTGGAAGACAGATACACAAGGAGAAAAAAGTTCCTTGGAAGAGTGATGTGATGAGGAATGTGTTCTAGAAATAGCTGCAAGGGGTGAAGTTGGCCCTAATTGCTGATGCAACACGGAGAGAAATCTGCAGAGGCAATTTGGTAATGAGTGAGTTCTGCGTGGGGGAATCGCCCTTGAGATATTAAGCTATCTGTGGAAGACTTTTGCCAAGGAAACACCATGCGTGCATCACTTAATGTTATTCTCATAATTATAGTTTTCTTCCTTTGAAGACTTCAGCCTTGCACTGCATCACGTAATTGTAACAGAGTTTTCAAAGTTGTGTTTTTAGTTTGGACCAGCATAGTTCAACAGCTGGACCTTGTATTTGTAGTTCAATGAATATTGGGGGGCACTGGCACACAACTGACGACACATTCTAAACTGACGTCTTCACTGTCCACTATAGACATACACACCGCTATCAAGGCTATTGATTACACGTGCTTGGCTCCTATAACTTAATCACCTGGAATGTGCTGGGCCTAGGTTTGGTGCAGAAGCGCCACAGAGTACACGCACAACTGTTTAGTTTGTATCCTCATGCAGAAACTGAGGTGGTGCTTTTGGGGTTAGATGTGCTGTGGCACTTTTAATTATCATTTTGTGCATTTTTAACTCTTGGGCATATCACGCAGTGTGTCTGACTACTGTATCTATTTTTTAAAGCTTTCTTTGTATGGACTTTTTAGCGTGCGGCACCACTTTCTCCTGCTGCTGCTCTGTGAACCATCGCGCTGATTGCTAGCGCTGTCACCGCTCTTTTGTGTGTATTCTTAACAGAAATTGGCTGTGTTTTGTGCTTACCTTACTGTGTTTTTTACCGACTGATCCCTCTTCTGTTCCTGCACCTGAGGCGGAAAGCCGGATGCATTCTTTACGCTGTCTCAGCTCTTTTCCTATTTTCCTTTTGTTCTACTCCGTGGTCGCTGGGTGGCAACAGCACCACGGTGGGGTCTGCCTCTCTCTCCCATTCCCTTTCTAAACCGGCATACGTGGTGCCGTTGGGTACGCGGGGACAGAAACAGTGGCCATCTTGGGAGGAGTTTTAGCACGCCGGTCGGCGGACCAGCGGTGCGGCTCTCCTTCCACCTCACCTGCACGACTATAAATTTAGAGGCCTTTCTCACCGCGCAGCGGTCGCGCGGGGTGGACGTGCCTCTTCGTGCCGAAGGAGCGCCTAAGGAAAGCCCGTCTGCGCCCGTCAGCGTCCCGGATTGCAGACGGGGCGGACGTAGGCCTTTCCTCCTGCGGTGCTCTCAGGTTATTTGCCATTATGCGCCTCTATTCTTCTGCTGAGCTCCTCTCTTTACGAGGAAAGGCGGCTAACTGCCGTTGTGTCTTTCCTGCTAGGAGGGCATTGAATAAGAGCTGTCCCGGCTGTGGCTGGCGTATGATCGGAACCAACGCAGTATCGCCCACGAGTCTGCCCACTTACCACTCCTGCTTCCTCCTTAATACCAGATCTCTTAGCAGACATTCTCTGGATATTTTCAATCTGCTGTCGGTGTCTAAGCCGCTCTGCCTTTTTCTAACAGAGACATGGCTGGGAGAGAGCTCCGGCCCGGATCTAGCCAATGCTATTCCCGCTGAATATATCATCATCAGGACTGACAGGGCCGCAGGTAGAGGTGGCGGGGTGGCTATGGTGGTTGACAAACGTTTTTCCTGTGCGACTTTTCCGATCGATAATATCGCGGGATGTGAATCCCTCGGTTTCACCCTCTCCTTGTCCCCTCACCAAGCTTGCGTCGGGCTTTTAATATATAGAGCACCCGGACCGTTAGGATTCTTCTTTGAGGAATTGCAGGTTGCGCTCTCTGTACTTTGTTTAAAATCTGAGCACTGCATATTGTTGGGAGATTTTAATCTACATATGGATATGAGCAGTAATGCAGACGTTGGTAAACTGTGGGATATCACAGCTCCTTTGGGTTTGTTACCGTACATCTCTGTTCCAACACACAACAAAGGCCATATCCTTGACCAAGTCTTCTCTACTATGCTGATTAACATGCTTCCTCCAGTCCCGGTACTGTGGTCTGACCACTATTTAATAAATTTTCATATCCCCTCTACCACTGCGTCTTCCATAAGACCGCTGGAATGTTCCAGAGGGATGTCACGGGCTTTTCATCTGGTGTCCTCTGAAATGTTGACGCACGCTTTATCTCTCCACCCCTGTCAGCTATCCGGCAGTTTAGAGGAGGATCTGGATTTGCTACAGAAGTGGCTTGTGGATAGATTTGAGGAGCTAGCTCCTGAGAAATCGCCTAGCAAACTCTGTCGGCGCGCATCAGCCCCATGGTTCACTCCCTCTCTCGGCGAGATGCGACGTGAGTGCAAGAAAGCCGAAAGAGCATGGCGTCGCCTTTATGATCCCGGGGATAAAACGAAATATAGGGAAGCTATTAGGCTGTATCACAGCCATATTATGGCTGGAAAAAAAGCCTATTTCGAAAGAAGGATTGACGAGGCTGAGAACACTAGTAAAGAAGTCTTTCGCATCGTTAAGGAATTTGTCTCCCCTACTTCGCTCTTGCCCTCACATTCTCATACTGAATCTTGGGTTGCCCAACTCACAATCTTTTTCACCACTAAAATCAAATCCATTGAAGATACTTTTCCCCCTATGAGCCTTGCATCTATACCCAAGACTAGATCGGCTCTGTCTCCTTACGGGGTGGTGGAAGGTTTTTCTTTATCCGAATTTCCTCCTTTACTATCCGCAGCCTCACTTGATCTCCTCTCCCAACTGAAATCCGGCTCCCCGCAGGATCCCTGCCCTGCAAAATGTCTTGGGCGAGTAGCACCTGCCTTGAACTTCTTGCTTAACCCGGTGCTCAACAGATCCCTGAGCACTGGAGTTGTCCCCCAAGCCTGGAAGCACGCCCTGATCCTGCCGCTAGTCAAAAAGCCCAATTTGGACCCACTTATCCATTCTAATTACAGGCCTATCTCCCTCCTCCCTGCTCTGGCAAAAGTGGTTGAGAAACATGTGCATGTCTCTCTTTCTACCTTCATTGAGAGAAATAATATCTTGCATGACACTCAATCGGGTTTCCGTGCGAATATGAGCACGGAGACCGCCCTTCTCGAAATCACCGATGCCATTAGGGAGGTATTAGACACTGGAGGAAAGGCCATCCTGGTAATGCTGGATCTGTCGGCGGCCTTTGACACCGTTCCCCATGACGGTCTCCTTTCAAGACTCTGGGAGATCGGACTTCGGGGAACGGTGCTAAATTGGTTTAAGTCATTTTTGACCGGCCGACGGCAAACAGTCTGGGCACCTCCCTTTTCCTCCGAGATGCCGCCTTTGGAAGTTGGAGTGCCTCAGGGTTCCATCTTAAGCCCCACCCTTTTTAATATCTATATGGCTCCTCTGGCGACAGTGGCGGAATTGTTTGGTGCCCAGATCATATCCTATGCTGACGACACCCAGCTCCTCTTTACCTGTGCTAAGGGTTTGGACTTTGACGGCTCGCGGATCAGAGACTGTCTGAAGGCCGTTTTTGACTGGTTTCAACAGCACAGTCAGAAATGTAATTCCGACAAATCGGAATTGCTCTTTTTTGGGTGCCCCCCGGACCCCAGATGGAAAGCGTGGTGGCCTTCTGATATGTTTCCACCGGTAGCTGTTTCATCTAAGGCTAAGAATCTTGGCTTTCAGATTGACGATGATCTCTCTTTCAGACCTCAGATTCTTGGCCTAGCGGGCAAATGCTTTGGTATCCTGAAGATGCTGCGCAAGTTTCTTCCGCTGTTGTCTCTTCACCACAGAAAGATCATTGTGCAGGCCCTGATAGGCTCTCGCCTTGATTATGCAAATGTGCTCTATCTGGGGCTGCCTAAATTTCTTCTTTCGCGTTTGCAGATTGTGCAGAACTCCGCCGCAAGAGCCATTTATGGTCTGCAGCGGAGAGCGAGGGCATCTGAGCTTTTGAAAAAGTTGCATTGGCTCCCGATGTCCAAAAGGATCACCTTTAAAGCACTAACCCTTGCCTTTAAGGCACTCCACCTGATAGGGCCCAAATACATCAGTAAGCGCTTGGCCTTCTATGTTCCTAGCAGAACTTTGAGATCTTCATCATTGTCCATGGCCGCTGTCCCTTCCATCAGACGGGCTAGAATTGGAGGTCGCTCCTTCCGTCATCTGGCGCCCCAATGTTGGAATTCTTTGCCCGTCTCCTTGAGGAAAGTCAATAACTTACTGACTTTCAGGAAGGAGCTGAAGACATGGCTTTTTTCTCAGTAATTTTTCTGTTTACTCTCATCTTCCCCGGTCTTACCTCTCGGGTTTTTGTCAAAGCGCCGGGACACTCTTCGGAGTAGCCGTGCGCTATAAAAGACTCGATTTAACATAACATAACATTAGGCGAAAGGCGCAAATAGTGTTCCTGCAGGAATCACACCTCACAGAGATGGAAGCGGTGATAATACGTAGGAAATGGAAAGGGCAGATATTCTCTACTAATTACTCCACCTTTGCTAGGGGTGTGATGATCTGGATCAGACATGGGGTCCCGTTCGTGGAACTAGAAAGACGAGTGGACACACGGGGGTAGATACACAGTCCTCCATGGGACACTCGATGGTTCACACATCGTACTGGGTAACCTATATGCCTAAACGTTGACCAAGATACATTTTTTATGGGATTAAATACGCTGCTAGAGGATTGGGACGCATACCAGTGGATCATAGGGGGGGGGACTACAACGCGGTCATGGACACGATGCTTGATCGCTCACATCCCCCTCTTCAGGGAGCGGGAAGTGTGAAGCAAGTGGAAGCCCTTTACAGATGGGTGGAAGGGTGGGCGCTAAGTGATGTGTGGAGACTGAGGGATCTAGTGAACAAGGAATACTCCTTCTTCTCCCCAGTACACCAATTACACACAAGAATTGACAGATTTCTTTGCCCTCTCACCATAGCCACACATGTGACGATTACCACATACTTGGCAAAAACCTTCTCAGATCACAATCCCTTAGAGATTTCTATGACCTGAGGCAGAATCCCCACCCCGGTTCCAACATGGAAACTCTGGCCCCAACTACTAGAATACACTGCATTTCATTCAGCTCTGGCCAACACCGTCACAAACTACTTTTTAGAAAATGGCAATACTGCGTCATCGATTTTAGTCGAATGGGATGCGCTTAACGCAGTCATACGGGGCGCTGTGATTAGCACCACAGTGGGTGCAAGGCAAGAGGTATGTGAAAACCTGACAGAGGTAGAAAGCAAAATGAATGGGCTAGAACAGTTGGCAGCGAAAGACCCTGCGAAACAGTCCCCCTTGCAGGAGGCGCGTATTCAGCATGTAGAGTTGCTAGAGACCCTCAGGATCATTCATTACAGAGCATATACCCAGCTAAAACACACAGACGCAGACAAATCGGGGGCACTTCTAGCTAAGATACTGCGAGATGACCCACCAGCTACTGTATAATTGAAATTATCACGCACGGGGGAGATACGGTACACACGCAGCAGGACATAAATGATGTCTTCTACATATTACACCACACTCTACAGCAAACCGCCACCACTAGACACTACGCTCATAGATGCATTCTTAGTGGACCTGCCCTACACCCAGCTCACCACAGATGCACAGGAAACCTTGGCAGGCCCCATTACGGGTGCTGAAATAAAAGCAGCTATAAAGGGGCTTCCAAGTAACAAAGCGCTGGGACTGGACGGCCTGCTGGTGGAGTTCTTTGATACTTACTTCGAGGCCTTAGTTCCATAACTCGAGAAACTGTACAACAGGTCCCTATACCACTACACAAGCATTAGTAGTTCCCCTTCCCAAGCCGGGGAGGGCTTCGGCAGATATGACTAGGTACCCCCCATTATCGCTTTTGGCGACAGAGTATAAAATATTAAGTAAGATACTAGCGAGCAGGCTCCTTCACTATTTAAACAAGCTCATACACATAGATCAATGTAGTTTTATGTTGTATGTAGGTGAGGGGAAAAAAATCCTCATCCCTTACTCGTCATTTAATAAGCATATATCCTTCTGATACTAGTTCTGGTCCAGAAACAGGGGGAGGGGCCCCTATCCCCCTAAGTTGAAGTAAGTTTTTTGCGGGTGTATCTGGGCTAGAGTATAAATTTCCGTTGATTAGGATAAAATATCCGATTGATACAAATGGATCAGATGATGAGGATAAGATATTTGTATTTTTTATTAGTAGCTGAAAAAGAAGAAAGGATGGCACACCCAACACGTGTTTCACCCTCTAATTGGCCATCAGGCCTGGGGCTTCCTCAGGGCGGGTATTCGCAGAAAGTGGTATCTTGGTACAAGGGTATGTAAACCCGAAGATTCTCTGGTCTCGGCTAATGCCAGGTGCAGTATTTTATCCTAATCAACGGAAATTTATACTCTAGCCCAGATACACCCGCAAAAAACAATGTAGTTTTATCCCAGCACGCAGCACATCCTTAAAAGGGTAAGCCTAAAAAACTGCATCTAGAGACACACAGAGGGGAGATAGGGGTGCCGGATTTCTGAGAGGTTTATTACGCGAGCCAGATACAGTGGCTGTCCTACTTGACTGCAGTCTGAAACCTACAAGAGATTCGATACACCTCGCAAGATATTAGCCTGGGAACCCTGCACACGTTATTATTGCCAAAGAGCAAACTCCCCCTGGATGTGCTGCCTCTGTTGTGAAAAACATTGATGTGCTGGATGAAAGCGCTGCAATATACGTCTAGTAGCTCTCCATATGCAGGCAATATCCCACTATTAGGGATCCCCTTACCTAGCGGACTGCTTACCAAACGCAGGATTAGGGCCTGGACTGACGAAGGGGTAGACACGATAGGAGCGCTCTTTAATAACGAGATTTTAATGGACCATGAGAACTTTATACTGGACACCGGAGTGCCTAACCACTTATATATGTTACATGCATCACTACTACAATATTTAAGGAAGCACAGGCCCCCTGAGAGAGAGGAACCCCCGACACACGCACTAGTTAAATCTCTATATTGCATGGGGAGGGGCGCCATCTCATTAAATGGCTGCATGTGGGCGTCAGTACGCATGCTGCGGTGCCCCTCGCCGACCTACGAGCCAAATGGGTTGAGGACATGGGGCGGAAAATATCCAACAAAGAATGGGCTGGTATCCTGGAATACCCCCAAAAAGTAACCCGAAATGCAAATTTCAAATTTATACAATGTATGGTGCTCCGTAGGGCTTACATAAGTCCATGCCGCTTGCAGCAAATATTCCCAAACAAGCAACATCACTGCCCCGATGTCAACTAGTGGAATCAGACTTAGCCCACATGTATGGGGCTGTCCGCGCCTGAGAGGGTTCTGGGGGGAGGTCCGATGCAGCAGAGAGACAGCTACACACCTACACATCGAAGATTCAATAGCGGAGTGCCCGTTAGGTATCCGCAGTTGCTCAGCCCCACAGAAAGTTCAGCCCCGATTCCTGGACCTTGCCCTCATCCTGGCCAAACGGTCCATAACCATGAGAAGTCCGCAAAACCCCCAACAATATACGCTTGGCACAGCAAAATGATGAGTTGGGGTGGGTCTGAAAGTGCCGTAATCCATAGAGAGGAGGCTTGGGGACAGCGGAAAAAACAGATATCCATGGAATGGGATGTGCTGTTAGAAGCTTTCAAAGGCATAGAACTTGACCCCATATCTAGCACCCCAACAGAATAATAGGCTGTAGCATAGCTGTAATACACAAAGATGCAGTCTATAGTAAAGGACAACTAAGACACATCAATAACATTGTTAAAGACGTCATATCCGATAGTTTAGAACGCAAAGTACCCACATATGGGCAAATGTCTGCCAGGTTGTAGGCGGGAGGAGGGTGGGGGGAAGGGTAGTTCCATCAGTTAATGTTCACATTTAAGCTCTTGACAATAATGTAACCGCAGAACTGTATAGTATACATGTATGACAAAAGATATATGCAACAAATCCAGTAACCGATTGTATAATACATGCAATCAAATGCTGTGTAACACCAATTCTGGATGAAAATGTATTATAATAATGTTCTAAATGTATACGCTGGAAAAAATAAAAAAAATCAATAAAAAAACAGGCATGGCTCTCCAATACTCATAAACGATATTCTTGAGCCTGGAAGAAAGGGTATGTTGGTTCAACAAATGAAAGCCTAGATTCTCAAAGTTATAGCATCAGGTTAGCTTTACTTTTTCAACACAAACCCGACGCTAAACCTGTTGCGGGATTTATAAGCCAACGATACTTGGTGTTAGTGTTGGTTTGTATGTAAAAGTAATGCAAAGCGCCACCAACACTGCTTTGCATTGCTTTGCGTCAAGGGTGAGTTAGATGGGTGGTACATGTGTGTTCCGTTGCAACCACCCATGCTTTTTGATGCTAAACCATTTTCACTAACATTGTTATAAAGGGTTCCGCCAGAGGTATTCTTCTTTGCTGCTCTGCACTAGCTGGGATTGCCTGGATCTTCACCTTACCCCACGACTCGCGGCCCCCGCTTCGCGGGTGCCGCTCGAGGGACTGGGTTTTCGCTGCTTGTTTCCGGGGCGATAGTGGCGACTGGATCCCGCGCTGGCCGCTGTGCCATAATCTGGTTGGGGCTGTTGCTGGACGCACGAACTTCTGGGAGCGCCCGGCGCACTCGGGACTGCGAGGACCAGGGTGCTGAGCGAGACGCTGAACAGCCGCACCTGGTCCTCTTCCCGACTCCTCCCCCAACACCTTCACCAGGCGGTGCAGCTCTCGTCCTGCGGGTTCCGCCAGAGGTATTCTTCTTTGCTGCTCTGCACTAGCTGGGATTGCCTGGATCTTCACCTTACCCTTGACATTTTCTACCACGACTCGCGGCCCCCGCTTCGCGGGTGCCGCTCGAGGGACTGGGTTTTCGCTGCTTGTTTCCGGGGCGATAGTGGCGACTGGATCCCGCGCTGGCCGCTGTGCCATAATCTGGTGGGGGCTGTTGCTGGACGCACGAACTTCTGGGAGCGCCCGGCGCACTCGGGACTGCGAGGACCAGGGTGCTGAGCGAGACGCTGAACAGTCGCACCTGGTCCTCTTCCCGACTCCTCCCCCAACACCACTTCCCCTCACCTAAAATCAGCTCAACGCTTACACGCGCAAGCGGGACGCGCGCGGGTCTTAGCACAGGGCTAAGACCGGGCAAAGAGCGGGCCGTTTGAGGCCGTTCGAGGACGGTGGAGGCCAGGACCCGGCCAGCCTTCTATTCCATCTTCGATACAACCAGGTGGCCATGGCTGCAAGGGAAACCAGGAGCACCGCTGCCAGGTCTGGAGCACAAACACTTTCTACCTTGGGGACTATGGATAACTTTATCATAAGGGCCAACTCTGTACTTGATAAAGAAATAACCACGCTAGAGAGGAGACTGTCACAGGGATTGGCTGCATCAAAACGCTCTTCTCTTGGGGCTATCGCCAGGGCTCTACAACCTATTCAGCAGGGCCTACCGGGGAATACCAGGATTCTGAGTTTAACACCACCACTACTAGGGTCAGTTGACGATGTCCAACCTTCAATTAATATTGATATCACTGATATGCAAGGTGATTCTCAAAGCCTCCTCCTTGTCCCCTCCAACCAACCCCCACAGGGCCCTGAATCTAGGAATGAGACCTTAGTGGTTAGCCAAGGCAAAGGCGCAACTAAGAAAAGGAAACAGTGCACCCAGGGTTTGGGGGGGAAAAAATCAAAAATTTTAAAACATGATAACCTTCAACCCCCACGAAATAAGAGCAAGGGACGAGGGAGGAACCCCCAGACATTTAACCCAAGGGTTGAAGCTACTCCCCTATTGTCAAGTAGTCTCCTTGCAATTTCTAATGCTGACGGGGAAGCGCTATCAGGGGATAGAGTCCTGAGCTCTACCATTGAACGCCTGATAAACTCCCTCGAAGATAGACTAACACGGCTAGAGGCTAGGTTAAGTGGCATTGAGGAGGGTATAAATGCTACTCAGCGAACCCTTATGGAATCTACCCGGGGGCTAGGGAAAGTAGAGGGCAGGTTGACTAGAATGGAGGATTTAACGAAAGATCTGGTAAAGGGTGTAGGGACATTGAAGGTATCGCTAAATAGTAGTGGTATCTGTTCAAAGTGTGTAGCAAGGGGAGGTGCAGCCCCCGCAATACCATCATCTACCCACCAAACGAACCCATTCTACTCAGCCACTACCCAACCTAGTACATCTGTTACCAACAATCTAGCCCCAAGCAATGATACAGCACGGGACATTCCAAACCCTTCCCTTCCATCCCCCCCACCCCTCCCTCACAGGGGGGACTCTACTAATAAAACTTCGGCAATGGCTATCCCTGTCACCCAGACACAGGGACCTAATCTCCCGGCAAACTTCCCAAACGGACCCAATTTATACCCCAGGGAGCAAGCCATGCAACCTCAAATGAAGATCCCTGATCCCAATTCCGCCAGGAGATCAGCCCATCTACCTCCTGGTGCCGCTCCCTACGTGGTAGTCCTTAGTGGTGTCCCAGAGCTTGCTGAGGGCTCCAATGAGACTCCCACTTCGATCAAAAACAAGACTATAGATTGGCTCAACAAATTTAGGCCCCTACCCCCGGGCATGTATAACGAGGTCATTCTGGCGAGGCGGGTTCCGTGGGTAGGAGAGACAATTAAAAGGGGAACAGGGGACTGTGTTCTGGTCAACTTTAGAGACCCAAGAACAGTTGCTTACATCTGCAATTGGGTTGGGGGTTCACCACACACCACCATACAGACACTTCCCCTATCGGCCTTCTACCCCGACAAATCAGAGCGGTTTGCGGAGGGAGGCGACGAGGGTTGGTCATGGGTGGGCCGGAGAAAGTTGCACCAGGGAAGAAGAGTCCATCCCCAAGGGGACCCTCGGGGCATGAATAGATGGAATCAGCCAGCCTTAGATCTGAATGGGGTCCCATTTACTCACTTCAATAGATTCGACTGCCTCGACGCTGTGGATTGACGGTGTAATCCCAACGGGGAGTGCACCGTCTGTCCAGCATTTGGGGGGGAGAAGAATACTGGGGCAGGTGGGTGCTCACTAAGACAGATCTCCTCGCCACGGGCTATCCTAGATAGTGAATGCTCTGACACTGGGGACTGGGCACCCCCCGGGCCAGTCCAAAGTATACCTGACGAGATTGTCACAAGTACAGCTAAGGATTTGAGGTCATTAGAAATCCTATCTTGGAACATTGCGGGGTTACCCAATAAGTTAGATTGCAGCGAATGGGTGGACTTCATAAAGAAATACGATATATGCATGTTCCAGGAGACGTGGGCCAGAGAGAACTATTGCCATGCTGGGTTTGCAACCTTTAATGTTTTAGCCACATGGGGAGGGAAGGGACGTCCGTCCGGTGGTTTGTCAATATGGATTGGTTCCCATCTTGGCTGTAAGGCCGAGATTGTAGAAACCAATTCACTGGACATTTTGTGTGTGGCCTTACGCTGGCCCACTGGGATGGGTCTAACACTGGTAAACGTATATTCCAGACCGGTTGGAGTAGCGGGCACTTCAGGGACAATGGAGGACCTGGTGACATTCCTCGATTCTGTCTCCAGTTCAGCAACACTCCTTGTCGGAGGTGACTTTAACATCCAGTATGAACCATTCCCGGCTTACCTAGACGGGGTCAGTAGTGAGGAGGATGATCTCTGGGATATTCCAATTATTGTGGGTCCCCCGGTCAGGTCATGCTCACCACTTCTATCCCAAATAATAACTATGGCCCTTGCAAACTCACTTAGAGCTTGCAATGGCAGGTTCAAAGGGGACATACCACCGCAACCAACCTTCAATAGATTAGGCCAGGAGTCCCGGATAGATTATATATTAATCAAACTACAGGACTGGAAACTAGTTAAAGAATTTAAAATAGTCCCCAGGCTGGACAGTGATCACAATGGCCTGTCCCTCTCCCTGGCTGCTGACGGATTCCTCAACGCTGCTGCGGCAGAAAACAGAGTACTCGTCCCAAGTCTAACTATATCCAGCAATAGGCGAAGAATAAGGTGGGAAAAACTCTTGGAAAAACCAAACCGCATCAGGACAATTTATGAGCTAGTGGCATCAGCCCTTGAAAAGGTGGGAAGACTTCTCCCACTATTGCCATCGCCTGATGGGTGCCTTTCTCTGGGGGACATTCATCTGACCCTGTGCAACAATCTTGCCGAGGTATTGAACCCGGTGGCTCGGGAGAGGAAAGTGAGGAGAGAAAGAGCCTCCTGGTTCAATGCTAGCTGCAGGAGAGCCAAGGCAGACCTTCTCCAGACATTTAAAAAGAAGGCGGCCCCTCTGGTCATTAGGGAAAAACGGGCTGCTTATAAGCTCCTTCTTGAAAATGCCAAGATAGATTGGGACTGGAAGAACTGGTCAGAAATGACATCTGCACTCAAAGTCAGAGACCCTAGGAAATTCTGGCAAATAGTCAAACATGGCTCTGCTGAGCCTGTTATGGCTATAGAGGCAAATATTGCGCCTGAAGTGTGGGAGGAACATTTTTCATCCCTCTATAGTGCAGTTGGGCTGGATCACCTAGGAACCGAGGTCGGAGAGATAGCGTCCCCAACTACTGGTAATTCTTCCGCGATGGAAGATTTTAACTTGGAGGAATTGGAAATGGCAATTACTCGCCTTTCCTCGGGAAAAGCGCCAGGACTTGACAAGTTCCCAGGTGACCTCCTAAAACATGAGGTTAGAATTTGGGCCCCCTACCTCCTGGTACTGTTTAATGCTATCGTCCACGGTATGGCGGTTCCCCCCACTTGGCTGGGGGCGGAGATCGTCCCTATATTCAAAAGGGGTTCACCTCTACTCCCGGCCAACTACAGACCGATCAGTCTGATAGACGTCCCCCAGAAGCTTTTCGCGAGGCTTCTGTTGGATCGTCTCTTGGACTGGATCGAAGACAGGGATATCTTGAGCCCCCTCCAGGCCGGGTTTCGACAAAAGATCTCTACCATAGACCAGGTCTTTAGGCTGTCCCTTATATACTGGAAAACAATACAATTGGAGGGTGGCAGCCTCTATACTGTATTTGTGGACCTAAGGGCGGCCTTTGACCTGGTCCCACGCGGTAAGCTGTGGGAAGTGCTGGCTAGAGTCGGGGTGCCAGGTGATCTTTTGATGATGATCATTCGCCTTCATACCAACACATATGCTCAAGTGAGGTGTGGCAAGCAAGGCGCTCTATCTAATAAGTTTCCCGTTGACAGAGGGGTAAGGCAGGGGTGCGTACTCGCACCAACCCTGTTCTGCCTCTTTGTCAACGGGGTCATCGATCACCTCAACGAGGTCCCCAATTCTGACGTCCCAAAGTTGGCAGGAAGGAGGGTTCCGGCAATTATGTTTGCGGACGATACCCTCCTCCTCTCCAAGTCGCCAATGGGAATTCAGCGTGTGTTGGATGGCTTTGGGGACTTCTGTAGAGAGCACGGATTGGAGATTAACACTTTAAAGACCAAATTTATGGCCTTCAATCCGCCACCTAGGTTCCACCGCATTCCCCGTATAGGGAATAATATGCTAGAACGAGTTAACACCTTTGAATATCTTGGTGTAACCCTCAACGAGAAAATGGGGTGGGGTCCGCATCAGGAGAAAGCAAGGCAAAATTAGTGCAACACGTGGGTGGGATACTAAGGCTGGCGGGGAAGAATAGATCAACTCTCAAACCCATAGGTCCTCCGCTCCACATTTATAGGGTGCAAGCTAGAGGAGCCGTTACCTATGGCAGTGAACTATGGGGTCACAAAGTCTCACAAAGTTTGACAAAAGAGGAGAATAGGTTTCTCAGGTGCTTAGTCGCCCTCCCTCCAAGTACACCCCTAGTGCCACTAAGACTCGACCTAGGCATTAGACCCCTGGAAGAAGAACTGGCGCTTCGCCCTTTGATCTACTGGCGTAGATTGTGGGCGGTGCCCGAACTGATTCACTATAGGCAGGGCTTGCAGGAAGTCCTTAGCCTTCCGAACTCAGGGAATATTGCCTGGTTCAAATTTGTAAGGAGCAGTCTGGCGGGTTTAGGCCTTGACACCCTTTGGAATGATCCCCTAGATGCTTGCCCCAGGTTCCCAAAAAAGGCACTCACTAAATTGTACTATAACTCCAAGGCTCCCACATTGTATTCCTCCACAATTCTAGGGACCCTTACGGAGCAATTTCTTTGTACCAAAAATGCCTATAGTCTGGAACCAACCCTGGACAATATTTACCCAGTACTAATTAGGAAGCTCTATTTACAATGGAGGCACGGGTCCTTGCCAATCCGTGCACTCACTAGTCATTGGTCTGAGTCTGCACCCAGCACTTGCCCGGCATGCAGCGCAAGTGATGAAACCGAACTGCACATTATATTTTTCTGCCCGGGCTATAGTGAGGCGCGCAGAAAATGGATCATCCCCACTTGTAGGAATTTGGGTTTTATTAGGTGCCATGAAGCCTTCAGAATCCTTAAGAGTGAAATGGCTGCTCATATTGCGTTTGCTGTGGCCAAATTTCTGGGGGCCATCTGGAATACGAGGAGACGGTACCTGAAAATGCTTACCTGACTCAACTTGTACTGGGTTAAATTGTATATGACTGCTGTAACTAGCGGACATATAGATGTCCTGGTGTTTTTAATGTTGTAAGTATTTTAACCACTTTTTAATCACTCAATGTATGTTTTAAACATTTTTTATATTACTAATCTTATGCATCTTTTATGGAGATTTTCTCCGAAATAAAGTTCATTTAACTTGACTTGACTTGTTTAGCACCAAAAATGAATACCACCGAAAAGTAGGTGTTAAATGGAGAAATGTGTTCATTTCTCTGTGCTTTTCTGACATTGCACTGTACTGTTGAGCACACATACAAGGTAAGAACAGCTTTTAAACTTGTCTAGGCATAGTATTTTGTACAGGAAGGGTACCCTTCCTGTACAAAACCTATGCTAGACTCAAGCACACACCCTAGCACTATGGTGCTAAGGTGTGCGCCTGGTGCACAGCAGCTGAAATCAGCGCCGGAGGTAGGGAGAGTGCCATATCCTAGTCTCTCCCTGTCACGCAATGCAGCGCAGCCTCTTTGGACGCTGCGCTGCGTTGCCTGACAGTTACGAGAATCTGGGCGCTAGAGTGGATCCCTTTGGGGTAGACTAGCACAGGGGTCAATGTTTTTCACAGTTGGCCACAGGTCAGTAAATAATTTTGAATCTACTATTTCAGCAATGCATGTCGTAGTTGAAGGTATATCTGAGGGTGAAACTGATGGGGGGATTTTAATTAAACTCTATAATTCCCCCAAACCAAGGTATTCTACATTATGTGACGTTAATTTAGTTTTACAGTAAATAGAGAGATGGCTGGACAATTTTGACTAAACTTGGAAACAGTTGTCTGTAAAATTGACAATGTTATTTTGTCTGATTTCCTAAAGAAGGGTATCTGATGTGTGAACCCTTGATTTAACAGGTAGTGTTTTCTCTCCAGAGGGAGTTTCATTTTATATTTACAAAGGCACACAGACACATACGATACTAAGCCCGTCAATTTGGGATTGATGCAGATTAGTATATAGAGACGTCGCTCTGCTGAGAATGCGTAATTCGTATTACCCAATTGACATATGGCTCGTTGACCCATTCATCCAAAATATCGAGGTTGATGGCTAAATATGATTTTTTTTGTGTGGTATTATAATTCAAGAGTTTTGGTCAAGGGATCCAACCGATCCAATAACTTGCCCTAGCATTCTCACCAGGACCTATGAATACCAGGTCCCTGGCATGCCTTTTCATAAAGGTGAATGTTATCAAGGTATAGGGTTTTAAGGTGGGAAGAAGGGAAAGAACGCACACAGTTCAGGATCTCCTTCAAAAGGTTTTATTGAAGTGGCTCAGCTAATACAGTGTGCAAATATAAGGTATGAAAGATGTCTTGTTGGAGGGATTCCTGTATCACTCTGTTGGGTGTTTCACTCTACTCCTTTCTTCTCCAAAGACGCTGCACCACCTTGGACTGTAGCACCTGCACCTCTGTTGTATGTGGTTTTCAGTGCGACACACCTTTTCTTACTTCTCTGCCTTGCTGCTCAGCCAGAGTGGATGTACTGTCGAATGTTGGTGCGTGGTGAGGTAATGGAGTGTTGGAATGCCTGAGTGTGGTCTGTCAGTTGAGAGTATAGGCTGAGCAGCGAGGAGGCTGCTCCTGGTGAGGCTCTATGTTGGATACCTATCTACAGCTAAGAACTGTATCAATAAACCTTTCATCTTTATACTACACCTCGACTACATGGACTTATTACATTTGGCGACGATCTGGAAAGAATCCACGTGTACCAGGTTTTGGATTACAAATTTTTGAATTATGAAGAAGCCACAAGGTAAAGAATTTCTTGAAACTAAGGACTTAGAAGCATATTGGCACCCCTGAGCCCCACCAGTGACCTTCCATCGGTCGCCCTTACGTAAGTGTGCCAGTTAATGCTCTTCCTGCTTTCTACCTTGAAGAGTTGTTGTCCTTCCGTTTCCAGCTGCATTAGGAGAGTGTATTTTGAAAGAGAGTAACAATAATAACTCTCTCCCTGCAATTTGCCCCGCTCCTTTTGAACGAAAGGCCCAGTGGCGGCTCCTCCATAGGGGCGTTTGGGCGTCGTCCCACTGCTTTCTCGCAGTGCGAGAAGCAGAAACATAAAATGGTAAAAACTACCATTTTATGTTTCTGCTTCTCGCACTGCGAGAAAGCAGAAGTGCCTGGTTGGGGGCGGGATCGTGGGCGGTCGTGCTCGAGGGCAGGGGGGGAGTGGCTTACCACTTCCGATAACGAACGAGACTCCTCCATGCTAACTAGTTACGCGACCCCCAGCACAAAAGACTTGGCTGATGAAATACATCGAATCACCTCTGAAGCGTTGGACCTGGGATTCCTGAGCAAACTGGAATTTGATTATTTAAACCAGAAATGCCCACGACTACCCACGATTTACACTTTACCCAAGATCCATAAAAATATGCTCCATCCGCCGGGTCGCCCCATTGTGTCCGGATGTGGTTCACTACTAGAACCACTCTGCAAATACATAGATTTCTTTTTGAAACCAATCGCAGAAAAGACTGAAACATACTTGAGGGACACAATGCAAGTCATCACCTTGGTTGACCAAAGACCATTTGATCCGAATGAACAGCTACTTGTAACTTGTGACATTGTGTCATTATACACAAGTATTCCCCAAGAACCAGCATTGGGTGTCATACGGGATGTCTTGAATCTACGACCTACCCCAATGAGAGTACCTACTGAATTCATTTTGGCGCTTTTGACAATAGCCATGAAGAAGAATTTCTTCTATTTTCAAGGTAATCACTATGTCCAGACAAAGGGTGTGGCGATGGGGGCGGCCTTCGCGCCAGATCTAGCTATTCTCTATATGGACAGTTTTGAAAAACTACATGTTCTGAATAACAATCCCTTCCATCAACACATCGATTTATGGAAACGATATATCGATGACATTTTACTCATCTGGAATGGTGATGCAGCACAATTTAAATTGTTCCATGAGTTGCTGAACCAATGCGATCTGGACATCCAATTTACCATCCAATCTGACGCCCACGAGATACCTTTCCTTGATCTAAAGATTTTCAGTGAAAACAACAAACTATGCACTACCCTATACAGGAAACCTACTGAGCGTAACTCTCTTTTAAGGTACAGCAGCTACCATCCACGCGGCTTGCGTGATAACCTCCCGATAGGACAATTTTTGAGGATCCGGAGGAATTGTACTAAACGCACCGACTATCTATCAGAATCCGAAGATCTCAGCACCAGATTGATCTCTAGGGGCTATCCTAAACGTTTGGTCAAGAGAGCCCAGAAGAGGGCTTGGTTCAATCCAAGAGAAACTTTATTAGTGGCTAAAGATCATGATGACTCCGCTTCTAATAAAATGATTTGTGTTACCACTTTCTCTACGAGGAGCAACGCCATTAAGAAAATCATAAACAAACATTGGAATTTGGTCTCAACTGAGATTGATCAACCCAACCTGCCCATGCATTCCTTCAAAAAGGCCATGAGCATTAAAGATTACGTTGTACGTTCCTTCCTGGAGGATCCAGCTGAACCGACCATCCAGTCACTTTGGAACCTATCCCTCATCATAGGACACTACAAATGTGGATCGTGTAAAGCATGTTCAACAACCACACAGACTAAAGAATTCATCTACAAACACCACACCATCACGTTGCGTGTTCATACAAACTGTAATTCCACTAATGTGATCTACGGGATCACTTGTCCCTGCGGCTTCCTGTACATCGGCCAAACACAGCAAAAAATAAAAGCAAGGGTCCTTCAACATCAGAGCAGGATCAGATGCCGTGTTGCAGGGGCCCCCCTGGTCGAACACTATAATCTATTGGGGCACAGCCCTGACCAAATGCAATGGCTTGTCATTGAAAAAATTGAGTTGGGCCCACGAGGCGGCGACATAACCTCACTTCTCACTGTGAGGGAATCGAAACTCATGATCCGTCTAGACACGATCAACAATGGTTTGAATGAACTCGATCCCAGTAATGCCCAATTGGCCTGTCTCAATAGATAGGGCGCATAAGAGATCTAAGCAACTGGTCTTAGATAATTTCATTTCAGCATTCTTTTGTAAGCAATCCCTAGATGCCATTTTTTCATTTTTTCATTGTGTTTGCTCTAGCAGATAGGGTTGTAAAAGGTTTTCCGTCTATTGCTTTATTGCACTAATAACCATTCGTATATCCATGATGTTTATGCTACTCATTTGAACTCTTTATTTTTCAAAGTACCATGGCCATGACTGCATATTAATGCTGATGAAATGCCCTATGTTAATCCAGTTCCTCTCTGCCTGACTTATTTGTAACTGTTTGATTTGGTACACATTTTTGTATTGTGAATATAGTGATTTTTCAGAGCGCCCAGGAAGATATGGTCTATGCATCTGAATCACATGTTATTTTGCTATATTGATATGGTTTTTTTTTCACAGCTCTATTAAAGAAAATACTCTGCTGTCTTTGCTAACGCTTCGACCTCTTACACCCTTACTCTTAAGCATACGCTTCCCAATATAATTTTATTTTCCTGTCCCAAGTTTTTTCCAAATTATGGTTTGCTGACACCCTTTGGATGTCTTTCTTCCATTACACTCTTTTGCCAGCATCTAGCGGCTGCCCGTCCCGGTACGTTCCGTGGCGGCCGGTGTCCTTCCCACGTTATAAATCAGCCCTCAGATGCGGCGCCGTTCCATCCACTTCGGGTTGATTCATGCTCCCTCCGTGTGGTTCGGTAAGCTTCTTTTTCTCCCTCCGCTGATTTATCTAAGGGGAACCCCCGGTTTCAGCGGCCGTTGTGCAGGAGCTGGCTTCAGCCCATTTACTTTATTTTAATACATGATCACTTCGGTTCGCAATACAATTCCAGGCAGTCGGGCCATCTGTTTACTCTGTGATGTTTACTTTGGAGGCTTTCAACTACTTTCCACACGGGTGTCAGCCTCATTAGTTTTTCTCCACAGTTTTGACCACGATTGTGGTGTAACGTTTATTCATGTTTTAAGCTCATTGCTGTGAATGTTAGCTCTTGCGGATTTTAGAGTTGGGTCCTTTGTCCTGTCACCCCGTTCTTTTCCTCAGTAGCGTTTTTTATTCTAAAACTATTATGATATGTTTCTTTCTAGAGGTCACAATTGACTGCGATTTATCTCACGCTCCTCACCGATGGTTAAGTTCCACGGCTGCGACTTAGTTCCAACTATGCCTTCATGAATTATCTTCATTCAGTGAGTTGCCTACATTTTAGCTTGATTATTCAGCTATATGATTTTCCTACCCCCCTCACCGTGACACTTTATTTTCAGGTGTCTCTGTTCTCCTCCACCTTTGGAGCCTACCAGCCCCGTTTTTTTGAGAATCAGCCAGGATTTTTCGAGGTTTCCTTTTAAGGGTAACTATGGTGATTTATCCCTGTCAGTCCTATTTAATGCCGCTTTAGGACTTAAGTCCCTTTTTTAATTATTGTTTCATTATACAGGTGCCCTCCCCCCCTTCCACCCCCGCCACCCTGTCCTGATGAAGACCCCGGCAATAAGGACCTAAACTACCTATCTACCTACCTGGGTTTAAGGGGTCGAAACGTCGACTTATCATCCATACCAGTACCTTCAATAGTGTATTTTACACTGTGTCTTCTTCTATGTACATGATTGTCTAAATGATTACATGTCTCAATTAATTTACTTCAGTCTGAATATGTGGCATGAAATACTTTGCTTAACAATTAGTTTGTGATACTGTTCAAATTTTTATGTCACTTGCCTCCCCCCTCCTAACTATCACTATCAACACGATTTCCTTCCCCCCTTCCCCTGGGCACTATCTTGCACCTTATTTTGCATAATCGAATGTGGTTTTGTATCTAAAATGAGATGATACTTTTGCGGAGTGTGATTAAACAACACTCTTGCTTCCTCTATTGTCGTTTTAATTTCTTAAATTTCCTTATTGATTGTGTTCTATATTATACATACTCTGGGACCATTTCCCTATACTACCCACTGTTGTGGGTACTGACTGTCTGGTCGGCCCCTGGAGCCGACCAAACACTCTATGCAGGAGAAAATGGCGCAGCTGGGGCGCTCTCCCCTGCGCCTCACCAATCACGTTGTGATTGGCAGAGGGAGGGGAGGGAGGGAGGCTGCCTGACTGCCTTTCCTGATGACGAGGATTTGAAGGAATTGGCGCAGGACCGTACGGCGGGAGTCAGGAGTCGTTAGACAGCCGGACCTATCAAGAAGCTCAGTAAGTTTTATTTCATATTTGTATTTTATTAAACCCCTCCCACCTCCCCCTATACCCCCTGCGACGACCCCATTTCCACCCCCCCACCCACCCGTGATCATTAATGCCGGCCGCGACTGTCATAGACTGTTCTTTTTCCTAATAATAAGGCTTTGTTTGTTTGCACGCCAAGGGTGGACACCAGGTCTCGTCATTTCAGGTACGTTTCATCCCATCTGCATTTGCGACTGTCACTCTCTGGGCACTCTGTGTGATCCCTGGACAGCCTCTGCCCCTCCCCGTCCCCTCATTAGTGCCCTTCCTGCACCCCTACCAGCTGTGGAAGTTTGTCGTCTGGTAATGAGTTAAAAGCCCTCCTTTCCCTGCCCCTCCCCTGCTCTTTAATAGGACAGTGATAGAGTTGGGGCCGCTCTCCGAGTCCATTGAAGCTCCCCGTCTTTGAAGGGGGCCGAGGTGTGACTTGGGCCCACGCTGGTCATTTGTAGGTGGCTGCAGGCGACAGTCCGCCCCCCTGTGATGATGGCGCAGTGTGACCACAGGCAACGTATGAGTGCAGGAGGCCTCCTTAAAGCCCAGGTGATCTGTCTTATTTTACTGTTGAAACTGGGTGACCCCTCCCCCACATGCTGAAGTTGAGCACGAGAAGGGAGGGCGTTTAGTACAAAATCGAATTAGGAGCCTCGAGCGCTCATGATTACTGCTCTGCGGACACGGTGACTTCCAGTGCTTACTTTGTTAATCACTAAGTTAACGAATAAATAAGTAAGCATGCATTCAAAAACATTTTTTGGAAGAGGTTGTCATCTCTGTGGAGCAGATTTATTCAAATGTTGTGCAGTGCAGGACACGAAGTCGCAGTGTAGCGCCCGGGGGAAACAGTGCAGACACATATCTACTAAGAAATGGCGCTGCTTCCACAAGCATAAAACTTTAGTACGTGTATGTAACCCGCCCTGACCTAAATACAGTCCGAAGCCAAAGACTAAATAATATTTATAATTGTAAATGTATTCATATAGCACTTACAACCCCTGAAGAGGCATTGAAGCACTTTTTCGGCGAGAAGCACCCTATGCCAGAACCCAAGGCTAGTAGTTAGTAGATTAGTAAAAAAAAAAATCTTGTACATTGTGTTAGGTTTGTGCTATTGATTTAATGTGTGTTGAAAATAGTTTGGAGTACTAGTAAGTAACGCGCACATTTGTAGACTGCACAATTGTATGTGTCAATGGGAGACACAAGAATTGCAGCCAAAGATTGTAATTAGTGATTTCAGATGTGGATTTATATTTTCTTAAGATAATATGACATACATGTAGATAAATCTAACTCCGGAGAAACACACACGCACACACACATCTCTCTCTCTCTCTCTCTCTCTCCCTCTCCCTCTCCAGCATAGGGTTTGTACTTGAACGGAGTTCGCTCTGCCAGTACATTACTATGCCAAGACATACTTTCAAACGTAAAAAAAATATTACCCGTGTGCTCTACCGTGCAGCACACATGGAATGTTAGATTTGTATCCATGTTAACAAACACCTGCCTCAAGGAGGCACTATTTGTGGTGCAAAGTCATCCCTACAAATGTTACTAGATAGAATTTTGCATCAAAAACAATCGGTAGTAGCGTGGAAATGCCCACTCCTTGGCACAAAGTAAGGCAACACAGAACAAAGCAGCGCTACTTTGCGTCACTTTTATGCAATTTACCAGCACACCAAAAATCTTTTGCACTGTAAAGTACATAAATCCACACTTTGTTCCGGCTTGTGTAACTTTCGAAGGATTTGCACGCTGATTCTTGAGGTTGAGAAAAATGTAATACAGTATAAAGGCAGAGCGAGGTGAAGTAGAGAAAGGTGAGGCAGAGAGAGAGTGGAAAGGTAGAGCGCAAGCCATGGAATACAGCAGGCGGTAAGAGTAAGCTGCAGTGAGGTAGAGAAGGTGTGCAATCTAAAGAAGGTCAGCAATGTAGGGAGACTAAGATGATAAAACAAGGGATACCTAAGGTATAGGTAGGGAGTAGACAGCGTTGTTGACAGAGAAAGAGATATACAAGAGAGGAGGATAATGTTCTTGCTTTCTGAAAAATCCTTGAAAATGCACCATTTGACCGCTCTCCCCCCCCGAACCCTCCTTATGTTCGGGCTCGCTCCCTCACCACAGTGTACCGCACGCAACTTTTACGCCCACCACTTTCAAATGTCACCAGCCACCATTCCTCAGAACTTAGACAGGAAGCCCAGGACGGGTGCAGAAATCCAGAACCAGTGTCGAGACAGAGAGCCCAGAGCCTGGGACGAGGAGCCCAAAGTTAGCAAGGGAGAGCTGGAGCCAGAGAAGGGGGCCCAGAACCGGAGAAAAATGACGAGATTCGGGCAGTGTTTCCCAGGCTTTCACTGGTCAGGGGGCTGAATGAGAGGCTCAAGAGCTGAGCTGAAGTACTAATTTCACTTATCTACAATTCAATGGGCGGTCGAATTTTATTGATTTTACCGGCAGGAGGGAGTGGATATTTGCTGCCAGTAGATGGAGGTCAGTCACACTTTTATTTTGCCTGTATTTTTTTTTTTAAGAAAACGTTTTCCCAAGCACCATTTCAGCCCTGTCAGTTACCGTTATTTACTGGCGAAATTTGAACATGGCGCGAGGCATCTCCTTGCCTTGAGCCCTAGTCGTGTGAACTTCCTGTCACCAAGGATCTCCCCTGTGTGACGTACCTTCTCAGCGTCATCACAACTCTTTGGAAATGGTTGGATCGTGCTCCTGCCGAGACCCACCCTGCTCTACGTCCTTCAACGTGCCGCCATTTTGCGTTTGGAGTCACCACCTGGATTCGTACTATTTTTGTGATTTATTGTTTTCTGCCAACCACATTTTAAACTTGTAACCATGGCAGCGCAGAATGTGTTGGGGAGATTTTACAGCGCTGTCCAGAGGAAGACCTGCTCAGTCAAGTGGATAGGGTGTCAGGAATCGCGGTCGGTTTCCTCCATTTCGTCAGATTGTGGCTAATATTTCTTCTTTTGTGCCCCACAAAACTCACCCTCAAACAGATTTCCCCTTGAGCTGGCAAGGTTATTGGCATCGCCGGAATTCAAACATGGCCGCCAACATCCTTCAATATACCGCTGTTCAACGGTCTAGTTGTCACTGTTAACTTCGCTCTGGTGAAGTGCGCTCCAACGTTCTACAGCGCACTTCACCGAAGACTTCAACGGGAGAGGAGCTGTTTGGGCGTCGCGTTAGTCTGTCAGGGTAGCTGCGTTGTTTAAAACTTAAAATGGGTTAGTTTCGACGGTTAAAGTTCCAGAGTCGAGGTCAGTGAAAACTTTTGAAATTAATTTGAAACTAGTCACCTTGTATAATTACCTCAGTTATGTTCCTGAATGCACTATGCTGGTTGCCAAATACTAAATAGCAGAATTAAAACTAAAAGCAATTTTCCCTCAAGAGAATCCTTATTAACCTAATAAGAAAATAAATAACCTTCCTAATAAGCAATAAGAAGGGAACGGTTTCGCGCTTCCCAAATTTCCAACCCATACTATCGATTCATTAGAAACCTAACTCTCTAAAAGACATCAACCAAGGGCGCTTAGTGTTTCGTTAGACTTGGGTTAGGCTTATTTAATAGTTCATACGCGGAGTCTTCTGAGGTTAATAAATCTTATGACATTGGAAGCGATTACTTTTGAGCACAGAATAAACAACTAGCTCGAGAGTAAGGAAAATATCAACGTTTACCATACACTGACCACTTAATTTTCTTCACTGTGAGTACAATAGGAGAGGGTTGAAACTCAAATTAATACATACCAGTCAAATAGTAGGAAAGTAATACTTACCAAGGTGATTCCTCGTTTTAGCTGAGATAGAAGTCGCATCTGGGCTCCAGTAATCCTAAAAGAGAGAAGAGAACTAAGTGGAACCTTCTTAAAAGACATAAGACAAATTTAAGAAGTAAGAAGAGAAGTAGCTCCAAGGCATATTCTGGTAAGGCTAGTGATCTAGTTAACATTGAGAAAGTAAGTAAAGGAATCTTGGTACAATTTACTAATGAATAATGTTAATGTTCTCACTGCTTTTAAACATTCATAAGAAGAAGAAGATGAAACAGAACAGACAGTGAGCTTGGAGTTTTCTCTTCTCTGTCCCAATTCCCCTTCCCCCATTGGAACTTACCTGTGAAGGATATCACTAGCCTAACAGGAACGTTTTGATTGGGGCATTGGAAATTAACGTCGTTCTGCTCCTGTGTAGCAAGGCCTGACAGAGTGAAGTGCCCACGTGGGTGTAAGCACCCGAGCAGAATGACGGAGCGTCTACATTTAAAAAGTTTAGGGGACATACTGGGAAATATACAAAGAGACCTTGAGGCAGTTCGGGAGGAGAATACAATTTTAAGACAGGAGATTGTAAGCTTTAAAACTGAAAGGGCCGTCCCGGGAACTAGCCAAGGAACTTCTTATTTTGATAACCAAAGAGCTAATACCAGTACTTCATCCTTGACCCCCACACAAGTTATTCATTCCTTGTCCCCTGTAATTCCTCTCGCACCCCCAGAACGATTTAATGGAGACCCGCAGAAGGCTCAAATTTTTTTAACGCAGTGCTCTCTGCATTTTATGTGCCGTCCAACGATTTTCCCCGATGCACAATCCCGAGTAGCATTTATTTTGTCCTACCTCAGTGGGGATGCCGCTTCATGGTCAATGCCGCTGGTGACCCAAGATGATCTTATATTATACAATCTTGAAGATTTCAAAAAAGAATTTCTTCGAATCTTCTATAGAAGAACAGCTTCTCAAGCTTCAGATAACAAACTGTTAGAATTAAAACAAGGAAACAGAGAATTAGTGGCTTACTTAGCCCAATTTAATAAACTGGTGGTAGAGACGAATTGGCCCGAAAACAAGAGAGCAGCGGTTTTCTATCGAGGGTTACGTGAAGAGTTAAAAGATGCCTTGTCACAAATTCCTAATCGTCCTACGGAAATTTCAGCCTTAGTGGATTTGGTTTTGGAAATCGATTACAGACAAAATTAGCGTAAAGGTGAACGAAGAAGAGAGTTCAGGTCCAGTGTCCCTCGTTTTGATCGTGCCAAATCTGAAAACTTGCGGACTACTGAGGGATCTTCAAGAGTTGAACCGATGCAGATTGGTGTCATCCGGGGTCCGCTAACTAAGGAGAAGAATGAAAGGCGAAGAATAAACAAGTTATGTATGTACTGTGGAGGCGTGTAACGCCCTGAACGTCTCAGGATCGTTTAACAGACACGATAATGAGGACGCAACCACTTGTGAAGGGTTAGTTATTTTAATGAAGGCAAAAACAATACAAAGACTAAACAAAAGTTATAGTCACTGGAATCCTCCAGGCTAAGTACGTTACCAGCCCACAGCACGGATGGTCCTAACCGTCCTCTGCATATACGCCGATCCCGGCGTATGCCAACAGAGGGCAGAAATGAAATGGCCGAAAATGCCAATCGGTAGGCTGTGAGGGGCACGAAGAGTGTTGGGGAGAATTGAGGAGTCAGGGAAACACCCAGCCGGGTACTCTACCTGAAGGGAGCAGCCGCTCAACCTCTTCCTCAGACTGCACTGGGACGCGGAGTCACCTCCTGGCGATGCGTCACCGATACCCCAATCAAAAGCAAGAAGACTGAACCGAGAGCAGCCGCTCGATCGATCCTGTGGACTTCCGAGTCTGTAACGCGGCAAACACCTCCTGGTGTGCGTTACAGCTGGCAGTCCCTGTATCTCTGGTCGGGCTGGGAGTTACGACTCCAACCAGCAAAAGCGCCACTGCGCTTTGACTCAGCCGAGTCAAAAAAGCGAAGCTCAATGGTTGACCGGTAGAGCTTCCGGGTCCTTCACAGGTGACGATGGGGCAAGACACGGCCCAGGGAGTAACGACTCGACCTACCTCCGTTCTTAACTTACTGCAGCACCACTCCGGAACACTGCTCTTCACTAAGCAGGTACGTCGGTGTAAACACAATATCCGACAGCGTTGTACCTCCCGGTTCCTCCCTTTATAGGGCGTGTTTTCCTTGAGTTATGTAACAGCTCTCCTGTTTACATAAGGGCGTGTTTTCCTTGAGTTATGTAACAGCTCTCCTGTTTACATAAGGGCGTGTTTTCCTTGAGTTATGTAACAGCTCTCCTGTTTATATAACCTCTCAACCGCTAAGCATCCTGGGAGATGTAGTCCGTTTTCGCTGGTTACCGTTTTCCTCCCCTCGCATGACAGGAATTCTTGACAGTACATCCTCCCTCTCAGCGGCTCCCCACGGGTCCAGCGCTGGCAGGAAAACGCCGATGGAACAAGGAGACCAAGCGCGGAGCATGAACCCCTTCAGCCGGTTCCCATGACTGCTCCTCCAGGCCATAGCCTTTCCATGCAACCAGGTACCACAGCTTCCCCCTGCGCCATTTGGACGCCCGTATGCCCGACACTTCATACTCCACCTCCGACTCTACGCATACCGGCCTAGGTGTCCCAGACGGCTTGGAGGGTGCTGGTTTGAGCAATGATACATGAAAGACAGGGTGTATCCGCAATGACTGGGGCAAGCACACCTTCACGTTCACGGGACCCATACACTTGGTAATTCGATAGGGGCCCATGTACTTGGGATGGAACACACTGTTCTTTCGAAACCTCATGTTTCTTGTGGATATCCAGACGTAGTCTCCAGTGCGGTACAGTGGCCCGGGCCTTCTCTTCCTGTCTGCCGCAGCCTTGTATCTTCTCTTGGCCTCTAATAGGACAGCCCTTGAGCGCATCAACGTGTCTTTTATGTGTGCCACCCTGTCCGCTGTGGCGGGAATCCTGTCCTCTCTGAACGGATGTAGAAATGGCAAGAACCTGGGATGTTGGCCATAGTTGCTATAGAACGGAGATGACTGTGTGGAGCTGTGAGTGGCGTTGTTATAGGCTATCTCTGCAACCCATAGCAAGTCGACCCATTCTTCCCTGCCCTGGTCCACAAAACATCGCAGATACTGTTTGAGCGTTAGGTTCAGGCGCTCGGTTTGGCCGTCCGTTTGAGGGTGGTAGCTGGTGGACAGGGCGGTCTTAACATGCAGCGCAGTGCACCAAGTCTTCCAGAATTGCGCAGTAAACTGCGACCCCCGGTCCGACACGATCACCCCAGGTAATCCATGCAGTCGTACCACATTCTTAAGGAGTAGTGACGCCAATTCCCCGGCCGTAGGGACTCTCTTGCAGGGGATGAAGTGCCCCATTTTCGTCAAGTAATCCACCACCACCAGTATTGCCGTCATCCCCTGGTCTACTGGTAGGCCCACCACGAAGTCCAGTGATATGCTATCCCATGGTCTATCCGGGGTCGGAAGTGGATGTAAGAGCCCTTGGGTTCGGCCATGGTCGGCCTTCATGGTAGCACACGTAGGACACTCCTGTCCCCACCTCCTGACATCCACTCTCATGGTTGGCCACCAGAAATGCCTTCCCATGCTAGCCACCGTTTTTTCAAAGCCCACATGACCTGCGCATGGAGAGTCATGGCACCAGATGAAGGCTTGTTTCCTTAGCCTAGGCGTGGGTATCAATAGGCACCTGCCCTTCAGGGGTATCCCGTCCTTCAGCTGCCATTCTCTGTGACTGAGGAGCCACCTCCGCCATGCGAATGACCTGATCCCTCTCTTTATTCCCCTCAGGAAAGTATCCGGTTGGATAACCCCCAATACCATCCTCGGGAAAATGATGGAACGCTCGGTCGCAGGCAATGGTTCCTTAACTGCAGATTGACGGGACAGGGCGTCCGCCTTCCGGTTTTCCGTCCCCGGCCGATATGTGATGTGGAAGTTGAACCCCGCAAAGAAGATCATCCACCGCAGCTGCCTGGGAGAAAGGTGTCTTGTGGCCGTCATGAACTGTAGGTTCCGATGGTCCGTGTACACCGATACCACATGTCTTGCCCCCATCAACCAATGCCTCCATTCGGTGAAGGCGTCCTTGATTGCGAGAAGCTCCTTCTCCGCAATATGGTAGTTGCGTTCGGCGTCGTTGAGTTTGCGGGACATGTACGCAACGGGATGAAGCACCCCTGTGTCGTGGTTGCGTTGGGACAAGATAGCCCCCAGCGCCACATCCGATGCGTCCGCTTCCACCACGTTGGGGAGATCCGGATCGGGGTGAGCCAACACCGGCGCCTTACCAAAGGCGCTTTTCAGGGCCTCAAAGGCTTTGTTCGCTTCAGGGGACCAGACAAACTCCTTGGACTTCCTCAGTAGCTGTGTGATTGGGGCCACCAATCCTGAAAATCCATCTATAAACCGCCTGTAAAAGTTGGCGAAGCCAATGAAACTTTGGACGTCCTTCACACTTTGGGGCACCGGCCATTCTTTCACCGCCTTGATCTTTCGTTCTGCCATCTCCTGTCCCTCTGGACTCAGCATCACTCCGAGGAATTCCACGGATGTGACGTGGAAGTCACACTTGCTGAGTTTACAAAACAGCATGTTTTCCCTCAGCTTTTGGAGCACAGCTTTGACGTGGTGTACGTGCTCCTCCACACTGGACGAATAGATGAGGATGTCGTCGATATATACGACCACGTAGATATCCAGCTCCTCTCTGAATACCTCATTCAAAAAGTACTGAAAGGCTGCCGGGGCGTTGCACAGACCGAACGGCATGACGAGGTACTCAAAAAGGCCGAACCTGGTCTTAAAGGCGGTCTTCCACTCGTCTCCGTCCCTCATGCGCACCAGATGGTATGCCCCTTTCAAATCCAACTTGGTGTAGATACGAGCTTTCTTGACCTGTTCCAGAAGTACACTGATGAGAGGCAAGGGGTACCGATTTTTTATGGTTATCGCATTCAATGCCCTAAAGTCCACACAGGCTCTCAGCTCCCCATTAGCCTTCGGGATGAAGAAGAGTGGCGAGGCGGCCGGAGACTTGGACGGGCGGATGAATCCTAGCTTGAGGAGTTTATCCAGGTACCCCCGGAGATGCACGTTTTCCGGCTCCGTCAGGGCATACAGCCTGCCGCTGGGAACGCTGGCCCCTGGCACCAGGTCGATCTGGCAGTCAAACTGTCTATGTGGTGGTAGCACTTCCGCCTTCACCTCATCAAATACATCCTCAAAACTGTGATAAGCCTGGGGGAGAGCCACATCTTTTTCTGCCGCTGTAGCCACCGTCTGACTCCCGCTCTCATCTGCGTCAAGGGATTCCATTCTTATTCCACAATGCAGGATACAATACGGTGACGTCATTTCGATGCGATGTGTTGGCCAATCCACAGAGGGGTTGTGTTTCTGTAGCCACGGCAATCCCAATATGACGCCATATTGGGGCGCTCGGATGATGTTAAAATCGATTTGTTCCAAATGGTTCCTCCCATATCTCATCGGAAGGACCCCCGTGTGCTGCCCGATGGGCCCCGTCACCAATCGCCTTCCGTCTACAGCATAGACGTCTTCGGGTACAGCTTTGGGAAGAAGCACTAGCCCTAGCCTGCATGCCTCGTTGTGGTCCATAAATATGCCAGTGGCCCCTGAATCCACCATGGCCACAACGGGTATCCACTGGTCATGCACTCCCACGTGCACCGTGAGAAACAGGTGTCGTTGTCCCTTAGTGACCGAGTTGGAAAGTGAAGGGATGGATGAGTGACTCCGAGATGCCCCTTCTTTGGTCTGGGAGTCCTCTAGTTTTCCGCCGGTACGTCCACCACGGCTGTTACCGACCGATTGGCCCGATAACGTGACGTCTTCGGTTTGGCAGGGCATTCACGTACGTAGTGGCCTTTTTTGCCACAATATAGGCACAATCCTTGTTTACGGCGTGACTCTTTCTCCGTGGCTGTGAGGCTCGCTCGTATTGCGCCGATGTCCATGGGTTCTCCCTTGGATGCGGTGGAAGTTTCAGGACTTCCCACCGTCACATAGGATGGAAGGGATTTTCCTTTTCTCCCATGATCCCCCTTTCTTTCACTTAGCCTATGTTCCAGCCGTAATACCAGGTTGATAAGGCCCTCACATGTCTTGGGTTGAGGGTCAATATGAGCCACGGCGTCCTTGAGCTCATCGCACAGCCCGTGATGGAAGAGCGCCGTCTGTTTAGCAACAGGCCACTTGGTTTCCGCAACCAGCCTTCGGAATGCGTTGAGATACTGCACCAGGTCGTTGGATCCCTGTCTCAACTCAAGCATTTCACGGTCCGCCGTGTACGAGTCAGCCCTTCTGTCGAATACCTTCAGGAATTCCTCGCGAAAAGCACCCCAATCACATAAGATGGGGTCGTCCCTGCTCACCAGAGGTACGGCCCATTGTGCCCCGTTTCCAGCCAAATAGGAAATAAGGAAAGCCACACAAGCCTGACTCGTGGGGAACGCCCTTGGTTTGCACGATAAATGTAGCGCCACTTGTGTGAGGAATACCTGCACTGTGTTAGGATCCCCACTGTACCTCTCTGGTGTTGCCAAGGGGACGGCTACCGGCATTTCCACTACTACCGCAGGGGTCTGGTTCGTGAGGGAGGTGCTGGGCGTGAGCGGGTCCACTTGGATAGCATCCAGTCTGGCTTTTACATCGGCTGTTTCTTGCCTGGAGGCAGCCACTTCAATTTGCACGGTCGCTAAAGCAGCCAGCACATCATCAAGTGTTGCCATGTCTGTTATCGACCGGGAGACAGTTAGTGTTATTAAGGTCGGATATTTTGTAACGCCCTGAACGTCTCAGGATCGTTTAACAGACACGATAATGAGGACGCAACCACTTGTGAAGGGTTAGTTATTTTAATGAAGGCAAAAACAATACAAAGACTAAACAAAAGTTATAGTCACTGGAATCCTCCAGGCTAAGTACGTTACCAGCCCACAGCACGGATGGTCCTAACCGTCCTCTGCATATACGCCGATCCCGGCGTATGCCAACAGAGGGCAGAAATGAAATGGCCGAAAATGCCAATCGGTAGGCTGTGAGGGGCACGAAGAGTGTTGGGGAGAATTGAGGAGTCAGGGAAACACCCAGCCGGGGTCTCTACCTGAAGGGAGCAGCCGCTCAACCTCTTCCTAAGACTGCACCGGGACGCGGAGTCACCTCCTGGCGATGCGTCACCGATACCCCAATCAAAAGCAAGAAGACTGAACCGAGAGCAGCCGCTCGATCGATCCTGTGGACTTCCGAGTCTGTAACGCGGCAAACACCTCCTGGTGTGCGTTACAGCTGGCAGTCCCTGTATCTCTGGTCGGGCTGGGAGTTACGACTCCAACCAGCAAAAGCGCCACTGCGCTTTGACTCAGCCGAGTCAAAAAAGCGAAGCTCAATGGTTGACCGGTAGAGCTTCCGGGTCCTTCACAGGTGACGAGGGGGCAAGACACGGCCCAGGGAGTAACGACTCGACCTACCTCGGTTCTTGCCTTACTGGAGCACCACTCCGGAACACTGCTCTTCACTAAGCAGGTACGTCGGTGTAAACACAATATCCGACAGCGTTGTACCTCCCGGTTCCTCCCTTTATAGGGCGTGTTTTCCTTGAGTTATGTAACAGCTCTCCTGTTTACATAAGGGCGTGTTTTCCTTGAGTTATATAACAGCTCTCCTGTTTACATAAGGGCGTGTTTTCCTTGAGTTATGTAACAGCTCTCCTGTTTATATAACCTCTCAACCGCTAAGCATCCTGGGAGATGTAGTCCGTTTTCGCTGGTTACCGTTTTCCTCCCCTCGCATGACAGGAATTCTTGACAAGGCGGCAGACATTTTGTTAAAACGTGTGTAAAAAGACCCAAGATATCAGTGAAGGAGAAAGAAAACTAGTTGCACCACTGGTAGGCGGAGTTGGACTGGTGGATGCAATAGAGGAAACAACTCCAATAAATCATCAGTTGGCTAACACCTTGCAGGTCTCTTCACCCCATTTGGTCATGTCTGTGACGTTAAAATTCAGGAGAGAATTTTTGACCGGAGTCATGGTTATGGTGGATTCGGGAGCAACTGGCAATTTTTGCGACCATAGATTCGCAGAGCATATTGGATTGCAATCAATCAAGAAAGAAAAAAGTGAAAAGGTCAGAGCAGTTGACGGAACCGATTTAACTTCGGGACCAATAACGAGCCACACAGAGCCAATACAGATGACCACCATAGAAGGACATCAAGAGATTCTGCAATTCAATTTGATTGATGCACCCCAATTCCAACTGATTTTACGCTTACCATGGCTCACCGAGCATAACCCGTCTATCGATTGGGGAGCTCGCACAATCAAGTTGAATTCAGATTACTGCTCAGCACATTGCTACAGTAACAAATTGGATGTTCCTGGACCCAGAGCTGCAACCCTGTTATGTGAGAATGAGAACTGAGTATACGTGATTCAAACAGTCACGATACCGGAAGAATATCAAGATTTCGCCGATGTATTTGATGAGGTCAAGGCAGAGGTGTAACCGCCCCACAGACCCTACGATTGTAAAATTGAATTTGAAACAGGGGCTAATTTGCCGTGCAGCCGGATTTAAGCCCTGACAGAGAAGAAAAATGCCCATTTGAAGGAATACTTGGCTAAAAACTTAGAGATTGGATTTATTAGACCGTCGCAATCCCCACTCTCATCTCCTCTTTTCTTCGTTCCGAAGAAGGGAGGAGATCTCAGAACCTGCATCGACTTTAGAGCAATCAATAGAATAACAATCAAGAATCGATACCCTTTACCACTCATTTCAGTTTTAATTGACCAGGTGAAGGAAGCCAAAATTTACACTCGTTTAGACCTACGAGGGGCTTATCATCTCATTAGACTACGGGAGGGCGACGAGTGAAAGACGGCATTTAGGACAAAATACGGCCTATATGAGTATCTGGTAATGCTGTATGGTCTTTGCAATGCGCCAGCGGCGTTCCAGTACTTTATTAATGACGTCTTAAGTGAGTTCATCGATCAATGTGCCATAGTGTACATAGACGACATTCTAATTTACTCTAATACGAAAGAAGAACATCAAGATCAAGTTCGAGCCGTGCTTCAACGCCTACGAGAAAATTCCCTATTTGTCAAGTTGGAAAAGTGTCTGTTCAGCACTGATACCGTGGAGTTTTTAGGATTCGTGTTATCACCTGATGGAGTAAAAATGGATGAACAGAAGGTGAAGGCCATAACTGACTGGAAATCTCCCACCACAGTCAATGAAGTTCAAAGTTTTATTGGATTCTTTAACTTTTATAGACGGTTCAGAGGAAGCTGAAGAGGCCTTTAAATTGATGAAGGAAAGTTTTACCACGGCACCAGTCCTACACCATGCAGACCCCTGTGTCCTTTTTATCTGGAGACAGATGCTTCACATCTGGCCATAGGGGGAATACTATCACAGAGGCACAAGGACACTGGGCAATTGCATCCGGTGGCGTATCGCTCCCGTAAGCTCAATCCTGCGGAGTGTAATTACACCATAACCGAGAAAGAACTTCTGGCAATTAAAGATGCTTTCAAGGATTGGAGGCAATATTTAATGGGGGCGAAACACACAGTAACTGTGTATACAGATCATCGTAATTTGAAATTCCTAAGATCTGCTCGTACACTTACACCCCGCTAATTGCGTTGGTCACTTTATTTCGCAGACTTTGATTTTGTAATTACTTTTCGCCCAGGTTCTAAGAATGGCAAAGCTGATGTTCTTTCAAGACTAGACACAGACAATCAAGTCTCAGCTGTTGAGAATCAACAAATTATTCCTGAAGACAAATTCATTGGAACAATTTCTTTAGAACCGTTTGAGAAGCAGGTTCGTGAAGTAATGACTAATCTCGACATGGAAAACTGGGCCTCAGAAGACCCACAACGTCATGGTCTACCTTATCAAGAAACCACCTTGTATTTACCTACTAAAGAACTTCAAGTGAAAGCAATGCAAGACTGCCATGACAATCCTTTGGCTGGGCACAAGGGCATAACGAAAACTGAAGACTTACTCAAGGGTTCGCTTCTGGTGGCCACATATGTGCAAAGATACCCGTCAATATGTTTTGGGATGTGAAACCTGTGCTCGGGGAAAACCGGACAGACAGGCTCCTAAGGGTCTCCAACAACCTATGCCAACTCCCTCGTATCCTTGACACACGGTCTCTTTGGACCTGATTGTAGATCTGCCCTCATCCCACGGTTATGATATCATCCTTGTATGTGTAGATGCATTTAGCAAGATGGCGCATTTTATACCCTACAAAGGCACCCCAACTGCTAAACAAATGTCCCAACTCTTCAACCAACACATAATTCGCTTGCATGGTGATCCAAAAGTTCTAATCTCTGACAGGGTGTCTCAGTTTCTATCTCGGTTTTGGAAGGAGTATATCAAGGGGTTGAATGTAGATCATCGCTATTCCACCAGTTTTCATTCCGGAAACGGATGGTCAGACAGAACGCATAATCCAAGAGTTAGAACAGTACTTGCGCTTCTATTTGTTGAACGATGAGGGGGATTGGCCAGACCATTTATGGACTGCAGAATTCGCACATAATAATGCTCTCAATGTGTCTACTGGACACTCCCCCTTCTTTATCAACGCTGGCAGGCATCCCAATTCACATGTACTTTTTGATAATGTGGAAGTTCCTGCAGTCCAAGACATTACCGACATTTAACTAAAATTCATCAATCTGTAACCCAGAATTTGTCGATTGCTACAGATCGTTACAAACGGTTTGCTGGCCGAAAACGTAAAAAAGAACCTGATCTTCATGTTGGGGATTTAGTTTGGCTAAGTACAAAAAATCTCCAACTCAAGGGTCCCCGTAAATTTCAACCTCGCTTCATGGGTCCCTATCCTATTGAAAAGGTCATTAGTTCAGTAACTTATCAATTATCACTACCAAGTACCACTAAAATTCACCCAGTTTTTCATGTTTCTCTTCTTAAACCAGCTTAACCAGGTTTGCGTAGACTCACTCCTCCTGATACTTTACTAATTAATGATGAGTTGGAATACGAGGTGCAACGTATCTTAGACTCCAAAAAGGTCAGCAATGAACTTTTTTATCTTATTGACTGGAAGGGCTATGGACCGGATGAGCGTTCATGGGAAAAAAGTTCTGATGTCCATGCTTCTCTTTTGATTGCAGCCTTCCATGCTAAATATCCTTTAAAACACGATTGGAGGAAACCCCGTTGAGAGGGGGTACTGTCAGGAATCGCGGTCGGTTTCCTCCATTTCGTCAGACTGTGGCTAATATTTCTTCTTTTGTGCCCCACAAAACTCACCCTGAGCTGGCGAGGTTGTTGGCATCGCTGGAATTCAAACATGGCCGCCAACATCCTTCAATATACCGCTGTTCAGCGGTCTAGTTGTCACTGTTAACTTCGCTCTGGTGAAGTGCGCTCCAACGTTCTACGGCGCACTTCACCAAAGACTTCAACGAGAGAGGAGCTGTTTGGGCGTCGCGTTAGTCAGTCAGGGTAGCTGCGTTGTTTAGGTTAAAGTTCCAGAGTCGAGGTCAGTGAAAACTTTTGAAATTCATTTGAAACTAGTCACCTTGCATAATTACCTCAGTTATGTTCCTGAATGCACTATGCTGGTTGCCAAATACTAAATAGCAGAAATTAAAACTAAAAGCAATTTTCCCTCAAGAGAATCCTTATTAACCTAATAAGAAAAGAAATAAACTTCCTAATAAGTAATAAGAAGGGAACGGTTTCGCGCTTCCCAAATTTCCAACCCATACTATCGATTCATTAGAAACCTAACTCTCTAAAAGACATCAACTAAGGGCGCTTAGTGTTTCGTTAGACTTGGGTTAGGCTTATTTAATAGTTCATACGCGGAGTCTTCTGAGGTTAATAAATCTTATGACATTGGAAGAGATTACTTTTGAGCACAGAATAAACAACTAGCTCGAGAGTAAGGAAAATATCAACTTTTACCATACACTGACCACTTAATTTTCTTCACTGTGAGTACAATAGGAGAGGGTTGAAACTCAAATTAATACATACCAGTCAAATAGTAGGAAAGTAATACTTACCAAGGTGTTTCCTTGTTTTAGCTGAGATAGAAGTCACATCTGGGCTACTGTAATCCTAAAAGAGAGAAGAGAACTAAAGACATAAGACAAATTTAAGAAGTAAGAAGAGAAGTAGCTCCAAGGCATATTCTGCTAAGGCTAGTGATCTAGTTAACATTGAGAAAGTAAGTAAAGGAATCTTGGTACAATTTACTAATGAATAATGTTAATGTTCTCAGTGCTGTTAAACATTCATAAGAAGAAGAAGAAGAAGAAGAAGAAGAAGAAGAAGAAGAAGAAGATGAAACAGAACAGACAGTGAGCTTGGAGTTTTCTCTTCTCTGTCCCAATTCCCCTTCCCCCATTGGAATTTACCTGTGAATGATATCACTAGCCTAACAGGAACGTTTTGATTGAGGCATTGGAAATTAACGTTGTTCTGCTACTGTGTAGTAAGGCCTGACATAGGGTGACTCTGTTTCATGACGCGCTGTCAGACCGTCATGTTGAAATTGTCACGTTGCTGCTAAAGTATGGAAACTCTGAGAGTTAGTTTGAATCGAATCGAAGGATTATTACGTCACCTCTTGGTTGAAGTAATTGACGATCTAAATGTCCTGCTTCCTCATTGTGTGTCTCTAGTATGTATTTTACAGACTCTGCTGATGCACATGCTACAAGGAAATATAGACAGAAGTTTGTCTTGTCGAATTTTTTATAACTTCCACAACCTGCTTCATCTTCATCCTCCTTTGAATTGTCCCTCCAAGCAGAAATATTACTTGGAAATATTCAGTATTTTTACCCAAACCATTATATTCTAGTAAACTGGGTCATTTGTTTCCACTGAGAAAAAGAAAAAAAACCTTGGCGAGTGATGTCTTAAAACATCCTCCTTTGTGGAATTCTCGGAGCTGTCATAGAATAATGGATTCTCCTTGGCCTTGTGGGACTTCGGGTGAGAAGTCGCTCATCGGAGAGAAGTATCTCTTATTTAAAATTGTTTTGTTCCTTATCTTCAAGGGTTTACTTATTGGGTTGCATGTATCGCAGAATACTTTATTCTCAAGTCTATTTTAAAATTTAACAGTTTGCATTTCCACCTCTAAGCAAATATTTGTATGTGGAATTTTTCACTGTTTCTTTCATGGATTTTGGAACGTATTATTATTGACTCCACCTGGGCATATTTACTGTGCGTGGATTAGTTCAAGGTTTATGTTGTAATAGCCTTTTGGCTATGTGACCTTCCACTGGTATGTGGATTTGTCACTTATTTTGTTTCTACATGATTCTTTACAGTGCTTTGTTTGCAAGTTTTAGTAAGGGGACTGTCATTAATTAAAGTATACTTTATGATAGCCTACTGGCTATGTGACCTTCCAATGATTTGTGGATATGTCACCTACTTTGTTCCTACATGTACTTTGTTTGCAAGTTTCAGTAAAGGAATTGTTATTATTTGAGGTATACGTTATGATAGCCTACTGGCTATGTGATATTCCACTTGTGCGTGGAAATGTCACCTACATTCTACTTGTTACTTTACTTTACAGTGCTGGATTTACAAATCCACTGTGCGTAGGATCTACTGCCATGATTTTCTGACAGTGCGTGTTTTTCACTTTTTCAAATGTGCGTGATTCCACACCTAATTACTGTCATGCTGGACTTATTTTCAAAATCCAACAGGGTGTAGTTTTCACCCCTCTTTTACTTCTCTTTTACTCTTTTTTTACTACTCTCTAGGGATTATGTGTTGGATCTTTGCCAACCTTTTTCTTGTGTATGTGAGTAAGAGAGTTCTTCCTGGTGCTTCTTGTTGAGTTGTTTTTTTCTTGCGCTTTTGGTTGACGTTCTCTGCTTATCATCTTCATGCTAGTCTGGCCAACTGGCGTGCCTGCTGGTAACTCGGATGTCAAGTACTTGCATTTGTCTGTGGTTGTTTTTTGTATTGCTGCGCGAATGGTGGGAAACATCCTCTTTGTTATACTTGTGTATTCCTTGCTTTATTTTGTTCTCTTCTACAGCCCTTTGTTACAAGATTTATTTGTATTGTAACCATTGTTTGGGGTTTTGAATTCTCCTATTATTATTCTTCATTTGCTCCGTAAAAAGGGGAAGAGGCGTGTTATGTCATTTTTTGTTAATTTATGCAATGTTTTTGCTCTTATGGATTTATTGCATGATTTTCCTCTAAATGCTTTACTTGTACTGTTACGTGTTCTGCAGCATGTTCACATCTATGTTTATTTATGCTATTGCTTTATTTATGCTATTGCTTTGCTTACATATGGTATTATCTTTTTGTTATTGTTCCTTAAAGGGGGAAGGTGTGTTGTATGTGGTCTTCAGTGCAATACACCTTTTCCTACTTCTCTGCCTTGCTGCTCAGCCAGTGTGGATGTACTGTGGAATGTTGGTGCGTGGTGAGGTAATGGAGTGGTGGAATGCCTGAGTGTCAGTTGAGAGTATGGGCTGAGCAGCAATGAGGCTGCTCCTGGTCGGGCTCTATGCTTGATACCTATCTGCATCTAAGAACTGTATCAATAAACCTTTAATTTTTTTACTACACCTCGACTACATGGACTTATTACACCCTCGCTGGGGAAAGACATGCACAAGTAAGTATTCTGGTTTATAATTGAGTGTGTGTTTCCTTCTTATGTCTCTCCTGTATACTTCTTTTTATTTGACTATTTCTCCTTTCTATCATGACCCTTCCTAGGTTATTTCACATTACAGCTGGAGAAAGACAAGTTTTCACACTTTTCTCCTCTTTGGGAAAAACTGCAATAATCAAATAAAAACAACAAAGGAAACTAAGGGCTTCTTTGAACCTGCCTATAATTTGCTAGACTCTGTGTTTTTTAATGTTTTTAGGTTATAATGCGTTCTTCCATACCCACTCTTTCCGGGTGAACCGCATTGGATGAAAGAATACAAAACAAATACCAATTAATCTCTGAGTGGGAGGAAAAGTATTATAGTCTGAAGTAGCAATAGATAATCACGAAGCCTCCCTTCAATGACTGTATCCATAGACTGCCCATGGATCCCATCATCATAGCACCCTATGTTCCAGACAGGCTCTTGGTCCTCAAATGGCATCCTGGTCCCTGTACCCCACATTGTCTCTCCTCTCCTGGGCTTCTGGGTTTCTGGGTTTAAATCCCGGAGAATAAACTGCAGTCCCTTTTCTATGTCTGTCACCGTACTCCTTATCCTTTCTCTCTTTTGACAAGCCTGTTGCGGCGTTCCGAGGACAGGTTTCCCTGCCCACATTTATTTCTTGGTGTAACTGCCCTATCTAGGGTGGGACTTCACCCCCAAGCCTTTACCTGCGAGTAGGAGGGGCTGCAGACACGCACTTCAAAAGCACCAGCTACCAGCTGCAGCACAGGATCCTCTGAGGACAGGTTTCCCTGCCCGCATTTGTTTCTTGGTGTGAGTCTTTGTTCCCCACCCTCCCCTGAGAGTAGGAAGCCGGATATCACACGCTCCAGATGCGCTAACTACCTCCTGCAGCGCAGGAGGCTCTAAGGACAGGTTTAAATTGCAGAGGATATTCTGAAGTCTTTATTCTATGTCTGTAACTGTACCCCTGTCCCTTCTTCTGGCAAGTGAGAGGGGATGTATGAGGACAGGATTCCCTGCCTGCATTTGTTTCTTGGTTTAATGGACCTGGCTGTGGTGGGACCTCCTCCTCCAGCCTTCCCCTGTGAGTAGGAGGGGCCTCAGACTCATGTGCTTCAAAAGCGGCAGCTACCTCCTGCAGAGCAGGATGCTCTGAGGACAGGTTTCTCTGTATGCATTTGGTTCTTGGTGTAACAACCCTGGCAGGTGTGGGACTTAGTCCCCTAGCCTTCCCCTGCGAGTAGGAGGGGCTGCAGATTCCCACACTTCAAAAGTGCCAGCTACTTCTCATAGTGAAGACCAGGCCAAGACTTGACCATTTTTGCTCGTCATCCACAGTAAGAGACTGGGTTATGTTACCCAATTCGGTCTCTCTGCTCACACGTAATGGCTGTCCTGTGAATTCCCAAAGACCTTCATATTCTGCAAGGTACTGTTGATTGTTTATTATACTCCACTATATTTCTACTGTTTTTGCATGATGGGGAAAAGGAAAACTAGCCCTGTGAACCCTGGGGCTCCAGGGGAGGGCCCAATCCCAACCTCGCACAACAATAGGTTACTTCCTGGTTCGGGCAGTGAGGGTTATTGACAAGGAGTTTCAGTTGGCTGAACAACAACTTTCCCTCTCAGCTGGGGCTATCGCCCATCCCATGTCACCAATGTCCATTGCCAATCATGTGCCAGATGCCCAATCTGGTGCCAGATGCCCAATCTGATGCCATTCTGACAGTAGGGCTCACCCAAGCTATAGAAAGCGGGGAAGGATTGCTGGAAACAGGTGAACAACTCAAAATAAAGTCAAATATGCCTTCCCCCAATTCTGGTCCTCAGGCTAAGTGAAGTAAAAGGCCAGGGAAAACTAAGCCGGAGACTTTGAAATCTGCTCAGGACACTAAAAAACATGCATTTTGTGCAACCCTTCACATTTGGGCCCAGACATCTGGGAAGGTTTAAGTGATCAGCTTAATGGTTTGTAGGACCTTAAATTGCAACCTATTTTGGATCGCCTTACTGTTATTGGGGCTTCCCTGGGAATCTTGGTGGAAAAAGATACAGGGTGTTTGCCTGCTGTTCCAAAAGAGCTGCTTAACATGGAGGAAAGGCACAACCAGCCCATAGCATTGGGTAAGGACAATCAAACTGAATCTAGGGAATCTTGCAGGTGAGGTGAAGACTTCAAGCGGAGGGCTGGCACACATCTAGGAGCATCGACAAGATCACCTAATAGAGGAGAAAGCTGCTCTACCTCAAAGTTCATGTAGTTAGAAGGCAAATGCACACTGAAACTCTGCCTGTATTTAAACCTCCATCTGCTTACAACACTCTTTCAGTTGGGAGACACTCTCGCATTTAACCTCTGCCCATAATTAACCTCCCGCCCGTCCCTCCTGCCCATATGTGATTAATTTAGCAAACGCCCCAAGATTAATTATAGGCACAGAGTATGTAATCCTGTTGTTAGGAATTAAGGTTACACATTGGTTTAGTACCGATGTTAGATGCCTAGATAAGATCCATGATGAAATCCTGTTTGTATGTAGAGTGGGGGGTGTTGGTCCTCTACCTAGGTAAATTCTCCAGTGACTGCATAATTGTCAACGTTCTAGCACAAGCTAAGGATCGGTTTGTTAGATCTAGTGCATACAAGATACTGCAGCTAGGGATTTTCTATAAACATCTGTACCCTATTGCTCGTACTTTCATCAGAAGTCAAATTTCTTTGGATATCTTCAAGGAAAATCCTAAGTTTTGGGGTCCCTTGCTTCCAAATGTTATTAATTTTGCATGTAAGGTCGCGGTTCCGTTTTCCTGTTGCAAATCAATTGTACCAGTTTTTAAGAAGGCTAACATGCAGGACCCCGAATGTCACCGGCCAATTTCACTCCTCGACTCCACTTCTAAAATTGTTGATTGAGTTATACTGGACCAGTTAGTGCTGTGATTATCTAAGCGTAGCATTCTTTCTCCATCCCAATATGGTTTTAGGAAAGGTCTCGGCCCTATCAAACATTGCTTGAACCTACATCTACATGTGTTGAAGTATAAATTTTGCAAAACGCACTTCACTGCAGATGGCATTTATGGCTTTAATGAGTGCTTTTTGACTGTGTTAATAGATCAAAACTTTGGGACATTTTAACCTCTCTGGGTCTTGACGTAGACTTGGTCCCTTTGCTAAGGCATCTTCATTGTAACCTCTCAGATACCGGAGAGTAAACCTTCCTGGGTTTGTATAAATGATGTGTGTCTCTAAATGGGTTCCAGCAGGTAGATCTGAACATTTTTGGGCAAAAGGTCTGAGACATGCATGTAAACATTTCTGTTGAAATTATGTGAGGGATTCTCTGAAGGATATGGCCTCTTGGGTATTATCTGCCAGTGGGTTAGGAGAGATTAATTGTACATTTGCGGTGAGGAGGACCTAACCACTTCCTAAGATGATTAATGTGATAACATTGTTTTCTACTATTGGTTAACTGTAGTTTATAAGTGACTTAACTCACTATCTCAACCACTTTAAACGGGCTTTGCCCTTCAACCCATAATTTATTATCAGTGGTCAGGAGTAGTAGTAGAGCTCAATCTCCAATTTATAGTTCCTTTCACTTAGTATGTGTTAAAGATAAAATGAAATGTGAGAAAATAGTGCTATCGCAGTCAGTAGTGGAGAGCAATGCAGAGCGATACGTGGTTAAAGAGGAATATATGCCTTAGTTTCATAAAGATGCATTATAGGTTAAAGTTCACCAGAAAGCAGAAACACTAGTTCAGCAGGTTTTCAGTTAAATAGAAAAACATGTTCACAAGCATTGAAGAGATTATAATCACAGCACACAAGCAGAGTCAATTCTCGTTGTTAATTGAGACATGGTTCAGAAAATGTTGGCCAAAGGTGACTTTAGTCTAAAGCAGTCAGATAAGAAGTCTTGGGAACAGAGCAATAAAAATGAACACATTTGGGGAAAGAAGGTTAATGTTACGTTAAAGCTTTGTTAGTACTATGATAAAGAATGTAGAGAAAAGTTTACGCGTAGTGGCATAACAAAACTTGAGGGGGTTCCCCTGTAAAGCCCTTGGAGGGCTCCCCCTGGACTCACTCAGGAGCTTTCAGGACAGGGTACTGTGCTAAGGTGGCCCCTCTGGAACTGGTTATGTGGTTAAAGGACACAGGTAATGTGACATTTATGTAAAAATATGCTATTAACTCATGTATTCTTTGACCTCTTATTGGCTTTTTTAGATAATTGGGGTTAGATTATCCCTTTTTCAACTATATAGGCAGCTGCCTGTGAGCCCCAAATTAAGATCTGCTTTTCAGCTCTAAGGATGTGACTGGTCTCCGGGCTGTTGTGATTAAACCTACTTTTGACTTGCCAGAGAAGTCTTGTCTCTCTTTATTCCAGTTTTCCCCCAACATATGTAAATACCTTGTTGTAATTTGTGCGCTTTTTCTAAGTTAGTTTATGGCAGCTCTCATACCTTTCCTAAGCGGGTATTCAATTGGGTGGGGTAATCTAATAGAGTTCTTCCCTTTCAGGAATCTTTTTCCCAAACCTCGTGGGACATTTCTAATAGTTTGGTTTGTGACTGAACATTAGTTCGGACAAAGAGCAACCAAGGCTAGACTGGACCTGGTTCCTAGTCACAAAAAGGGCTAGTGGTAAATAGTTGGTCCCAATTCTTTCCTTCTGTTAAAGATGTTTAATGTTATGATTTAAATCTGCACCCTGGAGTCCTGAATGGGATTCACTAGTACTGTTGTTGACTAATTCTCCTTCTATTTATTCATCTCCTACTTATTCATCCAATACCGGTTTATCCAAATTGATACATCCAGGTCCTTAAAGATCCCCCTTAAATGAAGAGTGTCCCAGGGTTGCATCTTGTCCCTCATCATATTCACCTGTATGCCTTTATAGAATCTTTTTTTCGTCAATCTGCCGTAAAAGCACAGTTAACATACCTATTCTAATAAACGTAATACAAGCAAAAATGTCCTTCAAATGGGCATTTTTCTTCTCTGTCAGGGCTTAAATCCGGCTGCACGGCAAATTAGCCCCTGTTTCAAATTCAATTTTACAATCGTAGGGTCTGTGGGGCGGTTACACCTCTGCCTTGACCTCATCAAATACATCGGCGAAATCTTGATATTCTTCCGGTATCGTGACTGTTTGAATCACGTATACTCAGTTCTCATTCTCACATAACGGGGTTGCAGCTCTGGGTCCAGGAACATCCAATTTCTTACTGTAGCAATGTGCTGAGCAGTAATCTGAATTCAACTTGATTGTGCGAGCTCCCCAATCGATAGACGGGTTATGCTCGGTGAGCCATGGTAAGCGTAAAATCAGTTGGAATTGGGGTGCATCAATCAAATTGAATTGCAGAATCTCTTGATGTCCTTCTATGGTGGTCATCTGTATTGGCTCTGTGTGGCTCGTTATTGGTCCCGAAGTTAAATCGGTTCCGTCAACTGCTCTGACCTTTTCACTTTTTTCTTTCTTGATTGATTGCAATCCAATATGCTCTGCAAATCTATGGTCGCAAAAATTGCCAGTTGCTCCCGAATCCTCCATAACCATGACTCCGGTCAAAAATTCTCTCCTGAATTTCAACGTCACAGACATGACCAAATGGGGTGAAGAGACCTGCAAGGTGTTAGCCAACTGATGATTTATTGGAGTTGTTTCCTCTATTGCATCCACCAGTCCAACTCCGCCTACCAGTGGTGCAACTAGTTTTCTTTCTCCTTCACTGATATCTTGGGTCTTTTTACACACGTTTTAACAAAATGTCTGCCGCCTCCACAGTACATACATAACTTGTTTATTCTTCGCCTTTCATTCTTCTCCTTAGTTAGCGGACCCCGGATGACACCAATCTGCATCGGTTCAACTCTTGAAGATCCCTCAGTAGTCTGTATAGTAGTAAAATACAACAATATTAGGTGTTTAGAGGAGTTCTGACAATGTATGGGCCCGGTGCCACTGCACCTGCTGTACCATTTAAATCATGGCCCTGTTTTCTACAAGGTAACTGCACTTTTGACTGCCTGTTTAGTGGTAAAATATATATTAATTATAGGTGTTAGTGGGGTGCCTAGAGCTTTTGGACCTGGTGTCACTGCACCTGCTGCTCCATTGAAATCATGACCCAGCTGTGTGCAAGGTAAGTGCACTTGTGACTGCCCGTTAAGTCTGGTCCCTAGAGCTTTTGGCCTTGGTGCTACTACACCTGCTGCAATATTCAAATCAAGTCCCTTTTAACTGCAAGGTAACTGCAATTGTGACTGTCTATTAAGTAGTTAATTAAAGCAATATTATGTGTTTAGAGGAGTTCCGACAACTTTTTGGGCCTGATGCTACTGCACCTGCTGCACCATTCAAATCATAACACTGTTGTCCGCAATGTAACTGCACTTGTGGCTGCCTGTTTGGTAGTAAAATATAAAAAGACACACAATTGATGGACGGAATGCAGAACAAATCAAAACATTCACCCCCAGTCAAGAGATCTGGGTTAAATCCATCATTCTTTTGCTCACCATGCCACCCCATTTTAGACCTGGCCATATGCAAATCAGTCTTGACCCTGTGCCTCATGGGAACAGTCCAGCCCAAACTGCCAAGCCAGGTCCTCCCTGGACCGGAAACAAGCATCCTAGGACTGGTTTCAGGGTTTCACCCCTCTTCAGCCAGGATAGCTTGATTCCAGTGACACAGTGAGGCCAGGACCCACGTCTGGGCATACCTGGCACACTTAGGACGAGAAAGCAAAAGACACACAATTGATGGACGGAATAAACATTCTCCCCCAGTCAAGAGATCTGGGTTAAATCCATCATTCTTTTGCTCAGCATGCCACCCCAGTTTAGACCTGGCCATATGCAAATCAGTCTTGACCCTGTGCCTCATGGGAACAGTCCAGCCCGAACTGCCAAGCAAGGTCTTCCCTGGACCGGAAACAAGCATCCTAGGACCGGTTTCGGGGTTTCACCCCTCTTCAGCCAGAATAGCTTGATTCCAGTGGCACAGTGAGCCCAGGAACCACGTCTGGGCATACCTGGCGCACTTAGGTCGAGAAAGCAAAAGACACACAATTGATGGACGGAATGCAGAACAAATCAAAACATTCACCCCTAGTCAAGAGATCTGGGTTAAATCCATCATTCTTTTGCTCACCATGCCCCCCCAGTTTAGACCTGGCCATATACAAATCAGTCTCAACCCTGTGCCTCATGACACACAATTGCTCTCCATGCCACTGGAATCAAGCTATCCTGACTGAAGAGGGGTGAAACCCCGAAACCGGTCCTAGGATGCTTGTTTCCAGTCCTGGGAGGACCTGGCTTGGCAGTTCCGGCAGTTCTGTGTCAACAACCTGATCTTTATACCTGATTCAATGTGATGGTGATGCCCCATGTTTGGTAGACATTAAGGCTTCTGGCTTGAGGTTTGTGACGACACACTTCTATTTTCCAAATCGCCTATGGGGCTACAAAAAAACATTCTGAGAACTTTTGCAGTCAAAGGGGCCTTGATATTAATGTGGCAAAAACTAAATACATGGTCCTAAACCCTTGTCATTCCACCAGATATCACCCCAAACTCAAAGGGCCCACCTGGAATGTGTAAAAACCTTTGAATATCTTGGGTTAACCCTTACAGAACAGCTACATTGGCAGTGCCTTAGTGAAAGGAGTAGGCTAAAAAAGCGCAATAAGGGTCTCATTTTTGCTCAATTTCACCAGTGATCCAAATTTACAAACAGCAGGCACTGGGAGCAGCCCTCTGTGGATCAGAACTTTGGTGTCAGATGGACATGGCTAAAATAGTAGTTGTAGAAAAGCAATACCTGCACCCCACTGATCCCCTCAGGCTAGACATGGGACTCAGGTCCATCTCGGACGGAGAAGAGTGATACCAATTCTATACTGAAGAGGTATCTGGGCTACCCCGAGCTCCACTCTTATCACAAGGGGCTGGAGGAAGTCCTAAGCATCTCTGGTTCAGGCAGTATACCGTAGATCAAGCAAGTTAGAGAGACACTGGGATAGATGGGGAGCGGGAACCTGTGGGATGATCGCCAGGTAGCAGCCTCAATTAATAATACAATCATAAAGGGAAATTATTAGCAAAAGAGATAAAGTCAATTGCAGGGTCAACCCACCTTTGGCACACTGACCGATTCTTTCCTTCTGTTGAAGGATCAATTTTAAATTAGAACAGTTCCATGACGAAATTGAACCTCCAACAACCAGGTATCTTTAATTTCAGTACAGTATATTACTGCTGGCCTCTTTCAGCGCTAAATGAACTAGCACTCCTGAGTCAGTTAGGTGGATTTACCCCTCTTGTTAAAACATTAAGGGAATGTTTGAAAGGGAGGAGAAAATGGCTAGCTCCAGTTTGTCGGGAACGTAAGAGTCAGGAAATATACTGAGGCCCTTCGAATCTTGAAATCTGAGGTAAGCGAAGCCTGGTCCTCGTTGTCTCCCGTTATCTGTTATTTATGTGCAGTATTAGGCAAAAGATGAGCCTGTGACCAATCAGCCCAGACATTCTGGTGGCAGTGTGCCTCCTGATTCTGATACTCTAGAAGCACTTAACACTATTTGTTAGAATTGGACAGAATACATCCATTTTATGGATGGGAATTATATTGTATTACTACGATTGAGATGTATTTTAACAACTGTTTTAATGTTTTAAGTATTTGCTGTAACATTTTTGCTTGTATTACGTTTATTAGAATAGGTATGTTAACTGTGCTTTTACGGCAGATTGACGAAAAAAAGATTCTATAAAGGCATACAGGTGAATATGATGAGGGACAAGATGCAACCCTGGAACACTCTTCATTTAAGGGGGATCTTTTAGGACCTGGATGTATCAATTTGGATAAACCGGTATTGGATGAATAAGTAGGAGATGAATAAATAGAAGGAGAATTAGTCAACAACAGTACTAGTGAATCCCATTCAGGACTCCAGGGTGCAGATTTAAATCATAACATTAAACATCTTTAACAGAAGGAAAGAATTGGGACCAACTATTTACCACTAGCCCTTTTTGTGACTAGGAACCAAGTCAAGTCTAGCCTTGGTTGCTCTTTGTCCGAACTAATGTTCAGTCACAAACCAAACTATTAGAAATGTCCCACGAGGTTTGGGAAAAAGATTCCTGAAAGGGAAGAACTCTATTAGATTACCCCACCCAATTGAATACCCGATTAGGAAAGGTATGAGAGCTGCCATAAACTAACTTAGAAAAAGCGCACAAATTACAACAAGGTATTTACATATGTTGGGGGAAAACTGGAATAAAGAGAGACAAGACTTCTCTGTCAAGTCAAAAGTAGGTTTAATCACAACAGCCCGGAGACCAGTCACATCCTTAGAGCTGAAAAGCAGATCTCAATTTGGGGCTCACAGGCAGCTGCCTATATAGTTGAAAAAGGGATAATCTAACCCCAATTATCTAAAAAAGCCAATAAGAGGTCAAAGAATACATGAGTTAATAGCATATTTTTACATAAATGTCACATTACCTGTGTCCTTTAACCACATAACCAGTTCCAGAGGGGCCACCTTAGCACAGTACCCTGTCCTGAAAGCTCCCGAGTGAGTCCAGGGGGAGCCCTCCAAGGGCTTTACAGGGGAACCCCCTCAAGTTTTGTTATGCCACTACGCGTAAACTTTTCTCTACATTCTTTATCATAGTACTAACAAAGCTTTAACGTAACATTAATCTTCTTTCCCCAAATGTGTTCATTTTTATTGCTCTGTTCCCAAGACTTCTTATCTGACTGCTTTAGACTAAAGTCACCTTTGGCCAACATTTTCTGAACCATGTCTCAATTAACAACGAGAATTGACTCTGCTTGTGTGCTGTGATTATAATCTCTTCAATGCTTGTGAACATGTTTTTCTATTTAACTGAAAACCTGCTGAACTAGTGTTTCTGCTTTCTGGTGAACTTTAACCTATAATGCATCTTTATGAAACTAAGGCATATATTCCTCTTTAACCACGTATCGCTCTGCATTGCTCTCCACTACTGACTGCGATAGCACTATTTTCTCACATTTCATTTTATCTTTAACACATACTAAGTGAAAGGAACTATAAATTGGAGATTGAGCTCTACTACTACTCCTGACCACTGATAATAAATTATGGGTTGAAGGGCAAAGCCCGTTGAAAGTGGTTGAGATAGTGAATTAAGTCACTTATAAACTACAGTTAACCAATAGTAGAAAACAATGTTATCACATTAATCATCTTAGAAAGTGGTTAGGTCCTCCTCACCGCAAATGTACAATTAATCTCTCCTAACCCACTGGCAGATAATACCCAAGAGGCCATATCCTTCAGAGAATCCCTCACATAATTTCAACAGAAATGTTTACATGCATGTCTCAGACCTTTTGCCCAAAAATGTTCAGATCTACCTGCTGGAACCCATTTAGAGACACACATCATTTATACAAACCCAGGAAGGTTTACTCTCCGGTATCTGAGAGGTTACAATGAAGATGCCTTAGCAAAGGGACCAAGTCTACGTCAAGACCCAGAGAGGTTAAAATGTCCCAAAGTTTTGATCTATTAACACAGTCAAAAAGCACTCATTAAAGCCATAAATGCCATCTGCAGTGAAGTGCGTTTTGCAAAATTTATACTTCAACACATGTAGATGTAGGTTCAAGCAATGTTTGATAGGGCCGAGACCTTTCCTAAAACCATATTGGGATGGAGAAAGAATGCTACGCTTAGATAATCACAGCACTAACTGGTCCAGTATAACACAATCAACAATTTTAGAAGTGGAGTCGAGGAGTGAAATTGGCCGGTGACATTCGGGGTCCTGCATGTTAGCCTTCTTAAAAACTGGTACAATTGATTTGCAACAGGAAAACGGAACCGCGACCTTACATGCGAAATTAATAACATTTGGAAGCAAGGGACCCCAAAACTTAGGAATTTCCTTGAAGATATCCAAAGAAATTTGACTTCTGATGAAAGTACGAGCAATAGGGTACAGATGTTTATAGAAAATCCCTAGCTGCAGTATCTTGTATGCACTAGATCTAACAAACCGATCCTTAGCTTGTGCTAGAACGTTGACAATTATGCAGTCACTGGAGAATTACCTAGGTAGAGGACCAACACCCCCCACTCTACATACAAACAGGATTTCATCATGGATCTTATCTAGGCATCTAACATCGGTACTAAACCAATGTGTAACCTTAATTCCTAACAACAGGATTACATACTCTGTGCCTATAATTAATCTTGGGGCGTTTGCTAAATTAATCACATATGGGCAGGAGGGACGGGCGGGAGGTTAATCATGGGCAGAGGTTAAATGCGAGAGTGTCTCCCAACTGAAAGAGTGTTGTAAGCAGATGGAGATTTAAATACAGGCAGAGTTTCAGTGTGCATTTGCCTTCTAACTACATGAACTTTGAGGCAGAGCAGCTTTCTCCTCTATTAGGTGATCTTGTCGATGCTCCTAGATGTGTGCCAGCCCTCCGCTTGAAGTCTTCACCTCATCTGCAAGATTCCCTAGATTCAGTTTGATTGTCCTTACCCAATGCTATGGGCTGGTTGTGCCTTTCCTCCATGTTAAGCAGCTCTTTTGGAACAGCAGGCAAACACCCTGTATCTTTTTCCACCAAGATTCCCAGGGAAGCCCCAATAACAGTAAGGCGATCCAAAATAGGTTGCAATTTAAGGTCCTACAAACCATTAAGCTGATCACTTAAACCTTCCCAGATGTCTGGGCCCAAATGTGAAGGGTTGCACAAAATGCATGTTTTTTAGTGTCCTGAGCAGATTTCAAAGTCTCCGGCTTAGTTTTCCCTGGCCTTTTACTTCACTTAGCCTGAGGACCAGAATTGGGGGCAGGCATATTTGACTTTATTTTGAGTTGTTCACCTGTTTCCAGCAATCCTTCCCCGCTTTCTATAGCTTGGGTGAGCCCTACTGTCAGAATGGCATCAGATTGGGCATCTGGCACCAGATTGGGCATCTGGCACATGATTGGCAATGGACATTGGTGACATGGGATGGGCGATAGCCCCAGCTGAGAGGGAAAGTTGTTGTTCAGCCAACTGAAACTCCTTGTCAATAACCCTCACTGCCCGAACCAGGAAGTAACCTATTGTTGTGCGAGGTTGGGATTGGGCCCTCCCCTGGAGCCCCAGGGTTCACAGGGCTAGTTTTCCTTTTCCCCATGACGCAAAAACAGTAGCAATATAGTGGAGTATAATAAACAATCAACAGTACCTAGCAGAATATGAAGGTCTTTGGGAATTCACAGGACAGCCATTACGTGTGAGCAGAGAGACCAAATTGGGTAACATAACCCAGTCTCTTACTGTGGGTGACGAGCAAAAATGGTCAAGTCTTGGCCTGGTCTTCACTATGAGAAGTAGCTGGCACTTTTGAAGTGTGGGAATCTGCAGCCCCTCCTACTCGCAGGGGAAGGCTAGGGGACTAAGTCCCACACCTGCCAGGGTTGTTACACCAAGAACCAAATGCATACAGAGAAACCTGTCCTCAGAGCATCCTGCTCTGCAGGAGGTAGCTGCCGCTTTTGAAGCACATGAGTCTGAGGCCCCTCCTACTCACAGGGGAAGGCTGGAGGAGGAGGTCCCACCACAGCCAGGTCCATTAAACCAAGAAACAAATGCAGGCAGGGAATCCTGTCCTCATACATCCCCTCTCACTTGCCAGAAGAAGGGACAGGGGTACAGTTACAGACATAGAATAAAGACTTCAGAATATCCTCTGCAATTTAAACCTGTCCTTGGAGCCTCCTGCGCTGCAGGAGGTAGTTAGCGCATCTGGAGCGTGTGATATCCGGCTTCCTACTCTCAGGGGAGGGTGGGGAACAAAGACTCACACCAAGAAACAAATGCGGGCAGGGAAACCTGTCCTCAGAGCATCCTGTGCTGCAGCTGGTAGCTGGTGCTTTTGAAGTGCGTGTCTGCAGCCCCTCCTACTCGCAGGTAAAGGCTTGGGGGTGAAGTCCCACCCTAGATAGGGCAGTTACACCAAGAAATAAATGTGGGCAGGGAAACCTGTCCTCGGAACGCCGCAACAGGCTTGTCAAAAGAGAGAAAGGATAAGGAGTACGGTGACAGACATAGAAAAGGGACTGCAGTTTATTCTCCGGGATTTAAACCCAGAAACCCAGAAGCCCAGGAGAGGAGAGACAATGTGGGGTACAGGGACCAGGATGCCATTTGAGGACCAAGAGCCTGTCTGGAACATAGGGTGCTATGATGATGGGATCCATGGGCAGTCTATGGATACAGTCATTGAAGGGAGGCTTCGTGATTATCTATTGCTACTTCAGACTATAATACTTTTCCTCCCACTCAGAGATTAATTGGTATTTGTTTTGTATTCTTTCATCCAATGCGGTTCACCCGGAAAGAGTGGGTATGGAAGAACGCATTATAACCTAAAAACATTAAAAAACACAGAGTCTAGCAAATTATAGGCAGGTTCAAAGAAGCCCTTAGTTTCCTTTGTTGTTTTTATTTGATTATTGCAGTTTTTCCCAAAGAGGAGAAAAGTGTGAAAACTTGTCTTTCTCCAGCTGTAATGTGCAATAACCTAGGAAGGGTCATGATAGAAAGGAGAAATAGTCAAATAAAAAGAAGTATACAGGAGAGACATAAGAAGGAAACACACACTCAATTATAAACCAGAATACTTACCTGTGCATGTTTTTCCCCAGCGAGGGTGTAATAAGTCCATGTAGTCGAGGTGTAGTAAAAAAATTAAAGGTTTATTGATACAGTTCTTAGATGCAGATAGGTATCAAGCATAGAGCCCCACCAGGAGCAGCCTCGTTGCTGCTCAGCCCATACTCTCAACTGACACTCAGGCATTCCACCACTCCATTACCTCACCACGCACCAACATTCCACAGTACATCCACACTGGCTGAGCAGCAAGGCAGAGAAGTAGGAAAAGGTGTATTGCACTGAAGACCACATACAACACACCTTCCCCCTTTAAGGAACAATAACAAAAAGATAATACCATATGTAAGCAAAGCAATAGCATAAATAAAGCAATAGCATAAATAAACATAGATGTGAACATGCTGCAGAACACGTAACAGTACAAGTAAAGCATTTAGAGGAAAATCATGCAATAAATCCATAAGAGCAAAAACATTGCATAAATTAACAAAAAATGACATAACACGCCTCTTCCCCTTTTTACGGAGCAAATGAAGAATAATAATAGGAGAATTCAAAACCCCAAACAATGGTTACAATACAAATAAATCTTGTAACAAAGGGCTGTAGAAGAGAACAAAATAAAGCAAGGAATACACAAGTATAACAAAGAGGATGTTTCCCACCATTCGCGCAGCAATACAAAAAACAACCACAGACAAATGCAAGTACTTGACATCCGAGTTACCAGCAGGCACGCCAGTTGGCCAGACTAGCATGAAGATGATAAGCAGAGAACGTCAACCAAAAGCGCAAGAAAAAAACAACTCAACAAGAAGCACCAGGAAGAACTCTCTTACTCACATACACAAGAAAAAGGTTGGCAAAGATCCAACACATAATCCCTAGAGAGTAGTAAAAAAGAGTAAAAGAGAAGTAAAAGAGGGGTGAAAACTACACCCTGTTGGATTTTGAAAATAAGTCCAACATGACAGTAATTAGGTGTGGAATCACGCACATTTGAAAAAGTGAAAAACACGCACTGTCAGAAAATCATGGCAGTAGATCCTACGCACAGTGGATTTGTAAATCCAGCACTGTAAAGTAAAGTAACAAGTAGAATGTAGGTGACATTTCCACGCACAAGTGGAATATCACATAGCCAGTAGGCTATCATAACGTATACCTCAAATAATAACAATTCCTTTACTGAAACTTGCAAACAAAGTACATGTAGAAACAAAGTAGGTGACATATCCACGCACAAGTGGAATATCACATAGCCAGTAGGCTATCATAACGTATACCTCAAATAATGACAATTCCTTTACTGAAACTTGCAAACAAAGTACATGTAGGAACAAAGTAGGTGACACATCCACAAATCATTGGAAGGTCACATAGCCAGTAGGCTATCATAAAGTATACTTTAATTAATGACAGTCCCCTTACTAAAACTTGCAAACAAAGCACTGTAAAGAATCATGTAGAAACAAAATAAGTGACAAATCCACATACCAGTGGAAGGTCACATAGCCAAAAGGCTATTACAACATAAACCTTGAACTAATCCACGCACAGTAAATATGCCCAGGTGGAGTCAATAATAATACGTTCCAAAATCCATGAAAGAAACAGTGAAAAATTCCACATACAAATATTTGCTTAGAGGTGGAAATGCAAACTGTTAAATTTTAAAATAGACTTGAGAATAAAGTATTCTGCGATACATGCAACCCAATAAGTAAACCCTTGAAGATAAGGAACAAAACAATTTTAAATAAGAGATACTTCTCTCCGATGAGCGACTTCTCACCCGAAGTCCCACAAGGCCAAGGAGAATCCATTATTCTATGACAGCTCCGAGAATTCCACAAAGGAGGATGTTTTAAGACATCACTCGCCAAGTTTTTTTTTCTTTTTCTCAGTGGAAACAAATGACCCAGTTTACTAGAATATAATGGTTTGGGTAAAAATACTGAATATTTCCAAGTAATATTTCTGCTTGGAGGGACAATTCAAAGGAGGATGAAGATGAAGCAGGTTGTGGAAGTTATAAAAAATTCGACAAGACAAACTTCTGTCTATATTTCCTTGTAGCATGTGCATCAGCAGAGTCTGAAAAATACATACTAGAGACACACAATGAGGAAGCAGGACATTTAGATCGTCAATTACTTCAACCAAGAGGTGACATAATAATCCTTCGATTCGATTCAAACGAACTCTCAGAGTTTCCATACTTTAGCAGCAACGTGACAATTTCAACATGACCGTCTGACAGCGCGTCATGAAACAGAGTCACCCTATGTCAGGCCTTACTACACAGTAGCAGAACGACGTTAATTTCCAATGCCCCAATCAAAACGTTCCTGTTAGGCTAGTGATATCATTCACAGGTAAATTCCAATGGGGGAAGGGGAATTGGGACAGGGAAGAGAAAACTCCAAGCTCACTTTGTACTTAGCCAAACTAAATCCCCAACATGAAGATCAGGTTCTTTTTTACGTTTTCGGCCAGCAAACCGTTTGTAACGATCTTTAGCAATCGACAAATTCTGGGTTACAGATTGATGAATTTTAGTTAAATGTCGGTAATGTCTTGGACTGCAGGAACTTCCACATTATCAAAAAGTACATGTGAATTGGGATGCCTGCCAGCGTTGATAAAGAAGGGGGAGTGTCCAGTAGACACATTGAGAGCATTATTATGTGCGAATTCTGCAGTCCATAAATGGTCTGGCCAATCCCCCTCATCGTTCAACAAATAGAAGCGCAAGTACTGTTCTAACTCTTGGATTATGCGTTCAGTCTGACCATCCGTTTCCGGATGAAAACTGGTGGAATAGCGATGATCTACATTCAACCCCTTGATATACTCCTTCCAAAACCGAGATAGAAACTGAGACGCCCTGTCAGAGATTAGAACTTTTGGATCACCATGCAAGCGAATTATGTGTTGGTTGAAGAGTTGGGACATTTGTTTAGCAGTTGGGGTGCCTTTGTAGGGTATAAAATGCGCCATCTTGCTAAATGCATCTACACATACAAGGATGATATCATAACCGTGGGATGAGGGCAGATCTACAATCAGGTCCAAAGAGACCGTGTGTCAAGGATACGAGGGAGTTGGCATAGGTTGTTGGAGACCCTTAGGAGCCTGTCTGTCCGGTTTTCCCCGAGCACAGGTTTCACATCCCAAAACATATTGACGGGTATCTTTGCACATATGTGGCCACCAGAAGCGAACCCTTGAGTAAGTCTTCAGTTTTCGTTATGCCCTTGTGCCCAGCCAAAGGATTGTCATGGCAGTCTTGCATTGCTTTCACTTGAAGTTCTTTAGTAGGTAAATACAAGGTGGTTTCTTGATAAGGTAGACCATGACGTTGTGGGTCTTCTGAGGCCCAGTTTTCCATGTCGAGATTAGTCATTACTTCACGAACCTGCTTCTCAAACGGTTCTAAAGAAATTGTTCCAATGAATTTGTCTTCAGGAATAATTTGTTGATTCTCAACAGCTGAGACTTGATTGTCTGTGTCTAGTCTTGAAAGAACATCAGCTTTGCCATTCTTAGAACCTGGGCGAAAAGTAATTACAAAATCAAAGTCTGCGAAATAAAGTGACCAACACAATTAGCGGGGTGTAAGTGTACGAGCAGATCTTAGGAATTTCAAATTACGATGATCTGTATACACAGTTACTGTGTGTTTCGCCCCCATTAAATATTGCCTCCAATTCTTGAAAGCATCTTTAATTGCCAGAAGTTCTTTCTCGGTTATGGTGTAATTACACTCCGCAGGATTGAGCTTACGGGAGCGATACGCCACCGGATGCAATTGCCCAGTGTCCTTGTGCCTCTGTGATAGTATTCCCCCTATGGCCCGATGTGAAGCATCTGTCTCCAGATAAAAAGGACACAGGGATCTGCATGGTGTAGGACTGGTGCCGTGGTAAAACTTTCCTTCATCAATTTAAAGGCCTCTTCAGCTTCCTCTGACCACTCGAATGGTACTCCTTTTTTCAGCAAACAAGTTAGCGGGAGGATTTTTTGGAAGTAACCATAAATGAACCGTCTATAAAAGTTAAAGAATCCAATAAAACTTTGAACTTCATTGACTGTGGTGGGAGATTTCCAGTCAGTTATGGCCTTCACCTTCTGTTCATCCATTTTTACTCCATCAGGTGATAACACGAATCCTAAAAACTCCACGGTATCAGTGCTGAACAGACACTTTTCCAACTTGACAAATAGGGAATTTTCTCGTAGGCGTTGAAGCACGGCTCGAACTTGATCTTGATGTTCTTCTTTCGTATTAGAGTAAATTAGAATGTCGTCTATGTACACTATGGCACATTGATCTATGAACTCACTTAAGACGTCATTAATAAAGTACTGGAATGCCGCTGGCGCATTGCAAAGACCATACAGCATTACCAGATACTCATATAGGCCGTATTTTGTCCTAAATGCCGTCTTCCACTCGTCGCCCTCCCGTAGTCTAATGAGATGATAAGCCCCTTGTAGGTCTAAACGAGTGTAAATTTAGGCTTCCTTCACCTGGTCAATTAAAACTGAAATGAGTGGTAAAGGGTATCGATTCTTGATTGTTATTCTATTGATTGCTCTAAAGTCGATGCAGGTTCTGAGATCTCCTCCCTTCTTCGGAACGGAAAGAGGAGTTTTTAGCCAAGTAAGGAAGAATCGGTCAGTGTGCCAAAGGTGGGTTGATCCTGCAATTGACTTTATCTCTTTTGCTAATAATTTCCCATTATGATTGTATTATTAATTGAGGCTGCTACCTGGCGATCATCCCACAGGTTCCCGCTCCCAATCTATCCCAGTGTCTCTCTAACTTGCTTGATCTACGGTATACTGCCTGAACCAGAGATGCTTAGGACTTCCTCCAGCCCCTTGTGATAAGAGTGGAGCTCGGGGTAGCCCAGATACCTCTTCAGTATAGAATTGGTATCACTCTTCTCCGTCCGAGATGGACCTGAGTCCCATGTCTAGCCTGAGGGGATCAGTGGGGTGCAGGTATTGCTTTTCTACAACTACTATTTTAGCCATGTCCATCTGACACCAAAGTTCTGATCCACAGAGGGCTGCTCCCAGTGCCTGCTGTTTGTAAATTTGGATCACTGGTGAAATTGAGCAAAAATGAGACCCTTATTGCGCTTTTTTAGCCTACTCCTTTCACTAAGGCACTGCCAATGTAGCTGTTCTGTAAGGGTTAACCCAAGATATTCAAAGGTTTTTACACATTCCAGGTGGGCCCTTTGAGTTTGGGGTGATATCTGGTGGAATGACAAGGGTTTAGGACCATGTATTTAGTTTTTGCCACATTAATATCAAGGCCCCTTTGACTGCAAAAGTTCTCAGAATGTTTTTTTGTAGCCCCATAGGCGATTTGGAAAATAGAAGTGTGTCGTCACAAACCTCAAGCCAGAAGCCTTAATGTCTACCAAACATGGGGCATCACCATCACATTGATTCAGGTATAAAGATCAGGTTGTTGACACAGAACTGCCGGAACTGTCAAGCCAGGTCCTCCCAGGACTGGAAACAAGCATCCTAGGACCGGTTTCGGGGTTTCACCCCTCTTCAGTCAGGATAGCTTGATTCCAGTGGCATGGAGAGCAATTGTGTGTCATGAGGCACAGGGTTGAGACTGATTTGTATATGGCCAGGTCTAAACTGGGGGGGGCATGGTGAGCAAAAGAATGATGGATTTAACCCAGATCTCTTGACTAGGGGTGAATGTTTTGATTTGTTCTGCATTCCGTCCATCAATTGTGTGTCTTTTGCTTTCTCGACCTAAGTTCGCCAGGTATGCCCAGACGTGGTTCCTGGGCTCACTGTGCCACTGGAATCAAGCTATTCTGGCTGAAGAGGGGTGAAACCCCGAAACCGGTCCTAGGATGCTTGTTTCCGGTCCAGGGAAGACCTTGCTTGGCAGTTCGGGCTGGACTGTTCCCATGAGGCACAGGGTCAAGACTGATTTGCATATGGCCAGGTCTAAACTGGGGTGGCATGCTGAGCAAAAGAATGATGGATTTAACCCAGATCTCTTGACTGGGGGAGAATGTTTATTCCGTCCATCAATTGTGTGTCTTTTGCTTTCTCATCCTAAGTGTGCCAGGTATGCCCAGACGTGGGTCCTGGCCTCACTGTGCCACTGGAATCAAGCTATCCTGGCTGAAGAGGGGTGAAACCCTGAAACCAGTCCTAGGATGCTTGTTTCCGGTCCAGGGAGGACCTGGCTTGGCAGTTTGGGCTGGACTGTTCCCATGAGGCACAGGGTCAAGACTGATTTGCATATGGCCAGGTCTAAAATGGGGTGGCATGGTGAGCAAAAGAATGATGGATTTAACCCAGATCTCTTGACTGGGGGTGAATGTTTTGATTTGTTCTGCATTCCGTCCATCAATTGTGTGTCTTTTTATATTTTACTACCAAACAGGCAGCCACAAGTGCAGTTACATTGCGGACAACAGTGTTATGATTTGAATGGTGCAGCAGGTGCAGTAGCATCAGGCCCAAAAAGTTGTCGGAACTCCTCTAAACACATAATATTGCTTTAATTAACTACTTAATAGACAGTCACAATTGCAGTTACCTTGCAGTTAAAAGGGACTTGATTTGAATATTGCAGCAGGTGTAGTAGCACCAAGGCCAAAAGCTCTAGGGACCAGACTTAACGGGCAGTCACAAGTGCACTTACCTTGCACACAGCTGGGTCATGATTTCAATGGTGCAGCAGGTGCAGGGACACCAGGTCCAAAAGCTCTAGGCACCCCACTAACACCTATAATTAATATATATTTTACCACTAAACAGGCAGTCAAAAGTGCAGTTACCTTGTAGAAAACAGGGCCATGATTTAAATGGTACAGCAGGTGCAGTGGCACCGGGCCCATACATTGTCAGAACTCCTCTAAACACCTAATATTGTTGTATTTTACTACTATACAGTAAACACAATTGCAGTTATCTAAAGTGCTAGGGTCATGATTTCAAGTGTGTAGCAGATGGAGTGGCACCGGAACCAAAAACTCTAGGCACCCCAATAAACACCAATTTATATTTTACAACTAAACAGGCAGTCACGAGTGCAGTTATCTTTCAAGCACTAGGGCCATGATTTGAATGGTGCAGCAGATACAGTGGCACTGCCGCCCAAAAAGAGGTTGATCTTCTAGTTTATCTTACACAGGTTCCTAAAATGACAGAGGTTGTCAAAGAAGGGACGAACTCCCTAACAAACAAAGTTATACATTGGTTCAGGGGTATGCGTCATGGCTATTCAATCATTAGCATGATATAGTGGATGTAGAAAGATTGTCGGTCCTAGGGGGCACTGGAGATATGCTAAGAGTTGTATTCAAGAGCACAGCCCTGGTCGAGGGCTTGATGACGATAGACGCAAGGACTGTTTTAAAGCTAATACTGATATTCAGCTAAGCTATAAACTACATAGGGTGTCCCAGTCAGGTGACAATCACTCCTATAGTAAAGCGCATGAGGCACAAGAGATCCTGATGTACTTGAGACTAGTTCAGTGGATTGACTGGAAAGGCAGAATAACTTAGATCCAAATAATGCGTACAACTGTGTAAACCAGAAAAGCATAATTGTAGGCAATGGGTCAGAAGCTTTGCCTAATTATAGGCCAAGCAGAGATGTGGACTCTGATGCTGGTGTTAGTAAGGATGCTCCTGAAACCCCCATAGAAATAAGAGACTAGCCCAACGGTGAGATTTACAACTCTAGAGAAGGTAATAGGATAGCAAGGCTGGGGGAGGCTAGTACTAAAATTGAGACCGTTTTGGATGATGTCAAGATTTTATCGTGGCACGTGGCAGGTATTGGTAGGAAATTGTCTGAATCCGTTTCGGGCACCTTCATTGATACCCATGACATTTGTTGCCTCCAAGAAAAATGGTGTATAAGCCCTGTACATATGAATGGGTTTACTGCCTATTTCATCAATGCAATTCAGTCTGGAAAAGGAAGGCCTTCAGGAGGATTGGTTTAGGATAAATCAAGGCTGTAAAATACAGCAAATCACAGTTGCTTCACCTACTATACTGGCAATCAGATTATCTTTGTCTTCTAGCCTCAAGTTAACCATCCTTAATTTTAAAAATAGCACGGGAAATCGATGCTCTGAGACCGTGGTGGTAAAGGTAATTGATGAGGCGCCTAAAGCCCTGTCTGAAGATGGCTTCCTCTATGTGGGGGTCGATTTTAATAACACCTTTGAACCACTGGGGGTAGACCCCAAGATTTGACTTCTGATCTTGATAATTTGTGATCCCACAATTACATCTTCCTGTGAAGAGATGGTCTGCAAGACCAGTTCAAGTATTAATATTATCTTTGAATCTCAAGGAGGGGGGCTCTTATATCCAAAGGAATGGAGCATCCAAAACCATAAAGTTAAAAAACAGATTTCCTTTGGATGGAAAGCGAATTCAATTTTTCACACTATATTCTTGTAAATGATAAAATTAGGTGAAGCACTTGTAAATGATAAAATTAGGTAAAAGTATTCTTCTTATTTGTTGAATCAATACATTTCAAAAAGGTTCACAAATGCATTTATAATACAAAAATATTATATAACAATAAAAACAATTAAAAAAGCAAATACACGTATCAAGGAGAAAAATAAAAAGACAATACACTATGTCATTCCTGTGTTAATTAGGCTTACTTCATAGACAGCATATAGCACGAATGTAATTTTCCTGTCTATAGTTTGATACGGAATCCTGCCCAATTTAACATCACTTAATAAGGCGTAGACGAGTTTCGGTGGTGTATTTTTATTTGGACCACCTTCTTCAGGACAATGAATTTGTTCTCCTTTTATCATATAGTTAAAACCACAGATCTGTTACATATCAGACCTATAAATAAAACAATAAACAAGAGGATCAACATGTATACCAACATGTGCATACATTTACATCAATTCTATACTACATCATAGTAAAAAAATATATATAACAACCCTATTAGACATCTCCATCATACCAAACTTATTTATCCATATGTATATACAACCAGATCTTTTATACAATGTATAATTTATAAGTGCATCAATCCCCACTGTCAAGAAGACAGAACATAGTCCACTCATTTAACCATACTCCCACACATTCTTTTAGTTCAGTCATAGTTTAATTATAGTTTACACTCACCGGTGCAAAACTGCACTCGGAAGTTAGTTTTGTGACGTCTCCCAATAGTCATCAGGGGTTTTAGGGATGATTTTCTTAATTTTCTACAAAATAGAGGACATATGTCACTTCTATTACATCCTATTCTATCATCATAACAAACCTTATGTCCAAAAATGTATTTTAAGAATGAATGTAAACATATTTTACCTTTCAAGTCTCTATGTGGAATTCTTTATAGATCTAGCATTCTTATTCGATCTAGAAAAAATATATATTTGATCACTTTTAGTTAATTAATTGTCATCTATAAAGATTAGGATCTTCACCTTCTATTTATAAGTATTTACTCATGGCCACCTTACCTAAGGCTCAATTCAATTCACTGTATAAATCCAGCAATGTATTTATAGTAAACCAATTATTATTTGTTAAAAAAATGTTTTCACAGGCGAATATCGGTTTATCTCCCAGTCAGGTACCTCGTTCGTGGCTGTAAGAAATACATATATATATATATCTATATATATATATATATATATATATATATATATAAATGACTATTTATTATATATCGTTTTAGTCACATAAAGCCTAATCTCTTTATTACTATTTATTATATATCGTTTTTAATCACATAAAGCCTAATCTCTTTATTGTGGCTTTTTATCATATCTCTATTATCATATCTCTATAGTATTTCTATACCTAATGTAGTCATAGGCCAACAGCTCTATGTATCGTACTACCAATGGTTTCTTGGTCGAAACCAGTGGGGTGTAACAAAAATAATAATAATTATAAAACTGGTTCTTGCTAATCTATTCTCATTTCATATCTTTCGTTGACTCCAATACTGGCTCAACTAGTCTGCCCATTCTATTACCCTCATCGGCATTAATGTTCCATCACTTCTCGTAAATCAGTACGGTACCTCATATCAGCCTAGCGTGGTATCCGCAACCTTCTTTTCGTCACGAGCCTTACTATTGAGGGCCATGTCTCTTATTCAAAATATGTGCTAAACCAGTAAATTCAGATACCGTATCAAGAGGTTATTATCCCTATCTTCCCTGTACGTCACCTCAAGTGACTACGATACTAACTCAACGGGTCTACCCAGTTTGTCACTCCTACGACAGTTTAGATATTCATCCCAAGCTAAATAAACTTATATAATCCCAGCGTGATGTCAGTCACCATAGTTATTCACATGGCTCCCTAAACTCCTATATTCCCAGCGTACTACCATTAAACCTCATAAGTCACAGGTCTCACTCTTAGCTAACATATAGCTTATTAAAACACTAATCTCACCTCTGTTCCAACGAACCGGGCATCCCGCTGGTATTCGTCACGATCGATTCTCGTGTACGCTTAACCTCTATTTAAGCTTGTTACGTCCATGAACGTAGGACTTACGTAACGTAGCTAACGCGTCTCCCTATGATGACATGTGGCTTTTGAGAATTCGAGAACGGGCTAAATTTTTTTTCTTTTTAAACACTAAATGCAGCTTTATTGAGATATGATTGTCAATGGCTTCACATTCTGTATTTACGGGAAATTACATTTATCCTGACAGCATTTGTTATTATTTATCCGTTGCCCTAATGCCAGTCCTTCAACTATTTTAAGTAAAGAAAAAAAGTTTTTACGGATTTATAAATAACATCCATTTTATCTAAATCGTTTGGTATATCCTTATATATCCTATGAATTTCAGTATATGTTGTCATCAATTACCCCACTATCACCATCTTTGTTTACGAGTCTATTTAAAGCTATAGAGGGGCCCTTTGTGTCTTTCCGATAATTTTTCATATGTTACCGTATTTAAAGCTGTACAGGGACCCTTTGTCTTTCCAATTACTTTTCATATATTACGGTGCTCACAAGGATGTACCCTATTGTTTCCACTTGTATTGCCTTATACATCTGTGAATTGATACCTAGTTGTCATGCATCCATTCTAGATTCATATTATCAGGGAAACCACCAGTTATATCCCAAATATTAATATCAGTATTTCAGTCTACTTAATAAGCAATTCATTTTCATATGTATTTCACGATTCTTGTTTCCTATTGTTAGTCAAGATATTAACACAATACTATTAAAAGTGTGAGCACTATCTCCTGAATTTTTCAGGTTTCAGGTTGCCCAGAGAAGTTGTTTCCAGGCCCACCTGGTTGTGGAAATTGTCTGAATATCGTGTGGGTCACGAGGCAGGCTTGTAGGTAGTATTGCCGTTAGGGATGTGGGCTGTTTGAGATCCGCTTCAGGTGTAATATAAAGAATCCTAGCAACAGAATAGTACCAATTTCTTGAAAAGCTGCGCTGCGCAACCAGGTAGTAAATGTGAAAATACGGGACATCAAACCCTCCGCATTCGTATGGTAAAGTTAATGTGTCCTACTGATCTGAGGTTGTTTACCTCCCCACACAAGTCTCAATAAATGTGAACGTAGTGTTGTGAAAAAGCCATTAGTCTACGTAATCGGGATGTTTTGAAATAGGTATAAAAATTGGGGCAGCACGACCATTTTGATTATCGCTATTCAACCTGCCATTGTCGTGTAGTTCCTATATTACCTATACAGGGTCTGCGCGTTTGGATAACATAAACTGTGGGATTGGTGGCAGACTGATTCCGTGCACCCCCACCGGTTACGTTAGCCTGTCTGTATCAGCTAGCTCACAGTGCCATTATAATCTCCTTATCGGGGAGAGAATAGTTTCTGGCAACCTCAGAACATGACAACCCTGATCCCCCAGGATCGTGGAAACAATATACTACTTTTCGCTCAGTCACTCGTGCTCCCTTAGTTCGTCTCAGAGATACACAGAATAAACAGGCTGGCCGTTTCAATAAAGATTTATTGAATAGTTGTTATTCCAGTGTAGAACAGATGAGCTGCAACAACCATTAGACAGTAGCAGAAATATATGATTAGCTGTACTACGAAAGTAAAGGGAGGGTACAGTTCTACCATCTTGCAGTAATCATGAATATATACAAGTACATAAAATACATGATAATAAGTGCGTACTCCTACGATGCCTCCCTAACTAGATGTACCTAAATGTACCTAGCATCTGTATAGGTGTTATGCCAAGAATCCCTCTAGGATCTAGTCAGCCCCATTACCTGAGAATGAGAATAGGGGACCCCGTCCTGGTCTCAAGTTGGACACCCCGCAAGGGATTTTAGACCACTGCGAGCTGGAGTGTCTGCCTGCAGTAATCTCATCGTCTCTGGTCAGTGTGTCAGCTGGGAAGTCACGGTCTCCTCTCTCTTTCTAAAGCAAGACATGATGTATATATACCCACAGGTCTCTCTACCTTGCTGTGTTACTCTGTCGGCCTTTAGGATGACGTCGGGCCTGAACAAATATTATACAGGAGATGGTAGGTCTGCTGTACTTCCAAGAAACCTCATGCATAATGTATAAGATTTGAACTAGGGAAAACCTGCGTTCTGAATGCGGTGTCGTATCTAGGTAAAAGGTCAGTGCCTAAGAACTGTTATTTATATAATGTAGGGAAGGATATAGGTGAAAGGTTGTGAACTTTCATGAAATATAACACCATGGTCAGAGGTAATTTTAACCAAGGCTCGATTACCCCCCCCCCCAATTTATCCATTGCCGGGCCGTAATTAAGCTGTAGTATTTGATCTGACTTTTTGTGTATATGTATACCCAAATATTAGAGTCCTCGCACCATGTTAGTGGATATTCAGTATTTCTGTCTCAGGGGGCGTCTGTCAGTTGGAAAATGTCCGATTTACCCCAATTTATATGTAAGAATGACAGGATACCAAAATGAGTTATCTCCAGAAGTATGGGTCCCATGTTATCATTGGGATGTCTCATGTAGTGAATAATATCATCTACCTAGAGAATGATGAGCAGCGGAGTTGTTTTAAACTGAAGGTCCCTGTGGTGGTGCTTCTCCTGTAAGTGTGGTACCAAAGGGTCCAGTGTGATCACAAACAGAGGGAAGAGCGGGTAGCCCTGGCGTGCCCCAGAGTAAGAGTAAAAGCGGGTGTTAGAGTGCCATTTAGCCGGATGCGCGCTCTGGGGTTTGTATATAGCAGCCTAATGATGGAGATGAACCCCTGTGGTAATCCCAGTCTACTCCGTGTGGAAAACAGAAATGAGACTCTAGAGAGTCAATGTTTTAAATGAATTCTTTATTGAAAACTTTCCCCACATATAATACATAACATAGATATGAGAATGAATAAAGCCATCACCTGAAGAATTGACCCCCATAACAAGATGAAGAAAGAAAAAAAGAAATCAATTCTTCCAATGGCATGAGAAAGAAAAAAGAGAGAAACAGTGTCTATAATGTAAAAGACAAACAAAATCATTGCAAATAATTAAATCAGCAGTGAAGAGTCATATAAAATACAGGCTCAAATATTTGTAGACAAAGAAGCACATAATGGCAATTCCTGTGCTACTTAATAATTATTTAATGCTTTCTTGTCACCCGTGCCCCCCCCCGTGGCTATCTTGCGACTATCTTATTAGAGGGGCCCAGATTTCCATCCCCATTTCTCTTGCTCTACGCCATTTTCTAGCATATACTGCAGTCTCCAACCTGTATACTGCCAATAATCTACCTAGCCACTGTTGACCTGTTGGTAGAGCTGGATCAAGCTAGTGTGTGGCTAAACAGAGTCTGAATACTGTCATGGCAATGAACAGAAAGGCCTGAACCTGCCCCGGGAGCAGAGGACTACTTACTCCAACTACAATTAGCTGTGATGACAGATCTACTTTCTCTCCCAAGTGAGATTCCAACATAGTGCCAACATCCCTTTTAATTGTATCTAGGTCGGGGCTGGAAGCAAACATGTGTACAATGTGTGCAGCTGGACAGCTGCACCGTGGGCATGTCGATCCCGCGACTCCTCCCCATTTTGTAATCTTCTCTGGGGTTATATAGAGATTAAACCATGTTTTAAAACATTGCAACTGAAGGTTGGCTGCAATACATGATGTTTGGGCCATATATAGTGAATCTCCCGCTTCGCCCGCTCCCACCAATAGTCATTCATAACAGCGGTCACAGTGTTTAGATAGGTCATCCTGCATCGTCTCATTCAATTTTTTATAAATCCCTCCAAGTGTACCTGACCCTTTAAGCAATATCTCTACCAACGGCACCGAGCAAAACCGCTACTGCCCCCTGTCTTCCTTGCTAGAAAATCTCTTATCTGGAGATATTTAAAAAATTGTCTGTTCTCAACCCAAAATGTCTCCTTGATCGTATCAAAAGCAATCACTCCTGTCTCATCCATAACATCACCAACCATCCTGACACCTTTGTTGTACCAGTTTTTCATATGTCCGTCATTGAAAATACTAGGGAGTGACACATTGCTATATAATGGCGTATAAGCATTAATAAGACCCAGACTGAGCTTTTTCTGATCTGAGGTCCAGATTTTGTAAGCGCAAGTCAACGTCTTAAACTTCACCCTTTTGTAATAGTTAAAATCTGCATGTCGCAAGAGACAGCCGCTAGTCTTTGCCCCTAGTAGCAGTTCGTAAATTGAGGCGGGGCGGCCATCTACAGCTGACCTGTTTCACCCCTAAGTAAAATACCAATTTTATATAATATTGCAGCCCAATGGTTTAGCTGAAGGTTAGGTACCGCCCAGCCACCTCTATCTCGAGGTAGCGTTGAAAATATCAGCACCCTCCGAGGGTGACAGTTAGCCCAGAGAAATGTAGTAAGCATCTGATTCATAGACTTGAACCAAGCGTTATCAATGGTCAAAGGAATTGCCCTAAAGAGGTATAGAATTTTTGGCAAAAACAGCATCTTAATAACATTGAATCTCCCCACCAATGTAAGCTTGAGATGATCTATTCAATTAAAATCTGCTTTAAATTTTGGAAGTAATGGGCCCAGATTAGTTTCCACAATTTCTGACACATCCGCCATTATTTTGACCCCGAGGTATATTGCCATCCCTACGACCCGAGGGTAATTCATCTGGAGTCCCTTGCCAACAACAACAAGGGTTTTGTTGGAATTAAGTCGATAGCCCGATATATGACCAAAAATCTGCATTTCTTTTTCAATTTCTTCTAATGCGCCCAGTGGGTTAGGGGTCACAATTGCTAAGTCGCCGGCATGCACCAGGATCTTAGTGCTCCCCCCATTACTGCGTACTGCCAAGATCTGATTATTGTCTATAATCTTCCTAATTAATGGATCAATGTACAAAGCAAATAATAGGGGGGAGTATGGACAACCCTGACGAGTCCCCTACTAATCGAAACAGGATCTGACAATTCCCCCATTATTGCTACTCTGGCCACCAGGTTGCTATAAACTATTTCGATGGCTTTGATAAAACCTTCGCCTATCCCTCTACTCTCAAGTGCTGCCCATAGTAGAGACCAGGAGACCCTATCAAAGACTTTCTCCGCATCTAGCGGGATTAGCCCGATAGGGTCTCCGGTGGTCCCTGCAGCGTCAAAGGGAGCAATCACACTTTGAACTTGATCGATAGTGCTCCGGCCAGGGATGAACCCATGTTGAGTTGGTGAGACCAATTTCTTAATCACGACCACTAGCCAGTTAGCTAAGATCTTGGCATATACCTTAGCGTCACTATTGATTGACGTGATAGGTCGATAAGACACAAGCATCTTAACCGATTTCCCTTTTTTGGAAAAGACCTTAATATTGGCCGAACCCCGTGAATTAGGTGCCCCCTGACCAGATTGGGCCTCTAAAAAGACATCCACCATTAATTCCAGTAGGCAGGGAGCCAATTTTGTATAGCATTTCCCCAGGTTGGAATCAGTGCCTACCGCCTTCCCATTTACCAAAGAGCTGATGGCACCAGCAACGTCCTCTGCTGTGATGAGTACCTCCAGCGCCTCTCTTTCTTCCCTTGATAACTTTTCCCCTGGAAGCCCTGGAAGATAATCATGAATTTCCTTTTCACTACCACTGGTTTCTTCAGTATACAAGTGTTGATAGAATCGCTGAAAGGCAACCCGTATATCAGAAGGTTCTGAGACTAACCCGTCCCGAGGATCTTCAATTTGCAGTATCTCCACTGTGTCACCTGTTGTCTAGTGCGCAACGCAAGCAGGTGTCCCACTCTCTCACTGCATTCATACATTTTAGATTGCCAGGCGGCATACTTCCCTGCAGTTTTGCTCACCGAGATTTCTAAAATTTCAGACTTAGCTAATGCCACAAGTGTTTGTGCCTGCCCCACATCCCCCTACTCGTAATTACATCTACTAATCGCGCCTCTGCTTCAACCAACTTTCTTTAGAGTTCCTGCAAGTGCTGTTTACCCTGCTTCTGGGACCTCCAGCCATACCTGATGTTTCCCACTCTTATTCCAGCTTTCAGAGCGTCCCATACCACCTCCACCCGTGTACTATCCCTATTCTCCGATATGAATCTGGGAAGCCGTATTCGCATATGCGCAATATATTCCTCATCGTAAAGAACAGCTCTGTCAAAGGTCCACCGTGGTGCCACCTGCTTTGAGGATTGGAATGAGATCTCGAGGACTAACGGATTGTGGTCTGACATTCCGTATGGAAATTTAGAAATCCGGCAGTTTGTCGAAAGCTCCTGAAACACAAAAAAATAATCTAGCCTAACGTGTGACTGGTGTGGGGCGGAAAAAAAGGTATAACCTACATCTTGGGGTTCTTGCGAGGCCCAAACATCAATTAATCCATGCCTCATCCATAAATTGACCAAAGACTTAAAGACTTTAGGCTTACGGCCACATTATAAACTAGACCCTACCTTGATATTATTGGCACTCATATTTATATTGAAATCGCCACAAATAATTAAAGGCAGCGGCCATCCAACAAGTTCCATATTTAACCAATTAAAAAGGGCAGGATCGTTAAATACTGAACCATAGACCAAGCACAGCGTTAAAGAATAATTATCCGCATTGCATGGAGTGATGGCCCATCTGTCAAGTTGATCAGCCTTTGAGCGTGGAAAACTGAGAGTTTTTCTGCAACCCCTTTTGTGCGTGTTCCTTGGGTTGTGGTGGAAACCAGCAGATATCCTGCTAGTTTGGCCATCTTATGTCTACCAGCTTCTATGTGTGTCTCTTGCAAACATACTATGTCTGCCTTCAAATACTGAATGCCTTTATTAACCCTATGCTTTTTTGAGGATTATTTAATCCACAAATGTTGAAAGATGCCATTCTTAACTTACCCCTTCCCATTTGTCTTAATCAGGAATTTACATAAAGACCTCAATGCTATCAATGCCATTTCATAAGATTCAACCCATTGGACCAGCCTTCCACCGGATAGCTTCCCCGCCCCCCCAGACCTCCCTCCTCCCCTACCTCTAGGCAAAAAAGGTCCAAAGACCCTTGTGATGCCTCCTGCATGATACTGCTTCTGACCACCACCCATCAAGCTCCCCCAAGTAGACTGCAAAAAAAGAAAACAGTGTGAATATTTGTCCACGTTCATCAGCCCTCAGGATCTTTCTGATTTGAGATTCCTGATATTTCTCGTAAAAAATCCTGTGCTTCAATTTTAGAAGAAAAAACCCTTATATTTCCCTGATGAATGACTTTGAGCCAAGCTGGACTCAGTAGATACACCTCACCGCTGATCTTCTGGAAGGGAGTAATTAGTTGTCATAGCCTCTGCCTTCTTTCCATTGTAGTATGGCAGAAGAGTCAGGCCTGCCGAAGAAGGAATGTCCCTCAGCCGAGCGTCTTGCTTGAGGCCGCGCCTTATCTAAGACTTCTTGTTGCAGGAGAAAGTTGCCAAAGAATATTATTTTGAGCTCTAGGTTTATCATTCACGTCATTCTGCCCCTTCCTTTTTTTTAAGCATGAGTGGAAAACGATGTACAAGCTGCACTTCTGTGTCCCAATCCCAATATGCTTGTTCGGGGAAACCGCCCCTCAACAGGCACAGCACAAATCTTCTGATGTCTTCTCCTTCCGCTTTTTCCGGTATACCCAGTAGCCCTAGATTATTGCGCTTCTGACAATTTTCAAAGTCTTCAAGCTTCCACATGACATCCGTCATCCGTGATTCGTTTGCTGTGACTTGTTGGACAGTGCTCTCAACTCCAGCCTCTAATGCCACAACTCGCTCTTCCCGCACCACTGTTCTTTCAGCGATTTTTATGCATGTTTTATTTACTTTTCTAATGGCCCCTTGTAGCATCTTCGTTGCATGGTGGGCCCTCTTATGTTCCTGTCTTGCTTCAGTCTGGATCTGTTTGAGAGTGGAGTATAGGAGGCCCATCAAGGGAGATGCCTCAACCGCAGACCTTGGTTGAGAAAGCATTTTATTTTCCTTTGTACATTATCATCTGTTGCCAATCCTCCATCCGCGATTCCAAAATGTGTAGTGGAATAATCCCATTTTAATTGGCTGGATTGGCTATGATCTGATTTAGTTTGCCTGGTCTCCGGCGCCTTCCAGCCTTTATTTCTATTTATCCGTGTCTGAGAGGAAAGGCGCTTTTGCGTGCTGGGGTTAGATAGTGAGCTGTTCGAATCCATCTCTGAATCTTCCAGTGCTGATACCTCATTCTCGCTGACATTAGATAGCTCAGAGACTTCATTGAGGGAAAATAATCCCCCCCCCCTTTCTGGGGTCCCCCCGATCTTATGTTGTATCTGAGAAAGTTGAGGGTTAGCTAGTAAGCCTTCATTAATAACCTGCTCCTTATTCTCATATTTGCCTGCCATGATATTACCGTCAGAGCCCTTTGAGCCCCCCTGTAAAGGTTCACCTTGACCCAAACATAAAGATGTATGAGGTGCCAGTCCCATACTTACACTGTCCAGGTGTGAAAGGCTGTTGCCACCCGAAGCCGGCACCAGTGCAATTTCAGCATTAGCATCATTTGCAGCTTCTCACTTCTCTTGCACTCTTCCACGGCTGGTAAACATCCCTGGGATCACTCGCTGCTTGACAGGGCCCGCCTCCTCACCAGGACGCTGATCTTTGTCTTTCAGCTTCCCCGGCACCGCCTCCCTGTATCCTGTTGTTGTTGCGGGAGTAGCGTCTCCTGCTTTCTTCCCGATCGCCATCTTCCAAGCTGCCGGGGGCCGCCTTGGGTCCCCACGGGTCCAGCTCCGTTTCCTGTGGCGCCAAATTCCACGCGGTCCCGTGGGGGTTTGGGCTGTTTATGTGGCATGCTGATAAGTTGGAGCTGGCGTCTGCCGTTGCTCCAGTCGGACAGAATCTTCAGAGATGCCCGGATCACCAGGTGAGCAAGTTCTGTAACTCCCGCCTGCGTTCTTCCAAACTGTCGTTTCCAGCAATGAGTTTTGTAGAAAATTGACATCTAGAGTAGGTTAAACCAAGTTTTTATCAAAAGTTCCATGGAGCCATTGATGGATGGTTTACCACAGCACCTCATGCAGCCGCCCTTTTGCCTTGTGACGTAGTTTTGCCTTAGACTCTAGAGAGTCAAATGCTTTTTCCGCACCCAACAGTATTGCTGCAGCAAGAATATTGGGTGAGATTCTATAATGTGCCACAAACAGTGCGCACAGATTCAGGACAGTAGATTTATGTGGGATGAATCCTGACTGGGATGGGGATATTATCTGGTCAATGAGAAGAGAGTCTGGTGGATAGCATTTTGGCCAGTATTTTGGTATCGAAGTTTAGTAACAAGATCGGTTGATAGGAGCAGCAATGTTGTGGGTCTTTGCTTGCCTTGGGGAGTGTTATGACCGCTTCATAAAGTGTTGGTGGAAGCTCCCCAACTGTTACAAATGTGCTTTCCCATGCTCACCTTGCCCCATGTCCGCCTTGATTAGATGACCTCATAATATATGGCACTGAGTGTATGATGATTACAAATCATTAATCAGGCTCATAAATAAGGCCGTGATATAATTTGAATCATGTTGATGGTCACTTAAATCATGTATATGCTTTCATTTAAATTATTGTAATGCCTTGTTAAAATGTAAAGACAATGTGAGAAACTTTTAGTGAGCATCAACTGCCAAACGTGAGTTTCAGTGTGTATTATAATATTGAGGCAGTCACAAACTCTTGAAGAAACGTGTGCTTAATGAATATTCAAAAGGTGTGCACATGAGCACTGTCACAGGCCCTGTAAAGACAGTTTGGTAAAAGACAGTTGGGCTCATGAATATTCAAAGACACTCACACATGTTACTGAAGGCAGTTCGGTAAGATACTGTTGGGCTCATGAATATGCAAAGATACTCACACGCCCCTTCAACGTGAATGAGAGGGTATTTAGACCACTCTCATTCGCACTCGACGCTTGGCCTTGTTTACCCCTCAGCACTTACCCGGCTCCAGCTCCTGTCTTCGTTCCTCCAGTCCTGTTCCCTTCAGTGCTTCTTGAATTCTGGCTGAGGTCATCAGTCAGAGGGGCTTCCCCTGCAGCTTCCGGGCATCTCGCTTCACGCTCCATAAATCCTGCAATAGAAGAGCACAGAAAAAGATTAAAACAAAGGTATTTCAAGTTACAAAAGCCTCGGTGAGTGTTTTAACATTTATCTACAAAGCACGCATTTTCTCAGGTTTTTAAAGACTTTACAAGAACATTATTTTTGAACTTGAGAAGGAATCAAGTTCTTAAGAATTATGGTGAGGAGTTACCGTATTTCCTGACAATAATTGGCATCAGGAAACCGAGACTTGTGACTCTATTTTACAGTGGATTTCACAAACGCTGTTAGCCAGATAATTATCACGAAGCTAGTGAAGCTTCAAGGATAATTGAATTTACGATATTATTGTACTACTGCATTTATTTGTTTTATTATTTTCTTTATTATATATTCCTCATTATTCCTGGATTAGATTAATCCTGAGCTAAGAAACAAAAGAAGATTCGTGGCATCTGATCCAGACTATTCAATTGAAGGATTCAGGTATCATAGAAGTAACATGATTGATGTGTATTTATAGTTGTTTTAGATTATTAGTGGAATATTGGGTATTCCAGATAGCTCCTCTGATAACTAGATTGCAGAACAATCAGTTAGCCTGTACTCAGCCTAAGCAATTATTAGGTAAAACTTTATGAATAACTGTAGTCACAGGGCATGATAATTTAGGAGGCTCGTTAGTGGATTTACACATTGTTTATTCTCTGTACTATAGGAGCCTTGTGGAAGGTTTAACATATTTCTAACTATCCTGTTGCATTCCTGTTCCCTATATCCAGTGCACTATCAACCCCAGCTGAATTCCTGTCCACAAGTAAAGACTTCTGGAAACTTCATTTTTCTCTTGTCTCTTTTTCGTCCCAACCCCTTTCCCCCTCGAGACTTTCAGAGTTACGCTAAGTTATCTATCCCTATTGTCACGCTGCTAGCTTCTATAGGGTCTGGGGAAATTATAAGCATTAAGACAAGTCGCAGTTATCAAGGTGAAACAATCTGGAGCACAGATGAGTGCCTCATAACAGAAGGCCAAGCCATCACTTGTTTCATCTTGATCACGACCTAGACATGGACGTCCCTGATCAGACATCGCAACTAACTGATATTATTACAAATCTGCAAATAGAGATTCAGCAGATTAAACAGGAAAACCACACCTTGAGAGAGGAATTATTGAAAAGTAGGTCTGACTTCACTCAATGAAGAGAACCCAAAAACACAGACCATCGCCCCTTCTTAGCACCACAGAAATTTGGTCAAAGTCCTTTCGCAACTTCTGGTTCTAGTCCTCAACGTCCTGATCAAAATTCACAGGTAACAGTGGTCTCTCCTGCTCCTGTGCCTCTGGCTAACCCTGAGCGCTTTTTAGGTGATAGTTCCCGGTTTGCTTCCTTCATGAGTCAGTGCCATTTACACTTCTTATGCAAACCACAGGTGTTCCCTACTGACACTGACAAAATTGCATTTATCATTTCGCAGACTGGACAATTCCATTAATAGAAAACAATGACCTCCTTTTGCACAAGTACATTCGACTCAAAGATGCCATGTCCCGTTTGTTTGAGCGTCATACATTCATTCAAGCTAGTGATAATAAACTCTTAAATCTACAACAGGATTCTAAGGACCTTATCACAAATATGACTATTTTTAATGGTCTCCTGTCTGAAACCCATTGCCTGGAGGGAAAGCGTGTTTCTCTCTTTTACAGAGGTCTGATTGACGATCTAAAAGACTCTTTAGCTCACATTGTCGACTTACCTGATGACTATTCGTAATTTTTAGACATGGTTGTGAAATTAGACAACAGACTAGGAGAACGGAAGCATGATAAACCGAGATTAGACTCCAGGCTTATTTCAATTAAGTCCAAGAAAAAAGACAGTGAAGACAAATCAGAACCTATGCAAATTGAAGGGCTAAAAGGCACATTAAACTCTGAAGAAAAAGATAGACTAAGAAAAGGGAACCTTTCTCTTTAGTGCTGCAAGGCCGGTCATTTTGCTCGAGATTGGCCCATAAAGCCCAAAAAGAAAAAATCAATAGCTAGTCTCACCTCAAATTTAACTGAATTGGAAAATTAACTGTCTCAAAGGATGAAGAGATCGCTCCTTTGGTAACTAATGACCTCAAGATCTCTCAATATGTTACTAACACTATCAACCATGTTCCCCATCACATGACCATTCGAATTACGTTTATTGTCTCAGATCATCAAAGGTATAGTTTATCTGTTTTAATTGACTCAGGCGCTACAGGTAATTTTTTATATAGCTTTTGCAAAATAATTTGGCATTACACACGTACCCAAAGAAGAACCGGAGCCAGTAAGGGCAGTTGACGGCTCGGCTTTGTCATCTGCCTTGTTCGTTTTCACACTTCACCATTGACACTTGTTTGTGAAAATGGTCACACCGAGCAAACCATGTTTAATCTCATTGATACTCCTACATTTGGGTTAATATTAGGAATTCCCTGGTTGGAACTGCACAATCCAAAAATAGATTGGGTGCAAAGAACAGTGACATTGAATTCTGCGTTCTGTAGAACTCACTGTTATAAAGAAACACAAGATCCCATTCATCCTTTGTATTGTGCTTCTACACTTGCACAAACCACTACCATACTACCTGCACATTATCAAGACTTCTCTCCAGTACAAGCCACACAATTGGCACCCCATAGGGTGTACGATTGCAGAATAGATCTAGTGCCAGGAGCAGTCTTGCCCTGTAGTAGGATACATGCCCTTACTGACCCTGAGACGCAATAATTAAAACAATATCTAGTTGAATTATTGCAATTAGGTTTCATTAGGCATTCCACATCTCCTGTCTCTTCCCCACTTTTCTTCGTGGCTAAAAAATCTGGAGATCTTCGCGCTTGTATGGATTACCGTGCAGTAAACAGGGTTACGATTAAGAATCGTTACCCATTGCCATTAATCCCTGTATTACTAAATTAAGTCAAGGGATCTACCATTCATACAAAATTAGACTTGCGGGGCACCTACCACCTCATTCGCGTCAAGGAAGGTGACAAATGGAAAACTGCCTTCCACACCAAATTTGGACTTTTTGAGTACACAGTCATGCCATTTGGGCTGTGTAATGCTCCGGCGGCATTCCAATATTTTATTACTGAAGTACTGCACGACTTTCTTGACGTCTGTGCTATCATCTACATAGACGATATCTTGATCTTTTCCAAAAATTAACAAGAACATATTCAACATGTTCGTGCTATTCTCCAAAGATTACAAGAACATTCTTTATATGCAAAATTAGAGAAGTGTGTATTTCATACCACAACAGTAGAATTTCTAGGTTATTTTTTGTCCCCAGAATGTATCACAATGGATCCAAAAAAGGTGAAAGCTATTCTTAATTGGCCATCCCCTAAATCAGTTAAAGACATTCAGGGAGTATTGGGATTCGCTAATTTTTACAGACGATATATTGCCCAATTTTCCAAAATTGTCACCCCAATAACTCATTTGTTAAAAAAGGAAAAACCTTTCACTGGACAGAAGATGCAGAAAAAGCTTAAAAAAATTAAAACAAGCATTCACCACCGCTCCTAGGTTGTGCTACCCTGACCCAGACAATCCATTCTTTGTAGAAGCAGATGCTTCTCAGGCTGCTTTAGGAGGAGTTCTTTTACAAAAGAACCCCAGTACTGGACATTTGCATCCAATAGCGTACTTCTCAAGAAAATTACTACAGCCAGAACAGAATTACACGGTAGCAGAACGTGAGTTGTGGGCCATTAAGGCAGCCTTCAGTGAATGGAGACATCATCTGCTAGTGGCCAAAGACACAATAACTATTTTTACTGATCATAAAAATCTTCAGTTTTTTACCTCAGTGAATGCCCTAACTCCCAGGCAGATGAGGTGGTTATTATTTTTTAGTGAATTTGATTTCATAATAACATATCGTCCTGGCAAACAACAACTGTTATCCGACATGCTGTCTAGAATTGATGAGAAGGAAACTAAAGAACAGTCAACAACTTCACCTAGCATCATCCCTGAAAGCAAGTTAATCACAGTGACTCAGGTTGACACGTTCTTCCAAGATATTAAGACTGCATCTCAAGTCATTGATTCACACAAATGGTTGCAAAACACAAAAAACTCTAGAAAAGATGACTATTTATTTCATAATGGTAAATTATTTATTCCACAAAAAGAAATAGACGCCAAATCATAGCTTGGCACCACGATTCTGGATTAGCTGGTTACCCAGGTACACACAAAACTTTAGATTTATGTACAAGAAATTTCTGGTGGGAAAACATGCAAGATGACGTCTGGGAATTTGTTAAATCGTGCCCAAACTGTGCGCGGAATAAAACACAGCATATAGCACCAGCTAGTCGATTATATCCATTACCTATACCTCCCACACCATGGCACACTATTAGTGTAGACTTTACCACCGAACTACCTAAAGCTAATAAATGCACAACCATCCTTGTAATTATGGATCTGCTGTCCAAAATGAGCCATTTTATTCCACTTCCTAAATTACCCACTGCTGTAGAATTTAGCAATATTTTCTTTTTTTTAAAAAAATTTTCTTTATTGATTTTATATCATCAAACAGCCGGGACACAAACATTACATACAATATAAGCCAATTAGTAATATCATCAAAATGGAACACAACATAAGCAATACAGAAACATGAAGTTCTATTCATAGCCAATTAAGAACTGGAGACCATAATTTTAACCCAAGTGCCCTTCTATTCTTGCCCTTTGTTTTATAAACAGCAGTTTCCAGGTGATAAACAGACAATAATTTGGCTCGCCAGAAACTAAAGACGGGTGGTTCAACATCTAGCCAATGTGTAGTAATACAGCAGCGAAAAATAGACATGCATATAAATAAGAATCTATCCTCCAAATCAGTTCTTGAACAAACACTACTAGTTTGTACACCTAGGATAACAAGTTCAGCTGACATTTGCGTTTGGACACCTAGATAAGTTGACAAAAAATTCTCTATATCGCGAATGAATTGACTTAGCTTTGGACACAAAAAAAACATATGTATCGTATCTGCTGCATTTAAATCACAACGGTTACACTTATTCACTTTGGCTGGTGCCCATCTTGCTAATTTAGCAGGTGTATAGTATAAATCATATATGGACATAAAATGTTGACTCATTAATGATCCATTATATAATGTTTTAAAAGAAATTTCTATAACTCTATGCATGTCCAGTCTTGGCACATTAAATTTCTTTATCCATTTATCTTCCAGCATCAGTATATCATCTTGATAATACGCCATCAACAATTGGTAAATATGGCCAATTCTTGGTCGTTTCCGAAGTGCTTCAATAATTTTAACCTTCTGAAACACATTCTGATTTTCAGAACAATTTCTATCTAGAAAACTCTGAATTTGTAAAAACTTTAAAAATTCAAATCGTGAAAGACCATATTTTTGTTGTAAAAACAAAAAGGACCCTATATGTTGACCCTCCATCAAGTCACCCAATTGGCTTATCCCAGCACGATGCCATCTATACATAATAGGGTCTTTAAAAATGTCAGGTAACAAAGGGCAATTAATTAAAGGCGTATAATAATTTAAGTTAGTAGTAAATCCATTTTTTTTTTGATTTTCTTCCAAATCTCAAAAACAGTAAAGACAATTTTAAATTTGGTTTTCTTATAATAACTTGGTTCGATAATACGAACTAAACATTGACGTGCTTCCTGTCCCAGTAGCATCTCATAGATTGAAGGTCTAATTGCCTCATCCAAATAATTTTCTTTAAACAATAAAACACCCATATTCTGTAAAAAAATGGACCAATAGTATAATTGAAAATTAGGAATTGCCCAACCCCCTCTATCTCTAGGTAAAGTACATTTTTTTAGAGCTCTTCTAGATCTATGGTAGCTCCAAAGAAACCTAGAGCATATTCTTTCTATCCGATTAAATATAGATATAGAGAATGAAAGTGGAATGGTTCTAAATAAGTACAAAAACTTTGGAAAAATAAGCATTTTCAGAACGTTGCTGCGACCATATAGCGATAAATGAAGGTTATCCAATTTCTCCAGGGTTTTATTAGTAGAGGCAATTACAGCATCAGTATTTATTTGAACAATTTTATCAATATCAGCAGTTATTTTAATCCCAAGATATATAGATTCCGCCTCGAAATGCATGTCTTGTGGGCGTCCAATCTCTGAGTGCAGCAATTGGGTCTTAGCAACGTTAAGCTTATATCCAGAGTGCTTGCCAAAGTTCTCCGAAGCTTGTATTAGCTTGGGAAGGGCAGACCTGATATCTGAGGTAACAATAGCTATATCGTCTGCATATGCAAAAACCTTATAAACTATATCATGTATGCAAACTGGTTTTATTCCAGCATTATCCTCCAAGCTGCTTAAAAAGGGCTCGATATACAGGGCAAATAACAAAGGCGATGTAGGACAGCCTTGCCTTGTCCCCCTAGTGATTATAATATTACCAGAGAGATGGCCTGCTATACGAAGCGTTGCTTTTGGATTTTTATATAAAGCCTGAATAGCCTCAATAAATTCCACCGGAAAGCCCTTCCAAACTAAGGTTGACCACAAGAAATTCCAACATACCCGATCAAACGCTTTTTCAGCGTCCAATAAAGCCACTGCAAGAGGAGAGCTCGTAGCCTGCGCCCAATCTAATAAAGAGATGACCCTCTTAATATGATCTGTCGTATCCCGATGTGAAATAAATCCGTGTTGTCTCTTGGATACCAAAAAAGGCATGAGATTATTTAATCTGTTTGCAATAACTTTGGAATAGATTTTGCTATCCGCATTAAGAAGGGATATAGGTCTATAAGATCCCATGTCCGTATCTAGCTTCCCTTTCTTCAAGAAAATTACTATAGTGGCCATTGACCAAGAAGAAGGGGGATTACCCAAAAAGGCTTGTTGGCATACTAACAATAAGTCATTTTTTAACATGTTCCTAAACGTGCGATAGAACTCCAAGGGGATCTGATCCGGGCCCATAGCTTTACCCAAAGCTAATGCTAATATTGCTCTTTCAACTTCCTCCCACACTATAGGGGCCCTTAAACTTATTGCCTGTACCTCAGTAAGTCCTGTAGTTGGGACTCCCAACAGATAATCCTTCCCATCATCTAAAATTTCTGATGCAGGGGGTTTATAAAGAGATTGATAAAAACTTTGAAAAGCCCCCAGAACCCCTTCTCTCGTTTCTTGCAGAACCCCATTTACATCTCTAATTTTTGATATATCGTTATATGCAGCTTTTTGCCTTATTCTTTTAGCCAAAATTTTTCCAGTTTTTTCACCAAATTCATATGCCAGCTCCTTGTGTTGTTTATATTTTAAAGCTATTTTATCCGCCAGATTAGAATACACCCTAGCCCTATTCACAGCAAGTTCTTTTTGGGCACATTCTAGATCCTTACCCAGTCTAATTGTCTCAGCCAATTTCTGTTCGGATAGCATAACCAACCTAAAATCTTCTTTATATTTTCTTAACAATAGTTTACGTCGTGATAGGGAGAAGCTGAGAGTTTCCCCTCGGACTACTGCTTTAAAGGCATCCCATATAGTTTGTATTGAAGCTGTACCTTTATTAAGCAAAAACAATTCCTGTATCACTTTGACCATAAATTGACGATATTCCTTATCCCCGAGCAAGCTCCGTTCAAAAGACCATGAATGTTGTCTATTCTCTATTTGTGCATCAATTAACAATCCCAAAACTAGTGGATTATGATCAGAAATAAGTTTAGGTAAAATCTCTAACTCAATTTTACCTTGATATTGTAAAGAAACAAAGAAATAATCTAATCTAACAAATTTTTTGTGCGGAGCAGAATAAAAAGTATATCCAAAATCATTCGTATGGGTTGCATTCCAAGTATCAAACAGGCCATGGTCTATGATTACATCTCTTAGCGCTGTAAATAAACGGGGCTTCCTGCCCTTATATAATGAGGATGTCCTAATATTAAAATTGGCATCGAGATGAATATTCAAGTCCCCACATAACACTAAAGGCTGTGGCCATTGAGCTAGCTCGAGGTTGAGAAAATGCATAAATTCAGTATCATCCAGATTAGGTCCATAGAGATTACAGACTATAAATCTGCTGTGACCAATCTGACATAAGCTGATCACCCAACGCCCCCATTTATCCTCTGCCGATTTGACACATACCCCCAAACCTCGTTTCATGAGAGTAGCAACTCCCCTCTTCACCCCAGTTTGTTTAGAACATGCAATCAGTTCTAGTCCAAGTTTCCTTAGACAATTCCTTTTCGCCTATGGAATATGAGTTTCTTGCAAGCAGAGTAAATCAGCATTTATAATCTGAATAAATTTAGTAAAGACCTCTCTTTTTTTCACATCGTTTAGCCCGCAAATATTGAGTGAACAAATTTTTATTTTCTTAGCCATGAGACCAGTTTGAGAAACCAAGAAGGACCAACCTCTTCTCATAATACTGAACCAAAATAATTAAGATGATATATTGCTTATTACTTCTTTTTTTATTATCCTTAACATGAAAATTAAAGTTTCCGGACTCAAAGGATTCGTGTGTCCAGGCAATTGATGATTTTTCACCCCCCGTGCCCCCTTCGCTCAACACCCCACCCCAGCCCCAAAAACCCAACCCTCCCCTCAAACCCCCACATCCCACCCAACCCGCCCATCCCACCCATACCACCACATGAAGCAAAGGGACAAACAGCCCTAATGAGATGGTCTACCGCTTTCCCTCCCCCAGCTGCAAGGAGAATCTTGATAGGAATCTACTCCCTTACACATATTAAATCCTGTATTTACAAGGAATGTAGGAATTCAGTGGCCACAACCTCGGAGAAAAAAAACCTAGTTTGGCCTTTATGCGTAACTTTAAGCTTAGCAGGATTTTGCAAAAAGACGACAGCACCTTTCTCCTGAAACCCAGCTATTAACTGTCGTAAATGCCAGCGTCTTGTCACAGTTTCCTTGCAAAAATCAGGTCTAACAAAAAAGTAACAGTCTTTTGCCAGTCTTTTCTTATCCGGTCTAGCCAAGCCAAACACAGCCTCTCTAGCTAAAAAATTGTTGAAACGAACCAGAATAGCACGGGGTTTCTCTGCCTCTCCCGGCCTCGCTTTCCTCACATTGAAAGGAACCCTATGAGCCCTTTGAATCTCTATAGACCAGTCCCAAGAAGTGAGTTCCGTAAAAGCTTCAACAAATAAGTCACATACAAATTTTCGAACATCAACTCCTTCTTCTTTTTTCTCTGGAATGCCCAAAATACGAAGATTCTTTCTCCTGGCCTGATTTTCTAATTCTGCCAATTTTAATACTACATCATCCTTATGACCAGATATAGTACTAATTTCAGTTTTCTGTACCGCTACTATATCTTCTAGAGCCGATATTCTTGACTCTGCTTCGGTCATTCTTAAGGCTGTGTCCGAACAAATCTTAATTACCCGTCGCACAGAGTTTTGCACTTTTCTGCAGGTTGCTTGCATACGAACATTCTCTGCTTTAATCTCGGCCCTATGATCCAACATAGTATTGTAGATAGTTGACAGCGTAATCCCATGTTCAGATGGTTGTTCAGATAATTGTATGGCCGAATCACTTTCTGTACTAAGAGCAGAAGTTTCTTCCGAAATCGGGCCAGTATTTATAGATCCTGTAGCCATGTTGCCATTTCCAAGGCTTTCCTTCCCTTTTTTGGCTTTTTTTACAGTGGTAATCGGAGAAATCTTGCTTAAGTCGGCTTCTTTATCCGTGCTATTTTCTGCCTCGTCCTCAGACCATTCCTTGCTGCTTTCATCCGATGAGAAATCAGACAGGGAGTAGAAGTTCTCAGTGATTTCTTGAGAGCCAGCATTAGCCTGTGATAGTTCCTCCTTATTCCAATCTGCTGGAGCTGTTTCAGCTGTTACACCGACAAGGTCATCAGTTGAATCATTAGAAAAAGGGATATCAGATACTACAACTCCCAGAACCCCCCTGCAGGATTCAGAGAATGCCCGGGTTTCAACTGTAGATTGTTCCACCACTAAAACTGTTTTTTCCGGGATAGGTGGAGATGAAGCAGCCGATTCTACCATCGGTGAGATATTATCGGATACAATGTTGCCAGAATCAGACAAAGTCAAGCGTGTCTCACCTGTCTGTTCATGCTGTTCATTCTGTTCAGTCTGCAACAAGGTATCCCCCTTAGCCGTCTGTTTGCTAAACAGCTCCGGCAACGTCATTCCTCCATGCTTTCCCGCTCGGGCTTTCTCTTTTCCTGCCCCTCGTTCTCCTTTCCTCTGAGGTGGGTTACAGGAGCGCTGAATGCCCGCCGCGCCCGCCGCGCCATCTGTTAATTCTCCCGACAGAGAGTTCTCCGTAACTGCTGCCTGAGCCTTCGTGCTACGCGTTGATTTTGGCGGCATCTTGAACCAAGAGCTGCTAGCACGTCCACCAACAGAGCTCCAACGAAGACGCCACACGTGAACCGTGGGGAAACAAGCGTAGACTTCTCTCCAGTATCGGCCGGTAAGTGTCTTCCAACCGTTGCAGATTTTGGCGGCAAAGGCGGGTTTTAAAGCGCCGACAAACATTCAGGAGTTGGTATTTTACTTAGAAGTTTGTTTAGATGTGGAATCCCATACAAAAAGTCCCACCAGCCCTTTTTTCCGTAATGAACGCTGTTCCAAGATTTTCTCCAAGAGCGAGGAGAGGGAGCTGGGCTGTGACACAGCCTACACCACGGCGGCCATCTTGCTTCCTCTAGACTCAGAATTTAGCAATATTTTCTTGAACCATATTGTGAAACTGTATGGTTTACCCAGCAATATTATTTCCAACCGGGGCCCCCAGTTCAATTTAATATTCTGTAAGGCTTTATGTGCCCAATTAGGGATGGATGTGGCATTAAGCTCCGCTTTCCATCCTCAAATGGATGGGCAGACTGAGAAAGTCAATCAGTATTTGGAGCAAAGCCTGCGCTGTTTGACATCCACCCTGACTTCAAGCTGGGAAGAAGCTCTCCCGAGAGTTAGCTTACAATAATAGTATACATTCTGCATTGGGATGTTCACCATTCTACTTCCTAACTGGTAACCATCCATGTTCTCTTCCTACCTTGCCCTTGTCCCCCACTAAACCCCTACCATCAGTTACTGATCGACTCAGACAACTACTAAACATGCAGGAAAAGGCGAGATTAAGTCTTGCTAAGCATAAAACACAGGCCAAAATACAAGCAGATAAGCATAGATCACCAGAACCCATGTATAAAGTTGGAGATCTAGTGTGGTTATCTACACAAAACATCCAGTTAGAAGGACCCAGAAAATTACAGCCTAGGTTTATAGGTCCATTTCCAGTAAAACAGGTTCTAAATCCAGTCACTGTACAACTTCAATTACCCGATGAGCTTACAATACATCCCACCTTTCACGTTTCCCTTGTAAAGCAATATTATCCCATGACCCGGAAGGACATCCCCCCTCCTCCAGTTGTGGTTAATATTCACCCCGAATACGAGATTCAACGTATCCTTGATTCCAAAAGAATACAGGGAAAATTACACTATCTCCTTGACTGGAAGGGTTATGATGCTTCAGAACAATCATGGGAACCAGCTTCCAATGTTCATGCTGCTCGTTTGGGAAGACGGTTTCATGACCTACATCCTGACAAACCACGTCCAGTAAGGCGGCCTTTGCGGGGGAGGGAACTGTTACAAAGGTGCTTTCCCATGCTTGTCTTGCCCCATGTCCGCCTTGATTAGCTGACCTCATAATATATGGCACTGAGTGTATGATGATTACAAATCATTAATCAGGCTCACAAATAAGGCTATGGCATAATTTGAATCATGTTGATGGTCACTTAAATCAAGTATATATTTTCATTAAAATTATTGTAATGCCTTGTTAAAATGTAAAGACAATGTGAGAAACTTTTAGTGAGCATCAACTGCCAAACGTGAGTTTCAGTGTGTATTATAATATTGAGGCAGTCACAAACTCTTGAAGAAACGTGTGCTTAATGAATATTCAAAAGGTGTGCACATGAGCACTGTCACGGGTCCTATAAAGACAGTTTAGTAAAAGACAGTTGGGCTCATGAATATTCAAAGGCACTCACACATGTTACTGAAGGCAGTTTGGTAAGATACTGTTGGGCTCATGAATATGCAAAGATACTCACACGCCCCTTCAACGTGAATGAGAGGGTATTTAGACCACTCGACGCTTGGCCTTGTTTACCCCTCAGCACTTACCTGGCTCCAGCTCCTGTCTTCGTTCCTCCAGTCTTGTTCCCTTCAGTGCTTTTTGAATTCTGGCTGAGGTCATCAGTCAGAGGGCTTCCCCTGCAGCTTCACGCTCCATAAATCCTGCAATAGAAGAGCCAGGTAATTATCACGAAGCTAGTGAAGCTTCAAGGGCAATTGAATTTACGATATTATTGTACTACTGCATTTATTTGTTTTATTATTTTCTTTATTATAGAATCCTCATTATTTCTGGATTAGATTAATTCTGAGCTAAGAAACAAAAGATTATTCGTGGCATCTGATCCAGACTATTCAATTCAAGGATTCAGGTATCATAGAAGTAACATGATTGATGTGTATTTATAGTTGATTTAGATTATTAGTGGAATATTGATGGTCATAATGTTTATTCCAGATTGCTCCTCTGATATCTAGATTGCAGAACAATCACTTAGCCTGTGCTAAGCAGTTATTAGGTAAGACTTTATGAATAACTGTAGTCACAGGCCATAATAATTTAAGAGGCTTGTTAGTGGATTTACACATTGTTTATTCTCTGTACTCTAGGAGTCTTGTGGAAGGTTCAAGATATTTCTGAACAGTGCTTAATTTGTAAAATATGAAGTGCAGGTGCTCAAATGTTTGTTGGAGGCCACACCTACTTTCCTCCTGCTCCACCCATTTCCTCCACTGGCTCCATCCACTTACCCTAATTACTGCACTCACATCCTCAACTGGCACTGCTAAAAGTCAGATGTAATACCCAATCTTACGAAAACGTATGAGTGATCCTGCGCAAATCACCTTAGCTTCCTTGGCCTTGGGCCCATATTAGCTCTGATTACGAGTTGGCTGGTGTTTCCCGACCCCTGCACAACCTTGTTTGCAGGGGTCGGGATCTAAGATGGTTGGTATTTCCGACACTGGTAATAACTGGGTACCATATGTTAATTGGAAACGGGGTGCTTTTTTCCCTAACATGGATTTTGGTGCAGGCATCAAAACGCTCACGGTTTTCCCCAAAACTCAGAATTGGTATTATTTATCGCAGGAGTGAATTCTAACCCTACTGTGTGGGATTTTATGGAGAGGGCTATATAGTACCTACTCCTCCGACCAACTCGAAATCACAGCTTTAATAATGTATGTGCTGTTCAAAAACATTAATTAACCCAAGACGCACCACCCGCTCTAAAAACAAACCCCACCGTTCACGATGATTATCGACATAATAAGTGGACACAAAAAACTTTTCAGGTTGTGTGATTAAACCTTAAAACATGAAAGTAACTCTCTTTGACTAGACCCACAAATCGGGAAAAAGCACCACCATAATGCATTGCTTAAAATTGCCTGCAAAGCCGAAATTCGTCTTTTTAGGTCTCGCTGGCGTTGCAGCGCGAAGCGCTGCCGCCAACGAGAACTATTGTTGCCGTGATGCCTCTCAAGGGAGACAGACCGGGGCACGCTCAGCGATCGGCGTTAGTGGACGCGCACACGCCCCCAAGCGCGCGCGTGCCACGCTCCGCCAGGCTTGTCTTGTTGTATTATGCCTTGTTTTTTTTCTTTCTTTCTCTAGCATGCGCACAATGCCTTACATCGTACGCATGCGCGCCACATGAACCCTTTGTGGCTATGTTTAAGAACGGTTCGGTGTGCGTACAATTTCCCTGTGTACCCGAGTGACCTATCAACACACTCAAGCGCATTTCAGCCTCGCTGGGGCAGGCGGAGAGCTGCTTGTTTTTATTAAGCAAAAGGTGCAGCCCACCGATCTCCAACCCATTCCGGATATCAGTGGGAGTGATTATCGCTGTGCTTCTGGGCCTTGCAGGCGCCCTTTAAATATGTTCTCCAGTAAACCGAGCCCCTTTCCATCATATTAACAAGCACATTCTGGAGGAGTGGGGGTGATTCAGGAATGCAGTAACAATTAAATTCTGCAAGTGTGCGAGAACTGTGGAAAGTGCATCCCAAACACGCGGCCAGAGCCCTCGGCTGTGAGCAGGTGCGGATCAGTCACTCGTACAATTCATTTATCTACCGAATTGCACTTAATTTAACCAGGGACAGTGGTGGAGTCACCGCTAGTCTTTAGACTCAACAAGATGGGTCCTATTCATTAAGGGCAGTAAATGCCGGCCGTGCACTCCCTGGCGGTCATTAAAGCCTTGGGTTTGCATATTGAATAACAGTAATGTGAGGGAAGCAATCAGCTGTGAGGGAAGAGAAAATGTTAAGAAAGGGAAACTAAACCATCCACTCTCCTTATTCAGGACTGGCCCGCTTCCTTGCGACTGCAGGAGTTGGCAGAGGGGGTGAACGGGTTCCAGGGGGTTCCTGGCCGACAACCCGAGTGAAAACAATAAGAGACTAGTCTGGTGTCCCCTGCTCCTGTGATTACAGTATTAGCTAACTTGATCAAATGGCTGCCACAATCAAGCCTCGGTTTCAGCGAATACTCTTTTCCGCTACAGCTTGCATTCCATTTAACACTCATACAGCAACTGCCACAAATAAAGATGGTCTACTGCGAGCACATACTTTATTGAGAAACCGGAACGCAACAGGTTTGGTTAAAGCACTCTATGTACCCAGCTAATAATCACTCCCACCTGATCCTTCGTTCAGGAGTAACACTTTCCCTATTTTTGTAACTCAAACTTCTCGAGAATGTACATGTTCCTGGGTGGTCGGGATGCACGTGTGAAGTTCGGAAATATGCAATAGTAGTCCCATTAAGATGTTTTTAGAGCTCACTTTGAATGTGATAAGCGCGTGTTGAACATCTCTGTTAATTCTCAATGTAGATAGTCCTGACTACGATAATACGCATGATTTTATTTAACTTCTGCCCATATCTTGTGTGATTAGCTCAACCTGGTGTCCTGATTTTTTCCCCCTTGTTAGTATGGGGCTTGTAGTCCATTTATAAACTGAGAAACAAAATGGCAGGTCCTAGAATGTAAAGATTAAAAAAAGAGGACTGGTTAAGGTACTGACGCCTGCCATCGAACTACTTCCTAACAATGCCAGTCAGATATGCTCGTAGAGGACGTTGTTGTTGGTTCAGACTCAAGGCAACCACCAGCTGGTTAAGGGAGAGACCGAAGTCCAAACCAACAATTTTGCTTTCCAGAAAGAAACTTGGGAAGAAACTACAGCGTGCTGTAGTTCAGCAGCCCAAGTGGCAACAGGACAGAGTGCAGGACAGTGAGTTGCAGGAGCAAAGAAGTAGCAATCAAAGCAGCCTCTACTCTGCGTTTATAATTTACCTCTTGGATAACAGCTACCTCTGTCTCTCCAAGAATTATGTTGCTGCTTCCAGATCCTCTAGATGCCACCCTTCCACCCATACCAGCCACCACTGCCCTGGCACTAGTGAAGACCCTGAGGTGCTGATGACACAATTTGCCTGCCCCTAAATGTGCAGTCCCCTCATACTTGAGGAGTGCACTTTTCAGACTATCTTCTTGGATGGTACAAGACTCCCATATCAGTGTGACTTACGTCTGCATTATTTGACTGTGTGGCTCTCTTGCCTCCTTGAATGGCTGGTAATAATGGAGTAACCTAATGCAACTTGACATGTGATAGGTAGTGGTGAATGTCAATCTCTTACTGCCAATCTTTGCGTTTTTATAATATTAAAATACATGTGAGCGAGTGGGATTTGTTGCTATGCAGGCATTGGATGGAGAGGACATTTGAGAAGTCCTATCGGTACTTAACTTGAGCTGGTGGGCCCACCGACACTCATTTTTGGGGATCAGCACTTATTTTACCTCCTACACTCAATTGGGTGATATTGTTTGGTCTATGGCGCTCCTCGTTGTAGAAAGAGCACAACACTAAAATAAGTGGACAGGCACTGACACAAGTACAATGTATTTGGAAGGTTCAAAAGATAGACCTATTCTGAATGTATATACACTGGTGGAATTGTTGGGGCTTAGATACCTTTACCACTTTATAAATAATTTATTGCACCATGCCCAAATTCTGGTATACAACATAATTCCAAGATCGGGTGTGTCACAGAGCCCGTTTAGTTTTTAGAGCAGTTTCAGTAAAAACGTAATTGCAGTTTGCAAAAATGTTATGCAGTCTTAATTACAAAGCCAAGGGAACCTAAAGTGAAGACATAAATCAAAGTAGGCAACTAACCCTAACTTTCAGTCAGCTGTTATCTCTTCAGTCACGTGCATAATAAATACACATTCCTTTATTTGTAATTAAATAACACACCCTGTTGAATTAGGTCAACATATAAAATTGTTCTCTGGTTTTGGTTGAACATTTCCAAAAGTAATAGTAACACATCAGTCCCCAAATGAAGTACGTTATTTTCTCCATAACAGTGCAGTTAATAAAATATTTGTTAGAACTCTCTTAAATTGGTTCTCTGACCATCTGTACCAAATAATTATCTGCTACTTCAAACCTACGGTAGCTCTGCATCCATGCCTTCATAGATACATGATGTTAGAAATTGGGTTACTGGTTGACTGGGGTTAAGCCCTGGTCAAGCAGCAACCACAATCCTAGTCAGGGTAAGGTACAGGCAAACCGTAAATGAACCTGTGCTCACCATCTGGTAGCTTGGATCAGAGTAGTCAGGCTTAACCTAGAGGCAATACCTAAAGTATTTGTGCAAAACTTCAAACAGTAAATCAGTAAAAACCACACAAAAAGGATCACAGGTTAAAAGAATAGAGCTTAGTTTAATAATAATAATAATAATAAAATAAAAACCACCAAGACCAAAACAACAAGAATCCAATGAGTAGAACTGAAGTTATTGAATTTTAAAGTTTCTATAGTGAGAAATGGTGTCACAAAGCGCTATAGGGAGTACTTAATCGTGCCAGACTGGGACAAAGTCACAAGTTCAGGCAGACTGCGATGGAGCGTGGGCCATAAGAAATGCTTATGACGATCAGGATGCGCAGTTGGTGTACATGGCATGTCACATGCACTCTACTTAGATATGGCAATGATTCCAGATCACTTTCTGCAGTGCTTAATTTGAGCTGGTGGTTGCAGCATCCAGGATAATGTGCTGCATGGATAAATACTTATAAGGTCCCACAGGCGAGACCGATTGCATTGCAAATGCTTTTTTTTAGCAGGGGGCGCGGTGTGCTTTACTAGACGAGTGCATTGCCGTGTGGTATCGTCACTAAGCAATGAACGGTCGATAACATTTCTAGCAGACATGATGGGTGTCTGCCAAACAGAACGATGGGTTCATGCACCTACAGCAGAAATCTGCATGCAATGTTCATGATGCACGTTCTATTCCGTGCTCAGATATCCAGCCTTACTGGGACAACATGAATACCAACCCTCTTAATTGTAGAAGCAGCCGATTCTATTGCGCATGTTTTTCCAGATTCTTTGTATTTAAGAGGATGAGTTTGATTATGGCGTATCAAGCTGCCCCAGTCACTGACAAACGTGGCTTAGTTTCCCTGTGCCTAATAATAAATGTGTCCATCTGCAATGCAACTGGTACTCATGTAAAGCGCTCCGATATACCTTCGGGTCGAGTTTGCGCTACATAAAACTGCAACAACCAAAAAATACTGCAGGGGGCTCATTATTTTGCCTGACACCACAGGTCGGCCGTCACTGGACGCAGCCTCTCTTAAACTGTTACTGGTATTACTGTGCTTGGAAACACTGGAGCTAAATAGTGCATATCTCAGAATGACAATCTGCAACACGTCTTTTAGAAGTTACTTTCAGCAGGCAGCCCAATGAGTAAATTGTGGGCCACTCTAACACAAAGCAGATACCTTGAATACACATACTGCGTCTGGCTAGAAAAGCAAGTGGAATTCAGTCAGTACCTCAGTTACGGGAGTATTGTTTCTTTGGCAACGCCCGTCTCCTGCCAACTGAAAAACTAAGATGGAACGATGTCGCCTCGCACCTTCAATAGTTGGCTTCAGGCTGCTTCACCAGTCAGCTGCGTGTTGTGTTACCGACTCGCATAACTCCCACGCCCCTCCTCTCCTCACTAAAGGGCCCTTGTGGCAGCGGGCTCGTCGTAAATACCTTTAATGGTCTCCTTACAGTACTTACTCACTGTCCGTTACTCGTGGTGGTCCGGGACACTGTACTGCCTCCCTTCATTAACTGATTAGGCCTGGGACTGGTGCTGCCTGCCCTCAACCACGTCGTCGGGCTGACGTGAATGACTCGTTGGGGGTGGATGTACTGCGGCGTAGCAATCTTAAAAAAATGTGCGCAAGCTGAAGCACCGCCGCTACCACCGCAGAACCAAAATTCAGCCCAATTAGTGTTCCGCCCGCCGGCAACATCGAACAAAGGGCCACCATCAACATAGCATATGAACAGTACTGCATATGAATATCATCTTGGTTCACTCAGTGTCACAGCAGCAACACTCTTCAATGGGACTCACTCGGGAGATGAGAAGAATACTCAGCGCTGACTCCGAGTTCAGTAGTGAGGTAAATATACCAATATCATCAAGGTAATATGTGACGTGCAGCAGATGTGTGTAGACCCGGCTCTGATAATTAAGTGCCGGTGCTAAGCACCGGAAAGCACCGGCACAAATTAAGCACTGTTTCTGAATATCCTGTTGCATTCTTGTTCCCTATATCCAGTGCTCTATCTACCCCAGCCGAATTCCTGTCCACAAGTGAAAACTTCTGTTACCTTCATTTTTCTCTTGTCTCTTTTTCGTCCCAACCCCTTTCTCCCTGGAGACTTTCAGAGTGACGCTAAGTTATCTATCCTTATTGTCATGCTGCTAGCTTCTAGAGGGTCTGGGGAACTTATCATCATGCAGACAAGTCGGCGTCATCAAGGTAAAACAACCTGGAGCACAGGTGAGTGCCTCATAACAGCAACCTCCATGGGTTCCTGATATACTTCCAAGAGATGTGTGATGAACAATTGCTTATATGTTTTGTAGAAACTGCCCGGGAATCCACCGAGACCCGGTGCCTTTGAGACATCCATAGCGTTTATTTCTTGGGTAATCTCATCTTCTGTAAAGGGTTCTGCTAAAAATTCCTAATGGGCCGATTTTAGCCATACCAAAGCTATTTCATCTAGATAACATTTATTGTCCATGGTATCAGCTGCTATTGTGTACAGTTCTGTGTAATAGGATAGTACCACTTTTTGTATGCCAGTATTGTCTGCTATGTGTTCACTGTTTGGGCCATGAAAGACTGAGATATAAGTTTGGCCTCTGGATTTCTGCATTAGTCGTGCCAGTGTATGTCCCACTCTCTACCCCTCCCCGTATTGCCTGGCGATTGCATACTTCCCCATATAGTGTGATTTGCCTTCAGCTGCTTCGTGGAATTCAGACAGTAGAGAACCTCGACTCTGTAAGCTAAACGGGTGATGTAGCAATCCTTCGTTACGATCTAACACTGACAATTGCACCTCCAACCGTGACCGTGTGCAACGCAGATCCTTGAGCATCCCGGCACACTTTGATATACATATCCCCCTTATGTATGCCTTGAAGGCCTTCCACAACCTGGCTTTAGTGTCCACGTTAATTTCAAAATACTCTATGATTGCCATGTGTAGTTCCAATTGGAACACTGCATCCCTAAGGGCCATGTCTGGGAATCTCCAATGTCGCTCCACCCCTTCTGCCCCTGTAATTCACAGCCGCAGCAGGACTGGTGCATGGTAGGAATTTGTGTATGGTAGATGTCGTATCGAGTCAAGCCATGGGATCATGTTGGGAGGAAAGAGCCAGTAACCCAGTCGAGCCCATGTATTATGTAGGATAGAATAGTGAGCATATGCTGTCAGGTGGGATAGTGGTGTCGCCAAACATCTGTCAAATGATATGTTTCCCTGAGGTCGGTCAGCACACGCCTGGCCCTGGGTTTTGCATCAGATGTGGCAGCAGTCAGGGCTTTAAGTGGGCCGGGTCTCACCGGGTCTGAGAACTGCAGTTTTTTTAAGAGGGCCTTGAAACTGGCTGTATCGGGCTCTGTTTTGTGCCCTGGCACAGGAGGTCAATTTTTTTTTTTCGGACTGCAGTGACAGCAGGCACATTGATGTGCACGTGGTGAGCGTTGTAGAGGAAGGGAAATCCTTTAAAGAGAGTCATTTTCTCTCTGGATTTCGCTTCTCTTTTTGAAACTCAGGAGCCGCAACATTGTCGTGGTGTCACCAGGGCTTTAAGTGGAAGTTTTTTCAATATTATATACAGGCCATAGTTGCTGCTTTTTTATCTTATTGTCGCGATCACCCGAAAATGGCCCAAAAACTACATTACCCAGAAGGCCCTGGGGCGAGCAGGAAGGACTCGCAGCAATCCAATACGTATAAAAGGCCGCCTCCCCCACTAGGAGGCGCTTGACAATTCGTAGTGTAAGCACAGTTACGAGTAGAAGTGAGAACAATCCCGTAGAACGCCGATAGTGCGACTCTACTCGTCGTCAGCCGACTTTGACACCGGACATCCTTTTTTGGTATCCTGTTTTTCCCCCGAGTCTGAGACCACGAAGTCAGCCGACGGGACCCCGCCAGACTCCTACGTTCGTCGAGAGATCCCCAGGTAACCCGCGCTGAGACGCTGAAGAGAAGGGCGGAGACTCGTCAGTTGCAAACGCTCTCGCTGTGACGGAACAGCGGTCGAGCGCTACGGGAAAGCCCTAAAGCTTCTCGAGAGACTCGTCAGTTGTAAACGCTCTCGCTGTGATGGAACAGCGGTCGAGCACTACGGGGAAGCCCTAAAGCTTCTCGATATTTGGGCGCCCCCGCCGTGAGATGGCGGGCGGGCGTATTTGAACCCCACCGTGAGAGAGTGCGCGGGCACTATTGAAAACAGCGCTAGTCCTTCCCTGAACAGAGCACGCTCTCGCTGTGACTGAACAGCGGTGGAGTGCTCGGGGGGGGGAGAACCTTCACTCACAGAAACCAGGAAAGAGGCAAGACGCAGGATTGTAGGGGCCCAGAAAGAGCCCTCCCTTGCCCTCTCTCCTCTCCAACCTTTTCACAACACAAGGCAGCAACCTACCTTATTCTTTTCCGGCTCGTAAACGATGGGTGAAGGTAGAGGTGCGCACAGGCCCCTCCAGTACAGCAGATCCTGACTACTCGCCGATGGGTGAGAAATAAGCCTCCTTGCTGCTGAATTAAAGGCTTGAACCACCGTGAGTACCGGGCTATGGGGTTTCGGGCATATGATTGCCAGTATAGGGCCACTCTTTGATAGAAGTCTATTTTCTTGTCCGTAGGGCCTTACCTGGGAAACCTTCTTGAGCCAATCTTGATCTGCCGTCCCCCAGACAACTTCCTATACCTCCATCACCTTCTGTTTCCTTTTCTTCCCCCCTGTTTTTTCCCCCGCCTGCTCCCGTACATTGCGCAGACCTTCTGGTCGCAGTGAGCGTTAGCGGAAGAGGGAAGGAAAGGGATAGGCAACTCGTTCGTCGTTCCTGCTGGCCGGCTCAGGTTAGTGGTTTGGGTATATCTTACTACTGACGCTCTGACCCAATTGTGACAGATTGTCAAGCCCAAGATTGTATCCCAGCCTGAACGATGGATACGAATGTTGTTCTATCGTCCCTTGTGGAGAGCCTTGTGGCTCTTCAGGCAGAGGTACAGGCCTCCCGCTCTGAAAACAGAGAACTCAAAAACGAACTGGGTACCCTTCGCCGAGAAGTAGCAGGATTATCCCGTCAAGGGAGACCTGAAGCTAGGGGAGCGTTCATTAAAGAATGGACGCTTCCTCCTCCTGGTATCGCGCAAAAACCTGGCCAGTTAAAAGGGAATGGAGTATTTTCCCCGCAGAGCGCGGTGCCCGTCACTGATACTGTCCCCATGGTACATGTGGTACAGAACACCAGTATACCCCTGGCACCCCCCGAAAGGTTCTACGGAGAACCGAAGAAATTTGAGACATTCCTAAATCAATGCCGGTTGCACTTCCTCTGTAAACCTGCGGTTTTCCAGGATGAAGCGGCTAAAACCGCGTTCATGATGTCCTATATGGGCGGGAATGCAGCCAGTGGACCATCCCCCTTATGGAAAGAAATGACCCTCTGCTACATAAATTTTCGGATTTTTGTGCAGAAATGAGGAAGCTATTCGACCGAAAATCACATATGTTGACTCTGGACCGGGAATTGATGTCGCTGAAGCAGGGATCACAAGATCTCCTTACCAACATCACCTCGTTCAACTGCCTGGTGGTGGAGACAGAATGGCCACAGGAAAAGTGCACCTCCCTTTTTTATCAGGGGTTGAGAGGGGAGTTAAACGACGTTCTTTCACAAGTGGTGCAACTTCCTCCGACGTGCGAGGAATTCATAGCTCTTACGGTCCAATTGGAACACCGTCTTCTGGAAAGGAAGGGAGATAGATCACGAGGAGAAAACTGCTTCCCATACGTTCGTCCTAAAGTAACCCCGGTCGACTCAACTAAAAACAATGATACTTCCGAGCCTATGCAGATCGGAGGAAAAAAAGGACCCTTAACGTACGAAGAACGAGAAAGACGTCGGAACATGAAACTATGTCTATACTGTCGGAAGAGAGGGCCCTTCATAAGGGAATGCCGATCCAGGACCCGACTCCCGGAGAAAACGGGCAACGTGAGAATGCAGGTATCATCGGTGCATCACGAGGAGACATCGTGTAGTGCAAACACTGGGTAGGCAGGGAGGTCTGTTCTTTTGTATTTGGTCGCTTCCACCAATGCCAAGTGCGTGGGACCATGCATATCCTTTTTGTGTTTCTGGGTCCTTCACACACCCTAAATCGTTGTTGTATAGCCCCCCCAGGGAATGGGTTTAATCAGTCATCTGGTGCTGCAGATAGTGCTAAGTGGGAGGGGGGTTAGGCGAGGTCCGCACCATGCCTCCTGAGCCTACTCTTCTTGCTCTAACATGGCTGCGAGTGCTGGACGGCAATGAAAGGCACAGTGTCCCAGCCGGAAGATGCATATCAGTGGCTGGGGTTACGAGGGAGGGGGGGATCGCTGACCCAAGATGCCCCAGCATGGCCCGATGGCCGGTCTCACAGGCTCCCCCATGGACCCTCTCACCAAGGGGCCTCCGGGGGAATGCTGGACGGTCTTACCTCAAGTCAGCGACACCCTCAACCATCTGTGTCTCCTCCTGGTGTTTCCGGCATCAGCTCCGGCACATAGGCGTCATCCTCGGGGGCGCTCCGACACCTATGCCCCATGCAACAACCAGCACAGAGGCACGGTAGTGCAGCCCAGCCGTGCAGTTAGTCCTTACCGGGCGATCGTGGGATCATGCCACCTCCTGGCTCCTCTCAGGTCTGAGGGCCCGATGACATCAGCAGTCTCCGCGATGGGTTCCCGCAACGGTGGGGTAATGTTTCAGGGCCATATCGGTTTCGCATTTATTAAAGCACAAGCCCACATCTCCGCTGCCACTTTTATAATTATAGTGGCCACCCAAATGGCCAGGATCTCAGGGAGTTCGGCAGAGCTCCAGAGCTACACGGTCATCTTGGTTGTCAGCTTGTTCACAACCTGTGACAACAATGCTCATAACCGGTCTTTAGTCGGTGCTTTGATATTGAGAAATTCAGACAAGGTTGATAGGGTGGTAGAGGACATGCTTCAGACAAACAATGGGAAACATATTATGTGAGAGTGGGTATTCAAGCATCCTGCTGTCCTAGAAAATGCTTTAAAGATGGAAAAATCTAAAACCGAAAAAATGTAAACCCTCCTCTTGGAAGAGAGGCAAGAGGATGTGCAGAGAATTCATACCTCTTTTTATAGTAGGTTGACTGATCTCCTAGCCCAGAATAAAAGCCCCGCTAGGGATAAAGAGGTGGCCTGGTAAAATAAAGCATGTAGGGCAGCTAAAGGGGATCTGGTGAGGGCAATCAAATTAAAATGTAGAGACGCCTGGGTAAAACATAGAACTGTTTATAGGAGTGAATTAAATAAAGCAAAAAGAGAGTGGGAAAGCAAACTGTGGGACAACATGTACACTGCTATGATAACAAAGGACACCAGATCCTTTTGGAAAATCACCTTGGATAGTGCCACTGGCACCAAAAGGAATATAGATTTCTTTTTACATTTTTTTATCCAACCCCAGGAATGGGTCTCTTACTTTGGTAACATATACTCATGTGTAGATGCATTAGATAGGGGAAGCTTGGTCCTTTTGCTTAATGTTGGGACGGTCAGTATTAGTAGCATGAAATTTGAGCTCAGTGAAAATGTGGCTGCTATAAAATTGTATCATGCCTCCAAAGCACTTGGGTCAGACATGTTACCCAATTACTTATATCTGGCTGCCCCTGAAGTGTGGGGCCCTTGCATAAATCTACTCTCAAATGCCATGCTACAGGGAATGGATTTCTCTCCATCTTGGAGGTCTACAGATATTATTCGGATTTTAAAAAATAGTCCACGTTATGAACCTGCTAACTAAAGACCAATCACCTTGATTGGTGCACTTCAAAAAGAATTCAGAAAATATTGGCCCATTTAAAATCATGGATAAAAAATAACAATATATTATCAGATTTTCAGGCAGGTTTCCACAGTAACATCAGTACTACAGACCAAGTTTTTTGGTTTAATTGTATATTCTGGAATGTTGCAGTGATTGGCGGAGGCAAACGATATGCAGCCTTTGACGATTTACGTACTGCATTTGATTTAGTACCTAGGGATACCTTATGGAGGGTGCTCCCAAAAATGGGCATACCTAAAAATATGGATATTCTTATGCGCCCTTATTTCGACAACAGTGCTAAGGGAGAGATGGTGGAGCAGGGAGAGTTGATGTATTCTTTTAAAATAGATCGTGGTGTTAGACAGGGTTGTGTCCTTGTACCAACCTTGTTCTCTCTGTTTATAAATGGGGTTGTAGATCATTTGGCAAGGGCGGGTTGTGACTTGACAAAGGTGAGGGGACGATGGGTACCTGCCTTACTTTTGCAGATGACACGCTCTTGCTAATGAAATCCCCCTGGGCTGTAGCAGTTTCTTAATGAGTTTACTACATTTTGTGGGAAACGTAGGCTTGGACTAAACAGCACAAAAACAAAGTTCATGGTTTTTGGCTCTTCCCATCAAAGGACAATAGGTAGACTGCAGATGCATGTAGGATCAAACCAAATTAAGCAAGTAACTAGCTTTGATTACTTAGGTGTTAGATTATCGTCTAACCTTAATTCGGATTTACAAATCCAAAAAGCATACCAAATTGCCAATATAGTGAAACTGCAAAAAACTTCCTTTTCGAAGAGAGTGGCCCCAGCTCTTGTGATATACAATGTGAAGGTATTAGGAGTCGTTCTATATGGCTCGGAAATTTGGGGTTGTTCAAATATTAAACTACTGGAAACAGCCAAACATAAGCTCCTAAGATCTATACTGGCCTTACCAGCGAGTACTCTACTGGCTCCAGTTTTCTTTGACTTGGCACAGGCTTTGGTCTTCTCCACCCCTTGAACCTTATTGGGCGGCCCTAAGAGAGTTATTGTCGCCAGGGAAAGCTACGAGAATACCGTGGCTAAAATTTGTGAAAAATGTTTTGGATAGACTGCGCTTGAAGCGCAGATGATTTGTTGTTGATATCCTAAACCAGCTTAAAAATAATTTATTGGGAAGACATGGCAGTCCTAAGGGCTACCAGAATTACTGGCAGTTTAACTGGGGATGTTTTGGATTATAAAGATATGAGCCCACTATAGATGAAATAGTACTGATGAGAAAATGGTGACTTTATATACAGTTTAGATACAAGTTTTTACCACCTGTGGTTTTCTGTAGTAAGTGGGTAGAAGTAGAAAACAAAGATGATCTATGCCCAGCTTGTATGGGGGCCAAGAAACGTCAATCCATATTCTATTCATTTGCCCAGCCAATGTTAACCCAAACAATTATTGGATATTGACAATCTGTAGGTCGCTGGGAACCAGAGGTCATCTAGAGGCCTTTAGGATACTGAGCAAAGACACAACTCATGTAATAGTGTTTGCTCTTGCAAAATTCCTAGAGTTTGTTTGGATATGGTATACCAAATGCTTAGGAGCAAAAGATGTTTCATGTACTAAATTCAATTTAGGCCTGTATTTTCTTTCTCTTAATGGATTTTGCTCTCATGAAATGGCTTCATACATTTGCAATGTGAGATGAAACTATGCTTCATAGAAAGAGTTCCCATGCACATACTAGGATTATCCACAACTGTTTCATTACTTTGGGAACATCTGCAGTGGGAAACTGTCCTCTTGAACTCACTCATGGGCCTTTGCTGAAAGACTATTTTTAACAACTTTACGTTTTGAATGGTTCAACAGCTTACGTGACCACTCTTTGGCATAAAATTTGTCTTCTTCATGCTGCATGTAAATCACCCTATAAAGACTGACCAATGGGGGGGCGTGGCTAACCGCCGAATATGGCGGACGCAGTCTGAGCGAGTCTGAGCCTGTACTGGAATATCCTGTTGATTTGCCATCTCCTGCAGCCCAACGACACCAACCTGCAGCTGTGGCAGATTGGTGTGTTAATGTACACCGAGAATGCGGTCCCTAGCGAGGCTCTAATCACTGAGGAGAACAAAACCCGGTGTGCGACCTACCCGGCAGCTGCGTATGATGGCGCTGGGGCAGCAGTGAAACCTGAAAGTCTGGCAGTGGCCAGCTACTGAGCGTCTATCCCCGCATGAGGAGCTCGGAATGCGGGGACATCCAGGCTCCGGCTATTACAGAGCCCACAACCTGGCGGTAGGGGTGCAACAGCTCCGAGTGAAAGGAAAGACCGCGGCGATATCGCTTCCCTTGCGGCCTCCCCTAACAGAGATCGGCGATCGGCAGGCAAGGCAGGGCGCTTCTGAAGCCACGCACACGCCCGGCCTTGCGGCCTGTATGATATGCCGCTGGAAGTTTGTACGGGTGTGTCTACCGCAGAGTGCGCCCGACCGAAGGCACAAGAGTGACAGCGTGGGACCACTGGGGGGAGCGCCTGTGAGTTGCCACCCCATGAGACCCTCACCAGAGACTTGCCCTGTCTATGCCCGGCAGAGGGGTGGGCTCCGGGTCTTCCGTTGTGTCCCCGACCCACTGAGGGTTCTGAACTGCGGAGCGGTAGGGTGGAACTGGACTGCTGAACACTTAGCAGTCCCAGAGTGGCCTGTTGCCACAGAGGCAAGAGTCCTGACGAGAAATGGGTGTCTGGAGTGGCAACTACGTCGAAGGAGACAAGTGCGAGGGAGGAGCCGGGGCCGATAATCAGCCTGTGACCCGCGGCCGTGCACAAGAAAGCACCCGATCCCAGCGGCTGGTGCAGCGACACACGGAACATCACGCAGCTCACTGCAGGTCTGGACTCGGAGCGGTGAGTCCTGTAGTTTGCCGGTGACCCGCAGCCACGTACGAGGAAACCCCCGATCTCGGCAGCTGGTGCAGCGCCGCACAGAAAATCACACATCTCACCGCAAGTCCGGACGCGGAGCGGGTGAGTCCTATAGTTTGGCAGTGACCCACAGCCACATACGAGAAAGCCCCCTATCTCAGCGGCTGGTGCAGCGCTCCACAGAACATTGCGCAGCTCACCGCAAGTAAGGATGCTGAGCGGGCGAGTTGCCAACCTACATCAGCGGCCCTTCCCAGTTGGCTGATTTTGTCTTCCGCTCCACAAGGGAGGTGAGACTTGGGCGTGGTACGCAGACCCTAACCGCTTGTACAGACGGACGAATTGCAGCCCCTTAATCTGCGCAATGAAATGAGACCCATTCGAGCATGGGACTGCTGCAGTCGCGGTCCTGCTCTGAGTCTCTCCTCTCTCCCCCGATGGTTGGGGGCTAACAGGGCGGTACAACTATCACCGCGGGTGGCACCCCACTGGGCGCTGGAGCGGTAATTCACTACCACATTACTGAGACTCTTCACAGACTCACCAACCGTTAAATAATGTGCAGTAGTGGAAGCGCAAAGAACAATATAACAGTTATTAAACCGCCGCACACGGTGGGGCTCCCTCGCCTGGAGAGTGGGCACAGATCCTTGAACGGGCATCCGGAAGGTCACACAACCTACAGAACACTTAATCTCACTAAAAGAGATGCCATAAAGACAGGAAACCTGAAGTGCGGCCCGATAGAACAGAACACTAGACTGCAGCCCAGAAGAGAAACCTCAGGATGTCTCCATCATCTACCTGTGGATGAGGAGGTTCCACCAGGGCCACCCCCCCGCCGGGGCCCACTATAGTGAAACGTTGCATCACCCCTTTCCCCAGTGAAACAAGCCTCGATCTTTGTGGGGAAGCGAAAATAACTATAAATGCTGAGGCTTTGCACATACTCCACATTGGTGCACCGGCGCTAGAATAAAAATTACTGAACATTGCGAAGGTAACGCCATAGAACTGCCATTGCCTCTCACTGGAGTTGTTCCCCTAATCCACACGGGAAACGTGGAGAACCCCTTGACTAGGCCTGCTTCCCTAGGAGATAGTCACCATGCATGCCTTCCTATCAATGAATGAGTAGTGCCTCGACCTAATGGTGAACCCCAGTAAACTAGGATTAACCGGAAACTGATCCCCCTCCAATCGACAACTGGCGGGTGGCTGCACAGTGGTGAGGGTCCCCCCTCCCCCTTTATCCCCTTCCCACTTCTTCTGGCGAGCTATGGACAGTTCAGTGGACTCTTTACTCTGAGATAAGTTAATTGATTGGAAATAACTGTCATCCTCGCCTCACTATCAATAACAGGAGATGCAGCTCACATTGCTGACCAAAAGCGCTCAACACATGCAGTTGAACTACCCACATTGATGTGGTAGCATACAACCAAGAGAACAGCGCAGTGCATGCACTACTGATTGGAGGTGCGTGGCTCACACCTGTGTCACCATTCCCATTCAATCGTGTTTGAGTGGTGGTTCTCCTGCGACAGTCCTTCTAATACGCAACCTGTGAGGATAGTGAGGTGATCACATACAGCATTAACATGTAGTGTCCGAAGGGAAAGAACCAGGAAACAAACATGAATGTCACGCAACCCGTGGAGGACCCAGATCACATGACAATCCCTATGTCACTTAACTGTGTACCGCCAACTAATGAAGGGACCCCTGCGGACAAACTAGCTTTGATACTGCAGGAGGTCAGGGAATCGCGGAAAGCCATTGAACAGCAAGTAGGCGCTCTCACGACTGGGCTTACCCTCCTCAAAGAGGACCATGTCAAACTAGTGGACAAAGTGAAGGCGCATACCATTACCCTGGACGAAGTAGTACTGCAACAGAAAGATAATGTGATGAAGATACAGCACTTACAGAAGCAAGTCTCCGGCCTCCAAGACCGAATTGAAGATGCGGAAGGAAGGGCCAGGCGTAACAATGTATGGGTCATAGGCCTTCCAGAACGAAGCGAGGGACCGGATGCTGCCTGTTACATGGAGCAATGGTTCAAAGACAATGTAGCGCCTGAAGGACTGTCGAGCTATTTCTGCGTAGAAAGAGCTCACAGGATTCCCACTGGGAGACCCAAAGCAGGAGCTCTGCCCCGCCCGTTAATCGCCAGGATCCTGAATTACAGGGATCGGGACTCTTTACTCCAGAAGGCACGAGAGCGGTTTCAAATTTGATTTGAGAGCTGTCGAATATCGCTGTATTAGAACTATACGCTTATGGTGCAACGACAGCGGTCCTCCTTCATGGCTGTCAAGAAGAAACTGAAAGGCATGCAGCTGAAATATGCATTGTTATTCCTGGCGAGGCTGATAATCATACACGATCATAAGACGTATTTCTTTGAGAGCCCCGAAGATGTTGAGGAATGGATCGAGGTAATAGATCCAACCGCTCTAGCAGGATCTGAATCCCATAGCATACCCAGCAGCCCAGGACGTGCAAACGACAGACGACCTCGCCGCACAGTGAAATCAATCCGCAAATGCAAGGCCCGATGCAACAACAAGTATAACAGACTAAGGAACAAGCACTCGAAGCGGCATCCACGTTTCGAGACTGTGCTCTTCTTATGGCCTTGGCCTCCTCAGAGGACAACACAAATAGATCAGACTCTGAAAGCAGCATGAACTTATTCCCTAGTGTGACACCACAGACAGCAGATGGCCTACTGGACTAAGAGGGCTGCAGTTTAATCCTGATGACTCGGACAAGCCCTTGCTTGATGGCAGTCATGTCAAAGTTGGAACTAAACCTTATATAGTTTTTCTATGTGATTTTTATAAATGGCGTTACTCTAGAATGATTGCTAGTCCCGGGCTTCTTATCCGGGGCTCAAACAAGAGAATTTTTAGCACCATGGTGGGGATTGGCAATGTTCCCCTATTAGCGAATGCACTATGTACAAACGGTACAGCTACACGTGTTGTGGTTTTTTATCTGACCCGGTATAGTTTTCCAACCAAGCCTAACATTAACAGTTTGGGAAGGGTGGGTAGTGTTTCCGGCCCACATTGCCTATCTGACTGGGACGTTGGCCTTCCTCTGTTGTCTGAAATGTCCCTCTTAACCAACACACTGAGACACACATGTTTGACACCTACAAATTGATTACGTGGAATGTTCGGGGTATAGGCTCTGTACTGATGCGCCACAGGGTGCATGCCCAGTTACTCAGGCGCAAAGCCCAGAAATGCATTCTTTTAGGAATCCCATCTCAGAGTCGGAAGCAGTGAAAATGAGGAAAAAATGGAAAGGACAAATTTTCACCACTAATTACTCTCTCAACAATATGGCTAACACATGGGGTACAGTTTATTGGACTGGAGCGCCGAGTTGACCCACAGGGCAGATACATACTACTACATGGGACACTAGACGGCATGCTCATTATATTGGGTAATATCTACGCCCCAAACTTTGATCAGGATAAATTATTTGCAGGACTGTACCCAATACTCACGGGCTGGGAAATGTACCCATGGCTCATAGGAGGAGACTGCAATGCAGTCATGGATGTGGCATTAGACCAATCACACCCTCCCATATGTGGAACAGGGTCGGCCAAACAAGCTAGAGCTCTATGTGGGTGGGCTACTGAATGGGACCTAAGTGATGTATGGAGGCTGAAATACCCGACGCACAAGGAATATTCCTTTTACTCCCCGGTCCATTTATTGCACACAAGAATGAACAGAATCTTCTGCTCACGAAGGGTAGCTGCTTGTATAACACAGACACCACATATCTAGCAAAGACATTTTCAGATCACAATCCCTTAGAGATCACCTTTTCAGTAAGCGGGGAAAACTCTGGTCACTTTAATTCATGCTTAGCTCAACAGAATATTTATTACTGCCCAACCGTTTGCTGTTGCACTTTATATTTCTTATGGATATCCTGGATTGTGATTCTCTTGTTTTAACATGAAGCATTATTATTGTTTTTTTTTTTTTAAACTGACACTGGTCGGATTTTTTCAGTCTGGATAGAGCCCCGCGCCTGTTCTCCTCGGCGGGAGAGGAGGATAGCGATGAGACCTCGTCTAAGGGAGACTCCATCACGCTACCTCAAGTCACCCCCCCAGACAGCGGATCTCATAACTTGATGAGCACACATGACAGCTCAGGGGAGGCTACCACTGAGATGCTATCCACAGGCTCCCGCAGCAAATAGGCACAGGGTAGCCCTAGTAACAGCCATTCGGGTCCTCCTACAAAGCTACAGGTCTCCCATGGTACACACGCAACATCGTCCCGACACCACTCGGGATCAGACGACGCACACTGATCCTTCACACGCCCGTCCACGGACCACCCTCGCACGCACACACCACCACCCCTTGGTTATATTTGGTTTGACGCTCTCTTCCTCCAGGAGAGCCAGTTTGGACGTATCGCTCCCAGCGATAGGTCCCCAGTATTGGGACTGTTCCCCGACCCCAGTTCTCAGTTCACCCTCCCCATGTGCCATGACCTCTTGTTATCTCCCATGTAAAGGGCGGAGGCGCGCATCCACAGCTCCACACAACTTTGCAGATGACACCCATGAGCAAGGGATGGGTGGCTCCACACCTCCAGAGACCCAACGCTACCACGGCACAATGTCTTACCTATTAGGGCACACGCGGGTTTCCAGTTTCTAACCCTAAATGTAAGGGGAATGCACACAGCCAGGAAACGCTATGCGATATTTGCGTATATCAAGCCACAACAAGCGCAGATCATATCCCTACAAGAGACCCACCTCATTCAGGAGGAATTGCATAAACTCCAGAAGAAATGGTGAGGTACATTCTGTGCCACAACCTACTCCGCCTTCGCGAGAGGCGCGCTAGTCTGGATTCGGCCTGGAGTGCCCTTTCGCGAAACCGGCAGGAAGGTGGACCCCAAGGGACGCTACGCGCTACTAGAGAGATTACTAGATGGGCAGCCCATCCTCGTGGGTAGCATCTACGCCCCCAACGTAGACCAGGCACCATTTGGGGGGACCCTAACAAGCTCCCTGGCAAGGTTCACATCTTCCCTGTGGATACCTGGAGGAGATTACAATTGCTCCCTAGATCTTGCACTAGATAGATCCTACCCCCCACTACACACTCCCCAGCCCACGCACACACAGCCGCACTCAGTGCCTGGGCTCTCCACTGGGCCTTAACGGACGCATGGCGGCATACACACCCGACCACCAAAATATATTAGTTTCATTCTATACCCCATAACTTGTGAGTTCGCTTAGACCGCTTCATGTGCACACAATCTATCCTCCCACACATTAGGCACTCGAACTACTTGGGCAGGGTCATATCGGATCACGACATGCATGTCATGTCTATTGCATGGCACCCGCCCATACCACCGATCCCTACCTGGTGCCTTCCCAAGGATTGCCTTATCGACCCGGTGTTTCAACACGAGCAGTCAGAAACCATTCAACACTACTTTGCTGAAAATACAGGCACTACACCAGCTAGGTCACTAGAATAGGACGCCTTTAAAGTAGTCTTATGGGGAGCATGCATCCGGCAAATTACAGGAGCGAAACAAACACTAGAGAGGGCGGTACAAACCACAGAACAACAAGTGGGGCAGTTATCTAAGGCAGCGGATCAACGGGTACTCCCCCCCGCAAAACTGGCGGAGGCCAAAATCAAATATGAGGAGGCGTGTGCCGACCTACGAAGATATAATTTTCGCACATACACCACTAGAGTCCACAATGAAGGGAACTGCGCCGGCACCCTGCTAGCTTGGCTCATTCGACAGGACACGCACACACAACCGATCACCGGCATTCGCACTGCCGATGGGGAGGTGGTCTACACGCAAGCTGACATTCCATCAGACTTCCACGAATACTGCACCATACTATACAAGGAGCCGACCCGGAACAGGGGGGAACATATACTAACCACGGACACCATAGCCCAAATCACAGACGAGGAGCGAATGACATTAGACGCTATACTAACAACGGCTGAGATCAAATCCGCCATTCGGCACCTAGCCAAAAACAAAGCTCCGGGACATGACGGTTTCCCGGTAGAATTATACTTTCTCTCAGCAGCTGGTCCAGCAGCTCGGCGCGGTCTTTCATGAGGCATTAGAGTCGGGACTACTCCCTCAATCTATGCGGGAATCTGTGCTGGTAATGTTCCCCAAACCCAATCGGGATCCTCTGCTCCAGGCCTCCTATCGTCCTATCACCCTCCTGACCACGGATTGCAAAATTCTAGGGAGGATCCTAGCAGACAGACTCACAGAGGTACTCCCCAGACTGATACACTTGGACCAGAGTGGATTTGTCCCTGGGAGAAACACCTCCCAAAATATACGTCGGCTGTTCCAGATCCAGGACGGGGTGCAGGGCAGGTTCCCACATGAGGGCGTGCCTTGTGCTGGATCTCGAGAAGGCGTTCGACACCCTGGCATGGCAATATCTATTTGAGGTGCTCCGGAAGATGGGCATAGGGCCTCAATTCATAGCATACACCCGGCTATTGTACACCGACCTCACCACGTGGGTCAGAATAGGTCGCTACATTTCCTCCCCTATTCTGATCATGCACGGCACACACCAGGGTTGTCCCCTATCCCCTGTCATATTTGCCATTGCCATGGAGCCACTGGCAGCACGACAACGAGAGGTGGGCGAGCACTGGGGCATCCCGCTGGGGGGCCGCACCCATTGCGTCTCCCTCTATGCGGATGATCTCCTCATTTATGTCAGAAACATCACAGCAGACCTCACCACCCTCTGGACTGCGCTCACAGATTTCAAGAGGGCCGCAGGGTTGCGGGTGAACTGGGAGAAATCCTCTATCTATCCCCTACACCTGAATACTCCACACAAGGAAATTCGGCTGGGAAATGCCTCACTGGCGTGGACGGAGGACGCCCCACGCTACTTAGGGGTCAGACTCTACCATGAGCCCCGGGACCTCCTGGAAGGCAACCACTACCGAGCCCTCCGAGGACATAAAAGCCAAATCAGTTTCTGGCAGACCTTACCCTTGGCTCCCATTGGGAGGGTAGACTCATCCAGAATGATCATGGTTAAGCCTGGGCAAAGCACTACGCAAGGCTCGCGTAGTTTGCGAAGTTTGCTCTACTTCGCACTACGCAAATTGCACGAAGCACAGTGCAAACACGTGTAGTGTAGCGTAGTGCAGTGGTCATTTTTTGATTGCTCGCGGTCCTCAACGTCAAGTTGGCGACCGCGAGCAAGCAAAATGACATCCCGGCGAGACTTTTTCCTCGTTCGCGATCAACAACATCAAGTTGCCGATCGCGAGCGTGGAAAATAAACCACCCGGAGAGATTCTCAACGCGGGGAGGTCAGGTTTCTCATTGCGAGTGGTCACGTTTGCTCGCGACCGCTCGCGATGAGAAACTACCAGTCTGCGTTGAGAAAGCTGCCGCTCGAGTAAAAATCTACTCGAGCTGCAGAAAACTACAGCTCGCACTGTGCAAGATGCCGTTTTCAATGATTGCACAGTGCCGGATGCTTGTCAGGGTACTACGCAGTTCGCGAAGTGCTACGCGTAGCTTGCGTAGTGCGAAGTGCACTCTGCGTAGCTACGCGTAGCGCTACTTCGCGAACTACGCCCAGGGTTAATCATGGTGCCCCGGCTTCTTTACTACTTTGCTAATGTCCCGGTCATTCCACCGCGGCCTTTTTTCCGAGAACTAAATTCATTACTAATCTCCCTGATATGGGGGATGGGCCGATGCAGGGTAGCCTTATCGGCCTTTCAGCTGTCACGTGATAAGGGAGGGATGGGCACCCCGTCATTTGAAAAATGTACAAATGTTCAGTTTAACGTGCTACACCGCGCATAACTCACACCGGCTCGGCTTAAACGCTTTTACCCGTCATCACACTTTGAATGCCACCGCTGCCTCACCCCGGACGCCCCATTTATACACATGTTTTGGATATGCCCCGTGATTCAAACCCTCTGGATGACGGTACACACCACACTACAAGCAGTCACAGGTCTCTCAGATTTCCACACATGGGAGGCATGCGCCCTGGGTATATTTAAGCGCAACAAGCGAAAGAGAGTAGAGACCAAATTTGCTTTACTGGACGTCCTTCTAGCGAAGCGTAGTATAGCAATGCACTGTCGCGTACCGGATGGCCCCCCAGTGGCAGCATGGTGGGGGGCAGTAAAGAAATGGGCCACGGCCGAAGAAGATCTCATCCGCCAGGAGGAAGCCCAGGGCATACGGCGGCATCCTATTTCATTAGAATGGGCGATGCTCCTACATGACTTCAAGCGAGCACACACGACTGGCGCAGAACCCCCGCCTGACACCCAAACGGAACCAGGACCAAGAGCATACTGATCCACCCACAATCCCCTCCCCCCCTTCACACTGGCTCACCCCCTAGGACACCATCATGGTACCACACCGTCAGTCATGGTAGAAAACAGTGCCCGTAGATAGCAAAACAACACGGAGCTGCGCTTCACTTGCCCCCACCTCATGCGACCCCCCCCCAGATCCCTCACTTCCTGAGTTACGAATCCCCAAGTTCAGTTTAGAACCTGGATTGCCATTTAGCGATACCCTCTGCAGGGAACAATGGACTAGTGCCTGTCATACGGGTATGGGAGACACAGCAACCTTACCAACGGCCGCTTCTACTGGGTCTCCGGCATCTCTGGAGGTAGTAGAGATGCTACCCCCATTAATTAATTAATTGATTAAGTGACACGCTGCTCTTTAACACAGTAATGTTGATATCGATTGTATCGCTACAGCGGATGAGTCTGACTATTGTATAAACCAAAGGAAATGATGAACGGAGTGTTGAACATTGCAAGCACTCACCCCCAGTCAACTGATCTGGGTTTAATCCATCACCGTTCTTTAGCCCACTCTGCCACCCCAGTTCAGACATGGCCATATGCAAATCAGTCTGACCCTGTGCCTCATGGGAACAGTCCAGCCCGAACTGCCAAGCCATGTCTTCCCTGGACCGGAAACAAGCTTCCTAGGACCGGTTTCTGGCATTTCAGCCGTCTTCAGTCAGGCTTGCTTGAATCCAGTGGCAAAGTAAGCAAGGGACTAACGTCTGAGCATACCCTGCCAACTTATGGCGAACAAAGCAAAAACCAAAGGAAATGATGGACGGAGTGTTGAACATTGCAAGCACTCACCCCCAGTCAACTGATCTGGGTTTAATCCACCACCGTTCTTTAGCCCACTCTGCCACCCCAGTTCAGACATGGCCATATGCAAATCAGTTTGACCCTGTGCCTCATGGGAACAGTCCAGCCCGAACTGCCAAGCCATGTCTTCCCTGGACCGGAAACAAGCTTCCTAGAACCGGTTTCTGGCATTTCAGCCGTCTTCAACCAGGCTTGCTTGAATCCAGTGTCAAAGTGAGCAAGGGACTCACGTCTGAGCATACCCTGCCAACTTATGGCGAACAAAGCAAAACCAAAGGAAATGATGGACGGAGTGTTGAACATTGCAAGCACTCACCCCCAGTCAACTGATCTGGGTTTAATCCACCACCGTTCTTTAGCCCACTCTGCCACCCCAGTTCAGACATGGCCATATGCAAATCAGTTTGACCCTGTGCCTCATGGGAACAGTCCAGCCTGAACTGCCAAGCCATGTCTTCCCCGGGGAAGACATGGCTTGGCAGTTCAGGCTGGACTGTTCTTTTTCCTCACGCTGTTTCGCTTCCTGTGCTTTCACATGGTCCTTTTTCCGTTGTTCTTTGTCACTCAGCGCATTTTCACGTTTCTCGCGCTCACGCACTTCTTTCACCCACAATCGTATACATTCAAACATGTCTTGTCTCGCACGCCTCTTACATATACACTGCTCCACATACTCAATCTTACGCATATCAAACGATCCATACAAAGGCCATCGCAACTCAAGATCCTTCTTGGTATATTTCCTCCACAATGTGCTGTAAATTATAGGGGGAAGACCGTGCTTCACGGACATATCCCTATTAGGAGTCCCCTCTGGGGGGGCAGGTTCAGATTCCTCAAGACTTAACCGGTTTCCAAAACAGCAGCACCACTTACGGAGCGCGCTCAAAGCAGGCATGTTCAAGAATAGTGCAAAATATGCAATATTATCAAAAAGTGGCACTTAAACGTTGCACCGTTCAAATTCAAACAACCCCGGAGAAATATCTCCACATTACCTGCCTATATGTGTTGCAACGCATATATTTTCACATTATTCATTTCAAAATATGACCGGTCATCACAAATCAAATCAAATAGCCACGACAAGCGTATCCTAAAACTGCCTTGCCAACCCAGGCTTCAAAAGCTCGCAGCAAGTACCGTACAACGGTTCTTACCAATCAAGAGCGTCCAGATTCCAACTGCCAAGTTCCAAATTCGCCCAAACGGCTATTGCACGGCAAAACCGACAGAAGGGGTCTCAGTCGAGGACCGGCGCCACCCAGATGGTCAGCTCGGAAGGGAAGGAAGAAAGCCTCGGGATGCCAGGACTAAAGACGCTGCTGGCAGTGATTACATCCCCGGCAAGGTTCCATTCCTTCGTCACGACCAATCCTTCGAGTATCCGAGTCGCCGATGAGCCCCACGTGACGGGCGCCAATTGATGAATACAGGCCCCAGCTAGGCCCGCAAGTACAAAGGGTTCGCCCTTCTGTGTACGAAATACTAGAAGGAAATTGGCACGGAAACTGCAAATACAAAGACAAAGTTTATTAACCTTCAAAGGTGGTCCTACAACCTACGCAACACTCTACAGTATTGCACAGAGTAGCACAAAGAACTTGTGCACATGGTCCCCTTTTATACACAATAGGGGGGGGCTCATAAGTAGGCGGATACTACATGAAGCAAGATTTTTGGTCATATATGGACATGTTCAGTGCATAATCAATACATGGGTGGAGTTAACGTTTCCTGAGACCCGCGAAAACACATTCGAGCAAAGCCTAATTAGTGACAGATGTGGTCAGTCGTGAACATGCACCAAACGTACAAAGGAGCTATTTATAGACTGTTGCTAGGCAGATCTCGGGAGTGACTAATGAAGAGGTAAGACTCTTCTCGTACAGAGCACGTGGTTTCGTGGCCATACAAGATGGCGGACGGCTAAGCAAAATGGAGTCTGAACATTAGTCAATCTAAAGCAGAAAACGTAATTCAGAGAGGAAGAGCACATGTCTGCAGTGAATGCTTAATCATATCGCTGTTTTATTTACAACAGACGACCCTTTCAGCATTTGCTGAAGACATTCGGCTTGCTAGGATAATCAAGATAATCATAATTTATATCGATTCTCATCATCTCAGTTATTTCTTTGTTTATGCTCTTTTGATAGGTGGCATCGGCAACACCTTTCTTATTGGGGATACAGAATAAAACACATAGGGAACATATCATAGGACCACATTGAATACACATACAACATGTGAACAAAATTGCTACAATAATACATAGACCAATAAGGACTTTCCATCCCCATGTGGTAATTAAGGTCCAAAACCATCCAGAAAAGATCCAAGTGCCATTTTCTGTATGAATGTCAGCAGCAATTTTATGCAATTTATTAATAGCTTGAGAAACTGACTGTGTGTGATCAGGGATGAACACACAACAGCTACTTCCTATAATTGTACATGTTCCACCCCTATCTGCTAACATAACATCTAATACCATACGATTCTGTAATGTAACAATTCTAGTGATCTGCAATTCTTCTGTAATGTTCCCGAGAGCAGCAGCAGTTTGATTCGTCACAGCCTCTACAACCCTAGTCAATCGTCGAACCTTCCTACTATTCAGGGCTGATCCAACAAAGAAAAACAGTCCTAGATTAAAATCAATATACTGTTGCAAACTGGTATCCGTCTGGTCAACATCATCAACAGATAGAGTGCGTTTATACCTATTTACGGTTACATTGTTTAATAACTTCAAATCTTTATGATAAGACGCAGGTGCTAAAAATACAGGGGGTAATAAAAAGGCCACATAGCATACCCCAGACCATCCGGCAGGCAAACGGTAGTAACCTTTATTACCACACACAAAATAGGTATTGTGGGAGGCCAGAAACGTACTGTTATTTAATCCGTCTATATTTAGTACAACAATGCAATCACTGACACCAACAGGAATATGACCAACGCTTTGGATACACATGTCCACTTGGGCTTGTGCCACTGAAATTACAAATTTCTCGTTTCCATTAGTGTCTCTAGTATTCGTAAAGATGTAGGGAATTGATTCATTGTCTGGTCGATATTCTTCCCATTCCCATATTGTTCCATTGGCTTGTGGATAGCCTTCTTTATCCTGATGACACTCTTTGTTAAGTCTGAAGAGTAATCGTCCCACTGTAGGTTTTCATGTGGCAAAAAGCAGAGTGTACCATGCTCTACAAGAGCCATTATGTTAGAAAGGGAGAGGTATAAATGGTGTTCCCCCTTTCTTCTGATGCGCTGGCATCATACCACATATCCAACAGTTTGTAGCATTTGTAGCAACGTGGGTATGATGCAGCATCTGGATGAAAGTATTATTCAGATAGGACTGGCAATGCTTCAATTCTTGGTATGGAAGGGTCTAGAAGTAGGGCTCCTCAGGCACTGGAGTAGACACAACAAGCAACTCACGGGCAGGAATTACATCCTCAACAAACCACGTGGTTATGGCAGCAATTGTCATAGCAACAATGAATCCTATTGCACAAAAAATTTTCTTCTTCTCCATTTTCAAACAAATGTCAATATCTTCCTGAATCTAAAAAGGTTGTCAGAACTCTCCTCCCTAGGCAGCGGTTGATTTCTTCACCATTGGACCAAGACGGGTGTCACTACACTAATGCAGGGCTGATCCCCCCCCTTGCCTCATTGGCTCTCCGTTTCACTAACCCAGGGGCTGCTCTGACAACGTATTTTGATACTCAGAAAGTCACTTCCTCGGTCTGAGGTGATATCTTCTTACTCCAGGGGTCGCTTGGTCCGGGAAGAGCTCCTCAGTGTCGTCCGGGTCCACAGCACGGCCTTTCTTCGCAGTCAGGATTTATCGATGGTCGGTCAATACAGCAGGCTCCACCAATCCGGGTGGCACTCTACGACAATTTATGGAGTGGATCCAATTTTTGCGGTTGGAGACTCGGACAGCCGTTCTCGTTGCAAGCAAGACCTGCTCAGGACCGCACCACCTCGGCTCTAGACTGCTCGTCCTTTCAAACGATTTCACCAAAACGAAATCTCTGGGCCGGAGATCATGGCCTTCACCTGTGGACCGGTCGGGAGCGCTTCTCGAACCTGTTGATGAATAGAGACCAACTTATCGGTTAACTGTGCCAGATAATCACTCATCATTACACAAGGTACATCATACACTGACTTTGGTTTCGGTGGGCCCCAAATGTTCATCGGACGTCCAAACACGATCTCATATGGCGTGAGACCGGTTCGAGAATGCGGTACTGATCTGATTGACAATAATGCCAAAGGTAAAGCATCCGGCCAAGTCAGAGAAGTGGAAGCTTGTATTTTCTCTATCTTAAGCTTCAGAGTGCCGTTATACTTCTCAACCAATCCCGCAGACTGAGGATGAAACACTGCGTGGAATTTTTGTGGAATTTCCAATCCTTTCAGGACATACTTGATAACGTCCGCTATAAAATGAGGTCCGTTATCGCTCCACAACAATCTACAAACACCACATCGAGGGAAGAACTCCTTCAATAACACCTTGGCTGTAGTAATTGCAGTATTGTCTTTCGTAGGGTATGCCTCAATCCATTTGCTGAAGGCGCAAACCACTACTAGGACATACTTCAGATTATTACAGCGTTCAAGCTGAATATAATCCATTTGCAAAACTTCAAAAGGTGCAGTGGGTGTTGCAAATCCTCCTGCTGGAGTTTGTGTCCCTTTTCCTGGATTGTACTTCAGGCAAATCATACAAGTCTGCACCACTCTCTTTGCCATGCTAGCAATCTCTGGATGCTCCCAAACTTGTGTGAGCAATTTTACAATTGCGGAAGCTCCAACATGAGCTAGCCCATGTGCCATCTGAACCATAGGTTGTATAAAAGCTATGGGTAACTTCCATTTATCCATCTGCTTATTTCTCCAACAACCTTCATCGTCCAATTCTCCGTCAGTAGACCATTGCTCCCGTTCTTTATCGGAAGCTGTCCTCTGTATCTCTAACACTTCTCTCCTAGCATCGTGCCATCTTTCTGCCTGCGACTTCACAACATACATTGCAGTGGAGTCAGGCTGCATCGCAGTGTCTCGTGCTACTCTATCTGCCAGAGCATTCCCTTCTCCCACCTTATCTATCACCTTTTTATGTGCATTGCATTTAACTATGCCAATCTTCTTTGGATATGTCAATGCAGTCAAGAGGTTGTGAACTAACTCTCTGTTCATTATCTGTGCTCCATGTGACGTTAGAAACCCTCTCTCCTTCCAGAGTAAGCCAAAGTTGTGTGCTACCACGAAGGCATAGCGGCTATCTGTATAGACATTCACACGCAATCCTGCACTAAGCTCACATGCTCGCGTTAATGCTATCAGTTCCACTGCTTGAGCTGATTTCTGCGGTATGCGTGCTGTCTCCACTACTGTTCGTAGCGTGGTGATTGCATACGCCGCTGAAGTCATACCATCTGGTAGCTTCAGGCACGACCCGTCCACCCACAATTCTCCATCTACATCTGTAAAGGGTGTATCCTGGAGATCAATACGACCCTTTGTCTGTTCCTCGGTTACAAAGATGCAATCATGTGTTTCTTGTGCCTCAGGCTGAGTCTCCTGAAATGGCAACAATGTGGCTGGGTTTAGTGTTGCGCATCTCTTCAATGTGATATGAGGAGCCAACAACGTCAGCTCATATCCTGTTAGACGAGCACTAGTTAAGTGCTGCGTCTTTGTCTGATTCAACAGGGCGTCAACAGCATGGGGGACCAACACCAATAGCTTATGGGATAACACAATTCCTTCGCTTTGGCGTATTGACACAGCTGTCGCCGCAACCGAGCGAAAACAACAGGCAACGCTCGGGCAACAGGATCAAGTACTGCCGAGAAATATGCACAAGGGCGCTGCTTATCGCCGTGCATCTATACTAAAACCGATAACGCACATCCATCTCTTTCATGTACATACAATGTAAAGGGCTTCGTATAATCAAGGGTGCCTAACACTGGTGCTGAACAAAGGGCTTGTCGTAATTGTTGAAAAGCATTTCCACACTCGTCTGACCAGGGAAGGGGAGTTGGAGTGTCTTTCGTCAAAAGTGCCAACAGCGGTTTAACTATGTGTGAAAAACCCAGTATCCATTGCCTACAAAAAGAAGTGAGGCCCAAAAATGCACGCACGCACGTCCTTCTGCGTAGAAGGTACTGGTGTGTCCAAAATTGCTTGAATGCGATCTAATGTGAGTGCGCGCCGCTCCTTAGACAAAAGGTGACCTAGGTAGGTTACCTTTGGTCTACAGAATTCTAATTTCTTCTTCGATACTTTGTGATTGTGCAATGCCAAAAAGGAAAGCAAAGATAACGTGCACTTCTCACACTGCTCAGGAGTATCGGCCGCCAACAAGATGTCAGCGACATATTGTATGAGGGCCACCCCTTCAGATAAAACAAGGGAATCCAACTGTTGTTTCAATGCTTGACTGTAAATGCTAGGACTTTCTGTGTAGCCTTGAGGAACTCTACAAAATCGATATGAACGAATATTCAAAGTGAAGCCGAAAAGGTATCGGCTATCAGGATGAATAGGAATCAAAAAGAAAGCATTTTTCAAATCAATAACAGAATACGTGGTTGCCGTTGGCGGGACCAAAGTAAGCAATGTCGTGATGTCAGAAACCACTGGGTATTGAGGTATCACTATCTTATTCACCTCCCTCAAATCAATATTAAAACGATAAATCCTAGTATCAGTGTCTTTTTTCAAAATCGGAAGGATAGGACTATTGCAGACATTGTATGGAACTTCCTCCACTACCCCTACCTTAATGAGATCCTGCACTATCTGCGTGAGTGCCTCCTCCCCTTCCTGCGAAATACGATATTGAGGTAGGCGTGGTAGCACAGCCCCTCCTTTACCCTAATGTGTACCGGGGGGATAACCATCTGTCCCACATCAGTATCCGAGGTGGCCCACAGAGTGCGGGGTAGAGAAGCCAATGCGGTATCCTCTGCAACAACACACATCCTTCCTGTCCTTGGATAGTTATCGTTTAGAAACACACGCACTCCTTCAGGGGAGCAACGGATTGTGGCTCTGAAATGTTTGAGCATATCCAGACCCACAATGTTATCAGGCGTGTTCGGGGAAAGCAAAAACGGACAGGGTGTAGAAAACTTATTAACATGAAACGCAAGGGGTTGTGATAATGAGCTAAGTGAAGGTGTGCCATCGAACCCTATCGATGTAACCGTTAAGCCAGACAGGGGAGCCCTCGGAACCAATTGTTTGGACAAAGCGCTACGAGTAGCTCCTGTATCAACCAGAAACCGATCGTTAGAACCCAAAACATGTGCTGTAACATAAGGACCCCTCTGATCTACTGGCACTTCAACTGATTCCTCCCCCCATCCTACGCAATCCTATGCATGTTGTGAATCGGGATACCCAGGGCGTTCATAATCGGACATTTGATACTGGTTTTGTCGATCAAACACATTAGGCCCATCATGTGGCCGCATGTTAGAATCAAATAGAATACGATCAGTTAAATGTCCTCTAGGGCCCGAAAAACCTCCTCTATCTTTCATCGGCCCCTGGCCACGCCCCTGGCGCTGTGCATGTAATACCGGACAATCCCTGGCCCAATGACCCAAATGTTTGCAATACGCACATTGATCCTTAGTTACATCTGGGCGACCAAAAGCGGGACCATAAAATCCTCTTCCACCTCTCTCAGCATCCCGGCGAGGCGGACCATACACTTGCGCTAACATCACCTTTGTTTTTAAATCTTTCGACTTTTTCTCTTTGTTACCCTTCGCTTCTTGCTCCTGACGCTCATAATACTGAGCCATCGTCAGGAGGGATGCCGGAGAGGATGTTGTCCAAGAGCTTTCACTCGCTTTTAATCGAGCTGCTACTCCTGGCAATAAATTCGACACATATTTATCGACAAAAAGATGTCGACCCGTATCATCCGTAAGTGACTGAATGCTAAAATCATGAAACGTTTCCTTAAATTGCGTAAAGAAATCAGAATCGGACTCATCAACCTTCTGTTTACATGAGGCTAACATATTCCAATCAATCTTCTTAGGGGGGATAATCATTTTCAACTTAGTCAAAATAGCAGCTGGGAAATCTAAAATAAGCTGAGGCGGCTTTTGCGCGGGTTTTCTTTCTCTATCCTCATCTTCTATGTCAGACCATTTCGCCTTAAAAGCAGCTTGATCATCTACTTTCCGTACGGACCTCCACATATCCGGTGGTAAAATAAGCCCAAAGAACAAATCTATGTCTGCTAAAGTCATAGTACAAGAATTTAAAGCCCCCTCAACTTCCTCGTAAAAGGCGGCAGGATTCTTTCGGGGATCAGGTAGTGCTTTCTTCAAGAAAGGGGGGGATTAGCCATGTGTCACGGTAAGCAGATTCGCATGTTCAGTTTAGGAATGGTTTTAAATTAACGTCCACACGCAAGTGGGAGATTAGCCATAGACGCATACAATTTTTCAACTTGTAACTGATGAAAGGAATCGTTACGTCACTCGTATGATACAGATATATGTTATCATTCACAATAAGCCTGTCAGTATGAATTGTGTTTTGAGTTTTAAACAAACGACAATGATGTTATTTTGTATTCTAGATACCCCTGACGAAGGGAATAGTTTCCCGAAATGCATTGGGTGTTTTTAATAAAGTCGTGGCATGTGGAATCTATCACGCCTCCTTCGTTTGAGTCCATGGATTGAGTATAATGAATTGAACGATTATCAAGAGTTAAGCAAAGGAGAAAAATATAGTCAAATTGTAAATGAAGAATTAAGAAGTGTTTGATTGATTGGATTCATTCCTCAAGTCGGCTGTGCAGCGTGTATTGGCACTAACAGATGTGTCAAAGTGTTTTGCTTCATTGTTACGCGCAATTGGGCGGAGTGCGCTTCACGTTTTGCACGCCAATACAGGTTGAAAGAGTACATGACTAATAATTTCGGTCAAAATCGGTGTGCATCTCACTACTTGTTTAGATGTTTCACAATGGATTCCGTCCTTTTGTGAGTCTGCACCCTTAAAAAACTATGAATACAAGGCCAACAAAACGAGTTGCAATGGAATTGGGAAATCAGCTATCCAACGAAGGAGGTCGTGCAGCGAAATTGAATTGTCATCTATTTCAAAACGGACTATTGACTTTGGTAGATCTATATGTCATTTGATACAGAGTATACTGAATTTTATGCATATTGTGAAAAGGTGTTTGAACCACACAGCCAATGAGTATTGGACACGAAATCTAGGACTGTGTTTGTTTACAAATCAGTTTACGAGTGAGAATAGACCTGATTTACGAGGTTACTGTTTAACTCCAGTCTAAGCATTTTATGTTCAAAACGGACTGTTCTCTTTGGTAGATTTATATGCCATTTGATACAAAGCATATTCACTTGTAAGCACATTGTGAAAAGTTGTTCCAACCTGACAGTACGAGCATTGGAAACGAAATTGAAAACTGTGTTTGTTTAAACATCAATTAACGAGCGAGAAAAGACCGGATGTACGAGGTTTTTGTTAAACTGCAGCTTTAAGCATTTCATGATAAAGGTTAGAAGTTGAAGTTGAGAAGTCTTTTTTCAGTGTTGGACGTGCTTGCTAGCGTGCGTAAACGTCCTCATCCACCTATAGGAGATGAAGGGAGGTGGGGTATAAGTTTCATCAGCAATCAGTAGTTGATTTGGTTCTCTGCAATAAGGCAAGCGGTATTCTCATACCGGTTGGAGATGTTTCCAGGAGCACGAAGTTTGATGAGTTCGTACCTTTTTTAGAGGGGGATTAGCCATGTGTCACGGTAAGCAGATTCGCATGTTCATTTTAGGAATGGTTTTAAATTAACGTCCACACGCAAGTGGGAGATTAGCCATAGACGCATACAATTTTTCAACTTGTAACTGATGAAAGGAATCGTTACGTCACTCGTATGATACAGATATATGTTATCATTCACAATAAGCCTGTCAGTATGAATTGTGTTTTGAGTTTTAAACAAACGACAATGATGTTATTTTGTATTCTAGATACCCCTGACAAAGGGAATTGTTTCCCGAAATGCATTGGGTGTTTTTAATAAAGTCGTGGCATGTGGAATCTATCACGCCTCCTTCGTTTGAGTCCATGGATTGAGTATAATGAATTGAACGATTATCAAGAGTTAAGCAAAGGAGAAAAATATAGTCAAATTGTAAATGAAGAATTAAGAAGTGTTTGATTGATTGGATTCATTCCTCAAGTCGGCTGTGCAGCGTGTATTGGCACTAACAGATGTGTCAAAGTGTTTTGCTTCAGTGCTTTCTTCAATGCCATAACATCAGCCCTATGCCAAGGAGTATAAACCCAATTGTACACAAAATATCCTCTAGCATCAGGGGAAGACATATCCGAACTAGTTCCCGCTCCCTAGGAGGAACATACAGAGGTGCTGCCTCTCAAATCGGCTTAGCATGCACTAATTCAATCTTATCTGAATGAATGATAGACGACTGCTTTCCGCCTGCATTTGGATTCGATTGCTCCTCCTCCTCTTTCTTTTGGCGCGCTTTCTCTTTGAGTTCAAACATCGCGTCCCGTAGCGCAAACAGCCGTCGAACCGCATCGGGTACCTTAGAGGGAGAAAGGACACCGTTACGTAATGCTTTAGAATCTAATACTATATCATCAGGCTCAAAAACATCGGAATATTTCCGAAAAGCAGTAACCACTTCATCAGAAAAAGTTTCAGCAAAGTATAACTTTTCCCTATCCTGCCATCCTTCCAAAGACGACAATAATTCAGCGAGAGATAGTTTATCTTTAAGCGCACGAAAATAAACTTTCCGAAGCTCACTCATGCGATCAGTTGATAATATGGACCGCGTGTCTACCTTCTCCTTGAGCAATCCAGGATCCTTGACTCCCGGTGTGGACGGGCCAACATAAGGTGGCGGAGAACGATCTAATAGAGAAAAATCATCTTCAAGATTAGTAAGGACAGGATAAAGAGGCTGCCGAACAGCATATTGACCCGATATTTGCAACCTGTGCTCTTTCTCCCGTTTTTCCGCCAGTTCTTTTTCCTCACGCTGTTTCGCTTCCTGTGCTTTCACATGGTCCTTTTTCCGTTGTTCTGTCTCACTCAGCGCTTTTTCACGTTTCTCGCGCTCACGCACTTCTTTCACCCACAATCGTATACATTCAAACATGTCTTGTCTCGCACGCCGCTTACATATACACTGCTCCACATACTCAATCTTACGCATATCAAACGATCCATACAAAGGCCATCGCAACTCAGGATCCTTCTTGGTATATTTCCTCCACAATGTGCTGTACATTATAGGGGGAAGACCGTGCTTCACGGACATATCCCTATTAGGAGTCCCCTCTGGGGGGGCAGGTTCAGATTCCTCAAGACTTAACCGGTTTCCAAAACAGCAGCACCACTTACGGAGCGCGCTCAAAGCAGGCATGTTCAAGAATAGTGCAAAATATGCAATATTATCAAAAAGTGGCACTTAAACGTTGCGCCGTTCAAATTCAAACAACCCCGGAGAAATATCTCCACATTACCTGCCTATATGTGTTGCAACGCATATATTTTCACATTATTCATTTCAAAATATAACCGGTCATCACAAATCAAATCAAATAGCCACGACAAGCGTATCCTAAAACTGCCTTGCCAACCCAGGCTTGAAAAGCTCGCAGCAAGTACCGTACAACGGTTCCTACCAATCAAGAGCGTCCAGATTCCAACTGCCAAGTTCCAAATTCGCCCAAACGGCTATTGCACGGCAAAACCGACAGAAGGGGTCTCAGTCGAGGACCGGCGCCACCCAGATGGTCAGCTCGGAAGGGAAGGAAGAAAGCCTCGGGATGCCAGGACTAAAGACGCCGCTGGCAGTGATCACATCCCCGGCAAGGTTCCATGCCTTCGTCACGACCAATCCTTCGAGTATCCGAGTCGCCGATGAGCCCCACGTGACGGGCGCCAATTGATGAATACAGGCCCCAGCTAGGCCCGCAAGTACAAAGGGTTCGCCCTTCTGTGTACGAAATACTAGAAGGAAATTGGCACGGAAACTGCAAATACAAAGACAAAGTTTATTAACCTTCAAAGGTGGTCCTACAACCTACGCAACACTCTACAGTATTGCACAGAGTAGCACAAAGAACTTGTGCACATGGTCCCCTTTTATACACAATAGGGGGGGGCTCATAAGTAGGCGGATACAACATGAAGCAAGATTTTTGGTCATATATGGACATGTTCAGTGCATAATCAATACATGGGTGGAGTTAACGTTTCCTGAGACCCGCGAAAACACAATCGAGCAAAGCCTAATTAGTAACAGATGTGGTCAGTCGTGAACATGCACCAAACGTACAAAGGAGCTATTTATAGACTGTTGCTAGGCAGATCTCGGGAGTGACTAATGAAGAGGTAAGACTCTTCTCGTGCAGAGCACGTGGTTTCGTGGCCATACAAGATGGCGGACGGCTAAGCAAAATGGAGTCTGAACATTAGTCAATATAAAGCAGAAAACGTAATTCAGAGACGAAGAGCATGTGTCTTCAGTGAATGCTTAATCATATCGCTGTTTTATTTACAATAAGAGGACTGCATGCATAGAGGATAAGGGTTTGAAGCAGTCCATATACTAAGGCCTGGGTCACTGGATGAGTACTTGGGTACTGACTGAATGATTAGAGTACTGCAAGGAGAGTGCCTGGGTGAATTTATTAGGGTTTGGCGCTGTGAATGGATTAGTACATGATGCTGAATGGGTCACTAGAGGAGTGCAACGGCAGTGACAGGGTGTTTGCTGGAAGTGAACGAATACTGACTGGGGAATTGAAGGTGTGAAAGACAAGTGTGTAGGTGGTTAGAGGACTGCATGCACAGTGGATATGGGTTTGACGTAGTCCATGTGCTAAGACCTGGCTCAGTGCATGAATACTTAGGCAGTGACTGAATCCTTAGAGTACTGGAAAGAGAGTGTCTAGGTGAATTTATACGTGTTTGAGTTTTGGCACAGTCAATGGATTAGTACATGCTGTTGAATGGGTCTCTAGAGGACTCCAAAGGAAGTGACAGGATGTTTCCTGAAAGTGTATGGATACTGACTAGGGAATTGAAGGTGTAAAAGACAAGTGTATAGTATGTCAGAACACTTTTATTTGAAGCAATCTATTTGGCACTTAGAAACTGACTAAATAATCAGACTACTTCTAGGACAGTGCTTAGGTAAAACTTTTAAATTTTCAGTTCTGCCACAGTGAACAGAATAGTACATGGTACTGCACCTTAGTGTCAAACCCTGACTCATTTTATCAATGCATAAGCAAAGACTAGCTTCTAATGCTACTAAAACTTGACAACATGAGAGGTTTTAAATTAGTTATCTGTCAGCAAATACACGATGTTACCAAATGCTTCTCTCACAGTGGTTCTCAAATGCACACAAACTCACAGTGTAATTCTAGACAACAACCACTATACCTAGGAGTTTACCAAAAATCATTCACTACTGTGGAAGTGGTAAGCGAACTGCACACAATCTTCATATTTCAGGACTGCACTTTTGTGTCAATGCCTGACTCATATAATGAAAGCATAAGCCATAACTGTCTTCTAATGCTACTAAAACTTGACAACATGACAGGTTTTAAAACAGTTATCTGTCAGCAAATACACGATGTTACCAATTGCTTCTCTCACAATCCTTACCCAAATGCACACAGACTCACAGTGTGATTTCAGACAAGCAACACTATCCTAGGAGTTTACCAAAACTCATTCACTAGTCTGGAAGAGTTAATGGTACTACACACAATCTACGGGCCCGATTCACAGAACAAACTTAAGACTAAATCCTAAACTTACTACCATTTTGGTATTCACAGAATGCACCTACTACTACTGGTATTCACAGAGTGAACTTACTACTTTTGCTATTCACAAAATGAACTTAGGACTTTTGCTATTCACAGAATCCATTTACGACCACTAAACTTACCTCCGCACTCGGGCCGGAATTTCCGCCCCCGGAGTGGAATTTCCGGGCCCGGAGCGGAAAGTCCGCTCCGGAGGCGGAAATTCCGCTCTCGGGCCGGATATCCCGCTCTCGGGCCGGAATATCCGATTTGGGACCAGACTACATTAACTGTGGCCATTGATCATTTGAGCCAAGGGGAAACACCTGTTCAAGTCCCTACCATCCCCCACCATGCATCAGCTGACGCACTCCAGCCAATCCCAGCCAACAGCTCCAGTTAGCCATCATGTTGCTAGTGCCTACCATCCCCCACCATGATCCAGCTGAAGCCAATTAACACTGATTGACCAGCAGCAAAAAACATTTAAAAGCAGCACACAGTGAAGGAACAGGTTTGGCCACACAGAGTTTGTATTTGCAAGCAGAGACCGGCTAAGAAGAATGGACCTCCTGAAGAGAAAGAGGAACTACACAGCAGAGGAGACCACCATGCTTGTGGAGTTCATTGTCAGGCACCACAAACGCCTCTATGGACTCCCACCCTACTGCACCAGTGGGACACAGAAGGCAGCCCTGTGGCAGCAATTATCCACTGCTGTCACAGCATTGGGGGAGGAGAGGCGCACTGTCCAGGACCTAAAAAAAAAATGGCAGGATGAGCGGCTGAGGGTAAAGGAAAAATACTCCAGGATTGAATTACAACGGATCCTCCCAGCCGCATACTCTGGACCACGCATCCGCCTCACCCCACTGGAGGAGGATATCCTGACAACCATACACCCCCACTTGGTCCATGGGCTGCCTGTCAGTGACGTCCGCTACGTGGTACCAGGTAAGTGGGATGAAAAGATAAAGTGCATGAATAGAATGTCTGTGTTGCACTGTCAGTGTGAATAAGGAAGTAGTCCAAAGTGTATAAATTAATCCGTCAGTCAGAGACTCCTGTGTCACCCTCTGTATGTAGCACTACAAGTCCCACAATCCTTAGCGATGGAAATGACAAATCCCTCCCCCACTTCAGAAAACATGGCCACTGTCCAGTTGCAGTAATACACCAGCCCGCTAAGTAGCAATTGACAAATATCAGCAGAGATGCGCCAGTAACAATGCCACACGCAATCCAACTCTTGTGCAACCGCGGATGCGTCACATTTACAATGCGGTGCACTGTGGCGCTGGGATAGACAGATGGGTGTCGCAACTGATGGCATTAGGGGGATGCTCTGCTGGAGTAGTGTCGCAAGTGTGACGCAACTCCAACAATGTCCATGGACCGCCTACACCTAACGTTCAGGGCTACTCATTACATGTGCCTCAAGCTGGTTTAAGTTTGCATGGCACCACCCTATGAAAAGTGACTACGTGAAATGCCGTCGATTACAATGCATCACTTGTACGAGGCATAACCAAATAAACACACGCCCTGCCTACATCACAGCTGATGCATGTTTAATGTTGCGCAGGACCGCACACCGTGAGGCATCCCCATAGATGCATAACATTGTGAATAAGTCTAAATGTGTCACCTGTATTACCCCACCGCTGTGTCACAGAAGTGACGCAACTGCGGTGTAAATGTATTACAAGGGGCGTGGAAACATGCCACTAAATATCAAAGAAGTAAATCACCCCGTGCAAGCTTAAAGCACAAAGCAGAAGGTGAGAGAATCATCAGATCCAAAAGTCAGACACCTATTCTGTTGTACATTTCCCACCCTGCCACGCCATTACGACCCCAATGCACCACTGCTCCTACCTGCCCAGTCAGCGGCAGTACTGCATAACACTGTTAGCATGCAGAAGAAATGGGGAAATCACAGAAATGTTCCACAAGCACATATTCCAGATGTTTAGTTTTTTCTCTTCTCACCCATTGACACATTCAGCCAGAGCACAGACAACTGCCGCAGCAGAGGTCCCTGCATCGACTGGGAGGAATCGCCACCGTACTCCCTCACCGACTGGTAAGTCAAAGTGGCCAGGAGATGATCAAAATGCATACATTGTCAGGAGTGACCGAGGGACATATAGTGCCCACATATGAAAGTCAACCAGAGATGAACAAATAGCTGCATTACTATTGGAGTAGTCAATGGACATGCACCTTTAGCTAATTATAATTGTGAACAGCTGAAGACAATATATTACATGTCTTGGCTCATCAAACCTTCGTAATTGCGGAACATGACATGTTTTTCAGCAACAGCCCCAGACCTGGGAATCCAATCCTGTTATCGAGTGCCACAACTACTCAAAAGGGTGCCCCCACTATGTTGTAATGGTGTCTGTAGACGTAATCAATCAAAGTAATTGACTGAAATATGGCAATGATGAACAAGTGAGATCCCAGGGTCATTAGTATTGACAATGCATACACTGTCCAACTTTGAATGTTTCCAATATAGATCAAATTCCCAGTCCACACAGCTGGTCATGTACCACTTACATTGTCTGGCTTTTGTGTTGCCCATCAACAAAACACGATAGTGGACCTCACATCAGGATCCATAGACATGTCATTGTGATATTGGTTGCATCCAGGTAGTGGGCCCATTCGAAGTCATGTGGGAGCAATCATGAAATTACGTATAACACACTTCAGCGACGCTGGTGCCCACAACCGCTTGTGCTCATCCTTTGTGCCAGAAATCTAGTGCATCACATGTGGCTGCCGGAATGTAAAGTAGCAAAACACACTTATCATTGTAGGTACAACAAGGTCCTCCCAGAATCAAAGACACACACTGACTTCTGCTACAAGGTTGGCTGTGACATCTGTTCAGGGCCCACACACTGTTCCCGTGCTGGGCCAAGGGAGGGGAACCCAAGAATATATCAGGCTGACTGCTCATGAAATGTGCCTTTCACGTCCGCCGTATGTTGTATGTGTATTACAACACTGTTGTTCTGCATCACAATATGCTCACATATGGCATTTGAACCCATGCAAGATCAGACCCTGGTGGCTAATGAAAGGATGACACAAAATGTATGCCAAGTGAGTGCAGAATGGACATTCAATAGTACCATGAGTCATATGAAGTGACCAAAACACAACCAGCTTGCAATTCAATGATAGGAAACACCATGATGAAAATAGCATGGCTGAGGCCAACACTGATGCCAGTAGTGTACCTTTGAGATGAATGTAGGGGCTGCTAAGGTGAATCTTCATGCAGTTACACCTGCTAAATGACTAGGCAGAAGAGCAACACGCTAATCCAGTGCAGGCAGAAGGCATCAAAGCCTCTCAGCCTATCCGCAATGTGTGAGTATAAACCAAATGTTACATTCTGCTTGCCTCCTCTCCTACTGTATTCACATATATAGGTGAGTGTTTGACATATGAGGTTTGGATGTCTGCTGTACAAGACACCAATCGTCGTCAGCTAAGTAGTACCATGATCTGGGAAATAGAGTACGCAAAGAGAGGACACTCAAAGGATGGACATAAGACATCTGTGTTCTCTCATACAAATATGTGTGACTTCATGCGTGGGGAAGCACAAATGAGCAACATCATGTCCCTGACTATTGCAAATCTCACACATGAAACCCTTTCTGACTTGACAACAAACAACATGAGACTCTGGAAATATGTACGTCTGAATGGCAAAGGTGATAGCAGTGTAATGGGGAGGAATCCCGGTCATTTATCCCTTTCTATCAGTAATCTTCTCATACATGTGTGTCTGTTGATGTGTCATCTTATTGATGTCACTGCTGTGTGGAGGAAACGGCTGGCAACTGCTGCATGTGAGCAGGTGCCAAATGTAAAGTTCAGGAGCTAAACATGCTGCACATAGTTCTGGATTACCCACAAATGGTCATTGAGAATGACATGTTGGCTCAGAGCTACCATCTGTGGTTGCAAAATATAGACCTGTATGTCTTATCACAGCTGCTGACCGGATTACACCACAGCAGCGTGCACCATCCCGGGGACTGAATGACATCCTGGCTGCAGCAGTTCAACCCTCGCGCACCCGTCCTTCAGGTAATTCTAGCATGAGGTGTCTGTTGATGTGTCATCTTATTGATGTCACTGCTGTGTGGAGGAAACGGCTGGCAACTGCTGCATGTGAGCAGGTGCCCAAATGTAAAGTTCAGGAGCTAAACATGCTGCACATAGTTCTGGATTACCCACAAATGGTCATTGAGAATGACATGTTGGCTCAGACCTACCATCTGTGGTTGCAAAATATAGACCTGTATGTCTTATCACAGCTGCTGACCGGATGACACCACAGCAGCGTGCACCATCCCGGGGACTGAATGACATCCTGGCTGCAGCAGTTCAACCCTCGCGCACCCGTCCTTCAGGTAATTCTAGCATGAGGTGTCTGTTGATGTGTCATCTTATTTATGTCACTGCTGTGTGGAGGAAACGGCTGGCAACTGCTGCATGTGAGCAGGTGCCCAAATGTAAAGTTCAGGAGCTAAACATGCTGCACATAGTTCTGGATTACCCATAAATGGTCATTGAGAATGACATGTTGGCTCAGAGCTACCATCTGTGGTTGCAAAATATAGACCTGTATGTCTTATCACAGCCGCTGACCGGATGACACCACAGCAGCGTGCACCATCCCGGGGACTGAATGACAGCCTGGCTGCAGCGTTGAAACCATCGCGCACCTGTCCTTCAGGTAATTCTGGCATGAGGTGTGTCACTGGCTTCGACTCCAAAGCCATGACAGAGATCCTGATTCCCCTCTGCATGTAATCAGCAGTTGTTGTGTACAAAGTGAAATACAAATCAGCAGGGGCGGCTGGTGACTTTTGAAAGTGGTGAGGCGTAAACTTTCTGTTGGAGTGCACCGTGGCGAGCGAGCGGAGTGAGCGAGCATGAACATCTTAAGGGGGGAACATTTTGAAAAATGGTGCATTTTCAAGCAAATTTGAGAAGCAAGAAGGCTAATAAAGCAATTGTGAAAGTGCAGTTATTACATTAATAAAGGGATGTCATATAACAACATGTAGATAGAAATGTTTCTGAAGCTAGGTCCTGCCAGTGCCATGCACCTCTGAGCAATATACACGCTGTGTGCCAGCTGGGCTTAGCGTCAGAAACATTTCTATCATTATGTTTTTGAAGCTAGGCCCAGTGCTGGCACTCAGTGTGTATGCTTCTCAGAGGTGAATCACGTGTGGCAGGGCCTGTAGCTTCAGAGTATAAATGACTTGGATGCATCGCATATGACAGAAATGCACAATACTTTCCTAGAAAGCGCTGTAAATGACTTGGATACAAACGTTATGACAGGGGTGCAGAAACAAATAGTTTTCACGTAGGTCCAGGCACAGCCAGCGAGGACGAGGGCCTATGGAGGGATGGGACGAGCCGCCTGGTTGATTCCCTTCTCTAATGTGCAGCTCACAGATTTTGAAAAATCTTGGAATCGAGTACTAATTAGCATATTTGAAGGAATCCCAGGCAGAGATGTCACCAGATGTTTGTAGTAAAGTGATGAAAAAGACCAAAATATTTCAAGAATGGATAACAATGAATTAGTACCAAAAGCCTCACCAAAATAAAGATTTGGCCTCCTTGAACACCTGAATGAACAACAAGTGCAATGGCCCAGGTTAAATATTGCAAATATTTCACGCCTTGTAAGTGAGCAGAGCTCTATGTTCAGAGGGGCCCCACCCTTCAGCTGAAGAGAATCCCCATGTTGTGGGCGGGCTTCCTGAAACCATAGCTGGCAAGTTTCCCAGGTCCATGCACGCTGTGATGCTCCAGTCCAGATTTTTTTCTTTTAAATTCTGGGACTTGTAGCCCTATTTTATAATGGACTAAACAAGACTACAAGTCCCAGAATTCAATGAAAAAACCTAGAATGGAGCAGCTCATCACGCATGGACCAGGGAACCATGTCAGCTATTGTGTTATATTGTATTGCAATTGCATTTACATAGTGCTAACTCCCCCTGACAAGGCGTCAAAGCGCTTTTTCGGCGAGTCGCACACTTTATGTAACTTCTTTGGCAATCAAGAGCTGCTCTGGACTAGGAAGGCCTCTGAGTAGAACCACAGGACGTGAGGATGGGTGTTTGAGAGTGGTCCCATTAAGGTGAATAATGAATAATTAACACTTTTTTCATTGGGTGATATACTTTTGAAAATAAAGTTATCCCATTTTGTTTGCCAGGTTGGTGAATAGACCTAAAAAGAGGACGACCCATGCCAAATCATGCGTGGGAGTTGTCAGGTGCTCTTGTGGATGTCAGATGCATAGTAAATTCCCACGTAGAGATTCAGCCTGGTCTGAGTGGGAGCTCAAAGAGACCTCAAAACGTGTGACTGTCACGTCTAAGGAGTTAGACTTTAGGTATCTGTAATTACCGAGATCAGAAATAAGACAATAGCAATGACCTTAGAAACACAACTTATCACATCTTTTACAAGCAATCCCCTACTCTTCACACATTTGGATTCCCCATTCTCTCGATTTTAAGACGTAGAGATAGATAACTTCCGAGTACATTTTTCCCCCTTTTTTTGTCCCTCTTAAGGATTAACTCTGAACGATGAACGCGGCGCGGCAGCAGTCTAGTGTAGGTGCTCAGATGTGGGAGGAATTGCAAATGCATTTTCACCGCTCTGTCAGTAGCCGCGGCAGACTACGAGCTGTATCTAGTTTCATAAACATTATAACTTCACCGTTGAAACCTCTGCGCACAAATGTCTTCCACATGGTCTAATCAAATAAAAAGCTTACAAGCCAGTTGTCACTTCATATGGGGCAGCTGGTATCTGAATGTTGTGGGTGACTGGGGGGGAGGTAAACATGGCGGCCGGTGAGTAGGGGTCGCGGGAGAGCGCCATAATCATTAAAAAACAAAAGCAGGTCGCGCGTGGTGGGGGGCCGAGGGAGAAGAGAAGAGAATAAGAAGAAAATTAAAACAAAAACTTACCTGACCCGACCGCCTCTGCTCCTGGTCCGCGTTGGCGCCTCTGCCGCCTTCAAACAGGAACACCGTCGTCAGCACACTGGAGTGCAACCCCTCAGCCAATCCTGGCGCTGCTGCAGCGCCAGGATTGGCTGACGGCACAGCCTACTCCTCGCCCGCCGCCTGCCCATTAGGAGACCGAGGGGCTCCTAATGGGCATGCGCAAGGCAGCAAAAACACAAGTACGCATGACTGGGTACGGAGTAAAAATTAAGCTCCATGCCCACTCATGCGCACTTGTGCTGCCTTTCCCAAAGGCGTCTGACAATGCATGTCAGTCAACATGACGCCGGACAGCCCACGGTCCGACGTCATGCTGACTGACATTCACGACAGAGGAAGGAGCTGCGGGAGCTGCGGGCGCGGGGGGGGGCGGGGGGGCTACGCCCCCACGCCCCAATGGATGCACCGCGCCTGCAAATCAGGAGTGTCATGTGCCTGTCTGACAATTGGTGATGCAGATAATTGAGAATGTTGTCACTTCCCTCTACAGCTGCTGGTTCAGGGACAGCTAGGCCTACAAAAGCCGTGAGGAGACAGGTCCAGCAGGTGACACTAGGGGGGAACACCAAGGGACAGAGAGTTGTGGCTGGAGCTGGTGAGTTTGCCTGTATCTGTGTAACACCTCAGTGCTATGGTGTGAGCTGTCATTTGTGGTGGTACCCTACACAGGTCTCTTGATCCTCATCTGTTGATGCAAAGTACAGTTAATACAAACCCTTGTGTTGCACCACATGTTATACCAGGTCAATCCCTAATACGGTTGCAACCTCTGTTCCAGGGGATGCTGATGACGAGGATGACAGGCCTATGACCAGTGCGGGCCGACAGGGAATCAGAGGGGAGAATCCCCTGATCCTCCAAGCTGTGATGTCGGCTGCAAGCACTGCTCAGGAGGAGGAGGATGAATTTCCTGAGGACGTCTACTTGGTGGATGATGAGGACTACATGTCTGATGACGATGAAGATGCCAATGCGCGCTATTGTGCCAGATTGGCTAAATCGGTCAGGGCATCAACTCCTCTGCCAAGCAACGTCCGTCAACCTCCTCCCAAGCATACCATGGCCTGTCCCCAGACTCGAGCAAACCAGCCACAGCACTCACGCATCACAACACAGACATCACTCCCTCACAGTCCTCACGTCCAGGACCAACATGGTGGTTCCCCTACCCACTCTTCCCTGGACAGTGTATCCCTGCCATCCTCTCCACCATCTGGGGGTAGTACCAGCCCTGTTGTGCTACCGGAATCCCCTGGGCACCATTCACCTGCCCACAGGCTCCCACCTGCCACCCCCACCCCTGCTGTGGGACCTGCTCATCCCATCCATGGCAGACAGCTGCAGAGAGGGCCTGCACCTGGCTGTGATGGCCAGTGGGAGCAGGACTTCTACCAACAGCAGAGCGATGTGAGGCAGGACATTAGTGCCATAGGGGCTACCCTGTCCGACATGTCGGACTTCCTGCAGGACATGGTCCACTTCCCTCAGGCGGTGGAGAGGCTGAGCCAAGTGTTGGATAGGATGGATAGGACTTGGCAGGACATGTCCAGAAATATGCGAGACATGCTATCCATCCAAAGGGAAGAGAGTGCAAGACCCCATGCCTTGGCCATGAAGATGATGGAGGGCATATTGAGAGTAAGCCAACCTTTCCCTTCACGGTCAACGCAGGGAGGGGAGCCATCATATCTGCCCACAGGACAGCACATCCCCACACCTGTACCAACTGCACACCAACAGAGCAAAAGGAGACATCCACACCAGCGGCCTGAACTGGCACTCCCAACACCACCCCCTGTACAGGCACTCCCGCCACCTGCACAACCACCATCAACCCCTGTACAGGCACTGCCCCCACCTGCACAACCACCAACAACCCCTGTACAGGCACTCCCACCACCTGCACAACCAAAACCACCCCCTGTACAGGCACTCCCACCACCTGCACAACCACCAACAACCCTTGTACAGGCACTCCCACCACCTGCACAACCAAAACCACCCCCTGTACAGGCACTCCCACCACCTGCACAACCACCACCACCCCCTGTACAGGCACTCCCACCACCTGCTCAACCACCACCACCCCCTGTACAGGCACTCCCACCACTTGCACAACCGGCCCTTGTCCAGGCACAACCATCAAGTGTGCACACACCACCTGCACCAGCACATGTAGATGACCCTGGACAGTCCCTTGGACAGTACCCACCTCCACGTAGGCGGCGGGCCAGAGCTGAGCACTCCGAGCGGTCCTCCCCCCCCAAATTGTGACGTCGCAAGCTCGATCCCCGGTGACAGGAACCCAGGACTATGTAACCACGTGATTGTGTGTTCACCAAATAAAGACCTCAAAATAAAGAACTCTGTTGTGTCTCATGTCCTGTGTAACGATGTAGGTGGCCTCGAGATGTGAGAAGGTATGTGTGTGTGTGACACAGTTACAAGTGTAACCCTTCATTGCAAAAAGCCATTATGTGCATAGCAGATGACTCACCAAATATGTGTCCTGATTCAGAACCCGACATTCTAAATGAAGTCAAACAAGTAGAAGTAATTAAAATTGCTCAAATATATTTAGGATTCAACAGAACAACCGTCCGTTTGGAAGGGAGGAAGGAAAACAAATGATGGTCTTGATGCAGAGGGAGAAGGGAACCTGGATTGGGGTGGGGCAACAAAAATATAACACGTCAGGGAGCGTCAGGGAAAAAAGTCTATTTACAAGGGAAAACTGAAATAATTGTTCACGTCAATGTCTCCGTCAAAAGTCAAGTGTCCTTCTGGTCATCCTCTAGGACCACAATGTCCAGATCCTCTGAGTCCGATGCAGGCACACGTCTGGCAGGTGCAGTAACAGGCACCACATGTGTTCGTGACACACGAGGAGTACGGGGGGGTAACAGTGTGGGGCAACGGACAGGGGGAGACATTGACAGTGGTATGGGAAGGGATTGGGGAGACAACAGACGACATGGCTGTGGTCAGTGAATTGATGCTGGTGGCGAGGGTGGCCATACATCGGAGCATGTCCTCTCGCATCATGCGTACCTCCATACACACTTGTAGCTGGATGCGAGCGGACATGTCTGGCTGACCCTCACACATCCACATCAAGTCCACTGGCACAGCCACAGGAGGAACAACACCGGGAGGGGCCTGGGGGGACAGGAGGGATGTGGTGCCTGAGGTCCGGAGCCAATGATGTTGTGGGGCTGGTGGCGATGATGAGGGGGACTTGTTGCAGGGGATTCAGCTGGAGCCCCCGATGGCATGGGGGACTCTAAAGGTAGGGAGGGGCTGATGGCAGGCCCAGGTTGTGTGTTGGCCTGCCCCAAGGACACCTCTTCAGGGCCCACAGGTGAAGTGTCATGGGGAGAGTAGCTTCCCAACACATCATGGTCGGAGGTGTCGGGTTCACCCCCCCCCCTTCAATGTCTTCAGCCTCCACCCGGGATGTAGCACCAGCATCAGGGTGTCCCTTGTCAGTCCGGGTGGGCGCAATCCCCTTGCCTCTTGATGTTGAGGGTCCCTCCTCATCCTCCTCTTCCTCGCTGGTGGAAAGAGGGTGTAGCCGCCGCCGCACTGGTGGCCTCTTGCTCCGGACCTGGTCCTGCTGCCCTTCCGTTTCACCAGCTGTGCCTGCAGAAATGTAAGCAAAGTCCTAATGTCATGGTTGTGTCATGCAGGACGAGACACAAACATAGAGGAGCCAAGCTCAGACTTATTTTCCTCTGATCACACTCTATAGTTGTCACCGTCTCTGAGCTGACATTACGTGTATGTTCACTGTCATTTACTGGATTTAGTCTGACATGGCCATCTCACGTGGATGTTTGTGGCTTACACAACTGTATTGCCCAACCCTCAACCTGGCATTCTGGTGATCTGTGTGTCCTGCCACTGCTACATGTGCAGGTTCCAAAAGCAGTCCACCAATGGAGAACATGAAGAGTCCTGATTTCTCGGATTTTGGCCAATCATAGGGAGTCGCAGCTATTTAAGGTCTGGACAAGTGTCATCTGCTTTGTTTCATTGTATGGGACAAGACAAGTGGGGAATGGGGGTCACACATCCACTGAGGCTCTGGGCTATTTGTATAGCTACATTGTGAGTCTAGCCTTGGGCTGTCCCCACACATGATCTGACTATCCAGTGGCACATATTGTCTTTGGTGACTGATATGGTAATGCAGTACACCGCTGAACAGTGGGGGATTGTTGTGACAGCTACCTGTACATGTGAAATGTCAAAAAGCCCACTGAGGGTGAGACGTCTGTCAGTGGACACCCCTTGCAAATTTAGAAGCGCTTAGGAGTGATGCAAGGATGTCAAAGTCTGTCTTGACTCCATGGCACATGAAGATTTGTCACAATTTGAACCCAAACTCTACAAATGCAATGCAAGTCATAGCATCCAATGCCCTTTGGCCTGCCATGCTCACACTGGACAGTGTCTGTACTATTGCTCATCCAATGCACACATGATTTCCTAGTGCCAATTGTAGTGGTGCGTGAGGAGCAGATTTCAGTATTAATGCACTATTACGGCTCATTTAGCCAGTTTCTAAAGATACGTGGTATGGAGGAAAGGATATACAAAAATATTCTAACAAGGAGACTTTTAATTATCCATTCACATGTGATTAAATTCACTTCTCATTTTCTTTGTATTTGTGCTGAGCATATACAAAAACATATATTTACAAAACCAAACCTCTGTACATATAACAAAACTACGCTACTGTCCTAAACATTAATTTTCAATTGTGGCTCCCCCCCTTCAATAGTGTGGACAACCCCAGAGGGCATATACATTGCATGAGAAGTATCAATGTCCCCATAAATTCTAAGGCAATGCAAGGTTGTTGAGTCCCAACACAATCAAATTCTTATGGGTCCCTCTGTAAAACCAAAATGTCGACGCGGGTGCGTTTCAGCCAATCAATTACTTTTGGCCTCTTCAGGACAAGGATAACCGCAGCTATCTTAGGCTGGTCCCTCTACTCAGCATACCAAGCGTAAGTACTGTACAATAGCCCGGAGTGGGACGCAGGGGATCCACGCCCTATTCCATCTGTTTATTGAAAATTCAGCTGGGCCCCCTGTTCGTGTTCTAAAGTCAAGATTCATTCCGTCGTGATTACACGCTTGCTTCTCTAGCCTCTCCTTGATAGCTCTACCGCATCTATCGGTGCTAACTCTCGCTACGCGAGTTTGTTCAGGAGAGCACTATCTGCAGCGTATGCTGCAGATAATGCTCTCCTGAACAAACTCGAGTAGCCTTAGCATTGCATTGCCTTAGAATTTATGGGGACATTGATACTTCTCATGCAATGTATATGCCCTCTGGGGTTGTCCACACTATTGAAGGGGGGAGCCACAATAGAAAATTAATGTTTAGGACAGTAGCGTACTTGTGTCATATGTGCAGAGGTTATGTTTTTGTATATGCTCAGCACAAATACAAAGAAAATGAGAAGTGAATTCAATCACATGTGAAAGGATCATGAAATGTGTCCTTGTTCACAAATATAGTTATATCTTTTCCTCCATACCACGTTTCTTCATATATTGTGTTCACTTTAGCCAGATAATGGATGGCGTAATAGTTGGGTATACCCCTAGCTTTCAGATCCATTTAGCCAGTTGTCATGACGAAACTACAACTCCCAAAATGCACTCTGCCCTGTACAGTCCATATGCCACAGTGTGCCTTTTTATGCTTGGTGACTGCTGCATGGACACAGAATCAGTGAATGGAAGCATCGGACACACAATGGTACAGCACTGTTTCACTCACATCATACTCCCAGACACATTTGGCTTATGATGCACTTACCATGTCCCTGCTGCTCATGCTCCTCCAGCTGAGCATGGAGGGTCGGCCAAGCTGCTTGCAGGACCCTCCTGTACAGTGGGGATAGGCAAGGACGATGCACATGGTGCTGGGAGGACTGGCCCACCATCTGCTCAGCCTTGTGCCGGGACCACCGTTTCAGGTCCTCCCAGCGCTTGCGGCATGCCCTCGCACTCCTGGTGTGGACTCCCACTGCACTGCAGCACTCCCCGATGTTGGCCCACAGCCTGGCCCGGGCTGCATTGCTCAGCTGGTGTTCAGGGTCCCCATATAGCTGAGGATATTTGGCCAGCACCCCCTCAGCCAAGATGTCTAACTCCCTTTCAGTGAAAGGGGGTGCCTTCTCTTCGTAACCCTCAGCCATTATGGGGATAATAAGTATGATGGGAGCAGCAGGCTGTCAGAGGATCTGATCTGTGAGTGAGGATGACTCAGAATGAACACAAAATGGCTGCCAACTACTTCCTGTGATGTATTTCCTGCCTCCAACTTCCTGTAAAACATTTCCTGACTGAAATAATGTGTTCCGGGTCATTTTCGGAGTTTACGGCCCGCGAGCGCAGTTTCCGATTCCGGAGCGGAGGGTCAGCGCACGCGCCGTACGCTCCGTGATCGGGTCTTCCGCTTTTGTGCCGTAAACTCCGAAAATGACTCGGAACTGATTTTTCAATACAGGATATGTTTGACAGGGAGTGGGAGGCAGGAAATACATCACAGGAAATAGTTGGCAGCCATTTTGTATTCATCCATATCCATCCCCAATCATGAATGTAATCTACTGCCATCCTGCTGTTCTGTTGTGGATAAAAAAGAAAAGACAGTGCATGTGTGAATTATTAAAATGTAACAAGAGGGGGAAGAGACCATTTAAAGACATTTCTGCACTAATGGGCGGGGGGGCTGACACAACATGAAACCCCTGTTTCACTTTCTCATGCTTTGCATCATGGTACATGTAGTCCATATTGGGTGCTCAGCAGCAGAGTTGTGTGATGTGTTACGTAACATTGGGGTGGAGAAGTGTGGATATATCACAGACACATGGGGGCAGATTTATGTTCCCTGGCACATCCCTGCAGATCAGCAGGGATGCGCCATGGGAGATGCGTCACGCAAGTGTTCCCTTGCACCACCGCAGAAGCGCCGCATTCACAATGCCGTGCATCGTGGCGCAAGGACAAGCAGATGCGTGACGCATCTGGCCGGCGTAAGGTTGGCGCATTGCTGGAGTTGCGTCTCAACCGCCATACAGCTCCAGCACGGCTCGGGGTGCCCCTATCCCTGACATGCTGCGTCAATCCTTAAGCCTGCTTCAAGCAGGCGCAGGGCTTTGACGCAGCATGGCCTGAAATGTGTCAGCGTGAAATCTTGTGGATTTCAATCAGCCACTTTTCGGAGGCATTCCTGTGCCAGAGGGCCCCCCCCTGTGCAGGTACGCCCACATGTGGCGCAAGCTTGACAACGTGACGCATCTCCCTTGATGCGTCACGTTGTAAATAGCAAGCAGCATGGCGCTGTGTCGGCGCCGCCGCTGCGTCACTTAAGTGACGCAACGGGGGCGCAAAAGTGGTGCACGGGGCGTATTCATCTGCTCCATGGTGTCTGATTCACCCATGACATCACTCACGTCGTAGGCGCATCTTTTGGGGGTGAGTCACATCTGTTGATGGCACAGGCCCGCCAATGCTATGGTTATGGCATTTTCTGATTCAGTGACCCATCCTCATGAGGTCCGGCTGTGTCTCTCAGTACATGTATCATTTTCCATCAGCGTCAATAGATTCTTTCGGGACATCCACTACACTGATCGCTGACATGGGCACATGAGCTGCAGCACGCTCAACCTTTAGACTACTGTCACCAGCTGTGATGAACATGCAGTTAGTGTGGCTTGCAAAGTTGTCTCAGGAAGAAATTTATTGACACAGTCGTGTATATCCAAGTTTCATCATTGGCAACAGAGAGCAATCCACATTTAGTCCATTCCACTACAGGTTGCTCATGTGAAAAATGTGGCAACGAGCTGCTCACGGACTTGCATGCCCTGACCTCGGTTATGTGCCATGGGCCGGTTTCCCAGATTCAGAGCTAGCCAAGGTTCCAGCGGTATGTGTAAGCCATGCGCTAAGGCAATGTTGTACAAGACACAACAGGCTAATATGATCTTGCACACGGCTTCTGGGGAGTACTGCAGCACCCCCCCTGTACGGTCAAGACATCTGAATCGCGACTTCAACAGACCAAAAGTGCGCTCTATGATGGCTCGAGTCCGTATGTGTGCCCGATTGTACCTATGCTGTGGTACAATGTTTGCACGCCTGTAAGGGGTGAGGAGATGTGGGGTGAGTGCATACCCAACGTCACCTGAGGAGAGGGGAAAGGGCAGTTGGTTACATTTCCCTCTTTGACTTGCACAGGACTTGATCTGTGCTGTATTACATGCAGTATCTGTTGGGCCATTTATGTAGCTTTATGATTCTTATTGTACAATGGTTTATGTTGGGGGGCATTCATACATTAGCAAAACACATTTCCCTCATTTGTAACGCTTGGTACTTACCCAGTAGCCACATGTTGTCAATTTCTCCCGCAGCCATCCGCCGGGCAAGAGGTGACATGCGGAATATGAAGCTGTCATGGGTACTGCCTGGGAACACCGCATGCACATTGATGAACCTCCCCCTGGCATCACAGACAGCTTGCACGTTGATGGAATGCCATCGGTGTCTGTTGCAGAAGATGTGTGCAATGTGGCGGGGTGGCTGAAGGGCCACATGGGTACAATCAATTGCACCCAGCACACGTGGGAATTGTGCAATGAGATAGAAATCTCGTGCTGCCCTTTGTCTCAGGACCAGTGTACGTGGCATGTGTATGTGGTTGTGGGATCTTGCAGTGATGCATCTCAGTACCTGATGCAGGCACCGCGACTGGCTCGCCTGGGATATGCCCACATGGTCACTGGAGACCCTTTGGAAAGAGCCAGTGGCAAAGAAATGGAGCGCAGAGAGGATCTTGAGATATGCTGGGATTGCATGGGAGCAGCAGGTCACAGAGTCAAGTTCCTGCTCCCACTCACATACCATATCCAAGATGACTTTTGGAGGGAAACGGTACCTGGCCCTTACATCTTGGCTGGAAAGTCCAAATAGGTTGATCCTCTGCCTGAAGATCCTCTCTGCTGTCCTCCTCCTCCTCCTCCTCAAGTGGTTTTGCCGCATGGCAAGGGGCAGTGCAACAAACACATTCAGTGACATGTTGTAAGGGTTTGTGTGTGTGTCTGCTCTGATACGTGTCGCCGAACTGGGATTGGCTGGAGTGTGTCAGCTGATGCACGATGAGGGATGGTAGGGACTTGGACAGGTGTTTACCCTTGGCTCAAATGATCAATGGCCACAGTTCATGTAGTCTTGCCAAAATCGGAAGTTCCGGGCCGTGAGCGGACTTTCCGGCCCGCATGCGGACTTTCCGGCCCGTGACCGGATTTTCCGGCCATGAAGTGGACTTCCCGCTCCGGACCCGGAAAGTACGCTCCGGACCCGGATAGTCCGCCCCGGACCCGGAAAGTCCGCTCCGGAGCCGGAATTTCTGGCCCGAGTGCGGACGTAAGTTTAGTGGTCGTAAATGGATTCTGTGAATAGCAAAAGTCCTAAGTTCATTTTGTGAATAGCAAAAGTAGTAAGTTCACTCTGTGAATACCAGTAGTAGTAGGTGCATTCTGTGAATACCAAAATGGTAGTAAGTTTAGGATTTAGTCTTAAGTTTGTTCTGTGAATCGGGCCCTACATATTTAAGTACAGCACATCAGTGTCAAAGCATGACTCATTTAATCAACATATAAGCAAAGACTGAATTCTAATGCTACTAAAACTTCTCAACATGACAGATTTTAAAACAGTTATCTGTCAGCAAATACATGATGTTACCAAATGATTCTCTCACAGTAATCCCAAATACACACTAACTCACAGTGTGATTCTAGACAAGCACCACTATCCCTATGAGCTTACCAAAACTCATTCACTACAGTGCAAGTGGTAAGGGAACTGCACACAATCTACATATTTCACAACTGCAATTTACTGTCAATGCCTGACTCATATAATGAAAGCATAAGCCATAACTGTCTTCTAATGCTACTAAAACTTGACAACATGACATGTTTTACAACACTTATCTGTCAGCAAATACACGATGTTATCAAACACTTCTCTCACAGTGGTTCCCAAATACACACAGACTCACAGTGTGATTCTAAACAAACAACACTATCCCTAGCATCTTACCAAAACGCATTCACTACAGTGAAAGTGGTAAGGGAACTGCACACAATCTACATATTTCACGACTGCACTTTAATGTCAATGCCTGACTCATTTAATCAACGCATAAGCAATGACTAGCTTCTAATGCTACTAAAACTTGACAATATGACAAGTTTTAAAACAGTTTTCTGTCAGCAAATACACAATGTTACCAAACGCTTCTTTCACAGTGGTTCCCAAATGCACAAAGACTCACAGTGTGATTCTACACAAGCACCAGTATCCCTAGGAGTTTACCAAAACTCATTCACTACAATGGAAGTGATAAGGGAACTGCACACAATCTACATATTTCACGACTGCTCTTTAGTGTCAATGCCTGACTCATTTAATCAACACATAAGCAAAGACTCGCTTCAAATGCTACTAAAACTTGACAAGATGACAGGTTTTAAAACAGTTTTCTCTCAGCAAATACACGATGTTACCAAACGCTTCTATTACAAACCTTACCCAAATGCACACAGACTCACAGTGTGATTCTAGACAAGCACCAGTACTCCTAGGAGTTTACCAAAACTCATTCACTACACTGGAAGTGATAAGGGAACTGAACACAATCTACATATTTCACGACTGCAATTTACTGTCAATGCCTGACTCATATAATGAAAGCATAAGCCATAACTGTCTTCTAATGCTACTAAAACTTGACAACATGACAGGTTTTAAAACAGTTATCTGTCAGCAAATACACAATGTTACCAAATGCTTCTCTCACAATCCTTACCCAAATGCACACAGACTCACAGTGTGATTTTAGACAAGCAACACTATCCTAGGAGTTTACCAAAACTCATTCACTAGTCTGGAAGAGTTAATGGTACTGCACACAATCTACATATTTAAGTACAGCACATCAGTGTCAAAGCATGACTCATTTAATCAACATATAAGCAAAGACTGGATTCTACTGCTACTAAAACTTCACAACATGACAGATTTTAAAACAGTTATCTGTCAGCAAATACATGATGTTACCAAATGATTCTCTCACACTGATCCCAAATACACACTAACTCAGTGTGATTCTAGACAAGCACCACTATCCTTATGAGCTTACCAAAACTCATTCGCTACAGTGCAAGTGGTAAGGGAACTGCACACAATCTACATATTTCACGACTGCAATTTACTGTCAATGCCTCACTCATTTAATGAAAGCATAAGCCATAACTGTCTTCTAATGCTACTAAAACTTGACAACCTGACTGGTTTTAAAACACTTATCTGTCAGCAAAGACACGATATTACCAAATGCTTCTCTCACAGTGGTTCCCAAATGCACACAGACTCACTGTGTGATTCTAGACAAACAACACTATCCCTTGCACTATATCAAAACACATTTCTTCATCTAGAAGTAGTACTACATTTTAGTATAGAAACATAACATAACTCATTTCACAAATTCATAAACAATGACTGGTTTCTAATTCTACCAAAATATAAAAACTGCACAGTTATCTGTCTACAAACACATGAAAAACACAAATGCCAATCACAGAATGGTTTCTACATGCACACACATTGTAGAGAAAAAAAGAACTCCCTACACTTTAGCAGGAAAAATACATTAGTCTGATTAAAATCAAAATAGTCCACATACATCCCCTCACAATTAAATAACTCATCTTTCAAGTTCTTTTGTAGATCATGGAGTATATCAATCACTCACCATATTTTCTTTTACAGAATCTCTGCACTGTGCACCTCTCAGCAAAAGCAAAGAATGGAAAAGTTTCCCTTTCATTTTCCACACATATACATGTAAACATCAAATCACAATCCTTCGCACATAAACTCAAAAGCAAACACACATTTCTATTGGTTAAACATTTCAACTCTTTCCAACTGAAATAAATTTCAACCCTTCCCCCAATCTGCCTTCTGCCTGTTACCATAGAAACAGGACATGGCACACTGAACTGAGCACACAGGTCACAAGTTCAGCACACAATGTTACTAAACAAGACTGGAAGTGTGCTTGACTTTTCAACATATCAGCTTATCATATATAATGTTCCTTACAATCTGTTTTTGTTAACCAATAACAATCATACCTTTAAAATACAAAAATGTACAGCCTACCTTTCAGTGTAGAAAGTTGTTATACAACCAATGATTTCATGTTGTTTTTCAAAAAACGTTGCAGTGGATCCGCGCACCCACCGCGAGAGAATCCGTGCATCCAACGCGATAAGATGCGCGCACCGTGCGCGCATTTCCCGCTTTAAAAAATAAATAAAAAGGGGGGCCACAGGGGGTCCTTCTGGGACCCCCTAAGCAGATCTAGAGGGTCAGAGTATTTCCACTCTGCCCCCTTTATATCTTTTACACACTTATTCCACTTCCATCTTCAGCCTCGCTTCTACCGAGGCAGAAAATGGCCGCCAACAGTTCCTGGTTTCGAATGTAGAGAGACGCTCGACAGCCAATTAGCATTCAGCGCGCGATCGGGAGGGTGCGCGCTCTGTTCGGGGAGGGTGCGCTTACGGTGCGGGTACGGTCCGCGGATCCTCCGCGGCCATAGATATCACTAACTTTTTTACCCTAATTTTCTCAGGAACTACTGAACAGATTCACACCAAATATGCAAAAGGCACGAGTCCGAACTGAGGACTACCTCTTTGCCAAATTTGGTGTCATTCCGTTCAGCGGTTCGGGCTGTAGCTGCGACAACCGCAAAACTTTCAGGGTAGGAGCGGAGCGGAGCTGGCCAAAAGTTTGGAGAATTTCGCGAAGATTCGTCAAGCGGCGCCAAAGATATTCCCAATAGAATGTTGCGGATTTCCTATAGAAAATAGGTCCTAACTATAACTATCTACTGGCGACTGCCGGTCGCCAGTAGGTAGTTATAATTAGGACCTATTTTCCTTAGGAAATCCGCAACATTCTATTCCCAATAAGTCTGGCGCCGGTTGACGAATCTTCGCGAAATGTTCCAAACTGTTGGCCAGCTCCGGTCTGCTCCTATCCTGAAAGCTTTTCCACATGTGGAGCTGCATATCAGTAGCTCCCCATGTGGAAAAGCAATGCCGGCTCCCGAAGGACGCGGGGAGCCGGCTGGGACCGTCGGGGTTCCCCCCACGGTCTCCAACATTTTTTTATAAGCCCCGGGGGATGGGGTCCCCAAGGATAATAAAAATTAGTGATAGGGGCTATTTCTTTTTTTTTACAGTAAAATTAGGAGTCGCGCATCCTAACGCGTTGGGTGCACGATTTCTCTCGCGTTGGCTGCGCGGTTCCTAACGCGTTGGGTGTGAAGTACTGGGAATTTTAAGCCCAGCGGTGCAGGGGAACACACCCTAAGACTTCGGGTTCTTCCTGTTTCAGACCTACAGAAACACAGAGTCTTCTGGGTGAAGTCAAAGATCAGTTTATTGGCTGCAGACCAATTACAGGTATCCGAGAAGTACAACAGCATGTATGTTCTCAGGAGACTGTTTAAAGTTACAGAAACGGGCTTCTCCTTAAATACAAAATATCATGCTTCAGGCACACATTCCTTGTTTTATGGCATGGTCATTCACATGTATACATTACAAACGAAAAGGCAGAGTCATGATGACCATCCCACATTCCAGCTAAGCCAGCCCACAATTATTTACCCAGCGAGGCTCAGATCCCACATCAGATATCAATAGGCCCCAATAAACACGGGCATCTCCTGTTTGGAAAACAAGCCATAAAGCAGGAAGAGTCAGGTGTGAAAGCGATTAGCCGGAGGCTCGTTTGGGATGAAAAGGCTTTATGGTGTGTCAAACCCTGATGCTAATCACAGGTGGCCGTAGGACGGGGAGCTCGTGAGACCGGACTGACCTGGGGCAGCGGAGCCAAGCTGCACAGGTCACAGAGAAGTCAAACAGAAAATACATGTGTTCTAAAGGCCTGTACTTGTTTGTAATGTGTAGCCTATGTGAGAGCAACCATAAGATGGCCACCGCTCTAAGATGGAACCCACGAAGTTACTGTATCATATCGTATACACAGTGCATTTATAGCTAAAACGTTATATAAAGCACTTGTACATACCGCATTGACCATTCGCGGTTCGCTAATACCGGAGTAGACAGGGGTAGGGACCTGCCTCCTACGCGGTCCCAAATTTCAAAGTACCACAGACCCTCCTTTTGCCCTTACATAGGCAATAACTATACTCATATCAATCCGAGTCTAGGTCAATATTCACAAAGTCATGGAGATGTTGCTGTAGCATCATCCTATTACTTAGCTCGTCCCTCGATACAGGTTTCCTTACACATAATGTAGCACAGAGGCCACATATCGCAGGAGCACACTGTATGCACAGACAGAACAGGAAAAGAATGGCTAAGATCATTCCAATGACCATCAGAATCTTCCAACCCCAGGCAGATATCAGTTCCCAGAACCACCCCACCAGTGACCAATCTCCTTTATCCACGTGTATGGATTCAGATATTCTATGCAGTTTGGAGATGGCTTGATAAACTGTTGGAGCGTTATCTGGTATGAAAATGCAACAGCTAGATTGGATAACCTTACATACCCCACCGCGGTCTGCAAGTATGACGTCTAGAACCATGCGGTTCTGCAAAGTCATGAGGCGATCCGCTTGGAGCTCAGCTGTCAAATTACCAAGGGCACCAGCCGTAACATTAACGGTGGATTCAACCACACGAGTCAGTTGTCTCAGGTTCCTACTATTGACCATAGGTCCCCAAAACGGCAGGAAACCCAAAAAGAAGTCTCCCGCTTCCTGACCGGCAGTATCCTCCTTACTAATCACGCCTCTCACAACTCTGGTCTTGTGATAGTCAGAGGCGGCAGTAAATGTTGGCGGTAGCAGATTTGCAATATAACATGTGCCCGAGAAATCAGGGGGCAACCATGTATATGCTCGGGCATTGCAGACAAAATATGTACCCTTGGCAGCCAAAAACGCAGGGGAAAACTGTGATGGGAAAGTGTACGTTTCAGTACAGTCACTTTTCCCCAGTTGAGCTCTTGGATTCTGACCATTACCTTGTAAACAGAACCGACCTATGTGGGGTACGACCCAGATTGGGGATGACATTTTTCGCTGTCTTTCACCCAGACTAATACTATACCCCGTCGCGTTCCACCCTACATAAGCTCTCAATTCATCCTTGGGTATAGATGAGTATGCGTCGATATCTCTGCTTATATCGGCAACTCCTTTCATTAAAGCTTTATTATTTGTGCTAGGTCTGATGGACCATGGTCTGGAATGCCCATGACGATCCATTGTAACTAAACGACAGCACTAGATAAGGAATACCCTTAATAATGGTATGTGCAATTAAACCGCACACCCAGCAATTGGTTGTATTCATAACTAGTTGGTGCTGGTGTAGGAGCTGAATAAACGAGTTGTTTACAAACTCTGATCGTCTAGCTTGTTCGTGTTCAGGCAGATGATGAAAAGAGTGTGAGGAGACAGTAGGAGGAGGTATAGGCTGTACAGTGGGTGCAATGGGCTCTTGAGAGGAGAGGAATACAAATCCTACAGTAAACACTATCATACTACATAGTATAAACAGACATAATAATACAAAACGTTTGCTCTTCATTATTTTACACATTTTCGTTTTAAAGTTCATTTTCTCAGCAGGTCTCTCCATCTTGAAAAACTCCATCCTCTAATCGTGCCGCTCGCGGCGGGTGAGTATCTTCTGCTAAGGAGTACGCCTGTCGGTCCAAGGAACGCCCTAGACCAACCAGAACCGTTGACCTAACGTCTTCGGCCTGTACCCCAAAGTCTTGGCACAGCGACCCTGCGGCTGAACCCGGATGGTGGTTCGAAAAACAAAAATTAAGAAAGTCCTTCAGATGGGAGAGCTATAATATCAAAAACAAAAAGGTAAGGGAGTCTTTATTTGTCCTTAGGCCTTGGTCTCAGGTTGTAGTGGAAACGGCCAGGTACTGTCTGATCTTGAAACAAGAGTTCAGGCTCTGTGGTGTCCAATCGAATTGACGGTGGCACGGCTTCTTGTAAAATATCGTCACTTTCTTGTGCTGAAGCTGTGCCTCTTACGCGTGCATCACTAAATGGTACAAAACGAGGTACAGTGTCTGTTTCAGAGTCGGTGATACCCTCCAGGACCCACTGGTCATACGGTAGAGGCAAAGGGATCTTCTTGATGTGGGCGCCGTGGACCCAATTCTTTTTCCCCTTTAGTCGAATAGCTGATCTTGTAGACAGAAGTACGAGGTGAGGGCCAATCCAACGGGGCTCATCGTTGCTCCTTCGCTGGAAATTCTTGATGAGCACCCACGTGCCAGGGTCAATAGGGTGTCCTGGAGCCTCAGAGGCCTGGGGGAGAGTATCATGCACCTGTTGGTGTAAAACACGCAATTTAGCCGTCAATTCATACAAATAATCAAGCAGTACTGGATGTTCGATTTCGCTGAATTTTGTCGGTCTTGGCACACCCCATACATTGGCCGGGCGGCCAAAAATTATTTCATATGGGCTCTAAGTCCCACTCGTGAATGCACGGTCATTCTTGTGGATAGGAGTGCTAAAGGCAGAGCGTCAGGCCATTTAAGACCGGAGCTCGTCTGGATTTTGGCCAGCTTGAGTTTTAGAGCGCCATTGTAGCGCTCTACTAATCCAGCTGATTGGGGGTGATTTGCAGCGTGAAACTTCTGCTTAATCCCTAATCCCTCGCACACATTCTTCATCACTCGACCCACAAATTCACTCCCATTATCACTCCACACCATTCTTGGCATTCCAAACCTAGGAAAAAATTCCTTCACAAGGGCTTTGGCTGTGGATAAAGCAGTGTTGTCTTTTAGGGGATATGCTTCTATCCATTTTGAAAAAGCGCAAACAACAACCAATACATATTTCAGGTTGTTGCACCTTTCCATGTGGATAAAATCTAGCTGCAAAACTTCAAATGGATATGATGGAGGCGCAAAATGACCAGCTGGAGTTGGGGTTCCTCTAACAGGGTTGTACTTCAAACATACCATACAATTCTTGACCACATTCTCTGCACACTTGGGAATTCAAGCATTCTGCCATACTGGAGCCAACAACTTACAGATTCCTTTCATACTGATATGTGGCATTCCATGTGCCATAGTAACCACTGGAAGCACATATGCATCTGGTAACAACCATCGCCAATGTTCTGACAGATCAATCCAACAACCATTCTCATCCAATTTACCCCTACTTTCTCTCCACTTGCTCAACTCTTTCTCTGTGGCTTCAGCTTGAAGGGACTTCACACTCTCTATTGTGTTTTCACACATTCCAACATCACCAACCCATCTTGCAGGGCCTGCAACATACATTCGAGTTTTTACATCTTTTGCTGTTTCTTTCGCGATTTCATCAGCAAACGCATTACCACGACCAACATCATCAGTGACTTTCTTGTGCGCACTGCATTTCATAATCGCAACTTGTAACGGTAGGGTCAGCGACTCAAGGAGATCATTCACCAACTTGCCATTCTGAATGTTAGCTCCATGCGAAGTCAGGAACCCACGTTCTTTCCACAATCGCCCAAAACTATGAGCCACGCCAAAGGCATACTGGCTATCTGTATATATGTTCACTTTCATTCCTTCAGACAACACGCATGCTCTTGTAAGGGCAATTAATTCTGCTGCTTGAGCCGAATTATGTGGCACACGCGCAGTTTCCACAATCGTGTGCAAAGTCGTGATAGCATATGCAGCAGTCGTATCACCATTTGGAAGCTTGAAACATGAACCATCCACCCACAAGGTACCATCACACTCAGTCAGGGGAGTATCTTTGAGATCTATTCTCCCTTTCGTCTCTTCTTCTGTTCTGAACAGACAATCATGTTGCTCAATCTCATCTAGGTCTGCTGGGATCGACAATAATGTAGCTGGATTCAACGTGTTGCATCTTTTTATGTGTATATGATTTGCTAACAGTGTCAACTCATATCCGGATAATCGCGCACTAGTTAAGTGCTGTGTCTTGGTCCTGTTTAACAATGTGTCCACAGCATGTGGAACCATAACAATCAATGTATTATCCATTACTAGTCCAGCAGACTGTCGAATAGACATAGCTGCGGCGGCTGTGGCTCTCAGACAACTTGGCAATGCCCTCGCTACCGGGTCCAAGGTTGACGAAAAATATGCGCATGGACGCGGTCTGTCGCCAAAAGGCTGTGTCAACACTGATAATGCGCAACCATCTTTTTCATGAACATACAATGTAAAAGGCTTGCTGTAGTCAGGGGTACCCAACACAGGAGCTGAACATAATGCATTACGCAATTCCCAAAAACTTTTCTGACACTCTTCAGACCATGGGATAGGATTCCGTGTGTCTTTACATGTTAATGCTAACAAAGGTTTTGCCAGCAGGGAAAAATTTGGTATCCAGTGCCTACAGTATGAAGTGATGCCCAAGAAAGCACGTACTTCTCTCTGTGTTCTTGGCACACTCAACTGTGCAATGGCTTGAATTCTTTCTGGGGTCAGTTTCCTTCCCTCCTTCGATAAGAGATGACCTAAATAGGTCACTTCTTGTCGACAATATTGCATTTTTGAGAGAGACACTTTGTGATGAAAAGCAGACAAGTGACGCAACAAAGACAGTGTAGCTTTCTTGCAAATCTCTTCAGTATCCGAGGCGATTAGTAAATCGTCAACATACTGAATGAGGATAGCGCCACTGGGTAAAACAAAGGCATCAAGCTGCGCTTTTAAAGCCTGACTGTATATTGATGGACTTTTACAGTAGCCCTGTGGAGCGCGTTTAAAGCGGAAGCTTCGACCTCCTAAACTGAAGCCAAAAATGTCTCTGTTCTCCTCTGCAATTGGGATGCTAAAGAAAGCATTCTTCAAATCGATCACTGAGAACCATGCAGCGGAGGCTGGAATCATGGTTAACAAGGCAGTTATATCAGGGACAACTGGAAACTGTGGCACAACAATCTTATTAACCTCTCTAAGATCAATCACAAATCTGTAAACAGGTGGCTGTGAAGGGTCCGTTCGTTTTAAGACAGGTAAAACCGGACTATTGCAAACGTTGCCTCTTGTTTTGTTCAATTACATCCTTTTTAACCAAATCGCTGACAATTGCTAACAACGCTTTCTGACCTTCATTGGAGATCTTGTACTGGGGAATGCGTGGCAATCTGACATTGGCTTTTAAAGTTACCACATATGGCGGTATTTCCAGAAGACCCACATCATTGGGACCAGTAGCCCAAAGGACATCCGGAAGGGATGACAACTCAGGTGGCATTGCATTCTTAGACAAATACATCGGGGAAATCACTTTCTTACCTAATGTAAGTTGTACTCCTGAGGGAGAACAATATAGGGTTGCATGCAGTCTTTTTAGCAAATCCAATCCTAGTAGATTTTCACCACATCCTGTCGTTAGGATGAGGGGTGCTTTTAACTCGCAAGGTCCAACAGAAAGTGACATAGGACTAGAAATCGGGTTCCTAACTGGGGCGCCAGAAAAACCTACTGAAACATTCATTTTGCCTGACAAAGGCGCGCCAGGGAGTTTTGAATGCATGATTGAACTCTTTGCAGCACCAGTGTCTAGCAGAAAGGGCTCCGTTACATTTGCTGTAGTCACCTTAACATATGGTCCGCTCTGATCCACTGGTACTGAAACAACTCCCTCTCTCTGTCTATGGCTGTCCTAGTAATCATTACCTTCCACATTGTCGTCCTCTGCATAATAGTCATTATTGTAGTACTGAGCTGTATTACCAGTTGCATTGGCTTGCTGATCAAAGCTATTTATCGTATTTTGAGGCAGAAGAGGACGCGCGTTCTGGGGAGCATTTCCACGCCCTCTTCCTCTAGGAACTTGCTGACCACCTCTACCTCTTGCGCCATACGCTGCATTAATTTAGGACAACTATACTTGAAATGACCTTCCTCTCTGCAATATGAACATTGATTGGGACCTACAGGGATACGTGGTTGATAATACCCATTCATTTGCTGATTATTCTGGAACTGTTGGGGCTGCTGATAGATACCTTGGGTTTGCCTATAATTATGCTGTCCTCCAAGTGGCGGATAAGCCTGCTGTAAAAGGACCTTCGTTTTCAGTTCTTTCGTTTTCTTATCTGTTCTATCCTTCTCATCTTTATCTCTATTTTCATAATACTGTGCAGTAGCCAGTATTTGCGCTGAAGAGGAAACAGCCCAAGAACTTTCTGAATCTGTAAATTTCTTACACAACTCGGGAAGTAGATTCTGCACAAATTTATCCACAAATAACCGTTGGCCACCTTCAGTGCTCATGTCTTGAACACTGTGGTCGATAAACGTTTCTTCAAACCTGGTAAAGAAATCGGACACTGTCTCATCTTTCTTCTGCTTGCATGCAGATAGTTTATCCCAATTTACGCGCATCGCGGGCATTATAGTCTTCATGTATGTAATAATTCTACCAGGGAGTTCTGCTACCAAAGGATCAGGCTTCGCGCCACCAACTTGTCCAGCGTCTGCAGCAATGATATTAGCCCATGTGTTACCCAATTCTGCAGCGTGATCCGTATTACGGATGGATCCCCATAAAGGCTGTGGAACAACATTCCCGAACAACATATCTATGTCAGCCAGATTCATAACACACGATTCTGCAGTTTGTGATAACTCCTTATAATATCCTGTAGGGTTTTTACGGGGGTCAGGCAATGTCTGCTTAAGCGCTAACACCTCAGAACGCTTCCATGGGACATGTACCCAAACACGCTGAAAATGAGCTGGAGCAGCAACAATACCTCGAGCGGCATCAGCCGCAACGGCTTCCTTCCATACCGGAGGGACTTCTCTCATAGGGTATTGTCGCGCTTTTCCCTTTTTCCCCACAGGGAATTCCTGTTCGAACAATGATTGCTGACAATCACCATTCCTGAAGGACAGTAAAGTCGCAACCGCTTTATCTACATCGGGACCCACAATTGTACCTGTCTCGAAATCAAATCGCACACGACACAATTCCTGCGGGATTGTGTTTGAACCATGATCCTCCAATTCCTCACAGAGGAATTCACACATTTTGTCAAAGACATATCTCTGTTTTGGGGCATCCCATTGGTTGAAAACGTTAACAACTGATTCCACATTATAGAGTGAAGGGAAACCAATCCACCTACGCGCCAGATGATCTAACACCTCTTTCTAGTCAGGACCAGGCAGCTGACTACGCAATTGCTTACGTTGTAAACCAGGAGTCACACTAGATGACCCAAAGAGAGGCGACACTAAAGTAGTGACTATATTAGCTAGTTGTTGTCGTGCTGAAGGAGAGGTTGAGGTGAAAATGGGGGGATAGACAGAGGGAAGAAAAACGGATTCAGATACAGGTACCGGGGTAGTGCAAGAAGGAGCGCCAGAGGAGGCCGCTGGCGTGCTAGGCAAAGTCGCAGGAAGCGCCGGGGCAACAGGTAGCAAAACTGGCGGCCCTTGAGAGGTGCTGCACTGCAGGGATAGGAGCCAGCTGAGTAGGAGCTGGCAGCTGTGGGAAGGCTTGCGGCATATTTACTGGAGGCTGCACATTTACAAGCTGTGGAGGCGCTGTGGCATTTTGCGCATACGGGGGTGGCGAACTTAGCAAATGGGACATTAGGGAATCTTTCTCATTCTCTTTTGCTTCATGTTGCACAAGGGGTGACAAAACAGGGTAACATTTATCGATTCCTAGTTTGCGCTGTCTATGTAACTGCTCATCCATTTGTTCCTCCTCATTATCTTTAAATTGCACAGCTGCTTGCATCATTGACATACCTCTTTCTTTCTTATTCCTTTTCGCTAGCTTAATTTCCTTCTGTTTGGCTTCCTTTCACCATAGGCGGAAAGAATCAAACATCGCCGGCCGGGCTTTCTTTTTAAACAATTTAACTTCCAAATTATCTAAGATATCTGTATCGAAACTACCATTTTGGGGGCATTTTAAAACACCGTCCTTTCTGGTGTATCGGATCCATACTTCATTATATGCAATGGGGCCCACGCCATGTTTTACATAAAGCTCATAAGTTGGAGTTCCAATTGGAGGAACCGGACATGCATCCTCTAACTGTAAATCCCTTCCACAACCCAAACAAAACAATCTACCAAATACACTAGAACCAGGCATCTTCGCTCACTAGTCTAGTTTCAAACTTCAAAGGATTATCGATTACGATAGTCTCGTGAATACACGAGTCCTCTGGCTTTGGGACTTGCCAGCTCCAAATCAAAGCGATCCCGAAGGATACCAAAAATCCCGAAGGATACCAAACAAACTGGGAGACGCTCCACTTATACTTAACTGAATATCGATGATCGGTGGCGTCACCAGAAGACTCTCTCGATTGTTTCGCTCTACCAAAATCGTCAAGGGTCCAAAACAGGGCGATTAATCAGGGCAGCAGTCCTTCGTAGCCGTCGGGACGCGGAGAACCTCGCAGAAAAGACTTTCGGACCACGTCGACATGCAGGGGTCGATGAAGTGGCGGCCTTCCTCCAGAATTTCCACACAAAGCTCCTCACGAACCTCTGGCTTGGACCGGTACCGCTGAAATTGTCCCGAGTTGGGCGCCAACTGAAGTACTGGGAATTTTAAGCCCAGCGGTGCAGGGGAACACACCCTAAGACTTCGGGTTCTTCCTGTTTCAGACCTACAGAAACACAGAGTCTTCTGGGTGAAGTCAAAGATCAGTTTATTGGCTGCAGACCAATTACAGGTATCCGAGAAGTACAATAGCATGTGTGTTCTCAGGAGACTGCTTAAAGTTACAGAAACGGGCTTCTCCTTAAATACAAAATATCATGCTTCAGGCACACATTCCTTGTTTTATGGCATGGTCATTCACATGTATACATTACAAACAAAAAGGCAGAGTCATGATGACCATCCCACATTCCAGTTAAGCCAGCCCACAATTATTTACCCAGCGAGGCTCAGATCCCAAATCAGATATCAATAGGCCCCAATAAACACGGGCATCTCCTGTTTGGAGAACAAGCCATAAAGCAGGAAGAGTCAGGTGTGAAAGAGATTAGCCGGAGGCTCGTGTGGGATGAAAAGGCTTTATGGTGTGTCAAACCCTGATGCTAATCACAGGTGGCCGTAGGACGGGAGCTCGTGAGACCGGACTGACCTGGGGCAGCGGAGCCAAGCTGCACAGGTCACAGAGAAGTCAAACAGAAAATACATGTGTTCTAAAGGCCCGTACTTGTTTGTAATGTGTAGCCTATGTGAGGGCAACCATAAGATGGCCACCGCTCTAAGATGGAACCCACGAAGTTACTGTATCATATCGTATACACAGTGCATTTATAGCTAAAACGTTATATAAAGCACTTGTACATACCGCATTGACCATTCGCGGTTCGCTAATACCGGAGTAGACAGGGGTAGGGCCCTGCCTCCTACGCGGTCCCAAATTTCAAAGTACCACAGGTGCGCGGATCCAAGGAAAAAAATATGACATTTTTGGGAGATAAACATCAAGCTTAAGTGTTTTGTTCTTGAGTGGCTCTGAAAAGAGCCGTTGTGTTCATTGAGAGTTTTTGGTACTTATAAGTAAGTACCTATACAGTGTCCAAAGTTGTTGAGGAAGACTCTGTTTCCTTCATCAGTAAAGTGTACTCCATCTCTCCTATACATCTCTTGCATATGAAAGCGCAGATTGTTATTGTAAATGGACCCCATTCTATAGTCTCGGAGAAAAGCAGAAACAGATTTATTCACATGTTTCCTAGCTTTCTCAATTTGTGGACAAAAATGATGGGACCAGTTCCATTTCTGCCTTTGGCATATGTTAGAATACACAAAGGCAGTTTTGGGAAAAAGTTAAATCAATTCTGCAAATGTGTCCTTCATAAGCATTTCCAGACCTACCCCAGTCAAAGTGCCTAGGTCATTGCCACCACAGTGCACTATTATGAGGTCAGGGTGTTGGATATGCATAAAGGATTTTACCAATGGCATCAATTGGTGCCACTTTAACCCACTCTGTCCAATCCATTTAATGTCTACATTTGGCAAACCTAGGTCTTTGTGAATGCCTTTGTTTTCTGCATACCTTTGGCTCCAGAAAATATAGCTGTGTCCCACAATCCACACTCTAAGCATCTTGAAGGGAGGTCTGGATGCACTCAGATGGTTTCTGTAAATGAAATGGCAGTTTGAAAAGTAAGATTTTTCTAAAATGGTGGCTAAGATGCAGTTTTGAAAAAAGACAAGAAATCAATGGTTGTTTGACAACCTTCTACACTCAAAGGTAGGGTACATGTTTCTGTTTTTTAAACGCATGATTCTTATTGGTTAACAAAAACTGATTGAAAGGAACATTATATATGATAAGCTGATATGTTGAAAAGTCAAGCACACTTGCTGTTTTGATTAGCAACATTGTGTGCTGAACTTGTGACCTGTGTGCTCAGTTCAGTGTGCCATGTCCTGTTTCTATGGTAACAGGCAGAAGGCAGATTGGGGGTAGGGTTCAAATTTATGTCATTTGGAAAGGTTTGAAATGTTTAACCAATAGAAATGTGTGTTAGCTTTTGAATTTATGTGGGAAGGAATGTGATTTGATGTTTACATGTATATGTGTGGAAAATGAGAGGGAAACGTTGCCATTCTTTGGTTGTGCTGACAGGTGCACAGTGCAGAGATTCTGTATAAGAAAATCTGGTGTGTGACTGATATACTTCTTAATCTACAAAACAACTTGAAAGGTGAGTTATTTAATTGTGAGGGGATGTATGTGGTCTATTTTGATTTTAATCAAACTAATGTGTTTCTCCTGCTAAAGTGCAGGGAGTACTTTTTTTGTCTACAATCTTATTGTCAGTGTGTGTGCATGTAGAAACTATTCTGTGATAAGCATTTGTGTTTTTCATGTGTTTGCAGACAGATAACTGTGCTGTTTTTATATTTTGGTACAATTACATAGCAGTCATTGCTTATGAATTTGTAAAATGAGTCATGTTTCTACACTAAAATGTAGTATTTGTAGATTAAGAAATGTGTTTTGGTATAGTGGAAGGGATAGTGTTGTTTGTCTAGAACCACACAGTGAGTCTGTGTGCATTTAGGAGTCATTTTAAGAGAAGCATTTTGGAACTAATGTGTAGTAGAAAATTTTCTGTAATGTGTGCAGTCACCTTAGATCTTGTAGACTAGTAAATGTATTTTGTACAAGGGATAGTCTGCAATCACACTGTGAGTCTGTGTGGATTTGGGTAACCATTGTGAGAGAAGCATTTGGTAACATCATGTATTTGCTTGCAGATAACTGTTTTAAACCCCGTAAAGTTGTCAAATTTTAGTAGCATTAGACGCCAGTCTTTGCTTATGCATTGATAAAATGACTCAGGCTTTGACACTAAAGTGCAGTACTTAAATATGTAGATTGTATGCAGTACCCTTACCCCTTCCAGACTAGTGAATGAGTTTTGGTAAACTCCTAGGATAGTGTTGCTTGTCTAAAATCACACTGTGAGTCTGTCTGCATTTGGGTAAGGATTGTGAGAGAAGCATTTGGTAACATTGTGTATTTGCTGATAGATAACTGTTTTTAAACTGGTCATGTTGTCAAGTTTTAGTAGCATTAAAAGCCAGTCTTTGCTTATGCATTGATAAAATGAGTTAGGCTTTGACACTAAAGTGCAGTACTGAAATATGTAGATTGTCTGCAGTATCCTTACCCTTTTTAGAGTAGTGAATGAGTTTTGGTAAACTCTTAGGATAGTGTTGCTTGTCTAGAATCACACTGTGAGTCTGTGTGCATTTGGGAACCACTGTGAGAGAAGTATTTGGTAACATCATGTATTTGCTGACAGATAACTGTTTTAAAACCTGTCATGTTGTCAAGTTTTAGTAGCATTAAAAGCCAGTCTTTGCTTATGCATTGATAAAATGAGTCATGCTTTGACTCTAAAGTGCAGTACTTAAATATGTAGATTGTGTGCAGTACGCTTACCCCTTCCAGACTAGTGAATGAGTTTTGGTAAACTCCTAGGATAGTGTTGCTTTTCTAAAATCACACTGTGAGTCTGTGTGCATTTGGGTAAGGATTGTGAGAGAAGCATTTGGTAACATCGTGTATTTGCTGACAGATCATTGTTTTAAAACCAGTCATGTTGTCAAGTTTTAGTAGCATTAGAAGCCAGTCTTTGCTTATGCATTGGTAAAATGAGTCAGGGTTTGACACTAAAGTGCAGTACAGAAATATATAGATTGTGTGCAGTCCTCTTACCTCTTCCACAGTAGTGAATGAGTTTTGATGAACTCCTAAGGATAATGTTGCTTGTCTAGAATCACACTGTGAGTTTGTGTGCATTTTGGTAACCATTGTGAGAGAAGCATTTGGTAACATCATGTATTTGCTGACAGATAACTGTTTTAAAACCTGTCATGTTGTCAAGTTTTACTAGCATTACAAGCCAGTCTTTGCTTCTGCATTGATAAAGTGCAGTACTGAGATATGTAGATTGTGTGCAGTACTCTTACCCCTTCCAGACTAGTGAATGAGTTTTGGTAAACTCATAGGATAGTGTTGCTTTTCTAGAATCACACTGTGAGTCTGTGTGCATTTTGGAACCACTGTGAGAGAAGCATTTGAGTACTTGACATCTTTGCATACGCATAACTGCTTAAAAACCTTTCCTGTTCTCAAGTTCTGGTAGAATTAGAAGGCAGTCATTGCTTATGTATTCACCCAGTAACTGTCCTTGCAATACTGTAAACATTCAGTTAAAATCCAAGTAGTAACGGAGTGAGGCAGACCTTAGCACATGCATTGATTCAAATGCTTATCCACTATGCATGCAGTCCTCTAATCATCTACACAGTTCTCTTTCACACCTTTAATTCCACAGTCAGTATCCGTACACTTCCAGCAAGCACCCTGTCACTCTCCTTACACTCTTCCAGTGACCCATTCAGCACCATGTAGTAATCCATTCACTGCGCCAAAAGCCAACCACTTATAAATTCACCCAGGCACTCTCCTTGCAGCACTCTAATCATTCAGTCAGTACCCAAGTACTCATGCAGTGATCCAGGCCTTAGCACATGGACTGCTTCAAACGCCTATCTACTATGCATGCAGTCCTCTAACCACCTACACACTTGTCTTTCACACCTTCAAATCCCCAGTCAGTATATATACACTCCAGCAAACACCCTGTCACTCCCCTTGCACTCCTTCAGTGACCCATTCAGCACCATGTACTAATCCATTCACTGTGCCAAAACTCAACCACTTATAAATTCACCCAGGCACTCTCCTTGCAGTACTCTAATGATTCAGTCAGTACCTAAGTACTCATGCAGTGAGCCAGGCCTTAGCCCATGGACTGCTTCAAATGTCTGTCCAGTATGCGTGCAGGCTTCTAGTCACCTACACATTTGTCTTTTGCTTTTTCAATTAACTAGTCAGTATCAAGAAACTCCAGTAAACACTCTTTGAGTCAACTTCCACACCTCTACTGACTCATCTGGCACTATGTAATAATCTATTCACTGCACCAAAACACATAAACTTAAAAAGAATAACCCAGGCACTCTCCTTGCAGTAGTGTAATGATTCAGTCAGTACCCAGGTAATCATGCAGTGTCTGAGGTCTTAGCTCATGGACTGTTTAAACGTCTATCCACTTTGCATGCAGGCTTCTAGTCACCTACACACTTGTCTTTGACTTCTTTAATTAACTATTCTGTATCTATATACTTCAATAAACACCCTGTCACTCATCTTGCACACCTCCAGTGACTGATCCAGTACCATGTACTCATCTATTCACTGCGCGAAAACCGAAAAACTTAAAAGTTTCATCCTGGCAGTCTCTTAGCAGTAGTTTAATGATTCAGTCAGTACGTAGGTACTCATGCAGTGAACTGTGCATTACCACATGGACTGCTTCAAAGGTCTATCCAGTATGCATTCAGGCTTCTAACCTACTATACACTTGTCTTTAACAGCTTGAATTCTCCAGTCAGTATGCATGTACTTCCAGCAAACACCCTGTCACTCCCCTTGCACTGTTCCAGTGACTTATTCAGCACCATGTACTAATCTATTCACTGCGCCAAAACCCAAACACTTATAAATTCACCCAGGCACTCTCCTTGCAGTAGTGTAATGATTCAGTCAGTACCGAAGTAATCATGCAGTGTCTGAGGTTTTAGGTCATGGACTGTTTAAACGTCTATCCAGTATGCATACAGGCCTCTAGTCACCTACACACTTGTCTTTAACTTCTTTAATTAACTAGTCAGTATCTATATACTTCAATAAACACCCTGTCACTCATCTTGCTCTCATCCAGTGACTGATCCAGTACCATGTACTAATCTCTTCACTGCGCCAAAACTGAAAAACTTAACATTTTTACCCAGGCCCTCTTTTAGCAGTAGTCTAATGATTCAGTCAGTTTTCAGGTACTCATGTAGTGAATCATGCATTACCACATGGACTGGTTCAAATGTATATGCAGTATGCATGCAGTCTTCTAACATACTATACACTTGTCTTTAACAGCTTCAATTCCCCAGTCAGTATCCATGTACTTCCAGCAAACACCCTGTCACTCCCCTTGCACTGTTCCAGTGACTTATTCAGCACCATGTACTAATCCATTCACTGCGCCAAAACCCAAACACTTATAAATTCACCCAGGCACTCTCCTTGCAGTACTCTAATCATTCAATCAGTACCTAAGTACTCATCCAGCGAGCCAGGCCTTAGCACATGGACTGCTTCAAACCCCTATCCACTATGCATGCAGTCTTCTCACCACCTACACACTTGTCTTTCACACCTTCAATTCTCCAGTCAGTATCCATACACTTCCAGCAAACACCCTGTGACTCCCCTTACACTCCTCTAGTGACCCATTCAGCACCATGTACTAATCCATTCACTGCGCGAAAACCCAACCACTTATAAATTCACCCAGGCACTCTCCTTGCAGTACTCTAATCATTCAGTCAGATCCCAAGTACTCATGTAGTGAGCCAGGCCTTAGCACATGGACTGCTTCAAACTCCTATCCACTATGCATGCAGTCCTCTAACCACCTACACACTTGTCTTTCACACCTTCAATTCCCCAGTCAGTATACATACACTTCCAGCAAACACCCTGTGACTCCCCTTGCACTCCTCCAGTGACGCATTCAGCACCATGAACTAATCCATTCACTGCGCGAAAACCCAACCACTTATAAATTCACCCAGGCACTCTCCTTGCAGTACTCTAATCATTCAGTCAGTACCCAGGTATTCATGGAGTGAGTCAGGCCTTAACACATGGACTACTTTAAACCCCTCTCCACTATGTATGCAGTCCTCTAACCACCTACACACTTGTTCTTTCACACCTTCAATTCCCTAGTCAGTATCCATACACTTCCAGCAAACACCCTGTCACTCCCCTTGCACTCCTCCAGTGACCCATTCAGCACAATGTACTAATCCATTCACTGCGCCAAAAGCCAACCATTTATAAATTCACCCAGGCACTCTCTTTGCAGTACTCCAATCATTCAGTCAGTACCCAAGTACTCATGCAGTGAGCCAGGCCTTAGCACATGGACTGCTTCAAACGCCTATCCACTATGCATGCAGTCCTCCAACCACCTACACACTTGTCTTTCACACCTTCAGTTCCCCAGTCAGTATTCATACACTTCCAGGTAGTTTTGCCGTGATCCAAGTGTTACTCTATGGACTGTTTCAAATGTCTATCCAGTATGCATGTAGGTCTCTAGCCACCTACACACTTGTCTTTCACACCTTCAATAACCCAGACAGTATTCATACAGATCCCGCAAACACTCTGTCACTCCCCTTATACTTCTCCAGTGACTTATTCAGCACCATGTACTAGTGTATAAATTCATCCTGGCACTCTCCTTGCAATACTCAAAACATTCAGTCAGCATCCAAGTACTATTGGACTGAGATATAGGCCTTAACATATGGATGGATTCAAACACGTGTCCACTATGCATGTAGGTCTCTAATCACCTACACACTTGTCTTTCACACCATCAATATCCATGTCAGTATTCATACACTTCTAGCAAACACCCTGTCACTCACCCAGTGTGTCTCCTTATAGTACTGTAATCATTCAGTAAGTTAGCATGTAGTGTTTTAGTGAGGCAGGCTTTAGGGCATGAACTGCTTCAAAGTAGTATGCACTATGCATGTAGTGTTTTAACCATCGTCACACTTGTGCTTCAGGGCTATAGTTTCTTAGTCAGTTTTTATATAAAATGTGTTTCTACAGTAATAGAATAGTATCAATTTGAAAGTTATTAATATAAATTTATTTGTGATTCTTTCAACGTTAAAATAGAGAAATCATGCCAGAAAAAAAAAGAAAAAGAAAAGAACTGAGACAGGAGAATTACTTGAAGAAACATCAACCACAAGTATTGAATGAACAAGATAATGTGGCTAAAAAGAAAAAATCTTCTGGTAAGATCACAAAGCAATTTATTAAAAATGTTTGTAGGACCAAACAGAATGTACAGAATGCTGAAACCACTGAGAATGCTTTAACTAGAAAAAAAATTCATAATAAGAGGAAAAACAAAAAAGCAAATGGACAGTCAAAGGAGACAAAGTATTGTAAAAGAAGGCAAAATCAGTACAAGGAATTACGCAAAAAAATATTTTACAAAAGAGTAGTACATAATTTGCTGAAAGATGTGAAGAAATATAAAAAGAGAGCTCTATTTTATAAAACGAAGAAGCATGTTGAAAACATTGTTGAAAAGGCTTTTGAAGTAAAAAGGAAACTATTCATTTTAGTATTAAACAGAATTCGATCACTAGATAAACCAATCCATTTAATGAAGGCCAAAAGTAGGAGGAAAAGAGTAATTAATAGAAAAAAAAATTGTGATTTTTTTTGGGAGAATGGAAACACAGTTCTAGTTCAGAGCCTTTCTTTAATGAAGAGAGTTATTTAAAGAGCAAAAAAATATTGCATGCAGTTGACACCAGTGGTAAAGGTTATGAGGTTAGAGATGGTGGTCCAATTGAGAAAGAGAAAATGGTTGAAAGAAATGCAGAAGAAGTGATGGCTGATGAAGTTCTAGGGAGACTTCCTAAACACCCTGTGTACACTTGGGATTGCAGTAGTATTTGTAGTGTATGACAGGAATCTATTGATAAATTATGTAGTTTTTTACGAGCATATAGTAAAAAAAAGTGTTAAACAAAAGATTAAGGGGTTGCAAGGACTAGACCCTTGCAGAGTGAGAAAAAATACTGGTTTGCAAGGTCATTCTCTGGCTTGTCTTTCTAGGAAAGTTTGTCAAAGTGTTTTTCACCATTTCAGGATGCTGGCAGTACATCATACTCAAATGCGGAAGTTAGTGAGAAGATTGTATTATGCAAAAAGTCCAGCACTAAAGTTAAATGAGTTGAACAGTGCTCTTTTGCGTGGGTCAGTATCAGATGTGAAGAAGGTTTGTGATGATATTGAGTTTTGTTACTTTGGTTCTCAGCAAAAGAGTGCAGAAACTGACACATTAGTAGAACAAAATGTTGAAGACAATGTAGAACTCGTAATTACAAAAAATGTTGAGGATGAAATCACAAAGTTTAAGGTAATTTCAGGTGAAAGACCAAATGTTTCTTGTATTTGTTGTCGGCGAAGTCACTATAAAAATCAGACTAGGGGTGTCAATCTGTATTTAAAAAGTGAAATAGAAGATAATGATAAGTGGATAGAATTTGCAACTTATTTGTTGGTAGAGGATTGTTTTGAATTGGGATCTGAGCAGCGTATTTGCAAAAATTGATATAACAAATTAGATGAGGATAAAATGCCTGCTGGAGCTGTTCATAATAATCTAGAGTTGGTTGCTATTCCTCCAGAGCTGATAGATTTAAATACGTATGAGTCTATTCTCATTCAATGTGTTCACCCATTTCAGGCTATTGTTCGTATGGAGCCTAAAACAGGTAAATTACCTCCATCAGAGTTGCATAGAGGATTGAAAAGAAGAGTTGTGTATTTACAGTTAGATTTAAGGAAAAATATTGAAACTATTGGTGTAGACCATGCAGAAAATGAGCCACTAGTCATTCTAGTTAATGGTGTTCCTACTAAGAATAAGAAAATCTGGCAAGAGTTGGTGGATGTTAGAAAAGTGCAAAAGGCATCATTGTATCTGTTAAAAAATAATGAGTACTATAGAAATGTGTTTGTAGGAGAAGAAGAGATAGATTTAGCAGAAGATACTGAAACATTAAGTGGACAAATTGAAAAAGTGGACATGTCCAGATGTGAAGAAATCTATGAACATTACAGTGTACATCCACTTCATTCCAAAGAAGTGATGGGGAATACGATTGAGTTGTTCCAAATGAAAAAAAGCAACAGGAAGTCCCATGAGTGTATGGGAAGAGACCTTGGAAGCTCGTTGTTTCCCGCAGGTGTTTCAAACAGGAAAAGGTGGACGATATGATGAACGTCCTGTGCAGATTCCTGCATCTGAATATCGGACAACAAGATTATATGCAGAAGATCCAAGATTTCGACAATGTATCCCTTATATGTTTCATCTTCTGTTTGAAAGTGACTTGTCTGGACTTTCATATGCAGTAAATCATATTTTAAAAACTGGAATGCATCTGCAAAATGGAACTGCAAAGGATTTTATGGATAAAGTGCATCAGAGAGATGATCATTTAGAATCTCAGTTGATTAATCTGATGGAATGTCAGCTTGGGACTGATGAATATTGGTACCGTCGTCACGGAGAATTGAAATGTATGCTACGGAACTTGGGAACTCCTACATGGTTAGTTACACTAAGATGTGCTGAGTATGCTTGGGATGATTTACTTGAATTTCTTCGAGAGGCAAATTCCTTTTCTTTTTTTTATTAGTCAGCTTGATAACATAATAGAAAACAAAATGACAAGTAATTAATCATGGCAATCAATACAGACAGTAAATACATTATGTAGTTTAACATGAGAATCATAATGAAATAAGCAAGAACACAAGGTCAGGTAAATCACACATATCGGAAGATACCTTGAAAGGGGGATACAAAAAAAAAGTAAATTATTCAACCAATGCGTAAAGGGCGCCCATATTTTCAACCCCTTCTCACGCCTCCTCTTACCCCCTCTTAAGAACACAGCTGATTCCAAGTTGTGGAGAGCAAGAATTCTTGCTCTCCAATTCACGAAAGTAGGAGGTACCGGGTTAATCCAATCAGAAGTTATACACAATCGATTTAGAGACATTGCAATGCAGAGAAAAGCAGACTCGTAAGATGTTCTGTCAAAGCATAAGTCAGTTTCACACCCCGTTATTACTAACTCGGAAGAAAGTACCACCTGAATGTTAAGGGAGCTATTAATAAAAGATTGGACATCTTGAAGAAATACGTGCATAATTTAACACAAGAAAAAAACATGTGTACATCATTGGCTGCCGGCAGGCCACATCTTGGACAGCCCTGAACACCACTGCCTCCCCATTTAGATATTTTAGCGGGAGTAAAGTACAAATCGAACAAAGCCATATATCTTAGGGATCGTAAGCTCCCGGAGATTAAAACAGCATTAGAAAGGTCCAATGCCTGAATAATATCTATATCAACCTTACCTAGCTTAACTACTAATTTCGCATTCTGAGAGGAGAGATCATCGGGAAGACCCGATAATAAATTTTGATAGAGGGCCCCTATTCGTGCCTTCCTTAAAATCAGATCCATGAGTGTATTTTTAGTAAGCGCGGTAGGGGTATTATGGAGAAGATGGTCTATATAGCTGTGTATCTGCAAATACTTGAAGAATTCATGTGAATCCAATCCATACTTATGTTTTAGAAATGAAAAAGAGGCCATATTGCCCTCATAAACTAAGTCCCCCAATGTAAAAATACCATGGTATCTCCACCTAATTGTAACAGAGTCTTGAAAAATGGAGGGTGATAGCCTAGCGGCAGCCAAGGGTATATAAAAGTTAATATTGGGGATTAACCATTTCCGACGCACCTTCCTCCAGACTGAATGCATAGCTGAAATGACCTGAAACTTAGTTTTTTTTTATAGTAACTGGGTTCTAAGACCGACAAAAGAGACCCCTTAGCCTCTTCTCCTAAGCCGATCTCAAAGATAGAGGGACTACATGATGGTGGGAGTGAGGCTCGCAAGCCAAAAAGTGGGAAAGCCAGATGTTGCAGTAAAGCGGCCCAATTATACAGCAACAGATTAGGGACTGACCACCCACCCCTGTCCAATGGTAAATGCATCCATTTAGCAGCTCTACGGGGAAGACGATAATTCCACAAAAACCTATTACAACATCTTTCTGCACTAATAAGACTAGATTGAGCAAATTCCAGGGGGATAGTCCTAAAAATGTACAAAAATGTTGGCAAAATCAACATCTTTAATACATTCCTCCTACCAAATAAAGAAAGATGTAGATTATCCAGCCTACGCAGAGTAAAGTTAGCAATATCTATAATAGGTAAAATATTCATTTCATGTAGCTGCTCTACTGCAGCCGTGATTTTAACCCCCAAATACATTGCACTTTGCACGACTGGTGAATCCGACACACCCATAGCGGACGATTGGTTAACCTGGGTTTTCTGAACATTAAGTTTGTACCCCAAAAGTCGGCCAAAATGTTCCACCAGGTCCTTGATAGGTAAAAATGAAGATGACACATTGCTGGTTAAGACAATAATATTATCGGCGTATGCCAAAGCTTTAAAGTCAACCGCATTGATCTTAACAGGCAAAATATTACAAGAATGCTCTATTTTATTTATGAAAGGATCGATATAGAGAGCAGATAACAGGGGCGAACAGGGGCAGCCCTGTCTAGTGCCCCTGTTAATATCAAATGGCCTTGAGAACAACCCTGAAATTGACAAAGTTGCTTGAGGGGCGATAGAAAGTGATTGTAAAGCCTCTATTAATGTTCCGAAATTCAATTACCAAAGGTCTCAAATGGTCTAAATAAGTTGGTTCAAGTAACAGTTTTCTCTCAAAGGTCCAAGGTCTGGGGATTCTTACAGCACCCATTACAGTACAATTAATAATCAAAAGATTGTGGTCCGAAATAATTCTGGGAGAAATAGCAATTGATGTAGTATCTGCCAGTTGATCTGACACAAACAAATAATCCAAACGGACCATTTTCTTATGAGGAGCAGAGAAATATGTAGAGCCATCATATCCTTACAATGACGAAACCATAAATCAATAATGAAATGTTCTTGCACGAGGGCTTGCAAAGCTCTATAAACTCTAGGCTTTTGGCCCACGTAAGTCTGCCCTCCCACTATGTTGAAATTGGCTGATAAATTAATATTACAGTCCCCACAGAGACAAATAGTCTGGGGCCATAAGGCCAATTCTACATTTAAATAATCTAAGAGTACAGGGTCATCCAGATTTGAACTATACACCGTGCAAACCGTCAGGGATGAGCCGTTAATCAGGAGATCCGCAATTGCCCATCTCCCCCCGGTATCTTGGCTGGTTCTTAGGCATGAGCCTACCCCACGTTTCAATAAAATAGCCACCGCCCCTTATCATAGAAGTCTGGTGAGAACATACTATTAAGTCAAACCCAGGAATTTTAAGATATTCTCTATTATTCCAGGGAACGTGAGTTTCCTGCAGACACAGTACCTCTAAGTGAAGAGCTTGGATAACCAGTGCAAATAAGGCTCGCTTCTTCCCATTATTCCGGCCACAAACATTCCATGAAGCAATAGAAATTTTACCCGATGCCATTGAGGATTTTAAGAATAAACATCACAATTACGATAGTTCTCTGAATTAATCCATGATTACCATGATAAAAAGAATATTTTTCAAGCTTATTTTTTTTAATGTGCCCCAAACCCACCCTCCCAACCCCCCCACCGCTGCAAGACCCCCCCATGCCCGTACTACCCCCCAAGCAAGGCAGGGACCGTAGTCCCAGTGATGGAGAAGCTGGTATGAGCAGGGACCCCCCCCCAAGAGTCACTGCTAATTTCACAAAAATATACCCCCCAAAAAAGTGGATATGCCCTCCAGAGACCAAATAAGCCTTCTAGCAAAAAAAAAAAAAGAACTGGAATACATCCCTTAAGAGATCATTACCCCTTCTAATAGCTAAAGAGAAAAGAGGAAAAAATATATCGTTATGAACATATAATTACATTTATTACAATAAATCCAAAAATGCTTTTGCCTGAATTTCAGACTCAAAAAATCTAGTCTGGCCTTGATGGATAATTTTAAGTTTATATGGAAAAAGCAAAAAGACTTGCGCCCCATTAGACTGAAAAGGGGCAATCAGCTGGCGGAGCTGCCACCTCTGCTCTACCGTGGCTGGACAAAAGTCCGGCCTAACAAAAAACTGACAGCCTTTTCCAGACCTTTGCCGATCAGGCCTGGACAGATCATAGATCCTTTCTCTAGCTAAAAAATTGTGTAGGCAGATTAAAATGGCACGGGGTCTGTTGTCTGTTTGACCCGAACGCTGCTTTGGTTTGAAGGGGAAACAATGGGCACGTTGGATCTCCAACCGCCAGTCCCATTTCTTCACCTCTGGAAACGCTTCTGTGAATAAGTCAATCACAAACTGACGGGTGTCCGATCCTTCCGTGCCCTCGGGAACCCCCAAAATTCTTAAGTTGTTCCTCCGTGCCCGGTTCTCCATGTCGACCAGTTTTCCTTGAATGTCAACCCTCTGTGACTGGATTGCATCTATAGTGGACTTTTGAGTCACTAGATCATCTTCAAGCGTAGAAATCCGAGTTTCTGCCTCCGTGACCCTAGATGCAATATCAGTACAGGTCTTAATTACTCTACGCAGAGAGTTTTGGACCCTACGGCACGCCCCTTGTGCGCGGGCACTTTCCTGACGCGTCTCCTCTCGGTGGGCCATTATTGTTTGAAAGATTATAGCGAGTGTCATTTCACCAGGAGGCGAGCCAGTATTAGATTCCAGAGCATGGGGTGCTAGGTCTTGAGAAGTGCCATGGGGTACTGACTGAGTGGAAAATGAATAGTCCCAGGCCAACGAACCAATATTTGAGCCAGGATCTTGAGATGCCTTACGAACTATGGGGAGACCTCTAGAGATGCCAATAGAATTCAAGGCATCGTTGGTTCGCCAGTCTCCCATATCACTGCCCTCGTCATCAGTCCAGTCTTTGTCCAACCCATTGTCCTCAACCGAAGAGCCCGTATGTTCAGACAGAGAAAAAAAATTATCTCCATCTGTGTCAACATCAGCACCTACAGAGGGTACATGAGTCTGCAGCAATTCAGTGTGAGGGGCATGGGATGCTGCCATTTTTTAACTGAGTGCGAGGCCTAATGAGACTACGTCTCCCAGCGTCCCCCTTGATGGTGAGCCCAGATCCAGAGCAGCCTCAGTACATGCAGCCACCCTCATCAGATTGTCAACAGGCTGCTCCACCTCAGTTTGTAGAGTTACGGCTAAAGATGTGCCCCATCAATATTTTTAAACATTGCAACAGAAGAAGGAGACGGAGAAACAGCATTTGTCTTACCAGCTGCAGGTGCAGAATCTGTAATGGCCGTGAGGGGAGCAGGAGGAAGACGAGAGGATCTCCCAACAGCAGGGCTCTAAAGTGCCCTTACCGGTAGAGCTCACCCGTGGTTTAAACATTGCCGGTACCGGGACCAAAACCGGCTTAGACGTTTTACTGGCTATTGTAGGTGCCTGGGTCTTTTTGGAAGCATCTGCAGCTGGCAGTGCTACTGGCGGTGTGGGCTGGGCTGGAGCTGGCGCCAGAGTTACTACAGTGGACTTCGCTGCGGCCCGAGGAAGGATCTTTGATTGGTTTTTCGGAGGTATCGCTCGGCGGACAGGAGAATGACCGGGCCGACAAGACTGAGGGCGCTGAGCGAAGTGGAGCGCGAACAAGCTGCTTCCAGAAAAGCACCGTGCTGCTGAAATCTGGTAATGGAGGTTGCGGCGTGAACAACAGAGCCGCCAAAGCATTATCCGTCAGCGGTTACAGGTAAGAACTTCCACCACCGGCTGGGGCCCCGCGCTATGGAGCAGAAGGGTTAGCAGCTCCTGATGGGGGGAGAGAACGCTAGTACCGGCTCACTCGGCCAGAAGACTGGCCGCCATCTTGCCCTACAAACACTACTCGAGAGGCAAATTCCAATATAAAAAATATTGAATACAAGACACCTGGAGAATTGTGCTCTTTGGATCCTGTTAATGTATGCAGATATTTCAATCATAGATTTGAAGCTATGATGTCTTTCATTTGCAATAAAAAGAATCCTCCTCTTGGAGAAGTTGTGGATTTCTTTTGGAGAAAGGAGTATCAAGCAAGAGGTGCTCCTCATGTACATATGTTGTTATGGATCAAGGACGCCCCCAAATTTGGAACAGATTCAGATGAAACTGTTTTGTCTTTCATTGAAGATTATGCCACATGTGCTGTACCCAATAGCAGAGAAGATAAAAACTTAAAACAACAAGCCTTACGATTCCAAAGCCATAGGTGTGGAAAATACTGTCAAGGAAAGTACAAGTCAAAGGATAAGTTCTATACAAAATGTCATTTTGGATTTCCACGTCCTGTATTATCCAAAGGAAGAGTGAACAGTTTTATGTCAGCTATGCGACCTACCACCACAAGAAAGTCTCCGAAAAATACCTACAACTTAAGAAGAAGCGAAGAATCGAAATACATAAATGACTACAATCCAGTTATTTTATCCATGTGGAACGCTAACATGGATATTCAGTTTGTTGCGGACAATTCCATTGCTGTTGCTCGATATGTAACGTCCTACATTACTAAATCAGAAAAGACAATTGAAAGAAATGTGGGAAGAGATTTCTCACGAGAAGACTCTAAGTAAGAAATTATACAGTTTCAGTTTGAAGATGTTATCGCATCGTGAAATTGAAGCATATGAATGTTCAGATCGGTTATCATCTGCAAGTCTATATTCCAAAAGTAGAAGAATCATTTGGGTGAGTCTAGGTCTTGCAGAAATGCAAAATCGGGTACTGAAATCTGTTCAAGAAATTGAATATTTAGCAGAAAAAGAACCAGAAAGTACAGATATTTTGAAAACGAATATGTTGGACACATATTACCCAAACAGAAGTCATCATCTTGAGAACATGTGTCTCTATGAAGTGCTGCAAAACTACACTTTTAAACGGAATATTACAGAGAACATCAATGATGGAAAATATGCAGTAATTGGTTCCGAAGGATGTCTGGTGAAACAAAGGAAAGGAAATGTAATTAATCACAGGAAACTGAGTTGCGACACTGCTGACAAAAGGGAATTTTACTATTTAGCCCTTTTGCAAATGTTCAAACCATGGCGTTCAGAACTGGAATTACTTGGAGATTTTCAGAGCTATGAAGATTCATTTAATGCTTGTAAAGATAGCATACAATGCAGTGCTTTTGCAAATTATGTGAAAAAGTTGAATGATGAAATTGATCAAGAAGCTACAATTGCAGCTGAGATTGCTAGAGACAGTTCTCAAGACAGTCAAAGTTCTGCTGCACTGAGTCAAGATCCACTTGGACAACCAATTGTTGAAAATGAAGCAGCAACTGCCATGAATGAGGTGGAATAAGCAATGTATCAAGCTCAAGAAGATGTAATACAGTTAGGAAACTTGGAAGAACGACTAAATGTTGAACAGAAACAAATATATCAACAAGTGAAAGAGCACATTGACCATGGATTACTTCATGAAAAGAAAGGGTGCTCATGTACATCATTTCAACCTATCCGAATGTATGCAAGTGGTCAACCTGGAACAGGAAAAAGTTTATTAATTAAAGTAATTACAAGTTATCTGCAGAAAACAACTGAGTCGCATTTGTTTTGTGTTGTCACTGCTCCAACTGGGTTGGTAGCACATAACATTAAAGGAATTACTTTACATCGTTTACTAATGCTACCAGTAGAGCATGAGAACAAATTGGAATACCACAAGCTATCTGGAGAAGCTTGTTGTGAAGTTTCAAGAGTCCTGAAGAAAATGAAACTTCTCAATATTGATGAGGTGCGGCCCCGTCCCCTTAGCCAACTCATCCCCCAGGTACCTGGGCATCGGGTGTCCCCAATCCTAGTTCTGATCTCTCCCCCCCCTCTTGAGACTCCTATAGATGGCTAGATTCCCCCTCTAGGGGAGCACGTGTTGCTATTTCGATTGAGGTTTGCCTTGTGGGTTTGTTTGTGTTTGCTGTGCTTTAAATTTAAAATGGAACCGTAGGATGGGGTCTGCATAATGTGACACGCAACGATGTTATCTCCTGTAAATGCTCGGCAGCGGCACCATGTGTTTTACAAATGTATACCGTATGCTCCTTATATTGCTAGCGGCCGGCCGGAAGGTTGTAGGCCCATACTTGTACAATTTTTTTGAGTCCTGTAATAAACGGTTTCAAAAAAAAAAAAAAAACAAAAAAAAAAATATTGATGAGGTGAGCATGGTCTCAAACTTGATGCTTGCCTTTGTGCAATTAAGAATGCAGCAAATTCTTAAAACAGAGTATGACATTTTATTTGGAGGAAAACACGTCATAGTTTTTGGAGATCTACTGCAACTGACTCCGGTAAAAGGACAACCAGTATTTAAAACACTTGCACATGAAGATACCAGAAAGTCTCTTGGTAGTGTTGGTAATGTGAACATTTGGACTTATTTTGAATACAAAGAACTGACAACAAATATGCGACAGGCAAATGATGCTGAATATGGAAGTATTCTTCAAGATATAAGAATTGGAATTCTTACAGAACATGGCAAACAAGCTTTGGAGAGTCGATTACTTTGCAATGTGTTTCCAAATGAAAATGTAGTTCCTGCAAAAGTGTACATGAAAATTGCAGAAAATAAATCAGTGATCTGCTTAATGCCAACACTTCGCCAGTGTTCCATATTCAACGAAGAACTATTGAAACTGGAAAATAAAGAAATTATAAAAATGGAAGCCATCGATAAAATAGACTGTATCAGACTACAGGAGGTGGCCCGTAAACCACAGCGAGACTGGGGCAGTACATTATATTAAACAACAATGTCTCAGAGTGGATTTCATTTGGGGAACAAATGTGAAAGGCAAAGTCGAGTTGCTAAAGAATCAATCAGCGTAGGGCAAAACACAAGGAGACAAGTATATGTGGGATATTCTGTATTTTAAAACATGTTGCACATATTCAATATCATATGTACAATCAAAAGGAGAACAGGCACTACATTACATTACTGGAAATGTAACCAACAGGATACTGTGCACAAGTGCTCGTGAGGTTTGTGACGGCGCAAGTGACACGTGAAGTGGTATATACAGCGGTAGTAAAAGGCGCAACAAAGAATGAAGACAACCAACAGTCAATGGTAGGTAAATTATAATAAACAATGAGTAGGATGTCCGTAATGAGGGGGCGCCAGGATTTTCGCTGTTGAAGTCGAAGGCATTTCGAGCTGTGGAAATCTAGGCCATCATCAGGACTGGTTACATACAATTTAGGGCAGTTTCGGTGGAGAGCGGTAGAAGAATGCAACCGTGGGCCGCCCGGAGTACTCGGCAATTTAAGTACGGGTCCCTGGTATGGGTTGTTGGATTGGCAAGGCGGCGATCCAGAACCCACTGTATGGGTAGCAGTTTAGGAGACGGGGTAAATCACGCGAAGGAGGGAGAGTTGTGCCAAGTCGGCGTGAGTCCAATGGGTGTTTTGCCCTACGCTGATTGATTCTTTAGCAACTCGAGACATTGTTGTTTGATATAATCGATAAAATAGAGCATGAAGGAATCACTATTATTTTGACGGGAAAGTTGAAAACAAAACTGGATTCTTTAGAAAAAAAATATCTAAAACAGCTGGTTTAGAAAAGACACTAAATGCATGTGTAGACTGTCGGGTAATTTTAAGGCGTAATTTAGACGTAGAAAAAGGTTTAGTTAATGGCGCAATGGGTGAAGTGGTGGATTTTGGTAATTATCAGAAAAAAGAAGGAATTGAATTTTTTTAAATTAAATTTGATCAGATTGAAGAAGTTAAAGAAATTGGTCGTTGTTCAGTTCATTTTTTGCTTGTTAAAGATTTATATGTTCGTAGGAAACAATTTCCATTTTCTCTGGCAAATGCACTGACTATTCATAAATCTCAAGGATTAAGTGTAGACAGCGCATTGGTGAACATTGGATCTAGCGTATTTAAAGAGGGTATGGCATATGTTGCTTTGTCGCGAGTCAGAACATTATCTGGTTTGTTTTGATTGATTTTGATGAGACAAAGGTTACTGCAGATGCAAACTGTGTAAAAGAGTATAATAGGTTAAGAAGGGTGTATGCTCCAAATTTAGGTCAATATCCTGTATTTGAAAAGCGTGTGGTTGGTCGAAAAAGAAGGTTTGAGAATATTTGTTCTGAAGGTGTCGAGAAGGGAAAAAAACAAGATAATGTTGTGATTGCAAGTAAAAAGAAATCGGACACTGTTGAAGAGATTGTTGGTTATCAGTTTGAAAATAGTTCAGGTGTCAACTGCTATGCTAATGTAGTGGTCAATGTAGTTTTTTATCTTGAAGGTTTGCAAGAACAAATTATGCAGAATCGCCAAAAAAGATTTTGTTCTCTGTTGCATTCTGTCTATGAAAAATTGACAACACACACAAGTAAAATACAATCTGTTTCAGATGTTCGTAATCTTTTGGATGTGTGTTCTGGTTCTACACAATTTACACAAAATATCCAACAAGATGCTCAGGAATTTTTAATGTATATGCTTACCATTTTTGAAAATGAAGGTGTAGAAATAGAAAATATTTTTGGCCTTTTCTTACAAATGGGAACATCATTGTGAAAATTCCATGTATACATGTACCACTAATGTAGACACTTAAAGATTTCTGTATTTAACATTACCAGACTGTAAATCAGTGTCTTTCAATAAATTAGTTAAAGGTGCAAATCAAAACATGGAGTGTAACCAATGTAAATCAGAAATGTTATCCACATTATTTTTAACAAAATATGGACAATACATAATTTTAATGATGCAACGTTGTACAGCTAATGGAAGAAAATTGGATACTTTAATAAAGCAATTTGTAGCAAAACAACTATCAATTTCAGGAAGGACTTTTGTAGCAATTGCAATAATTTTCCATGATGGTCCTTCCACAACATCTGGACATTACACTGCCTATCTAAAATGTGACAAAGGCTGGACACTTTGTAATGATTCCCAGTTGGTTTTCAAACAATGTTTGCCTAGGGAATTACCAAATTCCTACCTAATATTTTTAAAGTCAAAGTTTTAGGAATATAATTGACTCTCTGAGAAGTTTATTATTATAATTTAATAGGACTACCATTGGACAATATACATAAAATGGAGTGCAAAAATACCATTTGGCCTCAAGGAAAGGTATATGTTTGAATTATGGACTTTTTTGTGCTCGCGGACTCGGTGAATATTTTAAAGCAGCAACATTTACAGTTTTTTTAAGTTAAACTTTGTTAGCAATAAGCATTTCATATATGAGTGATTTGTATTTTCTGGTATTTTACTGAGAATAGCATGTTGTTTTTTTTTAAACAATCTTTTTGTTGAGTGATGAGTACGATTGAAATCACTATTTGTAGTGAAATTCAATATATTCTGAGAACAGCAAAAAAGGCAAACAAATTACTTTGTTGAAATTATGCTGTGTTATTACATGTTATAACAATTTTTTCTTTTCTTTCACAGACCCTAATTTTAAAATAAGCAATTTACATCAATTTACATTGCAAAGAAAATCTGAAAAAAATGTATACCATTTTTAATTTCTATTACTGTGAAGGTAAGTTTAACTAAGTATTAATATGCAGACTGGAGAGATCTGCAAGAAGCTACAAAGTTTGAACACGTTGTTAAAAACACTCTGTTTATACCTATGTAGTTTTGAAATCACTCTGTTATCGGATATCATGTGACCTCCAAAAAAACAGATTTGAGTGGTTCATAATATTTCCCATTGTACCTATTGAAGGACCAAAATCATTTCAATCATTCTTCTTTGAGCATCTTTGTAGACAAAACTCTGTGCTTACCTTCCATCATTCGCAAGCAATTTTAAAAACAGAAATATGTCACTTTTTGTAACATAGTTATTGCGCAAGACACTCTTTCATATTTACAAAGAGAGGAAAAGGCACTCTGTGTACTTTTTCTACTCCATGTAAATACAACCTCATCATACACACCACTTTGCGTTGAAAGGGTGTTCTATAAGTGTTGTTGTGCATGATTGCACTGAATACTCATAGAACAAGACACATCTCCAGTTTTATCAGAAATCATAAATCTCAATATGTGTGTGAATGATGCACCATTCTCCAATTGGTGTAGGAAAGCACAAGGAGAATTGTTTTAATTTCTCCTCATTTTTAAATCTTCAATGCATGCTAAAATGTGCAGCATACATTGAAGGAGAAAAATGTGTTTTCTGATTGTTTTTGTGCAGGAAGGTGTGTCTTCCTGCACAAAAACAAACAGCACATGACACAGATATCCTTGCACCATGGTGCAAGGGTGCCTGTGTCACCACATGGCTGCAATTTAAGCAGCCGTGCAGAGAGAAGCATAGATTTGCAACATATTTATGTACATATGTTGCATCCCTGTACTTCGGAAGTACTACAGCACACTGCAGTTAAAGAGGTTACTGTGTGATGCTGCAGCACTTCCTCATAGTTCTGCACTTATACATTCACCATACGCTACTAATGCATTCATTCAGTCAATTACATACTACACATACATTCATCTAAACTTTCACACACTAACAAACTAATATAGCTCTTTTTTTAAACCAGGAAAGTTAGTTCTTAAAAGAACTTTTTTTTTCTTCTTTTTTCTTTTATATTTTTTTTGCGGTTTTTTAAACAATATTTAAATTTTTTTGGTTTTTCTTGAAAAAAAAGGAAAAAACAGAACTGGAGGAACAAAACAATGAACTTCAGGGAAAAAAAAACTAGCAATGGTGACTCTCTTGCTTGCGGCAGATGAGATCAATTGACGGCTCTCCATAGCATAAAACAGCATTGCATTTTATGCAGAGCACTTTCAGGGAACGAAACTGTGGACGGATGTCCAAATTTTGTACAGAAGGATCCACCCTTGAAGTGCTTGGCTGCGATGGATCTGAAGGAGCAGGAACAACTCTCATTCTGCGGCATTCCTCCCGAGCAAGGTTCACCGGATGAAGGGTCCTCAGATGCTTCATCATACTGGCAGTTCCGCAGGAATATTTTTTGTTTGGATCCCCACGGGACAGCACTCTCTGGCAGATCTTGCAGGTCACCAAGGTGGCATTGGTTTTCGTTTGCCCCTCAGGATAGGTGAAAAATTTCCACACCACAGATGAAAAACGTGGTGGGCGTGGTGGCTCTTCCAAAAAACCATCCTCAGATGAATGAGGAGATCTTGGAGATGCCTGCTGCCCTGAAGCCATTGTTTGTAAAAAAAAAAATGGAGCTAAGTGTAAACTTAGTCAAAAAAGTTTCTTATCTGCACAGAGATGCTCCTCCAAAGAAGGTCAAAGAAGAATGATTGAAATGGGTGGGGTCTTTCAATAGTTAGAACAGGAAGTGTAATGAACCAATCAAATCTCTTTTTTTCAGGTCACATGGGATCCACGCACCGTGTGCATAGGCAGCACGCAACCAGCGCGCATCCGCGAAATTGAATTTAAAAGGAATATAGGATTAGAAGTAAAAATATATTACTTTTATGAGTAGTTTAGAGTTTGTCTTCAATTAATATTCACATGAAATACATATATATATGTTTTTTTAAATGTAAAATATTTTGCGGGATTCGCGCACCCACTGCGTCATACACGCACATGACGCATCGCGGAAGTGCGCAAGCGTTGCGTAACGTGCATTGTACGTGTCGCGTATAGGCTTGGAGTCGTGTACCGGTCGCATTGCAATCGCGCACCAAACACGTACCCAACGCATACCATACGCGGATGCTTTCACGTAGGGATCGAGAATGGTGCGCATAGGGTGCGCGGATCCCCAAAAAAAGTATTGAAAATATAGTTAAAAAAATATTTTACAAAATATAAAAAAATATTTTTACAAAATTTACAATTTTTTTTTTAAAACATTGAAAACAAATAATATTTTTTAATTTTTAAAAGAATTAATTGAAAAAATAAGTTAAAAAAATGGTGAAAAAAATATTTAAAAAAAACATAATTAAAGGAATTGACACACTGAAATCGAATGAAAATCATTAAACATCATAGCTTTAGAGATAAGTTATAGATAGGAATTAGCATTTAAAAAACCTTTGAAATTCACTGAAAAAACCATAGGTTTCATGCACGTTATAGTTAGGAATTGCAATTTAAAAAACCTTAGAAATTCACTGAAAAAACCATAGGTTTCAGGGGCGTTATAGTTAGCTGGACATTTCCCTCGTACAAAACCCTAGAAATTCCCCCGTTATAGTTAGTTCAGCTAACTATAACTCGCGCCCTCGTAATGCACTGCTGATGACGTCACATATTACATCACTCATGACATGGTCAGTGACATCACTCATGACATCACTGATGACATCTCAAATGACATCACTGATGACATCACTGATGACATCATCCATGTGATAAATTAGTACATCTTCTCACACCCTAATATAACCTTTGATACACCGACTCTAAATTTCAGACGGCCATTTTGAAAACCATAGATTCTCCAATACCAATAACTACATACCCACTCATTGACTCTTAGGTCTAAATACACCTCCACTCATTCACCTGTACAGTCACTCATACTTACAGTCACTCAGTACAGGACTATCATATGCATTTATACACCTATATAGACACTCACACACCGCCAATCATCCATAGAGGTACTGACACACCTAGTCAGTCATGCAAATAATTAATCACAGTCCAATTTACTCACCTATACAGTTATACACACACAAGTTCACTTACTCATAAAAATACTACCGCATTCTTACGCTCTTATACAATTACTGATACAAGCACACACTCATACATACAGTCACTCTCACAATCACACACTCTCACATATAGCCAGTTTTATACTCTTACACACATATATACTGCCTTTCACATATGTAGTTACTGTCACATGTACCACTGAGATATACATTCAATCACTAACACAACCATACACACACTCACCCACCCATGCAGTCCATCACAGATGCACTCTTAGAACCATGCACCCATAGAATCACCCACTCACACATATATGCACAGAGTCATACACACCCTACCCACACAAACACTCAGGCACCCATACAGATACTCAGACAACCAATCATTAACCCATATAGACACTCATATAGCTATTCACAAAACCATGCTGCCACTTATACACCAACAGATAGACAGATACAGACATTCACACAGTTTAGTCACTAGTCTGCAGCACGATACTCTTAATGACTCACTTATAAAGTCAGTCATGCACCTACAAAATCATCCATTCACACACTTATACACCCACTCATTCGTCCATAGGCCTTTCCCTATATATATTAAACATATTTAAACTTTACAGAAACACAGACTCACTGGATGACGTCATCAGTGATGTCATCAGTGATGTCATTTGAGATGTCATCAGTGATGTCATCAGTGATGTCACTGACCATGTCATGAGTGATGTAATATGTGACGTCATCAGCAGTGCATTGCGGGGGCGCGAGTTATAGTTAGCTGAACTAACTATAACGGGGGAATTTCTAGGGATTAGTCCAGCTAACTATAACGCCCCTGAAACCTATGTTTTTTTCAGTGAATATATATATATATATATATATAAAATTCACTTAAAAAACCGTAGGTTTCACACATGTTATAGTTAGCTGTACATTTCACTCGTAAAAAACCAATGAAATTCCACGTTATAGTTAGATCAGGTAACTATAACTTGCGCGCGCACAATAAACTGCTGATGACGTCACATATTACATCACTCATGACATGGTCAGTGACATCACTCATCACATCAATGATGACATCTGAAATGACACATTGTGGATTGCGGTCGCGCAAGTTATAGTTACCTGATCTAACTATAACGTGGAATTTCATTGGTTTTTTACGAGTGAAATGTACAGCTAACTATAACATGTGTGAAACCTATGGTTTTTTAAGTGAATTTGCAAGGTTTTTTAAATGCTAATTCCTAACTATAACGTGTGTGAAACCTATGTTTTTTTCAGTGAATTTGTACGGTTTTTTAAATGCTAAGTTATGTAATTATTTTTTATTTTTTTTTCTGGTTTTTCACCGTGCGCACACCTTGCGCGCGCTGTGGGCACTCGGTGCGCTTTGCGCACCGAGCGCCCACGTTGCGCAGTTCATACCGTGCGCGCCTCGCCTTTTTTTACACAGTAACAATTTTTTTTTTTCCCTTGCGGGTCCTTCAATTTATTTGATAAATGTGATTGTTATTTCGTTTTTTTTTTTTTTGCCGTGCGCGTACGGTAAGCTTACCGTACGCGCACTCCGCGATTTTTAAAAAAAATTATTAAATGTTTTTTTCATACTTTTTGGTCCTTCGTGGACGCCCTGACAAGCGCTAGGGGGTCTGCAACTCTCTCCGTTGCCCCCTTTTCACGTTATCCACCTTTGTTTTTCAGTGCGAGAGCCAGAAAATGGCGGCCGACACTTTCTGATTTCGACCGATTCGAATGTTTACAGTCATGTAACCACCAATCAGAATTGAGCTCGCGCACGGGACCGTACGCGTACGGTAAGCTTACCGTAAGCGCACGGAGCGCGCTTCCAGATATATATATTGATTTAAATGCTATTTTCTCAGGACCTACTGAACAGATTTACACCAGACCTGCAAAAGGCACATCCCTGACCTGAGGACTACCTCTCTGCCAAATTTCAAGTAATTCTGTTCAGCCGTTCGGGCTGTAGCTCGGACTAAAGGTCCTATGGGAAAATGCATGGGGAAAACGCGTTTTGGGACCCCCCTTTTTTCTCAGCCCCCGCTTGACGAATCCCCCCGAGACTTTCAGGGTAGGAGCGGAGCGGAGCGCCCCACCTATTTTGAAAATTTCGCGAGGATTCGTCAACCGGCGCCAAAGTTATTCCAAATAGAATGTTGCGGATTTCCTATGGAAACACGGTCCTAACTATAACTATCTACTGGCGACCGCCAGTAGATAATATATATATATATATATATATATATATATATATATATATCTTATTGGGGGGGATTTACAATTTTTTTAAACAAGACTTTGGAATTACCGTTATTTTCGACATAGCTTTCAATTGCTGTTGGCACATGGAATTCAGGGAGCATTGGAGTTTCCTTTAAACAGTTGCGCGTGTATTTTTGCTCCAAATTGGGCATATGACAACTTAGACTTCTATATGAGTCTTATGTTGCAATACTGTTTAAAAAGTGGCCGAAGGACTTCGCTACTTGCACGATTTGACACGAGGCATTATGGGAATTGCAGTCCCCTCTGGGCAACTAGCGATAATTTGGAGGCTGACATTTATGTCTGAAGACCACACATTATGTGCCTTTAGCCCCTGAGTAGACTTTTCAGCCCAATTCTATATTGCCTCATTTCACATAGTGTGTAATTTGGTGCGAAGCCAATCGGGCAAACAACAACATTTCTCTCGTTGTGCAGGAAGAACTGGGGTCTTAGTTCTAGTCCGGTAGACAAGACATTGTGAGAACTTACCAAGATTTGGGGTCAAATATTGTCTTATTTTAAATGCGTTGATAAATACAAGCAGCACATGTTGATTTTATTTTTATTTTGATTTATTTCATGTTGGGCAGCATTTTCTGAGGGGGATGGCGCCATATTTTGAAATGTATAGAAACACACTATGGTTTTTAGGTCTCGCTGAGCCAGCGCATGCGCTCCTCTGTGAGACATTTACTTAGTGACTTTTCAAAGTGCTACCATAATCTTTTCCTGACCTCAAGCTTGTGTTCACGAGCGCATGCACGCACGCAGCCGCCATGTGGCTTTCATGGCTCATTAAGCCTTGCTCTCCCAAGCGCCTCGCTCTGCCCCTCCCCCACCACAGAGCGTGTCCCTGCCACTTTAGCTTTCTATCGCCAAATTTCCATTACCCGTCCTTATGCTTGTATCTAATTTCCTTGACTTTATTTTTAATCGCAAACCGGCACTGTAATTCACCATAATTTATGCTTGTTTCGTGGCACACAAATAGAGCCTTCATCCTTAAGTAAAAGGCATTGATGTGAAAAGAGTACGTGGGCATGATTTATTTATTATGCTGTGACGCTCGTGCCTGCTTTGTTTGCCAGGGTTGCACGGCATGTAGCTTTTAAGTATTTTTGGCACATGTTTGTTAAGTTGTTTTCCTATCCTCTTGAAAATTTGTCCCTAAGGTGCTGTATTTTCATTTCAGTCATTTAGCCAAAATTTGTGGCAATAATTAATTGTGCATTGTTTAAAAATGTCCTTGAAAATTGCTAGTAAAGATTGGTAGTATGCATGTATGGTAAAGAACAGTGTCTCCTGAATCCAGTTTGATGGCGGGCTCGATTATTTTTCTGCGAAGTGCGTTATTAATAGTGTGACCTCCAAGCAGTTCACTTCGCAGAAGAATCGTCATTGTACAGAGAAGCATTTTTTTTCTTTCAAACTTGGTTTTAACTTAGCATACCTACTCGCAGCTTTGTGATTAATACCTGTGAGGGGCAGCAGTGTAGGCTTTACTACACAATGCTACAAATATGTCCCAGTCTTATTTTCCCAGCAGCCCTCCCCGTCCTCACTCACTCTTAAAACAAATAATTGTACTCTCAGATGCAGTTTGTGTGTCACGTGACCTGCATCCTTTCATAGCAGAGGGTGGCAGGCCTTTAGACAAAGCTGAGGATTTTAAAACAGGCTTGTGCTCTTGAAAGGCGTATAGGATCTGGGCAATTAGTCACATATTAGGAGGAATGGTGAATAGGTACATTTTGTATGACTGCGGGTGCCTCTCAGGTCAGTACGGTTGGCGGAACACCAGTCAAACATCAGGCCGTCAAACATGTGTTAGAGACATTTTCTGAACCAAACTGGTGTCTTGAACCACAGTACGGTCTAGAACATAGGCCAGCTTCCTATGGGTTTAGTTTTAACTGTTGTTCAAAAACCAACAAGTGGTTTTTCCATACAAAGCAAACCTGAACAACAGATTCTTAAATCACGTTTTCGTTGATCCTTTTGTGCTAAATTTATTTAGGGGATGCTGGGTGAATGATTTTGGGAAGATAGCTCAGTGATTTGGGTTGTTTCTGCAGGGAACTTTGAGTGAATTGCAGGTGCTCATACTGTAAAGTTGATACAGTCTCCCGTCTTTCTGAGATTGATAAGACGAGTCCCATTTTCGATTGGGTGATAGTAACTGTACATACAAAAGTTCCTCACAAAGCACTATAGAAAAAATATATTATTATTGCTTGAATTAACCACTGGTTCCTCAGCCATGTCAGTTGCTGGTGTTAGCTAAATACTGGGTTGAAATAACATTGGTTTCCACTCACGGTGCTCTTTGGGTGGCATGTGGAATGTCTGCAATTGTGGTAGCATCTGTACAGAGTTGAAGTGTGCGTTTTAAATTAGAATACTATCTGTCAAAGGGAAGATAAAGATGTAGCAACGTCATAAGTTCTTACTTGGGTAAATTGGCTAAATATGACCGTAAATTTGTATTACAAATGTAAGCTGGGCTTAAAGCCCTATGACGTGCACACTAATGTATTTTTAATGAGTGCACTGTGATTGCATAGCTCCAAAGTAGCCCCATTTCATGTACGCTTTTAGTTCTGACTTACCTTTTGGAATCGATTCTGCCGAGGGCTTGCATGCACGCGTTTGCATGGACAAACATGGCTGCTCTTGCCATTTGTCCATAGCAAACAGCATGCATGTGTCCGTAGTCCGTAGGGACTGTTGACAGCCCAACGCCATTTTGCATTTTGGTGTCCTAGCAACGAAAATGCTGTTTCCTGTACGGCGTGGAAGGTGTCCTAGCAACGAAAATGGTTATTTATTTATTCTTAACCGGCATGTTTCTTAAAAATGCCGCTTACACTGAGTTTGTATTTATTTTGTTAAAACGCGCGCCCTGAAACTTGGTGCGCATTTTTGTGTGTTTTTGTTGTTAAAAAGGCTGCTTTCAGTACACAGCTTGCCAGGGTTTGATGACTTTGGAAGTACGCAGCTTGCCGGGGTTTGAAGAGTTTGGAAGTACTCACTCTCTAATACTCTCAACTACTCTCTACTCTACTCTCTACTACTCTACTCTCTAGTACTCACTCTCTACTACTCTCTACTACTCACTCTCTACTACTCACTCTCTACTACTCTCTACTACTCACTCTCTACTACTCACTCTACTACTCTCTACTACTCACTCTCTCTACTCACTCTCTACTACTCTACTACTCACTCTACTACTCTCTACTACTCACTCTCTACTACTCACTCTCTACTACTCACTCTACTACTCTCTACTACTCTCCACTCACTCTCTACTACGTACTCTCTACTACTTACTCTTTACTACTCACTCTACTACTCTCTACTACTAACTCCCTACTACTATCTACTACTCGCTCTCTACTACTCACTCTATATTACTCTCTTCTACTCACTCTCCACTACTCACTCTCTACTACTGTACTACTCTCTACTCACTCTCTACTACTCTACTCACTACTACTAACTCTCTACTACTCACTCTCTTTTACTTTACTTCACTTTTACTTTTGCTCACTTGTATAGCGCACAGAATCATCCCCAGGGGGATCTCTCGGCACTTAGAGGAATGAGTACTAGTGGGCAGGGCTTCCTAAAACAGCCAAGTCTTTAACAGTTTCTTAAAGCTGGATATCTCGGTACAGGACCAGATCTTCTCTGGTAGGTTGTTCCAGTGACTGGGAGCCAGATGAGAAAATGCTCAAACCCCCCCTTTTTCACTTTGTTTATTCTATGTGAACACAATAAATTACGGTTGCTGGATCTTAGCTGCTGTGTGGGTTGGTACAGGGTATGTTTCTTTTTGAGGTAGGTTGGGCCTTTCCCCTGTAGAGACTTGAAGACCACACATAGCATCTTAAAAACGGCTCGTTTCCTCTTCGGAAGCCAATTAAGTTGGCTCAAGAGGGGTGAAGAAGGGGTGCATGCCGGTTTGTTAAGGGCGAGGCGAGCTGCAGTGTTTTGCACCACCTGTAGTTTGGATAGTAGGTCTTCCCTTATTCCAACAAGAAACAAATTGCCATAGTCCAGTCGACTAACCAAGAGTGACTGGATAAGGTTTTTTTTTGCTGAGAGTGGGATCCAAGGGAAGATCTTTCTTAGCATCCTCATGGTTCTGAAGCAGGTGCTTGACAGTGTCTTCACCTGCTCCTCCATTGTTAGTTTATTATCAATCCTGATGCCTAGATTCTTAGCCCAATTTTTTGGGGAAGGGGCCTCTCCCAGTTCTACAGGTCAACAATCGGGGGACCAGATTTCTTCGGCCTTCCCGAACAGCAGTATCTCTGTTTTGGATGAGTTGAGCTGTAGGAAGCTCTTCTTCATCCACGTCGCGATGCTAGACATGCAGATTTTAAATTTTGATTGAGTAGATACAATGTCATCCTCAATGGGGACAATCAACTGCGTGTCGTCGGCATACGAGATGGTCTCAAACCCACAGCTTCTAATGATTTCCGCCAAGGGGGCCACATACACATTAAATAGGTGGGACTCAGGATAGATCCCTGAAGAACTCCCCTGTCCACCAGTGTGGTCTGTGACACGAAGGTATCCAGCTGAATGCTTTGGGTACGATCTGATAGATAACTTTGTATCCATTTAAGAGCCATGCCTCTGACACCAATCCCTCGCAGTCCGTCCAACAGGATCCTGTGAGAGAGGGTGTCAAAGGCTGCCGTCAGATCAAGAAGGACTAGGATCACTGGGGTCTCCCTGTCCAATGTCAACCTTAGGGTATCCGTAACCTCCAACAGTGCGGCCTCCATGCTATGCGAGGCACGGAATCCGGACTGGGAAGGATCCAGAAGGTTATTTTGTTTCAGATAACGGGACAGATGCTGGTTTACCAGTGACTCCATTACCTTCGAGCCACAGGAGAGAAGAGAGATCGCCCTACAGTTTTGTAGATCAGTCGGATCCGCTAGCACCTTTTTAAGCAATGGTTTTATGCGTGCGCTTTTCCACTTCCTAGGAAACGTGGCAGTGTCTAGCGAGATGTTATAGACCTCAGCAAGCGCGTTAGCCAAGACTGGACTGAGTTCTGACATAACGGTCGGTGGTGCAGGATCTAATGGAGATCTGATTTCACAAGGCTTAATAGGGAGCCCACTTGTTCACTCGTAATATGAGGGAAATAATCTAGCCTAAGAGGATTTAATGTTTCCTGCGAAGGATCTACAAGAAGGTCTGCTTCCACCCGTTCGAAAGAGCAATAGATTGTATCAATCTTATGAGTGAAATAGGTAGCTAAATCTTCACAGAGCCCCTGGGTGGGGGGTGGCAACGGATTGTTGGCCTTAGGATTGGTAAATTCCTTCAAGATCTTAATTAGCTCCTTCGAGGAATTCTTCGCCTCCATAATGCGAGAGCCCAGATGTGCTCTTCTGGCTATATTGCAGCTATTGAGATAGGCTCTATGCCTCCTTCGGTAGAGCTGTTCATCTGGCTCTGCCTTGGATTTCCTCCATTTCCTTTCCATGGCCCTGCATGTAGCTTTTTCTCTCTTGAGGGTGTCTGAATACCAGGGAGCAGGGGCTGCTCTGTCATGAATTCTTACCCTTCTGTTTGGAGTTATAACATCCAGAGCTTCTAGGATTGAGCCCTCACTCTCTACTACTCTCTACTACCTACTCTCTACTACTCTCTCTACTACTCACTCTCTACTACTCACTCTACTATGCTCTACTACTCACTCTCTACTACTCACTCTCTGTTACTCTCTTCTAATCTACTCACACTCTACTACTCACTCTCTACTACTGTACTCACTCTCTACTACTCTCTACTCACTTTCTACTACTCTACTCTCTACTACTCACTCTCTACTACTCTCTACTACTCACTCTACTACTCACTCTCTATTACTCACGCTCTATTACTCTCTACTACTTACTCTCTTCTACTCCGCATTATTTGCTTAGACGCGGAGGAAACAAGCATTGGCATAGCCAATAGGACTCGCTTTCGGGACCTTATAAGTATTTAGTTATGCAGCACAATATCCTTGGTGCAACAACATTAACATGGTTAAACACTTATAAGGCCCCAATGGCAAGACCTATTGGCTATGCCAATGCTTGTTTAACATGATATGCCCCCAGCACAGGTACGTGAAAGATGCTTTTTTTGTGTGCAATATAAGAGGCTTAAAAGTATCAATTTGATAATGCAGGCTATTAATGCACTATGCCGATATATGTGTTATAATTTGCTGAATTATGCGTTTACGTGTTTTTCAGTGATTTAATGTTTCACTAGCCACTGTTCTGGTGTTCAATAGCATTTATTTATTTGATATAAAAAGGTTTTATACAGCGCAGGCTCTACCCAGGGGTATCAGAACGCTTTACATAAGTATGAAGATAGTACAGGAATAAAAACAATTGTTCCAAATGCAGCATTCAGACAGGGTGAACTTAGAGAACTCATTGAATAATATAGCTTGCACTGATAAATATGCAAAGAAGGAACTATTTACAAACAAAAAGTGGATAAGGTAGTTACAAATTTTATACAGTAAAAGGAGGTAAGCTCAGTAGTCTGTGTATATCGTGTCGGATTAGGATTGAGAAAGAGGAGGGGAAATGTTAGAATGGGGAAGGCGAGGAAGAAAGGGTGGAGAGGGGGTAGGCAAGAGGATGGGTAAGAGAGGTCAAAAAGGGGGGAAGGGGGATAGACAAGAGTTAGAGAAGGGAGAGATGATAACAAGTAAGATAAGAGAAGGACATTACCTGGTCAAAGCACTGCGATATGTTTGAATTGTTACAGAGTACGATGGGACAACTTTTCTTTTATGTCTATCCGTGCCGAAGAGTGGTAAGCCCTATAAATACCTGCATGCATATGAGGTCAATTAGATTGAAAAAGGCTGTGCAGCCAAAACGCGTCTCTCCAGCCGTGTGGTCGAGGGAGATCCGAGGAAAATAAAGAAGCCTTATTCCTACAGTCTTGAGTGCGTGCCTTCTCCCTTGCGGAGCAGGAGTGCTGTTTGTTGAGATATATATATGTATAATACAATATAATATGATCCAACCCACTTTTTAGAAGAACAAAGCACACTCACAGGTGACGTTTTCACAATTTTCTTTTATTTTCCTTTAAACAATCCAATATTGCACGGGCATGAAATCGCTATCAACCAACGCGTTGCGGTCTACCCAAGACCTTGATCACGGTTGATACACATATTACCTACTGGTCGTCACAAGTAGGTATAGTTAGGACCTTGTTTCTATTCAAAAAGTGTTTTTTCTTTTGCCAATATCTTTGGCGCCGGTTGTCGAATCTTCGCGGAATTTTCAAAACTAATGGGGCGCTCCGGTCAGTTCCTGTCTTGAAAGTTTCAGGGTGATTCGTCAAGCGGGGGCTGAGAAAAAAGGGGGGCCCCAGAACACGTTTTCTCGTTGTTAATTTTCATAGGAAACTTTAGACACAGCTACAGCCCGAACTACTGAACGGAATCACACCAAATTTGGCAAAAAGGTAGCTTTTGGTCAAAAGCACTCTTTTCATTAAATGGTGTAAATCCGTTCAGTAGTTCCTGAGAAATTCATAGTTAAATAAGTATTGACATCTGTCGACCTTGATGGATCCGTGAAACCTCCTAAGCGAGGGCATGACTCCAATAGGCTGCCAAGACTTCAAATCAGGAAGTGTTGGCAGCTATCTTGTGACTCGTTTCAACCGTGTCACAAGAAAAACGGAGAAAAAACATTAAAAAAACAAGAAAAGGGGGCGAGGTAGAAACACCCTGATCCCCGAGGCTTGCTCAGGGGGTCCCACATGGACTCCAAAGACCCAAAAAAGCATTCTTGAAAAAATAATTGGTGGGATTCGCGTAGTGTGCGTGAATCCCGAGGAAAAATAAAATTAAAAAATGAAGCATGGTCTCCTGCACTTTATTTAATTAAGCTCCCGGGTGGGCCAGGTTCCGTGGACAATGCTTAATAATTTTACGGAGGCCCGCTGGGGCCCGAGCAGCCGGGGGACCGCTGCCACCCCCGGGACATTGCAGTTTGCTGTGGCAGGGCGGTAGCACTGCTCCCGCCCTGTCATAGCAAACTTCTGCTTCGCTTCATGGAAGCGAGAGCAGGAGAACAGCTCTCACTTCCATGAAGCGAAGCAGAATTGCTTTTGGGAAAAGGGAGCTGCAAGTCAGTCGCTCCCTTGGCCCAAAAGCAATGGCTGCTTCTGCAAGAGGCTGGGAGCCGCATGGACCGTGGGGGCATTGGGGCTCCCCCGCATTCCCCACTGAGAGGCCAAGCCCAGAGGGATGGGGTCCCTGGGGCCAAAAAATGGCCCAGGTAGTGGGGCCATGCAGGCCCCCCTAATCATTTTTATAATAAGTATTGTCCAGGCCCCGAGGTTGGGGTCACTGGGCCGAAAATGGTCCTGGTAGGGGGGCCAAGCCAACCCTTCTCCATTTTTCTTTTTTAAATGCCTGGGCCTTGGAGGATGCGGCCCCCGTGTAATGTCGCAGTTGATACGCGGAACGACCTTAAATAAATTATTTAATTGTATATAATTCAGAGGGTAGTGTAGCATTTGTGAAGTTTTTTTATAGAGCTAGTGAGATTGAAGGTAATAATCATGCCACATTTGATAGTTAGACATAAAATAAAAAATAAAAAATTAAACGTGAAATTTGAAAAGTGTATTGTGTTGTAGTACTTTGAATATGTGCTTTCTTTTTTTGGAGTCTAGACGGGTCCGCAAATCCAGAAAATATTAAAAAAGAGTATGTATGTTAAAAAAAAAAATAAGATTCACTGTTGGGTTAAAGGGTGGCTCTAAAAAGAGCAGTTGTTTTCATTATGACTTTGTTTGAGCTACATGTAAGTGCGGATGAACAGCTTGAGGTTGTTGAGAAAAATTCTGTTTCCTTCATCTGTGAAATGAACTCCATCACTTCTGTAGATGTCATGCAAGAATGTGTGTTGTTATCCCACATTCTTTTTCCCCGCAGGGAATCACATCGCGGTCGTTACAACGACTGCGTTGTGATTCCGCATACCATTACTCCGCAAGTCGGAACAACGACTTGCGAAGGGGGGGCGCTGGATGTTGGAATAGTATAATTTACTATTCCAACTCCAGTCTCTGCGGACAATAGGGAAGGTGTTGGATTTTAAATCCAACACCTTTCCCCCCCGCAAGTCGTTGTTCCGGCTTGCGGAGTAATTGTATGCGGAATCACAACGCGGTCGTTGTAACGACCACGTTGTGATTCCCTGCGGGGAAAAACATTTGTGGTAAACGTTGCTTACCATCATGCAATTCAAAACATAGATTGTTGTTATCGATGGAGTCCATTCTCTAAGCAGAAACAGCTTTATTGACATGCTTCTTAGCTTTCTCAAGCTGTGGACAGAACTGTTTTATTCACCACTTCCATTTTTGTCTTTGGCATATATTAGAGTATACAAAGACAGTTTGAGACAAAAGTAACATCAATTGTGCAAAGGTATCCTTCATTAGCATTTCCATCCCAACCCCAGTCAATGTGCCTAGGTCATTGCCACTAGAGTGCACAATCATGAGGTCAGGGGGTTGGAGATGCAAAAAGGTTTTAACCAAAGGCATCAGTTGGTGCCAATGTAATCCTCTCTGTGCAAACCATTTAATATCAACATTTTGCAAACCTAAGACTTTGTCAATACCTCTGTGTTTAGCATACCTTTTACACCAGAAAATATGGCTGTACCCTACAATCCATTCTATAAGCATTCTGAAGGGATGTCTGGAAGGAATCAAAAGATGTATGTAGCTGAGGTAGTCAGTTGTTAGAATGAGAGATATCTGAAATGGCGGAGAACATGCTGTATTTGAGAAAACTGATTGGCTGATCATCAATATTGTGCACTCAAAAATAGGATGCATGTTACTTTCTTGAAGAAGCCTGTTAAAAAAATGTTTGAAAGGTGCACTAGATATGAAAAGGTAATATTTTGCAAAAGTCAACCACACCTGCTATTCGCATTTGGAAGCTACTGTGCTGAACTTGAAAATATGGTGAACTTGTGACCTGTCAGTACAGTTGAATGTTGTAGAAACTGTTACTACGGAAACTCGCATTAAGCGGAATGGAGGAACGGCTGAAACTTAACTGTGGTATTAAAATATGAAATGCTAATTTAAATATAAGTGTAATGCTATTAAAGTTAGTTTTCCCAAATCAGTAGTAGGTTTAGAAGTAGTGTGTTGTTAACAAATAATAGTAGTATTATTGGAAAAAGGTTTTTGAACTCCCACAAAGGGTTCGCGGCTCCATCGCGACGCTACACTGCAGCACAGCGTGAAGTCGCGACTCCAATAAATTACGGAAGCATATTGGGTAATTTTGGAAGAGAGTAATAAAGGGTTAATATGTGTAACCAATAGAAATGGCTTTTAGAATTTGAAAAACTGAAGGGAGCATTTTGATTTGTTACATTCATTTGTGTGCAAAAAGAGAGAGAACGTTTGACATTATTGGTTTTACCTTGTTGAAAGTGGTGCATTACATTTATTGTGTGAGAAAGAATATCTTTTATGAGTTTCTGAAATTTCAAATTCTGCAATACTATTACTGAGGTGAGTTACAAATTTGTAAGGTGTGTTTTGTATTGAGTAGTAGTGCTTCAGTCTTTGTAGTGATATTTTTAACTTTGAAAAGCATGTGTATTGTAGATTGTTTTATTGTAGTCAAATGAAGATAGAAATATGTTCTGCATAGTAATATGCGTGGTTTGGTAGATGGATTAGTGATTATGGTACTTTGTATTAGTCTCTAGAAATGTGTAGTTGAAGTACACCGTATACATTTAGGTGTCGGCTTGAAATTAAACAAGCAGTCTATTAAGATGAAAGGACTGCAGGTATTTCTCCACTTGTACATGTATTTTCACATGTGTTATGCATCTGAAGACGCTAGAACTATAAAACAAAGGTATACATCTATTTGTATGTTTCTTTTATGTAAGATGCCACTAGCAAAAGGCAAAGACGGGTGCCTGTATGCTTTCAGGAATACGGTGAGACTTACAACAGAAAAATGTGAAGGGTTGCTGCTTTATATTTGGCTAGGCCTAATACTTTCAGTAGTCGCTGAATAGTGAAGCTGCAAGATAAAAGTGAGGTTTGAGACAAGCTGTCAGAGGGATTAGTGATTAGGGAAGCTTGTATGAGTTTATGGAAAGGTACACTTGAAGTACACCGTATAAATGTAGGTATCTGCTTGGAATAGGAATTGCAGTCTATGAAGTTGAAAGTACTGCATGGTCTTGTGACTGAGGTATGTCTCTACTTGAAGATGTATTTTCTCACGTGTTATCCATCTGAAGATGCGAGACCTATAAAACACAGGTATACGTGTCTTTGTATCTTTCATTTACCTTTGAGGCCAGTAGCAAAAGGCACAGTCCCATGCATGCATGCTTTCAGGAATATAGTGAGACTTACAACAGTGACATGCGAAGGGTTGCTCTTTTATATTTGGCTAGGCCCAACACTCTGAGTAGTCGCTAAATAATGAAGCTGTATGATAAAAGTGAGGTTTAAGACATGCCAGCAGATGGATTAGTGATTAGGCTACTTTGTATAAGTCTGTGGAAAGGTACTCTTGAAATACGCCATATACATTTAGGTATCTGCTTGACATAGGAAGTGCAGACTGTGATTACTTCATGGTCTTGGTACTGTGATATGTCTCTACTTGCACATGTGTTTTCCCACAGATGCTAGATGCTAGAACTATAAAATACAGGTATAAATCTATTTATATGTTTCTTTTATGTATGATGCTACTAGAAAAAGACACAGACAAGCGCCTGTATGCTTTCAGGAATATGATGAGACTTACAACAGAAACATTCGATGGGTTGCTGATTTATATTTGGCTAGGCCTAACAGTATGAGTAGTCACTGAATAGTGAAGCTACAAGATAAAAGTGAGGTTTAAGACATGCTGGCAGAGGGATTAGTGATTAGGCTACTTCGTATGAGTATGTAGAAAGTTACACTTGAAGTAAGCTTTATAAACGTAGGTGTCTGCTTGACATGGAACATGCAGTGTATCAAGTTTAAAGCACAACATGTTCTTGTGATTGAGGTATGTCTCTACTTGTAGATGTATTTTCACATGTGTAAATGCATCTGAAGATGCCTAGACCTATAAAACACAGGTATACATGTATTTGTATGTTTCTTTTATGTTTGATGCCACAAGCAAAAGGCACAGTCACATGCATGCATGCTTCCAGGAATATGGTGAGACTTACAACAGTGACATGTGAAGGGTGGTTGCTTTATATTAGGCTAATCCCAACACTCTGAGTAGTCGCTGAAAAGTGAAGCTGCAAGAGAAAAGTGAGGTTTAAGACATGCTTGCGGAGGGATTAGTGATTAGGCCACTTTGTATGAGTCTGTGGAAAGGTACACTAGAAGTACAGCATATACATTATGTACCTGCTTGAAATGGAAAGTGCAGTCTGTGAAGATGAAAGTACTGCATGGTCTTCTGACTGAGGTATGTCTCTACTTGTACATGTATTTTCACACGTGTGATGCATCTGAATATGCTAGACCTATAAAACAAAGTTATACATTTATTTGTATGTTTCTTGTATGTATGATGGCACTAGCAAAAGTCACAGACACATGCCTGTGTGCTTTCAGAAATATGGTAATACTTACAGCAGAAATATGCTAAGGGTTGCTGATTTATGTTTGGCTAGGCCCAACAATCTAAGTAGTCGCTGAATAGTGAAGCTGCAGCACAAAAGTGAGGTTAAAGACATGCTGGCAGAGGGATAGTGATTAGGCTGCTTTGTATGACTTAGTGGACAGGTACACTTAAAGTACACCATATACATTTATGTATCTGCTTGAAATGGGAAGTGCAGTGTGTGAAGATGAAAGTACTGCAAGGTCTTGTGACTGAGGTATGTCTCTACTTGTACATGTATTTTCACACGTGTGATGCATCTGAAGATGCTAGACCTATAAAACACAGGTATACATCTATTTGTATGTTTCTTTTATGTATGATGCCACTAGCAAAACGCACAGACACATACCTGCATGCTCTCATTAATATGGTGAGACTTGCAACAGAGAAAAGCGAAGGGGTGCTGTTTTATATTTGGCTAGGCCCAACACTCTGATTAGTCGCTGAATAGTGAAGATGGAAGAGAAAAGTGAGGTTTAAAACATGCTGGCAGAGGGATTACTGATTAGACTACTTCGTATGAGTCTGTGGAAAAGTACACTTAAAGTACTCCTTATAAATGTAAGTGTCTGCTTGCCATGGTAAGTGCCGACTATGAAGATTAAAGGACAACATGGTCTTGTGAATGAGGTATGTCTCTACTTGAAGATGTATTTTCACACGTGTTATGCATCTGAAGATGCTAGCCCTATAAAACACAAGTATACATGTATTTGTATGTCTCTTTTATGTTTGATGCCACTAGCAAAAGGCACAGTCACATGTATGCATGCTTTAAGTAATATGGTGAGACTTACAACAGTGACATACAAATGGTTGCTGTTTTAAATTTGACTAGGCCTAACACTCTTGAGTAGTTGCTGAATAGTGAAGCTGCATGCGAAAAGTGAGGTTTAGGACTTGCTGACACGGGGGTTAGTGATTAGACTACTTCATATGAGTCTGTGGAGAGGTACACTTAAAGTTTGCGTTATAAATGTAGGTGTCTGCTTGACATGGTTAGTGCAGAATATCAAGTTTAATGGACAGCATGGTCTTGTGAATATTTTATGTCTCTACTTGTACATGTATTTTCACATGTGTTATGCATCTGAACATGCTAGATGTGTGAAAGACAGGTATACATCTATTTGTATGTTTCTTTTATGTATTATGCCACTAGCAAAAGGCACAGACATATGCCTGCATGCTTTAAGGAATATGGTGAGACTTACAGCAGAGACATGCAAAGTGTTGCTGCTTAATATTTGGCAAGGCCCAACACTCTCAGTAGTAGCTGAATTGTGAAGCTGCAAAAGAAAAGTGAGGTTTAAGACATGCTGGCGGAGGGATTAGTGATTAGGCCACTTTGTATGAGTCTGTGGAAAGGTACACTAGAAGTACAGCATATACATTTATGTACCTGCTTGAAATGGAAAGTGCAGTCTGTGAAGATGAAAGTACTGCATGGTCTTCTGACTGAGGTATGTCTCTACTTGTACATGTATTTTCACATGTGGGATGCATCTGAATATGCTAGACCTATAAAACAAAGTTATACATTTATTTGTATGTTTCTTGTATGTATGATGCCACTAGCAAAAGTCACAGCCAGCTTCACTATTCAGCGACTACTCACAGTTTTGGCCCTAGCCAAATTTAAAGCAGCAACCCTTAGCATGTGTCTGTTGTAATTCTCACCATATTCTGAAAGCTTGCATGCATGTGACTGTGCCTTTTGCTAGTGAAAATATACGAACAAGTAGAGACATACCTCAGTCACAATAACATGCAGTACTTTCAACTTCACAGACTGCACTTCCCATTTTAAGCAGATACCTAAATATAAAGTTGCCTGTGAGCTTTCAAAAATACGGTGATACTTACAACAGAAATATGCTAAGGGTTGCTGATTTATGTTTGGCTAGGCCCAGCAATCTAAGTAGTCGCTGAATAGTGAAGCTGCAAGATAAAAGTGAGTTTAAAGACATGCTGGCAGAGGGATAGTGATTAGGCTGCTTTGTATGTGTCTGTAGAAAGGTACACTTGAAGTACAACGTATATATTTAGGTATCTGCTTAAAAAGTGCAGTCTGTGAAGTTGAAAGTACTGCATGGTATTGTGACTGAGGTATGTTTCTACTTGTTCGTATATTTTCACACATGTTATGCATCTAAAGATGCTAGACCTATAAAACACAAGTATACATGTATTTGTATGTTTTTTTCGTTTGATGCCACTAGCAAAAGGCACAGTCACATGCATGCAAGCTTTCAGAATATGGTGAGAATTACAACAGACACATGCTAAGGGTTGCTGCTTTAAATTTGGCTAGGGCCAAAACTGTGAGTAGTCGCTGAATAGTGAAGCTGCAAGATAAAAACGAGGTTTAAGACTTGCTGGCAGAGGGATTAGTGATTAGGCTACTTCCTATGAGTCTATGGAAAGATACACTAGAAATACGCCTTATAAATGTAGGTGTCTACTTGACATGGGACTTGCAGTCTTCCAAGTTCAAAGGACAGCATGGTCTTGTGACTAAGGTATGTCTCTACTTGTAGGTGTATTTTTACACGTGTTATTCATCTGAAGATGCTTGACCTATAAAACACAGGTATACATGTTTTTGTATTTTATTATGTTTGATGCCACAAGCTAAAGGCAGAGTCACATGCATGCATGCTTTCACGAATATGGTGAGACTTACAACAGTGACATGTCAAGGGTTGGTGCTTTATATTTGCCTAGGCCCAACCCTCCGAGTAGTCGCTGAATAGTGAAGCTACAGGATAAAAGGGATGTTTAGTACCTGCTGGCCGAGGGATTAGTGATTAGGTTACTTTTGTATGAGTCTGTGGAAAGGTACACTTAATATACGAGATATAAATGTAGGTGTCTGCTTGAAATGGGAAGTGTAGTCTGTCAAGTTGAAAGGACTGCATAGTCTTGTGACAGAGGTATGTCTCTACTTGTACATGTATTTTCACATGTGTTAAGCATCTGATGATGCTAGACGTGTGAAAGACATGTATACATCTATTATGTATGATGCCACTAGCAAGAGGCACAGACACATGCTTATGCTTTCCGAAATATGGTGCGACTTACAACAGAGACAGGAGAAGGGGTACAGCTCCATATTTAACTAGACCCAACACTCTGAGTAGTTGTTGAATAGTGAACCTGGAAGATAAAAGTGAGGTTTAAGACATGCTGGCACAGGGATTAGTGATTAGGCTGCTTTGTATAAGTCTGTGTAAAGGTACACTTGAAAGACACCTTATAAATGTAGGTGTCTGCTTGACTTTGGAAGTGCAGTCTGTCAAGTTTAAAGGACAGCATGGTCTTGTGACTGAGGTATGTCCCTACTTGTAGATATATTTTCACTTGTGTTATGTATGTAAAGATGCTAAACCTATAAAACACAGGTATACATCTATTTGTATGTTTCTTTTATGCTTGATGCCACTTGCAAAAGGCACAGTCACATGCATGCATGCTGTGGGGAATATGGAGAGACTTACCCCAGTGATATGCGAAGGGTTGCTATTTTATATTTGGCTTGTCCCGAAACTCTGAGTAGTTCCTGAAAAGTGAAGCTGCAAGAGAAAAGTGAGGTTTAAGACATGCTGGCAGAGGAATTAGTGATTAGGCTACTTCGTATGATTGTGTGGAAAGGTACACGTAAAGTACGATGTATGAATGTAGGTGTCTGCTTGAAATGGGAAGTGTAGTCTGTCAAGTTGAAAGAACTGCATGGTCTTGTGACTGAAATATGTCTCTACTTGTACATATATTTTCACATGTGTTGTGCATCTGAAGATGCTAGACGTGTGAAAGACAGGTATACATCAATGTGTATCTTTCTTTTATGTATGATACCACTAGCAAATGGCTGCATGCTTTCAGAAATATTGTGAGACTCAAAACAGAGACATACGAAGGGTTGCAGCTCTATATTTGGCTAGGCCGAACACTCTAGTAGTCGCTGATTAGTGAAGCTGGAAGAGAAAAGTGAGGTTTAACCCCTTCGCTGCTAGGCCTTTTCCCTCCCTGTGCCAAGCCTTTTTTCTGGCTATTTGGGGTAGTGCGCGCTTAGGCCCCTGTAACTTTTTGACCACATAAGGTATCCACGCCAAATTTGCGTCCTTTTCTTCCAACATCATTCTAAAGGTACCCAGGGTTGGTGGATTCCCCTGGAGGGGTCCCAGAAATTAGCCAAAATACAGTTACATTTTGTTTTTTGGAGGAAAAATGGGAAAAAAGGACTGCGAATGAAAGCGTCTGGGTTTTTCCTTGCAAATGGTATCAAAAAAGGGTTTGTGGGGATGAAATCACCATTTTCCCAGCTTTTAGGAAATGACAGACTTTTGTCAGAAAACCAACATTTTTTACACAGTTTTGGCATTTTCCTGGGACATAGCCTATTTCTGCTATTTTTTGTACTTTCAACCTCCTTCCAGTTAATGGTAGAAATGGGTATGAAAGCAATAATAGATCCTGGAAAGTAATACATTTTAAAAACGCAGACAAAATACTGAATTCAGCAAGGGGTCATTTGTGTAGATCCTTCAAGGTTTCTTCATAGAAACTAACAGTTAAATATAGGGAAAATTGAAAATTAGTTGAAAAAAACAGCCTTTTATGTCAACGTTTTCTCCGGTAACTTCTTCTAATTATGACAGCTCTTTGAAAGCAATATACCGTTACATCTGCTGGACCTTTCTGGTTGTGAAGATATATAGGACTTGTAGGTTCACCAAGAACCCGATGAACTCATAGTCAAAAACTGAGCAGCAATTTGCAATAGCTATTTATTATGTACCGGGTAGATAGCAATTATTGTGGGAAAATGTATACATGGAAAAATCGGTATGAAAGACACCTATGTATTTCTGAAATGGGAACAAATTATAGAGTTTAGAAACAGTAGATATTTGCACATTTTCTAAATTGGGAATACTCATACTAGCTTGAGATGTATCGGTCATTTTTCAAAATTACTTCTTTTTTACACAATGTCTTTCATTTCGAAGGCAGAAATGCATCAAAAGTCAATAGGTAATAACAGTTGCTTTACAAATCTGAATTACCTTAAGTCTCTCGATAAAAATGGTACCTCACTTGTGTGGGTAGGCATAGTGCCCATGACAGGAAATGGCTCAAAACCGAACGTGAGCACACCACATTCTCACATTGAAAAATTACCCTTTTTTTGCAAAGTGCCTAGCTGTAGATTTTGAACATTTTGGGCCCTTGCCTGTTGCGGGTACTTGGGCCTCCCACACGAGTGAGGCAAAATTTTTATCGGGAGACCCTGGGGAACAGTGGGTGGTAGGAAATTTGTGTCAGCCTGGTGATGCCACAACTTTCCCCCACAGAAATGTGTGAAAAAAGTTATTTTTTCAGTTAAAATTGAGGTTTGCAGGGGATTCTGGGTAAGGAAACGTTGGGAGATCCACTCAGGTCATACCTCCCTGGAATCCCCTAAGTGTCTAGTTTTCAGAAATGTGTGGGTTTGGTAGGTTTCCCTAGATGGCTGCCGAACACGGGGCCAAAAACCCAGGTGACCCCTCTTGCAAAACCAGGTTGTTTGGTGATAGGCAATTTTGATGTCGCCTCAATACGTTTTGGGCCCCTGCTTGTCGCGGGTACTTGGGCCTCCCACACGAGTGAGGCACCATTTTTATCGGGAGGCCCAGGGGAACGCTGGGTGGTAGGAAATTTGTGTCAGTCCGGTGATGCCACAACTTTCCCACATAAAAATGTGTGAAAAAAGAGATTTTTTCAACTAAAATTGAGGTTTGCAGGGGATTCTGGGTAAGGAAACGTTGGGAGATCCATGCAGGTCATACCTCCCTGGAATCCCCCAAGTGTCTAGTTTTCAGGAATATGTGGATTTGGTAGGTTTCCCTAGATGGCCACCGAGCACGGGGTCAAAAACCCAGGTGACCCCCCCCTTGCAAAACCAGGATCTTTGGTGATAGGCAACTTTGATATCGCCTCAATACGTTTTGGGCCCCTGCCTGTCGTGGGTACTTCGGCCTCCCACACGAGTGAGGCACCATTTTTATCGGGAGACCCGGGTAAACGCTGGGTGATAGGAAATTTGTGTCAGCCCGGTGATGCCACAACTTTCCCACACAAAAATGTGTGAAAAAAGTGATTTTTTCCAACTAAAATTGAGGTTTGCAGGGGATTCTGGGTAAGGAAACGTTGGGGGATCCACGCAAGCCATACCTCCCTGGAATCCCCTGCGTGTCTAGTTTTCAGGAATGTGTAGGTTTGGTAGGTTTCCCTAGATGGCCACCGAGCACGGGGTCAAAAACCCAGGTGGCCCCCCCTTGCAGAACCAGGATGTTTGGTGGTAGGCAAATTTGATGTCACCTCAATACATTTTGGGCCCCTGCCTATCGCGGGTACTTGGGCCTCCCACACCAGTGATGCACCATTTTTATCGGGAGACCAGGGGGAACGCAGGGTGGTAGGAAATTTGTGTCAGCCCGGTGATGCCACAACTTTCCCGCACACTAATGTGAAAAAAGTGATTTTTTTCTGCTAAAATTTAGGTTTGCAGGGGATTCTGGGTAAGGAAACGTTGGGGGATGCACGCAAGCCATATCTCCCTGCAATCCCCCGAGTGTCTAGTTTTCAGAAACGTGTGGGTTTGATAGGTTTCCCTAGATGACCACCGAGCACGGGGCCAAAAACCCAGGTGACGCCCCCCTTGCAAAACCAGGATGTTTGGTGATAGGCAACTTTGATGTCGCCTCAATACGTTTTGGGCCCCTGCCTGTCGTGGGTACTTCGGCCTCCCACACGAGTGAGGCACCATTTTTATCGGGAGACCCGGGGAAACGCTGGGTGATAGGAAATTTGTGTCAGCCCGGTGATGCCACAACTTTCCCACACAAAAATGTGTGACAAAAGTGATTTTTTCCAACTAAAATTGAGGTTTGCAGGGGATTCTGGGTAAGGAAACGTTGGGGGATCCACGCAAGCCATACCTCCCTGGAATCCCCCGAGTGTCTAGTTTTCAGGAATGTGTAGGTTTGGTAGGTTTCCCTAGATGGCCACCGAGCACGGGGCCAAAAACCCAGGTGACCCCCCCTTGCAAAACCTGGATGTTTGGTGGTAGGCAAATTTGATGTCACCTCAATACATTTTGGGCCCCTGCCTATCGCGGGTACTTGGGCCTCCCACACCAGTGATGCACCATTTTTATCGGGAGACCAGGGTAACGCTGGGTGGTAGGAAATGTGTGTCAGCCCGGTGATGCCACAACTTTCCCACACAAAAATGTGAAAAAAGTGTTTTTTTTCTGCTAAAATTGAGGTTTGCAGGGGATTCTGGGTAAGGAAACGTTGGGGGATGCACGTAAGCCATACCTCCCTGCAATCCCCCGAGTGTCTAGTTTTCAGAAACGTGTGGGTTTGGTAGGTTTCCCTAGATGGCCACCGAGCACGGGGCCAAAAACCCAGGTGACCCCCCCCTGGCAAAACCAGGATGTTTGGTGGTAGGCAAATTTGATGTCACCTCAATACATTGTGGGCCCCTGCCTATCGCGGGTACTTGGGCCTCCCACACCAGTGATGCACCATTTTTATCGGGAGACCAGGGTAACGCTGGGTGGTAGGAAATGTGTGTCAGCCCGGTGATGCCACAACTTTCCCACACAAAAATGTGAAAAAAGTGATTTTTTTCTGCTAAAATTGAGGTTTGCAGGGGATTCTGGGTAAGGAAACGTTGGGGGATGCACGTAAGCCATACCTCCCTGCAATCCCCCGAGTGTCTAGTTTTCAGAAACGTGTGGGTTTGGTAGGTTTCCCTAGATGGCCACCAAGCACGGGGCCAAAAACCCAGGTGACCCCCCCTGGCAAAACCAGGATGTTTGGTGATAGGCAACTTTGATGTCGCCTCAATACGTTTTGGGCCCCTGCCTATCGTGGGTACTTGGGCCTCCCACACCAGTGATGCACCATTTTTATCGGGAGACCAGGGTAACGCTGGGTGGTAGGAAATGTGTGTCAGCCCGGTGATGCCACAACTTTCCCACACAAAAATATGAAAAAAGTGATTTTTTTCTGCTAAAATTGAGGTTTGCAGGGGATTCTGGGTAAGGAAACGTTGGGGGATGCACGTAAGCCATACCTCCCTGCAATCCCCCGAGTGTCTAGTTTTCAGAAACGTGTGGGTTTGGTAGGTTTCCCTAGATGGCCACCGAGCACGGGGCCAAAAACCCAGGTGACCCCCCCCCCTGGCAAAACCAGGATGTTTGGTGGTAGGCAAATTTGATGTCACCTCAATACATTGTGGGCCCCTGCCTATCGCGGGTACTTGGGCCTCCCACATCAGTGATGCACCATTTTTATCGGGAGACCAGGGTAACGCTGGGTGGTAGGAAATGTGTGTCAGCCCGGTGATGCCACAACTTTCCCACACAAAAATGTGAAAAAAGTGATTTTTTTCTGCTAAAATTGAGGTTTGCAGGGGATTCTGGGTAAGGAAACGTTGGGGGATGCACATAAGCCATACCTCCCTGCAATCCCCCGAGTGTCTAGTTTTCAGAAACGTGTGGGTTTGGTAGGTTTCCCTAGATGGCCACCAAGCACGGGGCCAAAAACCCAGGTGACCCCCCCCTGGCAAAACCAGGATGTTTGGTGATAGGCAACTTTGATGTCGCCTCAATACGTTTTGGGCCCCTGCCTGTCGTGGGTACTTCGGCCTCCCACACGAGTGAGGCACCATTTTTATCGGGAGACCCGGGGAAACGCTGGGTGATAGGAAATTTGTGTCAGCCCGGTGATGCCACAACTTTCCCACACAAAAATGTGTGACAAAAGTGATTTTTTCCAACTAAAATTGAGGTTTGCAGGGGATTCTGGGTAAGGAAACGTTGGGGGATCCACGCAAGCCATACCTCCCTGGAATCCCCCGCGTAGGTTTCCCTAGATGGCCACCGAGCACGGGGCCAAAAACCCAGGTGACCCCCCCTTGCAAAACCAGGATGTTTGGTGGTAGGCAAATTTGATATCACCTCAATACATTTTGGGCCCCTGCCTATCGCGGGTACTTGGGCCTCCCACACCAGTGATGCACCATTTTTATCGGGAGACCAGGGGGAACGCTGGGTGGTAGGAAATTTGTGTCAGCCCGGTGATGCCACAACTTTCTCAGACAAAAATGTATGAAAAAAGTAATTTTTTTAACTAAAATTGAGGTTTGCAGGGGATTCTGGGTAAGGAAACGGGGGATGCACGCAAGCCATACCTCCCTGCAATCCCCCGAGTGTCTAGTTTTCAGAAACGTGTGGGTTTGGTAGGTTTCCCTAGATGGCCACCGAGCACGGGGCCAAAAACCCAGGTGACCCCCCCCTGGCAAAACCAGGATGTTTGGTGGTAGGCAAATTTGATGTCACCTCAATACATTGTGGGCCCCTGCCTATCGCGGGTACTTGGGCCTCCCACACCAGTGATGCACCATTTTTATCGGGAGACCAGGGTAACGCTGGGTGGTAGGAAATGTGTGTCAGCCCGGTGATGCCACAACTTTCCCACACAAAAATGTGAAAAAAGTGATTTTTTTCTGCTAAAATTGAGGTTTGCAGGGGATTCTGGGTAAGGAAACGTTGGGGGATGCACGTAAGCCATACCTCCCTGCAATCCCCCGAGTGTCTAGTTTTCAGAAATGTGTGGGTTTGGTAGGTTTCCCTAGATGGCCACCAAGCACGGGGCCAAAAACCCAGGTGACCCCCCCTGGCAAAACCAGGATGTTTGGTGATAGGCAACTTTGATGTCGCCTCAATACGTTTTGGGCCCCTGCCTATCGCGGGTACTTGGGCCTCCCACATCAGTGATGCACCATTTTTATCGGGAGACCAGGGTAACGCTGGGTGGTAGGAAATGTGTGTCAGCCCGGTGATGCCACAACTTTCCCACACAAAAATGTGAAAAAAGTGATTTTTTTCTGCTAAAATTGAGGTTTGCAGGGGATTCTGGGTAAGGAAACGTTGGGGGATGCACATAAGCCATACCTCCCTGCAATCCCCCAAGTGTCTAGTTTTCAGAATCGTGTGGGTTTGGTAGGTTTCCCTAGATGGCCACCAACCACGGGGCCAAAAACCCAGGTGACCCCCCCTGGCAAAACCAGGATGTTTGGTGATAGGCAACTTTGATGTCGCCTCAATACGTTTTGGGCCCCTGCCTGTCGTGGGTACTTCGGCCTCCCACACGAGTGAGGCACCATTTTTATCGGGAGACCCGGGGAAACGCTGGGTGATAGGAAATTTGTGTCAGCCCGGTGATGCCACAACTTTCCCACACAAAAATGTGTGACAAAAGTGATTTTTTCCAACTAAAATTGAGGTTTGCAGGGGATTCTGGGTAAGGAAACGTTGGGGGATCCACGCAAGCCATACCTCCCTGGAATCCCCCGCGTAGGTTTCCCTAGATGGCCACCGAGCACGGGGCCAAAAACCCAGGTGACCCCCCCTTGCAAAACCAGGATGTTTGGTGGTAGGCAAATTTGATATCACCTCAATACATTTTGGGCCCCTGCCTATCGCGGGTACTTGGGCCTCCCACACCAGTGATGCATCATTTTTATCGGGAGACCAGGGGGAACGCTGGGTGGTAGGAAATTTGTGTCAGCCCGGTGATGCCACAACTTTCTCAGACAAAAATGTATGAAAAAAGTAATTTTTTTCAACTAAAATTGAGGTTTGCAGGGGATTCTGGGTAAGGAAACGGGGGATGCACGCAAGCCATACCTCCCTGCAATCCCCCAAGTGTCTAGTTTTCAGAAACGTGTGGGTTTGGTAGGTTTCCCTAGATGGCCACCGAGCACGCTGTTGCTGCTGGTTTGTGTGCCACACACAGGGAGTGCAGGACTACGCCTCCCAGGACTCCCTTGTTGTCACCGCCCCCACCCGTCAGTAATTCCGCGCCCGGAGGCGCTAAATTCAAACGGCTCCCTTGGTGGAGCGGGAGACCTTGCTGAAGCATTTTGAATATCGGCGGAGCAGTTCTTACCTGGGCAGCGCTGGGGAGCTCTTTGGGGCGGACGCTCTCTTCCTCCCACGTCGCTGTTGCTGCTGGTTTGTGTGCCACACGCAGGGAGTGCAGGACTACGCCTCCCAGGACTCCCTTGTTGTCACCGACCCCACCCGTCAGCAATTCCGTGCCCGGAGTCGCTAAATTCAAACGGCTCCCTCCGAGTCGCGGGACGCGCGCGGGCGGCGCAGGGCCAAGCCCGGGCAAAGGGCGGGCCCTCTGTGGCCCTCAGAGACACGAGGAGGACGGGACGGGCCACGTTATTAAGGTCTCAGGTACTTGTCCCATTACCTTTGTGTTGGACTTGGTGAACTGTATTGTCCCACAAACTGAGGTGTTAAATTATAGGACAAGGTACTGTCTGATGTTTTTTACTGACTCATTTGGCCACCTCTTATTTGTATAGGCGTTATTATAGCCTGGTATTGTTTAATTAATTTTTAATACATCCCGAGTTATTTGTGAAAATGTCGAAATCCACGTCAGGCAAAACACCTTCCACTGCTGCAACACTTGATAACTATCTAGTGAAAGTAGTCACCAAAATAAATAGCGAAATACGCAAATCACTAGGCCAGGGTTCTATTCCTACCCCCATTTCTCCCTTACTGATCAGTACGCCCACTACATTATTTCCGCCCCCTCATGGTGCGAGCTGCAGCACTGAAAAACACGACTCGGCAACTTTGGCAGAACTAGCCCCTCCTTCTCCTGATTTAGAGTTGATCCAAGCTAATGTGGATGACCCAAAAGACATCGTTGAGGCTCCATTAGAGGAGTCTTTGTTTACTGTAACCCAGAGAGAGTTGAGACCCCGTAAACACACACAACCTAAACGGGGGGGTGGTCGAAGCAGCCACAAAAAAACAGGCCCTGTGCCAAAAACTGGGGATACTTCAAGGGAAGTTCCGCTAAACAATTCAAAAACAATAATAGACTCTGAACAATTAGATTGTTTAGTTGGTATCATGGAGGCTAAAATTCTTAAGATAGTTGAACCCCTCGTGACTAAAATTGGTGAACTATCGGCAGAAATTGAAAGTTTACGAAACCTTCTGGGGCCCCGCAGTGATTCACCTGTAAATGTTAGTATTGCAGCTGGGGGCCCAAGGGGAAATATTGGGTTACACAAGTCCCCTAAGGAAGTATCAAATCCAGTTGAATCCCCAGATGTTGCACCCATGATAGTAGTAAATAAAACCACACCTTTAGATATTTGCCCAAAGAGTAAGAGGGAAACTAGGATTAAGCACATAGTGGGTGCACAACCAGATCTACCCCCTGAGTGTGCCCCACTTGTGGCAGTGCTGACTAATGTCCCACCTCTGTTAGATGCTGACGTGATAAATAAATCAGAATCCCACGAATCTCTAAAGAATAAATCTGTTTCGTGGTTAAATAAACAGTGTGGGTTCCCTGTTGAGCTATCACATCAGATATTAACCACCAAGAGAGTCTCATGGATAGGGCACTCACGTAAGAACATTAAGGGGGACTGTGTCATCATAAACTTTAGTAATCCATTCTTAGTTAATAATGCCCTATTAAGAGCTTCCTCGCTCCCATATACTGACCAGGGTATTACTCTTCGCCCACTGGGATACTTTTATAGATATCAGACAAAGCAGCTTATAAATGATTCATCCAGGGGCAGAGTAATTACCTCTGAATGGCAGATTGTCCACGGTGTCGCTACTTTCAATCGTTATCAACCTCTGAGTGATTTAGACTCAAACGATTGACTTGATTTTGATCGGGACCTTCTTATACCCACTATGGAAGCTCCCACTCTGATCATGGAGGAGGATCAGGGGATAAATGAAAATCTAATGTGTACGGGGGAGGAGGGTACCCTAAAAGTCATGACTATAGAGAGGAATGTTAATGATGGCAATACAAACAGTTTGGTGGGAGCGCCACCCCAGCATCCAGGTACGAGGGTCCTTAGTTGGAACATAGCCGGGCTTAATAGCAAAGCAAAAGATCCTCTGTGGAGGAATTGCTTATTAGGTAGTGAAATTATTGGGATACAAGAGACCTGGGACACGGAAAATACTTTTTTGTTGGCTGGGTATGCTGCTTTCTGGTCAGTTGCAGTGGCTTCTTGTAGGGGGAGGGCAAAGGGCGGACTTCTAACCCTTATCTCATTGAAACTTGAGGGAACCTATACTAAAGTGGAGACAGGTTCGCCTTATTGCCTTGCAGTGGAAATCCAAACTAACTCAAATGGGAACTGGCTTATTGTCAATTTTTACAATTCTTTTGCCAAGAGTACGCCAAATGAACACCTAGTCAGTCTATATGATTTCTTGGAAATGTATAACGTCAACAATAGGAATCCTTATTCGGTTATAGTGCTTGGTGATTTTAATGTTCATCGTTGTTTAGGTAATTGTTTGGGACATTTTAGGTCCACCAAACCAAGAAAATACTCATTTTGAACATACCCCGCAGGGTTTGTATCTAGAGGACCTCATCGCTGGAAATGCTTTGATCTACCCCGTTAATCATACAGGTGATATCCCAACATATAAAGGAAGTGACCTGGGGTCCACTATTGATTATATTTTTGTGAGTACAAATTTAGTAAACAGGTTAAGCCAGTACAAGGTCACCTGGTCTACTTATGGTGATCATAATCCTGTCCAGATGACCTTGTCTGAAGACTTAAGGAAAAAAGAATCTGACACCCTGACTGTTGGAATACTGGACATAAGGCCCATTGACCAAACATGTCGTCTGAAATGGTGCCGAGTGGTACCGAAGGACTTCAATGAAAACTTGATGGGAAAGGTTGGGGATGAAATGTCTACCTGTTTGAAAGAAGGGATTATAGGCGATGAGATCTTGGTAGCCTACGGCAGAATTTGTTCCCAGGTCGATAGTGACCTTAAAAAAGTATGGAAGGGGCAACCCAAGAACGGGGAGAAATGGTTTGATCACAGTTGCTCAATAGCCCAACGGAAGTTGATGGTGGCGTTGAAAGCTGTGCCACCAGACAAAGCGGAAATCGCCGCACTTAGGAAAGCTTATAAAAAGGCTCAAAGTAAGCGTAAAAACGAACTTAGGGAGGAAGCATGGAATGAACTTTTATCTATAGATGTAATTAAAAATAGTGCCAAAATTTGGTCTGTGGTCAATAAGCCCTTTTTCAGGGCAAAAGTAATAACGAGCTTGACTGCGGTATTCAAGAAAATAAATGGTTTAGTCATTTTAAACAGGTGTATGATGGAGATGGGATGATGGAGGGCCCAACTTTAAATATGGCGAAATATACTTTGTCCTTTACAGAATTAGAAGTTACACACGCCATCATGCAAATGACAAGTAATAAGGCTCCGGGACCCGACGGTGTCCCGGCAGACCTTTTTAAATCAGATATAAAAACTTGGTCCAAAATTTTATTTAATGTCTTTGTTAATGCCTGTCATTTGGGTCTTCCCTCCACTTGGGCGAAATCGGTTATAATACCTATATATAAAAAAGGCGACAGAGGTGACCCGAGTTGCTATCGCCCGATATCCCTAATAGATTCTTCTGTGAAAGTACTGGGTAGGGTGGTCCTTGCCCAATTGACTGGCTGGTTAGAGGAATCTGGAACACTCTCTATGGCCCAGTACGGCTTCAGAAAAGGGATGGGCACCATAGATCAATGCCTGAACCTGCAACTATTAATAGGCATATACACGGTGGCCAAGAAGGGAGCATTATTGGTAGCCTTTATGGACCTGTCTGCGGCCTTTGACCGTGTAAATAGGTCAAAATTGTGGCCCTTGCTCCTATCCTATGGAGTAGACAAAAACATTGTCTACTTCTTAGCTGACTTACATAGGGATTTATCGGCCACGGTCAGGTATGATCAACAGGGCAACTGTACGGAAGATATACCTATATCTAATGGAGTGAGACAGGGGTGCATTTTGGCACCCCTGCTCTTTACCCTATACATAAATAATTTAGATAATGCCCTAATCGCCTCATGTAATGATATTCCGCGTGCAGGGAAATGCCTAATTCCCGCACTTTTATATGCGGATGATGCCGCCTTACTTGCAAGAACGGCAGTGGGTCTTCAATTACTGTTAGCCTCTTTTGCGGGTTTTATGAAGGAGCTGGATCTTACTGTTAACTTCTCAAAATCGCATGTAATGGCTATTGGACAAAAATCTTCAAAGATTAAAACTTTTAAATGTGGGGGCCATTCTTTATCCAGGGTATCGTCATTCCCATACTTGGGTGTACTTTTTGATGATCAAGGATCCTGGGTAACCCAAATAACAGCAAAAAAGATTGTCTTAACTAGAGCGACTTTGGCTGTATTAGGTTTTGCCAGAAAGTTAGGTGCCAGGCCAATGAAGGCCCTTATTCAAATATATAGAGCAAAATGCTTCTCTCTAGCAATGTACGGAGCCGAGGTATGGGGCATAAAAAATGTTAAAAGTATACAGATTGTTGAGGATAGGTTCTTAAAAAACCTCCTATCAGTTCCGATAACAACTGCTAATTATAATACCCATCAGGAACTTGGAATTGGTTTCATAGAAGATTCTATTGCTGTGGCACCATTATTGAAATGGATAAGCATTTGGTTAAACCCGGACCTACAGCTCAATTGTACGATCATGAAATATTGTATGTCACTAGATTACGGGTTATGTATACCCTGGCTGAAATATATTCAGAAACTGGCAACAAAGTTGGGCCGCCCTGAATTATATCAGTCACCAGAAGCTCTAGTAAAAGGAGACATAAATTGGTGTAAGGAAACCTTTTTGCGCATAGCTACCATGGATAGGGAAGGGAGTGAGCTGTTAAAGGAAACTGTTAGGGCTCACCAGCTATGCAAAACAACACCATCCATGGAACCATACCTTGGATATGTCACAAATGCTAATCACCGTTTTTTATTGACTAGATTTAGACTAAATCAACTGCATCTACTTTTCAGAGAAAAGAAAGGTTGGAAAAAGGTAGAGGATCTCGGCCCTTGTTCTTGTGATAATTTTTCATCACAAGATATTACACATTTCCTTTTTTTCTGTGAGCACTTCATTGATATCAGGAAACGCTTCTTAGTCCCCATTTTAAAAAATAAAGGCTTTGTGCAGGTGAGACCTGCTCTCCTCCACCTTCAAATGTTACCTGATATTCGGGATACTTTTAGCATCGCTAATTTTTTATCTGTAGTTATTAGATTTCTGAGGAAATGAATGTGTAATCATACTATGTATGTCCTCTTTTAAACGCTCTTAAATTGGAACTGTTCTTTTTAACTGTTTTATTCGATGTTTTTATAGGTTTTTAGGAGCTACTGATCACTCAAAATGATGTTTGTACCATCAACTGTTTCATTCATTGTTATGTAGTATGCTTTTATGGTTTGCACTTAAACCGAATAAAGACCTTTGACTGACTGACTGATATATAGCCAAATCTGAAATACAGCGATGAAAGAAATGTGAGTCTTAGCACAAAATTGAACAGCTTTAGCTTGCTTTCCCATCGTGAGATTGGATCCTATGAATGTTCAGATTGCTTGAGCTCTGCCAGTTTATATTCAAAGTCAAGAGGAATCATTTGGGTAAGTTTAGGTCGTGCCTCCACATGAAATAGAGTATTGAAATCTTTACAATAAGTGGAATACTTAGCACAGAATGAAGCAGAGAGTACAGATGTTGTTAAAACTAATATGTTGGATACATACTATCCCAAAAGAAGTCCACATCTCGAAAACCTATCCCTGTATGAAATACTTCAACATTACAGCTTTAAAAGAAAGTTACAGAAAACATAAAAGAAAAATATGCAGTAACTGTATGTGATGGATGTTTAGTAAAACATGCCAAAGGAAATCTCATTAACCACAGAAAACTGAGTTGCGAAAGTCCAGATTAGAGGGAATTTTTCTATTTAGCACTTCTGCAACTGTTCAAACCTTGGCGTAGTGAAACGGAATTACTTGGAGATTTCAACTGCTATGAAGATTCTTTTAATGCAAGTAAATATAGTATTCAGTGCACAATTTTCCCTAGAAACTACTATTCCAGCTGAAATAGCTAGAGAAAGTTCTCAAGATAGTCAAAGTTCTGTTTCACTGAGTGAAGATCCACTGGGACAACCAATTATTGAAATGAAGCAGGAATAGCTATGAATGAGGTAGAAACTGCAATGCAACAAGCACAACAGGATGTTATTCAATTGGAAAAGTTCGACGAACAAATAAATATTGAATAAAAAGAAATATATCTGCAAGTGACATAACAGATACAACATGGTTTGCTGCATGAAAAAAAAGAATACCAACGTTCATCATTTAAACCTATTCGAATGTACATCAGTGGTAAAGCTAGAACAGGAAAAAGTTTATTAATTAAAGTTTTGACCAGTTAGCTACATAAAACTATATAATCATATTTATCTTGTATTGTTACAGCTCCAACTGGATTAGCAGCATGCAACATTAAAAAGATTACTTTACAAATATTACTTATGCTACCAGTTGAACATGATAATAAATTAGAATATCAGAAGCTATCTGGAGAAGCTTGTTATGAAGTGTCAAGAATAGAAAACATTTAATTGTATTCGGAGATCTACTACAACTTACTCCTGTAAAAGGACAACCAGTTTTCAAAACACTTGTCCATGAAGACACTAGGAAATCTTTGGGAATTATTGGAAATGTGAACATTTGGTTACATTTTGAATATAAAGAACTTATGAGGTATATGCGACAAGCAAGTGATGAAGCTTATAGAAATATTCTTCAAAAATAAGAATTGTTGTCTTGACATACATGGTAAACAAGCTTTAGAAAGTTGACTACTAAGGAACTTGTTTACAACTGGAAACACAGCGACGGAAGTAATGTACAATAATCTTGAAGAAAAGAAGTCTATAGTTTGCCTAATGGCTACACTGCAAGAGTGTTCTATATTTAATCAAGAACTTTTGAAACTGGAAAAACAACAAATCGTGGGTATTTAAGCTATTAATAAAATTGAACACTAGGGAGTGACTATTCCTCTTACAGAGAAAGGCATTCTTTGGAAAAGTCTGTATCTAAAACTGCAGGTTTAGAAAATACTTTACATGTATGTATAAACTGTCGGGTAATTTTGTGGCATAATTTGAATGTAGAAGAAGGCTTAGTAAATGGAGCAATGTGATAAGTTGTTGATTTTGTAAAATTTCAAAACAGAGATGGAATAGAATTTCTGATTATAAAATTTGATAAGATTGAAGAGGCAAGATGTTGTATGTTTTTTGCTTGTAAAAGATTTGTATATTCGCAGAAAAGTTTCCTCTGTCTTTAGGAATGGCATACTTTGCATTGTCTAGAGTAAGAACAATGGCTGGTTTGTATTTGATAGATTTCGATAAGAAAAATGTTAGTGCTTATGCAAATTGTGTAAGAGAGTAGAATCATTTAAGAACACTTTATACACCCGATTAAGGTGAATATCCCATATATGAGAAACGTGTAGTGTGTCCAACACGGAAATATGTCAAACACTCAACTGAGGTTCAAAAAAGAAAACAATTGAAAAGAAACATCAAGGTGTAAAGAAAAAGAAAATGGAAACTATGGATGACATTGCAGGATACCAGTTGGAAAATAGCTCAGGTATCAACTGTTATGCCAAGGTGATTCTGAATGTTGTGTTTTATCTACAAGATCTTCATCATAAAATCATGGGAAATCAGGAAAAAGGATTCTGTTCTTTACTACATCATGTATTTCAACAGTTGGTAATTGACAAAAGTAAAATTCATACTGCTTCTGGCATTCAGCATCTTTTGGGTATTTGTACTGGTTCTTTGACATTTACTCTTAATATACAACAAGATGCACAAGAATGTCTAATCCTTATGCTTGGAGTATTAGAACATACAGGAATACAGATTGAAAACTTATTTGGACTAAGTTACAAATGGGATCATAAATGTCAAGAGTGTTCATTTACTTCTACTACTGGAATACAAACAGAACAATGCATATACTTGAGGATACCAGACTGCAAATCAGTACTTTTTAACAAATTGATAAAAACAGCTAATCGGGATACGAAATGTTCACATTGTAGATCAGAGATGTCTACATTACAAATAGAAAGATTTGGAAAATATCTTAATTTAATGCTACAACGTTGTAGAGCAAATGGAAGAAAGTTGGAAACCAAAATAAAAAATGTTAATGCAAGTTAAATAACTTTTTCAGAAAGACCTTTTATAGCAGTGGCTATTATTTTCCATGATGGACCTACTCCAACATCTGGACACTATACTGTGTATTTAAAGTGTAATAAAGGATAGACACTGTTACAACTGGGGGTCTCTAGATGGCAGAGGTAGGTATCTTTGACCATATAGGGACCCTTGCTTCTAAGTCAGGGAAAGGGGATTAGACTCCTAGATAACCCCTGCTCAGCCCCTTGGTAGCTTGGCATGAGCAGACAGGCTTATCTCAGAGGCAGTGTGTTAAGCATTTGTGAACACATACAGTAATAAAGTGTAAAAACTCTACAGATGGACACCACACAGGTTTTATAAAAATAAGTATTCTTTATATAGACTTAACAGACAACAAAAATCCACAATACTGTACTCAAAATTGACTTAAAGATGGTAGAATTAACCTAGTTCAAGTTGATGGTAAATGCGGCACAGTCCTCACAAAAGTACCTGGATGCGTAACGCAAAATAAACAAAAGGCTCGAAGCGTTGGAGATGCATCGGTTCCTTGCTTCGGGGGAGACGATGCATCGCGCCTCAATGCTTGCGCAGAGTAGGGGATGCGTCTTGATCCTTACCGGAGAAGAGGTGAGGCGTAGATTCTCATACTGCAGCCCGGTTGCGATGCGGCAAGATGGCGCCTCGATGTGATGCGACAATCCGGTGCGATGCGATAAGATGGCGCCCTTGATGCGACGATGTGAAGACGATGTGTACACGCCCTGGCAGCCTTGCGGCGAATCTGTACTTTGGAGTCATGACAGGCCCTGCGACACGCTTCTCCGGTGATGCGACGGTGACCCTCACGGTGGCATCACGCTTCTCCGGGAATGCGACAACAGACAGCGGCGATGAATACACGCTTCTGGGGAGATGCGGTGGCACGCTTCTCCAGCGATGCGACGACTACAGCTGCAGCAGTGACACGCTTCTTCTCATTGCATCACGCTTCCAGCTCCCAGCGACACGCAGGCTTCTGCAGATAGAATTCCCAGCAAGGAGATTCAGAGGGGAGCTGGTGGTGAAGTCTTTTGTCCCTAAGACTTCAGCAGGAGGCAAGCACAAGTCCAAGCCCTTGGAGTTATATTCTGCACGATGATGAAAGTTCTTTAAAAGTTCCTTCTCCTCTCCTTGGCACTGAAGACACCACTGTAGGCCAACCCAGCAACACAGCACACTGGCAGGGGGGCAGTACAACTCCTACAGCTTCCTTTGGTTCTTCTCTTTGGCAGAGGTTTGTTTTGTTGTTCCAGAAGTGATCTAAAGTCTTGGGGTCTGGGTCCCCATATTTATACTACTTTTCTCTTTGGTCTCTGAAGGCAGAGAGGCCTTTGCCTAGTCCGATCCAGTTCTGGTCAGGGCTGGAGCACTTTATTGACAAGACTCCCTCTTTCCTTTCACAGTGCAGGCCAGGGACATCAGACGTACCACAGGAGGTGGAGCCAGAATTGTGGAGGGAAGGCACAGCCCTATTCAGGTCCCAGGTGCAGCTCTTCCCACCCATCTACATGCAGATCTCTCTATTCAGCCCTGTGCTGACTCACCCTCTCTCCTGGAGTCCGCCAGCCCCTGTCACTCACAGAACCAGACACACAATACACAAACTAGCAGAGTCAGGCTTGGACAGTTAAGCAAGAAAATACCTACTTTCTAAAAGTGGTATTTTCAAACACAGAATGTTAAAACCAACTTCACTAAAAGATGTATTTTATTATTCTGAGTTCAGGCTTACTAAACTCGAATTTTTACCTAGTTCCCTGAGTCAGTTAGGATTATAAGATGTAATAATCAAACTGCCCATTCTGGCCTATGGGGAACAGGTAGCCTTGCAATAGTGAAAAACGAAAATGGCTGTAATTCACTATTAGGACATGCCACACACACCAGGGCATGTCCTACCTTATACTTAAAATGCACCGTCCCCTTGGGCCTACCAAAGGGGTGTCTGATATGAAGAAAAGGGAAGGTCAGTGAATATGGCAGTCAGAGACTGCACACAGGCTCTGCAGTGGCAGGCCTGAGACACACTTTCCAAGCTGCTTCTGCGGGTGGCACAACCAGTGCTGCAAGCTCACCAGCAGCATTTGATTTACAAGCCCTGGGCACCCATGGTGCACTGTTCTAGGGTCTGCCAAGTAAATCAAATAACCCAATCATGGAGTCACTAATCAATACATCAATTTAACATAGGGAGCATTTGCACTGTGGCACTGAATAGCAGTGGCACAGTGCCCAAAGCATATAAACCAGCAAAACATATCAAAAACAGAGGAGGCTATCAGAAAAAATGGAAGGGAGTCTCACGCCAATGGTACCAGGTCTAACCGACACATTGCAATGATGCCCACTTGGAATTCAAATCTAGATTGCCTTATGAATTACCAAATTCATATTTGTTATTTTTGAAGCCAAAGTTTTTAGAACATCATTCGGCCTATTGGGAAGATGTGCACATAAAGTAGACAGGAGTACAAACTATTACTATTTATAATTAGTGTTAGGAATATTATTTGCGCTAATTGATATTCCGTTTGGAAAATTGTGTGTAAAAGGAAATAGTTTATATATTTGTTGTCTATATTGTACCAGATGTAAATGTGAGTCTACATTTTGGCAAATGTATTTGAGATAAATAATAGAGTTAATGTAGATGAAGGAAGTAATAAAAAAGTGTAGATAGGAAAACGCATAGCTACATATTGATGATGATGTTCTACACTGATTATTTTTTTCTACAATCAATTTGATTGTTTTTCCCCGTTCTTCAATAATGATACTACATTTAAATTACTGTGTATGGTGAAGTTAAGTGGAATCTGAGAACAGCAAAAAAGGGAAATTGAAAATGTTACGTAATTCTAAATTTATGTTGTGTTCTTAAAAATATAATATTATAATTTCTGTAATACATTACATTAACAGTTTTTCTTCTTCTATATAGTAGGTACTGGTGAAGTTTGAAAAGAGTTTTAATGCATATAGGACCATACTACTCTAAATTACTTCTACTGAGTAATGTATCTAAATTATTTGAAAGGTAATAATACATAATATAATATGCATGATGACGTGAAAAAGTGTTTAAAGTTTATTTAAATGGTGTTTGTTTCTAATATAAATAATGTAGATCCTTTACTCTATTTGAAAACTATAATCATGTTGCCGATATAATCAGCCAGGCAGTCATCCTTTCCAACAAACACTACCTATGCTCTCATCTATTCTCTCTAGCATAACTCTTGCACTAATAGGATAACCAAGGCATTATCCTTGCATTCTTCCTTGAACAAAGACACAACCCATGCACTCATCCAATCACCCAGGTACTACCCCTGTACTCATGCAATCATGGACACACTACCCATGTACTCATAAAATCACCAAGGCACTACTCTTGCACTCAACTATTCACTCAGATACTACTCATCCATTCTCTAAGGTACTACACATGCACTCATGCTATGACCCAGGGATTACTCTTGCAGTCATCCTTTGACTCAGGCAATACCCATGCACTGCTGTAAGCACCCAGACATTATAATTGCAGTCCTGCAATCCCCCAGGCACTGCCCATGCACTTATTCAATCACCCAGGCAGTACCTCTGCACTAATGGCTCACCCTGGCACTGTCCATGTACTCATTAAATCACTCAGGAACTATTCTTGCACTCAACCAAGCACTGAGGCACTCCCATGCTCTTATGCAATCAAGGAGGCACTACCTATACACACATCTATTTACTCAGGATTTAACCATAAATTCAGACAATCACCCAGGCACTACTCTCCCACTCAAACATTAACTCATACAATGACCCATGCATTACCCTTACACTCATACTTGTACTTCTCATACACTCATCCAATCACTCAGGCACTACCCTTGCTCTCATGGAATCACCCAGGCACTACCCAAGCACTCATAGTATCCCGAAGGCACTACTCTTGCACTCAACCATTCACTCAGGCACTACTCATACACTCATCCATTCTCTCAGGCACTACCCATGCACTCATCCAATGACCCAGGTACTGCAGTTGGACTAATCCATTCACTCAGGCACTACCCATGCACTCATCCATTCCTTCAAGCACTTATGCAATGCCCCAGGCATTAGCCTTGCACTCATACTTTTTCTCAGGTACTTCCCATGCACTCATGCAATCACACAGGCACTACCCATGCAATCATATAGGCACTACCTATGCACTCATGCAATCAGTCAATTACTACTATTGCACTCAAACATTCACTCAGGCAGTACCTATGAAATCATCCATTCACTCAGGCAGTACATATGCACTCATGCAATCAAGGAGGCCCTACCTATACACACATCCAAATCAGGTATTAACTATGCAATCATGCAATCACCCATGCACTATTCTTACACTCAACCATTCACTCAGGCACTAGCCATGCACTCATACAATGACCCAGGGATTACTCTTGCAGTCATCCTTGTGCTCGGGCACTAACCATGCAGTGAACCAAGCAGCCAGACATTACTCTTGCACTTATAAATTCACTCAGGTACTACCAATGCACTTATCTAATCATCATCATCATCATCATCTCTTTATTCGGTCATTTGTAAAAACCATCTAAGTGTACAAAATATAAAACATAAATATATCTACAATAAAAATAGTATTAAACAATTGCAATCGTGAATACAAATGACATATCGAATCAATTTAAGAACATAAATACATGTACCATCAGTCTAATCATGCTTATGGAGAGGAGCAATGCAACCAACAAACATAAGAAAGATAAACCATATAAATCGGCTAGGGAAGGAAAAAAAAAACAAGATTAAAATGGTGTCATAACTACACAGGAGATTTTTAGAATAATATCATAACTAACAAAGGATTTTTTTACGAATTAACCAAAAGGATAACAGAAAATGACTAAGGGAAAAAACAATTGGTCCATAAGTGTCTGCTTTAAAATTGCTAAACGCGATCTGGTACTTCCTGACACCCATATTAAGGCAAATAGGTCTAATCCATCTCCTGCATAGCTGCCTGTCCTTGGAGCAGACAAACAATATGTGTTCTTCGGTTTCGTCAGCTTCGCAGCATGCAGGGCAGATGTCAATTACTAAACCCCTCTCTCCTTTCCCTGGAAATTTCAGTAATAGGTTACCATACCGAAACCTGACATATAGGCTTTTAGCAAGTGAAGGCGAGATCAAGTCAAGGAATGGTTCAAAAGAGGAGCAGGATTTTATAATTAAAAAAATTGCTGTTAGCTGTCCACTAGCTAAATTATTAGTGTAGTGCTCCCCCACCACCTTCCAGAAAAAATAGCTTTAAGGGACAGAATGTCATGTCCGGTAGCCCGTTCTGGATTCTCCTATAGACCCATTAGGACTTGCACCATTTAGCGATATGCTTAAACCAGGGAAGTTGTTTTGCCCCCTTAAGTGCAGGACCTCCCGTAAAGAGTTGTGATATTCAGTTAATTGGGGAGTAGTCCATAGGCGCAGCCAATAAATTAAGGGTTTCAGGGCAGCCAAGTCACCGATTCTTTTTAGCCCAAGGTCACAAAAAAGTGGGGTAAGTGGAGATGTGACAGGTAGTGCAATCAGAGACCTTGCAAAATTGTTCTCGCAGGTTGTTAGCTGGGATACAGGGAAGAATCCCCAGATCTCCGCTCCATACACAGCTCCGTTCTGGGCTTTTGCACGATATATTTCAAGGGCCGGGGAGAGGGGTTGGGTGTAAGATTGTTTAAAGAATCTTAATACTGATTTAGATCTTTGGCATATGGTCAAGAAGCTCTTCCTCAATTGATAATCTCAGCTAAGTGACTCACTTAAGCCTATGCCCAAGTAATCAAAATCCTTTACATGTTCCAGAGGTTCATGCATGATCTTAACCTCTCGGGTACCACCCCTTGTTTTACCGAACACCATAAATTTAGTTTTCGTGGTGTTCAGTTCCAGTTTCCTATGCTTACAAAAACCCAGTAATGTATCCAATAAGACTTGTAAGCCCATGGGGGTAGTGGATATTAAAAGCGAATCATCCACGAAGAGTAAGATAGGTACTTTTGCGCTATTCAGCGAGGGGGCATCATTATTGCAATCCATTAAGCAGCTCACCACATCATTAATGTACAGAGAAAACAATGTGGGAGCGAGGACGCACCCTTGGTGGACCCCACGTTCTATCGGAATCCTCTCCGTCAGTTACCCATTTACCCCCCACCTAACCTGCGCATAAGTGTCCTTATGCAACCTGGCAATCATAGTCACCAAATCAGCCGGGGCACCTTGATCAATCATAGTCTTCCACAACGAGTTGCGTGGCACGAAGTGGAACGCAGCTCGCAGATCCACAAAGGCCACATAAAGCCGCTATTTCCTAAGTAGCACGTACTTCCAAGCCAACAGAGAAAATCTGAAGGCTTGGTCGCAAGTGCTAATTTTTGCACGAAAACCCACTTGGGCTGAGGACAATATCTTATTATCATCCATCCAATTTTGTAGTTTATCAGAAACTTGTCTAGCAAAAACCTTCTGTAAATTGTCTATCAGACTGATGGGTCCATAATAAGGGGGGATAGCAGGATTGCCCTTCTTAAAAATGGCTATTACCTCTGCCCCCCTCCAGGTTTCCGGGATGGACCCACCAGCTAATATAAGATTAGACAGAAGGTTTATGTAAGGTGCTCATATCGCTGGTTCAGACTTATACAGGTCCGCTGGGATCAAATCAGGTCCAGGGGCTTTACCTGGTTTTAATTTACGGATTGCTGACCAAGTATCCTCTAAGCTAAAGGTTCGCGAGGGATTATGTGTGGGCCCATCAAAGTCAATAATATCTTTAGACAAACCACTCACTCAGGCAGTACTCATGCAATCAAGGAGGCCCTACCTATACACACATACAAATCAGGTATTAACTATGCAATCATGCAATCAGCCATGCACTACTCTTACACTCAACCATTCACTCAGGCACTAGCCATGCACTTATACAATGACCCAGGGATTACTCTTGCAGTCATCCTTGTACTCAGGCACTAACCATGCAGTGAACTAAGCAGCCAGACATTACTCTTGCACTTATAAATTCACTCAGGCACTACCAATGCACTTATCTAATCACCCAGGCAGAACTCCTGCACTTATGAAATCACCCAGGCACTACCCATGCACCCATGCAATCTGTTGGGTACTAGTTTTGCAAACAAATATAGATACTGCAGCTGACTAAATGTTCAGCACCTCAATCATAATGCCTATATAGTGAAAAAGTCTTGTGCAATCAACCTCCGAGGCCTGCCGCAGTTGGGTCTCACTGGAAAACCAGAAACATAAATTGAAAGGAAGATGGAGGTAGCACCAGAGATGAAGTCACACTCGAGTCAATATGGTTTTTTCAATGTTCTTTATTCTTCTTTGAGATAGTGTGTGACAGGACAACAGCCAACGTGTTTCGTTCCTTTTAAAGGATCTTCATCAGGGCTGAAATCAAAATATAAATGATACATAAATAACCACAAACAAAATACATAAGACTAAACACACACATGAATATAGACCACCTATATATATACACACACAAAACAAACTCATACTCCTGGGGCACAAAGACAAAATGTGGTCTCAAAGTGCAGTGCTTAAAAACTGTTTGTACAGACATTATTAACAAATGCCAAAGACAAACCATCACGATATAATAAAGTCGATCAAAGAGATATTGATAGTTTAAACCAATCTACCTATTCAAACAGATTTATACATATAAAAATGAAACATACAAGAATCCATGTAATCAAGAAACAATATATAAAGGAGCAAAGACACAAGGAAGGAAAGACTATGCAAACATATAACAAAAATTAGAATACGTAACAGGTGAGGAAAGGAAAAAGAAAAAGAGGAAGAAAAAGAAGAGAATAAAAGAGCAGAAGGTACGTTAATAGGGATATATGGAAAGGAATCAAATGCAACATCAGATTTGAAGTTTTCATCCAAGAAACAAACCAAATACGGTCATTGGAAAGAGAAAGAAAAAGTAAATATAAATAAGGGCAAAGTGAGTAGTTTCACCAATAAATCTTGTAACAACAAGGTCTGACTGTATATGTCAAGGGAATAGTCAAATCCACGATGCGGACAAACTTATAATAAGTTTCGACCAGAGCGATCTAAGAAGATATGCATGTATCACATATTTATAATCATAGTCACATTAGTGCATAAGTGCCCTTTATTCCATTTTAAATAAAATCACCTATCCCAATAACTATATTTGTTCAAAATACACAACTATACTATAATTGATATCACCCAAAGATTTATATACAAATTGTCACTAAAATCCAAATAAGATCTCACCTAAGTATTATCGGATAGATACTCTAACCCAATAGAAAAAGTGTCAGAGATCCCACATTGACGTATAGATATAATTAGATGTCTCTGGAGTCCGTCTCAGAGCATCTGCAAAGATATATCACAGAGATATTACAACTATCATTATAAACAGTTGGCATCAGGAGTGTTGTAAATTCAAATCAAAAGTACCGCTTACATATAAAATCACACTACAACGTAATGCACAGCAAGATCCAAATGTACAGGAAACGCAATAAGTAATAACGACCAGTGAGTTCCGACCTTAGTAATCTGTAAAAATATATGTCGCAATGTTACACCCAATTCGATTAAGTTCAATGCAGTACAGACAGAATGCACCAGTAAGATAAAAAAAGTCTCACCAGGTAAAAATGTGGTGAAGTTCCAAGATACAGTGGTAACGATCGGCGATCGCACAGCGCGGGTGAAGTAGTGATAGACTTCACCTGAAATGTCTGAAAAGAGAATATCACAATTCAGTCATGAAAGTGTGAATAATGCACATCCAATAAACATTTCCGGCAATAACCACCCTTGTTAGAAACGATTTAGTAAAGATTCCAAACCTCAACATTCCTTGCTAACAGACCCCAAGCAAAATCGTTAACTAGCCAAACTAAATCTCAAAAACTGAAAGAAAAATAATAATAATCCTTGCTTTCCAAATACACTTACCCCATGAGCCTTCTATTGAACTCATAAAGCCACTCAGGCAGTACTTATACATTCATCCACTCACCCAGACAGTACCTCTGCATTATACATTCACCCAGGCACTACCCATGCATTCATGTAATCACTCAGACACTACCCATGCACACTTTCAAGGATCCAGGTATTAGCCTTGCACTCATACTTTCACTCAGGTACTTCGCACACACTCATACAATCACACAGGCACTACCCCTGCACTCATGCAATCACATAGGCACTACCTATGCACTCATGCAATCAAGGAAGCACTACCTAAACACACATCCAATCAGGCATTACCTATGCAATTGTGTAATCACTCACTCACTATGATTGCACTCAACCATTCACTCAGACAGTACCCATGCACTCATCCATTACTCAGGCACTACCCTTGCACACATACAATCAAGGACGCACTACCTATACACACATCCAATCAATTAGATATTACCACGCAGTCATGCAATCACCCAGGCACTACTCTTGCATTCAACCATTCACTCAAGCACTTTCCAAGCACTCATCCATTCACTCAGGCACTATGTACACACTTATCCAATGACCCAGGCACTACAGTTGGACTAATCCATTCACTCAGGCACTACCCATGCACTCACCTATTCCCTCAAGCACTACCAATGCACTCATGCAATGACCCAGGCATTAGCCTTGCTCCCAAACTTTCGCTCAGGTACTTCCCATGCCCTCGTACAATCACCGAGGCACTACACCTGCACCCATGCAATCACCCAGGTACTACCCATGTACTCATGCAATCACTTAGGCACTACTCTTGCACTCAACTATTCACTTAGGCATTACCCATGCACTCATCCATTCCCTCAGGTACTACCCATGCACTCATACAATGACCCAGTGATTACTCTTGCAGTCATCCTTGTATTCAGACATTACCTATGCACTGATCTAAGCAGCCAGACATTACTCTTGCACTCATGAATTCACTCAGTCATTACCAATGCACTTATCCAATCACCCAGGCAGTACCCCTGCACTTATGAAATCACCCAGGCACTACTTATGCACTCATGCAATCCCTCAGGTACTAGTCTTGCATTCAATCATTCACTCAGGCACTCCCCATGCACTCGTCAAATGACCCAGGCATTACCCTTGCACCCATCCTTCCAATCAGGCACTACTTATGCACTCATTTAATCACCCAGGCACTACCCCTATACTTATGCAATCACCTAGGCACTACCCACGCACTCATGCTATCACCCACTCACTACTCTTGTACTCAACCATTCACTCAGACACTACCCATGCACTCATCCATTCACTCAGGCACTCCCCATGCACTCATACAATCAAGGAGGCACTACCTATACACACATCCAATCAGTCAGGCATCACCTATGCAGTCATGCAATCACCCAGGCACTACTCTTGCACCCAACCATTCACTCAGGCACTATCCATGCACTCATCCATTCACTCAGGTACTACCCAAGCACTCATCCAATCATCCAGGCAATACACCTGCCCTCATAGAAACACTCAGGCAGTACTGTTGCACTCATTTTTTCACTCTGGCAGTACTCATGCATTCATGCAATCCCCCAGACACTACACATATACTCATACTATGACCCAGGCACTACGAATGCACTCATGCAATCATTCAAACAGTAATCTTACACTCAACCATTCACACAGGTATTATGCATACAGTCATCCATTCACTCTGCCACTAATTATGCACATATCAAATCACACAAGTACTATTCTTAGACTTATTCATTCACTTACCTATTATGCATTCGCTCATCCACTCACTGACACACTACTTATTCACCACTCTAACATTGATCATACACACATTCATACAAGCAATCACTTTCACTACATACAATTTTTCTATTTTTAACCAGTTTAGGTGGTTCCATGAGAACCTTTTTGGGTTTTTTGGAACAATTTTATATTTTTTAATGCTTTCAGATTTTTGGGGTGTTTTTCATTTTTTTAAATAAAAATAAAAGTTAGAGAGTCCAACTGTGCTGTTTCTTTTAAACAAAGAAACACAAGCAACAAAACAAACAAAAACAAAAAAACTCTTTTGTGCTTTCACGAGAGTCTTGATAGCATCAATGGAGAGCTCTCCAACACAAAGCGTCGTCATGCATATTCTCCAGTGGATACCAGCATTCGCCATCTCCAGAAAAATGAGAGGATGTGGAGTAGTCAAAACAACCCCTGCAGATGTTGATGGTTGTGTTCCATCATCACTGGCTGCTTCTTCTCTACTTTGGCGCTCCACCTCTCGTGCGAGATGAACAGGGTGTATGGTTTCCAGGTGCTTCTTCACTGAAGAAGTACCGCATGAGTACTTCTCTGATCCTCTGGAGATTACTTTTTGGCAGATTGTGCAGGTTACCTTCCAAGCATTGACTTTCATTTCACCTTCGGGCACAGTAAAGAAAGCCCACACAATACTTTCCTTTCGCTCCTCCATCTCTTCCATCTCCTCCTGCTGCTCTTCAGGAAACGCTGACGCTATTTTTTTTTTTTTAAATGAAGAACACCCCAAAAAATAAAAAGTTTACAGAGTCTACAAAACAGGAAGTCTTTAAGGCAGACACAACCAAAATGAAAGGACTGGAACAGGTGTTGGTTCCACCCACCAAGAGAATGAAAAGCTCTTCAACCAATGACAAGCGTCCTTGCTATGTCACATGGAGTCGCGTAGGGGTTGTACACCCTATACGTCGCGCACCCGTAAAATTACTATTAGGATATTGTGTTTCAAAGTTTTTCAATGAGAAGTCTTTATGCAAAACAGATTTTAAAACCTGAAACATTCATATTTATTACTTTTGAAAATCACGCCAGAGTCGCGTCCCCTACGCGAACCCAGAAATACGTGATGGCAGGATTCGCGACCCCTACGCGTCCGGTGTGCGATGGTGCCACGTACATAAAATTGTGCTTTAAAAAATCTAACAAATATTGCACAAGTACACTGATACTAATTTTTAGGATTGATTAATAAACCTCTTTGTTAAAAAAATTTATTATTTCAGTGTAAGCATGTATTTTAGGATTATATTCATGTAAAAGATTTGCGCACCCAACGTGTAGATCTGCGACCGGTACGTGATACCTTTATGTCCACAAAAATGTGTTAAAAGAATTTTAAGACAAATTTAGAACTTCTTTATTACTATTTTTATGTACTCAGTAATAAACCTCTATGTCCAAAAAATATATTAATTTGTTCTGAATATGTATTTTAGAGTGATATTCGTATAATGGATCTGCGCACTCTCCATGAAGGTTCGGGTACAGTACGCGACCCTTTTTTTACATTGATAAAAAATTTGGAGCTGGTGGCACAGTGGATTAGGTGCAAGGCATGGCTGCAGGCCACGCTCTGCAGTCAATATCAGTTGAGCCTTGCCAAAGTTTGTGCTCGGTTGAAGTTGGCTGGATGGGAGCTTTGGCACGTGATCTGGACTGAGGACACACCATTGGCTAATCCCCAAAGGTTGTGTGCAGCAGTTGGTCACGGCAAGGAGAGTTTAGTTGGCTGCAAATGGGTTGGGCCTTGGATTTGGGTGCAAAGGAGGCCCTTAGAACAACATCCACTATGTATGACCAAAGGCTGTGTGCAACGGCAGTTGGATGTATGTGAAGTTAGGTGCAGGACTTGGCCACAAGTTAGGCTCCGGTAGCAACCCCTAATGCTCACAGCTGATCAGCAGTGCAGGGTGGAAGAAAGCTGTACGGTGGATCAGGTGTTGGGCTTGCACACTACCTCCACAATGCATAGACAAATTCCATGGGGGGGGCTGTTGGGTTGGCTACATGTGAAGTTTAGTGAAGTGCCCTGTTAAAGGCCAGACCATGCAGGCAAACCCACCTAGCATAGTCAATAGCCATGGGCAGCAGGGGGTTGCAAAATGAAGGTCTGGGCATAATGGAATATCAAAGTATGGTGGTTGATTATAGTAAATCATCAAGAGCCCCAGAATTCACAAACTTAAGGGTGAGCTATGGCTTATTAAATGAATAAGACATTAGCGTCTGTTGAAAAAAGCTCAGTATTTCCCTCAAAAATGACAGTTGAGTTATGAATACTGTCTTCAGCTGCAAAAAGTACTGAAGCTCACCAGTTACAGTTAGCTACAAAACCACAAGTTCATGACCTCAAACGTCATAGATGACACATCATGTCACAACTGGTATTGTTGTAATTGTAATTATACAGCGCTATCTTTTCCTGTCAAGACGTAGAAGCGCTTTTCGGCAAGTAGCACGCTACTCCGGAACCCAAAAAGGATTAGTGGTGAATTAGTATAGGAAAATATTTATTCATTTGAGTGGTTGACATGCGAGTCTGTTAGTTGCATTAAAAAGAATAATGTAGGGATAGAGGAGGAAAGAGTCTAGGAATCTAGTAAGTGTTTTTTGGGAGATCATAGCAGTAGTAGGAGATTTGGGATGAGTAAAGGAGAGATGGGGGAGAGAGGAGTCTCTACAAATGAATTAGAGAGGTCCTAGAAGAAAAATGAGGTCTCATATGAGTCTAAGGAAGAATCAGAATTTGCCTAGTGCTATGACGGTAAGTTCCAATTCTATTAAGGACACGGAGGCGAGGATTATGCTATCTCTCTTCGCTTTCTTACTTATCAGAAATGACAGCAGCCAGAGAGATTCATAAATATCAGAGTAAAAAACCATACAAAAAACTACAACTCCCTACAACTAGGGAGATAACATAGTAATTAGTCCATCAACTATTTCTGTGACACCATCCAAACTCCTCTGTCAGCTCTCTCTCCTCCTCTTTCTTCGCGCAAGTCACGCCATTTCGTTATTGGTCTTGTTTGGATCCATCATTCCCTGAAAGAAACCAAACAGGGAGGTGAGAACTGTACGAACCATCCGGAGCGTATGCAATGGTTACAGAACCAGATAACAGCAAGCAAAGCAAGCATTTCGCCAACCAGTATCAAAGAAAAAAACGTACTTACTCCCATACGGGGGGGGGGGGGGTTTGCACCAAGGGTGCCCCGGGCGGGATAATCCTCGCCTCCGTGTCCTTAATAGAATTGGAACTTACCGTCATAGCACTAGGCAAATTCCGATTCTATGTCAGGACCGGAGGCTTCGGATTATGCTAGTTCAAAGCTTACTTACCACTTACTGTGCCACATTAAGAACCGGTTTAAAATAAAACCTCTTAAAGGTGGAGTCGGACGACCAGTCCGCTGCACGCATTAAATCCTCCAAACGCGCTCCGAGTGCGAAAGCCTTCGAGGCCATAGCGCCCCTGCCAGAATGGGCACCAAACTGTTTAGTATCAATGCCAGCCTCTTGCATAACCCATCGCACCCACCTAGCAATGGTGGGAGAAGAGACTGCTTTGTGTGGCTTCTTGAGAGCTATCAAGAGTTGCCGTTCGCCTGGCGAGCGGAGTTCCTGCGTCAAATCTTCATATGTCTTCAAACAGTCTACCACACAAAGTTTGGGAGAGTCCCGGAAAGCCGGATACGTTATTGTTCGTGAGTTGGACTTAGTTCTGCGTCCAATCGTAAAAACTACCCCTTCTGGGGAAAAAACCCGCGCCGAGACATCAAGCGTGTGAACATCGGAAACTCTCCTACAGGAGATCAAGCAGAGAAGCATAGCAAGCTTGGAAGACAATTCCTTCAGAGAAAGGTACCTATTAGGCTGCCAGGAAAGAAACAGGTTCAGTACCCTGTTGACGTCCCAAAGGACGGAATAGCGAGGTTCCGGGGGTAACGATAACCGCACGCCCCGTAGAAGTCTGCAGACCATTGGGTGTTCTCCGACAGGTGCTCCGTTTAGAGGCTCGTGGGCGGCGGAAACCGCCGATCTGATAGCATTAATGGAGCGATAAGCCAAACCCTCCGACGCCAAATCGGCGAAAAAATTTAAGAGGGGAACGATTCCTGCGACCACGGGATCCAGACCCCGTCGAAGACACCAACGAACCCAACGTGACCACGAGGATCTATAACGTTTCGCCTTTGACAGGAGGGCCTCAGCCTGTCCCGAAAGTCCCGGCAACGACCATCGTCGCCTGAAAGACGCCACGCCATGAGCCGGAGTGTCCCCTGAGTGATCAGGTGATGAAGGTCCCCTTCCGGGTTCTGAAGAAGCTGAGGATACAGGGGGAGTAGGATTGGAGAATCCCAGGAAAGTTCCAGAAGAACTGGAAACCAGACTTGAGATCTCCAAAGGGGGGTTATCAGGATCACCTGCGCGCATTGACGCCGGATCTGGGCCGTCGTCCTCATGATCATTGAGAACGGTGGAAACGCGTATCCGTTCTCCTGTCTCCAATCCTGGAGGAAGGCATCCGTGGCTAGAGCCAGTGGATCCGGCCTCCAACTGAAGAATCTGGGCACTTGATTGTCCAGACGGGAGGCAAAAAGATCCGCTGAGAACGGTCCCCAGAGGTTGTGCAACCATTGGAAGATCGGAACATCCAGCTTCCAGAGGCTGGAGTCATAAAGATGACGGGAGTGCCAATCCGCTACCTGATTGTGCTGGCCCGGGAGATATTCCGCCGTCACCGAAATATGATGCTCGAGTCAGTAGCTCCAAAAATCTTTTCCAAGTTGGCCAGCGCCCGAGAATGGGGCCCTCCCAACCGATTGACATAATGGACCGCGGAGATGTTGTCCATCCTCAGAAGGACACAAGACTGCACCCTGTCCTTGGTCCAACAGCGCACCGCGAAAGAGCCAGCGAGCAGTTCCAAGCAATTGATGTGAAAATCCCGCTCGTCTGCTGACCAAACACCTCCGGTGGAAAAATCCCCGCATCGAGCACCCCATCCCAATTTGCTGGCGTCGGACTCTTTGACCAAGTCTGGAACGGATCCGAAAATCGCCCAACCGTTCCATGCCTCCATATGAGTAAGCCACCAGAGAATTTCCTCTTTGGCTTCTGCCGATAGGGGCACCACGTAATCGTATGAGTGACCCCGTCGGAGGTGGTAGGCCTTTTGACGCTGCAGAGCCCGATAGTGCAAGGGGCCCGGAAAAATCGCCTGGATCGAGGACGACAGGAGGCCTACGATTCTGGCGAGCTGACGCAAGGAAATGGTGGGTTTGGACACAGTGCGGCGTAGTTCGTGCCGAATTTTTGCCATCTTGCGAGACGGAAGACTCAGGGTCGCTTGAACGGAGTCTACCACAAACCCCAGGAAGGTGACTGACTGAGAGGGATGAAGTATCGATTTTTTCGTGTTGATAACAAACCCTAGGCTCTGGAGCAGAGAAACGGTTTGTTGGAGTTGCATCACCAAGAGTTGGGGAGACTGAGCCATCAGAAGAATGTCGTCCAAATAGACGATCATGCGTATACCCCGCGCTCGGAGAAACTCTACCGCGGGACGAAGCAGTTTGGTGAAACACCAAGGTGCCGAGGAAAGCCTGAATGGAAGGGCCGTGAATTCGTATACCAAGCCCCCCCAACGAAACTGAAGGAATCGTCGATGGGGCGGATGCACGGGAATCATGAGGTAGGTGTCTTTTAAATCCAGACGCGCCATCCAATCGGAAGGGCGCAGGAGATCTCGCAAGAGGTGAATTCCCTCCATTTTGAAATGGCGGTACACCAACCACGCGTTGAACTCCTTGAGGTTGATTACTGGACAACGACCTCCGTCCGCTTTGTCCACAAGGAATATATTGCTGAGGAAACCGTGTGGATGCAAAGTTGTGCGACAAATTGCGCCTTTGCAAAGCAATTCGGCGACCTCCTCGTCGATCAACCGTGCGTCCTGAAGGCTGAACTGTAGTGGACACGGCCGCGTGACCTGACGAGGACTGCCCATAAATTCCACATGAAAGCCTTGAATCGTTTGCAGGATCCATGCATCGGACGTTAGCTCTGCCCAAGCCTGACTGAAGCATGCCAATCGCCCCCCTATCCTCAACTGACATGCGGGGAGGACACTTACCGCTTGAAGTTCCGCCTCCAGAATTGGACTTGTATCCTCCACGGCCCTTGAAACGCTGTCCTCGCGTTGGGTAGAAATTAGTGTAGTTTGCGGTGGAATTATATTGACCACGGCCAGAGCCTTGCCCCTTTGAGGGTTTTGCTGGAATCCGCGGCCGGACGAGCGGCCCCTGCCTCGACCGGCCCCGCGGAAAACCCGTTGGGTAAACACTCTCTTAATACCCGACTGGGCCTTGTCCAAGGAGGTAAAGGTAGAGACAAACTTCCCCAGTTCTTTAACAAATGGTTCTCCAAACAGGCCCCCTTGAGCAACAGCTCCTGCCTCAGAAGAAGCTAAATCCCCAAGTTTGGGGTCCAATTTTATCAACAAGGAGTGGCGACGCTCCGTTGAAAGAGCACAATTTGCATTGCCCATAAAAATGATGGCCCGTTGGGCCCAATTAGATAAGACTTCAGGCGAAATAGTTGAGCTCGTTACCTTAGCCTCCTCCGCCATGTCCAGGATTTTTGCCATATGGCCGACGGCGTCAAGGAGCTTGTCCTGACAGGACCGCCAAGATCTATCAATACCCTTACGGGGATCCTTTACAAATTTTGCCATGAACGTAGCCATTTTGGAATCTAATTCCGGCGTAAGCGCAATTTTGTCTGGCAAGGAGGGACGCGGGCATTCCGCCCTCAAACAACTCCGCGCCTCTTTTTCCAGAGGTTTACGCAAACGGTTGGCAAGGAACCTGACAACTTTATCCCCTGGGACCCAAGCAGAAGACCGGGGATGCATTATCTGATCTGGGTTCAGCATATCCGCATCCTCCTCAGGCGCCGCCGAAGTGGTCGCCGGAGCCGGCCGCCAAGGACGGGAAGAACCCGCCTCGTCATCAGTATCCCCTTGAGTATCATTATCTGTCGCCGGGGATGGGGGATCTGGAATATCCTGAAGTGGGTCACTCGTTGGGAGAAGGGGAGCACATGGGGCCGACTTCGCAAAAAAAAAACGCCGTCTTAAGGCGCGCAAAGGCGTCCGCATCCATTCCATCAGGACGCTGCTTTTTAGGGGGGGGAGGGGCCCCGTCGGGAAGCTGCCCAGGGGCCGGCACCGCACTGCCACGTGCCGCCGCCAATCTGTTGCATTCTTGCACTATCCTGTCCGAGAGACGCTGCTCCATCGGACCCACTACTTCATTAACCACCCGGTAGATTGAATCATCAACCGCGTCAAAGAAGTCATCGCTATAAGGTAAGTATTCCTGCACTTCCTCCTCATAGTATTCAGACTGACTGGCCATCTTCACAAGGTAAGTACCTACAGACACCCTTACACAACCAGCAGGATAATAGGATTATGAGCAGACCAAAGGCCTCAAAGATAGGGTAGCCCAGAGGGTTACAATAGGGCTGCACCAGACCCTCAACGCGGAAAAAACCCTCAGGAAAGAACCTGACCGGGTGGCTGCCTCCCTACCGCGTTGTAAACAGTATTTTAGCCCAAATTCAATTTGGAAAAAATGACCAGAATGTAATGGGACACCATCCGCGAGATGCGTGGTGTTCGGCAGGTGCCTACAGCACTGGATACCAAAGCGCGTTCAACGCGGGTTATACCGCAATACAGACCCCCACTGGGGCGTAGGAGTTAATAACGCTGTGAGAGTATACAATCCGCAATGCGGATGTCAGAGGTAAGGCAGCAGGGGATGGCTATGACCGTTGGTCTCGCTTCGCGCTCCTCATCTGAGGAGACGCGACGCGAGAGCGACAAGGCGGTCAAGCGCCCCTAGCGGCGCATAACGAAGCCGCAGCAGCAGGAGAGCCGGCCGCGTAAGGGGCGAGAACGCTCCCGCGGCCGGAAGGGGCTCTGAAATGAAAACAAACAACCAACAATGGAAAAAATAAATAAATAAATAAATAAATGTCACTGAGAGCCCACGAACGTGAATACAAACACGTAACTAGCACCAAAATACACAAACAATTATTCGGTTAAAGTAGAATGATCAAGAGCACTTAACTGGCTGCGCAGCAGCGAAGAAAGAGGAGGAGAGAGAGCTGACAGAGGACTTTGGATGGTGTCACAGAAATAGTTGATGGACTAATTACTATGTTATCTCCCTGGTTGTAGGGAGTTGTAGTTTTTACTCTGATATTTACGAATCTCTCTGGCTGTTGTCGTTTCTGATAAGTAATAAAGCAAAGAGAGATAGCATAATCCGAAGCCTCCGGTCCTGACATAGAATTTACAAATGGTTGTTTGGGAGATCTTAGTAGTAAAATTAGGTTTGGGGTGATGCAAGGAGGTATAGAGGATAGGGGTGAACAGTCTAAGAAGGGTTATTTTGGAGTTTGCAGTAGTAGAATGGGTTATCTTTGGGATCATAGTAGTAGAATGAGGAGTAGAGCAGAGTGGGATGAAATATTGAGGTGTAATAAGCAATAAAAGGGGTGTGGACAAGGGGTATGGTTTATTATTGGTCAATATGGAATACTAAAGGCAAATAAAAATATTGTTCAAAAGCCAATCATTTATCAAGTGCACTATCTTCTAGAAAGTTGGTTAACTGTTTATAATATAACCTATGAGGCACATAGAGACCAGAGTATGACTGTGTCTTAAGTCCAGGCCAACTTGGTATTTAGAATCAATACAATTATTACCAAATTCTCCACAGTATGTGCATTATCCACTTGGCAAGTTGTTAATGTGGAAAAAATTAATGCCATCTACTCCGTGAATGTGGACTAAATTAGGTTTGCTCACGTGCTATTACTAGTGGATGAGATGATGTGGCAGTATAAAAGCTCTCAAGGTATTGCTTCAAAAAAATATTTGAAATGTTTTTATTAAAGTTCTTCCACATACATTTGTTATTATAATTCGTCATCAGTGATGTCATCAATGATGCCATGTGATCTGAGAGGTGGTGTGCAGTGAGGGCCAAATTATGTGTTAGTGACCCTGCATTCAACCACTCATTTGTTTTTTGTTTGTTTTTTAGACAGACTTCACTGCCAAAACCATAATTCAAGTTTTTACATTTTAAGATTTCCATGGGACGAGATTAAGAAATTCACTGAAAGAAAACAATGTTAAAATGGCATCATAATTCCAAAGCAACACCTAAATATCTCTGCTATTCTCCAGTGATGGTCCACAGACCTGCCAACTCATATGGTGCCACAGTGGGACACACGATATCCGTTCCCTACACACGATCACCCGGTGAGGACCCAATAATCAAACAATAGCAGGGAAAACAAGTTGAAAACTACTGCAAACAGTGGATGATTTTCAGCTAGTTTTCATAGGCTTTGAACTGCTGACAGTCATTCAAGAGTGTGAAAATTCCCCAGGACATTGGCACCAGGCTCAGCAAGATTTTTTGCTTTGTATTCGGAGGAGGGGATTTGGGGCGGAGCTGGGGCAAAAATACCTTGTAGGTAGTTCTCGACATGAGGACTCACCCCCTCCTCGCACAGTGCATATTTTGTTTGGGTTGGCAAGTCTGCTTCATGACCCACAACTCGCATTCATGCCATGCACTGCTCATAACATTGATTACCGAGTATGGCTTAAGGTTATGCCGTCTTGCTGTGCTGGCTGAAATTGAGCAAGAAATGCTGATAGGTTCTTGTCCAAACTAACCATGCAGCTAGAAGGGTGGGCGCAGGTCAAAGTGGAAGCAAAGTTTGCAATGAATATAGAGCATGTTATGTATCTGCAAATATAGGGCCTGATTTATTGTCTGAAGGTATCTACAAAATATCCAATGAGATGATGAAATATTCACTGGTTAAATTTCTTCCACGGTAACTATAGCATGTTGACTGAATTGCAACTTGAGGATTTAATTTCTATTTTGAGTTTTCTCTGGATATTGAGGAACTTTCATTTTCTCCATACACAATCCAAGCTATAGTTTCCATAAATGCTGTTATTACAGGGTGGCATAAAGATAAAAACTCTTAACCTGCGTCTTTAAAAACTGTTTGTCGTGTTCTTATAGATATTACTGTGAAGCCTTTTCAAGACTTAAAGGCAATGATGTCATATATGATCTTGTCATTGATATGAACAATACCATTTCTTTCAGTAATGACATAGATGATATCATTTGAGGTGTCATCAGTGACGATACGTGGAGGACATGAGTAGTGAATGGCAAAGGCATGATTCGTCTAGCACACCATATTTGGCAAACTTCTGGGCTTTTTAGGTTTTGCTTTGCAACCATCATCAAATGAACTGTGTTTTTTTCATTGAAAATATATGATGTTATATTAAAGAATCAGGAAGAAATGTAAAGCCAAAATATGCAATATTTAATTTCCCTGCTTCCCCGACTAAGGCCAAGATTAACAGTTGCGTGGAATTCCCTTATGGAATTCCGCTCAATCATGAGTTCCAGCACCCAGATTTACTGGATAATCTGTCCGGTAAAATCCCCTATGGAACAGGCTTCATTGTGCCCTGGGCCCGTTTTCCTTCCTCCACCCAGCTCTCACCCCCAGCACAGTGATGCAAGGTGGAGAATGTAATGTTTCTGAAGGCAGAATAGTAGCCCCGTCTATCCCCACCATCTTTTGCCACACAGCAGCAGCCTCACAGCTCAAATTTACCTCCTATGTAGAGCATGTAGCAAATGTGCACAGTAGTCCCCACAGAAAAGGAGAATACTGTGAGGCATTAAGCCTAGTATAACTGGGTCTGCAAGTTATTCCCCATTCCCTCACTGTACCTGTAAGAAATCTGGTTATTGGTTTTGGGGGGTGAAACCCCTACTCCGGCAACAATTACAATCCTTGTCAGGGTGAACCACAAAAATCACTAAATTAACCTGTGCTTAATCCTCTGGTAGCTTGGTACAGAAGCATAGAGGCATAACCTAGAGGCACTGTGTAAAGTATTTATACAGCACACAAACAGAAATAAAGTGAAAACACAACACAAGAAAAAATACCTAACTGATAAAAAAAGAATACATTTTAATGAATAAAATGACATCAAAACAAATTAAATCCAATCAGTAGAACCCGAGATATGAATTTTTAATGTTTCAGTGTAAAATAGTGCCTAAAATAATTAAAGAGCCAACTGCAGGTATCTGGTCGTGGGAGACCGGTGCGAAGTTAATCATTAAGGTCGACCGTAATGGAGTGTGGGTTGGATACAAGGAGTGGATCGGGCCTTGTCTTAGCTTACTTTCAAATTTAGAAAATTTCTTTAAAAAAGTTAATGGTAAGGTAGAGTTCAGTGGGACAAGGCAGCAGACTGTGTCCTAGGATGAGACCTTGTTGCAGGCGAGCCGCTGGGCAAAGTCTCAGCGAAGCCGGCAAAGTCTCTGTGATGGCGGGGGGAAAGCTCAGTGTGAGAAAAGCTGAGGAGGCATGGTCCTTGATGGGGAGCTAGTCGTTGTCATGTCCGGTGAAATTTTTACCTCTGGACTTAAAAAACTTTTTGCAATTCAAAAACTTCCGGCGGGGCAAAGCTGCAGGCTGTAACTGAAGAGGGCTTCACAAGGTCGCATACCATCACCAAGAGGTTCCGTGGACAGGATTTTCTGCAGTACGGGGGACTGTAGTGGGAGCTACCGCAAAGTCATGATGATGGCCAATGAACCTTGGGTGGATCGGCTAGCAGGTAGGTCCCAGTCATCTGTTGGTTCTCCAGGAAGTTTTTGGCGAACATTTTTCTAAGTCCTCAAGTTTTAGGGTTAAGCAGGAGCACCACCTCTAACACCATTACCAAGGGTCTAGGACGTGGAGGTCACATGGGGTTTAGGCCAACTGAATGGCAGTCTGGCCATGAAGACTGCACCACCCAGAGTTGGGGCCATGAAAGCCTGGAAATACAGAGCTGATTGGGACAGTAGATCAGCCCAAATTATGGAGCATATATAATTTGGAGATCCACTGGAGGGTAATTTTAAAATACATATTCAGTGTTGCAGCCTAAAGTCTACAAGAACACTGTCTGAAAGGGACTAAATATCCCAGAATGAACACCAGTAATCTCACCTGTGAAACCTACTAAAGGTCAATTGAAATGTGCTGAGATGTTTTGCCTTTAAGTATGTCTGCGTGCATCCGGGCAGCCTGTGATCAAGGAGCTGTGTTCCGAAATGCGTTAGGCAAACAAAGAACTCTGAATTAAAAATGCCTTTTGCTTTTGCTAGATCTGCTGTGAAGTGCGTCTTTGAAGTGGGGACACATTGATGGACATGTAACTGAACGGCAGTCCGACTGTGAGGACTGAATCACCCCGAGTTGGGGCCATGAAAGCCTGGAAATCTGGAGCTGGTTGGGTTTTAGTAGATCAGCACATATTCTGTAGCTTTTATAATTTGGAGGCCCACTGGATGGTAATTTTAAAATGCATATTCATTGCTGCAGCGCAGAGTCTACAAGCGATAGAACACTGTCTGAAAGGGACTACACATCCCAGCATGAACACCAGTTAACTCACCTGTGAAATCTACTAACGGTCAATTGAAATGTGCTGAGAAGTTTTGCCTTTGAGTATGTCTGCATGCACCCTGGTAACCTGTTATCAAGGAGTTGTGCTCCGAAAAGCGTTAGACAAACAAAGAACTCCGAACTAAAAATGCCTTTTGCTAGATCTGCTGTGGAGTTGTGGAGTGCGTCTTTGAAGTGGGCACACCTTGATGAACATATATATATATATATTCAGAAAACTTCCGTTAGGCCAATAAGAACAGCACTCTACGTAGTGTTTAAAAATCCAATTTATTTAGTACAGCAGATCAAAATGTGCAGCATCAGATGCGTTTCGGCTTGGACAGCCTCGTTCATGACGCCTAAGCATGGTCGGCTGTTCCTTATTACATTCAAGTACAGACACTGAAAATAGACTGAAAGTCCTTATTTTTACATGGCAGCCATGCTGGAATGGTTTAATTAATAAAATATGCCATTACCACTCTCCTGGATAATTTGCTAATGTAATGTCATTGCTTCATTGTGCTCCAGTGGGGCGTATGCACTTTATCTATGAAAAAAATAAACATTATTCCAGTGCAATCAATTAAAAATTAAAAATAAAGAAAAAAGAAATAAAATAAAATATGAAAAACACCCATTATGCCCCATTGGGCCAAGTTAGCCATAATTTGCAAAATGCATTATGATTGAATTCTCTGGGAAAATGCTCAAGTATAATACAAATCAAGTCAACCGTAAACACCTTTTCCTTCTTGGGTGCAACCCATTCAAAGCACAAAGGCCCATATAACATCCCTTTGGGAAAAAATTACTTTAATTTGTAAAGCGTAGGGCATAAAAATTCACTCAATTTGTATTGCGCCCATTTGGACTTAACATAATCCAGTTTGAAAATAATGGAAAAAAGATATCTTAGCTCTTATCCATTCCAAGTGGATCCCATTCATATCAGGGCACATTTCTGTGTACAATCCTGTAAATAAACAAAATATTATATTATCAGTTTTCAATACAGCTGAACAACAGAGCACATATTCCGATCAATAATTAAAATATAAAATTTAAAAACATGGAAAGTTACTGAGACAAAAGACTGTTCATATTCCTTCAAAAATGTGTACATTTCTTCATTGGTGTTCAATCTCACCGGTTCCTTTGTTCTTATTTTTAGAATATATCTGCATTCTAATTGCCTTAATGTTATTTCTCCATCCCCCCATCGCGGGGATTCCTTTTCTGATTCAACACACTGTAAGTCAAAAGGTTAGTGTTAGACCTGGCAGTATTGGCGTGGGTCCCCCCTGCATTTTTTGCCTTTGCTGTTTTTGCTGTGTGTTGTGCTCTGTTTTGCTAGTCTAGATGCCTTGGGCACTTTGCCACTGATGTTCAGCGCCAAAGTGCAAGTGCTCCCTTTGTAAATTGTTGTTATGGATTGGTGTTTCCCTGATTGGTTGATTTGATTTACTAGTCAGTCCCTAGTACAGTGCACTGTGTGTGCCCAGGGACTGTAAATCAAATGCTGCTTGTGCGCTGCAGCACTGATTGTGCCACCTAAATAAGCAGCCTGTCAATGTAGCTCAGGCCTGCCATTGCAGAGCCTGTGTGCAGTCTGGTACTGCCATGTTGACTTGGCAACTACACCTACTTGCCAGGCCCTACCCTTCCCTTCTCTTACAGTAGTCACCGCTAAGGTAGGCCCACGGTACCCCTGTGAGTAAGGTGCAGTGTATGTGAAAGATAGAATATGTCCTGATGTGTGTGGCATGTCCTGATAGTGAATTACTGCCAATTTTGTTTTTCATTATTGCAAGGCTACCTGTTCCCATAGGACAGAATGGGGATTTTGCTTATAACATCTTATAAACATAACTACTACCCCTGGGAACAAGGTAGGAAAATAAAGTTTAGCATGCCTGAACTCAGAATGTTAAAATGCATCTTTTAGTGAGGGTGATGTTTACATTCTGTGTTTGAAAATACCACTTTTGGAAAGTAGGTACTTTCTTGCTTATCCATCCAGAGTGCCTCTGCTAAGTTTGTGTATTGCATGTCTGGCTTTTGGATGACAGGAGCTGGGGAGGAGCAGTAGCTCCAGAGAGCCTGATGAGTCAGGGCTGGGCTGAATAGACCTGCGCTGCATTTAGAGTAGAGGGAGGAGATTTCCTTTCACCTGAATGGGCCTGATCTGCCTTCCACAATGCTTTCTCCACCTCTTGCCAGGAAGCTGCACCAGAGAGAACAGAACCGGTTTTGGCCAAGCACAGGGCTTCTCTGCCACCAGAGAACAAAGGATTATGTAATATAAATATTGGGGCCCAGACCCCAGAACTTTAGATCACTTCTGGGAATCAAGAGGAACGTTTGCCAAGGAGAAGAGCCGGAGAAGCTGAGGAGGAATACTGCTCCCGTGCTGTTTGCTGTCTTGGGTTGGCCTACACTGGCTTCTTGCTGCCAAGGAGAAGAGAAAATGACTTTGCTGTTTACTGTGTCCCCTGCTTGAAGATCTCCAAGGTCTTAAAACTGAGCTTGCCTCCTGTTCTTAAGTCTCAGCGACACAAAGACTTCACCACCAGCTCCCCTGAACTGCCTTGCTGGGGGTTCTGACCCTCAAAGAGATGCCTGTTTCCAATGCATCGCCGAAGAAACCCTCGCAGCGCCTGCCGCGGCTCGAGAAATCGCTGCACGCTGAATCGAGTGCAACGATCTCCGAAACCCGAGATCACCACACCGATTCCAGCGTAAGCCCTGCTGTGCAGCCGCAAGGACCGATGCATCGTCCCGGATCGTCGCATCGAGGTGCCAAGTCTGTCGCATCATTGGGGGACGCAGTAAGAAACAGATGCATCACCTTTCCACGCAGTAAGAAACTGACGCATCACCTCCTCTCCGATAAGGAACCGATGTATCATTTCCCCTGCACCGCAGTAAGTAACAGACGCATCACCTCCCCAGGAGAATGGAACCGACGCATCACCTTCCCTGAGTGTAAGGAATCGACGCATCACCTTCTCTGGGGCCCGTTTTGTTTGTTTGTGTGACGCATCAAAGGTACTTTGTGTAAAAAGTGTTGCATCTGTAATTTGCTTTGAACTGAACTATTTCTACCATCTGAAAGTCATATTTTTATTACTGTATTGTTGATTTTTGCTGTTTGGCCCTCTTTTGGTTTAGATAAAGATTACTTATTTTTCTAAACTGGTGTGGTGTCCATTTGTCGTTTCTTCACTGTATTACTGTATGTGTTCACAAATGCTTTACACACTACCTCTAATATAAGCCTGTTTGCCCGTGCCAAGCTACCAAAGGGGTGAGCAGGGGTTATTTTAGAAGTGTATCCCCCTTACCCTAACTAGAAGCAAGGGTCCCTATTTGGACAAAGGTACCTACCTCTGCCAACTAGAGACCCCCATTTCTAACATTTAGGATTACTTCTATGGTATTTCCTGAAATGATGTGCTACAGGGTGTCACCTTTACTGCCTGTAGATATTGTAAAATTATGTATGTACTTGTAGTTTTGTACTACATATGAATTTTTTTAGGGCAAGGGCACTTAAGTATACATACTGCATATTCTGATTTGCAGTTTAGTGCTTGCTTAATCTGTATTCTTTCACCAATGTCAGTTTTTATCTTGGTGGTATTTTCTTCTTGCAGACATGCTTTGCTTTTACTGCATTTTAAAAAACCATTTGTAGGTCTTAACCAGCTACCTCTGGTGCATATCTGATTTCTTACCAGGATATCTTGGATAGATTGTGATTTTCCAGAAGTTATTAAAGGTTTAGAACTGATTTTCTGTCCTACCACTGGATTTTGTTGAACAATGTGCCAGTGTTTCTGAAAAGCCTGTCTTACTTTATTGTGCTGCTCGTTGTAGGTAGTAATAAACTGAACTCGCTGTCAATCTTAGTTTTTTGTTTTGGCTTTTTAAAAAATAGCTGCTGTACCTGAAGAATCCTTGTATTGACGTGAAGGGGCGAAGAGGGGGCCCCCGAGGTAGGAGAGTAGGAGACAAGCCTTACCTAGAGCTGGGACGCCCAAAATGGCGACTACCTGAGAGTGAGGCAGCTAGACCGAAGGCCCTTGCACCGGGGGTGGATCCGGCAGCACACCAGAGAGTGGGCCACCGATTGACAGCCTGCCGGCCCAAAAAGGGCAGAACTCCGAAGTTGTGGGAGACAGAGGGCAAAGCCTGAGGTTTGCCATTTAGCCTCAATGGCTATCCTGCTGAAGCTTCATGGTACAAAGACAGTGAGGAGTGTAATACCAGTCATTGATACATTTGAGATTGTGTACCTTAATACGAGAAACGTTCAAAGCTGAGTGAAACAACATGTTGCTGTACCCAAGATCAGCGCATGTGACTTCCCTGTTGAGCCAAATACCCCACTTATGAGCCCTCTCCAGAAACATGTCGTCCACCTGGTTCTGAGCTGAGAGATAAATTAGCTTATAGATCAGCCCAATATTTCTCTTGAACGGAGCATTCCTGATGAGATCAAAACAGGGAATGTCCACACAGCTCAAATCAGCTTCGTTGAGGCTAAAAAGAAAATGACGCATTTGCAAATATCTAATAAAGACTATTGAAGGGAAAAGAACCCTTTGTTATAGATAACCAAAAGACCGAGCCATTGAATTATTAACTGATTGACTTTTGCCTAAACCTCCCTGAACCACTCCTGAATAAACTCCAGAACGTTGGGATTATAGTTCAAATATGTAAGCTGATTGAAAGGGGTAATGCCAGGTAATGTTATCTTGAAAGAATCCCAAATAAGATGAAAAACTTAACATCTTGAACCAAGTTAGTATAAAGTATATTGTATCGACAATGCCCGTGCCGGGGGTGATCAATTTCTCCCCTCAATGGGAGGAACTTACTAAACATACGGCACAGTTGTCAGTTCCCCAAGCCCAGTACTAACCGAAGTCGTGAGAAGAAAGACGCCAAATAATAAAGCCCAACGACTTGGAGTGAAATCTCTCCCTCTTAAAAATTAATCCTACACCTGGGCGTCCAATATGACCAAATTAAATTCTGCCATTATGACTCAAGTTTTTTTTTTAAAGCAAGGGGTAAAAAAAGTGGAATGCAATAAAACAATAAAGATATGGAGGAAGAAAAATCACTTTAATAAGATTACAGCGGCTGATGAGTCCCAAATGCAAGCGATTCCACTTAAAAACACCTCCACTGACTGTTAAAACAGCTTACCATAGTTATTCTTTACGATATCCAGAGTGTTACCATTTAAGGTAACCACAAGATATACCAGAGACTGGACCCACATCCTGTCCTGATCAGGAGAGACCACATTTGATAAAGTCTGAATCTTTTCCTGATTAAACTTGTAGCCGGCAACATCTCCAAATGACTAAGCCACCTCCACCAGACCATGAAGACCCATAATCGGGGAAGGGATCAAAATGACAATGTCGTCCATGTAAGCTAAAATCTTTGCCTCAAAGTGATGAAGTCTCAGGGGTTGTATCTCTGATGTTCGTTTGAGGAACTGAATAAACAGTTCAATATAAAGAGCAAATAATTGAGGGGAAGAGATCATCCCTGCCTGGTCCCATGGAGTATAGAAATTAATTCTCATTGTTCCCTGCACTACATAACCTAGCCTTAAGACCCAAGTAGAGACGTCTAACTCTTGAGATAAAAACTGGTCCTAAGCCTATGGTCTCTATGCCCCGCATAGGAAGGGCTAGGAGACCCTATCTAAGGCTTTCTCAACATTCAAACATATCATACGAGATTAACCCACCCGACCAAAGGTACTGTTAGAATAGAAATGTCCATGTTGGCGCATTGCCCTATGTAACTTAGCATTCACTGCACCATTTTCTATTCAGGCGCCATTTTGAATCATGATTGAAACTAATCCTTTGCTATTTCTGAAAAAAAGCCTCTGTTACGTTTCGTTTCCGCAATGTTAGGTTTTGCTTCACTAATGAATAGACTGTTCATATTAGTGCTTACCGTTCTCACTAAATAGAGGCCCTCTGCCACTTGTCTGGTGGCGGGTACAGGGTGAAATGACCTTGGACTGTATTAGGTGGTGTGAGATATGAGAATCTAAACATATTTTTTTTGTATTTCACTGTCCAGCTGCATCTGCCTGGAAAATTCCACTGTGGGCGTGTTTCAGCCCAGATGCGAGATGTACGTAATGTATCTTTTTGCTTGTCAATTTCAGTCCCTCTGCAGCACTCCTAGCGACTGGGCAGACTGGGCTCTGCTCTGAGTGTATATAATAAACAGTTATTGGTTTGTATTCTCTACTGTCCGACCGACTTCATTTGGTATGGAAGCCTGACAGGTGGTCATAAGTGACCCGGGTGACCATAAACAGGCCACTTCCTTCAGTTGGCTCCCAAACAGGGACTCCTTCGGGTTATTGATCCATACCCTTTCCGCAGACGGAGGGGAGGCCGAGGACATCATAGGATCGGACTGACGGCTCAGGGATCCCTGCACGAAGAGTTTCTGTAACTTGCAGCTGCCCCTTCTGTCCTGCGGGACGGTGCCTCATCCAGTGTTCATCCCGACTGTAGTCCTGAACGGCGAAACCCTTGGATCTGACCTTTTGGTCTGAAGAGTCAGCAGTGGAGAATTGGTCCATTTGTGCTACTCATATCAGGTGAGTTTGTTTTGGTTCCTTGTGGATATGGTACCATTGTGGTTTGAGTTTGGTACGATCTGAGGACCGTTTTTGATAAAAGTATTTGCAATTACTTTGCTAGGTAAAAGCAACAAACTTGTTTTTCTTTTGAAATGCCTAGTCTCAGTAAAATCTTGTATTTGTGTTGTTGTTGTTTTGCAGATGCTAGATTGGAAGAAGCTCAGCCGGCGCCCCCTGAAGGCAGCCCTAATTTTGATACGTATGTGAAACATGGTCTTGGCCCTATTATGTTTAGTACATTATGGCACAAATATACAAGGGACAATGCCGAGTTGCAGTGACCGTTGACAGGGACTTTTGATGAACAAAAAATGTGGTTTTTACAGGAGCAATTATTTATCAAAATAAGCAGACAGTCTGTTTGATTCCCTCACAACTTGGCAGAAGGAGGCTAGACAGAGATGGAGAGTGATGCATGGAATGGGAAAAAGTAAACATTGACACAGAAAGCTGTGGCATATAATATAGAAAAACAAGAGTCTGGAATTGAATGTGAGGATAGGAGATTTCGATTGCATATTGATAAGTCTTATTTGACGAAAGAAGAAGACAAGGCCTTTGTAGAGGAGTTTCTAGACACTCGACCCCGCCTCCTTATGCCCGCAAAGGATATATCCTGCTGTTTCCTTACAGTCACAGCAGCCCGTTATGTCTGCTTCAGCTGTTCCCGTATCTACGGCTGCTGTTTTGACGGCTTTGGCTACGGCACTTCCGGCTCCTTCTTTGTCCTCGCCTTCTTTGGCATCTGTGACCCTCAGCACATCTACTGTTTCGACTTCTGTATCCTCCGTTCTTTCTCCTCCAGTGCAAGCACGAGCAATGATTGTACCTGTCACTTCTGTTGCTTCTCCTTCCATGGTTTTTCATCCTCTAATACCCTTGCATGTTGAGATGCCAGTTTGTGGATTCAAGGATAGAAATTGGACAAGAGCGAATAGGCCCGTTAGTGAGATCTGGGGTGGGGGATGAAGAGAAACAAGTAATAGCTGACCAGGCTGGGCGGTGTGCTCATAATGTGATCTATAGTGTGGAGGATGTTTGGAAAGTCATGCGGCATTTTGAACCATTTATACAGCAACATGCCCTTTAGCATATGTCTGCTACATTGATTAGTTTCTGGCAAAAACACATTGGGACAGAAGCACCTCAAATTTTATTTGATATTATAGATCGTGTGTATACTGCTGACTTGGAGCCAGGCAAAGTATTTGGGAATGTTACAACTCTAGTTGCTTATAGGGGTAATTATTACATATATGCATTCCCTTATTCCGCCTAAGAAGGTAAGCTGGGATAAATTGATGGCTTGTCGACAGAAGAAGGATGAAAGTGTGTCTGATTTCTTTACCCGGTTTGAAGATACATTTTGGGACTATAGTGGGCAGGATATGTCTATTGAGGGAGGAGTTTGATTGTTTGTTGATAGATTTGTTTCTAATCTTCTTCCTGAAATTATGACTTGTTTACAGGCATCTGAGAGTACTTAGTCCACCTCTTCCCCCTCTGTTATTTTGAATATGGCCCAATACTATGAACAAGGGAGATTGAGAGGAAAAGGATAGGACAGATAAGAGAAACAAGTATTTAAAGAGGAAGGTGTTGTTGCAGCAAGTGTTTAGTGAAAAAAGTAGGGAACGGGATGGTCCTTCTAGACAGCTTCCACGTACTAGTAGACAGCCTTCATCTACACCTTTAGGGCCAAATCCGTGTGCGTATTGTAAGGAGGAGGTTCATTGGCGTAGCCAGTGCCCAGTGCTTTTACAGAACGTTGCAGCTCCTAGAGGGCGAGGTTCTGGTCGGAGAGGTTGTGGGACGGAGAGAGTTCAGAATGCTACTGTTTCACATGGTCATTCTGATAATAATTATTTTATTGACCCTTGCGATGGATAGCATTATCATGATGATTACGATATGGATGAGGCGACTGGTATGTCCTATTGCTAGGACAGGCAGGGACAGGGAGAGGGACCAGTTCAGATACCTGTAGATCAGTGTGGTCCTTATGTCACAGCTCAACTAAGGAATTTTTGGTGGACACAGGTGCGACAAAGAATTCTGTTTCTCGACATATGGTCCCTGGGGCAGCCCTGTCTGGCCAGAATAATGTTTCGGTAGGTTTTTCAGGTGAGCCGGTTGTAAGCCCCATTTCACACCCCTTTGCATTGACTGTTGGTCCTTTTACTGTGGAATCTCGGTTTCTGTTGACATCCAACTGTGGTGAGAATTTGATGGGTTTGGATTTGTTGAAGAAGTTGAACGCTACAATCTATTGTTCTCCTGCGGGTGTCTATATCACGATGGGTCCAGATGTGAGTACTAAACAGTGTTTGTCTCAGGATGCACCCCTCCCAGCTGAATTTGTTGATTTCCCACCCACTCTAAGGGCCACAGGTGACACAGATGTAGGGCTGTTGCATATACCACCAGTTTCTATACCAGTTAAAGAGAATGTTGTTTTGCCTCATATACCTCAGTATAAGATACCGCAGGCAGGAGAACGGGCTCTTCTTCAGATTATTCAGGATTTGATACAAAAGGGAGTAGTTGAGGAAACGTCTGGGAATATTTGTAATAGTCCAATTCTTAAAATGGCACCCTCAGGCTCCTCTGGGGACGCTGATGATGTTTATCGTTTTGTGATTGATCTGCGCAAAGTTAACAAAATAGTGGTTTCACAGTTCCCTGTGGTTCCTGATATTACTGCACTTTTGACAATGATTCTTCCACCGCTAAATTTTTCTCTGTTATTGATTTGAAAAATGCTTTCTTTAGTATTTCTATCCATTCAGACAGAAGATATTTGTTTGGGCTCACACTAGATGGTGGGAGTTTTAGATTCTGTTGCGCTCCTCAAGGCTATACGGAGACTCCTAATATTCATAGTCAAGCATTAAAAGGTCAGTTGGAATTCTTGTTGTTTCCCTCAGGTAATGTATTGGTGCAGTATGTTGATGATCTGCTCATAGCATCTGATACCGAGTAGGGTTGCAAAGATAGTACAGTCAAATTGTTGTTGAATTTGGCCCATCATGGACATAAGGCTTCCTTTTCTACATTTCAGAATTGTCGACAGGAGATCACCTATTTAGGTCCCCTACTGTCGAAGGAGGGTAGGAGGTTGACCCCTGAGCGCATCAGTACTATTGTAAAATGCCCATTCCACAAACTCAAAAAGATGTGCACGCTTTTATAGGTATCACTTCCTACTGTCTTCAATGGATACCTAACTATTCCTTGCTAAAACCTTTGCTTGCATTAACAACTAAAGAAGTGCATGAGCCTTTGCCTTGGACGCCCGAATGCCAGCAGCCTTTTGAGCAATTGAAAACTGTGCTTTCTTCTGCTCCAGTGCTTGGTACTCCTAACTACGGCAAGCCGTTTGTGCTCTATGTCCATAAGATGGCTGGCTGTGCACTTTCTGTCCTAACACAAAAATTTGGGGATAAGCAACGGCAGTGTGCTTACTTCTCTACTGTGCTTGATCCTGTCGCAAGGGTCCTCCCGAGCTGTCTGAGAGCGGTCGTGGCTGTGTCCACTTTAATCAGACAATCAGCTGGACTTGTGCTTGATACTGACCTCGCATTTATGGTAGCCCATGCTGTGCATACACTTTTGAATAAGACAAAGACACAGCACCTCACCAGTGCATGTCTCACCGGCTATGAATTGACATAGTTTGCTAAACACGTTACAATTGAAAGATGTGCTACTCTGAATCCAACCACGTTACTACCCCTCCCTTCCGACAATGAGGCAGTTAATAAGCATGATTGTATCTATCGGAGGGAAGAAGAGACAAAGGGACGGGTAGACCTGACTCATGTCCCCTTATCTGAACCCCAAGGAGAACTATATGTTGATGGCTCTTATTTTAAATTACCAGATGGCACCATAACAGCAGCTTATGCTGTCTCTACGTTGCACATGGTGGTGGAGACATCACGGGTCCCCTATCAGTCGGCTCAAGCTACTGATGCTAGTTGCTCTCTTTTGAGTTTGCGAATTGAGCGACGGACTGTTTTTCATCATTTATGCGGACAGCCAGTATGCCTTTGGGGTCACGCATAATTTTGGGCGACTCTGGGCAGAGAGAGGGGTCCTTACTTCTCATGGCACCAAGATTCATCATGGGCACCTCATATTGAAGCTTTTGCCCACTTTACCGCTCCCCAATAAATTGGTCATATTTAAATGTAGTGCCCATAGAAAGGTTACTGGTGACGTGGGTAGAGGAAATGCTTTTACAGATCAGACAGCTAAGGAAACGGCCCGAACAAAGAAGAAATGTATGTTTGTAGCAGGTCCAGCTAGGTGGGTTTCTAAAGTTTTCATGTTTGAGAATACCCTTGAGAGTGTAAAAGAGAAACAAAGTGAAGCCACAATGGAAGAATTAGCAGAATAACAGAAAAGTACAGCACAGTTAAATGAGGAAGGATGTTGGATTGATAAATCAGGGAAGCAGAGATAGATGATACCGGATGCATATGTTCTTCCTATGGTCACTACGGCACATGGTCCAGCTCATATTAGCGCAAAATGTTTTGTAAGTTTGTAGGCCCTGTATGGCAGAAAGACAATATCTCTAAGACAGCTGCGCATTTGGTGAAATATTGCATGGTTTGCATGATGCATAATCCAAGGAAAGGTACCCCCACACCGCCTGGTAATTTTGCCCCACCCACTTTTCCTTTTGAAGTCCTTCAAATGGATTATATTGAATTAGAGAGATACAATAATCTTAAGTATGTTTTGGTGGTTGTATGTGCATTCAGTAAATGGGTTGAGGCTTACCCTACTAAAGAAAAAACAGTAATTATGACTGCAAAGGTACTAATGAAGGAGCCCTGTCCTCGTTTCGGCTTGCCCCGTGTTATCTGGAGTGACAACTGAAGTCATTTTAATGCAAAAGTGATTCAATAAATTTTTTAGGGTCTCCAAGTCAAACAGAAATTCCATGCTGCTAATGATCCACAGTCAGCGGGTTTGGTTGAGAAGTTCAACGGTACTCTCAAACTGAAATTGGCAAAAATACAGGAGACCACAAGGTTAAAGTGGCCAGATGCTTTACCATTAGCTCTTGTCTCAACAAGAAAAACAGCACATTCTAGGACAGGATTGTCTCCTTACGAGGTCGTGTTTGGGCGCCTGGCAAATGTCTGGGGCGTCCCGCATGCTAGTAGATTTTCTGATATTGAGTACCCTGTATTGCTTGATTACCTTGGCCAGTTAACAAAGGGTTTATGTTTTATTCACCAACAGGTGTGAGAGTCCCTACCTTCTACACTAGAGGGACCCAGCCACGATATCCAGCATGGTGACTTTGTCTTACTGCGCAGCTTCCAGAGGAGAAAAGTTTGGAGCCACGCTGGAAGGCTTCTGAACAGGTTCTGTTGGTGACATGTACTGCTATGAAGATTGCTGGCCGTAAAAACTGGGTCCACACAACCCACTGTCGGAGGGTTCCCTTACCTCTGCCCTACAACCAGTGGGTCAAGGACAGCGTCGGGGACTCAGAGTGTGAGCAGGTGCCTCGGTTTGTCCCATTTAGCGATGCCCATCTAACGAGAATGAAAATGCAGATGTTTTGAATGAGGTTGTTCCTTCAGAAATACGAGCTGGCCAAGAGCCTTTGTTCACTGATCGCACAGTGCTTGGAGCTACCAGGTACAATTTGAGCCCTCGGCTGAGGGAAACTGCGTCTAAGGAGAAAAGAGATTAGGGATGGACTGCGTAAAACAGGTTGTACTGAATTATAGTACCAACGGAATTAGTTGAGATTAGTGAGGGATTTCTGCATACTTCATTTTGGTTGTCTGAACATTAGATAGGGAAGACTGAAGTATACCCTGAGGGTATACCACCTTGATCGACGTGGGATACGAGCTTAGGACAGCAAGCTCCACCGCCGGTGCTCAAGAGCGCCAACGTATTGATAGACAATAGGAGCCTGTACCAGTGAGGCTCCGATGGACACTGGGAACTTATATATTCTTCTGCCATTTTGATTCCCTCTTTATCATTCATTGTGCATCCTTTTGTCAGACAGGTTGCTGAGGAAGAGCAGCCATTGATTCTTGTTGCCCAATATAATATGGTATGGACCCACAAACAGAAAATAACATGTGTTGCTCTTGTGGTTTTGTTGCTGATAATATTGTGTGGCGTGTCATGAGTTTTGGAAAATGATCAGGATGTGCCTTTACATACCAAGGTTAAGGTTATTTCCCCATCAAGGAAGAAGAGGACAGCCCGAGTAATGTGTTTCTAGACTGACAAAAGATTCTTTGGAGAAGGGACCGCTTGTTACCCCACTGAATCTGTCACAAGTTTATGGACTGCATACCCATTGTCACTTGTAAATTATACATCACAATTTACAGAAGTAAAGGAAGTTTTTGGTTTTGGCTATCCAGGTCCTTGTTTATATTAAGGAAAGCCACCGGGGATGGGTTATCCAGGTTGTGATAACAACACATATTGCAACAACTTCTACATAGAAGAATAGAATGAGCGGTGGGAGGCCAGGCGAGATCCGAACTGGAACGCAAAGCGCTTTACCCGTGTGGATCTCACCCTTACAAACCCTTAAGCGCCGCCCCCTGCTGACAATAAATGGCAGGTGGGGCTCTCTGCTCCGTGAGCAAGCGCAGGTGCCGTTAAAGGCAACGCATGCCATGGAGCCTGACAGTGTGAGATATGAGAACCGAAACTTTTTTTTTTGTATTTCACTGTCCAGCTGCATCTGCCTGGAAAATTCCACTGTGGGCGTGTTTCAGGCCAGTTGCGAGATGTACATAATCTATCTTTTTGCTTGTCAATTTTAGTCCCTCTGCAGCACTCCTATCGACTGGCCAGACTGGGCTCCGCTCTGAGTGCACATAATACACAGTAATTGGTTTGTATTCTCTACTTTCTGACCGACTCTTCATTTGGTATGGAAGGCTGAGAGGTGGTCATTAATGACCCGAGTGACCCTAAACGGGCCACTCCCTTCACTACCTCCAGAGCCGTGATAGCAGTATTTTTTTTTAAGAACTCTTTTTATTGCAATCGAAAAGTACATGACAGCTTTAACATTATCCTCACAGTTAGATTAACATAGTACATTGTATTAATCGTAAACCCATGGACATCTATCTTGTAGTTTCAAGTACATATCACTTTCCTTTCCATCTCGTAGTGCAAGACTCCCCATCTATGCTTTCAGCCTTCCTCAAATTGAGCAGATCAGAACAGAACAGGAGCCCAGAGCATCCCCCTACTTACATTCCAGCTCCGTCAGATCTTGGTCCATTTTTGTAGGAATCCTCCATCTTCATGTGCCACCTTTGCACCAATCCATATCTGCCTCCCAATCCGTCAATGCAGGCCTAGACTCTGCTCACCATTTTCTTGCTATGTTACGTTTTGCCACCATGAGACCCAATGTGACCCGTAGTTGTTCCCCTGCAGTTAAATCCATTGCCTCACAACTATTCAAGAGGCTTAATTGGGGTGAGGCCTCCACATTTTCTGTACATAATGTCATCATGCGCGCCGTCACTTCTATCCAATATTCCTGGATCACCGGGCAGTCCCACAACATATGAAACAAGCATTTTCAATGCAATAGGTCTCGCATTTGCGAGCGTTTAAGCTATTGGCATTGTAAATGACAATGCTTTTTATTTATGTGGTTTTAAAAGCAACACATATATAAAAGGCATTGTTATTTTTAATGCCAAGAGGTCAAACTCTCGCAAGGAGGGCACTTTAATAGTGGCTGCGCCCTTTTTTTTAGACGCTGCTCGCATATTCAGGATGCAGTGAGTAGCGTCTAAACGAAGGGGAGCGGCCAACATTAAAGTGAAAGCACGTATAGTGCTTTCACTCAAAGTGAAAAAAAAATTCAAACGTTTCTGTAGCGTGGCCGCTAAAGTGAAAGCGGCCCACGCTGGTAATTAAATAATTAAATAAGCGTGGCCCGCTAAAGCGAGAGCAGACCACGCCGTATATTAAACAAGCGTGGCCACTGTAGTTAAAGCTGACCGCACTGTAATTAGAATAAATATATTACTATTAAAATAAAAGCAGACCGGTGCTGCAATGTCGTGGGTGGAATAGGGGAAGAGCATTAGAGAAAATAGTGTTCACCAGCTTATAAAGCAGACCATGTAACAACATCAGTAACAGGTCCAGTCGTTATGAGAGGTAACAAATACAGACAAGGCGGTACCAAGGAGGGACTAACAAGCCTAATACCCACTCGGAAGCCATCATTTGCCAAGGACAATGACACAAGCCAATTCAAAATATGGGCGGAGAGTGGGCGGGTGCCAAAGCCATTCTCCACTACTGCATGCCTTGCAGCAGCACATGGGCTGCCCAGGTTCGACCTAAAAAGGGCGATCACACAGGCATAAAACAACAGAATAATAATTAACATAAACACAACAATTGTCACATGCTGAAGAATCTGTTTGACTAATGGGAAATATGGGTAAAAGACACACGAAAGTCACAAAGAAGGTAAAACAAAATAAGAGGAAAATCTCACATTTTAGAAAAGGCCTACAGAAAAACTGCAACAAATTAAGTCACAACTGTAGACGCTTTAACAAGCAACGAGGTGCGCAGGTCTACTTCTATGCAAAGTAGCGCAATAAACAGAAAGGAAGGGTGAGAAAGACAGAAAAAAAGCAATAGGGAGAACGCCTCTGAGGAGCAATGGAGCCGATTGTGAACGGTTTGCACGTTTTACTCCTGTAGCAGAGTCTCTATTCTCAACAATCACGAAACGGTTTTGTTTTCATACACCTTACACACATCGATTGAACTGAGCAAGCTGTAGGCAAGGTCACTTTGCTAAACAGGACCTGTGGTGAGTGAAGCACATGCAGGAGGGGAGAGAATGTGGGATGAATGAACACTAGCACTCCAAAGCACACAGGTGGCAGTACTGCAGGTTCCAGAGCACTCTCATTTACGCATACTCACTTTAAAGCACTCAGCAATACTGCATGTTCTAGAGTCCTTCTGCTCTGTGCTCTCCATCTGTATCAGTCTGTCTCTTAAGTGCCCAAGCACCAGTGCTCCAGGTCCCACAAGCCCCTCGTCGAGCTCCCAACCTGTATTGGTCGAGCTCTGTCAAGCACAAAGACAGCACCGCGGCAGCTTCCAGAACCTTCTTGTTCTTACGCTATCTGTGTCAGTATATCTCACTTCAACACAAATAGCAGTACAGCACAAATAGCAGTACAGCAAGTTAAGGACCTACCCGTTCTCACTTTATCCACTAATCCTTCATAAAGGGGGAGCAGAAAGCCAAACTGGTTCATACAACTTCACTTACTCCAAGTGCTGAATTATTAAGGCAGTTTCCGGATATGGTGGTCTAAACTTCGAGGGGGTGAAAGACTCCACTGCTCCAGGAAGAGCTTCTCTGCCCCACTTTCAGGTAGGACGGCATCAATGCACAGCTGTCTACTATTATGACATTGTCTACTCCAAGCTCCAAGTGTGAACCTTAAATAACTCCATGTATTTTTCCGTCAGATCAATATCATAACTTTTTATAAATTGACCCAAAAATAAGAGGGAAGCTATAAACATGTAGCACATATGCCGACTGCTTCCAAGGTGTGGGTGTTTATTTCAGTATAGCTTCTGCTACAGTGCAGTGCATGTCTCATATTTCCTGCTCCATAGGACAAGCACTGAAGTTTTCATTAGTCAAAGTTTGATGTACATAATCGTATGTGGCATGTTGAAGATATAGGGGCTTGAAGAGACCGAAAGCTTACCCTATGGATTTGCTCACTATTAGAGATGTGCCAGTGCTGCATGATGTCACCAGACACCCTCATCGCTGCATGATAAAGTACCAACAAATGCCCAAAATAACTACTAGATTAACCTTAAAATGGGCACAAAATTCAAGAGAAGCAGACAGAATACAAGATGGCATGTGTCCTACCTCCATCGCTCTTCCACTGCAAGGGCGGGGAGTTATAAATATGTATGCTGCATAGAAACAGAAAACAGACTCGCTCGTGAAGAGAGAATGGAGGCCTAAGGCAGCTATGTAAGGGTTGTGTGTACGATATCACATCTGATGGCACCTCTGTAACAGGAAGGCCAAGCTGAGAGTGACCACAGTGTAACGGGGTTACAAAGATTCACGTGACTCAAACATCTTGCAGGCATGAATTTTAATTTTACGAACCTGTGCAATCTTCAATTTTAATCCACGGGCTGTGAACGAAGAAAACAACTCCCAAAGATGCATTACGAAAGGAGGTGTCCCGGCGCCAGGGAGCCATATGGTCATGCTATCTTAAGGTCCGTAAACTATCTGTGGATGTAAATAACGCATTACTGCAAGGGCTGATGGCGTTTCCAATGCTTGTAACCCTGTAGATTTTGTTTTACCACATCCTGTTTATATCTATGTTATTATATGGTGGGGAGGGCTTCAATACAAGAGGAAGCACATAGCCACTGAAGGGGCATACAGTTATCTAGAGGGAATATATGCAAACCTAGAAATAATGCTCTGATGGTCATCCTATTTGAGCGTGACTTTGCTAGGGGAAATCAGGCTGGTCTCGGCTCCCTCTAATAATATTAGACCACCTTCACCCTGGCTTTCGGCGGTTTGTGGCTGAAGAGATTCGATAGAGATCAAGCATGAAGATGGGTGCAGTGTGAGGGGATGGGGCCTATCCGCAAACATCCAATGACAAGAGCATAAAAACAATAGACGTCACCCACCGCAACGTGAAGAAAATGTACACAAGTCAGCACAAGACATATACTGTATGACAAGTTAAACTGGCACGGGGGACAAGAAATGACACAGACGTGAAAAATGTGTACTGGGACTTTCTAGTTATGTACTGTAGCGATGCGCTCTTGTGTTTCGAGCGCGCCCCGGGGCAAGCCGGGAATAGGCGAGGCTTCGCGCCAGATAGCCGCTAGGCGCAGCGACGTTCAGATGTGTCCCGCTGCTCGGGATTAATAAAAGTTTAGCACTCACATTCCCAAAGTGTATGGTGTGTTATATACGACCAGGAATTCCTACAAAATGGCGACGAGGGTGGGATGACTCCATAGAGGAAGAATTAGGAGCAACAAGAACCCCAGACACCCAGGACCTGGCAACACCCCGAGCGTGGCAGCCGTGCATCCTCACCACGGGCAAATAGACAGAGCGGAGAGGTCCGGCGCAGTTCCCCAGCACCACTTCAGGCCACGGGTGAGCACGAGGAGCGCCGGCAAGCGCGGCTAGGGATTCCATAGAGGTGAGAGCCACACGGGAGCCCACACAGACACCAGAGGCCCTAGGCCAGGAGGGAAGGGCCCAGGCACCACCATAGAAAAGGAAGGACGCCCCATAGGGTGCAACACCCGGGGAGAGTACCTTTCCTCCGAACCCAGGCCAAGACTCGCAGAGTTGCACGCAAAGCGACACATGAGAGCAGGAGGGCGCGGCAGTCAGAAGCAGAGTGACAGGGTGCGCGCCAGAGGAAAGTAAACTGCGGCCACAAGCTCAAGGGGAGCAATAGAACTGGCGACCCCAGGGTCATCGCGAAGAGGGCAAGGAAGCCTTTCACCCACACAATGCAGCGAATCAGGTGAGAGGCAGGCCCCAGGGAGCCCACCGGAGACAGACGACAGACATAGCTTGATCTAACGCGACAGAGGCAAGATGTGTGCACAGGTGACGTCTCTCACCAACCTGGTCCCCTTCCTACCAAAGAGAGGCGAACAGGCGATGCCCTGGGAAGATTGGAAGCGGTATTTCTTGAACTATCTCGAGGCCTTAGAAGAAGAAGGTGATGGAGAGTTCTCCAGTTCAAGGAAAAAGAAAATACTACTACACAACCTAGGCCCGGAGGGCATCAGGGTATACGACAGCCTAGTGAAGGCGACCAGACCCGCGGAGGACACGGAAGTGTTCCAACACGCGCTGGAAGATCTAGACTCTCACTACCGCCCGTGGTGTGCACGGCCATAGATAGATGCAACTTCTTCCAAAGAAAACAGAGCAAGGGAGAGTTGATAGATGAGCACGTATCAGCTTTACGGAAGTTGGCGTTGACGTGTAGATTCGGCACCCTTCATGATGAACTCATCAGAGACCAGATCATAATGCACACAGCCAACATGGCCATACAGGAGAAGCTGTGGGTCAACGGCGATGCTCCGCTGAAGGAGGTGGTGGCGCTGGTGAAGAAGGCAGAACTATCAAAAAGGTGCGCAGAAGCGGCTAAAAGAGAGAGTGGCAACAGAACACCGGTCTGTAGGATATCAGACAGAAGCAGACCAGAAACTCCAAGGCAACAGGTACCGACCAACACGAAGTACCAGAGAAAATACCCTCAGAAGGCCACGAGAACCCAGAGACCGCAAGGAGAGAGCAAACACACGTGCTACAGCTGCGGCAGCCAAACACATGCTAGCAATGACAGAGCATGCCCCGCATTCCGAGCCAAATGCTCCTACTGTGGTATAATGGGGCACTACGAGAAAGTGTGCGGGCGCAAGCTCAGCAGGACGGAGGTGAAGTACGTTGCCCAGGAGACTGAGGGTGAGGATGAAACCCAGGAAGAGGGAGACGAAGAAGATGAAGTCCTGTGCATCGACAACCAGGTGTTTGGAGTAAATTGCACGCGTTCCAAGAAACCAGCGTGAAGATGGTGGCGGATTCCGGCTCCCCATACACAATTATTCAAAGGACCGTATGGGAAAATGAGTTCAGGCCCAGAGTAGGGGAAGAGCTACTACCCACAGACATCCATCCAGTCACGTTCACCGGTGAACCCATACCCATGGTGGGGTACCGACGGCTACGATTCGAATTCAAAGGACGAAGAGCGGAGGGAAAACTGTAGGTGGCAGAGAAGGGACCTTCCGTACTAGGATGGATGGACCAAGGAAATTTAGGGATACAACTCAACCCCGGCGGGACCACGCAAGTGCTGATGATTGACGCAAAACAGGCGCACGGAGAAAGCAGATGGAAGACGGAATACCCAGAAGTATTCAAGGGAACTATAGGACGGATGACGAAATGTACGCACAGAATCCGCCTCAAGGCCGGGGCAAAGCCAGTAAGCCACAAAGCTCGCAACATCCCCTTCAGAAGCAGAAAAGCGGTCCAAGAAGAATTGCGACGACTGGAGAGAAACGGAGTCATAGAAGCGATCGAGAGTGCGGAATGGCTCGCACCACTGGTGGTCGCCCAGAAACCCAATGGGAAGGTACGCCTGTGTGTGGACTTGAGGAAACTCAAGAAGAACATCTTGGTAGACAAGTTCCCGTTGCCCCGGATAAACGAGATGTTGGCAAAAACGAAAGAGGTCAAGTGGTTCTCAACAATAGACCTCACCTCTGCATACCACCAAATCGCGCTGCATGCCACATGCAACCACCTGACGTCATTCATCACGCCTTTTGGCTGTTACAAGTTTCTCCGGATGCCGTTCGGCCTAGCTTCAGCCGCCGCGGTATTCCAAAAACTCATGCATCGGCTGTTCCAGAAGGTGGAAGGAGTTCAGTACTTCCAAGACGACATCCTCATCATGGGGAAATCAAAGGAAGATCCCGATGAGAATCTGCACACAGTATTGGCGATATTAGCTCAAAACAGACTCACGGCGGAATGGGAAAAGTGTAGATTTGGAGAGGGATCAATTATATACCTGGGTCACGAAATCAGGGGGAGAGGTATAGAACCTAAACGAGCGAACATGGCGGCCATCAAAGAAGCACCAACACCAACAAGGAAGGAAGATGTTCGGTCCTTCCTAGGCATGGCGGAGTTCTACAGTAAATTCGTCCCTCATTTCGCGACCAAAACGCACCACTTGAGGCAGCTTCTGAAAGAAAAGAACGCCTTCAAATGGACACACGAGGAGCAAGAAGAATTCGGGAAGATAAAACATGACATCTGTACAGCGATTCCCCTGGAGGGGTTCGACCAAGAAGCCTTATCTATACTAACCACCCACGCCAGTGACAAAGGCCTGGGGGCAGTGTTAATGCAAAAATCCCGGAGCGGAGACATCACCACTGTCAGCTTTGCCTCGCGATCCTTAGCGGCCAACGAAGAGAAATTCAGTGTAATAGAGAAAGAAATGCTGGCAACTGTCTGGGCAATTGAACGATTCAGACAGTTTCTGTGGGGCTCGAAGTTTCTGCTCCGCACCGACCACAAACCACTGGTGAAAGTCCTGACCTCAAGCGGACATGCGCATGCAACCCCCCGCATCGCGAAGATGACCCTGAGGCTGCTGGATTATGTGTACGACGTGGAGTACCTCCCAGGATCCAAGAACAAGGTAGCTGACTTTTTGAGCAGAGCAGCCGCAATGGAGCCAGCAGAAGACCAAGGATCCTCAGAATGGGAGGAATACATGGTAGCAATCACCCAAGACCATAAAGGAGCAGTCAGCGCACAAGAGTTGGAAGAGGCGTATGCAGCAGACGAGACCCTAGGAGCAGTGAAAGTTACGTGACCCAAGGATGGCCTGACAAAAAGCACCTCAACTGTGAGCTGAGGAAATACTGGGAAGTCCGGGAGGAACTATCCATTGGAGACAATCCAGTGTTCCTACTGAGAGGGGATAAAGTAGTCCCGCCGCAATCCCTGGTGAGCCATCTCCTAACCATTCTACACGAAGGACATCTTGGGGTAATGAAGACCAAGGCGAGAGCGAAGCAGGCATACTGGTGGCCAGCGATGTATGGGCAGCTGGAGAGACATGTCAGAATGTGCGAACAGTGCAGTAGAGCAGACAAAACACAAACATTATTATGCCCGCCACTGGGAAAATCCACTGGGCTGTCTAGCCCGTGGGAAATGCTTTCCGTGGACATACTGGGCCCAATCATGAATGCAGAAGGGGTCTCCAAATACGCCATGGTATTAGTGGACAGGTAATCTAAATGGCCGGAGGTGGAAGTATGTGAAACAGCAGACACCGAGGCTGTATTAGCATTCCTCACGGCCACGTTCCAGGGGGAAGGAATACCTAAAGTGATAACTTGCGACAACGGCCCACAATTTGTATCAGCGAGATGGAACGCTTTCATGACCAGAAATGGGATGGAGGTCAAACACACGCCAATCTACCACCCAGCAGGGAACGGACTCGCAGAAAGGTTTAATCGGGTGATTATGGGGTCGGTACAAGCGGCGATAAGTGCAGGACTCAACTGGGAAAAGGAGCTCCAACGCATGCTGTGGGCGTATCGCATCACCCCGACCAACACCGGGTATAGTCCATTCAAGATCCGACGGGGGCGGGACCCTTTCACGAAGGACAAATTAGCGTGGAAACAACTCCTGGTGCAAAGCAGATGGTTGCCCGCAGTGGTAAGGCGCAACTTGGACAAGGCGCAAGCCCTGTACACCGAGTACTATAACAAACTACGTAACGTCAAGGAAGTAACCCTAGAGAAAGGAGAGTGGGTAAGAGTGAAACAAGCTACGCTGAGGAGGAAAGGAGACAGCAAATTCAGCCCACCATTGCAGGTGGTAGAACCCTACGCCAGGTCGGCTCTGTTGAGTGATGGGAAGATATGGTCGCAAGACAGGATGGCGAAGTGCAATAAAATAGTGAAGTGGGAAAATCCGGAGGACAGAAGGGCACCGATCACTGAAGAAGGAAGTGAGCTTGAGATAGATGGAGGTCCGGAGGTCAGAGAGCAAGGCCCTAACTCTCCCAGGAGGAACATGGAGGTTCAGAATGCCTCAGGCGGAAGCAGAGAAGGAGAAACGACCAGACAAAGTTACCCTATGAACGTGGGGGCCAAAGCAAAGGAAGGAGAGATGCGAGGAGAGTTGGGAGCAGGTGGAGAACTCCCGACAGGGGGCCAAAGATCGGCTCAATTGCAAGAACAGAACTGTACGAGATCGGGCAGAGTGATCATGATGCCGAGAAGGTGTGAGGACTTTGACACACGAAGCAAGTAAGACTGTAAAAGTGTAGGCCAGCTAGGCGCCTTGTGTTGTTAGGGGCTAAAGGGGGGAGATATCTAGCGATGCGCTCTAGTGTTTCGAGCGCGCCCCGGGGCATGCCGGGAATAGGCGCGGCTTCGCGCCAGATAGCCGCGAGGCGCAGCGGCGTTCAGATGTGTCCCGGCGCTCGGGATTAATAAAAGTTACACACTCACATTCCCAAAGTGTATGGTGTGTTATATACGACCAGGAATTCCTACATTTACTTTCTCTAAAGATGAATTACGAGACACCTAGTTCTGGCAAAATCAAATAACATTTTACATCTAAGGTGCATTCTTGCATTCCTCTTTTCACATTGTACCTAAACTCTCCAGCATATCCCATTTTTAATAATAGAATGTTCTGTTGATAGTGCTTCACACACCGCACTTTTGCCATTTTTCGCCGATTTAAATAGCAAGTATTGCTATTGGCCAGTTTAGTTTTGCTCAATTTAACGACGTTGAGTCGAGTAGGAGTTGCCGCATTTTTTGCGGCGAGCGTTTAACTCTACAAACTGTCATGTGGCTTGCAGGTCCTAGCAGTCATGTACTCGGGTGATAGTTTTGTGTCTCTTTCATTCACAATCGAAACTGGCAGTTTAAATATATCTTCACCTTCTATTTCTAGCATTTCCAGCCTGTAAGTGCTCTTGGGTGGGAAGCACTGTTATTTGCGTTTGAGAGTTAGTCTGTTTACCGAAGTGCCACAGCCTATTACATCATGCTGTTGGTCGGTTTCTTCCTTGTGCTCGAGGGGTTATTAATGGCCTGTAAAGTGCACTTTACTGTCAATCCATTTGTGCCTTCATCTCAAGGGAACAGTTGCTCTCTGCCCAACACTTACCTATTGCTGATTTTTAAAAATATTTTATGTTGTCACTTATAAACTGACCAATCTCGTAACAAGACTTTACTGTGAATTATGAAGGATAGCCATTTGTAATAAATCCCCCTCCACAATCGTCGAGTGTACCGAACAAACCTTGCGCACATGCCTGGCTGGTTGTGTGACCGCCCTTCCCACTTTTTAGAATGGAAGCGATACAAATAGCATAGTGCCAATATCGGCAACAGTAGTCAGTTATCATGCAGCAAAATACATCAATAAACCACACGACACCTTATTAGTGGTGAAAATTGCTGCAGGTTTATTTGCATAACAAATATGCCAACATGGTGGGTTATCTTACGGGCGATCCCACGGCAGGCCAACCCTTATGCCGCCTGCCCGCCTGATGAGCCAAATTACACCGTGGCCGTCGCCAATCGGTGTTTACCAATTCTTGGGAGGGGCCACCCCTCCCATCAGTGGACCACCAGTCCACTCCCTTACTCACGCCCCCCAAAAGGTGGGCGGAGCGTTCCATGCCGCCCGCGGTTGCTCAGACCCACAACCGCCCGTAGAACTAACGGGGCGCCGTAGTTCTTCCTGGGGACAACGCTAAGACATCCCTGGGTATCCTTGGCTTAGCACCCTTGTTGTGCTGCTGCATAAAGTACCAATCGGTATCTTGCAGACTCTGGATCGCCCTGTAACTCCTCCTGCAACACAAAACAATAGGTTAGATACTATCCCCCCCAATCCTCCTATTTGTCCGTCCGCAGGGTACGCGGTGGGGCGGGAAAGGCGAGACGGGCAGCGGTCAAGAGACTGCCCAGTGGGCGGGGGACAGTATATGTACCCCTGTCCCCCCTCCCACTACCGGAAGTGGCCGGCCGGACGTCCCCCTGATCCCACGCCCAGGGAGCCTAGAAGTTCTATTGGTTAGGGGTATACCCAACAATCACCCTCCCCTTTTACCTGGGTATTTGAAACACAATATAAAAGCAATTGGTAAGGAGGAAAAGATACACAAATATTTTTGGACACGGATACCTTTAATTATCCTGTCATCTGCGTATAAATTCGCATTGTAGTTATTTCAACATTTTGTCATTGAGCATATACAATAAACATATATTTACATTTAACACATCTGCAACTAAAAAAACAACAAACTAAAGCTACTGTCCACCGGGGAATTTTTCTTATTGTGGAGCCACCTTTAAATAGTGTGGACTACCTAGAAGGTTCAAACATTGCATTTAGGATCATCTTTTTCCAAATTATTCATGAGAAGCAATGTGAGATTGTAACATCCACAAATAATTCATTCAATTTATAATCCTTCTATAGAACAACTGTCGACGCGGTCGCGTTTCAGCCGGACTATTTCTTACGGCTTCTTCAGGACAAAGAGCAACAGCAGCATTCTACAAAAAACAAAAGCGTGAGCTCCAATAACATATACAAACCAAAAATAGACAATTATCCTTGCCGGTTTATATACAGGTCTCTTTCCCTGTGAGGCATATGAATAGATCCACCACCACAAATAGCCACCAAAAGAGTGATACGCATTTCTAAGAACAAGGAAATAATCGCTATTTCTACAGGCATATACGTGCTCCCAAATCGCGCAATCTATACACTTGTCTCTCATATCCAACTTAATCTCTGTGTGGCTTTATTGAACCAGCCTTTCATCTCAGCCCACGAGTAGAGAAGTCAAGTCTTCCTGCTGGTTAGTGCGGGGTTAAAAAGGACGGAATTTATCGTGCAACTACTTAAAGCTACCTCGCATAAGTCTTATCTGTGTCCGAGAGAAAACGAAGTTGAAGCATAAAAATACCTAGAGTGCCCGTGGGGGTCACACTGGTCTGCCTAGGTTCGAAGAGCTAAGGACTCGGCGGACAACAAGTCTACTGGAAGGGGTTTGCATCAATCACACAATGGCCGCTAAGGTAGAGAAAAGTAAGTGAATGAATGACTACTCATGGCTAAACAAATAATACACGGCAAGTAACGAGGCTTATTGGCGCGTCTCAGTGTTACGGCTGATCTTACCTTCTATGTAATTTTTTAAAAAAATCCAAAGCGGTGATTCCCGTAACTCCAAAGTTAAATCTACTAGTATGGCCAGGGGTGTGCCGGAGTACAAATCCTTATGTTCCCAACAGTTCAATAGTGTGGCGTTCCATCCTCCGCGGTGTGGAAGCTAAAGGCAAAGACAATGCCCAACTTAGTATTCAGGGTACAGTCGCAAGAAGTCTAAAGCAAGGGGTGAGCGGCGAGCGTCCCCCTCTCCCTGCTTATCTTACCTACTCAGGTCTCTTGCTATGCTACGGGCCAGATATCGTCCTTCCAACCGGCTCTCTGTTTCCGCTCCATGTGAAAACAGTGTTTCCGGAGCCGTATAAGAAACTCTGGAAAGAGACAACGGACTACTGCGACCACCACCTATGGTGTGGGGAGAGTCGGCCATTTTGTAGTGGAGTAAGGGAATCGGTCCAACAATTGTGTAGAGAGCTTACGTCCTATGGCAGCGAGGCTCTATAGGTTAAGGTCACGCAATAAAGTGTGCGTTTCGACCGTCTGAAATTGACACTAACATGCATGAAGCTAATATTAATGAAGGCATCGAATACTTAAAGGGGACAAAGATCTTCATAAAATTACGAACAATCGTTCCATTGTGGAGTTATTATGTTTATTCAGAGTGACAAGCATACTACACGGAAACTAAATATTATAAATTAAATCAAAAAAAGAAAAAGTAATAGTAGATAGGAAGTGAATCAAATAGGTTAACCACCACCATTCTGTCTTATATGTGTAAACAACAGAGTTAGAGAACTTGTAGATAATGCGGCTCACATTCTTAAGGAAACATATAATTAAAATGAGTGTTGCAACATTACATATTTAGATCAAGACTACACATCTACAGGCTGACTTGATCGGATCACCCTACCGGGTTATAAAGGGAAGAATTCTTTAACTTTTCCAGCTATTATTTTATCAATGCCCATATTTCGTCTTTGTCATTTAAACCATCAACAGCTGTGCGATATTTCTCAATGAGACGTGCTTCAAGGCGATTTAGGGTATTCTGTAATAAAACTTTGTTCATCGGTCGCATGACCATTAGAACAGTCCACCTCAATTCATCTTCTTGATGTCCTAGTTCCAGAAAATGCTGGACCAATGGAGCACCAAGAATTTTACACCTTATCCGTGATTTATGTTGTTGGATTCGGGATTTGACTGCTTGAGTAGTTTGGCCAATGTAAGTTTTTTTGCATGGACATTCAATTGAGTAAATCACGTTTTTTGAATTACATTTTGAGAAACTCTGTTGCACGTGCTTTTTGTCTCCAATGATTGTAAATTTAGAGTCACTTGTCTGGGGGCATACAACGCAGTTCTGACATTTAAAGTGTCCCTGTATCGGTGGCAGACCCATCATAGCTCTTACATCTTTCGATGTAGAGGGGGGTCTAGATGCTCTAACTAGGTGTTCTCTTAGATTCTTTCCTTTTTGAAACGCGAACAAAGGTGTACCAAGATCAAAGTGCTCAACTAATCGCCAATTTCTCTGAATGATTTGTCTCACTTTGTTGGCTTTCGGGTTGTAAGTTAACACGCAAGTGAGAAGGTCCTCCTTCACTTTGTTTTCTGGTACCAGTAAGGTTTCTCACGGTGTAAACCACGCTCGTTTGAGGGAGTTCCTGACTAATTTCTTAGGGTAACCCCTGTTGCAAAGTTTAGTCTTCAAAATCGCTGCATTGTCAAAGAAATCATTTTTGTTAGAACAATTGCGGCGAATTCTGAGAAATTGCCCGTAGGGCAAATTGTCCTTCAGATGTCTAGGGTGTCCTGAGTTATATGCCAATAGTGTGTTTCTATCGGTAGGTTTAGTAAAAAGACTTACTTGGAGAACACCTTCATTGTTTTTTACCCACACGTCCAGAAAATGAACTTGACTATCACTTACATTTTTAGTGAATTTAAGATCTTCTGTGCGTGTGTTCAACCAATTATGGAATGCTTCCAGCTTTTCTAAATCTCCATTCCATATCAGGAATATATCGTCGATGAATCTTACCCATCTTCCCAAATTAGTGAAGTATGGGCCAGATTCATCGAAGATAAACCGGGTCTCAAAGTGATCCATGACCAAATTCGCTATCTCAGGGGCGAAGCTACAACCCATTGCTACGCCTTCAATTTGTAGAAATAGATCTTCTTTAAAGTTGAAAAAGTTGTTTTTGAGACATATTTTGGCTAAGGCAATTAAGAAATCAGTCAGAACTTGGTGTGGTCTGGGTCTGTTGTTTAAAACCATCGTCATAATTACAAGCGCCTCATCTTGTTTGTATAGAGACTTTCGATGTCGAAGGTAACCAAAAGGCTTAGTTATCGTCGAACACCGAACCCTCAACCTTGGCGATAAAGTCCATTGTGTCACGTATATATGCTTTTGTCTCCGGGACCAATGGTTTAAGGAAATGATCCACATATTTAGCCAAGGGTTCCAGGATGGACCCACAGGCTGAAATAATCGGCCTCCCTGGTGGTTTAGTGGCGTCTTTATGTATCTTGGGCAAAACATATAGAGTTGGAACTTTTTGAGTTGTGACATTTAAGAATTCGAATTCCTTTTTGCAAAGGAACCCATTTTCAAATGCTGCATTGGTCAGGTGTAATATTTCTGCTTTAAGTCTTGCTGTGGGATTGTTTATCAGCGGCCGGTAATGTAGTTGATTGCTTAGTTGTTTGATGATTTCCTCATCGTAATTTCCCGCGTCCCATAAGACGATTCCTCCGCCTTTATCGGCGGGTTTTACAACCACAAGGGGATTATTGGCCAAGTCTGTGAGTGCTTTTCGTTCATCTTTAGAGAAATTGGGTTTGAAGAAGGACCTTTTTGAATGTAGACCATCTAATTCCCTAAGTATTTGATTTTCAAACATAAGGATTTGTTCAGGCATGGCTGCATTTTCAGGGCAAAAAGTCGATTTGTTTCGTAGACCACTAATATTCCTCTCAGAGGCTTCATTATACTCTGAGAAGAAGACTCTTAGCCTTACTTTACGGAGGAACTGAAGGACCTCTTTTTTAGTGTCGATTGGATTCTGTATGGTGTGTGGAACAAATGACAGCCCTTTATTGAGCATTTGAGTCTCAGTTTCAGATAAATGGTGTTTGGACAGGTTGTAAATGGGAATTATTTCATGCATTGTTCCAGGAATATTGGGTATTAAAGGATCTATCTCCGATAAGATCTTTGTCGGGTTCGAAAATAATTTTGTTCTTGAATTTGTTGGGGAACTGGTGGTTGCCATGTTTGTTGGCCTCGCCAGTTGCCTCTGTATCCTCTCCCCCTGCCTCTGCCTAAAAAAGGAGGGGGTGCACGTGGATATTGGTAGTGTTGGGGATATTGAGGAGGATACGGCCCGGTTCCTTGATCTGAATCAGAGGAAGAGTCAGAGAAGGTGATGAATCTGGATCGTGATCGTGTTCTGTATTGTAGATTCAATGTACTGGGGTTATTATTTTTGTAGAAGTCTTCTTTGAGGTAAGGGTAAACTGTAAGATTGTCAAATCCTCTAATATCTTTTGTGACTTTTGCAGTTTTTGCACTAGTGGTTTGATTTTTAAACTCCACCAGTGTTTTTTCTATAGAATCCAGGAGTGCTTTGGCGTCCTGTATCGTACTGTCACCACTGATTTCTTCCTCTAGCTTCTGGATTTCTTTTAATTCCTCTTCACTAATTCTTAATGCTGTTTGAATAGATAGAACCAGCCAATCTCTGGAGCACTTAGTGCCGACTCCACTGAAATCCAAGAGATAGATTTTATCATTTACAAAAATAATTGGAATATTTTTTACCTGCAGGCCTACTGGGATAGTATTAGATTTGAGATATTCAAGTAGGACCTGGGCATGAAGTTGTGTCCTGGTGTTTTTCTTTCTGAGCTGTATTAGCTTTTCACCTTTGTCGGTAGAAATGTTTGTGGGGTCACTTATCTGTCCTCCTAATAACGAGGGAATCTCTATCAATTTATTAATCTCATCTTCTGAGAAGCTAACCATATGTAGAAGTGCCATAACCCCAAAGGGGGATCTCAATAGCCGACCCTTTAATGTGCAATCACATAATCAAAAAAAGGAAACTAAACAACAAAAATTACAACATTTTTCACCATATATGTAATTATATATTGCTCATTCATTACTTCTATTTATACACCAAGTGTATTCACTACATTTAGACTGAGACCCTCACACTTGAAAAAGTGTAAAATTACAATTCTATTGGTTAGGGGTATACCCAACAATCACCCTCCCCTTTTACCTGGGTATTTGAAACACAATATAAAAGCAATTGGTAAGGAGGAAAAGATACACAAATATTTTTGGACACGGATACCTTTAATTATCCTGTCATCTGCGTATAAATTCGCATTGTAGTTATTTCAACATTTTGTCATTGAGCATATACAATAAACATATATTTACATTTAACACATCTGCAACTAAAAAAAGAACAAACTAAAGCTACTGTCCACCGGGGAATATTTCTTATTGTGGAGCCACATTTAAATAGTGTGGACTACCTAGAAGGTTCAAACATTGCATTTAGGATCATCTTTTTCCAAATTATTCATGAGAAGCAATGTGAGATTGTAACATCCACAAATAATTCATTCAATTTATAATCCTCCTATAGAACAACTGTCGACGCGGTCGCGTTTCAGCCGGACTATTTCTTACGGCTTCTTCAGGACAAAGAGCAACAGCAGCATTCTACAAAAAACAAAAGCGTGAGCTCCAATAACATATACAAACCAAAAATAGACAATTATCCTTGCCGGTTTATATACAGGTCTCTTTCCCTGTGAGGCATATGAATAGATCCACCACCACAAATAGCCACCAAAAGAGTGATACGCATTTCTAAGAACATGGAAATAATCTCTATTTCTACAGGCATATACGTGCTCCCAAATTGCGCAATCTATACACTTGTCTCTCATATCCAACTTAATCTCTGTGTGGCTTTATTGAACCAGCCTTTCATCTCAGCCCACGAGTAGAGAAGTCAAGTCTTCCTGCTGGTTAGTGCGGGGTTAAAAAGGACGGAATTTATCGTGCAACTACTTAAAGCTACCTCGCATAAGTCTTATCTGTGTCCGAGAGAAAACGAAGTTGAAGCATAAAAATACCTTAAGTGCCCGTGGGGGTCACACTGGTCTGCCTAGGTTCGAAGAGCTAAGGACTCTGCGGACAACAAGTCTACTGGAAGGGGTTTGCATCAATCACACAATGGCCGCTAAGGTAGAGAAAAGTAAGTGAATGAATGACTACTCATGGCTAAACAAATAATACACGGCAAGTAACGAGGCTTATTGGCGCGTCTCAGTGTTACGGCTGATCTTACCTTCTATGTAATTTTTTTTTTAAATCCAAAGCGGTAATTCCCGTAACTCCAAAGTTAAATCTACTAGTATGGCCAGGGGTGTGCCGGAGTACAAATCCTTATGTTCCCAACAGTTCAATAGTGTGGCGTTCCATCCTCCGCGGTGTGGAAACTAAAGGCAAAGACAATGCCCAACTTAGTATTCAGGGTACAGTCGCAAGAAGTCTAAAGCAAGGGGTGAGCGGCGAGCGGCCCCCTCTCCCTGCTTATCTTACCTACTCAGGTCTCTTGCTATGCTACGGGCCAGATATCGTCCTTCCAACCGGCTCTCTGTTTCCGCTCCATGTGAAAACAGTGTTTCCGGAGCCGTATAAGAAACTCTGGAAAGAGACAACGGACTACTGCGACCACCACCTATGGTGTGGGGAGAGTCGGCCATTTTGTAGTGGAGTAAGGGAATCGGTCCAACAATTGTGTAGAGAGCTTACGTCCTATGGCAGCGAGGCTCTATAGGTTAAGGTCACGCAATAAAGTGTGCGTTTCGACCGTCTGAAATTGACACTAACATGCATGAAGCTAATATTAATGAAGGCATCGAATACTTAAAGGGGACAAAGATCTTCATAAAATTACGAACAATCGTTCCATTGTGGAGTTATTATGTTTATTCAGAGTGACAAGCATACTACACGGAAACTAAATATTATAAATTAAATCAAAAAAAGAAAAAGTAATAGTAGATAAGAAGTGAATCAAATAGGTTAACCACCACCATTCTGTCTTATATGTGTAAACAACAGAGTTAGAGAACTTGTAGATAATGCGGCTCACATTCTTAAGGAAACATATAATTAAAATGAGTGTTGCAACATTACATATTTATATCAAGACTACACATCTACATTTGATTCACTTCCTATCTACTATTACTTTTTCTTTTTTTGATTTAATTTATAATATTTAGTTTCCGTGTAGTATGCTTGTCACTCTGAATAAACATAATAACTCCACAATGGAACGATTGTTCGTAATTTTATGAAGATCTTAGAGCCTCGCTGCCATAGGACGTAAGCTCTTTACACAATTGTTGGACCGATTCCCTTACTCCACTACAAAATGGACGACTCTCCCCACACCATAGGTGGTGGTCGCAGTAGTCCGTTGTCTCTTTCCAGAGTTTCTTATACGGCTCCGGAAACACTGTTTTCACATGGAGCGGAAACAGAGAGCCGGTTGGAAGGACGATATCTGGCCCGTAGCATAGCAAGAGACCTGAGTAGGTAAGATAAGCAGGGAGAGGGGGATGCTCGCCGCTCACCCCTTGATTTAGACTTCTTGCGACTGTACCCTGAATACTAAGTTGGGCATTGTCTTTGCCTTTAGTTTCCACACCGCGGAGGATGGAACGCCACACTATTGAACTGTTGGGAACATAAGGATTTGTACTCCGGCACACCCCTGGCCATACTAGTAGATTTAACTTTGGAGTTACGGGAATCACAGCTTTGGATTTTTAAAAAAAATTACATAGAAGGTAAGATCAGCCGTAACACTGAGACGCGCCAATAAGCCTCGTTACTTGCCGTGTATTATTTGTTTAGCCATGAGTAGTCATTCATTCACTTACTTTTCTCTACCTTAGCGGCCATTGTGTGATTGATGCAAACCCCTTCCAGTAGACTTGTTGTCCGCAGAGTCCTTAGCTCTTCGAACCTAGGCAGACCAGTGTGACCCCCACGGGCACTTAAGGTATTTTTATGCTTCAACTTCGTTTTCTCTCGGACACAGATAAGACTTATGCGAGGTAGCTTTAAGTAGTTGCACGATAAATTCCGTCCTTTTTAACCCCGCACTAACCAGCAGGAAGACTTGACTTCTCTACTCGTGGGCTGAGATGAAAGGCTGGTTCAATAAAGCCACACAGAGATTAAGTTGGATATGAGAGACAAGTGTATAGATTGCGCGATTTGGGAGCACGTATATGCCTGTAGAAATAGAGATTATTTCCATGTTCTTAGAAATGCGTATCACTCTTTTGGTGGCTATTTGTGGTGGTGGATCTATTCATATGCCTCACAGGGAAAGAGACCTGTATATAAACCGGCAAGGATAATTGTCTATTTTTGGTTTGTATATGTTATTGGAGCTCACGCTTTTGTTTTTTGTACAATGCTGCTGTTGCTCTTTGTCCTGAAGAAGCCGTAAGAAATAGTCCGGCTGAAACGCGACCGCGTCGACAGTTGTTCTATAGAAGGATTATAAATTGAATTAATTATTTGTGGATGTTACAATCTCACATTGCTTCTCATGAATAATTTGGAAAAAGATGATCCTAAATGCAATGTTTGAACCTTCTAGATAGTCCACACTATTTAAAGGTGGCTCCACAATAAGAAAAATTCCCCGGTGGACAGTAGCTTTAGTTTGTTGTTTTTTTAGTTGCAGATGTGTTAAATGTAAATATATGTTTATTGTATATGCTCAATGACAAAATGTTGAAATAACTACAATGCGAATTTATACGCAGATGACAGGATAATTAAAGGTATCCGTGTCCATAAATATTTGTGTATCTTTTCCTCCTTACCAATTGCTTTTATATTATATCAGGGAGCCTAGAAGGCCAACTCCAGTGCCTTCTTGTGGCACTAAGGCGGCCGCCCTGCTGAGGGTCTACTACGTGGCCCCCCGGGCAGCCTTGACATAGTGCCTATATCGGCAACAGTAGTCAGTTATCATGCAGCAAAATACATCAATAAACCACACAACACCTTGTTAGTGGAGAAAACTGCTGCAGGTTTATTTGCATAACAAATATGCCAACATTGTGGGTTATCTTATGGGCGATCCCAGGGCAGGCCAACTCTTATGCCGCCTGCCCGCCTGATGAGCCAAATTACACTGTGGCTGTCGCCATTCGGTGTTTACCAATTCTTGGGAGGGGCCACCCCTCCCATCAGTGGACCACCAGTCCACTCCCTCACTCACTCCCCCCAAAAGACGGGCGGAGCATTCCAGGCAGCCCCCGGTTGCTCAGATCCACAACCGCCCATAGGACTAACGGGGTGCCGTAGTTCTTCCAGGGGACAACGCTAAGACATCCCTGAGTATCCTTGGCTTAGCACCCTTGTTGTGCTGCTGCATAAAGTACCAATCGGTATCTTGCAGACTCTGGATCACCCTGTAACTCCTCCACAGATCTGGGAGTGGCCCCGTCACAACTAGGCCCCCCCCCCACCAAGGCATATATTCCTACTTACATCCTGATGCTTCCAAGGCCTCTTCTAGGTCTAGTAAGAATAAGTCCATGCCCAACCCTGAGAGGTGCACCCCATCCACCTCCCAGCATCCCGTGGACTTGGCATGAAGTAAATCATGTCTGAGAAAGCCAAATCCCCTTTGCTCCGTGAATTTACGCATGGCGCCGTTGACTTTCCTACGTGATATCTCAATGGCGTCCCCAGAGCGCGCTCCTCTCCAAACTGCCCGTGGTGTAATTTCTGACCACCACAGTTCACATGGTCCCAGTAGATTACTCAATTGACACATGGTGTCTCTCATATCTTGGAGCAGTACTCTCTTACCTAGTGCAGTCAGGTCATTCCCTCCCAAATGTATGACCAGCATGTGAGGTGGAGCAACCCCTCCCCCAAGTCTCTGCTGCAGCTTCCTGGTCAGTTCGCTCCAACGCATCCCCGGGTAACCCAGCCACGTTATCCCCGTGGCAGAGAAGCCACGCCGCCATTTTCTGAACTCAGCCCACCGTGCCACTCTCGTGATGCTTGAATGGCCAATTACCCACACTTTGGTTCCTGGTAAATAAAGAAATGCTGTGTTTGAAAAACATTTATTGTAACTGTAAAAAAACACACTGATAATCTACAATTGCACATCACAACACAACACTGCAACATCACGTGGCGGCATAGGCCAAAGCAGTGTGTCTTTATATACTCCAATGCACGTTGGGGCTGCGGGCCTGAGTGCCCTCTCGCCACGCCCTCCTGCCTAAGGCCTTATGTATCGTTTGTAGCATTGAGACTCCCAGCGCCCTACTTGCCTAATTCTCTCTGGCGGCATCCCTGAAAGGAAGGCTGTGGTTGCTGCCCCGATCCTGAAGGAGTGGCTACTGAATTTCTTGCCCCCCCTCTGTCCGCCCAGCCAATCGTAAGCATGCCTGCATAATGTGGTCTACTTGGAACTTCGTAACCGGAGACCCATCCTCGTGCACAAGAAGGTACCCCGCAAACCCCGGGCGGAGGGCCAGATAAGCCTTGACCCATAGCAGAGGACAATATCTGGCATCTCCCAACCCCTGTAACAGGACCACTCTATCTTGCCCTGTTTGATCAGTTTTGGACTGTCTCACCAGTATCCTGAGGCAAGCTGTGTCAATGTCAATATCTTTGATATTCAAAGCTACCCCGGAGGTGTCCTGCTTGGATCGCGCCACCTGCTCCCCAATCCTAAAGGCCCCAAAGAAGGCCAGCGCAAAGCACGCAGAAAATAGGGTTGTCTCATACCCCGAGCGGGTGGCCCTGGTCATACTATCCAGCATCCCTTGTAAGATCGTGTAACTAATGGGGGACCTGTTGTCAGGGGATCTAGGTTCACTCCTTGCCCAACCTTTAAGCGCAGCTCTGACAACGAAGGCTTTGGTAGGGTCACTCTGTCCTCCCAACCTGGCATGATGGCTGATGGCTGACAAGTGGCCCAAGATCCACGGGTGGGATTTCCCACCATCCTTGGCCCACAGTATGAATTGTTGAACTCTGAGCTCCAGGGTAGACCCTTCATCCTCCCATGCTCCTGTGATTGCACAAAATTTTTCCACGCAAGTCCTGTATCGCTTCGCCGTCCTTGGTGCCAGGGACCGCTCCCCCAAACCCCTCATCCGTTGCTCCACTTCAGAAGAAGCCATAAGTGTTGTGGGAAAGGGGTCATTCCTTCTCTCGCTCTTGGCCATGCCTCCAGGAAACGGCGCCACTGAAAACGAGAGAGAGCGTCAGCAGCCACGTTCTGTACCCCTTGAATGTATCGAGCCCTGCAGTCACCATTGTTCTTTAAGCATGCCCTCACCAGCTCTCTCAACAGGCACAACACCAAGGGGCAGCTAGCTGACTGCGAGTTGATAGCCTGGACAGCCGCTAGGTTGTCGGACCAGAACAGGACCCTTTTCGCTGCCAACGCTCCCAGCCAATTGTGGAAAGCAATTACTATGGGGAATAGTTCCAACACAGTGATCTTGGAGGTTATCTTTCTCTTGTGCCAAGCGTTTGGCCACTTCTCAGCATACCACTCCCTATCCAGGATCACGCCGAACCCCTCCCTTCCAGACGCATCAGTGAACAGCGACAACTCCGTGCTGTAGGCCCAGGGTGCGCGCCAGATGACAGACCCATTAAAGTTGTCCAAGAAGTCCGCCCACATTAGTAGATCCTCACTTATGCCTCTGCTCAGCTTCACCATGTGATGCTTCTTTTTTACCGGAGCCGTGGCTCTGGCTATCCTGCGCGCAAATACCCTTCCCGCTGGAATTACCCTGGCAGCAAAGTTGAGTTTCCCTAGGAGGCTCTGGATGAAGGCCAGTGTGGCCTTGCCCTTCCCTACAGCTAGGCGAATCTGCTGACCAAGATCACGCACTTTGTCTGGCGGCAGCCTGGATTCGCCTAAAACCGTGTCTAGTTCGATCCCTAGGAACGTGAGTACCTGCGCAGGGCCCTCTGTCTTTTTAGGAGCTAAGGGGACCCCGAGATGCTTCGCGAGGGTCTGAAAATCAGAGAGTGCCGCCTTGCATTCCTGTGTGCCATCCCGCCCAATGAAAAGGAAATCATCTAAGTAGTGGGAAACCCCTGCCACCCCAAAGGTTTCTTGTAGCGCCCACTGCAAGAAGGAACTGAATGCCTCAAAGAAGGCACAGGACACCGCGCACCCCATGGGCATGCATTTGTCAAAAAAGTACCAGCCATCTAGCCTAAAACCAAGCAGGTGTTGGCTGCTTGGGTGCACTGGTAGCAAGCGGAACGCCGACTCAATGTCCGCCTTTGCTAACCAGGCCCCCTTGCCCGCCCTCCTGACTAGGTCCAGAGCCACATCCAGAGTACAGTATGACACTGAGCAAACACCCTCTTGGAGCCCATGGTTGACTGAGTCTCCCTCCGGCTAGGATAGGTGATGAATAAGTCTGAAGGCCCCCGGTTCCTTCTTAGGTACCAACCCCAGCGGGGAAACCACGCAATTGTCCAGTGGTGGCTCCCTGAATGGCCCGTTACCCTCCCCAGTTGTAGCTCCTTCCTGACTTTAGCCTGCACTACTGACAGAAGGTCCCTAGCTGACTTGAGGTTGTCCGCCTCCCTGCAAGACAGGGGACCCACGTAAGGGATAACGAAACCTTCGGCGAACCCACCCAGCAATAGCGCCCCGTCTACCTTGTTGGGGTACCTTCTGAGAAGGGGGAGGATGTTGCTCATGATCACTGGAGATGGCCCTTTGCATGCGGGGAGAACTGTCGTGCTGGGTAATGCCAGGGGATGACTACGTTTAAAGGAGATGGCAAGAGCGGATGTGATGCTGCGCGGCTGGTCATGTGGTGGGATGGTAGGGGTTTCTGCTTCCGTCAGAACTACCTCAACTGGCCTGTTTAACAGTGTCTGAGGGTTTCTTGTGCTGCTTGGACAAACAAGAAGTCGATGCGTGTCGTCCACCGCATTTGCTGCACACATGCTGGAGCATGCCCCAGAGTTGAAGAGATTGCACGTCCCCGGCGACACCCTCTTAAATCCCCCTCTGTGGCCCCCCTACGCGCCCCTCATAAGGGCTGCTTGAAAGGCCTAGTGCTGGTCTGTGAGGACCCTAGAGCTGTGTGTGCCCCCCCTTGTGCCTTAGGCTGAGTAACTGCGCTCTGCGCCCTGTGGGATCCCATATGGTCCATCCACAACTGAACCTCTTTTTGGTCCCACTCCATCTCCGGGCATACTGCCATCTTCTTTCTAAATTTGCGGTTGTAATTCAGCCACCCTGACCCCCCCCGTCCACTTCTGTGCCTCTGTATGTATCAATCTTTGATATAGTACAAGCGCCTGCCCTTGCTCTGGGAATTTTTCCAGGATAACTGACTGGAAAATAGAGAAGGCAGATAGCCAATTGTCAATGGACTTCTCCGGCCATGCCTGGAACCTGATTTTCTTACCCTCATCTTTCCCCAACCCTCCGGGCGTCTTGGCCATGTTGGCCAAGCAGGAGTAGGGAAAAGATGTCTAGGAATTCACGCCTCCATATGAATTCTTTAACAGCAAGTGGCACTTCCCAGGACAAAGAGCTGTGGCCTGACAAGAGAGGTGCGTGAGAGACCGGCTTGTGCCCTGTTGGTGTTGACAGAGACTGTACTGCCAGAGCATTGGCTGTTGCACCCGGCAGGGATGACGTGGAAGGAGCGACTGGGGGAATGCTGAGTGCTGTCTGGGTGTTGGTGGCCGCTGGCCCTGATGCCGACGTCTCCCCCCCTTCGATATGTAGCCTCCCACTACTCCCTACTGCTGGTCCTATATTTGGGGCAGTCAGAGTCTGGTTGGCTAGCCAAAGGACACCAATTGACCCAGCGGCAACCACCTCTTTGCTAGTACCTGTTCCCAACACGGGTGCACCCCGGGGGGGGACAATTCTTGTGCAAAAGTGCTTTTTCCTTGGAGAGCCCACACATTCGCTGCTGCTGCTAACCCTCCACCTAGATTGTTTGCGGTGGTGGCTGCAGCGGTTGAGCCCGTCCCAGCGAGACCCGCTCTGACCTCTTCCATGAAGCTCCTCAAAGTGTCAGTGAGCTTATCCAAATCCTCAGTAGTAGCGAAGTTCACTTGAGATGTGCCGCCGGCCGGTGGGTGGACTAGTCCTTGAGTCACGGCCGGGGGAACGGGCAGCGTGGCACTTCGGGGAGTGGCCGCAGCTCGGCTCTTCGGTGGCGGCACGCCCGCCGGGAAATCTTTAACTGTTGCCCTGCGAATCTGCTTGGACCGGGAAGGGCCTGCTTCTTCGCTAGGCTCATGTTCTGTGTGGGACCCCCCAGAGATGACCCCGGAGTCTTCCGGGTTGCTTGCCTTCAGTAGGTCAGCAGCCCAAGCCAATCCCTTGGTCTTGGCGAGTTCGATAATGGCTGTTAGCTCAGTGTCTTGGGGAGTGCCTTGCTGTGTTTCCTCTACTTGTGATGTCAGCGTGAAAAGCGATGGGGATCCCTGGCTATCCATTACTCCTGATCAGGCCGACTCAATCTGGAAGAAAAACCGCTGTGAGCTACAAACTTGACCATCTTGAACATGCACTCCTTATATCCTTCAGTTGTCCCTTCGGCGACGCTCTGACCTGCGCCTGTACTTACTATGCGTGAATCTGGGCTAACGTGCTTGAAAGCTGTCGTTCGCAGGGTACCTCAATGAATTCTGTAGTGGAAATGAAGCAAAGGTAAGGTTAACTTGCCCCCCACGCCATGGATTTGCACCCCGTCCTATCAAGTGGCCAAGTTCCTCATGTAGTCCCTTCTGCAACGCTCAACCCCGCGTCTGTACTTACTATACTCAATGTGGGCAATTGTGCTTAATGGATGCCGCTCGGTGGGTACTCCGACGAAATCTGTGGCGGAGATGAAGAAGAGGTTAGTTCCATGCTCACCCCACACCCTGGCCTTGTACCCCCTGCCTTCGCCCCCATCCCAGAGGGGCGTGTAGGGCGGGCGGCCCCCCAAGCCCACGAACGCTACTACAGCAGCATGATCTCACATACATTGGGCGCTGGAACTATTCACTTTCCCCGCCTGTTCGGCTCTGCTTATGTCGCGCATGTGTGAACGGGGGTATCACCGTATCTGTGTACCTGTTGCTTGTTCGCTGCTGGGAGGGGGTGGTAATTAGGCAATCAGAGTCGCAAGTCCGGTCCTGACCTGCATGGAGACAAAACATGACTCATGAACAAACCAGACTGGTCAAAACCCAGCCATCCCCAGGCAGGTACTGTGTCCGTGCGTTTAAATCTCTTGTGACAGTGCCCTGTCCGCTGCGATAATGCTATGCCTTCTTCTGTTGCCTGATGCTAAACAGCCCTCGTGCCCTGGCTTACCGATCCAACCCTGATGCGAATGCGGACCGCGTGCCGCCTGTATGCTGGTTGGTGGGCGTTCGCTCTTCGTTGCGACACTGGAAGATAAAGCATAAATGAGACATGTGCGGACCCCGTAGACCTAATACTAATGGTACCCAGGAAACAGGGGAGCCCTGATCCATGACCTGTGTCAGTATTTCTGTAGGGGAAAATTGACCCCACCTGCCCCCATAAACGTCAAAAGCAGGGACAAGCATGAGAGACAAACTGTACTTAACCAAACAGGTAACACGTAGCAGAATAGCAGTTGGAAACTCCGTGTTCTAATGTAAACCATCCATCGAAGCAATCGCCTAATGAATACCCACGTAACCCCCCTGCACGACCGGTGTCCTCTGCGCTGTGCGAGGCACGTGGATAGGGATGCACAGGTCCTACAGGTCATCCTGCCTACCAGGTTCCGCCGAACGTGACCCAAATGCATGTCAATTGTTTTATGCATAAATATTTATTTATTCATTGGTTTATTAATGTGGCGCAAAACAACCCTAAGTTATGTGGCACATGACATAGGACCTTTGAACTTAGGATATTCAGCCATGGAAGCATAAATGACTTTCCCAGAATCAGTAGTGTGGACGCGACCCCGAGGCTCTAACCCTGCTTTCCAGTACCAGGTCTGAATAACAAATGGCGCGGAATCGACCCGACGGTGATGAAGCGCCTAGCAGGGCACCGTCGACAATACCTTCATGTACGGGAGAGTAAGTGATTTGCCCAGAAGTAAATCCTAAGTTATGTGGCACATGACATAGGACCTTTGAAACTTAGGATATTCAGCCATGGAAGCATAAATGACTTTCCCAGAATCAGTGGTGTGGATGTGACCCCGAGGCTCTAACCCTGCTTTCCAGTACCAGGTCTGAATAACAAATGGCGCGGAATCGACCCGACGGTGATGAAGCACCTAGCAGGGCACCGTCGACAATACCTTCATGTACGGGAGAGTAAGTGATTTGCCCAGAAGTAAATCCTAAGTTATGGGGCACATGACATAGGACCTTTGAAACTTAGGATATTCAGCCATGGAAGCATAAATGACTTTCCCAGAATCAGTGGTGTGGACGTGACCCCGAGGCTCTAACCCTGCTTTCCAGTACCAGGTCTGAGTAACAAATGGCGCAGAATCGACCCGACAGTGATGAAGCGCCTAGCAGGGCACCGTCGACAATACCTTCATGTACGGGAGAGTAAGTGATTTGCCCAGAAGTAAATCTGTGGACAAAGACCCCGAGGCTCGAACCCTGGTTTCCGGCACCACCGCCAGGATTTAAAGTGGCGCGAAAAAAGACCCGAAGGTAGTGGGGCGCATTGCAAACAACTGATGTCGGCGCGACACCAAGGCACGATCCCTGGATTCCAGGAGCATGAGTGGGGAGTAACCCAATTGCGCGCATGCAAACCCGAGGATATTGGAGCCCATGGCAGAGCGCAGATACATTACACCTTCACAAATGAAAACGTTATTACATCCGCCCTAAGCGATCAGCCCCGATTCACTGGATGTAGAAAACAATTCGACGCTCACACCCGGGTCCCCCGTTCCGCAATCTGCAGCTCTGTGCACGAAGCAGAGATACCGGGGAATCGAACCCGGGGCCTCAGGCATGCACCGCATGCGCTCAAACATTGAGCTACAGCCCCGCAGGTGATACGCTGCATCTTTTCCCTACGTGATCGTCGCTTTGTCAATGGAAAGTGCCGTAATTATTTGTTGCCAATTATAATAATAGCGCAAACTCGACCCGGTATTTGGAGGCATTACATAGCACAGTATTTACATTACACATCAGATAAAGGGAGATAAAGAGAATTGGGCACCATAAAGAATGGGGACACGACCTCGGGCTCTGACATTAATCGGCGGCGGCTAATGCCGCGTCTCGCAGCACCCAGTCCTTGCAGAGAATTCACCGTGCCACTCCGTGCGGGGGGGGGGGAGGCAAGCGCTACCCCTGCGCATCACAAGGGGTCCGACTCCCGTGCAAGGATTGCAGGAGGGACCCGGGAGTGCTCCGCCCACTTCCCCGGCCCGGGGGTGACTTCGCCGGGGGGGGTGCGGTGAAGGGCAACACTGCAACACCTCCCCCACCCAGGTGAGGCTAAGAGGAGCTCTGCCCACCCGTCATCGGACACCTAGCCACGCGCCGCCTGTCCCAGCTGTTGGGGGGGCGTTCGGGGGCGGCGATGCTACCGCCGGCCCCAAACTCGTCTCCCGGGTGCGTTGGGCCCACCCGCACCTCTCTAGACCCTGTGGCCTAGGCCACTAGTGCCGCCCATGCCACGCCAATTAAGGGAGGGCCCAGTGGCGATGCTCCCCTCCTCAGCCCTGTACCGCGACCAACTCTTCCTCAGGACGAGGAGATACCCTACACGAGGGCACGCCCACCCGCTAGTGAAGTCACCGTGACTGCCGCTTTCAACACCACTCCCGGCCCCCGTACCCCTTACTCGCCCCCAGCGGAGACCGCTAACCCCATGGAGACCAGGGGCACAGCGCAATACTAGCATGGTGGGGGAGAGTCACCACCGCACGTCGATTGTCCTGGGGGGGAGAGGGGGGTGGTTGCGACTAACCTCGTTATCCTCAGCATGGATGGCAGCGTGGGAGTCCAGGACCGAAAGGCGAGATGGGCAGCGGTCTAGAGACTGCTCAGTGGTCGGGGGACAGTATATGTACCCCTGTCCCCCCTCCCACTACCGGAAGTGGCCGGCCGGACGTCCCCCTGGTCCCACGTCCAGGGAGCCTAGAAGGCCGACTCCAGTGCCTTCCTGCGGCACTACGGGGGCCGCCCTGCTGAGGGTCCACTACGTGGCCCCCCGGGCAGCCTTGACAGTTTCTTCGTTCAAATGTTCATTCTGCTTTCAGTCAACCCCTAACACAAATACTTTTGTGTTTCGTAGCATAAAAGCTGATAAGTGCATATGTGTCTGTCCCCCTTTGTCACTCATCGCAGATTCATCTGAAAAGACGCCCCCCACCCCCTAACCGCAGGCCTCGGCGCGCGATGGAGTGGGAAAATGTGCTTGTTTTCTTGCCCATAAATCACGGGAAGCAGGTCTGAGAAGTACCCCAAATGTGCTGAATCCCATAATGGTGTGGCTCGTGTAACTTGTTGCGCCATCCCAGCGCCGCTGTTGTCATGTGCCAAACATCAACGGTCACTGAGGTTGGGGTATTTAATGGCGAGTTGGGTTTCCCCCGCATAAATGGCTCTAACGTAGCCCCCTGGTGGAATATTGTGCCTATCCATGCGACAGGCCGGTTCGTCCTGTGGTAGATGGACTCAGTGGTTGACTACTGTCAGTTGTGCTGCCCAGTAATAGAAATGAAGTGCCGGGAGTGCAATTCCACCTTCATAGCAGCCCCTCATCAGCTTTTACAAGGCTATTCTCGGGGTCTTCCCATCCCAAAGGAGTGTTCTCACCACTGCTTCTACTGCTTGAAAGTATGTTGGTAGGACCAGGTATGGTGTATTATGAAGAACCCATGGAAAACCGTAGGATCTCTAGTAACATAAATACCCAAGTATTGAAACCCTTCTGTCACCAATTTTACCACGTACGATCTAGGGATGCGTGGCGTGTTGGCACGCAGGACATATATCTCTGATTTATCCCTATTAATGTAATAACCCAAGTATTGTTGATACAAGGCAAAATGTGGAGTATCCTCTGAAGCGAGGGCTAAGGGTTCGCTAAGTAAAGGAGGATGTACTTGGCATATGAGGAGATCCTATCTTCCTAGTCCTCTGACCGTTTTAGTCCCCCTGATCAGCGGATCACCTTGTATTCAGACCGCCAGTGGTTCAAGGACCAGTGCAAAGATCAGCAGAGAGAGGGGGCAGCCCTGCCTCATGCCTCTTTGTAAGAAATATTCCACAAATCTACCTCCATTTACCGCCACCTGTGCCAGGGGGTCTATGAATAGGAGACGTACCCAGGATACAAATTTCAGGCCAAACCCCTGTCTCTCCAAGACTTCATGGAGGAAAGGCCACTCTATCATATCAAAAGCCATTCTAGCATCTAGTGATACCACCAAAGCGTCTTCCTGAACATAACTTGCCCTGCCCAGTACTATCACCAGGGCTAGTCTAATTGTTGACAATTTTGCCAAGATCTTGACCTCTGCATTCAGTAAGGAGATCGGCCTATAAGAAGTACAAAGGTCTGGTGGTTTTCCTGCCTTATAATTCACTACAATATTAGCAAGCCTTTAGTCTTCTGGAAGCCTCCCTACCACTAAACTTTCTGTAAATATATTCAGCAGAGAGGTGGCAATCTTGGACGCTGTCAGTTTATATAGCTCGATCTGGAGACAATTGGGGCCCATTGATGAATACAGGCCCCAGCTAGGCCCGCAGAATACAAGGGTTCGCTCTCCTGTAACAAAAGCTAGAAGGAAGTTGGCACGGAAACTGCAAATACAAAGACAAAGTTTATTAACCCTTAAGGGTGGTCCTACAACATACACAACACTCTTCAGTATTGCGTAGAGTAGCACAAAGAACTTGCGTACGTGGTCCCCTTTTATACACAATAGAGGGGCTCATAAGTGGGTGGATACAACATAGAGCAGAATTCATTACCATTTATGGACATTTTCGATACAGGATCAATATATGGGCGGAGTTAACAATTTCCTGAGCCCGCGAAAACATGGTCAAACAAGGACTAACTGATAACAGATGTGGTCAAGTCTGGGCATGCGCCAGACGGACAAAGGAGCTATTTATAGACTGTTACTAGGCAGATTACAAGAGCAACTAGCGAAAAGGTAGGACTCTTCTCGTGCAGAGCACGTGGAGACATGACAATACAAAATGGAGTCCAGACATTAGTCAACATAAGACGAAAAACATGCTTCAACTGGAGAGAATTCATGTCTTTAGTGAATGCTTAATCACATCGCTGTTTTAGTTTTCAACAGACGACCCTTTCAGCATTTACTGAAGACATTCGGCTTATTAGGATAATCATCATATATGTCAATTTTCATCATCTCTTCCACCTCTTTGTTTAAATGTCTCTGATAGGTGACATTGGCAATAGCTTTCTTATCAGGAATACAGAATGACACACATAAAGAACAGAGTAAAGGACCACACTGAACACAGATGCAACAGGAAGACAGAACTGCTACAATAATACAGAGACCAGTTAAAACTTTCCATCCCCATGTAGTGATCAATGCCCAAAACCATCCAGAAAAGGTCCAAGTGCCATTTTCTGTATGGATTTCAGCTGCAATTTTATGCAATTTATTAATAGCGTTATAGACTGATGGCGTGTGGTCAGAAATGAATACACAACAACTACTTCCGATAATTCTACATGCTCCACCTCTGTCAGCTAACATGACATCTAATACCATACGATTCTGTAACGCAACAATTCTAGTGATTTGTAATTCTTCCGTAAGATTCCCAAGAGCAACAGCAGCTTGATTCGTTACAGCCTCTACAACTCTTGTTAATCTTCGAACTTTCCTACTATTTAGGGCAGCTCCAACAAAGAAAAAACAATCCTAAGTTAAAATCAACATACTGCTGTAAGCTAGTATCAGTTTGATCAACATTATCAATAGATAGAGTACGTTTATACCTATTTACAGTTACATTGTTCAATAACTTCAAATCTTTATGATAGGATGCAGGCGCTAAGAATACAGGGGGTAATAAGAACGCTACATAACATACTCCGGACCAGCCGGCTGGTAAGCGATAATAACCCTTATTCCCACATACGAAGTATGTATTATGGGAAGCTAAGAAAGTACTATTATTTAATCCATCTATATTCAAAACAATAATACAATCACTAACACCAACAGGAATATGACCCACACTCTGAACACACAGGTCCGCTTGAGCTTGTGCCACTTGAATCACAAATTGTTCATTCCCAGCAGTGTCTCTGGTGTTCGTGAAGATATAGGGGATTGATTCATTGTCTGGTCGATATTCTTCCCATATTGTCCCATTCGCTTGTGGATAGCCTTCTTTATCTTGATGACATTCCCTATTAAGTCTAAAAAGTAGTCGTCCCACTGTAGGTTTCCGTGTGGCAAAAAGCAAAGTGTACCATGCTCTACAAGAGCCATTATGAGAGAAAGGAAGAGGTATAAACGGCGTTCCTCCTTTCTTCTGATGAGCTGGCATCATACCACATATCCAACAGTTCGTAGCATTTGTAGCAACATGGGTATGATGCAACATCTGAATGAAAGTATTATTCAAATAAGACTGACGATGCTTCAATTCTTGATACGGAAGGGTATAAAAGTAGTGCTCCTCAGGCACTGGAGTAGTCAAAACAAGCAACTCACGGGCAGGAGTCACATCCTCAACAAACCACGTGGTTATACCAACAATGGCTACAATGATAATAAAGCTTGTCGCACAAAAAATCTTCTTCTTCTCCATTTTATAGTAAAAGTTAATATCTTCCTGAAACTAAGAGGTTGATAGAACTCTTCCCCTTAGGCAGCCGTTGATTTCTTCACCAGCGGGCCAAGACGGGTGTCACTACACTAATGCAGGGCTGATCCCCCCCCCTTGCCTCATTAGCTCTCCGTTTCACTAACCTAAGGGCCGTTCTGACAACGTCTTTGGATACAAAAAAAATCACTTCCTCGGTCTGAGGTGATATCTTCTTCCTCCAGGAATCGCTTGGTCCGGGAAGAGCTCCTCAGTGTCGTCCGGTTCCACAGCACGGCCTTTCTCTGCAGTCAGGATTTCTCGATGGTCGGTCAACACAGCAGGATCCACCAATCCAGGCGGTACTTTACGACAGTGCAAGGAGTGGATCCAGTTCTTCCGATTGGAGACTCGCACAGCTGTCCTCGTTGCGAGCAAGACTTGCTCAGGACCAACCCATCTCGGCTCCAGACTGTTCGTCCTTTCAAACACCTTGACCATAACATGGTCTCCAGGCCGGAGGTTATGACCTTCACCTGTGGACCGATCAGGGAGCGCTTCTCGAACCTGTTGATGAATAGAAACCAAATTATCCGTTAACTGTGCCATATAATCATTCATCATTACACAAGGTACATCATGCACTGATTTCGGTTTTGGTGGACCCCAAATATTCATTGGGCGTCCAAACACGATCTCGTAGGGTGTGAGACCGGTCCGAGAATGCGGTATCGATCTAATTGACAATAATGCCAGCGGCAAAGCGTCTGGCCAAGTCAAAGAAGTCGAAGCTTGGATCTTAGCGATCTTAAGCTTCAAAGTACCGTTATATTTCTCAACCAATCCCGCAGACTGAGGGTGAAACACTGCATGAAATTTCTGGGTAATTCCCAGTCCTTTCAAGACATACTTGATTACGTCTGCTATAAAATGAGGTCCGTTATCACTCCACAACAATCTACAAACATCATATCGAGGGAAGAACTCCTTCAATAGCATCTTGGCTGTAGTCATTGCAGTATTGCCTTTCGTAGGGTATGCCTCAACCCATTTACTGAAGGCACCAACCACTACTAGAACATACTTCAGATTGTTACAGCGCTCAAGCTGAATGTAATCCATCTGCAAAACTTCAAAGGGTGCAGTAGGTGTTGCAAATCCTCCTGCTGGAGTTCGTGTACCCTTCCCCGGGTTGTACCTCAGGCAAATCATGCAGGTCTGCACTACCCTCTTTGCCGTACTAGCGATCTCCGGATGCTCCCAAACTCGTGTGAGTAATTTGACAATTGCGGAAGCTCCGACATGCGCTAGTCCATGTGCCATCTGAACCATAGGTTGTACAAAAGCTGTGGGTAACTTCCATTTATCCATCTGCTTACTTCTCCAACACCCTTCGTCATCTAATTCTCCATCATTGGACCACTGCTCCCGTTCCTTATCGGAAGCGGTCCTCTGTATCTCCAGCACTTCTCTCCTAGCATCGTGCCATCTTTCTGCCTGTGACTTTACAACATACATTGCAGTAGAGCCAGGCTGCATCGCCGTCTCTCGTGCCACCCGGTGTACAAAAGCATTCCCTTCTCCAACTTTATCAACCACCTTTTTATGGGCACTACATTTAACTATAGCAATCTTCTTTGGATATGTTAATGCAGTCAAAAGGTTGTGAACTAACTCCCCGTACATTATCTGTGCTCCATGTGACGTTAGAAACGCTCTCTCCTTCCAGAGTAGGCCAAAATCGTGCGCTACTCCGAAGGTATAGCGGCTATCTGTATAAACATTCACACACAATCCTGTACTGAGCTCACATGCTCGTGTTAATGCTATCAGTTCCGCTGCTTGAGCTGATTTCTGCGGTATGCGTGCTGTCTCCACTATTGTTTGTAATGTGGTAATTGCATACGCTGCTGAAGTCGTACCATCTGGTAGCTTCAGGCATGATCCGTCCACCCACAGTTCTCCATCTACATCTGTAAAGGGCGTATCCTGGAGATCAATACGACCCTTTGTCTGTTCCTCAGTCACAAGAATACAATCGTGTGCTTTCCGTGCTTCAGACTGAGTTTCCGGGAACGGCAACAATGTGGCTGGATTTAACGTTGCACATCTCTTTAACGTAATATGAGGAGCCAAAAGCGTCAACTCATATCCCGTTAAACGAGCGCTGGTCAAATGCTGCGTCTTTGTCTGATTAAGCAGGGCATCAACAGCATGGGGAACTAATACCAACAGTTTGTGAGATAACACAATTCCCTCACTTTGGCGTATTGACACAGCTGTCGCCGCGACCGAGCGAAAACAACCAGGCAATGCTCGGGCAACAGGATCAAGTACAGCCGAAAAATATGCACAAGGGCGCTGCTTGTCGCCGTGCATCTGCACTAAAACTGATAATGCACATCCATCTTTCTCATGCACGTACAGTGAAAAGGGCTTCGTATAATCAGGGGTACCTAACACTGGTGCTGAACAAAGGGCTTGTCGTAATTGCTGAAAAGCAATTTCACACTCATTTGACCAGGGAAGAGGAATTGGGGTATCTTTTGTCAAAAGTGCTAACAATGGCTTAGCTATGTGTGAGAACCCCAATATCCATTGCCTACAGAAAGAAGCAAGACCCAAAAATGCACGCACACCCTTCTGTGTGGAAGGTACTGGCGTGTCCAAAATTGCTTGAATACGATCTGGTGTGAGTGCACGCCCCTCCTTAGACAAAAGGTGACCCAAATAAGTCACCTTTGGTCTACAGAATTGCAATTTCTTCCTCGACACTTTTTGATTGTGAGACGCCAAAAAGGAAAGCAAGGATAACGTACACTTCTCACACAGCTCAGGAGCGTCGGCCGCCAACAAGATGTCGTCGACATATTGTATAAGGGCTACACCATCAGGCAGAACAAAGGAATCCAATTGTCTTTTCAATGCTTGACTGTAAATACTAGGACTTTCTGTATAACCCTGGGGGACTCTACAAAATCTATAAGACCTATTATTCAAAGTAAAGCCGAAGAGGTACCGGCTATCAGGATGAATAGGAATGAAAAAGAAAGCATTTTTCAAATCGATAACTGAAAATGTGGTCGCCGTTGGTGGGACCAGAGTAAGTAACGTCGTGATATCAGAAACCACTGGATACTAAGGTATCACTATCTTATTCACTTCCCTTAAGTCAATGATAAAACGATAAGCCCTAGTATCGGTATCTTTCTTCAAAATGGGTAAAATAGGACTGTTGCAGACGTTGTAGGGAACTTCCTCCACTACTCCCACCTTAATCAAATCCTGCACAATCTGTATGAGTGCCTCCTCCCCCTCCTGGGAAATACGATACTGAGGGAGGCGTGGTAACACCGCACCCTCCTGGACACTAATGTGGACAGGCGGAATCACCATCTGTCCCACATCAGTATCCGAAGTGGCCCACAAAGTACGAGGGAGAGAAGCTAAGACAGTATCCTCTGCAACCACACACATCCGTTCTGCCATAGGGTGATTATCGTTTAAGATCACACGTACTCCAGTAGGGGAGCAGCGGATCATAGCTCTGAAGTGCTTAAGCATATCAAGACCCATAATGTTGTCAGGCGTGTTCGGGGCAAGCAAAAACGGACAAGGTGCAGAAAGTTGGTCAACACGAAATGCAAGGGGTCGGGATAGAGGGCTTCGAGAGAGTGTACCATCAAACCCTACCGATATAACCATTAAGCCAGATGGGGGAGCCCTCGGAACCAATTGTTTGGACAGCGCACTGCGAGTAGCTCCTGTATCAACTAGGAACTGATCAGTAGAACCCAGAACATTTGCTGAAACATAAGGACCCCTCTGATCAACCGGCACTTCAACTGATTCCAACCCCCATCCAACGCAATCCTACGCATGCTGCGAATCATGGTACCCAGAACGGTCATTCCCAGACATTTGATACTGATTTTGCCGATCAAATACATTAGGTCTATCTCGTTGCTGCACGTTAGGCTCAAAGCGAGCACGATCATTGGAGTTCCCTCTAAAATTTGAAAAGCCCCCTCTACCTCTCGACGGTCCCTGACCACGTCCCTGACGGGGTGCATATAGTACCGGACAATCCCTGGCCCAATGACCCAGCTGTTTACAATACGCACATTGATTTCTATTAACATCTGACCGACCCGAAGGGAGACCATAGAATCCTCCTCTACCTCTTTCGACACCTCGACGAGGCGGACCATACACTTGTGCTAGCATCACCTTAGTTTTCAAATCTTTCGATTTCTTCTCCTCATTCCCCTTCGCTTCTTGTTCCTGACGCTCATAATACTGAGCCATAGTCAGGAGGGATGCCGGAGACGAGGTGGACCAAGAACTTTCACTCGCCTTTAATCGAGCTGCTATTCCCGGTAATAAATTCGCCACATATTTATCAACAAAAAGATGTCGACCCGTATCATCCGTAAGCGACTGACCACTGAAATCATGAAATGTTTCCTCAAAGCGCGTAAAGAAATCTGAAACTGATTCATCAACCTTCTGTTTACACGAGGCTAACATATTCCAGTCAATCTTTTTAGGGGGGATAATCGTTTTCAATTTAGTCAAGATAGCAGCAGGAAGATCTAAAATAAGCTGGGGCGGTTTTTGCGCGGGTTTTCTCTCCCTATCCTCATCCTCAATCTCAGACCATTTAGCCTTAAAAGCGGCTTGATCGTCCACCTTCCGCACAGATCGCCACATATCCGGTGCTAAAATAAGCCCAAAGAACAAATCTATATCTGCCAAAGTCATAGTACAAGAATTCAAAGCCCCTTCGACCTCTTCATAAAAGGCCGCTGGATTCTTGCGGGGGTCAGGCAATGCATTCTTTAATGCCATAACATCAGTCCTATGCCAGGGAGTATAAACCCAATTATACACAAAATATCCCTTAGCATCGGGGGAAGACATGTCTAGACTAGTTCCCGCTCCTTTAGGAGGAACATACAAAGGTGCCGCCTCTCGCATTGGTTTAGCATGCACTAGTTCGCTCTTATCTGAATGGGAGATAGATGATTGTTTTCCGCCGACGTGTGAATCCGATTGCTCCTTCTCCCCTGTCTTTAGGCGCGCTCTCTCTTTAAGTTCAAACGCTGCGTCCCGCAATGCAAACAGCCGTCGGACCGCATCGGGTACCTTAGAGGGAGAAAAGACACCATTACGTAATGCTTTAGAATCTGATACTACATCATCAGGCTCAAAAACATCAGAATATTTCCGAAAGGCAGTAATCACTTCATCAGAAAAAGTTTCAACAAAATACAGCTTCTCTCTATCCTGCCAATTTTCCAAAGATTCCATTAATTCAGTAAGAGATAGCTTGTCCTTAAGCGCACAAAGAGAAATTTTCCGAAGCTCACCCATACGCTCAGTTGATAACATGGACCGCGTGTCTACCTTATCCGAAACCGATCCAGAATCCTGTGACCTCGGAGCAGACGCGCCAACATAAGGGGGCGGGGAGCGATCTAATAAATGAAAATCATCTTCGAGATTAGTAAGGACAGGATAAAGTGGCTGGCGGACAGCATATTGACCCGAGACTTGCAACCTATGCTCTTTCTCTTGTCTCTCCGCCAGTTCTCTTTCCTCCCGACGCTTCGCTTCCTGTGCTCTCACATGATCATTTTTCCGTTGCTCTTTATCAATCAGCACTTTCTCACGTTTCTCTCGCTCACGCACTTCCTTCACCCATAACCGTACACATTCAAACATATCTTGCCGAGCACGCCGTTTACACATACACTGTTCCACATACTCAATCTTACGCATATCAAACGATCCATACAAAGGCCATTGTAACTCAGGATCCTTTTTGGTGTATTTCCTCCACACTGTGCTGTACATTATAGAGGAAAGACCATGCTTCACATACATATCCCTATTAGGAGTCCCCTCTGGAAGGGCTGGAGCAGATTCCTCGAGATTTAACCGGTTTCCAAAACAGCAGCACCACTTACGGAGTGCGCTCAAAGCAGGCATGCTCAAAAATAATGCAAAATATGCAGTATTATCAAAAATGGCACTTAAACTTTGCGCCGTTCAGATTTAAACAACTTCGGAGAAATATCTCCACATTACCTGCCTATATGTGTTGCAACGCATATATTCTCACAGTAATCAATACAAAATATGACCGGTCATCACAAATCAAACTCAAATAGCCAACCCAGGCTTCAAAACTCGGAGCATGTACCGTACAACGGTTCTTACCAATCAAGAGTGTCCAGATTCCAACTGCCAAGTTCCAAAATTCGCCCAAATGGCTGTCACACGGCAAACCGACAGAAGAGGTCTCAGTCGAGGACCGGCGCCACCCAGAAGGTCAGTTCGGAAGGGAAGGAAGAAAACCTCGGGATGCCAGGACTGACAACGCCGCTGGCAGTGATCACATCCCCGGCCAAATTCCTCACCTTCGTCACGACCAGTCCTTCGAGCATCCGAGTCGCCGATGAGCCCCACGTGACGGGCGCCAATTGATGAATGCAAAAACAACAATTGATGGACAGAATGCAGCACAATGTCATACATTCACCCCAGTACAGAGATCTGGGCCTAAATCCATCGTTTTTTTGCTCACCATGCCATTCCAGTTTGAACCCAGCCATATGCAAATCAGTCTTGACCCTGTGCCCCATGGGAACAGTCCAGCCCGAACTGCCAAGCCAGGTCCTCCCTGGACTGGAAACAAGCATCCTAGGACCGGTTTCGGGCTTTCAGCCCTCGTCAGCCAGGATAGCCTGATTCCAGTGGCATGGAGAGCAAGGGACTCACGTCTGAGCATACCCTTCCCACTCGGGGTGACAAATGCAAAAACAACAATTGATGGACAGAATGCAGTACAATGTCATACATTCACCCCAGTACAGAGATCTGGGCCTAAATCCATCGTTTTTTTGCTCACCATGCCATTCCAGTTTGAACCCAGCCATATGCAAATCAGTCTTGACCCTGTGCCCCATGGGAACAGTCCAGCCCGAACTGCCAAGCCAGGTCCTCCCTGGACTGGAAACAAGCATCCTAGGACCGGTTTCGGGCTTTCAGCCCTCGTCAGCCAGGATAGCCTGATTCCAGTGGCATGGAGAGCAAGGGACTCACTCATTGATGAATACAGGCCCCAGCTAGGCCCGCAGAATACAAGGGTTCGCTCTCCTGTAACAAAAGCTAGAAGGAAGTTGGCACGGAAACTGCAAATACAAAGACAAAGTTTATTAACCCTTAAGGGTGGTCCTACAACATACACAACACTCTTCAGTATTGCGTAGAGTAGCACAAAGAACTTGCGTACGTGGTCCCCTTTTATACACAATAGAGGGGCTCATAAGTGGGTGGATACAACATAGAGCAGAGTTCATTACCATTTATGGACATTTTCGATACAGGATCAATATATGGGCGGAGTTAACAATTTCCTGAGCCCGCGAAAACATGGTCAAACAAGGACTAACTGATAACAGATGTGGTCAAGTCTGGGCATGCGCCAGACGGACAAAGGAGCTATTTTTAGACTGTCACTAGGCAGATTACAAGAGCAACTAGCGAAAAGGTAGGACTCTTCTCGTGCAGAGCACGTGGAGACATGACAATACAAAATGGAGTCCAGACATTAGTCAACATAAGACGAAAAACATGCTTCAACTGGAGAGAATTCATGTCTTTAGTGAATGCTTAATCACATCGCTGTTTTAGTTTTCAACACCATTGCTTTCCCTGCATTTAAGGACCGAATGGCCTTGGTAACTTCACTTTCGGTGAGACCTCCCTCGAGTATATCTCTGTCCTCTGTCGTTCAAGTTGGTATCTTAAGGGTGGCTAATAGGTCTCATTCAACATCTGCAGTAACCCGCAGCGACGGAGAATACAACTCTGTGTAATACGTTGCAATGGCGTCAGCAATGCCTTGCCTGTCCCTCACGTAGATTCCTGCTTTCCTGACCATCTCGAATACCCACTTTGATGCTGTTTCCCTCTTATCTAGCCAAGCCAGAAGTTTACCCACCCTGTCACCTACTTCATATAAGCAATGTAGAGTTACTTGATATCTGGCTCTAGCTGCATCCTCTACTAAATCCCTATATTCCTTTTGCATAATATTCAGTTTGTCTTACCTCAGGGAGATCTGTTGCTGTCATTTCGGTTTAAGGAGGTGGATTTTCCTCTCTGACTCCTCCAGTGTGCTGTTCTTTCTTTTTTGTGTCCCGCTATTAGAAATGGGGGTTTCTAGTTGGCAATGGTTTGCAACTTTATACCAATAGGGATCCTTCCTTCCAGTTAGGATAAGGGGGATACACTACTGAAATAAGCCTTGCTCACCCCCTTGGTAGTTTGGCACAAGCAGTCAGGCTTATCTCAGAGGCAGTGTGTAAAGCATTTGCACATAACCAACAGTAATACAGTGAAAACACAACACCAGTTTTAGAAAAATAACCAATATCTATCTGTGCAAACAAAACCAAAACAATAAAAGAACAACATACAGTAATCAAAAATAGGCACTTTGCAAGTATGACTTAAAAATCTAGTTCCTTGAAGCCAGTGGCTCAATATAGGACTACCGCGGTGCTAAAAACAATCCAACAGTTCCGCCTGACCGTGTCGGTGCGGACCACCGTTAATGTCAGCAGACTCGTAAACAGTACCTTTGGTTCCTGCCAGTCGTGGCAACCGTCGCGGTAGCGATGTGAAGCATAGCGGTGCAGCATGCGGTGCCCTCAAGTCGTGGTGCAGGTAGCGGCTCAGTGACGGTCGTCCAGCGGCGTCGGTGAGACCAGGGCTGTATTGTGGAGTGAGGCGGTACTCATGGTGGTACTGACAAGTCATGGTGAGAGCTAGTGACGGTTGATGGGAGCAGGCGTCGGTAGGCCTAGACTGCAGTGTGGGCTGGGGTGCTATGTTGTGTGACTGACAAGCGGTGTGCCCAAACCACGGTGTGGTCACAGGTGTCGAGGTATGTGGGTAGCAATGTCTGTGAGACTAGGGTGGCAGAGTGAAGTGAGGCAGTGCGGAGTACGGTGCCCACAGGTCACGGTACAAGCAGCAGCTTGGTGGCGGTATTCAGTGAGACCAGGGTTGCTATGCAAACTGCGGTGCCTTCAGGACACATAGCCCGCAACAGAGGGGGACCTCTGTGGCAACTGAAACCCACGATTCCAGAGGCAGTACCCAGAGGTAAGTGAAGTCTTTGCTGTCCCATAGACTTTGTGAACAGGAGGCAAGCACTATTTCAACAAATGAAGGAAGTTCATCCAGTCCTTTCACTGCATAAGGCAGAAGCAGCAACTGCAGGCCAACCCAGCAAAGCAACAACACAGCAAAGGGGTAGTACTCCTCCTGGCAGTTCTTCCAACTCTTCTTCTTGGCAGGTTTCTTGATCCAAGCGAGTACTAAAATTCTGGGTTCTAGGCCCCAATATTTATACTCAGTTTCTCTTTGTTCTCTTAGGCAGAGAGTGCCTGTGCATAGTCCAACCCAGATTGGCAGACCAGGCCTATTCAGGTGAAGGACATTTCCTCCCACTATTCTAAATGTCTGCCCAGCTCTATTCAGCCCAGCCCTGACTCATCCAGGAAAGGTAGGACACCTCCCCCAGCCCCTGTCACTCCAAAGCGAGACAATCAATCCACAACCCAGCAGAGGCACACAGGATGGCTAAGCAAGAAAATACTTACTTTCTAAAAGTCGCATTTTCAAACACAGAGCATAAAAATCATCTTTACTAAAAGATGCATGTCTACATTCCGAGTTCAGGCATACTAAACTCCATTTCTCTATCTTGTCCCAAGGGGAAGATATACTCGTAATATGTTTCCAAGTATTCCCTATTTCATCCTATGGGACAGATAGCTTTTCAACAGTGAAAAATGAATTACACTGTAGTTCACTATCAAGACATGTCACGCACACCCGGACATGTAGTACCTTTCACATTCACTGCACCCTGCCGATAGGAGTACCTTGGGCCTACCTTAGGTGTGACACACATGTAGTACAAGGGAAGGTTCGGGTTTGGCAAGTGCATGCACTTGCCAAGTCAATATGGCAGTAAAAACTGTGCACCGACACTGCAGTGGCAGGTCTCAGAACCCTTTGAAAGGCTGCTTGTGTGGTGGCACAATCAGTGCTGCAGGTCCACTAACAACATTTTATTTACAGGCCCAGGCACTCTCAGTGCACTTTACTAGGGACTTACTAGTAAATCAAATATGGAAACACTAATCCATAATCCAATTTACAATAGGAGCACTTGTACTTTAACACTGAACAGGAGGGAAAAAGTGCGCAGACACTAAACCCGCAAAAACAGAGTCAAAACCGGGAGGTCAGAAAGAAAAAAGACTAGGGAAACATGCCAAAAGACACAGGTCTAACACATGCCCCTCCAGCTGAACGTAGGGAGAACTACCCAACCTCCTTGGAGTTCTCTTCACTAAGGTGGACATCCCTGAACAGACCATCCGCATTGGCGTGTTCGGTGCCAGGGCGGTGTTCCACCATGAAGTCCATTCCCTGTAAGGAGATGGACCACCTCAACAGCTTTGGGTTCTCGCCCTTCATTTGCATCAACCATCTGAGGGGCCTGTGGTCTGTATGAACTTGGAGGTGAGTCCTGAACAGGTAGGGTATTAGCTTCTTTTTAAGTGTCCAGACCATGGCACTCCACCTGTGTTCCCTGGGGAGTAGTCTCCTGCTAAGAAAGACTACAGATTCATCTAGGCTCTCATCATTCAGTTGTGAGAGCACCGCTCCCACACCATGCTCTAAAGTGTCAGTCTGCACTACAAATTCCTAGGAGAAGTTAGGTGCCTTGAGCACGGGCGCCATGCACATGGCTGCCTACAGGGCATCAAAAGCTTGCTGGCAGGCGTCAGTCCAGATCACCTTCCTAGGCTGCTTCTTGGAAGTCATTTCTGTCATCAGGCAACAATGGTGCCATAGCCCTTGACAAATCTCCTACAGTAGCCGGTGAGACCTAAAAAGGCTCTCACCTCTGTCTGAGTCTTGGGGGGCTCCCAAGCCACAATGGTGTCAATCTTAGGCTGTAGGGTGGCCACCTGGCCGCTTCCTACCTGTTGCCCTAAGTACACTACAAACCAATCTGGCGCTTACTGGCCTTGACCGTGAGGTCTGCCCTCCGCAGAGCCTTCAACTTCCCAGAGATGCTGCAAGGGTTCTTCCCACCTGGAACTGAACACTGCAATGTCATCCAGGTAGGCAGCACTGAAATCCTCCAGCCCAGCCAACACCTGGTTGACCAACCTCTGAAAGGTGGCAGGGGCATTCTTCAACCCAAAGGGCATCACCCGAAACTGGTAGTGCCCTTCTGGGATTGAAAATGCCGCCCTCGGGGGCGTGGCTTCGCCGAGCTGCAGGATGGCTGCCTTCTAGAGTGGCTGTGCCACCTGGGCCCATTAATCCTTCCAACTCGGTATCCTATAACTGGAATCCACCATCAAAAAAGGAGCAGTCTTCGTCCTGGCGGCATAGTCGACCAGCAGTGGAAGTTTGGTGGTGATTGCTGCGACACTGGGCTTGTCGGAGGGCTTGGCATGTCTGGGCCTTGCATGCTTTGGGCTAATGGCCGCGGTGGCACCTCGGACTGGATAGCCTAGCCCACGCCCTACTGCTTGACCCCTTACCGGCTCTGCCTGCTGCTGCCTTGTGAAGCATTGAGGTTTTGATTGCCACAGCCCGGAGTCAGTTGGCTGTGGCCAGGGACTGATCCCCGGCCTGCTGCTTGTCCCGCGGCGCGGAGTCGCCTGGGCCAGTGTGCGGCCGCTACAGCCAGGTGGGGCTGCATCCTTCCAGTGTGGACTTCTTGCAGAGCGAAGGCTGCTTTCTACTGCACATCTAAGACCCGTCCTGAGCTCATCTGCGCTGGGGCAAAGTGTACCCCCCCAGGAGGCAGTGCAGATTCCGGCAAGTGGGCACAGTGAGTACTCCTGTGGGCCTGGTGGGCGTGGGGCCCTGCGGGCTACCCGCTGACCTTACCTGCACCCTGCGCGGCTCTTGGTGGCGCTGTGCAGTGACCGGAGTGGGCCTGGGCGTTGGCTGGCCGGGGCCGCAAACCCGGGGACTGCAGTGCAGTGTGCATTTGGGGGTGCAGATGCAGTGGAGTTTAGGCAGACGGCAGAGCAGTTGACCGGCTCCTCTCCCTCTCAGGGCACCTTTAGCGCAGGGGTGGCTGGAGAAGCCCGTGCGGCCGGGCTGGGAGCTCTGGTGCTGTAGCTCACTGCCAAGTGCCATCCCCCCATCCACTGATAGTCGTGGTGCGACGTAGGTAACCGTTTGGCCTGTGCAACAAATTAATAGAGTCTGCGGCTTGGTTATGTCCGGGCTCAACTCAGAGGGCCTTTAGACCACCACCACCACTGCTACAGCAAAGCATCACCACCGTGCTATAGCCTGTGGCGCGGCACAGGCTTGGGTGTTCTCATTGGCTTCCACTGGGTCACGCAGTACTTGCCTACTGCTAGACAAAATGGGGAAGAATGACCCAAAGCAAACCAAACTCCCTATTGAAAGCAAACGCCATAACCGCACAGCTGATGCCTGCTCTGAGCCAGACACAGACCCAAATGCCAAAGACATTGGTGAGAAGTAGGACAATGATTTGCGCACAATATTGCTGGATGTGCACTCCAGCATTAAAACCATTGATAACAAGATTGATGCGCTTACCTCTAGCCTTGACAAGGTTAAAAAGCGAGAAGACTCCCATGACAGTCTGGAAAACAGATCTTCAGATGCCCATGACTTTCAGGTTGAATCAAGGGAACAGTTACTCCAAATGGAAAAAGTCTTAGCAGTTATTAAGGCAAAGAATGAGGATTTGAAGGCGCGCTCTTGGTGCAACAATCTCAGAATTATTGGCCTACCCGAAACTACAGCCATCCCGAAAATGGAGCCCTACAATGAAACCCTACTGCATGATCTGTTTGGCTCGGTTCTATCACCCGTCATGATAGTGGAGCATGTGCACCACTCACTGGAGTCTAGACCACCAGTGGGGGTATGCACCACGGCCCATAATAGCACGGCTCAAACTACCCTGATGGGATGCTGTCCTGAGGGCTGCCAGAGACCAAAGCCCAATACACCACCAAGGCAATTCTCTTTCCTTTTTCCCAGGCTACACTCTAATGGTGCAGGCCGTCCACAAAAAGTTCCTGCCAGCAAACGCATCCTACAGAGGGCCTCCATTCAATATGCTATGCTCTACCCGGCCAAATTAAAGATTACGCATGAAGGGCAGCCCCGCTTCTTTACAGACGCCAAAGCAGCCTTGAAGTTCACAAAACATATCAGCGCCCACAGACTATCTTCCAGCATCTCACAGCGAACCAGATCTGAGTGTAACCTAAGTGACAATGACTAATCGCACCACCTTTTGCCTAGAGGAACTGTTGCTATGTACTGTCAGTAGATTTGCCTTATTTATCACTACTATACAACTATGCACGTTACAATTTAGTGGTAACTAATCTCTCTGCAGCATGTTTATCAAAAATTCGGTCAAGCAGATTCCATGTACCTTAACACGACCTGGCCACCCAGCCACTTGGTAGGGTTACACCGGCGACCCAGGCCCCACTGGGAGATCCCCCATGTTTTTCGAAGTTTGGGTGAACACTGGGAATTTGGGATGGGGGGAGGTAATGTAACACAACCTATATGGGGGGTTGGTTGGGGAGGTTATTGAGTTTACGGGAAGGGGGGTTAACTTAATTTCATCTGTTTGGCTAGTCACAGGAGATATCGCATCCTGGACCACAGACACTAAGCACCTACCACGCACGTTCTCCGACCACGCTCCGGTGGAGCTACGCTGGCACATCCCACAAACTCTACCTTGTGCATTCGGCTGGCAACTTTCCCAGCATGCCCTACTCAACACAGTGTTTAGAGAAGAGATCCACAGTGAACTCACTCAATACTTTTCCTTTAATGTAGGCTCTGTGGAATCCCCTTCCACATTGTGGGAAGCCTTTAAGACAGTTATAAGAGGTGCCTGTATCGCCAAACAATCTGGTGTTTTAAAATCAAGCAGACAAATATTGACGCAAGTGGAGCAAGATAGCCGTGACACTGAACTTCTATTCCACCAATCGGTGCTCCCATATACCTTGCAACACTCAGAGGGAAAAGTTCAGAGGCAGACAGAGACTCACTTTCTGGGGTAAAATGCCAGAGCTCGAATTTACGGCAAAGGCGACAGGCCAGGAAGAGCTTTGGCAAACACACTCAGACAACAAACATCCTCGACATACATAGCCGAACTACTAGACGAGGACTCTACTCCACTCAGGGGTCAACAGGCCACACATTTGCGCCTCACCAATTTCTACTCCTCACTATACACTGCCATGCAGACTGCCCCCCACCCCGGGCTACATACATACTTAGACTCCATTGAACTGGTTTGGCTCAGTGAGGCCCATCGGGCCTACCTAGATGAGAAGATATTGTGCAGGTTATCAGCAGCTTGCCAGTTGAGAGGACCCCAGGCCTCGAAGGGCTATCGACTTCATTCTACAAAACCTATGCGGACAAGCTCGATCCCGCCTCCTTGAAGTTTATCAAGAATACTTAGACTGCGGCTCTTTGCCACCAACAATGAAAGAAGCCGAGATCATCTTACTCTTGAAACCAGACAAGGCAGCAAATCTTTGCAACTTGTATCGCCTGCTCTCTTTAATCAACGTTGACGCCAAAATTCTCGCTAAATTAATTGCCAACAGGTTGCAACCACTCCTGCCGATTATAGCCAGACCGGACCAGTCCGGAATCATACCTGGCAGGTCAACAGCTCACAATTTGCGCACCTTGCTGCGGTGCATCAGATAGATCCACAGCTGCCAGCCATAGCTGCCTTCCTCGATGCTACAAAAGCGTTCGACTCACTGGAATGGCCATACTTGTTTACTATCTTACCCAGGTTGGGTTTCAGTCCCAATTTTATCAAGCTAATTTGCTTACTTTACACCGGGCCTGCGGAAAGACTGAAAGCAAATGGGTTGTTGTCGGAGCTATTCCCAATAACACGCGGTACCAGACAGGGCTGCCCCCTCTCGCCTCTGTTATTTGCGAGACCCTTGGAACCCCTTGCCACCAGAATACGTCAGCACCACACATTTAGAGGATTTAGTTTTCTAGACAGAAGCTTAATAATATCGATGTACTTGTATGACATCACATTGTACATTAGAAAACCAGACGAAAATCTGAACGCAGTGCTGTGGGAGGTTCTCCAATTTGGAGGTATGTCTGGAGTGAAGGCTAACTGGTCAAAATCTTCTCTCCTGCCCTTGACCGATGCCCCACTCGAAGCAGAGCTGGAGTTCCCTCTTACATGGGCAGATGGGTCTGTGAAATACTTAGGAATATGGCTCAGTAGAGATACACAAGAAATCTGGCGTATGAACTTTGGTCGCCTGCTTGAGTGGCTGGAGGCAAGTCGACATACTGGTCAGCTCTGCCGCTGTCTCTGACTGGCAGAATTGCCATTACCAAAACGATAGTCCTGCCCTACCTCTTGTATTTATTTGCAAATATCCCAATCCCCCACACACAGCTTTTTTTAAATCCCTCCGCTCCATTGTGATCACCCTGGTATGGGCTGGGAAACAGCCGCGTGCAGGATGGGAACTACTGACACGACCGCTCTGGTGAGGAGGGCTGGGTGTTTTATGCATTATGTGCACAAGCCCAATATCTCCATTTCTGGGTGCACCCAGTCACATTCCAGCCACACGTGGCAATCAAAAAGGACATGGCGGAACCCACTGCATTACATGTTGCCCTATACAAACCTTACCACAGAACAAGCAGGAAGGTGAATATGGTCGAGACACTGCGCTGGGCATGGGAGGGCCTGAGGGCGGCGTGTCGGGACCCTGTCGCTCTTTGCACCCTCCACTCCACTCGCGCACCACCCACTTATCCCTTCTTTACAAGACAAAGAGGCTAGTAGTCGCGCCCCCGTGCAATGGGCCTGAATACATTAGGGGATCTCTACCCACAGGGTACATTTCTAGAGAGGCCACACAATCAAGGGGAAACTCCAGGGCCTGTTCTAGAATTGCTTCTATATTATCAACTTGCAGAACATTGCGCGGTTCTTTTCCAGAGGCCCCAGCTACACCCGCACCACTAGAACACGTACTTATCACCTCATCTCCCTGTAAGCTAGTTACTAGGCTATACAACCTAACACAATCAGCCACCCCTTTTATCGCCCCCCTGGCACTGGAGCAGTGGCGGGCAGATCTAGGTGAATCACCTACAGACAAGAAGTGGCCTTATTGCTGCTCCCAGCTCAGGCACCTATCACCGAACTATAAGCTGAGACTTATCCATTTTAAATTCATACAAAGTTATATCGTCCACCCTGTAGCTACATAAAATGGGGTTACGTCCAGATGCAAACTGCTCGAAAAGTAAACAAGAGAAGGCATCATTCCTGCATGTTGCGTGGACCTGCACCCCCCCATTGCCTACTTTTGGGAAAGAGTTTATGAGATTATACATGAGGTCACGAGGGTCACACTGCAATGTAAGCCACTGGTCGCCCTGCTGGGACATGTGGGGGAAGCTTCTCCTAAGACGAGTCGACTCACAGCTATGATACTGCTGCTTACCAAGCGCAGGCTGGCCATGCACTGGGGAGCTTCATGGGACCCTAAAATAGATACATGGATACATGACATTACATACTGTCAAGCCTAATTAGCTAACTTTTGGGATCTTATGCCCATGGTGTCCCGCCCAAGAGACATCTGGGAGCCATTCGTGGCATGGATCAGGGAGAAAGACGCGCTAACATCAGAAACCCCAGGGTCCAACACAGAAACATAGCCAATGACACGGTATCACCAGCTGCTACACCACTCGCCTCCGCCCACGGTGCCCTCTATGTATGACGAATCACACCCACCTGTAATAGACATAGCCAAACTACTGTACAAGATGCAGGCTCACTCCGAAGTCAATGTATTGCCTATCATTGTTAACTTTCGCCTAGCTGTTGTGACGTGGTGGAGAAGCAGACCAAGACAATGAAATACGTTTTTTACTAGAGAGTTTATTTTGTGAATTGAAATAGGGGATAATGGCAATTGTAGGCGAGTCCCAGATCTTATTTCCTCTCTGTCTTTGGAGTGTATGGGGTTTTCTGCCTTCTTCCTCTTTCAAGCTTGTGGAATCAGGTACTCGGCGAGACCCGGTGGAGCATATGGGGGAAAACAAAGAAAAGAAAACACCCAGTAAGGGTAACATCCGTGTTCTTTTAGCGTGCGTGGGGAGTGGGGAACTGCCAGGAAATAACACCCGATTCCGTCACCAGTGAGGCAGGCGCGCTTTAAGCAATAAGTGCTCTGAGCGGAGCCCTGCAGTCTCCCGCCCCTCTTGCACCCCCTCCCTTAAGATTCTCGGTCGTACGGCCCCAGACTGCCCCAAGGCGTCCCCGTACCTTGTTAAGCCTGGGCCGTGGTGGGCTTCCGCGTGTTGCTGGATGGGGACTGACGTCCCGTCTGGTAAATAGACATAATATCGAAAATTTAATATCGAACAACAATAATATCGAAGTAAAAATATCGATATAACATTAATATCGAAGTGTAGAATATCGAGGTAAGTAATATCGTTTTTTTTGTGTTCATTAAAATATCGAAGTATGAAATATCGATGTAGCAATATCGTTTGTAGATAATATCGATTGATTAGTTTTGTTAGAAATATCGAAATATAATATATATAATGTTAAAAATGTCTATTTAGTCTATATTGAATGAGTAAATTGTTTAATTATATGTAAAAAAACTTTATTATTTTTTAAAATATAATTAATAGTGTTAAGTAATTTATTGTATGATATGTTTTAGGAGCGGGATGTTGGGTTATTAGGGGATAAGGGTGGGGAGTGTTTTAAAAATATTAGTGTAAAATCAGATAATAATTTAAAAATATTAAATAATAAATAATTATGATTTTTAAATTGTAATCAAATTTCGAAATTAAATATTTATAATTTAGAAAATAATTTCCAAATTATACTTATATTTTAGGAGCGGGATGTTGGGTTATTAGGGGATAAGGGTGGGGAGTGTTTTAAAAATGTTAGTGTAAAATCAGATAATAATATACAAAATTTAATTAGTAAATAATTCCAAAATTCTAAATTGTAATGTAATTTCGAAATTATATAATATTTTTTTTGTCAATAATGTAGACATTATATTGGGGTTTTAGGGAATAAGGGTGGGGAGTGTTTTAAAAATATTAATATAAAATCAGATAATAATGTAAAAATATTTAATATTGAAGAATTAGAAATTTCTAAATTTTAATGTAAATTCGAAATTATATAATTTAAAATTAGAAATTTATAATGAAATTTTATATTGTTTTATGTGTGGGATGTAGGGTTATTAGTGTATAAGGGTGGGGAGTGTTTTTAAAATATTACTGTAAAATCAGATAATAAATTATACAAATTAATATTAAAGAATGAGAAATTTATACATTTTAATGTAATTTTGACAATTGTTATTTAAATTTTTCAAATTAATTTCGAAATTATAATTTTGTTTCATGTTTGGGAAGTTGGGTTATTAGGGTGTAAGGGTGTGGAGTGTATTTTAAATATTATTACAAAATTATAGATTAATAAAAAAATGTTTATTTGGAAATATTTTAAATTTGTGAAAATTTAATGTAAAATTCTGATTATATACTTTTGATTTGAAATTCTAATTTCTATTTTTATTTTGTATTTATGGGTGGGATGTGGGTATATTAGGGGAGAAGGGTGGGGAGTAATTTTTTCAATTAATAGTCTAAAAATAGATCATAAAACAATAAAATGTATTAGTAAATATTGTGAAATTTAACATTTTAAATAACAATTATAATAAAATAATTATATATTTTCAATTTTTAGGGAAAAAATATTGTACATTTTTTATATGGAATTAGGGTTAATATGGGATAGGGGTGGGTATTGTTGTAACTATATTATTGTTAAATTCTATAGTTTTTAAAATATCTTTCATTGTTAATACATTTTTATTTTTAATATTTTAAGTGATGTTATAACCAGCACCTTCTCTGACTTTGATCTTTCTGGAGTGGGAATAGTACATTTTATTGGGTTAGTGTCCAGCATCTTCCCTGAGTTTATGTTAACTGGAGTGGGAATAGTAAATGATATAGGGTTAGTGTCCACCACCTTCATTGACTTTATTTTAACTGGAGTGGGAATAGTAAATTATATAGGGTTACTGTCCAGCACCTTCTCTGAATTTATGTTAACTGGAGTGGGAATAGTAAATTATATAGGGTTACTGTCCAGCACCTTCCCTGACTTTGTTAACTGGAGTGGGAATAGTAAATTATATAGGGTTAGTGTCCAGCATCTTCCCTGACTTCATGATAACTGGAGTGGGAATAGTAAATTATATAGGGTTAGTGTCTAGCACCTTTCCTGACTTTATGTTAACTGGAGTGGGAATAGTAAATTATATAGGGTTACTGTCCAGCACCTTCCTTGACTTTATGTTAACTGGAGTGGGAATAGTAAATTATATAGGGTTACTGTCCAGCACCTTTCCTGACTTTATGTTAACTGGAGTAGGAATAGTAAATTATATAGGGTTAGTGTTCAGCACCTTCATTGACTTTATGTTAATTGGAGTGGGAATAGTAAATTATATAGGGTTACTGTCCAGCACCTTCTCTGAATTTATGTTAACTGGAGTGGGAATAGTAAATTAGATAGGGTTACTGTCCAGCACCTTTCCTGACTTTATGTTAACTGGAGTGGGAATAGTAAATTATATAGGGTTAGTGTCCAGGAACTTCCCTGAGTTTATGTTAACTGGAGTGGGAATAGTAAATTATATAGGGTTACTGTCCAGCACCTTCCTTGACTTTATGTTAACTGGAGTGGGAATAGTAAATTATATAGGGTTAGTGTCCAGCACTTTTCCTGACTTTAATGTAGGTGAAATGGGAATAGTAATTTGTATAGGGTTAGTGTGCAGAATGTATATGTATTGTGGTAATGAAGTATGTTTTTGGATTTAAGGTTGGAAAAAATGTGATTATTAACATTTTTAAATAATTAAATTAGCTACATTATATATTTGATAGTAATAAATTATGGAATTCAATGACACATTTTATATTTTTACATAAGCTTTATTTTTGTTGAAGAAACTAGAGAGATGATTGCTTTTTTTATTCACAGAATGAAGTATACATTAGTAGAGATACAGCAAATATCCATACATTTATGTATTTTTCCAATGTTTTAAGGAAAATAAAATTTATTGATATCATCACATTTTATAACAGAAGTATTGATAATTTAAAAAAAACATACATAACATTTATAACTTTTTTACATTGTTTGCAAATAAACATATTCTTACAGTATTGATATAATAATGTTTTTGTTGGATAAATACATAAAATAAATGATTGCATATTTAATTTCTGAAAAATATTGTGTCATTTTTATGTTGTTGTTGTACATAATTACTACATGACAAAAAGTATATTCTTATGCTATGTATTTTTAATGATGATTAATAATATTATTGTAGGAAATATTAATATTATTAACATTTCTATTTTATAATTATATGTAAAAAAAAAATTCAACATGTACATTTTGTAAAAAACATTTAAATGATAAAATAAAAGTAATTATAGTTTGTACAGTTGTGAAATTTTTTTACTGTATTATAATCATAATAATAATGTATTTATAATTATTATGAATATAATTGTTAAAGGTATTGTTTATTAGAAATTCCTTTTTATAAATTAAGATAAATTTATGTTATATTTATATATGATTATAATTATGTTTTTTCTTGTTTTAATGTATTTACACTGATTTAAGTAGGGATTTTAATTTGAATGGGATTATTTTGTAACCGCTTCATGTTATTTTGGGTCATTTTGGACTGAGAAAGCTCGCGGTTGGAAGCTGCGTCGCGTTGAGCAAGGTAAGGGGTGTTTTAAGTATTAAATGTTATTAAATACTTATGTTTAGGGTAGTTAGGATGTTTATAGTGTATTGATTGATAATTTAAAATGTTTTGGGTGTTTTGGAGGTGTTAGTAATGTTTTAGTTACGTGTGGTTGTTTACTGGTTGTGACGTAGTTTTTGAAGTAAATATTGTGATTAAATATGTGTTGTTTTGAAATGATGTAATTGTATTTAATTCATGTATTTGGGTGTGATTGTGTGGGTGGGTATGTTTTGTTCTTTTTTCAGGTAAATTTTGATCGATGTTTTCTCGAAGACCAAGACGCGTTTTTTTTTAAGTGTGTGTTACTTGATTTAAGTAATATTGTTAACACACTTTTTAACTTTTTACGGGATTTTATGGAGCGTTTATTTTGATTTTTCACATATTTTCGGGTTTTTTAGGGTTTGGATATTATGATGGAAAGAGACGTTATTTTTTTTTTTAACAAAAGTGTGTTTTAGTTAATGAAACTAATAAAGTTATCACACTTTTTTTTACCGGGATTTCCAGGAGCGTTTGTTACTATTTTGACCTATTTTTCGGGTTTTTGAGGGTTTCACGTTTTTGGATTTGTCGACGATGGATTTACATTGGATGTGTTGATTTTTTGCATTTTTGGTGGGGCTAAATTTTTATTATTACTATGGATTGACATACAAATGGAAGGAGTCTTACTTGGTGGAATTCATCTTCTATGGCTACATCAATGGTAAGTTATATTTTTTAATAATTTGGGTGGGAAATGTTATTATAGTTTATTGTTATATATATTATATTTTGAAAAATAATATTTAATTGTACATACATATTTCCTATATGAAAAAGAAATGTATTTGACAATTATATATTATTTAGGAAAATATAGTATTAATATATAATTGCAATTGTTTCTTGTATTGACCAATTTAATTTATTAGCTGTGGGTATGTTCATTATAAAATGCTTTTGGCTATTAGTGATAGGTAGTCTAGGCCACTTGTGGATGGGTATAGGTTTACTTGACTTTGTAGTAGATCAAACATTTGTTTGGTTTGTTTACTTAATTTAGGACCTATTTGAGTAACAGATTGTTGCATCCGTAATTCTTGGTAGCTTTGTTCTTTTTGTAGAGATTCCAGGAGTTTTTGTAGGGTAGGTTTCACTCTGCTTGTAGTTGCTTGGAAGGCATTATGCCATCCTTCAACACTATTGTTTGTTTTGGATTGTTTATTTAAGGTACTCAGGTATACATTCCACGAAGGAATGTGGAACTTTGGTTGTCTTCTATGTCCTGATCTGTGTAATCTTCCCACCCAGGTGTCCTCAAAGTAGTCTAGGAGTTGGCTTAATTTGTCTTCGTTCTTTTTGTAATAGGGACTTTCTATTAGAATATTATAGTGTTCTGCTACATCTGTTACTGGTACGTATGCTAGTGTTTTTTAACCTGGTAGGCAAAAGTACTATCTGTAGCGTATTGCACACTAAGGTGCCGATCACGATCCGGCAAAAACCGGGTACGAACCGTCGGACGGAGCATAATCTCCGTCCGACGCGTACCCGGTCGTCAATTTTTACAAACAAGGAATAACGATTCGCACGGGTACACCAATACCGTACGAATCGTAAAAAAGCCCGACCGAACAAAAAAACACCTACCAATGCGATCCGGGAAAGCGCCGACCTGACGTCGGGACGCTCGCAGCCAGCCATTCACGACCCAGGAATCACGATTCGCACCGACGTCACCCCGCACGGTGAGTATTTTGCGGCAGCCAAAAACTGCCGAGACAGGACGACGCGAACAAGGACCACCAGTACGCGACGGACAGACGACGACGCGAACAAGGAGGACCAGTACGTGACGGACACACAGGACGACGCGACCAAGGAGGACCCGTACGCGACAGGACGACGGGACAAGGAGGACCCGTACGCGACAGGACAACGCGATCAAGGAGTACCAGTACGCGATGGACAGACATGGACCCGAACCTACGAGTCATCCCTGCCCTCATAGCAGTACACCTCCTCTACAGGTTACGACGCAGACGCCGCAGAAGGTCAGAATAACTAAGGGAGGGGGGAAAGTGGGGTGGGGTGGGGGTGGCACGACCAGGGCAGGCCACAAAACAACCACATAAGTCACACACCACACATGGCCTGGACATACCTGACTCCCATGCCCTGGTCACCACGAGGGGGTGGGGGCGTGTCCTGATAAGCCAGCGACCGCCACAACGGAAGTCCGTCACCACGCGAACCGGCAACACAACCAGACAGGTACGTCCCGTACCCACGCCTGAAGAGCGTGGGTACGAGTCGTACCACGCCCACACACACGTCACCCCAACAATGGCGGGACGGATCGTACCCACGTGGCAAAGGCCTGGGTACGGCCCGCACAAGCATCACATAGCGTGGGGACGGATATGTACGGACCCTACCCCCACCCCGTATGCATGGAGCGTACCCTCACCCCAAGAGTGTAAGTACGACCCGTACCCCCACCCGCGTATGCAAGGAGCGCACCCCCCTCCCCAACAGTGTAAGTACGACCCGTACCCCCACCCGCGTATGCAAGGAGCGTACCCCCCACCCCAACAGTGTAAGTACGACCCGTACCCTCACCCGCGGACTCACGGACCGTACCCCCACCCCAACAGTGTAAGTACGACCCGTACCCTCACCCGCGTATGCAAGGAGCGTACCCCCCACCCCAACAGTGTAAGTACGACCCGTACCCCCACCCGCGGACTCACGGACCGTACCCCCACCCCAACAGTGTAAGTACGACCCGTACCCTCACCCGCGTATGCAAGGAGCGTACCCCCACCCCAACAGTGTAAGTACGACCCGTACCCTCACCCGCGTATGCAAGGAGCGCACCCCCCACCCCAACAGTGTAAGTACGACCCGTACCCCCACCCGCGTATGCAAGGAGCGTACCCCCCACCCCAACAGTGTAAGTACGACCCGTACCCCCACCCGCGTATGCAAGGAGCGTACCCCCCACCCCAACAGTGTAAGTGCGACCCGTACCCCCAACCGCGGACTCACGGACCGTACCCCCACCACACCAGTGTAACTAGACCCGTACCCTCACCTCGAATGCATGGAGCGCACCCACACCGTGTATGTTCCAAGCGTACATATCCAGAAATAGGAGGTGTGTGTGCAGAGTCCTCCCAGCAGTGCCCAGAGACAGGAGGGGTGGGGCCCTATCACTCACAGCAGTGCCCTGAGACAGGAGGGGTGGGGGCCCATCACTAACAGCAGTGCCCTGAGACAGGAGGGGTGGGTGTGGAGTCCTCCCAGCAGTGCCCTGAGACAGGAGGGGTGGGGGCCCATCACTAACAGCAGTGCCCTGAGACAGGAGGGGTGGGGGCCTATCACTCACAGCAGTGCCCTGAGACAGGAGGGGTGGGGCCCTATCACTCACAGCAGTGCCCTGAGACAGGAGGGGTGGGGGCCCATCACTAACAGCAGTGCCCTGAGACAGGAGGGGTGGGGGCCTGTACTGCTCGATTTTTCCGGTCTTATTGTGTTGAAGGGTGATTTAGGTGACTTCAGTCTCTTTCCATTCAAGTCTAAGGGTTAGAGTAGTGTATAGAGCCTATTTATTAGGCACTTCGACATGATCCTGTGTTCTTCCCCATAGATCAGGGTTTGCATACATATCCTAGGGGATAGATTCGTTAGCATTAGAGGTAATCTGTTCTGTAGTGAGGGTATTTCATGGAGCCGTGCTGAATTCAGGCCTGGTAGGCCTTAAACGGGAGAGACTCCATCTTTCCTCCTGCTCTGGCAGCTTGGGATGTTTCTAGGTCATAGGCAGTGTTTTAGTTAGGAGGTGTTATTCGCTTGGAGAGAACCGGTTCAGGCCGGCCCTTATCGAAGGATTGTATTTTTCTTCATGCCGAAGACACTACATCAGGCCGGCCGGCTGGGAACGTGTCCTTGGCACGGGGAGGTACAAGAATTTGGTGGGCGGCAGGTTACGGGCTGGAATTTTCCAGGAGGAAATGCACATCTATATTAGTGAAAGTTTGAGGCAGATACTGGCACTTGCTTTTAGACCATAGGCGGCACCTGGCCGTTAGCAGTAAAGCTACTACGTATTCCAGGGAAGACAGATGACAAACTTGAAGGTGGAGAAAAACCGAGAAATAGATATTCCAAAGAGAAGAGAGTAGCCGATAAGGAAGAGGTCCCAGTGACTCGGAGAGGGAGACGGGAGTAAACCCGTGATTGTGTGACTTCCAGGCGAAGCCGAGGCGCAGACGAGAAGGGAACCTAGATGACCATTGAGTGCAGGCTACATACGACCAAGGTGATGTCAACCCCTTACTATTAGAGTATACAACTTAATCTTTCACTTTTCTTTGCAGGTTATGTGATATGTATTATGTTCCGTGAGTGTGCATGTAATAACTGAATAAAGTATTAAAGCAATATGTGCTACGTGTTCTTGTGTAAGAGGGTAACCTATTCTTCTAGTCAGCTGTGACCTGACATGAACAGATGTTAATCCTGATCAGGTAGGTGGTAACTGAATAAGGGAGAAAGGAGCACCTCGAACTGGGGAACAAGTTGTGCTCAACTAGCTGTCGTTGTGTGATCTGATATATAGTCCCGTGTTGTATGTCGTGGTAATTATAGGGTGAACTCGTGCTAAGGCTGCCGTCTGGGCAGGAAGTCCTGGGTCCGTTTGGGACCGCGAGGCTGTGGCTGCCGTCTGGGCAGGAAGTCCTGGGTCCGTTTGGGACCGCGAGGCTGTGGCTGCCGTCTGGGCAGGAAGTCCTGGGTCCGTTTGGGACCGCGAGGCTGTGGCTGCCGTCTGGGCAGGAAGTCCTGGGTCCGTTTGGGACCGCGAGGCTGTGACTGCCGTCTGGGCAGGAAGTCCTGGGTCCGTTTGGGACCGCGAGGCTGTGGCTGCTGTCTGGGCAGGAAGTCCTGGGTCCGTTTGGGACCGCGAGGCTGTGACTCGTAGGTCTTGGTATATATATAGTAGGAATTCCCTGTCCTTAGGTGGTACATATATGTGGTTATTTAGGTGTGAATAGGCCCTAGGGAGGGGGTAACGTTCTGGTTTGGGTTAGAGAGGCTCTGTTGAGCAGGTTCTATCTGATCCGAAAACCCAAGCAGAACAGGGCCTATCACTCACAGCAGTGCCCTGAGACAGGAGGGGTGGGGCCCTATCACTCACAGCAGTGCCCTGAGACAGGAGGGGTGGGGGCCCATCACTAACAGCAGTGCCCTGAGACAGGAGGGGTGGGTGTGGAGTCCTCCCAGCAGTGCCCTGAGACAGGAGGGGTGGGGGCCCATCACTAACAGCAGTGCCCTGAGACAGGAGGGGTGGGTGTGGAGTCCTCCCAGCAGTGCCCTGAGACAGGAGGGGTGGGGGCCTATCACTAACAGCAGTGCCCTGAGACAGGAGGTGTGTGTGCAGAGTCCACCCAGCAGTGCCCTGAGATAGGAGGGGTGGGTGTGGAGTCCTCCCAGCAGTGCCCTGAGACAGGAGGGGTGGGGGCCTATCACTAACAGCAGTGCCCAGAGACAGGAGGGGTGGGTGCAGAGTCCTCCCCAGCAGTGCCCAGAGACAGGAGGGGTGTAACACATGTGTGTGAGGCCGGAATTACCCACATCCATACTGCCTACAAGGGAACATGTCCCCATGAACTCATGTCAACAGACTCCACACACAAGTACAGTGATCACCAAGGATGCCACGATTGTTGCAGGTGGAGACATGGCCATGCATGCATGGCCAAAGTAGAAGGGCTCCGTCACACACACAGCCCATGTAGACACTGCTCTGCGCTAAACATTGGGAACACCCTGCAGGGAAGAAATCTGGGTACACAGAGGAAGGAATACACCCTGGGACAATTGCACCATGCAGTAACTGCTGACATGACCTAAGGAAGTTAGCCAACACCTTGTGATGGCACACAGATCCCAGGGTCCCCCCAATGAGCAGAACACTACTACAAATCCCACACACCCAAAGCCTTAAACACCACCCAAAACCATGTAGCAGCCCCACCAACACCAATACCACCATAGCAGTAGTGTGATAATGAAAACAAAATTAAGCTTTATTCAGCATGAGCACAATGTCCGTGGATCGCAGGCAGTTCAATTTTAACAAGGCCCATAGGGCAGTCAATGATTCCCAGCTGGATGGGGGACACAGTGGGATGTGTGTCCCCTACCTTGCCTGCACAGTCAAATGGCATCGTCTTCCATACTGGTGAGGGCATCATGGGGGGGGGAAGCAACAGGCACCGCAGGGACATCAGGGCAAAGGGGCGGCGTTGTGGGTGCAGGGATGGAGGACTCAACCACAGGGGGTGTGTCATGGCCAAAGGCGGAGGCCAGGATGGCACTACACACCTTAGCAAGGTCCTCCAGGGACTCCCCTGCACCCGAAGTGACCTCAGGCCCCAAGGAGGGGGGGGGGTCAGAGGGATGGGTTGCAGCGCCACCGGGGGAGGGTGGAGACAGGGGGGGAGACTCAACCACCCTGACCGAGGACTTCCTTGACCGCTTGCGTGGTGGTGGAACTGTGGGGCTCAGGGACAGAGCGGCCATGAAGGAGTCCTTGGGGGAGATGTGGCCAGGAGAGCTGAGGGGAGGGGATTTGGAGGGAGTGGATTGTGTGGAATGCGGACTCCCACTCTGGCTGCGTGTCACACGTTTGCCCCCCGACCCAGTGGGTGTGCCTACCTCACCCTGTGTGTGCGTGTCAGGAGGAGTGCGGTGGACCTTCCCTGCTGGTGTGATGCCTGTGTCTGTTGTGGTGGGTGCATGCCGACGTCTTGGTGTACGTGGGACAGGCATGGAAGTGGGAAGTGTGGATGGGGCAGGGGTAGGTGGGGGGAGGTCGCGCTGCAGGAGACCCACTGCTGCAGTCAGTGTGGAGTCTATGGACCTCAGCAAGTTGCGTTGGTCAGCCTGCGAAGAATGAATGCCCTCCAAGAATGCCTCGATGTTGGTGAGGGTTTTCCCGTGGGCATGGAGGACATTAAGGATCGCAGCCTGACCAACCTGCAGTTGCCGCTGGATGTCCACAGACTCAGCATTGGCGGCAGCAGTGGAGACAGGGGCAGGGGGTGCGGTGCCTGGCCGGAAGGAGACATGCGGTGACCGGGCACGCTGGGAAGGGACACAAGCAAGTGGGAGGCGGCTGATGGGAACTGAGGGGGCGGTGCAAGGTGTTGTTCCGCTGTCAGCTGCTGGTGCAGCCACCGCCCACTCGGAGAACTCCTCCTCGGACCTGTCAGCTTCGTATTCTGACGTGCCAGTCGACAGGTCCTCGGCAGCACTATCCTCCACCTCTGTCCCACTCGATGTACCAGCCCCGATGTCACGGCTGGCACTGGTGCTCGGTCCCTCCGCCTTGCCTGTGTCCATGTCTCCCTCTGTGTCCCCCGACGATGCTGTGGGCAGGGTGGAGAGACATAAATTAATCAGACAGCTGTACACATCAGTCACATGAGTCCAATCGACATAGGTAACATTGCATAGCCTGAAAAGGAAGATCCCTAACATCTTCAAAACAAGGTACCGATGTAGGGCATGAAACACACAGTTGGTTGAGCCACCATGCCACTGAAATACCATGGAGAGCATGAGACAATAGCTAAAGACAGGAAACGGAGTCTGACATAGCACCCAGGCCCTGGGGACAATCCAGCACTGCATCTGCACCACACAGCGTTGGCGAAAATACCGATGACCAGGGACCATATCCATGAACTTGAGACACATGCTGCATAGGTAATGCTGCAAACATGCCCAACATGACTCGGTCACTGCACCTTGCATGTGTGTCCAGAAACATCACACACTGGCCAGACCCAGCAAGTAGAAATCCGGATTTGACACATAGGCATTGCCCGCCCCAACAAACCCCTACACGAGGCAAATTGTTGAGACACAGGTGGCACCAACATCTCATAGTCTGGGTGATAAACACAGGGGCAGGCAAAAAGCAAGATTGGACGCCAAACAGCCAAGGTGCGCCTGTACAAATAATGAGGTACCAGTGCCCATCCTCAGATGAGTATAACAAGACACACAGGCACTGGCAACTGTGAGTATGAAGAAGGACAATCAGGTCAGGCTGCACAGTGGACACCTGTACATAATAGCACGTCAATATACATGGTGACAGGGGACAATGGCACAGAGCACAAGCTACGCTGTAGACAGTGAGAGTGTCCACGTTTATGATGACACATACAACACTGAGGAAAAGGTGCCCCAGGGGACAGTAGTGGGCACGCAACTACATGCTACTGAATGGTAATGACTGCAACACACGTCACCATCCCTGCACTATGCGTATCGCACACTCATGCACATCATGTCACAGGCCACTACATAGGACATGCGCGCTGTAAGGCATGACACATGAGAGACCAACTCCCATGTCTGGAGTCAGCATCAGTGCCAACTGACATGGAACCCACATGCAGTGAACTTGACAGTGCACAGGCAAGGTCCCACAACCTGTTACACACCACCCCCAGACATGAGGCTACAGTCATTCTTCTCGTGGACAAAGCGCCAGCCTACATTACCTTGTGAAGGAGTGACTACACACAGACCAGGGAACACATTGCAAGGAGGGGAAGGGTGGCAGGGGCGCAGCGCTATACTGGGGCAAACAGGATCTGCACAGCACCTTTAAACCCTGCCAGTGAATTCATGCTACTGTGCCCTTACAAATGCCGGTGACACACAACAAACACACATGTACCTACCCCCTTCCGGCTGCTGCTTCGCCTGTAGGCGCCTCTCCAGGTCTGGAAAGACCACCGGCAGCACACGCCTGTGGAGGTGGTTCAGACGGCGGCGGCCGCGGTTCTTGTGGCTCTCAGGTGAGTCCCCCAGCAGGAGCCGTGCAATCCTCCGCGTCCAGCACCGGATATCCTGCCAGCGTTTCCTCACCTGGGACAGGCTCCGCCTCCGACCATCCACACCCCTCACGGCACTGACGGCGGTCAGCCAGATCTGCTCCTTGGCAGTGGCGCCTACCTGTGAGGAAGAACAAGTGACACCACATCAATACACCAGCCACATGTCACAGAGAGACATATGAGTACAAATTAGCTGGATACAACAAGGCATGTCATGCAGTCAACGCATTGCACCTTTGTCATAGGGACATCATGCCCTGGTGAGGGAAAAAGCAGTACGTGCCATAGTGGGTACACAGGTGGAATGATGGCAATGTCACAATCAATGATCAAGGCTCACACTGTGCATCACACCCACCCCTCCTGTCTCAGGGCACTGCTGTTAGTGATAGGCCCCCACCCCTCCTGTCTCAGGGCACTGCTGTGAGTGATAGGCCCCCACCCCTCCTGTCTCAGGGCACTGCTGTGAGTGATAGGGCCCCACCCCTCCTGTCTCAGGGCACTGCTGGGAGACATCAGGCACCCCCCCCCTGGTACCCCCCCGACAGTACATGGCATGTGTGTCACACCAGGACACAATGCCTGAAGTCACAGTCACAACATAGGGAGAGTCTGTGGCAGTGGCCTATGCACTCACCTGATACCCTGGTCGGCCATACAGCATGGAGTACTGTGGGAGGATCACATCCAGCAGAGCCATGTTCTCCTCCAGGGTGAATGGCTGTGTCCTCTCCACAGCCCTTGACATGGTTCCAGGGAATCAGTTGCAGCAGCTGGGTCGACGAATGCAAAGATGTGCAGGCAAGTACTCCCTCATGGGACCTGGCTGCCTTATATGTGCCCTTCTGCCCAGTCTCATGCACAGGAGTACAGAGTGATTGGTCACTCACATTTGCATCCTATGTTTCCACCAATCCCTTCAAACCTAGCAGTCTGTGGGTTCTCTATCGGTTTCATTCTCCTGCATGATGTCAGCCCCACAAACACATTGCAACAAAGTAGAAGAATTCCAACTGACTTCTGCTGTGCACCTTCCAGAACAAATTCGAAATTTGAACGTGGTCTCCATGACAACCAGCATGCATGTAGGCCTTAATACTTGTCCCCTATGTAATTTGGAGCATCACACACAGGTACGGTGCGTTTCGGGGCCCTAGGGCACCCCAAATGCATGGCAACGGCCCGTACATGCATGCCTACGTTCACAATCACTATGGGTCTGCACGCGTATGCGTACTCGTAGTGGTACGGGCCGTACACTCGCATGTACGCTCACTATCACTATGGTTCTGCACGCGTATGCGTACTCGTAGTGGTACGGCCCGTACACTCGCATGTACGCTCACTATCACTACGAGTACGCATACGCGTGCAGACCCATAGTGATAGTGAGCGTACAGGCATATGTACGGTCCGTACCACTACGGGTACGCATACGCGTGCAGACCCATAGTGATAGTGAGCGTACAGGCATATGTACGGTCCGTATCACTACGGGTACGCATACGCGTGCAGACCCATAGTGATAGTGAGCGTAGATGCGTGTGTACGGTCCGTACCACTACGGGTACGCATACGCGTGCAGACCCATAGTGATAGTGAGCGTACAGGCATATGTACGGTCCGTACCACTACGGGTACGCATACGCGTGCAGACCCATAGTGATAGTGAGCGTACAGGCATATGTACGGTCTGTACCACTACGGGTACGCATACGCGTGCAGACCCATAGTGATAGTGAGCGTACAGGCATATGTACGGTCCGTACCACTACGGGTACGCATACGCGTGCAGACCCATAGTGATAGTGAGCGTAGATGCGTGTGTACGGTCCGTACCACTATGGGTACGCATACGCGTACAGACCCGTAGTGATAGGGCCGTACACACGCATCTACGCTCACTATCACTATGGGTCTGCACGCGTATGCGTACCCGTAGTGGTACGGACCGTACAAATGCCTGTACGCTCGCTATCACGATGGGTACACATACGGCAGCACTCCCACAGTGATTTTGGAACATACACAGGCCCTCTTAGCAGCAGTACGGCGGTTTTTACACATCACAGTGGTGATAGGCGACACACAGGTAGGAATAGGGCGGACATACTTGTCCATGGATGGACATACTTGTCCATGGATGGACATACTTGTCCAGGAATGGACATCAAGGCATCGTCTGTGCATTACTACATGTGTGGGGCACGGGTGTGACAGGCTGTGATGTGGAACATGACTCCTGAGTGGAGAAGGCACCAGATGTATGATGAGATGTGTATAGGTGTACTGTGTGACGGTGCAATGTGTGCCAGGCATGCCCTTGACTCCTTTGACATGTGTGCATGTCGTACTGCGCACTTGGGGTGAGCGTCACTGGCATGGCACGGACACCAACACACGGAAGTGTCCCATGATGCCCGGTACAGGGGTCATGACACATGACTTGTCACTACCCACAGTGCACAATGTGACTATGTCATTTATGTGTCCGGGATTTTCATCAGGTTGATGTTGTAGCACCCTCAAAAGCTGCAGCCGTTGCAGCAACCAACATGTGTCTGTGTGTAGATTGTCATTGCACACTGTTCCGCACACCATGCCACATGTGTTATCGGATGTGAGGTGCACATGTATGCATGGGACACGGAGTAGCGTGACAAGGCCATGTCAGCATCCTCACAAGGAATGTGTGGTGAGTCAAGACATGTGCACCTTCATGGCAAGGTGTGTGGGCTGGACTAGTGTTATGTCATGTGACCTGTGGCTCCAGTGTTCCGCTACCAGTCTCTGCAATCGGCATCCTACTGCTGCTGATGTGTGGGCGTATGTCACTCCTGTCTTGCGTCTGGCTGTTCAATTGCACTGGGACACAGCTATTCCCATGGCGTGGCATGGGGAGGTTCTCAATCTCCGTGTGTAGTTGGGTCTTGGTAGGAGGGTCACCTGGCAGCCATGCGTGTCCTGGGCATGTAGCACATACCTGACTCCCTATGTGGCATGTGTGTTTTGCCAGATTTACATGTGCTCAGTAGACATGAGTTGTTGTCGTAGTGCACTCACTCTTCCTTGTCACTTCCAAATTACTGCAGAGCGCCGCCTCTTGCCCGAATAATTCCAGACTTGGCTGCCATGCAGGAGAATGACAGGATCCGGCTCTACCGCTTCACCCAACCGTTGATTCTGGAGCTGACGGCGAGACTGGCACCACACCTGCAACCGCAGCACAGGTATCCTACGGCACTGACACCACAGCTGAAGGTAATGGCTGCCCTACATTTTCTTGCCACGGGTACCTTCCAAAATACCATAGCTCATGTTGGTGGCATGTCCCAGAGCATGTTCAGTGGTGTGCTGCATGATTTCTTGGAGGCCATGTTGATTCACCTGGATGACTTCATAAAGTTCCCAACCCCTGAACAGATGACTGAGGTCAAGCGTGGATTCTATGCCCTGGGAGGGATGCCCCATGTCATTGGGTCCATAGATGGGACACATGTAGGTTTGGTACCACCACACGCACGGGAGGTGGCGTACCGCAATCGGAAGCACTACCACTCCATCAATGCCCTTGTGGTGTGTCTGTCCAACATGGTGATTTCACATGTCTGTGCTCGTTTCCCAGGATCAGCACACGATGCCTACATCATGAGGCGTAGCGGGATGCCTGATATGATGATGCAGCTGCGCAACGAACGGGCATGTGTTGTTGGTGGGTACAGTCTGTCTGTCCTGTATTCTGTGTAGCCGACCAGCACGACCGCTTCGCCAGTTCTAACGATATCCATGTGCATTCCATGTAGGGGACGCTGGCTATCCCAACATGCCTTGGCTGCTCACACCTCTCCGCAACCCCATCACGCCAGCCCAGCTCCGCTACAACACCGCCCATGGCCGGACAAGGCGAGTGATAGAGAGGACGTTTGGCATGCTGAAGAGCCGATTCCGGTGCCTCCACAAGACCGGCGGCGCACTCCCATATGCCCCGGCGAAGGTTTGCAAGATCTTCATGGTCTGCTGCATGCTGCACAACATGGCAGTTGAAAGAGCTGTGCCACTCATCCTGAATCAACATGGCGAGGACCATCCACCCGTGGAGGACGAAGGGCTTGGCAATGGGGCTAGTGATGTGGAGGATGTGGAGCCGCAAGAGGACATCCGGACTCGGCTCATACGCGACTTCTTTGCTTAGTGGTGAGTACCAGTGTCTGAGTGTGCACGCCTTGGTCCCCGTGTGGCATGTGTTGTGATGTGTGTCTCCACCTGCATGTATGGCACGTGAGTCAGAGGTGTGTGTGGGTGTGTCACTGGAGTGATGGTGGCAGTGATGGTAGTATTTCCCCAGTCATAATTGTGACCTAGCATGTTGTCATCCATACATGTGTCGAGTAAATGCACATGCAAGTGGCTGTGCTTTTTGTGGCTGACTTCTTGTGTGTCTCTCTTCCCCAGGTACCTGCGCATGCCATCTGCTGGTTGCATTGTTGTGGCACTGCTATTCCTCATGGACATGGCATCGTGGGCTGACTCAGCGTTACAGGCACGGACACGTTTGGAAGTCTCCATGGGGTAAGGGATGCATCTGGGGTGTATTGGGTGTGGCAGTTGTTCACGATGTGTGCACACTGCCCCTGTCGGGGTTTGGTTCATCTGCAGACATGTCGCATCCCCATGGGACACGACATGCAGCTGGGTACACCTGAATAGATGGTCTGCCTGGTTGACAGTCATCAGTGATGGGATAGTGGATTGTGATGATGGCATCAATGTGTGTGACACTGCCCTCGGACACATACGGTTAGCATTGGCTTGACATGGCGTGGGACTTCCACATCAGCGGATCTATGGTGTATGGCAGGCTCTCCGTGTGCAGCTGTGGGTATTTAGCTGTTAGCCGACGCTTGTGTGCCAGTACCATGGCTATCACGCATTTGTGCTGCAGAAGGGGGGTGCCAGTGTTGGACCCACATGTCACTCCACATGATGTGTTCATCTGTACTTCGAGTCGGCTCTGCAAACCCGAATACATGACTAATAAAGGTGTCCCTATGCCTCCAAGGTGCCTCTTCTCAGTCAATGCTGGTGTGTTGGCACGGTGCATCCTGCATGTCTGGCATGGTATTCCCTGATTGTGGCTATGTGTCAATGTGTCGAGTGGCAAGATGCACGCTGTGTGTGTGGCCTGAGACTGTGTATTGGGCATGATGTCCGTGACTGCGTGGGTATTGTGACATGTGCCATCCCCATGCATCCAACGTTGGCCAGGCCCCCATTCTCTGCATCCACCGGACTCAAGCTTGCAGGACATGGTTCTGCCACCTGTCTAGACATACCTGGGTGCCCCCCAGGACACTGGACTGGATCCCTGACCTGTGCGCATGACTGTTGGTGTACTCAATGTGTGTGTCAGCACGGTTGTTCGGCCACCCCCTCAGCTGGTTGTGCCCATCACGGGTGTGTATGGTGCTCCATGTCTGTCTTGCCTAATAAACTGTGACCCATGTGTCCTGTGCCAGACTCAGGCCCCAGGGTGTGGATGGTTGAAGAGAAAAGATGACTCAGGCATGTTTAGACTTTACAACACACATGTTAGGTAATAATGCGACCAGCAGGCATCTACTCTTAATAGTGTGATTTATTATTGGGGGGGGGACAAAGTGAGGGGCTTTCCGGGATTAGGGAATCCAAAGTTCAGTAGGTGAGTTGGTGTCCTTGCCATTGGAAATCCTCAGAGTCCATGCCACAGTCTTTGTCAACATTGGTCAGCCAGTGACCAGCAGGGCCATGTGGCAGAGAATGTCTCTTTATGCTGTGATGCTGTTGCTCCAGTGGGCCAGGTGCCAGGCCAGGTGTCCTGGGAGATGGTGATGTAGCGCCGACCCTCACGGTCCTTTCCGTGGACGACCCGGCCTCCTGCGGGGAACCTCAGCAGCAGCCCGTGACGACGTCTGGGATGCTCCGTCGGATGATTCCTCCTCCTCCTCCTGGACCCTCCCTGTGGGTGGTGATGTTCTCCGCCTTCTGGCACAGGGAGGGTCGGCCATGATGTCGGCCATCCGACGGAGTGTAGCGTGAATCCCCTCGAATGCCGTCACTTGCTCAGCCTGTCTGTCCTCCATCCTCCTTTGGTGTTCCAGTAGACAGGCATGTTGCTGGGCCTGCTGTGCCTTGATCCCCTCGAGGACGGACACAACCTGGGCCATGCCCGTGGTGTCCTCCCGGTATGTGTCCAGGATGTTACGGACATGGGACAATGCCGGATCCCCAGCCAACTGGTCAGGCTCGCGCCTCCGCCGTCCTCCACTCCCACCACCCCTGCCCACTTGCGCCTGGCCTGCCCTTGTGGGCACATGGGGTCTCCGGGACCCCTGAGGGGTGGCATTGGCGTTGTCGCCTGCCTCCTCCTGGGTGCCCGGGACACCGTGTCCCTCCTGGCGAGCCTGGCTGCATTGTGGTGTTGGGGCAGGGATCCTGGGTGTCTCCTGGGATGTGGCAGGAGTGGGGGTGGTGGTTGGCACAGTTGTACCTGACGCAGGTGCTGCAAGTGGTTGGACACCAGAGGGGCCAGGTCGGTCGGGGTCGTCCGCAGAGTGGTGAGAGTGGTCGCTGCCGGTGGGATCGGGCTCCTGCAGATCCAGGTCCTGTGAGTGTTCCCCCCCAGTGTTGGGGGGTGCACCACGACGTTGACCTGTGTGTGAGAGAGACAATGTTAATTTTGGTCCATGCAACATCCATGTTTCATCATTTTCAAAGTTGACACATTTCCTCTTGGAATTAGGATCTGTCTTGCATTCCACTCACAGTGCACTTGTGCATGGGTGTGTCCCTTGGCCACCACTTTGGCCCCTTTAACTATGTGTGGCACAGTCTTACTTGCTGCGTCAAGTGTGACTGCAGTCAGCAGTGGAGTGTGCAGGTGTGGCGAGCCATGCATTTGCGCCTTCCTTGTAGCACTGTACATGTGCACATGGAGTGGATCCACACACTTAAATGATCCAGGTAGCTGTCCTTGTGCTCGTGTACAGGTTGTGACATGGCCCTGCGTTTTGGCATGGTGAAGAGGGGGGGTTCTGGCACTGGCCACCCTTGTCTACATGCACGCAGTCTACCTGCTGACGAGCAGCCATTCGCACACGCCACACGGCTGATTTGCTCTCCCTGTGTCTCGCTCCATCTCTGTCCCCCTCTCCCTCCATCTCTGTCCCCCTCTCCCTCCCTCTCAGTCCCCCTCTCCCTCCCTCTCTGTCCCCCTCTCCCTCCCTCTGTGTCCCCCTCTCCCTCCCTCCGTGTGTCAGCCTCCTCCCTCTGTCCGTCTCCCTCCATCTCTGTCCCCCTCTCCCTCCATCTCTGTCCCCCTCTCCCTCCCTCTCAGTCCCCCACTCCCTCCCTCTGTGTCCCCCTCTCCCTCCCTCCGTGTGTCAGCCTCCTCCCTCTGTCCGTCTCCCTCCATCTCTGTCCCCCTCTCCCTCCATCTCTGTCCCCCTCTCCCTCCCTCTCAGTCCCCCTCTCCCTCCCTCTCTGTCCCCCTCTCCCTCCCTCTGTGTCCCCCTCTCCCTCCCTCCGTGCGTCAGCCTCCTCCCTCTGTCCGTCTCCCTCCATCTCTGTCCCCCTCTCCCTCCATCTCTGTCCCCCTCTCCCTCCCTCTCAGTCCCCCTCTCCCTCCCTCTGTGTCCCCCTCTCCCTCCCTCCGTGTGTCACCCTCTGTCACCTCGGCCCAGCTTCCTGGGCACACACTGTTAGCAGATCTTTGAGTGGCCCTTGGCTTGTTGATGTGAGTTTGTTTCTGATCTCCAGGCACCCATTTGGTGTGATGTGTGTCTGTGCGCTGCTGCTGTGGTGGTGTGTGCTGCCACTCTTTCACAATGTTGGCTGTTCATTAGCTGCCGTCATGTGCAAACCAGTGCCTTCACCCCCATGTGTTGATGCAAGGCGTCCGGCATTTGCTGGCAAGTCATTCCTGTGTTGGGACACACTGTTTGTCTGGCTGTGACCTAGGCCATATGGGCAGAGGGCATTGTTGTCTGCTTTGGAGTCGCACTATGTGATTTTTGGTGCCCAGCCTCCCGCCATCCGGGTTACCGTGTCATGTGTTGTTGTCTTCTGTGGCCTGTGACTTGACATTGTCCACCTGGGTGCATGGGGCATGGTGGCAGCAGTGGCATGTGCCTGCTCATGGGGTGTGGTTGAGTCATGCGATGGCTTGTGGTGGTTGCGTGCCTGTTAGTGATTTTGGTTGTGGTTGCAGTTCCCCCCATGTGAGGTGCGTTGTTTGTGTACTCACCCGGGTCTCGGAGTCCTTCTAATCCTTCGACTGCCTCCACCGGCAGTATGGCCATCACCCTCTCCTCCCAGGGATGGTACTGTACGGGTCTGCGGGAGGGCCCTCCTCCGGTGGCGTTGGCCTGGTCGTGTTCCTCCTGCCTCTTGGCTCTGACCCTCCTCCGCAGATCGTACCACCTGTTCTGGCATTCCTGCTTGGTCCTCCTGGTGTCCGCAACAGCATTCACAGCATCGACGATGGTCTGCCACATGGCTGTTTTGGCTGCCAGGCTGGTGCTTCTGACCAATGTTCCAAAGATCTGTGGCTCGACTCTGAGGATTTGATCAACAAGGACCTCCAACTCTCGGTGACTGAACTTTGGATTCTTGGTAGTGGGCATGGTGAGGGGTGTGGGTGGGGATGGTGTGGGTGTGGGGGGTGTGTGGATGTTGGGGGGGGTGTGGATGGTTGTGTGTGTGTGTGAATGTGATGAGAGGGTGTTTGTGAGGGTGGTCGTGTGAAGGTGTGCAAGTGTAAGGTGTGGTGTAGCTTGTAGTCTGGTTCTGTGGTGTCTGTCAGCAGTGAGTCTGTTGCAAAGGCTCATGGTTTGTGTGTGTGTGCCCTTTTTATTGGTCCATGGGTGGGTGTGGCAGTGTTTGAATTTTGGGTGGGTGTGTTATAAGGAGTGGTGGTGTATTGGGCCTCTGTTTGTTTTTGGCAGTTGCAGGTCAGTGATTGTGTTATTTTAGTGGTTGTTGGCCATGTTTAGTGGCTTTGTGCCTTTCGAATGGTGTATTCTTGTGTTGTTTTGTTTTGTCCTGGTTGTGTACGTGCGTTTTGAGCGTGTGTACGGTGTGTACATGGGCCATTTGGTTGTACGGTGATGTCCTTGTGTGTGGCTTTGTACGACTCGTACATGCGGTTGTGATGTTGGGGCATGGGGTGCGCTCCGTACTTAGGAGGTTGTGTTGGGGGTGCGCCAGGAACTACTGGGGTGTACATAGACGGTGGTACGACACGTACAGGGGTGGGGGGGGTACATGGACGGTGGTACGACACGTACTGGGGTGGGGGGGTACATGGACGGTGGTGTGACACGTACGGGGGTGGGGGTACGACTCGAACGTACAGGGGTGTACATTGACGGTGGTACGACACGTACAGGGGTGGGGGGGTGTACATAGACGGTGGTACGACACGTACAGGGGTGGGGGTACGACTGGAACGTACTGGGGTGTAGGTACACGGGGGTATGACACGTACTGGGGTGGGGGTACGACTGGAAAGTACTGGAGTGTAGGTACACGGGGGTATGACACGTACTGGGGTGGGGGTGGGGCTCGAACATACTGGGGTGTACATAGACGGTGGTACGACACGTACTGGGGTAGGGGTGGGGCTCTAACGTACTGGGGTATAGGTACACGGGGGTATGACACGTACTGGGGTGGGGGTACGACTGGAACGTACTGGGGTGTAGGTACACGGGGGTATGACACGTACTGGGGTGGGGGTGGGGCTCGAACGTACTGGGGTGTACATAGACGGTGGTACGACACGTACTGGGGTGGGGGTGGGGCTCTAACGTACTGGGGTGTAGGTACACGGGGGTACGACACGTACTGGGGTGGGGGTACGACTGGAACGTACTGGGGTGTAGGTACACGGGGGTATGACACGTACTGGGGTGGGGGTGGGGCTCGAACGTACATAGACGGTGGTACGACACGTACAGGGGTGGGGGGGGTACATGGACGGTGGTACGACACGTACTGGGGTGGGGGGGTACATGGACGGTGGTGTGACACGTACGGGGGTGGGGGTACGACTCGAACGTACAGGGGTGTACATTGACGGTGGTACGACACGTACAGGGGTGGGGGGGGTGTACATAGACGGTGGTACGACACGTACAGGGGTGGGGGTACGACTGGAACGTACTGGGGTGTAGGTACACGGGGGTATGACACGTACTGGGGTGGGGGTACGACTGGAACGTACTGGGGTGTAGGTACACGGGGGTATGACACGTACTGGGGTGGGGGTGGGGCTCGAACATACTGGGGTGTACATAGACGGTGGTACGACACGTACTGGGGTAGGGGTGGGGCTCTAACGTACTGGGGTGTAGGTACACGGGGGTATGACACGTACTGGGGTGGGGGTACGACTGGAACGTACTGGGGTGTAGGTACACGGGGGTATGACACATACTGGGGTGGGGGTATGACTGGAACGTACTGGGGTGTAGGTACACGGGGGTATGACACGTACTGGGGTGGGGGTGGGGCTCGAACGTACTGGGTGTACATAGACGGTGGTACGACACGTACTGGGGTGGGGGTGGGGCTCTAACGTACTGGGGTGTAGGTACACGGGGGGTATGACACATACTGGGGTGGGGGTGGGGCTCTAACGTACTGGGGTGTAGGTACACAGTGGTACGACACGTACTGGGGTGGGGGTACGACTGGAACGTACTGGGGTATAGGTACACGGGGGTATGACACGTACTGGGGTGGGGGTACGACTGGAACGTACTGGGGTGTAGGTACACGGGGGTACGACACGTACTGGGGTGGGGGTACGACTGGAACGTACTGGGGTGTAGGTACACGGGGGTATGACACGTACTGGGGTGGGGGTGGGGCTCGAACGTACTGGGGTGTACATAGACGGTGGTACGACACGTACTGGGGTGGGGGTACGACTGGAACGTACTGGGGTGTAGGTACACGGGGGGTATGACACGTACTGGGGTGGGGGTGGGGCTCTAACGTACTGGGGTGTAGGTACACAGTGGTACGACACGTACTGGGGTGGGGGTACGACTGGAACGTACTGGGGTGTAGGTACACGGGGGTATGACACGTACTGGGGTGGGGGTACGACTGGAACGTACTGGGGTGTAGGTACACGGGGGTATGACACGTACTGGGGTGGGGGTGGGGCTCTAACGTACTGGGGTGTAGGTACACGGTGGTACGACACGTACTGGGGTGGGGGTACGACTGGAACGTACTGGGGTGTAGGTACACGGGGGTATGACACGTACTGGGGTGGGGGTACGACTGGAACGTACTGGGGTGTAGGTACACGGGGGTACGACACGTACTGGGGTGGGGGTACGACTGGAACGTACTGGGGTGTAGGTACACGGGGGGTATGACACGTACTGGGGTGGGGGTGGGGCTCTAACGTACTGGGGTGTAGGTACACGGTGGTACGACACGTACTGGGGTGGGGGTACGACTGGAACGTACTGGGGTGTAGGTACACGGGGGTATGACACGTACTGGGGTGGGGGTACGACTGGAACGTACTGGGGTGTAGGTACACGGGGGTACGACACGTACTGGGGTGGGGGTGGGGCTCTAACGTACTGGGGTGTAGGTACACGGGGGGTATGACACGTACTGGGGTGGGGGTGGGGCTCTAACGTACTGGGGTGTAGGTACACGGTGGTACGACACGTACTGGGGTGGGGGTACGACTGGAACGTACTGGGGTGTAGGTACACGGGGGTACGACACGTACTGGGGTGGGGGTACGACTGGAACGTACTGGGGTGTAGGTACACGGGGGTATGACACGTACTGGGGTGGGGGTACGACTGGAACGTACTGGGGTGTAGGTACACGGGGGTATGACACGTACTGGGGTGGGGGTACGACTGGAACGTACTGGGGTGTAGGTACACGGGGGGACGACACGTACTGGGGTGGGGGTACGACTGGAATGTACTGGGGTGTAGGTACACGGGGGTATGACACGTACTGGGGTGGGGGTGGGGCTCGAACGTACTGGGGTGTACATAGACGGTGGTACGACACGTACTGGGGTGGGGGTACGACTGGAACGTACTGGGGTGTAGGTACACGGGGGGTATGACACGTACTGGGGTGGGGGTGGGGCTCTAACGTACTGGGGTGTAGGTACACAGTGGTACGACACGTACTGGGGTGGGGGTACGACTGGAACGTACTGGGGTGTAGGTACACGGGGGTATGACACGTACTGGGGTGGGGGTACGACTGGAACGTACTGGGGTGTAGGTACACGGGGGGTATGACACGTACTGGGGTGGGGGTGGGGCTCTAACGTACTGGGGTGTAGGTACACGGTGGTACGACACGTACTGGGGTGGGGGTACGACTGGAACGTACTGGGGTGTAGGTACACGGGGGTATGACACGTACTGGGGTGGGGGTACGACTGGAACGTACTGGGGTGTAGGTACACGGGGGTACGACACGTACTGGGGTGGGGGTACGACTGGAACGTACTGGGGTGTAGGTACACGGGGGGTATGACACGTACTGGGGTGGGGGTGGGGCTCTAACGTACTGGGGTGTAGGTACACGGTGGTACGACACGTACTGGGGTGGGGGTACGACTGGAACGTACTGGGGTGTAGGTACACGGGGGTATGACACGTACTGGGGTGGGGGTACGACTGGAACGTACTGGGGTGTAGGTACACGGGGGTACGACACGTACTGGGGTGGGGGTGGGGCTCTAACGTACTGGGGTGTAGGTACACGGGGGGTATGACACGTACTGGGGTGGGGGTGGGGCTCTAACGTACTGGGGTGTAGGTACACGGTGGTACGACACGTACTGGGGTGGGGGTACGACTGGAACGTACTGGGGTGTAGGTACACGGGGGTACGACACGTACTGGGGTGGGGGTACGACTGGAACGTACTGGGGTGTAGGTACACGGGGGTATGACACGTACTGGGGTGGGGGTACGACTGGAACGTACTGGGGTGTAGGTACACGGGGGTATGACACGTACTGGGGTGGGGGTACGACTGGAACGTACTGGGGTGTAGGTACACGGGGGTATGACACGTACTGGGGTGGGGGTGGGGCTCGAACGTACTGGGGTGTAGGTACACGGGGGTATGACACGTACTGGGGTGGGGGTGGGGCTCGAACGTACTGGGGTGTACATGGACGGTGGTACGACACGTACTGGGGTGGGGGTACGACTGGAACGTACTGGGGTGTAGGTACACGGGGGGTATGACACGTACTGGGGTGGGGGGAGTGTTGGGCGCGTATGCGGGCACATGTCTCCATGGTTGCTATTGGAGTTCGGTGCGGACGGTGTTTTTTCCATACGGTTGTACGCTCGGATGCACGGGATGGATCGTGATTCCTCGGTCGGACTTGGCTTTTCACGTTTGTAAGGTAAATCGTCCGAGGACGTGTCGGACACATTTTCCGACCCGAGGACGTGTGGGGAATGATTCCCAGTGCGGTTCGTATGGACTTTTTACCATGCGATTCGTGATTGCCAGTTCGTACGGCACTTGTACGATTCGTACGGTAAAAAGACCCGATACGAGTCGTACGGGGACATTTTTTACCGGATCGTGATCGGCACCCTAGGGTGGACTTTTGCAGATGTCTCCATAGACTCTGGTTAAAATGATAATAGCAACCTTGGATTGCTGTGTGTGGAACATTTTTTAGTATTGAATTGATCATGGCTAATTCGAAACCAATAATTATTTTTTGTGGGAAATAATTATTGGTTTCTTCTTTAATTTTGGTTAACATTTCTATGTATGTTGTTTGCTGTTTATTTGGTAAGAGGGCATAGATGAATGGAATGTTAGAATGTTGGTACAATCCATGCACTGTGTACAGCTGGTAGAATGGTTTTGGACAAACTTTAAAAGTTCCATCCATCATCCAAGTGTGACATTGTTGTAATTTCACTAAATTATTTGCAGTAACAAACATAATTATTCTTTTATCAGGAGATTTGTTAAAAAAATAAATGGTTCATTACTGTGAGTTATGCTTAATTCTGGGGGAATGATTACTGTATCAAATGTTTTAGGGGTAGGTAGAGTTTTGGTAGTTTTTTTTTTTGTCTAGCAATAGTTCTTTTTAAACAATCAATTGAGGGTAATTGTGCTGATGCATGGTGTGGTATTTTTAATAATTGTTCTTTGAGTATTTGGGTGGTGGGTTTATCAGTGCTAGTACTTGCTTCTTTAATGTTTTCAAGAGCATTTCTAACTTCTATCTCTGTTATATTGGGGGGGGTGATTATGTTCTTTTACAGAAAGAACAGTGGTTTCTTTTGTAATAGCTCTCCCATAGCATTTGTTTGAGTAGTATTTGCTACATTTCCAAAACATTTTCAGACCACTTTGTTTTTCCTGTGTATATACATAACCCATATAACATAACAACATTTTTTTTTTGAGACGTTATAAATTCTGCACCTTCAGTCATGTTGTTCTGTATTATGCTAGGGGAGATGAAAAAATATTTTGTAAATATAAACAATCTTATAGCTATTGTAAATATATGTAATTTTTAGTGAATATACTTACAATGTTTAATTTGATGTGTTGAAAGATGTTAATTAGCTGATTTCAAGCTTTCAGTTTAATCTTGGAGATAGATTTTCTGTTGGTAAGAGAGAAAAATTAGTTAATAGTTGGATACATTTTTTGGAATGTGATACTGTTTTAAGGGGAAAGTAACATTCTGGCTGCGTATTTTAGGCTGTTTAATGATTGAGGTTTATATACTTACTTATTTATTTGGTCCAGTAGGTGATTGCGTAGAAGGTAGTTTTGGATGGTTTAGTGGTTTTCTGTAGAGGAGAGAAATAAGTAATAAATATGTTTTAGAATTAGTTTTTTTAATTAATACTTGTAGGTGGGTAGGAACAATTTAAGATTCCCCAAAGCTACTAAAGTTTCCCTCCAATCCTGCTCCCCCATTGTTTTTGGGGGCCCCATTTAAGTGTATCGATGCCTCATACCACTGAAACTACCTTTGTATGTCTTCCCCCTTCTTGAATTCCTTGCCTACACTCTTGGGGATGTGCACAATTATATCTGCCTGCAATGAGTAATTGCTGCCATCATCTGTGCTGGACCTACCGCTTAGCGCCAGCTCCTTAATACTAACCGTGAGCGGCAAACTCCGCTCCGTCCACGGAGTTTGTGGGGTTTTGATAACTAGGCACTCCGCTTTCAGTGCGGAGTTCGTAAAAAAACTCAGACTCCGCCGCATGGCAGAGTTTACCTGGTGCCACCCCCGGTAAATTTCACAGCCTGTTTCTGTGGCAATAGACTAGGCATGAATAGGGGGATGCCTACTGCCTGCCAAAGAAACAAAAGAGGAGTAAGGGGCTCCACACTCCTTTACCAATCTCCATCCTCGCCTGTAAGATGTGACGTCAGTGAAGGCAAGCATAACATGACTCTGCACATGACTGGTACGGCCCAAAGAAGCCTCTCTCCCCTTTCGTACCTCAGTGGTTCTGCCCGCTCTGACTGGGAGCGTGCGCTCTACCTTTAAAGAGAGGCATAACAGGAATCCAGGTGCTGGTTCTGGGGATAACAGAACACCTCTGCTTCCTACCACATCACGGGCCAGCTGCAAGTCGATCAGAAGCATGCTCTCGGTGATCCTGCAGCAGAGCGAAGAGAGAATATCGGACCACAATCCTGGGAGTGGTGGACCTGCACAGCCTTAGTGTGGCAACTCTGTTATTGAGATCTGGAGGAAGCGTGCGCAGCACAGAGCACCAGGACCCTTCCACACAGCAGCCCGCCAGGACCACTGAGGTAAGCGGCTGGGTGGGCTTGGTGGGCTGGTTGTCAGAGCTGTGAGATGTGCGGAGGGAGGCCACAGACAACCATGCAGTGTGACCTGCTGGGAGCCCGGGTATCCCATAATGATTTCTGCCATGTTGCTCTTAGTCTTTCCCCAATTTCCTACGCTAGCGTGAGCAGGCATTCCTTCAGTGACAAGGCATGAAATGGTGAAAGGGTGCCAGGGCAAACGGAGGTCACTGGTCTGTAGTTGTTACAAATTGATTGTTTATCGCTTGTGCCCTTGGTGACCCAATAATATTACTAACATGACTGATGTCATAACATCAAAATCAATGGCAAAGTTTTTAAGTAACTGTTTAACCATAAAGCTCCCATTCCTATCGTACTGCACAAGTCTGTGTTATCTTGGTCCTTGGATTAATTAAATGAATACTCTGCCCGCTTGCAGAACTCCGCGTAGCGCGGAAGAGTTTTTTTGCCACTTCGCGGAGTTCCGTGTAGTACTGCTACGCAAACTCGGCCAACGCTTACTTAATACCACCCTCATGATCGAAGATCATCTTCCTTTCCTCCATGGTTATTCTTTTGTCTTCCCTCTTATTCTCCAGCCAGAGTTTTTCTCGTTCAAACTTCCTTGCCTCCTGCCTGTCCTCCAGCTCCTCTGGGAACAAGTCACTGCTGCTTGGCCTGGAGTGTTCCCCCCTCCCAAAACCACATCCATCCTAGGAATAGGCTCCTCCGCCTTCACACTGACATCTCCAAACTGTCCACTGGCATGTCTGGCTGCTACCCAGGCCCTCAGCCCCTTTTGTAGCTCCTCTTTCCTGGTGAGGCCCCTGACTTGGACTTTGAGGTTCTTGCAGATAGCCTTCAACTTCTTCACATTGTAGGTTTCTAACCTTTCCTCCTCAAAGGCCACTTCCAAGGATGCAATCAATGATGCTCTTGATTTTGCAGGATACAGTGGAAAGTTCAAAAACAATGGGATCACAAAAATATACTAAACAAAAACAGTATGTGGTACGTAATGGTCTGTGATATGGTAATAGTGTACACCAATCAACGTATGTCACGTGCAAACACCAGTCCTATCCTTAACACAGACAACCAATGTTATAAATGAGGTCTCTAGTTTATTTATCGTATTTTTTTTTGTTGACAGTTTTGTATAGTGCGGATGTGACCCTCGAGGGTGTCAGAGCACTTTACATGGAGATAACACGATTAGCACTTGGTCTGATCAACATGCAAACATATGCGTGAGAGACAAACAAATCAATGATTAAGAATAGGCTAACTGTGGTTGGAGTATAATAAAGCCAGTACTAGGCAGGATAGTCTACATAAGAATTTGGGATCTGAATCTATTCAATGACATCGATATGTTGACTTAGGGTAAGAACTTAGTCAGTAGATATGATTTGGCTTCTCTTTTGAAGGCGAAGGTCCGACGGTAAAGAGTTCCAAATCTTGGGAGCGACAGTCGAGAATGCTCTAGCCCCAGTTTTCTTTTTGTGGGTTCGTTGGGGTTTCAGCAACAAGGTGAGGGGGCTTCATGAAGATCTGCTGCCCCCTGATTTTTCTAGCTTTTGGGCCAGGTAACTGGGGGTGTTGAAGTGTAATGCTTTGTGCGTCATGCAGGCAATTTTCAGTTGGATTCTTTCTTCATATGGTAGCAAATTTAAGGTTTTTAGGGCTGGTGAGATGTGTGCATTTCTTTTAGTTCCGCTGACAAGTTTTGCTGCTGCATTGAGAGAGGCTCTTAGTGGTGCTAGTTTGTATTTAGGTAGGCCACATAGTGTGGCACTACCGTAATCCAATCTGGGTAATACTAGGACTTGGACCGCTAGTTTTAGATCTTCATGAGGCAGGTATGGTTTCAGTTTCCGCAGAATGCTCAGTTGGTAGTTTGCTCCTTTGGTGGCAGCACTAATGTGACCCTGCATATTTAGGTGTTTGTCTAATGTAATACCTAAGGATGTGGCAGAGTCTATGATGTGGGGCAAGCATTTGAGGGTTGGAAGATGATTCAGCCATAGATCAATCTTGATGTTATTTGGTGGAGAGATGAGTAGACATTCCGTTTTATCAGCGTTGAGTTTGAGGTGATAACCGTGAGTCAGAGGTGTGTATTTTGTAGGATGGATTTGAGGGATATAATTTTGAGAAAAAGAGGTATACCTCTGAAAATAAGAATACTTATCCTAAATCAGGGAGAAAGTAACATTTGAGAAAAAACATTTAGGAAACAGAATATTAAGTGGACCATTTAAATATCTGCAACAATATATATAACAAATATTTTTATTATTTATTTAGCAATATAAATATTCTCATTTTTTTCCAATATTTGGTGCTGAAAAATCAACATTTATATTTCATTATTTATATGCAACTTAAAATACAGTACATCGCATTTCATGCCATAGGTATGGTTCTATTTTGACCTAATCCTATTCACCACTTTCCTCCACATTCAAGCACTATAGATCAATAAATATCTACAAGTATCTAATTATATATAACATGTGCTCAATTACAGAATAAAGCACTACTTATCCATTTAATACATAGATGTCAACGATGACTAGAATTGTACATGATTTACATCTTCACCTAACGTGGGATTTGTTAACAAAGTGCTAAGGATAGGTTTTCACCAATGGACATATGGGTGCCGATCACGATCCTGTAAAAACCGGGTACGAACCGTCGGACGGAGCATATTCTCCGTCCGACGCGTACCCGGTCGTAACAATATACAAACATGGAATTACGATTCGCACGGACACTCAATTTCCGTACGAATCGTACAAAACCCCGACCGACGAAAAGAAACATACAAATGCGATCCGGGAAAGCGCCGACGTGACGTCGGGACGCACGCAGCCTGCCATTCACGAACCAGGAATTACGATTCGCACCGACGTCATCCCGCACGGACAATATTTTCCGGCTGCCAAAAACTGCCGGGAAATCAGTACGACGCAAACAAGGAGTACCTGTACGCGACGGACAGACATGGACCCGAACCTACGTGTCATCCCGGCCCTCATTGCAGTCGACCTCCTCTACAGGTTACGACGCAGACGCCGCAGAAGGTCAGAACAACAAAGGGAGGGGGGAAAGGGGGGGGGGCAAGGCCAGGCGCAGGCCACAAAACCCCCACCCAAGTCACACAGCACACATGCCCTGGACATACCTGACCCCCAGGCCCTGGTCACTACGAGGGGGTGGGGGCGTGTCCAGCAAAGCCAGCGTCCGCCACAACGGAAGGGCTTGACGACGCGAACCGGCAACACAACAATACAGGTACGTCCCGTACCCACGCCTTAAGACCGTGGGTACGAGTCGTACCACGCCCACACCTACGTCACCCCAACAATGGCGGGACCCACGTGGCAAAGGCCTGGGTACGGCCCGCACAAGCATTCCACAGCTTGGGTACGGATATGTACGGACCGTACCCCCACCCGCGTATGCATGGAGCGTACCCACCACCCCAACCGTGTATGTACGACACGTACCCTCACCCGCGTACGTATGGAGCGTACCCCCCACCCCAACAGTGTAAGTACGACCCGTACCCCACCCGCGTACGTATGGAGCATACCCCCACCCCAACCGTGTATGTACGTACCGTACCCCCACCCCAACCGTGTATGTACGACCCGTACCCCCACCTCGTATGCATGGAGCGTACCCCAACCCCAACAGTGTAAGTACGACCCGTACCCCACCCGCGGACGTATGGAGCGTACTCCCACCCCAATAGTGTAAGTACGACCCGTACCCCCACCCACGTATGCATGGAGCGTACCCCCACCCCAACCGTGTATGTACGACACGTACCCCCACCTCGTATGCATGGAGCGTACCCCAACCCCAACAGTGTAAGTACGACCCGTACCCCACTTGCGTACGTATGGAGCGTACTCCCACCCCAACAGTGTAAGTACGACCCATACCCCACCCGCGGACGTATGGAGCGTACTCCCACCCCAACAGTGTAAGTACGACCCGTACCCCTACCCGCGTATGCATGGAGCGTACCCCCACCCCAACCGTGTATGTACGACACGTACCCCCACCTCGTATGCATGGAGTGTACCCCAACCCCAACAGTGTAAGTACGACCCGTACCCCACCCGCGTACGTATGGAGCATACTCCACCCAAACAGTGTAAGTACGACCCGTACCCCACCCGCGGACGTATGGAGCGTACTCCCACCCCAACAGTGTAAATACAACCCGTACCCTCACCCGCGGACGTATGGAGCGTACCCCCACCCCAACAGTGTAAGTACGACCCGTACCCTCACCCACAGATGTATGGAGCGTACGCCCACCCCAACAGTGTAAGTACGACCCGTACCCTCACCCGCGGACGTATGGAGCGTACCCCCACCCCAACCGTGTATGTACGACACGTACCCTCACCCGCATACGTATACGTCCCACCCCAACAGTGTAAGTACGACCCGTACCCTCACCCGCGTACGTATGGAGCATACTCCCACCCCAACAGTGTAAGTACGACCCGTACCCCCATGGAGCGAACCCACACACGTGTATGTTCTAAGCGTACATATTGTTAAATAGGAGGGGTGTGTGCAGAGTCGTCCCAGCAGTGCCCAGACACAGGAGGGGTGTGTGCAGAGTCCTCCCAGCAGTGCCCAGACACAGGAGGGGTGTGTGCAGAGGCCTCCCAGCAGTGCCCAGACACAGGAGGGGTGGGTGCCTAACACTCCCAGCAGTGCCCAGACACAGGAGGGGTGTGTGCAGAGTCCTCCCAGCAGTGCCCAGACACAGGAGGGGTGTGTGCAGAGTCCTCCCAGCAGTGCCCAGACACAGGAGGGGTGGTTGCAGAGTCCTCCCAGCAGTGCCCAGAGACAGGAGGGGTGTGTGCAGAGTCCTCCCAGCAGTGCCCAGAGACAGGAGGGGTGTGTGCAGAGTCCTCCCAGCAGTGCCCATACACAGGAGCGGTGTGTGCAGAGTCCTCCCAGCAGTGCCCAGACACAGGAGGGGTGTGTGCAGAGTCCTCCCAGCAGTGCCCAGACACAGGAGGGGTGGGTGCAGAGTCCTCCCAGCAGTGCCCAGACACAGGAGGGGTGTGTGCCTATCACTCCCAGCAGTGCCCAGACACAGGAGGGGTGGGTGCCTAACACTCCCAGCAGTGCCCAGAGACAGGAGGGGTGTGTGCAGAGTCCTCCCAGCAGTGCCCAGAGACAGGAGGGGTGTGTGCAGAGTCCTCCCAGCAGTGCCCAGACACAGGAGGGGTGGGTGCAGAGTCCTCCCAGCAGTGCCCAGACACAGGAGGGGTGGGTGCCTATCACTCCCAGCAGTGCCCAGACACAGGAGGGGTGGGTGCCTAACACTCCCAGCAGTGCCCAGAGACACGAGGGGTGTGTGCAGAGTCCTCCCAGCAGTGCCCAGAGACAGGAGGGGTGTGTACAGAGTCCTCCCAGCAGTGCCCAGACACAGGAGGGGTGGGTGCAGAGTCCTCCCAGCAGTGCCCAGAGACAGGAGGGGTGTGTGCAGAGTCCTCCCAGCAGTGCCCAGACACAGGAGGGGTGTGTGCAGAGTCCTCCCAGCAGTGCCCAGACACAGGAGGGGTGTGTGCAGAGTCCTCCCAGCAGTGCCCAGACACAGGAGGGGTGTGTACAGAGTCCTCCCAGCAGTGCCCAGACACAGGAGGGGTGTGTGCAGAGTCCTCCCAGCAGTGCCCAGACACAGGAGGGGTGTGTGCAGAGTCCTCCCAGCAGTGCCCAGACACAGGAGGGGTGGGTGCAGAGTCCTCCCAGCAGTGCCCAGACACAGGAGGGGTGTGTGCCTATCACTCCCAGCAGTGCCCAGACACAGGAGGGGTGGGTGCCTAACACTCCCAGCAGTGCCCAGAGACAGGAGGGGTGTGTGCAGAGTCCTCCCAGCAGTGCCCAGAGACAGGAGGGGTGTGTGCAGAGTCCTCCCAGCAGTGCCCAGACACAGGAGGGGTGGGTGCAGAGTCCTCCCAGCAGTGCCCAGACACAGGAGGGGTGGGTGCCTATCACTCCCAGCAGTGCCCAGACACAGGAGGGGTAGGTGCCTAACACTCCCAGCAGTGCCCAGAGACACGAGGGGTGTGTGCAGAGTCCTCCCAGCAGTGCCCAGAGACAGGAGGGGTGTGTGCAGAGTCCTCCCAGCAGTGCCCAGACACAGGAGAGGTGGGTGCAGAGTCCTCCCAGCAGTGCCCAGACACAGGAGGGGTGTGTGCCTATCACTCCCAGCAGTGCCCAGACACAGGAGGGGTGTGTGCAGAGTCCTCCCAGCAGTGCCCAGACACAGGAGGGGTGGGTGCAGAGTCCTCCCAGCAGTGCCCAGACACAGGAGGGGTGGGTGCAGAGGCCCCCAGCAGTGCCCATGGAAAGAAAAAGGGTGGAGTACCCACAGATCCAATGGCCACAATTGTCAGTCAGGTGCACAAAGACCCTGCAGTACATGTACCACATGTGTGCGAGGCTGGGAGTATACGCATGCATAGCGCAGAAAAGAAAACATGTCCACATGAAGTCATGTCAATAGTCCACATACACAAGTACAATGACTACCAAGGATGCCACGAATGATGCAGGTGGAGACATTGCTCAGCATGCATGTGCAAAGTAGAAGGAGTCCGTCACACACCCAGCTAATGTACACACAGCTCAGCGCTAAATATTGGGAACACCCTGCAGGGAAGATGTCAGGGTACACAGAGGAAGGAATACACCTTTGGACAATTTCACCATGCAGCAACTGCTTACATGAACAGAGAAACCTAGCTAACACCGTGTGATGGCACACAGATCCCAGGGTCCCCCCTATGACCAGCACACTACTACATTTCCCACACACCCAACACATGAACACCACCCAAAACCATGTAGCAGCCCCACCAACAGCAATACCAGCAAAGCAGTAGGGTTCCAAGTGGAAAAAAATAAATTGCTTTATTCAGCATGAACCAAAAAATCTAGTTTGTAGGAAGTTCAATATTTACAAAGCCCATAGGGCAGTCCAGAAGTCACAGCTGGATGGGGACACAGTGGGATGTGTGTCCCCTAGCTTGCCTGCACAGTTAGATTCCGTCGTCTTCCACAGGGGTGAGGGCATCATGTGGGGGGAAGAACCAGGCACCGCAGGGACAGGAGGGCGAAGGGTAGGCGTCGTGGGTGCAGGGATGGAGAACTCCACCACAGGGGGTGGGGCAGGGCCAAAGGCGGAGGCCAGGATCTCGCTGCACACCTTAGCAAGGTCCTCCAGGGAATCCCCTGCACCCGAAGGAACCACAGGCCCCAAGGAGGGGGGGGGGGTCAGAGGGATGGGTCGCAGCGCCACTGGGGGAGGGTGTAGACAGGGGGGGGTCTCAACCACCCTGACCGGAGACTCCCTTGACCGCTGGCGGGGTGGTGTCACTGTGGGGCTCAGGGACAGAGCCGCCATGAAGGAGTCTTTGTGTGATATGTGGCCAGGAGAGCTGAGGGGAGGGGATTTGGAGGGAGTGGATTTGGTGGAATGTGGACTCCCACTCTGGCTGCGTGTCTTACGTTTGCCCCCGACCCAGTGGGTGTGCCTACTTCACCCTGTGTGTGCGTGCCAGGAGGTGTGCGGGTGACCTTCCCTGCTGGTGTGATGCCTGTGTCCGTCGTGGTGGGTGCATGCTGACGTCTGGGTGTACGTGGGACAGGCATGGGAGTGGGAGGTGTGGATGGGGCAGGGGTAGGGGGTTGGACGTAGCGCTGCAGGAGACCCACTGCTGCAGTCAGTGTCGAGTCTATCGACCTCAGCAAGCTGCGTTGGTCAGCCTGCGATGAGTGAATGCCCTCCAAGTATGCCTCCATGTTGTTGAGGACCTGGCTGTGGCCATGGAGGACATTAAGGATCACAGCCTGACCAATCTGCAACTGCCGCTGGATGTCCACAGACTCGGCATTGGCGGCAGCAGTGGAGACAGGGGCAGGGGGTGCGGTGCCTGGCAGGAAGGAGACATGTGGTGACCGGGCACGCTGGGAAGGGACACGAGCAAGTGGGAGGCGGCTGATGGCTATGGAGGGGGCGGGGTGCGATGTTGTGCCGCTGTGAGCTGGTGGTGCAGCCTCCGCCCACTCGGAGAGATCATCCTCAGACCTGTCGGCTTCATATTCGGTGGTGCCAGTGGACAGGTCCTCGGCCTCACTCTCCTCCGCCTCTGTACCACTCAATGTGCCAGCCACGATGTCAACGCTGGCACTGGTGCTCGGTCCCTCCGCTCCGTCTGTGCTCATGTCTCCCTCCGTGTCCCCCGACGATGCTGTGGGCAAGGTGAAGAGACAGCAATTAATCACACACCTGTATACATATGTAACATGAGTCCAATCTACATAGGTTACAGTGCACAGCCTGAAAAGAAAGATCAGTAACATCTAAAAAACAAGGTACAGATGTAGGGCATGCAACACACGGTTGGTTGACCCACCATGCCAATGAAAATCCATGGAGAGCATGACACAATAGCAAATGACATGAAATGGAGTTTGACATAGGAGCCAGGCCCTGGGGAAAATCCAGCACTGCATCTGCACCACACAGCGTTGCCGACAATAGGGATGAGGAGGGACCAAATCCATGAGCTTGAGGCACATGCTGCATAGGTAATACTGAAAACATGCCCACCATGACTGGCTCACTGCACCTTGAGTGTATGTCCAGCCAAACATCACACACTGGCCAGAACTAGCAAGGAGATTTCAGGTTTTGACATGTAGGCTTGCCCCGCACCAACCACCCCCTACATGAGACAATTTGTTGAGACACAGGTGGCACTTACATCTCTTAGTCTGGGTGAAATACACAGGGGCTGCATAAATGCAAGATTGGACGCCAAATACACGAGGTGCGCCTGTCCAAACAATCATATACAAATGGCCAGCATCAGATGATTGTAACAAGACACACAGGCACTGGCCACTGTGACTATGAACAAGGAAAATCTGGTCAGGCTGTACAGTGGACACTTGTACTACATTTCACGTCAAGATACATGGTGCCAGGGGACAATGGCACAGAGCACAACCTATGCTGTAGACACTGAGAGTGTCCACGTTTTGTGATGACACACATGACACCTAGGAAAATATGCCCCAGGGGACAGTAGTGGCCACACAGCTCCATGGTCCTGAATGGGAATGACTGCAACACACGCCACCATCCCTGCACCATGCGTATCGCACACTCATGCACATCATGTCACAGGCCATAACATAGGACATGCGCACTGTAAGGCATGACACTTGTGAGACTAACTCCCATGTATGTACTCTGCATCAGTGCCAACTGACATGGAACCCACATGTACTGAACTGGACAGGGCACAGGCAAGGTCCCAAAACCTGTTACACACCACCCCCACACATGATGCTACAGGCATAGTTCACGTGGAGAAAGCGCAAGCCTAGATAACCTTGTGAAGGAGTGACTGCACACAGACCAGGGAACACATTGCAAGGAGGGGAAGGGAGGCAGGAGAGCACAGCTATACAGTGGGTAACTGGATCTGCACAGCACCTTTAAACCCTGGCAGTGTATCCATGCAACTGTGCACTTACAAATGCTGGTGAAACACAACAAGCACACATGTACCTACCCCCTTCCTGCTGCTGCATCTCCTGTAAGCGCCTTTCCAAGTCTGGAAAGACCACCGGCAGCACACGCTTGTGGATGTGGCTCAGTCGGCAGCGCCCGCAGTTCTTATGGCTCTCAGGTGAGTCCCCCAGCAGGACCCGTGCGATCCTCCGTGTCCAGCACCGGATATCCTGCCAGCGTTTCCTCACCTGGGACAGGCGCCGCTTCCGACCATCCGCACTCCTCACGGCGCTGACGGCGGTCAGCCATATCTGCTCCTTGGCAGAGGCGCCTACCTGTGCGGATGAACAAGTGACACTACATCAATACACCTGGCACATGTCACAGAGACACATATTAGAACACATTTGCTGTTTACAACAAGGCATAGTATGCATCCAACGCATTGCACCTTTGTCATAGGGACATGATCCTCTGGGGAAGGGCAAAAGCAGTACGTGCCATTGAAAGGACACAGGTGGAATGAGGGCAACTACACAATCAATGATCCAGGCTCACACTGTGCATCACAAGCTACACCAGGATAATGTGCAGCACCTCTAAGCAGTCACATGCCACAGGCCACTGACGCTACCGCAGCAGAGTACACAGACACACACAGGCATAGGACATTCACCTGCCATTGCCAAATGCAGCGACCACCCTCACTCTGCACATGTGCCACTAGACGGGGGGGCTCACAGGTGTGGGGCTGGCTCTAAATGTCAGACACACAGCACTGCTCCCTGCTCACATCACATGGGCAGGATATATCCATCCCTCATGCAGCCTGGGTGCCACACTCCACATATGCACCCACCCACATGACAGGGGACTTACACACACATCGATGTCCAGGGTACGAACACATCATGTGGACACTCTCAGCACAGGTACACAGAACTAACACACATCTGTGGGTACAGTCACCTGTCACACTGGGCTGACCACATAATCACATGAGGACTGTAGAGGCTACATTCCCAGGAGGACAAGACAGGCAGAATGTGGCATGCACCATGCAGTGATTGTCACAGTAAACACAATGCAAGTGAGGACGGCAGACATGCACCACAGCATGCTCTGGCTGGGAGACATCAGGCATTCCCCCCCCGGGACGCCCCCTACAGTACATAGCATGTGTGAGACACCTGGACACAATGCCAGAAGTCACAGTCACAAAAAAGGGACACAGTCTGTGCTAGTAGACTCTGCACTCACCTGATACCCTGATCGCCCATACAGCATGGGGTACTGTGGGAGGATCACATCTAGCAAAGCCATGTTCTCCTCCAGGGTGAAGGGCTGTGACCTCTCCACAGACCTTGACATGGTTCCAGGGAATCAGTAGCAGCAGCTGGGTCGTGGAATCCAGAGATGTGCAGGCAAGTGCTCCCTCATGGGACCTGGCTGCCTTATATCTGCCTTGCTGGCCTGTTTCATGCACAGGAGTACAGAGTGATTGGTCACTCACATTTGCATCCTATGTTTCCTCCAATCCCTTCAAACCTAGCACAGTCAGTGGGTTCTTATTGTGTTTTTTTCTTCAGCATGATGTCAACCCCACAAACACATTGCAACAAAGTAGATTCATTCCAACTGACTTCTGCTGTGCACCTTCCAGAACAAATTCAAACTTTAAACTTGGTCTCCATGACAACCAGCATGCATGTAGGCCTTAATACTTGTCCCTCATGTGTCCCCTATGTAATTTTGAGCTTCACACACAGGTACGGTGCGTTCCAGGGCCCTAGGGCACCCCAAATGCATAGCAACGGCCCGTACAGGCGTGTGTACGGGCCGTACCACTATGAGTACGCATACGCAAGAACACCCATAGTGGTACGGACCGTACACGCGTGCGTACGTTCACTATCACTATGGGTGTCCTCGCGTATGCGTACTCGTAGTGGTACGGCCCGTACACACGCCTGTACGTTCACTATCACTATGGGTGTCCTGCGTATGCGTACTCGTAGTGGTACGGCCCGTACACACGCCTGTACGTTCACTATCACTATGGGTGTCCTCGCGTATGCGTACTCGTAGTGGTACGGCCCGTACACACGCCTGTACGTTCACTATCACTATGGGTGTCCTCGCGTATGCGTACTCGTAGTGGTACGGCCCGTACACACGCCTGTACGTTCACTATCACTATGGGTGTCCTCGCGTATGCGTACTCGTAGTGGTACGGCCCGTACACACGCCTGTACGTTCACTATCACTATGGGTGTCCTCACGTATGCGTACTCGTAGTGGTACGGCCCGTACACACGCCTGTACGTTCACTATCACTACGAGTACGCATACGCGAGGACACCCATAGTGATAGTGAACGTACAGGCGTGTGTACGGGCCGTACCACTACGAGTACGCATACGCGAGGACACCCATAGTGATAGTGAACGTACAGGCGTGTGTACGGGCCGTACCACTACGAGTACGCATACGCGAGGACACCCATAGTGATAGTGAACGTACGCACGCCTGTACGGTCCGTACCACTATGGGTGTGCTCGCGTATGCATACCCATAGTGATACGGACCGTACACGCGCGCGTACGCTCGCTATCACTATGGGTACGCATACGGCAGCACTCCCATAGTAATAGGGAATGTACACAGGCCCTCAGAGCGAATGTACGGTGCCTTTCACACATCACAGTGGTGACAGGCAGCACACAGGAAGGAATAGATCTGACATACTTGTCCATGGATGGACATCAAGGCATTGTCTGGGCAGTACTACATGTGTGGGGCACAGGTGTGAAAGGCTGTGATGTGGCAACTCACTCCTGAGTCGAGAAGGCACCAGATGTATGATGAGATGTGTACAGATGTTATGTGTGATGGTGCAATGTGTGCCAGGCATGCCCTTGACTCCTTTGACATGTGTGCATGTCGTACTGCACACTTGGGATGAGCGTCACTGGCATGGCATGGACACCAACACACGGAAGTGTCCCCTGAGGCCAGGTACAGGGGTTACCACACCAGACATGTGACTACCCATGGTGCACGATGTGACTATGTCATGTATGTGTGGGGTGTTCCCTTTAGCTTGATGTTGGTGCTCCCTCAAAAGCTGTAGCTGTTGCAGCAACCAACATGTGTCTGTGTGTAGATGGACATGGCACACTGTTACGCACAGCAGGCCACATGTGGTATCGGATGTGAGGTGCATATGTATGCATGGGACACGGAGTAGCGTAACAAGGACATGTCTGCATCCTCTCTATGAATGTGCGTGAGTCATTACATGTACACCTTATTGGCAAGGTGTGTGGGCTGTCCTAGTGTAATGTCATGTGACCTGTGGCTCTAGTGTTCCGCTACCAGTCTCTGAAATCGACATCCTACTTCTGCTGATGTGTGGATGTATGTCACTCCTGTCTTGCGTCTGGCTGTTCACTTACACTGGGACACAGCTAATCCCATGCCATGGCATGTGGAGGTTCACAATCTCCGTGCGTAGCTGGGTCTTGGTAGGAGTGTCACCTGGCAGCCATACGTATCCAGGGCATGTGGCACATACCTGACTCCGTATGTAGCATATGTGTATAGACAGATTAACATGTGCTCAGTACAAATAAATTGTTGTTGTGGTGCACTCACTCTTCCTTGTCACTTCCAAATTACTGCAGAGCGCCGCCTCTTCCCCGACCAATTCCGGACTTGGCTGCCATGCGGGAGAATGACTGTATCCGGTGCTACCGCTTCCCCCAACCGTTGATTCTGGAGTTGACGGCGAGACTGGCACCACACCTGCAACCGCTGCACAGGTATCCTACGGCACTGACACCCAAGCTGAAGGTAATGGCAGCCCTACATTTTCTAGCCACGGTTACCTTTCAAAATACCATAGCTCATGTTGGTGGCATGTCCCAGAGCATGTTCTGCCGTGTGCTGCATGATTTCTTAGAGGCCATGTTGATTCACCTGGATGACTTCATCCATTTCCCAACCCCAGAAATGTTGACTGGGGTCAAGGGTGGATTCTATGCCCTGGGAGGGATGCCCCATGTCATTGGGTCCATAGATGGGATACATGTGGCTTTGGTACCACCACAGGCACAGGAGGTAGCATACAGGAATCGCAAACACTACCACTCCATCAATGCCCTTGTGGTGTGTCTGTCCAACATGGTGATTTCACATGTCTGTGCTCGTTTTCCAGGATCAGCACACGATGCCTACATCATGAGGCGTAGCAGGGTGCCTGAAATGATGACGCAGCTGCGCAACGAACGAGCATGTGTTGTTGGTGGGTACAGTCTGTCTGTCCTGTATTTTGCGTAGACTTCCTGCATGACCGCTTCTCCTGTCCTACTTATGTCCATGTGCTTTCCATGTAGGGGACGCTGGCTATCCCAACATGCCATGGCTGATCACACCTCTCCGCAACCCCATCACGCCGGCCCAGCTCCGCTACAACACCGCCCATGGCCGGACAAGGCGAGTGATAGAGAGGACGTTTGGCCTCCTGAAGAGCCGATTCCGATGCCTCCACAAGACCGGCGGCGCCCTCCCATATGCCCCGGCGAAGGTCTGCAAAATCTTCATGGTCTGCTGCATGCTGCACAACATGGCAGTTGAGAAAGCTGTGCCACTCATCCTGGATCAAGATGACCAGGACCATCCACCCGTGGAGGACGAAGGGCTTGGCAATGGGGCTAGTGATGTGGAGGATGTGGAGCCGCAAGAGGACATGTGGACTCGGCTCATACGCAACTTCTTTGCTTAGTGGTGAGTACCAGTGTCTGAGTGTGCACGCATTGGTCCCCGTGTGGCATGTGTTGCGAAGTGTGTCTCCATCTGCATGTATGGCACGTGAGTCAGAGGTGTGTGTGGATGTGTCACTGGAGTGATGGTGCCAGTGATGAGTGTATTTCCCCAGTCATAATTGTGACCTAGCATGTTGTCATCCATACATGTGTCGAGTACATGCACATGCAAGTGGCTGTGCTTTTTGTGGCTGACTTCTTGTGTGTCTCTCTTCCCCAGGTACTTGCGCATGCCGTCTGCTGCTTGCATTGTTGTGGCACTGCTATTCCTCATGGACACGTCATTGTGTGCTGACTCAGCGTTACACGCACGGACAAGTTTGGAAGTCTCCTTAGGGTAAGGGATGCATCAGGGGTGTATTGGGTGTGGCAGTAGTTCACGATGTATGCACACTGCCCCTGTCGATGTTTGTTTCCTCTGCAGACATGTTGCATCACCATGGGACACATGACATGCAGATGGGTACACCTGAATAGATAGTCAGACTTGTTGACAGTCATCAGTGATGGGATTGTGGAATGTGATGATGGCATCAATGTGTGTAACACTGCCCTCGGACACATACGGTTTGCATTGGCTTGACATGGTGTGGGACTTCCACATCAGCGGATCAATGGTGTATGGCAGGCTCTCCGTGAGCAGCAGGGGGTGTTTCGCTGGTTGCCGACACTTGTGTGCCGGTTCCATGGATATCACGCATTTGTGCTGCAGAAGGGGGGTGCCAGTGTTGGACCCACATGTTACTCCACATGACCCGTTCATGTGTACTCCGACTTGCCTCTGCAATCCCAAATACATGACTAATAAAGGTGTCCCTATGCCTCCAAGGTGCCTCTTCTCCGTCAATGCTGGTGTGTTGCCACGGTGCATCCGGCATGGTTTTCCGTGATAGTGGCTATGTGTCTATGTGTAGAGTAGCAAGATGCAAGCTGTTTGTGTGGGATTGGACCGTGTATTGTGCATGATGTCCATGACTGTGTGGGTATTGTGACATGTGCCATCCCCATGCATCCAACGTTGGCCAGGCCACCATTCTCTGACTCAAGCTTGCAGGACATGGTTCTGCCACCTGTCTACACATACCTGGGTGCCCCCCAGGACACTCCACATGATCCCTGACCTCTGCGCATGACTGTCGCTGTACTCAATATGTCTGTCGGCACGGTTGTGCGGCCACCCCCTCAGCTGGTTGGGCCCATCACGGGTGTGTATGGTGCTCCATGTCTGTCTTGCCTAATACACTGTGACCCGTGTGTCCTGTGCCAGACTCAGGCCCCAGGGTGTGGATGGTTGAAGTCAAATGAGAACTCAGGCATGATTAGACTTTACAAGACACATGTAAGGTAATAATGCAACCAGCAGACCAGCAGGCATCTTCTCTTCATGGTGTGACTTTTTATTTTAGTGGGGGGGGGGGGGGGATGACATGAGGGGCCCGGGTGTGTGGAATCCAAAGTTCACTAGGGGAGTTGGTGTCCTTGCCATTAGAAATCCTCAGAGTCCATGCCACAGTCTTTGTCAACATTGGTCAGATAGTGACCAGCAAGGCCATGTGGCAGAGAATGTCTTTTGATGCTGTGCTGCTGTTGCTCCAGTGGGCCAGGTGCCAGGCCAGGTGTCCTGGGAGATGGTGCTGTAGCGCCGACCCTCACGGTCTTTTCCGTGGACGACCCGCCCTCCTGCGGGGACCCTCAGAAGCAGGCCGTGACGATGTTTGGGATGCTCCATCAGATGTTTCCTCCTCCTCCTCCTGATCCCTCCCTGTGGGTGGTGATGTTCTACGCCTTTGGCACAGGGAGGGTTGCCCATGTTGTCGGCCATCCGACGTGGTGTACTGTGAATTCCCGTGAACACCGTCACGAGCTCAGCCTGTCTGTCCTCCATCCTCCGTTGGTGTTGCAGTAGACAGGCATGTTGCTCCGCATGTTGCTGGGCCTGCTGGGTCTTGATCCCCTCGAGGATGGACACAACCTGGGCCATGCCCGTGGTGTCCTGCCGGTATGTATCCAGGATGTTTCGGACATGGGAATATACCGGATCCCCAGGCAACTGGTCTGGGTGGCGCCTCCGCCGTCCTCCACTCCCACCACCCCTGCCCACTTACACCTGGCCTGCCCTTGTGGGCACATCGGGTCTCCGGGACCCCTGAGGGGTGGCATTGGCGTTGTCGCCTTCCTCCTCCTGGGTGCCCGGGACACCGTGTCCCTCCTGGCCAGCCTGGCTGCTTTGTGGTGGTGGGGCAGGGATCCTGGGTGTCTCCTGGGATGTGGCAGGAGTGGGGGTGGTGGTTGGCCCAGTTGTACCTGACGCAGGTGCTGCAGGTCGTTGGACACCAGAGGGGCCAGGTTGGTCGGGGTCGGGTTCGTCCACAGAGTGGTGAGAGTCGTCGCTGCCGGTGGCTCCTTCATCCCGCCGAGCCGGGTCCTGTGAGTCTTCCCCCCCAGTGTTAGGGGTGATCCACGACGTTGACCTGTGTGTGAGAGAGACAATGTTAATTTTGTTCCATGCAACATCCATGTTTCATTCGTTTCAAAGTTGGAACATTTCCTCTGGGAATTTGGTTATGTCTTGCATTCCACTCACAGTGCACTTGTGCATGGGTATGTCCCTTGGGCACAGCTTTGGCGACTTTACCTATGTGTGGCACAGTCTTACTTGCTGCGTCAAGTGTGACTGCAGTCAGCAGTGGAGTGGGCAGGTGTGGCGAGCCGTGCATTGGCGCCTTCCGTGTAGCACTGTACGTGGGCACATGAAGTTGTTCCACACACTTAGATAATGCAGGTAGCTGTCGTTGTGCTCGTGCACAGGTTGTGACATGGCCCTGTGTTTTGCCATGGAGGAGAGGGGGGGTGCTGGCACTGGCCACCCTTGTCTACATGCACGCAGTCCACCTGCTGACGAGCAGACATTCCCACACACCACAAGGCTGATTTGCTCTCCCTGTGTCTCGCTCCCTCTCTGTCCCCCTCTCCCTCCCTCTGTGTGTCAGCCTCCTCCCTCTGCCCGTCTCCCTGTGTGTCCCTCCCTCTCTGTCCCCCTCTCCCTCCCTCTGTGTGTCAGCCTCCTCCCTCTGTCCGTGTCCCTGTGTGTCCCTCCCTCTCTGTCCCCCTCTCCCTCCCTCTGTGTGTCAGCCTCCTCCCTCTGTCCGTGTCCCTGTGTCTCCCTCCCTCTCTGTCCCCCTCTCCCTCCCACTGTGTGTCAGCCTCCTCCCTCTGTCTGTCTCCCTGTGTCTCGCTCCCTCTCTGTCCCCCTCTCCCTCCCTCTGTGTGTCAGCCTCCTCCCTCTGTCCGTCTCCCTGTGTCTCCCTCCCTCTCTGTCCCCCTCTCCCTCCCTCTGTGTGTCGGCCTCCTCACTCTGTCCGTCTTCCTATGTCTCCCTCCCTCTCTGTCCCCCCTCTCCCTCCCTCTGTGTGTCACCCTCTGTCACCTCAGCCCAGCTTACTGTGCACACACTGTTAGCAGATCTTTGAATGGCCCTTGGATTGTTGATGTGAGTTTGTTTCTGATCTCCAGGCACCCATTGGGTGTAGTGTCTGTGTCTGCACTGCTGCTGTGGTGGTGTGTGCTGCCACTCTTTCACAGTGTTGGCTGTTCATTAGCTGCTGTCATGTGCAAGAACGTGCCGTCACCCCCATGTGTTGATGCAAGGCGTCCGCCATTTGCTGGCAAGTCATTCCTGTGTTGGGACACACTGTTTGTCTGGCTGTGACCTAGGCCATATGGGCAGGGGGCATTGTTGTCTGCTTCTGAGTTGCACTATGTGATTTTTTGGGCCCACCCTCCCGCCATCCGGCTTACCGTGTCATGTGTTGGTGTCTTCTGTGGCCTGTGACTTGACATTGTCCAGCTGGGTGCATGGGGCATGGTGGCGCCAGTGGCATGTGCGTGTTCATGGAGTGTGGTTGAGTCATGCGATAGCTTGGGGTGGTTGCGTGCCTGTTTGTGAGTTTGGTTGTGGATGACGTTCCCCCCATGTGAGGTGAGTTGTTTGTGTACTCACCCGGGTCTCGGAGTCCTCCTAATCCGTCCACTGCCTCCACCGGCAGTATGGCCATCACCCTCTCCTCCCAGGGATGGTAGTGTACGGGTCTGCGGGACGGCCCTCCTCCAGTGACGTTGGCCTGCTTGTGTTCCGTCATCTTGGCTCGGACCCTCCTCCGCAGATCGTACCACCTGGCTTGGCATTCCTGCTTGTTCCTTCTGGTGTCCGCAACAGCATTCACAGCATCGACGATGGTCTGCCACATGGCTGTTTTTGCTGAAATGCTGGTCTGTCTGACCAATGTTCCAAAGAGGTGTGGCTCGACTCTGAGGATTTCATCGACAAGGACCTCCAACTCTCGGCTAGTGAACTTTGGATTCTTGTTAGTAGGCATGGTGAGGGGTGTGGGTGTGGATGGTGGGGGGGTGTGGATGGTTGTGGGTGTGTGGTTGTGGTTGTGCAGGTGTGTGTGTGAATGTGATGTGGGGGTGTTTGTGAAGGTGTGTGTGTGAAGGTGTGCAAGTGTAAGGTGTGGTCAAGCTTCTAGTATGGTGCTGTAGGTTGTCTGTGGGGTCTGGCAGCAGTGAGTCTGTTGCAAAGGCTCATGGTTTGTGTGTGTGGGCCCTTTTTATTGGTCCATTGGTGGGTGTGGCTGTGTTTGAAGTTTGGGTGGGTGTGTTATAATGAGTGGTTGTGTTTTGGGCCTCTGTTTTGGATTTTGGCAGTTGCAGGTCAGTGAATGTGTTGTTTTAGTGGTTGTTGGACATGTTTAGTGGCTTTGTGCCATTCGAATGGTGTATTCTTGTGTCGTTTTGGTTTGTCCTGGTTGTGTACGTGCGTTTTTTGCATGTGTACGGTGTGTACATGGGCCATTTTGTTGTACAGTAATGTCCTTGTGTGTGGCTTGGTACGACTCGTACATGCGGTTGTGATGTTGGGGCCTGGGGTGCGCTCCGTACTTAGAATGTTGTGGTGGGGGTACGCTCCATGCATACGCAGGTGGGGGTACGACTCTAACGTACACGGGTGTACGACACGAATGTAGGGGGGGTAGGACACGTACATGGGTGTACATACACGGGGGGTACGACACGTACAAGGGTGTACATACACGGGGGTACGACACGTACAGGGGTGTACATACACGGGGGTACGACACGTACACGGGTGTATATACACGGGGGTACGACACGTACACGGGTGTACATACACGGGGGTAGGACATGTACACGGGTGTACATACAGGGGGGGTGCGACACGTACACGGGTATACATACAGGGGGGGTACAACACGTACATGGGTGTACATACACGGGGGTACGACACGTACACGGGTGTACATACACGGGGGTAGGACACGTACACATACTGGGGGGGTAGGACACGTACACAGGTGTACATACAGGGGGGTAGGACACGTACACGGGTGTACATACAGGGAGGGTACGACACGTGCACGGGTGTACATACACGGGGGGTACGACACGTACACGGGTGTACATACACGGGGGGTACGACACATACACGGGTGTACATACACGGGGGTACGACACGTACACGGGTGTACATACACGGGGGGTACGACACGTACACGGGTGTACATACGCGGGGGTACGACACGTACACGGGTGTACATACAAGGGGGTACGACACGTACACGGGTGTACATACACGGGGGTACGACACGTACACGGGTGTACATACACGGGGGGTACAACACGTACACGGGTGTACATACACGGAGGGGTACGACACATACACGGGTGTACATACACAGGGGGGGTACGACACGTACACAGGTGTACATACACGGGGGTACGACACGTACACGGGTGTACATACACGGGGGTAGGACACGTACACGGGTGTACACACACAGGGGGTACGACACGTACACGGGTGTACATACAGGGGGGGTACGACCCGGGGGGACGACACGAACATACATGGGTGTAAATACAGGGGGGGGTACGACACGTACACGGGTGTACATACACGGGGGTACGACACGTACACGGCTGTCCATACCCAGGGGGACGACACAAACGTACACGGGTGTAAATACGGGGGGGGGTACGACACGAACGTACACGGGGGGTACGACACATACACGGGTGTACATACACGGGTGGGGGTGTACATACACGGGGGGTACGACTCGAACGGACGGGGGCTGGGGGGGTGTTGGGCGCGTATGCGGGCACATGTCGCCATGGTTGCTATGGGAGTTCGGTTCGGGAGTACGGTTGTAACATCGGACGCACGGGATGGATCGTGATTCCGCGGTCGGACTTCACTTTTCACATTTGTACGGTAAATCGTCCGAGGACGTCTCGGACACATTTTCCGACCCGAGGACGTGTGGGGAATTATTCAGAATGCCAATCGTATGGTCTTTTTCCCATGCGAATCGTAATTGGCAGTTTGTACGGCACTTGTACGATTCGTACGGTAAAAAGGCCGGATACGAGTCGTACGGGGAAAATTTTTACCGGATCGTAATCGGCACCATGGTGTCTGTTTTATTCAATATCATCATGGCTGAAGTCGGTAGTATCCTACGCGCATTTCGGCTACTAAGCCTTCATCAGGAAGCCATGTTTGATTCGAATCCTACAAATATATACATAAATGCATCTGAATTACAAATTTCAGGTTCAACTTTCATATTTATTATTTTAGACTATACAATAAAACCATTATTGTGACACACAGAAAGAAAAGAATTAAAGAATGAAGATTGAATAGATGCTGTGTTTCACCTTTTATAAAGTGAAAAGAAAAAACGGAACACAAAAGATTTTTGCTTTGAATCGTATTGTAAAATTAGTAGCCTTAATAGTATGTGCTTGGAAGGCTGCATACAGAAACAGAAAATATGATGAAAGCCAGTGCAAAAGCTTTTTAAATCAAGATGTAAAGCCCTTTCTTTCAAGACAGTGCATAGCAGAATTTAAATACTGTTCTGTTACCTTGGAAAACTGACTGGCGGGATTAACCAAATGTTTGACATACTGCAGATAATTAAAGGACCTAACATAGAAAATATAGATGCTAACATTTATAAGTGCCAGGAAGTTGTTAAAAAAGGCAGCCCTTGTAGTAGCTTACCAGTACGAATGTTCTTGAGGGGCACCAGTCACAATTGACGAATTAAAACAGCAAAGCCCTAAAAAGAAGTTTAGACGGGGCTGTTTTAATACTTATTTATATGCTTTTATGGATGGAATTAAAAATACCATAGTGAGTACGTAAAATTACGACTCTAGTTGCTGCTTACAGGTAGAACAGCCTACACATATGTAGAGGGATTACGTTATGAAATGGAATAATTGGTGCATACAATTGGGACTCTGAATACTAATGAAAAACATATGCGCATTGAAGTACTGCAAACATACTAATATTTAGAGCCTGTAAAGCAGTAAGATGACATCCTTGTCATAAAAGTCTGTCTTTACTATATATATATATATATATATATATATATATATATTACCTACTGGCGGTCGCCAGTAGGTAGTTATAGTTAGGACCCCTTTTCCATAGGAAAACCTCAACATTCTATTTTGAATAACTTTGGCGCCGGTCGACGAATCCTCGCGAATTTCTCAAATTTGGTGGGGCGCTACGCTCCGCTCCTACCCTGAAAGTCTCGGGGGGATTCGTCAAGCGGGGGCTGAGATAAAAGGGGGGTCCCAAAACGCGTTTTTCCCATGCATTTTTCCATAGGACCTTTAGAACGAGCTACAGCCCGAACGGCTGAACAGAATTACTAGAAATTTGGCAGAGAGGTAGTCCTCAGGTCAAGGAAGTGCCTTTTGTAGGTTTGGTGTAAATCTGTTCAGTAGATCCTGAGAAAATAGCCTTTAAATCAATATATATATCTGTGGAAGCTTACGGTGCGCTTACCGTGCGCTTACCGTAAGCTTACCGTACGCGCACGCCGGCGTGCGCGAGCGCGATTCTGATTGGCTGTTAGATCTTAGTAAACATTCGAATCGGTCGAAACCAGGAAGCGGCGGCGGCCGCCATTTTCTCTCTCGAACTGTCAGGGGGGTGAATAAAAAAGGTGGATAATGTGAAAAGGGGGCAGGCTCGACAGTTCCTGACCCCCTAGCCTTGGTCAGGGGGTCCCAGAAGGACCCTCAAGGGCAAAAATTAAAAAAAATTATTTTTCGAAAAATCGCCGTATGCGCGTAGCGTACGCGCACGGCGACCTGCGAAATTACGCGTACCGTGCGCGCACGGAAAAAAAAAATTAGCGAAAAGGGAAGCTTAAAAAAAAATAAAAAAAATTGTGAGGTAAGGTTGGCTCTTATAAGAGCCGTTGGGTTCATACAGGGATGGAGGAAAGAAAGAATGGGAGTATTATGAGCGTCTACAAACATGCTGGTCTATCTTATTGTTAATAAGGGGAAGACTGACCTCCCCAAAAACAATAAGACCACCACATTTTGTACACCTCATTTCAACACTCGCAAATCGAGGGTTGATGTCCAAAGGAAAAGAAGAAGGTGATGCTCCAACAACAGAGGAAGGGCTCAGCTGAGCTGCCGATGATGTACTCGGCTGAGCATCTGAGGCTGGGCTCTGGTGCCTTACTGAAGAGTTTTCTCCAGTATGTCGAGCAAAGTTCCTTGGGTGTTTGTCCTGAAGGTGTCTCGTCATAGAGTGATTTCCAAAGGAATATTTCCTACTTGGATTTCCTCTTGATAAAACACGATCACAAAGTATGCAAGTGACCTTTGGAGCATTGACCTTTTTCTCCCCCTCTGGAAAAGTGAAATACTCCCATACAAAAGAAGTCTTTTGTTTCCTCCTTCTCTGGATCATGGTGGTGCTGCTGGCCTCACTCTCAGAAGAGCTCTGCTGTTCTGCCATTGTATCCCAATGTCAATCCAGCTCCTGCTCCTAGAGAATCACAAGCAGAAATGAGGGGAATGGGTGTGGTGTGGGAAGAATCTGGAACTGAAAGTAGTATCAACCAATGAAAAGTGTTCTTTCAAGCAGTAAAGAGGGGAATGGGTGTGGTGTGGGAAGTTTCTGGAAGTGAAAGTAATTTCAACCAATAAAAAGTGTTCTTTGTAAGTCACATGACCTACCGTGCGCGCACGTGACGCTTACGGTGCGCTTACGCAGCGCTTACGTCACTTTCGCGCATGCGCATTACACGCCCCTGCATAACCGCGACGTTGCTTCCGGGTGTACGCGTACGGCACGCACGTATCACGTATCGCGCATGCGCATTACACGCCCCTGCGTAACCGCGACGTTGCTTCCGGGTATACGCGTACGGCACGCACGTATCACGTAGGCGCGCTGCACTAATTACGTCCAGAGCGCGTAGCGTCAGCTTACCGTACGCGTATTTTATAAGCGCGTAGCGTCAGCTTACCGTACGCGCACGGAAAAAAATGCATAAAAAAAAACCTTTCGATAATGCAGGATATAGTACATAAATTATTAAAAAAAGGCTAACAAAAAATGAAAAAAAAAAAAATTGCATTAAATAAAAATAAAAATATAAAAACGAAAAAAAAAACCACTATCCACATTGACCCCACCCCCTGTGCTTTTGGTGGCGTTAAGTGGGCGCGCACGCCACGAATGGCGTAAAGTAACTTAGCATTTAAAAAACCGTACAAATTCACTGAAAAAACCATAGGTTTCACACACGTTATAGTTAGGAATTAGCATTTAAAAAACCTTGCAAATTCACTGAAAAAACCATAGGTTTCACACATGTTATAGTTAGCGGAAATTTAACTGATAAAAAACCAGTGAAATTCCCCCGTTATAGTTAGTGCAGGCAACTATAACTCACGCGACCGCAATCTTCTGCTGATGACATATGTGTCTTTATGAAAAAAAAATATTTGTAATATATGTATAGCTAAAAATGTATGGAAGAAGACATGGGCAAATAAGTGTCTAAATACAGTATTAGCATCAGCAGAGGATTGCGGTCGCGTGAGTTATAGTTGCCTGCACTAACTATAACGGGGGAATTTCACTGGTTTTTTATCAGTTAAATTTCCGCTAACTATAACATGTGTGAAACCTATGGTTTTTTCAGTGAATTTGCAAGGTTTTTTAAATGCTAATTCCTAACTATAACGTGTGTGAAACCTATGGTTTTTTCAGTGAATATATATATATATATATATACACATACACACATGTACTTTCAACACATGCAGAGAAATCCTTTAACAAAGCCTATCATGTCTGGCTTACCTAAAATGTATAAATAAGGGGCTATCCGATGGTGGATTCTGCTGCATCTACATTCAAACTTCGGGTGATTTGTCAGACCCGATGGCTAGGCGTGTGCCAACTCTTACATACGGCTGCCGGTTCAGTAATTCTGTTTGGCTGTAACGGTCATTCTCTCATGTGGCTAGCGGCTCGATTTTCCTGTTTGGCAATGGCGGTCAAGTCCGAGTAAACTATGGACCCTGTAGAATCCAACATTGGAGAGCCCCTTATTAACACATTTTAGCTAAGCCAGGTATGATAGGCTTTGCTAAAGGATTTCTCTGCATGTGTTGAAAGTATATATATATATATATATATATATATATCCTAAAGACAGACTTTTATGACAAGGATGTCATCTTACTGCTTTACAGTCTCTAAAAATGAGTATTTTTGCAGTACTTCAACGCGCATATGTTTTCCATTAGTGTTCAGAGTCCCAATTTTATGCGTCAATTATTACATTTCATAATGTAATCCCTCTACATATGTGTAGGCTGTTCTACCTGTACGCGGTACAAAAGGGGGTGGTGATGGACGGAGCATCAGAACCAATCAAACACTCACACCCAGTCAACAGATCTGGGTTTTATCCATCACCGTTCTTTAGCCCACTCTGCCACCCCAGTCAGTCAGGTGCACAAAGATCCTGCAGTACATGTACCACATGTGTGCGAGGCTGGGAGTATACACATGCATAGCGCCGAAAAGAAAACATGTCCACATGAAGTCATGACAACAGTCTACATACACAAGTACAGTGACCACCAAGGATGCCACGAATGATGCAGGTGGAGACATCGCTCAGCATGCATGGCCCAAGTCTAACGAGTCCGTCACACACCCAATGTAGACACAGCTCAGCACCACATATTGGAAAGACCCTGCAGGGAAGATGTCAGATTACACAGAGGAAGGAACACACCTTGGGACGATGTCACCATGCAGTAACTGCTTACATGAACAAAGTTATGTAGCCAACAGCTTGTGATGGCACACAGATACCAGGATCCACCCTATGACCAGCACAAGACTACAATTCCCACACACCCAACACATAATCACCACCCAAAATAATGGGGCCGGTCCACCAACAGCAATACCAGACAGACAGTAGTGTACTAAGGAAAAATAAATTGCTTTATTCAGCATCCAAAAATCTGTTTGTCCCTTGAAAGTTCAAAATGTACAATGCCCATAGGGCAATCCAAAGTTCAAATCCAGGTGGGGGACACAGCGGGACGCGTGTCCCCTAGCTTGCCTGCACAGTCAGACTCCTTCGTCTTCCAGAGGGGGGAGGGCATCATGTGGGGGGGGAAGGACCAGGCACCGCAGGGACATGAGGGCGAAGGGTAGGCGTCGTGGGTGCAGGGATGGAGGACTCCACCACAGGGGGTGGGGCAGGGCCAAAGGCGGAGGCCAGGATGGCGCTGCACACCTTAGCAAGGTCCTCCAGCGACTCCCCTGCACCCGAAGGAACCACAGGCCCCAAGGAGGGGGGGGGGTCAGAGGGATGGGTCGCAGCGCCACTGGGGGAGGGTGTGGACAGGGGGGGGACTCAACCACCCTGACCGGGGACTCCCTTGATCGCTTGCGGGGTGGTGTCACTGTGGGGCTCAGGGACAGAGCCGCCATGAAGGAGTCTTTGCCGGATATGTGGCCAGGAGAGCTGAGGGGAGGGGATTTGGAGGGAGTGGATTTGGTGGAATGCGGACTCCCACTCTGGCTGCGTGTCTTACGTTTGCCCCCCGACCCAGTGGGTGTGCCTACTTCACCCTGTGTGTGCGTGCCAGGAGGTGTGCGTTTGACCTTCCCTGCTGGTGTGGTGTCTGTGTCTGTTGTGGTGGGTGCATGCTGACGTCTGCGTGTACGTGGGACAGGCATGGGAGTGGGAAGTGTGGATGGGTCAGGGGTAGGGGGTTGGACAAGGCGCTGCAGGAGACCCACTGCTGCAGTCAGTGTCGAGTCAATGGACCTCAGCAAGTTGCGTTGGTCAGCCTGCGATGAGAAAATGCCCTCCAAGTATGCCTCCATGTTGTTCAGCACTTGGCTGTGGCCATGGAGGACATTAAGCATCGCAGCCTGACCAACCTGCAACTGCCGCTGGATGTCCACAGACTCGGCATTGGCGGCAGCAGTGGAGACAGGGGCAGGGGGTGCGGTGCCTGGCAGGAAGGAGACATGCGGTGACTGGGCACGCTGGGAAGGGACACGAGCAAGTGGGAGGCGGCTGATGGCAATGGAGGGGGCGGGGAGAGATGTTGTGCCGCTGTCAGCTGCTGGTGCAGCCTCCGCCCACTCGGAGAGATCATCCTCGGACCCGTCAGCTTCATATTCTGTGGTGGCAGTTGACAGGTCCTCGACCTCACTCTCCTCCGCCTCAGTTCCACTCGATGTGCCAGCCACGATGTCACCGCTGGCACTGGTGCTCGGTCCCTCCGCTCCGTCTGTGCTGATGTCTCCCTCCGTGTCCCCCGACAATGCTGTGGGCAAGGTGAAGAGACAGCAATTAATCATACACCTGTATACATATGTCACATGAGTCCAATCTACATAGGTTACAGTGCATAGCCTGAAAAGAAAGATGAGTAACATCTACAAAACAAGGTACATATGTAGGGCATGCAACACACAGTTGGTTGACCCACCATGCCACTGAAAAACTATGGAGAGCATGACACAATAGCAAATGACATGAAATGGATTTTGACAGAGGAGCCAGGCCCTGGGGACAATCCAGCACTGCATCTGCACCACACAGCATCGCCGAAAATAGGGATGAGCAGGGACCATATCCATGAACTTGAGGCACATGCTGCATAGGTAATACTGAAAACATGCCCACCATGACTGGCTCACTGCACCTTGAGTGTATGTCCAGACAAACATCACACACTGGCCAGACCTAGCAAGGAGACATCAGGTTTTGACATGTAGGCTTTGCCCGCACCACCCACCCCCTTACATGAGACAATTAGTTGAGACACAGGAAGCACTTACATCTCTTAGTCTGGGTGAAATACACATGGGCTGCATAAATGCAAGATTGGACGCCAAATACCCAAGGTGCGCCTGTCCAAAAAATCATGTACAAATGGTCATCATCAGATGATTGCAACAAGACACACAGGCACTGGCCACCGTGAGTATGAACAAGGAAAATCAGGTCAGGCTGTACAGTGGACACTTGTACTACATTTTACGTCAATATACATGGTGCCAGGGGACAATGGCACAGAGCACAACCTATGCTGTAGACACTGAGAGTGTCCACATTTTGTGATGACACACATGACACCTAGGAAAATATGCCCCAGGGGACAGTAGTGGCCACACAACTCCATGGTCCTGAATGGGAATGACTGCAACACACGCCACCATCCCTGCACCATGCGTATCGCACACTCATGCACATCATGTCACAGGCCACAACATAGGACATGCGTGCTGTAAGGCATGACACTTGTGAGACTAACTCCCATGTATGTACTCTGCATCAGTGCCAACTGACATGGAACCCACATGTACTGAACTGGACAGGGCACAGGCAAGGTCCCAAAACCTGTTACACACCACCCCCACACATGATGCTACAGGCATTGTTCACGTGGATAAAGTGCCAGCCTAGATAACCTTGTGAAGGAGTGACTACACACAGACCAGGGAACACATTGCAAGGAGGGGAAGGGAGGCAGGAGAGCACCGCTATACTGTGGGTAACAGGATCTGCACAGCACCTTTAAACCCTGGCAGTGTATCCATGTAACTGTGCACTTACAAATGCTTGTGACACACAACAAACACACATGTACCTACCTCCTTCCTGCTGCTGCTTCTCCTGTAAGCGCCTGTCCAAGTCTGGAAAGACCACCGCCAGCACACGCTTGTGGATGTGGGTCAGACGGCGGCGCCCGCGGTTCTTATGGGTCTCAGGTGAGTCCCCCAGGAGGACCCGTGTGATCCTCCGTGTCCAGCACCGGATATCCTGCCAGCGTTTTCTCACCTGGGCCAGGCGCCGCTTGCGACCCTCCGTCCTCCTCACGGCACTGACGGCGTTCATCCAGATCTGCTTCTTGGCAGAGGCGCCTACCTGTGAGGATGAACAAGTGACACTACATCAATACACCTGGCACATGTCACAGAGACACATATTAGAACAAATTTGCTGTTTACAACAAGGCATAGTATGCATCCAACGCATTGCACCTTTGTCATAGGGACATGATCCTCTGGGGAAGGGCAAAAGCAGTACGTGCCATTGAAAGTACACAGGTGGAATGAGGGCAACGACACAATCAATGATCCAGGCTCACACTGTGCATCACAAGCTACACCAGGATTATGTGCAGCACCTCTAAGCAGTCACATGCCACAGGCCACTGACGCTACCTCAGCAGAGTACACAGACACACACAGGCACCTGCCATTGCCAAATGCAGCGACAAACCTCACTCTGCACATGTGCCACTAGACGGGGGGGGGGCTCACAGGTGTGGGGCTGGCTCTGCACGTCAGACACACAGCACTGCTCCCTGCTCACATCAGATGGGCAGGGTATATCCATCCCTCATGCAGCCCGGGTGCTACACTCCACATATGCACCAACCCACATGACAGGGGACTTACACACACACCCATGTCCAGGGTACGAACACATCATGTGGACACTCTCAGCACAGGTACACAGAACTAACACACATCTGTGGGTACAGTCACCTGTCACACTGGGCTGACCACATAATCAAATGAGGACTGTAGAGGCTACATTCCCAGGAGGACAAGACAGGCAGATTGTGGCATGCACCATGCAGTGATTGTCACAGTAAACACAATGCAAGTGAGGACGGCAGACATGCACCACAGCATGCTCTGGCTGGGAGACATCAGGCATTCCCCCCCCTGTGACCCCCCCTACAGTACATAGCATTTGTGTCACACCTGGACACAATGCCAGAAGTCACAGTCACAAAAAAGGGACACAGTCTGTGCTAGTAGACTCTGCACTCACCTGATACCCTGGTCGCCCATACAGCAGGGGGTACTGTGGGAGGATCACATCCAGCAATGCCAGGTTCTCCTCCAGGGTGAAAGGCTGTGCCCTCTCCACAGACCTTGACATGGTTCCAGGGAATCAGGAGCAGCAGCTGGGTCGTAGAATCCAAAGATGTGCAGGCAAGTGCTCCCTCATGGGACCTGGCTGCCTTATATCTGCCTTGCTGGCCTGTTTCATGCACAGGAGTACCGAGTGATTGGTCACTCACATTTGCATCCTATGTTTCCTCCAATCCCTTCAAACCTAGCACAGTCAGTGGGTTTATATTGTTTTTTTTCTCCAGCATGATGTCAACTCCAGAACCACATTGCAACAAAGTAGATTCATTCAAACTGACTTCTGCTGTGCACCTTCCGGAAAAAATTCAAACTTTAAACTTGGTCTCCATGACAACCAGCATGCATGTAGGCCTTTATACTTGTCCCTCATGTGTCCCCTATGTAATTGTGTTTCACACACAGGTACGGTGCGTACCGGGGCCCTAGGGCACCCCAAATGCATAGCAAGGGCCCGTACAGGCGTGTGTACGGTCCATATCACTATGGGTACGCATACGCGAGCACACCCATAGTGATAGTGAGCGTACAGGCGTGTGTACGGTACGTATCACAATGGGTATGCTCGCGTATGCGTACCCATAGTGATAGTGAGCGTACAGGCATGTGTACGGTCCGTATCACTATGGGTGTGCTGGGGTATGCGTACCCATAGTGATACGGACCGTACACACGCCTGTACACTCACTATCACTATGGGTACGCATACGCGAGCACACCCATAGTGATACGGACCGTACACAGGCCTGTACGCTCACTATCACTATGGGTACGCATACGCGTGTACGGTCCGTATCACTATGGGTGTGCTCGCGTATGCGTACCCATAGTGATACGGACCGTACACATGCCTGTACACTCACTATCACTATGGGTACGCATACGCGAGCACACCCATAGTGATACGGACCGTACACAGGCCTGTACGCTCACTATCACTATGGGTACGCATACGCGTGTACGGTCCGTATCACTATGGGTGTGCTCGCGTATGCGTACCCATAGTGATACGGACCGTACACACGCCTGTACACTCACTATCACTATGAGTACGCATACGCGAGCACACCCATAGTGATACGGACCGTACACAGGCCTGTACGATCACTATCACTATGGGTACGCATACGCGAGCACACCCATAGTGATACGGACCGTACACACGCCTGTACGCTCACTATCACTATGGGTGTGCTCGCGTATGCGTACCCATAGTGATACGGACCATACACGCGTGCGTACGCTCACTATCACTATGGGTACGCATACGGCAGCACTCCCATAGTGATAGGGAACGTACACAGGCCGTCTGAGCGAATGTACGGTGCCTTTCACACATCACAGTGGTGACAGGCAGCACACAGGAAGGAATAGAGCTGACATACTTGTCCATGGATGGACATCAAGGCATTGTCTGGGCAGTACTACATGTGTGGGGCACAGGTGTGAAAGGCTGTGATGTGGCACATTACTCCTGAGTCGAGAAGGCAACAGATGTATGATGAGATGTGTACAGATGTTATGTGTGACGGTGCAATGTGTGCCAGGCATGCCATTAACTCCTTTGACATGTGTGCATGTCGTACTGCACACTTGGGATGAGCGTCACTGGCAAAGCACAGTCAACAACACACGCAAGTGTCCCCTGATGCCTGCTACAGGGGTTACCACACCAGACATGTGTCTACCCACGGTGCACGATGTGTCTATGTCATGTATGTGTGGGGTGTTCCCATTAGCTTGATGTTGGTGCTCCCTCAAAAGCATCAGCTGTTGCAGCAACCAACATGTGTCTGTGTGTAGATGGACATGGCACACTGTTACGCACACCAGGCCACATGTGGTATCGGATGTGAGGTGCGTATGTATGCATGGGACACGGAGTAGCGTAACAAGGACATGTCTGCATCCTCTCAATGAATGTGTGGTGAGCCATTACATGTACACCTTATTGGCAAGGTGTGTGGGCTGTCCTAGTGTAATGTCATGTGACCTGTGGCTCTAGTGTTCCGCTACCTGTCTCTGAAATCGACATCCTACTTCTGCTGATGTGTTGATGTATGTCACTCCTGTGTTGCGTCTGGCTGTTCACTTACACTGGGACACAGCTAATCCCATGCCATGGCATGTGGAGGTTCACAATCTCCATGTGTAGCTGGGTCTTGGTAGGAGTGTCATCTGGCAGCCATACGTGTCCAGGGCATGTGGCACATACCTGACTCCGTATGTAGCATATGTGTATTGACAGATTAACATGTGCTCAGTACAAATAAATTGTTGTTGTAGTGCACTCACTCTTCCTTGTCACTTCCAAATTACTGCAGAGCGCCGCCTCTTCCCCGACCAATTCCGGACTTGGCTGACATGCGGGAGAATGACTGTATCCGGTGCTACCGCTTCCCCCAACCGTTGATTGAGGAGTTGACGGCAAGGCTGGCACCACACCTGCAACCGCTGCACAGGTATCCTGCGGCACGGACACCCAAGCTGAAGGTAATGGCAGCCCTACATTTTCTTGCCACGGGTACCTTTCAATATACCATAGCTCATGTTGGTGGCATGTCCCGGAGCATGTTCAGCCGTGTGCTGCATGATTTCTTAGAGGCCATGTTGCTTCACCTGGATTAGTTCATCCATTTCCCAACTCCTGAACTGTTGACTGGGGTCAAGCGTGGATTCTATGCCCTGGGAGGGATGCCCCATGTCATTGGGTCCATAGATGGGATACATGTGGCTTTGGTACCACCACAGGCACAGGAGGTAGCGTACAGGAATCGCAAACACTACCACTCCATCAATGCCCTTGTGGTGTGTCTGTCCAACATGGTGATTTCACATGTCTGTGCTCGTTTTCCAGGATCAGCACACGATGCCTACATCATGAGGCGTAGCAGGGTGCCTAAAATGATGACGCAGCTGCGCAACGAACGAGCATGTGTTGTTGGTGGGTACACTCTGTCTGTCCTGTATTTTGCGTAGACTTCCAGCACGACCGCTTCTCCTGTCCTACTTATGTCCATGTGGTTTCCATGTAGGGGACGCTGGCTATCCCAACATGCCATGGCTGATCACACCTCTCCGCAACCCCATCACGCCGGCCCAGCTTCGCTACAACACCGCCTATGGCCGGACAAGGCGAGTGATAGAGAGGACATTTGGCCTCCTGAAGAGCCGATTCAGATGCCTCCACAAGACCGGCAGCGCCCTCCCATATGCCCCGGCGAAGGTCTGCAAAATCTTCATGGTCTGCTGCATGCTGCACAACATGGCAGTTGAGAAAGCTGTGCCACTCATCCTGGATCAAGATGATCAGGACCATCCACCCGTGGAGGACGAAGGGCTTGGCAATGGGGCTAGTGATGTGGAGGATGTGGTTCCGCAAGAGGACATCCGGAGTCGGCTCATACGCGACTTCTTTTCTTGCTGGTGAGTACCAGTGTCTGTGTGTGCATGCATTGGTCCCCGTGTGGCATGTGTTGCGATGTGTGTGTCCATCTGCATGTATGCCACGTGAGTCAGAGGTGTGTGTGGATGTGTCACTGGAGTGATGGTGCCAGTGATGAGTGTATTTCCCCAGTCATAATTGTTACCTAGCATGTTGTCATCCTTACATGTGTCGAGTACATGCACATGCAAGTGGCTGTGCTTTTTGTGGCTGACTTCTTGTGTGTCTCTCATCCCCAGGTACTTGCGCATGCCGTCTGCTGGTTGCATTGTCGTGGCACTGCTATTCCTCATGGACACGTCATCGTGTGCTGACTCCGCGTTACATGCACGGACAAGTTTGGAAGTCTCCTTAGGGTAAGGGATGCATCAGGGGTGTATTGGGTGTGGCAGTTGTTTACGATGTGTGCACACTGCCCCTGTCGATGTTTGGTTCCTCTGCAGACATGTCGCATCACCATGGGACACATGACATGTAGCTGGGTACACCTGAATAGATGGTCAGACTTGTTGACAGTCATCTGTGATGGGATAGTGGATTGTGATGATGGCATCAATGTGTGTAACACTGCCCTCGGACACATACGGTTTGCATTGGCTTGACATGGTGTGGGACTTCCACATCAGAGGATCAATGGTGTATGTCACCCTCTCCGTGAGCAGCAGGGGGTGTTTAGCTGTTAGCCGACACTTGTGTGCCAGTTCCATGGCTATCACGCATTTGTGCTGCAGAAGGGGGGTTCCAGTGTTGGACCCACATGTTACTCCACATGACCTGTTTATGTGAACTCCGAGTTGCCTCTGCATTCCCGAATACATGAATAATAAAGGTGTCCCTATGCCTCCAAGGTGCCTATTCTCAGTCAATGCTGGTGTGTTGCCATGGTGCATCCGGCATGTCTGGCATGGTTTTCCGTGATAGTGGCTATGTGTCTATGTGTCGAGTAGCAAGATGCAAGCTGTTTGTGTGGGATTAGACTGTGTATTGTGCATGATGTCCATGACTGTGTGGGTATTGTGACATGTGCCATCCCCATGCATCCAACGTTGGCCAGGCCACCATTCTCTGCATCCATCTGACTCAAGCTTGCAGGACATGGTTCTGCCACCTGTCCACACATACCTGGGTGCCCCCCAGGACACTCCACATGATCCCTGATCCCTGCGCATGGCTGTCGCTGTACTCAATATGTCTGTCGGGACGGTTGTGCGGCCACCCCCTCAGCTGGTTGGGCCCATCACGGGTGTGTATGGTGCTCCATGTCTGTGTTGCCTAATACATTGTGACACATGTAAGGTAATAATGCAAAATGTAGGCATCATCTCTTTATCGTGTAACTTTTTATTTTTGTTGGGGTACGGGGGGGGGGGGGGGGGTATGACATGAGGGGATTTCCGGATGTGTGGAATCCAAAGTTCACTAGGGGAGTTGGTGTCCTTGCCATTGGAAATCCTCAGAGTCCACGCCACAGTCTTTGTCAACATTGGTCAGACAGTGACCAGCAAGTCCATGTGGCAGAGAATGTCTTTTGCTGATGTGCTGCTGTTGGTCCAGTGGGCCAGGTGCCAGGCCAGGTGTCCTGGGAGATGGTGCTGTTGCGCCGACCCTCACGGTCTTTTCCGTGGACGACCCGCCCTCCTGCGGGAACCCTCAGAAGCAGGCCGTGACGATGTTTGGGATGCTCCGTCGGATGTCTCCTCCTCCTCCTCCTGATCCCTCCCTGTGGGTGGTGATGTTCTACGCCTGGTGGCACAGGGAGGGTTGCCCATGTTGTCGGCTATCCGACGGAGTGTACTGTGAATTCCCGTGAACACCGTCACGAGCTCAGCCTGTCTGTCCTCCATCCGCCCTTGGTGTCGCAGTAGACAGGCATGTTGCTGGGCCTGCTGGGTCTTGATCTCCTCGAGGATGGACACAACCTGGCCATGCCCGTGGTGTCCTGCCGGTATGTGTCCAGGATGTTTCTGACATGGGAATATACCGGTTCCGCAGCCAACTGGTCAGGCTCGCGCCTCCGCCGTCCTCCACTCCCACCACCCCTGCCCAAATGCACCTGGCCTGCCCTTGTGGGCACATCGGATCTCCGGGACCCCTGAGGGGTGGCATTTGCGTTGTCGCCTGCCTCCTCCTGGGTGCCCAGTACACCGTGTTCCTCCTGGTTAGCCTGGCTGCGTCGTGGTGGTGGGGCAGGGATCCTGGGTGTCTCCTGGGATGTGGCAGGAGTGGGGGTGGTGGTTGGCCAAGTTGTACCTGACGCAGGTGCTGCAGGTGGTTGGACACCAGAGGGGCCAGGTTGGTCGGGGTCGTCCACAGAGTGGTGAGAGTCGTCGCTGCCGGTGGGTCCGCAATCCTGCAGAGCCGGGTCCTGTGAGTCTTCCCCCCAGTGTTGGGGGGTGATCCACGACGTTGACCTGTGTGTGAGAGAGACAATGTTAATTTAGTTCCATGCAACATCCATGTTTCATTCGTTTCTAAGTTGGCACATTTCCTCTGGGAATGTGGATATGTCTTGCATTCCACTCACAGTGCACTTGTGCATGGGTATGTCCCTTGGCCACAGCTTTTGAGACTTTACCTATGTGTGGCACAGTCTTACTTGCTGCGTCAATTGTGACTGCAGTCAGCAGTGGAGCGAGCAGGTGTGGCGAGCCATGCATTGCCGCCTTCCGTGTTTCACTGTACCTGGGAACATGGAGTTGTTCCACACACTTATATAATGCAGGTAGCTGGCGTTGTGCTCGTGCACAGGTTGAGACATGGCCCTGTGTTTTGCCATGGAGAAGAGAGGGGGATTCAGGCACTGGCCACCCTTGTCTACATGCACGCAGTCCACCTGCTGACGAGCAGACATTCCCACACCCCACAAGGCTGAATTGGTCTCCCTGTGTGTCCCTTTCTCACTCCCTCTCTGTCCCCCTCTCCCTCCCTCCCTGTGTCAGCCTCCTCCCTCTGTCCGTCTCCCTGTGTCTCCCTCCCTCTCTCTCCCCCTCTTCCTCCCTCTGTGTGTCACCCTCTGTCAACTCAGCCCAGCTTCCTAGGCACACACTTTTTGCAGATCTTTGAATTGCCCTTGGCTTGTTGATGTGAGTTTGTTTCTGATCTCCAGGCACCCATTGGGTGTAGTGTCTGTGTCTGCGCTGCTGCTGTGGTGGTGTGTGCTGCCACTCTTTCACAGTGTTGGCTGTTCATTAGCTGCTGTCACGTGCAAATCGTGCCTTCACCCCCATGTCTTCATGCAAGGCGTCCGCCATTTGCCGGCAAGTCTTTCCGTGTGGGGACACACTGTTTGTCTGGCTGTGACCTAGGCCATATGGGCAGAGGGCATTGTTGTCTGCTTCTGAGTTGCACTATGTGATTTTTGGGGCCCACACTCCCGCCATCCGGATTACCGTGTCTTGTGTTGGTGTTTTCTGTGGCCTGTGACTTGGCATTGTCCAGCTGGGTGCATGGGGCATGGTGGTGCTAGTGGCATGTGCGTGTTCATGGAGTGTGGTTGAGTCATGCGATAGCTTGGGGTGGTTGCGTGACTGATTGTGAGTTTGGTTGTGGATGACGTTCCCTCCATGTGAGGTGAGTTGTTTGTGTACTCACCCAGGTCTCGGAGTCCTTCTAATCCGTCCACTGACACCACCGGCAGTATGGCCACCACCCTCTCCTCCCAGGGATGGTATTGTACGGGTCTGCGGGGCGGCCCTCCTCCAGTGATGTTGGCCTGGTTGTGGTCGTCGGTCATTTTGGCTCGGACCCTCCTCCGCAGATCGTACCACCTGGCTTGGCATTCATGCCTGGTCCTTCTGGTGGACGCAACAGCATTGACAGCATCGACAATCCTCTGCCACATGGCTGTTTTTTCGGAAATGCTGGTCTGTCTGACCAATGTTCCAAAGAGGTGTGGCTCGACTCTGAGGATTTCGTCGACAAGGACCTCCAATTCTTGGCTAGTGAACTTTGGATTCTTGTTAGTGGGCATGGTGAGGGGTGTGGGTGTGGATGGTTGTGGGGGGTGTGGGTGTGGATGGTTGTGGGTGTGTGGGTGTGGTTGTGCAGGTGTGTGTGTGAATGTGATGAGGGGGTGTTTGTGAAGGTGGGTGTGTGAAGGTGTGCAAGTGTAAGGTGTAGTAAAGGTTCAAGTAGGGTGCTGTAGGTTGTCTGTGGGGTCCATTGGTGGGTGTGGCTGTGTTTGAACTTTGGGTGGGTGTGTTATAAGGAGTGGTTGTGTTTTGGGCCTCTGTTTGGGATTTTGGCAGTTGCAGGTCAGTGAATGTGTTGTATTTGTGCTTGTTGGACATGTTTTGTGGCTTTGTGCCATTCGAATAGTGTATTCTTGTGTTGTTGTGCTTTGTCCTGGTTGTGTACGTGCGTTTTTAGCGTGTGTACGGTGTGTACTTCGGCAATTTTGTTGTACAGTGCTGTCCTTGTGTCTGGCTTGGTACGACTCGTACATGCGCGATGTTGTGTGAAGGTGCTGGTGTTGGGGCCTGGGGTGCGCTCCGTACTTAGAATGTTGGGGTGGGGGTACGCTCCATGCATACACGGGTGAGGGTACGGGTCGTACATACACGGTTGGGGTGGGGGTACGGTCCGTACATACACGGTTGGGGTGGGGGTACGCTCCATACATATCGGGTGAGGGTACGGGTCGTACATACAAGGTTGGGGTGGGGGTACGGTCCGTACATACACGGTTGGGGTGGGGGTACGCTCCATACATGCGCGGGTGAGGGTACGGGTCGTACATACACAGTTGGGGGTGGGGGTACGGTCCGTACATACACGGTTGGGGTGGGGGTACGCTCCATACATACGCGGGTGAGGGTACGGGTCGTACATACACAGTTGGGGTGGGGATACGCTCCATGCATACGCGGGTGAGGGTACGGGTCGTACATACACGGTTGGGGTGGGGGTACGGTCCGTACATACACGGTTGGGGTGGGGGTACGCTCCATACATACGCGGGTGAGGGTACGGGTCGTACATACACGGTTGGGGTGGGGGCACGGGTCGTACATACACGGTTGGGGTGGGGGTACGGGTCGTACATACACGGTTGGGGTGGGGGTACGCTCCATGCATACGCGGGTGAGGGTACGGGTCGTACATACACGGTTGGGGTGGGGGTACGCTCCATGCATACGCGGGTGAGGGTACGGGTCGTACATACACGGTTGGGGTGGGGGTACGGTCCGTACATACACGGTTGGGGTGGGGTACGCTCCATACGTACGCGGGTGAGGGTACGGGTCGTACATACACGGTTGGGGTGGGGGTACGGGTCGTACATACATGGTTGGGGTGGGGGTACGCTCCATACATACACGGGTGAGGGTACGGGTCGTACATACACGGTTGGGGTGGGGGTACGGTCCGTACATACACGGTTGGGGTGGGGGTACGCTCCATACATACGCGGGTGAGGGTACGGGTCGTACATACACGGTTGGGGTGGGGGTATGCTCCATGCATACGCGGGTGAGGGTACGGGTCGTACATACACGGTTGGGGTGGGGGTACGGTCCATACATACACGGTTGGGGTAGGGGTACGCTCCATACATACGCGGGTGAGGGTACGGGTCGTACATACAAGGTTGGGGTGGGGGTACGGTCCGTACATACACGGTTGGGGTGGGGGTACGCTCCATACATGCGCGGGTGAGGGCACGGGTCGTACATACACGGTTGGGGTGGGGGTACGCTCCATGCATATGCGGGTGAGGGTACGGGTCATACATACACGGTTGGGGTGGGGGTACGGTCCGTACATACACGGTTGGGGTGGGGGTACGCTCCATACATACGCGGGTGAGGGTACGGGTCGTACATACACGGTTGGGGTGGGGGTACGCTCCATGCATACGCGGGTGAGGGTACGGGTCGTACATACACGGTTGGGGTGGGGGTACACTCCATGCATACGCAGGTGAGGGTACGGGTCGTACATACACGGTTGGGGTGGGGGTACGGTCCGTACATACACGGTTGGGGTGGGGGTACGCTCCATATGTACGCGGGTGAGGGTACGGGTCGTACATACATGGTTGGGGTGGGGGTACGGGTCGTACATACACGGTTGGGGTGGGGGTACACTCCATGCATACGCGGGTGAGGGTACGGGTCGTACATACACGGTTGGGGTGGGGGTACGGGTCATACATACACGGTTGGGGTGGGGGTACGCTCCATATATGCACGGGTGAGGGTACGGGTCGTACATACAAGGTTGGAGTGGGGGTACGCTCCATACATACGCGGGTGTGGGTACGGGCCGTACATACACGGTTGGGGTGGGGGTACGCTCCATACATACGCGGGTGGGGGTACGGGCCGTACATACGGGGAAGTACATACACGAGTGGGGGTACGTCTCATACATACACGGATGTACATACACGGGTGGGGATTCGACTCGTACATAGGAGGGCTGGGGGGAGTGTTGGGCGCGTATGCGGGCACATGTCTCCATGGTTGCTATGGGAGTTCGGTGCGGGTGGTGTGTTTTCCATCTGGTTGTAACATCGGACGCACGGGATGGATCGTACTTCCGCGGTCGGACTTCACTTTTCACATTTGTACGGTAAATCGTCCGAGGACGTGTCGGACACATTTTCCGACCCGAGGACGTGTGGGGAATAATTCCCAATGCGATTCGTATGGACCTTTTCCCATGCGGATCGTACTTGGCAGTTTGTATGGCACTTGTACGATTCGTACGGTAAAAAGACCGGATACGAGTCGTACGGGGAAATTTTTTACAGGATCGTAATCGGCACCCATATGTCCACTGGTGAAAACCTATCCTTAGTACTTTGTTAACAAATCCCACGTTAGGTGAAGATGTAAATCATGTACAATTCTAGTCATCGTTGACATCTATGTATTAAATGGATAAGTAGTGCTTTATTCTATAATTGAGCATATGTTATATAAAATTGGATACTTGTAGATATTTATTGATCTATAGTGCCTGAATGTGGAGGAAAGTGTGAATAGTCAAAATGGAACCATACCTATGGAATGAAATGAGATGTACTGTATTTTAAGTTGCATATAAATAATGAAATATAAATGTTGATTTTTCAGCACCAAATAATGGGAAAAAATGAGAAAAAATATTTATATAGCTAAATAAATAATAAAAATATTTGTACACAGTAATTATATATTGTTGCAGATATTTAAATGGTCCACCTAATATTCTGTTTCCTAAATGTTTTTCACTCAAATGTTGAGGGATATAATGTCATGTGGAGAGGCAATTTTGAAATCTAGCTGGGTGTCATCCGCATACATATGGTAGTGGATGTTAGCTGATTTTAGGAGGTTTGCTAGTGGTTCCAGGAATAAGTTAAAGAGAATGGGGGAGAGAGCAGATCCTTGAGGAACACCAAAAGTTATCGCCTGTGACTTAGATAGAGATTGATTCATTTTGGCTCTTAAAGATCTATTTTGGAGGAAAGAAACGAACCATTGTAATACGGCCCCTGATAAGCCCATTATTTGTTCCAGTAGTTTTAGTAGGGTGTCGTGTTTGACTGTGTCAAAGGCAGCAGATAAATCAAGCAATATTAGAAGTCATGATCCGTTCATGTCCAGCATTTTTAGTATGTCATCTACAATATGAGTAAGGGCTGATTCTGTGCTGTGATCTTGACGGAAGCCTGATTGAGCAGTTGAAACTTTTCTATGTGATTGCAGAGTTGTTTCTGTACACATTTTTCTAAGAGCTTTGCCAGTGTAGGGATGTTGGAGATGGGCCGGAAATTGTTAGGGTCAGAGCAGTCTGCCTTAGGTGTTTTTTAGATTGGGTGTTACTTGACCGATTTTTAGGCAGTCTGGTATAGTGCCTTGACGTAGAGAGGCGTTTACAATCTTTGACCATAGTGGGAGGGTACAGGTTTTGATCTCTTTGAATATGCTGGGAGGTAGAGGGTCTGTGAAGTGGTTAGATGGGTTTAAAGACGAGAGAATATTGTAGATTTCCTATTCGCTGATTGTGGAGAAGGCGTTCCAAGTGACATTATTTTTGGAGGTGAGCCAGGGTGGTTCCATTCCTTCCGTAGATAGGGAGTTGTGAGATAGGTTGACTGGGAGGGCCGGTAGTAGTACCTTCGCTAGTTGAAGTTCATTCTCTATCTTTGTTGTTTTGTTCTTGAAGAAGGTGGCTAGTTCTTCGTAATTTGGTAGGGTTCTGGGTCCGGAGGCTGTGTTACGTGATTGCTGTTTGACTACTTCGAATAGTTTTTTGGGCCAATTTCTGGCCTGGTCGAGTTGGGTTCTGATAAAATTAGCTTTCACCTGTCTTAGTCTTCGATTGTATGTGTTCCTCATTGATCTTAAGCGTTTTAGTGATTCCATTGATGGGGAGTCTTTCCACGCTCTTTCTGTCGTTCTTAGATTGCGTCTTTCTGTGTTCAAGTTGTCGTTAAACCATGGGTTTGAGTTTTTGATGGAGATGTTTTTCTGTTGTAGGGGAGCTATAGAGTTCATGACTTCTCGTATCGAAGTATTGTAATAGTCTGTGAGGTCATTGACATCCTCCATATTGGTCTATGGGATCAATGTGTTGTTGCATAGAGGGGTTAGATCATTGTGGTTTATATTATTAAGATTCCTTTTTCACAGTTTGCAATGGTTTGCACCTCTGTCCAAATAGAGACCCTTCCTTCTAGTCAGGATAAGGTGGGTACACTACTGGAATAACCCCTCCTGACCCCCTTGGTAGCTTGGCACAAGCAGTCAGGCTTATCTCAGAGGCAGTGTGTAAAGCATTTGTACATAACCAACAGTAATACAGTGAAAACACTACAAAAGGACACCACCCCAGTTTTAGAAAAATAACCAACACTTATCTGTGCAAACAAAACCAAAACGATAAAGGACCAAGATACAGTAACCAAAAATAGGCACTTTGCAAGTATGACTTAAAAAAATAGTTCCTTGCAGCCAGTAGGTTGGTACGGGGCTACCGAGGTGCTGAAAACAACAGAATTCAACAGTTCCGGCCGACTGTGTTGGTGCGAACCTGAGTTAGACTCAGCAGACTCGTAAACAGAACCTTCGGTTATAGCTGACAGTGTTGGTGCAGGCCAGTCGTGGCAACCTTCGCGATGTAAAGCGTGCGATGCAGGAGCAGCTCGGTGACGGTAGTCCAGTGGCGTCGGTGAAACCAGAGCTGCAGTGCGGAGTGAGCCAGTGCTTGTGGCGGTGCTGACAGGTCATAGTGCAAGCAACAGTGCAGTATAACGGGAGATGGCGTTGGTAGGCCCAGACTGCAGTGTGGGATAGGGCGGTGCATCGTGTGACTTCTGAGCGGTGCCCACAAACCACTGTGCGTTCACAAGTGTCGAGGTCAGTGAGCAGCAACATCGGTGAGACCAGGGCGGCAGAGAGAAGAGAAGTTATGCGGAGTACGGTGACCACTGGTCGCGGCGCAAGCTGCGGCTCAGTGGTGGCAGCAGTGAGACCGTGGTTGTGATGCAAAGTGTGGCGGAGCCCTCCGTGGTGCCTTCAGGACACTGAGCCCGCTGCAGTGGTGGTGTCGGCTGCTTTACCCCTCTGTGGCACCTGAAACCCTTTGTTCCAGAGGCAGTACCAAGAGGTAAGTGAAGTATTTGCTGTCCCTGAGACTTTGTGAACAGGAGGCAAGCTATATTTCAAACCCTTGGAGATACTCAGCAACAAGTGAAGTAAGTTCAGTCCAGTCCTTTCACTGCCCAAGGCAGAAGTAGCAACTACAGGCCAGCCAAGCAAACCAATAACACAGCAAAGGGGCAGTACTCCTCCTGGCAGTTCTTCCTGCTCTTCTTCTAGGCACCTTCCTTGATCCAAGCGAGTTTTAATATTCTGGGGTCTGGGCTCCAATATGTATACTCAGTTTCTCTTTGTTCTCTTGGGTCTGTGCTCAGTCCAAATCAGTTTGGTCCTCTGTGGCCCAGCTTTCTGGCAGGAGGAAGAGACAGCATTTTCCAAGGCAGACCAGGCCCATTCAGGTGAAGGAAATCTCCAACTACTCTAAATGCAGCCCAGGTCTATTCAGCCTAGACCTGACTGCTCCAGGAAAGACAGGACACGCCTTGACCCCCCAATTGGCTGTCTGAAGAGAATGTACATTCCCAGCCCCTGTCACTCAAAAGCCAGTCGATCCACAACACAGAAGAGGCACACAGGATGGCTAAGCAAGACAAATCCTACTTTCTAAAAGTGGTATTTTCAAACACAGAACATAAAAATCATCTTTACTAAAAGATGCATTTCTACATTCTGAATTCAGGCATACTAAACTCCCTTTTCTCTATCTTGTCCCAAGGGGGAGATATACCCATAATATGTTACTAAGTATTTACCATTCTATCCTTTGGGACAGACAGCCTTTCCAAAAATGAAAAATTGTAGTTCACTATCAGGACATGTCACACATACCAGGACAAGTCCTACCTTTCACATACACTGCACCCTGCCCATAGGGGTATCTTGGGCCTACCTTATGATGACTCCCATGTAGTAAAAGGGAAGGTTAAGGCTTGGCAAGTGGGTGTACTTGCCAAATTGACATTGCAATAAAAACTGCGTGCAGACACTGCAGCAGCAGGTCTGAGAAACCTTTGAAAGGCTACTCGTGTGGGTGGCACAATCAGTGCTGCAGGCCCACTAGCAGCATTGTATTTACAGGCCCTGGCACTCTCAGCACACTTTACTAGGGACTTACCAGTAAATCAAATATGCCAATCATAGAAACTCCAATCCATAATCCAACTTACAATAGGAGCACTTGCAATTTGACACTGAACAGCAGTGAGAAAGTGCGCAGAGACATTAAATCAGCAAAAACAAAGTCAAAACCAAGAGGTCAGAAAGACATGGGAAACACGCCAAAAGATGCCAGGTCAACCACCTGCTATTAGGGAGACACCCTGACCTCTTATTACCACTTTATAGGCCTCCCATTGGACTCGAGTCAAATCCACTGTACCCTAATTTTCTTGGAAGTACTGATCCGTGGCCTTCTGCAATTCAGTTTGAATATGTGGCACCATCAAGTACCAGGAATTGAGGTGTGCAACCCGGCCTCCCGGGTCTGTCTGTTTAGAACAGATCACCGAGTGGCGAGTGGTCTGAGATTCCCCTGGGGAGGATTTTCATTTCACTAAACGTTGGAAGTTGTACAGCCAGTCTAAATATATAATCTATGCATGATAAACTACCATGCGCAGCGGAGTGGAAGGTCTATTGATGGGCCTCCGGGTTGCGTGTTAGTGACCCATCCACTAGGCCCAAAGCTGACAAACAAACCGCTGGAACTGTGCCTGAGGGGTCCCGCTGTCGTGCTGGCCACTTGTCTCACTCCCCACATATAGCTGCACATTACATTACAGTCCACCCGGTGAGTAACTGCCCTTGTGGTAGTTGCACAATGAGCGAGCCCAAGTCTATTAGCGCTGCTGTTTGTAACCGTGGTGGGATGTAGAGAGAAATAATATTGAATAGACGGTTGTAGACTTGGCATCTTTTGGGAAAACCCTGAGTTTTTGCTTTCTGACCTCCCGGTTTTGACTCGGTTTGTGCTGGCTTAGTGTTTCTGCGCACTTTGTTCACTGCTGATTAGTGGTAAAGTGCAAGTGCTCCTGTTGTAAAATGTGTATGGATTGGTGTTTCCATGATTGACCTATTTGATTTATCTGTCAGTCCCTAGTAAAGTAGTAAATGGTGACAGGAGTAAAACCCAAAGACCAGGTTGAAATCTGGGTAAGTAAGCAAGAACTAGCAACAATGTCTCAATGAGAAAGGCAAATATACATGAATGTGCAAGACATTACTAGAAGGAAAGAGGGAGACTCGTGGTACGTTTTTTAAAAGTGCTCTGGCATCATGTATTTGAAATAACAATTTATACATAACACTTATAACAGCACTGTGGGCATAAATTGCAAAGGCAACCCAAAAGGACTTGGTGCACGTTGTGCTCGTGACACAAAAAAGGTGACGGCGCAAGTGCGAGTGCAAGTTCCCGCCGGCACATTGTCCTGGCCCTGGGCAAGCTTGACTGCCCCCTGACACATCTTACAGCACCCCAAAATGGCAACCTGGTCCTGAAGATGATCCTGAATACATAGGCTCGAAACGCCGTCGACCAATTTATTAGCGCAATTCGCGGCGCACACTCAGCTATGGTTCACTGAAATGTCTAAGCTGTGATCAATCACTGTAAATAACAACTCTTGCTGAACCATATATTCTTGTATATATTCATTTTTTATCACCTTGTCACTTTGCGCCTTTCGCTGTTCTCGTACTTGTCACTTGCGCCGTCACCTTTTTTATGTGTCACGAGCACAACGTGCACCAAGTCCTTTTGGGTTGCCTTTGTAATTTATGCCCACAGTGCGGTTATGACTGTTATGTATAAATTGTTATTTCAAATACATGATGCCATGAGCACTTTTGAAAAACATCTCCCTCTTTCCTTCTTGTAATGTCTTGCACATACTTGTATATTTGCCTTTCTCATTGAAACCAGTTGAGACATTGTTGCTAGTTATTAGTCCCTAGTAATGTGCACTGAGTGTGCCAAGGCCTATAAATCAAATGCTGTTAGTGGGCTGCAGCACTGGATTGTGCGAACCAAACATACAGCCTGTAAATGTAACTCTGGGCTGCCATTGCAGGGCCTGTGTGCAGTCTGGAACTGCCATGTCGACTTGGCAAATGCACCCACTTCCATATACATAAAGGAGCTGAAGGGGGTAAAGAACAGGTCGCCCCCACTGACAAAATCATAACCAACAATGGGCCTGTTCGATAGGTGAAAATCTTTTTCAGTAATCCCTCCATACGTCTAGAGTCACTCAACTTTGTGTGACAGAACAGCGGTTATACTTATCACGTCTATTCTAGGGAATCCTAGATCACCTGCTATTCTTTAAAATCAGATGTGTCTGTGGGCTCTGTCTCCCACGGTCTGTACCACCCTCTAGTGTGAATGACCAAACATAGGTGAAGAAGGAAAAGTGGTGAGAGAGGTTGGCAGTGCCTCACGGGAACAGCACCATGGGAGTTCGCAGACTGGTACTCACCGGCATCCTCAGGTTCTCATCATCAGCGCCTGCCAACCCACAACAAAAAATTGTGGTGAAACAAGAAAATGAACAAAGTGCCAAGTGTGGTATCACGTGTTGCCAGTGCGCCGGGCATTCGGCAGTGTCAACCCTGTAAGGAGTAGCGGGATTTGAACTAGAATACCACTATTCCTAATCTAAAAACAAGCTAGACAGCCACTGGCTGTATTATTTTATTCCGTGCTGTAGGTCTCATCACTTTAAAACCAACATGTTTCATTGCCAAGGGGGATTTGCGGCAATTTCATCAGGGCAAGGGTCAATTTTCCACTCTGCATCAATTTTTATCTGTTTTTTATACCGGGTGGTTGCCCTTCGTGGGCATACCTGCAACCCCCTTTACTTGTGAATGTGTACTAGTCCACAATCGCACTGTCCGTCACTACTGCTGCTGAACGTTAGCCGTGTCGGTGTGAGTTTCTGCCGTTTGATCATCTCCTCCTCTGCACTCACTTGCCAGGCCCTAACCTTCCCTTTTCTTACGTCAGTCATCCCTAAGGTAGGCCCAAGGAGCCCCTGTGGGCAGAGAGCAGTGTATGTGAAAGGTAGGACATGCCCTGGTGTGTGTGACGTCCTGATAGTGAATTACTGCCAATTTCGTTTTTCACTATTGCAAGGCTACTTGTTCCCCATAGGACAGAATGCGGAGTTTGTTTATAACATCCTGTAAACATAACTGGCCCTGGGAACTAGGTAGGAAAATAAAGTTTAGTATGCCTGAACTCAGAATCTAAAGATGCATCTTTTAGTGAAGGTGATTTTTACATTCTGTGTTTGAAAATACCACTTTTAGAAAGTAGGTATTTTCTTGCTCAGCCATCCAGCAGGCCTCTGACCCTGGTCTCACCAACGACACCTGCTGACACCGCCACAGAGCCTCCGCTCGGACCGTGACCTGTGGGCACCGCACTCCGCATCGCCTCGCTTCACGACGCCGCCTTGGTATCCCCAAAGACCACGCTCCACGCAGAAATCGACCCCGCTGCCTGCACGGTGGTTCAAGGGCACCGCTCATAAAGTTACACTTCGCACCGCCCTCATCCCGCACCTCTGCCTTGGCCTACCGACGCTGGCACCATTGACTCCAGTTCATCAGCCTACAACAGCGCTTCAGCAACGAAGACGCTGCTACTTGCACCGTGACCTTCCAGTACCGCGACGAGCACCGCATCACTTCGCTCGACGACCCTGGTCTCACCGACAACACCATCTGACGTCGCCATCGAGCCTCTGCTCACACTGCGACCTGTGGGCATCACACACCGCACCGCTGCACTTCGCACCGCAGCATCCGATGCCTGCCGATGCCAGCGATCCTGAATTCAACCGCGAGGAGTTCGGTCTGCAACACATGTGACTTCGAGGTCCTGACGACTCCTGCACCGACCTCCGGAACCTACGCCTGCGGTCGCAGACGCCCTGCATTTCTAAAGGTACTGTCTTGCGGGTTGGCCCGCGACGCTGCGGTCAGCCATAACTGTTTGGATTTGTTTGTTAAAAACGTCGTGATAGCCCAAGAGCAAGCGATTGACTTCAAGGAGCTGTTTTTCAAGGTTATATTGATAACTGAAGATTTCTAAAAACTGTATTGTGGATTTTTATTGTGTTTGGTCTTGTCTGAAGTATATAAAAATATTGGATATTTTCTAAACTGGTGTGCTGTCCTTTTGTAGTGCTTACACTGTATTACTGTTGGTTATGTGTAACAGCTTTACACACTGCCTCTAGGATAAGCCGGACTGCTCGTGCCAAGCAACCAAGGGGGTGAGCAGGAGTTATTTTTGAAGTGTAACTCCCTTATCCTGACTAGGAAGAAGGGTCCCTACTTGGACAAAGGTACCTACCTCTGCCAACTAGAGATCCCCATTTCTAACATTTATTGTCAGCGGTGAGGATAGGACTTGTGTTTCCACTTGACTTAAAGTGATTGGTGTGCACCACTACCATATCGCAGACCATTACGTACCACATACTATTTGTTTGGTCTATTTTTGCCTTTCCATTGGTCTTGAACTTGAACTTTCTAGTACAACATGCCTGAATCAATTGCATCATCTGTTGCATCCTTGGAAGTGGCTTTTGAGGAGGAGAGGTTAGAAACCTACAATGTGAAGGAATTGAAGGCTATCTGCAAGAACCTCAAAGTTAAAATCAGGGGCCTCACCAGAAAAGAGGAGCTATAAAAGGGGCTGAGAGCCTGGGTAGCAGCCAGACATGCCAATGGTCAGTCTGGGGATCTTAGCCTGGAGGCGAAGGAGCCTATTCCAAGGGTGGATGTGCTTTTGGGAGGGGGGCACCCTCTAAACCAGGTAGCAGCAGTTTGTCTCCAGAGGAGCTGGAGGACAGGCAGGAAGCAAGGAGAGTTGCAGTAGAATAGAGAAGCTTAAGTTAGCCAAGGAGGAGAAAAGGATGATGTTGGACCATGAGATCAGGATAAAGGAGCTGGATCAGAGGAGTAGATTCAGTTCAGATGGTGGCAGCAACCCGTCAGGACAGGCAGACAGAATCATACACATCCCTAAGAATGTAAGCAAAGAATTCAAGAAGGGGGATGACATACAAAAGTGGTTTCAGGGTTACGAGGCAGCGATGTACATAAACGGGGTCTGTTAGACCTGGCACCATTGGCGTCGGTCTCCCTTTCATTTTTCGCTGTTGTCTCCTCTGTTTTTGCTTGTAATAGATGCTCTGGGCGCTGTGCCACTGCCATTCAGTGCCACAGCGCGAATGCTCCCTGTGTAAATATGACATGTGAATTGGTATATCCATGATTGGCTTATTTGGTTTACCTGTTAGACCCAAGTAGCGTGGCCTGTGTGTGCCCAGGGCTGGTAAACCAAATGCTGCTGGTGGGCCTGCAGCGCTGGTTTGCGCCACCCACAGAAGCAGCTTGTAAAGTGTTTCTCAGACCTGCCACTGCAGTGTTCGTGTGCAGTCCAGAACTGCCATCTTGGCTGTGAAGTGCACCCACTTCCCAGCCCCTGAACCTTCCCTTCGCATCATGTGAGCCACCCCTCTGGTAGGGTGCATTGTATGTGTAAGGTGGGACATGCACTGATGTGTGTAGCATGTCCTGGTAGTGAATTATACCCAATTTCGTTTTTCACTACTGTAAGGCTACCTGTTCTCCATAGGCCAGAATGCAAGGTTGGACTATTACATTATATAGTCCTAACTGACCCAAAGAACATGGTAGGAAAACGAATTTAGTATGCCTGAGCTCAGAATATTAAAATACATCTTTTAGTGAAGTTTATTTTTATATTCTGTGTTTGAAATTACCACTTTTAGAAAGTAGGTATTTTCTTGCCTAAGCCTTCCAGTGTGCTCTGCTGTTATGTGTATTGGCTGTCTGGTTTTAGAGGGACAGGGCAGGCTGAGTCAGACCTGGGTTGAATAGAGAGATCTGTATTGGAGTATGAGGAGGGGTAGCTCCTGGACCTGAATAGGGCTGTGCCTGGCAAGGTGAATGCTGGCTCAACCTCCCACTGTGCGTCTGATGGCAGAACCCTCTTTCTGAAAGGAAGGATGCAGCCTGGTAAACAAAGTGTTCCTAGACTGGGCAGAACTGGTTCTGGCTGGGTTCAGTGACTTGTAGCTTTTGAGAACAAAGACTTTTGGGGTATAAATATCTGTGCTGAAACCCCTACAATTTGAATTGCTCCTGGACAACAAGAAGAACCTCTGTCCATGTAACTGAAGGAATCTGCAGGAGAGGACTGTCCTTGTGCTTGTGTGCTGTTTCTTGGACTGGCCTGCAGTGGTTACTTCTGGACTTGGAAGAAGAGGAAAAGGACTTTGAAGGAACTTTTATTTTATCTTGCTACAGCAATAACCCAAGGGCTAGAAGAGAGCTAGCCTCCTGCAGGAGTCTCAGGCCCATCAGACTCCACCACCAGCCTCCTGTTTCCTCCCAGCGAGGATTTCTATCTGCAAGTGAGGCTCCTGTGAGTTCCAGGGCCTCTAGTTCTACTACAGAGAAGAGAGTGCTGAAAATAGTCGCTAACGCCCGTTTGCGAGCCGCCGCAGCTGAAGAGCGTAAGGAAAATCATCGCGCTGCTGCCGCTGAGTGCTCACTACCGGAGATCATCGCATCACACGTTTGCGGGCTGCCAAATGCCCGAAGATTATCGCATCGCATGTTTGCGGGCCTCCAAGTGCTCGCTAACCAAAGATTATCGCATCGAGTTCATCGCTCCACGACATTGCAGCGCGGACGCCGAGCGTCCGCCATTTTCATCGCATCGCATCAGGATCGTCGCTCCCTTGCGAAGCGCCATTTCTTTTCATCACAACTAGATCGCACACGCAACAGGCTCAGCGCATCATCCTCCCTCGCGGCAAGGATTTCAACGCATCACCGGCTTAGCGTGGAGAAGTTTGTCGCTTTGTCCTGCACACAGATCAGCGCATCATCCTCCCTTGCGGCAAGGATTCAACGGATCGCTGGTCATGCGTGAGGAAAATCATCGCTAAAGCTCCTTAGCGACATTTTGGTTGCTTTGCTACAGAATCCAGTTATTTTGTAAGTAAAAGGGTTGCAGAGACCACTGCCTTGAACTGAACTCCTCTTTGCACACTTTGAACTATTTTTGCAGCATTTCAAGAGTAAACCTGTTTTCTAGTATTGTGGCTTTTTACTGTTATTGGTCTTGTGTTAAGTCTTTATATAAAGATACTTATTTTTTATAACTACTTGTGTGGTGTCCCTAAGTAGTGTTCTTCACTGTGTAACTGTGTATGGTCATTAATGCTTCACACACTGCCTCTGAGATAAGCCTAGCTGCTAGTGCTACGTTACCACAGGGTTGAGCAGGGGTTATCAAAGGGTGTAGCCCGCTTACTCTGACTTAGGAAGAAGGGTCCCTACTTGGACAGTGGCCAGCCATTGCCAACTAGAGACCCCCATTTCTAACAGGGTCCCTTAGAAGAATTGGGGAGTAGGATTGTGGCCTCTTTTTCCAGAAGAAACCAGGGATACGTTGATAGCTTTGGGTAAGGGGTGTAACCTCACCTATGCTGACATGAAGGAGGCCCTTCTCACCAGGTATGGACTCACTCCTGAAAAGTACAGGGATCAGTTTAGGTCCAGTAAGAAGTCTGATGCCAACACTTGGTTGGAATGTGTAGATTGGTTTTGCAGGTCACTGGATGGCTGGGTGAAGGGCAGTAATGTGACAGATTTTCAGGGGCTCTACAATTTGATTGCATAGGAGCACTTGTCTAGTCTATGTTTTGCAGATCTACGCCAGCACCTAGTTGATAGTAAGCTGACTGACCCCAGGAAGCTTTCTATGGAGGTGGACTGCTGGGTGAGTACCAGGGTCCACAAGAAAGCGTTTGGGGGAGACTCAGCCAAAGGTGGGCAGGGTCCCCAGCAAAAGAGTGGGGGGGACAAGGGTAAAGCACATGAGTTCTCTAAAGGGCCCCAAACTAATACCCAGGGTAAAGGTTCCCATCCCCCAGAAGACAAGAAAGCTATGGTCTCTTCAGGAAAGCCTGCAGAAACCGGCCCCCACAAGTGTTTTGAATGTGACCAGGTGGGTCACATGAAGGGGGACCCCAAGTGCCCCACGGGGGCACAGCCACCCACCGGTCGGCAGTCCAAGGTGTTGGCTAGTATAGCGCTTGGGGAGGAGGGGTACCCATAGGAGGGTGGGGATCCCACAGAAATGACCCTCAACTCACTAGGGCACAGTGAGATGATCCCAGGAAACCAGGTGCCTCTAACACTAAGAAATACAGCACTTGGGTGACATCAATGGGAAGAGGTTTGAGGCCCTCAGAGATACTGGAGCCAGTGTGTAACCTCTTTCCGGTGTCACCTGGTCTCTGAGGAGTAGGTAGTCCCCGGGGCATTTCACCAAGTAGTTGCTGTAGACAACTCGGAGCGCCAGTGTATGGTGGCACAGATTCCCTTTGAATGGGGGGGGGGGGGGTCTCAGGTCCCTTGAGGGTGGTTGTGAGCCCTACCATGCCTGTACATTGTCTGCTAGGTAACTACCTGGAGCAGTCCTTATGGAAGGATGTTGAGCTCAGGTCTCACTTGGAGATGCTTGGGTTGCCAGAGAGGGCATGCGTGTCTACTTGGTCCATGGCAGCCAGAAAGGGTGAAACTGGGGGTCCAACAAAATCATATGTATATACAGTGGTATATGCAGGTGTATGACAAAAAATGACAAATCCAAATTTGCAAACAAGGAGAAAGGAGAAAAAGACATCCAGAAACAATCAAGAGAGGACCCCAGAGCAGAGCTTGGATACCCATCAATTGTCGAAGTGATCAATCCTATCATCTGGTCATCCAATCCAAAGAAAGATGTATCTCTTGATCATAGAGATTATCTTGTATGGAGTGAGCCCACTCAAACAGGTCCGAGATCATCAAAGGATCGGAGCAGGAAGATCATATAAATTCTTAGTGATAGAACAATTGAGAGAAGTGCAGTGCTTTGAAAAGAATAATGTGGTGTATTAAAATAGAGTTGTGAGAAGGCGCTACTAATTTAATATGAAATAAAGATCTCACACTCTAAGTAAAAACAACAGTGCAAAAACCAGTGTTCAACAAATAACTGCTGTGTAAAAAGGTCGACATGTTTCAGCCATATGGGAAACGCTTCTCCCTAAGGCTTTCTTCAGGACCCCAGTTGTCAAAATATTCGCTACTGCATTAGTGTATCAAAAGAAAATAATAAAGAAATAGAATGTGCTTATCTCACTATTATCATGAGGTTGGACTTAATACAACCTTGATGTGTTCCTCCGCCTCAAAGGATGCAGTAGGCATCTGTCAAAAAAACATCTGAAAATAGTCTTAATCTCCAAGAGATATCCTCAAAGTAGTTTTACTCCAAGATGTACAAAGTAAACACCCCTATTGTCAGTGAATGCTTACCCATCATGATCGGGGAACAAACCTCACCTCGCCTGGGACCTTACTCAGGACTAAGAGGCCCCGCTCTGTATGAAAAAGATAGAGTACGCTTACAGTGATCAAACTCTTTCAGTAACATAAGAAAACTGTTTGACTCTGATAAAGGGCTGGCAAAACAGAGTACTAGCACCTATACACCTAATGTATGTATTCTCAGTATTCACAAACAAGCAGGCCAATGTGAGAGAATTCCCTAGTCTTAGTGCAGTGGTCAATGACTGTTAAAAGATATAAAAAACAAACAATTTTTAGTGGTAAACTAGCCACATGTTGTTAATACAAATCCCAAAATTTGTGGTGACTGTCACCTTTACAAATCAAGTGTGCGTTGATTAGTATGCACTCAATTGGCACTCAAAGTCTCGCTTTGATCTATGCGCTTAATTAGTAAGTTATAGAATCAACTAAGCGTCTCTATGCGGCAATAATGTTTGATAACAGTTCTATGCTGTACAAAATCCAAAGCAAAGAATGCTCGTTAGATTGAAAACCACAATGAACCAAAAACCCATGGGGTAGTCTCCCTAAAAGTACAAATCACTACACTTAGAGAGGGGTTCTATATGGTACAGGAGCAACCATGGTGTTATCCATTCATGCCGCATCATAGAGGTACTAGGCGAGGATACAAAACGAACTGCTGCCCAATTGACCAAAGTCGATAAAGATGTGTCCTCACCTATCCGTCGTTGCCTCGTTGTGGGATCTGAGTCAGGGAAATGGAGGTGACCCGGGCGAGCTACGAGAGTGTTTTAAAGACTAGGAAACAATTGAACAACAAACGCGAGCGCATTCATTACGCATTCGCGCATGACCCCTGGCTCGTGGTGATCGCGTCATAGGACTACAAAGTGACGTCACAGAAATGGCATCTGTAGTTCGTTCCATTACTGGTAGTGAATGAATCAGAAATTGCCAGCATATCAGAGTTGACGTAGTATCTTGCATGAATTCCAGATATGAATCTGAGTGCTCTACCCAACGTTGTATTTTAGATGTGAAGTATCTAAGGGCCAAAAGCAAAAATAGCGATGAATCAGCGCTTTGTTTAGGCACTAGAGCGCTAATACATACTATAGATTCCCCCTCTTCTACCCCCAAGATAAAAAGTAATAACACTAAAGTTCCGCTCGGTCCTGTGGTCAATGTGGACCACAGGATAAACTAAATCCAGTATACCACACATATTATTCTTGTAGCAAAGTTAGTCAGACATCTCGAAGGCCTAGTAATGTTAATAAGTGCAACTCATTGTCAAAACCTTCGAGATGTCTGACTAACTTTGCTACAAGAATAATATGTGTGGTATACTGGATTTAGTTTATCCTGTGGTCCACATTGACCACAGGACCGAGCGGAACTGTCAAACTAAAACGATAATGATCTTTGTTCATATTCAAGAGAATAAGGCTGACACTTTTCCCTACTTTTGTTTCTACTATTCACACAAGATTTAGTGTTATTACTTTTTATCTTGGGGGTAGAAGAGGGGGAATCTATAGCATGTATTAGCGCTCTAGTGCCTAAACAAAGCGCTGTTTTATCGCTATTTTTGCTTTTGGCCCTTAGATACTTCACATCTAAACTACAACGTTGGGTAGAGCACTCAGATTCATATCTGGCATTCATGCAAGATACTACATCAACTCTGATATGCCGGCAATTTCTGATTCATTCACTACCAGTAATGGAACGAACTACAGACGCCATTTCTATGACGTCACTTTGTAGTCCTATGACGCGATCACCACGAGCCAGGGGTCATGCGCGAATGCGTAATGAATGCGCTCGCGTTTGTTGTTCAATTGTTTCCTAGTCTTTAAAACACTCTCGTAACTCGCCCGGGTCACCTCCATTTCCCTGACTCAGATCCCACAACGAGGCAACGACGGATAGGTGAGGACACATCTTTATCGAGTTTGGTCAATTAGGCAGCAGTTCGTTTTGTATCCTCGCCTAGTACCTCTATGATGCGGCATGAATGGATAACACCATGGTTGCTCCTGTACCATATAGAACCCCTCTCTAAGTGTAGTGATTTGTACTTTTAGGGAGACTACCCCATGGGTTTTTGGTTCATTGTGGTTTTCAATCTAACGAGCATTCTTTGCTTTGGATTTTATACAGCATAGAACTGTTATCAAACATTATTGCCACATAGAGACGCTTAGTTGATTCTATAACTTACTAATTAAGCGCATAGATCAAAGCGAGACTTTGAGTGCCAATTGAGTGCATACTAATCAACGCACACTTGATTTGTAAAGGTGACAGTCACCACAAATTTTGGGACTTGTATTAACAACATGTGGCTAGTTTACCACTAAAAATTGTTTGTTTTTTATATCTTTTAACAGTCATTGACCACTGCACTAAGACTAGGGAATTCTCTCACATTGGCCTGCTTGTGTGTGAATACTGAGAATACATACATTAGGTGTATAGGTGCTAGTACTTTGTTTTGCCAGCCCTTTATCAGAGTCAAACAGTTTTCTTATGTCACTGAAAGAGTTTGATCACTGTAAGCGTACTCTATCTTTTTCATATAGAGCGGGCCTCTTAGTCCTGAGTAAGGTTCCAGGCGAGGTGAGGTTCGTTCCCCGATCATGATGGGTAAGCATTCACTGACAATAGGGGTGTTTACTTTGTACATCTTGGAGTAAAACTACTTTGAGGATATCTCTTGGAGATTAAGACTATTTTCATTTGTTTTTTTGACAGATGCCTACTGCATCCTTTGAGGCGGAGGAACACATCAAGGTTGTATTAAGTCCAACCTCATGATAATAGTGAGATAAGCACATTCTATTTCTTTATTATTTTCTTTTGATACACTAATGCAGTAGCGAATATTTTGACAACTGGGGTCCTGAAGAAAGCCTTAGGGAGAAGCGTTTCCCGTATGGCTGAAACATGTCAACCTTTTTACACAGCAGTTATTTGTTGAACACTGCTTTTTGCACTGTTTTTACTTAGAGTGTGAGATCTTTCTTTCATATTAAATTAGTAGCGCCTTCTCACAACTCTATTTTAATACACCACATTATTCTTTTCAAAGCACTGCACTTCTCTCAATTGTTCTATCACTAAGAATTTATATGATCTTCCTGCTCTGATCCTTTGATGATCTCGGACCTGTTTGAGTGGGCTCACTCCATACAAGATAATCTCTATGATCAAGAGATACATCTTTCTTTGGATTGGATGACCAGATGATAGGATTGATCACATAGACAATTGATGGGTATCCAAGCTCTGCTCTAGGGTCCTCTCTTGATTGTTTCTGGATGTCTTTTTCTCCTTTCTCCTTGTTCTACTCCTTGTTTGCAAATTTGGATTTGTGATTTTTTGACATACACATCTGCATATACCACTGTATATACATATGATTTTGTTAGACCCCCAGTTCCACTTGTTTTTTGAAACTATAGGATTAGGGGAATAGAACTGTGGCAGGTCATTAAACTTTTCCCTTAGAGACCCTAGTATACACTTTATGTTTTGATAGCCAGAAAGGGTGATCAGAAGGACTTGGAGCCCGAAACAGTGGCCCAGGTCCCTGCCAAGAGAAAGGGCAAGGAACACGGAAACCGGCCCCTAAAGTTCCAACAGACCGGGAGGAGGCGGACCTTGAGGGGGACGACCCTGTACCTACAGGGGAGCAGGTAGCTGAACTGAGGGACATCTCAGAGCTGACCCATTGGGAGCAAGAAGGGAGTCCCACCAGGGAGGAATTCTGCAGGGAGCAGAAAGAGTGCCCTTCTCTAGAGGGTCTCTAGCGGCAGGCTGCATACCAGGCAGCTGGTGATCAGTCCGTATCACATTGGATCTACTAGGAGAATGGTCTCCTGTATAGTGAGTCTAAGGTTGCTGAGCCTGGGTCAGCCCGTTAGCTGGTGGTACCCCAGCGCTTCAGGACCTTCCTACTGGGTCTGGCTCATGACGTACCTTTGGCAGGACATTTGGGGCAGGAAAAGACCTTTGACAGGCCTGTCACCCACTTCTTCTGGCCCCAAATGCGAAGGCAGTCAGATGGACATTGCAGGTCTTGCCAGACTTGCCAGTCAAATGGTAAAAGTGGGAGGAAGGTCAAAGCTCCTCTCCAACCTTTTCCATTTGTTGGAACAACCTTTGAAAGGGTAGGGATGGACATTGTGGGGCCACTGGCTCTCAAGACAGCCATGGGCAACAGGTACATCCTGGTCTTGCTAGACCATGCCACCGGTGTGAGAAAGTGACCTCTTTCTGCATGGTTGCCCCCACTTTTTGCTGAATTGCTGATGTACTTTGACTGAGTGTGCCCTGGGCTCCTGCTAATCAGGTACCCAGGGCCTTTGTTCTTTCCCTAAAACTGCTTTGAAGCCTAAACCCAATTGGCATCTCTGGCCACAGGTCAGCCCCTGGTAAATGGTACTACAGGTACCCAGGGCACTGTGACCAGAGAAGGCCTCTAAGGGATGCAGCACTCATTGTGCCACCCTTAGAGGTCATGTACCATTACACACACACACTGCTTTTGCAGGCTGCGTGTTTTGGTGCAGAACAATGTGAAGAGTCGACATGGCACACATCCCTGTGTGCCATACCTACAACCCACAGCCCTGGCATAGATCAGTCACCCCTCCAGCTGGGTGCACTATACCAGTGGTGAGGGTACAGATGCATAAGCCCTGTACCCCTACAGTGACTAAGTCCATTTTTAGACATTGTAAGTGCAGTGCTGCCATTAAGAGTATATGGTGCTGGGGGTTTGTCATACGGCTACACTGAAAACGGAGAAGTTTGGATTCAAACTTCTCAGCACATTAAATCTACACTGATGCCAGTGGGGGATTTAATGAAAAATGCACATAGAGGGCATCTTAGAGATGCCCCCTGAAAATTAACCTACCACTAGTGTACAGGCTGAGTGGCTGCTTTCAGCTGCCACTACCAGACATGTTTCTGGATCCCTGGGTCGAGAGCCTGCTGCTCTCTGGGGCCTGAAACAATGCACATCCTGGGACGAGGTGCCAAGCCTCCTCCCCCAGGATGGGCATGGTTCACGAAGGAGAAGATTCAAAGGCTTGCCGTCTTTGTGAGGTTCCCCAGGCCACTTGCTGCTCTCAGCAACTGGTCCCCACTGGTTCTGACCCCCACTTTGGGTGGGAGAAACGGCGGGAAAAACAAGCGAGGTGGAGAGGTGTGCCCACCTCTGCCAACTCCACCCCTCAGGTGGGGGAGGCGAGGTGAAGCACAACACTCAGTCCACGCCATCTTGAAGATGGGGTGACTCAGCCAACCAGGGACAGGCTCATGCCCCCCTCCCACTAACAGGTGGTATAATAGGGGGTGTACCCACACCAGGGAAGGGATCCATTGGTCCCTGCCTTTTACCTACCTTTAACGCCCCTAAATCTAGTATTTAGGGGGAACCCTGAACCTTGCTTCCTCAGACAAGAACCTGCAAGAAGAAGAAGAAGGACCGAACAGCCGTGCAGCAGCTAATAAGAGGAAGATGCCCACTGACTTGGCCCAAGCCCTACTGGCCTGTCTCTCCCTTGAACCTGCTCCTGCGAAATCCCAGTGTGTCCTGCAGCCAGCAACCTCAAAACCCCGGAGGACCTGCCTGCCTTCAAGCACAAAGACTTTGTCTCCCATGAACACCGGATTTGTTCATCTGCAACCTCTGGCTCCGGCTGGACACTGCAAATCGGCCCCACTCTGCACCCGCCGTCCACGGCCCGAGTGGGCAAACACCATGAGGAGGTCACCCCGGCGATCCTGACGCAAGATCCGGTGACCCCTGACCTACCTCGAGCCTCCAGCCGACGCCTGCAGCATAAATCCAGAAGGTCTCCCTAACTGCGACCAGGAGCTGGTAAGAAAATCCGACCCCAAAAGGCACCCCTGTATCCAATGCCCCACGGCCTTGTGTGCCCAAACCGACGGTGTCTAGCCAACCCCTAACTTCCCAACTTACCTCTCGAAGTGGTGGTCGCACCACGAAGACCTTCGTTCCTGAGCCTGCAGTGCTTTGGAAACCGGAGGTTCCCCATTGAAACCAACAGGGCGCCCGAAGTCGAAACAGCCCCCTGTACACGGCCACCCTAGTGCCGCAGATAGTGCACCTTTGGTGCTACTTTATTTCCCCATTTGCCCTGAGCTAAAGTCCAGGAGCTTTGCTCCCACAACTAAGTGGCCTGCTTACCAGCAGCCACCAACTGGAGGCTCCCTATCCCCATTGGATAACATTGGGCATCAGCACTCTGCACCCGGCTGCCCTAGTGCTGCTGAGGGTGAAACTAGAGTGCAACCTTGACCCTGGGGGACCTGTGAGTCTACCCCCAGAACTTCAACTCCCACTACCAAATACTTACCTCAAAACCAATAACAATATTTACCTCCATAGGACAAAATTGACTGTTATTCTGTGAAAGGTTTCTTAGTGTGGAGTTTGAGAAACTAAATAATTTCTTTAAAATTGCATAATCTAACAAAAACGATTTTACTTCCCTGTTTTCAGGAAATGTCCCAGAGTAGTATCTAGATATACTACTCTGTGTAAGCCTACTTAATCTCAAAAGTTACTTACCTGCTATTTTACTAAAAAGCTTCTATGTACTGTATTTACTAAGTATTGCATTGCTCTGCATCCATCCTGTAAATCAAACCAAAGTGCATATACGATAATCATCCAAACTATATTTCAGTTGCATTACTACTGTAAATTATTTATTGCTTACCTGCCCCAGACTTGCTTGGTTCTAGAAAATAAAATAACTAAAAGAATATTTTTATACAAATACTATTGGTCCGTAGTTCAGTCTTTGAGTGTGTGAATTCAGTTGCTGACTGAGTGTGTACAACAAATGCTTAACACTGTCCTCCGATACTGCCTTACTGCTCGACCACACTACCACAAATAGAGAGTAAGGTTCTATCTAACTTTACCCCTGCCTACCACTGTGGTTCCACTGGACTATGTGCACACCATACTTCACTTTGGTATACTATATACAGAGCCAGCTTCCTACATTGGTGGATTAGCATTGGGATATACAACTTTGCATTTGTTGGACTACTTGGTTACCACCTGATCACATGACAGAACTCTTAAATTGTCTTTAGAATTCTGAATTTTCAAATTGGCATTTTTTGCAAAATTACTAAAGGTCTTGTTAGGGCCTTGGTTAAGTCCCTTTGTCTCAAAATAAGAACCCGGCTGTTAGTGAAAATAACCATAATGACATAGAGAACCAGGCTGAGGAGCTCGACCTTACCCCTTATCTTCACTTGTCTTTCAAGGAGATAAGATCCCTATGTAAACTTAAAAACATTGGTCCCCATCCCACCAAACAAAAGCTCTAGGAGCTGTCGGCTGGGTATGCTAAGGACCACCCATCTGAAAATGATGAAGTCCAGTCAGATGAGGAAGTAGAGGAAGGGGATGACCAGGTAGATCAACCCCCTTCACTTCCTAGGGAGAAAAGGGTCCAAGTACCCTTGACACCAAGAGCAAACCTCTCAGTGCCTATATCTCCCACAGGTGGATCAGGTACCACGGAGGACATTGGGGACAGCCTCAATGAGTAGGACAGCCTTTTAGTAAGGTTGACCAAAAGAATGGATCTAGACACCAGGTTGCTGGCTCTAGAAAGAGAGAGAGCAGAGATAAACCTAGCACCCATCAATGGTGGCAGCAATTTACTTAATAACGATAAAGAACAATCTTATTATCCTAAAATCCCCAAAGGGATTGTCCCTAAATATGAAGAGAGTGATGATATCACAAAATGGTTCACAGCCTTTGAGAGTGAAATGAAAAAATTGAAGAAGTCACACTGGGGGGTACTCCTTTGGGAACTGTTCTCTGGTCACTGCAGAGACAGACTCCTGACCCTTACAGGGGCAGATGCTGGGTCTTATGACCTCATGAAGAGAACTCCGATTGAGGGATTTGGAGTCACAACTGAGGAATACAGAATTAGATGCAGGGGGGCTCACAAGACCCAAAACCAATCCTGGATTGACTTTGTAGACTACTCAGTTAAAACACTAGATGGGTGGTTAACTGGACACAATGTGCATGATTTCAATGGACTTTACAATCTGTTTATGAAAGAACATATTTTAAGTAATTGCACTGATCTAAATTTACATCAGCATTTGATAGACCTAGGTCTAATTTCTCCCCAAGAATTGGGAAAGAAGGCAGACCACTGGGTCCTGACAAGTGTGACAAAAACAACCATTGGGGGTGACCAAAAGGGTAAAGGTTGTGAGAATCCCCAAGATAAAAAGCCTGAGTCTTCAAAAGGGCCCCAAAACCCTGCACGGGGGGGGGGGGGGGGTCCCAAAACTCTTCCCAGTCCAATAATAGGTACAAATAAAAGAACTTTGATCCTTTAACCCCTTCTGTGCCCATGACGAGATGGTCTCGTCATGGAGCACAGTCGCGCAATCTTTTTTTTTTTGCTGGGGAGGCAGGGGAAGACCTTCCCCTGCCTCCCCCCGCGTCATCAATGACGTCAGCGCGCGAGCCGCGCTGACGTCACCGGAGGCTTCCCCTTTGCTCTCCGAGGCGCAGGAAGCCATTTGCTTCCTGCGCGTCGGAGAGTAAAGGTCAGTTTTGGGGCTGGGGAGGGGGTATTAGTGCATCTTTGGGGTAGGTAGGGTGGGGGCACAATGTTGGGGGGGTGGAAATGTTTTTTTGAACACTCTGCTTTGTTCCTGCGCTTGGATCGTCCAAGCGCAGGTGATTTTATGTGAAATTTCAACAAAAAAAACCGCTCGTTTTCGTTTCTTTGTCGTTTTCGATCTTAGGGGTGCTGCTAGCGTGGGATGGGGGTGGGGGGCGAAATAAAGTAAGCATTAGGGGTTGCAAAGTGGCCAGATTGATTTTATGTGCATCCAAATACACCAGAATCATTTAGTTTTCCAGGGTAGTGCTACTTTCATTTTCTGGTCTTCTTTTGAACAGCATTGTTGTTCCCCGGGGGCAAAATAAAGTTAGACAGAGGGATTGCAAAGTGGCCCGATTGATTTATTTTACATCTTGTGATCGGTGGGTGCTGGCAAGGGGGGTGGGGGGTGAAACAAAATAAGTCAGAGGGGTTGCAAAGTGCCCTGTTTTTTTTATAGTATCCAAATACACCAGCATCACAGAGTTTGCCAGTGAAGTGCTACTTTAGTTTACTCGTGTAACGTTGAAGAGCATTGTTGTTCAAAGGGGGGTGAAATAAAGGGAGACAGAGGGGTTGCAAAGTGGCCAGATTGATTTTATTTGCTTCCAAGTACACCAGCATCAGAGTTTGCCAGTGCAGTGCGACTTTCGTTTTCTCGTCTTCCTTTGAACAGCATTGTTGTTCCCAGGGGGGGGTGAAATAAAGTAAGACAGAGGGGTTGTAAAGTGGCCAGATTGATTTTATTTGCATCCAAGTACACCAGCATCAGAGTTTGCCAGTGAAGTGCTTCTTTCGTTTTCTTGTCTTCCTTTGAACAGTATTGTTGTTCCCAGGGGGGGCGAAATAAAGTAAGACAGAGGGGTTGCAAAGTGGCCAGATTGATTTTATTAGCATCCAAGTACCTGGTTGATGGGTGAATTGGAAAACACAATGTGCACCATGGTTCTGTGTTTATGGATGTGGTCTACCATACTGCTTATGTTTTGTAAGGATGTAAGCAATGGACAGTGAAACGGTTCCCTTCAGGGCCCTCTAGTCATGTCCATAACTTTTCCGGTGAAACCACTCGCTGATTTCTGAATAGTTAGTGAGAGATCGTTTAGGTAACCATGTTGTTTCTGCTTACATTTCACATGCTTTGCATTCCCTAGGAGTGTTTTTTTTTTTTTAGGCAGCGTATTACTCTTATCAAGTGCATAATTTGAATTGAGCCACATCCAAGTGTTTATAGCGGGCACAATTAGGTTATAGCTGAAGGCAGTGCGAGTTTCTCTCAGTGGGCAAGTATGGCGTTCAGTGGGGATGTGGCACTATTGCCGGAGCTGTTGAATTTGGAAATGGGGAACCGGGTTCAGCATTCATGACCAGTCCACCACACCACTATACTGAGGGAGCACATTCCCATGCTACACCGTAGAAGGCCCCACTAGACCTTAGAAGGCTTGATGTCTTAGCACAAGCAGGTGTACTGTAGTGGTGTCAACTTACAAAAGAGTACAAGTAGAGGTATAAAAGTGCAATAAATGGCAGACACGCAAAACACAGGAACACACTGGGTAGGCACTTCTACAGGCATGGAGAACAGAATTTCCTATAATGTAAAGACTTCCTTCACACAATAGAGAGGGTGTGAATTAAGTTTGGAAGTGTCTTTGCAGGAGGAGAACTTTGAGGTTAGTTTTGAAGGATTGGGAAGAGGGAGGGGGTGGTCCGGAGCTGAGGCTCAGTTTCAGATTCTCGCCGCGTTGCTTGTAAAGGATTGGGCCATCGATCTTTCCTTTTTGAAAGTGGGAGGGTCCAGCAATACATTTTGCGCAGTACGTGATGGTCTAGAGCATTATATGCATATGTTACAATAAAGTTTTTTTTTCTTCTTTTTATTCTGGTCTAAAGCTTTTCGACAGTGGCTGTTCTGCAGTTTTGTGTAGTTGCATTGTGTTGGTAAGAAATTTTTTGTTGTTGTATTTACACCAAATGAGTAATAATATAATGTCTGAATTAATTTTTTTGTAAGTGATGTCATAATGGCGGCATATTTAGTTAGTGGTTTGAGCATGAAATTCTTTGTGATGTGTTTTGCATAGTCTTATGTGTAATTGCTTTTCTCTTTCTTTTTTAGTGGGATATTGTTGATCCATACTGTGTCTGTACAGAGTTGGTGGTGGTGAGTAGTTTAGCTGCCTCTGGCAAGTGAGTGGTATTGTTTTGGAGTATATTTGAGTTTTTGATAAAGGTGCTTTTTGTTTATTACTTATTTTACAAAGAGTTTGTTGTTGTTGACTTGTTTGACAAGTTACCTATATTAGTAAGCAATATGGCTAGCCGTAGAATGACTGCTCAACAGGTGGTCGGTATGCTTCTTGAATCTTCCTCTGAGCATGATTATGAGACTGACAGTGCGTCTGAGGGAGAGGAGGGAGGGGAAGATTCTGGCAGTGAGTTTTCTCTCAACATGGAATCATCGGATGATGAAGGTACTCTCAGTGCAGATGAAGGTACTCTTGGTGTGGATGAAGCAACTCTCAGTGCGGATGAAGTGCCTGTCTTAGAGGAGGAAACTGCTGTGCCGATGGTGCAAGTGGCATCTGGATTGCAGTCTGAGGCTGCTAGGCTTCCTACTGGAAGTGCTGGACTTTGGGTTGATCCAAACATGGTGCAGCCGGTGTTGCCTGCCTTTAGCGGTGATGCAGGGTGTGCAGTGAATTGTGAAAATTTTTTGCCTATACAGTTCTTTCAGTTGTTTATGGATGATGTATTTTTGGGTGAGATTGTTGAGCAGACGAATTTGTATGCTGAACAGTTTTTGAGGAACAACAGCGACAAACTTAGGCCCCAGTCTAGAGCTACCCGGTGGACTCCCACATATCTGGAAGAGATGAAGAAGTTTTTGGGTTTGACTTTATTGATGGGTGTGGTAAGGAAGCCAACCTTGGCTTCATATTGGTCTACTAGCCCCTTGTTGGCAACTGCCATATTTCCTGCAGTTATGACTCGTAATCGGTATTTACTTTTGCTACGTATGCTGCATTTTGTTGATAATTCTATGGCGTTGCCACGAGATCACCCTGACTGTGACCGTCTTTTTAAGATTCGGCCCGTTCTTGATCACTTAGTGGATCGATTTTCTGAGATCTATACTCCAGGGAAAGAAATATCTATTGATGAGTCTTTGGTCTTGTTCAAGGGCCGTTTAGTTTTTAGGCAGTACATCCCTAGCAAGAGGGCACGCTATGGAATTAAGCTGTATATGTTGTCTGAGAGTAGGACAGGATATGTTTTTAATTTTCGTGTGTACACTGGTAGAGATTCTGCTATTGACCCCCCAGGTTGTCCGTCCACTTTTGGAGTTGCAGAGAAAATTGTGTGGGATCTTGCTAGGAGACTGTTTAACAGAGGCCACCATTTGTACCTTGATAACTTCTATACTGCTGTGCAATTATTTAAGGAATTGTATAAAGTGGACACTTTTGCATGTGGCACAATCCGCTCTAACCGTAAAGCTTATCCGAAAGAGCTTGTTTGCAAAAAACTTCAGAGGGGGCAGTGCAGTTCCTTGCGTAGTGATGAACTACTAGCTGTAAAATTTGTGGACAGGAGGGATGTGTACATGCTGACTACCATCCATGATGAGAGAACTTCACCTGTGACTGTTTGGGGTCAGGTTGCTGAAGTACGCAAACCTGTGTGCATTCTAGACTACAATAAGCACATGGGTGGTGTTGACAGAGTAGATCAGAGGTTGGAACCTTACTCTGCTATTCGGAAGGCTTATGTTTGGTATAAGAAGTTGGCCATCCATTTCTTCGAATTAGCAATGTTCAATGCTTTTATTGTGTTCAAGGAGTGTTCTCCTGCGTCAAAGTTGACATTTCTTCAGTTTCAGCACATTGTGATAGCTAGCCTTGTTGTTGTGGAACAGGCAAGTGTTCCTAGATTTGGAGTGGTGGAGGATGTGGTTCGATTGAAAGATCGCCACTTTCCTGATTTCATCCCTCCCACACCGGCAAAAGATTTTCCCACTAGGAGATGCAGAGTCTGTTGGCGAAGAGGTACGCGGAAGGAGATTCGTATGTATTGCCCCGACTGTCCATCTAAACCTGGGCTGTGTGTCCTTGCTTGTTTTAGAGCGTACCATACTCAAAAGAATTTTTGGGAGCATTCATGAGTGGTAAAGTTAACTGATTGGTTTGTAGTCTTTGAAAAATGTGATTCTGTTTCAAGGTTGCCGTTAGTGCAATGTGTTTAGTTTCTGATTTTGTGTTTGTAGATTTGTATCTATTTGTGATTTGTTTGTGTTTCTACTTTTGTCTAAAAAAATCCTAAATGTGTTGGCAGTGTGCGTGGACTGGCACTTCTTTGGCGGTGTACGTGGAGTGGTGCTTGGCTGGCGGTGTGCATGGACTGGTGCTTGGCTGGTGGTGTGCGTGGACTGGTGCTTGGCTGGCGGTGTGCGTGGACTGGTGCTTGGCTGGCGGTGTGCGTGGACTGGTGCTTGGCTGGCGGTGTGCGTGGACTGGTGCTTGGCTGGCGGTGTGCGTGGACTGGTGCTTGGCTGGCGGTGTGCATGGACTGGTGCTTGGCTGGCGGTGTGCATGGACTGGTGCTTGGCTGGCGGTGTGCGTGGACTGGTGCTTGGCTGGCGGTGTGCGTGGACTGGTGCTTGGCTGGCGGTGTGTGTGGACTGGTGCTTGGCTGGCGGTGTTGGTTGAACTGGTGCTTGGCTGGCGGCGTGCGTGGACTGGTGCTTGGCTGGCGGTGTGCGTGGACTGGTGCTTGGCTGGCGGTGTGCCTGGACTGGCGCTTGGCTGGTGGTGTGCCTGGACTGGCGCTTGGCTGGTGGTGTGCCTGGACTGGCGCTTGGCTGGTGGTGTGCCTGGACTGGCGCTTGGCTGGTGGTGTGCCTGGACTGGTGTTTAGCTAGCGATGTGCGTGGACTGGTGCTCGGCTAGCGGTGTGCGTGGACTGGTGCTCGGCTGGCTGTGTGTGAGTAGTGACTTGCTGCTGGTCACTACACACACTGCTAGCCGTGCGTGGACTGGCGCTCGGCTGGCTGTGTGTGAGTAGTGACTTGCTGCTGGTCACTACACACACTGCTAGCTGAGTGCCACTCCACGCAATCCATCTGCTTGTGTAGTTGCTGCGTCAGGAATGTGGGCGTGTGAAAGTGATGGGCCCTTGAATGGCGCTGTGTTCTGGTGTGAGTTTTGTTATGTGATGGGCCCGCGGCTGGCGGTGTGAATGGTTTTGTATGTCTCACGCGTATGAAAGGTGTATGAATGGCCTGTAAAGAGGTTGGTGCCTTGTCGTGGCTTTACAGCTCACGAGCTGTGAGTCAATGGTTCAGTTTCTCGCCCTTTCAATTATTAACAGTGCATTTCATTTTTGTGAAATCACTTGCTAATACAATTGTATATTCTGAACCATCACTCACCCTCGTGCCAAATCCAACCAGTATGTGTGCGTGCTTGAGGATTAGACGGCTGTGCAGTAATATTTGCCTTTCTGAAGCAGGGTGTACCTTGTCCCTTTTGTGAATTTTGTAATGTGTTGTTTTTGTGCCTGATGGTGCGAATGGTCTTGTGTGTATCACGTATGAAAGATGTGTGAATGGCCTGTAAAGCGGTTGGTGCCTTGCCGTGGCTTTACAGCTCACGAGCTGCGAGTCATTGGTTCAGTTTTTTCTCCATTGAATTATTGACAGTGCATTTCATTTTTGTGAAATCTCTTGTTAATAAAATTTAATATACTGAACCATCACTCGCCCTCGTGCCAAATCCAACCAGTATGTGTGTGCGTTTGAGGAATAGGTGGCTGTGCAGGATTCTTGGTCTTTTTAGTTTCTCTGCCAAGGTGTATGTTCCATGTAAAAATAACCCACCAACTGTAGATATTGTCGTAAACCCATGGGAGTTCATGGTGATGTCTCTCTTGTGCATTACAAAAAGGTTTTTTATCCTCAATGTCCTGCAAACCTCAAAATATCTGTCACATTGTCCATGCAATATTGTGCCGAAATTCTCATGTTGTAGAAACGCAAGCCATACCTCCCTGGAAGCCCCCGGGTGTCTAGTTTTGAGAAATGTATGGGTTTGGTAGGTTTCCCTAGAAGGCCGCCGTGCCCCGGGCCAAAAAGCAAAGAGACCCCCCTTGCAAAACCAGGTGGTTTTGAGATAGGCAATGTTGATGTCGCATCACTACGTTTTGGGCCCTTGCCTGTCGCGGGTACTTGGGCCTCCCACACAAGTGAGGCACCATTTTTACCGGGAGACCCAGGGGAATGCTGGGAGGTGGGAAATTTGAGTGAGCCCGGTGATGCCACAAGTTTCTCACACAAAAAAGTGTGAAAAAAGTGATTTTTTCAGCTAAAATTGAGGTTTGCGGGGGATTCTGAGTAAGGAAACGTTGGGGGATCCACGCAAGCCATACCTCCCTGGAAGCCCCCGGTTGTCTAGTTTTCAGAAATGTATGGGTTTGGTAGGTTTCCCTAGATGGCCGCCGTGCCCCGGGCCAAAAAGCCAAGAGACCCCCCCTGCAAAACCAGGTGGTTTTGAGATAGGCAATGTTGATGTCGCATCACTACGTTTTGGGCCCTTGCCTGTCGCGGGTACTTGGGCCTCCCACACAAGTGAGGCACCATTTTTACCGGGAGACCCAGGGGAACGCTGGGAGGTGGGAAATTTGAGTGAGCCCGGTGATGCCACAAGTTTCCCACACAAAAAAGTGTGAAAAAGGTGATTTTTTCAGCTAAAATGGAGGTTTGCGGGGGATTCTGGGTAAGGAAACGTTGGGGGATCCATGCAAGCCATACCTCCCTGGAAGCCCCTGGGTGTCTAGTTTTCAGAAATGTATGGGTTTGGTAGGTTTCCCTAGATGGCCGCCGTGCCCCGGGCCAAAAAGCCAAGAGACCCCCTTGCAAAACCAGGTGGTTTTGAGATAGGCAATGTTGATGTCGCATCACTATGTTTGGGGCCCTTGCCTGTCGCGGATACTTGGGCCTCCCACACAAGTGAGGCACCATTTTTACCGGGAGACCCAGGGGAATGCTGGGAGGTGTGAAATTTGAGTGAGCCCGGTGATGCCACAACTTTCCCACACAAAAAAGTGTGAAAAAAGTGATTTTTTCAGCTAAAATTGAGGTTTGCGGGGGATTCTGGGTAAGGAAACGTTGGGGGATCTGCGCAAGCCATACCTCCCTGGAAGCCCCCGGGTGTCTAGTTTTCAGAAATGTATGGGTTTGGTAGGTTTCCCTAGATGGCCGCCGTGCCCCGGGCCAAAAAGCCAAGAGACCCCCCTTGCAAAACCAGGTGGTTTTGAGATAGGCAATGTTGATGTCGCATCACTACGTTTTGGGCCCTTGCCTGTCGCGGGTACTTGGGCCTCCCACACAAGTGAGGCACCATTTTTACCGGGAGACCCAGGGGAACGCTGGGAGGTGGGAAATTTGAGTGAGCCCGGTGATGCCACAAGTTTCTCACACAAAAAAGTGTGAAAAAAGTGATTTTTTCAGCTAAAATTGAGGTTTGCGGGGGATTCTGAGTAAGGAAACGTTGGGGGATCCACGCAAGCCATACCTCCCTGGAAGCCCCCGGCTGTCTAGTTTTCAGAAATGTATGGGTTTGGTAGGTTTCCCTAGATGGCCGCCGTGCCCCGGGCCAAAAAGCCAAGAGACCCCCCTTGCAAAACCAGGTGGTTTTGAGATAGGCAATGTTGATGTCGCATCACTACGTTTTGGGCCCTTGCCTGTCGCGGGTACTTGGGCCTCCCACACAAGCGAGGCACCATTTTTACCGGGAGACCCAGGGGAACGCTGGGAGGTGGGAAATTTGAGTGAGCCCGGTGATGCCACAAGTTTCCCACACAAAAAAGTGTGAAAAAGGTGGCTTTTTCAGCTAAAATGGAGGTTTGCGGGGGATTCTGGGTAAGGAAACGTTGGGGGATCCACGCAAGCCATACCTCCCTGGAAGCCCCTGGGTGTCTAGTTTTCAGAAATGTATGGGTTTGGTAGGTTTCCCTAGATGGCCGCCGTGCCCCGGGCCAAAAACCAAGAGACCCCCCTTGCAAAACCAGGTGGTTTTGAGATAGGCAATGTTGATGTTGCATCACTATGTTTGGGGCCCTTGCCTGTCGCGGATACTAGGGCCTCCCACACAAGTGAGGCACCATTTTTACCGGGAGACCCAGGGGAATGCTGGGAGGTGTGAAATTTGAGTGAGCCCGGTGATGCCACAACTTTCCCACACTAAAAAGTGTGAAAAAAGTGATTTTTTCAGCTAAAATTGAGGTTTGCATGGGATTCTGGGTAAGGAAACGTTGGGGGATCCGCGCAAGCCATACCTCCCTGGAAGCCCCCGGGTGTCTAGTTTTCAGAAATGTATGGGTTTGGTAGGTTTCCCTAGATGGCCGCCGTGCCCCGGGCCAAAAAGCCAAGAGACCCCCCTTGCAAAACCAGGTGGTTTTGAGATAGGCAATGTTGATGTCGCATCACTACGTTTTGGGCCCTTGCCTGTCGCGGGTACTTGGGCCTCCCACACAAGTGAGGCACCATTTTTACCGGGAGACCCAGGGGAACGCTGGGAGGTGGGAAATTTGAGTGAGCCCGGTGATGCCACAACTTTCCCACACAAAAAGTGTGAAAAAAGTGATTTTTTCAGCTAAAATTGAGGTTTGCAGGGGATTCTGGGTAAGGAAACGTTGGGGGATCTGCGTAAGCCATACCTCCCTGGAAGCCCCCGGGTGTCTAGTTTTCAGAAATGTATGGGTTTGGTAGGTTTCCCTAGATGGCCGCCGTGCCCCGGGCCAAAAAGCCAAGAGACCCCCCTTGCAAAACCAGGTGGTTTTGAGATAGGCAATGTTGATGTCGCATCACTATGTTTTGGGCCCTTGCCTGTCGCGGGTACTTGGGCCTCCCACACAAGTGAGGCACCATTTTTACCGGGAGACCCAGGGGAACGCTGGGAGGTGGGAAATTTGAGTGAGCCCGGTGATGCCACTAGTTTCCCACACAAAAAAGTGTGAAAAAGGTGATTTTTTCAGCTAAAATGGAGGTTTGCGGGGGATTCTGGGTAAGGAAACGTTGGGGGATCCGCGCAAGCCATACCTCCCTGGAAGCCCCCGGGTGTCTAGTTTTCAGAAATGTATGGGTTTGGTAGGTTTCCCTAGATGGCCGCCGTGCCCCGGGCCAAAAAGCCAAGAGACCCCCCTTGCAAAACCAGGTGGTTTTGAGATAGGCAATGTTGATGTCGCATCACTATGTTTGGGGCCCTTGCCTGTCGCGGATACTTGGGCCTCCCACACAAGCGAGGCACCATTTTTACCGGGAGACCCAGGGGAACGCTGGGAGGTGGGAAATTTGAGTGAGCCCGGTGATGCCACAAGTTTCCCACACAAAAAAGTGTGAAAAAGGTGGCTTTTTCAGCTAAAATGGAGGTTTGCGGGGGATTCTGGGTAAGGAAACGTTGGGGGATCCACGCAAGCCATACCTCCCTGGAAGCCCCTGGGTGTCTAGTTTTCAGAAATGTATGGGTTTGGTAGGTTTCCCTAGATGGCCGCCGTGCCCCGGGCCAAAAAGCCAAGAGACCCCCCTTGCAAAACCAGGTGGTTTTGAGATAGGCAATGTTGATGTCGCATCACTACGTTTTGGGCCCTTGCCTGTCGCGGGTACTTGGGCCTCCCACACAAGTGAGGCACCATTTTTACCGGGAGACCCAGGGGAACGCTGGGAGGTGGGAAATTTGAGTGAGCCCGGTGATGCCACAACTTTCCCACACAAAAAGTGTGAAAAAAGTGATTTTTTCAGCTAAAATTGAGGTTTGCAGGGGATTCTGGGTAAGGAAACGTTGGGGGATCTGCGCAAGCCATACCTCCCTGGAAGCCCCCGGGTGTCTAGTTTTCAGAAATGTATGGGTTTGGTAGGTTTCCCTAGATGGCCGCCGTGCCCCGGGCCAAAAAGCCAAGAGACCCCCCTTGCAAAACCAGGTGGTTTTGAGATAGGCAATGTTGATGTCGCATCACTATGTTTTGGGCCCTTGCCTGTCGCAGGTACTTGGGCCTCCCACACAAGTGAGGCACCATTTTTACCGGGAGACCCAGGGGAACGCTGGGAGGTGGGAAATTTGAGTGAGCCCGGTGATGCCACAAGTTTCCCACACAAAAAAGTGTGAAAAAGGTGATTTTTTCAGCTAAAATGGAGGTTTGCGGGGGATTCTGGGTAAGGAAACGTTGGGGGATCCGCGCAAGCCATACCTCCCTGGAAGCCCCCGGGTGTCTAGTTTTCAGAAATGTATGGGTTTGGTAGGTTTCCCTAGATGGCCGCCGTGCCCCGGGCCAAAAAGCCAAGAGACCCCCCTTGCAAAACCAGGTGGTTTTGAGATAGGCAATGTTGATGTCGCATCACTATGTTTGGGGCCCTTGCCTGTCGCGGATACTTGGGCCTCCCACACAAGTGAGGCACCATTTTTACCGGGAGACCCAGGGGAATGCTGGGAGGTGGGAAATTTGAGTGAGCCCAGTGATGCCACAACTTTCCCACACCAAAAAGTGTGAAAAAAGTGATTTTTTCAGCTAAAATTGAGGTTTGCGGGGGATTCTGGGTAAGGAAACGTTGGGGGATCCACGCAAGCCATACCTCCCTGGAAGCCCCTGGGTGTCTAGTTTTCAGAAATGTATGGGTTTGGTAGGTTTCCCTAGATGGCCGCCGTGCCCCGGGCCAAAAACCCAAGAGACCCCCCTTGCAAAACCAGGTGGTTTGGAGATAGGCAATTTTGATGTCACCTCACTATGTTTTGCGCCGTTGCCTGTCGCGGGCACTAGGCCGACCCACACAAGTGAGGTACCGTTTTTCTCGTAAGACTTTGGGGAAAGCGGGGTGGGTGGAAAATTGTGGATCCACGCAGATTCCGGAACTTTCCACGACAGAAATGTGGGGAAAATGTGTTTTTTTTGCCAATTTTTTAGGTTTGCAAGGGATTCTGGGTAACAGACCCTGGTGGGAGGCAGTCAAGTCACCCCATCCTGGATTCCCCTGGGTGTCTAGTTTTCAAAAATGTATAGGTTTGCTAGGTTTCCCAAGGTGCCCGCAGAGCTAGGGTTCAAAAACTACAGCTAGTCATTTTTCCAAAAAAGGGTCATTTTTCACTGCAAAATTGAGGTGTGACCAGGTTGCGTTTTGCGCCGTTTCCTGTCGCGGGCACTAGGCCGATCCACACAAGTGAGGTACCGTTTTTCTCGTAAGACTTTGGGGAACGCGGGGTGGGTGAAAATTTGTGGATCCACGCAGATTCCGGAACTTTCCACGACAGAAATGTGTGGAAAATGTGTTTTTTTTGCCAATGTTTTAGGTTTGCAAGGGATTCTGGGTAACAGACCCTGGTGGGAGGCAGTCAAGTCACCCCATCCTGGATTCCCCTGGGTGTCTAGTTTTCAAAAATGTATAGGTTTGCTAGGTTTCCCAAGGTGCCCGCAGATCTAGGGTTCAAAAACTACAGCTAGTCATTTTTCAAAAAAAGGGTCATTTTTCACTGCGAAATTGAGGTGTGACCAGGTTGCGTTTTGCTCCGTTTCCTGTCGCGGGGACTAGGCCGACCCACACAAGTGAGGTACCATTTTTCTCGAAAGACTTTGGGGAACGCGGGGTGGGTGGAAATTTGTGGATCCACGCAGATTCCGGAACTTTCCACGACAGAAATGTGGGGAAAATGTGTTTTTTTTGACAATTTTTTAGGTTTGCAAGGGATTCTGGGTAACAGACCCTGGTGGGAGGCAGTCAAGTCACCCCATCCTGGATTCCCCTGGGTGTCTAGTTTTAAAAAATGTATAGGTTTGCTAGGTTTCCCAAGGTGCCCGCAGAGCTAGGGTTCAAAAACTACAGCTAGTCATTTTTCCAAAAAAGGGTCATTTTTCACTGCGAAATTGAGGTGTGACCAGGTTGCGTTTTGCGCCGTTTCCTGTCGCGGGCACTAGGCCGATCCACACAAGTGAGGTAGCGTTTTTCTCGTAAGACTTTGGGGAACGCGGGGTGGGTGGAAATTTGTGGATCCACGCAGATTCCGGAACTTTCCACGACAGAAATGTGGGGAAAATGTGTTTTTTTTGCCAATTTTTTAGGTTTGCAAGGGATTCTGGGTAACAGACCCTGGTGGGAGGCAGTCAAGTCACCCCATCCTGGATTCCCCTGGGTGTCTAGTTTTCAAAAATGTATAGGTTTGCTAGGTTTCCCAAGGTGCCCGCAGAGCTAGGGTTCAAAAACTACAGCTAGTCATTTTTCCAAAAAAGGGTCATTTTTCACTGCGAAATTGAGGTGTGACCACGTTGCGTTTTGCGCCGTTTCCTGTCACGGACACTAGGACGACCCACACAAGTGAGGTACCGTTTTTCTCAAAAGACTTTGGGGAACGCGGGGTGGCTGGAAATTTGTGAATCCACGCAGATTCCGGAACTTTCCACGACAGAAATGTGTGGAAAATGTGTTTTTTTTGACAATTTTTTAGGTTTGCAAGGGATTCTGGGTAACAGACCCTGGTGGGAGGCAGTCAAGTCACCCCATCCTGGATTCCCCTGGGTGTCTAGTTTTCAAAAATGTATAGGTTTGCTAGGTTTCCCAAGGTGCCCGCTGAGCTAGGGTTCAAAAACTACAGCTAGTCATTTTTCTAAAAAAGGGTCATTTTTCACTGCGAAATTGAGGTGTGACCAGGTTGCGTTTTGCGCCGTTTCCTGTGGCGGGCACTAGGCCGAACCACACAAGTGAGGTACCGTTTTTCTCGTAAGACTTTGGGGAACACGGGGTGGGTGGAAATTTGTGGATCCACGCAGATTCCGGAACTTTCCACGACAGAAATGTGTTTTTTTGGACAATTTTTTAGGTTTGCAAGGGATTCTGGGTAACAGACCCTGGTGGGAGGCAGTCAAGTCACTCCATCCTGGATTCCCCTGGTTGTCTAGTTTTCGAAAATGTATAGGTTTGCTAGGTTTCCCAAGGTGCCCGCAGAGCTAGGGTTCAAAAACTAGAGCTAGGCACTTTGCAAAAAAAGGGTAATTTTGCATTGTGAAAATGTGGTGTGACCACGTTGCGTTTTGCGCCGTTTCCTGTCGTGGGCACTATGCCTACCCACACAAGTGAGGTACCATTTTTATCGGGAGACTTAGGGTAATTCAGATTTGTAAAGGAACTGTTATTATCTATTGACTTTCCATGCATTTCTGCTTTCCAAATGAAAGATATTGTGTAAAAAAGAAGTCATTCTAAAAAATGACTGATAATTCTCATGCTAGTATGAGTATTCCCAATTTCAGAAATGTGCAAATATCTACTGTTTCTAAACTCTATATTTTGTTCCCATTTCAGAAATACATAGGTGTCTTTCATACCGATTTTTCCATGTACACTTTTTTACAGAATAATTACTATATACCCGGTACATAATAAAAAACCATTGAAAGTTACTACTCAGTTTTTGGCTCTGGGTTCGTCGGGTTCTTGGTGAACCTACAAGTCCTATATATCCCCACAACCAGTAATGTCCAGGGGATGCAACGGTATATTGCTTTCAAAGAGCTGTCATAATTAGAAGAAGTTACAGGTGAAAACGTTGACACAAAAGGCTGTTTTTTTCAACTAAATTTCAATTTATCCTACATTTAACTGTTTGTTTCTATAAAAAAACCTTGATGGATCTACACAAATGACCCCTTGCTGAATTCAGAATGTTGTCTTCTTTTCGAAAATGTATAGCTTTCCAGGATCCACTATTGCTTTTGTACCCATTTCAGCTACTAACTGGAAGGAGGTCAAAAGCACAAAAAATTGCAAAAATAGGCTATGTCCCAGAAAAAATGCCAAAACTGTGTAAAAAATGTTGGGTTTCTGACAAAAGTCAAGTATCCCCGAAAAGCTGGGAAAATGGTGATTTCAACCCCACAAACCCTTTTTTGATAACATTTGCAGGGAAAAACCCAGATGCTTTCATTTTCAGCACGTTTTTCCAATTTTTCCAAAAAAACAACAACATTTTGCTGTATTTTGGCTCTTTTCTGTGACCCCTCCAGGGGAATCCACAAACCCTGAGTACCTTTAGAATCCCCATGATGTTGGAAGAAAAGGACGCAAATTTGGCGTGGCTACCTAATGCGGTCAAAAAGTTACAGGGGCCTAAGCGCGCACTACCCCAAATAGCCAAAAAAAGGCCTGGCACAGGAGGGGGAAAAGGCCTGGCAGCGAAGGGGTTAAAGGCCTGGTGTAACAACTGTAAGAAGTTGGGACACTTAAAAGGAGATGGTGCCTGCCCAAACAACAAGGCCCCTAGTCCTACTGCAGCTACTCCTGGGGTAGCAAGTCTCCAGATGTGATCAGCAGTGTGCCAAGAGTAAATCGGGTTGCACACTGAAGCAGTTATAGTTTCAGAAGGGGAAGTTGAGTTTGCCACTTTAGCTGTCTGGCCACCCAACTTAAAAAAGTACTTACAATACCCTTGGATTAATGGAACTATGCTAGAAGCTCTGAGTGATACAGGTGCCAGTGTCACTATGGTGAGAGACACGCTGGTTTCCCCTGAGCAATACTTGATTGGGAGAACTTACCCAGTCACCAATGCTGACAGTGTCACCACTAACCATGTAATGGCTATGGTGACATTAGACGGGGGGTACTGGCCTGAAACAGGTAGTGGTCTCTCCAAAGCTTCCAGCTCCATGTCTGCTTGGCAATGACCTGGAAACCCAGCATGGGCTGAGGTTGAACTGAAAACCCATGCAGCAATGCTGGATATCCATGAATTGCTGTGTGTAAAAACAAGAGCACAGAGCAAGAGACAGGGTGAAAAAGAAGCGTTGGAGCCTGAAAGTATGGCCCAACCTTCCAAGAGGAAAGGTAAGAAGACTGAGGAACTAGCTTATGTACAGCAAAGGGATGAGGACCCCTCTCCTCAGGGAGAGGACTTGGACACCACAGAGGGAACTGAGCCCATGGAGCTTGACCCTTACCAGGTTGAACTCTTAGGCCTAGGGGGACCCTCGAGAGAAGACTGTGCCTTGGACAGCAGGTCTGTCCAACTCTTGAAAGCCTGAGGCAGCAAGCTGTTCCAAGGAAAAGGTAGATGTCTGTGGTACCCAGAGAGCTCATTGGGAAGAGGGACTACTGTACACTGAGGCCAGAGACCCCAAACCTGGAACCACTAGGAGAGTGGTAGTGTCTCAGAAGTACAGGGAGTTTCTCCTAAGTTTAGCTCATGACATCCCCCTAGCTGGACATCTGTGCCAAACCAAGACTTAGGAAAGTGTAGTTAGCCACTTTTACTGGCCCCAGATGCACCAAAAAGTAAAGGAATGTGTCAGCTCCTGTGTCACCTGTCACGCCAATGACAAGACAGGTGGCCCCTCAAGCCCCCCTGATACTACTAACTGTGGTGGGGGTTCCCTTTGAAAGGGTAGGTGTAGACATAGTGGGTCTACTTGAACCTCCCACAGCATCAGGGAAAAAATTCATTCTAGTGGTAGTGGATCATGTCACTAGGTACCCTGAGGCAATTCCACTTAGGACTACTACAGTTCCTGCATTAGCCAAGGCCCTCATTGGTGTCTTCACCAGGGTAGGGGTTCCCAAGGAGGTGGTTTCAGACAGAGGTTCCAACGTCATGTCTGCTTACCTAAAACACATGTGGAAAGAGTGTGGAGTGCAGTACAAGTGCACCATATCACTCACAAACCAATGGCCTTGTTGAGAGATTTGACTGGGTGTGAGTGGTTCTGATGCTCCGTCCATCACCACCCCCTTTTGTACCGCTTTGTTCACCATAAGTTGGCAGGGTATGCTCACACGTTGAGTCCCTTGCTCACTTTGTCACTGGATTCAAGCAAGCCTGGCTGAAGATGGCTGAAATGCCAGAAACCGGTCCTAGGAAGCTTGTTTCCGGTCCAGGGAAGGCATGGCTTGGCAGTTCGGGCTGGACGGTTCCCATGAGGCACAGGGTCAGACTTGATTTGCATATGGCCATGTCTGAACTGGGGTGGCAGAGTGGGCTAAAGAACGGTGATGGATCAAACCCAGATCTGTTGACTGGGTGTGAGTGTTTGATTGGTTCTGATGCTCTGTCCATCACCACCCCCTTTTGTACCGCTTTGTTCACCATAAGTTGGCAGGGTATGCTCAGACGTTGAGTCCCTTGCTCACTTTGCCACTGGATTCAAGCAAGCCTGGCTGAAGACGGCTGAAATGCCAGAAACCGGTCCTAGGAAGCTTGTTTACGGTCCAGGGAAGGCATGATTTGGCAGTTCGGGCTGGACTGTTCCCATGAGGCACAGGGTCAGACTGATTTGCATATGGCCATGTCTGAACTGGGGTGGCAGAGTGGGCTAAAGAACGGTGATGGATCAAACCCAGATCTGTTGACTGGGTGTGAGTGTTTGATTGGTTCTGATGCTCCGTCCATCACCACCCCCTTTTGTACCGCTTTGTTCGCCATAAGTTGGCAGGGTATGCTCAGACGTTGAGTCCCTTGCTCACTTTGCCACTGGATTCAAGCAAGCCTGGCTGAAGACGGCTGAAATGCCAGAAACCGGTCCTAGGAAGCTTGTTTCCGGTCCAGGGAAGGCATGGCTTGGCAGTTCGGGCTGGACGGTTCCCATGAGGCACAGGGTCAGACTGATTTGCATATGGCCATGTCTGAACTGGGGTGGCAGAGTGGGCTAAAGAACGGTGATGGATCAAACCCAGATCTGTTGACTGGGTGTTAGTGTTTGATTGGTTCTGATGCTCCGTCCATCACCACCCCCTTTTATACCGGAGAGATTCAACAAGACATTGAAAGGCATGATTATGGAGCTCCCTGAAAAACTCAAAAGGAGATGGAATGTCCTCTTACCCTGCCTGCTTTTCGCTTACAGAGAAGTGCCACAGAAGGGAGTAGGGTTTTCTCTTTTTGAACTTCTGTTTGGCCATCCTGTGAGGGGACCACTCTGTTTTGTAAAAGAGGGTTGGGAGAAGCCTCTCCAAGAACCCAAACAAGATATTGTGGGCTATGTGCTTGGCCCAAGGTCCAGAATGGCTGAGTACATGGAAAAGGCATCCAAAAATCTTAAGGCCAGCCAGGAGCTTCAGAAGCACTAGTATGACCAAAAAGCTGCACCGGTTGAATTTCAACCTGGGCAAAAGGTGTGGGGTTTGGAGCAAGTGGCACCAAGGGCACTCCAGGACAGATGGAGTGGCCCTTGCCCTATCCTAGAGAAAAAAAGTGAGGTCACCTACTTGGTTGACCTGGGCACAAGCAGGACACCCAAAAGAGTTATCCATGTGAACCACCTAAAGCTCTATCATGACAGGGCTGACATCACCATGCTGATGGTGACTCATGAGGATCAAGAGACAGAGAGTGAACCTCTTCTTGACCTCCTCTCATACAGCCCAAAAGATGGGTCAGTGGATGGAGTTGTCTTTTCAGATACCCTCTCCGCCCATCAGCCGACTGATTGCAACCAAGTCTTGCAGCAGTATGCTAAGCTCTTTTCATTGACCCCTGGTCAGACAAACTGGTGTACCCATGATGTGGACACTGGTGACAGTTCACCTGTCAAAAACAAAATCTATCGACTGTCTGATCAAGTCAAGGAAAGCATCAGAGCTGAAGTTAGCAAGATGCTGGAGTTAGGGGTTATTGAACCCTCTGAGAGCCCATTGGGCCAGCACAGTGGTTCTAGTCCTCAAACCTCATCCACAGGGTAGAAAGAGAGAAATGAGGTTGTGTGTGGACTATAGAGGGCTCAACTCTGTCACCAAGACAGATGCTCACCCTATCCCAAGAGCAGATGAGTTGATATACAAATTGAGTGCAGCCAAATTTCTAAGTACCTTTGACTTAACTGCAGGGTACTGGCACATTAGCATGGCCCCAGGAGCAAATGAAAAGACAGCATTCTCCACACTTGATGGGCTTTACCAGTTTATTGTTATGCCCTTTGGTTTAAAGAATGCCCCTGCCACCTTCCAGAGGTTGGTGAACCAAATCCTCGCTGGATTGGAGTCCTTTAGTGCCGCTTATCTAAATGATATTGCTGTTTTTAGCTCCACTTGGCCGGATCACCAGCTCCACCTTGGGAAGGTTTTAAATGCCCTGCAAACTGCAGGCCTAACTATCAAGGCATCCAAATGCCAGATAGGGCAGGGAACTGTGGTGTACTTGGGCCACCTTGTTGGGGGAGGCCAGGTACAACCCTTACAGCCCAAGATCCAGGCCATCCTGGACTGGGCAGCTCCAACAACCCAGACCCAAGTCAGGGCATTCCTTGGCTTGACTGGGTACTACAGGAGGTTTATGAATGTATATGGGTCCATTGTGGCTCCCCTCACAGAATTAATCTCCAAGAAGATGCCCAAAAAGGTAAACTGGACAGTTAGTTGTCAAAAGGCGATTGACACCCTGAAAGAGGCTATGTGCTCAGCACCAATTCTCAAAGCTCCAGGCTATGCCAAGCAGTTTATTGTGCAGACTGATGCCTCTGAGCTAGGGATAGGAGCGGTCCTATCCCGGACCAATAATGAAAGCCAAGACCAACCTGTTGCTTTTATAAGCAGAAGGCTTCTCCCCAGGGAGCAGCATTGGAGTGTCATTGAGAGGGGAGGCCTTTGCTGTGGTTTGGTCCCTGAAGAAGCTGAGACCATATCTGTTTGGTACTCATTTCCTAGTTCAAACTGATCACAGACCTCTCAGATGGCTAATGCAAATGAAAGGTGAAAATCCTTAACTGTTTAGGTGTTCCATCTCCCTACAGGGAATGCACTTTGTAGTGGAACACAGACCTGGGACTGCCCATGCCAATGCAGATGGACTTTCCAGGTTCTTCCACATAGAAAATTAAGACTCTCTAGGGAAAGGTTAGTCTCATCCTCTTTCGTTTGGGGGGGGGGCTTGTGTGAGAAAGCGCCCTCTTTCTGCATGGTTGCCCCCACTTTTTGCTGAATTGCTGATGTACTTTGACTGAGTGTGCCCTGGGCTCCTGCTAATCAGGCACCCAGGGCCTATGTTCTTTTCCTAAAACTGCATTGAAGCCTAAACCCAATCGGCATCTCTGGCCCAGGTCAGCCCCTGGTAAATGGTACTACAAGTAACCAGGGCATTGTGACGATAGAAGGACTCTAAGGGCTGCAGCACGTATTGTGCTATCCTTATAGGTCCTGTATAGCAATACACACACATACTGACATTGAAGGCTGCGTGTTTTGGTGCAGAACAAAGTGAGGAGTCGACATGGCACACATCCCTGTGTGCCATACCTACAACCCACTGCCCTGGCATAGATCAGTCACCCCTCCAGCTGGGTGCACTATACCAGTGGTGAGGGTACAGGTGCATGAGCCCTGTACCCCTACAGTGTCTAAGTCTCGTCTTAGACATTAGAAGTACAGTGCTGCCATTAAGAGTATATGGTGCTCGGAGTTTGTCATTACGAACTCCACAGCACCATAATGGCTACACTGAAAACTGAGAAGTTTGGTTTCAAACTTCTCAGCACATTAAACCCATACTGATGCCAGTGTGGGATTTAATGAAAAATGCACCTTGAGGGTATCTTAGAAATGCCCCCTAACAACTAACCCACTACTAGTGTCCAGGCTGAGTGGCTGCTTTCTGCTGCCACCACCAGAAAGGTTTCTAGACACCTGGACCGAGAGCCTGCTGATCTCTGGGGCCTGAAACAATGCACATCCTTGGACGAGGTGCCAAGCCTCCTCCCCCAGGATGGGCAGGTTTCACGAAGGGGAAGCTTCAAAGGCTTGCCACCTTTATGAGCTTCCTCAGGCCACTTGCTGCTATTAGCAACTGGTCCCCACTGGTTCTGACCCCCACTTTGGGCAGGAGAACCGGCAGTAAAAACAAGTGAGGAAGAGAGGTGTGCACACCTCTTCCAACTCCACCCCTCAGGTGGGGGAGGCGAGGTGAAGCACAACTCTCAGTCCATGCCATCTTCAAGATGGGGGACTCAGCCAACCAGGGACAAGCTCATGCCCTCCTGCTACTGGAGGGTCCCTGCCTTTTACCTACCTGTAACGCCCCTAAATCTAGTATTTAGGGGCACCCCTGAACCTTGCTTCCTCAGACAAGAACCTGCAAGAAGAAGAAGAAGAAGGACCGAACAGCCATGCAGCAGCTAACAAGAGGAAGACGCTCACTGAATTGGCCCTAGCTCTACCAGCCTGTCTCCCCCTCGAACTGCGAAATGCCGTTGTGTCCTGCAGCCAGCAACCTTGAAAACCCTGGAGGACCTGCCTGCCTTCAAGCACAAAGACTTTGTCTCCCGTGAACACCGGATTTGTTCATCTGCAACCTCTGGCTCCGGCCGGAAACCGCAAATCCGCCCAACTCTACACCCGCCGTCCATGGTCCGAGTGGGCAAACACCACAAGTAGGTCACTCCGGCAATCCTGACCTGAGATCCGGTGACCTTTGACCTGCAGACTCCTGCAAATTAAGTCCAGAAGGTCCCAATAACCGCGACCAGGAGCTGGTAAGAAAATCTGACCCCAAAAGGGACCCCTGCACACGACGCCCCGCGGCCTTCTGTGCCCAAACCGACGGTGCCTAGCCCACCTCTAACTGCCCAACTTACCTCTCAAAGTGGTGGTCACACCCCAAAGACCTTTGTTCCCGAGCCTGCAGTGCCTTTGCAAACCGGAGGTTCCCCACTGAAACCAACAGGGCGCCCGACGTTGAAACAGCACCCTGCACCCGGCCGCCCTAGTGCCGCTGAGGATGCACCTTTGGTGCTATTTTGTTTCCCCATTTGCCCTGAGCTAAAGTCCAGGAGCTTTGCTCCCACAACCAAGTGACCTGCTTGCCAGCAGCCACCAACCGGAGGCCCCCTATCCCCCCCCTGGATAACATTGGACCTCAGCACTCGGCACCTGGCCGCCCTAGTGCTGCGGAGGGTAGAGTGCATCCTTGACCCTGGGGGACCCCTGAGTCTACCCCAGAACCTCAACTCCCACTACCAAATACTTACCTCAAAACCGATAACAATATTTTCCTCCATAGCATAACATTGACTGTTTTCCTGTGAAGGTTGCTAAGTGTGGAGTTTGAGAAACCAAAGGAATTCTTTAAAATTGCATAATCTAACAAAAATGATTTTACATACCTGTTTTCAGGAAATGTCCCAGAGTAGTATCTAGATATACTACTCTGTGAAAGCCTACTAATCTCAAAGGTTCCTTACCTGCTATTTTATTAAAAAGCCTATTCAAATCTATATACTGTATTTACTAAGTATTGCATTGCTCTGCATCAATACTGTAAATCAAACCAAAGTGCATATACGATTAACATCCAAAATATATCTCAATTGCATTACTACTGTTAAGTATTTATTGCTTACCTGCCCCAGGCTTGCTTGGTTCTAGAAAATAAAAAAACTAAAAGAATATTTTTATACAAATACTATTGGTCCGAAGTTCAGTCTTTGAGTGTGTGAATTCAGTTGCTAACTGAGTGTGTACAACAAATGCTTAACACTAGCCTCTGATACGGCCTTACTCCTCGTCCGCACTACCACAAATAGAGAGCAAGGTTCTATCTAACTTTACCTCTGCCTACCACTGGGGTTCCACTGGACACTGTGCACACTATACCTCACTTTGGTATAGTATATACAGAGCCAGCTTCCTACACCCGTTACCTGGAGGCAATCCCTATCAGGACAACAACAGCGCCAGTGGTGGGCCGGGCGTTAATGGGGATCTTTTCCCGCATGGGGTTCTCCAGAGAGGTAGTTTGACAGGGGGACCAATTTCATATCCAAGCAAATGACATCTCTGTGGGAGGAGTGTGGTGTAACCTACAAGTTCACCACTCCTTACCACCCACAATGTAAAGGTCTGGTGGAGCGATTCAAGCAGACCATGAAGGGCATGATTAAGGGTTTAACAGAACCCATGAGGTGTAAGTGGGACATCCTCTTGCCATGCCTTTTCTTTGCGTACAGGGAGGTGCCACAGAAGTCTCTTGGATTTAGTCCCTTTGAGTTTCTGTATGGTCACCCTGTGAGAGGATCTCTGAGTTTGGTGAAGGAAGGCTGGGAGGCAGCTCATAGGAAAACTCCCCAAGATGTGTTTAGTTACATGCTGGCCTTCAGAAACCAAACTGCCTGCTTCAGGCAACTCGCTCAGGCGAACCTAGAAGCAAGCCAGGAAGAAATGAAGAAGTGGTATGACCAGAATGCCACTCTGGTCAAATTTCAACCTGGGCAAAAAGTGTGGGTCATGGTCCCAGTGGAACCTTGTGCCTTTCAGGACAAGTGGACTGGGCCGTTTGAGGTGATGGAGCGCAAAAGTGATGTCACCTACCTGGTGGATTTGCAAACTCCAAGGAACCCTTTGAGGGTCCTGCGCGTGAACCACCTCAAGCCCCATTTAGATAGGTCCGAAATGAGCATGCTCTTGGCGACAGATGATGGGGTGGAAGAGGAGAGTGAACCTCTCCCTGACCTCCTGTCTACCTAGGAGCACGATGGGTCAGTGGAAGGTATGATCATCTCCCCTACACTTACCCCAGAGCAGCAGAGCGACAGTCACCAGTTGTTGGAACAGTTTGCCCCACTGTTTTCTCGGACCCCAGGTGTTACTCACTGGTGTACCCATGACGTGGATACCGGGGACAGCCCTCCTGTGAAGCACAAGATTTACAGGTTGACTGACCGGGTCAGGGTCAGAATTAAAGAGGAGGTCTCTAAGATGTTGGTGTTAGGGGTAATCGAGCCCTCCAACAGTCCTTGGGCAGCCCAGAAGTCTTAGTCCCAAAGGCTGCTGCATCCAGTGCCACTCCAGAACTGCGGTTTTGTGTGGACTACCGTGGGCTCAGTGCCGTCACCAGGACTGACGCGCACCCCAGAGCTAATGAACTCATTGATCAGTTGGGAGCTGTCAAGTTCCTCAGCACGTATGAATTGACGTCTGGGTACTGGCAGATTGCCTTAACCGATAGGGCCAAGGAGAGGTCAGCATTCCCAACCCCAGAAGGACATTACCAGAGGTTAGTCAACCAGGTGTTGGCTGGGCTGGAGGATTTCAGTGCCGCCTACCTTGATGACATTGCAGTGTTTAGTTCCAGATGGGAAGAACACTTGCAGCACCTTGGGGAAGTGTTGAGGGCTCTGCTACGGGAGGAACTCACGATCAAGGCCAGTAAGTGCCAGATTGGGAAGGGCTCTGTGGTATACTTGGGACACCAGGTAGAAAGCGGCCAGGTGGCACCCGTACAGCCCAAGATTTACACCATTCTGGCTTGGGAGACCCCCAAGAACCAGACAGATGTGAGAGCCTTCTTAGGTCTCACCGGGTACTACAGGAGGTTTGTTAAGGGGTATTGCACCATTGGTGCCCCCTTAACAGAGCTGACTTCCAGGAATCAGCCCAAGAAGGTGATCTGGACTGAGTCCTGCCAGAAGGCTTTTGATGCCCTGAAGGCTGCCATGTGCACAGCGCCCGTGCTCAAGGCAGCCGACTTCTCCAAGGAACTCATCATTCAGACTGACGCTTCCGAGCATGGTGTGGAGAGGTGGAGTGCCATAGAAAGGGAAGCTTTCGCTGTGGTCTGGGCGCTGAAGAAGTTGAAGCTCTACCTGTTTGGGACTCACTTCTGGGTTCAGACAGACCACAGGCCCCTCAGATGGTTGATGCAAATAAGGGGTGAGAATTCAAAATTACTGAGGTGGTCCATCTCTCTACAGGGAATGGACTTTACGGTGGAACAACATCCTGGCACAGAACACACCAATGCAGATGGTCTGTCCAGGTTCTTCCGCCTTAGAGAAGAGAACTCCCAGGAGTGTGGGTAGTTCTCCCTACTTTCAGCTGAAGGGGACATGGGTTAGACCTGGCATCTTTTGGCGTGTTTCCCCTGAGTTTTTGCTTTCTGACCTCCCGGTTTTGACTCCGTTTGTGCTGACTAAGTGTTTCTGCGCACTTTGCTTACTGCTGATCAGTGTTAAAGTTCAAGTGCTACCGTTGTAAAATGTGTATGGATTGGTGTTTCAATGATTGACCTATTTGATTTATGTGTCAGTCCATAGTAAAGTGCACTGAGTGTGCCAGGGTCTGTAAATCAAATGCTGTTAGTGGGCTGCAGCACTGGATTGTACCACCCACACAAACAGCCCGTAAATGTAACTCTGCAAACACAAGGAGATGATGGACGGAGCGCTGAAACTTTTCAGACACTTACCCCCAGTCACAGATCTGGGTTGAATCCATCATCATTCTTTAGCCTACTTCACCACCCCAGCTCAGACACAGCTATATGCAAATCAGTCTTTACCCTGATCCTCATGGGAACAGTCCAGCCCGAACTACCAAGCCATGTCTTCCCTGCACCGGAGATAAGCATCCTGGGACCGGTTTTGGGCTAACAGCCCTCATCAGCCAGGCTAGCTTGATTCCAGTGGCAAAGTGAGCAAGGGACCCACGTCTGGCGATACCCTGCCAACTTAGGGCGAACAAAGCAAACACAAGGAGATGATGGATCCTGGCTGATGTGGGCTGAAACCTAGGATGCCTGTTTCCAGTCCAGGGAGGACCTGACCTGGCAGTTCAGGCTGGACTGTTCCCATTGGGCGCAGGGTCAAGACTGATTTGCATATGGCTGGGTCCAAACTGGAATGGCATGGTGAGCGAAAAAACAATGGATTTGGCCCAGATCTCTGTACTGGGGTGAATATATGACACTGTTCTACATTCTGTCCATCAATTGTTCTTTTTGCATTTGTCACCCCGAGTGGGACGGGTATGCCCAGATGTGGGTCCCATGCTCTCCATGCCACTGGAGTCAAACTATCATGGCTGATGAGGGCTGACAGCCCAACACTGGTCCTAGGATGCTTGTTTCCAGTCCAGGGAGGACCTGGCCTGGCAGTTCAGGCTGGACTGTTCCCATTGGATGCAGGGTCAAGACTGATTTGCATATGGCTGGGTCCAAACTGGAATGGCATGGTGAGCAAAAGAACGATGGATTTGGCCCAGATCTCTGAACTGGGGTGAATGTATGACATTGTTCTGCATTCTGTACATCATTTGTTCTTTTTGCGTAAATGTAACTCTGGCCTGCCATTGCAGAGCCTGTGTGCAGTCTGGTATTGCCATGTCGACTAGGCAAGTACACCCTCTTGCCAGGCCCTAACCATCCCTTTGTCTTACATATCAGTCACCCCTAAGGTAGGTCCAAGGTACCCCTGTGGGCAGGGTGCAGTGTATGTGAAAGATAGGGCATGTCACACACACACCAGGGCATGTCCTGATAGTGAATTACTGCCAGTTTAGTTTTTCACTATTGCAAGGCTACTTGTTCCCCTCAGGTCAGAATGGAGAGTTTGTTTATAACATCGTATAAACATAACTGGCCCTGGGAACTTGGCAGGAAAATAAAGTTTAGTATCCCTCTACTCAGAATCTAAAGATGCATCTTTTAGTGAAGGTGATTTTTACATTCTGTGTTTGAAAATACCACTTTTTGAAAGTAGGTATTTTCTTGCCCAACCATCTAGCAGGCCTCTGCTGGGTTTGTGGAGTGACTGTCTGGGTTTTGGATGACAGGGGTTGGGGAGAAGCAGTGGCTCTGGATAGTCTAGGTGGGTCAGGGAAGGGCTGAATAGACCTGGGCTTCATTTAGAGTAGGGGGAGGAGATTTCCTTTCACCTGAATGGGCCTGGTCTGCCTCAGTCAATGCCGTCTCCACCTCATGCCAGGAAGCCACACCAGAGAGGGCAGAACTGGTTCTGGTTCTGGCTGGGCACAGACACTCTCTGCCTGAGAGGACAAAGGATTTTGGACTATAAAAAGTGGAGTCCAAACCCCTGAACTTTAGAACTCTTTTGGACCAAGAAGACTGCCAAGAAGAAGAGCTAGAGAAGCTGTGAGGAGGAACTACCACTATGTTGTGTTGGCCTGCAGTGGCAGCTTCTGTCTTGGCTAGTGAAAGCACTGAACTGAACTTTCTGCAATCTACTTTTGTGAGCGTCTCCAAGGGCTTGAGGTAGAGTCTGCCCTCTGTTCAAGACGTCTCAGGAACAGCAAATACTTAAAGCTCTTCTGCCCTCAGCACTGGGAACTGTGTGTTTTGTGCTGCAACAGAAGAAAAAGCAACCCGACACCGTCTACGACACCGCTGCTGACTTCGTGTCCTGAAGGCACCACAGAGGGGCCCGCCGCAACGCAACCCTGGTCTCACCAACGATGCCTACTGGCGCTGCCACCGAGCCGCTGCTTGCACCGCAACCTGTGGGCACTGCACTCCGCATCGCCTCACGACGCCGCCTTGTTATCGCTGCCGCTCCACGCCGAAATTGACGCCACTGCCTGCACCGTGGTTCGAGAGCACCGCTCGTAAAGTTACACAACGCACCGCCCTCATCTCGCACCGCAGCCTTGGCCTATCGACACCAGTGCCATCGATTCCAGTTCGTCAGCCGACGACAGCGCTTCAGCAACGAGGACGACGCTGCTTGCACCGTGACCTGCCAGCACCGCAACAAGCATCGCATCACTGCGCACCGCGACCCTGGTCTCACGACAACGCCATCTGACGCCGCCACCAAGCCGCTGCTCGCACCGCGACCTGAGGGCATCGCACGCCGCACCGCTGCACTTTGCACCGCTGCACCCGATGCCTGCCGACTCCAGCGCTCCTGCCTTCAACCGCAAGGAGTTCGATCTGCAACGCATATGACTTAGAGGGCCTGACAATTCCTGCACCAACCTCCGGAACGGACGCCTGTGCACGCCGTGCTTCCGGAAGCTCAACGAGAGGTCGCCGACGCCCTGCATTTCTAAAGGTACTGTTTTGCGGGTCTTCCAGACACCGCAGTCAGCCAGAACTGTTTGGATTTGTTTGTTCACGACGCCGTGATAGCCCCAGAGGGAGCTATCGACTTCAAGGAACTGTTTTTCAAGGTTGTATTGATAACGGAAGATTTCTAAGTACTGTATTGTGGATTTTTATCGTTTTTGGTCTTGTCTGAAGTATATAAAAATATTGGATACTTTTCTAAACTGGTGTGGTGTCCTTTTGTAGTGCTTACACTGTATTAATGTTGTTTATGTGCAAATGTTTTACACACTGCCTCTAAGAAAAGCCTGACTGGTCATGCCAAGCTCCCAAGGGGGTGAGCACCCATGAGAGGCCATGCAAAATGGAACTACAGGCCTGCCATTGCAGCCTGTGTAAGATAGTGCATGCACCACTTACTTAAGATATAGGTTTACTATATCTATAGGTCACTACACTCAAAACCTATAAGTCACCCCTATGGCAGGCCTTGACAATCCGGAAGGCAGGGTGCTGGGTTTTACGTGAGCGGGTGCCCCTGCATGAGCAGAGCACCCCTGCAGCCTTCGGAACCCATGGGTTGTCGGTGACGCAGCCAGACATATAGGTAAAGGTGTACTATATGCTCGCGTAAAATGCTTTCTCGAAAATGGCTGCAACACACCATGTCGTTTTTGGTATCAAACATCTTGGAATCATACCTCCACACCGGTAACCAGTGTGGGAGGTATGATTCCACCCTTCAGAAGCGAGTTTCGTGGGGTCCCTGGTCTTCCCGGTACCAGCCTTCTCGACCTGGACAGCACAAAATGGTTGCTGTCGACCAGAGACACAATTCTGCCCTCCTGCTGCTGAGCCAAGCTCGAGCAGAGGAAGGCAGCACAATAGGCATCCTGTCACAGGGAGGTGTGACCACCTCCAAGACAGGATTTAGTGTATTGGAGCTGGGTGGGTGCACTTCCAAAGAGCCTGAAAGTCTGCACGAGGGGCGCATTTGTTGTCCCTGTGCTTAGTCCAGTTCCAGCCAGTCCCGGGAGACGTTGTCTCCTGCTCTGGTGCGAAACTGGACAAAGGACATGAGTTTAACCTCCCCACTATCCTGACCCTTCCCTGGGAGGGTTCCCTGAATCTGTCCAACCCTCTCCCGTGGTACAAAAGGGCTTGCCTGGCTGTAGGACCCTAGATTCGACGTGGACAAGATTCTGATCAAGAAACCACTGACTTTCAACCGTCTGGACAATCTGGACTTCGACAGGGCCCGACTTCGTCTCCCTCTCCGTCCAAGCATCGTCTGTGCCCGTGCACCATACGAGCTCCGTGCAGGACCTGTGGAGCATCAAGGACAACTGAAGTATCTCCCTTGGGGTGAAGGAGTCACCCCCCTGCATTTTCCGGCACCGTAACGTAACTGACCAGTCTGCTGATCCTGAGCTCCTGCAGACTCATGAGGCTCCAGCAACACAGGAGATGGGTTCCTATGTTCCTTGAGGTTGAGCTGCCCAAGTTTGAGGCCAGTATCCCTCGTGGAGACCGCATACCCTGAACCTCTGTGCACCGCATACTTTTGCAAGTGCATATGCTTGTTGGCGTTCCCCAACTAAGTGCATTGGGCTATAGATAGCCCCAACCTTTGCGTACATTTAAGGACTTTGGCCTCCTCGCACTCTGTGCCCTCCAAGCTGTGACTTTGTGAAACTGCTAGAGGTCCCCTCGTGACTCCTGTGCCTTCTGCCTGTGGGTCCACTTGAGGGACAATACTGCTTTTATTGGGCTCCCCTGGTTGCTCAAGGCCTGCCTTGACTCCCCTTGCTGTGGTGAGTTCCCTGGTCCTTGCTGGGCCAGATCACAACCTTCTTTGATCTTCTTCGTGGGTTGCCGTTGTCAAGGCTTGTTGGTGCTCCCACCAAACACTGACCCCTCAGCACTCGATATCCTTCGTGGGACAGCTTGTATACGGCTCCTGGTCATCCTCGACGTCTCTTGGTCTCTGCAGCTGTAGAGTCAAGGTCTCCATCTTCACACCTGAAGCACCAGACATCGGTGGGCATTCGTCTACCGAGCCCCTGGTCACTCCTGAGTGACCCAGACTCTGTCCCCTCTCCTTTCAGGTTCCATCCATCAAGAATTTACCTGTGGGCTCCACCGGACACTTTTCTTCTTTCCAGTAGTGGCATTTCTTTGAAGACTCCTATTGAGAACGACAACGGTTTCCGACGCCACTTCAGTCCTATGCACCCGGCTTCCCTGAGATAGGTAATTCTGGTACTTTGGTATCCATGGGTGGGGTGGCTCTCCAACCTTCTATGTTCCAAATGGTTTCCTCATAATCCACTGGAAAGGGTCCTTAAACTTTAAAACTGCAACCGAGACTCTCCAATTGAATTGTACTTAGCATGCGGTCGTGTTCACACACTGCACCCATCCTCCGTGGGGTCCCTCCTTACTCACCGTGGGTGGTTCCTTGGGGTCCCAGTGATTCTACATCCTCTAGACACGGTCTTGACTCAAGTCATGGTTCTTATACCACTATTTTAGTATATGGTTTGGTCTCCCCCAGGAGCCCACTGTGTATTAGTGCTACTTACCATTGTTTCTGTGCTACAGTATTGCGTGCTTTGTGTTGATCTGTGTGTAGCAGATACTGTGAGGTATTTAAGGTGTGTTATAACAATAAATACATATTTTTATGACTACTGTGTGGTCCTCCTTTCATTTAACCAATACTATAAGGTTGCATTCTGGTAAAACAAACTGCTTAACATTCCTTCAAGACTAAGCCTGAATACTGCTCCCCACAGCTACCACTTGGATAGCTTTCTAAGGTGATCTTTGACCTCTTAAATCACCATAAGGGTTGTTTAAACTGGTGCAAGGTGCCCACTTTAATTAGTAGAAATCATATACTAGACCAACCTCTCACATTGGTGTGCAGCGGTTGGGATTAAAGCCTGCATTGTTTTACCAGATAAATCTTTGTATTTAACTGAAAACCACTAAGTACTAGGTACATATAATGCTAACTTAGAATAAGTAAGTTCTACTGAACTTCGAGATGGGTAAGTCAAGGGTCTAGCACATCCTTTCTCCAACCTCTGAGAGTTTATTTCCCACTAGGTTAGGTAGGTGCAAGACCACACCACACTTAGCATGTCTTCTAAAGGAGATGCCAGTGGCTCTCTGCCCTCTAGATACAGTGAGCTTTCATTCCAAGAATTGAAAGCCCTGTGTGCCTCTAGAGAGCTGAAGACAGGGAGGAACGCCAACGCTCAACGCCTCATAGAGGCCTTACTTCTTGATTTCTTTTTTTTTTTTTTAAACTCTTTTTATTGGCATTTGTAGTAAACACATTGCATATAAATTCACATTCGGAATTACAGTAAACATGCGCCCTTGAATCAACATGTACAGATGCTGCTATTATAGTCAGCGGAGCTCACCGGCTTAGAGTGTCATGGTCCTTGCCTTATCTTTCAGTTAGAAACCGGCTATAGAAGCCTGTGTCTGGGCCCATCCCTCTGAAGCGCGCTGTGGATGCCGCACTACGTGGGGGCTGCTATGTGTATCCATATCCCCTGAGTGGGTTGTCCCATAGGTCGTTGAAGTGCAGCCATGTAATTACTATTAACGAACTGGGGATATGTAAACTGGGGAGTGCACCATATCTGGGATTATAAACATTGTGAGTCTAACGTCGGAGAGCAGTGTCCATGCCTGTCGCATTGCTAGGTGTTCGCAGTGAGGCCTTACTTCTTGATGACCTTAAAAAGACTCCTGGGTCAGATGAATAAGAAAAAGTGGGTGAGTCAGGGAATGGGCACAGGTCAGGAGGTGACAAATGCCAGTCAGTCAGTCAAAGCTTTTATTTCGGTAAAATACCATAAAAAGACATAAATAATTATGTACAATAAAACAAGATTAAATAGACATTGCATAGAGTATAATCCATCAACACATTAAAATTTTTGTAGTAAAAAAAAGCACGGACAATTAAAAACAGGATTTTTCCACATAGGAACATATTGTTGGAACTGCATCCAAGGCCCAAAATGTTCTCACTACACCACAAGCTTCTTTAGTAACAGTAATACAATACTAGGAGCAAGAGAGTTATTTGGCAGATAGCATTTTTTTGGACCTGGTGAACCACATAGAAAGAAGATATTTAGCCATCGCGAACACTATCAATGGGGTAGTGTCGTACTTCAGGATTCTAAACACCTCCTGATAGTCCCTGAGACCCCTAGACTTGCAGAGCTGGATGATCCACTTCTTCCTTGCCTTGGTATATAAAGGGCAGAAAAGGACAACATGCAGCTCTGTTTCACAAGTATCAATACATACAGGGCACGTGCTTAAGGGATCAGATGCATTAGACCATCTATATGCAAAGGCCCTCAGTGGTAGCGAACCGTGTCTAAACTGAATGTAAAGTTTCTTTGCCAAAGGGGGTTGGATAATATCCAAGAAAACTTCAAACTGGGGACTAATCTTGATGTCCAGAAAGGTGTCAGTAAGCCTTCCCAGAGAGGAATGCAGTAAAATTTCCTTCTGGTACAATTGTAAGGCCTCACACAATGATTTCTTAGATAGTGAGCGGCTTGTCTCTTCCGGTGCGGACCATAGGTCCCCCATCCCTATGGAATCACAAAGGTTCTTTACATATATTAACCAAGGAATTCTTTTCAATTTTCCCCTTGACAGTATATCGCCGAGATCATACCTATAACTTGCAAGCTCGGGCGTTGACCAGAGTCGTCTCCAGAACAGGAGAGGGCGATTCAGGGCAATCTCTTCTATAGGAACTAAACCTAGATCCCATCTCAAGGGAATTAAGGGGGTACTCACGGGAAGTTTCAGCAGTCGCCTAATAAAAGAATTCTCAATTGACGATAAGGAAGCAGGAGTACAATATCCCCAGAGTTCAGCGCCGTAAAGCGCACCCCCTCTTGCTTGGGATTTGTAGATTTCCATGGGGGGGCCCAGAGGTTTAGAAGAAGTGTCATTAAAAACCTTCAGGATACCCCCCACTGATTGCGCTAGCTTCAAATTTGCCTTCGCCATGTGAGACCCCCATTTCATTTTGTCATTGAGGGTCACCCCCAAATAATCAAAAGTAGAAACCCTATCCAGCTCAACATCTCCCATCTTAGGGTGGGGACAGTTAGTTGGATTAGAGCTGAAAACCATAAATTTTGTTTTAGATGGGTTCAGTTCCAGATCCCTTTTTTCACAGAAGGAGCAGAAGGCCTCTAATGTACGCTGGATGCCCATGTAAGATTTAGACAACAGGAGCGTATCATCCGCGAACATTAGGGCCGGTATCTTGCGCCCCGCTAGGATTGGGGAATCCAAATTAGCGGCGCACAAGAAATGCTCAATCAACACATTAATAAAAAGGGAGAAGAGAGTGGGGGCCAGGACGCAACCCTGCCTCACACCCTTTTCGACCGGAAATGGCCCTGAAATTTCCCCGCATCTCCCAAATCTCACCCTTGCATAAGTGCCTTCATGCAGACGTTTGAATAAATGGCAAAGGTAGGGGAGAGCACCCATCTCTAATAATAAAACCCATAATTTTTCCCTTTGGACCATATCAAATGCGGACCGAAGGTCCACAAAAATCAAGTAAAGATTGCCTGCACCCATACTGACTGTTTTCCAATAGATCAACTGTAGCCTAAACAATTGATCAATGGTAGAAACCTTTGCTCGAAACCCCGCCTGGAGGGAGGTTAGGATTTGATGGTCCTCCATCCAGGTCTGCAGTCTTGTTAAAAGGACTCGGGCAAACAGCTTCTGTAAGACATCGATCAAACTTATGGGGCGATAATTAGCTGGATCCAAAGGGGAGGATTTTTTGTGAATGGGTATAATTTCTGCTCCCAACCAGGTATCCGGGATCTCAAGGCCCTGCAGAATGGCATTAAAGTATACCCGAGTGTAAGGGGCCCAAATATTTAGTTCGCTTCTATACAGATCACCAGGGATCCTATCGAGCCCCGGAGCTTTCCCTACTGATAGGGTGCTAAGGGCCAACTCTATTTCTGGAAGGGAGAAGGATCGACTCACTGAATCTTCCTGGTCCATTTGATTCATTACAGTGTCATTAGGCTGGATTACCGGGTCAAATCCTCCGCTAGGGTTGCTGAGAGAATAAAGGGGTTTAAAATGGGAAAGCCAGACCTCCTCAATGAGATTGGGGATAATAGCAGGGCTGCATGCTGCCGTGCCAGTTCGAACAATGTTCCAAAAAGCCCTCGAGTCACGATCTACTAATGCTTGCTTCATATTTTGCCACCTTAGATCCTCCCACTCAGATTTTGCCTCCTTAATCAGATTTTTGTAAAAGGCCCTCGCAGCCTGGATACTAGACTGTGTACCCTTTTTTACCTCTTTAATCAGGGCAGTCTTGGCCAGCCTACAAGAACTATTGTACCAATGCTCAGGCCTTGAAACCCTTGGCCTTGGGACACTAGAACTGTAGAAAAAGCCAACCAGGCCACCGAGGAGTTCCTTATGAATTTTCTGAAAGTCTAGGAGATGGTTCTGCCGGATATCCCCATTGGGGCTCAAAAGGTGGGAAACCGCCTCCAGGGAGCGAGTGACACTGCTATATAATGCTGCAAGCTTTGTCTCATCGATCACGACCCTTGCCCACCTAATCCGTCTACCTCCTGCAGCTAGCACCAAGTTCTCACTATTTGATGGTGTTAGGCCCTGTGGGACTCCACTACCACCAATATTATTTACCAGTTCCAATGTCAATAGGTTGTGATCACTATCGACCCTAGGAATAACAGAAAAAGCTGCTAAATAGCCCCAAAATTCCACATTCACCAGGATGTAGTCGATAGTCGAACAATTCCCGGGTCTATTAAAGGTGAAAGAACCCGGTACATCAGGACAAAGTCTACCATTGCAAGCCCTCAAGGAATGTGCAATGGCAAGCTTGTTGATCTCAAGGGCTAGTGGGAGAAGACGTTTGGCAGGATAGATGGTAGGATCTGGAATTTTATAGTTTTCGTCCTCATCGCAAGTAGGAGAGGGAATCCCAAGGAGGGGTTCAAAGTGACAGTTAAAATCCGCACCTATTAATTTATGAGACGCAGGGGGAAGGGAATGTAATACATCATCTAAGGCACCCAGAATTGACAGACCCAGCTGTACCGGATAGGGACGCAGGTAGACATTTAGTACTACCAGCGAATAACCGGCAGGGAAGGTAAGTAACAGGCACAAAATATCAGGGGACTTTGAATCTACGGGCTTTGCAGAGCAACCTAAGTGGGTTGCAACCCAAACAACTAACCCCCCCGAAGGTCTGCCCCTGGCGCCTTGGACCGCAGGAACAGAAAAAGATGCGTAGCCCACCCTCACTGGAATGTGCCGTAGCCATGTTTCTTGGAATAGGCAAATATCATAATTGTCCATTAACTCTCCCCACTCAGGGTCAGAGAGTTTGGACTCCAATCCAGCCACATTCCAAGACCCTACTAAAGGTCTACGTGTAGGTGTGCGGAGGGAACTGGCCACCAAGGGGAGAGAGATGGGGGAATTGTGGGAAGCAATATGCTCAAGGGGGCCCAACTCAGAGCGCCCTTCCGTGGAGCTATTGTTCAGAAGCAAAAAAGAGGTGGAAGTGAGTCCTATCCCGGTGCCAGGTTCAGCCAAGGAGAGATCCATCTCCACACCATGCCCATCCCTGCCCAAACTCCCCCTCGTATGCATGTGCCTTCCCTTGTTATGCCTCAGGGATAGTGGTCAATCCACGGAACTAAGCACATCAAAACGGTTGACAACCGGGATATTGAAGTAGGAATTATGAGAGGCTTGGTGGAAGTAGGGTAGTTCCACAGGGTTCAGAACATTGGAATGGGGATAAAAGTACCCCAAGTGACAAGTGTCAATGGAGCCTAGTTTAAACTTCCCGCCCAGATCCAATATATGGCCGACTACTCTGGGGTCCCTAAAATTAATTAGGACACAATCCCCACCAATGTCCTTTGGTCGAGTCCCTAGCCAGCTACCCCTGCGAACAAAAAGAATCTCCCCTCTACCAACTCCATTCAATGGTCTATTTTTAGACAACCAGTGGATAACTTTATTTTTTAGTTCGTAATATGTTTCCCCCTTAGCATTTGTTAATGGAGGAACTCCTGTAAGCACGATCACATAGGGTGCTACCTCGGGGGGGAGCTGTACAAGGGGAGAGGAATCGGCCAGGCTCCGTGGAGCTGAATTCCCACCCAAATTAGAGAGAAGCCTACCCCCACCAGGGGTCCGTGGAATAAGATCCTTATTACTGTGGGACTGATCACATGCTGGTGGAACAATAGAAACTCGGGAGATGATCGAGGGCATAGGGGGACCAGCAGAAAGAGGAGGGGGAGCTGGCAGCGCCAAAGGTGGCTGAACTAAAACAGAAGGAGTAGGGTACGAGGGGGAAATAAACTGACCCTGTGGAGTGGGATTGTTAATCGTGGCTTGGGTACCAACACCCTTCATACTACCAGAGTTATGCAGTAGATCGTGATTTGGCTGCTTCTTCCCAATACCTTTGGTATTGATTAAGGATACCAACCTGTCGATCTTAAATGACAGGGTTTTTAAAAGAAGGTTTAGGGAGTGGTCTATATGCGACTGTAGATCTATTAATAAATCAGAAGCCCAGACCGGTGGGTTAGAAATGGGACGGTGTTGGGCCAGAACTGGAAGGGCAGGCCTAGCTGCAGAGGGGGCAGGATGTATGCTCCTTTTTTTGGTTTTCTGTTTTTTTTTCCTTGGCTTTACCTGCTTCTTGGGGGCCACTATGGAAACCAAGGAGGATGATAATGGGCCGACTTCCGCTTGCTCAGACTCGTCTAATATCGCCTGTGCACAAGGTAGGTGGGTAAAGGAGGGCAGCATAGATGACATAGCTTCCATATCCACCTGGTTTAGAGATGAATCAGTCAAGCCGTCAAAAGGGGGTGCCATAGTAAATGCAGGGGTAATGGACAGCCGTCTTTCCGTGTTTTCAATGGCTGTAGCAACCACCCCAATTGTTTTCTGCAGCATTTTGTCTATAGCTGTAAGACTTGGGAGCGGCGGATTTGAATTCATTAATTGTCTAGTCATAGGGCGACTCGATGAAGGTTTAGAGTGTTTCCCCATAGTTCAGGTGCAGCCTAACAAGCTGGTATAGTGCGGGAAAGAACCCCTATACAAAGAGTTAGCTAAAAACGAAACAGTATTTGTTAAAAAATAGAACACTCTATGCACAGCTTATGGCTGAATGCTACATATAAAAACAGAAATCAAATAACCAGCGGAGAATAGAAGTCCAGACTAACCCGGTGTCCGCGACCAAAAGTTGTGGCCCAGCCCGGCCTCCTTCGGCCTCTGACGGGCAAGGACGGGCCCGCCCTTGGCACGGGCATTGCCCGGGCGAGTCCCGCGCGCGTCCCGCGCTGCGGAGGCACCAGACGTGTTTTGTAGGGCTCAGGCGCGCTCTGGTGACGTCGGGCAATGCGCCGGGCCCAGGTGGAGCTGGGAAATGTAGTTGTCAACAGCCGTTCCCCTCACGGCGGCAAAGAAAGTAGCTGGGGCAGGAGAATTCGCCCGTTGAGCACAGCGTTCCCTTCACGGTGGTGAGTAAAACACACACTCACACTCCAAGCAGTTTAAGCGCGTCCCGCGCTGCGGAGGCATCAGACGTGTTTTGTAGGGCTCAGGCGCGCTCTGGTGACGTCGGGCAATGCGCCGGGCCCAGGTGGAGCTGGGAAATGTAGTTGTCAACAGCCGTTCCCCTCACGGCGGCGAAGAAAGTAGCTGGGGCAGGAGAATTCGCCCGTTGAGCACAGCGTTCCCTTCACGGTGGTGAGTAAAACACACACTCACACTCCAAGCAGTTTAAGCGCGTCCCGCGTTGCGGAGGCACCAGACGTGTTTTGTAGGGCTCAGGCGCGCTCTGGTGACGTCGGGCAATGCGCCGGGCCCAGGTGGAGCTGGGAAATGTAGTTGTCAACAGCCGTTCCCCTCACGGCGGCGAAGAAAGTAGCTGGGGCAGGAGAATTCGCCCGTTGAGCACAGCGTTCCCTTCACGGTGGTGAGTAAAACACACACTCACACTCCAAGCAGTTTAAGCGCGTCCCGCGTTGCGGAGGCACCAGACGTGTTTTGTAGGGCTCAGGCGCGCTCTGGTGACGTCGGGCAATGCGCCGGGCCCAGGTGGAGCTGGGAAATGTAGTTGTCAACAGCCGTTCCCCTCACGGCGGCGAAGAAAGTAGCTGGGGCAGGAGAATTCGCCCGTTGAGCACAGCGTTCCCTTCACGGTGGTGAGTAAAACACACACTCACACTCCAAGCAGTTTAAGCGCGTCCCCAAATGCAAAAACAACAGGTGACACCTTTTAAGACATAGACTCAAACCCTGGCAGGAGGAACAAGATGGGTCTCACCAGGACAACTCAGATCTTCAGGGAGATGATGAAGAAGGCCAAAATGGCCCCCTCTTCACCCCTCCTTGAAGAGTACATAGTTTACCAAGGAGATCTAGATCTCCCTCTGCAGAGTTTCCTCCCTCAGAACAGTCTGTAGGGACCTCTGTATCTAGCAAGAGAGACCACTCTTATGACAGGGAGTACCAATTTCTGGAACTGGAGAAAGCGAAGCTTAGGCTCAAGCATCAGCAATTGGCCCTGGACAAAGAGCCCCTAGAAGTCCAGGGAGCTAGAAAAAAGTTGGGACTAGAGTCCCATGGTGGCGGCAACAGTGCCCCTTGAGTTAAAGAACATTCTTTTGACAATAGGAACCTGAGCAAGATTGTCCCTCCCTACCATGTTGGGAATGACATCCAGAAATGGATAACTGCTTTAGAGAGGGCCTGTAAAGTTCAGAGGGTCCTTCAAGAGCAGTGGACAGCTATCTTGTGGTTCTCCTTTGCTGTCAAAGGTAGAGATAAGCTCCTCACTGTTAGAGAAGAGGATGCTGACAATTATTCAGTCCTGAAGAGTGCTCTCATTGATGGGTCTGGCTTAACCACTGAACAGTATTGGATTAAGTTCAGAGACACCCAGAAGGCACAGAATCAGGACTGGGTAGACTTTGTGGGTAGTGCTACAAAGGCACTGGAAGGTTGGATACTTGGTAGCAATGTGCATGACTATTTAGGATTGTACAATTTGATTATGTGGGAGCAGATTCTTAATAACTGTCAAACCCAGCTTTTGCACCAGTACCTGCCAGACTCAGATCTGACTTCTCACCAAGAATTGGGAAAGAAGGCAGATAAATGGGTCAGAGCCAGGGTGAAACAGAAGAACCAGGGTGGTGACCAGAAGAAAGATTCTTCCAAGACCCAAGAGAAAGGTGGAGATAAATCAAGAGATAAGTCCTCAGAAGGGCCCCAAAAATCCTCTTCTGGGGGTGGGCCCCAAACTCCTTCCTCCCCTGACAAGAAACCTTATTGCTTTGTCTGTAAGAAGCCAGGCACAGGAAAAAGTATGCTATTTGCCCTATGGTCAGCAATAAGGAAAATATTCCTGCAAACACTACTTCTACACCTCCTGGTACTACAGGTAGCAATCCCCCAGGTGGTGGTAGTGCACCCAAAAATTTAGTTGGGTTTTCTTGGGGAACTGAGGTGGAACCTGGCCTAGCCAGGTCCCCCACACAGGCCACTTTAGTCTGTGATGGTGACATGGGGTTTGCCACTTTTACTGTGAGTCCCAATTCCATGGGCAAGTACATACAAGAGCATATGATCAATGGTCAGAATGCTGAGGACTATAGGGACACAGGGGCAAGTGTCACCATGGTGACAGGAACCCTAGTGCCCTCAGCCCAGCTTTTACCTGAGTTCAAGTACCAGGTGACCAATTCTGATGGTGTAAGGGCAGATCATCCCATGGCTATAGTCAATCTCAGCTGGGGAGGGGTCACAGGTCCAAAGAGAGTGGCAGTGTCCCTAAACTTGCCAGTAGATTGCCTCTTGGGTAATGATTTAGAAACTTCAGCCTTGGCTGAAGTAGAACTGAAGGCTCATTTACAGATGTTAGGCCTCCCTGAGAGAGTTGGTGGGAACCCTAAGGCCTCTGTCCAACCCAAGGAAACTTTTGGCGAAGTGGAGCCTGAAACAATGGTCCACTCAGCTCCACCAGAGAACACAGGGAATTATGAAAAGTCTTATTCCCCCCCAGACTAAAGGTAAGGGTCAGCTTCCTCAGGGAACTGATCCTACCCCTTGTGAATGAACTGCCCCAGATGTGGTCAGGCCTGTCCTGGCAGAACGACTGAGGGCAGGGGACCCTTCCAAGGAGGTGCCCAATCTGGGGAAGGTATCCTGCCCCTCTCAACCCAGCCTCAGTCAGCTTAGGGCTGCAGAGGTCAGGGATGCCAGTGGACCCCTAGGGGTCCACTGTCCAGAAGAACCCCCTTGTCATCAGATTAGGGACACCCAGTCTAGTAGCACTAGCCAGGTGAATATTCCTCAACTTCTGAGGGATCCCTCTTACCCTTAGGTAGTGAGATCCCCCAGATGGACTCTTATGGGCAAACGAAAACCTTCGACAAAGCGGTCCCAAACCTTTCCTGGCCCTCCATTGTTCCAACCAGGGGACTCAGCCCCCAACTGTAGGCAGCCAGAGGTTGACCCTTAGGGCCAGATATAACTCAGTCATGGAAAGAAAGGCCTCCATGGTGACCAGTGCTTTGATGAAGCTGATTCCAACCCCATTAGGGTCTCACTTCCCTACTCAGGCACCCCACCAGCCTATTTCTCTACCAAACCAAACTATAGGTAGGTTTCCCAAATTTTGGAAAGCATCCAAAACCCATCAGGGTAGCTACTCCATAGTGGTCCATAAGACAGGGAGTATTCATGCTGGTGCAGGATCCTTATATGGCCACATACGAAATACAGTCTCAACTGGGAAAGTTAGCCTCATCGGTACAAAAGGGGGTGGTGATGGACGGAGCATCAGAACCAATCAAACACTCACACCCAGTCAACAGATCCGGGTTTGATCTATCACCATTCTTTAGCCCACTCTGCCACCCCAGTTCAGACATGGCCATATGCAAATCAGTCTGACCCTGTGCCTCAAGGGAACAGTCCAGCCCGAACTGCCAAGCCATGCCTTCCCTGGACCGGAAACAAGCTTCCTAGGACCGGTTTCTGGCATTTCAGCCGTCTTCAGCCAGGCTTGCTTGAATCCAGTGGCAAAGTGAGCAAGGGACTCACGTCTGAGCATACCCTGCCAACTTATGGCGAACAAAGCGGTACAAAAGGGGGTGGTGATGGACGGAGCATCAGAACCAATCAAACACTCACGCCCGGTCAACAGATCCGGGTTTGATCCATCACCATTCTTTAGCCCACTCTGCCACCCCAGTTTAGACATGGCCATGTGCAAATCAGTCTGACCCTGTGCCTCATGGGAACAGTCCAGCCCGAACTGCCAAGCCATGCCTTCCCTGGACCGGAAACAAGCTTCCTAGGACCGGTTTCTGGCATTTCAGCCGTCTTCAGCCAGCCTTGCTTGAATCCAGTGGCAAAGTGAGCAAGGGACTCACGTCTGAGCATACCCTGCCAACTTATGGCGAACAAAGCGGTACAAAAGGGGGTGGTGATGGACGGAGCATCAGAACCAATCAAACACTCACACCCAGTCAACAGATCCGGGTTTCATCCATCACCATTCTTTAGCCCACTCTGCCACCCCAGTTCAGACATGGCCATATGCAAATCAGTCTGACCCTGTGCCTCATAGGAACAGTCCAGCCCGAACTGCCAAGCCATGCCTTCCCTGGACCGGAAACAAGCTTCCTAGGACCGGTTTCTGGCATTTCAGCCGTCTTCAGCCAGGCTTGCTTGAATCCAGTGGCAAAGTGAGCAAGGGACTCACGTCTGAGCATACCCTGCCAACTTATGGCGAACAAAGCGGTACAAAAGGGGGTGGTGATGGACGGAGCATCAGAACCAATCAAACACTCACACCCAGTCAACAGATCCGGGTTTGATCCATCACCATTCTTTAGCCCACTCTGCCACCCCAGTTCAGACATGGCCATATGCAAATCAGTCTGACCCTGTGCCTCATGGGAACAGTCCAGCCCGAACTGCCAAGCCATGCCTTCCCTGGATCGGAAACAAGCTTCCTAGGACCGGTTTCTGGCATTTCAGCCCTCTTCAGCCAGGCTTGCTTGAATCCAGTGGCAAAGTGAGCAAGGGACTCACTGAGCATACCCTGCCAACTTATGGCGAACATAGCGGTACAAAAGGGGGTGGTGATGGACGGAGCATCAGAACCAATCAAACACTCACACCCAGTCAACAGATCCGGGTTTGATCTATCACCATTCTTTAGCCCACTCTGCCACCCCAGTTCAGACATGGCCATATGCAAATCAGTCTGACCCTGTGCCTCAAGGGAACAGTCCAGCCCGAACTGCCAAGCCATGCCTTCCCTGGACCGGAAACAAGCTTCCTAGGACCGGTTTCTGGCATTTCAGCCGTCTTCAGCCAGGCTTGCTTGAATCCAGTGGCAAAGTGAGCAAGGGACTCACGTCTGAGCATACCCTGCCAACTTATGGCGAACAAAGCGGTACAAAAGGGGGTGGTGATGGACGGAGCATCAGAACCAATCAAACACTCACACCCAGTCAACAGATCCGGGTTTCATCCATCACCATTCTTTAGCCCACTCTGCCACCCCAGTTCAGACATGGCCATATGCAAATCAGTCTGACCCTGTGCCTCATGGGAACAGTCCAGCCCGAACTGCCAAGCCATGCCTTCCCTGGACCGGAAACAAGCTTCCTAGGACCGGTTTCTGGCATTTCAGCCGTCTTCAGCCAGGCTTGCTTGAATCCAGTGGCAAAGTGAGCAAGGGACTCACGTCTGAGCATACCCTGCCAACTTATGGCGAACAAAGCGGTACAAAAGGGGGTGGTGATGGACGGAGCATCAGAACCAATCAAACACTCACACCCAGTCAACAGATCCGGGTTTGATCCATCACCATTCTTTAGCCCACTCTGCCACCCCAGTTCAGACATGGCCATATGCAAATCAGTCTGACCCTGTGCCTCATGGGAACAGTCCAGCCCGAACTGCCAAGCCATGCCTTCCCTGGATCGGAAACAAGCTTCCTAGGACCGGTTTCTGGCATTTCAGCCCTCTTCAGCCAGGCTTGCTTGAATCCAGTGGCAAAGTGAGCAAGGGACTCACTGAGCATACCCTGCCAACTTATGGCGAACAAAGCGGTACAAAAGGAGGTGGTGATGGACGGAGCATCAGAACCAATCAAACACTCACACCCAGTCAGTTCGGGCTGGACTGTTCCCATGAGGCACAGGGTCAGACTGATTTGCATATGGTTCTGTAGGTTTGTCTGGGCAAGATTTGTAATTCTTATTCGTGATGGAAAAATTCCAATTCAATACAAGTAAGTCCAAAAGTGAATAGTCCTTTATTTGCACTCTCAATATAGGAGTGGGTATGAAAGATGACGAAAAGAAGTGGCACAGCCAACACGTGTTTCACCCCCTAAATGGCCTTTCGGCCTGGGGCTTCTTCAGGGCTGTACAATTTAGAATAAAGTAAAGCAATTGAATAATACATATGTGGTGAGAGATATGAGTATGTAGCAAAAGAGTGAGGAAAGGCAGTGCATAGGGGTTTAGGTCGCGTCGGGAGGAGAGAGTAAACGGGACGGGAGCAGAAAAGAGAAAGGAGGGAAAGAAGAAAAAATGGTAGGTATTACCGGACAGGTGGTAAGTGGTTTAGAATCATAAGTCGGTGAGCACATAAGCGATGTGTAGAAGAGGAGAAAGGTTATACAGTGGTCATCAAGATATATATGAGTTTAAATGTATAAGGCACATATCATTTGTACGATGTAAATAGAGTCATTATTTCATATGTACAAATAGAGCATGAGAATGCATAATACAGTATTAGAGCCGACCAGTCAGGTGGTGGTCATTTATGAATTGAAGGAGAAAGACATAGTTTTTACCATAATACATTTCAAAAGAGGGTCATTGAAGGAGATTATGCGCGTGGTAATTACAATTATGAATCACGTATGCAACCGAAAAAAGTACGAAATTTAAGCGAATAATGGAGTACACGAAAGAGGTGATATTAATGACAGTGCGTATAAAATGGCATAGTAAATACAAATAGAAGTCACATATGCAGCCGGAGAGGGTACGAAATAAGAGCAAATGACAAAGTACACGAACAAGGTAATGAAAATGACAGTGCATACAAGATAGCAATAGAATTTAAACATTTGTCAAAAAGAAAAGGTGTATATTTACAGAGATTTTCCGTAACAGGGGCTAGTCTGCATTGACATCGTCAGCCTGTATACAACTATTGAACACCGCGACGGACTAATGGCAGCACAACTCTCATTATGGACACAATCAGCCAACCTATTGGAATGCAATAAAATGACTCTTGAAATGCTGAATTTCTGTTTGGAAAATAATGTCTTTAGCTTCAATGGGAAGATAGATATACAGACAGAGACGCGGTACCGCTATGGGAGCCAAATTTGCGCCGCCGTACGCATGCATCTTCATGAGCCACGTAGAAAAATTCTGGCTATGGGACCATGACTTTGCTGATTTCACCTCCCACATAATACTATGGCGACGATTTATTGATGATATTTTGTGCATCTGGCAAGGTGATGAAACACTCCTAAAAAGATTCCTGGACAAACTCGACAAAAACCCATGGGGCATTAAAACAACCCATACCTTCTCCAATAAGGAAGTCAATTTCCTTGACGTTACCCTCTATGTCAAGGATAATACCCTACAAAGAAAACTATACAGGAAAGATACAGCAGCCAATTCCATCTTGCGCGCTGACAGCTTCCACCCACGTCACAATATTAGGAATATCCCAAAAGGGGAATTCCTGAGAACTCGCAGGAACTGCAGCGAAGATGAAGTATTTGAAGCAAAAGGAAACGAGATCATTTCAAGACTATCCCAAAGAGGATATGAGCAATCTACCCTAAAAAACACCATGACTACAGTGGCTAAAATAGAACGCAAGCAGATGTTCCAACACAGTGGAAGGGATGAAAGAAGGAACAACTCAGCGATGCGATTCATCACAGACTACAGCAATGGCCATCACCAAATAAGACAGAGTCTAAAAAGACACTGGCACCTGTTACAACAAACGCCGAATCTAGCAGAAGACATCAAAACATACCCTGAGATAACCTTCAGACGTGCCCCCAATCTAAAAAACATCCTGTGCAAATCCGAATTTGAAGACAAACGCAACCAACCAACTACCTTTTTGGACAGACCGCCTGGATACCACACATGTAAAAATTGCAGTATTTGCAAACTGAGTCGCAACAAAACGAAGAATGTACTAATAACACAAGGAAAAGAATTCACCATAAAAGAATGGATTGATTGCAACAGTAAATTCTGTATTTATGTAATCCTCTGCCCATGCAATCTACCATACATTGGCAGCACGATCCGACCTTTGCGTATCCGGATTCAAGAACACTACCGCAATATCAACAAACACACCTCTGGCCACCCCTTGACAGAACACTTTGAGGACAAACATCAACACAAAAAGGATTTCCTCTTCTTTGGTCTAGAGATTGTACATCCAACCAAAAGAGGGGGCAACAGGGAACTAAGACTGCGAAGACGCGAAAGTGAGCTGATCTTGAAATTTAAAACAACTGAACTGGGACTCAACAAAGATGCAGAAATGCATGTATGGCTGGGAGAAGACTAATCCCATCACAATAGTCCCTTCCTGAATTCATAAGCATTCTTCTCGTTTCTAGGAATACATCCACCAATCCATCCCAAACCCTCTACTTCACCTAGGAACCGGCTGTTATTGCCCCCCCTTAAAAACCTTCAATTATTTATTGAATGACAGAATCATAATCCGGGCTCATACTATACTATGAGATCCTCGCTACCTGCCTGACCTTCCATTACAAGTTCCAAACCCATTCAAGTCATACCAATTGCCCTCCACTGATTATCCCTTCACCACATATCACGTTCCTATTAGAGACAAAACCCCTTTGTCCAACCTTCTAATTCATCCCTATATTCCATACCTGAGCCATCACTGGATATAGGGATACTCCAGGTCTCTTTCCCATTCCAAAATGGCGCCTTCGCGCTAATTCAGTGTCTTCCGGGTCATAACCCGGATGTCTACACCCCCGAGCCCTCTACGTAGACGCTAGCTGCTCAGGACGCACACAGAATTCTAAATAGACCAGAACAGTCGCAACAAGCATTTAGCCACGACCTGAGGTAAGCGCTGCTACTAACCCCAAACCACCTCCCGGATCTCCGTCCACCCTTGTACTAAGTTAGACCTTCTTTCTTTTTGATCCCCTCCCCTTAGAATCCTTCGGTATTATACCAGTTACTACGGTTGAAATCTTTCATTACTGAGACACCCGGTAAGCCCTTTCTAACCTCTTTTTGCGACAACTGCTAAAATGACCTACCAATTCCGTAACGAGCACTACTTGCTCCAACACTTCCTCGTTATTACGTCCTTTCATTATGAGCACGTTCATTCACATTTATTTTATAAAAAGCACCGCTCGTTCGAACACTTCCTCTTAATTACTCATTCATCGTTATGAGCACGCTCGTTTCTCTTCATTATCGTATCACACGTATAGCAATATACTATTCTATTTTACGATCGAGTTTGTTTCATGCCGACCCCAGCTGTAACTACCACCACTCCTAATATCTTCACGCCTGAAACGCTCATAAGCACTTCACCACCGATTATCCATTTCGATTTACACCAACCCGGACAACACCTCCTTAAATGCCTAATCAGAGATCACGCCGGTCATCTGATATACCATAGCAAGAAACCACCTTCACTATTGATATCACGCATGTTACCGCTCTTCTATTACGATAGTCACCCCTACACGACCATAGACCTTTCCACATGCCACACGAGCTAGTCACGTAACCTTCGACCACCTTGTCAATACATTGCTTGATTTAAAATCCAGTTCTGTCAATGTTACTAACTGTGACTTTTTCTCTCCTGGAAACCAATCCAAACCTATCACCCGACTGCCCCTGTTACGGAAAATCTCTGTAAATATACACCTTTTCTTTTTGACAAATGTTTAAATTCTATTGCTATCTTGTTTGCACTGTCATTTTCATTACCTTGTTCGTGTACTTTGTCACTTGCTCTTATTACGTACCCTCTCCGGCTGCATATGTGACTTCTATTTGTATTTACTATGCCATTTTATACGCACTGTCATTAACATCACCTCTTTCGTGTACTCCATTATTCGCTTAAATTTCGTACTTTTTTCGGTTGCATACGTGATTCATAATTGTAATTACCACGCGCATAATCTTCTTCAATGACCCTCTTTTGAAATGTATTATGGTAAAAACTATGTCTTTCTCCTTCAATTCATAAATGACCACCACCTGACTGGTCGGCTCTAATACTGTATTATGCATTCTCATGCTCTATTTGTACATATGAAATAATGACTCTATTTACATCGTACAAATGATATGTGCCTTATACATTTAAACTCATATATCTTGATGACCACTGTATAACCTTTCTCCTCTTCTACACATCGCTTATGTGCTCACCGACTTATGATTCTAAACCACTTACCACCTGTCCGGTAATACCTACCATTTTTTCTTCTTTCCCTCCTTTTTCTTTTCTGCTCCCGTCCCGTTTACTCTCTCCTCCCGACGCGACCTAAACCCCTATGCACTGCCTTTCCTCACTCTTTTGCTACATACACATATCTCTCACCACATATGTATTATTCAATTGCTTTACTTTATTCTAAATTGTACAGCCCTGAAGAAGCCCCAGGCCGAAAGGCCATTTAGGGGGTGAAACACGTGTTGGCTGTGCCACTTCTTTTCGTCATCTTTCATACCCACTCCTATATTGAGAGTGCAAATAAAGGACTATTCACTTTTGGACTTACTTGTATTGAATTGGAATTTTTCCATCACGAATAAGAATTACAAATCTTGCCCAGACAAACCTACAGAACCTTTGCTTCAATTAGGGGGATAGGGGTCTCCCCCTGTCATCGGGCAAGAACCAGCACCAATATGACATACACTTAATATCTGCCGAGGAAGGGATCTGGGACCTTTCTCCCCTTTTTTCTTAAGATGATTTGCATATGGCCATGTCTGAACTGGGGTGGCAGAGTGGGCTAAAGAACGGTGATGGATCAAACCCAGATCTGTTGACTGGGTGTGAGTGTTTGATTGGTTCTGATGCTGCGTCCATCACCACCCCCTTTTGTACCGCTATGTTCGCCATAAGTTGGCAGGGTATGCTCAGACGTGAGTCCCTTGCTCACTTTGCCACTGGATTCAAGCAAGCCTGGCTGAAGACGGCTGAAATGCCAGAAACCGGTCCTAGGAAGCTTGTTTCCGGTCCAGGGAAGACATGGCTTGGCAGTTCGGGCTGGACTGTTCCCATGAGGCACAGGGTCAGACTGATTTGCATATGGCCATGTCTGAACTGGGGTGGCAGAGTGGGCTAAAGAACGGTGATGGATCAAACCCAGATCTGTTGACTGGGTGTGAGTGTTTGATTGGTTCTGATGCTCCGTCCATCACCACCCCCTTTTGTACCGCTATGTTCGCCATAAGTTGGCAGGGTATGCTCAGACGTGAGTCCCTTGCTCACTTTGCCACTGGATTCAAGCAAGCCTGGCTGAAGACGGCTGAAATGCCAGAAACCGGTCCTAGGAAGCTTGTTTCCGGTCCAGGGAAGACATGGCTTGGCAGTTCGGGCTGGACTGTTCCCATGAGGCACAGGGTCAGACTGATTTGCATATGGCCATGTCTGAACTGGGGTGGCAGAGTGGGCTAAAGAACGGTGATGGATCAAACCCAGATCTGTTGACTGGGTGTGAGTGTTTGATTGGTTCTGATGCTCCGTCCATCACCACCCCCTTTTGTACCGCTATGTTCGCCATAAGTTGGCAGGGTATGCTCAGACGTGAGTCCCTTGCTCACTTTGCCACTGGATTCAAGCAAGCCTGGCTGAAGACGGCTGAAATGCCAGAAACCGGTCCTAGGAAGCTTGTTTCCGGTCCAGGGAAGACATGGCTTGGCAGTTCGGGCTGGACTGTTCCCATGAGGCACAGGGTCAGACTGATTTGCATATGGCCATGTCTGAACTGGGGTGGCAGAGTGGGCTAAAGAACGGTGATGGATCAAACCCAGATCTGTTGACTGGGTGTGAGTTTTTGATTGGTTCTGATGCTCCGTCCATCACCACCCCCTTTTGTACCGCTATGTTCGCCATAAGTTGGCAGGGTATGCTCAGACGTGAGTCCCTTGCTCACTTTGCCACTGGATTCAAGCAAGCCTGGCTGAAGCCGGCTGAAATGCCAGAAACCGGTCCTAGGAAGCTTGTTTCCGGTCCAGGGAAGACATGGCTTGGCAGTTCGGGCTGGACTGTTTCCATGAGGCACAGGGTCAGACTGATTTGCATATGGCCATGTCTGAACTGGGGTGGCAGAGTGGGCTAAAGAACGGTGATGGATCAAACTCAGATCTGTTGACTGGGTGTGAGTGTTTGATTGGTTCTGATGCTCCGTCCATCACCACCCCCTTTTGTACCGCTATGTTCGCCATAAGTTGGCAGGGTATGCTCAGACGTGAGTCCCTTGCTCACTTTGCCACTGGATTCAAGCAAGCCTGGCTGAAGACGGCTGAAATGCCAGAAACCGGTTCTAGGAAGCTTGTTTCCGGTCCAGGGAAGACATGGCTTGGCAGTTCGGGCTGGACTGTTCCCATGAGGCACAGGGTCAGACTGATTTGTATATGGCCATGTCTGAACTGGGGTGGCAGAGTGGGCTAAAGAACGGTGATGGATCAAACCCAGATCTGTTGACTGGGTGTGAGTGTTTGATTGGTTCTGATGCTCCGTCCATCACCACCCCCTTTTGTACCGCTATGTTCGCCATAAGTTGGCAGGGTATGCTCAGACGTGAGTCCCTTGCTCACTTTGCCACTGGATTCAAGCAAGCCTGGCTGAAGACGGCTGAAATGCCAGAAACCGGTTCTAGGAAGCTTGTTTCCGGTCCAGGGAAGACATGGCTTGGCAGTTCGGGCTGGACTGTTCCCATGAGGCACAGGGTCAGACTGATTTGCATATGGCCATGTCTGAACTGGGGTGGCAGAGTGGGCTAAAGAACGGTGATGGATCAAACCCAGATCTGTTGACTGGGTGTGAGTGTTTGATTGGTTCTGATGCTCCGTCCATCACCACCCCCTTTTGTACCGCTATGTTCGCCATAAGTTGGCAGGGTATGCTCAGACGTGAGTCCCTTGCTCACTTTGCCACTGGATTCAAGCAAGCCTGGCTGAAGACGGCTGAAATGCCAGAAACCGGTCCTAGGAAGCTTGTTTCCGGTCCAGGGAAGACATGGCTTGGCAGTTCGGGCTGGACTGTTCCCATGAGGCACAGGGTCAGACTGATTTGCATATGGCCATGTCTGAACTGGGGTGGCAGAGTGGGCTAAAGAACGGTAATGGATCAAACCCAGATCTATTGACTGGGTGTGAGTGTTTGATTGGTTCTGATGCTCCGTCCATCACCACCCACTTTTGTACCGCTATGTTCGCCATAAGTTGGCAGGGTATGCTCAGACGTGAGTCCCTTGCTCACTTTGCCACTGGATTCAAGCAAGCCTGGCTGAAGACGGCTGAAATGCCAGAAACCGGTCCTAGGAAGCTTGTTTCCGGTCCAGGGAAGACATGGCTTGGCAGTTCGGGCTGGACTGTTCCCATGAGGCACAGGGTCAGACTGATTTGCATTTGGCCATGTCTGAACTGGGGTGGCAGAGTGGGCTAAAGAACGGTAATGGATCAAACCCAGATCTATTGACTGGGTGTGAGTGTTTGATTGGTTCTGATGCTCCGTCCATCACCACCCCCTTTTGTACCGCTATGTTCGCCATAAGTTGGCAGGGTATGCTCAGACGTGAGTCCCTTGCTCACTTTGCCACTGGATTTAAGCAAGCCTGGCTGAAGACGGCTGAAATGCCAGAAACCGGTCCTAGGAAGCTTGTTTCCGGTCCAGGGAAGACATGGCTTGGCAGTTCGGGCTGGACTGTTCCCATGAGGCACAGGGTTAGACTGATTTGCATATGGCCATGTCTGAACTGGGGTGGCAGAGTGGGCTAAAGAACGGTGATGGATCAAACCCAGATCTGTTGACTGGGTGTGAGTGTTTGATTGGTTCTGATGCTCCGTCCATCACCACCCCCTTTTGTACCGCTATGTTCGCCATAAGTTGGCAGGGTATGCTCAGACGTGAGTCCCTTGCTCACTTTGCCACTGGATTCAAGCAAGCCTGACTGAAGACGGCTGAAATGCCAGAAACCGGTCCTAGGAAGCTTGTTTCCGGTCCAGGGAAGACATGGCTTGGCAGTTCGGGCTGGACTGTTCCCATGAGGCACAGGGTCAGACTGATTTGCATATGGCCATGTCTGAACTGGGGTGGCAGAGTGGGCTAAAGAACGGTGATGGATCAAACCCAGATCTGTTGACTGGGTGTGAGTGTTTGATTGGTTCTGATGCTCCGTCCATCACCACCCCCTTTTGTACCGCTATGTTCGCCATAAGTTGGCAGGGTATGCTCAGACGTGAGTCCCTTGCTCACTTTGCCACTGGATTCAAGCAAGCCTGGCTGAAGATGGCTGAAATGCCAGAAACCGGTCCTAGGAAGCTTGTTTCCGGTCCAGGGAAGACATGGCTTGGCAGTTCGGGCTGGACTGTTCCCATGAGGCACAGGGTCAGACTGATTTGCATATGGCCATGTCTGAACTGGGGTGGCAGAGTGGGCTAAAGAACGGTGATGGATCAAACCCAGATCTGTTGACTGGGTGTGAGTGTTTGATTGGTTCTGATGCTCCGTCCATCACCACCCCCTTTTGTACTGCTAAAGTTAGCCTCATCTCCTTTCAGAGGGGGGGGGGGGGTGTTATGTAGGAAGGTAGGATCTGACAGCATGGTTACCCCCACTTTTCGCCTGCTGTTTTGCTGGTTTTTGACTAGTCTGGCTGGTTTCCTGCTAATCAGGACCCCAGTCTATCTGCTTACTCCCTAAAATGTTATGCCATTGTATAGCTTTCTAAGGTTATCTTTGACCTCTTAAATCACCATAAGGGTTGTTTGGACTGGTGCAAGGTGCCCACTTTAGGCCGGGTTCGAACTGGGAGGGCATGGTGAGTAAAAAAACGATGGATTTAGGCCCAGATATCTGTACCTAATCATAACATTGTTCTGCTTTCTGTCCATCAATTGTTGTTTTTGCATTTGTCACCCCGATTGGGACGGGTATGCCCAGATGTGGGTCCCGTGCTCTCCATGCCACTGGAGGCAAGCTATCCTGGCAGATGAGGGGTGAAACCCCAAAACCGGTCCTAGGATGCTTGTTTCCTGTCCAGGGAGGACCTGGCCTGGCAGTTCGGGCTGGACTGTTCCCATTGGGCACAGGTCAAGACTGATTTGCATGTGGCTGGGTTCAAACTGGAAAGGCAAGGTGAGAAAAAAAAAAAGATGGATTTAGGCCCAGATCTCTGTACTGGGGTGAATGTATGACACTGTTCTGCATTCTGTCCATCAATTGTAGTTTTTGCATTTGTCACCCCGATTGGGATGGGTATGCCCAGATGTGGGTCCTGTGCTCTCCATGCGCCTGAAGTCAAGTTATCCTGGCTGATGAGGGGTGAAACCCCAAAACTGGTCCTAGGATGCTTGTTTTCTGTCCAGGGAGGACTTGGCCTGGCAGTTTGGGCTAGACTGTTCCCATTGGGCACAGGTCAAGACTGATTTGCATATGACTGGGTTCAAGCTGGAAAGGCATGGTGAGCCAAAAAAAGATGGATTTAGGCCTAGATCTCTGTCCTGGGGTGAATGTATGACATTGTTCTGCATTCTATCCATTAATTGTTGTTTTTGCACTTTAATTAGTGGACATCATATACCAGGCCAACTTCTCACATAGTGGAAGTCTGGAGCATGGCTATAGAGTCCTCAGCGGTCTTGACCCAGGAGATTAGGTTATAGACGTCTGCATGCATCAAGGTAACTTCTGTCGTGCCCATGTCTATTTTTACCTTCTGAAGCTGTATGCACCATTTGAATCGCCGCCTGCATGTCTGGCAATGTTAGGGTGTCCTCCGGGTCAGTAGGCGGTAGCTGTAGTTCATCTACTGCTGTGGCCAGAGAGTCTAGTTTGGGATGGGCAAATGTATCCAACTATGTTTGGTGTATTGCCCAGGTTCCTTTATTACCCGACATCTTGTATAGGCAAGAACTCGTGCCGTTGCCGCTCACTGTGCTTTGAGCGAGTTTTCGCTTACGTAGCTATTACAGTTGAGGCGGCAGCGGGAAATCTATATGCCTAGACTCACCACAGGAACATTCAGGGCGATGAGCATTCCCCCGAGATCAGTCGCAGCCTCAAGCAGCCACCACAGCTGTGTCCCATCTCTCATGTCATGAATTACTTCAGGATGGCTTAACCTCCTGTTGGTGTAGGATACCTGTAGAGATAAGGTTTCCTGTTGCAGTGTCCGGCTATAGAGTGTTGCTGACTCTTTCATGTCCTCTGCGTAATCGAAACAGCTTGGGGGTCTAATAGGACTCCTCACATAAGGCAGTTATAAGACTTAAGAGCTCCGCTCGCGTCTTCTTTACGAGGGCCAGGCACTCCGCATCCACCATGGGGGCCCAGCAGGGGTGAGCTCCTCGGCGCATACAGCTGGTATGATCGCTAAACGGGAGGCATGATAGCAGTATTGACATGAGATGTTGTGTCCCATCCTGGGATAAAACCATGTTGGTTTGGATCCACCAGATCCACAGTATAATACCAGACAGATGGTTAGCATGGATGCACGTATAGATCTTTGAATCAGTATTGTTTAACAAGATTAGACGATATGGCCCACAAAGTGTGGTATCTTTCCCTTTTTCAGGGCAGATAACAATCTTTGTCTCCCTCCACAACTCAGAAACCCTATCCAGCAAATCAAGAACATTGAAAAAATCCCATAAAACTGGTGTGAGATAGTGTGAAAAAGTGACAAAAGTCTAATGGTATCTAGTCAGGACTTGACGCCTTCCACCCGCCAGGGAGCTAGTGGCAGCATTAACCTCCCCAAGGCTGATGGGTAAGTCCAACTTGGTTTGCTGGGTAGGAGTTGCCATCAGCTCAAGATACTGCTGGTAAAACCGGAGTATATACTCAGGGGAGGATAAGCAGTCTTTGTTATACAATTCCTGATAGAACCTGCGAAATGTTTCACAAATTGCTGCAGGATACTACCAAGACGAAACAGCAAGCCCTGAATACACACAAAACGCACCTCCCCTCAAAAAAATCCCCCACAATAAGACCAATATTCTGAATATTATGATCATGGCGTGTGCACATCCACCACTCCCGCTCTTTCAAGAGAGCAGTCACAAAGACCAATACTGAATCAATCACAAATGTGGAATGCACCACCAAGTTAGAGTTCCAGAATGATTTTGTCCATCCTATTGATGAAGCAGGTAAAGCAAAATTTTGTATACCTTCTCTATTTTGCATGAAAATACTAATTACATAATCAATTCATATTTTTTATTTGAATTAACTGTGTGCTGTGTTGTACTAACCATCAACGTGCATTTTTGGTAAACACACATTACATGCGGGACTCATTGCTATTTGCGTGGCAAAATAACTAATAACTAATTGTGGTACGCCTATTAACAATAGTATGTGTGGTGATAGAATATTGCATGATTTATGTTCCTTTAGTGATGTTTGTGTTCCTGTTTATGCCAAATGGTGAGTATTATTGCTTTAAATGTCGCTATAAGCTAGGAAAATACTAATAAAAAAAGTGATCAGTGTGGGTTTAACATTAGAATCTTCATTTCCGCATATTAATTACTCTTTTGTGTTTGTTTTCCTTAAGTTGGCATTTGGTCCTACCAAGCCATGACAATCAAAATGGAGTTCGGAAGTGGCCACCGTCTCGTGAGCGCGATGTCTACTGCGCAGACTCGGATGGCTCCGTAGATCTCCAGGCATCCTCAATTCAGTGCACAGTGTTCCTGGTCAAGGATAGGTACATGGAGGACTGCCAAACCATGTCAGTGAAGCTTGTCCGGAGGAAACAATAGTCACACACAACCAGGAATCAGCAATGTTGCGAGAGGATGACATAGACCGAGGAAGTGACCCAGCAACTTCTCTGAGAACCCAAGTCAGTGGGAAAACAGGACGATATTGCAAATGTCACCAAATGGACCAATCGAATTTCCTCATAGCCCAAGAAATGTTTCATGTTACTCAGAATTTTGTTGTAAAAAGGGTAGTAGAATAGAGAGGAGTTATCACACACCCCCACAGGCGACGACAGACGAGCTACACACTGACATGCTTGCACGATTATTTGGTCCTTTGGAGATCTTTGGGACTGTGTCGTGCTGAGCAAAGAACTTTCCAGGACTTTTGAGTCTTGGCCTGCTTTCTACTGGGACAATTGAGCAAAGAATTTGGTTTATGCAGAGACAATTGAATTAGAAAAGACCCCGATAGCAAGAATAGGTAAATATAAAATGTCATGCGATTTGTGTTGATTGACTGAAATTCAAGTTTGATTAACCGAAATGCTAATTATATAATTGCAAACAAAATTTTTAGATAAAACAAAAATTTGATTAACAGAAATAATGAGTTTGTGGTTTTTCCAGTAGGTTACTAGAGGATTCTGAAGCTTTAAATGTGTTTTAGCTGGTTCTAAATCACCATCAACCAGTCCAACTAATTGGTCCATCGACCAAGTGGTGGAGTGCCCTGATGTTAAGGTTAGGAGCCTATAGGGGTTGATATAAATATGTATATTCTGTAATACATTTTCTTTCCCTATAGGTAATAAGGTACGCCCCCACATATCCAGCGGGATACATTGTCCTCCTGTGTGTAGACTCGTGAGAGAAAACGTATGAGTGTTGGTGTTATGGGCCCCACCAATGAATGCGTGTGTGAATGAGTTAGCGTGACGACGGGTCTGCGACGAAGGGAGGTTATGTAAATTTACCCAGTTTCACGCTGGAGCACTATAACTGTAATGCCAAAGTTCTTTTATTCTTCACATCTATATTGTTAAAAAAGCCAAACAGCCAGCGCATTTCGTCCAGCTTCTGTGGACTTCCTCAGGGCTGTGAAACATACAAATTACACAGTGTATAATACAACAAATATAACATTTGAAAAGACTGACAGTAACACGTTGATATGTACAAAACACCAAAATATTTAAAACAAAAAAGCACATGTACATAAACAGGGACAGTGTCGACACTTTAAGACCAACACTGTAAATTGTATAGTAACTAAATGATAGCCCAGTCTTCCTCACTGCTACCTTATATAACAAAGTTACATTGTATTGGCCCCTTCAGGAAGAAATAAAAATGACGCTTTCACTCTCCTTTTCCTTTCTTTGAATAGGTTTCAAACCCTCTATTTCTGGTCCTGAGGAAGGTGGTTCTCCACCGAAAGGCGCGTAGGCCAAGACCTCAAAACTACCATCATTATAGAGGAGTGGTCCCAGGAGATACAATACCACCAGAAACAATTATTATTATGTTTCTCTCCAATTGATTATGTTGGACCTTGTACAGTTTTCTCTTGTTATTTTAAGAGTATGTGGATGACTGAAGTATGTTTGAAGGAGTGAGTATGAGGAGAATGTTTTCTTGTGTTTAGAGTGGGGTCTATCTATAATTTTGAATAATATATTTATGATTTGTGGATCATATGTTATATATGTTTTTTGTGTATAAATTAACTGATGCTACTATTTAAGACGAATTTAAGAATTGAAAAAATAAAATAACTGTAAAAATTATTTTGTATGTAATTTGTTTGTAACTTTAGATGTTTTGGTGGCAAGATAGAACCTGAATAGGTCTTTGTAAAGCAAGACAGGTCTTGATAGAGGTTTTTACTGGTTTCTTTAACTTTTCTCCCCATCCTCTTAAACCTTTAGTTAATTTAGGGGGGGCCTTCCCTTCATAGATGGCATTTAGTATGTGCATGGTTTTTTTCAGTGTTTATATGTTTACACTGGTGAGCGCTATTTCCCTTCCGGTGGTGTTTTATCATTTATTATAGGTTTAAACCTAAAACCGGCTGATTCTGGACGAGACTGGGTCTTAGTCACTGACCCTGCAGGAGGTGCCACGTCTAAAGGGCGCCATTACATCAAAGCCCAGGATGACATACCGACGAAGCATAACTCTAAGAGACATACTGTGTCCAAGTTACATAGTACTAGACAGAACAGAGAGGACCTGGTTGCCTAGAGAAACACAGGGCTGCTTTAAATGCATGGACTCTAATATTTGCCAATTTGTAAGAACAAACTTAAACAGTTTAAATACAACACAGAACAGGTCTACACAATCCATCACACTATCACTTGTAAAACTTCCTTTGTAACGTATGCCATTGGCTGTAGTTGCAATATTATTTACGTAGGAAGTACGGTCTGGGCCCTGAAAACCAGAATACAGGAACATGTTAGGGCAATCAAGCAACAGAACACCAGATATACCATGACGGAACAACATGCAGGCAAACCTGAAATCTGGTTCCATGGGATAGACCACATTCCACAAAGGGCACGGGGTGGAGATAGGGAGCTGGCACTTAGACGCAATGAGGTAGGATGGATCTGTCGCCTACGCTGTGTCGCTATGGGACACAATACGGATGAAGAGCTCCACTATTTGTTTTAGAGGCTTCGTCCCGGATTACAATGAATCTTTATATCATACCTTAAGAGTGGGAAGAGAGGGATAGCGTCTGATAGCCAAACTCTTTCAAGTAATAGGCCTACCATTTGAGACAGATGGTTCTCCTGTAGAGAAGGATTTTGAGGCCTGTTAGAAATGAGGGGGCTCTGGTTGACGCAGGTGTGAACCCACGACAAGCAGGGACCCTTTACTTCTTGTCAGGGCGAAGGATGACTCCCCAGAATAACCCCTGCTCACCCTCTAGGTGCGTGGCGCGAGCAGTCTAGGCTAAGTCTCAGGCGTACACGGTTAAGCAAATGCAATTACACATACAGTAAACCCCTTTGCATGCACCACAAACGGACACCAATCAGGAAGTATATAAAAATAAGCTTTTATGTAGATTCAGCAGATTCAAATACAAGGCCCAGTAACGTTGAACTGATGGGGCCACAATTCTTGGAAATACGGTAAAGTTCTCTTTGTTTTATGGAAAGTTCTTTAGGCGGGCACAAGGTAACTGTAGGCCTCAGCGCACTTCGTGCTGAGGCAGCGCCCAGGGAGCACACAGCAGATGACAGGGAAATAAGAACGTTGCGGACCCTGGATCCGATGCGAGCTCGCGGTCGAGGTCGTAAGTACAGTACCTTGTTTCTTGACGCAAAGGCGGGTGCGGGATTTCAGCGGCTCTTCGACAGAAGAGCGAGGCGGCGTCCGGGGCTCCCACACTTCACGAGGGTGTCTGATCTTCAGGCTCACGACAAGAGCGGGGTGTTGCAGGTGGCGTGTGAACAAAGCGGGGCAGCCGGGCACGCAGATACGTCCGGGCCGTCCGAGGCTTGGAGATGCTCACAAACGCCGATTCCGGCGGGAGGGTGAAGGTGCACAGCGAGCCTCCAGCGAGCGAGGTGACGGGGCAGCCCAGCACAGCGTAGGGGGAGCGGCTCCGATCGAGCGAGGCTCTTCCCAAGGCGGGGGCGGCTAAGCAGTCCGGGTCACGGCTCAGGGAGGGACTGGGCACGAGGGTCACAGCTCCGGCGAGGGAAAGGACACCACAGTCCAGCAGCAGGCGAGTGAAGATCAGGTAGAGCCCAATGGTCCTGGGGCTCAGTTCAGGGGGCAAGCTCAGTTCCAAGCCCTTGGAGATCGTTTTGGAAAAGCACAAGTCTTGAAAGTAAAAGTAAAGTAAAAGTCTTCAGCAACAGTTTCTCTTCTCTCCTCTGGCAGCAAGGTCACCACTGCAGGCCAATCCCCCAGGATAGGGACAGTCTTCCTCCTACAGCTTTCCCGGTGCCTCCTCCTCAGGCAGAGATTCTTCTTGGTCAAAAGCGGATCTAGTTTCTTAGGAGCAGGGCTCCTCCATTTATACCACAAATCTTTTGTTCTCCCAGGCCAGGGGGGCCCTTGCCTAGTTCAGTCCGGTTTCTGAGCACTCTGTTTACGTGATGCAGGCTTCTCCTTTCAGAGTGCAGGGCAGAGTCATCAGACGCTCCACAGGGGGTGGAGCCGGCATCGAGGTAGCGGAGCACTGTCCTATTCAGAACCTAGGAGCACTCCTCCCACCCATCTACCTGTCGATCGTCCTATTCATACCAGGCTACCTAGCCCTGCCCATCTGGGTTCCCCCAGCCCTGTCACTCACACCAGCCAGACATCAGATACACAACACGCAGAGGCGGCTGAAAGATTTAGGCAAGCAAAGGCCAACTTTCTAAAAGCGGCATTTGCAAACCCGGAATATTAAAATAAACCTTGCGAAAAGATGTACCTTATTATTCCGAGTTCAGGCATACTAAACTCGATCTCCTACCATGTTCCCTGGGTCGGTTAGGATCATAGGGTGTAATAATCCAGGCCGCCCATACTGGCCTATGAGAACAGGGTAGCCTTGCAGTAGTGAACAACAAGATGGCGGTAATTCACTACTAGGACATGCCACGCATCCAGGCTTGTCCTACCTTAGGCGTACAATGCACCCTGCCCGTGGGCCTACCAGAGGGGTGACTAACATGCAGCTAAGGGAAGGGTTTAGGGACTGGCAAGTGTGGGCACTTGCCGGTCAGCATGTCAGTACCAGACTGCACGCAGGTTCTGCGATGGCAGACCTCAGATATATTTTACCGGCCGCTTCTGTGGGTGGCACAACCCGTGCTGCAAGCCCACCAGCGGTGTTCGTATTTACATGCCCTGGCGCCCCTGGCGCACTGTACTGGGGTCTGATAGTAAACCAACCAATCCAATCATGGAATCCAACCAACATATACAATTTACATAGGGAGCACTCGCACCGTGACACTGGTTGGCAGTGGCACAGCGCGCTGAGCGGCCAACACCATAAAAACACATGAGGCACAGCGACAAAAAGAGGAAGGGAGACTCACGCCAAGGTGCCAGGTCTAACACGTGTCCCCTCCAGCTGAAAAGTGGGGAGAACTACCCTACCCCAGGGAGTTCCTCATCACTAAGGCGGAAAAATCTGGACAGACCGTCAGCATTGGCGTGATCTGTACCAGGGCGATGTTCCACCGTGAAATCCATACCCTGTAGGGAAATGGACCACCTCAACAGCTTTGGATTCTCACCCCTCATATGCATCAACCATCTGAGGGGCCTGTGGTCCGTCTGAACCCGGAAGTGAGACCCAAACAAGTAGGGTCTTAGCTTCTTCAGCGCCCAGACCACAGCAAATGCCTCACGCTCAATAGCACTCCACCTTTGTTCCCGTGGAAGTAACCTCCTGCTAAGAAAGGCTACGGGTTGATCTAGGCCCTCCTCATTAATCTGTGAGAGAACAGCCCCCACACCATGCTCTGAAGCGTCTGTCTGAACGATAAACTCTTTGGAGAAGTTGGGAGCCAAGAGCACGGGCGCCATGCACATAGCAGTTTTCAAGGCCTCAAAAGCTTTCTGACAGGTGTCAGTCCAGATCACTTTCCTGGGCTGCTTCTTCGAAGTCAGCGCTGTCAAGGGGGCAACCATGTTGCCATACCCCTTGACAAACCTCCTGTAGTACCCGGTGAGACCTAGGAAGGCTCTCACCTCCGTCTGGGTTTTGGGCGCCTCCCAATTCAGGATGGTTTCTATCTTGGGCTGAAGGGGTGCCACCTGGCCACTCCCAACTTGGTGTCCCAAGTACACCACGGAACCCTGCCCGATCTGGCACTTACTTGCCTTGATCGTGAGGCCTGCCTTGCGCAGCGCCATCAACACTTCCCAGAGGTGACGCAAGTGTTCCTCCCAAGTGGAGCTGAACACTGCGATGTCATCCAGGTAGGCTGCACTGAACGAATCCAGCCCAGCCAACACCTGGTTGACCAATCTCTGGAAGGTGGCAGGGGCATTCTTCATCCCAAATGGCATAACCCGGAACTGGTAGTGCCCATCTGGGGTGGAAAACGCTGACCTCTCTTTGGCCCCCTCGGTCAAGGCGATCTGCCAATACCCAGACGTTAAATCAAACGTGCTGAGGTAGTTGGCAGCCCCTAGCCGATCGATGAGCTCATCAGCTCTGGGGATGGGGTGTGCGTCGGTCCTAGTGACCGAATTGAGTCCTCTGTAGTCCACACAGAACCGGAGTTCGGGTGTGGCTCCCGGCGCTGCAGCCTTTGGGACCAAGACCACGGGGCTGGCCCAAGGACTGCTAGAAGACTCAATTACCCCGAGGGCAAACATCTTGGAGACCTCCTCCTTGATGCATGTCCTCACCCTGTCAGTCACCCTGTAGGCCTTGTGCCGCACAGGTGGACTATCCCCAGTGTCCACATCATGGACGCACCAATCAGTGACACCAGGGACCAGGGAAAACAAGTCAGAAAACTGTCCCAGCAACTGGCGACAATCATTCTGTTGCTCAGGGGTCAGGGTGGAAGAGAGGATGACACCATCCACTGACCCATCTTGCTCCTTGGCTGACAGGAGGTCAGGAAGAGGTTCTGTCTCCTCTTCCATTCCAGCATCTGTTGCCAAGAGCCTGCCCACTTGGGACCTCTCCAAGTGGGGCTTGAGGCGGTTGACATGTAGGACCCTTAAGGGGTTCCTAGGAGACTTCAGGTCCACCACGTAGGTAACAGGACTCTTGCGCTCCACCACCTCAAAGGGACCGGTCCATTTATCCTGGAGCGCACACGGCTCCACGGGGGCCAAGACCCATACTTTCTGTCCAGGCTGAAGCTCTACCAGAGTGGCATTCTGGTCGTACCACCGCTTCATCTCCTCCTGGCTGGCTTCCAGATTTGCCTCAGCAAGTTGCCTGAATCGCCTAGTCTGATTCCTGAAGGCCAGCATGTAACTATATACATTCTGGGGAGGCTTCCTGGGAGATTGCTCCCAGCCTTCTTTGACCAGACTTAGAGGTCCTCTGACTGGGTGACCATACAGAAGCTCAAAGGGACTGAACCCCAGAGACTTCTGTGGCACCTCACGGTAAGCGAAGAGAAGGCATGGTAAGAGGACGTCCCACTTACGCCTCATGGCTCCTTCTAGGCCCATTATCATGCCTTTGAGGGTTCGGTTGAATCTCTCAACCAACCCGTTTCCTTGGGGGTGGTAAGGGGTGGTGAACTTGTAGGTTACACCACACTCTTGCCAAAGAGATTTCATGTACTTGGACATGAAATTGGTACCTCGGTCAGACACCACCTCTAGAGGGAATCCCACTCGGGAGAAAATTCCCATCAGTGCCCGTCCCACCACGGGGGCCGTCACTGTCCTTAGAGGAATGGCTTCCGGGTACCGGGTGGCATGGTCCACCAGGACCAGGATGAACCTATTGCCCATCGCTGTCCGGGGGTCCAGTGGCCCTACAATGTCAATCCCCACTCGCTGGAATGGGGTACCGACCACAGGGAATGGCTGGAGTGGAGCCTTCTGCTTCCTCCCACTCTTTCCACTTGCCTGGCAAGTCTGGCATGTCCTGCAGTGAGTATCCGAACTCCTGCGCATTTGAGGCCAATAAAAGTGGGTGACAAGCCTTTCAAAGGTCTTGTCCTGCCCCAAATGCCCTGCCAATGGCACATCGTGAGCCAGCCCCAGTAGGAAGGCTCTGAAGTCCTGGGGTACCACCAGCGCACGGGCTGACCCAGGCTCAGCAACCTTAGGCTCTGTATATAGGAGGTCGTTCTCCCAGTAAACGAAATGCGATCCTGACTGATCACCTGCGGCCTGGTCTGCAGCCTGCTGCCGCATACCCACGAGAGAAGGGCACTCCTTCTGTGCCTTGCAAAAGTCCTCCCTGGTGGGACCCCCTTCCTGCTGCCAATGGGTCAGCTCCGGCAGGTCTCCCAGTTCAGCTATCTGCTCCCCTGTAGGCTCCAGGGCATCCCCCTCAAGGTCTGCTTCCTCCTGGACCGTGGGAACTTCAGGGGCCGGCTTCCCGCGCCCCTTGCTCCTTCTCTCTGAGGCCGGTTCCTGGGCCTCCCTCTCAGGCTCCAGGACCTCTTGAGTACCTCTACTGGCTGCCATGGACCGTGTGGTGACACACGCCCAATCCGGCATACCCAACATCTCCAGGTGAGCACTCCGCTCCACCTTAGCCCAAGGTGAGCTCTCCAAATCGTTCCCTAACAAACAGTCTACAGGCATGGCGGGCCTCACAGCTACCTGAAGAGTACCAGAGACCCCCCCCCCACTCAAAGGGAACCTGAGCCACCTTGCAGTGTCTCTCTGTGTTGTCAGCGGCAACAACGGGATAGAATGCATTGGGGACCACCTGCTCCTGAGACACCAGGTGACACCGGACAGCCGTCACACTGGCTCCTGTATCTCTAAGAGCTTCCACCCTATGGCCATTTATGGTCACCCACTGCCTGTACTTCTTAGTGTTCTCAGGCAGCTGGGTTGGAGGGACCACTTCACGGTCTCCTAGCGAGACCAGGGACATCTCTGCGGGACCCCACCCACCTTGGACATCCCTCTCCTCCCCCAAGGCTATACTAGTCACCTGCCGGGGTGGAGCACCAGTGGGTTCTGGTTTACCAAACAATGGACACTTTACATCAGAGGCAAAATGCCCCAAATTGTTACACCTGTAACATCTTACGGGCCCCTTTGGAACAGGAGGACCTGTCGGGGCCCCGGTCGGTTTCTGGGGTGGGGGAGGCTGAGAACCCTTCCCTTGGTTCCCTTGGGGACTATTTTGGGGCCCTTTTTGGAACTGCTTCTGTTTACCCCTGTCCCCCCCACTCTTCTGCTGGGGACCCTGCCCACCTTTGGCGGAATCTCCCACGGTACCCTTGTGGACCCTAGTACTGACCCAGCGGTCCGCCTCCTCAGCAAGCTTCCTCGGGTTAGTCAGCTTACTATCGATCAGGTGCTGGCGTAGCTCAGGAAAACAATTACTGGACAAGTGCTCCCATGCCATTAAATCAAGAAGCCCTTGATAATCATTTACCTTACTACCCTTTACCCAACCATCCAGCGCTCTGCAAAAGAAAGTCACATACTCCACATACGTACTATTGGGAATCTTAGTGCAACCCCTGAACCTCTGTCTATATAACTCAGGGGTCAACCCATACCTAGCCATCAATGCTTCCTTCATATGGGCATAAGAATGACGAACATCAACAGGTAAATCTAACAGTGTGTCCCGCCCTTCACTCAGGAACCTTCCCCACAACCCCGCTCCCCAATCTTTCTCAGGGACCCGGTGGGAAGACATGGCTACCTCGTAGGCTCTGAACCCCTGCCCGATGTCGTCATTCCTGAAGAACTCCTTCACTACATCCTTGGGAATATAAACTCTTGGTTCCGCCGGTACTGGCGGTGAGCTGCCACCAGAGGGATTAAGCTCCAAACTTTTTGCTTTCAGCTCCCTCAGCTTCATGTCATGCTCTAATTGTAGTTTCTTTTCTTCCATGGCTAATCTTTGTTTTTCCATATCCATCTGCCCATGAAGTTTTGCCATTTCCACCTCGTGTGCCCGGGTTGCAGCCCTGTCCGCCAACTCTTCTGGCGACAGGCATCTGCCAAACTCATGGACACTTTCTGGTGGAACCACTTCCACCTGATTCTCTGGTGCCTTTGACTCATACCAGGCCCTCAGCGCCTTCACAAGTTGTTCCTTCTTTTTCAATCCAGTTTGGGCAATCCTGAACTTGGAGCAAAGACCTTTCAAGTCTTCATTGGTACGATTCTGAAGTGCGTCTTCGTCCCAATCTACGTCTTCAAATCCAGAGATTATGGAAGCCGCCCTTCCGGCTGAAAGTGAACCAGGCATGGCTCTAACAACGGAGATTCTTGGCAAAACAAAAACAAATGCTAGCCTTGTGGCTGTGTTACTGGTCTGCTCTCACTACGTGGTGATCAGTGATTCACTATACGCAAACCACAAATGCAAATCCGTAAATCCTCACCGCTGCCACCAATGTTAGAAATGAGGGGGCTCTGGTTGACGCAGGTGGGAACCCACAACAAGCAGGGACCCTTTACTTCTTGTCAGGGCAAAGGATGACTCCCCAGAATAACCCCTGCTCACCCTCTAGGTGCGTGGCGCGAGCAGTCTAGGCTAAGTCTCAGGCGTACACGGTTAAGCAAATGCAATTACACATACAGTAAACCCCTTTGCATGCACCACAAACGGACACCAATCAGGAAGTATATAAAAATAAGCTTTTATGTAGATTCAGCAGATTCAAATACAAGGCCCAGTAACGTTGAACTGATGGGGCCACAATTCTTGGAAATACGGTAAAGTTCTCTTTGTTTTATGGAAAGTTCTTTAGGCGGGCACAAGGTAACTGTAGGCCTCAGCGCACTTCGTGCTGAGGCAGCGCCCAGGGAGCACACAGCAGATGACAGGGAAATAAGAACGTTGCGGACCCTGGATCCGATGCGAGCTCGCGGTCGAGGTCGTAAGTACAGTACCTTGTTTCTTGACGCAAAGGCGGGTGCGGGATTTCAGCGGCTCTTCGACAGAAGAGCGAGGCGGCGTCCGGGGCTCCCACACTTCACGAGGGTGTCTGATCTTCAGGCTCACGACAAGAGCGGGGTGTTGCAGGTGGCGTGTGAACAAAGCGGGGCAGCCGGGCACGCAGATACGTCCGGGCCGTCCGAGGCTTGGAGATGCTCACAAACGCCGATTCCGGCGGGAGGGTGAAGGTGCACAGCGAGCCTCCAGCGAGCGAGGTGACGGGGCAGCCCAGCACAGCGTAGGGGGAGCGGCTCCGATCGAGCGAGGCTCTTCCCAAGGCGGGGGCGGCTAAGCAGTCCGGGTCACGGCTCAGGGAGGGACTGGGCACGAGGGTCACAGCTCCGGCGAGGGAAAGGACACCACAGTCCAGCAGCAGGCGAGTGAAGATCAGGTAGAGCCCAATGGTCCTGGGGCTCAGTTCAGGGGGCAAGCTCAGTTCCAAGCCCTTGGAGATCGTTTTGGAAAAGCACAAGTCTTGAAAGTAAAAGTAAAGTAAAAGTCTTCAGCAACAGTTTCTCTTCTCTCCTCTGGCAGCAAGGTCACCACTGCAGGCCAATCCCCCAGGATAGGGACAGTCTTCCTCCTACAGCTTTCCCGGTGCCTCCTCCTCAGGCAGAGATTCTTCTTGGTCAAAAGCGGATCTAGTTTCTTAGGAGCAGGGCTCCTCCATTTATACCACAAATCTTTTGTTCTCCCAGGCCAGGGGGGCCCTTGCCTAGTTCAGTCCGGTTTCTGAGCACTCTGTTTACGTGATGCAGGCTTCTCCTTTCAGAGTGCAGGGCAGAGTCATCAGACGCTCCACAGGGGGTGGAGCCGGCATCGAGGTAGCGGAGCACTGTCCTATTCAGAACCTAGGAGCACTCCTCCCACCCATCTACCTGTCGATCGTCCTATTCATACCAGGCTACCTAGCCCTGCCCATCTGGGTTCCCCCAGCCCTGTCACTCACACCAGCCAGACATCAGATACACAACACGCAGAGGCGGCTGAAAGATTTAGGCAAGCAAAGGCCAACTTTCTAAAAGCGGCATTTGCAAACCCGGAATATTAAAATAAACCTTGCGAAAAGATGTACCTTATTATTCCGAGTTCAGGCATACTAAACTCGATCTCCTACCATGTTCCCTGGGTCGGTTAGGATCATAGGGTGTAATAATCCAGGCCGCCCATACTGGCCTATGAGAACAGGGTAGCCTTGCAGTAGTGAACAACAAGATGGCGGTAATTCACTACTAGGACATGCCACGCATCCAGGCTTGTCCTACCTTAGGCGTACAATGCACCCTGCCCGTGGGCCTACCAGAGGGGTGACTAACATGCAGCTAAGGGAAGGGTTTAGGGACTGGCAAGTGTGGGCACTTGCCGGTCAGCATGTCAGTACCAGACTGCACGCAGGTTCTGCGATGGCAGACCTCAGATATATTTTACCGGCCGCTTCTGTGGGTGGCACAACCCGTGCTGCAAGCCCACCAGCGGTGTTCGTATTTACATGCCCTGGCGCCCCTGGCGCACTGTACTGGGGTCTGATAGTAAACCAACCAATCCAATCATGGAATCCAACCAACATATACAATTTACATAGGGAGCACTCGCACCGTGACACTGGTTGGCAGTGGCACAGCGCGCTGAGCGGCCAACACCATAAAAACACATGAGGCACAGCGACAAAAAGAGGAAGGGAGACTCACGCCAAGGTGCCAGGTCTAACAAGGCCGAAGTGTATAGCGTTCCTCCCACACCAGTTTCTGGGTTTTTTGTAATTTAACCTCATTGATGTTCCATGAGAGAATATGTAGTTGGTGACCGGGACCAATGCTACCTGTTGTCATTATTCCATAAGATCCACAAGCTACTTCTCCATATTACAGTTTGTCTAGAAAAATTTTGCAAATATTCTGCTAACAGTTTTTTACAGATTTAAGCTGACTTGCTCAAAGTCAAATTACTAAACATGCTACCCCAGATACTCAGATATAAAAGTGACCCCCTTCTTCTCTACCCCACTTCCCAAACCTACCCGAGCTCCCACCTTTGGCTCCCCAACCCACCGAGCTCCCACCTCTGGCTCCCCCAACCCACCTGAGCTCCCACCTCTGGTTCCACCCAACCCACCGTGCTCCCACCTCTGGCTCCCATGATGGTAAGCCACCCAACCCTCCCAGTGCTATGCTCCCTATTCCAAGGGCCCATGCCTGATCAGCCCAAAGCCCAGCCACCCCCCCCACCCAGAAGAACAACTTGAAGAGAAGATTTAGGGATAAAAGAGCCCACCAACAAAGAAAAAATTCAAAGACAGACAAAGGCTAAAAGCCAAAAAGCAAAAAGACAGTCGAAAAATCAGAACCCGAGCCAATTAACCAACATCGTTGACAGGACTGCCCTAGGACTTACTATGGACTTTCCCGACACGAGAGGGTGATCCCCACCCTACTGAATCCTAAGACTTTATTTTCCTTTCTCTCCTTCCTTCTCCTCCCCAACACAGAGATATCATGATGTGAAGACCCCAAAGGAGACCTTTACACCCAACAAGAAAGAGAGAGAAAATAAAGAGGAAAAAAGGCATAACTAGATGAAATGTCCTCAACCCCCTGGTTGCCACTTGGCTAGTAGTGCTTGGACCTTTAAACTATCATAACAATAGGAGGTCTGGCCATCCTTCTGAATCCGCAGAGTTCTAGGCTCCATAAGAGAGACAAAGGACCCCTGCTTCTGTAATGCTGGAATGTGCTCCCGGAGATGCCTGCGCCACTCATTTGCCGTCAAAAATTTGATTGGACATAAGTTGATTCCGCTAGCTTTCACTAGATGCTAAGGAGTGGCTGCCCTAAAAATCTCTTGCTGAAGAATTACATTTCCAGTGCAGATCAATATAACCTAAGGATACCTGGAGGGCTTACTGGGAAGTCTGAATGAGAAACGGTGTGCGCATTGGATCATACAATTCATATCCTATTCGTTCAGTGAGGGAGAGGCGTCTCGCAACAGACGAACAATGAAAACATGGTGGCTCATCACCTTCGCCAACACCCACAGATTATTTCTACGAGACCAATTTTTCAAGTCCTGCACCCTTGAAGATGGATTTGGTGATCTGCCTACCATGCTGGGTAGTCTCCAAGCTTTTAATTTCAACTACCTTCTAAAGTACTGACTGGGAAGCTTGACTACTCCAAGTCATCACTCAAAGATATCCATGTTAATAGAAAGCTTCCCGAAAACCACTTGAGTCTTAGGATGTGTGACCTTCAAAGCTAGCAAGTACTTCCGATTATCGTCTCCTTCAAAACTACAGAGAGGATTAATAGTCCTAAGACTGGGTGGAATGCTAAGGCAAACTTGCCAGGGGTAACCAACCGCAGGTGGATGTTTCTCTCCACCCATATCCAGATCAGAAAATAAAGATGGCATAGATGGGGGAGCTACCTCCTGAGGAGAACTTATTGTTGGAGTGAGTCTTGTCCCGTCAGGATCCCATAACAATTAATTTTCTGCCTCAGTTGAAGGGGCGAAATTGATTACACCTTGATCAAATGTCACCAGCACCAGACCCTCCGCATGTTCTGCTGATTCCACTAGACGCCTACTGCGCTTGTCACACCATTGGAATTAGATATATTGCCATCACCCAGATTAGAGACCAGCACTGATCGAGCCACTTGATCCAAGCCCTCATCTTAATCAGTGTCCGAGGTCAAAAAAAGAAAGAAAAAAAAAAATGTTGGCAGAGGAGGGGGAACAAGGACGTTCCTCTGTGGCCCAGTGCAAGCCTTCCAGTCAGCACCCTCCCCAAGGTACTGGGGAAGGGCTGTACCCTCAAGGCTGCAGGGCAACATTGGAGCAAGCCTGAATAACCCCCCTCCGACAGTGTCTCTGCATCAAGACAGCCTGTCAGCCTGATTGACATTTTTTAGCTGGGCGGTGAATACTTTGCCTGTGGGTATCAAGAATAAAGAACACACAGAGGAGGAAGCCCCTAGCATTAAGGAAGGGAGGCAGCCGAGGCATCATGAGGATTTTGGGCAGGATGCCTGCAAAAGGACCAAACCAAAGAAAGTATGCCAAGTAGGTGCCGATACCTCCCCTAAGCCTAATACCAGTTAAGGGGGGCAGTGGCTCAGTGAATACCCGGAGGATTGAAGGGGAATTGTAGGAGAGTATGATCTGCACTTATGTTGCCCCCACTTTTTTCTGATGTTAACACTGGTTTCTGGCTATAGTCTGGCTGGGTCCCTGCTAATCAGGTTAACACTGGTTTCTGGCTATAGTCTGGCTGGGTCCCTGCTAATCAGGGCCCCAGTCTCTCTGTTCTCTCTAAACAACTTGGAGTGCATATTAGATGCACTAGTGATTGGATACTGTGGTACCTTATGAGCCCCTAGTATATGGTACCTTAGGTACCAAGGCCATAGGTACTTCACAGGCCTACCAGGGGTTGAAGCATGTATTATGCCACCCCTGGGAAGCAGACTAAATCTGACACCACAGGCCTGCTACTGCAGCCTGGGTGAGGTAGTGTTAGCACTCCTCACTGAGATATAGGTTCCCTATATCTCTACCTGCACACACATATAAACCTATCAGTCACCCCTAAGGCAGGCCCTATCAATCCTGAGGGCAGAGTGCTTGGTTTACATGTGAGGGGGTGCCTCTGCCTGAGCAGGGCCCCTCTGCAGCCCTCAGAGTCTATACTCTGAGGGCTATGTGGCTGTTTGTGGATGTGGTTAAACCATATATTCTTAAGTGCATTATAACCACGCCGTAAATGCTAACTCTGGGATGGCTGCATCAAAACATGTCGTGTTTGGTGTCAAACGCTTTGGAATCATACCCCCACACCAGAAACTGGTGTGGGAGTATGATCCCACCATTCTAGAGGGGTAGACATGTACCTACTGTGGAAACACTGTAGAATCTTGAAAGAGCCCTGGCATCACAAAATGGATGTCACCAGCACAGACACTGGGCTGCTCTCCTGCTGCTGACCGAAACTCACAGTGGAGGAGGCCCAACAATAGGCATCCTGTCACAGGGAGGTGTAACCACCTTCCAGACAGGATTTAGTGTATTGGGGCTGGGTGGGTGCACTCCTAGAGTGCTTTGAAGTCCTGCACTGGGGGAGCAGTAGGCTCCTCTGTGCATATGCAAGCTCAAACCGGTTCAGGGGCTACCTGCCCCTGCTCTGGCGCGAAACTGGACAAAGGAAAGTGGGTGTAGCCACCCACTCCCCTGACCCTCCCATAGGAGGGGTCATAGAGCTAGCCCCTCCCTTCCTTGTAGTATAATTTAGGGAACCCTTGCCATGGCAAACTAGATATCCCTGGACAATGCTCTGAAGAAGAATCCTGGACCTTCGATGTTCCACTACCTCTGGAAGACTGAAGAATCTCCCTTGGAGTCAAGGAGTGACTCCCCTGCTTGGCAGGCACCAACACTTTGAATCAACGGTCGCAAACTTTCCCGCTCCTGCCGAGTCCGAAGTCCCTGCATCCCCGGAAGTGGCTTTCCTGACTTCTCCAAGGCCATCGTGAGTCCCCAGCGAAGCTGAGGCAAGTGGACCCCACGAGTGACGAGGAACAGCAATACCCGGGTACCGTGCACTATTGTCGAGTGCAATCCCTTCACGACATTCTACGAACTTGTGCATTGGACCACGTGTGGTCCAAGCCTCCAGCAGGATTTCCACCGAAGATCAGAGGCCTACCTTGTCCCGAGTGACCGTGGGCTCCTGTGAAGTGAATCCTCACAAGGCGTCTTCACATTCCCTTGCCCGTTGGCTTGTGGGTCCCCTGAAGACTTTTCTACAGAACCATAGGGCTCCCCTGGTTGCTCCAGGCCTGCCCTGACTTACCTTCGCTGGGTGAGTCCCTCAGACCTTGCTGGTCTGCACCGCTGACTTTTCACACTTTCCACGAGACTTGCTGTTACCAAGGCTTGTTGGCTCCAATCCGAGTACCGACACCGCAGTAAGCTGCAGACTTCGTGGGACACGCCGAATCCAGCTCATGTTTATCGTCGACGCCTCCTGGACCTCGTGGCTGAAAAGTCAAGACACCCGTGATCACCTGATATCACCCAACGACTGTGGGCATCCATCTTCCTGGGCCCAGGTCACTGGCAAGTGACTTTGAACACTGTCTCCTCTGCTTTCAGGTCTTCTTTCTTCTGAATCCATCCTTGGATTCCACCGGACACTTCTCCTGTCTTCACAAGCAGCAAGTCTTCTTTGGCTCCCATTTAAAACGACGCCACGACCCGACACCAAAAGACACCTATGCACCCGGCTTCCCTTGGTGAGGTAACTCCAGCACTACGGTGTTCCTGTGTGTGTTGGCTCTAGAACTACTTACCCTGTAAGTGACTTCCTTCTAGATTCTCCCGAAGTATCCTAAAACTTTAAAATTCCAACCGCAGCTGTGTTCTCACACTGCATGCGTCTCCGGTGGATTAGTGAGACCTCAGCGCTTCTGAAGGCCCTAGGCCTTCACCCTTCTCAAGTCGTTCTTCTTATACCTCTTTTTTGGTATATGGTCTGGTACGCCCCTAGGGCCCCAGCCATATAAGTGCTTAATTTGTTGTGAAACATTGATTTGTGCATATGTTCCTGACTTCTAATCTCATAAAGAGAGTGTGTTAGAAATAAATACATACATATTTTATATATATACCCGTGTGGTGTCCTTTCATTTAGTGATTCAAGAGATTATAAGGTAAAACAAGCTGCTTTACATTCCTCTGAGACTTAGCCTGGATAGCTTTCTTTAAAAGGTTGTCTTAAACCTATCTACCATAAGAGTCGAATTGGACTGGTGCAAGATGGCCACTTTAACTAGTGACCAGCATATGCCAGGCCAACTTCTCACAGGAATAAAGCACCTACATCTTCTGTTACCTTTTGAACACTCAGGAAAAAGTGGAGGCTCCATCGGGCTCATCCACTTCACATGATTGGCATTGCAGGATCTGCAAAAGATACTGGGTTACCTTGTACTCCGCGCATAATGGATGCGTTTTTAATAACAGGTCTGCCTCTGAATGCTGCTGTAGCGACAATGGACAAGTCGGCTCCCTTCATCTCTATCTTTTCACTTCCGTGTGATCTGACGGAAGTGCCTGCAGGCCGCCAGCACCCTCCATTCTCAAGCCAGGCCCCCGTGACTTTGAGCTCATAGTCCACGTCACAGCTTCCTCAAGCTTCCACATTTCTCTGCCATGGCAGAGGGGCGGCAGGGGTGGATGGCCAATAGTTTTCTTTTTCCTTTTCGGACTGCTCTTCCCATTTCATACATATAAGCCACCCCAAGGTAAGTCCTGGACAACCCAGAGGGCAATGTTCAATGTATTTAAAAGACAGGGCCTGTTCTTTTAAGTTATACATGTCCTGGGAGTGAAAAACTCTGAGTCGTTTTTACACAACAGCAATGCCGATCTTTCCCATAGAATAACATTCTGATTAAACTATTCAATTTTATATGTGTCATTTCCAATTGGGAAGAGATAAACCCCAAGTCTGGTGTCTCTGGAATCCTAATTTGAAATCCTAATTTATGGTGATGTCAGATTTTAAAATACGATTCTGAAAATGCCACTTTTAGAAAGTTGGCAATTTCTTACTTTGGACATTTGTCGCCTGCTACCTGTATCTGATCATATGTCAGGGGTGGGAGACAGGTGGGCTTTGTGAATTCCCCAAGACATCTACACACAATGGCAGCTCCGTCCTTACTACCGGACACAAACATTACGCAGTGTTTGTACCAATCCCAGAATTGAGATGAATTGAAAGAATTTTTATGTCGTTACTAACAGATTTTGAGTAAAAGAGAACATAAGAAAAATGTTGCAGATACATTTTGTAAAGGAGGGGTCAGCAGAAGCAGGAGTAGCGAGAACAGCTGACGTCAGAAAGACCACGCTGGGATTGCCCAGCTGTAGAGAGGCGTAGACGCACAGGATTGGTGCGTTGTTGTACGCTGCGCTAGGAGTGGAGAACAGACAGAGTTACGAAGACGCTCCAGATTGGTGCGTTAGTGTAAGTCGCGCTGGGATTGGAGAGTTGTAAAAGTGACATAGACACTCCAGACTGGTGCATTAGTGTGAGTCGCGCTACAATTGGATAAGACCAGAGAGTAGTTGTAGAGGAAATCTAGCGATACTGATTAAGTAAAATGATGTATTACGATCCACTAGAAAAAGAGAAATAATCTTGGTTTGGAAAGATTAAGAACTTATTCAAAAAGGATAAACCGATTGTGACTAGAGAGGGACAGTTGCTTCCTCTGCCGAATTCGCCCGCATCCTTCATGGTTGCAAAATATGGGTATCATACCCTGACCACCTACCACTTTGCATAGCTTGCGCTGCACTAGCGCAGTGTTTTTAACAACTTTCCCGTTTTGTATTTGGGTTTGTATTTGTTCTGCACTTACCCTTGCTTTTAATTGCACTGCCTCGTGCTGCTGCTTGTTCGTAGCGCGTGCCCTCTGGCCCCTCACTGCATTTTAAAAAGCGCACTCTGCGCCTCCAAGCACCACCACTTTCGTGGGTCGGGATCCGGGGATCGATCTTGGGTGCCATTTTGGTTTGGGGCATCACTTTCAGCGGCGGACGCCATCTTGGAGCGGACTCGCGCGCATAAGGTGACGGGAGAGCCTACTTAAGGCGGCTCCTTGCGTGGCGGTGTCCCTGACCACCTACCACTTTGCATAACTAGCGCTGTGTTTTTAACAACTTTCCCGTTTTGTATTTGTTCTGCACTTACCCTTGCTTTTAATTGCACTGCCTCGTGCTGCTGCTTGTTCGTAGCGCGTGCCCTCTGGCCCCTCACCGCATTTAAAAAAGCGCACTCTGCGCCTCCAAGCACCACCACTTTGGTGGGTCCGGTATCCGGGGATCGATCTTGGGTGCCATTTTGGTTTGGGGCATCACTTTCAGCGGCGGACGCCATCTTGGAGCGGACTCGCGCGCATAGGGTGACGGGAGAGCCTACTTAAAGTCGCCCCCTCCGCGCAGCGGTACGCGCAGGTGGTAGCCCTCGCTTAGCCTGAGTCGTGCCAGAGTCCTGCCCGTCTGCGCTCGTCAGTGTCTCGGAGGCGGCGGGGCGGCTGAGGACTCCGATCGGAAGCGGGGAGTATGTTACATTATACCTCTGCCACGCTCCGAGCGTTGCGCACTACATCTAGCCTGTGTCGTTCTGTTTTCCCCGGTCGACACAAGGGTAAACGCCGCTGCCCAGCGTGTGGCTGGTCGCCCACTGGGTCACTCTGTTGTGCCCCTAGGGCTTTTAAAGTACATACGAAACATCTCTGCCTGCTGTTGAACACAAGATCGGTAGGAAGACATGCCCAGTATATCTACGATCTTCTAGTCAGGGATAATCCCCTCTGCCTGCTCCTGACCGAAACTTGGTTGGGAGAGGCGTCCAATCCGGACATCTTTACTGCGATCCCTCCAACCTATAACATTTTTCGCCAAGATAGGGCGAAGGGTAGGGGGGGCGGAGTTGTTGTGGTGGTGAGGAAGAACATTTCTTGCTCTGTTCTTCCTGTTAACTTCATTGAGGGCTCTGAATCCCTCGGTTTCACGCTTAGACTGTCTCCAGTTCAAGCACTCAAGGGTCTGTTGGTCTACAGGCCTCCTGGCCCGGTGGGTTCCTTTTGGGAGGACCTTCAGACAGCCATCTCGGAGCTGGCGCTGTCTGCACAGCACTGTTTGCTGGCAGGCGATTTCAACTTTCATCTCAATGTCACGGATGATCCGAATGGGGTTAAATTGCTGGATATTACATCTCCGCTTGGCTTGGCACCGTTTGTGTCAGGGCCTACACATGAGAGAGGACATACCCTCGATCAAGTGTTCTCTTCTGTCCCAATTGTTGACATCGAAATACGGCCGGTGCTCTGGTCGGATCACAGCTTGATTGGGTTTTCTGTGTTGGAAAATGGGCGGTCTGACATCTGCGCCCCCACGGTGCCCAGAACGGCCTCGAGAGCGCTGCACAGAGTGACGCCTGATATGTTGGAGCAGGCGCTCACGGAACATCCCTGCCCCCTTTCGGGGGATCTGGAAACAGACACAGAGGCCCTACAGCTATGGCTTACTGAGAGATTAGACGATCTTGCACCAAGGGGAACCCCCCGGTCCTCGGTGATACGGCAGTCGGCGCCGTGGTTTACGGAGGCGTTGCGTTTGACTCGTAGTCAATGCAAGGTTGCTGAGCGTGCCTGGCGCCTTCATTATGACGGGGAGGCCAAACTTACCTATAGATCGGCGGTGAAGGCCTACCATCGTGACATTTTGGGTGCCAAACGGGAATATCTTGCTAGGAGGATTGAGGCGGCGGCGAACTCCTGTAAGGAGATCTTCACGATCGTGAAGGAGTTCGCGGCCCCCTCCTCCTATTCATCCCAGCCTGTACCATCGGATGCGTGGGCATGTGATCTTGCCACTTTTTTCACCGACAAGATCAAGGCAATTCAGGCCTCCTTCTCGGAGAGCGTGGCGGAGGGTTGCTGTGGCCTCGGGGCCGGACTCGGAACATCGTCCCTGCCTATGGCAGTTCTGGCTGACTTTCCTCCTGTTTCCAGCGATATGTCTCGGGCTCTGCTGGCCAGTCTTAAATCTGGCTCCCCACTTGACCCCTGCCCTGCCAAATTCTTGGCCGGGATGGCGGCAGTGGTGAATCCCCTGGTCAACCCGATCCTCAATGCCTCCTTGAGGGAGGGGAGTGTCCCTCGTGCCTGGAAAAGGGCGATGGTGATCCCCCTTCTGAAAAAGCCTGGCCTTGATGCCGAGGTTTTGGCCAATTACAGGCCAATTTCACTTCTCCCGGCCTTGGCTAAGATCACCGAGAAACATGTTCATGGTGTATTGTCGAGCTTTTTGGAAACTAATAATTTGCTCCATCCATCCCAATCCGGGTTCCGTCCTAATTTTAGTACGGAAACGGCGTTGGTGGAGGTCTCTGAGATCATCAGGGAGACCTTGGATGTGGGAGGCAAGGCCATGCTAGTCATGTTGGACCTGTCGGCGGCCTTTGACACCGTCCCCCATGAGGCGCTCCTCGCTAGGCTTCATGACATCGGCCTAAGGGGGACGGTGTTCAGATGGTTTTCATCTTTTTTAGAGGGCCGCCGCCAGACGGTCTGGGTGTCCCAGAGCTCCGCCGAGATGCCGTCATTGGGAGTGGGGGTCCCCCAGGGGTCTGTATTGAGCCCGACATTGTTTAACATCTTTATGTCCCCCCTGGCGGCTGCGGTGGAGGCTTACGGAGCCCAGATCGTGTCCTATGCTGACGACACGCAACTCCTTTTCACATGTGCTAAAGATCAGCCATTTGATGGGAAGAGTATACGGGACTGTCTGGATATGGTCTTTGGCTGGTTCCAACGGAACAGCCTAAAGGCCAACTCCAGTAAGTCGGAGGTGTTATTCTTCGGCTGTGTCATCGATCCCGAGTGGCGGCAGTGGTGGCCGGCCGCCATGTGTCCCCCGGCGCAGTCTTCCTTGGTGGCCAAAAATCTCGGCGTTAAGCTTGACCACCAGCTCTCTCTTAGATCGCATGTTCTTGGCCTGGCTGGCACCTGTTTCGGGGTTCTGAAAATGCTCCGCAGGTTTCTTCCACTACTATCTGCGGAGCATAGACGGATCACGGTGCAGGCGCTTATCGGATCCAGGCTAGACTATGCCAATGCCCTTTTTCTGGGTCTTCCCGACTATTTGGTCCAGCGTCTGCAGGTGACACAGAACTCTGCAGCGCGCGCAATCTTTGGCTTACATAGACGCGCACGGGCTTCTGGTCTTCTGCAGACGCTGCACTGGCTCCCGATCCGAAAGCGGATTATGTTCAAATCCCTGACGCTGGTACATAAAGCTTTGTTCGGCTCAGGTGCTGGCTATCTCCAGAAGAGATTGGCTTTCTATCGTCCTGCCCGCTCACTGCGCTCGGAATCCCTCTTCACGGTTGTGGTTCCACGCGTGAGGAAGGCACGGATTGGGGGGCGCTCTTTCAGCCACAAGGCCTCCCAGCTGTGGAACTCGCTCCCACTGGCATTGCGCAGTACCTCCAATCTGCTTCAATTCAGAAAGAATTTGAAGACTTGGCTTTTTAATTTTTCTGTTTAGGTGGACTTTCTTCCTTTTCTCTTTTGGGGCCTCTGCTTTTCTTGTTATGTTGTTATACACTGCAGCTGTATGTGGAAAGCGCCGGGACGCTCTTTTAGAGCAGCCGAGCGCTATATAAACGCATTTTAACATAACATAACATAACATACATATATTTGGCTAGATAATTGGGCAAAGTATACAAAAGATGATGGAGTTTTAGCGTTTCCAGAAAATGGTTCATTTCATTTAGCGGTATTAAGAAACTTAAGAGAAAGGATCATGAGACTAGAACCGAGACCTAGACTTACTCAGTTTGAAGCATTAACAGAATGGGAAGATGAGATGTATGAAAGAGAGCAACAGCGGAGTGGCGGAAGGTATAAATGCATGTTTGGTAGACCATGTGGACAGGAGAATCATAATGACAGAATGAAGAGATGGCGAAGTGCGAATATGGCTGATGGGATGTTCCCTATGAGAAATGCTGAAGCGACTAGTGGTAGAAAGTGTACAGAAAAAAGAAACAATACAGGGTCAGAAGTCTACAAGTATGGTGTGAATGAGTCGGAGGAGGATTTACTCGAGCACATGTTTTATAAAATTCCTCCCCCGTACGAACCAAATTCTACGTTGTTGATACCTAGTGCGCCAGTAAAAGAGGCACCACAAAATATAAAATTTGAGTCAACGACGCCTGAGGCAGGGAAAAATAATCCCTTTAGAGAATCAGAAAATACACAGCCTGGTAGAATGACAAATGAAAACTCAGCTGAATTAGCCAGAAATACTCTGGAGTTAACTGAAAAGATTAGGAAATTGACTAAAAGTATGGAAGCTGTAACTGTTCCTGTAACAATAGGACCAGTGATGCCTATTTTTGATAAACAAAAGGATAGTGAACATTGTCTAACGATCCCTTACAACAGTAATAAGCAAGCCGAAATGGAAAAAAAGATTCAGGAGAAAATCCATGGGGACAATTGGTAGGAACTTCTGGATTAAGTACTCTTTGACGGTGAACCAGAGCCTAACAAATAAAACACTAATGACGACAGAATCAGTACCAGGATCACCAAAAAGTTTAGAACAAGTGAGAAATGAAACAATTCCTGTTGGTCCCACTTCTGATGAATTGAGCGAATGGTTTAGGAGTTTACAGCAAAAAGATGCCGAACCTCGACTTTTAGATGTGGCAAAATTCAAAATAACTTTAGAAGAATTAATAGTAGGAACTATTCCCACAGAAAAGTTAAAAGCATATCAGGATGAAGAACTAATGTAAAAGTATAACATGGAGAGCGAGAAATTTGCATGAAAAATTGGAAGAAGTGGCGAGTGAAATGGGTATTGATTTTGAAAAAATAAAGTCATTACAGAAACCATACAGAGTAGACTTTGCTGAAAAGGACATTTAGAATTTGAATACTGCAGGAAGAATAACTCAAATTAAAGAGCGAATTGTTTTACTGAGAAAATGGGGCGATGTAGATAAATGGAAGAGCAGGTGGTTTCGGAAACGAGACGATGTAACAGATAAAACGTTTGCAGCTTTCCCAGTAAGAGAAAAATAAAAGGTGGTAACTGAGTGTCCCATGAGGGAGATTCCAGGAGTAGGTATGTGCATGTCCCCTGGACTAGACAAGACATTTTATCATTTACAAATGACTTTATCGTTTACGCGAAAAACCGGTGGAGTGGTATAGGCAGGTTTGTCAAATTCTCAAAAGTACTGTGGATTGACTTGAATAGTCTCTTTGACATAATTGTGCCAGCAGACCCATGGGCAGAATGTAAAATTACAATAGGTTGGCCTACTCAGGAATACCCTAGAGATCCTAAAACAGGTGCCCCTGATCCGGAAGTAATGAGAAAATATGAACAGGTAGTTACCTTTCTGAAAAATAAAGTACCTCCAAAAGAAACTGATTGGGTAACAATTGATAGAACTCACCAAGAAGTAAAATAATCTGTACATGCCTATTATGAGAGATTGTTATTGGCTTTTAAATAATACAGTGGTGATGAAAATTTGAGTGAGAAAGATTTAAGCCATTTTGTATATCGATTTGTGTAAGGGTTGCGACCTGAAATAAGTGAAATGATTAAACAGCATACTGTGGAATGGCAAAATAAAAAGATAGATGAAGTATTGAGGCATGCAAAATATTTTAGCGATGAGATTGAAGCCAAGCAACGCAAGTTAAAAGAAAAAGCCATGTGGGTTCAAGTAAAAGTGGCAGAAAGACAGGAAGCCCAATTGATTGAACAGGCAAATGGAATGAGCCATATGAAACAGAAACCCAATATTGGAAAGGGAAAAGGACAGATTAGTGTAGAAGAAGCCAAAAAGAAGTGGCCATGTCATAACTGCGGAAAGATAGGGCATTGGAAATCCGAATGTAAATTACCCCCAAGTGCTAATGGCGATAATGCATCATTGAATCCACAGGTGCAGAATGAGGTGAGTTGTCAACCACAGCGACAGCAGCAGGTTGTTGCCCAACAGAGTCAGGTGCCAAAACCGCCTTTTCCACAAAGCGTAAATCCTCAGAGATACAGTAATGAGACAGGATTCTACACCGAAGAACAGGTAACTAAGCTGGCGCGCGCTAATGCTGTTTCGAAGTATTGGCTGCAACGCGATGAGAGTGAGTCAGAAGAGAGTTATTGACGGTGCCGAGGAGAGGAAGAAGAGTGCTGTCACAAGGACAGCGGGGAAGACATTAGGCAAGGGGTTGACTGGTGGGAAGCTCGAGATCTCACGGACCGTATGCTTTATACTCCGCAGGGAGATGAGTGGGCGACTTCCCTAACGGAGGAATCAACAACGGACGCATTCCCCTTTAACTGGGGTTTACTCCCAGACAACCCCGCCCCCTACAATGACGGTGCAGTCAGGAAGCCAATAAGACCACAGGAGGAGTGCCTCAGAGTTTGTGTGAACACCGGAGCAGGAGACGAGGAGACGGGAGATCAAGAGAGAGAACACGACCAACGAAGATGCGAGGAGAATCGAGGGAGTACGACGGAGGAGGAGAAGCCGGAAACTGGAGGACTCCGCAACCACGCTTCGCCGAGCCGCGCCCACAGAGCAGCGTGGCTGACCCAGGTACGGGACCGCTTCACGGGTTGGGTCGGGAGGCGGGAGAAGGCCAAGGGCTAAAGTTTCTGCCGCTCGCCGCCTCGCTTGTATATATCTAAGCTAAACACCCCCCCTCACTAGCACTACTTCCCATTCAAGCACGGCATACGCTCTCTCTTTTCACCTGAGCACCGGAGTGTTTCCCTCACCCCCGAGCCCTTGACAAGTATATTGGAAGGGACGTTGTATTGACCCACGCCTCTGTCTCTGCCTTTTGTTTTACGGCACCCGGGAGTCCCCTGTCTACACCGACTTGACCAGGAGAAGAACGCCGTAGAGACCTGACGCTGGAGCTCGAATTCCCCTACGTGAAGAAGAACAGTCATCGTTGAGGTTACGGGTCCCTACCGGTACATCCCATCCTGGCTTCTTCGAGCAAAAGAGACTGTTTGAAAATAAAGCCTTCTTTAACCAGACGTCACCTCTTGCGTTATCCTTCCAACCCGCTCACAAGTGCGTACTTGGCGCAACACTGGAGGTAGACCAGACAGGCCCTTTTGTGGATGTAAAGATAAATGACGAAAACATTACTTTCCTAGTAGATACTGGTGCTACTCGTTCAACTGTTAGATCAGCTGATGTTAAAAACCTTCTCTCTCGGATGAGACAATCCAAGTAGTTGGAGTATCCAACAGACAGATAAAAACCTATCTTACTGAACCAGTTAAGGTTAAAATAGGGAAATTTTCTGAGATGCACCATTTTGTCGTGTGCGATACCAGCCCTGTAAATTTGTTAGGACAGGACTTGTTGTGTAAGATGAACTGCACAATATTCTGTACTCCTGATGGCATAGCCTTTGAGACTCCTGACGAGGATGTACTGTACAAAAAAACTATAGCTAATATGGAACCTGAGGTTACTGAGGCATTTGCGGTGTTTGACCCAGAGGAATTGCCTCAGGAATTGAAGAAAACAGTGAAAACGGAGGTATGGGATTTCACGGGAGAAGATGTGGGATTAATGAGAAATGTAGATCCCATAAAAATTACTGTAAAGGAAGGAGTAAGTTACCCAAATATTCCACAGTATAAATTGACACCCGAGATAATTGCAGGAGGTACTCCTATAATAGACAGAATGATTGAACAAGGTATTTTGAGAGAAATAATGAGTAGTCCATGCAATTCACCAATTATGGGTCCGAAAAAGCCTAACAGAACTTTCAGGATAGTACAAGACCTGAGAAAAGTGAATAAAATTGTTGTATCATGTTGTCCCATCGTACCAAATCCTTCTGTGATTTTATATCAGATTCCTCATGATGCAGAATGGAAGACAGTCATTAACTTGTGTCATGCTTTCTTTTCTATTCCATTGCACCCTGATAGCCAACAGATTTTTGCGTTCCGGTTTGGCGAACGTACTTTGGTATGGTGCCGAATCCCACAGGGGTATACAGAAAGTCCATCGATATTTAATCACATTCTGAAGAAGTCCCTAGAAGATTTAAAAATGCCCGAAAGTTTGGTATTAGTCCAGTATATCGATGACCTACTGATGGCATCGAGAACTCGAGAAGCTTGCGTAGTGGATACTGTTGCATTGCTAAATCATTTAGCAGATGGAGGACTTAAAGTATCCCCATCAAAGTTACAATTTTGTCAAGAAGAAGTACAGTATTTAGGCAAAAAAATCGAAAAAGGACAAAGAAAAGTGACTACAGATAGAATAAGGATAATCAAAGGAATGGGAGCCCCAATGACTCAGAGAGGTGAGAATGTTTCTTGGAATGGTTGGATATTGCCGTCAGTGGATTAGTAATTTCTCATTGATTGCAAATCCTCTGGTACAATTAACAAAGAGTGATGTAAAAGACCCCATTGAATTGAATAAAGAGGAGTTGAAGGCTTTTAAACAATTAAGAGATGGTTTGTGTGAAGCCCCAGCTCTTGGCATGCCTGATTATGAATAAGAGTTTGAGCTCTATTGTAGCGAAAGAAATGGATGTGCGCTTTCCGTACTAGTACAGAAACATGGAAAATTGAGAAGACCAATTGCTTATTTTTCAGCTATACTAGATCCTGTAGCTGTCGCATTACCTGGTTGTTTGAAAGCTGTAGCAGCAACTTGTAAGCGCTTGGAACAGAGTGAAGGAATTGTGATGGGATATCCTGTGAGAGTGTTTGTGCCTCATGACGTGGCGATCCTTTTAACTAGGAGCCGCACTCAGTTTATGACGCATAGTCATCTAACTAAGTTTGAGAGGGTCATTTTAGGTGCAACAAATGTGAGCCTTGTGAGGTGTCTTAATGTGAAACCTTCGACATTGTTACCGGATGCTGCGAATGTGGAAGTCAGGGATGATGTGGATCATGACTGTTTGGAAGTGCTTGATTTTTGTACTAAGCCATGCCCTGATATAAAAGATGTACCTCTGAAAGAAAGGGACTATGTGATGTTTGTGGATGGGTCATGCTTGAGAACAGAAGAAGGGATTTTGAGTGCAGCATACGCAGTGTGTACTGTAGCAGCTGTATTGGAAGCATCTTGTCTGAAAGGAGTGAAATCAGCCCAGGTTGCTGAACTATTTGCATTAACAAGAGCGTGCAAGTTGGGAAAGAATCTGAGAGTCACTGTGATTACCAATAGTCAGTATGGCTTTGGTGTGGTGCATGGCTTTGGGCAAATTTGGTCCCAAAGAGGATTTTTGACATCGAGTGGAACTCCTATAAGGAATGCTGAAGTGGTTGGAAAGTTGCTTGAGGCGATACAGCTGCCTAAGCAATTGGCAGTAGTAAAATGTGCTGCCCACTCAAAAACCGCTGATTATATATCAGCGGGGAATGAGTTTGCTAATGGCATGGCACAATATTGTGCACGAAAGCAGAATTCAGTAAATCGTGGCAGGGAAAAAGAAATGAATTCATGTCCCTTGCTTTTTACTAACAAAGGGGCATATTATCAAGACAGGCGATAAAATTATCGCCGCTTTAGCGGCAGAAAACTGCAGCTAAAACAGCGATAATGGGCTTGATAATATGCTCTATGGAATTCCAATTGAAGCCCATGTTAGATGTAAAGGACATCTAACCTGAGCTTCAATTGGAATTCCATAGAGTATATCATCAAGCCCATTATCGCCGTTTTAGCGGCAGTTTTCTGCCGCTAAAGCGGCAATAATTTTATCACCTGTCTTGATAATATACCCCACTGTGAATACATGGGAGGAGGTAAGGCAGTTACAAGAAGAAGCAGGAGATGAGGAAAGGAAACAGTGGATAAAAGAAGGAAGTGCACCCCGAGAGACAGATCACGTTTGGGTTTATCGGGATGGAAAACCAGTCATGCCTGATAGCATGGTCTCTACCATGACACGGATGTATCATGGACAAGCACATGTAGGAAAGTATGCTATGATTAGACTTTTCAAACAGACACGGTATAATGCCAAGTTTAGACTTGTAGCAGAGAGCCTATGTCAGAGATGCCTTATATGTCAGCAATATAATCCTGGAAGAAAGACAGTGGTGAGCCTAGGAACAATAGGACGAGAAGGAGGGCCTTTCACCAGAATGCAGATTATCTTCATTGAAATGCCCCCCTGCAATAGACTGAGATATGTTCTAGTGGTAGTTTGTCTATTTTCACGATGGGTGGAGGAATACCCGACAAGAAGGAGTGATGGAATTACTGTAGCAAAACTACTATTGAGAGAGTTCATTCCCAGATTTGGTTTTCCAGTCACGATCGAATCAGATAGAGGAAAACATTTTCATAATGAAATCATGAAACTGATTTGTGAAGCATTGAATGTACAACAGAAACTGCATTGTGCTTATCGCCCAGAGGCTTCTGGTGTGGTGGAACAAGTAAATGGCACCATTAAAAATAGATTGGGAAAAATGTGTTTAGCCACAGGTTTGAAATGGCCTGATGTCTTGCCTCTAGTGCTCATGACTTTTAGATCTATCCCTGATAGGAATAATGGATTGAGTCCCCATGAAATAGTAATGGGGAGGGCAATGAGACATGTTTTCATTCCAGTCAACAAACTATTGCCTATATCTGATGACTTGGTGTTGGATTATTGCAAGGGGTTGTCTGATTCCGTTCATTCTGTGTTTCATCAGATTGGATCGGATGCAACCACTCTTGAAAAGAAGCCAGCTCATGATCGAAGCCCAGGTGACTGGGTGAGAGTTAAAGTGCATAGAAGAAGAAATTGTCTGGTCCCACGGTGGGGTAAACCGCGTCAGGTAATCTTGACTACGACAACAGCTGTGAAATGTGCAGGAGTGAAGAATTGGATTCATGCTAGTCATACCTTACGAATTCCTAATCCAGCGAACAACAGTGAAGAAGAATACTTTGAGGAATCTGATACCAGTTCCGAGTCAGATTCAGATGAAACAAGAACAAGACCAACTCCTGAAAGGGGGGAGTTAGAATCAAGTCCAGTAATAGCACCAGAGAATCTACCATTAAGAAGGAGATTGCAAATTTCTGACACTAGCTCAAAGTCAGATACTGAACCAGTACAAGTACATGAAAGAAAAATTGAAAACAGTGAAGAGACTGTCAAAGAAATTCTTGATAAAGAAGCTCCACATGTAAATTCCACCTGAAATCGCAGAGGTAGATGGTGAGGTACCAGATACAGAGAGAGTGAAAGATTGTTGCAGAAGACCCCCGAGGAGGTGTAGGAAAACCACACATCCAGGTAGAAGAAGGGACAGTTAGTCAGCAGGAAGATTGTGTGGAAGAAACACGAGGAGGGACAGAATTAGATAAGAAAAAGGAAGTTGCAGAAAGAAAAACTACTGAAAGTAAGAGCCAAAGTGGAACTGAAACTGAGGACAGTGACGAAGAAGTACAGGAAGGTCGAGTTCTGTTAAAATGAGTATGGAGAACTGAGAGAAGCGAAAAAGGAAATAAGTTGAAAAGGCCAGCAAAGGAGAAAATTTGGCCAAACTAGATAAAGAGATTAAGATACCGATTGACACGAGTAAAGTCATCTAGAGCTGAACAAGTGAATGAGGTGTCTAGCCAAGAGAAATCAAAAGACAATGAACAGACACCGTCAGGGAAAGGAAAACGGACTAAGAAACCCAACCAGAAGTATAAGTCACCAGAATGGTCATACGTGGCACTTCCTGAAGTACAAGAGGAAGCAGACAGCCAAGGGAATCTAGGGGTGACTATACCAGAAGTGGTTGAGGAAGACGACGAATCAGAAATCCTGAGAGTTATCTTGTCCGACATTGGGGAAGAGACGGATGTTCAGGAAATTCTGAATCAAGACTGTGAGAGTAAAGTGAAAGACGATCAAATGCCAAATTGAGGAAACCAATGAGTTCCCAAAGGAGAAATTTGAAAAATACAGAATAAAAGACATAACCGAAAAGAACCAAGTAGGTGCTTAGAGCCTTGGGTTTAGACAAAACTAGTTGTGTGTAGATGAGGCGAAGTCAAAAGACACTGATCATTTTCCGAAATGGCGAACACAGAAAGTAGAAAATCTACATGTGTGTTCTTTCGAAGATGGTGCAAGGTGTGTTTCTGTTGTACAGGACTACTAATGCTTCTGTGGAGTGCGTTAGCTTTAATAGTTTCATTTAAAGTAACATTTGAAACAATAGAAGGTCATAGTGAGAATAAGTCTGATGTAGAAAAGATTCATGATATTCATCTGATTAAAGAAATAGATAGAACTTACTTATATAAAGTTAGGTCCATAACTGATTTTTCTAAAAATGTTTTTTCAAAGTTGTTGTATGAATATGTAAAAACTATGGATGTGAGAGATTGCTATGTCTGCATGCAGTTACCTGCATCAGTGTCTGAGGGAGCAACGTACCATCACCTTCCAGTGACATATGGAATAACATGTATTGTATTATTAGCAAGCTTGTTTTATAAAACAGGGAAACTAGAATATTATTTTTCTGATGTAGATAAAAAAAATTCACAAGTACCAGTAGTTCCGGAATTAAATAGGGTAAAACCTGGTAAAGTTTTAGGTGAATTTTTCCTAGAAACTAGAGAATTAACTTTAGAATCAGTATTTAGAAATAATCTCACTTGTAGTTTGAAGACAGAAGAAAATACTTTTCTAGGTATGGTAGAAGAAAGGAGAATCAAAATGCAAAAGAAGATACCTGAGGGAAAGGAAGAAAAGACAGTCTGGGATGTTGAAAGAGAAAAACATTTGAAAGGAGAAACTAGTCCAGCTATGGCTTTAGATTGGCCTCGGAGAGGGAAATTGTGTATTAGAAGAAATCAAACTGTGTATGATAACTATTTCATAGGTGCGAGTGATTGCCATGATACTTATAGAATCATGGGTGGATGGGGATTTAAAGGAGGAAATGATCCGGTATTCCCTGGATTATATTTTATCTGCGGGAACAAGGCTTATTATCGATTACCGGACCATTGGTATGGCACATGTTATCTAGGCCTGGTCTTCCCAAAGATATTTCATGTGGGAAGGGGAAAAGATGGTGCACATGAGATAGGTAGACAACTAACACGTAGAAGGAGGGAAAGTTGGTCAGAAATTCTAGGGGATATTTTTGGAGCACTGATACCAGCCGTTGGAATATCTCTGAATGTACACAAAATTAGAAAATTGTCTACAGTAGTGGATCGCTTATCGACAAGCACTGCTGGAGGGTTCTTATTAGTAAATACAGAAATGGTTGCCATGCGAGCCATGGTGATGCAAAATCGACTTGCCCTTGATATTATTTTGGCCAAAGAGGGTGGAGTCTGTGGCATGCTGAAGGTGCAACATTGTTGTACTTATGTTCCTGATGAAAGTCAAGATTTAAAGACACACATTAAGAATATAACAGACTTGCACAAGGAGATTGTTCCATTGGAGGTTGAAGGGGTTTTGGAAAAGATTGGAAAAGGGGTTTCTACTATTAAAAACTTTTTACTAAAATTAGGTAGTACATTTATTGGCAAGATTCTAATTCCAGTAACATGTGTGATATTTTTAGTATTAATTCTAGGATATTTATGTAGCACAAGAAGAAAATTACAAAGCCATATAAAAAGAGAAGCTGCTAAGAAAAGAGAAAAAGAAAGAAAGGAAAGAGAAATGGAAGATATAGAATTAGAAGAATGGAAAGAGAATGTGTATAGAAAGACAAGAGAGGATGAAACAGGGGAAACAATCATGTGACCTAACAAAACTTAAGAGAACTAAATTCATTTCTATTATACATTTTATCAAAATTTAAGGGAATTTATGGTGATATTAAAAATCACCAAAGGGGGATTGATGGAGCAGGTAAAGCAAAATTTTGTATACCTTCTCTATTTTGCATGAAAATACTAATTATATCATCAATTTATATTTTGAATTTGAATTAACTGTGTGCTGTGTTGTACTAACCAACAACGTGCATTTTGGTAAACACAAATTACACGCAGGACTCATTGCTATTTGCATGGCAAAATAAATCTAATAACTAATTGTGGTACGCCTATTAACAATAGTATGTGTGGTGATAGAATATTGCATGATTTATGTTGCTTTAGTGATGTTTGCGTTCCTGTTGATGCCAAATGGTAAGTATTATAGCTTTAAATGTAGCTTTAAGCTAGGAAAATACTAATACATAAAGGGATTAGCGTGGGTTTAATATTAGAATCTTCATTTCTGCATATTAATTACTCTTTTGTGTTTGTTTTGCTTAAGTTGGCATTTGGGCCTACCAAGCCATGACATTCAAAATGGAGTTTGGAAGTGGCCACCGTCTCGTGAGCGAAATGTCTACTGCGCAGACTCGGATGGCTCCGTAGATCTCCAGGCATCCTCAATTCAGAGCACAGTGTTCCCGGTCAAGGATAGGAACATGGAGGACTGCCAAACTTCAGTCAGTGAAGCTTGTCCGGAGGAAACAATAGTCACACACAACCAGGAATCAACAATGTTGCATGAGGATAACATAGACGGAGGAAGTGACCCAGCAACTTCTCTGAGAACCCAAGTCAGTGGGAAAACAGGACGATATTGCAAATTTCACCAAATTGACCAATCGAATTTCCTCATAGCCCAAGAAATGTTTCATCTTACTCAGAATTTTATTATAAAAAGGGTAGTAGAATAGGGAGGAGTTGTCACTCACCTCCACAGACGACGACAGACGAGCTACACACTGCATGCTTACACGATTATTTGGTCCTTTGGAGATCTTTGGGACTGTGTCGTGCTGAGCAAAGAACTCCCCCGGACTTTTGAGTCTTGGCCTGCTTTCTATTGGGACAGTTGAGCAAAGAATTTGGTTTATGCAGAGCCAATTGAATTAGAAAATACCCCGATAGCAAGAATAGGTAAATATAAAATGTAATGCGATTTGTGTTGATTGACTGAAATTCAAGTTTGATTGACTGAAATGCTAATTATATAATTGCAAAAAAAATTTTTAGATAAACAAAAATTTGATTAACAGAAATAATGAGTTTGTGGTTTTTCCAGTAGGTTACTAGAGGATTCTGAAGCTTTAAATGTGTTTTAGCTGGTTCTAAATCACCATCAACCAGTCCAACTAATTGGTCCATCGACCAAGTGGTGGAGTGCCTTGATGTTAAGGTTAGGATCCTAAAGGGGTTGATATAAATATGTATATTCTGTAATAAAGTTTCTTTCCCTATAGGTAATAAGGTACGCCCACCACATATCCAGCGGGATACATTGTCTTCCTGTGCGCAGCCTCGTGAGAGAAAACGTATGAGTGTTGGTGTTATGGGCCCCACCAATGAGTGTGTGTGAATGAGTTAGCGTGACGACGGTTCGGCAACGCTGGGAGGTTATGTAAATTAACCCAGTTTCGCTCTGGAGCACTATAACTAATACCAAAGTTCTTTTATTCTTCACATCAATATTGTTAAAAAAGCCAAACAGCCAACGCATTTCGTCCAGCTTCTGTGGACTTCCTCAGGGCTGTCAAACATACAAATTACACAGTGTATAATACAACAAATATAACATTTGAAAAGACTGACAGTAACACGTTGATATGTAAAAAACACCACAATATTTAAACCAAAAAAACACATGTACATAAACAGGGACAGTGTCGACACTTTAAGACCAACACTGTAAATTGTATAGTAACTAAATGATAGTCTTTCTTACTGCTACCTTATATAACAAAGTTACATTGTATTGGCCCCTTCAGGAAGAAATAAAAATGACTCTTTCACTCTCCTTTTCCTTTCTTTGAATGGCATTTAGTTTGTGCAGGGTTTTTTTCAGTATTTATAGGTTTACACTGGTGAGAGCTATTTCCCTTCCGGTGGGGTTTTATCAGTTATTATAGGTTTAAACCTAAAACCGGCTGATTCTGGACGAGACTGGGTCTTAGTCACTGACCCTGCAGGAGGTGCCAGGTATAAAGGGCGCCATTACATCAAAGCCCAGGATGACATACCGACGAAGCATAACTCTAAGAGACATGCTGTGTCCAAGTTACATAGTACTAGACAGAACAGAGAGGACCTTGTTGCCTAGAGAAACACAGGGCTGCTTTAAATGCATGGACTCTAATATTTGCCAATTTGTAAGAACACACTAAAACAGTTTAAATACAACACAGAACAGGTCTACACAATCCATCACACTATCACTTGTAAAACTTCCTTTGTAACGTATGCCATTGGCTGTAGAGCAATATTATTTACGTAGGAAGTATGGTCTGGGCCCTGAAAACCAGAATACAGGAACATGTTTGGGCAATCAAGCAACAGAACACCAGATATCCCATGACCACACACATGACGGAACAACATGCAGGCAAACCTGAGATCTGGTTCCATGGGTTAGACCACATTCCACAAAGGGCGCGGGGTGGAGATAGGGAGCTGGCACTTAAACGCAATGAGGGGTGGATGGCCAATAGTTTTCTTTTTCCTATTCCGACTGCTCTTCCCATTTCATACATATAAGCCACCCCAAGGTAAGTTCTGGACAACCCAGAGGGCAAGGTGCAATGTATTTAAAAGACAGGGCCTGTTCTTTTAAGTTATACATGTCTTGGTAGTGAAAAACTCTTAGTCGGTTTTACACAACAGCAATGCCGATCTTTCCCTTAGGATAACATTCTGATTAAACTATTACATTTTATATGTGTCATTTCCAATTGGGAAGAGATAAACCCAAAGTCTGGTGTCTCTGAAATCCTAATTTGAAATCCTGATTTATGGTGATGTCAGATTTTAAAATACAATTCTGAAAATACCACTTTTAGAAAGTTGGCAATTTCTTACTTTGGACATTTGTTGCCTGCTGCCTGTATCTGATCATATGTCAGGGTGGGTGACAGCTGGGCTTTGTGAATTCCCCAAGACATCTACACACAATGGCAGCTCCGTCCTTACTACCGGACACAAACATTACGCAGTGTTTGAACCAATCCCAGAATTGAGATGAATTGAAAGAATTAAAAAGGAACCAGATGAAGATCCTCCTCCATTGAGCTATAATGACTGAATATTTATGTGGTAATGCTGCCCCAAGAGGGCTCCTAGTCAGTAATGAGCCACAGATTTTCTTGGAAGACCTGTTATTTAAGAAAGAATGGTCATTGATAGCATGGAGCTACACGCAAGATTGGCTTATTTTAATTATTAACACAGCTGAACGCCCTTCTGAAACGTTGCTCATTAAGATCAAGACAAGCGAAGATGTTCTGAACACGCAGATTAAAATATCAGTGTTCAAGAAAAAACTTGATGAGGTAAATAAAGAGATCAGTGAACACAAAGATTTCTTGATGCAGAGCAAAATCAACAAGCTACAAAAAGATCTTAAAAAGTTCTCACATGAGAAAGAGTGCCTGTACACTAGAGATTACAAGAGACAAGACTCAGACAATGAATCATCATATAGGAGTGACACAGGTTCCTCCCATGATTGGACAATTGATAACTCATCCAGTAGGTGGAGAGGGAGATCGAGACGCCCAAGAGGCAGAAGATACAATCCTAGCTATCCACCTCCGCAAATGTTTGGTTGCCAGGACCACATTGCCTACAAAAATTTCAACGACACCCTCAATTCCAGAACAAGCCATTTTTCCAACCCAAAATGAATCGGCAGTATTTTTTAGGACGGGGAGAAAGACAAGGAAGACGGGGCAGAAGAAACAACAGGTTATTCCAGTGGGGTGACACCATAGGAGAGAGGGTGAACACGAGAAGCCAGACAAAGGATCAACAAAAAAGAAAAAGCTTCCTGTAAATCTGGTTGTTAACCTTACATGTGAAACATTTGCCCCAGATGAAATGTCAGTCTTGAACAAAGGCCTTGGGTTTGCAAATTCTTCAGGAAGATCCAAGTAAGAACATTCTTTGAGGGTAAGCCACCATTGGACGATGGATGATGAACACACAAATTTGCGAAGGAAATCTTCCTTCAATCCCTCTGTCTCTACGATGCTCCCAGAAGTACTTGCATTTGAGGAGGCAGTCATCAAGGAGGTGGCACAACTGCAACCTAGGAGAGATGCCTTTAACAATCTCAGTAGAAAAGAACGAGAAGCCCTGTGTTCACTAACTGATAGTCCAACATTGTGATAAAACCTGCAGATAAGGGGGGAGCAACTGTCTTTCAGACAGTTACAGAGAATTGTGTCTTTCTATCAAACAGAAGGGGGGTTCAACACCTGCTACAGAGTAGATCGGCAACCCAGTGGCGGCATACTGATATGCTTCTTAATATGATGGAACTGATTCTTCATAACAATGTGTTTCTATTCGACAGACAGTGGTATAGACAGAAGAGAGGGGTCGCCATGGATTCAAAGATTTTCACCCAGCTTTGCAAACCCTTTATGGGTTGCTTGGAGGAAGATTGGATCTGGGGCCACAAAGGCAGCTACTTCAACGATTCAATCATTTTCTGGGGTTGTTACTTCGTCGACTGCTTTTTGATCTGGTCTGGTACACAAGAAAAACATGAACAATTTTACACTCACTTGAATTCCAACACTCTGACATCTAATTTACACATCACAGTAGTTAATCTAGCATCACCTTTTAGACATTGAGATTTACATTAGCAATAACATGTTACACACATGCCTCTTTCGGAAAGACATACCAACAGTGCTCATCCCTCCCATCAGATCAGCGCTATCCCTTTTGGAGAATTCACCAGGGTCAGGAGAAACTGTAGCAGTGCTGATGATTTTGAGAAATGTTTGACAGCTATGAAATCCAGGTTTGAACAGAGAGGGTACACACATTCGAATCTAGTTAAAGCGGAAAGAAGGATCAGGAATATTCGACACGAGGAAACTCTTCGCGACAAGGTGCACGACACAGAGCAGGTCAGGACAGTGAGATTTATCACTGACTTCACTGATTATCGTGACGCTTTATACAAAAGTCTCAATAAACACTGCAAACTTCTCACTAGCGACGCCTCCTTAGCTGTACATATTAACTAACAGCCACAAATTACATTTAGGAGGGGGAGAACACTCAGGACTTGGCTTAGTCCTTCGTAACCTGAAACCCTAAACAAGGATACTTGGCTAACACCACGCACTCTGGGATTCCACAAATGTGGCTCATGTGGCGTCTGTAGGTGGGCATCCAACAACAAAAAAGATTTCGCTGGTCCAAACAAAATGTATAACATTAGATGTAACATTAATTGCAACATGAAATTTGCAGTCTATGTGCGTGAGTGCACATGCGGATGCAAATATGTGGGAAGCTCCATCAGACCCCTGAGAGAAAGAGTTGGGTAACACGCCCGAGTTGTGAAACAAGATGACCCCAGGTACCCAATAGCACTTCACGTATGGGATTGGTCCTCCCATGGTCGGCACAAACAGTTTTTCTTCTATGGTATTGACTCAATAGAACCAAGCCAGAGGGGAGGGAACAGGGAACTGCAACTCAGATGAGCTGAGGCCACTTGGATAATGCGCCATAGATCATTCGAACTAGGACTCAACAGTGACCGGGAAATGCACTAGGCAACTGAACTTTGGCACTGTATACACTAAGGTAGACTCTCCCTCAACCACACCGAATATGATCCGGTTGTAATTTTGAGCCTCAACGGAACACATGATTAACATCACATCTAGCTGCTTTCCATTAATAATTGTGAATTCTTTTGTTCATTTAATCATGGCCCTATATGTCGGTCACATGTCAGTAATATGTAATAAGGTTGAAACATTTGTGTACAATAGTGTTTTGTTTGAACAGTTAATAGTTATGCCTCAACTGCACCAGCATAAACGACTTCTCGGTTAATATTTTCTTTCTCCTACCATGTACTCCAAAATGAGTCGACGCTACTGTACTTTTTAAGTCAATGAAATCTCTTATGTCTATTATACCTCTGTCTGCCCGGTTCTGTATAGCTGTATAACAATGATTTTATACCTGAAGCGCCCCCCCCCCCCAATATCGGAACAGGATGATTCATATTCTTGAATGTTGGATTATATTGATGCTGGCGGATATACACTCTACACAATCAAGATCTTATCCACTTTGCATCATGTATCTAAGTCAAGATCACGGACACTATGCATTGCGCAACTTAATTAGATTCAAAGATGTGATGCACTACTTACTAATTGTTTCCAGTGTTCTACTGCATACCTATGAACCTCCGTGTCTACTTAATTGTGTATACCTCTGTGTTTCTTTTTATTGAAATTTCAGGGTGGTATCCGAGCCCTCAGGATAAAAAATGTTTATCCGATTTTGAACCTCAAAAAAACGCACGCACTGCATGCTACGGTTTGGCCACCTTCAAGCTTCATATATGAAGCTTTCCGATCGTGGATTACGCTGGCCCGATGGTCAGTGGTCTAGTCATTTGCGTCTATGGATTTAATATTTAATACGCTTCCGGGTCGCAGTTCCAACCATATCCGGTTGAAACGCGATCCTGGTGACAGGGTTACGATAAGCTCACTCGCTATGGGTAAGAGGGGAGCAGTTTCTATACTCTGGTGATTCTATCTGTCTTTTGACCAGATAGTACGTGGCGTTACTGCCCTCTCTAACTTGGAACTATCTCTCTCTCACCTCGTTGTAGATTTATCAACGGCCAATCATGCCGCAATCACTCTATTGAAAGTGCCCTACACTGGCTGGAACCTCCAGGAACCATTACTTCAAGACCCGCACTTGGTTGTTTCCGCTTTATTGTGTGTGACTTATACCTTGGACTTAGGTAAGAGATTAAATCAACATAAGGGGGATCGGTAATCAGATACCCTATAAACCATTTTGTTAGTTTTTAAAGGAAGTGTGGTAACTCGTTTAATTTGGCAATCAAGATGAATGGTAACACTATTGTGTTAGTAGTTTTAACTAGCAAGGTTTTGCCTACTGTATAGATATGGACGTTCTCACTCATGTGAGCTAATATTCCACAGACTCACAATACAGGAAAGCTAAGGTGTCATACGGAGAACAGTCCTTTGAACACTTATGACCTACCGGGTTGGAATTATCACTGGTTTCAAGGTAAGCCCACATTGCAGTGCCTACCGCTTGGTTTTAGTTTGTAGTTTTGAATCACAGTGTATTTTGTAGACAGAAGTTGGTATGGACTAAGTGCGCCTTCCTTTAATTTCAGGTCTAGATAACAGCTTGCCTTTTTCCAGGTAGGCATGACACACGTCTGCATAGTTTAGTGCATGCCTCACTCTGTTTGTGATCGCACCTCACAGATATTATCGTTGTACTCGGGCGAGGGTGATATTTTCATAACCGTACAACCACTTTGAATCACGCACCACTAGTATATCGGATTTCACACACTCCCCACTAGGTCTCTCTTCACTTGCACTGTATGACTGTTCACAATATCACCATTGTGTACGTTGAGGTTCATATTTGGCTTCTCTTGGACTTACTGAAATTTGGATTTAGGTGCTCCCTCACACCACCGTACGGCTATCAATGTATACACACTTGAGGGTGTGTGTTGTACTGTTTCCAACCTGAGGAAACATATTTTAATACAGTAATTTCTCTATGTTGTTCCCAGCCCTGAAGAAGTCAAGGGTTTACAACCCGTTTGACGAAACACGTGTTGGCTGGCTTGCTATGAAACTTGACAATTAAAGCGAACATTCACAAAAAGGACATCGTTTTCTTTCATCACCAACAGTGTGTACTGTACTGTGCTTGTTTACTCATTTGCGTGTGCATAGGACTTGTTGTACAGAGAATTGTGTCTTACCCTACTTTCGGATGAAAGAAGTTACATGAAACTTCGGAGGGACCTGACTGCACGTCTGCAAGCAAAGATCCTTGCGATTACTAGTAGAGCACTAGAGAGGGAATGGATATCCAAGAAAGAAATGGATTTCTTAAATACTGTGGGGCCAAGGATTCCACTCTTTTACACTATCCTGAAGATCCACAAGGGCAGAGTACCCCCACCTGGAAGACCAATTGTCTCCAGGATAGGTTCAGTTCTTGAACCTCTTTCACAGTACACAGACTGGTTCCTGCGACCACTAGTCACACAGATCAGGTCATATGTTAAGGATACGAAACATCTTCTGAACACCTTTCTGAATTAGCTTATGACCCCACACAAGAAATGATGATGTGTTTGGATGTAGAAGCACTATATATAAGCCTCCCGCGGAAGGAGAGCCTGTGTGTCATTGAAGATGTTTTACGTGAGCAAGAGTGGCTCTAGCGGGCACTTGTTCAATGGATCATGACACTTTTGCATTTGGCCCTGACGGAGAATTTGTTCAGATTTGAAGATCAGCTCTACTTGCAGAAGCACGGGACTTCTATGGGTAGCACTTTTGCCCCCAGCATTGTACGATTGTATATGAGCCATCTGGAGTAGCAACATATATGGATCAACAATCCACACTCCCATAGAGTTAAAATTTGGCTGAGGTATATCAATGACATCCTGATTATATGGCATGGGGGTTGAGAGAGCACAGAAACCTTTGGAACATGAATAAACCAACTGAACCCCTAAAACTCAATTTATAAAGGGGTCAAAAGGGACTCTAAGTTTAGGGACTACTACACCTCCAATCCCTTCAGAAACTACGAAAAACTAACAGAAGGTGTCAAGTCCATTGAGAAAAGGAATAGCGAACCACTAACCGCTGTGAAAGGGTGCATGAAAACCCTCAGGTAGTCGGGACAACACCGAGCAGGAGGTAAGAGTTCATCAGCCCACCCTTACTGGCGGAGCATCGTCATCTGAAACTCTAGGGAATAACAGTCTGGGCCGAAAGTCACGGGCCAAGAAGGCTCTGCTGGATGCACAGCCTGATAATTCCCGAAAGAAGATACTCCTGCCAGGGTTTGTACTCAAAACCTGGGGACTCAGGTGATGTGCAGTGCTCAGGTGTGAATGTGGATTTAAAAATGAATACCAGGGCAAAAAATATGTTTATTGAGAATTACCCAAGTTTCATATCTAAAAAGCCTATAGTCTTTGAAAAAATAGACTATTTCCTGATTCAATTACGAAATGGTCGACATGTTTCAGCCGAGATGGTCACCTGACCCGGCTTTCTTCAGGACCAAAAGATAAAAAAGATGCTACTGCAGGAAAAGAACTTCTTGTGAAATGTGAAAAGTGAAAAACACATACAGTAAAAGTGTAAACGTCAGATATGATAGTGGCAATAGCCACCCTACCAGACAAGCAATCTCGGGCTTGGACGTAGGAATTATGTCTTCTTTCCTAGAGGGAGAATCCAAAGTGTCAACCATCAGGAAAGGACATTTTTCACAGAGAAAACAGTATTAATGGCCGCTATTCAGCAGTGCCTACTCTGCACTGCTATTCTTACCAAAACCTACAGTGATATTACCAACACAATAGTATATGAACCATATTGGAAACTCACCCAACATTTTGTGGGAGAAACGCCTCACCTCACCCGGCTGACTGCTCGGAGATAGAGGCACCGCTCTGTTTAAAAGTGGAGGCAAACAGACAAGTTGCATGTTGATACTCATCTTGTTCAGGCTCTTCACACAAACCTTTAAACAATATTGGTAAACCTAAAAACGTCAGAGACCTCTAAAAACCATGACAGCGCTATTGCAGGTAAGTCAAGAAATGTATTTATAAAAACTGTCTTTGTCAAGTATGACATTATTAGAATGGGAACTGTAGCGTGACAGATTTGTATGGAGTTCGGAAAAAATAACATACAGCTGTATGGTCCCCAAACATGTAGGTAACCTAAACTTTAGGAAACACAAAGTTGAGACCAAGTGAGTATGATCTAAAAGTGCTACAAGTTCTAAGCTGCCCAGCAGGACCCTCTTGTTACTTGCAAAAGACGGCCACTATATGACACCCAAAAGGATCCCCCCTTCCTTACCTGTCCGTCGGTACTTCAGACTGGCCAACGAGCTGTCTGGGAGGTAGCGGCAGACAGGAGAAGGGTCCTTATATATCCGGTTCAATCAGGATAAAGGGTTCAATGGGGATCAGGTGCGGGTATGTCTGTATTCGCCCGGGAGCCGTCGAACAAATAGAGCAGGCGCATAGTCGAAACACCCGCCTCAGAGCATGCGCGCTGCATACAGCAAGTCGCGCTGGTGTAGATGGCTGGTGTCTCTGTCAGACACATGCGCGTTAGAGAAATAACTCCTTCACATCAATCGCTAGTCCGAGTGAAGGGCTAGTCAAACACCGCAACCATCCCTACAGCTAAGGCAAGGGCGCATGCGCAAGGGGTAAAATTACGGGGCATAAATCCTTAGATTTCTGACTGACGAATCTAAAACCCTGCAATTCTATACAGGGAGTGGTACGTGACTGCCTATTTCTAGATGTTGGAGACATGAAACAAAACAATACCGCTTGAGTATGCCTAAACGTGCAGACTAACAGCATGCAGGGCCAAAAACAGTGGCACACATATATGGAAACCAATTTCTAAATGCCGGCAAACGATAATAGTCCTTACATCGATGAATCTCTACTGATATTGATGAGATACCCTCAATGTTTCCAGAACTTCATGCCAGCGCGTAAAGGCTGGTGTAATTGTCAGTAGCAATGGTAATGGGCTCGTACAGTCATCTCAGAAAAGCATAATTACTAATTTCAATGTAGTCTGCACAATCCGTTATTGTATGGGTAGTCTAACACCATCTGTAGTTCACCAGGTGTAGAACAACATACTTATATTAAATGATGTATCTGGTTAGGTGTCGGGGCCAATGGATTGAAGGCACAAGGCCTGGCCAACAAAGGGAATATACTGCCCCTTAAAAAGGGCCTCTCTTTTTAAGGTTAACTGGTGTAGTCTGACCATCGCCGATAGCGAGGTCCCACATGAGTTGGTGAGAATAAATTAGAGAACAACGTTTGACATAGTATATCATAATGATAAATATAGCGTCGGGAGATCATATACCTCGACGTAGAGAAGTCTCTTTAGAAGTGATTCTGTGGAACAGATACCGCATAGGGTCAGATATCTTATTACTCATTGAGGATATCAGGAGTCATGAGAACTCTAGAGGGAATTCCCATCTTTTCAATTTTAGGGATGGATGATTTTCACCTTTGAATTTCAGATAGAGGCCCACGGTATGTTGTCATTTAAACCTTTTGTATCAGTCTTCAATTTGAAAATCCACCTCTGTTCTCTGGAGAATAAGAATTTAGAGACGTCTGTTATATGCTTGGGAATGAAGGGACGTTCCAGCACAAACCATCTCAGATCGTCGGCCTTGTGTTTTTTGGCCAGAAAGTGATCAGTCAGGCAGGTGGACTGTTTCATGCAACGAATTGTACTTTTATGCTCGCTAATGCGGAGCTTGATTTTACGTGTGGTATACCCTATATAGTGCAAAGCACAGGGGCACGTGATTCTGTAGATCACGCAATCCGAGTTACAATTTGTGTGGTTGTGTAGTATCCAGGGGCGGTCTGTCCCTATGTCTACTGATGTTGTTTTGATAGCCTGAGGGCAGGCGCTGCACGAACCACAGGGAAAATGGCCTCGAACAGGAGGTAGTGACCATAGGGTGTTGACCCCGCGTGTTGGCTGCGACAGCGGTCGTGTATGGACCAAACTGTCGCGTAAACTCGGACCATTCTTAAAAGCAAACAGAGGAGGCAAGATGTTTTCAGAAGCCACATTAAGTATGTGCCAGTGTTTCCGTACCAATTTCTGTATGCGATTGGACAGGGTACAGAAAGTGGTGACAAAGGTGAGTCTATCACTGGAAGTCCTAGATGTGCTGACATCCAATAGAGCATCTCGATTATTATTCGATGCTCGTTTCCATGCTTGTCGCACCAGGCGTTTAGGGTACTTTCGTGACTGAAGTTGGGTTGCTAGTTCCTTAGCATGTTTGTCGAAAAGCTCTCTGGTGGAACAATTCCTGCGTATACGCAGGAATTGGCCCACGGGAAGGTTTTCCCTAAGGGCTTTAGGATGATAGCTGTCAAAAGCTAAGAGAGAATTCCTTGACATAGGTTTCCTGTATAATTCACAATGTAGTGAATTCTCATGGACAAAAATAGAAATGTCTAGGAAGGCTAACCATTGTTGGTTGAACTCGATGGTAAAGTTCAGAAAGGCATTCTGTTGATTGAGCCAGGTGTGAAAAGACAAAATCTCATGACTTGTGCCCCGCCACACCACCAGTATGTCGTCTATGTATCTCCTCCACAGCACCAAATGATGGCGATATGGATTGCTGTGGTTGAGTACATGGTTTTGTTCAAAAAGATGGACATACAGGTTGGCGAGGCTTGGCGCAAAAACGCTGCCCATTGACGTGCCAGATGTCTGGAGAAAGATCTGATCCTCAAATCTAAAAAAGTTCTCCGTCATGGCCAGTCTGGCACACTCCATGATGAAAGTGACAGGGGTCATGCTGTCTAGGACACGTGCTTCCAATAGTCCTCTGATGGAGTCTAAGGTTTCTAATTGTGGAATACACGTGTAAAGTGACTCTACATCAAAACTTGCCAGAAGGTCAGTATCAGTATTAAACTCGATGTCAGGCAATATCCGTAAGACATCAGACGTGTCTTTAAGATAAGTCGGGATCTCAGTGACCATGGGCCTTAAAAACACATCAACAAATTGGGACAAAGGCTCAAGTAGTGAGCCAATCCCAGAGATAATAGGTCGTCCAGGGGGAGGTCGTTGTTCCTTGTGGATTTTTGGGAGGCAGTAGAAATAGGGCATCACAGGGTTGTTGGTTACCAGAAATTTGGCCTCATGTGGCGTGATCCATCCTTCTGCCTCTCCTTCCTCAACCAGCTGTTTTATCTCTAGAGTTAGTCTGGGTGTAGGATCTGCTTCCAGAACCCGATAGGATTTGGTATCCTGTAGTTCTCTAAGGCATTCGGTCCGGTAGACAACGGTATCCTGAAGGACCGTTGCACCACCTTTGTCCGCAGGCTTGATGATAACGGACGTATCTTTTGTCAGGTTCTGGAGAGCCAGTCTATCCTTTTTGGAAAAGTTACAGTAGTTAGTAGGCCGTGTGTCACATAGTGATGTCATGTCATAGGTTACTGCCTTCTCAAAAGTGGAGACTTGAGAGGGAACCTGATGGAGCAAAGGTGTGAAATTGCTTCTGGGGCGTAGCCCAGTATTCACAATGTTAGTATCATCACTAAGAGAGATATTATCAGCCGACTCTTTGTTTTTGAAGAAAAAGTGGAGTCTAATCTTTCTGAAAAAACCTTCAAGTTCACACCTTAATGTGAATGGATCGCCTGAGTACGTAGGCACAAAGCCTAATCCTCTGTTTAGTACACTCAATTCATCTGCCGTGAGAATTTTGGAGCTGAGGTTAACCACAAGGTCATTCATTCGCTTGTCGGTAGTTGTTGATTGCCCCTCCTGCTCCGAGTGTTCGGGAATGTCTGGTCCGTTTGCCAATGGACCGTGGGCGGCCTCTCCGTTTGCCTCTGGTGCGGCCTTGTCCCTGGTCTAAAAAAGACTGGTTTGGGTAGAATTGTTGTTGTGGCGGATAGGCTTGCATATGTGGTGGAAAAGGAGGTTGATAACCCCATGGAGCCGGTGGCCACCATTGGCCTTGATTCGGGTAAAAACTTTGGGTTCCACGCCTCCTGTTAAATCTACGGGACTGTCCTCTCCCTCTCCCTTGGGGGGCCCCTGTGGTAGAAGAATCTGAATCATCGGATCCGAATTCGGACCCAGATGATGAGTAATTTGACCCGTACCGTCTGCCTTTGTTATTGAATAGTGGGGCTACATAAGTGTCACTCGTATACGGGTAGATTTTCTCCCAAGAAAAACGGGCTAAATCTTTCTTAAATTTGTCTATTTTGTTTATCAAGATGTTATCCCTATAATCTTTATTGGTTTTGTTAGTCTCATCCATTTGTTTCTTATAGCGGGCTGATGTAATAGTGGTTTTGATTTGCCCTTCTAATGTTTGGATTTCGATGAGAATCGCATCAGCCTGGCGTTTCGCCGTGCTGATAATCAGAATCAACCAGACACGGGTACACCGCCAGGCGATAAGTGACCAATCCCGTATAAATTGTTTATCGGTAAGAAACAATCTCGGTGCATTGGTCACGATCAGTCCAGTGGGGGCACATTTTCCTCGCAGATATTCAGCCATGACTAAGCCATGGACTGCTGTTCGGGACTGTGTTTTTCTCAAATTGAGTAAGGTGGCCCAGTCATACTTGGGGTTCCCAGTCATTTCTGGTAGGGAGGTTGCAGGTTTAGCTTTTGATGACGAAACCTTGAGCAACATACTGTCTGACAATCCCAGTATCCTTGACTCCCTACCAGAAATGACTGGGAACCCCAAGGATGACTGGGCCTCCTTACTCAATTTGAGAAAAACACAGTCCCGAACAGCAGTCCATGGCTTAGTCATGGCTGAATATCTGGGAGGAAAATGTGCCCCCACTGGACTGATCGTGACCAATGCACCGAGATTGTTTCTTACCGATAAACAATTTATACGGGATTGGTCACTTATCGCCTGGCGGTGTACCCGTGACTGGTTGATTCTGATTATCAGCACGGCGAAACGCCAGGCTGATGCGAATCTCATCGAAATCCAAACATTAGAAGGGCAAATCAAAACCATTATTACATCAGCCCTCTATAAGAAACAAATGGATGAGACTAACAAAACCAATAAAGATTATAGGGATAACATCTTGATAAACAAAATAGACAAATTTAAGAAAGATTTAGCCCGTTTTTCTTGGGAGAAAATCTACCCGTATACGAGTGACACTTATGTGGCCCCACTATTCAATAACAAAGGCAGACGGTACGGGTCAAATTACTCATCATCTGGGTCCGAATTCGGATCCGATGATTCAGATTCTTCTACCACAGGGGCCCCCCAAGGGAGAGGGAGAGGACAGTCCCGTAGATTTAACAGGAGGCGTGGAACCCAAAGTTTTTACCCGAATCAAGGCCAATGGTGGCCACCGGCTCCATGGGGTTATCAACCTCCTTTTCCACCACATATGCAAGCCTATCCGCCACAACAACAATTCTACCCAAACCAGTCTTTTTTAGACCAGGGACAAGGCCGCACCAGAGGCAAACGGAGAGGCCGCCCACGGTCCATTGGCAAACGGACCAGACATTCCCGAACACTCGGAGCAGGAGGGGCAATCAACAACTACCGACAAGCGAATGAATGACCTTGTGGTTAACCTCAGCTCCAAAATTCTCACGGCAGATGAATTGAGTGTACTAAACAGAGGATTAGGCTTTGTGCCTACGTACTCAGGCGATCCATTCACATTAAGGTGTGAACTTGAAGGTTTTTTCAGAAAGATTAGACTCCACTTTTTCTTCAAAAACAAAGAGTCGGCTGATAATATCTCTCTTAGTGATGATACTAACATTGTGAATACTGGGCTACGCCCCAGAAGCAATTTCACACCTTTGCTCCATCAGGTTCCCTCTCAAGTCTCCACTTTTGAGAAGGCAGTAACCTATGACATGACATCACTATGTGACACACGGCCTACTAACTACTGTAACTTTTCCAAAAAGGATAGACTGGCTCTCCAGAACCTGACAAAAGATACGTCCGTTATCATCAAGCCTGCGGACAAAGGTGGTGCAACGGTCCTTCAGGATACCGTTGTCTACCGGACCGAATGCCTTAGACAACTACAGGATACCAAATCCTATCGGGTTCTGGAAGCAGATCCTACACCCAGACTAACTCTAGAGATAAAACAGCTGGTTGAGGAAGGAGAGGCAGAAGGATGGATCACGCCACATGAGGCCAAATTTCTGGTAACCAACAACCCTGTGATGCCCTATTTCTACTGCCTCCCTAAAATCCACAAGGAACAACGACCTCCCCCTGGACGACCTATTATCTCTGGGATTGGCTCACTACTTGAGCCTTTGTCCCAATTTGTTGATGTGTTTTTAAGGCCCATGGTCTCTGAGATGCCGACTTATCTTAAAGACACGTCTGATGTCTTACGGATATTGCCTGACATCGAGTTTAATACTGATACTGACCGTCTGGCAAGTTTTGATGTAGAGTCACTTTACACGTGTATTCCACAATTAGAAACCTTAGACTCCATCAGAGGACTATTGGAAGCACGTGTCCTAGACAGCATGACCCCTGTCACTTTCATCATGGAGTGTGCCAGACTGGCCATGACGGAGAACTTTTTTAGATTTGAGGATCAGATCTTTCTCCAGACATCTGGCACGTCAATGGGCAGCGTTTTTGCGCCAAGCCTCGCCAACCTGTATGTCCATCTTTTTGAACAAAACCATGTACTCAACCACAGCAATCCATATCGCCATCATTTGGTGCTGTGGAGGAGATACATAGACGACATACTGGTGGTGTGGCGGGGCACAAGTCATGAGATTTTGTCTTTTCACACCTGGCTCAATCAACAGAATGCCTTTCTGAACTTTACCATCGAGTTCAACCAACAACGGTTAGCCTTCCTAGACATTTCTATTTTTGTCCATGAGAATTCACTACATTGTGAATTATACAGGAAACCTATGTCAAGGAATTCTCTCTTAGCTTTTGACAGCTATCATCCTAAAGCCCTTAGGGAAAACCTTCCCGTGGGCCAATTCCTGCGTATATGCAGGAATTGTTCCACCAGAGAGCTTTTCGACAAACATGCTAAGGAACTAGCAACCCAACTTCAGTCACGAAAGTACCCTAAACGCCTGGTGCAACAAGCATGGAAACGAGCATCGAATAATAATCGAGATGCTCTATTGGATGTCAGCACATCTAGGACTTCCAGTGATAGACTCACCTTTGTCACCACTTTCTGTACCCTGTCCAATCGCATACAGAAATTGGTATGGAAACACTGGCACATACTTAATGTGGCTTCTGAAAACATCTTGCCTCCTCTGTTTGCTTTTAAGAAGGGTCCGAGTTTACGCGACAGTTTGGTCCATACATGACCGCTGTCGCAGCCTACACGCGGGGTCAACACCCTATGGTCACTACCTCCTGTTCGAGGCCATTTTCCCTGTGGTTCGTGCAGCGCCTGCCCTCAGGCTATCAAAACAACATCAGTAGACATAGGGACAGACCGCCCCTGGATACTACACAACCACACAAATTGTAACTCTGATTGCGTGATCTACAGAATCACGTGCCCCTGTGCTCTGCACTATATAGGGTATACCACACGTAAAATCAAGCTCCGCATTAGCGAGCATAAAAGTACAATTCGTTGCATGAAACAGTCCACCTGCCTGACTGATCACTTTCTGGCCAAAAAACACAAGGCCGACGATCTGAGATGGTTTGTGCTGGAACGTCCCTTCATTCCCAAGCATATAACAGACGTCTCTAAATTCTTATTCTCCAGAGAACAGAGGTGGATTTTCAAATTGAAGACTGATACAAAAGGTTTAAATGACAACATACCGTGGGCCTCTATCTGAAATTCAAAGGTGAAAATCATCCATCCCTAAAATTGAAAAGATGGGAATTCCCTCTAGAGTTCTCATGACTCCTGATATCCTCAATGAGTAATAAGATATCTGACCCTATGCGGTATCTGTTCCACAGAATCACTTCTAAAGAGACTTCTCTACGTCGAGGTATATGATCTCCCGACGCTATATTTATCATTATGATATACTATGTCAAACTTTGTTCTCTAATTTATTCTCACCAACTCATGTGGGACCTCGCTATCGGCGATGGTCAGACTACACCAGTTAACCTTAAAAAGAGAGGCCCTTTTTAAGGGGCAGTATATTCCCTTTGTTGGCCAGGCCTTGTGCCTTCAATCCATTGGCCCCGACACCTAACCAGATACATCATTTAATATAAGTATGTTGTTCTACACCTGGTGAACTACAGATGGTGTTAGACTACCCATACAATAACGGATTGTGCAGACTACATTGAAATTAGTAATTATGCTTTTCTGAGATGACTGTACGAGCCCATTACCATTGCTACTGACAATTACACCAGCCTTTACGCGCTGGCATGAAGTTCTGGAAACATTGAGGGTATCTCATCAATATCAGTAGAGATTCATCGATGTAAGGACTATTATCGTTTGCCGGCATTTAGAAATTGGTTTCCATATATGTGTGCCACTGTTTTTGGCCCTGCATGCTGTTAGTCTGCACGTTTAGGCATACTCAAGCGGTATTGTTTTGTTTCATGTCTCCAACATCTAGAAATATGCAGTCACGTACCACTCCCTGTATAGAATTGCAGGGTTTTAGATTCGTCAGTCAGTAATCTAAGGATTTATGCCCCGTTATTTTACCCCTTGCGCATGCGTCCTTGCCTTAGCTGTAGGGATGGTTGTGGTGTTTGACTAGCCCTTCACTCGGACTAGCGATTGATGTGAAGGAGTTATTTCTCTAATGCGCATGTGTCTGACAGACACCAGCCATCTACACCTGCGCGACTTGCTGTATGCAGCGCGCATGCTCTGAGGCGGGTGTTTCGACTATGCGCCTGCTCTATTTGTTCGACGGCTCCCGGGCGAATACAGACATACCCGCACCTGATCCCCATTGAACCCTTTATCCTGATTGAACCGGATATATAAGGACCCTTCTCCTGTCTGCCGCTACCTCCCAGACAGCTCGTTGGCCAGTCTGAAGTACCGACGGACAGGTAAGGAAGGGGGGATCCTTTTGGGTGTCATATAGTGGCCGTCTTTTGCAAGTAACAAGAGGGTCCTGCTGGGCAGCTTAGAACTTGTAGCACTTTTAGATCATACTCACTTGGTCTCAACTTTGTGTTTCCTAAAGTTTAGGTTACCTGTATGTTTGGGGACCATACAGCTGTATGTTATTTTTTCCGAACTCCATACAAATCTGTCACGCTACAGTTCCCATTCTAATAATGTCATACTTGACAAAGACAGTTTTTATAAATACATTTCTTGACTTACCTGCAATAGCGCTGTCATGGTTTTTAGAGGTCTCTGACGTTTTTAGGTTTACCAATATTGTTTAAAGGTTTGTGTGAAGAGCCTGAACAAGATGAGTATCAACATGCAACTTGTCTGTTTGCCTCCACTTTTAAACAGAGCGGTGCCTCTATCTCCGAGCAGTCAGCCGGGTGAGGTGAGGCGTTTCTCCCACAAAATGTTGGGTGAGTTTCCAATATGGTTCATATACTATTGTGTTGGTAATATCACTGTAGGTTTTGGTAAGAATAGCAGTGCAGAGTAGGCACTGCTGAATAGCGGCCATTAATACTGTGTTTTCTCTGTGAAAAATGTCCTTTCCTGATGGTTGACTCTTTGGATTCTCCCTCTAGGAAAGAAGACATAATTCCTACGTCCAAGCACGAGATTGCTTGTCTGGTAGGGTGGCTATTGCCACTATCATATCTGACGTTTACACTTTTACTGTATGTGTTTTTCACTTTTCACATTTCACAAGAAGTTCTTTTCCTGCAGTAGCATCTTTTTTATCTTTTGGTCCTGAAGAAAGCCGGGTCAGGTGACCATCTCGGCTGAAACATGTCGACCATTTCGTAATTGAATCAGGAAATAGTCTATTTTTTCAAAGACTATAGGCTTTTTAGATATGAAACTTGGGTAATTCTCAATAAACATATTTTTTGCCCTGGTATTCATTTTTAAATCCACATTCACACCTGAGCACTGCACATCACCTGAGTCCCTAGGTTTTGAGTACAAACCCTGGCAGGAGTATCTTCTTTCGGGAATTATCAGGCTGTGCATCCAGCAGAGCCTTCTTGGCCCGTGACTTTGGGCCCAGACTGTTATTCCCTAGAGTTTCAGATGATGATGCTCCGCCAGTAAGGGTGGGCTGATGAACTCTTAACTCCTGCTCGGTGTTGTCCCGACTACCTGAGGGTTTTCATGCACCCTTTCACAGTGGTTAGTGGTTCGCTATTCCTTTTCTCAATGGACTTGACACCTTCTGTTAGTTTTTCGTAAACCAACTGAACCCCTTCCTTCGGTTCACCATGTTCATTAATAATACCAAAATTACATTCCTGGATGCAAATATTTTGGTTAGAGGTGGGAGACTTGTAAGTACCCTCTACACAAAACCCACAGATAAAAATAGTATGCTGAATATCAATAGTGCTCATCCACGTGCACTAAAGGACAATCAGTTTTTAAGGATCCGTAGAAACTGTTCAGATTTGGACACCTACAAAGAGGAAGCTGTAAAATTAACCAGGACACTTGAAGAGAAAGCCTATCTGTAAACAATAATAGAACAAGCATAGAAGAGATCACGTAACACTCCGGCGCTGCTCTTCTGGAACCTTCTGCCAAAAAAGATACTAATTCTTTGATATGCGTTACTACGTTCAATTCATCTTCAAACGCAATCAAAAAGATCATTAACAGCAAGTGGGACATTGTCACCTCAAACCAGCTAATATTAGAAAAAAACATTATTTCCTTTAAACGGTACAAAAATCTAAAAAATTCCTTGTTCCATACTGATTTATGGAAACCCAATCAGAACAGACAACTCACATTATGGAATCAACCCCAGGTGAAGGGCCACTATCCTTGTGGCTCATGTATTGTATGTCAGTTCACCACACACACTGTCCAGATTGATCTGGGACTACCATGGATGTGGGAACAAGGCAGCCACACTAACTGCAACTCTGAGAACATTATTTACATGATCACCTGTCCCTGCCAAAACTGATATATCGGTATGACCACCAGAAAGGTCAAATAACGTATCTGTGAACACAAAAGCACTATATGCTGAGGTATAACAACCACCAGTCTTTCATCACACTACATGGAGATGGAACATTCAGACACTGATCTCCAGTGGACTGTAATTGAGAAAGTCCAGATAGGTTTGGGACTATCCAAGAGATTTCTTGAGAAAGAGCAGAGATGGGTATATCGTCTTAAGACCCACGCACGAGGCCTCAATGATTCCATTCCATGGGGCCAACTAATACAATACATAAATGTGACAGATTCCATCCTCCAAAATAACTACTGATACACTATATAAATGCGCTGGTTTAGGACCTCTTTTAATAGAATTAATATCCTCTCCACTGAACTTAGAGGCAGATTCATATTAAGTCACTCACCCACTGTTTTTTTAGGGGCGATTAGATTTTTTCTGCCAGTCCTTTGATATCAAAATACCTCGGAATAGAGTAGCCATAAAAATGTATATGGAACAAGAGACACCGACAGACAAGCGGGCAAGTGAGGTTCTGTTAGTATGCTGTCTGCTTTACAAATTCCATATATCTCTAGTGAGTGTTAACCTCTTTCTTCCAAACCAAACAGCTGAACAGAGATAACAGCTGAATATAGACACCCAATAAACTTTTTTGCGTATTGGAATGACGTTCGAAACGACTGTCAGACAATTAACTGTCCTCAAACTACACTTCTAATGATTCACTGTAAATTCCAGAAGTGTGCCGTCGGGCGCACTGAATGCTAGTCATACATAGCAATAAGGGCATGGACATGACCAATGTCCGGGCACGTACACGCAGCTGGATACCGGCACATAAAACACACACGCTGCTCTCTCCCTAAATCTCCACAAGCCGGGATATGCGGACCCTAATAGGTTTTTTGAATGGGAGTGGGATCCTTGACGACGTGAGTAAATTACGAATGGGTGGTATGTGAGTGAGCCTTACTTCTGGGCAGTGCTGTCTGTGTGCTCCTTGACGATAGAAGTTTAAAATTGTTGGTTGCCTTGTCTCCCCTACTTTTCTTTTCCGGTTGCACAATAGTGTGTGACTACAGGACCATCCATCAGTCTGCATCCCTAAGAGATCTGGGTTGTTTTCCCTAGTTGGGTAAGATACGCATATTTTGTATCGATCCTTCAGATGTGACTATGGGACACAACATTTTACTTGGGGCGCAATTCACTGAGATCCGACTTTCTTCACTTAATTTTGGTGTGTATTTCTATGGGTACAAAGATTTTTAAGTTCGTTTTTGGTGCATGAGAGTAAGACTGAGGTCCTAATTGATCAGCCTGTGATTCGAAGTTCAGATACGGTAGATGCGCACTTCACAGAATCCGAACTGTGTAGTGACCTGTGGGGACTCATGGTTTGTCACTGTGATCACTATATTCTTGAATCATGTTGCAAGTAACAGATTGCACAGAAGCACGCAGATACCTAATAATGCTATCTAAATGAGAAACTTGTGCAGCGCCAGTTGGACATGCTCACCAACTACAAGTTGGATCAGGATAAGTATATCCAAGAACCGGGACTGTAGAGGCAGCTATCTGCAATACATATGCAACGCGCTTTTGAACTAGGGAGGGAGTTTTTCTCTTTTTTGCCCTGAAGAAAACCTAGGACCCTTTGGGGCCACTATAAAAAGGCTGAAACATGTTGAGAACTGTATAAGGGTCATAGGACCATTAAATCGTCATGACCCCATTTGTTCTTTATTTTCAATATCCCCTAAAACTCAGAAAATAAAGGGATACCTGGAGTTTTCGGAGAATTTTTAATCTTTAACCCCCTGGCCTATTCTTTTAAGTGCTCCCTGCAATACAGTTGAGCCTACCCTGACCTTTAGAAGTCATGGTGAACCCAATGATGAAGCATGACACTACTAGAGTGTGTGAGGGTTATCTAACAAAAAGGTATTGCCCCCAAGAATGCAATTGAAATACCGACACACCTTTATAAGGGAATAGTGCCCAAAATTATAGTGCAACCAGGTGGGATACTCTTTGTGTTTGTGAATATATAGTCGGGAGGACGTATTCCTCCTTTTTTCCTTCCTCTACTATGGAAGACCTTCTCTACTTTTCCGGCATTAAGCCAGAGTTTTTGAGCTGACTTGATGGGCCATCCTGTCAGGATGGGAGGGAGGAGCTGGACCTAGCCTCACTTATACCTGAATAGGCTGTGTCCTGTCCCCACACAAAGGCATGCATATCCCCTGTAGTGAGTCTGGAGCCAGGGCAGGACGGGCAGGTCCTCTGTGCACTTCAAAGGCCTGTCTTTGAAGGAAGTTGTGGCCTGATGCTGATGAAGTAAGCAGCAGTGCTCGTGAACTCTGACCGGCCGGCTGCCGTTTGGTACCATCCTGACCAGTTATGAGACGCAAATCACCAGAGCGAGAGCAGTCCCGAAGCCCCGGAACCCGAGGGGCTCACCGCGATAGATTGAGAGTGATTTTGCAGGCGAATAGACCCGGGAAAAGACTGAACTGCCAGGGCCGCAAATATTACAAACTGGTGGCGCGCATCGGAGCCGAGAGCTGCCCCGGGTAGAGGAGCAGCGAGGGAGACAGAGCGATGAGGCAGTGGAGAGACCCAAGCCGCCCAATATCGATACTGGGGAGGACTAAGAGAAACCCTTGTGGTGAGGTGCGGTGACTGAGGAGACGGCTGCAGGCTGAGCACAGACTGGACGTGACACGGTATGTGAGCCCCCCAGGGGAGGGGTAGACAAACTGTGTGATTCACTGCTGCGAGCGACCTGAGGGACTATAGGTACTTTGTGCTCCACCCTCCTTTCCAGATATCACCCTGGATACCCCCTGGAACTGGGGATGGCCTGGGGCCGCCACAAGATCTGAACTGAGGCAATTGTATGGGACAGACCTACCGCAGTGAGAAGGAAAATGATGAGGCCATGGGACTGGCCACACGGAACAGACTATCGGAGCTGGCAGTGACTGAGTAGATGAAGAGCGGACGAACAGAGCGGGCAAGAGAGGCGAATTGTAAAGCCAGCCCCAGACCAGAGTGGGGGTCTAGAGAATACCTCCGGCAGACGGAGGAACCTCGAGGCGAAATAGCCCACCAGAGGAGGGACCTGCAAGCGCAGGCAGAGCCCCCTGAGGCACTTGAGGCCCAGAGAGGCCTAATCAAGAAGTGAAAGCAGGACAGTAATGGCCGCACACTGAGGGGCCGAAGAAGGGTTGGATCCCCTGCTGGGGTTAAAGAAGGAGAGTCATTGAGCCTGGCAGGAACTACACACGGACGTGGCCCTACAGAAACAGCAGCAAGGAGAAAAAGAGTCTGACTGCTGACGAAGCACCCGGAGAGAATCTGGCATAGGGACACAGCACAGCGGGCCCCCCAGATGCACGCCAGGCAACTGTTGGGACAGAAGAGACCACACTGGGGGAACTGCGCTAGAGAAGCCGAGCTACAACCCAGGGCAGGCGGTCCCTGGTACATCTGAGGAGCTACTGACGGACTGGTAACTACGTATAACAACTTGATTTGATTTTTGGTTTACTATAGCGCTCAAATGCCCGGAGGCATCTTGGCGCTGCTGCTGTCTTACGCGGTGCTGACGGGAGATTGTGCTGCCGATTACTAGTGTGTGAACAGCCAGGTTTTTATTTACTTCCGAAAAGACAGGAAGTCTGAGCATTTCCTTATAGGCATTGGTAGGTTGTTCCATAGTGTAGCTGCTTTCAATAGAAAGCTTCTGCCACCCCAGGTTGGCATGCCAAAGGGGAAGCAGACTAAAAGAAGAGATTTAGATGAAGCGCAGGCCGAAAACCCACCAGAGGAGAGTGAGAGCCAAACCTCTCTAGTGGATCCCCCATGAATCCGACATTGCAAGATATCCTACAGGCCATAACCGCTTCCAGCGAGCGATTGGAGACTAAAATGTATTCGATAGGTGCGGACCTGGGCATCTTGAGGGACGACCATAGACTCCTGGCGGAGGGAGTTACAACAAATGAGTCAGCCCCTGCACTCGCAGAAATGAAGAACCAACTCACTGCACTGGAATCAAAAGTACGGGTACTGAAGCTCCATTCTGAAGATGCTTAAAATCGTTCACGAAGAAACAATAGCAGGTGATAGGCCTGCCGAAAAAAGTGGAAGGCACGAATATGGTGGACTACTAAGAGAACTGGTTGCGCGTGGCAGTGGCACCAGAGGGTCTCACAACATTCTATACCCTTGAAAGGGCCAAATGAGTGCCAGCAAGACCACCTGTCCCTGGAGCCCCTCCAAGACCTGTGATAGCACGGCTCCTGCATTATTGAGACTGGGACCACATACTGGGGCAAGCCGGATGACAAGGTAACATAAGAGAGAACAAAGCAGTGGTGCGGATATTACCAGATTTCTCTAGGGAAGTACAACAGCAGAGGAGCTCATTTCAGAGTGTCAAATTGAACCTTAGGCAGCTCGAATACAAGTACACAATGCAGTACCCGGCCAAACTGCGACAGTCCACCCCCAAAGGAACATAGTTCTTTGGCTCTCCACAAGAAGCATGGACTTGGTTGGAATGACACGAGTAGTGGCCCGCCCATATACGAAACAAATCCCATTATTTGGGTACCAGTAATGGGGGACCATCTGTTTATGCCTGACTGGGGACACTACCACCTAAATATGGCGTTTTCGCCAGGAATAGAGGGGTATATTACAGCCCTCGTCTTTTCACACAATTGACAAGACCTTCACATGAATTTATTTTCACAACACCTTCGCCAACTACATGAAGTAGGATACATATACAATTGTCAGAGAGTACATACCTATTATGGAAGGACAAATGCTGAAAATATCCTTCCGCTTTCTACTTTTTCAATTGACTATTTGATCGGTCGGTGACTGACGATAAACAGATTACTGGTACGCAAATAATAGGATTTTTTTCGTATATGGGACAATCCAAAATTATTTGGAACAACTATTTCTGACATATAAACCTTGAAGAAGTTACAATCGTAATGAAACACGTGTCGGCTGTTTCCATGATTGACAACAGGGAGGTTATATGAATAGGACCTCCGTGGGAAAACTAGCGAAAACAACGCTCCTGTAGCACGATATAGGTCTTTGTTTTTGGATTGCACCTTGAACATTAGGTTTCCACAATTGGAATGTAACATTGTCAATTGTTATTGAATTGAATTTTGCTAAAATTGATCTGTTGGATTACTGTGAGCGGTCATACTGTTGAATTGTAAACTGATTACACTATTTAACCCCTTGAGTGCCCATGATGAGATGGTCTCGTCATGGGCCGCGGTTGCGCTGTGCCCATGACGAGACTATCTCGTCATGAGCCCCGCCCGCTAATGAAACGCCCGGCACAGGGCGTGGAAAGGGCGGGGCACACAAGGGGTTAAAATAGTGGCACAAAAATTTGGAGAGTGCCGAGGTACAGTTGTTTTGTTTAAAGCAATACAAGGTGTTCTCCTATATTAAAAGGAGAGTGCAAATAGCGCTCCTCTAGGAAACACACCTTACGAGAAAGGAAGGGAAGGCACTGCAGAGATGCTGGAGAGGGCCGGCATATGACAACATATACTCAGCCTACGCTAGGAGGTACTGATCTGGATAAGGGCAGGAGTGCCTTTCCAGCTGATAGACACTTTAGTTGACCATGAAGGTAGATATGTAGTGGAGTGAAGGAGATTGGAGGGTCGAATGCTGAGCATAGTGAACATATATGCCCCCAATGTCGACCAGTTACACTTCCTGGCCCAACTAACCCAGCACCTGGCCCTGTACCAGACTACCACAGTGATGTTGGGCGGAGACTTTAATAGTGTAGCAGATGTCACCCTAGACAGATCCCACCCGCCACTGCGAGACTCACAGATAACACGTACTGCATGAGCGTTCAGGGACTGGCAGAGACAGTGGGGACTGGTGGACTCTTCGAGAACCTTACATCCCTTAGCCATGGACTTCTCATTCTTCTCTGCGATGCATGAGGTGCATGCGAGTCTAGACACCTTTTTTTGTACCCCAGACATGCACTGCCAGATCTACATGGTTGAGTACCTGGCCAGAACGATCTCGGACCATAAACCAGTCCTACTGGAACTTAAGTGGGCACACCCTAGAACTGTAATTCCTACCTGAAGACTCCGCCCAGAGGCACTGGAGGACCAGGTCTTTAGAGAAGGAATCCGGGAGAAGATTACACAATATTTCCAGGATAAAGATGGAACGGCAACCTCTCTGTTACTAGAGTAGGACGCCCTCGAGGTGCTGTTGAGAGGCCACTGCATAGTGGAGACTAAGGGGGGTTAGATGCACGCTCACAACGGAAGTCATGGCTGCCGAACATGAGCTTAGAAACGGAGACGACCAGGACACCCAGAACTACCGACGGGACCCCAAGAGGCGAGGGAGACAGTAGCCCAACAGACTGAGCCACTACGCTGCATTGACTATAAACAATATTTAGATCGCACGCATGCTGAACAGGACAAGTCAGGCAACTTACTAGCATGGCTGGCTAGCCCTAATAATAGAGGGTCCTCAATAGTTGAGATGGAGAACAATGATGGGAACAAACAATATACGCAGAAAGGAATCAACAATATTTTTATTCAGTATTACGCTAGACTGTACCGTAGGAGACCCCCCATACGAAGATGCAATAGTGAGGGAACATCTTGAAGGATTGAAACTACTGGAACTGGGGCTAGAAGAGGAGGAGAAGCTGGGGGCTGACATCTCTCTAGACGAGGTAGAAGCAGCCATTAAGCATATGGTGCATAATAAAATGCTGGGAACGGACGGCTTACCTGCTGAATTGTATTCCACCTATGCAGCGGAGCTGGCCCCTAGATTGGTCTCAATGTATGCTGCAGCTAGAGTAATTAAAATACTACCTGACACTACAAGAGAAGCCCTTATCGTTCTGGTGTTAAAACCTGGGAAACCGGCTCATGACCGCACAGCCTTTAGACCGCAATCTATGTTGAACATGGACTATAAACTACTGAGCAAAATAATAGCTGTAGAAAGGTGAATATCTGACTATAGTTACCCCCAAACTTTTTGCCTAGTGTCTAGCTGGTTTTTCGACTTAGTTGGCCTGAGATCCTGCCATTCAGGGTCTCAGGCTGTCTGCTCTCTCTTTAAAATGGACTCCATGTACCCTAGGTACATACCCAATTGGTAAGGATCACCTTATTGGACCCTGTACAGTGTACCCTAGGTACCCAGGGCATAGGTGTACCCTAGGCCTCCCAGGGGCTGCAGCATGTATTATGCCACCCCTGGTCTGGCCTTCCAATCAGACACAACTGGCTGATCACTCAGCTGGGGCAAGGTCGTGTAATCACCCCTTGCTTAGATATAGTATACCTATATCTACCCTTAAATAGACACGTGTACCTATCAGCCACTCCTATGGCAGGCCTTAACAATCCTAGAGGCAGAGTGCTTGGTAACATGTGAGATGGTGCTCTAGCATGAGCTGAGCCTGTCTGCAGCTTTCGGAAACATGTCCTTATAGCTGTTCTATGATATAGCCTACCATATACTCTTAAAGTACCTTATAATCTTAAACGGTTATGGTAACTATGGTTTGGCTTTATCAAAACATGTCGTGTAAGGTGTCTAACACTTTGGAATAATACCCCCATACCATTTCTGGTGATGAGGATATTATTCCTCCCTTCTAGAGGGAGAGACATGTTAAAATCCTACTTTGCTGTTTAACTCTCACCAAAGCCTCAGCATCACAAAATGGATGCTGCTGCCACAGACACGAGTCTGACCTCCTGCTGCTGGGAGCTCTCCCAGCCAGGGAGGCCTGGACAATAGGTTTCCTGCTTGGGGAGGTGCTAGCACCTCCCCAGACAGACTTTAGTGTATTGGGGCAGGGAGGGCTGAAAGGAATGAGACATGCCTGGGGCACACAAGGTGCTCCATGCATAGTCCAGTTCAAACCGGTGCTGGGGCACTCCAGCCCCAGCTCTGGTGCGAAACTGGACAAAGGAAAGGGGGTGTAGCCACTCCCCTTCCTGGTCCCACCCATAGGAGGGACCTTGCAGGTAGCCCAGCCCACTAGCCCAGTATATCATTAGCTAGCTGAGCCCTGCTAAATTAGATTAACCTGAATCTGCAACTTGAACAGAAACTCTGGACCTTCGACATTCGACCTCAGGAAGAAGACTGAAGAAATCTCCCTTGTGGCCAAGGAGTGACCACCCTGGGCAACCAGGCACCATCCAGCGACCGCTGCTTGCTTTGCGACTGATCCTACGAGGGACTACTGCAGAGACTGACCAGCGCCGAGACTTCCAGACACCTCTGACCCAGATCCACATCTCCAGCGAAGCGGAGACCCGTGGAGGCGACGAGGGACGTGGGACCGGCGACTTGGGAAAAGTGGCTAGCAACTGACTAGCGCGACTTCCGAGGCTCCCTCGAGGCTGTGCTTGGGGAATTGAGAAGCCCCACTCCCGAGCACCATCTGCAAAGAAGACCGGCTCCCCACACTTCATGTGTTCTGCGTGGGGCCCTTCTGCACCTGTGTTGCTCGACCTGTTGTCCGGTTGCTGGCCCGTTGGCTAGTAGCCTCTGCGACGATGAACCTTTACTTTCATCTTGCTGGTCCGGCTCCTCCAGACTGGCACCCGCTCCTCTGTGAAAGAGAAGCACCCCAGACCTTCCTGGTCTGCACCAGAAGCAAGTCCTCCATCCTGCGTGGGTTCCGCTTGCCAAGGCTTGTTGGGTCCTGACTCGACTTCGACGCCGCCGACAGCAAGAGCCTTCGTGGGACAGCTCACCTCCTGGTCCTGGTCGTCCTCGACGTCTCCTGGTACCCGTGGCTGCTGCGACAAGCTTCACCTCTTCACCTGCATCTTCACGACATCGCCTGGTTCCTTCCTGGTTCCTTCCCGGCTCCTGGCTGGTGACCTAGACTCTGTCCCTTCTGCTTGCAGGTTCCTTCCTTCTTGATCCCCACCTTGGGATCCACCGGACACTCTTCACTGACTGCCTGTCAGCAACTTTCCTTCAGGCATCCATAGAAGTCAACGACGAAACCCGACACAAGTTCACACCTATGCACCCGCAGCCCGTAGGCTAGGTAACTTGAGTACTTCGGTGCTCACAAGGGTATTGACTATCCTAGGGTCTAATTTAAGAGTCTCGACTTACTAGCTATACCAGAAGTGTCCTAAAACTGTTACTTTCTAACTGCTAGTAATTCTATCGACTTTTACACATTACGCGTGAGTGTTTCCACTCTGCACCTGAATCCCGTGGGCCTCCCACTTCCTAACCTTTGGTAGTATAGTGTAGCCCCAGCGATTCCCTAGGCCTAGGCCTATCCTGTGTTCGTGACAGTGGTCCTTATACCACTTACTTAGTATATGGTTTGCGTGGCCCCTAGGGCCTAACTGTATTACTTACCTGTGTGACTTATGTATGCTTGATTAAGACTGAGTTGTACTTACCTCGAATCTCATAAAGAGTGCTGAGGGTTTGACTAGAATAAATACATTCTATTTTTATATATATCTGTTGTGGTGTCCTTTCATTTGGTATTCAAGGGATTACAAATGGTATAACAGCTGGCTTCACATGCCATACAGAGTTTAGCCTAAGACTGCTCTTGTCCATGCTACCACTAGGATAGCTGGTCTATAAGGATGAATTTACAACCAATCACCATAAGGGTTGTTTGGACTGATACAAGGTGTGCACTAGAATTAGTGACATCATATATCAGGCCAACTTCTCACAATAGCGACCAGACTACTACCATATTTGTCAAAGTTAGTCCACTTGGACCAGGCTGGCTTTATCCTGTAAAGTAATACAGTCTTTAATATAAGATGACTCATGGCCATATTGGAGGCAGAGGACTATGCAAAAGACAAAGCAGCAGTGTTCGCAGTAGATATAGAAAAGGTGTTTGGTAGTCAAGAATGGCATAATCTATATAAGGTACTGGAGTGAATGGGACTGAGCGAGGGTCTAGTGGGCTGGGTAAATTGCTGTACATGGATCCGAGAGCCAGAGTATGCACAGGAAAGGTTATCTCCCTGAGTCAAGAAGTGGAACGGGGTATACGGCATGGATGCCCCGTCTCTGTTGCCATTTGCCCAGGCCATGGAGCATCTGGTGTGCCGTGTCCAGTTAAGGCAAGACTATGAAGAGTTGCAGGTAAGGGGAGTCCACCATCACATAGCCCTATATGCAGATGACCTGCTGCTATTTCTCCGGGATGCAGAAGAGAACCTGAGAGGTGCTAGGAATAAGCTGGAAGAATTTAGCCGCCACTCGGGATTGAGAGTGAACTGGCAGAAGTCAAGAGTGTTCTCCACGTCGCTAGATTGGCCCCTCCCAGACAAGCTGGGATGCCTCCAATGGAAGCCCACCAGTTTGGAGTATCTGGGGGGGGAAATATACCACAAAGCTGCAGACCTAGTGGAGGGCAATGTGGGCAGGGATGTCGTGTAGTTCCTCTAAACCTTTATAGGATCTGCGTGTTTAGACAACATAGACTGTGGGATTGGTGTCCAGACTGATTCCAGACACCCCCACCGGGTATGTTCGCCTATATGCCTAGCTAGCTCACAGTGCCACTGTAAACTCTTCTTACCAAGGAGAGAATAGTTTTAGGCAACTATCGAACATGAGAACCCTGTCCCATCAGGGATCATGGAAACAGTACAGTCCTTTTCGTTCAGTCACTCGTGCTCACTTTATCTCAGAGAGATACACAGAATAAACGGTGGAGACGTTTTCAATAAGCATTCATTGAACCAACATCATTCTAGTGTAAAATAGGCGTGCTGAAACAACCATAAGACAGAAACAGATATAAATGATTATAAGCACCAATAGAGTAAATGGATGGTAAATTCCTACCATAGTGCTAAACCAATGAATACAGGCAGATACAAAAAAAAATGACAATAAAAATGCGTACTCCTACAGTGCAACCCTAACTAGATGTACCTAAGTGTACCTAGCATGTATGTAGGTATAAAAGCCAATAGTCCCTCTAGGATAAAGTTGACCCCATTACCTGAAGTGAGAGACTGGGGGACCCCGTCTTGGTCTCAAAATAGACACCCCGCGAGGGATGTCAGACCACTGCGAGTTGGAGTGTCTGCGTGCAGGAACCTCTGCATCTTGCGTCAGTGTGTCAGCATGGAAGTCTTTCTCCTCTGCCTGCCCTAGCAAATACATGGTGTATATATACCCTAAAGGTACCCTCAGGGGTTCTACCTTGCGGTGTCATGTCGGTCGAGGATGGAAGGGATGACCCTTATACATAGTTATTATGCAGAAGATGGTAATCCTGCTGTGATTCTGAGAATCATCATGCATAATAAATGAGGCTACTTTTCTCGGGAAAACCACACAACATTTATGCAGCACAGTAACTAGGTAAAAGGTCAATACCAAAAACCGTTATGTAGTACAGGGGCAGGGAAATGTAGGTGAAAGGTTAGGTGACTATCCAGGCCTATTTTTTTTTTTTTTTTTTTTTTTGAAAAACCTTTATTAGCATTTCAACCAATAACAAGTATGGGCCTACAACCCCCCGGGGCCGGCCGCTAAGCAATCAAAGCAACAGAGATCCAATATTGACACAGGCAGAACCTCGGGGAGCAGAATCTCCATGCTAATATATTCTCGGCCAGTGAATGGCGCAAGTAGGACCCCAGGATTAAGAAGGCTTTCATTTTATAATAGGGAAAGACAAAAGGATCAGGTGCCAAACAATTTCCCAGCAGCGATAAATGGCAGGCAGAATAACAAACGCAAGCAATAAACGGCAATCTATCGAGTCAATGGCGCTAAAACAGGAAGTGCAGGATGTAGAGAAGTATCATGACCAGTTGCGCCTGCAGTCCCATGCCCTGAAGCCCAGAAAACACCCCGGAAATTGTGGCACACATGAAAAAGCAGTGATTCACAACAAAGGAATTGTACCACACTGATCCCAGAAAAGAAAAACAAAGAAGAATCAGAGAAGAAAAAGGAGGCCATGGAAAAAAAGGGGTAAAGACTAAAGAATCCCCTTCCCCAACCCCCCACCCTGCACCTCTGCAGATGAGTACGGCCCCCCCCCCCAGCAGTGTGCCTGTCGCCCTGGAACCAGACCCGAAATATAGAAGAACAGAGAAAAGGAAGTAAGAAAAGAACCCCACCAGACGGGGGGGTAGAGAGAGTATTAATAAACTGGAGGAGGGCCTTCAAAACATGCCCCCGGCTTCCCCCTCCCGCACAGTAAGTTTTCCCCAAGGCAAACAGTAAGCAGCACCAAATCGACCATACCAAAGAAAAATGGGGAGCATTATGCACCAATTATACCAATAGCTATGCCATGAGAGCACTCAACCCCTGAGACCGCCCGTCTACTAGATGACCACCCCTGAAGGATCAGCCTTATCCTTGACCGCTCTTTGCAAATCTGCCCATGCATACCCCTCGACCCAGCGCCATGTCCAATGGTACAAGGTAAAGGAGTGTCCAAAAACGACCGGGAAGCGACGCACACAGGTGGGGTGGAAGTCTCTGAGTACCAACACAGTCCGCATCATGGAGGGACGTCTTCCCCAGTGTTGCCCCAGGATCTGCACTGCACACAAGGTCCAGGAAGTCGGAATCAGCCAAAGTAGACAACTGTTGCTTGAATTTTCCCTGGGTCGCCAGAGGCCGTGCACGAGACGAGGCCACCACCTCCCACTCAGGTCCAATACCTCCGGAACAGATCAGACCCACAACCAGCCGATCACACGGAAGCATACTGTCCGGAGTTTCCAGCTGTTCACTAATCTCAGGGGTGGCCGCGGCATTGTCCTCCTGTGTGCAGTGTGGGAAGTCCCTGTGTACCTGAGGACAGGCAGGCCGCCACTGTCCCGACGCTGATGCCACACCATCGAGCTTACTCCCCAAGACCCCGATGCCATGAACCAAGGTGGAATGAAGGGCACCGAGAGCCTCGAGGAGGTCGCCGTACCCCAGCACAGCTCTCTGCGATCGCTCCGCCACACTCCCAAAAGACACACACTCCCAATCCTGCTGTGACCCGGTGGACAGGATAGTAGGCTTCATCATAACAAGATGGCCGCCGGGTAGGCCCGACCCGTATCGGGACCGGGACCCAGGGACAAGCGCCTCAAGGTCCACGTCGCTGGAAACAGGGTTCCGGGGGCAGGCAAAAATTATCCGTTGTGTGGTCACGGGCAACCGTCGTCCCCACCACGGACCAGCGCCCGCGAAAATCCGGGAGCAGCCCGCAAGAATCAGGGCGAGTGACGGGCGGCGTCCGGGCAGCTCACCGTCAAGGGCAGGGGCAATCACCGGAGAATCTCAGAATTGCCACCCCGGGCATGCACTCGGTCCGCTACGCTTAGCGGTAAGAACGACCACGGCGAAATGTAGGCCGAGGTGTGCACCGCTCCGGCGGTCCGACTCCACCCAGTCACCACAGGCCGTTGTTATTGAACTGCCACCCGGCCAAGGCGTCCACTCGAGGTCCTGGCTCCAGGGCCGCACGGGCCGCAAATTTCAAAGGCACATTTCTCCGGCGGTGCAGCCGCCAGAAACTTCGGAGTCACACGGTCGGTTGCCACTCTCATTCACGAATACGAGCGCGTAGCGCAGGCTGAGGATCTCATGCAGGATATCCGTGCGGGATGCGGAGGTTCACGGAGCCGGGAGTCTACGCTGCCGTCCCGGTCGCCATCTTGGCTCCTCCTCCATCCAGGCCTATATTGGAGTACATTACAAAACATAAAAGGGGGATGTGATCCCTCCGGTCCTCCATGGGGTCCTGGGGGTCCCTGCTGCTGTCAGTGGCAGGTAGGGTGGCCCTTTTGAAAATGGCAGCAATCCCACGCCTGCTATATCTCTTGGGGACTCTCCCAGTATGGGGCCAGAGTGCGACGTTTAGAGATCTGAACTCATAACATTCATATGGGGATTGGGCCGTAGACGCATAGATTTAGTAACGATGCAGCGCTCCACGGCAACAAGGGGACTGGCAGTCCCTGACCTTGAAGCATATTACCTCGCGGCACAGCTTCAGTGATTCGTGAGATGGTTGGCGGCCAGTAGGAACCCAGAAGGGACGCAGTGCCCGTTCGCCACAGAGGCCCCAGACTTCACGAAAATACTTGTACGACTGAAACGATAACCACACCAAGACACTGAAGAGACTAAAATAGTGACACTGTGCTGGATAGACAGCTGCAACACGCCCAGTGTGGAGTTCCCTACTCTCCTGACTTTCCCCTACAGGTGCTAAAGTACCTGGGGAACTGGGAGAGCCTAGACGACTGGAGGGAGGCAGGAGCGACAGCAATGAGTGATCTATTTCGAGACTCCCAAATGGTTTCTTTTGAGGATTTCCATGCAGAATTTGACCTTCCCCCAAGGCCATTTATCGCTGCACAGGGCCCTCACGGCGGCGTTTAATTTAAGAAGAACTAGAGCAGGGGATCCACGGTGCCGCAAGCCCTGGACTGCTGTAGATATGTAGCACTGTCAGCAGATTGAATTAAAACGGTCTCCTATATCTAGAGGGCGATCAGAAGTGACATACAGAGACCTATGACGCGGCTACTGCTTCAATGGTAGGAGGACTTGGGAGTACTGATTCCGTAGGAGAGCTGGGGGACCATTGTGGAAAGGACTCTCAAGATATCAAGAAATGCGCGGCTCAAGCTGATAAACTATTATGTCTTACAAAGAGCAGATCTCATGCCTGCGCGAATCAGATGCTACTTTCAAGCGACAGAGGTGGCTTATCCTAGGTCTGGGGAAAGGGAGGCACATGTGCTACACATGTTCTGGGGCTGCTCCAGTATTTGTGTGTTCTGGAAAGAGGTGGTAAGCACAGTAGAAAGCATTATAGATAAAGAGATACCACGCAAACCAGGCCATTGTTTCTTAAGCTCGTTCCCCCACACGACCAAAACGAAGGCTAGAGGGAAGCTCCAGGACCTTGCATACATACTAGCCAAGTGGGAAATCACTAGCAACTGGAAGTCAGCAGGGGGACCGAGGGTAGGGACTTGGAAGAGGGAGCTAGAAAAGTGGGCAAGTGCCAAAGGCAGAATGTTGCTGAGAGAAGCGGGACGGGGCATAGGCACACTGGACACAGCAAAGGCTTGGAGGAGACTAGTAGAGGACGTAAGGGCACTAAAGCAAAAGAGACACTCCGATACAGCTGAAGTGAACTTCTCATGATCCCAGACGCCTGAAAGAGAAGAGGACGCAATAGATCAGAGAGACACAGCTCACATCTGACCCCTTTAGCTATGACCTGGTCACAACGGGACCAGCAGTTGCACCTGAAGGCGTAATCACACACCAATAGGCTTGATAAGCTGTAATAAAGAGACTCGCTTGGGAGGGAGAGGGTGAGGGTGTTGAACCAAAATTGTAACAGAAACTGGCTGATGAATCTGCAAGCTAGAATGTACAAGAACGTCCTTGAGAGGGACAATTGTAATGGGATCAATAAAACCCCAGTAAAATCAGTTTAAAAAAAGGCCTGTCTTTGAAGCCTTGCCCACTTCTAAGGCCCAACTGGTTATAAGTACTGGGCCTCTGACCCCACCACTTCAGTACCCTTCTGGACCTGTGAAGACTCTCCCAGGAAGAAGTACTGCTGTGCTTCTGAAAGGACAGCCATTCTGCTGGACTGCAGCTTTGTTGGACTCCTGCTTTACTGTGGTGAGCTGCTGCCCTCTTGCCTGGGAAGGAAGAACTGAACCTGCATCACTTGAACTCAGAGTGACTCTAAGGGCTAGCTGGCTGGCCTCCTAATCTGAAGCCTCAGGGACTTAACGGCTTCCAACCCATACACCTGGACTCTGCCATCTGTGAGTCTACCTTGCTAAGTGGTGCAAACCCAGTTCTGGACTTTTGGAAGTAGCCTTAAGGATCTTTACCAGCTAAACCAACACATCCTCTGCTGAGCAACACATCCCAGAGCAAAACCTACGCATCTCCTCAGCTGAGCGGCTCATCTTTGAACACAACCAACGCATTACTGCTGTTTCGTGGATTGAACCCATGACAAAAGACTTGCATTGCCACGACATCCCGTATATTGAGACGGTACGCATTGCCGGTGGAACTGCTACTGCGCAACTCTTTCCCAGCACAAACGCTTCGCATCACTGGTCAGAGGCAGCCTTGGCAATGATGCATTGCCTGGACTGCACCACACATCCTCTGCACCATCCTTCACATTGTAAGCCCCCTAGAAAGGATCCTAAACGTCTGCGCATCAGGTCCTCGCACGACAGCCTCGCCGCATCTCAGAACTGACACTTTGCCTCTGCTGTACGACATATCTTTGACACAGATCCTGGCTGTGCTCTGGAACCAGGACTGGGTCCCGGTAGCCAGCTTAGCTCTATCGCGATCAAATGAATTTTTTACTGTGTCCCGGTCCTGCATGAACAGGTATCACCCCTATAGCACGTTGTGCTTTTTATCTCTATAGTCCACTTAAAACTATAAAATTCAATATTTCAACTTCTATACTTATTGGATTTTTTACTTTTTGATCGTTGTTTATTTATTAAATTAAGCTCCATTTTTCTAACCCGTCATGTAATTTTTTTTGTCAAAATACTTTTTATTTGGCAGCATCATAAACATAATCAACATCATAGGAGCAGTAGAGGCTGTGCGACCCTGGGCAAAGTAAGCAGCTAATTACAGTCCAGTTTCACATGTTGTCGGGTCATTACACCTCCCTCCGTATGAAGAGTAGAAGATGCTCGATTTCAAACAACTAGGCGTAAGGGAGTACCCTACATAGAGTACAAGCAATCACAAATAAGGAGAGAAAAAAAACCTCCCCAACCCTCCCTACGCCCCAACTCGTTGGTGGTGCTACCGCTTGCTTAGGAAGTGAGTAACGCAGGTATAACTGTAAAGGTGGACTGTGAAAGGGAGGCCCAGCCTTTCAGTGGTGCCCAAGTGTTGATGCAAACCCTTCGGTGAGAGATCAAAGTTGAAAGAGGTGCATCGCCATTAGAGAGGGTGGACACACCGCTGAGGGCAAACCTCGGGACAGATAAGTAACCAATGGACCCCATATAAATTCAAAATTCTTGTATTCGTCCCGGAAGGTGTCAGCGAGTCGTTCCATAGAAAGAATTCTCCACAGGCGGGAGTGCCACAATGATAACGCGGGCACCTCTCTTTTTCCATGAGACCGCAATTGTAAGTTTAGCCGCCCCTAGACATGCCCCCATAATTGCCTTGTCTGCTTTCGTTTGGTGTTCCAGATCCGGATCTCTGATGCCCAGTAACGCCCCTATATACAAAGCAGTGGTGCGGATATTACCAGATTTCTCTAGGGAAGTACAACAGCAGAGGAGCTCATTTCAGAGTGTCAAATTGAACCTTAGGCAGCTCTAATACAAGTACACAATGCAGTACCCGGCCAAACTGCGACAGTCCACCCCCAAAGGAACATAGTTCTTTGGCTCTCCACAAGAAGCATGGACTTGGTTGGAATGACACGAGTAGTGGCCCGCCCATATACGAAACAAATCCCATTATTTGGGTACCAGTAATGGGGGACCATCTGTTTATGCCTGACTGGGGACACTACCACCTAAATATGGCGTTTTCGCCAGGAATTGAGGGGTATATTACAGCCTTCGTCTTTTCACACAATTGACAAGACCTTCACATGAATTTATTTTCGCAACACCTTCGCCAACTACATGAAGTAGGATACATATACAATTGTCAGAGAGTACATACCTATTGTGGAAGGACAAATGCTGAAAATATCCTTCCGCTTTCTACTTTTTCAATTGACTATTTGATCGGTCGGTGACTGACGATAAACAGATTACTGGTACGCAAATAATAGGATTTTTTTCGTATATGGGACAATCCAAAATTATTTGGAACAACTATTTCTGACATATAAGCCTTGAAGAAGTTACAATCGTAATAAAACACGTGTCGGCTGTTTCCATGATTGACAACAGGGAGGTCATATGAATAGGACCTCCGTGGGAAAACTAGCGAAAACAACACTCCTGTAGCACGATATAGGTCTTTGTTTTTGGATTGCACCTTGAACATTAGGTTTCCACAATTGGAATGTAACATTGTCAATTGTTATTGAATTGAATTTTGCTAAAATTGATCTGTTGGATTACTGTGAGCGGTCATACTGTTGAATTGTAAACTGATTACACTATTTAAAATAGTGGCACAAAAATTTGGAGAGTGCCGAGGTACAGTTGTTTTGTTTAAAGCAATACAAGGTGTTCTCCTATATTAAAAGGAGAGTGCAAATAGCGTTCCTCTAGGAAACACACCTTACGAGAAAGGAAGGGAAGGCACTGCAGAGATGCTGGAGAGGGCCGGCATATTACAACATATACTCAGCCTACGCTAGGAGGTACTGATCTGGATAAGGGCAGGAGTGCCTTTCCAGCTGATAGACACTTTAGTTGACCATGAAGGTAGATATGTAGTGGAGTGAAGGAGATTGGAGGGTCGAATCCTGTGCATAGTGAACATATATGCCCCCAATTTCGACCAGTTACACTTCCTGGCCCAACTAACCCCGCACCTGGCCCTGTACCAGACTACCACAGTGATGTTGGGCGGAGACTTTAATAGTGTAGCAGATGTCACCCTAGACAGATCCCACCCGCCACTGCGAGACTCACAGATAACACGTACTGCATGAGCGTTCAGGGACTGGCAGAGACAGTGAGGACTGGTGGACTCTTCGAGAACCTTACATCCCTTAGCCATGGACTTCTCATTCTTCTCTGCGATGCATGAGGTGCATGCGAGTCTAGACACTTTTTTTTGTACCCCAGACATGCACTGCCAGATCTACATGGTTGAGTACCTGGCCAGAACGATCTCGGAACATAAACCAGTCCTACTGGAACTTAAGTGGGCACACCCTAGCACTGTAATTCCTACCTGGAGACTCCGCCCAGAGGCGCTGGAGGACCAGGTCTTTAGAGAAGGAATCCGGGAGAAGATTACACAATATTTCCAGGATAAAGATGGAACGGCAACCTCTCTGTTACTAGAGTAGGACGCCCTCGAGGTGCTGTTGAGAGGCCACTGCATAGTGGAGACTAAGGGGGGTTAGATGCACGCTCACATGGCTGCCGAACATGAGCTTAGAAACGGAGACGACCAGGACACCTAGAACTACCGACGGGACCCCAAGAGGCAAGGGAGACAGTAGCCCAACAGACTGAGCCACTACGCTGCATTGACTATAAACAATATTTAGATCGCACGCATGCTGAACAGGACAAGTCAGGCAACTTACTAGCATGGCTGGCTAGCCCTAATAATAGAGGGTCCTCAATAGTTGAGATGGAGAACAATGATGGGAACAAACAATATACGCAGAAAGGAATCAACAATATTTTTATTCAGTATTACGCTAGACTGTACCATAGGAGACCCCCCATACGAAGATGCAATAGTGAGGGAACATCTTGAAAGATTGAAACTACTGGAACTGGGGCTAGAAGAGGAGGAGAAGCTGGGGGCTGACATCTCTCTAGACGAGGTAGAAGCAGCCATTAAGCATGTGGCGCATAATAAAATGCTGGGAACGGACGGCTTACCTGCTGAATTGTATTCCACCTATGCAGCGGAGCTGGCCCCTAGATTGGTCTCAATGTATGCTGCAGCTAGAGTAATTAAAATACTACCTGACACTACAAGAGAAGCCCTTATCGTTCTGGTGTTAAAACCTGGGAAACCGGCTCATGACCGCACAGCCTTTAGACCGCAATCTATGTTGAACATGGACTATAAACTACTGAGCAAAATAATAGCTGTAGGAAGGTGAATATCTGACTATAGTTACCCCCAAACTTTTTGCCTAGTGTCTAGCTGGTTTTTCGACTTAGTTGGCCTGAGATCCTGCCATTCAGGGTCTCAGGCTGTCTGCTCTCTCTTTAAAATGGACTCCATGTACCCTAGGTACATACCCAATTGGTAAGGATCACCTTATTGGACCCTGTACAGTGTACCCTAGGTACCCAGGGCATAGGTGTACCCTAGGCCTCCCAGGGGCTGCAGCATGTATTATGCCACCCCTGGTCTGGCCTTCCAATCAGACACAACTGGCTGATCACTCAGCTGGGGCAAGGTTGTGTAATCACCCCTTGCTTAGATATAGTATACCTATATCTACCCTTAAATAGACACATGTGTACCTATCAGCCACTCCTATGGCAGGCCTTAACAATCCTAGAGGCAGAGTGCTTGGTAACATGTGAGATGGTGCTCTAGCATGAGCTGAGCCTGTCTGCAGCTTTCGGAAACATGTCCTTATAGCTGTTCTATGATATAGCCTACCATATACTCTTAAAGTACCTTATAATCTTAAACGGTTATGGTAACTATGGTTTGGCTTTATCAAAACATGTCGTGTAAGGTGTCTAACACTTTGGAATAATACCCCCATACCATTTCTGGTGATGAGGATATTATTCCTCCCTTCTAGAGGGAAAGACATGTTAAAATCCTACTTTGCTGTTTAACTCTCACCAAAGCCTCAGCATCACAAAATGGATGCTGCTGCCACAGACACGAGTCTGACCTCCTGCTGCTGGGACAATAGGTTTCCTGCTTGGGGAGGTGCTAGCACCTCCCCAGACAGACTTTAGTGTATTGGGGCAGGGAGGGCTGAAAGGAATGAGACATGCCTGGGGAACACAAGGTGCTCCATGCATAGTCCAGTTCAAACCGGTGCTGGGGCACTCCAGCCCCAGCTCTGGTGCGAAACTGGACAAAGGAAAGGGGGTGTAGCCACTCCCCTTCCTGGTCCCACCCATAGGAGGGACCTTGCAGGTAGCCCAGCCCACTACCCCAGTATATCAGTAGCTAGCTGAGCCCTGCTAAATTAGATTAACCTGAATCTGCAACTTGAACAGAAACTCTGGACCTTCAACATTCGACCTCAGGAAGAAGACTGAAGAAATCTCCCTTGTGGCCAAGGAGTGACCACCCTGGGCAACCAGGCACCATCCAGCGAACGCTGCTTGCTTTGCGAATGATCCTACGAGGGACGACTGCAGAGACTGACCAGCGCCGAGACTTCCAGACACCTCTGACCCAGATCCACATCTCCAGCGAAGCGGAGACCCGTGGAGGCGACGAGGGACGTGGGACCGGCGACTTGGGAAAGTGGCTAGTAACTGACTAGCGCGACTTCCGAGGCTCCCTCGAGGCTGTGCTTGGGGAATTGAGAAGCCCCACTCCCGAGCACCATCTGCAAAGAAGACCAGCTCCCCACACTTCATGTGTTCTGCGTGGGGCCCTTCTGCACCTGTGTTGCTCGACCTGTTGTCCGGTTGCTGGCCCATTGGCTAGTAGCCTCTGCGACGATGAACCTTTACTTTCATCTTGCTGGTCTGGCTCCTCCAGACTGGCACCCGCTCCTCTGTGAAAGAGAAGCACCCCAGACCTTCCTCGTCTGCACCAGAAGCAAGTCCTCCATCCTGCGTGGGTTCCGCTTGCCAAGGCTTGTTGGGTCCTGACTCGACTTCGACGCCGCCGACAGCAAGAGCCTTCGTGGGACAGCTCACCTCCTGGTCGTCCTCGACGTCTCCTGGTACCCGTGGCTGCTGCGACAAGCTTCACCTCTTCACCTGCATCTTCACGACATCGCCTGGTTCCTTCCTGGTTCCTTCCTGGTTCCTTCCTGGCTCCTGGCTGGTGACCTAGACTCTGTCCCTTCTGCTTGCAGGTTCCTTCCTTCTTGATCCCCACCTTGGGATCCACCGGACACTCTTCACTGACTGCCTGTCAGCAACTTTCCTTCAGGCATCCATAGAAGTCAACGACGGAACCCGACGCAAGTTCACACCTATGCACCCGCAGCCCGTAGGCTAGGTAACTTGAGTACTTCGGTGCTCACAAGGGTATTGACTATCCTAGGGTCTAATTTCAGAGTCTCGACTTTCTAGCTATACCAGAAGTGTCCTAAAACTGTTACTTTCTAACTGCTAGTAATTCTATCGACTTTTACACATTACGCGTGAGTGTTTCCACTCTGCACCTGAATCCAGTGGGCCTCCCACTTCCTAACCTTTGGTAGTATAGTGTAGCCCCAGCGATTCCCTAGGCCTAGGCCTATCCTGTGTTCGTGACAGTGGTCCTTATACCACTTACTTAGTATATGGTTTGCGTGGCCCCTAGGGCCTAACTGTATTACTTACCTGTGTGACTTATGTATGCTTGATTAAGACTGAGTTGTACTTACCTCGAATCTCATAAAGAGTGCTGAGGGTTTGACTAGAATAAATACATTCTATTTTTATATATATCTGTTGTGGTGTCCTTTCATTTGGTATTCAAGGGATTACAAATGGTATAACAGCTGGCTTCACATGCCATACAGAGTTTAGCCTAAGACTGCTCTTGTCCATGCTACCACTAGGATAGCTGGTCTATAAGGATGAATTTACAACCAATCACCATAAGGGTTGTTTGGACTGATACAAGGTGTGCACTAGAATTAGTGACATCATATATCAGGCCAACTTCTCAAAATAGCGACCAGACTACTACCATATTTGTCAAAGTTAGTCCACTTGGACCAGGCTGGCTTTATCCTGTAAAGTAATACAGTCTTTAATATAAGATGACTCATGGCCATATTGGAGGCAGAGGACTATGCAAAAGACAAAGCAGCAGTGTTCGCAGTAGATATAGAAAAGGTGTTTGGTAGTCAAGAATGGCATAATCTATATAAGGTACTGGAGTGAATGGGACTGAGCGAGGGTCTAGTGGGCTGGGTAAATTGCTGTACATGGATCCGAGAGCCAGAGTATGCACAGGAAAGGTTATCTCCCTGAGTCAAGAAGTGGAACGGGGTATACGGCATGGATGCCCCGTCTCTGTTGCCATTTGCCCAGGCCATGGATCATCTGGTGTGCCGTGTCCAGTTAAGGCAAGACTATGAAGAGTTGCAGGTAAGGGGAGTCCACCATCACATAGCCCTATATGCAGATGACCTGCTGCTATTTCTCCGGGATGCAGAAGAGAACCTGAGAGGTGCTAGGAATAAGCTGGAAGAATTTAGCCGCCACTCGGGATTGAGAGTGAACTGGCAGAAGTCAAGAGTGTTCTCCACGTCGCTAGATAGGCCCCTCCCAGACAAGCTGGGATGCCTCCAATGGAAGCCCACCTGTTTGGAGTATCTGGGGGGGAAATATACCACAGAGCTGCAGACCTAGTGGAGGGCAATGTGGGCAGGGATGTCGTGTAGTTCCTCTAAACATTTATAGGATCTGCGTGTTTAGACAACATAGACTGTGGGATTGGTGTCCAGACAGATTCCAGACACCCCCACCGGGTATGTTCGCATATAAACTCTTCTTACCAAGGAGAGAATAGTTTTAGGCAACTATCGAACATGAGAACCCTGTCCCATCAGGGATCATAGAAACAGTACAGTCCTTTTCGTTCAGTCACTCGTGCTCACTTTATCTCAGAGAGATACACAGAATAAACGGTGGAGACGTTTTCAATAAGCATTCATTGAACCAACATCATTCTAGTGTAAAATAGGCGTGCTGAAACAACCATAAGACATAAACAGATATAAATGATTATAAGCACCAATAGAGTAAATGGATGGTAGATTCCTACCATAGTGCTAAACCAATGAATACAGGCAGATACAAAAAAAAAAATGACAATAAAAATGCGTACTCCTACAGTGCAACCCTAACTAGATGTACCTAAGTGTACCTAGCATGTATGTAGGTATAAAAGCCAATAATCCCTCTAGGATAAAGTTGACCCCATTACCTGAAGTGAGAGACTGGGGGACCCCGTCTTGGTCTCAAAATAGACACCCCGCGAGGGATGTCAGACCACTGCGAGTTGGAGTGTCTGCGTGCAGGAACCTCTGCATCTTGCGTCAGTGTGTCAGCATGGAAGTCTTTCTCCTCTGCCTGCCCTAGCAAATACATGGTGTATATATACCCTAAAGGTACCCTCAGGGGTTCTACCTTGCGGTGTCATGTCGGTTGAGGATGGAAGGGATGACCCTTATACATAGTTATTGTGCAGAAGATGGTAATCCTGCTGTGATTCTGAGAATCATAATGCATAATAAATGAGGCTACTTTTCTCGGAAAACCACACAACATTTATGCAGCACAGTAACTAGGTAAAAGGTCAATACCAAAAACCGTTATGTAGTACAGGGGCAGGGAAATGTAGGTGAAAGGTTAGGTGACTATCCAGGCCTATATTGGAGTACATTACAAAACATAAAAGGGGGATGTGATCCCTCCGGTCCTCCATGGGGTCCTGGGGGTCCCTGCTGCTGTCAGTGGCAGGTAGGGTGGCCCTTTTGAAAATGGCAGCACTCCCACGCCTGCTATATCTCTTGGGGACTCTCCCAGTATGGGGCCAGAGTGCGACGTTTAGAGATCTGAACTCATAACATTCATATGGGGATTGGGCCGTAGATGCATAGATTTAGTAATGATGCAGCGCTCCACGGCAACAAGGGGACTGGCAGTCCCTGACCTTGAAGCATATTACCTCGCGACACAGCTTCAGTGATTCGTGAGATGGTTGGCGGACAGTAGGAACCCAGAAGGGACGCAGTGCCCGTTCGCCACAGAGGCCCCAGACTTCACGAAAATACTTGTACGACTGAAACGATAACCACACCAAGACACTGAAGAGACTAAAATAGTGACACTGTGCTGGATAGACAGCTGCAACACGCCCAGTGTGGAGTTCCCTACTCTCCTGACTTTCCCCTACAGGTGCTAAAGTACCTGGGGAACTGGGAGAGCCTAGACGACTGGAGGGAGGCAGGAGCGACAGCAATGAGTGATCTATTTCAAGACTCCCAAATGGTTTCTTTTGAGGATTTCCATGCAGAATTTGACCTTCCCCAAGGCCATTTATCGCTGCACAGGGCCCTCACGGCGGCGTTTAATTTAAGAAGAACTAGAGCAGGGGATCCATGGTGTCGCAAGCCCTGGACTGCTGTAGATATGTAGCACTGTAAGCAGATTGAATTAAAACGGTCTCCTATATCTAGAGGGCGATCAGAAGTGACATACAGAGACCTATGAAGCGGCTACTGCTTCAATGGTAGGAGGACTTGGGAGTACTGATTCCGTAGGAGAGCTGGGGGACCATTGTGGAAAGGACTCTCAAGATATCAAGAAATGCGCGGCTCAAGCTGATAAACTATTATGTCTTACAAAGAGCAGATCTCATGCCTGCGCGAATCAGATGCTACTTCCAAGCGACAGAGGTGGCTTATCCTAGGTCTGGGGAAAGGGAGGCACATGTGCTACACATGTTCTGGGGCTGCTCCAGTATTTGTGTGTTCTGAAAAGAGGTGGTAAGCACAGTAGAAAGCATTATAGATAGAGATACCACGCAAACCAGGCCATTGTTTCTTAAGCTCGTTCCCCCACACGACCAAAACGAAGGCTAGAGGGAAGCTCCAGGACCTTGCATACATACTAGCCAAGTGGGAAATCACTAGCAACTGGAAGTCAGCAGGGGGACCGAGGGTAGGGACTTGGAAGAGGGAGCTAGAAAAGTGGACAAGTGCCAAAGGCAGAATGTTGCTGAGAGAAGCGGGACGGGGCATAGGCACACTGGACACAGCAAAGGCTTGGAGGAGACTAGTAGAGGACATAAGGGCACTAAAGCAAAAGAGACACTCCGATACAGCTGAAGTGAACTTCTCATGATCCCAGACGCCTGAAAGAGAAGAGGACGCAATAGATCAGAGAGACACAGCTCACATCTGACCCCTTTAGCTATGACCTGGTCACAACGGGACCAGCAGGTGCACCTGAAGGCGTAATCACACACCAATAGGCTTGATAAGCTGTAATAAAGAGACTCGCTTGGGAGGGAGAGGGTGAGGGTGTTGAACCAAAATTGTAACAGAAACTGGCTGATGAATCTGCAAGCTAGAATGTACAAGAACGTCCTTGAGAGGGACAATTGTAATGGGATCAATAAAACCCCAGTAAAATCAGTTTAAAAAAAGGCCTGTCTTTGAAGCCTTGCCCACTTCTAAGGCCCAACTGGTTATAAGTACTGGGCCTCTGACCCCACCACTTCAGTACCCTTCTGGACCTGTGAAGACTCTCCCAGGAAGAAGGACTGCTGTGCTTCTGAAAGGACTGCCATTCTGCCGGACTGCAGCTTTGTTGGACTCCTGCTTTACTGTGGTGAGCTGCTGCCCTCTTGCCTGGGAAGGAAGAACTGAACCTGCATCACTTGAACTCAGAGTGACTCTAAGGGCTAGCTGGCTGGCCTCCTAATCTGAAGCCTCAGGGACTTAACGGCTTCCAACCCATACACCTGGACTCTGCCATCTGTGAGTCTACCTTGCTAAGTGGTGCAAACCCAGTTCTGGACTTTTGGAAGTAGCCTTAAGGATCTTTACCAGCTAAACCAACACATCCCAGAGCAAAACCTACGCATCTCCTCAGCTGAGCGGCTCATCTTTGAACACAACCAACGCATTACTGCTGTTTCGTGGATTGAACCCATGACAAAAGACTTGCATTGCCACGACATCCCGTATATTGAGACGGTACGCATTGCCGGTGGTACTGCTACTGCGCAACTCTTTCCCAGCACAAACGCTTCGCATCACTGGTCAGAGGCAGCCTTGGCAATGATGCATTGCCTGGACTGCACCACACATCCTCTGCACCATCCTTCACATTGTAAGCCCCCTAGAAAGGATCCTAAACGTCTGCGCATCAGGTCCTCGCACGACAGCCTCGCCGCATCTCAGAACTGACACTTTGCCTCTGCTGTACGACATATCTTTGACACAGATCCTGGCTGTGCTCTGGAACCAGGACTGGGTCCCGGTAGCCAGCTTAGCTCTATCGCGATCAAATGAATGTTTTACTGTGTCCCGGTCCTGCATGAACAGGTATCACCCCTATAGCACGTTGTGCTTTTTATCTCTATAGTCCACTTAAAACTATAAAATTCAATATTTCAACTTCTATACTTATTGGATTTTTGACTTTTTGATCGTAGTTTATTTATTAAATAAAGCTCCATTTTTCTAACCTGTCATGTAATTTTTTTTATCAAAATTCTTTTTATTTGGCAGCATCATAAACATAATCAACATCATAGGAGCAGTAGAGGCTGTGCGACCCTGGGCAAAGTAAGCAGCTAATTACAGTCCAGTTTCACATGTTGTCGGGTCATTACACCTCCCTCCGTATGAAGAGTAGAAGATGCTCGATTTCAAACAACTAGGCGTAAGGGAGTACCCTACATAGAGTACAAGCAATCACAAATAAGGAGAGAAAAAAAACCTCCCCAACCCTCCCTACGCCCCATCTCGTTGGTGGTGCTACCGCTTGCTTAGGAAGTGAGTAACGCAGGTATAACTGTAAAGGTGGACTGTGAAAGGGAGGCCCAGCCTTTCAGTGGTGCCCAAGTGTAGATGCAAACCCTTCGGTGAGAGATCAAAATTGAAAGAGGTGCATCGCCATTAGAGAGGGTGGACACACCGCTGAGGGCAAACCTCGGGACAGATAAGTAACCAAGGGACCCCATTTAAATTCAAAATTCTTGTATTCGTCCCGGAAGGTGTCAGCGAGTCGTTCCATAGAAAGAATTCTCCACAAGCGGGAGTGCCACAATGATAACGCGGGCGCCTCTCTTTTTCCATGAGACCGCAATTGTAAGTTTAGCCGCCCCTAGACATGCCCCCATAATTGCCTTGTCTGCTTTCGTTTGGTGTTCCAGATCCGGATCTCTGATGCCCAGTAACGCCCCTATATAGTCGTCGGGATTGGGTATCCCAGCATCTCCTTAATATGTGAGAGAATTTCCACCCAGAACGGTCTAATGCCCGGGCAGTCCCACCAGATGTGGCGAAAGTCCCCTTGTAGACCACAACCCCACCAGCAAAGATCTGATGTATCGGAGAAAATACGCTTGAGTTTAGAGGGGAAGAGGTACCAGTCTAGTAGTGTTTTATAGTGGGCCTCTTTCAGTGCTATCGAATGGTTGTGCCTCGAAATATCTCCCCAAATAGGTTTCCATTCCTCCCCTGTGATGTCCCTCCCCAGCACCTAGTCCCAAAACCTCATATAGCGTGGCCTAGGAGCGTGTAGTGTGGTCAATAGCAAAGCATATAATGAGGAGATAGCCCCTTTCATGGAACAGGCTTTTATAACCAGTCTTTCCAGAGCTGTGAGTTCTCTATTAGCAGCCTCTCGTATGTGTGGTTGGGTAGCCCAATGTTTAAGCTGGAGGTAGTGGTAGTGTTCACTATGTGCGACCTGAAGCTCTCTCTTACAGCTCTAAAATGTCAATACATCGTAGTTATGAAATAGGTCTGATAGCTTTAAACAGCCTCCCTCTCGCCAGCATTCAAAGAGACCCTCTAGTAAGGAGGCGGGAAAGCCGGTGTTAGACCTGGCACATGGGCGTGAGTCTCCCTTCCATTTTGCACTGTGCCTCATGTATGTTTTTGCTGGTGTTAGCTGCTCAGGGCGCCGTGCCACTGCTGTCCAGTGCCACAGTGCAAGTGCTTCCTATTGTAAATTAATGTATGATTTGTGATTCCATGATTGGTTGGTTTAGATTACTTTTCAGACCCTAGTACAGTGCACCAGGAGTGCCCAGGGCTTGTAATCCAAATACTGCTGGTGGGCTTGCAGCACAGGTTGTGCCACCTACAGAAGCAGCCTGTAAACATGTGTCTAAGGTCTGCCATTGCAGGGCCTGCGTGCAGTCTGGTACTGTCATGCTGACTGGGCAAGTGCACCCACTTGCCAGTCCCTAAACCTTCCCTTTTCTTCATATCAGACACCCCTATGGTAGGCCCAAGGGCAGGGTGCATTGTATGGATAAGCTAGGACATGCCCTGGTGTGTGTGGCATGTTCTAATAGTGAATTACAGCCATTTTTGTTTTTCACTATTGCAAGGCTACCTGTTCTCCATAGGCCAGAATGGGCTGTTTGGTTATTACATCTTATAATCCTAACTGACTCAGAGAACATGGTAGAAATTCGAATTTAGTATGCCTGAACTCGGGATGATAGAATATATCTTTAAGTAAAGTTGGTTTTAACATTCTGTGTTTGAAAATGCCACTTTTAGAAAGTAGGCATTTTCTTGTCTAACCATTCGAACCTGCCTCTGCTAGGCTGTGTGTATTCCTTTGTCTGGAGTTTGAGTGACAGGGCTGGGGAATTCCAGGAGACAGGGTGAGGTGTCCCAGTGGTGAATAGAGAGATCTGCATCTAGATGGGTGGGAGGAGTTGCACCTGGGACCTGAATAGGGCTGTGCCTGCCTTCCACAATGCTAGCTCCACCTCCTGTGGGACGTCTAATGTTTCTGCCCTGCACTGTGAAAGGAAAGGAGAAGTCTGGTAAACAGAGTGCTCAGGAACTGGTTTGGACGGGCCCCTCTGCCTTCAGAGGACAACGGATTTCTGGGTATAAATATTGGGACCCTGATCCCAAGAATTTAGATCACTTTGGTAAAACAAGAAGAACCTCTGCTGAGGGAGGAACCAGAAGAAGCGGAGGAGGAAACTATCCCTGAAACTGGGGGGGATTGGCCTGCAGTGGTTGCCTTACTGCCAAAGAGAGGAGAAAGGAACTTTGTGTGTACTTTTGCTCAACTTGTGAAGGATCTCCAAGGGCTTGGAAAAGAGCTTGCCTCCTGCTGAAGTCTCTGGAACAACAGACTTCACCCCCCAGCTCCCCAGTGTTCTTTGGAAGTGCCTGCTGCTGTTGTTGGGCCTTCTGAGGGACTGCGTGTCGCAAGGAGCTGGAAGCGCGACTCAAGAAGGAGAAGCGTGCCGCCATCGGAGCTGTTGTCGTCGCATCTCGTAAAGTGTGTCGCCGCTGCAGCATCGCATCGCGCAGAAGCGTCTCGCATCATCCAGGAAGTGTCTCGCAATGCCGAAGAAGCGTGTCGCCATCGCAGCCATCATAGCTGACGCACTGCACCACATCAAGAGAAGAGTCTCGCATCAAGGAAGAAGCGTGTTGCCATCTCAGCCATCGTAGTTGTCGCATTGCACCGCATCAAGAGAAGCACCTCGCATCCACGGAGAAGCGTGCCGCCGTCGGAGCTGCTGTCGTCGCATCGCGTAAAGGGGTGTCGCCGCTGCAACATCGCATCAAGCAGAAGCGTCTCGCATCATCCAGGAAGTGTCTCGCAATGCCGAAGAAGTGTGTCGCCATCGCAGCCATCATAGCTGATGCACTGCACCACATCAAGAGAAGAGTCTCGCATCAAGGAAGAAGCGTGTCGCCATCTCAGTCATCGTAGTTGTCGCATTGCACCGCATCAAGAGAAGCACCTCGCATCCACGGAGAAGCGTGCCGCTGCCAAGGCCGCTGTCGTCGCATCGCGTAAACGGTGTCGCCACTGCAGCTGACGCATCGAGTCGAGTCTTCTCGCAACACCGGAGAAGCATACCGCATCTAGAAGATCTTCACGTCTTTATTTCTTTGCACCAAAAACTTCTTCGCATCAACATCGTTGCTACACTTTCGTTGCCCTGCGTGTCGCATCTAAAAGGTACATTGACTTAAAGTGTCGCATTTAAGAACTTAAGAGAACTAAGCAAAATTCTACTATCAAAAGTAACAGTATTGTGTGTGTTTGTCGTTTAATGGTCTTGTGGTAAATCTATATAAAGAATACTTATTTTTTAGATAAAACCTGTGTGGTGTCCATCTGTAGTGTTGTCACTTGGTTACTGTATGTGTTCACAAATGCTTTACACACTGCCTCGGAGATTAGCTTGTCTGCTTGTGCCAAGCTACCAAGGGGGTGAGCAGGGGTTATTTTAGGAGTGTACCCCCTTACCCTGACTGGAGGAGAGGGTCCCTATTTGTCACAAGTGCATACCTGTGCCAACTAGAGACCCCCAATTCTAACAGCCGGGTTGAAGTGAATTGGGGTATATGGGGAGGGGAAGGTGGTCCAACCCTCCCTCTTCGTGACCTGGTCCCAGACTAAGAGCGTGGTTCGGGTGGGGGTGCTTAGGTACGCGTTCGCTGGTCTGTCTTTCTTTGGTTTCCACAGGACATCCCAGATGGAACGCCCCACTATCGCCCTGTCCAGGTGGAGCCAGTTTTTTCAGATTCTCTAGCCGTCCATTCCATCACCACGCGTAGTTGAGCCGCCCGATAGTAAAGCGCTAAATCCGGTAGTGCCACACACCTCTCCGCCCAGGTGGACGCAACACATGAAAAGGAAGGCAAGCCCTCCCCCCTTGCCAAATAAAGCTGGTGACGAGCGAGCGGAAGCGGGACATCCGGTCTCAAGGGAGCCCAATAGGAAAAGCCTGAAAGAGACAGAAGTTTTGGCAGAACCGTCATTTTGACCAGGGTGATCAACCCAAGCCAGGAGATGTACAGAGGTTTCCATCTCTTGAAATCCTGCTGGAGCGGTGATACTAGCGGGGGGGTAATTAGCTTTATACAAATCTCCGATTCTGGGGGTGCACCCCTAAATAGAGGAGGGAGTGGTGAGCCCACTGGAAGGACGTTTGGCCCTTTAGCCTAGTTGCTTCGGTGTCGGAGAGGGTGAGGTTATGTATGGAGGGTTTGGAGAGGTTAACTTTAAAACCAGCTCAAAGTGTCTCAGTTCCTCCTGAACCGCCTGGAGGGAGGTGGCTGGTTTCCGGAGTGTGAGCAAGATGTCGTCTGCAAAGAGACGCTTTGTGGTCCTTGCCCCCGAAGCGGATACCCCGGATTGCTTCATTAGCATGGAATTTTACAGCCAGAGGTTCGATATTAAGGGTGAAAAGCAGGGGAGAGAGCGGGCAACCCTGCCGTGTACCTCTGCTAAGGGTGAAAGGAAGAGACGTGTTCCCGTTGACTAATACGCGCGATTGTGGAAGATGATAGTTGGCCTTGACCATGTTGAGAAATTTGTCCCCGAAGCCCAATGTGCGCATGGTGAGAAAAAGGAACGACCAGTCCACCCTGTCGAAGGCTTTTTCGGCGTCCAGACCAGACCTACTAGGATGGCCGGAGGTGAATAATGCGCCGTATATTGTCATGCATTTGCCGCCCCTTTATGAAGCCCAATTGATATGGGTGGAATAGTTCGAGCATTAGATCATCCAGCCTGGCAGCTAAAATCGCAGACTAAGCTTCGCGTCAAGGTTAAGGAGCGCTATGGGCCTATAAGTGATGCAGTGCTGGGGGTTCTTCCCGGGTTTGGGAATTACAGATATCACCGCCTCCGCCATGGAAGTTCCGTCGCAATCGCATTAAACAGTTCAGTAAGGTGTGGAATTAATTCAGACGCAAAGCATTTATGAAAATGTACTGTTAGACCGTCTGGGCATGGGGCTTTGTGGGATTTAAGTTAAGGGATGGCTTGAAAAACCTCCTCCACAGTGATGGGAGCCTCTAGAGGCCCTGCAGCTGGGGAGAAAGATGTGGGAGGTCCACCGAAACTGGTGGGTTCGCCGAGTATAGTTCCCCATAAAATTTGCAAAAAAGATGAGCTTTGATGGCAACGAAATGGGTAAGGCGGCCGTCCCCAATGAATTTGCGTTTCCTCTTTTCTTGGAGCAGTCGCGCTAAGTGGGTCCTTACTTTATTCCCCTGCGCATACGAGTACTGTCGCAATTTCAACAAGGTAAACTCGCCTCTATTATTGTATATAGCACGCAATTTGCCCCGTAGTATGGTGAGCTCTTGCTGAAGCGCTTGTGTGGGAGTGACCTTATGCGCTCTTTCTACGACTTCCAGTTCCTCTTCCAGCGCGAGACGCTCCCTTGCTCTCTGTTTATTCAGTACTGAGTTGAGCTGGATGCATTTGCCTCTAAGCACTGCTTTAAAAGCGTTACAATTATTATGTGGGGTAGTTGCCTGCTGGGTGTTGAGTGCAAAGAACTCGATGATAGCAGCTCTCCGGTCCTCACGTAGGGCCTTGTCTCTAGTGAGTGAGACTGGGAAGTACCATTGCGCTGTGCCGGGCTTAGACCCATCCCACGCTAGACTAATGGCGATAAGACTGTCGTCTGAGACCGAGAGGGGCAGAAACTGAGCTGCCTGTAAGGGCCCAATACGGTCAGACTAAGAAAGATATAATCTATTCTAGAATATGACTGATGGACATGAGAGAAATAAGTGAAGTCTTTGGTAGTAGGGTGCAGTGTCCTCCAGGCGTCACAAAGACCCAGCATGCTCAATTTCTGTTTAAACCCTTTGGAGAAGTTTTTGGGGGAATCCCTGTGGGAGCGTGAATTGTCTAGTGTCTCGTGCCATGTCAGATTGAAGTCTCCCAGGAGTATCAGGCCCCTCAGCAAAGCCACTAATCCAATCTAGTGTTTTGGAGAGAAAAATCACCTGGCCCACATTTGGTGCATAGAGGGAGATGAATGTACAAAGGGTGCCCCTAAGTCTCCCCATCACTATTAAGACTCTGCCCACCTAATCCGTCTTGGTGGCCTCAGGCTGGAATTTGGCCATGGTGCGAAAAAGCAGGGCCACTCGTGCTTGGTACTAGCCGAGGACCGATAAAGTATTGGGTATGTTTTGAACGGTTACAGATTATGGTACACATTGAGTTGTCCTGTGGGCTCAGTTTATAGCATACATTGATATTGCCTTTACTGGTATGGACGTTGTTGGGCCCGCACATATCATGGTATTCATTGACATTGTATTCACCCATTCCAATGCTCCCCCTTCTAGTTGATTCTTCAACTACTCTATCCTCCTCCTATGTCATGACAATTATGCTATTAGAAAGTGTGCCAGTGAGTAGCGTCTGTTGCCTTTTCCCTTGCTATGTGCATACTTCCTAATTTGAGTAGGGCTTTTTTTTACAACAGAAAACCCCCACTTCTAGGAAACCACATAAGAGAAGGACAGCAATGAGAATAGGCATAAATGACGTGAATAATTTGGATACCCAAAGGGGATACACAAAGAGATACAATGCAACCAGTCCTGCTCCAAGGCAACTCCCTCCTCATGTTAGTTTGCAGATGATGCAGTTCTTGGATAGCATGGGCTAATGTCCCGCTATCCAGGTCCTTTCCAGCTATTAAAGTACAACACAAAGCACCAATATTCGCACACACCCCAGCGTCCATAGCAGTCATGAAATCCAACACATACCTATGTTGCACCACCATAAGGCGGATGGCTCTCAATTCCTCCTTGATTGCATTAAGGCTGAGCCGAGTACTGCTAATTCGTTTCATTATCTCCCATCTGGTTATTTGTAACCAGCCCGCATTTGCTTTTGTTTGCATAGTGCAAAAGGGTTTTGACCCTTCTGCGTTTACTTGAACTTCTGTGAACAGTCAGAGTTTTTCTGTAATGTACTGAGCTCAGGCAAAATACTCAGCAGCTATTCTCCTTCAAGACTGATGCAACAGAGGTGTTTTCTTTTGTAACAGATGTTGAAACAACTTAAACCGATCTTCTCCAGGGATAACCAGGGTTGGGGTGTGTATGGTCACAGGGGTGCAGAGGCCATGCCATCTAGCGACAAGCTGGGTGTAGACAAGGTCCCCACTTTGCCAGTTAAGATCCATCAACATGGAGGTGCCCCATTGCAGGTTCAGTATGTGCATTATCATGACACGCAATTATCATTGCTGCCCAACGGTATGGTACCTTTGCCTCTGAAACATAAAGAGTACAATAGACATTTTTGTACAATTAGAAGTTGGCCCTCCAACCATGTGTACCTATCGATCTCGCTATCCCAGATTTCCTGGCACAGGGTGTCTATGCTAGTGTTTGACTCCCATCCATGGGACTCATTCCCACCCTCAGAGTGATTGAGATGAGCGGCCCTGCACTAGAATTCTATGACTGTGTCCATTTGTCATTAACAATGGTAGCACCAGTGATGTTAAGGGCTGCACTGGGACCGCAGATGGAGGCGAGAGTGGACAGGTTTGTGTAGTAGTGCTGTGGTCTTGCTACCACTAGGAAGGTCTTCGCTACAAAGTCCCGGGGCCAAACAGTGTCCTCAACTATGGTGCCCTTCCTGCGCATCCTGCCTACTTCGGATTGGATATCACTTGGTTCGGTGAAGAGAGATAGTTCAGTGGGGTTGGTTTCATACCGGCTGATGTTTACTCATGTCCTACGGTGTTCTACTCTATTGGGTTGTATTTTTGCCCTTATTCTGCATAGGTACAGATGGACGAGGCCTTTTGCTTTTAAGGCTGCTGTGATAACTAAATCATGTCTGCCCCTACAGTGTGAGGGATCAGTAAACAGATATAACTTGACCTGTTTGTAAACAAAACTCCGATTGGCCGCACTCTGCTAGTCCTACCAGCGTGTTACCCCAAAGAATTGTGGTCCATGAAGTAGCGTCGGCGGGTACGCCTATGCCAAAAGTTTAAAATGAAAAGTGTCGTGTTAGCCATCCCTGGACACGTGTTTCGAGCTAGTTGCCTCTCGTCAGCAGGGAGTAGCTATGTGTGTAGGGTTGCTGCGTAGGCTGCCAAAAAATATTCTCAGGTAAAGTACCACTCAAGGCGCGCAGGTGCGTAGCCAGGGATGGCTAACGCAACACTTATTTTCATTTTAAACTTTTGGCATAGGCGTACCCGCCGACGCTACGTCATGGACCACAATTCTTTGGGGTAACACGCTGGTAGGACTAGCAGAGTGCGGCCCTATCGGATTTTTGTTTACATTCAGGCTCCCTTGAGCCGGTGGGGCTGACGTGCCCATGGCTACGCACCTACGCGCCTTCAGTGGTACTTTACCTGAGAATATTTTTTGGCAGCCTACGCAGCAACCCTACACACATACCTACTGCTTTGAAATGTCCTCAAACGCCGTCTGCCGCAATACAATAAACCACTTCTTCCAAATCCTGGCGGGAAGTGTCAGTATCAGAAAAGGGCATATTAGCCACTAATCTACTTAGTATAATTTCGTGTTTTATAGACGCAAGCAATATACAACTCAAAAAGGCAAGTATATGCCATTTCAAGATGGCGCTGATGTTTTAGGGTATGTCTTTTTCGATCTCGGACACTCTTTATCTGTTCCGGAGACCCGGAAGAGAGCGATCGTCACCTGTACTCGGGAGAGGAGCGTCTTGAATTGAAGGTAGGACCGGCGATAGTTGTATATTGCTTGCGTCTATAAAACACGAAATTATACCAAGTAGATTAGTGGCTAATATGCCCTTTTCTGTTACTGACACTTCCCGCCAGGATTTGGAAGAAGTGGTTTATTGCATTGCGGCAGACGGCGTTTGAGGACATTTCAAAGCACACGTGGAGTCAAAACTGATAGGTAAGTTGACTCCACATAGACTCATCATAATAATGCTTCGAGTGGCGAGAGTATCTTGAAATTAATTTATTAAGGGCAATTATTTGGATGAGTGTAAGAATATTCACGAGTTATTGGTATAGTGAATTCCGCGTTTATATTTCAATATATAATTTAGAATGGCCTGAAAAACTGAATAAGTATACTTTCTGTGACGTTGGAGTGTGGTAAAATACACGGAGTATGACAAGACGTTATTTTTGATTTAGATTTGGAATCTATCATCACATTGATATTTATAAAAAATTATAAGGAAGGAAGATACAACTACAAAACGGAGAGCTGTCTGCGATAAGGTATGGCTCTTTAATGAATAGTAGTAATATTGTCACTAATGATTAAATATATTTGGAACGAATGAACCTTTTGCCTCATAAACCTAGAGTCCATAAAGATTTCATTTATATCTTGCCAGGAACATATTCTGAGGAACTTTGAGGTACTTGCGTCAGAAGGCGCACTTTGATACACTTTACATGGGTTTTATAGATATAGTTTACACTTTGGTTGTGATGAAGCAAATTAATAACTTGGTCACATTTCACTGGAGAACTGGATGAATAGTAAATCTTCCTAAGATTTGTATCAAAAGAATACGTATCTTATTCAGAAATGTTTATGTTATAATATGTTGCACATAATTAATGGCTTGATTAACTCATTGGCATAAGGCTGTCACAATTGTGGGCTCCATGATTTAAAGGTATTGTACTATATATTTTGATTACAAATGCGTACTCTGTATTGTTTCCAGCCCTGTGGAAGCCGTAGGTTAACCCTACCACGGCGAAACGCGTTGGCATATGGGACTGGAGGAACAATAAAAGAAGAGCAAGAGCCCAACTGATTATGAGTTCTTGCGTGTTTGATGAACTGTAATTTGAATGATTATTGTAATTGTGTGCTCCGAAAAGAATTGTATTACCTTCACCAGCATACCGGAAGGGCAGTGAACTAAAGCCGATGTGAACGGTTGAGACTATAACTGCTCACAAGGTTGATGGGGGCCCGGAACTGAGAACGACCAATGGGGTGTTGTGATCTCAGCAACAGCCTCTCCACCACAGGTACCGTCCAACATTCCTGATGCAGTTACGCCTGGTTCACCTGAGGGTAGACAGACCGGCCTGGTGAGCCAAAGATCCTGGGAGCAGTGTAACCCTGAGCCGCTATTGAAAGTGTGAATGGACCCCCAGGGACACTATCTGAGGAGGGCACCATCTAGAGGGCCACTATCCCCCACATGCATGGGTTGGGCCCCCATTGCAAGAAGCAGGGATCAGAGCTTCCTGGGGGGGGGGGGCCTTGCCACATGAGGATACCAGCTGATCGCTCACCAGGTCTACTGGGCAGCCTTCCCTCTTGCCACAGCGGGGTGAGGTCTACAAGCCCAAAACTGCCCACGTTCTCCTGTGTCACCTTCGTACCCGGATGCACCTAAAATCATTAGTGGGGTTCCCCAAGAGTGGGATGGTTAAGCGCAACCAGGAGAAGCGGACTATAGGAGTGGGAACAGGCCTACAAGACTGCCCTGGTTCTCCCGCGTCATCTTTGCCCCCCAGATGTGTATTAAATCATCAGCAGGGGTCATGCATGGATCGCGCCCGGGTGTGGCCTGGACCAAAAGCAGGCCCATCTACACCCGTCCAAGTCCTTACAAGACTGGGCTGGGCCACCCCTCTTGGCCTGACTACTTTGTTTTCTGGCTACTGCATCTCTGTTAAGGTAGGAATTATACCATATCGTCTGAATTTTCCGCTTTACAAAATATAGCTAGACTCAAATATCATAATTATGGTGAAAAGAAAGCCAGTGAAAAGCAGCGAGTGGAAGCATACCATGGGGAAACCAACAAATTCAATTACAAATTATCCAATAGGTGTTGCGAGGTTATTAGAAAATGAAATCATAAATGTGGAAGAGCAATTAGTTGCGGCAAAACAATTTTGCAAGCACAGCTTTGACCTGCGTAAGTGTGCATACATATAAAAGTCCAAATTTATCAGCCGTTAATACAAGCGTGAATCCAACAAAATCTGATTACCCCTGCGTCCTAAATGATCCCCTCAAAATAGCTGAGATTATTAATACTTCTGAGCCGACCTCATCACCACTTAAAATGAGAAAATCCTGTGACAAGGCACCCCTCACTGAAAATCAAATAAAAAACTGTCTAGAGCTAGTTTGCTTAAAAATAGGGAAAATGACAAAGATCTGAAAAAGCAGCAAGACCCCGAGTCCCAAAAAGGTCTTGAAATGTTGGTGGAAAATGATTCACTAAATTAGATCCTATGGAACATAAAGTATCACAGGATTTAAATGAGATCTAAGAAAGGGTTGCTATTCTAGAAAGGCACTCTAACAATACCTCAACATTAATGCAACCTTCTTACATACAGAGATCATTATGGTAAGGGGGATAAACCGGGTGGGTCCTACTTACAAACGAGAGAGCTGCGATTGTGTCATCATCAATTTCTGTAATCCAACCCTAATACAGCTGCTCCTTTTTAACCTAAAGCAACGTCGGACGTGTCAAGGGGAAAGGACAGTGGCCATGCCCCTTGCTTATTTTTAGAAGCCCTTAGAGCTTCAGCTGAGATTTCAGGCATGGGCACCCATAGCCATCCAAAACATCCCCAACGTGATTGACACTGTGATATCTCCCAATAAATTTGCTCCTTCATAGACTCTTGATGATCAAGATTGACACCGTAGTAAGCACATACAGAGGGGTACTGGAGGCGTTTCCTTTGATGTTGATGAAAATAACGAGAAAGTGAATCCACTTGAAGATATTGTTATGAAGCCTCTTACCCTTAGATCATGGAACATTGCAGGCGTGAAAAGCAGATTGGCCAATAATGAATGATGAAATTACATTCATATGGCAGATTTATAGTTTTTTAAAGAAACTTGGCATATTGGAAATTACACCATCAGTGGGTACACTGCTATAATTAGTCCAGCAATACCCTCAGTACATAGGCGAGCCAAATGTGGTTTCGGTTTGGTTCCAGCTACAGCCCTGGTGACTGCTAAAGACTCATCACTTCTCCTTTTTTCAATTGGTCTGTTTTAAAGGCAAACATGAGACTATCTATTGTTCTGATTGATTTCTATAACAATGTGTTTATTAACAAATGTTGTGAGTCTGTAGGGTCACTTGAGAAAGAACTGGATAATTTTATAAATGATAATGTTGGCGATTGGGTACTCATTTGGGCAAGAGATTCTAATAGTTACATTTGTATATATTCACTCACTAATATTTATGGACATGTAGACACTAAAAGGTAGTCATTTGATGCATTTTCCACATAATAACTATGGGGATAGGTTAAATCTGTTGTTATACAGGTATAATCTAGAAATCTTGACTCGGAGCAGGAGTAACCCCTAGCCTACTTTCTGAGGAAATAGTAGTACCTCATGTATCACTCATATCCTAATGTTAGCAAATAGTAATAACTTATCCAGCACACTAGTTATTGACACCCGTTATGGTGACCACTTCCCACTTACACTCTCAGTAGTATTGCCAAATCAGTCACACAATTTTTTCAGATTTCTACCCCAGCTGTTCTGGCCCAAAAAAAAGGGAGTAGTTCGAAATGGTCTGGAGTTAATGCAGCAGTATTTCTAGAAAAGTTTGTAAAAAGCAATTTAGATAATTTTGTTTGCATAGAAATTGAACCTCCATCTGATGAAGTTGTTTCAGCTTTTAGTAGGATTACTTCAGCCACAGTCGATAATATAAAGAAGACAAATTCTGGCAAACAGTTACTTTGTACTGGGTGGTTTGACTGACACAGTAAACAGCCTAACCATAAACTAAGAAATGCCCTTCAAAAATCCACAAGAAACAGAGAAATAATTAAGTCCCTAAGGTCAAATTATAAGCAGTGTAGGATCTGCTTTCATGGTTACCCCCACTTTTTGCGGGTGTCATTCTGTTTTCTGACTAGTCTGACTGGGATCCTGCTAATCAGGACCCCAGTCATTGTGCTCTCTCCCTAAATTGGACTACGGTAAGTACTTTGGTATCTTCCTAATTGTCTATTGGTGTACCCTTCTAAACCTCTAGTACATGGTACTAAGGTACCCAGGGCATAGGAACACCAGGTGTCTCCCATGGGCTGCAGCATGTATTATGCCACCCATGAGAAACCACTCAAACTGTCACTACAGGCCTACCATTGCAGCCTGTGTGAGCTGGTGCTAGCACGACTCGCCACAGATGTAAGTTTCCTTATATCAGAAGTCACTAAAGTTATGGCTAAAACTAAATTAAACATTTTAACTACCTGGGAATGCACAAATAGTATGCTTCGTATAAAGAAATTCTATCTCTAAGGGTTTGACCTCAAGTATTCATTATGATATCATTCATTTCAATGCATGGTCATTTGTGACTGCTTGTAATTGGGGACAAACAACTATGTATAACATGGCTTCATCACTATAGAGCCCTATACAGCAAGCATATTTGTCCACGACGTTCAAATAATTGTGAATTTTCAATTATTAAAAATAAAGTGATTAGTAAATTACAACTGGTGTGCCATTTTACTGGTTTTATATACACCGCTGTGGTTACAGATTATTTTCCACATGTTGCCCATTTATTTATTGCTTGTGATTGACGCGAAAATGCTTTAAATGAGCCCAATTGTTGCTTCAACTTCCTTGGTAATAAGCATAATACAATGTTGCTATACATTAAGTTATGCAGAAATATATATATTTTCCAATACCCCTTCAGAACAAAGGATGATGACGCTGCTCGTGGTTGCGCGCAGATTTATTGAGATCAGGCCACCATCGTACACGTTTCGGCTGCCCCCAGCTTTGTTCACCGATATTGAAGCGCCATTACAACTGCTTTTGTCATTTTCAATCGTAATGTGAAAATCATAAACAGTGTAGACAGACTGGTAGTTTATGTTTTCTCGTTAGTCTTTCTGCTCATTTTCTTAACAATATTTTACTACTGCAAAGTTTGATATTACATTACATGCCCCACATCAATAATACATTCCTTAGCATTTTATACATAGCTCAATTAATTTAGGAAATATGAGCAAATCACTAAAAGTATGCTTTTGAAAAAACGATTGAATCATTGTTGGTAATTACCATTTGTGTAAATTTGCTTATAAAAAATCCAAAATGGGTATTTCACCTTGCATTGTGTTGTCATTTGATTGTGATACAGCCCAAGTGGCAAACTGAAAATATTGTGTTCTCTCCCATCACTGTATATTTGACCAGTCTGTTGAAGTCATTTGTGTTAAATGTGAATTAAACCCCTATTTATCAACTTGGAAAAAATGTTCTCCAGGTCTCAGATATTTCTGCAGATGAATTAAATGTAGTTATAGGTGTGTATGCAGATCTTCTCCCACAATAAGGCCACCTGAGGTCTTGGTGTTTAACTCTATGATGTAACAAGATTGTAATCTTCTCAACTGGTTTTCTCTGTTTCCTCCTCTAATGCTGGGGGCCCCTGCTTCCGTTACACAGTATGTCAATCCCCTTGTGTCACCATTGGGTCTCAGCCTGAAATGAGAGGCCACTGGATAGGTTTTATCGCCATTTAATTTTATAAAGTTTTGTATAGCGCGAACATGACACCAGCCGGGTACCAGAGCGCTTCACAATTTGGATGGGTAGATATAATAGTCAATTAAGTATGCAAGCATGAGCACTGACAGAATGGGAATCAAAGAACATCACATTTAGATAATACAATAGCGTACGGGGAGAAGAACAAACATTACTTATATGAGTATAGCCAGAAACTCTGGACTTCAAAGGTGTTAAGCCAATACAGTAAGTAACCAGGGGGCGGTGAGTGAACAGTCGAGCCATAGCCATTTTAGATAGGAACTTGTTCATTAGGATTCTTTTTGAAAGAAGCCGTTGAGGAGATTCTGCAAACTTCCGGTGGTAGAGAGTTCCAGATCTTCGAGGCAGAGCCTGAGAAAGCTCTTTTCGTGAAAAATATGTGGTTTCAAGAGGAATGAGTTTGCACTTTCCCCCCCGATAATTCTAGCTTTTGAAGCAGGTAACAGAGGAATTTAAAATAGAGGGCTTTGTGAGTCATGCAGGCAATCTTTAGCTGTATTATTGCTTCGTAAGGCAACCAGTTTAGGGATTTTAGGACTGGGGATATGTGAGCATTTCTTTAAGTACCGGTAATCAATCTAGCTGCAGCATTCAAAGATGCCCTTAGTGGGGCCAAGGTAAATTTGGGAAGGCCACAGAGCGTAGAGCTGCCATAGTCTAGCCTTGGCAATACAAGTGCTTGAACCACCTGCTTGAAGTCATCTTGTGGAAGGAATGTTTTGAGATTCCTATGTATTCTCATCTGGTGGTTAGCACCCTTGCAAACATTACTAATATGATTCTGCATGTCCAGGGATTTAGCTGAATCAATAATGTGTGGAGAGCAGTTGACGGCTGAGAGGTGTTTCATACAGAGGTCTCTCTTGGGGTGTGATTAGGAGGCGAGATGAGAAGGAATTCCGTTTTGGAGGTGATGAGCTAGAGGGAGTTCTCGGTTAGCCTGTTTGGAGTATTCTTCAGGGTAGAGCGGAGTAAAGAGAAGTTTTTAGAGGAGGTGATTTTCAGGTAAAGTTACGTGTCATCTGCATACATATGAAGAAGTATGTTCCATGCTTTATGGCACAAAGGTGTTGTAATATGAGTTTGTGGACTGCCAAAATTGTGCTCCCAACATAACATAATCCACACAGACATTCCAACAAATACACTGCAAATTCTTTTGTATATGTGGGTTTTTCCTTTGATCTTTTTTGTTTTGGGTAATTGTCGTGTTTAATATCTTGTGGTATTTTTACCATGTTGGCATGCTTTACATTTTAGGAAACCTGGTTTCCTACTCAACTAGGTTGTCCCTGCCTCATTGCACTCCCTTATGTTACTGTTCACTAGTACCTGTCCAAAAGATGTTGCCCTTCTGAGTGTAATCTGGGGTCTACTTGTTGTTACTTTTCCTAATACTGGATCATTTCTGATTAGATACCAGTATTTACCTAAAATACCTCGGATCTTTGCTTATTGTCTTTTATATCTCGTTATGAATTCAATATTGGAATGAAAGAGCGCCTGTTTGAACTGGAAGAATTAATCAAAACAAGAAAAGCACATAAGCCTGCGCACAAATGCAAAGACTGACAACCAACAGTAAATCGGGCCAATAAGCACAGTCAGAGCAAAGCAGTCTGGTTAGTTCAGAAGTAGATATTGACGCTGATGAAGGAACCAGTGGTTTAGCAAAGGATTCAATTCCGGTTATTGAAGTATGGGATTTTTTACATCACGACAGATGCTTCAATATGCGCCCCAGATAGAAGCCACAAAACCCAGAGCCTCTAAAGGGAATAGTCAAAGGAGCAAGAGGCAGAGGGGTGTATAACAAAAGGAGAGCCACCCAAGGAAAATAAATGGATCAAGAAATGACAGACCGGTTCCGACAGACAATACTATCGTCAGTTTAACAGACATCAATCTAACAGAGAAAGATTCAAGATCATTGAGATGGGGCTTTCGTATTGTCCAGAACAAGACATGAACTATATGCAAACAATAATTGAGTTCTTCAGGTTTATAAGAACTGTGAAAAAAATATATTCCTTGCTCCAACCACAATCAAGGCAACCAAAATGTGATTGGGACAACACAACAGAGTGGACTATCAGTTGAAGATTTGGACTTAATGGTGGAATTGAGGGAACTACAAAATTCCAACCCAGTCGACATATCATATAATGAAGAACTGTTGGCAGATAAACAAGGTGTACATGTGTTTGGTGAAGCCCCTATAGGATTGTGACGGGGCGGAGAATGTAGCCGAGGCAGCGACGATTCCCTGGAAACTATGTTCACTCGGAGACCTTGTGCCCCCTTCTCGCCCCTTACAGCCACCAGCCGTACCCAGTACAGCAGACGAATGGTATCAATACCCTTCCTTAACCGGGACACAAGAAATGGAACGAGGTACCTTTAATGCAGCATATCAGGACGACGAGACCCTGCCCCCTGCTGACGTCACGAAGGGAAGTGCTACAAAACCAGAGGAATCCCGGAAGACGGCGGACGGCGTTTCCCAGGAGGCAGAAGGCGAGTTGGAGTGGAGGCGAAAGGAGAATCGAGAGTGGGAGTGGAGAAGAAGAGAGAGCGTAGCAGAAGACGAGGAGACGAGATCAGCAAGCCAGGAGGCCAACGACATCTCGAGCCGCCCCGCCACGTTCCCACGGGAGGAGCGTGGCTAGAACAGGTACGGGGACGGGTAGCGGGCTGGGTGGGAAGAAGGACACCGCCTACGCTCTGAGCACCCGAGTCAGTGTATATAGAGTGTGTACCGACCGTCCCCCTCCCCTCACTGAGCACTATTCCTTCGTCACGAGTTGGAGCAAGAAAGCATGCACGCACGTGGTTTCCTTCACCCCCAGTCCCTGTTGCCTACCGTAACGGACGAGTGTCCTAACCCTTGGTTTCTTTCCCCTTCCTTTCTGGGTAACACGTCGAGGACGCCCTGTAACTCCCGACCCGGAACCCTCGAGGGAAGACCGTCCCGGCAAGCAGAGGGTGGTGACGCGACCAGCCCCTTCGTCTCAGCCTGGAGTCGTACAGAAGAAGCAAGACAGCCTTCCCCTCTTCAACAACCTCTCGTTGGGCGGCCCGCCAAAAGAAAGTGTTGCATAAAATAAAACCCGCTTTACCACATCCTGGTCTGGTAGTCGACTCTGTCCCTGATACCCCGCCACAAGGATTTAGACCCAGATCTTGATTTATACCAATGACAGGAAGAGATTCCACCAATATCTACAATGAGCTTGTAATCAATGAATTAATAAATTTGCATATTTATGTGAATAACGAAAAGCAGATAAATACCCAGAAACACAAGAAATAATATGTCCTGGTTAATAAATTGCAAAAAGGAAGCTAATTGTATTGTGAGGAATTCTGATAAGGGGGGGGACATTGTTGTGTGGGATAAAAACAAATTATATGGTGGAAGCATATAAACAACTGAATAATGCAACATGTTATATATACAAGGGTGTCGAAAGAATCTATGACAGTGGTACATGCAAGGTACAATTTAGAGTTACAATCACGGCAAGACAGTTTATTGATCAGCCATGAAGACTACATGTTCTTAGGAACAGATCACCCTATAACACCTGTGTTTTACTTGATCACTAAAGCTCACAAAGATGGCGGTAAATCCACCATATCGTGCCATAATATCAGTCATTGGTAGCACAATTAAAAACACTTCAAAATATGTTGATTTCTTTTTGGGTATCTTTGTTAGAAATCTCCCATCATGCATACAGAACACAGGTGATTTCTTGCGAAGAATCTATGATCTCCCTTGCCACAATGATTTTTTTTTTACTGATAACAATAGATGTATCTACATTATACATGATTATAAGGCATGAGGATGGCCTGAAGGCAATGAAAAAAATTTGGGAGCCAGACATTTAAATCTATGGCAACACATACAGATGCTCTTAAAAATTATGGAAAGATGTCTTACAAGTAACTACTTTCTACTTAATGGAGAGTTCTTTCACCAAATATGCATTACAGCAATGGGCTTCTGCTTCGCCCCCAGTTATACGAATCTGCATATCGGCTGGTGGGAGGAGCAGGTGGTCAGAGCTTAATACCATTTGGGATAATCACATAATAAATTGGAGTTGCTTCATCGATGACCTCTGCATGGTATGGAGAGATACAGAGAGTTTTTTTAATCAAATAAAGGTTAACGATTTGAACCTGCATTTTACAAGCACCATCAGTGCACAAAGTGTTCATTTTTTTAGACCCTCACAGTGTACATTAAGAACACCAAATTGGAAACTAGGCCGTTTAGAAAACCTACAACGGGAAATACAATACTTCATGCAACTAGTTTTTATCCTAAGAATTTGATTAGAAGCATCCCCTACAAAGAAAGCCTGCGAACACTGCGCAATTGTAGTGAAGTGGATGAAGAAAACAGGGCAATTAAAGCCCTAAAAGCTAGATTCAAAGCAAGAGGTTAGGAGATGCATTGAAGAAGCAGTGATTAAGTCCAGGAAAAGGCCTAGAGAACAGAGCTTGTTCGAAAAAGGAAAGACACAAAAACATCTTGTTGGTGACTCACATTTCAGATTATTAACAACACATAATAGACAACAAGCAAAGATACGAGGTATTTCAGGTAAATACTCATCAGTAATGATCCAGTATTAGGAAAAGTAACACCACATAGACCTGAGATTACATTCAAAAGGGCAACAAGTACTAATTAGTAGTAACCTTACAGAGTGCAATGAGGAAGGGACAACATGGTTGAGTAGGAAAGTAGGTTTCCTAAAATATAAAGCATGTCAACATGGTAAAAATATCACAATATATAAAACACAACTATGACTCCAAACAAAAAGGATCAAATGAAAATACACATTCAAAACAGAATTTGCAGCGTATTTATTGGAATGTCCATGTGGATTATGTTATATTGGGAGCACAATTTTGGCAGTCAAACAACGTATATTACAACATCTTCGTGTCATAAAGAATGAAGATAAAACTTTTCCAGTGGCACAGCATTTCGAGGAGACATACAATGGTGAATGTAGGAAGGTAGGATCCTTCTGCATGGTTACCCCTACTTTTTGCATGGTGCTAAGCGGTTATTGACTAGTCTGACTGGGATCCTGCTAATCAGGACCCCATTCTATCAATCAATCATAGCATTTGTAGAGCGCACTACTTACCCATGAGGGTCTCAAGGGGGGGGGGGGGGGTCAGAGTGCTGCTACTGCTCAAAAAGCCAGGTCTTGAGGAGTGTTCTGAAGGTCAGCAGGGCTTGGGTCTGTCGTAGGTGGATGGGGAGGGTGTTCCAGGTCTTGGCGGCGAGGTGGGAGAATGATCTGCCGCCGGAGGTCGCTCTTCGGATGCGGGGGACTGTGGCGAGGGCGGCAGAGCGGAGCTGGTGGGTGGGGGTGCAGAAGCTGAGTCGTCCGTTGAGGTACGGTGGTCCGATGTTGTGGAGTGCCTTGTGTGCGTGGGTGAGGAGCTTGAAGGTTATCCTCTTGTTAACAGGGAGCCAGTGCAGGTCTCTCAGGTGGGGTGTGATGTGGCTGCGGCGAGGGATGCAGAGGATCTGGCGTGCAGAGGCATTCTGAATGCATTGAAGTCGTTTCACGAGTTTGGCCGATGCTCCTGCGTAGAGGGCGTTTCTGTAGTCCAGCCTGCTGCTGACGAGGGCCTGGGTGACCGTTCTTCTCATTTCGTTGGGGATCCACTTGTAGATCATGCGGAGGGTGTTGAAGCAGGAGGAAGAGACAGCGTTAACCTGCTTTGTCATGGAGAGGGTGGAGTCGAGGATGACCCCTAGGTTGCGTGCGTGGTCGGTGGGTGTTGGAGCTGTTCCCAGTGCGGTCGGCCACCAGGAGTCGTCCCAGGCCGAGGGGGTGGATCCGTCTTGTCCGAGTTCAGCTTTAGTCGGCTGGTCTTCCTCCACTCTGCGACGGCTTTCATTCCTTCTTGGAGGTTGGTTTTAGCGGAGTGGGGGGCCTTGGTGAGGGAGAGGATCAGCTGGGTGTCATCCGCTTAGGAGAGGATGTTGAGGTCGTGCAGTCGGGCGACGTGGGCGAGCAGTGCCATGTAGATGTTAAACAGCGTTGGGCTGAGGGATGAGAATGGGGTACGCCGCAGATGATCTCAGTGGCTTCGGACCAGAATGGAGGGAGAGGGGGGGGGGGAGGCGAACGCTCTGAGTTCTGCCGGAGAGGAAGGAGGTGGTCCAGACCAGGGCCTTCTCTTGGATCCCAGCGTAGTGGAGGCATGTGCATAGTGTGCGGTGGCAGACCGTGTCGAAGGTAGCTGACAGGTCCAGGAGGATGAGGGCCGCGGTTTCTCCGTTGTCTAGCAGAGCCCTGATGTCATCGGTGGTGGCGATGAGGGCAGTTTCGGTGCTGTGGTCGCTGCAGAACCCAGACTGGGACGGGTCCAGGATGCTGTTCTCCTCGAGGTAGCGAAATTAATAATTTGAAGGCAAGTGTCGGAACTGGAAACATCAAAATATATAATAATTTTATTTTTAATTAAATAATGAGAGAACGGCCAAACGGCCCATTCAAGTATGGAATAGGGTGCACCCAAAATAACAAAGGTCGGATACCAAGAAATAAAACATCGCAGAGGGTCCGATCTTATTTCCTGAGAACATGATTCAGTGCCAAGGAGAGGCCATCAAAAGCCTTCAGAAACCCAGTGTGATAAAGTTCAGATATATATATAGGTGTGAAACAGAAAAGATTCCATATAGAACCCTAGATATAGAAAAAAAATGTAGTTGAGTTTCACCAATGAGTGGGTGAAGATACGTGAAAAACATTAAGTAAGCAAAAAAGGCGGGAGATCAATACCTAGCGGTAGAGAGCCAAGAAGATATATATATATATATATATATATCGATATCGTCGAGAAGATAGGCAGCGAATGACAAACTCGTTTTGCTCCACAGGTATGTAGACTATATAAAATACAATAATACACACAGGAAGAGTACCATTAAATTTAATTAGAATATGAGACAGGGCAATGTCCATATAGTTTGGTACAGTCTGAAGAAACCAAGTAGGGCGAGCCACTGAACGCTAATAAGGGGCATCCATACCTACCAAAAAGTATTTGTCGTAAAGGGTGTCCAAAGTTCCTTCCAAAGGTCTACGGTCAAAAATCGCATCCGCCGACAACTGCAGGGTCGGCGATAAGGTAAGTTCAAGGGCCCAGGGCTTCCTCATTGGATCGTTAATCGGTCAGTCCATACATCGGGGACTGAAACTAAACAGAAAAAACAAGAGTTGCTAACCAATAAAGATAATCAGCAAACTTAAAGAAATTTCAGGTATTATGTATCTAATATCGCTTAAGGGGGTAAACATAAGAATGACACGAGTGTTGGATGGGCAGACGTTAAAAGCAACACAACTTTCTAACCAGGCATAATTGGCAGGACCGAAAGTGCAACGCACGTTTGAGGCGTGAGAGCAATGCGTTCATAACCTGGGGGACAATTACAATATTTAGATAGCGGCTCGCCATAGGGAAGTCAGATTGTAGTACCTAAGGCTGCCAATACAGTAATAAGTGCCTCAAAACTATGGAAAGCGAGGCTGGGCCAGCTCGGCGAGAAAAACGTACCCGGCGGGCTTCTGATGAAGATTGTAATCAAGTGCACGTTGCTCGTTACGTTGAACGGCTGGAAGGAACTGGCTAAAATGTGTCTGCGGGGGGCGGGACAAGTAAGCGAGTTTATGTAGGAGGCCAAGGCCAATCATCTATAGGCAAAAATAAAGGAAGGACTAACGGAGAAAAAAAGGTAGGAATTCCTGTCAATGATTTAATAGCCCTAATGTGTGAACCGGATAAGAACAATAAGAAGCGAAAAGAGAGAAGAGCGGGAGGTAGGGGGGAAAAATGTATTTATTATTTTTTATTATTGGACAAACGGAGAATCAAAACAAGATAAATTGATGTATTTTAGGTAGAAAGCAATATCAAACTAACAAAGTTTCACTTAAATAAAGTTTCAAAACAAAAATATTTTTTTGAATAATGCAAACATCAAACAACATCATGATCCTGATAAAAATAAAAAAATTATATACAAGAAATAAAGATGGGGAAAATGGAAAACATTGATAGAACTGCATCTAAACCAAGTTACATGGCTAAGGTTAAACAGGGAAACCGCCAACATTTCCAGAGTAGGTAGCTTCAAATTTAGATAATGGCATTCTCCCATGGGCAATGTTCATTCAGGCCTTTGACTGAGTTAAGGAAAAATATCCAAAACACCTCTCTTTTTTGGCGAATCAAGTTGGGGTCTTTTCCAGGGCTGGTGTGAATTTTTTCCAAGATCAACCATTTAAGGTCATTCTCAGAATGTTTGAAGTTTTGCCAATGGGAAACAAGGGGAGCCATGAGTTTCTTGATTCGAATATTTGACTTGTGTTCCCCAATCCGAATTCTACACTCACGTCCTGTTTCTCCCACATAGATCAATTTGCACGGGCAAATGATTATGTAGATGATGTTTGACGTTCGACAGTTTGTCATACTCGAAAGAGAGACAATCCGATCGGGGGTATGGATGGTGTCGCCCACGGTGGCATTAGGGCATGCATGACAAGTACCGCAACCGTGGTTACCTTGTATCGGCTTAATTCCACAAATGGATGTTTGGCACAAGGGTGCCAATTCCTCACATTTGCCTCTTACTAGATGGTTTCTCAGGTTTTTGTTTCTTTTAAATGCAAAAAGAGGCTTGGGAAGTATATGATCATCATTGCCCAGGTTGAGGAGGTGCCAACAGGAATTGATGGCTTGTCTCAGTTTGGGGTTCACGTTGGAGTGTTTAGTGATACAAACCAGTTTATACATAGGTTTCTTTTCATTCAATGAAAACAGTGCTTTTCGATTGAAGTATCTGGCCCTTTTGAAAGAATCCTTGCCCAGCTTGCGGGGATATCCTCGATTCAGGAGTTTTTCCTTAAGGAGATCTGCCTGTGTCAGAAAGTCCTTAATGTTTGTGCAGTTTCCCCGAATACGGAGAAATGGTCTGAATGGGATACTATCCCTTTGGCAGCGGGGATGATAGCTGCCATATTGTAAAAGGGTGTTTCTCGCAGTGGGTTTGGTAAATAGGGAAACAAAAAGTTCATCCTGATTGGAAAACAGACATCCAGAAATTCGAGCTTGCAATCACTAGAGTGGGCTGTGAACTTAAGATTTATGTCGGCAGCATTGAGCCAATCGATATATTCATCTAGGGAGGTATGATCCCCCTTCCAGATAAAAAAGATGTCATCTATGAAGCGGACTCATGACCGAACATTCTCGTAAAAAGGGGCCATGTCATTGAAGATGTTAATTTGTTCGAAATGTCCCATGTATAGGCAAGCTATGCTAGGGGCACAAGAGGCCCCCATACTGACTCCCTGGATTTGTTGAAAGTAGGTGTTATTAAACTCAAAGTAGTTCTGATTAAGAACTACCTTGAGACACTCCATGATAAAGGGGGCACTGGTGATCCCTGGGTCCACCGATAGAATCTCTTGTAACACGGCCAATGCTCCTTCCTGTGGAATTTTGGTGTATAGAGATTCCAGGTCTAATGTCACCAACAATTCCCTGTCAGCCTGGTAATGGGTGCCCTCAGCTTTAGAGATAAAGTGGCCCGTGTCTTTGATAAAGGAAGGAAGTTTGTTGACCAAGGGTTTAAGAAAGCGATCAATATATTGGGACAAAGGTTCCGTGGCGGATCCGATAGTGGATACAATTGGTCTGAGAGGGGGGTCAAGCACGTTCTTATGCATCTTGGGGACCCCATAGATAATAGGCATGCGGGTATATGTAGGCGTCAAAACTTTCGCTTCCTTTGGGCAGATGTATCCCATGTCAACCGCATTTTCCACCAGAGTTAGGATCCGCTGTTTAAGAGCGGATTCTGGATTCTTGACAATGCGTTTGTAAAATCTGGTCATTGAGAGAAGCCGATTCATTTTTTTGATGTATGAAGGAGTATCAAAAATAACAATGCCTCCTCCCTGGTCACAGGGCTTGATGGTAAGCAGCTTATTCGCTTTAAGGGACCTGAGAGTGGTATTTTCCATTTTGGAAAGATGGCCAGGAGGTTTGGGTAATATTTGATAATTTTTTGTATTTTGGTGGTTACCGCCCTCTCAAATATGCCAACCTCAGGTCCTACAGAATCTAATGTAGGGGTGAATTCGGAGGGAGGTCTCAATCTGGAGAGATTTACAGTGCATTCAAGGGAAGGTCTGGATAGGAAAAACTTTTTGAGGCAAATCTTTCGAAAAAACAAGTGAAGATCTTTCATGAATTCAAACTTGTTAAAGTTAGCAATGGGGACAAAAGAAAGGCCCCTCGACAGTAATGGGATGGCTTCAGGATTAACAGATGTCGATAAATGAAACACAGGAATCGAGGTTATGTTTTCCAGTACTGTTGGTGTCGGGTCTGGATGTACATCTGAGGTGGTCCCTGACCCTGATGGTAGTTACTCTGTTGTGGGGTCCGAATTCTGGACCGGAAACTCCCCCGGCGATTGCTTAAAAAATGGTTCGGCATGGGGGGTCTATCAAACGATTCAGATCTAGTCTGGTAGTTGGAATTATAGTTAGGGTCAAAGTTGATTGGGCCCTCTTCTTCAGAGTCTGTATTATCAGAAAACGTCGTGATTCTTCTATTGCCCCAGTGTGGGGCAGCCCCGTGTCTTCCTTTATCAAAGACACGGGCCACTTTATCTCTAAAGCTGAGGGCACCCATTACCAGGCTGACAGGGAATTGTTGGTGACATTAGACCTGGAATCTCTATACACCAAAATTCCACAGGAAGGAGCATTGGCCGTGTTACAAGAGATTCTATCGGTGGACCCAGGGATCACCAGTGCCCCCTTTATCATGGAGTGTCTCAAGGTAGTTCTTAATCAGAACTACTTTGAGTTTAATAACACCTACTTTCAACAAATCCAGGGAGTCAGTATGGGGGCCTCTTGTGCCCCTAGCATAGCTTGCCTATACATGGGACATTACGAACAAATTAACATCTTCAATGACATGGCCCCTTTTTACGAGAATGTTCGGTCATGGGTCTGCTTCATAGATGACATCTTTTTTATCTGGAAGGGGGATCATACCTCCCTAGATGAATACATCGATTGGCTCAATGCTGCCGACATAAGTCTTAAGTTTATTAAGTCTAGTGATTGCAAGCTCGAATTTCTGGATGTCTGGATAGAAAACAATCAGGATGAACTTTTTGTTTCCCTATTTACCAAACCCACTGCGAGAAACACCTTTTACAATATGGCAGCTATCATCCCCGCTGCCAAAGGGATAGCATCCCATTCAGTCAATTTCTCCGTATTCGGAGAAACTGCACAAACATTAAGGACTTTCTGACACATGCAGATCTCATCAAGGAAAAACTCCTGAATCGAGGATATCTCCACAAGCTGGTCAAGGATTCTTTCAAAAGGACCAGCTACTTCAATCGAGAAGCAATGTTGTCATTGAATGAAAAGAAACCTATGGAGAAACTGGTTTGTATCACTAAACACTCCAACGTGAACCACAAACTGAGACAAGCCATTAATTCCTGTTGGCAACTCCTCAACCTGGGCAATGATGATCATATACTTCCCAAGCCTCTTTTTGCATTTAAAAGAAACAAAAACCTGAGAAACCATCTAGTAAGAGGCAAATGTGAGGAATTGGCACCCTTGTGCCAAACATCCATTTGTGGAATGAAGCCGATACAAGGCAACCACCGTTGCGGTACTTGTCATGCATGCCCTAATGCCATCGTGGGCGACACCATCCATACCCCCGATCGGATTGTCTCTCTTTCAAATATGACAAACTGTCGAACGTCAAACATCATCTACATAATCATTTGCCCGTGCAAATTGATCTATGTGGGAGAATCAGGACGTGAGTGTAGAATTCGGATTGGGGAACACAAGTCAAATATTCGAATCAAGAAACTCACGGCTCCCCTTGTTTCCCATTGGCAAAACTTCAAACATTCTGAGAATGACCTTAAATGGTTGATCTTGGAAAAAATTCAAACCAGCCCTGGAAAAGACCCCAACTTGATTCGCCAAAAAAGAGAGGTGTTTTGGATATTTTTCCTTAACTCAGTCAAAAAAGGCCTGAATGAACATTGCCCATGGGAGAATGCCATTATCTAAATTTGAAGCTACCTACTTTGGAAATTTTGGCGGTTTCCCTGTTTAACCTTAGCCATGTAACTTGGTTTAGATGCAGTTCTATCTAGGTTTTCCATTTTCCCCATCTTTATTTCTTATATATAATTTTTTTTTTTTTTATCAGGATCATGATGTCGTTTGATGTTTGCATTATTACCCCCAAACTTTGTTAGTTTGATATTGCTTTCTACCTAAAATAGATCCATTTATCTTGTTTTTTGTGAACAGTTTGGATTCTCCGTTTGTCCAATAATAAAAAATAATAAATAAAATAAATGTTTCCCCCCTACCTCCCGCTCTTCTCTCTTTTCGCTTCTTATTGTTCTTATCCGGCTATTAAATCATTGACAGGAATTCCTCCCTTTTTTTTTTCTCCGTTAGTCCTTACTTTATTTTTGCCTATAGATGATTGGCCTTGGCCTCCTACATAAACTCGCTTACTTGTCCCGCCCCCCGCAGACACATTTTAGCCAGTTCCTTCCAGCCGTTCAACGTAACGAGCGACGTGCGCCTGAATACGATCTTCATCAGAAGCCCGCCGGGTAAGATTTTTTCGCCGAGCTGGCCCAGACTCTTTCCATAGTTTTGAGGCACTTATTACTGTACTGGCAGCCTTAAGTACTACAATCTGACTTCCCTATGGCGAGCCGCTATCTAAATATTGTAATTGTTCCCCAGGTTATGAACGCATTGCTCTCACGCCTCAAACGTGCGTTGCACTTTCGGTCCTGCCAATTATGCCTGGTTAGAAAGTTGTGTTACTTTTAACGTCTGCCCATCCGACACGCGTGTCATTCTTATGTTTACCCCCTTAAGCGATATTAGATTCATACTGCCTGAAATTTCTTTAAGTTTGCGGATTATCTTTATTGGTTAGCAACTCTTGTTTTTTCTGTTTAGTTTCAGTCTCCGATGTATGGACTGACCGATTAACGATCCAATGAGGAAGCCCTGATCCTGAGAAACTTTTGCCGGTCACATTAGAATATCTGTTTACCCTGGGCCCTTGAACTTACCTTATCCCCTACTCTGCAGTTGTCGGCGGACGCGATTTTTGACCGTAGACCTTTGGAAGGAACTTTGGACACCCTTTACGACAAATACTTTTTGGTAGGTATGGATGCCTCTTATTAGCGTTCAGTGGCTCGCCCTACTTGGTTTCTTCAGACTGTACCAAACTATATGGACATTGCCCTGTCTCATATTCTAATTAAATTTAATGGTATTCTTCCTGTGTGTATTATTGTATTTTATATAGTCTACCTACCTGTGGAGCGAAACGAGTTCGTCATTCGCTGCCTATCTTCTCGAATATATATATATATATATAACTCCTTGGCTCTCTACCGCTAGGTATTGATCTCCCGCCTTTTTTGCTTACTTAATGTTTTTCGCGTATCTTCACCCACTCATTGGTGAAACTCAACTAAAAAAAAATTCTATATCTAGGGTTCTATATGGAATCTTTTCTGTTTCACCTCTATATATATATATATATATGAACTTTATCACACTGGGTTTCTAAAGGCTTTTGATGGCCTCTCCTTGGCACTGAATCATGTTCTCAGGAAATAAGATTGGACCCTCTGCGATGTTTTATTTCTTGGTATCTGACCTTTGTTACTTTGGGTGCACCCTATTCCATACTTGAATGGGCCGGTTGGCCGTTCTCTTATTATTTAATTAAAAATAAATTTATTATGTATTTTGATGTTTCCGGTTCCGACACTTGCCTTTAAATGATTAATTCAATGTCAACCAATTAATGTTTTAGTAAATTGTCGTATTTTTGACAAATATATCTTTTTATGATCTTAGGTTGATCTGTTGGTCCCAGTGCTGTTTGACCATCTTCGCCCTGATGAAGGTGTGGTCCCGGCTGGGGCTAGACACCGAAACGCGTGTTGGCGCTTAATGTCTTTGGTTGTTGGATATCACTACCTGACACCTTTTGGATGGTTTATGTAATCTTTCCATCCTATCATCATGTGGCTTGTGATTTTTACTGATGCTGTCCTAAATAGTTTCTATTTGTGAATGTGTGAATCTGAATGGTTGCTAGTATGGTTGAATAATATTTTGTTTGACTGATGGTATGGGACCTTGTAATTTGACAATATGTACTGATGGTACTAATGTTACATGTTTTTCCTATTTGTTTGCTCTACCTTTTGATATTGATTCCGTATTTGTATGACTAAATATGAGAAAATAATTTTTATTATAGACTATATCCAATCTATTCAAAATGTATAAAAAAAATAAAATGATTGACTAATTGCTTCTGTCGGTTCCGGACTGTCTTTTATTATTCTGGGATCCTATTGAGGACCCTCTAAAAATATTTGGGGCAGGCTCCTTCCTTGTTTGGCAGTAGTCGATCCAGTCTGAGGTTGAGGGCGGCGGTGCCGGGGTCGGTGGGGTCGGCTCCAGGCGAGGGTGGTGGTTAGCTGGTCCTCAGTGACTTTGCTCCAGCAGCGGCGAGGGATTGTTGGGTGCGGTGGTGGATTTCTGGAAGGTGAAGTGGATGCAGCGATGGTCGGTCCAGTGGAGTTCGGTGGTGTGGTTGAAGGATATGTGGGGGCTTCAGGAGAAGATGGGGTCAAGCGTGTGGCCGGGGCGGTGGGTGTTGTGACGAGTTGTCCAAGTCCGAGGTTGGCGATCAGGGTGGTGGAGTTGGTGTCGCTCTTGTTCTCGAGGTGGAAGTTCATGTCCCCGAGGAGGATGTAGTCCGTGGAGGCGAGGGCGTGTGTGCTGACGAAGTCGGCGACCGAGTCGCTGAACTGTCGTCGGGGGGTCTGTAGACAAGGGTTCCTCGGAGGGTGGTGTTGGGGTTGGTGTGGATCTGGAAGTGCAGGTGCTCGGCGGTGCTGAGGGTGTCGTCGGTGTGGGTCGAGACTCAGAGAGTTCCTGTGGATGATGGAGATAACTCCTCTTACTCAGTTGGTGCAGTCCCTGCGGGTGATCTTGTAGCCATCCAGGATGGCTATGGTGATGTCGGGTGCCGAGGAGGGGTTCAGCCACGTCTCCGTCAGGAAGGCAACGTCTGGGGAGGTTGAGTCAAGTAGGTCCCAGAGTTCAACGGCGTGTTTGCGTGCGGAGTGGGTGTTGAGAAGAATGCATCTGAGGTAGTTGGGTTCTTTCCCGGTGGGTGGGTTGGGTGCTAGTGAAGCTGCAGTTCCGGCAGGAGAAGGGTCCTTGAGTGTGCTTCGGGGCAGCCAGGCAGCAGGCGCGTGATCGTCCGACATTGTGTGTGTGGAGGGTGCTGGCATCATAGCGGCGACGGGTGTCGTGGCATTCGCAGGGGCCAGGGGTTCTGGCGCTGGGCGCGGTCCAGGCACGGACAGGCGCAAACAGGCTTGCCTTAGACACGTCAGCGGGGTCGCAGCGCAGCGGCCGCCATAAGAAGGGGAGGTGGGAGGGAGGAGCAGCTGGGAGAGCTGGGCCGCAGGGGACGCAGCGGCAGGAAACGGGAGGGAGGGACGGCGAGGGGTACAGGAATCAAAAGGGCACAGGGCACAAGGGGGGAAAGGAGAAATTAAATGCTAACAGTGTCAACAAGCAGCACAAATGTTAAGGCGAAGCGGGCGGGGCCGCAGGGGATGCAGTGGCGGGAAAAACAGGGGCAGGAACGGCGGGGGAAACAGAAGGCAAAAGGGCACAGAATAACAAATACAGGGGGAAAGAGGCAAAATAAACAATTGACACATGGCAATGCAAATAAAGCAGAACTGAACAGCAGAACAAACCTACGGCCTACCACTGGCCACCAGGAATGAGGCGCAGGTGGTAGCCTGTGGGTGGAGGAGGGCCTCGCACTTCGTCAGTAGCAGCTGGGCTGCGGGCACAGGTGGTGCTATGCGGCGTGCCTAAGAAGGGTCGCTTCTATCTGCTTTCTCCCTTACTTTTTTGCTACAAGTCCTTAGGTACATCCCAGATTGGATACTGGGGGTACCTTATAAGTCCTTAATATAGGGAACAAAGGTACCCAGGGCATAGGTACCCCAGAGGTCCCCCAAGGGCGGAAGCAAGCATTATGCCACCCATGGGAGACCATTCAAAAAGGAACTACAGGGCTGCCATTGCAGTCTGTGTAACCTGGTGCTAGCACCACTTAAGATATAGGTTTCCGATATCTAGGGTCACTGTACCTAAAACCTATAAGTCACCCCTACAGCAGACCTTTGCAATCCTGCAGGCAGGGAGCTTGGTTCTAAGTGAGAGAGTGTTCCTGCATGAGCAGGACACCCTTACGAAGTCTATTCTCCTGGGTTGTCAGTGAAGCAGCCATATACCATATAAAAGGGACACCGCGTAATTACACGATGACCGTCTCAAAACTGGCTGAAACTAATCCTATCATGTTTGGTATCAAACATGTTGGAATCATACCCCCCACCATAAACGGTGTGGGAGGTTTGATTCTAAGCACTGGAAGGGCCCTCCGTTAGGCTCAAGGTGTTCACTGGGCCAACCTTCTAGACCCGGACAGCACAAAATGGTTGCTGTCGACCAGAGACACATTTCTGCCCTCCTGCTGCTGAGCCAAGCTCAAGCAGGGAAAGGCAGAAGAATAGGCATCCCATCACAGGGAGGTGTGACCATCTCCCAGACAAGATTTAGTGTATTGGGACTGGGTGAGTGCGCTTGCCAGCGCCACTAAGTTTGCATCAGGGGCACATTTGGTGTCCCCATGCAAAGTCCAGTTCAAACCAGTCCTGGGAGCAGCTGGCTCCTGCTCTGGTGCAAAACTGGACTAAGGACATGTGAGTAACCTCTCTACTGTCCAGACACTCGCCTGGGAGGGTCTCCTGAATCGTCCCAACCCTTTCCCTAGGGGGACTTAAGGGCTTACTTGGGTGTAGGTCCCGAGATTCGTTGTCGGATAAGATTCAGATCAGACACCACTTCTACCGTCTGGGCACTCTGGACTTCGCTGGACATCATTTGGGCTCAACTTCATAACCCAGTCTTCTGCATCATTTGTACCTGAGCACCATACAGGAACCTTCCAAGGCCTGTGGACATGAAAGACACCTGAAGGAATCTCCCTTGGAGTGAAGGGGTTACTCCCCTGCATTTGCAGGCACCATAACTAAGTCGACCGGTCTGCTGATCCTGAGCTCCTCTGGACTCCGAAAGCTCTGCAACATAGGTGGTGGTTCTCCACAGCTCCAAAGGCCTGCCATGCCCGCTCACCAAGTTTAAGGCCAGTATCCATCATGGGGGTTGCAATAACCGAACCCTTGTGCACTGTGTCAAGTTGCAAAAGCTTGTTGGCTTCCTTCCAAGAAGATCTTTGGGCTTAAGGTAGCTCCAACCTCGAGCATCTCCAGGGACCAGAATCTTGTGCCAGACCGCATTGTGTGCATCGTGGCCTGCATCTTTTGGTGAGCTGCTTGAGGCCCTCTCGCGGCTCCAGTGCCTCCGGCATGTGGGTCCATTTGAGGGTCACCTGTGCTTCTCTTGGGCTCCCCGGATTGCTTGGGGCCTGCCCTGACTTCCCTGCTTGTGGAGAGTCCCCTGGACTTTGCTGGTCCCAAAGTTGCTCCTTCAGCGCCTGCGTTGGTTGTATTTGCCAAGGATTGTTGGTGCTCCTGCCAGACACTGACCCCTCAGCACTTTACATCCTTTGTGGGACAGCTCCTGCTGGGCTCCTGGTCTTTCTCAGCATCACCTGGTCCTCACAGCTGCAGAGTCAAGGTCATCGTCAACTCCCCTGCAACACCCGCCTTCGGAGTGCACTCATCTTCGCAGTCTCCTGGTCACTCCTGAGTGGCAGACTGTGTCCCCTCTGCTTTCAGGTACCTCTCATCTAGAATCCAACTTCGGATTCCACAGTACACTTTCTCCTCCGTCAGCAGCAGCACTTTCCTGAAGTCCTCCACTGGGTTTGACTGCAATTTCCGACACCACTTCACACATATGCACCTGGCTTCCCTAGTGTAGCTAACAGGGGTACTAGGGCATCCACCGGTGGGGTGGCTCTCCAACCTTCGGTCTTTCTCAGCATCACCTGGTCCTCACAGCTGCAGAGTCAAGGTCATCGTCAAATCCCCTGCAACACCCGCCTTCGGAGTGCATTCATCTTCGCAGTCTCCTGGTCACTCCTGAGTGACAGACTGTGTCCCCTCTGCTTGCAGGTACCTCTCATCTAGAATCCAACTTCGGATTCCACAGTACACTTTCTCCTCCTTCAGCAGCAGCACTTTCCTGAAGTCCTCCACTGGGTTTGACTGCAGTTTCCGACACCACTTCACACATATGCACCTGGCTTCCCTAGTGTAGCTAACATGGGTAACTAGGGCATCCACTGGTGGGGTGGCTCTCCAACCTTCTGTCTTCCACAGGGTTTCTTCAGGATCCACTGGAAAGGGTCCTTAAACTTTAAAAATCCAACCGTAACTTACACAGACTTGTACGGAGCATGCGGTCGTCTTTCTACACTGCACACGCTCTCCGTAAGGTTCCTGGTCACTCACATTGGGTGGTTCCTTAGGTCCCCAGCACCTCTATGTCCTCTTAACATGGTCTTGAACCGAGTCGTGGTTCATCTACCACTTTCTTAGTATAGGGTTTGCCCCCCCCCCCCCCCCTCCCCGGTGCAGTGTAATACGTGCTATATACTGTGTTTCTTTGCAAAGTATTGTGTGCATTGTGCATATCACCAGGCAAGGAGATATTTGTATGTGTTAGAGAGTATTACATAATAATACAAAATTTATGAATACCTTATGTGCTTCTTTTTCATCTAATCTATACTATAAGATTGCATTCTGGTAAAACAAGCTGCTTTACACTCCTTCTGGACTAAGCCTGAGGCTGCTCTCCACAGCTAACACTTAGAGGGCTTTCTAAGGTTGTCCAAGACCTCTTAACTCACCATAAGGGTTGTCAGGACTGGTGCAAGGTGCCCACTTGCATAAGTGGACATCATATACCAGGCCAGCTTCTCACAGTAAAGCAAGGGGATTGACATACTGTTTAATAGATGCAGTGGACCCCAGCATTAGAGGAGGAAATAGAGAAAAACAGTTGAGAAGATTAGAATCTAGTTATATCACGAAGTTAGACATCAAGACATTGGGTGGCCTTAATGGGGAAGATGATCTGCATACACACCTATAACTAACTTTAATTCATCCGCAGAAATACCTCTCAGACCTGGAGAGCAGTTTTAAAAGTACACGCAAATTCACATTTAGCATAAACAGAACATCAACAGACTGGTCAAATATACAGTGATAGATGATAACACAATCTTTTCAGTTTACCCACTTGAGCTGTATCACAATCAAATGACCACACAATGCAAGGTGATTGAAATACCCACTTGGGATGTATTATAAGCAAATTTGCACAAATGGTACTTACCAAAAATAATGATTCAATTGTTTTTTTAAATGCATACTTATAGCGATGTGTTCATGTTTCCTACATGAATTGAAAAATGTATAGCATTCTAAGGAATGTATTATGATGTGGGGCAAGTAATATAATATCAAACCTTGCAGCGGTAAAATATTGTTAAGAAAAGAAAGATCAGAAAGACTAACAAAACAAAAAAACGACCAGTCTATCTACACTGTTTAGGATTTTCCCTTCATGATTGAAAAGAGTAGTTATAATGGCGCCTCGATATCAGTTAGCAAGGCTGCTGGCAGCCAAAACACATACGACGATGGCCTGACATCAATAAATCTGCAAGCAACCACGCACAGCGTTATCCTTTGTTGTGTAGGGGTATGGGAATTATTACATGGACGGCTCTGGTTGGACCCGAAGAGTCGACGCGTACTTCGCTTTGGAGCGTGGCGGCAATCAGCAAGGTAAAAAAAAAAAAATCTCTGCATCTACTAAACTATAGGGGACTTCAAATTACCCTAGAAACAGTACTTAATACTTTTGTTAATTAATATGAAATATATTCAAACAACAAACCACAGGACATTTTTGAAAAAATAAAAAAAAAAAATTGTTCTTTTTAGAACATACAAATTTATATATACACACACACACACAATATATACAATTGACATCACAATTCAACAGAACAATAATCATTCGAAAATTCCTTCTCAAAAAGAGCAATTTCCTACCACCCACTTTTTTGGGACCACAAATCAGTGTCTGTGCACTAAATCAAGACAATACACTGTGAGGTAGTCTACTAAGCATACAAGGTTACCACACCTCTATCCGCCTTATTAATAATGAGCTCTAAACTATTTGGAAATTATTTCTCATTTCCAATTGGACTCCTCTTCTCATGAACTGTCGACGCGGACGCGTTGCGGCCTTCATTGCATCTTGTCCTCCTCAGGACAAGGGTAAGGGAACAAAAAACATGCAGCAAACAGTATTGACTAACTGTAAGCTTCTGAAAATCTGCCTTTTGGCGCTCTCCAATGGACCAGCAACTGGTTGCATCACCTGAAATCCGTAGAGACAGGCAAGCTCGTGGGTGAGAACAAATACCACTGATCTCAAGCCACAACTGGACCGAAATATTTCACACTCCACTTGCTACCTAAGGTGGAAGTGTGTTACACCACCGATACCTTCTTTTTAACGTGCGCTCGTTTTCTCTTTTTCACAATGCGCTCAGTCAAAGCCAACGGATCCTCGCCCTCTACTGCGGGACTTTGCTAACGAGCGGTGTCCATAGTCCACTGTCCGTAAAGGACAGGTCGTTAGCAAATTCCCGCAGTAGAGAGCAAGGATCCATTGACTTTGACTGAGCGCAGTGTGAGACAGAAAACGAGCGCACGTTAAAAAGAAGGTATCAAAAGTAATACAGTGTACGCACTACAACAGGACACCACACCAGTTAAGAAAAACATCCAATATTTTTATATATTTAAGACAAGACCAAAACAATAAAAATCCACAATACAGGAATAAAAAAAATCTAGTTATCAAAATATGCTTAAAAAACAGTTCCTCGATATCGATTGCACACGACGCCGTGATAGCCCCGGACAGAGCTAATAAATCCAAACAGTTCTGGCTGACTGCGGCGTCGCAGGCTAGCTACCGTGTCGGGAAGACCCGCAAACAGTACCTTCTAGAAATGCCAGGTGTTGGCGACCTCTCGGTGAGCGTCCAAAAACACGGCGTCCGCAGGCATTGGTTCCGGAGGTCAGTGCAGGAGTTGTCGGGTCCCTCGAAGTCACAAGTGTTGCAGATCGATCTCCTCTCTGTTGAAATCAGGAGCGCTGGTGTTGGCAGGCATAGTGTGCTGCAGTGCAGAGTGCAGCAGTGCTGTGCCCTCAGGTTACGGTGCGAGCAGCGGCATCAGATAGCGCCGGTGAGATCAGAGTCGCAGTGCGAGATGAAGGCGGTGCTCGTCGCAGGGCTAGCAGGTCACGGTGCAATCAGGGGCGTCGTCGTGGCTGAAGCGCTGTTGGCGGCTGACAAACTGGAGTTGATGGTGCCAGTAGGCAAAGGCTGTGGTGCAGGATGAGGGCAGTGTGTCGTGTGACTTTATGCGCGGTGCCCTCGAACCATGGTGCAAGCAGCGCCCTCGATTCCGGCGTGGAGCGGCGTTATCGGGGATACCAAGGCGTCATCATAAAGCGAGGCGGTACGGAGTGTGGTGCCCACAGGTCGCGGTACGGGCAGCGGCTCGGTGGCGGCGTCAGCAGGTGTCATATGTGAGACCTGGGTCGCGGTGCGGCATTGCAGCAGTGCCTTCAGGATGCGCAGTCGGCAGTAGCGTCGTCAGGTTGCTTTTCTTCTGTTGCAGCACAAAACACACAGTCCCCAGTGCTAAGGGCAGAAGAGCTTGATGTCTTTGCTGTTCCTGAGACTTCTTGAACAGGGGGGCAAGCTTTACCTCAAGCCCTTGGAGAAACTCACAAAGTAGATTGCAGAAAGTTCAGTCCAGTCCTTTCACTGCCCAAGACAGAAACAGCCACTGCAGGCCAATACAGCAAAGCACACAGCAATGTGGTAGTTCCTCCAGCTCTTCTTCTTGACATTCTTCTTGGTCCAAAAGACTTCTAAAGTGCAGGGGTCTGGGCCCCAATTTTTATGTCCCAAAATCCTTTGATCTCTTAGGCAGAGAGTGTCTGTGCCCAGCCAGAACCAGTTCTGCCTTCTCTGGTGTGATCTCCTGGCAGGAGGTGGAGACGGCATTGTCAGAGGCAGACCAGGCCCTTTGAGGTGCTAGGAAATCTCCTCCCCCTTCCCCCATCGCAGCCCAGGTCTATTCAGCCCTTTCCTGACCCACCTAGACTATCTGGGGCCATTCCGGCTCCCTAGCCTTCTGTCATCCAAAACCCATACAGACCATCTACATTCCAGCAGAGGCACACGGGATGACGGAGCAAGAAAATACCTACTTTCTAGAAGTGGTATTTTCAAACACAGAATGTAAAAATTACCTTCACTAAAAGATGCATCTTTAGATTCTGAGTTCAGGCATACTAAACTTTATTTTCCTACCTAATTCCCCGGGCCAGTTTCGTCTATAAGATGTTATAAACAAACTCTCCATTCTGTCCTATGGGGAACAGGTAGCCTTGCGATCATGAAAAACGAAATTGGCTGTAATTCACTACCAGTACATGCCACACACACCAGGGCATGTCCTGCCATTCACATACACTGCACCCTGCCCACAGGGGTACCTTGGGCCTACCTTAGGGATGCCTGACATGTAAGAAAAAGGGAAGGTTACGGACTGGCAAGTGTGTGCACTGGCCAAGTCGACATGGCAGTTGCAAACTGCGCACACACTCTGCATTGGCAGGTATGAGTTACCTTTTCAGGGCTACTCACGTGGGTGGCACAATCAGTGCTGCAGGCCCCATGAGTAGCATTTGATTCAGAGGCCCTGGCACACTCAGTGCACTTTACTAAGGACTGACAAGTAAATCAAATACCCAATCATGGAAACACCAATCCAGAACGCAATTTACCACAGGAGCACTTGCACTTTACCACTGATCAGCCGTGCACAAAGTGCGCAGAAACGCTACGCCAGCAAAAACAGTCAAAACCGGGAGGTCAGAAAGCAAAAACTCAGGGGAAACACGCCAAAAGATGCCAAGTCTAACACATGTCTCCTCCAGCTGAAAGTAGGGAGAACTACCCACCCTCCTGGGAGTTCTCTTCACTAAGGTGGAAGAACCTGGACAGACAGACCATCTGCACTGGCGTGTTCTGTGCCAGGACGGTGTTCCACCGTAAAGTCCATTCCCTGAAGGGAGATGGACCACCTCAGCAGTTTTGGATTCTCACCCCTCAGGGCTCAAAAAATTCACTCGACCGCTCGCATTTGCGAGTCAGATTAATTCAGGACGAGCTATTTTTAGGTCCTACTCGCTCTTAATGGCGAGTAGGAAAACAAACTGACACTTGACCTCTGCCTCTGAAAACAGGGGAAATGTGACAAGATAGCAAGATTTAAAGGCATCTTTATTGCGCCCAAAGTAAATGAGCAATAAAAATGCTTTTAAATCTTGTTAACATGTCACATTTGCTCAGCTTTCAGATTAGAGGTCAAGTGCATTTCAGTTGAGTCGAGGAGATTTTGTAGGTTACTACACCTGCAGGTCCAGTGCATTATTTTATGATTTTTCGAGCCCTGCCCCTCATTTGCATTAACCATCTGAGGGGCCTGTGGTCTGTCTGCACCCGGAAGTAAGTCCCAAACAGGTATGGTCTCAGCTTCTTCAATGCCAAGACCACAGCAAAAGCTTCCCTTTCTATGGCACGCCACCTCTGTTCCCTGGGGAGTAGTCTGCACAACAAATTCCTTGGAGAAGTTGGGTGCCTTGAGCATGGGAGCTGTGCACATGGCGGCCTTCAGAGCATCAAAAGCCTTCAGGGAGGACTCAGTCCAGATTACCTTCTTAGGCTACTTCCTGGAAGTTAGCTCTGTTAAGGAGGCACCAATGGTGCCATACACCCTTAACAAACCTCCTGTCGTATCCGGTGAGTCCTAAGAAGGCCCTCACCTCTGTCTGGTCTTGGGGGGCTTCCATGCCAGAATGTTGTCAATCTTGGGTTGTAGGGGTGTCACCTGGCCGCTTCCTACCTGGTGTCCCAAGTACACCAACCGATCTGGCACTTACTGGCCTTGATCGTGAGGCCTGCCCTCTGCATCACCTTCAACACTATCCCGAGGTGCTGCAAGTGTTCTTACCAGTTGGAACTGAACACTGCAATGTCATCCAGGTAGGAGGCACTGATTAATCCTCCAGCCCAGCTAACACCTGGTTGACTAGCCTCTGAAAGGTGGCAGGGGCATTCTTCAAACCAAAGGGCATCACCCGGAACTGGTAATGTCCTTCTGGGGTTGAAAATACTGACCTCTCCTAAGCCCCATCTGTCAAGGCACTCTGCCAGTACCCAGACGTTAAATCAAACGTGCTGAGGAACTTGGCAGCTCCCAATCAATCGATGAGCTCATCAGCTCTGGGGATGGGGTGTGCGCCAGTCCGGGTGATGGCATTGAGCCCACGGTAGTTCACACAAAACTGCAGTTCTGGGGTGGCACCAGGTGCAGCAGCCTTTAGGACTAAGACCACTGGGCTGGCCCAAGGACTGTTGAAAGGCTCATCACCCCCTAACACCAACATCTTAGAGACCTCAATCAATAACATTTGTAGCGCACACTACATTCCCGTGAAGGACTCAAGGCGCGGGGGGGCGCTACTGATCGAAAAGCCAGGTCTTGAGTAGCCTCTTGAAGGTCAGCAAGTCTTGGGTCTGTAGTAGGTTCAGAGGGAGGGTGTTCCAGGTCTTGGTGGCGAGGTGGGAAAAGGACCTCCCGTCTGTGGTTAGGAGTGCGAGTCCGAGGTCGGCGGAGCGGAGCTGGCGGTTGGGGGTGTAGAAGGAAAGTAGTTTGTTGAGGTAGGCTGGGCCGGTCTTGTGGAGTGCCTTGTGTGCGTGGATGAGGAACTTGAAGGACATCCTCTTGTTAACGGGTAGCCAGTGCAGGTTTCTCAGGTGGGGGGGGGGGGGGGGGGAGGTGACTTGGCTGTGTCGCGGTACGTCGAGGATCAGTCGTGCCGAGGCATTTTGGATGCGTTGCAGTCATTTGATGAGCTTGGTCGGGGCTCCTGCGTAGAGGGCGTTTCTGTAGTAGAGTCTGCTACTAACGAGGGCATGGGTGACTGTTCTTCTGGTTTCTGTTGGGATCCACCTGTAGATTTTGCAGAGTGTGTTAAAACAGGAGGAGGAGGAGATGGCAATGACTTGCTTGGTCATGGAGAGCGTGGAGTCGAGGATGATTCCTAGGTTGCGTGCGTGGTCGGTGGGTGTCGGGGCTGCCCCCAGTGCCGTCGGCCACGATGAATCGTCCCAGGCTGAGGGGTTGGAGCCGAGGATGAGGACTTCCTTTTTGTCCGTGTTCAGCTTCAGTCGGCTGGTCTTCATCCAGTCTGCGACGGCCTTCATTCCTTCGTGGAGGTTGGCTTTGGCGGTGATGGGGTCCTTGGTGAGGGAGATGATCAATTGAGCGTCGTCGGCGTACGAGATTATGTTGAGGTCGTGCTGTCGGGCAACGTGTGCGAGCGGGGCCATGTAAATGTGAACAGTGTCGGGCTGAGGGAGGTGCCCTGGGGTATGTCGCAGATGATCTCAGAGGCTTCGGATCGAAATGGGGGGGGGGGGGGGGGGAGGCGGACGCTCTGGGTTCTGCCAGAGAGGAAGGAGGTGGTCCATTCCAGGGCTCTGTCTCGGATCCCTACGGCGTGGAGGCGTGTGCATAGTGTGCGGTGGTAAACAGTGTCAAATGCGGCGGAGAGGTCCAGGAGAATGAGGGCTGTGGTCTCACCGTTGTCCAGCAGTTTCCTGATGTCGTCGGTGGCAGCAATGAGGGCAGTCTCGGTGCTGTGGTTGCTGTGGAATCCTGACTGGGAAGGGTCCAGGATTCTGTTTTCTTCGAGGTATTGAGTTAGCTGTCTGTTGACGATCTTTGATGACCTTGGCTGGGAACGGGAGCAGAGAGATGGGCCGGAAGTTCTTGAGGTCTTTAGGGTCAGCCTTGGGTTTTTTGAGTAGGGCATTGATCTTGGCGTGTTTCCAGCTTTCTGGGAAGGTCACGGTGTTGAGGGAGATATTGATGACGTTGCGCAGGTGGGGTGCGATGGAGCTGCTGACTTTGTTGAAGATGTGGTGCGGAAATGGGTCTGATGGGGAGCTGGAGTGGATTGAGCTCATGGTCTCGTTGGTGTCATCGATGCTCACGCTGATCCAGGCTAGCAGGGGGTCGTGGTCGATGGTGTGCGGAGAGATTGTTGTGTTGCTGTCTGTTGGGGCTGTCTGGGTGTTGAAGCGGTCGTGGATTTCTGCTATCTTGCGGTGGAAGAAAGTGGCGAGGGAGTCACACAGGGCTTGCGACGGCGGGATGTCGGTGTTGGAGCTGGGGTTGGGGTTGGAGAGTTCCTTCACTATGTTAAAGAGCTCCTTGCTATTGTGTGCGTTGTTGTCGAGGAGGTCCTAGAAGGGGGTCCTCTTGGCCGTCCTGGTGAGGTGGTGGTGGTGGAGGTGGCTGCGGTGGCGTACTTGTGGGCTGCGTGACTGTCCGGGGTCTGTTCGCTGTGCCATTTCTGCTCTAGCTTTCGGCAGGCTCGCTTGGAGGCTAGGAGTTCTGGGGTGAACCAGCTGGCACTCTTGCTGGCATCTCTGTGGGGGGGGGGGGTTCTTCAGCAGGGCGAGGGTGTTGGCGCAGTCGTTGATCCAGCGTCTGAGGTTGCGTGCAGCGTCATCGGTGTTGGAGGGTTCGGTGGGTGGGCTGAGAGCGAGGTTTGCGTGAAGTTGGTCTTCAGTGATTTTTCTCCAGCAACGGAGGGGGATCTGTTGGGTGCGGTGGTGCATGGTGGGTTTCTGGAAGGAGAAGTGGGTGCAGCGGTGGTCGGTCCAAAAGGAGTTCGGTGGTGTGGCTGAAGGCGACGTGGGGGCTTGCGGAGAAGATGGGGTCAAGCGTGTGGCCTGCCTAGTGGGTGGGCGTTGTGACGAGTTGTCTCAGTCCGAGGTTGGTGAGGTTAATCAATCAGGGTTGTCGAGTTACTGTCGTTCTCCAGGTGAAAGTTCAGGTCTCCGAGGAGGATGTAGTCGTTGGAGGTCAGGGTGTGCGTGCTGATGAAGTCGGATATGGAGTCGCTAAACTGGGGCGGGGTCCGGGGGTCTGTAGATGAGGGTGCCTCTGAGGGTGGAGTTTGGGTCTGTGTGGATCTGGAAATGCAGGTGTTCGGCGGAGCTGAGAGTGTCGTCAGTGCTGGTCGAGACCCTGATGCTGTTCTTGTGGACGATGGCGATTCCCCCTCTGACTCCGTTGGTGCGGTCTCTGTGGGTGATCTTGTAGCCGGCAGGGATGGCTATGGCTATGTCGGGTGCAGAGGAATCGTTCATCCAGGTCTCTGTGAGGAAGGCGACGTCCGGGGAGGTTGTGTCGAGTAGGTCCCAGAGCTCGACGGCGTGTTTACGTGCGGAGCAGGTGTTCAGTAGGATGCATCGGAGGTGGTTGAGGTCCTTCTTGGCGAGTAGTTCGGTGGCTCTGATGCTGGTGTAGCTGCAGTTCCGGCAGGTGAAGGGACTGTGTGTGCGCTTCGTGGTGGCCTTGAAACAGGTGTGGGTCCTTCCGTGGTTGAGAGCGTGGTGTGGCCTCGTAGCGGTGGTGGTCATCATCGTCGTGGCGGGGATCAGGGGTTTGGGCGCTGTCCAGGCGCGGACGGGCTTGCCTTAGGCGCGCCAGCGGCACGCCTACTGCGTGCGTCTGCCATATATGGGAATGTGGGAGGGAGGAGAAGCTGGGAGGTGGGAGGCAGGGGCAGCGAATGGCAGAGAGGGGGGCCAGGCCGCAGGGGTGGGAACGGGGCAGCGAGGTGGGGGACAGAGGAGAAAAATGGGCACAAGATACATAAATCAAACAGAAGAAAAACGGGCAGAACAGTGAAAGTGAGGGGGAGACAGAAGGCAAAACGCGCACAAGCTACCATTGGAGCAGAAGGAAAAAAAACAGTGGCCAAAACAATGGCAGCGAGGGGGAGACCGAGGCAAAAGCGGGCAAAATATACAAACCTAGGGCCTCCCACTGGCCACCAGGGATGAGGCGCAGGTGGTAGCCTGCGGGTGGAGGAGGGCCTCAACCTCAGCAGCGTCAGGGCACACAGGCGAAGCTGTGTAGTGGGGGGAGCGACCTACCAGCAAGTCAAGGGACCTCCTCTTTGATGCTGGCCTTGACCCGGTCAGTCAGTCAACCTGTACATTTTGAGCTTCACGGGCAGGCTGTCACCGGTGTCCACGTCATGGGTACACCAGTGAGTAACACCTGGGGTCAGGGAGAATAGTGGGGCAAACTGTCTCAACAACTGGTGACAGTTGCTCTGCTGCTTGGCGGTCAGGGTAGGGGAGAGGATCAAACCTTCCACTGACCCATCGCCCTCCTTGGTAGACAGGAGGTCAGGGAGAGGCTCACTCTCCTCTTCCACCCCATCATCTGTCGCCAAGAGCATGCTCACTTCGGACCTCTCAAAGTGGGGCTTGAGGCGGTTCACGTGGAGTACTTTCAAAGGGTTCCTTGGAGCCCACAAATCCACCAGGTAGGTGACATCACTTTTGCGCTCCACCACCTCAAATGGCCCAGTCCACTTGTCCTAGAAGGCAGAAGGTTCCACTGGGGCCCATGACCCATACTTTTTGCCCAGGTTGTAATTCGACCAGTGGCATTCTGGTCATACCACTACTTCCTTTTTTCCTAGCTTGCTTCTAGGTTCGCCGGAGCGAGTTTCCTGAAGCGGGCAGTTTGGTTTCGGAAGGCCAGCATGTAACTAAACCCAGCCTGGGGAGTTTTCCTGGGAGCTGCCTCACAGCCTTCCTTCACCAAACTCATAGGTCCTCTCACAGGATGACCATACAGAAGCTCAAAGGGACTGAACCCATGAGACTTCTGTGGTACCTCCCTGTATGCAAAGAGAAGTCACTGTAAGAGGACGTCCCACTTATGACTCACGGGTTCTGTAAGACCCTTAATTATGCCCTTCAAGGTCTGGTTGAATCTCTCTACCAGACCGTTAACTTGTGGGTGGTAAGGGGTGGTGACCTTGTAGGTTACACCACACTCCTTCCACAGAGATCTCATATACTTGGATATGAAATGGGTGCCCCCGTCAAAAACTACCTCACTTGGGAACCTCACTCGGGAAAAGATCCCCATCAATGCCTAGCCCACCACTGGCGTCGTCGTTGTCCTGAGAGGGATTGTCTCCGGGTACCGAGTGGCATGGCCCACCAAGACCTGGATGTACCTGTTGCCCATGGCTGTCAGTGGCCCCACAATGTCCATTCCTACCCTTTCAAAGGGCGTCCCAACAACTGGGAAAGGTTGGAGAGGAGCTTGGACCTTCCTCTCACTCTTACCACTTGCCTGGCAAGACCTGCAAGGTCCATCTGACTGCTTTCACATTTGAGGCCGAAGAAGTGGGTGACAAGCCTGTCAAAGGTCTTGTCCTGTCCCAAAGGCACGTCATGGGGCCAGACCCAGTAGGAAGGTCCTGAAACGCTGGGGTACCACCAGCACACCGGCTGACCCAGGCTCAGCGACCTTAGGCTCACTATACAGGAGATCATTCTCCCAGTAGATCCGTACTGATCACAACCTGCCTGGTCTGCGGCCTACTGCCGCAGACTCTAGAGAAGGGCACTCTTTCTGCTCCTTGCAGAATTCCTCCCTGGTGGGACCCCCGTCTTGCTGCCAATGGGTCAGCTCAGAGATGTCCTCCAGTTCAGCTAACTGCTCCCTTGTAGGCACCGGGGCGTCCCCCTCAAGGTCCACCTCCTCCAGGTCCGTGGGAACTTCAGGGGCTGGTTTCCCACGCCCCTTCTCTTGGCAGGGACTTTGGCAACTGTTTCAGGCTTCAAGTCGTCTTAAATCAACCTTTCTGGCCGCCATTGACCAATGGGACACGCATGCCCACTCTGGCAACCCAAGCATTTCCAAGTGAGACCTGAGCTCAACATCCTTCCATAAGGACTGCTCCAGGTCGTTACCTAGCAGACAATCTACAGGCATGGAAGGGGGGGTGGTCAAGGGACCAGAGACCATCACCCCCCCATTCGAAAGGAACCTGCGCCACCAGACACCGGCGCTCTGAACTGTCCACAGCAATTACTTGGTGGAATGCCCCTGGAACTATCTGCTTCTCAGAGACCAGGTGAAACTGGACTGAGGTCACACTGGCTCCAGTATCTCCGAGAGCCTCTACCCTTTTCCCATTGATGGTAACCCAGGTGCTGTATTTCTTGGTGTTAGGGGGCACCGGGTTTCCTGGGACTATCTCACTGTCCCCTAGTGAAACGAGGGTCATTTCTGCAGGGTCCCCACACACCTGGGTGTACTCCTCCTCCCAAAGCGCTACACTAGCCAACACCTTCGACTGCCCACCGGTAGTTGGCTGTGCCCCCTTTGAACACCTGGGGTCCCCCTTCATGTGATTCACCTGGTCCTATGCAAAACACTTGTGGGGGCCGGGATCAGCAGATTTTCCTGACGAGACCCCTTGTTTCTCATCTTCGGTCGGATGGGAACCTTTACCCTGGGTGTTAGTTTGGGGACCTTTAGAGAACTCCTGTGCTTTACCCTTGTCCCCCCCACTTTTCTACTGGGGACCCTGCCCGCTTTTCGGCTGAGTCTCCCCCAAATGCTTTCTTGTGAACCCGGATACTCACCCAGCAGTCCGCCTCCATAGCAAGCTTCCTGGGGTCAGTCAGCTTAGTATCAACTAGGTGCTGGCGCAGATCTGCAAAACAGACTAGACAAGTGCTCCCATGCAATCACATTGTAGAGACCCTGATAATCGGTCACATTACTGCCCTTCACCTAACCGTCCAATGACCTGCAGAACGAATCTACACATTGCAACCAAGTGTTGGCATCAGACTTTTTACTGGACCTAAACTGATCCCTCTACTTCTCAGGAGTGAGTCCATACCTGGTGAGTAGGGTGTCCTTCATGTCAGCACAGGTGAGGTTCTGCCCCTTACCCCAAGCTATCATGGTAGCCCTAGCTTCTTCCGGAAAGAGGCCACAACCCTGCGCCCCAGTTCCCTTCAGGGACCCCATTCATATGAATAGACGCCTGGTACCCTTAAAACCACCTTTGTATGTCATCCCCCTTCTGGTACTCTTTACCTACATTCTTGGGAATGTGCACAATCCTATCTGCCTGTACTGAAGAGTTGCTGACACCATCTGTGCTGGATTTGCTTTTCAATTCCAGCTCCTTGAGTCCACGCTCATGGTCTAATACTATCCTCTGTGACTCCATCTTGAGCCTCTCAAGCTCTATCTCGTTCCTCCTAGCGTCCCTTTTGTCCTCCAGCTCCTCTGGGGACAAACCACTGTTACCTGGCCTGGAGCGATCCCCCCTCCCAAAAGCACATCCACCCGGGGAATAGGCTCCTCCGCCTCCCCACTGAGAATACCAGACTGCTCGCTGCCATACCCAGGCCTTCAGCGCCTTTTGTAGCTCCTTCTTCCTAGTGAGGCCTCTGACTTGGACTTTTAGGTTTTTGCAAATCGCTTTCAACTCCTTCACGTTGTAGGATTCCAACCTATCCTCCTCAAAGGCAATTTCCATGTATGCAACAGATGATGCTCTTGATTCAATCATGATGAAGGGACAAGTTCAAAGTGGAAAGGTCAAAAATAGGCCAAAAACAAAAGTATGTGGTACGTAACGGTCTGCGATATGGTAGTAGTGCACACCAATCACTGTAAGTCAAGTGCAAATCCTATCCTCGCCGCTGACAACCAATGTTAGAAATGGGGGTCTCTAGTTGGCAAGGGCTTGCACCTTTTTCCAAATAGGGACCCTTCTTCCTAGTGGAGGATAAGGGAGTTACACTCCTAAAATACCCCTGCTCATCCCCTTGGTAGCTTGGCACGAGCAGTCAGGCTTAACTTAGAGGCAGTGTGTAAAGCATTTGCGCATAACCAACAGTAATACAGTGTACGCACTACAAAAGGACACCACACCAGTTTAGAAAAATATCCAATATTTTTATATATTTAAGACCAAAATGATAAAAATCCCCAATACAGGACTTAAAATCTACGATTATCAAAATATGCTTGAAAAACAGTTCTTGGACGTCGATAGCTCCATCCGGGGCTATCACGGCGTAGTGAGCAAAACAAATCCAAACAGTTCTGGCTGACCGCGGCCTCGCGGGCCAGCTACGGTGTCGGGAATACCCGCGAACAGTACCTTCTAGAAATGCCGGGAGTCCGCGACCTCTCGTTGAGCTTCCAAAAACATAGCGTCCGCAGGTGTCAGTTCCGGAGGTCGGTGCAGGGGTCGTCGGGGCCCTCGAAGTCACACGTGTTGCAGATTGATCTCCTCTCTGTTGGGAGTCAGGAGCACTGACAGACGTTGTGTGCTGCGGTGCGAAGTGCAGCGGTGCGGCGTGCGGTGTCCTCAGGTCGCGGTGCGAGCAACGGCTCGGTGGCGGCGTCAGCGAGGCCAGGGTCGTGGTGGGAGATAGGCAGTGTCCGTCGCGGGGCTAGCAGGTCACGGTGCAAGCAGTGGCGTCGTCGTGGCTGAAGCGCCGTCATCTGCTGACGAACTGGAGTCGATGGCGCCGGCAGGCCAAGGCTGCAGTGCGAGATGAGGGCGGTGCATCATGTGACTTTACGAGCGGTGCCATCGACCCAGGGTCGCGGTGCGGCATTGCCCTCTGCGGTGCCTTCAGAATGCGGAGTAGTCAGTGGCGTCGTAGACGTCATTGGGTTGCTTTTCTCCTGTTGCAGCACAAAACACATAGTCCCCAGTGCGGAGGGCAGAAGAGCTTGAAGTCTTTGCTGCTCCTGAGACTTCTGGCCCAAGACAGAAGCAGCCACTGTAGGCCAACACAACAAAGTACACAGCGATGTGGTAGTTCCTCCTCACAGCTTCTCCAGCTCTTCAGAACCAGTTCTGCCTTCTCTGGTGTGATTTCCTAGAAGGAGGTGGAGACGGCATTGTCAGAGGCAGGCCAGGCCCTTTGAGGTGCAAGGAAATCTCCTCCCCCTTCCCCTATCGCAGCCCAGGCCTATTCATCCCTTTCCTGACCCACCTAGACTATCTGGGGCCACTCTGGCTCCCCAGCCTTCTGTCATCCAAAACCCAGACAGGCAATCCACATTCCAGCAGAGGCACACGGGATGACTGAGCAAGAAAACACCTACTTTCTAAAAGTGGTATTTTCAAACAGAGAATGTAAAAATCACCTTCACTAAAAGATACACCTTTGGATTCTGAGTTCAGGCATACTAAACTTTATTTTCCTACCCAAATCCCCGGGCCAGTTTTGTCTATAAGATGTTATAAACAAACTCCCCATTCTGTCCTATGGGGAACAACTAGCCTTGCGATAGTGAAAAACTAAATTGACTGTAATTCACTCCCAGGACATGCCACACACACCAGGGCATGTCCTGCCTTTCACATACACTACACCCTGTCCACAGGGGTACCTTAGGGGTGCCTGACATGAAAGAAAAAGGGAAGGTTATGGACTGGCAAGTGTGTGCACTGACCAAGTCGACATGGCAGTTACAAACTGCGCACAGACTCTGCATTGGCAGGTCCAAGTTACCTTTTCAGGGCTACTCACGTGGGTGGCACAATCAGTGCTGCAGGCCCACAAGTAGCATTTGATTCACAGGCCCTGGCACACTCAGTGCACTTTACTAAGGACTGACAAGTAAATCAAATATTCAATCATGGAAACACCAATCCATAAGGCAATTTACCACAGGAGCACTTGCGCTTTACCACTGATCAGCATTGCGAAAAGTGCGCAGAAACGCAACGCCAGCAAAAAAAAAAAAAAAAAAAAAAAAAAAAAAAAAAAAAGTCAAAACCGGGAGGTCAGAAAGCAAAAACTCAGGGGAAACACGCCAAAACATGCCAATGCTGAGACACACACACACACATATACAGAAGCACTAGAGCAATAAATTATACATTGCATGCAACGAGGGGTGGGTCACGCCTAAACACAGCCCAATTACATACAATGTGGGGAAACTATCAAAATCAAAGACAATTGTAGCAGGAATGTTGACTTTTTACATGAAACAACAGTTATCAAGAAGACAATGTGACTTTGGCCAGGATGAGTTTTGAAAAAAGGGCAAGTAAAAACTGCTCAGATGAAGAATATAATTTTTTAAGACACAGGAACAGAGATCTTATATTCAACACCAAGTATTGCACAAAAATTCAAGGTCAGTACCGAATTTGAAGCAAGTGGTACAGCAACCACATCTCATACGGTTTGCCAATAGGAAACCCATTGTCAGAATACAAAAGGCATTAATACGTGCTAACAGAAAGAATTCAGGACCATACCAAGGCAGATGAATATAATGAATATAAGTATCAATAGATCACTAAAATGCCCACTGTGCTATTAATAAATACATTTAATTGGCACTGATCAGATACTCTTTGTTGAGAAGGGAAGCCCAACATGCACAGATTTTATGATAAAACGAATATAGACTGATAACCAAGCTAAGATCTGTAGCGCCTGGATACCCTCATGTTCGATTAGCACGCTCTCAAAACACTGACAACGTATTGCATGAGCATAATGAAGACACTGATGTAGTTTTTTTTTCTCCTTAGGATGACAGCAGAAATTTAAATACGAACAATGGAAAGACATGAATTTGCAACTGCTGAATATTCACTTTGTCTTCCTATTTTACTGAAGTTTGGAGGATTGATGAGATACACAAATCTGATAATGTCACTATAGTAAGAACATACTGTACTAAATTCTGCGGGCTGTTAACTAGATTTCTATGACCTAGTACTCTTTCTGTATCTGTTGTATGTTGTTCCCGGTAGCATGTTTACATTTGCTTTTACATAATTAACCCGTTTGCTGCTAGCCCCCCCCCCCCCGTGCTAAGTTTTTTTTTTGGTTATTTGGGGTAATTGGCGCTTAGGCCACTGTAACTTTTTGACCACATAAGGTATCCACACCAAATTTGCGTCCTTTTCTTCCAATATCATGGGACTATCAAGGTACCCAGGGTTTGTTGATTCAGGGACCCAGAAATTAGCCAAAATACAGCTAAACTTAGTTTGGGGGGGGGGGGCGGGGGGGGAGTGGGGGTAGGGCTGCAGATGAATGTGTTTTTTTTCCCTGCAAAAGGTTTGTGGTGCTGAAATCACCATATTCCCAGCTTTCAGGTACTGACAGACTTTCGTCAGAGAACCAAAATGTTTTACAGTTTTGGCATTTTACTGGGACACAGCCTATTTTTACTATTTGTTTGTGCTTTCAAGTTAGTGGGTATGAAAGCAATAAAGGATCCTGGAAAGCTGTACAGGTCATAAAATTAGACAAAATTCTGAATTCAGCAATGGGTCATTTGTGTAGATCCTTCAAGGTTTTTTTTTTTTATATAGACACGAACAGTTGAAAAGGAGTTGAAAAAAGCCATTTGTGCCAACGTTTTCACTAGTAACTTCTTATAAGTAAAACAGATTTTTTTTAAAGCAATGTATTGTTACATCCGCTAGACCCTTCTGGTTGTGGGGATATATAAGACTTGTAGGTTCACCAATAACCCGACGAACCCAGAGCCAGTAACTGAGCAGCATCTTGCAATGGTTTTTTATTGTGTACCGGGTATATAGCAATTAATTCGGGAAAATATAAACAGTGAAAAATTGGTATGAAGACACTTCTGTATTTCTGAAATGGGAACAAAATATAAAATTTACAAACAGTAGCTATTTGCACATCTGAAATTGTGGGTACCCATATTAGCATGTGAATTATAGGACATTTTTCAAAGTGAATTATTTGTATACATGGTCTTTTTTAGAAGGCAGAAATGCATCAAACGTCAATAGATAATAACAGTTACTCTACAATTCTGTAATCCCCCAAGTCTCCCGATAAATATGGTACTTCACTTGTGTGGGTAGGCCTAGTGCCTGCGACAGGAAAGGGCCCAAAACGCAACGTGGACACTCCACATTTTTACAGTGAACACAGACCCTTTTATTGCAAGGTGCCTAGCTGTAGATTTTAAACCACAGCTCAGCTGGCACCTAGGGAAACCTAGCAAACCTATATATTTGTAAAAACTAGACACCCAGGGGAATCCAGGATGGGGTGACTTGTCTCGCTCTCACCATGTTCTGTTACCCAGAATCGCTTGCAAATCTCAAACTTTGTATAAACAAAAAAAACATTTTTTCTCACATTTCTGTGATGGAAAGTTCTGGAATCTGCGTAGATCCACAAACTTCCACCCACCCCACAATCCCCAAAGTCTCCCGATAAAAATTATACCTCACTCGTATGGGTAGCCCAAGTATCCGCGACAGGCAAGGGCCCAAAACTTATTGAGACATCAAAATAACCTATCACAAAACAACCTGGTTTTGAAAAAGGGGTCACCTGGGTTTATAGGCCTGGAGCTCAGCGGCCATCTTGGTAAACTACCAATTTCATGCATTTCTGAAAACTAGACAATGGGGGGGGGGGGAAATCCAACGAGGTATGGCTTACGCGGACCCTCCATTGTTTTCCTACCCAGAATCCCCTGCAAACCTCAAATTTAGCTGAAAATAGACATTTTCCATATATGTGTGTGTGGGATCACCGTGTCGGCATAAATGTCTCACCCCACATCGTTCCCCTCAGTCTCCTGAGGGAAATTATACCTCACTTGTGTGGGTGTCCAAAGCAGAATTGCATAAAAACGTATTTTTTTTTATGTAGCGCTTAGAATTTGCTGTGCTATACCCTTTATCCCTATGTTTTTGGCTCTTCCCAGTCACAGGCCCTTGCCCCACCCACACAAGTGAGGTATAATTTTACTCAGGAGACTAATGGTAACACTGTTGGGTAGGACATTTGTGTCGGCACAGTGATCACAGCCATAAATGTGAGGAAAATGTGATTTTTTGGGCTAAATTTGAGGTTTGCAGGGGATTCTGGGTAGGAAAACATTTGGGGATCTGATAGATAGGGGGCATCTGCATTTTTGGTCCCAGGGTCGGCAGCCATCTAGGGAAACCTACGAAACCCACACATTTCTGAAAACTAGACACCCAGGGGAGTCCATTCCATCATGACCACCGAAAGGGAAAACACATACCTTTTTAAAGCATGGTTGTATGGTATATTCTTAATGGGGATAATTGTAAGTAAACAAATCTGTTCAAATACATTTAGAAAATTTAGATTTTATTACACTCTTGTAAAGGTGTGTTGGGGAAAGAAAAATGTGTGAGATGGTTATAAGTTATTTGGAGACTACATACTGGTTTAAAATACATATAACACAAAAGTAAATATTGGACAATTGTGCTATGAATCCCTATCAAATTTAATCTGCAAAAAAAAAATTAAAAAATGGGCATGAAAGTGTTTGAAATACTGGATAAGAGCCATCCGTGCTTTTTTCCTCTAATGTCTTGACTCTTAAGTATACCTTTACACAATTCACAAAATAAACACCAACATCATGGAAGGCCTGCCTGGCGATCTCGGTTTCCAAACAAGGAAAGCAGAACAGTCATGATAAATATCATTAGTGGAAATCAATGCTAAACCCTCACAAAAGCAGATGGATAGAGTTGGAGGCCCGTGTGTGCACAAATTTTAACTTTGCATTACAAAGAAGGGTTTTGCAAAGCATTAATCAGCATGAACTTCCACACAATATTGACCTCTTTAGCCCAGATGTCACAAGACGCAACAGTAGTTTGAACTGCTATAGTGACACGCTATAAAATATGGGAGGCCTTCGACAAAACCGGTCCACCTTCCTTTAGGAGAAACATCAAATAGGTGGGGGTAGGCTATGGTGAAATTTGTGTTTCGATCTACATACATCTCCATTTGGGTTGGTCTTAGGATAGGCTTTGTCCTTGACCTTTTAAGCGCTCTCCATCAAACTTTCCCAGTTTAATAGCAGATGTCCTCTTTGGCTGTCTTTTTTACCTGGATAGTAACTGCTGAAAATGTGTTCTTACAAGAATGTAATGTTATTCTGAAACAACCGGTGGACACCCAACCAGAATATACGAGTGTGTGTAAATTAATAGTAACCATGGAAAGAAACAAGGGCCTAATCTTTGGAACCAAGCCATTAGAGACTAAGGGCCTGATTACCATATGTTTGGAAGGCCTCCAGACGGGTCCCGAATGACAAAATTCAATTCACAGCCTATGTTTCTGACCAAATCGCCCCCCATTCCGAACGACCAAGTACGATGCGAAGATCTCATCCGGACCGACAGAATCGTTTCAGAACCCGATCTGGTCAGTGTGAGTCGTTCGGAGCCGAATCGTGATGTGCAATGGGGCCCGCTTCCAAACCAGCAAGCACGATGCCAGATTCTGACAGCCATACCGACTTAGTTTTGGCAAGACAAAAAGGCTTTGTGAATCGGAGTTTGGAGGGCCATAGCAGACCCCCCCCCCCCCCCTTCACCCGGGGCCCTCCTAATCGGTCGCAGGGGGGGTGCCCATGGGTCCCCCTGATCGAAGCATGCATAGTGTGTCTGGCACTATAGGGTGCCCGCCCCAGGGTGCACGCTTTTCCCCACCCACTCCTTTTTGCAATGGGAGCCTGTGTACGCTTCCAGGCTCCTACAGAAGCCACCATTTCATGGCAACACGGTGGCTGGCACTTAGAGAGCGAAATTTCCCCACCCTGTTGTGGTCTGAGGGGGGGGGTTCAGGGTAATTGCGGCGGGCTTTGTTCGGACAGGTGTTCAAGGGTTTATCAGTGTCTGATTGGGGTTGTCGCTTGGAGCAGGTGCTTAGGGAGGTTGGCAGAGAAGTTGCCATCGTTTAACGAAGTTTATTCTTGTTGACAGCGCCAACTTAGGCTCAAATGGAACGGCTAGATTAGTTCATGCCTGGAGGTCACAGGAAGTTCAAGGTTTTGTAGTAGGTCTACTTGAGTAGGGGCTAATAGTTGTAGTAAAGGGCGGGAAGGTTTAAAGGACACAGTTAAACAGATATGGAGCGGGTACAATGTTACTGTATCAAGTTTGTGTAGGGGAGGGAGCATTTTAGGGAAGGGGTATATTAATATAGGTGAGTTACCTGTATAGTGAGGTTTTAGCTTTGTGAGGCAAAGACCTAGATTGTGTTGTGATGTGCACCTCTTCCAATAAAGCGGCCTTTTATACACAAACCTGATGAGTGGTCTGCTCCCCTCTTCCCCAAATAATCGTTATTTTCAAAAGGTATCCATGCTTCAAAGAAAAACTAAATACACTGGGAATTGAATTAGCACATTGAAAAGAAAGCCAAATGCAAAAATGACTGCAGTCTGAACTTTAAGTAACACCTGAAATCTTAGATGTATGCAGCTCATGAAACTGTAATCCACCAACTTGCCATTGAAAACTTTGCGTCTTGTTGCAAAAAGAAGAAATTTATTATGGTAATTTGCAGGTTGGTATATTCTTTTTTAACTAGCCCTAGTATTTGACGGCGCCAGTAGACAGATTCTTTCCAATTACAAAAAACATAAGTGCACATTAATAATAGATCGGAGTATCTGAAAAAAACGACTGGACATGCAGGTCACAGGCTTGATAGCTTAAAGAGTAAGGAGATTTTAAGAAGGAGGAACCTGTCACTATACAAACAAACGTATCCTCCCCTACCCCGCCCCCCTCCGAAACTTGGCTACTGCAGATGTTCATCTCCGAGTGCATCTTTAAGGGACCGGCCGATGAGCTACACTATCTCTCAACTTGAATGGATATCAACCTGCTCGATGACTACCATTTAGAGCTCCGTTTAATCAAATTAGAATGCATTTTTTACATGGAAGCGTCTTTCGTGGGGTCATATTTATATGCGGGGCAGAATGGAACCAGCGCTATCACACCAGGGTCCGTGGTATGTTCAAGTAAATATAACTAGTACCCTGAAATATTTTAAGCAAAGAGGTGGCCTGTCAGAAGTAACATAAGCGAATATTTCAGATGTGATATTTAATACCTTAAGCACGACTCTCCATCCACAAATGAAAATACCCATAAAAAACGAGAACAGGAGCGATATCACGCACATTGACTGGAGGATCGCTGTGCACTTCTGGCAAACCTTGCGCACAAAAGATTCCAGCAAGCTATCAGAAAGGATGGTGCTGAAGAAAAAAGGCCATGGGTAGGGAGGGACAGTGCCAGCCTGTTATCCAGGCCAGCCTCCAGGGGCCACAGGTTGGTGAGAATCCTGGGTGATGGTAGATCCAAGGCCGCCTTTGCCTGTTCACTGGCAGAACATGAAAGACACTGTTCAAGGTTTTCGTCCGCGACGTGGACACCCATGTTCTCAATAAATTAATGAATAACTGGATGGAGCAGTTGTACTCCCCCGGGCGCTGCAATTGTCCGTACAGTGCCCATGCTAAGGCCCCCCTAAGCTTCGATACCGCCGCGCCGCGGGTAGATGTCCTCATAAGGCGGGGGCATCTCGTGGGGAAGCGGGTAGCAGTAGGGGTAAGAGGCGTTTTGCTCGGGGTCCATGGGCGAGTAACCGGGCAGCTCCACCGAGGGGTGGCCGCCGCAGTGCACCTCCACGCCAGCCTCGTCAAACACGTGGAAGACCCCCACGTTGATGTACGAGACGGACTGGAAAGGGCGAGTGTCCTGGCCTCCAGGGCCCCTTGTCTGGGGGAAGTCCTCGTCTTCCTCCGCCGCGATGATGGAGCCGCGACTGCAGCGCCCGCCCCGTCCCCGCGGGCCTCTGTCCGCCCTCCGGCGCTGCTGCGCAGCCTTGTAGTTCTTGACCAGCAGCAGGTTGAGCAGCCCCAGCAGGCACTCCAGCGAGTTGAAGATGGTGGAAATGACCAGGCCGCGCTGGTAGTCCTTGAGCTTCTGGCACTGGTTGCCGCCGTACCCGGTGACTCGCTGCAGGCAGTGGTGCGAGTACTTCCTCTCCACTAGCGACACTGTGTCCCCATCGATGACTGCACCCGCGAAGGCACTCAGCACACCCAGCATGAAGACCAGCACGCCCAGGAGAAGGAAGTTCTGGCTGCCGCTCTCGGGCTTCGGTTCGGCACTGTTCTGGCCCGGCTCCTCTGACGGCTGCGTCCTGTCCAGGTCCACCGGCTCCTCCCGGCAGCAGAGCAGCGCGGAGCCCAACAGGGAGAGGCCGGCCAGCAGCAGTAGTCCCGAGTAGAAGGCACCGGCGGCAGCGCCCAGGCGGAAAGGCTCCCCGCGCAGCTCGGAACCCAGTGAGAAGCACTTGAGTCCCACGGCAGCCGCGCTCAGCGCGCAGGCGAGCAGTAGGCAGCTGGAGAGCGCGACGCAGGCTCCCCGGGAGCTGCACTTCATTCTCCGCCGCCGCCCCCGCCTTTACCCTCCGCCCGAGCCCGGCTCGCCCCCGCTCGCCCTTCCTCATCCTCCCGTGTCCTCTTCAGCGGCCCGGCCCGGGAGGGAGGGGTCGGCGGCCTGGGGCCACATGGCGCTTCAGGCGGGGGCCGGCTCCCCGCTGCCTCGGTTCCTCCCGTCGCTGCTCCGCGGAAGCCCAGCCTGCCCCTGGGTGCTTGCAGCCGGCTCCCCACGCAGCATCCGATCCCCTGCTCCCGCAGCGCGCCGCCTCCTCCTGCAGCCGCCGTGTGGTTCTGCCTCCCGCCCGCCCTCCGCTTTTATTGCTCCCCCTCTCCTCTACTATTCCTGCTTTGGTGCTTTTAGGAAGCAAATTAATAATGGATGAAAGTAAAAAAAATGCCGAAGAGGGTATCACTACGATCAGTCATCGCCTGACCAGCTCTTGGGTGTCCTTACTGCTCATCTCTTGCCTGGAAGCAGCGACCACACTGCGCCTGAACACCTACTCTCTCGAGTGAACTCCATGCAGACACCGGGTAGGGAATAGAAACCACAAGGGAGGAGCATATGAGCTAACATTTCTCACCTGCACCTACCTCTGCGTCTACAAAACATGTGGTATCTATGGACGGGACATGCCTTTTAGAATAAGAAACGATTTCTGCGCTTTAGTTTTCGGTGACTTTTGTAGCTGCGCACATCACTAGAGATCCACGCTTCTGCGCGGATGGATACGAAGGTAGGCCGCGGCAGCTTACCTTGTCTTCTCACACATTAACTCAGAAGCCAGCTGTGAGGCTCGAGCTTGAACTGCTTAGCCTGTCATCTTCCCAATGGGGATGGCACGAATGGCAAATTGTAAATGGGCTATAATTGCATCATTGAAAGGGTGCCAGGGCTCATTACATGACGTACGATTGCTGATAAGAGTCGATGTCTACAAGATGAGTGTGCTCATTCGAAGTGTTCCAGTAACAAGTCAATAATTGCAGTATACATCTCGAGTGCCCACTCTGTTCGTCAATAACAACTAGCTATGGCTGTGCCAGTTTTTTTAGGGCAAAATATGGCTTAAGCACGTTATCAGTAGCCTCCTTTTTGCTACTCCAGTGTTAGAAACCGAGATTCGAGAAGCATGTGTCCCTGTGTGAGGGGATAGGCGTGAATGGGTCAGGTGAAATCCTGTATTCCAGAAATCGGTCGACAAGCAAATAAGTAAAGGTAATGAGCCTACCCTTTTAAGTTGGACTTTGCAGAATTAGTCCCCTACATTTTTAAACCGGCAAATGGGACATGTTCAGCTCGTTTCATTAAGTATTTTTTAAACTCACAAGCCAGAGTCTCAGAAAACAATCTAGCAACCAAACTAGAACGCAATAACCTAGTTTATTATGTATGACTTCACACCTTTAGTGCTATCATCATTCCTTCTGAACAGAGGCACTGTTCTTTTCTGTTTGTGGGGACTGTATGAAATCGATTTAGGCGCATATATTGACCTATATCACCGTATGATAACAGATATCATAGGCAGATCATAAACCAATAAACCTGAAGCAGGGACCAGGTCAGGGGTCCTACTCCGAGTGAGGGGAGACCTTAAATCACCGGGTCAAGGGATACACTCTCCCTGTTTAATCAGAACTAACAACAAAAGTGTATCCCTGCCTGAATAAGGGTGCTTTCCTTACAAATAAGTACCTGGCCGTATACTACAAAAAAGGAAAAGATTAGGTGTTTTTTTTGTTGGACCCCAACCACTCTTTTAGTGGCATGCTTTATCATCGGGTCTCATCCTGGTCCCTAAAAACTAGGACGGAGCTTGATCGTATTTCAGAGCGCACTTAGGATATGTTAATGACCGGTGACCTAAAAATATATATATTTTTTAAAACCTCAAACCAACTTTGGTTTCCCTTTATTATCACTTGTTGGGGTAAAAAGTCTTCTTTAGAGGTAAGGATGTTATGGTCCTCTGACCGAAAAAATCGTCAACATGTATCAGCCAATACGCTCAGGCCACTTGGGTCCAGGCTTTCATCAGGACATCAGTCATACACTGCCCCGGATACACAATCATTCCACTTGAGAGAGCATGCAATGGTAAGTAGTATGCAAGGTGAGTATTTACTCACCTTTCAATAGCTGTAAAATCTTGAGTCCTATACTAGATCTAACATACATATCTCGCAATATGCCGACAACATTGTTGTAATGAATCACAGCAAAGTCAGCATTCAGCGAACCCTGAGCAGACTCCATACATATACCAATGGAAATTACCTCACGATCAACTAAGGTAAGACTAAATTTCTGATTTTTGACTGCTATAAGAACAAGAAATTTCTTACATGGCATATGCGGACCACGATTATCAAAACAGCAATAAAGTATAATTACCTGAGAGTTTGGTTCGTTGAGACCTCCAAACCTACGGCCAATATAGCTGCTTTGAAAAAGAAAGCTGCAGCCCATCATATACAGTCTTTCTTGCCTTAATAAGAAACAAAAACAAGCATTGGCATAGCCAATAGGTCTTGCCTTTGGGACCTTATAAGTGTTTAGCCATGCAACAGTTGAAGTTGTTGCACCAAGGATATTGTGCTGGATAACTAAATACTTATAAGGTCCCAAAGGCGAGACCTATTGGCTATGCCAATGCTTGTTTCACTAGGGAGCAGCATTGTTTACAGGCTAAAGTTCAAAGCTTTGGAAAGTTAAGATTTGGGTCCTAATTTTGGTTCTTGAACTTAATAAAAGGGATTCTGGGTCAATTACTTTATCGCTCTCTGCCTACAATTGTAAATATGTGTAACTTAAAAGTATAAAATTAAACATGCTGTGGGTGGAGTTTTGTTTGAGGTTCTTGCAAACATATACATCTTCATTTCTGTAATCCAGTCACAGTCGCATCTGAACCCCATGTACAATAAAACTGTGTTCTGTAAAGTTGTCTGCAGCTCCTGTGGGCTAAGCCTGACCTGTACCAAATTTCCAAAAATAAATAAGGTAGAAAAACAGCCAAGTACATATTTAAATACAAAAATAGATCACTGCATTGTGAAAACTCTTGAACAGCATAAGGCCGACTCACAAAAGAATGTATGAGTCCGCAAAGTAGCACAGCTGGAGGACTCATTAACATACGTTTACACGCCCTTGTGAATGGGTCCTGAAATGTCCAACGCCCTGTTAGTAAAAGAGCAAAGAGGGCGCGGTCCTATCTATCTACAATCATTTTAGATGAAAATTCCAAAGTTGCTCCTATTTTATTTTTTTTTCTCAAAAACCTTTATTCTTTTAAAGCAGTGACACAGCTATTCAGCCGACAACCCGGAGGTACGGCAGCTTTAGAAACACAACACATGCGAGCGTCCACATTTCACTGGCAGGAGAGTTAAAGGTTCAGTTTTAAATAAACACAAACCCAAACCTAAACACAAGCAAGGCGATAAGTACTGTAAGCATAAAAAGGGTTCCCATCAGGGGGAGCGAGCCCCATTTCGTCCAACAGACACAGGTCGATAGCAAGGGAAAGGAGGGGAAGTCAGAGACTCAAGGAGACAAACACATAGCAGCAAGAAGTACAAAGCCGGAAAGAAAGCTAAGGGGAGAGCTGCTCCTCAGGCGGGTCCGGGTCTGGGGGCAGGCATATGCCCCTTCTGTACTGGTTCCATCGCCCCCATACAGAGTGCCATTTCCGAGGGCGCCCTCGAGCACAATACACTGTCTTCTCCCTAAACATGCTCCAATCCATGTTTTCCATCCACGCTGTCAATGTAGGAGGCCCAGTAGAGCCCCACAGACGAGCGATGTCGCGCTTGGCTACCATGTTCCCTAGGGTCACCCATTGAGTCTGTGCCGCGTCGTGGTCAGTAGGACCCCAAACATTCAGGAGACAACACCGCGCCTCAGGCTGCATGACGATGCCCGTCACCTCCCCCATCACATCGTGGATTTGCTTCCAAAACTCCATAATCGCACAGCATTCCCAAATAATATGTAGGAAGGTGCCCACCATACCACAGCCTCTCTTACATAAGCCCTCCTCTGAGAAACCCATATGGACCAGCCGGGGCCCCGTCACGTAGACCCTATGGAGTATTTTAAGCTGCACCAGCCGCAGGCGCGCGGGGATCGCGACCTCTTTGGGAGAAGAAACTGCATACTGCCAATCCTCATCATCGAGTTCGAGGCCATCCCTGGTCCATTGCTCGCGCAACCCTAGTAGAAGATCCGCCCGAACATTAATTAGTTTCTTATAAATGAGCGAGATCGTACTCTCTGGCATATGGCCATCCAGGATCCGGTCCTCTAACGGAGAGGACTCAGGCACCTTCTCCCCTTCTACAAGGACTGACCGCAAGGCGTGGCACACTTGAGCGTATCGGAAGAACTCCGTGCTCCCTAGCTCATATTCCTTCTGCAGCTCCTCGAATGACTTTATCCTACCCTTTACCAAAAGGTCTCCAACCCTGGATATGCCGATCAGGTCCCATTTCTCAAACCCTTTTGTATGCCAAAGCTTTCCCAGAATATCAGAGTCAAACAGAGGGGTGGCAAGGGTAAGCTTACCCTTCCAGCCCAGTAAATCCGTCGCCACCTTCCATACATGCACGGCCACCCTGGTGGGCCCCGTAAGGGTTAAGTCCGACGACTTCGAGTACAACGCTCTGTGGTAATTACCCCCACGTAGTAACCATCGCTCCATGGCGAAGCCGGGGCTCAGCGCCGGACCATATACACCATGGTTAATCGCGCTCAACTGAGTGGCCCAATAATAACGTCGAATGTCTGGAAGCGCGATACCACCGTCATACCATGGAAGCGTCAACTTAGCAATCGCTATGCGCGGACGCCCTTCCCACAATAGCGCGCGCTGGTGGCTTTCGACCTCACGGAAATAACTGGCCGGGACCAAGTCAAGGGTATTCTGCAGGGCATAGAGGAAACGGGGAAGAGACATCATTTTAAACAGGGCGGCACGGCCAAGGAGGGAAAGCGGCAACCGCCGCCAGCCCGCCACGTCCCGTCGCAGACGCTTTAAGGGAGGGAGCAAGTTCTTCTCGTATCGTAAAATGGGGTCGGTGGAAATATAAATCCCCAAGTACAAAAAACCCTGCTGGGCTATCTGGATCGAGCAGTTGCGCGGGACAGGCGGGACATCCCCACACAGGACATACAAGTATGACTTTCCCCAATTGATGACAAGACCAGAGTTCCTACCGAAAGAAGTCAAGACGTCACAAACCACTATAAGAGATTTCTGAGGCGAGGTATAACAGAATATCGTCGGCGTAAAGTGAAATACGGTCTTCGTGGTCAGGCGACCAACGAATCCCACGTATATCGGGGTGCCATCGTATCCACGCCGCCAGCGGCTCAAGAGCAAGGGCGAACAACAACGGCGACAGGGGACAACCCTGCCGGGTGCCTCTCCCGAGCTCGAACGGTGTCGACACCCGCCCGTTCACCACGACGCTAGTAAGAGGCCCCTCATAGAGCAACCTCACCCAGCCTACAAATCCAGGCCCAAAGCCGAACTTGGCTAGCACAGCCCACAGGTATGCCCACTCCACCGTATCGAAGGCCATCGTGGCATCGAGGGACGCCACAATAGCCGGCTCTCGCATCGTGCCCGTCCTAGCAATCACTCCATGGAGACGTCTAAGATTCAGTGCAGTGTTACGGTGCGGGATAAAACCCGACTGATCCGGGTGGATCAAGTCGCCAAGCACCCGGACCAGGCGGTTAGCAAGGATCTTAGCAAGGATTTTCGGCTCGGCGTTGAGAAGTGATATCGGCCGATAGGAGCCACACTTGTCCCGGGGCTTGCCGTCTTTATGTATGACCACAATCGTCGCCAGCCGTTGATCAAGCGGAAGAAACCCATTCACCCGCGCCTCCACGAACATGGCGCGCAGGTGAGGAGCCAACTTATCCGGGCGAAGCTTATACAGCTCAATCGGCAGACCATTTGGGCCCGAGACCTTACCGGAGCGCAACGCACGGATAGCACACGCCACTTCGTCTACAGTTATATCGCCATCGAGGTCATCCCTATCAATGGCAGAAAGGCAGGGCAGAGCGATATCACGCAGAAGGTCACACGAGTCCTCAGTCGGCCTATCCGAGACCGAAGTGTATACCGTACAAAAATAGTCCGAGAAACACTGAACTATACCGTCGGGGTCAGTGACAACCTCTCCCCCATCCATCGACAACTCCGGCACCACTCGATTAACACGCTCTTTTTTTATCCAACCACGCCAGCAATTTCCCGGCCTTATCACCAACATCGTACTATCGACCCTGCTGCTCCCTATTGAGGGTCTTGGCAGCGTTCGTCACCAGATCCCTATATTCCAATTACTTCAAGCTCAAATTATGCAGTGTGGCCGTTGCAACATCCTCTTCTAAAGCCGCTATCTCGTCCTCTACTTGTGTCACCTCGGCGTCTCTCCACCGCTTGGCGGCCACTACCAAGGAGAGGGCCTCCCCTCTCAATACAGTCTTAAAAGCTTCCCACAAAGACACCGCCGATTCAACTGAACCCTGATTATCTTGAAAATAGTGATCAACTGTCTTCAGCAACGCACTGCGCAGCTTGGGGTCACGAAAGTACCAGGGGTTCATGGGAGCCACCCTGCCCCCCACCACCCGGCCAATATCCAGACGGGCCCACACCGGCGAATGATCAGAAATGCCCCGTGCCATGTGCCTAGCCTCAGATACCAATGAGGCGTGCGCAGCCAGAGTGAGCAGGTAATCGATCCGAGAGAGACTCCCGTGGGCCCCGGAATGAAAGGTATATTGTCTCTGAGTGGGGTGCCGTAGCCTCCAACAGTCTACCAGACCAAAAGTATCTATAAAGTCGGGGAGCCACTTCTGAGCACCCCCGGTGTCCCTGGGCGGGTACCTATCTAGCATTCCAGACCCAACCGCATTGAAGTCTCCTCCCACCACTAGCATCCCTTCGGGGAGTTCCAACAAGGCCTTGCCCAGATCAGCAAACGTGGAGGCCTGCAGGGCAGGAGGGACATAAACAGAAACCAATACCAACGTTCTGCCCTCCCACCTCCCCGCCACAGCCACAAAGCGCCCCCTGTCATCAGCGATGGTGGAGTCAACCTCAAATGGAAGGGAAGCTCTAACAAGTATGCCCGCACCCCTGGAGCCCGAGGAAAACCCCGAGTGAGCAATGAATTTATAACCCTTCCTGTTAAGTGCATAACATGTATTCCCTATAAGGTGGGTCTCCTGCAGGAGGACCACATCTGGCGAGGTCCGTTTCAAGAATTGCAGGACTATTCCCCCGTTTAATACGATCCCCTAAGCCATTGACATTCCAGCTAATTACGTTTAAGCCCCTATCCCCCATCCCCAAACACAAAGAGACCTCCACCCCCCCGGAGAACCACGAACGGACAACCATTGCTACGCCTTGCAAGAAAAAAACAACCCCCAACAACAACCCCAACATCCCGAATCCCCCCCCTCCCTGCACCCCTGCGTCAGCTTACTAAGCCCCCCCAACTTGCAGTGTGCCTGTCGCCCTATCAAAAACAAATCTACAGAAAGTACCCCAAGGGAGGAAAGAGCTCCTATCTTCCCCCCGCCGCCCTCCCATTACTGCAGTAGGGTACGAGTCACTGTCCGGGGCTGAGTCAAAACAGACCGACACCGGGGGTATCACTTCTGTCCATCCCGGTCGCCTTCCGCTCCATCCACACGGTCCCGGCCGGGCTGTCGCCGAGGGAGCGCATCCAACCAGTCCCCCGCCATGTCCGGTGATTCGAAGAAGAAAGTCCGATCCTCATACACCACACGTAGCCTGGCGGGGAAAAGCATGGCATACTTCAGGTCCATCTCCCTAAGCCGCCGCTTCACCCCCAGGAAACTCTGCCTCTGTTTCTGCACCATCTGGGTGAAGTCAGGATAAAAGCTCACAGAGGCATTCTGAAAAGGCACCGGGCCTGTCACCCTCGATGCTTGCAGGATAGCGTCTCGATCCCGAAAATTAAAGATCCGGGCGACAATCGGCCGCGGGGGGGGGCTCCCACCTTAGGCCGTCCGCCAGGCACCCGGTGAGCCCGCTCCACCGCAAAAAACTTGCCAAGGCCCTTAGGCGCAAGATGATTCACCACCAAGTCCTCGACGAGTAAATCCACGGAGAGCTCCTCCGAAGTTTCCGGGACCCCAATAAGGCGCACATTGTTGCGCCGGGCCCGACCTTCAAAGTCTTCAAGCCGGCGGGCGGAGAGGTCATTCGCGGTTCGTAGCTTACGAACCTCAGCCTGGAGTTCCGAGACATCGTCCGCGAGACCAGTAGTCTTGAGGTCCAGGGACTTGACCCGCTCATTGGTTTTGCCCAGGTCCGCGCGAATCAAGTTGACATCAACCAAGATCATGTCCACCTTGTGCGCCAGGGTCTCGAATTGTCGCCCAATCGAAGATTGCATCCCATCTATCGCCCCCTTGATATCCTGCAATGATAATTCCGAGGCTGGGGATGAATCGGCCTTCTGTGCTTCCAGCGACTGTCCCGATCCACCAGGCGACCCCTTCTGCTGGGCATAGCGATCCATATTGTTGGATTGGGTATAGCCTCCCCGCCTGGTAGTCTTAGACTTCGACTTGTCTGCCTCCGATTTGGTCGACATCTCGAACAGCAGGGCGGTCAGTCGCAAAAAGACGTCCCTCACTCAGCCAGAGGAAACAGGGTCAACTAGGACGTCAACAGCCAGCCAGGGCCGAGCGGAGATCTTCCAGACAGCAGGGGACCGGCATGAAGCACTCCCGACCCAGAGCAAGCAAAGGGCGAGAAAGCGAAAGTGAAAGTGCAGCGGCACCCATCGGCCAGTTCACACCTCCCGAGGCCGCTGTTGTTCAATTAGTGGCCGGGCATCCTGCCAACGCAAGCCCCTGGCATCCTTCGGAGGTAGGCCGCAATCTTCCGCCATGCACAACTTCGGTTCCCGGTGGGCGATCTTAGCCCGGACAACGTCAATCGCCCCAGCTGTGACTCATCTGCAGGATTCCGTGCATGAAAATCAGGATTTAGGACAGGATAATTGCAGGAGGGCGCGAGGGTCGCGGGAGCTCAAGGCTCACGCGGCCATCTTGGTCAGGCGCTAGGCTCCTCCTTAGTTGCTCCTATTTTAATTGCTCGAGGGCCTATTCACAAAAGCATGAAAGAGAGTGTTAAAGAGTCCTATATTCACAATTCCAGAATCCCTCGGTCAATATGCCTCCATATGTTGGATATTGCAATGACTGGTGAATCAAAATGGTTGCCTATATTAACTCTAAATCTCTTGAGTTACTGCATGAGGTTCAGAGAGAACACCTCGGAAACATAAAGAGGCAACCATTGGCCTCTGTCTCCAAGCTCAGCTGTCGAGCACTATCTCAGAGCTATTCAGAGTCAAAAGCATCCCCCCAAGACACTCCACATACAGACCCCAAGAGCTCAGCTCTGCTCAGAGCAGCACAACTGTTCATGAGACGGCCCCTGGATTACTACAGTAGAGGACAGCGTTAAAATGTTGGCACCACCAATAGCTATCTTGTCAATTTTGGTGTAGCGTGGTTGAACTTTATTGGCAAATTATTGCATACGTATGGCTAGATAGGTTGTGGGGGGTTAAAATATTCTTCACATTTTCTGCCCCCCCCGCCCTTCCCACCCCCCAAATAAACACATCTATTGTTGTACCTCATTCCACAATCCGTACTGTGGTACTTTGAAATTTGGGATCGCGTGGGAGACACGGCCCTACCCCTGTCTATCCCGGTATTAGCGAACCGCGAATGGTCAATGCGGTATGTACAAGTGCTTTATATAACGTTTTAGCGATAAATGCACTATGTATACATTATTATACATTGACTTCGTGGGTTCCATCTTAGAGCGGTGGCCATCTTATGGTTGCCCTCACATAGGCTACATATTATGAAGCAAATACGGGCCTTTAGAGCACATGTGCCTTCCTTTGACTTCTCTGTGACCTGGGCAGCTTGCCTCCGCTGCCCCAGGTCGGTCCGGTCTCACGAGCTCCCCGTCCTACGGCCACCTGTGATTAGCATCAGGGTTTGACACACCATAAAGCCTTTTCATCCTACACGAGCCTCCGGCTAATCTCTTTCCCACCTGACTCTTCCTGCTTTATGGCTTGTTTTCTAAACAGGAGATGCTCGTGTTTATTGGGGCCTGTTGATATCTGATGCGGGATCTGAGCCTTGCTGGGTAAATAATTGTGGGCTGGCTTAACTGGAATGTGGGATGGTCATCATGACTCTGCCTTTTCGTTTGTAATGTATACATATGAATGACCATGCCATAAAACAAGGAATGTGTGCCTGAAGCATGATATTTTGTATTTAAGGAGAAGCTTGTTTCTGTAACTTTAAGCAGTCTCCTGAGAACATACATGCTGTTGTACTTCTCAGATACCTGTAATTGGTCTGCAGCCAATAAACTGATCTTCTGACTTCACCCAGAAGACTCTGTGTTTCTGTAGGTCTGAAACAGGAAGAACCCGAAGTCTTAGGGTGTGTTCCCCTGCACCGCTGGGCTTAAAATTCCCAGTACTGCAGTTGGCGGCCAACTCGGGACGATTTCAGTGGTACCGGTCCAAGCCAGAGGTTCGTGAGGAGCTTCGTGTGGAAATTCTGGAGGAATGCCGCCACTTCATCGACCCCTGCATGTCGACGTGGTCCAAAAGTCTTTTCTGCGAGGTTCTCCGCGTCCCGACGGCTACGAAGGACTGCTGCCCTGATTAATCGCCCTGTTTTGGACCCTTGACGATTTTGGTAGAGCGAAACAATCGAGAGAGTCTTCTGGTGACGCCATCGATCATCGATATTCAGTTAAGTATACATGGAGCGTCTCCCAGTTTGAATTTGGTATCCTTCGGGATCATATTGATTTGGAGTTTGCAAACGCCAAAGCCAGAGGACTCGTGTATTCACGAGACTATCGTAATCGATAATCCTTTGAAGTTTGAAACTAGACTGGTGAGCGAAGATGCCTGGTGCTAGTGTATTTGGAAGATTGTTTTGTTTGGGTTGTGGAAGGGATTTCCAGTTAGAGGATTCATGTCCGGTTCCTCCAATTGGAACTCCAACTTACGAGCTTTATGTAAAACATGGCGTGGGCCCCATTGCATATAATGAAGTATGGATCCGATACACCAGAAAGGACGGTGTTTTAAAATGGCCCCAAAATGGTAGTTTCGATACAGATATCTTAGATAATTTGGAAGTTAAATTGTTTAAAAAGAAAGCCCGGCCGGCGATATTTGATTCTTTCCGCCTATGGCGAAAGGAAGCCAAACAGAAGGAAATTAAGCTAGCGAAAAGGAATAAGAGAGAAAGAGGTATGTCAGTGATGCAAGCAGCTGTGCAATTTAAAGATAATGAGGAGGAACACATGAATGAACAGTTACATAGACAGCGCAAACTAGGGATCGATAAATGTTACCCTGTTTTGTCACCCCTTGTGCAACCTGAAGCAAAAGAGAAAGAAAAAGATTCCCTAATGTCCCATTTACTAAGTTCGCCACCCCCGTATGCGCAAAATGCCACCGCACCTCCACAGCTTGTAAATGCGCAGCCCCCAGTTAATATGCCGCAAGCCTTCCCACAGCCGCCAGCTCCTCTTCAGCTGGCTCCTATCCCTGCAGTGCAGCCCTCTCAAGGGCTGCCAGTTTTGCCACCTGTTGCCCCTGCGCTTCCTGCGACTTTGCCTAGCACATCAGCTGCCTCCCCTAACACTCCTTCTTACACTACCCAGGTACCTGTATCTGAATCCGCTTTTCTCCCCTCTGTCTATCCCCCCGTTTTCGCCTCAACTTCTCCTTCAGCACGACAACGACTAGCTAATATAGTTACTAGTTTAATGTCGCCTCTCTTTGGGTCATCCAGTGCGACTCCTGGTTTACAGCGTAAGCAATTGCGTAGTCAGCTGCCTGGTCCTGACGAGAAAGAGGTGTTAGATCATCTGGCGCGTAGGTGGATTGGTTTCCCTTCACTCTACAATGTGGAATCAGTCGTTAACGTTTTCCACCAATGGGATGCCCCAACACAGAGGTATGTCTTTGACAAAATGTGTGAATTCCTCTGTGAGGAATTGGAGGATAATGGTGCAAACCCAAACCCACAGGAATTGTGTCGAGTGCGATTTGATTTTGAAAAAGGTACAATTGTGGGTCCCAATGTAGATAAAGCAGTTGCGACTTTACTGTCCTTCAGAAATGGCGATTGTCAGCAATCCTTGTTCGAACAGGAATTCCCTGTGGGGAAGAAGGTAAAAGCGCGCCAATATCCGATGCGTGAGGTTCCTCCAGTGTGGAGACCTGCTGATCCAAATGCTAATCCAGCTGTCCCAGCTCATTTTCAGCGTGTTTGGGTGCATGTCCCATGGAAACGTTCTGAGGTGTTAGCGCTTAAGCAGACATTGCCTGACCCCCGTAAAAACCCTACAGGTTATTATAAGGAGTTATCACAAACTGCAGAATCGTGTGTCATGAATCTGGCTGACATAGATATGTTGTTTGGGAATGTGGTTCCACAGCTATTATGGGGATCCATTCGTAATGTAGATCACGCTGCAGAATTGGGTAACACATGGGCTAATATTATTGCTGCAGATGCTGGACAAGTTGGTGGCGGGAAGCCTGACCCTTTGGTAGCACAACTCCCTGGTAGAATTATTACATACATGAAGACTATAATGCCCGCGATGCGTGTAAATTGGGATAAACTATCCGCATGCAAGCAGAAGAAAGATGAGACAGTGTCCGATTTCTTTACAAGGTTTGAAGAAACGTTTATCGACCACAGTGGTCAAGACATGAGTACTGAAGGTGGCCAACGGTTATTTGTGGATACATTTGTGCAGAATCTACTTCCCGAGTTGTGTAAGAAATTAAAAGACTCAGAAAGTTCTTGGGCTGTTTCCTCTTCAGCGCAAATACTGGCTACTTCACAGTATTATGAAAATAGAGATAAAGACGAGAAAGATAGAACAGATAAGAAAACGAAAGAACTGAAAACAAAGGTCCTCTTGCAGCAGGCTTATCCGCCACGTGGAGGACAGAATAATTATAGGCAAACACAAGGTATTTATCAGCAACCCCAACAATTTCAGAATAATCAGCAAATGAATGGGAATTATCAACCATGTATCCCTGTAGGTCCCAATCAATGTTCGTATTGTAAAGAAGAAGGCAGAGGTGGTCAACAAGCTCCTAGAGGTAGGGGGCGTGGAAATGCTCCCCAGAACACGCGTCCTCTTCCGCCTCAAAATACCATAAATGGCTTTGATCAGCAAGCCAATGCTACTGGTAATACAGCTCAGGACTATAATACTGATTATTATGCAGAAGACGACAATGTGGAAGGTAATGATTACTAGGACAGCCGTAGACAGAGAGAGGGAGTTGTTTCAGTACCAGTGGATCAGAGTGGACCATATGTTAAAGTGACTACAGCGGGTGTAACAGAGCCCATTCTGCTGGATACTGGTGCTGCAAAGAGTTCAATCATGCATTCAAAACTCCCTGGCGCGCCTTTGTCTGGCGAAATGAATGTTTCAGTAGGTTTTTCTGGCGCCCCCACAGTTAGGAACCCGATTTCTAGTCCTATATCACTTTCTGTTGGACCTTGTGAGCTAAAAGCACCCCTCATCCTAACGACAGGTTGTGGTGAAAATCTGTTAGGATTAGATTTGTTAAAAAGATTGCATGCGACGCTATATTGTTCTCCCTCAGGAGTACAACTTACATTAGGTAAGAAAGTGATTTCCCCGATGTATTTGTCTAAGAATGCAATGCCACCTGAATTGTCATCCCTTCCGGATGTCCTTTGGGCTACTGGTCCCAATGATGTGGGTCTTCTGGAAATACCGCCATATGTGGTAACTTTAAAGGCCAATGTCAGATTGCCACGCATTCCCCAGTACAAGATCTCCAATGAAGGTCAGAAAGCGTTGTTAGCCATTGTCATCGATTTGATTAAAAAGGGTGTAATTGAAGAGACAAGAGGCAACGTTTGCAATAGTCCTGTTTTACCTGTCTTAAAACGAACGGACCCTTCACAGCCACCTGTTTACAGATTTGTGATTGATCTTAGAGAGGTAAATAAGATTGTTGTGCCACAGTTTCCAGTTGTCCCTGATATAACTGCCTTGTTAACCATGATTCCAGCCTCCGCTGCATGGTTCTCAGTGATCGATTTAAAGAATGCTTTCTTTAGCATCCCAATTGCAGAGGAGAGCAGAGACATTTTTGGCTTCAGTTTAGGAGGTCGAAGCCTCCGCTTTAAACGCGCACCCCAGGGCTACTGTGAAAGTCCATCAATATACAGTCAGGCTTTAAAAGCACAGCTTGATGCACTGGTTTTACCCAGTGGCGCTATCCTTATTCAGTATGTTGACGATTTGCTAATCACCGCGGATACTGAAAAGATTTGCAAAAAAGCTACATTGTCATGTTGCGTCATTTGTCTGCCTTTCATCACAAAGTGTCTCTCTCAAAGCTGCTATATTGTCGACAAGAAGTGACCTACTTAGGTCATCTCTTATCGAAGGAGGGAAGGAAACTGACCCCATAAAGAATTCAAGCCATTGCACAGTTGAGTGTGCCAAGAACACAGAGAGAAGTGCGTGCTTTCTTGGGCATTACTTCATACTGTAGGCACTGGATACCAAATTTCTCCTTGCTGGCAAAACCTTTGTTAGCATTAACATGCAAAGACACACCGAATCCTATTCCATGGTCTGAGGAATGTCAGAAAAGTTTTTTGGAATTGCGTAATGCATTGTGTTCAGCTCCTGTGTTGGGTACCCCTGACTACAGCAAGCCTTTTACACTGTATGTTCATGAGAAAGATGGTTGCGCATTATCAGTGTTAACACAGCCTTTTGGCGACAGACCGCGTCCATGCGCATATTTTTCGTCAACCTTGGACCCGGTAGCGAGGGCATTGCCAAGTTGTCTGAGAGCCACAGCCACCGCAGCTATGTCTATTCGACAGTCTGCTGGACTAGTAATGGATAATACATTGATTGTTATGGTCCCACACGCTGTGGACACATTGTTAAACAGGACCAAGACACAGCACTTAACTAGTGCGCGATTATCCGGATATGAGTTGACACTGTTAGCAAATCATATACACATAAAGAGATGCAACACGTTGAATCCAGCTACATTATTACAGATTCCAGCAGACCTAGATGAGATTGAGCAACATGACTGTCTGTTCAGAACAGAAGAAGAGACGAAAGGGAGAGTAGATCTTAAAGATACTCCCCTGACTGAGTGTGATGGTACCTTATGGGTGGATGGTTCGTGTTTCAAGCTTCCAAATGGTGATACGACTGCTGCATATGCTATCACGACTTTGCACACAATTGTTGAAACTGCACGTGTGCCACAAAATTCGGCTCAAGTAGCAGAATTGATTGCCCTTACAAGAGCATGCGTGTTGTCTGAAGGAATGAAAGTGAACATATATACTGATAGCCAGTACGCCTTTGGCGTGGCGCATAGTTTTGGGCGATTGTGGAAAGAACGTGGGTTCCTGACTTCGCATGGAGCTAAGATTCAAAATGGCAAGTTGGTGAATGATCTCCTTGAGTCACTGACCCTACCGTTGCAAGTTGCGATTATGAAATGCAGTGCGCACAAGAAAATCACTGATGATGTTGGTCGCGGTAATGCATTTGCTGACGAAGTCGCGAAAGAAACAGCAAAAGATGTGAAGACTCGAATGTATGTTGCAGGCCCTGCAAGATGGATTGGTGATGTTGGAATGTGTGAAAACACAATAGAGAGTGTGAAGTTCCTTCAAGCTGAAGCCACAGAGAAAGAGTTGAGCAAGTGGAGAGAAAGTACGGGTAAATTGGATGAGAATGGTTGTTGGGTTGATTTGTCAGAACATCAGCGATGGTTGTTACCTGATGCATATGTGCTTCCAGTGGTTACTATGGCACATGGAATGGCACATATCAGTATGAAAGGAATCTGTAAGTTGTTGGCTTCAGTATGGCAGAATGCTGGAATTCCCAAGTGTGCAGAGAATGTGGTCAAGAATTGTATGGTATGTTTGAAGTACAACCCTGGTAGGGGAACCCCAACTCCAGCTGGTCATTTCGCGCCTCCATCATATCCATTTGAAGTTTTGCAGCTAGATTTTATCCACATGGAAAGGTGCAACAACTTGAAATATGTATTGGTTGTTGTTTGCGCTTTTTCAAAATGGATAGAAGCATATCCCCTAAAAGACAACACTGCTTTATCCACAGCCAAAGCCCTTGTGAAGGAATTTTTTCCTAGGTTTGGAATGCCGAGAATGGTGTGGAGTGACAATGGGAGTGAGTTTGTGGGTCGAGTGATGAAGAATGTGTGTGAGGGGTTAGGGATAAAGCAAAAGTTCCACGCTGCAAATCACCCCCAATCAGCTGGATTAGTAGAGCGCTACAATGGCGCTCTAAAACTCAAGCTGGCCAAAATCCAGACGAGCTCCGGTCTTAAATGGCCTGACGCTCTGCCTCTAGCGCTCCTGTCCACCAGAATGACTGTGCATTCACGAGTGGGACTTAGCCCATATGAAACAATTTTTGGCCGCCCGGCCAATGTATGGGGTGTGCCAAGACCGACGAAATTCAGCGAAATCGAACATCCAGTACTGCTTGATTACTTGTATGAATTGACGGCTAAATTGAGTGTTTTACACCAACAGGTGCATGATACTCTCCCCCAGGCCTCTGAAGCTCCAGGACACCCTATCGACCCTGGCACATGGGTGATCATCAAGAATTTCCATCGCAAAAGCAACGATGAGCCCCGTTGGATTGGCCCTCACCTCATACTTCTGTCTACAAGATCAGCTGTTCGAGTAAAGGGGAAAAAGAATTGGATCCACGGCGCCCACATCAAGAGGATACCTTTGCCTCTACCGTATGACCAGTGGGTCCAGGAGGGTATCGCTGACTCTGAAACAGACACTGTACCTCGTTTTGTGCCGTTCAGTGATGCACGCGTAAGAGGCACAGCTTCAGCACAAGAAAGTGACGATATTTTGCAAGAAGCTGTGCCACCGTCAATTCGATTGGACACCACAGAGCCTGAACTCTTGTTTCAAGATCAGACAGTACCTGGCCATTTCCGCTATAACTTAAGACCAAGGCCTATGGACAAATAAATATTCTTTTCCCTTACCTTTTTGTTTTTGATATCATAGCTCTCCCATCTGAAGGACTTTCTTGATTTTTGTTTTTCGAACCACCATCCGGGTTCAGCCGCAGGGTCGCGGTGCCAAGACTTTGGGGTACAGGCCGAAGACGTTAGGTCAACGGTTCTGGTTGGTCTAGGGCGTTCCCTGGACCGACAGGCGTACTCCTTAGCAGAAGATACTCACCCGCCGCGAGCGGCATGATTAGAGGATGGAGTTTTTCAAGATAGAGAGACTCGCTGAGGAAATTAACTTTAAAGCAAAAATGTGTAAAACAATGAAGAGCAAACGTTTTGTATTATTATGTCTGTTTGTATTATGTAGTATGGTAGTGTTTACTGTAGGATTTGTATTCTTCTCCTCTCAAGAGCCCATTGCACCCACTGTACAGCCTATACCTCCTCCTACTGTCTCCTCACACTCTTTTCACCCTCTGCCTGAACATGAACAAGCTAGACGATCAGAGTTTGTAAACAACTCGTTTATTCAGCTCCCGCACCAGCACCAACTAGTCATGAATACAACCAATTGCTGGGTGTGGTTTAATGCCACATACCATTAATAAGGGTATTCCTTATCTAGTGCTGCCGTTTAGTTACAATGGATCGTCATGGGCATTCCAGACCATGTTTCTCTTTGCACTAGAGGCCTACTCCCCGCGACAACCGCGTTCCATCAGACCTAGCACCAATAATAAGGCCTTAATGAAAGGAGTTGCCGATATGAGCAGAGATATCGGCGCATACTCATCTATACCCAAGGATGAATTGAGAGCTTATGTAGGGTGGAACGCGACGGGGTATAGTATTAGTCTGGGTGAAAGACAGCGAAAAATCTCATCCCCAATTTGGGTCGTACCCCACATAGGTCGGTTCTGTTTACAAGGTAATGGTCAGAATCCAAGAGCTCAACTGGGGAAAAGTGACTGTACTGAAACGTACACTTTCCCATCACAGTTTTCCCCTGCGTTTTTGGCTGCCAAGGGTACATATTTTGTCTGCAATGACCGAGCATATACATGGTTGCCCCCTGATTTCTCGGGCACATGTTATATTGCAAATTTGCTACCGCCGACATTTACTGCTGCCTCTGACTATCACAAGACCAAAGTTGTGAGAGGCGTGATTAGTAAGGAGGATACTGCCGGTCAGGAAGCGGGAGACTTCTTTTTGGGTTTCCTGCCGTTTTGGGGACCTATGGTCAATAGTAGGAACCTGAGACAACTGACTCGTGTGGTTGAATCCACTGTTAATGTTACGGCTGGTGCCCTTGGTAATTTAACAGCTGAGCTCCAAGCCTCATGACTTTGCAGAACCGCATGGTTCTAGACGTTATACTTGCAGACCGCGGTGGGGTATGTAAGGTTATCCAATCTAGTTGTTGCATTTTCATACCAGATAACGCTCCAACAGTTTATCAAGACATCTCCAAACTCCATAAAATATCTGAATCCATACACGTGGATAAAGGAGATTGGTCACTGGTGGGGTGGTTCTGGGAACTGATATCTGCCTGGGGTTGGAAGATTCTGATGGTCATTGGAATGATCTTAGCCATCCTTTTCCTGTTCTGTCTGTGCATACAGTGTGCTCCTGCGATATGTGGCCTCTGTGCTACATTATGTGTAAGGAAACCTGTATCGAGGGACGAGCTAAGTAATAGGATGATGCTACAGCAACATCTCCATGACTTTGTGAATATTGACCTAGACTCGGATTGATGTGAGCATAGTTATTGCCTATGTAAGGGCAAAAGGAGGGTCTGTGGTACTTTGAAATTTGGGATCGCGTGGGAGACACGGCCCTACCCCTGTCTATCCCGGTATTAGCGAACCGCGAATGGTCAATGCGGTATGTACAAGTGCTTTATATAACGTTTTAGCGATAAATGCACTATGTATACGTTATTATACATTGACTTCGTGGGTTCCATCTTAGAGCGGTGGCCATCTTATGGTTGCCCTCACATAGGCTACATATTATGAAGCAAATACGGGCCTTTAGAGCACATGTGCCTTCCTTTGACTTCTCTGTGACCTGGGCAGCTTGGCTCCGCTGCCCCAGGTCAGTACGGTCTCACGAGCTCCCCGTCCTACGGCCACCTGTGATTAGCATCAGGGTTTGACACACCATAAAGCCTTTTCATCCTACACGAGCCTCCGGCTAATCTCTTTCCCACCTGACTCTTCCTGCTTTATGGTTTTCTAAACAGGAGATGTTCGTGTTTATTGGGGCCTGTTGATATCTGATGCGGGATCTGAGCCTTGCTGGGTAAATAATTGTGGGCTGGCTTAACTGGAATGTGGGATGGTCATCATGACTCTGCCTTTTCGTTTGTAATGTATACATATGAATGACCATGCCATAAAACAAGGAATGTGTGCCTGAAGCATGATATTTTGTATTTAAGGAGAAGCTCGTTTCTGTAACTTTAAGCAGTCTCCTGAGAACATACATGCTGTTGTACTTCTCGGATACCTGTAATTGGTCTGCAGCCAATAAACTGATCTTTGACTTCACCCAGAAGACTCTGTGTTTCTGTAGGTTTGAAACAGGAAGAACCCGAAGTCTTAGGGTGTGTTCCCCTGCACCGCTGGGCTTAAAATTCCCAGTACTTCAGTACAGAGGTTAGCATGGCACATTGGGCTATTTTTATGAGCATGGAATCCTGGGGGGCATTATGAGAGAGATAAGAAAGGGAGGTGTCAGAAGTGGAGATTTAAATGTTATCTCTGACATATTGGACAGGTGGGAGTGAAATGGCCCCGCGCTGTGATTTTACTACTCTCTGTTAAAAACACGATCCCTGCTAGAAATACAAAGATGCACCTGATCATATGTTCCCGCCCCTGATATTTCTTTTTTCTCGCTTCCAATAGGCACTGGAAGTTGGGGTGCGGGGATGCTGGCGCCCCCCAAAAATTAACATGCGTGAGGTCCTAAAGTGACTGAGCATTAAAGATTACATTTATTTTGTTTTGATCTTGACACATTTGCTGTTCGTTCAAAGTCAGACGTCAAATGGCAGTCTAGTCTCCTAACAAATTGTTACTTATTCTTTTAACATGGAGACTGGTGTTTCTTTTCTTTCTCTGACTCCGAAGCGTGGGGATTTTGTACAGTGAACTAAGTGAGAGTCTTGCTGGTGTGAAGTAAAATACTGTAGGATGTCATTTTATTCTAACACACAACACAATTATACCTATAAATGAACTGCACGAATATTTCAAAATAAACAGTTAGAAGAGCACAAATAAAGTGTTGTTTCTAATTCTGAACTATGATGGAAACAAAGATTTTAACAGAATGAAAACGAATCAAGACACCTTACTTGGTGAAGGACAAATAACAAACATTTGCTGAAGCCCAATTTTCACACATTATCTTTTTGCACAGTATAGTTTTATCAGTAAAACTTGTGTGTCTGAGCAAATTTAGTGTTCACTTCAATGGAAAATGTGCTGTCTCTAAGCGACAGCGTGCTACCATCGGTGCCTAATTTGAGCCAGTGGTTTGCCCTGCTCGGCACCGGCACTTAATTGCCAGCTCAGGCACTTAATTGCCTAAACCTGCACTTATGACAGCTGCCATATGGTGGCGCTGCTTGTGCAATTTAAAGATAAGCAGAACAACATTTGTTTGTTAATTCAATATACATTAATACCAACTAATACCTGCCACCGCAGCCATTCTTAAAGTGTTGGCGGCCTCGAACAGTCTGAATTGCCACACTTTAGTGTGATAGTTAGTAGTTGTGTAAGTACAGTGGCAATGTGTGGTGCAATCTGCAGTGGCCTCCTGACGAGGGCTCCGGCACGTGTTTTGTTTTACAAATTAAGCCCCATTCTTTAGTAATATATTTGTGACAGTGTGCTCCACAAATGCAACACCAGTTATATACTCCGCCTTCACCGTTCTCTTGCTGAATGGGCGTGGCTCACTTGTGACACTTGTTCTTTGTGTGATGCTAGGAGTTTTCAGCATCAGTGGTGTAACATTGATGGCAGCACCCCCATTCTGAAATTTCTTCCAGCACCAGTGGTCACAAGCTGGACTGGCATGGGTTTTAAGGGGGTGCAAAAAGAGCAGAAGGAGGGATATGTCTGTAGAACAGAAATGCTGAGCAACACATGGCGTTTGTATCAAGCAGTGAGTGAGCCAGAGTAGCCTGGCAGCTTGCACCACAGAGATCAATGTGTGGCTAGAGGGCAGTTCAGGAGAAGTGGCAAGGGGGAGGCTACAGGGCATCAAGGGGCACATCTGTCATATGCTGCCCAGTTCTGAGGTCCTCAGAGGAGATGTAATAAAATGTGGACTGCTGAGATGATCCCCAGCGACCACGTAAAGGCAAAGCAAATGTGTTCCTGGAAGCATGCCCACAATGGCGTTCTGTCTATTCTCCATTTTGTGGGAGGTGGTAGGCGGGAAGACACACCACCAGCAGTGAGAACAAGACTGTAGACAGGAGTGAATGGGGACTCACGGGTAAAGGTGCACAGAGGGCACATCATTTTATTCAAACTGGGAGATTTGAGGGCAGCCGACCAATGGTTAGAGAACAAGAAGTGCCACTGAGAGGCTGCAGGGTTTTGGGGGGCGGGAAGGAGAGGGGAGGCCAGGGAAGGGGGTGAGCTAGATTCAGGGTGGCAGTACTGAATTTGACTTTGGACAGGTGTGAGAAAAGGAGGTACCACCAGTGGATAATTTATAAAACAAAATAAGTGCCGGCGCTCTTGTCAGGAGGCAGCTTGCACCAGCCCATTTCTCCGGTTAGCGCCGCCTAAAACAGGGCTAACTACTAGCCATGAAAGTGAGAAGAGGATGTGGTGTAATGGCCAGAACTGCCGACTTCAGAAATGGGGAACCAGGTTCAAGTCTTAGCGTGTGCTCAACATTCTGTGATTCTGGACAAATCACTTAATCTCCCTGTGCCTACCATAAATGAACGTGCCCGTAAATGGTGCTCATGAAAAGCGCTGGAGTTGATTATTAAGTGCTGAGCACTGGAAACAATCGGCTGAAATTAAACACTGGGTACCACTGAGAGGCAGTGCGAGTGTCAGGTGCTGGCACAGAATATGCACAATTTCAGTAATGTTAGAAGAGAGGAGACTGCTCACCCAGGCTAAGCAGAAGTAAAGGGCACTGAAGGTTGGCAGCTGGTGCAGTCGCCACTACTGACAGGAAGAGGTGGGGCAAAGCCTGAGGCAGTTCCCCTCACACAGGACACAGTTGGGCAGAGTTGAGGCAGCCTGCCGTTCAGCATAGGTCACTGGTCAGTGAAGGAGACTGTGCTGTCAGAAGGGTGGATGGTAGTCCTAAGAGTGTGTGTTGTCTTTTAGTGCCGACGGGGGGTGAGTGAGTGACTTGCAATTGGTGTTAATTAGTTTAGTGCTTGTATGGTCAGGAGTCAGTAACGTCGGGTGTTTTGTAAACTTGCATATAGTGCAGTAAGGGAATCTTACCTTCCAAATTGGGTCAATTTCTGTTACCATTAAACTCTAAATCGGGCCCTAAATGTTATGTAAAGCAGCACATTGTGGCAGCAGTTCTAATGTTCCAGCTTGCCGCAGTGTGTGATCCTCTGCAATTTCCTTTGCATCCCCATTTAGGAGATGTGAAACATACAAAAAAACAGCACTAACCAGCAGAATGCACTTTTCAAAAACATAGACAATTTTGCCTGGGGTTTTATCGAGTGGGAGAGAAAAAGCTGTTGAGATAAATATGCTCTCACTTTGATTTGGAAGAACAAAGCGCTTCCCGGCCTTGACAAGAATAAGAAGCGCTAAATAAATGCTGAAATGCAATACCACAGGTAGATTCTTAAATTGAAAAAGTGGTGCTGATGTCTACTGGCGAAAAATGCAGAATCTATTTAAACAAGAACCCCCCGTACCCCGGCTCTGTTAATATAGTGGTGGAATTTAGCAGAGGGGCCTGTGTTGGGTGAGTGGGAGGGTGGGGGGGAGGTCGGGTGTCTCAGATTTCAAAAGTAAGGTCAGCGGCGGGAAAAGTCGTCCTTACATAATGAAAGTTGCGCCGTGAGTGTGCACAGATTTACAGGTCTTTAACTATTCCCAGCAGAAAGGCGAATTTTATGGCACCCCTGGAGCAGTGGCCTCTCTGAAAGCACATTCCGATAGACATTCTCACGAAACACTGTAAAAAAAACGGCGAAGACCTTAAGAAACATAAGACATAAAAGCGCCGAGACACGGCAAAAGTGAAAGCAGGGGTGCGCGCGCTGCATTTGAAGTAGTTAAAGTGATCGGAGACGCGATCAAGCGAGCAGAAAGGAAACTGATTAGAAGGGAGGGGGTAGTGTGAAAACAGCGGGGAGAGAAGGGCGGGTGTAATAAAAAACAAAGGAGCCAAAGCTATAGAGAAGGGAGGGGGTAGTGGGAGCAGCTGTGCACGTGCATGTGATCGTGCACTCAAGGTTTAGGCCAGCCAAAAGACTGTGGGTAGCACTTCAAAAATCCCACATACAAAATGTCTCTTCGAGCCTTTGGCTCAGCGAGACCTAACAATTCTCTGCAGAACCTATTCTCAGGGTTATGAAGGCGTCTCTACTCCCTGCACTGCACTATGAGCATCAGGCTTTTCCCGGGGTCCCTGCTCTCAGTTTAAAGCAAGCACAATGCACAGGCTACAAAAAAGTATTCCAAATGCCTAGATACCTACGCTGGGGAAGACTCTGTTTGGCACTTCGCCTGTCAAAACAATCTTTATCCTGTGAGTCTGGCACTTGGAAATACTATATTCATGTCCTGAAAGCGCCAGCCAACTCACTTAAGACCTGCCTGAAAGATACATTTGAGAGTCCTGGGAACCTTTGGCAATGGCAATTACAAAAAACAATTGCTGCCCTTCAAATTGAAGCTTAGCATAAAAATAAGATGTACCATGTAAGAAGATATCTGTTATGGATATTGGAGCCCTCACACAGCCATCGGGATATTGTGAATCACATACCCTTCAGGATGTAATGTAACATCATCGGGCTGCTCCTACGTCGAGTCGGCTGGTGCAATACCCGACGGGCTCTTGTTTAGAGAGCACTCTTGTGGAGATCTTCTATATCCACGATAGCCGGTTGTTCAACTGAAAAAAGTGTGGGGCTTGGTAATGATGTAGATGAATGTTAAAAAGGGGAGGGAGTATTATCTCAACAGTTTTATTATGATATCTCCTCACCTGATTAAAAAACATGAGGTGAAAAAACCAACGGATCGTAACAGTTTGTTACTATACTCCAGCCATCACCCGCGGAGTTTGAGAGATAACCTACCCGTGGGACAATTCTTAAGGATAAGACGCAATTGTAGCAATCTAACTGACTACAAGACTGAAGCTGAAAAACTAACCAGGAATCTGAAAGCGCGTGAATATCCAGCGAAACAGATTGCCCAAGCCAACAAAAGAGCTCGCAATAACCCAAGAGAGGCCCTGTTAGAACCTAGAACCAAGAGCCAAACAGAGAACATCACGTGTGTTACCTCGTTCACCCCGGTATCTAACCAGATCACCAAGGTGATCAAAAAACACTGGAATATACTTAACACGGGCTCAATGACCCTAGAAACACCTAGGTTCTCTTTCAAACATACCAGGAACCTGAGGGACTCTATAATACACACTCGTCCACGAACACAGAGCCAGATAAAACAAAGAACACTATGGGAGCTGCCCCCTGTGACCGGGCATTACCCGTGTGGCTCCTGTTCTGTATGTCACCTCACTGACATACACAAGACAGTTGATATCAACGACAACTGCAAGTGGGAAATACGACGCCATACCAATTGCAACACCACCAACTGTGTTTATATGATCACATGCCCATGCACACTTCAATACATAGGCATGACAACACGTCCTGCTAAGACACGCATCATAGAACATCGCAGCAACTTCCGCTGTAAAAGAACGAACACTAAAATGTGTGCGCACTTTCTAGAGAAAGGACACCCCCCCGATTCCTTTAGATGGCTTATTCTGGAAACATTTCCAAACATAACTAAGGAAGCCTTACTAATCAAAGAACAACGGTGGGTGTATAAAAGTGGCACAGATACCACAGGACTCAATGATGCCATTCCATGGTGTTCCTTAAAACCCCCCTGAGATCTAGGACACACCAAGCTTCTGAGCCACCATACTAACTCCCTCACATACAGAGGTAGTTCTGCCACTTGACTGAATGATACCACCCTTTAAGCCACACATACCACCTTAAGACATAGCGCATACTAGGCTCTGTAATCACCACCCTGATTTCTGATTAGCTCAATTGTAAAGCGACCCACACACTTGCAACATTAAGCTCTAACATTCAGGCAATTATTATGGAGACAATAACCAACTCATTCTATGCATGTGTGGTTTATGCATTGGATATATATGACTGTTTAAGACCTAGTTGCCATGGTTACTTGTTCAATTGTAGTATGGTAACCGATTATCCCAACAATCATAGGGGTTAACCTATAACCTTCTACCAACTAGATCTGGGTTCTTCCATGATACTCCAGTACTTTTTCCGGTCACTTTAACACCAAGAATAGACAATACTCACTAAACCGGAACTATGTACACTACAGCCACTACAGGGGTTAATCTATAACCTTCTACCAACTAGATCTGGGTTCTTCCATGATACTCCACTACTTTTTCCGGTCACTTTAACACCAAGAATAGACAATACTCACTAAACCGGAACTATGTACACTACAGCCAACTCCTGGTCTATCGACGACTCCTCCACTCGTACTACACCCAACATGGCGGCCAACTCTAGCCACTCTCTCGAATGAATATCGCATTCTAGACCAACACGGACCGTGACACATAAACACACACGAGACCGTAGAACCCCACCCCCCAGTCCTGGTAGTGCGGGGTAGGTCTACGAGCGACACGGACTCGGCGTGTCAGTAAGTAAAAATCCCCTTGTTTTTTACGTGTTTTTCACTGGTTCTATTATGTATCACCAGCTCTACCATGCACATTAACTACTATATGGCTATGTCACGCCTACGAGCGACACGGACTCGGCGTGTCAGTAAGTAAAAATCCCCTTGTTTTTTACGTGTTTTTTACTGGTTCTATTATGTATCGCTAGCTCTACCACGCTCTACCACGCACATTAACTACTATATGGCTATGTCACGCCTAGTCACTAGTGCTTTCGGCTTCATTCTAGTTTTAGACCGGCCCACGCATACGGGAACCATTAGATCAACACAATAAGTATGACAAGGAGCATTTATATGCGATACGCTCCTATTTTCCGTTTGGCGGGAGATTTTCATATAACGCGTTTTTTCTGATTAACCTTACTGATAGCATACTTCACCTATCACCTCCTAACTCCATCTAAAGCCATTGATCTCCATTACAACTGAAATATATGATTGATATGGATCCAAGAGAAGGGGTGTCAATGACCCTGGAGTTTTGTATTTACTTTCACATGGTTATGAATAACGTGACATCCAAGAGAAGGGGTGTTAATGACCCTGGAGTATTGTGTTTTCCTAACCTTTTTTTAATACTGCCCCCATACACTAATACAGAACGCAAGGAACTCCTTGCGCAAGCCTACCAGGGACTGCAGTGGTTTATCCTATGGAGTAGATAGGGTAAGTCCAACTACTGCTGTTGTAACTCTCTCTAGAGTGATCACTTCACGTGGTTTTGTGTGTTTTTAATCCCCCTCCCCCTCCCTACACAGATTGTGCACTTTCACTGTAAATGCACGGTCCACCCGCACCATGTACGATAACTGTTTTGTGAATGAGCGTTCTTTAACGATTTTGGTCTCCCACTTTCCATACAGGTAGACCGAGGCGCAGGTAACAATACCAGTTATACATATTAACGCTTGTTGTCTATCACTTAATCTTCCTGGATAGACCTGTAGATAGAATTTCAAGGTCCTGACGAATCACTTGAGTACAGCTCAGTTATAGTGAGAAACATGTTGACCATGACGAGGCAGTGTAGATAACCCAGAACATAGACCTGAGTTACTAACACTTCACCTCATGTTTTTTAATCAGGTGAGGAGATATCATAATAAAACTGTTGAGATAATACTCCCTCCCCTTTTTAACATTCATCTACATCATTACCAAGCCCCACACTTTTTTCAGTTGAACAACCGGCTATCGTGGATATAGAAGATCTCCACAAGAGTGCTCTCTAAACAAGAGCCCGTCGGGTATTGCACCAGCCGACTCGACGTAGGAGCAGCCCGATGATGTTACATTACATCCTGAAGGGTATGTGATTCACAATATCCCGATGGCTGTGTGAGGGCTCCAATATCCATAACAGATATCTTCTTACATGGTACATCCCTTACCATTCCCTTTAGGAACAGCTTTGTCACTTGTTGTTTACATACTTTGGGCACACTTACCTGGACCTTACCAAAAGCCCTTTTGGCCCCCCTCCCCTCTTGTTGATTTACATTTGCACGGATTTTTATCCGTGGGGCCTTTAACGGTGGGTTAACCTGTGTACATCCCCCTTTTTAGACTTTTTCCCTGTTGTCAACTATTTAGGTTGCAACCCTTAAAACCACACGTTGTGTCTCACTCTTAATTAACCGTTGACTCATAGCCTTATACCACACCCTATAGAAATGGAAGGCCAAGGCCTTAGCTTTGGCGATGACTTAGCTGATGAAATACTTAATGCACCATCCATCTTGGGTGCAGACGGCGGGGCAGCCACAGGGAGTCAAACAGAAGACTGGCAGTCCCTTTCATCTATGAAAAGAGATTGGGTCAAGATCACCCTGCATGGCGCCTTAATGACTGAATACCTGAGGGCAAATATTGCACCTAATGGCTTGATAGTCAAAATCTTTCCACGAATCTTCTTGGAAGACGGAACCTTCAAAGTCGACTGGTCTAAGGTCTCATGGAAATGTACCAGGGACCTCCTTATACTAATCATCAGTACAGCAAAGAGACTAGCAGAGACCCTCCTCACAAGGATCCAATTGGTAGAAAGCACATTAAAGAGTGCAACTACATCCACACTCTTCAAGACCAAGCTGACTGAAATCAATCATGAGATGGCCGAACATCGCGAATATCTCATGAGACAAAAAGTCAAAAAACTACAAAAGGATGTCAATAACTTTGACAAAGAAAAAATCTACCCTTACCTGAAGGAAGACTTCATACCTCCAAATTCTAATACCTCGGGAGACTCCGGATCTAACTCCTCTAGAAGAGGCTCATCGAGCAATAGCAATTCTAGTACCGATTCGGCGAATCACGGTACCTCCCGCAGAGGAAATCGCCAGTTCTATCCCGACTTCCAAATGGCGGCTTACCAACATCCGGCATTCTGGCAATATCCGATGCACCCACAGGGCCCACCACCTTACCCTATGCCACCACAAGGCCCCCCCCCCAATTTTACCCCCCGATGTTTAACCAACCTTTTTTAGGCAGAGGCTGGGGCAGAGGGCGCGGGCAAAGAAGAAAAAACAATCAGTGACAAGGAACAAGGATCCAGTGGGAAGACACTCCGAGAACCATGGAGACACGGAGCCACACGACCAACAAGAAGAAAACCTAGTGGTTAATCTCTCTCAGAGAAACCTCAGTGAAATGGAACAGAGGGTCTTACAGAAGGGCTTAGGGTTTGTACCCACTCCCAAGATTGACGCCTTCAAACAACAATGTGAGGTCCAACAATTTTTTCGGAAAATTAGATTGAAAGCCTTTTTCACCAACACTGAGGCTCCCGAACGGACAGATAGTGGTTTACACAATGCTTCCACTTTCACCCCTAGTACTAATATGGTTCCACCTGAAGTTATTACTTTTGAACAAGCTGTTCTTAAGGATCTAGCTAAAATCACCAATTCTAGACATTTCAATAACATGTCTAAGGCTGAAACGGAGACAGTCTCCAGCTTGTCCAATGACACCTCCATTACCATTAAACAGGCAGACAAAGGGGGAGCCACAGTAATAATGGATACAGTGGACTACGAATTAGAATGTAGACGACAATTGAGTGACCAAACCTATTACACCCCTGTCTCTACTGACCCAACCCCACGTCTCCTTACTGCGATCACAGCCTTGGTCTTCTTGGCCGAGAGCCAAGGCTGGATAAGTAAGAAAGAAGCCACCTTTCTGATAAAAAAGAACCCACGTACCCCTTACTTTTACATCCTTCCAAAAATCCACAAAGGCACTTTCCCTGTACCCGGGAGACCCATTGTATCAGGCATTGGCTCAGTGTTGGAACCCTTGTCACAATTTTGTGATTTCTTTTTTCAACCACTTGTACACAAGACAAAATCTTACATACAAGACACTTCAGATCTTTTGAGACTTTTGTCGTCTCTACCCCCTACAGATGAAATCACCTTACTGTTGAGTTTAGACGTGCAGGCCCTCTATACCAACATACCCCAGAGGGCCACACTCGAAGTGGTGGAAAACATCCTTCAACTTGAACCTTGGCAACACAACACTCCCATAAGTTTCATTATGGACTGTGCTACCCTAGCCATGACAGAATTTTTTTTTTAATTCAGAGGACAGGTCTACAAACAGACACAGGGCACTTGTATGGGTAGCACCTTTGCGCCCAGTCTGGCCTGCCTGCATATGTCTGATTTTGAGTCCCACTACATCTTTAACCAAACCAACCCCTTTAACACTGATGTTTACCTCTGGAAGAGGTTCATTGACGACATTTTGATACTGTGGAAAGGAGACATGTCAACTTGTCTAGAATTTTGCCACTGGATCAACACTTTGGATCCACACCTTAAATTCACACACACAGTGTCAGACAGGAGTATCCCTTTCCTAGACCTGAACATCAATCTCCACGGAGGTACACTCTCTACTTCACTATATAAAAAACCAACGGATCGTAACAGTTTGTTACTATACTCCAGCCATCACCCGCGGAGTTTGAGAGATAACCTACCCGTGGGACAATTCTTAAGGATAAGACGCAATTGTAGCAATCTAACTGACTACAAGACTGAAGCTGAAAAACTAACCAGGAATCTGAAAGCGCGTGAATATCCAGCGAAACAGATTGCCCAAGCCAACAAAAGAGCTCGCAATAACCCAAGAGAGGCCCTGTTAGAACCTAGAACCAAGAGCCAAACAGAGAACATCACGTGTGTTACCTCGTTCACCCCGGTATCTAACCAGATCACCAAGGTGATCAAAAAACACTGGAATATACTTAACACGGGCTCAATGACCCTAGAAACACCTAGGTTCTCTTTCAAACGTACCAGGAACCTGAGGGACTCTATAATACACACTCGTCCACGAACACAGAGCCAGATAACACAAAGAACACTATGGGAGCTGCCCCCTGTGACCTGGCATTACCCGTGTGGCTCCTGTTCTGTATGTCACCTCACTGACATACACAAGACAGTTGATATCAACGACAACTGCAAGTGGGAAATACGACGCCATACCAATTGCAACACCACCAACTGTGTTTATATGATCACATGCCCATGCACACTTCAATACATAGGCATGACAACACGTCCTGCTAAGACACGCATCATAGAACATCGCAGCAACTTCCGCTGTAAAAGAACGAACACTAAAATGTGTGCGCACTTTCTAGAGAAAGGACACCCCCCCGATTCCTTTAGATGGCTTATTCTGGAAACATTTCCAAACATAACTAAGGAAGCCTTACTAATCAAAGAACAACGGTGGGTGTATAAAAGTGGCACAGATACCACAGGACTCAATGATGCCATTCCATGGTGTTCCTTAAAACCCCCCTGAGATCTAGGATACACCAAGCTTCTGAGCCACCATACTAACTCCCTCACATACAGAGGTAGTTCTGCCACTTGACTGAATGATACCACCCTTTAGGCCGCACATACCACCTTAAGACATAGCGCATACTAGGCTCTGTAATCACCACCCTGATTTCTGATTAGCTCAATTGTATAGCGACCCACACACTTGCAACATTAAGCTCTAACATTCAGGCAATTATTATGGAGACAATAACCAACTCATTCTATGCATGTGTGGTTTATGCATTGGATATATATGACTGTTTAAGACCTAGTTGCCATGGTTACTTGTTCAATTGTAGTATGGTAACCGATTATCCCAACAATCATAGGGGTTAACCTATAACCTTCTACCAACTAGATCTGGGTTCTTCCATGATACTCCAGTACTTTTTCCGGTCACTTTAACACCAAGAATAGACAATACTCACTAAACCGGAACTATGTACACTACAGCCACTACAGGGGTTAATCTATAACCTTCTACCAACTAGATCTGGGTTCTTCCATGATACTCCAGTACTTTTTCCGGTCACTTTAACACCAAGAATAGACAATACTCACTAAACCGGAACTATGTACACTACAGCCAACTCCTGGTCTATCGACGACTCCTCCACTCGTATTACACCCAACATGGCGGCCAACTCTAGCCACTCTCTCGAATGAATATCGCATTCTAGACCAACACGGACCGTGACACATAAACACACACGAGACCGTAGAACCCCACCCCCCAGTCCTGGTAGTGCGGGGTAGGTCTACGAGCGACACGGACTCGGCGTGTCAGTAAGTAAAAATCCCCTTGTTTTTTACGTGTTTTTCACTGGTTCTATTATGTATCACCAGCTCTACCACGCACATTAACTACTATATGGCTATGTCACGCCTACGAGCGACACGGACTCGGCGTGTCAGTAAGTAAAAATCCCCTTGTTTTTTACGTGTTTTTTACTGGTTCTATTATGTATCGCTAGCTCTACCACGCTCTACCACGCACATTAACTACTATATGGCTATGTCACGCCTAGTCACTAGTGCTTTCGGCTTCATTCTAGTTTTAGACCGGCCCACGCATACGGGAACCATTAGATCAACACAATAAGTATGACAAGGAGCATTTATATGAGATACGCTCCTATTTTCCGTTTGGCGGGAGATTTTCATATAACGCGTTTTTTCTGATTAACCTTACTGATAGCATACTTCACCTATCACCTCCTAACTCCATCTAAAGCCATTGATCTCCATTACAACTGAAATATATGATTGATATGGATCCAAGAGAAGGGCTGTCAATGACCCTGGAGTTTTGTATTTACTTTCACATGGTTATGAATAACGTGACATCCAAGAGAAGGGGTGTTAATGACCCTGGAGTATTGTGTTTTCCTAACCTTTTTTTAATACTGCCCCCATACACTAATACAGAACGCAAGGAACTCCTTGCGCAAGCCTACCAGGGACTGCAGTGGTTTATCCTATGGAGTAGATAGGGTAAGTCCAACTACTGCTGTTGTAACTCTCTCTAGAGTGATCACTTCACGTGGTTTTGTGTGTTTTTAATCCCCCTCCCCCTCCCTACACAGATTGTGCACTTTCACTGTAAATGCACGGTCCACCCGCACCATGTACGATAACTGTTTTGTGAATGAGCGTTCTTTAACGATTTTGGTCTCCCACTTTCCATACAGGTAGACCGAGGCGCAGGTAACAATACCAGTTATACATATTAACGCTTGTTGTCTATCACTTAATCTTCCTGGATAGACCTGTAGATAGAATTTCAAGGTCCTGACGAATCACTTGAGTACAGCTCAGTTATAGTGAGAAACATGTTGACCATGACGAGGCAGTGTAGATAACCCAGAACATAGACCTGAGTTACTAACACTTCACCTCATGTTTTTTAATCAGGTGAGGAGATATCATAATAAAACTGTTGAGATAATACTCCCTCCCCTTTTTAACATTCATCTACATCATTACCAAGCCCCACACTTTTTTCAGTTGAACAACCGGCTATCGTGGATATAGAAGATCTCCACAAGAGTGCTCTCTAAACAAGAGCCCGTCGGGTATTGCACCAGCCGACTCGACGTAGGAGCAGCCCGATGATGTTACATTACATCCTGAAGGGTATGTGATTCACAATATCCCGATGGCTGTGTGAGGGCTCCAATATCCATAACAGATATCTTCTTACATGGTACATCCCTTACCATTCCCTTTAGGAACAGCTTTGTCACTTGTTGTTTACATACTTTGGGCACACTTAGCTGGACCTTACCAAAAGCCCTTTTGGCCCCCCTCCCCTCTTGTTGATTTTCATAAAAATAAGATGCCATTTCCTATATGGCCCGGAAAAGGACAACCAACAGGCAGCTGCAAATAACTTCGTACCAATTGGACACTCTCTTTAAAGTTGTGCAGTATTTTGCTCCCCTTGAGTAACTCTTACTTATTTGGAAAGCCACAACCATACCTATCAGATGCCATCAACAAACTGGTGCACAGGGATATTTTGTACATGTGTTTGCTAGATCTCCCAGTAGCAAACTTTTATTCATGGGCCCACCCGAGTAAGGGTGGGGGGGGGCCTGCAGACTCTGCAACTTTAAGTGTGAATCATGGTTACACCTCCTGTGGTGCTGCCCCACGCTTGACGCCACCAAGAGGTCCCTGCTGAAACCAATTTAGTTGATGCAGGCGGTTCAAACTTGTTTGGAAGCTTTATCTCGGTTTTCCCCAAACTGATGTAAGAACTCTATTGAGAAGTGAAAAATAGGTTAATAAACTCAGAGCTCAATTGCGCCTTTGTCCTGCCAATCCCCAGCCTACCGCCTTTACCCAAAAGCTAATCATGCACTACTGCATCCAGAAACCTTGAAATGGGAATCAGTGTGGCAAACGATCCCTAGACCAAGTTTTGCATGAAGCACGTTTCTCCGTTACTATTATAAAGCTAACATTGGTCTACTGAATGCAGATATCTGGAAATGAGAACTAGGTGTGATAAGGGGTTCCTAATCCATGAACTGCATGAAGCACTTTTGTTTTTGGGATGAAAACTGGGCCACAACTGTTCATTTTCATATTCTCGTTCTTCTCAGCCGCAGTTCTCAGGGGGTAGCCAGGACTGAAGCAACTGCATGCATCATGTGAAGCAGTCCTCTTCCTTTGCCCTGATCCTACTTAAGCACTTTAGTCCCTATTATTGTGAGGGTAAGCCAGGATACGACTTTTAGTTTTTAAAACCCTGCCGCTTCCAGTCGCTTCTCACAGGGGACAGCCCTAAATAAAGTAACTGCATGCATTAATAGACGCATCCCTCCTTTCCCATCCCGACCTGATTTAAGCACTTTAGTCCAAGTGGATGATATCTTGCATCGTGCACTTTAATCACTTAGCACTTGTTTTTTATCTCTTCTTTTGCTCCTGCACTTTTAACACACAAGGTTCTACTAAAATAAATTTTCATTCCCTCCTTTGTCATGGTGTGGATTTCAAGTTTTGGAACATGTTTTAATAAGGGAGCAAAACATGTATATACCTCTGTATTAGTATGTTTATGCATTTGGAAGGTTGCTGATACTAAGTATTGTTTGTATGTGAATTGTTATGCTTTTTTAGTAACTAAACAATAAAATTGACATTGATTCCTATAGTAGAGAGTTATGCAAAAGTTGGTCGCACACTGCTCGTCACACCAGCAAGTTGCCCCAAAGGACTGTGGTAAATGTAGTGGCGACGGCGGGTACGCCTATGCCACGATGTGTAAAAAGAACAGTATGTGTTGCGTTAGCCATCCCTGGACACGTGTTTCGAGGTAGTTGCCTCTCGTCAGCAGGGAGCAGGTCAGTGTGAAGGGGTGCCGTGTGGACTGCCAAAATGTAATTAAAACAGGTCAAGTACCTCTCATGGCGCGCAGGTGCAGATCCAAGGCTCGTCAGCCCGTTGGCTCAAGGGAGCCGTAATAAATTATGCAAAAGTTGGTCGCACACTGCTCGTCACACCAGCAAGTTGCCCCAAAGGACTGTGGTAAATGTAGTGGCGACGGCGGGTACGCCTATGCCACGATGTGTAAAAAGAACAGTATGTGTTGCGTTAGCCATCCCTGGACACGTGTTTCGAGGTAGTTTCCTCTCGTCAGCAGGGAGCAGGTCAGTGTGAAGGGGTGCCGTGTGGACTGCCAAAATGTAATTAAAACAGGTCAAGTACCTCTCATGGCGCGCAGGTGCAGATCCAAGGCTCGTCAGCCCGTTGGCTCAAGGGAGCCGTAATAAATTATGCAAAAGTTGGTCGCACACTGCTCGTCACACCAGCAAGTTGCCCCAAAGGACTGTGGTAAATGTAGTGGCGACGGCGGGTACGCCTATGCCACGATGTGTAAAAAGAACAGTATGTGTTGCGTTAGCCATCCCTGGACACGTGTTTCGAGGTAGTTGCCTCTCGTCAGCAGGGAGCAGGTCAGTGTGAAGGGGTGCCGTGTGGACTGCCAAAATGTAATTAAAACAGGTCAAGTACCTCTCATGGCGCGCAGGTGCAGATCCAAGGCTCGTCAGCCCGTTGGCTCAAGGGAGCCGTAATAAATTATGCAAAAGTTGGTCGCACACTGCTCGTCACACCAGCAAGTTGCCCCAAAGGACTGTGGTAAATGTAGTGGCGACGGCGGGTACGCCTATGCCACGATGTGTAAAAAGAACAGTATGTGTTGCGTTAGCCATCCCTGGACACGTGTTTCGAGGTAGTTGCCTCTCGTCAGCAGGGAGCAGGTCAGTGTGAAGGGGTGCCGTGTGGACTGCCAAAATGTAATTAAAACAGGTCAAGTACCTCTCATGGCGCGCAGGTGCAGATCCAAGGCTCGTCAGCCCGTTGGCTCAAGGGAGCCGTAATAAATTATGCAAAAGTTGGTCGCACACTGCTCGTCACACCAGCAAGTTGCCCCAAAGGACTGTGGTAAATGTAGTGGCGACGGCGGGTACGCCTATGCCACGATGTGTAAAAAGAACAGTATGTGTTGCGTTAGCCATCCCTGGACACGTGTTTCGAGGTAGTTGCCTCTCGTCAGCAGGGAGCAGGTCAGTGTGAAGGGGTGCCGTGTGGACTGCCAAAATGTAATTAAAACAGGTCAAGTACCTCTCATGGCGCGCAGGTGCAGATCCAAGGCTCGTCAGCCCGTTGGCTCAAGGGAGCCGTAATAAATTATGCAAAAGTTGGTCGCACACTGCTCGTCACACCAGCAAGTTGCCCCAAAGGACTGTGGTAAATGTAGTGGCGACGGCGGGTACGCCTATGCCACGATGTGTAAAAAGAACAGTATGTGTTGCGTTAGCCATCCCTGGACACGTGTTTCGAGGTAGTTGCCTCTCGTCAGCAGGGAGCAGGTCAGTGTGAAGGGGTGCCGTGTGGACTGCCAAAATGTAATTAAAACAAGTCAAGTACCTCTCATGGCGCGCAGGTGCAGATCCAAGGCTCGTCAGCCCGTTGGCTCAAGGGAGCCGTAATAAATTATGCAAAAGTTGGTCGCACACTGCTCGTCACACCAGCAAGTTGCCCCAAAGGACTGTGGTAAATGTAGTGGCGACGGCGGGTACGCCTATGCCACGATGTGTAAAAAGAACAGTATGTGTTGCGTTAGCCATCCCTGGACACGTGTTTCGAGGTAGTTGCCTCTCGTCAGCAGGGAGCAGGTCAGTGTGAAGGGGTGCCGTGTGGACTGCCAAAATGTAATTAAAACAGGTCAAGTACCTCTCATGGCGCGCAGGTGCAGATCCAAGGCTCGTCAGCCCGTTGGCTCAAGGGAGCCGTAATAAATTATGCAAAAGTTGGTCGCACACTGCTCGTCACACCAGCAAGTTGCCCCAAAGGACTGTGGTAAATGTAGTGGCGACGGCGGGTACACGTGTCCAGGGATGGCTAACGCATACACATACTGTTCTATTTACTTTTTGTGGCATAGGCGTACCCGCCGTCGCCACTACATTTCCCACAGTCCTTTGGGGCAACTTGCTGGTGTGACGAGCGGTGTGCGACCTACTTTTCCTCAATTTAAACGGCTTCCTTAAGCCAACGGGCTGACGAGCCTTGAGTCTGCACCTGCGCGCCAGGAGAGGTACTTGACCTGCTTTTAATTACATTTGGCAGTCCACGCGGCACCCCTTTACACTGTCCTGCTCCCTGCTGACGAGAGGCAACTACCTCGAAACACGTGTCCAGGGATGGCTAACGCATACACATACTGTTCTATTTACTTTTTGTGGCATAGGCGTACCCGCCGTCGCCACTACATTTCCCACAGTCCTTTGGGGCAACTTGCTGGTGTGACGAGCGGTGTGCGACCTACTTTTCCTCCTATAGTAGAGAGAGCAGCTGTTGGTCAACAACAGAAAAACACAGAGGAAAGCAATGCATTAGATATTTTATGTTCATTCATTATTGGTGATTGTTAGAACTGGCATTCTTGGTGTGGTGTCTTCTGACATTTTGCCTTCTGAACTCCTGTTTTGCCTACTTCGTTTTGTGCTGGTCTAAAAAATCTGAGCACTTTACCACACCTCACCAGTGCTAAAGTGCATGTGCTCAACATTGGTTTATCCACAATAGGCATATTTGAATTACGTATAAGTCCCTAATAAACTACATAACACATGCCCAGGGCCGGTAAATCAAATGCTACTACTGGTCCTGCAGCACTGATAGTGCCACCCACTGAAGTCGCCCCTTAAACTTTTCTCAGGCCTCCCACTGCAGAGCCTGTGTGTGCAGTTTTAAACAGCCATTTCCACCTGGCAAGTCAACCTACTTGTCAGGCCCAAACCTTCCTTTTTTATTACATATAGGTCACCCCTACGGTAGGCTCTGGACAGCCCATGGGCAGTTGGCAGGGTACTTAAAAAGTAGAATGCACCCCCTAGACTTGGGGTGTCCTCCGGGCACTGAAAATAGTCCTCAAAAGAGGTTTCCAATGTTGCGTAAGGATAGTTACAAGTTCTTTTTCACAAAGCTTTATTGACACTTTCGATTTTTCATAGGAATCAAAGGCTTCATACTTTTAATCCATTGTGACATTGCCAATGCATTTTGGCACTCATGCCTTCGTCAGGGGAAGTCTGTAAATAATTAATATGATAATGAGTGTGGTAAACAAGGAATCGTTTCCATTCATGCATTGTGATGTGGAGGAAAACCACGAAGTATATAGTTAGAAAACGCGGTAAAAAAAGATGTGAAGGGTGATGATTTGGTATCGGTGTGACCGATAGGTGGTGATTTAATATTGGTGAGGTGAATGTTAGTTCCGAACTATGGTTTAATAGATGTTGGGGATATAACTTATAGCGTTGCTAATGGATATTAGTGAGGATTGTGCTGGTTATGGAGTGTAGCTATGTAATTAAGTTTTCAGCGTGGTGGTATGGTGCAACCAATGGTGATCGGTATGGGATAAAACGCGGTTCGGTTGTCAACAAATATATGACATCCTGCGTGTCTACATCGATGTAGACACGCAGGATGTCATATATTTGTTGACAACCGAACCGCGTTTTAGAATTTCACACACACTCGTTTTCGGAGAGTGATACCCCGGAGCACGATACAACCACTATTCTCTTTACTAACTCTTAGGAAGTGCGCGCACTACACCCTCTTTTCAGTACTTAAAAAGTAGGACATGTACTTTCAAGTTTTACATGTCCTGGTAGTGAAATACTCGTGGATCCATTTTTCACTTCTGCATGACCTATCTTTCCTATAGGATAACATTGGGATTTAATTCTTACATCTTTTAAGTGTAATTTCTAATTGGGAAAATATTGGAACCCTAAATTTGGGGTCTCTATATTCACAATGTAAAAACATAACTTATGGTGAAGTTGTTTTTTAACCCCTTCGCTGCTGCGGACATTCCGCTGCAGCGCTGGGGGGGGCAGGGGGGCAGCGCGGCGGGCCTGTGCTCATGACGGAGCCGCTCCGTCATGAGCCACAGTTGAGCTGTGCTCATGACGGAACGGTTCCGTCATGACTCCGCCCATTTGCGTTGTCCCCTCGCACAGGCGGGGAAACAGCGCCGCGCAGGTGGAGCGGCCGCCAACAGGATTGTCATGACGGAACCGTTCCGTCATGAGCACACGCCAACCGTGGCTCATGACGGAACGGTTCCGTCATGAGCAGGGAAGGGGTTAAATTGCAATTCCGAAAATGCCAAGTTTAGACGGTTGAGTAAACAACACAAGGGTTGGGCCACTTCATTGTCAGCAAGGCTAGGCCACTATATACTGAAACAACCAAAAAGCAGCAATTCTGGCATAACTTAGTGTAAGCTTTTTAAACTAATGGTCATTACTCTTATTCAACATGATCACATCACATCTCATTTCTTTTATTTTTTATCGATATGAATTAGAACACTCAATTCAATCAATGTGAAAGTGTCTGTTAGACACATAGAAACAATACAAAGAACATGACATACATCTTTAACACCTTCGGTGCGTCGGATGGCCTGGGGTCGTCCGACGCACCAGTGTTCATGTGCGTAGGATGGCCCCCAACCGTCCAATCACATGGCACTAGAAATCCCTCTTGTGCGGGCACCAGATGGATTTCTTTCCATCCCCAACTGCCTCGGGAGCTGGGGGAGAGCTTTTTCAGCTAAATTTGAGGTTTGCAGGGGATTCTGGGTAGGAAAACGTTGGGGGATCCACGCAAGCCATACCTCGCTGGACCTCCACCGGTGTACAGTTTTCAGAAACGTGTGGGTTTGGTAGTTTCCTTAGGTGGCCGCCGAGCCCGGCGCCAAAAAACCCAGGTGGCCCCCTTTTCAAAACCAGGTTGTTTTGTGATAGGTAATTTTGATGTCTCCTCGATACGTTTTGGGCCGTTTTCTGTCACGGGCAATAGGCCTACCCACACAAGTGAGGTAACATTTCCTTGGAAGACTTTGGGGAATGCGGGGTGGGTGTAAGCTTGTGGATCCACCCAGATTCCAGAACTTTCCACCACAGAAATGCGAGGAAAATGTTTTTTTTATTTATTTTTTAAAAGTTTGAGGTTTGCAGGGGATTCTGGGTAACAAAACTTGGTCAGGACCACACAAGTCACCCCATCTTGGATTCCCCATGGTGTCTAGTTTTAAAAATGTATAGGTTTGCTAGGTTTCCCTAGGTACCGGCAGAGCTAGGGTTCAAAATCTACAACTCCACACTTTGCAAAAAAGGGTCTGTTTTAACTGTGAAAATGTGGTGTGTCCACATTGAGTTTTGGGCTGTTTCCTGTGGCGGCCACTAGACCTACCCACACAAGGGAGGTACCATTTTTCTCGGAAGACTTTGGGAAATGTGGGGTAGGTGGAATTTTGTGGATCCACGCAGATTTAAGAACTTTCCACCACAGAAATGTGAGGAAAATGTGTTTTTTTTTTTACAAAGTTTGAGGTTCGCAAGGCATTCTGGGTAACAGAACCTAGTGAGAGCCAGACAAGTCACCCCATCCTGGATTCCCCTGGGTGTCTAGTCTTTAAAATGTATAGGTTTGCTAGGTTTCCCTAGGTGCAGGCAGAGGTAGGGTTCAAAATCTACTGCTAGGCACTTTGCAAAAAAAGGGTCCTTTTTAACTGTGAAAATGTGTGTCCACATTGCGTGTTGGGCCGTTTCCTGTGGTGGGCACTAGTCCTACCCACACAAATGAGGAACCATTTTTCTTGGAAGACTTTGGGAAATGTGGGGTTGGTGGAATTCTGTGGACCCACGCAGATTCAAGAACTTTCCACCACAGAAATGTGAGGAAGATGTGGCTTTTTTGACAAAGTTTGAGGATTGCAAGGCATTCTGGGTAACATAACCTGTAGATAGCCAGACAAGTCACCCCATCCTGGATTCCCCTGGGTGTCTAGTTTTTAAAAATGTATAGGTTTGCTAGGTTTCCCTAGGTGCCGGCTGAGCTAGTGATCCAGCGGCGTACCAGCAACAGATACTTCAATACCATATACTCATCTGGGCCCATAAACACACACACAATTGGGTAAAACCACTGGCGTCAAAGTTTATGTTTTCTAAATTCAAGATTAGTTACCTCTTATTCCTAACTAACCTTTCACTGATCAAAACGTTCTTTCCTCTGGTGGATGGACCATTAGTTGAACTAGTTGATGGTGAAATTACATGAATTAATCTTCATATATTAAATGAAATGACCACAGACTCGGGAACATTTTAAATCTTTATCTAAATTAATTTCATGTGAACCACTGTCAAGGTACAGTACAGTCACCGTCACTCATAGGAAGGAAGATTAAATTGATCAATCATCAAACACATACTTGTACTTTTGCAATGACTTATGCTCAGAAAGGAGAGGACAGAGAGAAAAGAACATCTTCAAATTCACAAAGTTATAATTACCTAGGATGGTGAGAAGACCAACCCCCTGGCCAAAGGGGTGGTAATTGTCCCCTGGGATAGATCAGGCGACAAAGGCTTCAGGACAGGATAGATGACCTCCCTAGCACCGACGCTTAGTCGCACCCCTCTCTGACACTCTCTTCCTCCTCGAGATTCTTCTGCGATCTTCTTTCTAACTTAATTAAATTAGGATAGATGGTTCTGCATTCGATACTTCATCAGCATCTCTTGTTACTCTTGACAGCATCACGAGCTCTGCAGCATTCAGCAAATCTCCGTCTGACTAACTATCTAAGACTAACTCAATTATATCCTACGTAATTCATGTACCACCCATTAAAGTTTCAATATTGTAAAAATACTAATTCTGATTGGTCAGGCAAGGGGGGGGGAAATCTTCACACCATGCTTACATATCACTTTCAGTTAGCCTTTTGTTAACAAACCCATCCCCTTATTTTTATTCATATTTTATTTTCCCACCCGCATTTACATTACATCTGCAACAAATGTATTTATTAGAACATATAGTCTTATTTATTCAGGTGCTTCACTGCCGGTTCCCAGGCTTCAGGTAGACTCTGACCGTGTCCTCTTTTTAATCTACTCGTCATTCTTCCGGGCTGTCTCTCAGCTGTCATGCGCAAACCCCACGTGTCTCGGCTCACTTCAGACATACCCAAAAGGCCCAAATGTACACTAGTGATAGTCAGAAAGACAGATGTTACTTTAAAAAATAAATGGTTTCACTGTATACCACCCATCTCTACTCTAACTCCCTTTATTTATTAATACTTTCCCCGCATTATCATTAGTAAAATAGCTCAATTTAGTTTTAGCTAAGCAAGTGCCATGCACGCGAGTCTTCAAGACTCCATATTAGTATCTTCTGCTCATGCGCAAGAATTTCCCTCCAAGCGACAGCTCATCATACTGCGTAGATGCAGTTGACACATGCGCAATAAAGATTTCCCATTTGCAGCCATTTTAGAAATTCGTTCGAGTTACTCATGTTAATAAACACATATGCAAGCTTCTCTAACCCGCATTTTTATGTGGTGCGCATTAGTTTTACACAATATGTAATTAAAACAATTTTAGGGAATTAAATGAGAGGATTGCTTCCAAGCAAGTCTCTTTTCTACAAGTCCCTTCTCCATCACTAGGGTTCAAAATCTACTGCTAGGCACTTTGCAAAAAAGGGTCTGTTTTAACTGTGAAAATGTGGTGTGTTCACATTGCGTTTTGGGCTGTTTCCTGTGGCGGCCACTAGACCTACCCACACAAGTGAGGTACCATTTTCTCGGAAGACTTTGGGAAATGTGGGGTAGGTGGAATTTTGTGGATCCACGCAGATTCCAGAATATTTCATCACAGAAATGTGAGGAAAATGTGTTTTTTTGTTTACAAAGTTTGAGGTTTGCAAGGGATTCTGGGTAACAGAACCTGGTGAGAGGCAGACAAGTCAGCCCATCCTGTATTTCACAGGGAGTTTAGTTTAAAAAAATGTATAGGTGTGCTAGGTATCCCTAGGTGCCGGCAGGGCTAGGGTTCAAAATCTACAGCGAGGCACTTAGCAAAGAAAAGGTCAATTTTCACTGTGAAAATGTGGTGTGTCCACGTTGCGTTTTGGGCCGTTTCCTGTAGCGGCACTAGGCCTACTCACACAAGTGAGGTACCATTTGTATCGGGAGACTTAGGGTAGCACAGAATTGTAGAGCAACTGTTATTACCTTTTGATGCATTTCTGCCTTCCAAATGAAAGACATTGTGTAAAAAAGAAGTCACCTTGAAAAATGTCCTATAATTCTCATGCTAGTATGGGTACTCACAATTTTGGAAATGTGAAAATAGCTACTGTTTCTAACCTCTATATTTTGTTCCAATTTCAGAAATACATAGGTGTCTTTCATCCCCCGGTACATAATAAACAAGCATTGGCATAGCCAATAGGTCTCGCCTTTGGGACCTTATAAGTGCTTAGCCATGCAACAGTTGATGTCGTTACACCAAGGATATTGTACTGCATAACTAAACACTTATAAGGTCCCAAAGGCGAGACCTATTGGCTATGCCAATGCATGTTTCATTTGAAAATAGATTTAGTTTTATTCACCTTTAAGCTCAATCCAACCTGAAATGAATATCTCTGTTGAAAATCCTGATACCCTGTTCTTATATTTTTTCAACAGAAAAAATGAAATAAACACTATTCATATAAAATATGACTTTGGGTAATTATAATAGAGTCTAGTGAAAAAGCATATTTTTTTGTTAACGTATTTGCAACTGGGAGTAATTTTTTGTGTTAAGAAATGGCATTTTCGTTAACTGAAAATAAAAGTATTTCCTACTTGGAATTTATTGAGCATCCCACCAGCAGAGCCTGTTTTTAATTACAGTAGGTGTAACTGGAGCAAGCAGAATAGAGTTGCTATGGATCTTATGGGGTGTCAGCTGGGAGGGACGCCCATCTCCCAGCCAATAATTTCTGGCCATATATGCATTGCAACTAGATCAATCCACCTTCAAAAAGGCCATTCGGTCTGTTTCTGCTTCTGGTGTATTCTAACGATTGAAGTGTTTTTGGATTAAAGAGCATAACTTATTATAACATGACATAACATAACATATCCTAACATAATATGCCCAGCCCTGGAATGCTCCTCCTTTTCAACTTTGCTGTTTGTGCAACTTTGATCAATATAAACATAGTCTAAAATCCTACATCTTTAATAAGCTGACCCTGGCTGTTGACCTGGCTACCCACGTCTTAGTTTAACTTTTTAGATTCCTAGCGCCAAGACAATCTTGGGTGCACGTCCTCGCTATAAATAAATAAACAAACAAATAAAATAAAAACGACATATACCGAAATAAAGTAGTAACATTCAGAGAAAAATTACAAATAAGGAGTGGTTTTTTTCAGGACGAAACCTTATGTCAGAGTTGAAAAGCGTGCAGCATTCCCTGCATGGGCTGAAAACAAGCAGGCGGAGACGTCAATGGAGAGATTTAAAAATGGAATGCCATCGGGGACAGACACTCATCAGGGTCAAAGCACTCACCAGTCTTTTTGGCAGCTGGATCAGCAATCACAATGCAGTCTGATGTCGAGGGGGCTTTGAGGCCATTAATAAAAATCTATAAATCTTAAAGGAGAGGGGAGGAAGGGTCACCCACCAACTTGAATGCGGCTGTTTTCCATTTTTGCACCGTGGAAGCAAATTGACCTCATATATTGCAGCTTTAAGTGTAAAAAGAAAAACTGAAACACCCCACTGATCAGTATTTCCTTTTTGCACACCCTTAATAAACTGAAGTGAAAATGATCAGAAACATGATCAAAGCACATATCACCACCATTAATCCCCATGCAGGCCCATCTTTCCTTACCCCGGGCAACTAAAAGTCTGCATTCTAAACCTGACTGATCACTAATCAGCGGGAAGACGTCTGAACATAAGGCAAACAATGAAGATTGTAATACGCGTGGTCACGGTCCCCCTACAACAAAGCGAAGTACAGACAGTCCATAAGACCCACTACCATTCCACACGTCACTAGCTGGAATCTGGCGCCAACAACCCAGGCACTTAAAATATAATTTTAGATATGTTCGTTATTGTTTGTATTTACATTTTTTAATGGTACAGGTAGGTTTTTATTCAGTTAGCCCTTGTTTTTTGTTACATATCTATTGTTGCTATAACTATTGACTTACTATTGTACAAATAATTTACTACAATGATGGATTATGTATGTTGTTTAGACAGTCATCGGGGAAGTTTAGGGGATGTTTCTGGCAGAGAAAGTAAGCAGCAGAAGGGGCACGTCTAGAACACATATTCAAATTCAGTGGGTACAATCGAGCATTGGCTAAAAATCACCAAAAACTAGCAAAGATGCACTCGCCATGTGGACACAGGCACAGAAATGTCTGTATACGGGCTAAGCAAAGCAATCACAGTACACCAGGTAAACAGGCTAGGCGGTGGTACTCACACCCACTGTGCCAAAACCAACTGAAGAACAAGCGCAAGTAGGGGGTGGGGGGGACTACGGCCGAGAGCAGGGACACGTAGCGTTTACCTTGCGGGAGCGAGCGGCGCCATGTGTTAGCAATTATCGCGCTCGCTCCCGCTAGGGAATCGCCAAACGTGCACGAGTCGCCATTCAAAGCAATGCAACGCGTGCACGTTTTTGCCCTCAAAAGCGAATCGATGACAAGAGATCTTTTTCCTATACAGCGCATGCGCGCTGCGTAGGAGCGCATGCGCACTGCCTAGGCGAGACCTAAAAACCATTGCAAGACGCTGCTCTGTGACTGGCTCTGGGTTCTTGGTAAACCTACAAGTCCTATATATCCCCACAACCAGAAAGGTCCAGCGGATGTAACGGTATTTTGCTTTCAAACATCTGTCATAATTAGAAGAAGTTACTGGTGAAAACGTTGGCACAAATGGCTGTTTTTTTAACTCATTTTCAAATTTTACTCTTTTCAACTGTCAGTTTCTATAAAGAAACCTTGAAGAATCTACACAAAGGACCCCTTGCTGAATTCAGAATTGTGTTTACTTTATTAAAATGTATAGCTTTCCATGATCCATTATTGCTTTCATACCCATTGTGAGAAGGTGGCCTGATATATGCTGTCTACTAGTTCTAGTGGGCACCTTGTATCAGTCCAAACAACACCTTATGGTGAATTGGTTAAAGACAACCTTTATTCAAAGCTATCCTAGTGGTAGTTATGGAGAGCAGTTTTCAGGCTAAGTCTTGAAGGAATGTAAAGCAGCTTGTTTTACCAGTCTATAATCTCTTGAATGATCAAATGAAAGGACAACCACACCAGGTATATATTCAAAATATATGTATTTAGGATAAAACACATGACTCTAATCTCTTTATGAGACTTGAGTTCGAAGTACTTAATTTACAAGTTAGCAATCAACAGTAGTAGCACAAATACACGTTTGGGCCCTAGGGGGCGTACCAAACCATATACCAATAAAGTGGTATAAGAACCACGACTGAACTAGACACAGGGCCTAGAGCCTGTAGAATCACTGGGACCCCAAGGAACCACCGAAGGTAGGGACACAGGAGACCCACGGGGGCGGTGTGCAGTGTGTAAACACAACCGCAGGTTCCCGGTAGTTTCTATGGGCGATGTCGCGGTTGGAAATTTAAAGATTAGGGACACTTAGAATCGAGTCAGGACCAAACCCTTTTGGACTTAAGAAGTTCTAGGGCTAGCACTCACAGGAGCACCGGAGTACTCGAGTTACCTCACCCAGGGAAGCCGGGTGCATAGGTGTCTTTTGGTGTCGGGTCGCGTCGTCGATTACAATGGAAGCTGGCAAAGAACTGCTGCTGCCGTGAAGAGGAGAAGTGTCCGAAGAGATCCAAGCCTGGATCTAGGATGGAAGGAACCTGAAAGCAGAGGGGACAGAGTCTGGGTCACTAGCCAGTGACCGAGGGCAGGATTGTAACGTCCTGGCTTTCTCGGGGTTGGGACAAACAGACGACGGACCAGAGAAATGGAGGTTTAAGGATGATTTAATAAACAGATAAACAACTACAGACAACAAAGAATACCGGTACTGGAATCACCAGTTAAAGTACGATACCCATTCACAGCTCGTCTAACCGTCCTCCGCATGCACACCGGACCCGGTATGCTCCAACGGAGGGCACAGTGCTAAGCAGTGGCCGACAATGCCACTCGACTGCTGTGAAGGGTAGTTCCAAGGTTGTGGAATCTACGGGGGGCACGTGGGAGTCACCCGGCCGGGCTCTCTACCACCTGGGAACAGCCGCTCTACCAGTATCCCCCAGAGTGCTGCCACAACACAAAGACGCTGGGAACACCTCCTGGTGTGCGTCTCTTGTATCCGGGTTTAAGTGATGATACCCAAGGTGGCGCAGAGAATGGATGGGAGCAGCCGCTCTACCTATCCCAGTTCTCCTACGAGTGTCGATGGCTAAGACGCGGAAACACCTCCTGGATAGCGTCTTAGCTCTAAGCGTGTGTTTACCCAAGGAACGAGGGTTGGGAGCTTCGGCTCGCACCAACCTCGTTTTCTCCAATTTGTCAGGCTGTTGGGAGCTTCGGCTCTACCAACGGGACTTGTGCCCAATGACGTTGAATACGGCTCTCAGAACGGGACAGGACACGGGCAGGAAGCACACGCCAGCACCTCTCCTCCGCTCCTTAGAATGTTCCTTCCGCCGCTCAACTCACCCACGGGTCCGTGTACCTCAACCAGGTACTCCGGCAAAGATCAGAATATCCGACGCCGAGTCCCAGTGATCTTCTCCTTAAGTAGTACTCTCGGCGTTGTATAACCATGACTTTTGAGTTGCATAACAGGAAAACTAGGCGTTACCCTTGGTGTTATGTAACCAGAACTCTTGAGTTGCATAACATGAAAACTAGGCGTCCCCCTTGGTGTTATGCAACCAGAACTCTTGAGTTGCATAACATGAAAACTAGGCGTTTCCCTTGGTGTTATGTAACCAGAACTCTTGAGTGGCAAAAGGCAATTGTTGCCGGAGGGAATTCTGGGAGTTGTAGTCCGCTCTCCTTCAAGCGCACCAGGTTCACGGAAGTGGCATCGTGGGAGGGAATCCATGTGCGGGAGGGGATTCCTGACAAGGATGGACCAATGCCCACAGATGTCAGGTGCTTCAGGTGAGTTGATGGGTGTCTTGACTCTTCAGCCACGAGGTCCAGGAGGCGTCGCCGAAGTCCACAAGCCGGATTCGAGCTGTCCCACGAAGTCTGTCGAGTGCTGCGGTGTCGGCGACCAGAATGGACCCAACAAGCCTTGGCAACTGCAAGTCACTGGAAATCAGAGAAAGGACTGCGGTGCAGACCAGCAAGGTCTGAGGGACTCACCCAGCAAGGGTAAGTCAGGGCACGTCTGGAACAACCAGGAAAGCCAGAGGAGTTGCCTTCGTGGAGACCTACTAGCCAACGGGCTAGCGATCGCGAAGGAGCCTCGAGCGGTCGCACTTGAAACTGGCCCACGGGTCACTCGTGGAATGGAGGCCAGCAATCTTCGGTGCAGGAGGTTCTCAAGGCTGGGGCTACTCGGAGCCCAAAGCACAACTTCGAGGAAGACCAGGAAGATAGGGTTGCTGCAAAAGTTCACGGTGTCCAGGGGTCACGGTTCCACATCACCCACGATAGCCACGTGCCTCAGCTTTGCTGTGGACTCAGGGTAGCCTCGGGGAAGTCTGGAAATCCACCTCTGGGGATACAAAGACTTCGGCGTCTGGCGGGAGCTTCAGCGATGCCGACCGGTCAGTTGCCTCTTTGGTGCCTGCCAAGCACGGGAGTCACTCCTTGACCCCAAGGGTGATTTCTTTAGTCTTCTAGTCAAAGTAGAACGTTGAAGGTCCAGGATATATGTTGCAGAGTTTCGTCCAGGGTAATCTAAAGTCGCAAGGACTGGGTTCCCATACTTATACTAAGTTTGGGGGTTCGGCATACTCTAGGGACCCACCTATGGGAGGGTTTGGAAAGAGGGGTGGTTACACCCTTCTCCTTTGTCCAGTTTCGCGCCAGAGCAGGGGTAGGTAGCCCCTGCAACCGGTTTGAACTGGACTATGCACAGGGACACCAAATGTGCCCCCAGTGCAGGACTTGAAAGCACCAGAGAGTGCTCCCGCCCAGCCCCAATACACATCGGCGGGGGGGGTGGGGGGGGGTAGTATTCCAAAGCGTTTGACACCAAACACGACATATTTCCGTGCAGCCATCCCGAAGTTAGCCTTTACCGCAAGTTTATAACGCACTTAAGAGTATATGGTCAGGCTGCACCACAAACAGCATTAGAGGAGATACTCCGAACGCTGCAGAGGGGCACCCTCTCACATAAAAACCAAGCACTCTGCCTTCAGGATTGTTACGGCCTGCCATAGGAGTGACTTATAGGTTTTATATGTGTGTGCAATGATAGTGATATAGGTAGCCTATACCACAGTAGGTGGTGCAAGCACACCCTTACCCAGGCTGCAGTAGCAGACCTGTGGTGCTATTTTGGAGTGCTTCCTAGGGGTGGCATAATACATGCTTCAGCCCCTGGTAGGCCTCTGAGGCACCTATGCCCTAGGTACATAGTATACCATATACTAGGGGCTTATGAGGCACTCTAGAATCCAATTAGATATGTACCTAATGTACATGCAAACCATTTTAGAGAGGAAGCAGCTAGGCTGTGGTCCTGATTAGCAGGGCAACAGCCAGACTAAGGTCGAAAAACAGTGAAACTCCAGCAAAAAGTGGGGGTACCCATGTGAAGCAGATCCTACTCTCCTACACCCCACCTACACCCCTCCAAAGCAGGGACATTAAACTAACCTTGACCAGTTGAGTCTTCATGTTCTAAGTGGAAATACCTAGAGAGTCCATCTGCATTGGCATGGTTACTCCCAGGTCTATGTTCCATGGTAAAGTCCATCCCCTGTAGGGAAATGGACCACCTAAGCAGTTTGGGGTTTTCATCCTTCATTTGTTTTAGACATAAGAGGGGCTTATGGTCTGTATGAACAAGGAAGTGAGTACCAAACAAGTATGGTCTCAACTTCTTCAGAGCCCAAACCACAGCAAAGGCCTCCCTCTCAATGGCTGACCGACGTTTCTCTCTAGGGGTCAGCCTTCTGCTTATGAAAGCTACTGGCTGATCCTGACCTTCCTCTTTCAACTGTGACAGCACAGCCCCTACCCCCAATTCAGATGCATCTGTTTGGACAATGAACTTCTTGGAGTAGTCAGGACTCTGCAGAATGAGAGCAGTGCACATGGCCTGCTTCAGGTCATCAAATGCCTTTTGACAGCTAGCTGCCCACTGAACCTTTTTGGGCATCTTTTTAGAAGTTAAGTCATTCAAGGGTGTCACTATTGATCCATACCCCTTGACAAATCTCCTATAATACCCAGTCAGGCCTAAGAAGGCTCTCACCTGAGTCTAGGTTGTTGGAGCAATCCATTCCATTATGGTTTGGATTTTGCTCTGTAATGGTTAACCTGGCCTCTACCTACAAGGTGGCCCAGGTACACAACCTGACTCTGCCCTATCTGGCACTTAGTTGCCTTGATAGTTAGGCCTGCTTTTTGCAGGGCCTCCAAAACATTCCTCAGGTGGACCAGGTGATCCTCCCAGGTGGAGCTAAATACAGCAATATCATCTAGATATGCTGCACTAAAGTCTTCCAGGCCTGTAAGGACTTGATTCACCAACCTTTGGAAAGTGGCAGGTGCATTCTTCAAACCAAAGGGCATTACCACAAATTGACAGTGCCCACTAGGGGTAAAAAATGCTGTCTTTGGCTTTGGACGACACAGAGTCCAATGCACAAGATCAGGAATCACCAACAAGCATATGCAACTGCAAATGGATGCGGTGCACAGGGGTTCGGGTTATGCAGTCCCCACGAGGGAAACTGGCCTCAGACTTGCTGAGAGGGCAGATCAACCACAGGGACCTTTGAAAACTCACCTCTTGTGTTGCTGAAATCTTCGGAGTCCACAGGAGCTCAGGATCAGCAAACCGGTCAGTTGCATTAAGGTGCCTGCAGTTGCAGGGGAGTGACTCCTTTACTCCAGGGGAGATTCTTCAGTTGTCCTTAGTGCACCACAGGTCCTACACGGAGCCTGTAAGGAACAAGGGCACAGACAAAGCTTTGGACGGAGAGGGAGACAAAGATGGGCCCAGTCGAAGTCCAGAGTGTCCAGACGTTCCAAGGTCAGTGGTTTCTTCTTGTAGAATCTTGTCCACGTAAAATCTAAAGTCCTACAGCCAGGTAAGCCCTTTTGTACCCACTGGAGGGGGTTGGACAGATTCGGGGGACCCTCCTAGGGGAGGTTCAGGACAGAGGGGTGGTTACACCCATGTCTTTCTCCAGTTTCACGCCAGAGCAGGAGCCAATGGCTCCCAGAACTGGTTTGAGCTGGACTATGCATAGGGACACCAAATGTGCCCTCAGTGCAGACTTTTAGGCACTCTCAGAGTGCACCCACCCAGCCCCAATACACTAAAACCTGTCTGGGAGGTGGTCACACCTCCCTGTGACAGGATGCCTATTGTGCTGCCTTCCTCTGCTCGAGCTTGGCTCAGCAGAAGGAGGGCAGAAATGTGTCTCTGGTCAGCAGGATCAATTTTGTGCTGACCGGGTCGAGAAGGCTGGCACCGGATAGACCAGTGACTCCACGAAGCTCGCTTCTGAAGGGTGGAATCATACCTCCCACACCGGTTACCGGTGTGGAGGTATGATTCCAAGGTGTTTGATACCAAACACGATATTTTTCTATGCAGCCGTTTTGCGAGATAGCATTTACTGTAAGGTTATAATGCACCTCTACCTATATGTCTGGCTGAGTCACAGACAACCCACCAGAATGGTCTTCGAAGGCTGCAGAGGGGCTTTGCTCATGCAGGGGCACACTCTCACTAAAAACCCAGCATCCTGCCTTCAGGATTGATAAGACCTGCTATAGGGGTGACTTATAAGTTTTAAGTGTAGTGACCTATAGATATAGGGAGCCTATATTTAAAGTAAGTGGTGCAAGCGCCAGCTTACACAGGTTGCAGTAGCAGTCCTGTAGTTCTATTTTGCATTGCCTCTCATGAGTAGCATAATACATGCTTCAGCCCATGGAGGGCCTCTGGGGTACCTATGCCCTGAGTACATGGGTCCCATATACTAGGGACTGATAAGGGTACCTCAGTATCCAATCTAGAGTGTACCAAAGTACATGTGTAATATTTTGAAGGGGAAAGCAGATAGAGTGGGGTCCTGATTAGCAGGATCCCAGTCAGACTAGTCAAAAACAGTGAAACATCAAGCAAAAAAGTGGGGGTAATCATAAGAAGCAGGTCCTGCATTCCTACAGTTCTTCCGTAAGGCAAAGATAGACAGCTTGATCAAAAAGTCAGTGGGTACTCAGCGTGGTCTTGTTTTCAATTCTAAATATGCCTCAATTGCTTGTAAACCTTCTTCGGGGATCTCATTGTACAAAGAAACCACGTTTATGTAACAGGCCGATGGGTGTTTTCATCGTATTGTAGCTCTCCTAACTTTTGATGAAATCTGTGGTGTCTCTGAGGTAAGATGGAACTTGTTGAACTAAAGGTTTTGAGAAAAAATCAACAAGCTATGAGATTGGCTCCAGGACTGAATCACATCTAGAAACAATCTGGCGTCTTGGGGGGCTCCTCTTTTCCCTGTGTATTTTTTGGAAGGAAATACTAGTGTTCAGGGGTTGGGCTTTAAAAAAAAATCATTCTCCTTAGGTCCAATATTTCTTTTATTAAAAGCCTCTTAATATCCATGCGACTTCGCCTTGAATTTCTCTTGTAGGATCAATTGGTATTTTTCGGTAAAATTCTGCATTCAGAACTTGTTTTGACCTTTTTTGTGCTTCCCAAATAACAACTGCACCTCCTTTGTCGACCTGTTTTATTGCAATTGTATTATCTTCCTTTAAGCTTTGAATAGCTTTTTGTTGGTCTCTCGTTAAGTTATGCTTTTTGAAATCCTTAGTAGTTTTTAAACGTACAAAGTTGGTCTGTTTTGAGGATACAAAGAGCTGCCCCTTTTCCAGAACTTTTTTTCCCATGGCGATAAAGGTCTTTATGATAAGTTGAAAATGGCAGAGTTCACTGGTTCTTGTAGCTCTGTCATCGTGTCTTCATTTCCTTTAGTTGGCTGTAATATTTTTGTTTGCCTCTGCCTCTCTGCTGGCTTCTTTCTAAAAACGACAACTGCTTTTTAAGAATAGTTCTTATTCTGGCTAGGTGATCCTTCTCCCGGATCAGATTTAGCTATGGATTCTGAGGAGGATATCTCAGAAACTGTAATGAATTGTTTTCTAGACCTGCTGAGGAACTCCGGAAGGAATCGCTGAGACTCAAGGCAAGTATAAATGTCTTCTTCAAGGTAGGGGTAAACAGTTTCCAAGTTAAATGACTTCTTGTCTCTTTCAAACTTGGAGTTTTTTTGATTAATTGTGTAGTCTTGATAATCCACAATTTTTTTTTCAATTTTTTCCAAAAGTATTGAGGCCTCAGAAACTGACTGATTATCTTTGATCTCTTGTTCAAGTTGCAAGATGTCTTCCCATTGCTTTTTTAATAGTCGTTGAGCTGTTTCTATGGAAAGACCCATCAGATCATAGCTGCATATAGTGCTAATGAAACTATATCCTTTTCGATATTCTGGGTACTCAATAAAAAATACTGATATATTCCGAATTTGCAAACCCCATAGAACTGTGCCAGCTTTTAAATGCTCCAAAAGGAAGTGGACATAAAGTTCTGTTCTGATATGCTTTTTTAAAATGTAGCAGTTTCTCACATTAATTTTGCTGCTTAGCAGTGAAACTCAAGCTAAGTGAAGAAAATAATGAAGGGGTAGAGATAAGTCTCTATATATGTTCTTCTGTGAATGACCATGTCTTTTTCAGACATGATTTTTTAAGAACCAAAACAAAGGGAAAGAATTGCACAAGTAACAAGAAAAGCCCTACACTAATTCCTAAAAGGCTTGCGCAATCAAGCCAGGGAACTTGTTAACTCTAGAGAAAAACCCTCGCGGATGAACACCGTCTCTGGAGTGAGTAAACAACACAAGGGATGGGCCACTTTACTGTCAGCAAGGCTAGGCCACTATATACTGAAACAACAAAAAAAGTGCCAATACTGACACAACTTAGTATAAGTTTTTTAAACAATTGATCACAACTCTTATTCAACGTGATCACATCTCATTTCTTTTATTTTTATGGATATGAATTACCACACTCAATGTGAAAGTGTCTGTCAAACACATAGAAACAATACAAAGAACATGACATACATCTTCAAATGCTTCTATGCAATTGCACAGTGAAGGGCTAAACAAAACTTAGACTACAGTGTATACAAAGAACAATGACTTACATAAAAAATAAACACGAAAGGACGAATCCCAGTTCACACACTTTGTTTTCCAAAACCATAAGTGCCCAAAACTTCTTTCAAAAGTAGTGAGGGCTCACTAATAGTAGAACAAAGCACCAGGAGTACTATTAAAACACTTTGTTTTGCTGGGCTTTTCAAAGTGACCAAACATCAAAGTCATTTAGAAGTCTCCATGCAGAGGGGTTCCCTTAAAGCTAAAACACCACTAAAAAAAGGCCTCTCTGGTGATTCTAAACTTGTTGATGTGTTTTGAACGCCATTTCTCATCAGGACATGAAACTAGGGATCACTGAAAAAAAAAAAGGAAAAACACTTGAAATGCTATGTACTTAATTGTAAAAAACAAAAGGGATCAGTGCTCTCCACCCTAATAATTTGAGACAACTAGGTTGATTGGGGCAGCCAACTTACTTAGTATGAAAAGGCCATAGTAGGGACCATGTGGTGCAAACGTCTTTTGTGTGGTTGAAAACCTAGAGTGGTAAGAAAGTGGAAGGCAAATTCACAGACAGTGTGTATTATCACAGCAAAGTTCCATGTAATTCTGCACAGGGGAACTCATGTTTTTTTCAGTAAGGAGGGTTTTATGTGTTCAGATTTATTCTTCAACTCACACAACGGCTCAGGCAGCTGCACTTAGAAACTGCAGATGGTGGTAATTCTAGAAAATGAATGTTTTTGATTTTTTCTTAAAAACTTTAGTTCAACAAGTTCCATCTTACCTCAGAGACACCACAGATTTCATCAATAAATTAGGAGATCTACAATATGATAAAAAAAGAAATTGTGGATTATCAAGACTACACAATTAATCAAAAAACCTCCAAGTTTGAGAGAGACAAGAAGTCATTTAACTTGGAAACTGTTTACCCCTACATTAAGGAAGACTTTTATACTCTTCCTGAGTATTTGCAGTTCCTTCCAGGGTTCCCAAGGCAGATCTAGAAAACAGTTAATTACCCTTTCAGACACATCTTCCTCAGAATCCATGGCTGAATCTGACCTGGGAGAAGGTCATATAACCAGAATCAGAACATTTCTAAAAAGCAATGGCCTTTTTTAGGAAGGGACCAACAGTGAGACAGAGGCAAACACAATATTACTGCCAGCCATGGGCAATAACAGTTCTATAAGATCTAATGATTTTCAACTTATAAAACAGACCTTTATTGCCTTGGTATAAAAAAGTCTCCTGCAAAAGGGGTTGTCATTTGTACCGTCAAAACAGACCAACTTTGTACGTTAAACTCCTAGAATTAAAATACTATTTAAAACTTTCTTTTTTAAAACAAGATCCTCTCCAAAACATAGTTGTCTCTGGCCTGAAGAATAAATCTACTTTCTGTCCACCCCCTCCTTCCATTCTGAAGGAGTTGCTTACATTCAAGCAAACTGTCTTTTCAGCTATGACTCACTTGTAAACTACTGAGGATTTCAAAAAGCATAACTTAAAGAGAGCAACAGAAAGCTATTTAAAGCTTAAAAGAAGATAATACACTTGCAATAAAACAGGCCGACAAAAGAGTTGCAGTTGTTTTTTGGGAAGCAGATGATTACAAGAAAGAAGGTCAACAACAAGTTTTGAATGCAGAATGCTACTGAAAAATACCAATTCATCCTACGAGAGAAATTCAAGGCAAAATTGCATTGATAATAAAAGAGGCTTTTGATGAAGGAAATATTGAACCTAAGTAGGAAGAATGTTTTAAAAAGTCCAACCAACGAATACCAGTGATGTATTTCCTTCCAAAAATAAACAAGGACCAGAGGAGCTCCCCAGGACGCCCAATTGTTTCTGGATGTGATTCAGTTCTGAAGCCAATATCCAAGTGTGTTGATTTTTTCTTAAAACTTTTAGTTCAACAAGTTCCATTTTACTTCAGAGACACCACGGATTTCATTATTAAGTTAGGAGATCTATATTATTATGAAAACACCCATTGGCTTGTGACATTGAATGTGGTTTCTTTGGACACTGAGATCCCCCAAGAAGAAGGTCTAACATGCAAATCTAAAACTGAGACCAAGTCCACACCGAGTGCCTACTAACTTTTTGATCATGCTGTCAAGCTTTGTCCTATGGAAGGACTATTTTAATTTCGATGAGGAATTCTTTTAACACATCAAAGGACCTGCGATTGGATGTCCATTTGCCCCAGAGCTGTGTGTGCTGTTCATTGGGAAATTTGAGGAAAGATTAATCCTTTTGGTCCCTCAATAACAAGTTGGCTACGTTTTATAGATGATATTTTTTGTATCTGGGATGGAGACGGAGAAGATCTAGATTGTTTCTCCTTGGGGTTCAACTTAACCCTTTCCGTGCTCATGACGGAACCACTCCGTCATGAGCCACGGGTGCGCTGTGCTCATGACGGAGTGGTTCCGTCATGCTGCAGCCGTTGGCGGCCGCTCCGCCCACGCGGCGCTAATTCCCCGCCTGTGCGGGCGATTAGTGCAGTGGGCGGAGTCGTGACGGAACCACTCCGTCATGAGCACAGCTCACCCGTGACTCGTGACTGAGTGGTTCCGTCACAAGCACAGCGGCACCGCAACTGCCCCTAAACCCCCCCAGCACCGCGGCGGAATTCCTGCCGCGGCGAAGGGGTTAAGGTCCCCAAACATCAGGTTTTGCATGAATAAAAACACAAAAGGTATTGCCTTCTTGAATGTGGAAGTTTTTGCTGAAGGAGAAAATCTTTTGACAACATTATATCAAAAACCTACATATTAAAATTAAGCCACCTATTATTTGAGTTTGCACCCACAAGATTTAACAGATAATCTGTCCTACAGACAATTTCTAAGAATATGGCAAAATTGCATAAGTACGAATGACTATTTGTTTCATGCTAACACTTTACTTTCTAAACTGGCTGTGCTAGGATACCCCCAAAAGTTGCGAATAAATTATATGAAACAAGCATGGTTTACTCCTCGTGAAACTCTTTTGGAAAAACAAAAAGTACACAGTTTCAGAATGTCTGGTCTGTGTCTCAACCTACTGGTAATGCACCAATTTATTCCCCCAAAATATTCTTCAGAATTGGCATCTACTATCCAGCATCAATTCCTCCTTCGAGCATCCTTTGTTTGCTCTCAAAAAAGATCTGATCATTTGGGGAAGATAGTACACATATACTCTAGAGCGCACACAGAAAACCAATTTGAGACAGATTGGAACCACTGGAGGGTATTTATAAATGCGGCACCTCTCTGGCCTGCGCTCAAACCATTGAGGGCACTCATTTTGACTGCAAAAACATCAGGTAGAAACACACCTCCTTTTCAAATTTCAAAACAAAATACAATGTCTATGGCATCATCTGCACATGTCAACAACTGTACATAGGGAAGACTAATGAGGAAATTTGACAAAGAATTATACAGTACAAATCACAACTAAGAAATAAAGTACTGTCTGCACCACTTGTGAATCATTTAGCAGAAAAAAACACTCCAGGAAGACTTCAAGTGTACAATTTTGGTATCTGCAGAGCAATAGAGGAAGTTTTTACTTGAATGTACACTTTTTAACAATCACAAATGATCGATGAGCTAAAGCTCCCAATTGTTAATTGGCGTTGCGAAGTAGGAATGGTGTCACAAACTCCATTTTGATGATGAAGTAAGTTGCTGCAGTGAGGTACTTGAGACCTGTTTGGCGTGGGGTTGGGTAAAGTTGCCTTTATCTCAGATGCACTTACCCTGCTAACCATTGTGACATAAAAGCAGGCCTTGAGCGTTGGATTGAACTTGGTTTGGCTAAACTTGGAACTGATGTGACCACGATGCTGATTTGCAGCAAAACCAATAGACCTTCCATTTCAGAAACAACAGGTCTAACCAGGACGGCTTGAAACAATATTTAACGTCATCTTCAAAGACAGCCCAGCTCCTTCTCACACAGCTGTGCCTTTGAAAACTATGCAGAGAATACAATAGCATAAATTCAATGAAGTATTTTAGATGAATGTGCTAGGCTTCTTGCTTTTTGTTTCAATTGAGATCACCCATTAAGTTTCTAGAATTACCACCCACCGCAGTTTGTGTGTGCAATTGCCTGAGCCATTGTGTGAGTTGAAGAACAAATCTGAACACATAAAACCCTCTTTACTGAAAAAAATGGGAGTACCCTATGCACAATTACATGGAACTTTGCTATGACCATACACACTGACAGAAAATTTACCTTCCATTTTATTACCACTGTAGGTTTTCAACTACATGAAAGACATTTGGACCACAAGGTCACTACTATGGCCTGTTCATACTAAGTAAGTTGGCTACCCAATCTACTTAGTTTTCTAAAGTTATTAGGTTAGAGAGCCCTGCTCTCGTGTGTTTTTTACAACTAAGTACATAGCACTTCAAGTGATTTTTCCTTCTTTATTTTTTCAGTGATCCCCAGTTTGATGTCCTGATGAGAACCCCCAAATAAAATTGGGGTTCGAAGCACGTTGACAAGTTTAGGATCACCAGAGAGGTGTTTTTTGTGTATGGACATTTTTAAATAACTTTGATGTTAGTTCCCTTTGAAAATCCCAGTAAAACAGTATTTAATTAATACCCCTGGTGCTTCATTCTACCATTAGTGAGCCCACAATACTTTTGCAAAGTGATGAGGTCTCTTGTGGTTTTGAAAAAAAAAATGTGTGAACTAAGATTTTTCTTTTATGCTTATTTTTGATGTAAGTCATTGTGTTATGTATACGATGTATTCTGTTTATGTTTTGTTTAGCACTTCACTGTGTAATTTCATAGAAGAATTTGAAGATGTATGTCATGTTCTTTGTCTGTTTCTATGTGTTTGACAGACACTTTCACATTGATTGAATTGAGTGTTCTAATTGATATCAATAAAAAATTTATGCAATGAGATGCGATCACGTTGAATAAGAGTCGTGACGAATCATTTAAAAAGCGTACACTAAGTTGTGTCAGTATTGTCGCTTTTATATTGTTTCACTTTTCAAAGGTTGGCATTTTCTTACTGTAACCACTTGGTGCCATATGCCTGTCTCTGGAATACACATCTGGTTGGGTGACAGCTGGCTTCCTGCAGTCCCTCTAGACAGTCACACACAAAGGAAGAGTAGGTATGATTGAGTGGCCATTTACATGCTGATGGGTCATCCTGAGCAGGGTGTGAGGGAGGAGCTAAAACACCTGAAAGGGCTGTGTCCTGTTCCCACACAAATGGTTACATACCCCCTGGAGATAGGGCAGGAAAGAAAGGGCCTCTGAAGTTCAAAACATCTCTTTAAAGTCTCCTCCACTTCAAAGAAACAACTGGGTATAAGTACTGGACATCTGACTCCACCAAATCAAAATACTTCTGGAATTAAGGACATACATATGTCAGAACCACACAGGTATTTTCACACCATGCCATTACAATGTAGTTTGAACCACAAAAGTGTCTTTACAACGTGTTCCTTTAACCCGCAAGACGTTACAACGACCTGCCTTAGGAAAAGCGTTGGCGTTGCAATACTATAATTTACTTTTCCAACTCCAGTCTGTGCAACAGTTGGGAAAGTGTTGGACTTAAAGTCCCACATCAATCCAACAACGCTTCCCTTAAGGCAAGTCGTGACGACTTGCCGGGTAAAGGAACGCATTGTAAAAATGCATTTGTGATTTGGACCACATTGTAAAGGCACAGCGTGGTTCGATCTTCGGAGTAAAGGCTGTTTCCCACTGAGAACATTCTACCAGGAAGAAGCACTGATGTGGTGCCAGGAAAGACTGCACTTTGCTGGACTGCTTTGCTGTGTTGACCTGCTGCCTTTTGCCTGGGAGTGATTAGGACTTGACCTGCATCTCTGCGTCCCAGAACCAAGGTAACTCCAAGGGCTTGTCACCTGTTTCTGTAGTCTCAAGGTTATGAAAGACTTCACCTTGAATCCAGCACCTGGACTCTGCCTGCTACGAGTCCTGCTCTGCTAAGTGGTGCAAATCCAGTCTTGGGCCCATGGAAGTTATTTTTTGTGTGTGCTGCAAACCCAGAAAATCTACGCATCGATGACTTTGCACCAATCGAAACTGCTATTTTCCTTTGACGCCGATGCATCGCCTCTGCTGCATGAACTGCCAACAGTGAGACGAATTACCCTGTGTTCCTGATGCATCTCTGACTTTGCGTGGTTCATCACCAATGCATCGCTTTGAGCTACATGCATTGCCTAAAGCCCAACGGTTTGATGATGCCGAGTTGCCCAGATGTTCAGCGCATCTTGACTTTCGACGCATCTTCGACTTTGCGCAACACGGAACCAACGCATCGCCCCATCTGTGAGATCCACAGCATAGCCTCCTTTGCTCCACGCATGGTCCTCAGCATCAATGCATCCAAGGTACTGTTCACCCGGCCTAGGCTGCTCCCTGTATCTGACCCGCGCTCCACTGCGGTTGGCCTGAATGTTTGGCTTTTCCCTGGTTAGGCATGACCAGATAACCGCAGTTGGCGCTATTTGTTTCTTAGCACTACAAAACAGTTTATTCTTTAAAAATTCACATCTTGACCTCTAGTTACTGGCTTTTTGTCATTTCGGTCTTGCTTAACTCATAAAAATATTGGTTATTTTTTCTAAACCGGTGTACAGTCCTTAGGTGTGGTTTTAACTGTGTTACTGTGAGTTGTGTGAGCAAATACTTTACTCTTTGGCTCTTAGTTAAGCCTGACTACTCTGTGCCAAGGTATCAGAGGGTGAGCACAGCTAATTAAGAGTGTCTTACTGATTTACCCTGACTAGGATTCTGGTTCCTGCTTGGATGGGGTGCGTACCGCTGCCAACCAGAAACCACATTTCTAACAGTGATTTTCACCCAAAATATCTCTCTGTGCTGATGCTACATGCAGTCAAGCAACCATGCTGAATCCATGCAAACAATTTTCTGTGAATGCTACTTGTTTCTCACTTTGTTTCTTTGTTTCATGCCTTAAAAAATAGCATACCATACTCAGAGGTAAAGGTGATGCTTTTTAAGAAAGAATGTATGCGATCTCACTCAAACCGAGGGACTTACCTGGATTGGGAATCCTATCAAGCCACATGGGTGGATGGGGTAGCATGCACCTGTAGTCACACAATATAAGGCGTTTGTCATTAACAGTAGAAAATGTGTCTTGAGGCACATAAATTAAATGTACAAGAAACATGAGAACGGATTCAGAAAGTTATACTGTTCAGGAGTAAAGCTGTGGTATACAGAATCCTCAAAGGGTACCATACTTACTCACTCAAGGGTAGTATGTTGCTCGTATTCTAACTGCCCGCTCTCCTCCAGCTCACTGTGTCTGTGTATCGAAGGCCCAGTGTATCAGATCCTCCATCCATGTAGTGGTATGTGGTATGTCCTGTGCGTGATGAATTTATGACACAGGACATGGTTCCTCTTTAAGTGACAGACGTCATAACATCATAGTGCTATGCGCATGTAAAACATTAATTGCCATTCTGGTAGCATCGCTCAGTGATTACTACTCTGCCAGTGATCTGCAGGTCATGGGTTTAAAGGTCAAATATACGACCAGTTTTGGCAGTCGCAAGCAGGCAATCAGCCTGTTGGTGACCACAAAATAGGTCTGTGCAATGTACAAGCCCTATTTTGCGAGTCGGTAACCTATTACGGACTCGCAAAATAGGGTTTGCAACTCTCTATTAGGAAGGGGCGCACAAAGGGCGTCCCTTCCTAATAGCGAGTCACACTTCTATGTACAATTGTTTGGCAACCACAATTGCCGTCGCAAAACACTCACAGTTTACCACCTATTTCAAAAAGGTGGTGAGCCACTCTCAAACAGGGAAAGGGTCCTGAGGGGACCCCTTCCTCTTTGTGACTGGCAGCAAAAATATATTTTTTAAACAGGCAATGGTCTCACGGACCACTGCCTACTCTTAAAACTGAAACAAACATTTTGTTTTTCTTTTTTAAATGCATCCCATTTTTTATGGTAGCAGTGGGGTAGGAGTTGCACATCCCCAAAAAATACTCATGGCTCAGATCATTGTGATGCAAAGTTGTTGACAGCAATTTTCTTCGGTGGGAGGGGGTCATGATCCTCTTTCTACTTGGTTTGGTCCCCTAATATTCAAGATGGAGGGGACTGGGATGTGTGCTTCACCTCGCATCCCTCACCTAAGGTGTTGGGTTGGCAAAGGTGGGCATACCTCTCCTCACAATTCTGTTTTCCTGCCGATTCTCCCACCCAAAGTGGGGGTCAGAACCGGTGGGAGCCAGTTGCTGGGGGCAGAAAAAGACAGGGACAGCTTACAAAGGCAGCAGGCATTTGAAGCTTCCCCTTCGTGGACCCACTCCACCCTGGGGGGAGGAGGCATGCCACCTCTGCCCAGGATGGGCTTTGTTTCCGGACCCAAAGAGAGGCGGCTCGCTACCCAGGGGTCCAGAAACCTCTCTGGTGGGGGAAAATGGCGAGCAGCCATTCATGAACCACATCAGGGCTGGTTGTTTTTCAGGGTGCATCTCTATGATGCCGTCTGTGTGCATTTTACATTAAATCACACACTAGCATCAGTGTTCGGTTTAATGAGCTGAGAACTTTGCTACCAAACTTCTCAGAGTTCTGTAAAGCCATTATGGAGCTGAGGAGTTTGTAATGACCAACTCCCAGACCATACATCCTTATGGATTTACTGCACTTAAAATGTCTAAGAATTAACTTAGACAGTGTGGGGATACAGTGCTCATGCAACTGTACCCTAATCTGTGATTTAGTGCACCCTGCTACAGGGGTGGCATATCTAGGACACAGGCAGTGGATTGCAGGAATGGGATGTGTGCCATGTCAACTTATCTCTTTTCTCTGCACCAAAACACACAGCCTGCAATGGCAGTGTGTCAGTGTTAATTTGCAGGGCCCCTAAGGGTGGCACAATAGGGGCTGCAGCCCTTAGAGGCCTTCCCTGGTCACAGTGCACTTGGTACCCATGGTACCTTTTACAAGGGGCTTACCTGTGGCCAGAGATGTGCAAATTGTGGGTACAAAGGTCCTGCTTTGGGAAAGAACACAGGCCCTAGGAACATGCTTGGCAGGTATCCAGGGCACACCACATCAAAGTGCATCATGTGTCAGGTAAAATGTAGGGGGTGACAATGCAAAAAAGGTCCCTTTTCTACACAACCCCCCCTCACAAAAGAGGATGAGACTCACCATTCCCAAGAGAGTCATCTTGGCCAAGGAAAATTATGGAAAGGCCATCTGCATTGGTATGAGCAGTCTCACGTTTATGTTCCACTGTGAAGTCTATTCCCTGTAGGGAGATGGACCACCTCAAAAGTTTGGGATGTTCCCCTTTCATCTGCATTAGCCATCTGAGAGCTATGTGGTCAGTTTGGACTAGGAAGTGAGTATCAGAGGCAGGTATGGTCTCATCTTCTTCAGGGACCAAACTACATCAAAGGCTTTCCTCTCAATGGTACTCCAGTTCTGCTCCCTGGGGAATAGCATTCTGCTTATGAAAGCAACAGGTTGGTTTTGTCCATCATCACTGGTCTGGGATAGGACTGCTCCTATCCCTAGCTCAGATGGATCTGTCTGCACAATTAACTGCTTGGAGTAATCTGGAGCCTTGAGAATAGGCGCTGAGCACTTTGCCTCTTTTAGGGTGTCAAAAGCCTTTTTTCAGCCAACTGTCCAGTTAACCTTCTTGGGCATCTTGTTGGAGGTGAGTTCTGTGAGGGGGGTCACAATGGACCCATACACATCTACAAACCTCATGTAATACCCAGTCAAGCCAAGGAATGCCCTGACTTGGGTCTGGGTAGTTGGAGTTTCCCAATCTGGAATTGTCTGGATTTGGGCTGTAGTGGTTGAACTTGGCCTCCACCTACAAGATGGCCCAAGTATAAAAAGGTTCCCTGCCCTATCTGGCACTTGGATGTCTTGATAGTTAGGCCTGCAGTGTTCGAGGCCTATAGAACCTTGCCCAGGCGGACCAGGTGATCCTGCCAGGAAGAGCTATACACAGCAACATCATCAAGATAAGCTGCACCGAAGCTTTCCAACCCAGCAAGGACATGATTCACCAACCTTTGGATGGTGGCAGGGGCATTCTTTAGACAGTGAAACGGAAGTGCCCATCAAGTTCTGAGAATGTTGTCTTTCTTTTGTTCCAGGGGCCATGTGAATCTGCCAGTACTGACAGTTAAGTCGAAGGTACTTAGGTATTTGGCAGCCTCTAACTTATCTATTGATTCATCACCTCCTGGGGATGGGGTGTGCATCTGTCTTGGTGATAGCATTGAGGCCTCTGTAGTCCACACAAAACCTAATTTTTCTCTTTCCACCCTGTGGATGTGGTTTGGGGACTAGGACCACTGTGCTGGGCCAGGGAGTCTCAGAATGCTCAATGGCCCCCAACTCCAGCATCTTGCTGACCTCAGCTTTGATGCTTCCTTAACTTGGTAAGACTGGTGATAGATTTTGGTTTTGACAGGCAAGCTGTCTCCAGTGTCCACATCATGGGTACACCAGGGAGTCTGACCAGGGGTCAAGGAAAAGAGGTGTGCATACTATTGCAGAACTTGTCTGCAATCGACCTGCTGTTGGGCACAGAGGATGTCTCAATAGACAACTCCATCTACTGACCCATCTTGGGGGATATAAGAGAGGAGGTCAGGGAAAGGTTCACTCTCTGTCTCCTGATCCTCATCAGTAACCATCAGCATGGTTACATCAGCCCTGTCACATGTATCACCCTTTTGGGGGAACCTTCTAGTGCCCAGGTCTACCAAGTAGGTAACCTCACTCTTTTTTCCAGGATAGGGTAAGGGCCTCGCCATTTGTCCTGAAGGGCCCTTGGGGCCACAGGCTCCAAAACCCACAGCAGCTGACCTGGTTGGAACTCCACCAGTGCAGCTTTTTGGTCAAACTAGAGCTTCTGGAGCTCCAGGCTGGCCTCAAGATGTTTGTATGTTTTCTAAATGTTCTCTGCCATTCTGAAATGAAGGCCTAGTATATAGTCCACTACATCTTGTTATGGTACATGATGGGGTTTCTTCCATCCTTCCCTGACAAGAGAGAATGGTCCCCTTACGGGGTGGCCAAACATAAGTTAGAAGAGTGAAAACCCCTCTCCCTTCTGAGGCACCTCTCTGTAGGCAAAAAGTAGGCAGGGTAAGAGGAAATCCCATCTCCTTCTGAGTTTTTCAGGGAGTCCCTTTATCATACCTTTCAATATCTTGTTGAACCTCTCAACAAGTCAATTGGTTTGTTGGTGGTAAGGTATTGTGAAATTATATATCACTCCACTCTAATCCCACATGTGTTTTAAGTATTCAGAGATGAAGTTGGATCCTTGTCAGATACTACCTCCTTAGGAAAACCTACCCTGGTGAAGACACCAATGAGGGCATTGGCTACTACAGGGGGTGTAGTAGTCCTAAGGGGAATGGCTTCAGACTACCTGGTGGCATGATCCACTACCATCAGTATGAATGTATTTCCTGAGGCAGTGGTAGGCTCAAGTGGACCCACTATGTCCACACCTACCCTCTCAAAGGGAACCCCAACCACTGGTGGTATTATTTGAAGGACACTTCATACTGAACTTAAGATGCATTGAATTTACTTCATTTGTTTAAACATGAAGAGCATTATGATTCGCAAATACAGTTATTAATTAATTAAAGAAAAGTTTTTGGATCTCAAACAAGCAAAGATTGTGAAAATTTCTTGGAATTTTTGTTAGGCCCTACGTGGACCACACGGAGTGCATCTGAGGGATGCCAAGTACTTTACCTTGGTGCTATACACCACTAGGCATCGTGTTCTCATGTTTTCACACACACTATCTCAGGGATTTGCATCATGGCTGCATGTGTCTTTCTTTCTACCTCAGCCCATGCTAAGGTTTCCACATTATTTCCTAGCAGACAGATGGATGTGAGTATTGGAGAGACTACTACCTGATTCAGGCCAGCAACCCCCCCCCTCCGTCTAATGTCACCATGGCTTGATTAGTGGTAACACTATGAGCATTGGTAACTGGATAGGGTTTTCCAGTTAGGTATTGCTCTGGGGAAACCAGTGTGTCTCTCAACATGGTGACACTGGCACCTGTATCCATCAGGGTTTCTTAGTCCCATTCACTAAGGAGTACTGCAGGTAGCTCTTAAATTAGGGGCTTACCCTCCCTCCCCTTCAAAGACTAAAACAGCCTCAGTGTGGACCCTGATTTGCTCTTGTCACACTATTGATCTCATCTGGAGATTTGCTATACCAGTAGACACTGGAGGGGGAAGAGGGGCTGGTTTGTTGAGACAGTCAGGATCTCCAGTTTGGTGTCCCTTCTTGTGACAGTGGGAACACCAGGTCTTAGCAGGATCAAAGTTGTTTTCCCTTTATACCCACCAGTGGCCTAGGAAGAGTTCTTGGGCCAACCCCCTTGGACAGGATTTGGGAGTCCACCTTAATTCCCAATTTTTGGGGAGAAATTGGACCTAGCTCTACCAGATACTAATGAAACCTTTAATTGATGCAGTCTCTTAAATTGTGTTCCTTCATTAACAAATTATAAAATCCTTCATAATCCTGCACTGTACTTCCAGTCACCCAGCAACTTAGTGTTTTTACTGAGTAATCTACAGATTCTTCTCAGGACTGACTCTGGGGTTTTTGAGCTTCCCAGAATGTAATTATGTACTCAGTAGTGAGTCAAAATCCCTCAATCGGGGTACCCTTCATGAGTTCATAAGACTCTACTTCTGCCCCACTAAGGGCCAATAGTCTGTCTCTGCACCTACCAGAGAACAGTTCCCAAAGGAGTGCCTCCATTGAGTCTCCCTCATGTTTCTGGCCTCAAAAGTCCTCTCAAAGTCTGTGAACCACTTGATGATATCATCACCATCCTCAATTTTAGGGACAATCCCTTTGGGGATTTTGGAATCATAGTATCCTTCCTTTCTTGACTTTTTAAATTGCTGCCACCATTGATGGGTCCTAGGACCATCTCAGCTCTCTATCTTTCCAGATCTAGGAGCATAGTCTCTAGTTCTAGGCTTTTGGTCAACCTTGCTAAAAGGTTGCCTCTTCATTGAAGTTGTCCTCACTGTCTGGTACAGAGTTAGCCCTTCCTCTGTAGGATCTAGACCATGTACTCCTTGAGTTTGGTGGGTAGGGCACAAAATTCCTATCCTCCTAAAATAGTTGAGGTGGATGGGTCATCCTCACTACTTTCCCAATTCTTCTGAAGGTCCTCACCTTCAGCAGTGGGGTGGTCCCTTGCATACCCTGCTAGGATCTCCTGGAGTTTTAGTCCAGTAGGGTTGGACCCAATTCTTATTTGCTTAGCTTTACAGAGAAGCCATAACTCTCTAACATCTAGTAGTAAGGGGTGAGGTCGAGCGCCTCAGCCCTCTTCTCTAGGTTGGATTCTTGTCATGCGATGAGGGGTTTGCTAAGTTGGTCCAATAAATGCAAGGCTTTACAGCCCCCACTGATCCACCAATGTAGGAAGCTAGCTTTGTATATACTACACCAAAGTAAGGTATAGTGTGCACAGAGTCTAGGAAGTCCCCAGAGGATTAGCAGAAGATAAATTAGACAAGTAGTGACAGATCTCTTTGCAGTCGCGGCTCCTAGTAAGAGTGCTGCAGGGCGCTGGGAAGGGGCAGGGTGGGACGTAGTACACTCCGGCATACGACCGACCGGAGTTAAGTACATAAATAAATAAATAAAACGAAATACATTGCACGCGCTGCAACTCCATTTGCATTGCAGAGCGCGCAATGTATTTCGTTTTATTTATGTACTTAACTCTGGTCGGCTGTATGCCGGAGTTTACTGCCACCCTCCCTGCCCCACCACCCCGCAGCACTCCCACTAGGAGCCGCAACTGTCTCTTTGTGATAGTGTGGCTGAACAGTTAGGCTTATCAGGAGTGTGTCTTGAGCATTTATTGTATTCACTGAATCAAGGACTGATTTCACACATGCAGAGACAGAATCCAGACCAATTAGATAAGTATAAAAAAAAAGTTATACTTACATTTTATTTCTAAAACCAAGCAGGACTTGGTACATTTATGTGAAACATGCTAGCAATTGTAACACTTTACAAGGTAATGAAATTGGAAATTGATTTGCACTCGTTACAGGTTTGTATATGCTTTAAAACTTGTTTAAATCACATCGAAATTACTTTTACATTACTTTTGGATTACGACGAATACTCAGGTGGCATGCCGAGATACCACACTGTGAATCCTACAATACAAGATAAGTAAGACATTTTCAGGTTTGCAATACAGTTACTTTTCTTTCATACAAAAGTTCAGCTCGACATAGAACATTTTTAGGAACAAAACAGCACAGCATTTTTTCCAATGGGAAAAAGAAGGCTATCAGATTGTAGGTAAGTAAACGACCTGCAAGAATAGTTTTTGGGGATTGAACCAAGGTTCCCTAAGGTTCAGTTAGGCACTCAACTTTCACCACCAGCGGCACTGGGACAGCTGGGTGCAGAGTGCAGGGGCCCAATGTTAGCCAATGGGGCTATGGGGGTCTTCGGTCAGGGGTTGCTTACGAGCAGGCAACTTGGGTAGGGGAGGTAAGCTCCTGTGGTTAAGATCAGCACTGCAGGTGCCAACAAACAGCACAGGAGCTGCACCACCAGTGGCACAGAGGCGGTCTTTGTTGAGCAAATCCGGTGCTCAAATCTGAGGAGGCAAGGCTCAGGGTCTCCCTTAAATACTTAAGTCAGGAGCATTTACAGGGGTCTGCAGGTTGCGACCAATGGGTCTCTTCCTTGGGGTGAGTACACTCCTATTATGCCACCCTCCAGTAGGAGGGGGGCATGAGCCTCTTCCTGATTGGCTGGGCCCCCTCATCCTCAAGACGTGTGCTTCACCTCGCCTCTCCCACCTGAGGGGTGGGATTGGCAAAGGTGGCCACATCTCTCCTCCTGCCGAAAGTGGGGGTCAGAACCAATGGGAGCCAGCTGCTGGGGACAGCAAAAGGCAGGGACAGCTTACAAAGGCGGCAGGCCTTTGAAGCTTCCCCTTCGTGGACCCAGCCCATCAACCCACACCTCTGCCCAGGATGGGCATTGTTTCTGGACCCAGAGAGTGGAGGCTCTCTACCCAGGGGTACAAAAACCTGCCTGGTGGTGGCAAATGGTGGGCAGCCATTGATGATCCACACCAGGTCTGGTCATTTTTCAGGGGGCATATCTAAGATGCCCTCTGTGTGCATTTTACATTAAATCCCACACTGGCATCAGTGTGGGTTTAATGAGCTGAGAAGTGTGCTACCGAACTTCCCAGTATTCAGTAAAGCCATTATGGAGCTGTGGCGTCTGTAATGACCAACTCCCAGATCACATACTCTTTAAGGCTTTACTGCACTTATAGTGTCTGAGAATGAACATAGACACTGTATGGGCACAGTGCTCATGCAACTGTACCCTCACCTGTGGTCTAGTGCACCCTGCTAGAGGGGTGGCTTAGCTAGACCACAGGTAGTGGATTGCAGGCATGACAGACAGGGATGTGTGCCATGTCTACTCCTTACTTTTATCTGCACCAAAACACGCAGCCTGCAAAGGCAGTGTGTGGGCGTTAAGGTGAAGGGCCCCTAAGGGTGGCACAATAGGTGCTGCAGCCCTCAGAGGCCTTCTCTGGTCACAATGCCCTTGGTACCCATGGTACCTTTTACAAGGTCCAGAGAAGTGCCAATTGTGGGTACAACGGTACAGCTTTGAGAGAGAACACAGGCCCTGGGAACCTGATTGGCAGGGACCCAGGGCACACCAAGTCAAAGTGCATCATATGTCAGGCAAAAAGTGGGGGTAACCATGCAAAAAAGGGCACTTTCCTACACCTAGCAAACTTGAATGTCCTTCACCTGCACCTTTTCTTTTTTCAACACCCTGCCCAACAGCTGCAAGCATCACAACCTCTTATCCTCTGGTGACCTTATTTCCATCCTTATGGAGTCTAATTCCACTCCCAAAAAAGTGATCACCTGCGCTGGCCCAACGGTCTTTTCCAGCACCAAGTAAATGTCCACATTCTCCATCAATTCCTGGAACCTCGTCAAACTGTGCTGACAATCCTGTCATTCTGGTGCTCCCATCAACAAGAAATAATCTAAATAATGTGTAATGACAGCCTTACCTGTTACCTGTGTAAACAATTTCTGCAAAGAGGAACTTAAAGCTTCAAACAAAGAACAAGAAACTGAGCAGCCTATTGGCAAAGACTTGTCAACAAAAAATTGCCCCCAAATTGAATGCCCAACAACTCATAGTCCACAGGGTGGACTGGCAAGAGTCAAAAAGCTGATTTTACATCACATTTTACCCCCACATTTACCAGTTGAACCGCTGTCTAAACAGATGCATAATACTCCCTTCTGCACACCTCAGGGATTAAATCATTCACCGACAAGCTTTCCAGCCAAGAAAGGTGATGAATCAGACTGAACCCTCCAGACTCCTTTTTGGGGGCCATTACAATCAGTGATAGCCTCAATTTCTCCATTGGTCAATTATCAAATGAACCTTTCATCCTCCATTCCCCAACCTCTTTCACCAGCTTGCTCCATATGAGTGCCTCCAGACTTGTCACAGACTTTAAACTGTATGCTCACTGGTGCACCCTGGGACCTTCATAATGTAAATGAAAACCAAACTAAAACCTGTGGAACAACAAGTCCCATTCCACCGGTGATTACCACAAGTCAAGTTAATGCTGCAACCTCTCCATATTAATTGGTGTATGGGCCCTTGCCCGTGGGATTCTGCCCACCCTACCCTGCTCACTGGGACCTGACCACTGACACCCCGCTTGCTGTCTAAACCTACCCCTCTGTGGACGACACTGGGTGAGCATGTGCTTACCAACACTCATGTCGGTATTTACAGAACTCCCAGGAACATACATCCTTGTTGTAAGACCAGCCCCTTCCTCAATTCCCACCTGTCCTCTGCCTGCCACACCCACCCCAGCCAGGTGGGATGCACCTGAAAGGGCCTGTAGATAACCGGCCAGCCACTCGCCATATAAGTCGATGGTGCTGGGCGTTTGGGTGTCATATTTTGTGTGAACAACTTATATACTAATTCCCCCAAACCTTGTCTAAATCCTCCATCAGGTGTGCCCACCCTCCAAAAGTAACCTCCACCTTCCACGCTACATAGAGGTATTTGAAAAATGCCACACACCTCTCTGGATACTTCTCACAATACACACTCGCATAGATGAGAAATACCGCTGTCCAGTTTTCAATATTACCAGTTACCCTCGGTGGTGGGAGAGCTCATACTCCTCGTTTGGAGCCCTCCTTTGCCCAGAGTTTCCTATACAGGAGCTGAAAATATCAACATATTTCCCTTTCCATTTGCGCTCTCTGGTTGGTAACATCAAATGTACCCCTAAGGGCTTTGTAATTCCCATGTAGAGTAATTGATGACACCTCACACCCTTACTCTCCATCGTGTTCTCATCACCTTTGCCTCCTTTGACCTGAGTCCCTGCAGATTTGGATTTTGCTTTCTCACCCTCCTTCTCCTTCCCCTCCTCCCTGACTGCGTCCGTACCTGTACCCTAATCCTGCATGCACTTACCTTTTGACAAATGCAAGCTCTCAACCCACACCTGTGCATCAACTTCCACTGCCTGTATCCCCACCTCAACCCCCGTGTGTCACTCTTCCCCCACAAAACTTGCCTGACCTGGTCTCAAAGTCGTAGTCTGCACTAAAGCCGACACCAGTCTAATCACCTTCTGAAAGGACACCGTCCTCGCCTCTGGCGCTGTAACAAGCTGTAAAACAAGGATACTACTCTTGTTGTTAAACACGCCCGCCCCTCCTTGACGTTCTGATGTGCCAACCACCACTCACTCTCCCTCCCCTCTTTCTCCACATTCTCTCCTTCCACCAACATTGTGTACTTCCAAAGGTGGCAGGCCCTGCCTCAGTGGACTGGATAAATACTGCGACAGGCCCTGCCTGTTGTCAGCCTCGCCCACCCCTGTTTGCATTCCACTCTCCCTCGTGTGGCCGAGAGGTGTCACTGTACTCTCCTGCTGCACGAGGGCCGCTCCCCTGCCCAAGCACCAGGATCCCTGCTGGGGAAGGAGCCTTCCCTGTCAGCTAGCTCCTGGATTGGTCTCACTCAAGGGGCACTCCACCCGAACGAGGGTGCATCCCTTTTGCCCACGTTGTCTGCCCCGTCGGTGTCACTACACAGAGACCTCGCTTGCAGCATTGTCAGGAAAAACTAACCCGAAGGACTTCACCAAATTGCCATCCCCTGCAGAAAGCCCCACCCTCTGACCGACTACGGCACAACATGTCAGTTCGGGTCAGCCGTCCGGCTGCACGCGGAGAAATCCCAAAACTAGGCCCGAAACTCCTCTACTCACTTTTTTGTTTACCGGTGACACACATGCCATGATGGCTGCCGCAACTCCTCCCGCCGACCTTCTGCGGGGCTGCGTCACAGGTTCCATGCCCACCAGGGCCCAAGATGCAATAAGGTAAGTTCTACCTGCCGCAGACAGCATTAGCAGTGGCTGGCACACTTCCTCACTGATATTACCCATCCTAAATACTATGAACTACCATTAACTAAACAAGGATCAAATGGGGGGAAATCTCCTAATCGGTCGGTCCCTGTCAGCCAGGCTGCCCGTGAATCTAAAATGGCACCAGACGACCGTTAACTCTGACCTAACTACTTTACTAGACCCTGCCCCCAAGCCCCTGCTCCAGCGGAAAAGGGCAAATTCACATATCCTCCCTGCGTTACAGACCCGTCGTCACTCTAACTCATTCATGCACGCATTCATTGGTGGGGCCCATAACACCAACACTCATACGTCTCACTCGAACCTGCACACAGGAGGAAAAGAAGCACTGGACATGTGGGATACCTTGTTAATTATAGGAAGACGATCTTTACATTATATACATTATATGAATCAGCACCTATAGAATCCTAACTTTAATATCAAGGCACTCCACCACTTGGTCGATGGACCTATTAGTTGGACTGGTTGATGGTGATTTACAACCAGCTAAAACACATACAAAGTTTCGGAACCTTGCAATTAATCAATACCTTATTAAAAGAATCACAGACTCATAATTTGTTAATTAATGCTTGGTTTATCTAATTAATTCACTTTCATTGGCATAATCAGAATTTTTAATCAAATCAGCATCTTTAGTAAATCTTTTCACACAAATTTACATACAATTATATTTACCTAAAATTTTGACACCGATGACCATTTCCCGAAAACCCGTCAGCCCTGCATAAATCAATAATCCCTTCTGGTCAAATCGTTCCGTCAAATGCAGGCTAAGACCCAAATATATCCGGGAAAAGTTATTTCGCTCGGCACCACACAGTCCCAAAGGTATCCAAAGAACCAGGCAATCATGCTAGCAAATTGACCCTCCTCATTAGTAGTCACAAACAGAAATTTGGAACGCACTTCCCCCACCCTCTTCTAAAGTTCCCCTTATATAGTAATTTCTAGGATAATATGCAACATTTTCTAGGAGTAGGAGAGTTCTGATTGGTAAGGCCCTAAAATTTGAAATACTGAACTCTGTTCCCAGATTTTCTTGGTTCTAAGGGAATTGAACATGTCATCCTTTAAATTGTATTTGTTTGTACAGTTCTCATGCGAAAAGTTCCGAAGTAACAACATGTAGACCTCTGGATACAGGTCGCCATTGTTTTTTCAGCCAGTCACACTAGCTGAGTCCTGACAATCCTCCACGTTCCTATCCTTGACAGGGAACACGTAGTCCATGGCTGGAGGTCGCCTGGAGATCTTCAGAGCCATCCGAGTCTGTGCAGTAGGCATCGCGCTCAAATGAGGGTGGCCACTTCCGAACTTCATTTTGAATACTGCAGCCTAGTAGGCCCGAATGCCAACTTAAGCAAAGATAAACATAAAAATAATTAATATATGGAAATGAAGATTCTAATGTTTAAACCCACACTAATTCCAATATATATTAGTATTTTCCTATCTCATAGCAAATTTAAAGCAATGATACTCACCTTTCCGCAATACCAGGAGCACAAACCATCACAAAAGCAATATAAATCATGCAATTTTCTATTTCAACACATCCTACAATTAGTTTGCATACCACAGTTAATCGTTAGACTTATTAGCCATGCATTTAGCATTTTAGTCCCACGTGTATCTTGTGTTTATCAAGGTGCATAGGATGGTTAATAATACCTACTCCAAACAGTTAATACAGATTACTATTTAGAATGATTACGTAATTCGTATTTTCATGCAAAATAGAGAAGGTATACAAAATTTTCATTTTACCTGCTCCACCAATCCCCCCTTTTGGTGTTTTTTAACATCACCACAAAACCCATTAAATTTCATAATTTTGGTGGAAATGATTTCTCAGTTCTCTTACTCAGTTATGTTACATCATAGTTTCCCCCCATTTCATCCTCTCTTGTTTTCTTATACATACTTTCTTTCCATTCTTCCAGTTCTATATCTTCTACTTCTCTTTCTTTCATTTCTTTTCTCTTTCTTTTCGCAACCTCCCTTTTTATCTTATTTTGTAATTTTCTTCTTTTGATGCATACACATCCTAACTTCATAATCAATATTAGTATTACTACACAAGTTACTGGTATCAAACAAGGATCAAATGGGGGGAAATCTCCTAATCGGTCGGTCCCTGTCAGCCAGGCTGCCCGTGAATCTAAAATGGCACCAGACGACCGTTAACTCTGACCTAACTACTTTACTAGACCCTGCCCCCATGCCCCTGCTCCAGCGGAAAAGGGCACATTTACATATCGTCCCTGCGTTACAGACCCGTCGTCACTCTAACTCATTCATGCACGCATTCATTGGTGGGGCCCATAACACCAACACTCATACGTCTCACTCGAACCTGCACACAGGAGGAAAAGAAGCACTGGACATGTGGGATACCTTGTTAATTATAGGAAGACGATCTTTACATTATATACATTATATGAATCAGCACCTATAGAATCCTAACTTTAATATCAAGGCACTCCACCACTTGGTCGATGGACCTATTAGTTGGACTGGTTGATGGTGATTTACAACCAGCTAAAACACATACAAAGTTTCGGAACCTTGCAATTAATCAATACCTTATTAAAAGAATCACAGACTCATAATTTGTTAATTAATGCTTGGTTTATCTAATTAATTCACTTTCATTGGCATAATCAGAATTTTTAATCAAATCAGAATCTTTAGTAAATCTTTTCACACAAATTTACATACAATTATATTTACCTAAAATTTTGACACTGATGACCATTTCCCGAAAACCCGTCAGCCCTGCATAAATCAATAATCCCTTCTGGTCAAATCGTTCCGTCAAATGCAGGCTAAGACCCAAATATATCCGGGAAAAGTTATTTCGCTCGGCACCACACAGTCCCAAAGGTATCCAAAGAACCAGGCAATCATGCTAGCAAATTGACCCTCCTCATTAGTAGTCACAAACAGAAATTTGGAACGCACTTCCCCCACCCTCTTCTAAAGTTCCCCTTATATAGTAATTTCTAGGATAATATGCAACATTTTCTAGGAGTAGGAGAGTTCTGATTGGTAAGGCCCTAAAATTTGAAATACTGAACTCTGTTCCCAGATTTTCTTGGTTCTAAGGGAATTGAACATGTCATCCTTTAAATTGTATTTGTTTGTACAGTTCTCATGCGAAAAGTTCCGAAGTAACAACATGTAGACCTCTGGATACAGGTCGCCATTGTTTTTTCAGCCAGTCACACTAGCTGAGTCCTGACAATCCTCCACGTTCCTATCCTTGACAGGGAACACGTAGTCTCATGGCTGGAGGTCGCCTGGAGATCTTCAGAGCCATCCGAGTCTGTGCAGTAGGCATCGCGCTCAAATGAGGGTGGCAACTTCCGAACTTCATTTTGAATACTGCAGCCTAGTAGGCCCGAATGCCAACTTAAGCAAAGATAAACATAAAAATAATTAATATATGGAAATGAAGATTCTAATGTTTAAACCCACACTAATTCCAATATATATTAGTATTTTCCTATCTCATAGCAAATTTAAAGCAATGATACTCACCTTTCCGCAATACCAGGAGCACAAACCATCACAAAAGCAATATAAATCATGCAATTTTCTATTTCAACACATCCTACAATTAGTTTGCATACCACAGTTAATCGTTAGACTTATTAGCCATGCATTTAGCATTTTAGTCCCACGTGTATCTTGTGTTTATCAAGGTGCATAGGATGGTTAATAATACCTACTCCAAACAGTTAATACAGATTACTATTTAGAATGATTACGTAATTCGTATTTTCATGCAAAATAGAGAAGGTATACAAAATTTTCATTTTACCTGCTCCACCAATCCCCCCTTTTGGTGTTTTTTAACATCACCACAAAACCCATTAAATTTCATAATTTTGGTGGAAATGATTTCTCAGTTCTCTTACTCAGTTATGTTACATCATAGTTTCCCCCCATTTCATCCTCTCTTGTTTTCTTATACATACTTTCTTTCCATTCTTCCAGTTCTATATCTTCTACTTCTCTTTCTTTCATTTCTTTTCTCTTTCTTTTCGCAACCTCCCTTTTTATCTTATTTTGTAATTTTCTTCTTTTGATGCATACGCATCCTAACTTCATAATCAATATTAGTATTACTACACAAGTTACTGGTATCAAACAAGGATCAAATGGGGGGAAATCTCCTAATCGGTCGGTCCCTGTCAGCCAGGCTGCCCGTGAATCTAAAATGGCACCAGACGACCGTTAACTCTGACCTAACTACTTTACTAGACCCTGCCCCCATGCCCCTGCTCCAGCGGAAAAGGGCACATTTACATATCGTCCCTGCGTTACAGACCCGTCGTCACTCTAACTCATTCATGCACGCATTCATTGGTGGGGCCCATAACACCAACACTCATACGTCTCACTCGAACCTGCACACAGGAGGAAAAGAAGCGCTGGACATGTGGGATACCTTGTTAATTATAGGAAGACGATCTTTACATTATATACATTATATGAATCAGCACCTATAGAATCCTAACTTTAATATCAAGGCACTCCACCACTTGGTCGATGGACCTATTAGTTGGACTGGTTGATGGTGATTTACAACCAGCTAAAACACATACAAAGTTTCGGAACCTTGCAATTAATCAATACCTTATTAAAAGAATCACAGACTCATAATTTGTTAATTAATGCTTGGTTTATCTAATTAATTCACTTTTATTGGCATAATCAGAATTTTTAATCAAATCAGAATCTTTAGTAAATCTTTTCACACAAATTTACATACAATTATATTTACCTAAAATTTTGACACCGATGACCATTTCCCGAAAACCCGTCAGCCCTGCATAAATCAATAATCCCTTCTGGTCAAATCGTTCCGTCAAATGCAGGCTAAGACCCAAATATATCCGGGAAAAGTTATTTCGCTCGGCACCACACAGTCCCAAAGGTATCCAAAGAACCAGGCAATCATGCTAGCAAATTGACCCTCCTCATTAGTAGTCACAAACAGAAATTTGGAACGCACTTCCCCCACCCTCTTCTAAAGTTCCCCTTATATAGTAATTTCTAGGATAATATGCAACATTTTCTAGGAGTAGGAGAGTTCTGATTGGTAAGGCCCTAAAATTTGAAATACTGAACTCTGTTCCCAGATTTTCTTGGTTCTAAGGGAATTGAACATGTCATCCTTTAAATTGTATTTGTTTGTACAGTTCTCATGCGAAAAGTTCCGAAGTAACAACATGTAGACCTCTGGATACAGGTCGCCATTGTTTTTTCAGCCAGTCACACTAGCTGAGTCCTGACAATCCTCCACGTTCCTATCCTTGACAGGGAACACGTAGTCTCATGGCTGGAGGTCGCCTGGAGATCTTCAGAGCCATCCGAGTCTGTGCAGTAGGCATCGCGCTCAAATGAGGGTGGCAACTTCCGAACTTCATTTTGAATACTGCAGCCTAGTAGGCCCGAATGCCAACTTAAGCAAAGATAAACATAAAAATAATTAATATATGGAAATGAAGATTCTAATGTTTAAACCCACACTAATTCCAATATATATTAGTATTTTCCTATCTCATAGCAAATTTAAAGCAATGATACTCACCTTTCCGCAATACCAGGAGCACAAACCATCACAAAAGCAATATAAATCATGCAATTTTCTATTTCAACACATCCTACAATTAGTTTGCATACCACAGTTAATCGTTAGACTTATTAGCCATGCATTTAGCATTTTAGTCCCACGTGTATCTTGTGTTTATCAAGGTGCATAGGATGGTTAATAATACCTACTCCAAACAGTTAATACAGATTACTATTTAGAATGATTACGTAATTCGTATTTTCATGCAAAATAGAGAAGGTATACAAAATTTTCATTTTACCTGCTCCACCAATCCCCCCTTTTGGTGTTTTTTAACATCACCACAAAACCCATTAAATTTCATAATTTTGGTGGAAATGATTTCTCAGTTCTCTTACTCAGTTATGTTACATCATAGTTTCCCCCCATTTCATCCTCTCTTGTTTTCTTTTTTTTTTTTTTTTTTTTTTTTTTTTTTTGAAACCGTTTATTGCAGGTTGTAAAAGTTACAGGTATGGGCCTACAACCACCCGGCCGGCCGCTAGAATAACAAAAGCATATTGCATACATACAGTAAAAGTCTCTCGGCAGTGCAGAGCAGTGAAACAGGAGTAATCAATGGTGCAGGCCACACAGCTCCAAGCCCACAGTACGGTTCCCTTTTCTTAAAACAAAACAACACCAAAAAACCACACCCGCAAGGCAACCCGCGACCCAAAGTGACAGCACGTGCTCCATAAGTGGGGGATCCAAACCAGCAGCAGAACTCTGAGGAGGGGAATGGGAGTAGATCAGGGACTGGGGGACCGCGCGCCCGCGGCCGAGGGAGGGGGGCCGTCTAGGGAGACGGAGCAGGCGAGGCAGCCGGTAGCAGTGGTGGCTCACAAATACCCCCGCGGTAGGCGTTCCAGGGGCCCCAGAGTTTCACCCACGCCCCAGGCTTACCCCTCGCCACATACACCACCTTTTCACGAAACATACACCAGTCCATATGCTCTTTCCAGGCCGACACCGCAGGGGGCCTCTGGGATCCCCACAATTGAGCAATGTCACTCTTAGCTATCATGTATCCCAGAGTCACCCACCGCGTCTGCGGGACCGAATAGTCATTCGGTTCCCATACATTCAGCAAGCATCTCCTCGCTTCAGGCAGCAGCGCGACACGCGTAACCACACGCAGGACCTCATGCACACCACGCCAGAATCGCTCCACCTTCGGGCACTCCCACAGTATATGCATGAAAGTCGCCAACGCACCACAGCCACGCTTACACATTCCGTCACCAGCAAAACCCATACGCAGAAGCCTTGGCCCCGTCACGTAAACCCGGTGAAGGATCTTGAGCTGGACGAAACGAAGGCGAGCCGGGATGGCCACCTCTTTCGGAGAGGCCACCGCGGAAATCCAATCCTCGTCGTCCAGCTCCAGCCCGTCGGCAACCCAGGCCTCGCGGAAACTAGTCAGCAGGCACGATCTATCGTTGATCAGTTTTTTGTATATGAGGGAGATCGTGCTGTCCGGTAGATGGCCGTCCAGCACTCTGTCCTCCAGGGGGGAAGACTCCGGAATGGATGCGACGTCCGGGAAGACGGAGCCCAGCGCATGGCGGACTTGTAGGTACCGAAAGTACTCACTGCCCTGCAGCTGAAACTCCGCCTGCAGCGTCTCAAAAGTTTTGAATCCCCCCCTCGTCCAGAGATCTCCCACCGTGCTGATTCCGATCGTGTCCCACTTCTCGAAGCCCTTCGACGTCCACAGGGAGCCCAACCTCTCAGACGCATACAGCGGTGACGCCCGGGTCAAACGGTCCTTCCACCCCATAGCTGCATTAGCCGCGTGCCAGACACGCACCATGACACGCGTCGGCCCCGTCAAACGGGAGTCGGGCGCGCCAGAGTAGAGCGCGCGATTGTAATCGCCACCGGGTAGGAGCATCTTATCCATCTCAAATGCCGGGTTCAAGGCGGGCCCATAAAGGCCATGATTAATTGCAGCTAGTTGGGAGGCCCAGTAATACCGTTTAATGTCCGGGAGGGCGACCCCCCCATCGTACCACGGGAGCGTCAATTTAGCCAGAGCAATGCGCGGCCTCCCGTCCCAGAACAGGCGCCGCTGGAGGCCCTCCACCTCACGGAAATAGCGTGCCGGGACCAAGTCCATAGTATTCTGGAGGGCGTAGAGGAATCGCGGCAGGGACATCATTTTGAACAAGGCCGCTCGGCCGAGCGGCGAGAGCGGCAGACGCCGCCAGCGCACCACGTCCTCCTTCAAGCGCTGGAGGGGGGGTAGCAAATTCCGCTCATAGCGGGCCTCCGGGTCAAGTGTGATATAGATACCCAGGTACCGAAAACCTTGGGAGGCAATCTGGATCGGACAGTCCCGTGGTAGGGCCGGAGCCTCCCCGGAAAGCACATAGACACAGGATTTCGCCCAGTTGATGACCAGGCCTGAGTTGCGACCGAATGAGCGCAAAACATCAACCAGGACGATCAGTGATTTACGCGGGGAGGCGAGATACAGAAGGATGTCGTCAGCATAGAGGGACACACGGTCCTCATGCTCGGGGGTCCAGCGGAGACCACGGATAGAAGGGTGCCACCGCAGCCACTCCGCCAGGGGCTCCAGGGCCAGGGCAAACAGGAGAGGCGACAGGGGGCAACCCTGTCGCGTACCCCTCCCCAGCGCGAATGGGGCCGAGACTCGCCCATTCACTACCACCTGCGCCAATGGGCCCGAATATAGCAATTTGACCCAGCTAATGAAACCCGGGCCGAACCCGAATTTCGCCAGCATCGCCCAGATGTATGGCCATTCAAGCGTATCAAACGCCATGGTGGCGTCCAAGGACGCCAAGATGGCCGGCTCCCGCACAAACGGGACACGCGCGAGCACCCCGTGCAAGCGCCGCAGATTGAGCGCCGTGTTGCGGTGCGGTATAAAGCCAGATTGGTCTTGGTGGACCAAGTCGCCCACCACGCCAACCAACCGGTTGGCCAACACCTTGGCAAGGATTTTGGGCTCCGCGTTCAAAAGCGAAATCGGCCTATAGGATGTGACCCGTTCACGGGGCTTCCCCTCCTTGTGGATCACCACAATTGTGGCCAGACGCTGGTCCGGCGGGAGAGAACCCTGCGAGTGGGCCGCCAGGAACATCGCGCGCAGGTGGGGCGCCAACACATCCGGGCGTAGCTTGTAGAGCTCGATGGGAATACCATTGGGGCCCATGGCCTTGCCGGATGCAACCGAGCGAATAGCCAAGGCAATTTCGTCCGAGGTGGGAGGGGCGTCCAGCGAATCCCTGTCCTCCACCGTTAGGGAGGGCAGTGCGATGTCCCGAAGCAGGGCATGGGAATCTTCCTCCGAGCAGGGGGAAACCGGGGAGTAGACTTCGCGGAAATAATCCGCGAAGCAGGAGACAATGGCTTCCGGCTCGGTGACACACGCACCATCAACACTCTCAATCAAAGGCACCACGCGGCTCGCTCTCTCCCTCTTATCCAACCACGCAATCAATTTGCCAGCCTTATCACCCACATCATACAATCGCCCCTGCTGCTCTCTACTGAGGCCCCTGGCCGCCTCCGTGACGAGGGCCCGATAGGCCGCCTGCTTTAGGTGTAGAACATGCAACTTGGCGTCCGTTACCCCGCTCCCCAGGTCACCCTCCAGTTCTGCAATCTCGGCCTCTACCCGGGTCACCTCCTCCCGCTCGAGCCGCCGGGCATGGGAGATAAAGGAGAGGGCCTCCCCTCTAAGGACTACCTTGAAAGCCTCCCACAGGGAGATGGCCGAAGAGACCGACCCCACATTCTCGTCGAAATATCGCTGTAAGGATTTAATCAAATCGGCACGAATGGTGGGGTCGCGCAAATACCATGCATTGATTGGGGCCACCCTGCCATCCCCCCTCGGGAAGACATCAAAATGCAACAACAATGGGGAGTGGTCTGAGATACCCCGCGCTAGATGGCGCACCTCCCCCACCCTCCCTGCATGGGCCGCCGGGACAAGGATGTAATCAAGCCGCGAGAGGCTACCATGGGCACCCGAGTGGAAGGTGTACTGTCGCAATGCGGGATGCTTTAATCGCCAGCAATCCACCAGGCCCAGCGTGTCCAGAAGGCCGGGCAGCCACGCCTGTGCCCGGGGGAGGTCCCTAGAGGGATGGCGATCCATAGACCCAGAGGCTACCGCATTAAAGTCCCCTCCAACCACCAGCAGGCCACTCGGAAGGTCCAGAAGGAGGCGCCCCAGGTCCGCGAATGTGGTGGCTTGTAACCCAGGCGGGACGTACACTGATATAAAGATAAACACTCTACCCTCCATTCTTCCCACCAGAACCGTGTAGCGTCCCCTCTCATCATGGCGCACCTCATCAATCTCCAACGGGAGCGAGTTCTTGATCATAATACCCACCCCCCGCGAGCCCGAGGTGAAGCCGGCATGGGCCACCAAACGATATCCCCGCCGATTCATTGCATGAAAGGAGTTACCTATAAGGTGCGTCTCCTGCAGGAAGACAACATCTGGTGAAATACGTTTTAAGTACTGCAGGACCACACCACGCTTAATCCTATCCCCCAGGCCGTTAACATTCCATGACAACACAGTCAAATTCCTACCCCCCATCATACGTCGAATCAATCGGTCGTCCCCCATTGAGCATCCTAAAAACAACAACATAGTAGCGGGTTTGCCCTGCGGTGCTAACAAACAACACACCCCCCCCACCCCCCGGTCCCAACAGAACTCCCCCCTCCCTGCACCCCTGCATGAGCCCAGACAGCCCCCCCAAAGTGCAGTGTGCCTGTCGCCCCATAGCTAAAATACTAACTAGTCCCCCAGAGGAGGAGGGAAGCCCCCAACAGACCCCGCGCGACCTCCATAGGAGGGGAACATATGCAATCAATAAACGGTGAAGGAACAACGTCCAGAGCAAGGCCTATTCAGTCACCCCTCACTTCTGATCCGGCGGGCCCTCCTCACCAGCCGCGCCCCCCCCACCCCCCCGGCCCGATCTCCAGGCAGAGTGTCCAGCCAGTCCCCAGCCGCCTCGGGCCGGTCGAAGAAGTGCGTGCGACCATCCACCTCTACCCTTAGCTTGGCTGGAAAGAGCATTGAGTACTTGAGGTTCAGGTCCCTTAGGCGACGTTTAACACCAAGAAAGCTCTGTCGCTGCTTCTGGACCGCCGGAGTAAAGTCTGGGTAGAAATGTACCTCCATATTATCAAGCTTGACCGGTCCCTGTTGCCTGGAGGTCTGGAGGATAGCATCTCTGTCCCGAAAATTAAAAATCCGGGCAATGAGCGGCCGCGGCGGGGCACCAGTCTTAGGTCTGCCCCCGGGGACCCGGTGAGCACGCTCCACCGCAAAAAGCTTACTCAGCCCCCGGGGCTGGAGATGGGTCAGGATCAAATCTTCCACGAAAAGATCCGCCGCCTCCGCCTCTCGTCCCTCCGGCACCCCCACAATACGGACATTATTCCTCCGGGCCCGACCCTCGGAGTCCTCCAATCGCCGGTCCATCAGGGCGCTCGCCTGGCCAAGCCGGCGCACCTCCTTCTGGAGGGCCACCACGTCTGTCGTGAGGCTCGTTGTGGTGTGGGCCAGGGAGTCGACTCGGTCGTTTGTTTTGGACAAGTCTGCCCTCACAAGGCTCACATCCACAAGGACCGAGTCTATTTTTTGCGCTAAGGTGTCGAAACGCTGGTCCACCGAGGCCTTCATCTCTGCGATGGCGCCCATGACGTCCCGGAGGGTCAAATCCACCGGATGAGCAGATGCCTCCGTCGGGCCCACCGGGGATGCACGCGATGTCTCCGGAGAACCCTTCTGAAGCGTGTAGCGGTCCATACTGTTGGCCTGGTGCGCCGTGCCACGGCGGGTCGTCTTCACCTTCGCCCGGTCGCCATCTTGTTTGGTGGACATGCTGGCTCTTCCACCGTCGTGCCAAGCTCCCCAAACGGGCCGCTATACCAAGTCACGGGTGCCAGGGGGGGGGCAGGGGCGACCACCGAACCGCGGGTCAACCCACCGCCGGCGGGTCAGCCGGGCTCCTGGACAAGGCCACACCACCGCACCCCGCTCCGCAGCCCGACCCGGCTTGAGAGCTAGGAGGGCGCAAAAGCGAAAGTGAAAGTGCGGGGTACGCCAGTCGCCCAGCCCCGCTCGCCGCTGTTATTCACTTTGTCCCCGGATCGCCCCACTACTCCAATCCGGGGGGCCGGCGAGGAGAAGGCCGCAACCTTCGATCGATGCTCCCACCGGCGTTCGGGGTCCGATTCGAGCCCAAAAAACGGGTGGCGCCTCAGCTCCGGTTCCCCAACACAGTCCCCTCAACAAGGACAGGATATCGCCAGGATTAATTCAGGAGGTCGCGGAGGTCCTCGGGAGCCTCGCACCTACGCGACCATCTTGGTTGCGCGCTAGGCTCCTCCCCTCTCTTGTTTTCTTATACATACTTTCTTTCCATTCTTCCAGTTCTATATCTTCTACTTCTCTTTCTTTCATTTCTTTTCTCTTTCTTTTCGCAACCTCCCTTTTTATCTTATTTTGTAATGTTCTTCTTTTGATGCATACACATCCTAACTTCATAATCAATATTAGTATTACTACACAAGTTACTGGTATCAAACAAGGATCAAATGGGGGGAAATCTCCTAATCGGTCGGTCCCTGTCAGCCAGGCTGCCCGTGAATCTAAAATGGCACCAGACGACCGTTAACTCTGACCTAACTACTTTACTAGACCCTGCCCCCATGCCCCTGCTCCAGCGGAAAAGGGCACATTTACATATCGTCCCTGCGTTACAGACCCGTCGTCACTCTAACTCATTCATGCACGCATTCATTGGTGGGGCCCATAACACCAACACTCATACGTCTCACTCGAACCTGCACACAGGAGGAAAAGAAGCGCTGGACATGTGGGATACCTTGTTAATTATAGGAAGACGATCTTTACATTATATACATTATATGAATCAGCACCTATAGAATCCTAACTTTAATATCAAGGCACTCCACCACTTGGTCGATGGACCTATTAGTTGGACTGGTTGATGGTGATTTACAACCAGCTAAAACACATACAAAGTTTCGGAACCTTGCAATTAATCAATACCTTATTAAAAGAATCACAGACTCATAATTTGTTAATTAATGCTTGGTTTATCTAATTAATTCTTTTTCATTGGCATAATCAGAATTTTTAATCAAATCAGAATCTTTAGTAAATCTTTTCACACAAATTTACATACAATTATATTTACCTAAAATTTTGACACCGATGACCATTTCCCGAAAACCCGTCAGCCCTGCATAAATCAATAATCCCTTCTGGTCAAATCGTTCCGTCAAATGCAGGCTAAGACCCAAATATATCCGGGAAAAGTTATTTCGCTCGGCACCACACAGTCCCAAAGGTATCCAAAGAACCAGGCAATCATGCTAGCAAATTGACCCTCCTCATTAGTAGTCACAAACAGAAATTGGAACGCACTTCCCCCACCCTCTTCTAAAGTTCCCCTTATATAGTAATTTCTAGGATAATATGCAACATTTTCTAGGAGTAGGAGAGTTCTGATTGGTAAGGCCCTAAAATTTGAAATACTGAACTCTGTTCCCAGATTTTCTTGGTTCTAAGGGAATTGAACATGTCATCCTTTAAATTGTATTTGTTTGTACAGTTCTCATGCGAAAAGTTCCGAAGTAACAACATGTAGACCTCTGGATACAGGTCGCCATTGTTTTTTCAGCCAGTCACACTAGCTGAGTCCTGACAATCCTCCACGTTCCTATCCTTGACAGGGAACACGTAGTCTCATGGCTGGAGGTCGCCTGGAGATCTTCAGAGCCATCCGAGTCTGTGCAGTAGGCATCGCGCTCAAATGAGGGTGGCCACTTCCGAACTTCATTTTGAATACTGCAGCCTAGTAGGCCCGAATGCCAACTTAAGCAAAGATAAACATAAAAATAATTAATATATGGAAATGAAGATTCTAATGTTTAAACCCACACTAATTCCAATATATATTAGTATTTTCCTATCTCATAGCAAATTTAAAGCAATGATACTCACCTTTCCGCAATACCAGGAGCACAAACCATCACAAAAGCAATATAAATCATGCAATTTTCTATTTCAACACATCCTACAATTAGTTTGCATACCACAGTTAATCGTTAGACTTATTAGCCATGCATTTAGCATTTTAGTCCCACGTGTATCTTGTGTTTATCAAGGTGCATAGGATGGTTAATAATACCTACTCCAAACAGTTAATACAGATTACTATTTAGAATGATTACGTAATTCGTATTTTCATGCAAAATAGAGAAGGTATACAAAATTTTCATTTTACCTGCTCCACCAATCCCCCCTTTTGGTGTTTTTTAACATCACCACAAAACCCATTAAATTTCATAATTTTGGTGGAAATGATTTCTCAGTTCTCTTACTCAGTTATGTTACATCATAGTTTCCCCCCATTTCATCCTCTCTTGTTTTCTTATACATACTTTCTTTCCATTCTTCCAGTTCTATATCTTCTACTTCTCTTTCTTTCATTTCTTTTCTCTTTCTTTTCGCAACCTCCCTTTTTATCTTATTTTGTAATTTTCTTCTTTTGATGCATACGCATCCTAACTTCATAATCAATATTAGTATTACTACACAAGTTACTGGTATCAAACAAGGATCAAATGGGGGGAAATCTCCTAATCGGTCGGTCCCTGTCAGCCAGGCTGCCCGTGAATCTAAAATGGCACCAGACGACCGTTAACTCTGACCTAACTACTTTACTAGACCCTGCCCCCATGCCCCTGCTCCAGCGGAAAAGGGCACATTTACATATCGTCCCTGCGTTACAGACCCGTCGTCACTCTAACTCATTCATGCACGCATTCATTGGTGGGGCCCATAACACCAACACTCATACGTCTCACTCGAACCTGCACACAGGAGGAAAAGAAGCGCTGGACATGTGGGATACCTTGTTAATTATAGGAAGACGATCTTTACATTATATACATTATATGAATCAGCACCTATAGAATCCTAACTTTAATATCAAGGCACTCCACCACTTGGTCGATGGACCTATTAGTTGGACTGGTTGATGGTGATTTACAACCAGCTAAAACACATACAAAGTTTCGGAACCTTGCAATTAATCAATACCTTATTAAAAGAATCACAGACTCATAATTTGTTAATTAATGCTTGGTTGATCTAATTAATTCACTTTCATTGGCATAATCAGAATTTTTAATCAAATCAGAATCTTTAGTAAATCTTTTCACACAAATTTACATACAATTATATTTACCTAAAATTTTGACACCGATGACCATTTCCCGAAAACCCGTCAGCCCTGCATAAATCAATAATCCCTTCTGGTCAAATCGTTCCGTCAAATGCAGGCTAAGACCCAAATATATCCGGGAAAAGTTATTTCGCTCGGCACCACACAGTCCCAAAGGTATCCAAAGAACCAGGCAATCATGCTAGCAAATTGACCCTCCTCATTAGTAGTCACAAACAGAAATTTGGAACGCACTTCCCCCACCCTCTTCTAAAGTTCCCCTTATATAGTAATTTCTAGGATAATATGCAACATTTTCTAGGAGTAGGAGAGTTCTGATTGGTAAGGCCCTAAAATTTGAAATACTGAACTCTGTTCCCAGATTTTCTTGGTTCTAAGGGAATTGAACATGTCATCCTTTAAATTGTATTTGTTTGTACAGTTCTCATGCGAAAAGTTCCGAAGTAACAACATGTAGACCTCTGGATACAGGTCGCCATTGTTTTTTCAGCCAGTCACACTAGCTGAGTCCTGACAATCCTCCACGTTCCTATCCTTGACAGGGAACACGTAGTCTCATGGCTGGAGGTCGCCTGGAGATCTTCAGAGCCATCCGAGTCTGTGCAGTAGGCATCGCGCTCAAATGAGGGTGGCAACTTCCGAACTTCATTTTGAATACTGCAGCCTAGTAGGCCCGAATGCCAACTTAAGCAAAGATAAACATAAAAATAATTAATATATGGAAATGAAGATTCTAATGTTTAAACCCACACTAATTCCAATATATATTAGTATTTTCCTATCTCATAGCAAATTTAAAGCAATGATACTCACCTTTCCGCAATACCAGGAGCACAAACCATCACAAAAGCAATATAAATCATGCAATTTTCTATTTCAACACATCCTACAATTAGTTTGCATACCACAGTTAATCGTTAGACTTATTAGCCATGCATTTAGCATTTTAGTCCCACGTGTATCTTGTGTTTATCAAGGTGCATAGGATGGTTAATAATACCTACTCCAAACAGTTAATACAGATTACTATTTAGAATGATTACGTAATTCGTATTTTCATGCAAAATAGAGAAGGTATACAAAATTTTCATTTTACCTGCTCCACCAATCCCCCCTTTTGGTGTTTTTTAACATCACCACAAAACCCATTAAATTTCATAATTTTGGTGGAAATGATTTCTCAGTTCTCTTACTCAGTTATGTTACATCATAGTTTCCCCCCATTTTATCCTCTCTTGTTTTCTTTTTTTTTTTTTTTTTTTTTTTTTTTTTGAAACCGTTTATTGCAGGTTGTAAAAGTTACAGGTATGGGCCTACAACCACCCGGCCGGCCGCTAGAATAACAAAAGCATATTGCATACATACAGTAAAAGTCTCTCGGCAGTGCAGAGCAGTGAAACAGGAGTAATCAATGGTGCAGGCCACACAGCTCCAAGCCCACAGTACGGTTCCCTTTTCTTAAAACAAAACAACACCAAAAAACCACACCCGCAAGGCAACCCGCGACCCAAAGTGACAGCACGTGCTCCATAAGTGGGGGATCCAAACCAGCAGCAGAACTCTGAGGAGGGGAATGGGAGTAGATCAGGGACTGGGGGACCGCGCGCCCGCGGCCGAGGGAGGGGGGCCGTCTAGGGAGACGGAGCAGGCGAGGCAGCCGGTAGCAGTGGTGGCTCACAAATACCCCCGCGGTAGGCGTTCCAGGGGCCCCAGAGTTTCACCCACGCCCCAGGCTTACCCCTCGCCACATACACCACCTTTTCACGAAACATACACCAGTCCATATGCTCTTTCCAGGCCGACACCGCAGGGGGCCTCTGGGATCCCCACAATTGAGCAATGTCACGCTTAGCTATCATGTATCCCAGAGTCACCCACCGCGTCTGCGGGACCGAATAGTCATTCGGTTCCCATACATTCAGCAAGCATCTCCTCGCTTCAGGCAGCAGCGCGACACGCGTAACCACACGCAGGACCTCATGCACACCACGCCAGAATCGCTCCACCTTCGGGCACTCCCACAGTATATGCATGAAAGTCGCCAACGCACCACAGCCACGCTTACACATTCCGTCACCAGCAAAACCCATACGCAGAAGCCTTGGCCCCGTCACGTAAACCCGGTGAAGGATCTTGAGCTGGACGAAACGAAGGCGAGCCGGGATGGCCACCTCTTTCGGAGAGGCCACCGCGGAAATCCAATCCTCGTCGTCCAGCTCCAGCCCGTCGGCAACCCAGGCCTCGCGGAGACTAGTCAGCAGGCACGATCTATCGTTGATCAGTTTTTTGTATATGAGGGAGATCGTGCTGTCCGGTAGATGGCCGTCCAGCACTCTGTCCTCCAGGGGGGAAGACTCCGGAATGGATGCGACGTCCGGGAAGACGGAGCCCAGCGCATGGCGGACTTGTAGGTACCGAAAGTACTCACTGCCCTGCAGCTGAAACTCCGCCTGCAGCGTCTCAAAAGTTTTGAATCCCCCCCTCGTCCAGAGATCTCCCACCGTGCTGATTCCGATCGTGTCCCACTTCTCGAAGCCCTTCGACGTCCACAGGGAGCCCAACCTCTCAGACGCATACAGCGGTGACGCCCGGGTCAAACGGTCCTTCCACCCCATAGCTGCATTAGCCGCGTGCCAGACACGCACCATGACACGCGTCGGCCCCGTCAAACGGGAGTCGGGCGCGCCAGAGTAGAGCGCGCGATTGTAATCGCCACCGGGTAGGAGCATCTTATCCATCTCAAATGCCGGGTTCAAGGCGGGCCCATAAAGGCCATGATTAATTGCAGCTAGTTGGGAGGCCCAGTAATACCGTTTAATGTCCGGGAGGGCGACCCCCCCATCGTACCACGGGAGCGTCAATTTAGCCAGAGCAATGCGCGGCCTCCCGTCCCAGAACAGGCGCCGCTGGAGGCCCTCCACCTCACGGAAATAGCGTGCCGGGACCAAGTCCATAGTATTCTGGAGGGCGTAGAGGAATCGCGGCAGGGACATCATTTTGAACAAGGCCGCTCGGCCGAGCGGCGAGAGCGGCAGACGCCGCCAGCGCACCACGTCCTCCTTCAAGCGCTGGAGGGGGGGTAGCAAATTCCGCTCATAGCGGGCCTCCGGGTCAAGTGTGATATAGATACCCAGGTACCGAAAACCTTGGGAGGCAATCTGGATCGGACAGTCCCGTGGTAGGGCCGGAGCCTCCCCGGAAAGCACATAGACACAGGATTTCGCCCAGTTGATGACCAGGCCTGAGTTGCGACCGAATGAGCGCAAAACATCAACCAGGACGATCAGTGATTTACGCGGGGAGGCGAGATACAGAAGGATGTCGTCAGCATAGAGGGACACACGGTCCTCATGCTCGGGGGTCCAGCGGAGACCACGGATAGAAGGGTGCCACCGCAGCCACTCCGCCAGGGGCTCCAGGGCCAGGGCAAACAGGAGAGGCGACAGGGGGCAACCCTGTCGCGTACCCCTCCCCAGCGCGAATGGGGCCGAGACTCGCCCATTCACTACCACCTGCGCCAATGGGCCCGAATATAGCAATTTGACCCAGCTAATGAAACCCGGGCCGAACCCGAATTTCGCCAGCATCGCCCAGATGTATGGCCATTCAAGCGTATCAAACGCCATGGTGGCGTCCAAGGACGCCAAGATGGCCGGCTCCCGCACAAACGGGACACGCGCGAGCACCCCGTGCAAGCGCCGCAGATTGAGCGCCGTGTTGCGGTGCGGTATAAAGCCAGATTGGTCTTGGTGGACCAAGTCGCCCACCACGCCAACCAACCGGTTGGCCAACACCTTGGCAAGGATTTTGGGCTCCGCGTTCAAAAGCGAAATCGGCCTATAGGATGTGACCCGTTCACGGGGCTTCCCCTCCTTGTGGATCACCACAATTGTGGCCAGACGCTGGTCCGGCGGGAGAGAACCCTGCGAGTGGGCCGCCAGGAACATCGCGCGCAGGTGGGGCGCCAACACATCCGGGCGTAGCTTGTAGAGCTCGATGGGAATACCATTGGGGCCCATGGCCTTGCCGGATGCAACCGAGCGAATAGCCAAGGCAATTTCGTCCGAGGTGGGAGGGGCGTCCAGCGAATCCCTGTCCTCCACCGTTAGGGAGGGCAGTGCGATGTCCCGAAGCAGGGCATGGGAATCTTCCTCCGAGCAGGGGGAAACCGGGGAGTAGACTTCGCGGAAATAATCCGCGAAGCAGGAGACAATGGCTTCCGGCTCGGTGACACACGCACCATCAACACTCTCAATCAAAGGCACCACGCGGCTCGCTCTCTCCCTCTTATCCAACCACGCAATCAATTTGCCAGCCTTATCACCCACATCATACAATCGCCCCTGCTGCTCTCTACTGAGGCCCCTGGCCGCCTCCGTGACGAGGGCCCGATAGGCCGCCTGCTTTAGGTGTAGAACATGCAACTTGGCGTCCGTTACCCCGCTCCCCAGGTCACCCTCCAGTTCTGCAATCTCGGCCTCTACCCGGGTCACCTCCTCCCGCTCGAGCCGCCGGGCATGGGAGATAAAGGAGAGGGCCTCCCCTCTAAGGACTACCTTGAAAGCCTCCCACAGGGAGATGGCCGAAGAGACCGACCCCACATTCTCGTCGAAATATCGCTGTAAGGATTTAATCAAATCGGCACGAATGGTGGGGTCGCGCAAATACCATGCATTGATTGGGGCCACCCTGCCATCCCCCCTCGGGAAGACATCAAAATGCAACAACAATGGGGAGTGGTCTGAGATACCCCGCGCTAGATGGCGCACCTCCCCCACCCTCCCTGCATGGGCCGCCGGGACAAGGATGTAATCAAGCCGCGAGAGGCTACCATGGGCACCCGAGTGGAAGGTGTACTGTCGCAATGCGGGATGCTTTAATCGCCAGCAATCCACCAGGCCCAGCGTGTCCAGAAGGCCGGGCAGCCACGCCTGTGCCCGGGGGAGGTCCCTAGAGGGATGGCGATCCATAGACCCAGAGGCTACCGCATTAAAGTCCCCTCCAACCACCAGCAGGCCACTCGGAAGGTCCAGAAGGAGGCGCCCCAGGTCCGCGAATGTGGTGGCTTGTAACCCAGGCGGGACGTACACTGATATAAAGATAAACACTCTACCCTCCATTCTTCCCACCAGAACCGTGTAGCGTCCCCTCTCATCATGGCGCACCTCATCAATCTCCAACGGGAGCGAGTTCTTGATCATAATACCCACCCCCCGCGAGCCCGAGGTGAAGCCGGCATGGGCCACCAAACGATATCCCCGCCGATTCATTGCATGAAAGGAGTTACCTATAAGGTGCGTCTCCTGCAGGAAGACAACATCTGGTGAAATACGTTTTAAGTACTGCAGGACCACACCACGCTTAATCCTATCCCCCAGGCCGTTAACATTCCATGACAACACAGTCAAATCCCTACCCCCCATCATACGTCGAATCAATCGGTCGTCCCCCATCGAGCATCCTAAAAACAACAACATAGTAGCGGGTTTGCCCTGCGGTGCTAACAAACAACACACCCCCCCCACCCACCGGTCCCAACAGAACTCCCCCCTCCCTGCACCCCTGCATGAGCCCAGACAGCCCCCCCAAAGTGCAGTGTGCCTGTCGCCCCATAGCTAAAATACTAACTAGTCCCCCAGAGGAGGAGGGAAGCCCCCAACAGACCCCGCGCGACCTCCATAGGAGGGGAACATATGCAATCAATAAACGGTGAAGGAACAACGTCCAGAGCAAGGCCTATTCAGTCACCCCTCACTTCTGATCCGGCGGGCCCTCCTCGCCAGCCGCGCCCCCCCCACCCCCCCGGCCCCGATCTCCAGGCAGAGTGTCCAGCCAGTCCCCAGCCGCCTCGGGCCGGTCGAAGAAGTGCGTGCGACCATCCACCTCTACCCTTAGCTTGGCTGGAAAGAGCATTGAGTACTTGAGGTTCAGGTCCCTTAGGCGACGTTTAACACCAAGAAAGCTCTGTCGCTGCTTCTGGACCGCCGGAGTAAAGTCTGGGTAGAAATGTACCTCCATATTATCAAGCTTGACCGGTCCCTGTTGCCTGGAGGTCTGGAGGATAGCATCTCTGTCCCGAAAATTAAAAATCCGGGCAATGAGCGGCCGCGGCGGGGCACCAGTCTTAGGTCTGCCCCCGGGGACCCGGTGAGCACGCTCCACCGCAAAAAGCTTACTCAGCCCCCGGGGCTGGAGATGGGTCAGGATCAAATCTTCCACGAAAAGATCCGCCGCCTCCGCCTCTCGTCCCTCCGGCACCCCCACAATACGGACATTATTCCTCCGGGCCCGACCCTCGGAGTCCTCCAATCGCCGGTCCATCAGGGCGCTCGCCTGGCCAAGCCGGCGCACCTCCTTCTGGAGGGCCACCACGTCTGTCGTGAGGCTCGTTGTGGTGTGGGCCAGGGAGTCGACTCGGTCGTTTGTTTTGGACAAGTCTGCCCTCACAAGGCTCACATCCACAAGGACCGAGTCTATTTTTTGCGCTAAGGTGTCGAAACGCTGGTCCACCGAGGCCTTCATCTCTGCGATGGCGCCCATGACGTCCCGGAGGGTCAAATCCACCGGATGAGCAGATGCCTCCGTCGGGCCCACCGGGGATGCACGCGATGTCTCCGGAGAACCCTTCTGAAGCGTGTAGCGGTCCATACTGTTGGCCTGGTGCGCCGTGCCACGGCGGGTCGTCTTCACCTTCGCCCGGTCGCCATCTTGTTTGGTGGACATGCTGGCTCTTCCACCGTCGTGCCAAGCTCCCCAAACGGGCCGCTATACCAAGTCACGGGTGCCAGGGGGGGGGCAGGGGCGACCACCGAACCGCGGGTCAACCCACCGCCGGCGGGTCAGCCGGGCTCCTGGACAAGGCCACACCACCGCACCCCGCTCCGCAGCCCGACCCGGCTTGAGAGCTAGGAGGGCGCAAAAGCGAAAGTGAAAGTGCGGGGTACGCCAGTCGCCCAGCCCCGCTCGCCGCTGTTATTCACTTTGTCCCCGGATCGCCCCACTACTCCAATCCGGGGGGCCGGCGAGGAGAAGGCCGCAACCTTCGATCGATGCTCCCACCGGCGTTCGGGGTCCGATTCGAGCCCAAAAAACGGGTGGCGCCTCAGCTCCGGTTCCCCAACACAGTCCCCTCAACAAGGACAGGATATCGCCAGGATTAATTCAGGAGGTCGCGGAGGTCCTCGGGAGCCTCGCACCTACGCGGCCATCTTGGTTGCGCGCTAGGCTCCTCCCCTCTCTTGTTTTCTTATACATACTTTCTTTCCATTCTTCCAGTTCTATATCTTCTACTTCTCTTTCTTTCATTTCTTTTCTCTTTCTTTTCGCAACCTCCCTTTTTATCTTATTTTGTAATGTTCTTCTTTTGATGCATACACATCCTAACTTCATAATCAATATTAGTATTACTACACAAGTTACTGGTATCAAACAAGGATCAAATGGGGGGAAATCTCCTAATCGGTCGGTCCCTGTCAGCCAGGCTGCCCGTGAATCTAAAATGGCACCAGACGACCGTTAACTCTGACCTAACTACTTTACTAGACCCTGCCCCCATGCCCCTGCTCCAGCGGAAAAGGGCACATTTACATATCGTCCCTGCGTTACAGACCCGTCGTCACTCTAACTCATTCATGCACGCATTCATTGGTGGGGCCCATAACACCAACACTCATACGTCTCACTCGAACCTGCACACAGGAGGAAAAGAAGCGCTGGACATGTGGGATACCTTGTTAATTATAGGAAGACGATCTTTACATTATATACATTATATGAATCAGCACCTATAGAATCCTAACTTTAATATCAAGGCACTCCACCACTTGGTCGATGGACCTATTAGTTGGACTGGTTGATGGTGATTTACAACCAGCTAAAACACATACAAAGTTTCGGAACCTTGCAATTAATCAATACCTTATTAAAAGAATCACAGACTCATAATTTGTTAATTAATGCTTGGTTTATCTAATTAATTCTTTTTCATTGGCATAATCAGAATTTTTAATCAAATCAGAATCTTTAGTAAATCTTTTCACACAAATTTACATACAATTATATTTACCTAAAATTTTGACACCGATGACCATTTCCCGAAAACCCGTCAGCCCTGCATAAATCAATAATCCCTTCTGGTCAAATCGTTCCGTCAAATGCAGGCTAAGACCCAAATATATCCGGGAAAAGTTATTTCGCTCGGCACCACACAGTCCCAAAGGTATCCAAAGAACCAGGCAATCATGCTAGCAAATTGACCCTCCTCATTAGTAGTCACAAACAGAAATTGGAACGCACTTCCCCCACCCTCTTCTAAAGTTCCCCTTATATAGTAATTTCTAGGATAATATGCAACATTTTCTAGGAGTAGGAGAGTTCTGATTGGTAAGGCCCTAAAATTTGAAATACTGAACTCTGTTCCGAAATTTTCTTGGTTCTAAGGGAATTGAACATGTCATCCTTTAAATTGTATTTCTTTGTACAGTTCTCATGCGAAAAGTTCCGAAGTAACAACATGTAGACCTCTGGATACAGGTCGCCATTGTTTTTTCAGCCAGTCACACTAGCTGAGTCCTGACAATCCTCCACGTTCCTATCCTTGACAGGGAACACGTAGTCTCATGGCTGGAGGTCGCCTGGAGATCTTCAGAGCCATCCGAGTCTGTGCAGTAGGCATCGCGCTCAAATGAGGGTGGCCACTTCCGAACTTCATTTTGAATACTGCAGCCTAGTAGGCCCGAATGCCAACTTAAGCAAAGATAAACATAAAAATAATTAATATATGGAAATGAAGATTCTAATGTTTAAACCCACACTAATTCCAATATATATTAGTATTTTCCTATCTCATAGCAAATTTAAAGCAATGATACTCACCTTTCCGCAATACCAGGAGCACAAACCATCACAAAAGCAATATAAATCATGCAATTTTCTATTTCAACACATCCTACAATTAGTTTGCATACCACAGTTAATCGTTAGACTTATTAGCCATGCATTTAGCATTTTAGTCCCACGTGTATCTTGTGTTTATCAAGGTGCATAGGATGGTTAATAATACCTACTCCAAACAGTTAATACAGATTACTATTTAGAATGATTACGTAATTCGTATTTTCATGCAAAATAGAGAAGGTATACAAAATTTTCATTTTACCTGCTCCACCAATCCCCCCTTTTGGTGTTTTTTAACATCACCACAAAACCCATTAAATTTCATAATTTTGGTGGAAATGATTTCTCAGTTCTCTTACTCAGTTATGTTACATCATAGTTTCCCCCCATTTCATCCTCTCTTGTTTTCTTATACATACTTTCTTTCCATTCTTCCAGTTCTATATCTTCTACTTCTCTTTCTTTCATTTCTTTTCTCTTTCTTTTCGCAACCTCCCTTTTTATCTTATTTTGTAATTTTCTTCTTTTGATGCATACGCATCCTAACTTCATAATCAATATTAGTATTACTACACAAGTTACTGGTATCAAACAAGGATCAAATGGGGGGAAATCTCCTAATCGGTCGGTCCCTGTCAGCCAGGCTGCCCGTGAATCTAAAATGGCACCAGACGACCGTTAACTCTGACCTAACTACTTTACTAGACCCTGCCCCCATGCCCCTGCTCCAGCGGAAAAGGGCACATTTACATATCGTCCCTGCGTTACAGACCCGTCGTCACTCTAACTCATTCATGCACGCATTCATTGGTGGGGCCCATAACACCAACACTCATACGTCTCACTCGAACCTGCACACAGGAGGAAAAGAAGCGCTGGACATGTGGGATACCTTGTTAATTATAGGAAGACGATCTTTACATTATATACATTATATGAATCAGCACCTATAGAATCCTAACTTTAATATCAAGGCACTCCACCACTTGGTCGATGGACCTATTAGTTGGACTGGTTGATGGTGATTTACAACCAGCTAAAACACATACAAAGTTTCGGAACCTTGCAATTAATCAATACCTTATTAAAAGAATCACAGACTCATAATTTGTTAATTAATGCTTGGTTGATCTAATTAATTCACTTTCATTGGCATAATCAGAATTTTTAATCAAATCAGAATCTTTAGTAAATCTTTTCACACAAATTTACATACAATTATATTTACATAAAATTTTGACACCGATGACCATTTCCCGAAAACCCGTCAGCCCTGCATAAATCAATAATCCCTTCTGGTCAAATCGTTCCGTCAAATGCAGGCTAAGACCCAAATATATCCGGGAAAAGTTATTTCGCTCGGCACCACACAGTCCCAAAGGTATCCAAAGAACCAGGCAATCATGCTAGCAAATTGACCCTCCTCATTAGTAGTCACAAACAGAAATTTGGAACGCACTTCCCCCACCCTCTTCTAAAGTTCCCCTTATATAGTAATTTCTAGGATAATATGCAACATTTTCTAGGAGTAGGAGAGTTCTGATTGGTAAGGCCCTAAAATTTGAAATACTGAACTCTGTTCCCAGATTTTCTTGGTTCTAAGGGAATTGAACATGTCATCCTTTAAATTGTATTTGTTTGTACAGTTCTCATGCGAAAAGTTCCGAAGTAACAACATGTAGACCTCTGGATACAGGTCGCCATTGTTTTTTCAGCCAGTCACACTAGCTGAGTCCTGACAATCCTCCACGTTCCTATCCTTGACAGGGAACACGTAGTCTCATGGCTGGAGGTCGCCTGGAGATCTTTAGAGCCATCCGAGTCTGTGCAGTAGGCATCGCGCTCAAATGAGGGTGGCCACTTCCGAACTTCATTTTGAATACTGCAGCCTAGTAGGCCCGAATGCCAACTTAAGCAAAGATAAACATAAAAATAATTAATATATGGAAATGAAGATTCTAATGTTTAAACCCAAACTAATTCCAATATATATTAGTATTTTCCTATCTCATAGCAAATTTAAAGCAATGATACTCACCTTTCCGCAATACCAGGAGCACAAACCATCACAAAAGCAATATAAATCATGCAATTTTCTATTTCAACACATCCTACAATTAGTTTGCATACCACAGTTAATCGTTAGACTTATTAGCCATGCATTTAGCATTTTAGTCCCACGTGTATCTTGTGTTTATCAAGGTGCATAGGATGGTTAATAATACCTACTCCAAACAGTTAATACAGATTACTATTTAGAATGATTACGTAATTCGTATTTTCATGCAAAATAGAGAAGGTATACAAAATTTTCATTTTACCTGCTCCACCAATCCCCCCTTTTGGTGTTTTTTAACATCACCACAAAACCCATTACATTTCATAATTTTGGTGGAAATGATTTCTCAGTTCTCTTACTCAGTTATGTTACATCATAGTTTCCCCCCATTTCATCCTCTCTTGTTTTCTTATACATACTTTCTTTCCATTCTTCCAGTTCTATATCTTCTACTTCTCTTTCTTTCATTTCTTTTCTCTTTCTTTTCGCAACCTCCCTTTTTATCTTATTTTGTAATTTTCTTCTTTTGATGCATACGCATCCTAACTTCATAATCAATATTAGTATTACTACACAAGTTACTGGTATCAAACAAGGATCAAATGGGGGGAAATCTCCTAATCGGTCGGTCCCTGTCAGCCAGGCTGCCCGTGAATCTAAAATGGCACCAGACGACCGTTAACTCTGACCTAACTACTTTACTAGACCCTGCCCCCATGCCCCTGCTCCAGCGGAAAAGGGCACATTTACATATCGTCCCTGCGTTACAGACCCGTCGTCACTCTAACTCATTCATGCACGCATTCATTGGTGGGGCCCATAACACCAACACTCATACGTCTCACTCGAACCTGCACACAGGAGGAAAAGAAGCGCTGGACATGTGGGATACCTTGTTAATTATAGGAAGACGATCTTTACATTATATACATTATATGAATCAGCACCTATAGAATCCTAACTTTAATATCAAGGCACTCCACCACTTGGTCGATGGACCTATTAGTTGGACTGGTTGATGGTGATTTACAACCAGCTAAAACACATACAAAGTTTCGGAACCTTGCAATTAATCAATACCTTATTAAAAGAATCACAGACTCATAATTTGTTAATTAATGCTTGGTTTATCTAATTAATTCACTTTCATTGGCATAATCAGAATTTTTAATCAAATCAGAATCTTTAGTAAATCTTTTCACACAAATTTACATACAATTATATTTACCTAAAATTTTGATACTGATTACCATTTCCCGAAAACCCGTCAGCCCTGCATAAATCAATAATCCCTTCTGGTCAAATCGTTCCGTCAAATGCAGGCTAAGACCCAAATATATCCGGGAAAAGTTATTTCGCTCAGCACCACACAGTCCCAAAGGTATCCAAAGAACCAAGCAATCATGCTAGCAAATTGACCCTCCTCATTAGTAGTCACAAACAGAAATTTGGAACGCACTTCCCCCACCCTCTTCTAAAGTTCCCCTTATATAGTAATTTCTAGGATAATATGCAACATTTTCTAGGAGTAGGAGAGTTCTGATTGGTAAGGCCCTAAAATTTGAAATACTGAACTCTGTTCCCAGATTTTCTTGGTTCTAAGGGAATTGAACATGTCATCCTTTAAATTGTATTTGTTTGTACAGTTCTCATGCGAAAAGTTCCGAAGTAACAACATGTAGACCTCTGGATACAGGTCGCCATTGTTTTTTCAGCCAGTCACACTAGCTGAGTCCTGACAATCCTCCACGTTCCTATCCTTGACAGGGAACACGTAGTCTCATGGCTGGAGGTCGCCTGGAGATCTTCAGAGCCATCCGAGTCTGTGCAGTAGGCATCGCGCTCAAATGAGGGTGGCCACTTCCGAACTTCATTTTGAATACTGCAGCCTAGTAGGCCCGAATGCCAACTTAAGCAAAGATAAACATAAAAATAATTAATATATGGAAATGAAGATTCTAATGTTTAAACCCACACCAATTCCAATATATATTAGTATTTTCCTATCTCATAGCAACATTTAAAGCAATGATACTCACCTTTCCGCAATACCAGGAGCACAAACCATCACAAAAGCAATATAAATCATGCAATTTTCTATTTCAACACCTCCTACAATTAGTTTGCATACCACAGTTAATCGTTAGACTTATTAGCCATGCATTTAGCATTTTAGTCCCACGTGTATCTTGTGTTTATCAAGGTGCATAGGTTGGTTAATAATACCTACTCCAAACAGTTAATACAGATTACTATTTAGAATGATTACGTAATTCGTATTTTCATGCAAAATAGAGAAGGTATACAAAATTTTCATTTTACCTGCTCCACCAATCCCCCCTTTTGGTGTTTTTTAACATCACCACAAAACCTATTAAATTTCATAATTTTGGTGGAAAGGATTTCTCAGTTCTCTTACTCAGTTATGTTACATCATAGTTTCCCCCATTTCATCCTCTCTTGTTTTCTTATACATACTTTCTTTCCATTCTTCCAGTTCTATATCTTCTACTTCTCTTTCTTTCATTTATTTTCTCTTTCTTTTCGCAACCTCCCTTTTTATCTTATTTTGTAATTTTCTTCTTTTGATGCATACGCATCCTAACTTCATAATCAATATTAGTATTACTACACAAGTTACTGGTATCAAAATTTTACCTACAAAAGAACTACCTAAGTTTGTTAAGAAACTTTTTATAGTAGAAAATCCTTTACCAATCCTTTCCCAAACACTTTCAACCTCCGGTGGAACAATTTCTTCATGCAACTCAGTTATGTTCTTAATATATTTCTTTAAATTTTGACTCTCGTCAGGAATGTAAGTACAACAATGTTGCATCTTCAGCATTCCACAGACTTCTCCCTCTTTTGCTAAAATAATTTCAAGGACAAGTCGATTTTGCATTATCATGGCACGCATTGCAACCATTTCAGTATTTACAAGTAAGAATCCTCCAACAGTGCTTGCCGATAAGCGATCCACTACTGTTAACAGTTTTCTAATCTTATGTGCATGCAGAGATATTCCAACGGCTGGTATCAGTGCTCTGAAAATATCCCCTACAATTTCTGACCAGCTTTCCCTCCTTCTACGTGTTAGTTGTCTACCTATTTCGTGTACACTGTTTTCTTCCCTTCCCACATGAAATATCTTTGGGAAGACCAGACCTAGGTAGCATGTGCCATACCAACCGGCAACCGATAATAAGGCCTGTTTCCACAGATGAAATATAGTCCAGGGAATACCGGATCTTTTCCTCCTTTAAATCCCCATCCTCCCATGATTCTATAGACATAATGGCATTCACTTCCACTTACAAAATAATTGTCATAAACAGTTTCCTTTCGTCTAATGCACAATTTCCCTTTCTCAGGCCAATCTAAAGCCATAGCCGGACTGGTTTCTCCCTTCAAATGTTTTTCCTTTTTAACATCCCAAACTGTCGTCTCTCCTTTTCCCTCAGGTATCCTTCTTTGCATCTTAATTCTCCTCTCTTCTACCATGTCCAAGAAGGTCTTCTCTTCTTTTCTCAGACTACAAGTAAGATTGTTCCTAAACACTTCTTCTAAAGTTAATTTTCTAGTTTCTAGGAAATATTCACCTAAAACTTTACCAGGTTTTATCTTATTTAGTTCAGGAACTACAGGGACCTGTGCAAAAATGTTATCTACATCTGAATAATGATATTCTAATTTCCCTGTTTTATAGAACAAACTTGCTAATACACTACATGTTATTCCATATGTCACAGGAAGGTGGTGATAGGTAACACCCTCTGACACCGATGCATGTAACTGCATACAAACATAGCAATCTCTAACATCCATAGTCTTTACATATTCATACAATAACTTTGAAAAAACGTTGTTAGAAACGTCAGTTATAGACCTATCCTTATGTGAGTCAGTTCTATTTACCTGTTTAGTCGCATAAGTACCATGAACCTCTTCGCTCTTAGTCTTATTCTCAGTGTGATTTTCTACCCTTTCAAATGTTACTCTAAATGAAATTATTATCGCTAATACGATCCATAGAAGCATTAATAATCCTGTACAAAAACAACACACCTTGCACCATCTTCGGAGAAACCCACATGTAGGTTTTCTACCCTCTGTGTTTGCCATTTCGGAAATGATCAGTGTCTTTTGACTTAGCCTCTTTTATGCACAACTAAAACATTTCTAAACCCAAGGCTCTAAGCGCCTACTTGGTTCTTTCAGTAAAATGTCTCATTCGGTATTTCATCTACTCTGTATTTTTCTTTCTTGTACTTCAATCTGGCATGTGATCGTCTTTGCCTTTGTCTTCACAGTCTTTGTTCAGAATTTCCTGATCCTCCATCTCTTCTCTGATATCAGATAAGATAACTCTCAGGATTTCCAAATCTTCTTCTTCTTCAACCACTTCCGGTACAGTCACTCCTAAACTTTCTTGGCTGTCTGCTTCTTCTTGTATCTCAGGAAGTGCCACATACGTCCATTCCGGTAACTTGCACTTCTGGTTGGGTTTCTTGATTCTCTTTTCTTTCTTCAAATGTGTCTGATCAGTATCTTCTGATTTCTCTTGACTGGACACTTCATTCACTTGTTCAGCTTTGGATGATTTTACTCTCGTCAGTCGGTATCTTATTGGACCAGATTTCTTCTTTTGACAGTCGTTTCAATTTATTTCCCTTCTCACCTCGCTAAGTTTTCCAAGCTCTTTTCCTCAAAACTCGTCCTTGGTCTTCTCCTTCACTCTCTTCAGATTCTGTAGCTGTGTGACCTTTACCTTCCTTGAAATTTTCCTTTGAGACCTCAGGCTCCCTATCTACAGTTTTCCCTCCTCGTGTTTCTTCGACGCAATCTTCCTGCTGACTAACTGTCCATTCTTCTACCTGGGTGTGTGTTGTCCCTACAACTCCTCGGGGGTCTTCCGCAACAGTCTTACCCTTACTCTCTGTATCTAATTCCTCACCTTCTACTTCTATAACCTCAGGTGGAATTTCTCTCATGCTCGCATGTGGGGCGGGGCGTCTTTGTCAAGGATTTCTTTGTCAGTTTCCTCAATATTTTCTTTTACCTTTTCTTGTATCTCCACATGCTCAGTATCTGATTCGGAGCTAGTATGAGAGATTTCCAGCCGTATCCTCAATGGTAAATTCTCTGGCTCCGCAATCTGACTCGGCTCCAATTCTCCCCTTCTTGAAGTTTGTCTCGTTCTTGTTTCTTCTGATTCGGACTTTGAACTGGTATCAGACTCTCCCAAATAATCTTCCTCAGGTCTATTTACAGGATGTGGGATTCGAAGAGTATGACTAGCATGAATCAAATTCTTTACGCTGGCACATTTCACAGCAGTCTTCGTGGTCAGAATCACTTGACGTGGTTTTCCCCACTGTGGGACCAGGCAATCTCTTCTTCTATGCACTTTAATCCCTACCCAGTCTCCAGGACTTAAATCATGAGCTGGCTTCTTTTCAAGGGTGGTTGCATCCAATCCAACCTGATGAAACACAGAATGAACGGAATCAGCCAACCCCTTCCAATAATCCAACACGAAGTCATCAGATATAGGCAGTAGTTTGTTGACAGGAATGAAAACATGTCTCATCGCTCTACCCATAACAATTTCATGGGGGCTCATGCCAGTATTCCTATCAGGAATCAATCTAATAGTCATGAGCATTAGAGGCAAGACATCAGGCCATTTTAAACAAACCTGTGGCTAAACACATTTTTCCCACTTGGTTTTTAATGGTGCCATTCATCTGTTCCACTACTCCAGAAGCCTCTGGACGATAGGCACAATGCAGTTTCTGTTGTACATTCAATACTTCACAAATCAATTTTATTATTTCATTCTGAAAATGCGTTCCTCTATCTGATTGAATCTTCACTGGAAAACCAAACCTAGGAATGAATCCTCTCAATACGAGTTTAGCTACTGTAACCCCGTCACTCCTGGTCGGGTACGCTTCCACCCAGCGTGAAAACAGGCAAGCAACTACTAGAACATACCATAGCCGATTACATGGGAGTATCTCAATGAAATCAATCTAAATTCTGGTAAAACGACCTCCCTCCCGTCCTATGGTTCCCAAACTCACCACTGTTTTCCTTCCTGGATTGTATTGCTGACATATAAGGCATCTCTGACAAAGGCTCTCAGTTACAAGCCGGAATATTTCATTATACCAGGTCTGTTTGAAAAGTCTGATCATAGCATCCCTACCCACATGTGCTTGTCCATGGTACATCCATGCCATGGTAGAGATCATGCTATCAGGCATTACTGGTCTTCCATCCCGATAAACCCAAACTCTGTCCGCCTCACGTGGTACGCATTCAGATTTTATCCACTGTTTCCTTTCCTCTTCTCCTGCCTCTTCCTGTAACTGTCTTACTTCTTCCCAAGTATTCACAGTGTTAGTAAAAAGTAAGGGACATGAGTTAATTTCCTTTTCCCGATTCCGATAGACTGAATTTTGGTTTCGCGCACAGTACTGCGCCATATCATTTGCAAATTCCTTCCCAGCTGACACAGTCAGTACCCTTTGAGTGGGCTGGGCATTTTACGACAGCGATCTGTTTAGGCAGCTGTATCGCCTCAAGCAATTTGCCAACCACTTCCGCATTCCTTATAGGAGTTCCACTTGATGTCAAGAACCCTCTTTGGGACCAAATCTGCCCAAAGTCATGCACCACTCCAAATCCATACTGACTATCCGTAATCACAGTGACTCGCAGATTCTTTCCCAACTTGCAGGCTCTGGTCAATGCAAACAATTCAGCAACCTGAGCAGATCTCACTCCTTTTAAACAAGATGCTTCCAACACAGTTGCTACAGTACATACTGCATACACTCCACTCAAAATTCCTTCTTCCGTTCTCAGACACGACCCATCCACAAACATCACATAATCACTTTCTTTCAGAGGCACATCTTTTCTATCCGGTCGGGCTTAGTGCAAAAATCAAGCACTTCCAAACAATCGTGATCCACTTCATCCTTCACTTCCACATTCACAGCATCAGGTAGCAATGTTGAGGGATTTACATTAAGGCACCTCACAAGGCTCACATTCGTCGCACCCAAAATGACTTTCTCATATTTAGTTAGACGACTATGCGTCATGAACTGCGTGCGGCTCCTTGTTAAAAGGATCGCAACGTCATGGGGTACAAACACTCTCACAGGGTATCCCATCACAATTCCTTCACTCTGTTCCAAACTCTTACAGGTAGCAGCCACTGCTTCCAAACAACCAGGCAATGCTACAGCTACAGGATCCAATACTGCTGAAAAATATGCAATCGGTCGACTCAGTTTTCCATGTTTCTGGACTAACACAGAAAATGCACACCCATCTCTTTCGCTACAATAGAGTTCAAACTCTTTTTCATAGTCAGGCATTCCAAGTGCCGGTGCTTCACACAAACTGTCTCTCAATTGTCTAAATGCTTTCATCTCCTTTTTGTTCAGTTCAAGGGGGTCTTTCACATCACTCTTTGTCTCAATTTGTTTATTACTATGGTAGGGAACTGTTAAACAATGTTCGCTATCCTTCTGCTTATCAAAGACAGGCATTACTGGCCCTATGGTTACAGGCACAGTTACGGCTTCCATGTTTTTAGTTAACTCCCTAATTTTCTCAGTTAGTTCCAGAGTAGTTCTAGCTAGCTCAGCGGAATTTTCATTTTCAGTCCTAACAGGCTGTGCCATTTTAGAGTCTCTAAAGGGATAATTTTTTCCTAAATCAGGAGGCATTTGCTCAAAACTTTTATTTCGCAGGATTTCTTTTACTGGCGCACTCGGCGTCAGCAACGTAGAATTTGGTTGATACGGGGGAGGATTTTTATAAAACATGTCCTCTAGCACATCATCCTCCGACTCATTCACTCCATATTTGTAGCTTTCTGACCCTATATGTGTTTTTCTTCTCTGTACACTTTCTACCACCTGTCTCTTCACTATTTCTCAACGGAAACATCCCATCTGTATTGTTTGCACTCCTCATCCTGTCATCATGACTTTCCTGCCCACACGGTCTACCAAACATGTAATTATACCTTCTTCCACTCCGATGTCGTTCTCTCATACATCTCTTCCTCCCACTCCCTCAAAGCCTCAAACTAAGTGGGTCTAGGTCTTGGTTCTAACCTCATCATTCTTTCTCTTAAGTTTCTCAATACAGCTAAGGTGAATGAACCACTTTCTGGAAACGCTAAGACTCCATCTTCTTTTGTATACTTTGCCCAATTATCTAGCCAAATACACGTATGGTATCCATATTTCGCTACCATGAAGGATGCAGGCGATTTCGGTGAAGGAAGGATCTGTCCTTCTCTAGTCACAGTTGGCTTATCCTTTTTAAATAGACTTTTAATTTTCCCAAACCATGACTTTTTCTCCTTCTCTGGTGGATCGTAATACATCATTTTCTTTGTCTTAGTCCTGTATCACTAGACTTCTAAAATCGCTTTTCTACGACAATTCTGTCTGCTGTCCAATCCCAGCGCGACTCACACTAACGCATCAATCCGGAGCATCTACGTCACTCTGAAATTCACCAATCCTAGTGCGGCTCACACTAACGCACCAATCCTGTGCGTCTCCGTCACTCTGAAATTCTCCAATCCCAGTGTGGCTCACACTAACGCACCAATCCTTTGCGTCTACATCACACTGGCAATTCTCCACTCCTAGCGCGGCTCAGACCTCCGCACTAATCTGTGAACGCCTTGTTTCCCTACCGCTGACCAATTCCAGTGCGGTCTCTCTGACGTCAGCTTTTCTCGCTACTCCTGCTTCTGCTGACCCCTCCTTTACAAAATTTATCGGCAAACTTCCCTTACGTTCTCTTCAATCAAGCATCTGTTAGTAACGACATACAACACCACCATTGCCTGTTTCGCTAAACCAAAGAGATAGTTTTGTTCATTTACACAAGAATTCTGAATTTCCAGTAAGCAGCGCTTACCTCTATCCTACCACAGAATTATTCAGTTTCGCCGATAAAGTAGCACTTCCCTCTACCTTACCCTTCTAGCAAGCAAAAGGGCTAACCTGTTGCTATTGCACTCACGCACTTTCACACAGAAATGTCCCTAACAATAACACACGATGATGTTACCAATTCGAAACCAGACAATGCGTTGTACGACTTCACTTGCCACACATTTCCCTGTGTACCTACAGGGCAACCAGACAATACACCGTGCGACTCCACTTGCCACACGTTTTCCCCATGTACCTACAGGGCATCCAACTTCCTACATCCCGGAAGTCTTCAAAAAACAACATAGAACGCAACACGACTCAACATAGAATGTTAGAACATAAATCAACAATCAATCTAATCAATCATCAGTAATCAATAATCAATAATCACCAAACCAATACAATAAAACCATCCTCTGCTACCAGAAAAACTGCTCCAGCGGAAAAGGGAAAATTTACATATCCTCCCTGCGTCACAGACCCATCGTCACTCTAACTCATTCACGCACGCATTCATTGGTGGGGCCCATAACACCAACACTCATATGTCTCACTCGAATCTGCACACAGGAGGAAAAGAAGCGCTGGACATGTGGGGTACCTTGTTACCTATAGGAAGAAGATCTTTACATTATAGACATTCTATCAGCACCTATAGAATCCTATCTTTAACATCAAGGCACTCCACCACTTGGTCCATGGACCAATTAGTTGGACTGGTTGATGGTGATTTACAACCAGCTAAAACACATTTAAAGTTTCGGAACCTTTCAATTAATCAATACCTTATTAAAAGAATCACAGACTCATAATTTGTTAATTAATGCTTGGTTTATCCAATTAATTCACTTTCATTGGCATAATCAGAATTTTTAATCATATCAGAATCTTCAGTAAATCTTTTAACACAAATTTACATACAATTATATTTACCTAACATTTTGACACCGATGACCATTTTCCGAAAACCTGTCAGCCCTGCATAAATCAATAATCCCTTCTGGTCAAATCATTCTGTCAAATGCAGGCTAAGACCCAAATATGTCCAGGAAAAGTTATTTCGCTCGGCATGACACAGTCCCAAAGGTATCCAAAGGACCAGGCAATCATGCTAGCAAATTGACCCTCCTCATTAGTAGTCACCAATGGAAATTTGGAACGCACTTCCCCCACCCTCTTCTAAAGTTCCCCTTATATAGTAAATTCTAGGATAATATGCAACATGTTCTAGGAGTAGGAGAGTTCTGATTGGCTAAGGCCCTAAAATTTGAAATACCGAACTCTGTTACCAGGTTTTCTTGGTTCTCAGGGAATTGAACATGTTATCCTTTAAATTGTATTTGTTTGTACAGTTCTCATGCGAAAAGTTCTGAAGTAACATGTAGACCTCTAGATACAGGTCGCCATTGTTTTTTCAGCCATTCACACTAGCTGAGTCCTGGCAATCCTCCACGTTCCTATCCTTGACCGGGAACACGTAGTCTCATGGTTAGAGGTCGCCTGGAGATCTTCAGAGCCATCCGAGTCTGCGCAGTAGGCATCGCGCTCAAATGACGGTGGCCACTTCCGAACTCCATTTTGAATTCTGCGGCTTAGTAGCCCCGAATGCCAACTTAAGCAAAGATAAACATAAAAATAATTAATATATGGAAATGAAGATTCTAATGTTTAAACCCACACTAATCTCAACATATATTAGTATTTTCCTAGCTCATAGCAACATTTAAAGCAATGATACTCACCTTTCCGCAATACCAGGAACACAAACCATCACAAAAGCAACATAAATCATGCAATTTTCTATTTCAACACATCCTACAATTAGTTTGTGTATCACAGTTAATCGTTAGACTTATTAGCCATGCATTTAGCATTTTAGTCCCATGTGTATCTTGTGTTTATCAAGGTGCAGAGGTTGGTTAATAATACCTACTCCAAACAGTTAATACAGATTACTATTTAGAATGAATACGTAATTAGTATTTTCATGCAAAATAGAGAAGATATACAAAATTTTCATTTTACCTGCTCCACCACCCCCAACCATTCAGGGCTGACCCTCACGCTTGGACCCTGCTAGTTGCCCAATTGTCCCGAGGGGTAGGGCCTACTGCCCACCCACCTAAAATCCCCATTGAGCCATAGGAGCACAGGAATATAGTAACATACGAACGTCAGCTCACAATGAATGTCCAGTAGCAACTACTCATAAATTTGATGTGCTGCAGCTTATTGTTGGTGAACTCTCAGGAAAAGCTTCAGATTGTAAAATCATTGATGCACATTTCCCTGCTAAATTAGACCTGCTCTTTACGGATGTTCAACTTCAGTGCCCCGATGCCAATTCAACATGCGGACCTCCCCACCTTCTAAGGTACTGCCCATCCAGTGTACAATATTGGCGAATAGACATAACTACCATTACAAAGGTTACTCATTGTAAGGTACTGGACTCCTGGGAGGCCAGCACCCTAGACTTCTATAAGTAATCCAAGAGCAACAGGGCAGCAAGCCAGTTTATGGATTTGACACTCCTCCTGGCAGAAAGAGCAATAATCCTAAAGGTGCCATGCAACAACCTCCAATGGCGATTTGATGGCAGCATTCACTGGTCTGCTGGGCAGAATGCGGAGCTCTGGCGAGAGAAGACGAGGGTCCTCTGTAAATTCCCAATTTCAGAGGAATGTAATGCCATGTTGATCCACCTTCAGAACATCATCAAAGATGAATCTTTCCCACTGTAAGCCCACAACCCTGTATACAACCGATACATTACTACTACTCTTCCTCTGGGACCCACATGCCAACTCTCAAGCTCTCTTGGTTACACCGCCCGATTTCCACCAGAGGGTGCCTCCCTCTCACTTTCCGGTTTGGCCAGCACAGTAACGTCTGCATGATCCCCGGAGCCAATTTCCCCACTTGCCCTCCCCTCCGCTTGCGGCAGTCCCCCAAATTGAGCGCTAACTAGCATTAGTGTCATGACAGCCTGTTAATTCCAGTAACCCCCCCCTTAAGCCCACACATGACCACTTCATGAAAAGCAGTGATATTTGTACCTCCTAAAGACTAAAATTGACTTGAAATGCTTTCTTAAAATTGGCGCTGATTAGTAATGCATGATGCTTTTCACGTCAGACGTTGACACAGCATGTCAAATGCTTAATACATACGTTAAACAACATAATAATTAACATTGGATACAGTTGACACGTATTTTGTGATAAAGACTTTTTCAAGGCTTGCCTTCAGATCTGTAATCCTGTGTTTTGTGTGGATTAGATCACTTGTTGATTAAGTAGATGGTCTGTTATAAAGGATTACATTAACTGTGATCTCGCTGCTATGAAGTCAGGTAAGTAACATCAGTTCCAGCTGCAGATTTTTTTAGAGGTCTAATCAAATTGCCACTATGGTATGCGTCATAGTGGTGCAGAAAGAAATTTCCAGCAATTCGATCTGTGATAAACTGAAAATGGAGAAGGTCAGGTTAACCTGTTCGGTCGTGGTCAGCAGGAGCCACATTCTTATTCCAGAACCACATTCCTCTGTTATTAGATTGAGGCACTCCCATCTCTCAATGCACATGGTGCTAAGATAGCTCAGCGAGTTAGGCACCTATTGCTTGCAGGTTTTAACACAATTGAGTAATAGTAAATCATTTTATTTTGCAGTGCTACAAAGGACCAGATTTGCAGTTACTTGTATGCCAATTATAAAAATGAAAATAACTTAGAAAATATCATGAGACCTTTTATTGGCATGTTACCGTAGCACCATGGTAAAGCAGTCATTTGATCCAAATAAATGCTTTTTAAAGTAATATTTTTCTCAGGATTGAGTTTCTTATTGCATGCTTCTTCCAGATATGCACCTGACAAGTGAAGACTGACAAGAGTAGTTGGCAGCTATCCTGAAATAGGAAGGCCAACATGTATTGATGGAAAATAAGCAAGACAAGTGCTAGATTCTTAAGGAGAGAGTTATGCAGCTAACAAACACAATTCTTCTGCTGGGGAGTGGAAAGGAAATTATATTCCTGCCCTGCCTCCTCAACCAGAACTCGAAAGTGACCAGCTCACTCACACAATGACATTCATTTGTTCTTATTTTTGCTTCTTCTGGGACCCAAATGGGCATGTCGAGCTAAAAGGAAGACGCCACCCAAACTTGACACGGAAAAAATGAAATTGCCTAGGTGCCACACCGTGGATTGCCAGTGGGCAGCTTGTGTGTTTATCTGCAAAGAGTGGGCACTGGCAGCCAGACTGCTGCATTATTAGTCAGCAAGCCTCAGCAGGGCCGGACTGACTACCGGGCGTTTTGGAATTCTGCCGAGCAGGGGGCTGATTTCACTGCGGTGGGGGCTGATTTCGTTCATGGAGACCTGTGTGTACTTCAAAATAATTAAAGCAAAACGAATTTCGTTCAGTACACGCAGGTCCCCATCAACAAAATCAGCCCCCAGCCCAGCAGAATTCCAAAACGCCCAGTAGTCAGTCCGGCCCTAAGCCTCAGTGACTCTCAAGCATCAAGTACATGTCAGTAAACCCAAGTGAATGATGCTCTGTTCGCCATCTAAGTCATTAAGCTCGTTGAGGCATTGCTCCCATCTCATCTTGTATATTCTTTTAGAAATCGAGGAAAGGGCAGCAGGCTGGGAGAGGATATGGCATAAGGGCCAGAGCTGCCCCATTTGGATATGGGGAACCAGGTTCGAGTCTGCATTGGCTCAAGATCCTGTGATTCTGGGCAAATCTCCCCATGCCTACCAAAATGAATGTGTCCTCATGTAATGTAACTGGTGCTCATTTGAAGTGCTATAATACCTATGGGTCGAGTTCTTGCTGTATCAAACTGCAAAAAAATAGTAAAAAGTAGCCGAAGTAGCGTCTTGCGAGTTAGAGATGATGGGACTTTCCTGACGAACAGTGACATAAGTGCGTTGGTGCGGTGATGGAATTCATGATGTAGAATGTTCAGTTAACGGTTACACACTGAGGAATAAAGGTGTGCAATACCAAGCTCCATGTGTGACGTGATCATTTGTTTGTATCCAGGCTGGTAAAGACGCTACAGCTGGTGATGAGATCGGGGATTACGTAAACCCTGTGACCAGGAGAACCAAGAGTGCTCTCCCGGAGAGTTTGCTGTGGTCCAGCAAACTGCTCGTATGTGTCACTTGTGCCTCAGTTAAAGTGAAATTCGACAGTTGGTGTATGTGGAGTCAAAGCACCACTACAGCCAGTTGTGAAAAAAGTGATTGCCGTACAGAAACTTTGTTGTTGGCTAGAAATTTGGTGATAGAGTCAAGACAAGAGGAACTGCAACACAATACGACACAGAGCCATGATGCATATAGTACGTCAACGCTAAAGGCAGTGACAGCCAGGTACAGAAAGTGCAACAAGCAGTGACAGCCAGGTGCAAGAGAATGCTGTGAGCACAAAGAAATGGTAAAGGCAGTAGAAACCAATACAATGCAATGAACTGAGATGGATGAACAACCCATGCAAGAAACAAATCAGCAACTCACCGCCAAAGAAGAAGACAGTGCCTTACTGCCGGAGAGCGGACGTGATGACCCAAGTGTCAGCTAATACGTGATGAAGGTGCCAGTACAAGTGGGCAGTAGAAGCGGCCATAGCAAGCTCCGCTCCCGGTAGCAGAAAGTTCCACAGGTTATGATACTGCTTCCCTTCGACACCACCAAAAAGCAAAATATTGGGGACAGATGGCCTGGATTGAAACCTTCGATTGTTTAATTGATGCCCTGGAAGAAGCAAATGACAAACAAAAATGTAATATCTAAAGGATTTAGCAGGTGAAGGAGTAAAAGAAGTGAGAAAGAAAGTACCACAAGTTGATGGGGTGATGTACTGTCAAATCAAATAGGTGTTAAACACCAAGTGTAACCAATGCCGAATGTCGACTATGAAAAATATATCTTTAGTCATCACTAGGGCCACTTCCTCTATTTACTCACAGATGACGTTCTGGAAGATGCTCCCACTGTCTATTTCAAGTAGGGTGGCACTTGCAAAGATGGTGGTTCTCCCGCGCCTCCTTTACTATTTTGCTAATCTGCCTCTCTACATTCCAACACCTTATCTTAAAAAACTTGAGGCAAAAGTTCTAGACTTTCTTTGGGGCACATCTAGGCACAGAGTCTCCATAAGGAAGTTATATCTTCGGGCTGGACAAAGTGGACTGGCAATGCCTAACTTTGAACATTATTACTTAGCAGCTCAACTGCAATGGATAGCCAGAGGGCTAGCATCGCGACACCTAACAGACACCGCCACTCTACAACCTCCAATGGCTCTTTATGACTTACTTCAGTTGTTTCACCCGTGTGCTAGACCCAGGAAACCGGACTCACTGTTGCTCTCCATAGCGTTCCAAAGCTACTGCAGAAGCTTATTCATCACTCGCGCCACCACACCGTATGCCCCTGCCATCCCTTTACTGGGGTCGCCAAAGGGGAGATCACACATCACAGCGGCTGAACTACGTGTCTGGGAGGCTGTGGACATACATGATGTAGGAGACCTCTTCAGGGATGGCGCGCTAATCCCCTATGCAGACCTTATCTCAGATGACAGTCTGCCCCTGGGTCAATTCCTGATGCACCGCACCCTCATAGCCTCACTTTCAGCTAGTTGGGGCAACTTAGCAACCAAACCTTCCACACATCACCCATTACAATATCTATATGTAATGAGCACAGGGGGGCACCTGATATGTTGGTTTGCTTCCTCACTTTGTGAAAACACGGCAATAACAATGATCTCCTTGAAACAATACTGGGAGGAAGACCTGGTCGACCCCTATTAGAGAAGGATGGGTGGCCATATTAGAAGGTCCCACGAGTATCCCACACAACCAGTGCTTCTGGCAGATCCAATATTATATTCTTCGTCGCGCTTACCTTTCCCCTGCTCAGATAACTAAGCTATTTCACAGGGAATACGAAGTATGCCCAGATGTCACCTGACCAACGAAGACCTCCTCCACATGCTTTGACGCTGTCCTGCACTGGGTGATTACTGGACAGATGTAGCAGCCACCTTGCTTCAATGTACCAAGCGTGTAGTTCCCTTCTCCTGGGAGGTGTACATATTGCATCTCTTCAAAAGGAGAAAGAGACACAAGGCTGCTACACGATTCTTAGAATTGGGTTTAATTACCGCAAAGCGCTTGATAACCAAAAGATGAAAAAATCAAGGCGATTGAAAGAGAACAACATTCAGGTCTGCACATTACTGATGTCATTACGCAGCTGAATGGAGCTAAAGTCTTTTTCCGCCTTTATTTGAACAAAGGGTATCACCAGCTCGAAACTGGAAGAGAACTACAGCCACTTCTCCTCCACATGATGTAACTATGCTGAGATCCTTCCGTGGTATGGGCAGTTACTGTTCAAGGTATACACATGACTTTGCCACTGTAAGTGCCCCATTGAGAGACTTAATGAAACAAAAAGTCCCCTTTCAATGGTCAAGTGAATGTGAACAAAGCTTCAAGAAAATCAAGCATGAAATTGAGAACTGAACTGAATTAGCAAAGTTTGATCTGAAATTGCAGACCGAGGTGGTTATTGATGCAAGCCCAGTGAGGTAGGGTGCCATCCATGTCCAGCTCACTGGACATTCCAGTGTGCCAAGACACATTGTGGCTTATTCTAGCCGAAGTTTGTCAATGACAGAATGTTCCTATTCACAACCTAAAAAAGAAAGCCAAGCTGTAGTGTGGGTTTGTGAGCATTTTCATGTGTTCCTATATGGAAAGCATTTCACAGTTGTCACTGACTACCAAGCGTATGATTGTGCATGGTCCAGGAAAAGATCAAAACCCTGCTTACTACTTCTCACGTGTGCCCATACAGTGTCATGGCACTACTTCTAAAGCAGTTAATTCTTAAGTTAACTTCATTGTGAAAACAAGTACCTCTGCTGCTTTTCCAGTAAAACAAATCTTTACTTCCATGAGTACTGACACGGGTTTGCTAATACTCAAAGACACTATTACAGCAGTGCTTAATTTGTAAATATTTAAGTGCCAGGGCTCTCACCAGGAGGCTACTGCAGCATGCAACACCCATCACCCTTGTCATTGCTCCCAAAACAACTGCTAAACATCTCTCTTGCATGTAACTGCGACAGTTCAGGTTATTCAAGGTCCCCAAAGCTAAAGGAATGGCTGGGGAGGTAGGTATTGGCAATTTAAATGTATATTGTAGTCCTAAACTACCATTGTTCTGCTCATCTCTAAATTAGATGAGCAGTGCCACCATGTGGTGGACTGTACTAAGTATGGTTTTGATATTTAGGTGCCGGTGCCAAGCACCGGAAACCAATTAGGTGCCGGTGCTGAGCACCGGAAAGCACTGGCTCAAATTAAGCACTGCACAACAGTCGTGGCAAAGCACCCACAACCTCTTCATTATGACAAGAAGATCTTTCATTTACCCTAGAAGACATCATTCTATGAGAATCAAGAATTGTCATACCCAAGAGTCTGAGACAACAAGTTATTGAACTGGCTCATGAGGGACACCGTGGAGTTGTTGCTACAAAGCAAGCTCTACGGGACGAAGTGTGGTTCCCTTGTTTTGATGAAATATTTAAAAAAGAGTTTAAGGCATGCCATCTGTGCAACTGTTTGTCATCTAAGACAACCCCACATCTGTTAAACATGTCTGATCTCCCAAAACATGTATTGGAGAAGATTTCATTGATTTCTTTGGACCCCTTGAAAATAGACATCATCTGCTAGTAATTGTTGATGAATATTCCCATTTTCCCCTTGTGGAAGATTTGTCGTTGTTAGAAATGGGATTTCTGGTTGGCTAAGGCTTGCGCCAAAGCGAGGTAGAAGCCACCACTTGAGTCAGGGCAAGAGAGTTACATGCTCAAGATAACCCCTGCTCACCCCTTTGGTAGCTTGGCACGAGCAGTCAGGCTTAGCTCAGAAGCAATGTGTAAAGCGTTTGCGCAACACACACACACACACACACACAGCAGCAACACACTAGGCACACCATAAAAGAAACTCCACACAAGGTTATATAAAAAATTGCCTTTGTATTGTCATAAACACCTTAGCAACATAATCACACATTAACACTGTGCCAACTGGCACTAGACAATATTCACAGGGGATTATATACAGGATCAGGCCAATCAGGCCACGGTCACAACCATCAAAAAGCAGGTGAGTAAATGCAAAACGCAACCAGTAACTACTGGTACAATAATGACCTCAGCATTATCACCTGCGACATAAACACATTATGTCTGCATCACTGTAGGTATAAAAACACATTATGCATCTCACAATGTTAAATCATATTACGCCTAAATCACATTAGCATTATCATCACATTAGGCATCACATCTGGGGTCACCACCCTGTGCATAAATCATTAGCAACAGTGCCCCACCATACCCACTCTCAGGGGGCACACCTAAGGGAAAAGCATTAGGCATAAATCATGATAGGAGGGGCATCACATGAGGGCTTTGCGCCCTATCAACATTAGACCTGACCCCCAGGCCAACTGCTCTTCCTCTGGGTCCAAATGCCCTAGGTCCCGCAAAGTCAGGGCTCTGAGGGGGTGTGAGAAGTTGGCCTGGCATATGCTGGTCACTAGTTATAGTGGCCACCTTGCACCAGTCCAATTCGACTCTTATGGTAGGTAGGTTTAAGACAACCTTTTAAAGAAAGCTATCCTAGTGGTAGCTGTGGAGAGCAGCCTTCAGGCTAAGTCTCTGAGGAATGTAAAGCAGCTTGTTTTACCTTATAATCTCTTGAATTACCAAATGAAAGGACACCACACAGGTATATATATCAAATATATATGTATTTATTTCTAGACACACTCTACTAATCTCTTTATGAGATTAGAAGTCAGGAACACATTCAAATATCAATGTTTCACAATAAGTTAAGCACAAATATGGCTGGGGCCCTAGTGGCATACCAGACCATATACTAAAAAAGAGGTTTAGGAAAGTCGACTTGCAGAGGGACAAGGCCTAGGGCCTGTAGAATCACTGGGGCTTCACTAATCCACCCAAGGCAGGTAAGTAAAAGACCCACGGGAGACGCGTGCAGTGTGAGAACACAGCCACGGGTTCCCTATTGATTTCTATGGAGCAAGTCGCGGTTGGATTTTTAAAAGTTTTAGGATACTTCGAGGAAATCTACAAGCAAGCCACTTACAAGGTAAGTAATTCGAGGGCCAACACACACTAGGGCACCGGAGTGCACGAGTTACCTTACCCAGGGAAGCCGGGTGCATAGGTGTCTTTTGGTGTTGGGTCGCGTCGCTTTTTTCTATGGAAGCCAAAGAAGATTTGCTGCTTGCGAAGACTGAAGAAGTGTCCGGTGGAATCCAAGGCTGGATTCAAGTTGAAGATGACCTGAAAGCAGAAGGAACAGTGTTCACAGTCACTTGCCAGTGACCCGGGGCCAGGAAGATGGATGCCCACGGAAGTCGGGAGATTTCAGGTGATCAAGGGTGTTTTGACTCTTTGCTCACGAGGACCAGGAGGCATCGATGATGACCAGCAGCTGGATTCGGAGTGTCCCACGATGTCTGCAGCTTACTGAGGTGTCAGCAACCGAACTGGAGCCAACAAGCCTTGGCAACAGCAAGTCTCGTGAAAAGTGAATTAAGTCAATGGTGCAGACCAGCAAGGTCTGAGGGACTCACCCAGCGAGGGTAAGTGAGGGCAGGCCTTGAGCAACCAGGGGAGTCCTTTGGTTTGATCAGAAAGTCTTCAGGGGTCCCACAAGCCAACGGGCAAGGGATCGCGAAGACGCCTCGTGAGGTAATGCTTTCCAGGAGCCCACGGCTGTTCCTCGTCACTCGTGGGGTCCACTCGCCTGAGCTCTGCTGGGGACTCACAATGGCCATCGAGAACTCAGGAAATCCACTTCCGGGTCTGCAGGGACTTCGGACTCCGGTGGGAGGGAAAGTTTGCGACCGTTGATTCAAAGTTTTGATGCCTGCCAAGCAGGGGAGTCACTCCTGGACTCCAAGGGAGATTCTTCCGTCTTCCAAAGGTAGTGGAATGTCGAAGGACCAGGATTCTTCTTGTAAAGCGTCGTCCAGGGATATCTAGTTTGCAATGACAAGGGTTCCCTATCTTATACTAAAAGAAAGGGAGGGACTAGCTTTATGACCACTCCTCTGGGATGGTCAGGGTAGGGGGTGGTTACACCCACTTCCCTTTGTCCAGCTTCGCGCCAGAGCAGGGACAGGTAGCCCCTGAACCGGTTTGAGCTGGCATATGCACAGAGGAGCCTACTGCTTCCCCAGTGCAGGACTTCAAAGCACTCTAGGAGTGCTCCCACCCAGCCCCAATACACTAAATCCTGTCTGGAAGGTGGTGACACCTCCCTGTGACAGGATGCCTATTGTTGGGCCTCCTCCACTGCGAGTTTCAGTCAGCAGCAGGAGGGCAGCCCAGTGTTTGTGATGGTGGTATCCATTTTGTGATGCCAGGGCTCTTTCAGATTTCTACAGTGTTTCCACAGTGGGTATATGTCGTCCCCTCTAGAAGGGTGGGATCATACTCCCACACCAATTACTGGTGTGGGGGTATGATTCCAAGTTGTTTGACACCAAACACGACATGTTTTGATGCAGTCATTCCAAAGGTAGCATTTACCGGTGTAGGAAGGTAGATATCTGACTATGGTTACCCCCAACTTTTTGCCTAGTGTCTAGCTGGTTTTTCGACTTAGTTGGCCTGAGATCCTGCCATTCAGGGTCTCAGGCTGTCTGCTCTCTCTTTAAAATGGACTCCATGTACCCTAGGTACATTCCCAATTGGTAAGGATCACCTTATTGGACCCTGTACAGTGTACCCTAGGTACCCAGGGCATAGGTGTACCCTAGGCCTCCCAGGGGCTGCAGCATGTATTATGCCACCCCTGGTCTGGCCTTCCAATCAGACACAACTGGCTGATCACTCAGCTGGGGCAAGGTCGTGTAATCACCCCTTGCTTAGATATAGTATACCTAAATCTACCCTTAATATAGACACATGTGTAACTATCAGCCACTCCTATGGCAGGCCTTAACAATCCTAGAGGCAGAGTGCTTGGTAACATGTGAGATGGTGCTCTAGCATGAGCTGAGCCTGTCTGCGGCTTTCGGAACCATGTCCTTATAGCTGTTCTATGATATAGCCTACCATATACTCTTAAAGTGCCTTATAATCTTAAACGGTTATGGTAACTATGGTTTGGCTTTATCAAAACATGTCGTGTAAGGTGTCTAATACTTTGGAATAATACCCCCATACCATTTCTGGTGATGAGGATATTATTCCTCCCTTCTAGAGGGAGAGACATGTTAAAATCCTACTTTGCTGTTTAACTCTAACCAAAGCCTCAGCATCACAAAATGGATGCTGCTGCCACAGACACGAGTCTGACCTCCTGCTGCTGGGAGTGATCCCGGCAAGGGAGGCTTGGACAATAGGTTTCCTGCTTGGGGAGGTGCTAGCACCTCCCCAGACAGACTTTAGTGTATTGGGGCAGGGAGGGCTGAAAGGAATGAGACATGCCTGGGGCACACAAGGTGTCCCATGCATAGTCCAGTTCAAACCGGTGCTGGGGCACTCCAGCCCCAGTCCTGGCGCGAAACTGGACAAAGGGAAGGGGGTGTAACCACCCCCCTCCCAGGTCCCACCCATAAGGCGTGACCTAGCAGGCAACCCAGCCCCCCAGATTAGTATAAGAGTGGTAGCTGGGCCTCAGGAGATTAGATTATCCTGAACCTGCAACTTGAACAGAAACTCTGGACCTTCGACATTCGACGAAAGAAGAAGACTGAAGAATCTCCCTTGTGGCCAAGGAGTGGCTACCCTGTGCAAACAGGCACCATCAAGAGACTACCCTTTGCTTTGCTGAAGTTCTACGAGGGACCGACTGCAGAGCCCGACCAGAGCCTTGACTTCCAGACTTCTCCGACCTTGATCCACATCCACAGCCGAGCTGAGATCCGTGGAGGCGACGAGAGACGTGGGACCGGCTACCTGGGAAAAGTGGCGAGTATTCTCCAGCGCAGCTTCTGAGGCACCCTCGAAGTTGTGCACCGGGGATTGAGAAGCCCCAACCCCAAGCACCATCTGCACCGAAGATCAGCCCCCCACACTCCACGAGTCCTGCGTGGGGCCCTTCTGCATTTTCCTGCTTGCCGCGTCTGTCCGGTTGCTTGCCCGTTGGCTAGCGGCCTATGTGACGACACACCTTGAAATCTTCACTGCTGGTTTGGCTCCTCCAGACTGGCTCCCGCTTCTTTGCAAAAGAGAAGCACCCCAGACCTTCCTGGTCTGCACCAGAAGCAAGTCCTCCGTTCTTCGTGGGTTCCGCTTGCCAAGGCTTGGTGAGTCCTAGTTCAACTTCGACGCCGCCGACAGCAAGAGCCTTCGTGGGACAGCTCGCCTCCTGGTCCTGGTCGTCCTCGACGTCTCCTGGTACCCGTGGCTGCAGCGACAAGCTTCACCCTTCACCTGCAATCTTCACGACATCGCCTGGTTCCTTCCTGGTTCCACGTGGTCACTGGCTAGTGACCTTGACTCTGTCCCTTCTGCTTGCAGGTATCCTCTCTTCTTGATCCCAGCCTTGGGATCCACTGGACACTCTTCACTGACTGCCTGTCAGCAACTTTCCTTCAGGCATCCATAGAAGTCCATGACGAAACCCGACGCAAGTTCACACCTATGCACCCGCAGCCCGTGGGCTAGGTAACTTGGGTACCTCGGTGCTCACAAGGGTAGTGACTATCCTAGGGTCTAGTTTCCGAGTCTCGACTCTCTAGCTGCTTCAGAAGTGTCCTTAAACTGTTAATTTCTAACTGCTAGTAATTCTATCGACTTTTACGCATTACGCGTGAGTGTTTCCACTCTGCACCTGAATCCCGTGGGCCTCCCACTTCCTAACTGTTGCTAGTGTAGTGTAGCCCCAGCGATTCCCTAGGCCTAGGCCTATCCTATTTCCGTGACAGTGGTCCTTATACCACTTCTTTAGTATATGGTTTGCGTGGCCCCTAGGGCCTAACTGTATTACTTACCTGTGTGACTTAATGTATGCTTAAATAAGACTGTGTTGTACTTACCTCTAATCTCATAAAGAGTGCTGAGGGTTTGACTAGAATAAATACACTTTATTTTATATATATATCTGTTGTGGTGTCCTTTCATTTGGTATTCAAGGGATTATATATGGTATCACAGCTGGCTTCACATGCCATTCAGAGTTTAGCCTAAGACTGCTCTTGTCCATGCTACCACTTGGATAGCTGGTCTATAAGGTTGACTTTACAACCAATCACCATAAGGGTTGTTTGGTCTGATATAGGGTGTACACTAGAACTAGTGACATCATACATCAGGCCAACTTCTCACAACCGGTAGGTTATAATGCACTTAATAGTATATGGTTTAACCGCATCCACAAACAGCCACAGAGAATAGACTCTGCCAGCTGCAGAGGGATCCTGCTCATGCAGAGGCACCCCTTCACATTGTAAACCAAGCACCCTGCCCTCAGGATTGATAGGGCCTGCCTTAGGGGTGACTGATAGGCTTATATGTGTGTGTATGGTGAGATATAGGAACCTATACCTCAGTGAGGAGTGCTAACACTACCTCACCCAGGCTGCAGTAGCAGGCCTGTGGTGTTAGATTTAGTCTGCTTCCCAGGGGTGGCATAATACATGCTTCAGCCCCTGGTAGGCCTGTGAAGTACCTATGCCCTTGGTACCTAAGGTACCATATACTAGGGGCTCATAAGGTACCACAGTATCCAATCACTAGTGCATCTAGTATGCAATCAAAGTTGTTTAGAGAACAGAGATACTGGGGCCCTGATTAGCAGGGACCCAGCCAGACTATAGCCAGAAACCAGTGTTAACATCAGAAAAAAAGTGGGGGCAACATAAGTGCAGATCCTACTCTCCTACAGGGGGGACCTTGCAAATGGCCCCAGGGCTACCTCAGCAGCAACCACCAAAGTGCGCACAGGCGCTAGGGCATGGGGTGCACTCACCCCCTTCTCCACCTAGAATGAACTATCCCCCAATGTTGTAGCTGCCCATCACTGGCAGGGCATCTGGGAATCAGGCAAAAACAAGCTTGGGCACTATCATGCCTCTGGGGCCCTGCTCTGGAGCTCTTAGTACAAATTGTCCCCTCGGTGCAGCTGCCCACAACTGCGGTGCAGCTGGAAACCAAACAGGCACTGGCACTCACTGTACCACTAAAGTCCCACTCCGGGACTTTAAAACAAATGAGGCTCCATGTCAGGTGCGGGCGCCTGTCTTCCGCTTTTGGTGCTCCCGGGCCACGGCGGTGATTCCCTCTTATGGCGCAGTGCAGGGTGGGCTACCGCCTGCCTCAAACACACACAAGCAGGGTGGGCACCCGCCAAATAGCGCCGAATGCGGGGTGGGCACCCGGTGTTGTAAATAACCATAAAGCGGGGTGGGCTTCTGCTCGGCACCTTAATGCGCGGTGGGCTCCCGCTCCTCTCGGCATCCGGAGGGGGAATCCCCACATCGGGATTCCCTCGACATACGTTGCAGCTCCATGCTGCAGAGCCCAAGCGCTCTCCTCTAGCAATTTTGGAAAAAGACAGCAAGCGCTCATGAGGCGCTAGGAGCAAGCAAAAGTCCTGGATCTAAAGAGAAACAAAAGGTCCAAGCAGAAAGGTTCTTCCGGGTCTATGGGGCGTAGCTGGGCCCAGGGAGGCCAGCACCCATGGCCCTCCAGCAGGGAGATAAGCCCTCATGGTGGTTCCTCCTGGGCCCCAACGGCAGCAATCCCCCAGCATAGAACAGAACCACCACCATGGGGTCACAGCCCTTACATTTATACCAACATTTCCTTTATCTACAGAGCACAGGGCTTGGGTGGACCAGCTAGAACTGGTTCTTGAGCACTCTGTTTATCAGGCTCCTCTTCCCTATTGTTAGGTGGGGGCTCGTCATCAGACACACCACAGTGGGGCGGAGCCAGCATTCACTAGGGCAGGCACACTCCTATTCAGGGACCAGGGACCTCCCCTCCCACTACTCAAAATGTAAATGTCCCATTTAGCCTAGCGCTGACTCACCCTGCCCCTCCTGGAGCCACACACACCTCACCAGCCCCTGTCACTCAAAAGCCAGACATGCAATTCACATCAGGCAGGCAGACACATAGCACACAGAAATGCCAACTTCTAAAAGTGCCATTTCTAAAATAGTTATAATAAATCTGCGCACACCATTGCTTAGCATTTATTATCACTATTCCAAACATACCGAACTTGACCACGGTGCGCCTCTCATATCAGGGATTACCACTGAAACACTTATCAGGGAATCCCCCAATGCATTCCTATGGGAGGGCAGCCCCACAGTATTGAGAAACCAAAATGGCTGTCTGTTACTACCAGAACATGTCACACACTTAAGGTACATGTCCTATATTTTACCTACAAGGCACCCTGCCCATAGGGCTAGCTAGGGCCTACCTTAGGGGTGACTGATATGTAGTAAAAGGGGGGGGTCACGGACATGGCACACACTTTAGGTGCCACGTCACAGCGGCAGTGACACTGCGCGCACAGGCCCTGCAATGGCAGAGGCCTGAGATAGGTTTGAAAGGCTACTTTGTGAGTGGCGCAATCAGCGCTACAAGCCCACCAGTAGCATTTAATCTACCAGCCCTGGGTATATGAGATACCACTTTACAAGGGACTGACAGGTAAATTAAATAGGCCAAACAGGTGTAGACCAATCTTACCATATTTATCACAGAGAGCACACGCACTTTACACTGGACAGCAGTGCTAAAGTGCCCAGAGTCCTAAAACCACCAACACCATGTCAGAAAAGAGGCTAGGAGAAAGGCAAAACGTTTAGGGATGAACCTGCAAAAAGGGCCAAGTCCAACAGTCGTCAACTACTCATGACAGTCATGAAAGTCAGTTTTTTTGTAACATGCGGTGTTACTTTAAAGTTCAAATCTGACAATGGACCACCCTTCAGTAGTCGAGAAGTTAAAGACTTTCTCGCTCATTTAAATGTCAAGCATCAGAAAAACACACCTATCTGGCCACAAACAAATGGTGTGGTTGAAAGATGTATGAGTACCATAAAGGAGAGCGTTCAGTTTGCAGTGCTGAAAAAGCTTGAACTCAAAAAAGTTCAAGTTTACACTTTGTGCATACAGGTCAACTCCCTGTTCTACCACGTGTGAGAGTCCTGCCACCTTAAAGTTTGGAAGAGCCATCGGAACCAAACTGCCACAATGGAACACTGATAGAACTATCGACATTTATAAACTTCAAACCACTGATTCGTCTCACAAAGGCAAGTATGATGCTCATCCTGAGGCTGACCCACTGAGGGTTGTAACTAGTAAACAACACATGGTGACTGCCCACTGTCCCGGAAAGTCGATTACATGAGATTCTTCACATTTCATGCACCTGCTTTGATCTTCATCTCCTTCAGATGTTAGGGGTAAGACTTATCCACCTGAAAATCTAGAGAGCCCAATGACTGTACCAATGCCACTTGTGGGCACTTCTCCAGTATCTCCGCAACCTCATATGACCAGATCTGGGCGTTTGATTCGAGCACCAAAATGTAACTTAATGAAGAGCTGTAATATATATATTTCACCATACATTTTACCAACTCGCACAAAGCACTTTGGGATCAGTAGTTCGACATTGACAGTCACGTGCTGCACTAGTTTAAAAGCACACTCAAGCGCACCTGGGCGCTTGTGTTTCCAGTCCGTGAACAAGGCATCACGCCGAAACGTTGGGCAAATGGAGGCAGGCGCCTGAAAAGCAAGAAAATTATGAAATAAAAGCACTTCATATGTATTGGGCCTCACTTCGTGTTTTTCGGCTGAGAAAGAGTAATGGGCTTCCCCATGCCCATCTGTGAGACCGCCCCGAAGAGCCAGAAGCTCCGGTAACTGGGGAACGCCTCGTGCTTCTTTGGAATATTAATTGAGGAGCTAGGTTCACTCGCACCTCCCAGCCTACAAAGGATCGCCACTGGAGCAAACAAGGTTGGTGCGTGGAAGGGATTCTGGCAGCACAAACAGGCTGTCGAGATCGTGCATTTTGAAGATGTCTTTGCCAAATTTCTGATACTCACTTGAGAAGCAGCGGCGAAATCATACTCACATGACTGTTTTATAAATAATTCCACTATAACATCGGGCTTGTGCAAAGTGATAAATATTACCACCAAGGATTAGAACTTTTGTGACTTTCACCATACATTTTACCAACTCGCACAAAGCACTTTGGGATCAGTAGTTCGACATTGACAGTCACGTGCTGCACTAGTTTAAAAGCACACTCAAGCGCACCTGGGCGCTTGTGTTTCCAGTCCGTGAAAAAGGCATCACGCCGAAACGTTGGGCAAATGGAGGCAGGCGCCTGAAAAGCAAGAAAATTATGAAATAAAAGCACTTCAAATGTATTGGGCCTCACTTCGTGTTTTTCGGCTGAGAAAGAGTAATGGGCTTCCCCATGCCCATCTGTGAGACCGCCCCGAAGAGCCAGAAGCTCCGGTAACTGGGGAACGCCTCGTGCTTCTTTGGAATATTAATTGAGGAGCTAGGTTCACTCGCACCTCCCAGCCTACAAAGGATCGCCACTGGAGCAAACAAGGTTGGTGCGTGGAAGGGATTCTGGCAGCACAAACAGGCTGTCGAGATCGTGCATTTTGAAGATGTCTTTGCCAAATTTCTGATACTCACTTGAGAAGCAGCGGCGAAATCATACTCACATGACTGTTTTATAAATAATTCCACTATAACATCGGGCTTGTGCAAAGTGATAAATATTACCACCAAGGATTAGAACTTTTGTGACTTTCACCATACATTTTACCAACTCGCACAAAGCACTTTGGGATCAGTAGTTCGACATTGACAGTCACGTGCTGCACTAGTTTAAAAGCACACTCAAGCGCACCTGGGCGCTTGTGTTTCTAGTCCGTGAACAAGGCATCACGCCGAAACGTTGGGCAAATGGAGGCAGGCGCCTGAAAAGCAAGAAAATTATGAAATAAAAGCACTTCAAATGTATTGGGCCTCACTTCGTGTTTTTCGGCTGAGAAAGAGTAATGGGCTTCCCCATGCCCATCTGTGAGACCGCCCCGAAGAGCCAGAAGCTCCAGTAACTGGGGAACGCCTCGTGCTTCTTTGGAATATTAATTGAGGAGCTAGGTTCACTCGCACCTCCCAGCCTACAAAGGATCGCCACTGGAGCAAACAAGGTTGGTGCGTGGAAGGGATTCTGGCAGCACAAACAGGCTGTCGAGATCGTGCATTTTGAAGATGTCTTTGCCAAATTTCTGATACTCACTTGAGAAGCAGCGGCGAAATCATACTCACATGACTGTTTTATAAATAATTCCACTATAACATCGGGCTTGTGCAAAGTGATAAATATTACCACCAAGGATTAGAACTTTTGTGACTTTCACCATACATTTTACCAACTCGCACAAAGCACTTTGGGATCAGTAGTTCGACATTGACAGTCACGTGCTGCACTAGTTTAAAAGCACACTCAAGCGCACCTGGGCGCTTGTGTTTCCAGTCCGTGAACAAGGCATCACGCCGAAACGTTGGGCAAATGGAGGCAGGCGCCTGAAAAGCAAGAAAATTATGAAATAAAAGCACTTCAAATGTATTGGGCCTCACTTCGTGTTTTTCGGCTGAGAAAGAGTAATGGGCTTCCCCATGCCCATCTGTGAGACCGCCCCGAAGAGCCAGAAGCTCCGGTAACTGGGGAACGCCTCGTGCTTCTTTGGAATATATATATATATATATATTCTCAAAAGGATTGCCACATGCTCGGAGATGCACTCAAGAGACAGAAGCGGGCCCCCTTAGCTTTCAAGAAGGTCCTTTATTGCATCGCAAACCGGATTTCATTTCAAATTGTTCAGAAAGGTCCAACGCGTTTCAAAGCTCCTGCTTCTTGTTCACGGACCGGCTGGTTGGAGGCGGTGATAACGTCATCTCGGCAAGCCCCTCGTTAAATAGTAGTTGACTGCCCCCAGGTGGGTTGGATCTGTATTCAGTCTGAAGGTATCCTGGGACTTGTAGGATTGAGCGTTTCTGCCACAAAACATAAGTAACAAAGTATTAATCCTCTAGTAGGTATGAAATGAATTACGGTTTAAATTTAAAGCACAACTTCGTCTCTTCTGTATTAGCGAGATGCAAGTATATCGCTACAGTCCATATGTATGTGGCGGTGCAAGCTCCACGACTGTGGCCGGTCGTAATATATTCTCAAAAGGATTGCCACATGCTCGGAGATGCACTCAAGAGACAGAAGCGGGCCCCCTTAGCTTTCAAGAAGGTCCTTTATTGCATCGCAAACCGGATTTAATTTCAAATTGTTCAGAAATGTCCAACGCGTTTCAAAGCTCCTGCATCTTGTTCACGGACCGGCTGGTTGGAGGCGGTGATAACGTCATCTGGCAAGCCCCTCGTTAAATAGTAGTTGACTGCCCCCAGGTGGGTTGGATCTGTATTCAGTCTGAAGGTATCCTGGGACTTGTAGGATTGAGCGTTTCTGCCACAAAACATAAGTAACAAAGTATTAATCCTCTAGTAGGTATGAAATGAATTACGGTTTAAATTTAAAGCACAACTTCGTCTCTTCTGTATTAGCCAGATGCAAGTATATCGCTACAGTCCATATGTATGTGGCGGTGCAAGCTCCACGACCGTGGCCGGCCGTAATATATTCTCAAAAGGATTGCCACATGCTCGGAGATGCACTCAAGAGACAGAAGCGGGCCCCCTTAGCTTTCAAGAAGGTCCTTTATTGCATCGCAAACCGGATTTAATTTCAAATTGTTCAGAAAGGTCCAACGCGTTTCAAAGCTCCTGCTTCTTGTTCACGGACCGGCTGGTTGGAGGCGGTGATAACGTCATCTCGGCAAGCCCCTCGTTAAATAGTAGTTGACTGCCCCCAGGTGGGTTGGATCTGTATTCAGTCTGAAGGTATCCTGGGACTTGTAGGATTGAGCGTTTCTGCCACAAAACATAAGTAACAAAGTATTAATCCTCTAGTAGGTATGAAATGAATTACGGTTTAAATTTAAAGCACAACTTCGTCTCTTCTGTATTAGCGAGATGCAAGTATATCGCTACAGTCCATATGTATGTGGCGGTGCAAGCTCCACGACCGTGGCCGGCCGTAATATATTCTCAAAAGGATTGCCACATGCTCGGAGATGCACTCAAGAGACAGAAGCGGGCCCCCTTAGCTTTCAAGAAGGTCCTTTATTGCATCGCAAACCGGATTTCATTTCAAATTGTTCAGAAAGGTCCAACGCGTTTCAAAGCTCCTGCTTCTTGTTCACGGACCGGCTGGTTGGAGGCGGTGATAACGTCATCTCGGCAAGCCCCTCGTTAAATAGTAGTTGACTGCCCCCAGGTGGGTTGGATCTGTATTCAGTCTGAAGGTATCCTGGGACTTGTAGGATTGAGCGTTTCTGCCACAAAACATAAGTAACAAAGTATTAATCCTCTATTAGGTATGAAATGAATTACGGTTTAAATTTAAAGCACAACTTCGTCTCTTCTGTATTAGCGAGATGCAAGTATATCGCTACAGTCCATATGTATGTGGCGGTGCAAGCTCCACGACCGTGGCCGGCCGTAATATATTCTCAAAAGGATTGCCACATGCTCGGAGATGCACTCAAGAGACAGAAGCGGGCCCCCTTAGCTTTCAAGAAGGTCCTTTATTGCATCGCAAACCGTTATATATATATATATATATATATGTATGTATGTATGTATGTATATATATATATATATATATATATATGTATATTATATATATATATATATATATAGTTATAGTTAGGCCCTATTTTCCATAGGAAATCCGCAACATTCTATTCCCAATAAGTCTGCCGCCGGTTGATGAATCTTCGTGAAATTTTCCAAACTTTTGGGCTGTGCTGGTCCGTTCCTTTCCTGAAAGTTTTGTGGTGATTCGTCAAGAGGGGGCCGAGAAAAAAGTGGCGTACCAAAATGCGTTTTCCCCATGCAATTTCCCATAGGACCTGTAGACGCAGCTACAGCCCGAACTGCTGAACGGAATTACACCAAATTTGGCAAAGAGGTAGTCCTCAGTTCAGACTCGTGCCTTTTGCATAAATGGTGTAAATCCGTTCAGTAGTTCCTGAGAAAATTAGAGTAAAAAACATAGATATATCTATGGCCTCGGAGGATCCGCGCACCCTAAGCGCACCCTAAGCGCACCCTCCCCGAACCGAGCGCGCACCCTCCCGATCACACGCTGAATGCTAATTGGCTGTCAAGTGTCTGTCTACATTCGAAACCAGGAACTGTTGGCAGCCATTTTGTGCCTCGGTAGAAGCGAGGCTGATTAAGTAAGGTAAATAAGTGTGTGAAAGATGTAAAGGGGGCAGGGTTGAAATACTCTGACCCTCTAGTGTTGCTTAGGGTGTCCCGGACGGAAGGACCCCCTGGGGCCCCCCCCCTTTTTTTTTTTTAAACGGCAAAATGCACGCAGGGCGCGCGGTTCCTAGCGCGCTGGGTGCGCAGATCCCAAAAAAATGGAAAAATAAAATAAAAAATAAAGTTTTGAAAATATAGTTTAAAAAATATTTTACAAAATATAAAACTATATTTTAAAACATTAACAATTTTTTTTTAAAAACCCAATAAAAACAAATAATATTTTTTAATTTTTAAAAGAATGAATTGCAAAAGTAAGTTAAAAAAGGGTGATAAAAAAGTATTTTAAAAAAACATAATTAAAGAAATTGACACACTGAAATTGAAAAATTTAGAAATTCAATGAATTAAACATCATAGCTTTAGAGATAAATTATAGATAGGAATTAGCATTTAAAAAAACCTTTGAAATTCACTGAAAAAACCATAGGTTTCATGCACGTTATAGTTAGGAATTGGCATATGATAGTCCTGTACTGAGTGACTAAGTATGAGTGACTCTACAGGTGAGTGAGTGGAGGTGTGTGTAGACCTAAGAGTCAATGAGTGGGTATGTAGTTATTGGTATTGGAGTATCTATGGTTTTGAGAATGGCCGTCTGAAATTTTGAGTCGGTGTATCAAAGGTTATATTGGATGAGGTCATCAGTGATGTCATCAGTGATGTCATTTGAGATGTCATCAGTGATGTCACTGACCATGTAATGAGTGATGTAATATGTGACGTCATCAGCAGTGCATTGCGGGGGCGCGAGTTATAGTTAGCTGAACTAACTATAACGGGGGAATTTCTAGGGTTTTGTACGAGGGAAATGTCCAGCTAACTATAACACCCCTGAAACCTATGGTTTTTTCAGGTTTTTTTCTGAGGTAATATCTGACGTCATCAGCAGTGGATTGCGGTCGCGTGAGTTATAGTTCCCTTTACTAACTATAACGGGGGAATTTCATTGTTTTTTTACGAGGGAAATGTCCAGCTAACTATAACATGTGTGAAACCTATGGTTTTTTAAGTGAATATATATATATATATATATATATATATATATATATATATATATATATATATATATATATATATATATATATATATATATATATATATATATATATATATATATATATATATATATATACATATATATACATGAATGCTCGATTGCCATACCCAAAAATTGAGCTGCACTCGAATGCTGGACTTAAGGTGGCAAGCCTTTAATAAACAGTACAGGCAAGATGCTGCTGGTGGATATAATTTGACAGCTGCAGACGCGATGCGCCTAACGCGTTTCAAAGGCAAAATCCTTCTTCTTCAGAGGCAGTCGCGGTCACAAATGCGTGCTCGGTTCTCCGTTCATTAATGCTCATAATACGCCCCCAGATGGGCGGGTCCAATGTCCCAAAGCATTCTGGATATCGAAGTCCCGAAATCAAACCACTGATGGTGCACTAATTTCTGTCCTTTTCAAGCCCACAGATGGGCCCCCACCAACAGTTTGCCTTAATCCGAAGTCAGCATTCCACAAGGACGGCTATGCATATATCAAGCCGCGTGGCCCCCTCTCTTCCCGGGGTGGTGCAACTCAACGGCGGGCCGCCGCCAAAAATGAATGCTCGATTGCCATACCCCAAAATTTAGCTGCACTCGAATGCTGGACTTAAGGTGGCAAGCCTTTAATAAACAGTACAGGCAAGATGCTGCTGGTGGATATAATTTGACAGCTGCAGACGCGATGCGCCTAACGTGTTTCAAAGGCAAAATCCTTCTTCTTCAGAGGCAGTCGCGGTCACAAATGCGTGCTCGGTTCTCCGTCCATTAATGCTCATAATACGCCCCCAGATGGGCGGGTCCAATGTCCCAAAGCATTCTGGATATCGAAGTCCCGAAATCAAACCACTGATGGTGCACTAATTTCTGTCCTTTTCAAGCCCACAGATGGGCCCCCACCAACAGTTTACCTTAATCCGAAGTCAGCATTCCACAAGGATGGCTATGCATATATCAAGCCGCGTGGCCCCCTCTCTTCCCAGGGTGGTGCAACTCGACGGCGGGCCGCCGCCAAAAATGAATGCTCGATTGCCATACCCCAAAATTTAGCTGCACTTGAATGCTGGACTTAAGGTGGCAAGCCTTTAATAAACAGTACAGGCAGGATGCTGCTGGTGGATATAATTTGACAGCTGCAGACGCGATGCACCTAACGCGTTTCAAAGGCAAAATCCTTCTTCTTCAGAGGCAGTCGCGGTCACAAATGCGTGCTCGGTTCTCCGTTCATTAATGCTCATAATACGCCCCCAGATGGGCGGGTCCAATGTCCCAAAGCATTCTGGATATCGAAGTCCCAAAATCAAACCACTGATGGTGCACTAATTTCTGTCCTTTTCAAGCCCACAGATGGGCCCCCACCAACAGTTTGCCTTAATCCGAAGTCAGCATTCCACAAGGACGGCTATGCATATATCAAGCCGCGTGGCCCCCTCTCTTCCCGGGGTGGTGCAACTCGACGGCGGGCCGCCGCCAAAAATGAATGCTCGATTGCCATACCCAAAAATTGAGCTGCACTCGAATGCTGGACTTAAGGTGGCAAGCCTTTAATAAACAGTACAGGCAAGATGCTGCTGGTGGATATAATTTGACAGCTGCAGACGCGATGCGCCTAACGCGTTTCAAAGGCAAAATCCTTCTTCTTCAGAGGCAGTCGCGGTCACAAATGCGTGCTCGGTTCTCCGTCCATTAATGCTCATAATACGCCCCCAGATGGGCGGGTCCAATGTCCCAAAGCATTCTGGATATCGAAGTCCCGAAATCAAACCACTGATGGTGCACTAATTTCTGTCCTTTTCAAGCCCACAGATGGGCCCCCACCAACAGTTTACCTTAATCCGAAGTCAGCATTCCACAAGGATGGCTATGCATATATCAAGCCGCGTGGCCCCCTCTCTTCCCAGGGTGGTGCAACTCGACGGCGGGCCGCCGCCAAAAATGAATGCTCGATTGCCATACCCCAAAATTTAGCTGCACTCGAATGCTGGACTTAAGGTGGCAAGCCTTTAATAAACAGTACAGGCAGGATGCTGCTGGTGGATATAATTTGACAGCTGCAGACGCGATGCACCTAACGCGTTTCAAAGGCAAAATCCTTCTTCTTCAGAGGCAGTCGCGGTCACAAATGCGTGCTCGGTTCTCCGTTCATTAATGCTCATAATACGCCCCCAGATGGGCGGGTCCAATGTCCCAAAGCATTCTGGATATCGAAGTCCCGAAATCAAACCACTGATGGTGCACTAATTTCTGTCCTTTTCAAGCCCACAGATGGGCCCCCACCAACAGTTTGCCTTAATCCGAAGTCAGCATTCCACAAGGACGGCTATGCATATATCAAGCCGCGTGGCCCCCTCTCTTCCCGGGGTGGTGCAACTCGACGGCGGGCCGCCGCCAAAAATGAATGCTCTATTGCCATACCCCAAAATTGAGCTGCACTCGAATGCTGGACTTAAGGTGGCAAGCCTTTAATAAACAGTACAGGCAAGATGCTGCTGGTGGATATAATTTGACAGCTGCAGACGCGATGCGCCTAACGCGTTTCAAAGGCAAAATCCTTCTTCTTCAGAGGCAGTCGCGTCACAAATGCGTGCTCGGTTCTCCGTCCATTAATGCTCATAATACGCCCCCAGATGGGCGGGTCCAATGTCCCAAAGCATTCTGGATATCGAAGTCCCGAAATCAAACCACTGATGGTGCACTAATTTCTGTCCTTTTCAAGCCCACAGATGGGCCCCCACCAACAGTTTGCCTTAATCCGAAGTCAGCATTCCACAAGGACGGCTATGCATATATCAAGCCGCGTGGCCCCCTCTCTTCCCGGGGTGGTGCAACTCGACGGCGGGCCGCCGCCAAAAATGAATGCTCGATTGCCATACCCCAAAATTTAGCTGCACTCGAATGCTGGACTTAAGGTGGCAAGCCTTTAATAAACAGTACAGGCAAGATGCTGCTGGTGGATATAATTTGACAGCTGCAGACGCGATGCGCCTAGCGCGTTTCAAAGGCAAAATCCTTCTTCTTCAGAGGCAGTCGCGGTCAAAAATGCGTGCTCGGTTCTCCGTCCATTAATGCTCATAATACGCCCCCAGATGGGCGGGTCCAATGTCCCAAAGCATTCTAGATATCGAAGTCCCGAAATCAAACCACTGATGGTGCACTAATTTCTATCCTTTTCAAGCCCACAGATGGGCCCCCACCAACAGTTTGCCTTAATCCGAAGTCAGCATTCCACAAGGACGGCTATGCATATATCAAACCGCGTGGCCCTCTCTCTTCCCGGGGTGGTGCAACTCGACGGCGGGCCGCCGCCAAAAATGAATGCTCGATTGCCATACCCCAAAATTTAGCTGCACTCGAATGCTGGACTTAAGGTGGCAAGCCTTTAATAAACAGTACAGGCAAGATGCTGCTGGTGGATATAATTTGACAGCTGCAGACGCGATGCGCCTAACGCGTTTCAAAGGCAAAATCCTTCTTCTTCAGAGGCAGTCGCGGTCAAAAATGCGTGCTCGGTTCTCCGTCCATTAATGCTCATAATACACCCCCAGATGGGCGGGTCCAATGTCCCAAAGCATTCTGGATATCGAAGTCCCGAAATCAAACCACTGATGGTGCACACTCACCGCGAAATACAGAGGTAAGCGAGGGTAACATCGGAGGACGCGGCCAGCGCGATGCCACTGTGTTTTTTTAGGGGGTGTGATACTAAGCTCTAATATATTAAGTTCCGAGTTGGGTGTGGGGTTATCCATCGCTGGAATAATATGATTTGTCTGACACAGTGTTGTCGGCAAGAAACCTTTTAACAAATTGTGTAACATCCGACAACCGTAACACTTATCAAGTGATATTGATATATACCCTAAGCGGCAAACATCCAGATCAACATGTCAGCAGCAGACGCTTATAAAGAGAGAGAGGAAGCAGCAGCTTCTATGTTCAGTGATGAACATGGACTGGCACAAAACTCCATTACCCAGAATGCAACAACACTGGGGGCCAATGCAGGATTAAAAGACAAGTGCAAGCAATTGGAAAAACTCTCTAGAACTGAACAAAAACGTTGGTGGGAGGCGAAGTCCCTTCAAAGATACATTGATGTGGGGAGAGTACCCCGTGGCCTGAGAATTCTTATTGCCCCAAGTTACGAAGCACCAGACCGCGATATGATGCGCGAATGGGCCGAAACTAATCTAGAATCTTCAAGAAAATTACTATTTATACTTGTAAAGTATGCGGAAAAAGACTGTATTAAACTGGCAGCGGAAATTGATAACCTTACAAAGGAAATAGACTCTATGGAACAAAAGGAGGAGATAGAAAAACTCAAAAACGAGATGAAAAAGCGTCTAAAAAAGGAGGAGGATATAATACGTGAGCGCAAGACATTTAAATTCCACAGAGACCGCTGTGATTACGAACAGGGAAGAATTTTCACTTTTGCTCGTAAATATGATGCTCTTAAAGCGGACAAGACCAGCAACAAACAACTGACTAACTATGAAAATCAACATCAGGACTTGACATCGGCGTCAGGGGATAGTTCAACAGTGGAAAGTAAATCTGAAATGGGGGCACATAATAAAACAAGGGCTAATCCCCGCAGACACTCACTCACTGATGAAGTTGATTTTTTATGCTTGGAACGCCTACAATCATTGAGACCAAGGAAGCAGCAAAACAGCGGAAATCGGGGAAAAACAAAAAACGAAGAGAGAGAAGAAAGGCCAACTGGAGAAGGAACAAACAAAAAGAAATTGAGGAAACAACCGAAGAAATACTGGAAGAAATAAAATGTATAACTTCAAATGAAACAAGTGAGACAACTGTAATAAATTTAACGGACCTAACTCTCAATAGGGCGGAAACACAACTACTGGCCCTAGGACTCTCTTTCTGCCCAGAAAGCTCCTTCAATTATGCCAAATCTCGAATTGATATTTATAAAAGCGCCAGGAAACTGAAATTAATTAAATTCCATGAACAAACAAACAAATCTGCGGTTGGGGTAGCCCTGACTACTCAAACACCTACAGCAAAACCGCTAAATGGAAATGAGACGACACTTGACTCACAAGAGTTAGTAGATACCCTTTATCATTTACAACAAGAGAGTGATCTGACTAGTCAAGCATCCATATCAAGCTTAACACAAAAGAATACGGAGCGAGTTGGAAAATGTCAAACCCCCTTCAAGCCACCGTCAATGTTCTATCCTCTAACCATCAAAGATACAATTGATAGCTTCCAAGAGCAGGTGATTGCTGATTTGAAGAATCTCAACAAATTAACCTGCAAGGCAACGAAAACCAGGAGACCAAATATCAAAGAATTGCAGTACCATCAACTAATGACAAAAATTAAAAATACTAAGGAAATAGTAGTCCGCAATGCAGACAAAGGCGGTAATGTGGTTTTATTAAAAAGAGAAAATTACTTGAAAGAAGCCATGAACCACTTGAACGACAAATCTTGTTATGGGACAAGTAATAGAGTAACTTGGAACTCAATAAACTCAACATACCGAGTAAAATTAATGGCCTGGCGAGAGATGGGCTTGTTTACAACAGAGGAATATAAATATCTGTGGACTCAAAAACCAGTTATCCCCATCATGTACTTTATACCTAAAATACACAAAGATAAAATCAATCCGCCTGGGAGGCCAATCATATCAGCACGCAACAGTATATTTGAAAAAACATCCAAATACGTAGATTTCTTTTTACAAGACTTTGTTCAGAACCTGGCTTCATATATTAAAGACACGGGCGACTTTTTAATGAAAATAAGAGACCTTGAATGGCAGGAGAACTTTCTTTTGATTGCGTTGGATGTAACCTCGCTGTACACATCAATCAAACACAATGATGGACTACGAGCATTGAGATATTACCTAGCAAGAAGAGGAACCACCTATGCGGAGCATAATCAAATGTTGATGAATATGGTTGAACTATGTCTAACCAACAATATATTTATGTTTCAGGACGTGTTGTACCAACAATTACGCGGGGTGGCAATGGGTGCAAGCTTCTCCCCCAGCTACGCATGTCTACACATGGGCTGGTGGGAGGAGCTTGTACTCATGACCCAATATCATGATATCTTTGAAAATAACATTCAATGTTGGTTTAGGTTCATTGACGACCTTTTTTTGGTATGGAAGGGAACAGACAAGGAGCAAGGGAATTTATCGACCAGCTCAACATCAATGACCTAAACCTTGAATTTACTTCCAATATCAGTAAAACGGGGGTGATATTTCTTGATGTGGAGGTGTACATAGAACATGGGAGAGTAGAAACAAAACTGCATAGGAAACTCAATTCTGCATGCCAGCAGCTCCCATCCCAAGCACCTCATCCAAAGCATTCCTTATGGGGAACTACTACGAATAAAACGCATTTGCAGTGAGAGTGGATCCCTAAAAATAGCACATCAGGAATGCATTAACCGCTTTAAGGTGCGAGGTTACAGCAACAAATGCCTAGAAAAAGCCCTTACCAAATGCAACCAGATTGATAGAGATATGTTGATCTGTCCAACTCCAAAACAAAAAGCCTCTGACGATGAATTAACTAACAACTTTAGATTTATCTTTGAATATAACCATCAGGAGGGAGCAGTAAGGAAAATACTCAATAGAAATTGGTACCTTATAAAACAGGACCCCATAATTGGTAAAAGGATCCCCAAACGCCCAGCTATCACATATAGACAAGGAGTATCTATGAAGGATATGTTGGTGGACAATGACCCATGTGGGGTGGTAACCAAGGGATCTTGGCTGTCACAAAGACGGGGATTCTTTAAATGTAAGGTGTGCAAGGCCTGCGAATACGGGGTCTCGACAACAAATTACACTACACCATTTGGGGGCCCTAACAAGGAAATTACCAAATCATTGAACTGTAAAACTGACCATGTAATATATGTTTTGGAGTGTACATGCAAATTAAGGTACATTGGGAGTACTATTCTCCCAGGCCTCAAAAGAATACTCCAACACATACGTGCAATCAAAAATCATGACCAGGCGTATCCAGTGGCGCGTCATTTCCAGGCAAAACATGAGGGTAACCCAAAAGATTTAAGTTATTTCCTCATTGATTCTGTCCCTAAAAACAAAAGAGGGGGGGGACAGAGAGAGAACACTCAGAATATTGGAAATGTACTACATTTTAAATCTAGACCGTAAGCACCCGAATGGATTAAATAGCTCGGAGGAGCTACACGCCAGTCTATAACAGTCACGTTCATGTTAAGGTATCCAATTCCATCATTTACATACATGTATTTATAAAAAATTATTTTCCTTGCTGCAACCCGATTTCAATCTGGGACTGGGAAATAGATTAACTTGAACTAATTGCTTGCACTATTTTTAAGCTCCAGCAGTATTTTACTATTTATATATCGGCCGATATTATAGTAACTACTGGGCTACTATGATATCTAAACTTGCTTCCTTTCCTATATATATTTTTATATTTACTACCAAGCACTTATCACTTTTTTATCTAGCAGTTTTAAATTAAAGCACATTTTGCACACCAATATAAATACTAATTAAGACAAAAAATAACAAAAAATCAGATAAAAATTATAAAAATCACAGTGGACAGGGCCTTGCCGGGTATCATTTTCCAGTAGGCAACCTAATTTGTCTTTTCTTAGCTTTTCCCGTTTATGACCATGAACCTCAGGGAACTATTGCTCCCAGTATGCCAGCTCCAACTAATCAACGGAGGTCATGGCATACAGGACTATTTTTATGATTGTATTTGTAATAAATTGTGTAGTATTATTTAATCTTTTACTCAGAATTTTATACATTTGTGGGATTTTTTTATGTATTTATATATTTATACATGATTTTATCTTGGTTATTTTGACACAGGAAATGTTTTTATAAATGTATGGACTATTCTATTTATTTATATATTTATTTCTGACTAATGAAATACGATCTGTTTAATTATGACGCAATGAACACAATTATAATCATAAATGAAATCTTATGACGATACTGTTTTAGATGAAGGTTCTGTATAGATATTTATATCGGTATATAGGTGGCACTAGGATGTCTAAACTATTAGGAAATAGCAAACAAGGAAAAGACAAACCGAAAAGAAAAAACAAACATGTTGTGAATAAAGTTAATTTGATAAAAAAAACTGTGGAAACATACGGTGCCCTACCCCCTTTAAAAGTGCAACACAATTGGGGGTTCAGCGTCATGTGATCAAGTCCCCATGCAGGGATGAAACGGGTAATGGCTGCTGTGTTGTGGATGTAACCCAAAGGACAATAAAACCTATCGGTATTTAAAGGATTGTGGTCCGTGCTCTTTTTGCCGTGGCTGGTGGCAGAATCGCGGAGTGGAAGAGTGCTTGAGGATATATATATGCAAATTCACTTAAAAAACCATACGTTTCACACATGTTATAGTTAGCTGTACATTTCACTCGTAAAAAACCAATGAAATTCCACGTTATAGTTAGATCAGGTAACTATAACTTGCGCGCCCACAATAAACTGCTGATGACGTCACATATTACATCACTCATGACATGGTCAGTGACATCACTCATGACATCAATGATGACATCTGAAATTACACATTGTGGATTGCGGTCGCGCAAGTTATAGTTACCTGATCTAACTATAACGTGGAATTTCATTGTTTTTTTACGAGTGAAATGTACAGCTAACTATAACATGTGTGAAACCTATGGTTTTTTAAGTGAATTTGCAAGGTTTTGTAAATGATAATTCCTAACTATAACGTGTGTGAAACCTATGGTTTTTTCAGTGAATTTGTACGGTTTTTTAAATGCTAAGTTATGTATTTATTTTGTATTTTTTTTTCTGGTTTTTCACTGTGCGCACACCCTGCGCGCAGGTAAGCTTACCGTACGCGCACTCCGCGATTTTTTTTTAAAATTATTAAATGTATTTTTCGTACTTTTGGGTCCTTCTTGGACCCCCTGACAAACACTAGGGGGTCTGCAACTCTCTTCGGTGCCCCCTTTTCACGTTCCCCACCTTTGTTTCTCAGTGCGAGAGACAGAAAATGGCGGCCGACACTTCCTGATTTCGACCGATTCGAATGTTTACAGTCATGTAACCACCAATCAGAATTGAGCTCGCGCACGGCACCGTACGCGTACGGTAAGCTTACGGTAAGCGCACGGAGCGCGCTTACAGATATATATATTGATTTAAATGCTATTTTCTCAGGACCTACTGAACAGATTTACACCAGACCTACAAAAGGCACATCCTTGACCTGAGGACTACCTCTCTGCCAAATTTCAAGTAATTCTGTTCAGCCGTTCGGGCTGTAGCTCGGACTAAAGGTCCTATGGGAAAATGCATGGGGAAAACGTGTTTTGGGACCCCCCTTTTTTCTCAGCCCCCGCTTCACGAATCCCCCCGAGACTTTCAGGGTAGGAGCGGAGCGTAGCGCCCCATTAGTTTTGAAACTTTCGCGAGGATTCGTCGACCGGCGCCAAAGTTATTCCAAATAGAATGTTGCGGATTTCCTATGGAAACACGGTCCTAACTATAACTATCTACTGGCGACCGCTAGTAGATAATATATATATATTAAAAAAAACTAAGCAAAAAGAAAAAAAGTGTGTATCCTATAAAAAGCATTTCCATTTGCACAGGCGCGTCATGTGATCAAGTCCCCAGGGAGGGACGAAACGCGTAATGGCTGCCGCTCCTGTTGTGTGAACTTCTCAAATAAACTGAGCGGTATTACAAAAAGGATTCTGTGGTCCGTGCTCTTTGTTTCCAGTATCCAGACGGAAGGAAATGTGGAAAAGGAGTTATTAAGGTGATATATATATATATATATATATATATATATATATATATATATATATATAATTGCCACTTTTTATTTGACAAAGGGGCAGATGTAGTGTCTTGTGAGTTAGAGATGACAGAATCCTTTTGGTTCATGATTAACTCCGTAGAACAGTGATGTAAGTGCGTAGTTGTTTGTGACATAATTCATGATGCAGTTAACAGTTACACGCTGAGGAATAAAGACATGTAATACCAAGCTCAGTGTGTTGTGTGATCATTTGTATGTACCCAGGCTGGGGAAAACGCTACAGCCGAAAGTATCAATCAAGAGGGTGAAGTGACTGCAAGTGATTCTTCCTAGGGCATTCATGTGTGTTCAGTTGTTCTTCATGTTCCTGAATACATTATCAAGATAAAACATCTCAAATTCTTTCTCCATTCCTATAAAAGCCTTTCAGTGACCAGAACAGAAAAAGTACTGGGTACCACAGCCTGAAACTGGCTGTCTGTGATGCTGAAATGCCACTTTGTTGCTGAATCTATTTCCTATCATACATACTCCATCTGCCTCAGTGCCTCAAAACTGAAGCAGTGTGATGCCGAAAGCTTCGAGAGTAACTAGGTCAGAAACAGAGAAAGCTCTCAACAAAGGCGATTCGTTATCTATTTCAAGTAAACACCTTTCAATATGATGAAATGTGGTACTTAATTACAAGCAGGGCACAAGTTCTAAAAAATAGAAGTGGGAGGACTATCCAAGTAGGCAATATGCAAGTGGCATCAAGGCACTTGACACTGTGTGTGGCATCACAGGAAGTGGCACCATCGGGTCACCACAGAGCAGTCACAAAATGGTATTGAGCCCCAGGTGAGAAAAAAACAGTCAGTAGGCAGGCTTATCCTACCCTCCTGGGCAGCCATTCATTGATCACCATTAAGTGGGCACCCCGTAGTAAAGCCTGAGTGTGCCATACCCAGGCCACCTTTATAAGTGCACTGACAGCACTTGTTGAACGCTAAACAGGATGATCAGCCAGCCCATTGGAAGGTCCGAGTAAGGGCATTGTGTTTTTGGAACCAGTTGTTGGGGATGGCAAATGGGAAGTGCTGAAGGGTATAACGGAATTTGGGCAGTATCATCATCTTGAAGAGAACCACTTTTGCCAATAAGTTAAGCAGGAGTCATTCCCAACCCCCAAAAATCCCATTTTACCTTGTTAATCAGCGGTGCAGAGGTTTAGAGCCTAAGGCCAGATGATTACTAGAAACATGCACTAGTACTGAAAGCTTAGTCGTCAAACTGGGATAGACGTGTGCCAGGCAACCGTGATGTAGTCCCCTTTGATCGGGACCAGGAGAGATTTGTGCCAATTCACACAAACCGGAAGCAGAGCCATGCATCATATCTCCATTGAGTGAGGAGCTGAGAGGTGCAGGTTAGACAGGAAGAGTATAAGGTCATCTGCGTTTAGGGCAATTTTGTCTTCCATCTGTTCTCGCCGCTACCAGCCTTGGACAAGCGCATCACAGTGCAAGAGCCTTGCCATGCCAGTTGATCAATTGTGGGAGCAAAAAGGAGCGAGGTCAGGGGGCATTCCTGACTGGTGGCTCTTCGAATGGGGAACGTATTTGACATCAGTCTGTTCACCCTCACCTGGGCAAAGGGGACATTTTTAGAGGTGGGCAGAGCTCGCGGATTTTTACTCCGTGGTATTCTGCGGCGTTAGGTAAAAACTCCATGAGACTCTGCTGAGTTCTGCAAGCGGCGGAATATCAATCTGGTGTTGGCGTCTTCACATCTGCTTGTTTCAGTGTCAGGAGTGAACTAGCACTAGCTGAGATCTTACCTTGCAACAACTGTATTACTGATGCAGCGTACAGGATATAAAACTGAGAAGAAAAGTGCACAGCTTTCTCTCCCGGGTACCTTTCCTTTTAGTTTTACTGTCAACATATTTATGGCGACTCATATTATCTCTTCGTGCAAGTTTACAACCAAGGTGATGCTCAGTCGTTTCACATCATTATTCGTCGCCTCCAGAGATGCTTTACTGTTGCAATCTGTGACTCTTAAGAAACTGTGATTATCTGGGATGCTCTCATGTAACTGCGCATGACACTTTACCTGCCTGGATGGTACAGTATTCGCTGGTTGCACCAGCTCTGGCCCAGCAGGCGGCTCTCAGCACAGGACCGTCCAAAAGGCGAGGTGGGCGACAAAAGAGGTCGCCAGTGAGGGTGGGGGAAGGCTAAATAGCCTCCCCCTCACACCTGGGCCCGGAAGTGACACGCATTGCGCGTCACTTCCGGCCCTGACACGGAGGGGGGTTCCAGTCTCTGTCCCTGCCCCCCCCCCCCCAAGGAAGGGAGTGGGGAGGGGTGACCGGGGCCCCGGGGCCACTAAGGCGCCGACCGCCGAGTGGCCCCCTGTGGGGGCCGCGGTCAGCGGCATTTACGCTGTTCCTCTTCTTTGGTGATGTACCGTTTACATGCCCTCACTGTTCTACTCCCACTGATAACAGAGTGCGAGAGCAAGCATGCAAGTACCTCAGGTGCTCACAAAAGTCACAATCAATCAGGCAGTTTAAAACATACTCTATTGTTCGGTAGGCTACCAGTAGTAAAGTGTAGTGATCTTGCATTCTTGGGAAGAACTCTCATCACAGGATTGGATAATTGAGTTATTTTCGATTTCCCGTAGGATCCTCAGAAACTGTGGTGCGACTTCCGATTGGCAAAAACAACGTTTACTGGTTGTTTATTGGCTGTGGTGGTTGTGTTCTGAAAAGTGGCTTAGAATCGTGCTTGCGGCACTACCGAGCTTCTGTGTGAATAACAGCCGGTGCCTGCTCAGCCGATGTGATGAAAGCTTAGATGCTGTCATGATGATTGGGAGGGGTGCCGACTGGGCGACTGCAGACACTATATTTGTGTCTCTGTGTGCCTGTGTGTAAAAGTTGCTTGCCCTACTGCTGTCTAGCCTGTGCGTTACCTTTGGGCAATGGAAGTTCAAGTTTCCTTTGCACAGACTGTGCTGTGTGTGAAGAAAGTTTGCGTGGCTTCTGCCTGTATCACACACCCTTGGTTTGGATGGAGGAACTGTTACAAAAGTACTACTCATCTGGAAAATAGGTGCTATAAGAGCACAGGTTGATTTTGGGCAGGAGTTTCGGGTGCAAAGCCGACGTCAGGAGGAGTTGGATTGAACAGCAGGGTCAGGAGAGGCTCCACCCCAACCTTCCGGAACTAAGAGCATTCGGAGTGGTGTGGAGGGGAGTACACAATATAATAATAACATATACCTAATATAGTAGGATAGTGCGAATGGTTGACTCAACAGTTTAGAGGCTTTTATATCACCTATCAGTTCAGGGGCTTTAGTCTCCCCAGGCCCATTTAATGTTTAATTCTTACGATGTTGATAACATGCGCACCTCATATTACTTAATAGGACGCATAATAAAAACCCAAGACATTTCCCTGGTTCTGAGCAATGATACAGGGTGGTGGTGGTGAAAGACTTCCGAAGACGTTGTGTATGTTTCTGTATTGAGCTGCACAGTGTACTCTCGCAGTGTACAGCACACATCCAGTGCATGATGATGGAGCTCTGTAGCATTGCAACACGACATATCTGCTCATAGAACCGACCCAAAGAGACCATCTCTTTCTCTAGAGATGCTTCCTATTAGAATCACAGTGAGAGGTTATTTGTGTAGTGCTTAGAACCTCGCTAGCGCTGGGAGCCTGTGTCCATTCTCCAACAGGACAAGCAGCCAGATGCTCTGCCAGAGTTTCATTTTTCGGGGTGAAGTTTAAGGCGGGTACTTGTGCCATACTGGGGCTCCTGGGACTGCACTCTAACATCCGAGTAGTGATGGGTGAGCCTCACTTCTTCGACAGGAACTGAGACAAAGTTTTCAGCTGGTACAAGCCTGGACAATATATGGATGAATAGTTGTATGAATGACTCTGAAAACACCATGAATACAGTCATCTCTAGAAACTACAAGCACAGGCCTTCGGTTGGTGCAGGTGAGTTGATTGAAAGGGTGATCTGCAGTCCACCGATGTATGTTGCCGCAGGCACATTACCTCACTGAGCTATCCCACCAGCTTGAATCTTTAGGAACGGATACTTTGAATTATCAGCTCTTGAGATGGAAAGGCAGGGCAGTGCAAGGCATCGGATGTGAGAGACAATGTGTGAGAATGGTAGGGATACCAACTGGCTCATTTTATTACCTTCGCTCTGGGCTTCACAGGTTTTTGGACTGAATCATGGTTTGAGGTCAAACTCAAGAAGTTTTTGTTCTGTTTGAAAAAGGTCACAATATGGTGCCGGCATTTAATAAAATAATTACCATACTATCATGGACTGATTTTCTAGGTTACAATCCACCCTTCATGCATTGTTGAGACTCAGTGGCGGCTGGTGACATTTGAAAGTGTTGAGGGCATAACATGATTTTCATACTGCACCGTAGCGAGCGAGCGTAGTGAGCGACCTCGAACAACCTAAGGCGGGTTCGGGGGTTCGGGGGGGTTCTCCCCGCGAGAACATTTTGAAAACTGAGTAGAGAAATGGTGCATTTTCAAGCAAATGTGAGAAAGCAGGAAGGTTAATAAAGCAATTGAGAAAGTGCAGTTATTACATTAATGAAGAGATGTCATAACATAGGTAGCTGCTTATTCAGTATAACCACAGAGCTTCATAACAGACTTAGAGATACAATGTATTTCGGAGTACCTCACAGATGTCTTTTATTTAACAAACCACTAAACAGGTCGCAAACTTGCAGCATTCAACATTGTTCACTTTTTGTAGTTAAAATCAGCACACCTGTCTTTAAGAGCAGCAAACTTTTCAATAACTTGAACGTTAAAGTCTGGGATTCTTTTAACTTGGTCACTTTCTATAGAGAGCATTGCTAAAGCGTTCTGTCTTTCCTGACTCATTGTGTTCCTCAGGAATGTCTTAATTCGGTTTAAGGTGGAAAACATTGTTCCGACTCTGCAGTTGTCATAGGAGTGGTAATGACAACTTTTTGTAAAGCCACTGTCTCTGCAAGTGACTTTTCCATATTAAGTTTCAGTATTAAAGCCAGCAAAGAAATAGCATCAGTGGGCTTCCGGTATACACTCATTCCACATAGTACAGTCAACTCAGTTTTAAGATCCTCTTTGTTGAGCATAGGATAAGCTTCCACAGCATCATAAAGAGCTTGCACAGGGAAAGATTGATCATATTTTGCAAAGTGTTCACTTTGTAATAATGCGGCACTCCCCAAATGTTTAGTGAAAGAAAAACGTTCTTGTGCATGCACAATTATAATGTCACATATGTCCTTTGTAATTCGAACCACACTGCTGATGTTTTTACTGCGGTTTGAAAAAGTAGAATACTCTGGCAGTTTGCTGTCTAAATTGTCAACCCCATCTCTCACTTTGCTCATATTGGTGAAAAACATACTGGTATCTCTTTGCACAGAGACAGTATCTATGGCTCGTGCTTGTAACTGGTTGTATAACATGTCGGTAAAAAAAAACATTATTTCTTGAAATAAAAACAGAAAGAACTGAAACTCTGTCTTGTAGTGTTCTAACAAAGCCACGGGCTTCAGTCTGACTTTTGTAATCAAAGGCATCTTTGGCTTCTATGGCGTCAAAACATTTCTGAAGGTCCTCCCTATGTTTATATATTAGGTTGACTGTAAGGATTTAAAATGCCAACGAGTTGAGGACCCCCTTGGAAGCCTTTTGTCCACAATCTCCTGAAGTGCTTCCGTTCTTTTGGGGGAACGTGAGAAGAATGCTGCCATGCCTCCTACATCCTGAAAGAAAATTCATGTCTCGGAGATCCTTGATACTGCCGGTTGCATAATAAGATTAAGTTGGTGGGCGTAACAGTGCACATAATGAGCATTAAGGTACACATCTCTAATTCTTTTCTGTACTCCACCAAGGCTTCCACTCATTACAGACACACTATCATAGCTTTGTGCGATACGTTTTTTTTTTTTGAGGCAGCTCTGGAAAAATGAAGTTCAGTTTACGCAGTATAGCTGAAGTAATGGTTTCTGCACTAGAGTCTCTTAAATGTGTGAAACCATAGAACCTCTCCAAAACTTTACTGTCATTGTCAAGGTACCAAAAGACTAATACGGACTGTGTTTTTGTGGCCACATCAGTGGTGTCATCAGCCTGAATAGCCACAAAGTCTGTGTTTTGCACCTCTTGGACAATATGGGTTCTCAATATTTGCAGCATACACTCAAGGAGTTCATTTTGTATTGTTTGAGAGGTGCCCTTAAAGACTGTAGCACTTGCTAAATGTGCTTCCATGTCATGGTCTATGCTTGCTATTAAATCCACAAGTCCTCTGAATATTCCAGGATTTGTGGAACTTTCCGATTCATCATGGCCTCGCAATACCAGTTCGAAAGCACCACAGAAACAAATACAATCAATTATTTTTGATAGTATGTGTCTATTCCTATCAACTGCTTCATTGTGTTTCTGTATTGTTTTCCGGTATGTGTTATTTATGTGGTGTTCAATCGGTGTGTCTCCCAATATTCCCAGTATCGTCAGGTTTTCCATATGGATTCTTGTGAGTGGTGTGTGCATGCTTCTTGATTTTGTCAGACAGATGCTTCAAGTCTGTTACTCCTTGTTTTGTCCAAGGCAATTCACCACCAAACAGCATGCAGGGGAAGCAGAACAGAGAATTTTTTGACGCGCACCCTGTAAGCCAATCAACTTTTGTGTACCAGGTGTTTGAGAATGTACGTTTGTAAGTCTTTCCTTTGTCTTGGGTACTTTGTTGTAGTTTCAGGTCAGGCCAATCAGGTCCTAATTGCTTTATATGTAGTTTCTTTTCACGTGTCCGTCCAAAGAATGACCTTGCAAGTAGCTGTTCTACTGTATTTATGCTGATGTTGGCCTTACCAATATTAAAGAAACCTGTCAATAATCAAAGTGCAATGTATAAGATTTGGTGCAATTATATTACATTTCAGTATAAATACATATATCTTGTGCATTATCGCAATAGTTCTCCAACAGCTCTCCTTTGCACAACATGACTGCTAAAAATACATCCTTACTGCCTGCTGCCTCTGTGTGCCATACTGGTTTCTAAAGGCACTTAGACACTGCTTGAGGGCCTTTAACAAGGCAAGGGATAGATAGTACCTTTAACAACCGTTATTGCCCAAAGAACAGGGCTAAGGCTATTAGTAAATTCCATCCACTGAGGGTACAATGTTCGTAATGTGCACCCACCCCAACCACCATGTAGAGTGACCACATACATAGCCCTAACTCCAATGTAAAAAAATCTAGCATCAGCTTCCTTACCTTTAACACTGGTGTTTGCTGGGTTTTAGCCGGGGTGAAAGAGCAGCAAAGGAGGTTGGGGCCTCGTGTTCTTTGCCCAAAAATGGCCCTAAAATTAGTTAATGCCTGTCAGGCTTTACCAGGTGCTGAAAATAAAAATATAACAATTTAGGAAACCAAACACAGACGGTCCTCTCACAGATGAGACAGTGCCCCTCAGCCTTCACATGCAGGAACCAGTTCGTCCGACAACCCATCCATCCACAGCCAGATAACCTTTGTGAAGTGTCTTACACTAGGTACGAACACATTACCACGTTTTTAGTAACTTTTGATATGTTTGAGCTAGAAATACATTTATGTTAAAATCTGCAGATTATGCAGCACCAGATGAAGGATTAAGTGGCAAATGCAGCTATCATAATTATGATGTGAAAGAAAGCTATTTTTATTTAGTTTAATCAAACATCTTACAAAACATAGAGACAAAAGTAAATAACTGAGCAGTAGGTAAGCATCACATTGCACACTGCATCGAACAGGACATGATTTGGCTGCTTAGTATAAAATACCGATCACACAATGCTTTTCCAGACTACACATACAGAGTTCATGCTTAACGTGCCCCGAGCCACCCCACCCATGTCCAAGCATGTCGTTAACATTCAGGGCCGGCTTTAGCAGGAGTCCGAGAAATTTACAAAATACATTACACCTTGAAAAACTATTTTACAAACTGCATTGCAACTTAAAAAACATGCAGAAGATATAGGAACCGCTAGAATTAAATGTTAACAGTAGAAATGTATCCTGGATAATTGAGTCAAATAGATAATTTCTCCTCTGAGACAAGGGCACATGTGGGTACGAACAATTGGCCTTAAGTGACGTCTATAGATATTTAAGTCATTTATTCAGCAGTAAATGCCTGTGTTTAACATTCATATAATCCCAAATGTTCTGCCTATGTATATTTATAAAATGAACCTCTTGAGAAAAAAGCCATTTAAAAAACGCTGACTGTTAAAGAAGCAGTACCACCCGATTCAAGAAACCTCGACTTGCAAAGAAAATATATTTAAAATCTGTGCAACACCTGCATTTGTTTTCTGTTGGCCTACTGAGGAAAATATGGCTTTGAAGTTATTTGTCATGTGTACTACGAGGCTTTAAAAGAAGTGGTTAGGCAGCACTGTCCTGTCAGCAGCCCCCGAGGCACGCCTTACTTCATACGCCTTTGAAGAGGGGGTTAAGTGTGACAGCTAGCATGACAATGAAACCTCTTCAGATTTAGGTATGGGGGCACCAAAAATGATTGTCCCACCGGGCACCACTAGCGCTAAACCCGGCCCTGCCTACAACCACAATGTATAATCTTACATGTTCTTAAACTCCTTGTATGAAGTGTGTAAAATTACAGCCACCAGGAGTGGAAAAAAATACCCTTTTGAATAGTGAGCAGTCTTTTACTGCACTGATTCCGTGTTTACCAAACGTCCAAGCAACACTATGTGAACATTAAATGATTATTTTCTAAAGTTCTATAGCTGTCCTATGATGTTTATGGCGTCTTGGAGGAACTTTTAACATCTGTGGTAAACTATGCCGTATCAACTACACATGATGCTGTATTATTCTGCACAATTATTATGATTCTTGTGGCTTTGGTCTGTGTTCATTTGCTATTTCGTGAGGTTTCTCGGTAGAGCGGCCTTCAATAATAACCTTCTTGTACTATTAAAAACAATAAAAACTTTCAATTTTTTTTTATTGTTTCACCCTACTCATTAATTAATAACGTTGACAAACCTTCTTTACAGCTTGAATTGAGATGCCTTCAATGAGACATACCTTTTAGCATTTGAAAAGCAAGCGACTGTCTTACAAATTGGTGAATTCCTAATTCCGAAAGCAGAGGCCTCCACAACTTTCCCGAAGGCTCCCCTTCCTAGCGATTTTCCTGCAGAGACATGCTGACACTGTTAAGGAAAAAAACAGGAGTTGTCTCTAGTCTTACCTTACTACTGTCGATTAAATTAAATACATTGAGCGGCTAGGTGACGTGACCACGGTGACCCAAACAGTTGGACCCAAGCACGAGCGTGTAGGCAGCACTGGCAGCACTCACGAACACGAGGTGTTTGTGTGGCGCAGTGTGCTCCGACGTGACGTCATGGACCAGTCACGCTTGCGCCTGCAGCGTAGAAATGGCCAATCACTGTCTGCATGGCTTAATAAGCGTTGCTAGGCTTGAGCGGGTGCAGGATTTTGAACCGAAAGTTTGGTAGGCGACAACGCAACGCTCAGCATTACTGATTAAAGTCAAATTATGAAGAAAAAGCTTAATTTTTTTATTTTGAAACCTCGGCGCACAGTAGAATGAATTAAACGAAAAGTCTAACCTTCAGTATCCACGTCCGAGTGAATACACTTTGAATCAGTTGGCAGTGTACACAGTGAATTGTTCCCTGGACCCTTCTTTCAAATGAAACAGCAGCACAAGGAGGATTTTTAAAAAAAATCCCCAGATCGTCGCCAGTTTTGTAGTGAAGACGCCACGCAGTCTGCTGGTTGAAAGGTGGATTTAATCACATAGTACATCCACCCATGAAAGGGGCACTGGAGCAACTGACTACAATCAGAATGCAGAGCTCCAGTGATTTCATGACATTCCAAGCCACAAGCTTGCACACTACCACAGGAGCACTTGGTGAAACACCAACAAAATCTGACCAAGAACAAAGAGAAACATTTGCAACATAGTATCTAGCAAAATCCAAATGAACTCATGATGACTGGGATTGGCTTTCATCTGCCTTATCTACCGTCCAAATCCTTTGAACTTTACCACCTAACAAGTTAAATCTATAGGAACCATAACATTTGATCAGGCAACAACACCCATAATGATGTCAGGCTTCTCTCATTACTGTACCCCTGTAATTGACCACTTCGCTGCTAAGCCTTTTTTTGGCTATTTGGGGTAGTGCGCGCTTAGGCCCCTGTAACTTTGACCACATAGGGTATCCACGCCAAATTTGCGTCATTTTCTTCCAACATCATGGGGATTCTAAAGGTACCCTGGGTTTCTGCCTCCCACCAGGTTCTGTTACCCAGAATCCCTTGCAAACCTAAACTAAAAAATTGTCCAAAAAAACAAATTGTCCCCACATTTCTGTGGTGGAAAGTTCTGGAATCTGCGTGGATCCACAAATTTCCACCCACCCTGCTTTCCCAAAAGTCTTCCGAGAAAAATGGTACCTCACTTGTGTGGGTCCGCCTAGTGCCCGCGACAGGAAACGGCGCAAAACGCAATGTGGACACACCTCAATTTCACAGTGAAAAATGACCCTTTTTTGACAAAGTGCCTAGCTGTAGTTTTTGAACCATAGCTCTGTCGGCACCTAAGGAAACCTAGCAAACCTATACATTTTTTAAAACAAGGCTCCCAGGGAAATCCAGGATGGGGTGACTTGAATGCCTCCCACTAGGTTCTGTCACCCAGAATCCCTTGCAAACCTAAAATATTGTCCAAAAAGCCGCTTTTTGTCCACATTTCTGTGGTGGAAAGTTCTGGAATCTGCATCGATCTACAAATTTCCACCCACCCCATGTTCCCCAAAGTCTTTCGAGAACAATGGTACCTCACTTGTGTGGGCCGGCCTAGTGCCCGCGACAGGAAACGGCGCAAAACGCAACATGGACACACCTCAATTTCACAGTGGAAAATGACCCTTTTTTGGCAAAGTGCCTAGCTGTAGTTTGTGAACCATAGCTCTGTCGGCACCTAGAGAAACCTAGCAAACCTATACATTTTTTAAAACAAGGCTCCCAGGGAAATCCAGGATGGGGTGACTTGAATGCCTCCCACTAGGTTCTGTCACCCAGAATCCCTTGCAAACCTAAAATGTTGTCCAAAAAGCTGTTTTTTGCCCACATTTCTGTGGTGGAAAGTTCTGGAATCTGCATCAATCCACAAATTTCCACCCACCCCGTGTTCCCCAAAGTCTTCCGAGAACAATGGTACCTCACTTGTGTGGGCCGGCCTAGTGCCCGCGACAGGAAACGGCGCAAAACGCAACATGGACACACTGCAATTTCACAGTGGAAAATGACCCTTTTTTTGGCAAAGTGCCTAGCTGTAGTTTTTGAACCATAGCTCTGCCGGCACCTAGGGAAACCTAGCAAACCTATACATTTTTGAAAACTAGGCGCCCAGGGAAATCCAGGATGGGGTGACTTGACTGTCTCCACAAGGTTCTGTTACCCAGAATCCCTTGCAAACCTAAAAAATTGTCAAACAAAACACATTTTCCCCCATTTCTGTGGTGGATAGCTCTGGAATCTGCATGGATCCACAAAATTCCACCCACCCCGCGTTCCTCAAAGTCTTCCAAGAAAAATGGTACCTCACTTGTGTGGGTCGGCCTAGTGCCCGTGACAGGAAACGGCACAAAACGCAACGTGGATTCACCTCAATTTTGCAGTGAAAACGACCCTTTGTTGGCAAAGTGCCTAGCTGTAGTTTTTGAACCATAGCGCTGCCGGCACCTAGGGAAACCTAGCAAACCTATACATTTTTGAAAACTAGAAACCCAGGGGAATCTAGGATGGGGTGACTTGACTGCCTCCCACCAGGTTATGTTACCCAGAATCCCTTGCAAACCTAAAACATTGTCAAAAAAAACATATTTTCCCCACATTTCTGTGGTGGAAAGTTCTGGAATCAGCGTGGATCCACAAATTTCCACCCACTCCGCGTTCCCCAAAGTCTTCTGAGTAAAATGGTACCTCACTTGTGTGGGTCGGCCTAGTGCCCACAACAGGAAACGGCGCAAAACGCAACGTGGCCACACCTCAAATTCACAGTGAATAATGACCCTTTTTTGACAAAGTGTCTAGCTGTAGTTTTTTAACAATAGCTCTGCCGGAATCTAGGGAAACCTAGCAAACTTAGGCATTTTTTTTAATCTAGACACCTAGGGGAATCCAGGATGGGGTGAGTTGACTGTCTCCCACCAGGTTCTGTTACCCAGAATCCCTTGCAAACCTAAAAAATTGTCAAAAAACACACATTTTTCCCACATTTCTGTGGTGGAAAGTTCTGGAATCTGTGTGGATCCACAAATTCCCACCCACCGCGCGTTCCCCAAAGTCTTCCGAGACAAATGGTCCCTCACTTGTGTGGGTCGGCCTAGTGCCCGCGACAGGAAACGGTGCAACACACAACGTCGACACACCTCAATTTCACAGTGAACAAGCATTGTCATAGCCAATAGGTCTCTCCTTTGGTACCTTATAAGTATTTAGTTATGCAACACAATACCCTTACTACAACAACATCAACCGTTGCATGGCTAAACACTTATAAAGTCCCGAAGGCGAGACCTATTGGCTATGCCAATGCTTGTTGGTCACTGTTATCTGCTCCTGAGTTCACTCTGGAAAAGCAGCACATTGACGCTTCACAAATACAAGCTGAAAAAATAAAACTGGCAAAGTGTCATTATTGGGAAGCTGAGCTGGAAGTCTTGCATTCCCGGCTGAGACAATATGTGATGTTCGGCACATTTTACGCTTTATTACTGGCGTCATTTTCTTGCTCTTGAGTTTTAGGTAAAACTAAAGTAACCTACTCTGAAAAATCGTGGATCAATATTAAAGGTCAAAGGGGCTCTGTTTCAGCCTGTAGACATGGAAAGGCAACAGGAAGAAGACACATTTGCATTGTTCGTGCGCATACAGCTCGTGTCGCGACTCCATAGCACTTTTAAATAACAGGTGTTCTTACCCAACTCAACGGAACTCTTAATAATTTCAGAATGATAGAAGGTTCATATGGTTAATGGTTTAGAACCTGCCCCTGGTTAGACCTATTGGTTATGCCAATGCTTGTTTCTCTAATCGCAGTATGCAGCCAAATGAGCATGCTACTTAGAACAACGATCATGCTGCTCAAGTAACTTTCCACACACTACGATTAAAATCGAGTTTATGATGTTGATGGTCAGGGTGTGGGAGGAGCACCTCCGCCGGTCACAGAGAGAGTCATTGAGATGCGGATATACAGGCCCTGCATTCCGGGGCTCACCAGATACTCCAAGCAACTACACAAATTACTATTTTATTCTCCTTCTAAAACCTACCCAGCTCCAATAAGATGGAATTGGAAAAATACACGCACTCCAGTTTGTGGAAAGCTCCACGTGCGTGGCCTTAAAATTTGGCAATTATGCAAACGACTGTGGCATTGAAAGATAAAACAACTCCGAAAGAGGATTATTATTATTACTGTATTTATCAATTCTTTGTTCTTTTCCTGAAAATTCAATAAAAACAATTTGAGATAAAAGACAACTCGGAAAGAAACATATGTTAAAATAAATATCAATAAAATGTGACTACTGAAGAATGGAAGAAGTGGGAAGCACAGAGTAGCAAAATGAGTTTAAAGCATAAACGAGTTAGGTTTAATAAAGGAAGCCCAAAGCTCTCTCACACTTACCTTCGGCGGCCTCGCAGACCTGCACAAGCCTGCCTAATGTGCTTTTAACTGGTGATTATCACGGGGATGCGTTCCTGTGATTGGCTTCAATGAGCGGGGGAGACTCCCTGGCCGGCCTCAGAAGCACTGCAGCCCTCTGGACCCCCGACGTGATCAGTCCATCCATCACTGCCGCGTGGCAACCCGGAACCCGCACACCACCAACTATACTCTAGAGAGTATAGTTGGTACCTCACTTGTGTGGGTCGGCCTAGTGCCCGCGTCAGGAAACGGCGTAAAACGCAACGTGGACACACCTCAATTTCGCAGTGAAAAATGACCCTTTTTTGGCAAAGTGCCTACCTGTAGTTTTTGAACCATAGCTCTGCCGGCACCTAGGGAAACCTAGCAAACCTATACATTTTTTTAAACTAGGCACCCAGGGAAATCCAGGATGGGGTGACTTGACTGCCTCCCACGAGGTTCTGTAACCCAGAATCCCTTGTAAACCTAAAAAATTGTCCAAAAAAACACATTTTCCCCACATTTCTGTAGTGGAAAGTTCTGGAATCTGCGTGGATCCACATAATTCCACCCACCCCGCATTCCCCAAAGTCTTCCAAGAAAAATGGTACCTGACTTGTGTGGGTCGGCCTAGTGCCCGCGACAGGAAACGGCGTAAAACGCAACGTGGACACACCTCCATTTCACAGTGAAAAATTATCCTTTTTTGACAAAGTGCCTAGCTGTAGTTTTTGAACAATAGCTCTGCCGGCACCTAGGGAAACCTAGCAAACCTATACGTTATTTTTAATCTAGACAACCAGGGGAATCCAGGATGGGGTGAGTTGACTGTCTCCCACCAGGTTCTGTTACCCAGAAACCCTTGCAAACCTAAAAAATTGTCAAAAAACACACATTTTCCCCACATTTCTGCGGTGGAAAGTTCTGGAATCTGCGTGGATCCACAAATTACCACCCACCCCGCGTTCCACAAAGTCATGCGAGACAAATGGTACCTCACTTGTGTGGGCCGGCCTAGTGCCCGCGACAGGAAACGGCGCATAACGCAACATGGACACACCTCAATTTCACAGTGAAAAATGACCCTTTTATGGCAAAGTGCTTAGCTGTAGTTTTGGAACCATAGCTCTGCCGGCACCTAGGAAACCTAGCAAACCTATACATTTTTGAAAACTAGGCATCCAGGGAAATCCAGGATGGGGTGACTTGACTGCCTCCCACCAGATTCTGTTACCCAGAATCCCTTGCAAACCTAAAACATTGTAAAAAAAAAACAAATTTTCCCCCATTTCTGTGGTGGAAAGTTCTAGAATCTGCGTGGGTCCACAAAATTCCACACACCCCGCGTTCCCCAAAGTCTTCAGAGAAAAATGCTACCTCACTTGTGTGGGTCGGCCCAGTGCCCGTGTCAGGAAACGGCGTAAAACACAACGTGGACACACCTCAATTTTGCAGTGAAAAATGACCCTTTACTGGCAAAGTGCCTACCTGTAGTTTTTGAACCACACCTCTGCCGGCACCTAGGGAGCCCTAGCAAACCTATACATTTTTGAAAAGTAGGCACCCAGGGAAATCCAGGATGGGGTGACTTGACTGCCTCCCACCAGGTTCTGTTACCCAGAATCCCTTGCAAACCTAAAACATTATCCAAAAAAACACATTTTCCCCACATTTCTGTGGTGGAAAGTTCTGGAATCTGCGTGGATCCACAAAATTCCACCCACCTCGCATTCCCCAAAGTCTTCCAAGAAAAATGGTACCTCACTTGTGTGGGTCGGCCTAGTTCCCGAGACAGGAAACGGCGTAAAACGCAACGTGGACACACCTCAATTTCACAGTGAAAAATGACCCTTTTTTGACAAAGTGCCTAGCTGTAGTTTTTGAACAATAGCTCTGCCGGCACCTAGGGAAACCTAGCAAACCTATACATTTTTTTAAATCTAGACACCCAGGGGAATCCAGGATGGGGTGACTTGACTGTCTCCCACCAGGTTCTGTTACCCAGAATCCCTTGCAAACCTAAAAAATTGTCAAAAAACACACATTTTCCCCACATTTCTGTGGTGGAAAGTTCTGGAATCTGCGTGGATCCACAAATTCCCACCCACCCCGCGTTCCCCAAAGTCTTCCGAGAAAAATGCTACCTCACTTGTGTGGGTCGGCCCAGTGCCCGCATCAGGAAACGGCGTAAAACACAACGTGGACGCACCTCAATTTCACAGTGAAAAATGACCCTTTTATGGCAAAGTGCTTAGCTGTAGTTTTGGAACCATAGCTCTGCCGGCACCTAGGAAACCTAGCAAACCTATACATTTTTGAAAACTAGGCATCCAGGGAAATCCAGGATGGGGTGACTTGACTGCCTCCCACCAGATTCTGTTACCCAGAATCCCTTGCAAACCTAAAACATTGTAAAAAAAAAAACAAATGTTCCCCCATTTCTGTGGTGGAAAGTTCTAGAATCTGCGTGGGTCCACAAAATTCCACACACCCCGCGTTCCCCAAAGTCTTCAGAGAAAAATGCTACCTCACTTGTGTGGGTCGGCCCAGTGCCCGTGTCAGGAAACGGCGTAAAACACAACGTGGACACACCTCAATTTTGCAGTGAAAAATGACCCTTTACTGGCAAAGTGCCTACCTGTAGTTTTTGAACCACACCTCTGCCGGCACCTAGGGAGCCCTAGCAAACCTATACATTTTTGAAAAGTAGGCACCCAGGGAAATCCAGGATGGGGTGACTTGACTGCCTCCCACCAGGTTCTGTTACCCAGAATCCCTTGCAAACCTAAAACATTATCCAAAAAAACACATTTTCCCCACATTTCTGTGGTGGAAAGTTCTGGAATCTGCGTGGATCCACAAAATTCCACCCACCTCGCATTCCCCAAAGTCTTCCAAGAAAAATGGTACCTCACTTGTGTGGGTCGGCCTAGTTCCCGAGACAGGAAACGGCGTAAAACGCAACGTGGACACACCTCAATTTCACAGTGAAAAATGACCCTTTTTTGACAAAGTGCCTAGCTGTAGTTTTTGAACAATAGCTCTGCCGGCACCTAGGGAAACCTAGCAAACCTATACATTTTTTAAAATCTAGACACCCAGGGGAATCCAGGATGGGGTGACTTGACTGTCTCCCACCAGGTTCTGTTACCCAGAATCCCTTGCAAACCTAAAAAATTGTCAAAAAACACACATTTTCCCCACATTTCTGTGGTGGAAAGTTCTGGAATCTGCGTGGATCCACAAATTCCCACCCACCCCGCGTTCCCCAAAGTCTTCCGAGAAAAATGCTACCTCACTTGTGTGGGTCGGCCCAGTGCCCGCATCAGGAAACGGCGTAAAACACAACGTGGACGCACCTCAATTTCGCAGTGAAAAATGACCCTTTTTTGGCAAAGTGCCTACCTGTAGTTTTTGAACCATAGCTCTGCCGGCACCTAGGGAAACCTAGCAAACCTATACATTTTTTGAAACTAGGCACCCAGGGAAATCCAAGATAGGGTGACTTGACTGCCTCCCACCAGGTTCTGTTACCCAGAATCCCTTGCAAACCTAAAAAATTGTGAATAAAACCATATTTTCCCCCCATTTCCGTGGTGGAAAGTTCTGGAATCTGCGTGGATCCACAAACTTCCACCCACATCACGTTCCCCAATGTCTTTCGAGAAAAATGGTACCTCACTTGTGTGGGTCGGCCTAGTGCCCGCGACAGGAAACGGCGCAAAACACAACATGGACACACCCCAATTTCGCAGTGAAAAATGGTCCTTTTTTGACAAAGTGCCTAGCTGTAGTGTTTGAAACATAGCTCTGCCGGCACCTAGGGAAACCTAGCAAACCTATACATTTCTGAAAACTAGATACCCAGGGGAATCCAGTATGGGGTGACTTGACTGCCTCCCACCTGGTTCTGTTACCCAGAATCCCTTGTAAACCTAGAAAATTGTCAAAAGAAAACACATTGGGGGGCGTGGCCAAGATGGCGGCCTGACCAGACGCGAAGTACAGAGGCTCCCCGCCGCGGCCCTTCGCCCCTGGTTGTCCAGCACATACAGTCCCCCAAACCGTGATGCAAGTAGCGGAGTGGTATGCAGGGGCATAGCGGTTCCACGACGAGGGGTCAGTTGTGCCATCCGACCCGCGAAACACCTGTGCACGGACCTGCAGGGCGATCCGGCGCTCCCGGGACGAAATGGCACCTGGGCAGTAGCTGCTGGGGACGGAGAGGAGCGTCCTCTCTGGCCTGGAGTTTCGCTCAAGGGTCAGCACCATAGCAGCGACCCACATACCGGAGCGCGTATCAGGAGGTGAGCTGCTGTGGCGCGGAGGGGGGTGAGCGCGGACCCCCGGATTGACACGCGCCCGGATAATTGTGCACTGGACCCACAGGCGTTAAAATTGAGGGCGTGGCTTCTTGGTCTAGCTGTGACAGCGCGGGACCCGAAAGGCACATCAGACGCACATCAGACCAAGAAGCAAGCGAGGTGTCCCAGAGATTTTGACCCATCGGCACCTCCCCAACACAACCTCGCTGCTGATGGTGAGTGGCTCCAGCGCCGAGGCAGGGGCGCACCTGGCTGACACGCGGTGGGCTCGGCGGCGCACAAATTGAAGGCGCTGCCTAGGAGCCTGCCCACTACCGCACTGGGCCCCAGGGGCGCTCTCCAGGCCTGGGGATTGTTGGGGCGGGCGCCCGGTGAGAGAGAGGCTGCAGCGGCGCCAGTCGAGATCGGCACTACTGGGGGTCCAAGCGAGCAACAACTGATGTCCACCCGCTTTTGAATCCCCGCGACTTGGGACAAAGTTAACGGCGCAGAGGGGGTCGGTCTGATCGGCACCACTTAGACCAGGCCTCTGTGAGACTCTGGCCCGCCGCTTCCGGCCTTGGCAGGACCCCAGTGCTTGCTTCCCCCACAACGGCAATCGCGGCCTCAGGAGTGGCGTCCCAAGACTTGCGGCGGGCTCCGGTAGGAGGGGATCTGAAGATCTACAGACAGCAGGGTTTGTGAGGTCTGGTCTTGCTTTGCCATTGCTCTAACGCAGGAAGGTGCTGACCGGATTAGGGGGGACTCCCAGAGGATTCTACAGCCCAGCCAAGGGCCCCTCTGGGATACACGCATTTCAGAGCTGGGAGGCCCTCCCCACGGTACATGTTCTGGCTCTTTCTGAGGTACACCTCTCCCAACGACCGGGCCCTCGCCTACGGCCCCGATGGAGCCCACTTAGAGCCCCCCCTCTGTCATCTCGGCGCGGCCTGGGTGTGACTCCTCATGGACCGTCTTTGTAAGGATCGCCCCCTGTCTCGGCGAGGGCGCACGTCGGCCGGACTTGGGCCCAACACCATTCCGAGAGGCCGTGGGCAGCACCCCAGCTGAACCCACGCACGGCATCACCGCCAAGAACACTAGGCGACAACTAAATTACACCACCAGAGGCACCATCATGGCCAACATGCGGAAAAAAGGAGATCGCACGTTAAAAGAAATGCTTACAAAAGGGTCAGCAGCTGGAGACAGAGGGAGCCTTACCTCCCCAACATCGACGCCGCCCACTCGACAGGAAGAGGGAGAGGTGCCCATCACCCGGGCATTCCTCGAAACTCTTTTTAACACACTCTGTGAAGACTTTCAAACGCTCAAACAGGAGGTGGCAGGAGAAGTTCGGGAAATACGCTGCGACGTAGACGAGTTGGGAGAGCATGTGGCAGCCATAGAGAATGGCGTGCACTCTAAATCCGAAGAAGTAAAGCAACTACAACAAGAAGTCCTCCGACTTAGGGATCAACAGGTCGACCTTCAGGCTCACGCAGAAGACCTCAAAAACAGATCCAGACGAAACAACATTCGCATGAGAGGTGTCCCATTACAAGCAGAAGGGGGGAATGTGACCGAATACATCCAAGGCCTCTTCGGGGACATTCTGGGTGTTGGCCAAGACTTTGAAGTCCACATCGACCGCCCCCACATGGGTGGGCCTTGGGAGGAAGGCACCGGCTCCCCCGCCAGACATCTTGGCCTTCTTGCCGGACTTCCCCCTGAAGGAGCGCATTCTAAGGGAAGCTCACCTAAAGCAACCATTCACGTATCAGGGGCAAGCTATAGCTCTTTACCAAGATTTGGCCTCCATCACTCTTCAGAAGCGTAAGGCTTTCAAAGAAGCGACAACTTTCCTGAAAACCAATGGAGTGCCCTACTCGTGGGGTCATCCCTTTCGCTTAATCTTCAAGTGGAATGGCAGGCTACATCAACTCCGCTCCCTCCAGGAGCTATCCGACTTACTCGGCCTCACACAGCGCAGTCCAGACTCCTCTCCGAAACCATCACAACAATCATCAGGGGACGAATGGCAGCAAGTGGGACGACGATGTTCACCTATGACAAATGTGAAGCTGGACCGCACTACGATGACTAACGAAAGGGCATCGGCCCTAGCAGCAGTAACGAGAGACACTTCTATGCCAGACTCCCTTTACTCTTATCATGGGGACTACACTAAGCACCACATTTTAGCTACTCGTGGGGGGGGGGTGGTGAGCGGGGAGCCCAGGTCGCCCGGACACCATGTTCACCCTGCTATTCTCTTCCCGTATGTCCACAGCCCGGGCTGAGGATATTGGACAATGTTGGGTAGTTGGAAATGTTTCGTTGGGGCTTGGGCAGGGGGTGGGAAGGGGGAGGGGAGGGAAGAGAGTTGAGGGGATGGGGGGGAGGAGGGTACCGGTGTGCAGCCAAAGGGAGAACACGGATACCGGTTGCATCCATGAATGGGAGCTAATTCAACACGGAGTCTTTAAATTAGCTTCTCATAAGCACAAACTCTCATTGCTCAGCTGACATACACTCAGCAAACTACCATGTCAACCCTTGGAACCCAAGTCCTCACTCTTAATGTGAAGGGGTTGAATAACCCCATCAAGAGACGGGCGATTCTGAGCTACTTAGAGAATTCTGGGGCCTCGATCTGCCTGTTACAGGAAATGCATCTGTTATTCAAAGATTGGCACAGAATGAGATCCCGGGCATTTCCTCACCAATTCTATTCTTCTACGCCAGGTAAGAAAGGGGGGGTGGCTATATTTTTGGCGCAACACTTCTATGGCAGAATTGGGGACAAAATAGCAGAGATAAAGGGGCGGCTGCTAGCTTACAGGTTTTGGGTGGGGGACACCCCCGTCATTGTAGGATCCCTCTACGCTCCCAACACTGGGCAAGAGCCCTTTCTCACAGACTCCTTGTCGGAAGTACTTCGCCATCATGACAGGCACATTTTCATTGGTGGAGACCTCAACCAAGTCATTGACTCTGGGAAAGACAGATCAGGCCACCGCCACGGTTGTACAGGGGCGATGTCGAGTGCAGGGAGGGACTGGCTACAGAGCAGGGGGCTGATAGATCTTTGGCGAGCAGCTCACCCTCACAGCACACACTACTCATTTTATTCCCATGCACACTAAACGTATGCTCGACTTGATCACTTTATAGGGTCATCCGACCTCAACGCCCTGGTCCAAACCGTCACGATTGTCCCGGCAACTTTGATCATGATGCCGTGACAGTGACTCTTGACATACGCCCCCTACATCGACCAAAGGGGAGGTGGCGACTCCGGGAGTCCCTACTACAACGTCTGGACGTCTCACAGCAGGTGCATAAATGCATCACTGACTATTTGACGACTAATGATTCTACTGACATATCTTTGACTGCACTGTGGGGAGCCCTTAAAGTAGTAGTGAGAGGGTAATTAATAGCTATTTCCGCGGCTGACAGGATCCGCAAAGAGAAGAGGGAGGAGTTAGTGGCTAAAGTGGCAGAACTTGAGAGAGTACATAGTCGTACCTAACCCTGGGTGCAGTGCTACGCTCCGGCTGCGGAGTGTGCGTAGCTTTGCCTACTTCGCGATCCGTGAAGTAGGCGTTGGGCATGCAAGCTGCGCACACCCAAGGCGGAGCGTGCCCGCGCATGCGCATTTGTGAGGAAGTCGTCGGCGAGAGAAGGAAGAGGGAGCCCCGGGACGCCGCAGCTCAGGTAAGTTATTTTATTTACTTAAACATTGTTTTTTTAAAGTTTAACATTAGACTTAATGTATTTTAAAAGCGGCCGGGAGGGAGGCAGGTGGCGCGTAGTGGGGCTAAGCGAAGTGTGCGGGTGGGCGTAGATTTGCCCCCCCTCCGTAATGCTCAGCGTAGCCTCACTACGCCCACTACGCCCAGCCTTAGTCCTACCGAGGCCCCGCGAATGTGGCGGCAGCTGAAATCGGCCAGGGCCTAACTGGCTAGTCTTGACCTTGATAGGGCGGAGTATGCCGCCTTACGGCTTAAACACTCCTACTATATTGGGGAGATAAAAAGGGGAAGCTCCTTGCGAGCAAACTCCGAGCCCGGACTCAACGCTCCAAAATTGCGGCCCTTCACACCTCATACGGTGAACGGGTCGAAGGCGATGAGCAGATCGCAGAAGCCCTTTGTGACTTTTATGCAACTCTGTATAGTAGGGACCCTACGATTGACTGCACAGGGGAGGCTTATCTTAGTCAGGCGGCGATAACAGCTATCAGTGCATCCGGCGCTACAGCGTTAGATGCGCCAATTAGAGTGGAGGAAGTCATAGGCGCGATCTCCCGCCTCAAACCTCTGAAATCACCGGGGCCGGATAGATTCTCAGCGGGTTTTTACAAAACCTTCTGCCAGCCCCTAGCCCCGATTTTAACCCGCCTGTTCAACTCCTTCGAGGGACCGGGTTCTATCCCAGCGGATATGCTAGAAGCCGATATAGTCGTCATTCCCAAACCCAGGAAAGATCCCACTCAGTGCGCAGCATACCATCCAATCTCCCTACTTAATCTCGACCTAAAGCTATTTACGGGTGTCTTAGCCGCCAGATTGGGCCCCCGTTTGCCGGGCATTATCGAACCCGACCAATCAGGTTTCATACCCAACAGGCAAAGCAGTGACAATACCAAACGGTTAAAGCACTTAATAGGCAAAGCCTATTATATGTGATTGGACGCCCTATTACTTTCAGTTGACGCTGAGGAAGCGTTCGATAGAGTGGATTGGGGCTTTCTGGACAAAACATGAGCGCACTTTGGCATAGGGAACCGTTTTCGGGCCTGGGTTGCGAGCTGCTACGACCAACCTAGAGCAACGATCCGTGTCAATGGGATCAGTTCACGGCCGTTGGACATCCGGCGAGACACAAGACAGGTGTGTCCTCTTTCACCTCTGCTCTTTGCGCTTTACATCGAACCCCTAGCGTAGCGCAATGGATTAGGGACAACCCCAACATCTCTGGTATCCCCTTTGGGGGGGAACGTCATACTGTTAATTTATATGCAGACGACATTTTAGCGACTCTTGACAAACCCAGCCGTTCTGTCCCAGCTTTCTTACCGGAACTGACTGACTTTGGCAAAGTCTCGGGTTTTAAAGTCAACGTGGGGAAATCAATGCTTTTGCCTCTGGGCCTCAACGAGAACGCTCCTGCGAGCACATTTCTAGGGTTCGGGGACCTGCGATCCCAAACTGAGATCCCATACCTGGGGATAACTCTGACTCCGTCCACTGACCAAACAATTTGATGCAATTATTCCAACCTCCATTCCCAAATCACTCGGGATCTTCGCCGGTGGCAGACACACCCCCTGTCGCTGTTAGGCCGCGTCGCAGCGGTTAAAATGTCAATTTTGCCTAAAATACTATACATATTTCAGACTATTCCGGTTGGACCCCCCATGCGGTATATCCACCCACTGCAAAAAGAGATACACCATTTTATCTGGGCTGGGAAACGACTGAGGGTACGTAAAGACTTGGCCTACCGACCCCCGGACGAAGGAAGCCTAGGGATTCCCCACCTACTGACCTACTATAGAGCGACGCAATTACGGTACCTCGTAGAATGGAGTAGACCTGACTCAGAGAAAAGATGGCTCTTCCAGGACAGAGCGATGCCAGGACTCTCTTTGTGGAAGATACCATTCCTGAAACCTTCGGATAGACCAATGTACCTCAACAGATCTCCTATCACCCGCTCAGTAATGCGTGTGTGGGACACGGTGGCGACTCAGCTGACCCTTACTTCCTTCCCCACGCCCCTCACGCCCCTATTCGACAACCCGGACTTCCCCCAGGACTTGATATGCAGGCGTTCCCACAATGGCGAGCCTCGGCCTGTAGGTCTGCAGGACACCTCTTTGATATTAACGGGTTACTTCCTTACACTGAGTTGTCTAATGGGCAGGACATCAAAGACCCCAAAAGATTTCAATACTTCCAACTTCGCCATTGGTTACTTCATCCGGACACGCGCCCCCCTGGTTAGCAGAAACCTTACGACCTATGAGAAGTGGCTTTTATCGAACCACTTCGACCGCAATTTGATTTCTGAATTATACCTTCGGTTACGACCACCGGCACCTATGGAGCGTTCGGCTGGGCAGCGACGGTGGGAGGCAGAATTAGGCAGGAGCCTTTCACTGAAGGAATGGCAACAGATCTACTACAGAGCAAATCATACTGCCAGGAACACAGCAAGCAGGGAAGCAGCGGTTAAAGTAGCCCTTTACTGGTACCTGACCCCGGCCCGACTACACAAAATTAACCCAGATCGAAGCCCCACCTGCTGGAGGGGCTGCGATGAGGAGGGCACACTGACGCACATACTCTGGGACTGTAGGGAGGTGACAGGTTACTGGATGGCAGTACTCGACAACATAGACACTTACTTTGAAATGGAAATACCCCGCTTTCCGGCCTATGCTCTCCTGGGGTTACCAAACGCAATCACCTTCCCATTGAAATCCATCCAGGGGAAACAAATGGGGCTAGCAATGGGCGCAGCAGTACACCAGATCTTATCACTATGGGGCACGCAAACTCGCCCGACGCACACTGGGTGGCTACACAAATTGTGGTACATTATCAGGATAGAACGAATACACGCTACCCTTACCCATTCATCAGACTCCTTCCGCACTATCTGGCGCCCTGTCAAGAATTCCTGTCATGCGAGGGGAGGAAAACGGTAACCAGCGAAAACGGACTACATCTCCCAGGATGCTTAGCGGTTGAGAGGTTATGTAAACAGGAGAGCTGTTACATAACTCAAGGAAAACACGCCCTTATGTAAACAGGAGAGCTGTTACATAACTCAAGGAAAACACGCCCTTATGTAAACAGGAGAGCTGTTACATAACTCAAGGAAAACACGCCTTTATGTAAACAGGAGAGCTGTTACATAACTCAAGGAAAACACGCCCTATAAAGGGAGTAACCGGGAGGTACAACGCTGTCGGATATTGTGTTTACACCGACGTACCTGCTTAGTGAAGAGCAGTGTTCCGGAGTGGTGCTCCAGTAAGGCAAGAACGGAGGTAGGTCGAGTCGTTACTCCCTGGGCCGTGTCTTGCCCCATCGTCACCTGTGAAGGACCCGGAAGCTCTACCGGTCAACCATTGAGCTTCGCTTTTTTGACTCGGCTGAGTCAAAGCGCAGTGGCGCTTTTGCTGGTTGGAGTCGTAACTCCCAGCCCGACCAGAGATACAGGGACTGCCAGCTGTAACGCACACCAGGAGGTGTTTGCCGCGTTACAGACTCGGAAGTCCACAGGATCGATCGAGCAGCTGCTCTCGGTTCAGTCTTCTTGCTTTTGATTGGGGTATCGGTGACGCATCGCCAGGAGGTGACTCCGCGTCCCGGTGCAGTCTGAGGAAGAGGTTGAGCGGCTGCTCCCTTCAGGTAGAGACCCCGGCTGGGTGTTTCCCTGACTCCTCAATTCTCCCCAACACTCTTCGTGCCCCTCACAGCCTACCGATTGGCATTTTCGGCCATTTCATTTCTGCCCTCTGTTGGCATACGCCGGGATCGGCGTATATGCAGAGGACGGTTAGGACCATCCGTGCTGTGGGCTGGTAACGTACTTAGCCTGGAGGATTCCAGTGACTATAACTTTTGTTTAGTCTTTGTATTGTTTTTGCCTTCATTAAAATAACTAACCCTTCACAAGTGGTTGCGTCCTCATTATCGTGTCTGTTAAACGATCCTGAGACGTTCAGGGCGTTACAAAATATCCGACCTTAATAACACTAACTGTCTCCCGGTCGATAACAGACATGGCAACACTTGATGATGTGCTGGCTGCTTTAGCGACCGTGCAAATTGAAGTGGCTGCCTCCAGGCAAGAAACAGCCGATGTAAAAGCCAGACTGGATGCTATCCAAGTGGACCCGCTCACGCCCAGCACCTCCCTCACGAACCAGACCCCTGCGGTAGTAGTGGAAATGCCGGTAGCCGTCCCCTTGGCAACACCAGAGAGGTACAGTGGGGATCCTAAAACAGTGCAGGTATTCCTCACACAAGTGGCGCTACATTTATCGTGCAAACCAAGGGCGTTCCCCACGAGTCAGGCTCGTGTGGCTTTCCTTATTTCCTATTTGGCTGGAAACGCGGCACAATGGGCCGTACCTCTGGTGAGCAGGGACGACCCCATCTTATGTGATTGGGGTGCTTTTCGCGAGGAATTCCTGAAGGTATTCGACAGAAGGGCTGACTCGTACACGGCGGACCGTGAAATGCTTGAGTTGAGACAGGGATCCAACGACCTGGTGCAGTATCTCAACGCATTCCGAAGGCTGGTTGCGGAAACCAAGTGGCCTGTTGCTAAACAGACGGCGCTCTTCCATCACGGGCTGTGCGATGAGCTCAAGGACGCCTTGGCTCATATTGACCCTCAACCCAAGACATGTGAGGGCCTTATCAACCTGGTATTACGGCTGGAACATAGGCTAAGTGAAAGAAAGGGGGATCATGGGAGAAAAGGAAAATCCCTTCCATCCTATGTGACGGTGGGAAGTCCTGAAACTTCCACCGCATCCAAGGGAGAACCCATGGACATCGGCGCAATACGAGCGAGCCTCACAGCCACGGAGAAAGAGTCACGCCGTAAACAAGGATTGTGCCTATATTGTGGTAAAAAAGGCCACTACGTACGTGAATGCCCTGCCAAACCGAAGACGTCACGTTATCGGGCCAACCGGTCGGTAACAGCCGTGGTGGACGTACCGGCGGAAAACTAGAGGACTCCCAGACCAAAGAAGGGGCATCTCGGAGTCACTCATCCATCCCTTCACTTTCCAACTCGGTCACTAAGGGACAACGACACCTGTTTCTCACGGTGCACGTGGGAGTGCTTGACCAGTGGATACCCGTTGTGGCCATGGTGGATTCAGGGGCCACTGGCATATTTATGGACCACAACGAGGCATGCAGGCTAGGGCTAGTGCTTCTTCCCAAAGCTGTACCCGAAGACGTCTATGCTGTAGACGGAAGGCGATTGGTAACGGGGCCCATCGGGCAGCACACGGGGGTCCTTCCGATGAGATATGGGAGGAACCATTTGGAACAAATCGATTTTAACATCATCCGAGCGCCCCAATATGGCGTCATATTGGGATTGCCGTGGCTACAGAAACACAACCCCTCTGTGGATTGGCCAACACATCGCATCGAAATGACGTCACCGTATTGTATCCTGCATTGTGGAATAAGAACGGAATCCCTTGACGCAGATGAGAGCGGGAGTCAGACGGTGGCTACAGCGGCAGAAAAAGATGTGGCTCTCCCCCAGGCTTATCACAGTTTTGAGGATGTATTTGATGAGGTGAAGGCGGAAGTGCTACCACCACATAGACAGTTCGACTGCCAGATCGACCTGGTGCCAGGGGCCAGCGTTCCCAGCGGCAGGCTGTATGCCCTGACGGAGCCGGAAAACGTGCATCTCCGGGGGTACCTGGATAAACTCCTCAAGCTAGGATTCATCCGCCCGTCCAAGTCTCCGGCCGCCTCGCCACTCTTCTTCATCCCGAAGGCTAATGGGGAGCTGAGAGCCTGTGTGGACTTTAGGGCATTGAATGCGATAACCATAAAAAATCGGTACCCCTTGCCTCTCATCAGTGTACTTCTGGAACAGGTCAAGAAAGCTCGTATCTACACCAAGTTGGATTTGAAAGGGGCATACCATCTGGTGCGCATGAGGGACGGAGACGAGTGGAAGACCGCCTTTAAGACCAGGTTCGGCCTTTTTGAGTAACTCGTCATGCCGTTCGGTCTGTGCAACGCCCCGGCAGCCTTTCAGTACTTTTTGAATGAGGTATTCAGAGAGGAGTTGGATATCTACGTGGTCGTATATATCGACGACATCCTCATCTATTCGTCCAGTGTGGAGGAGCACGTACACCACGTCAAAGCTGTGCTCCAAAAGCTGAGGGAAAACATGCTGTTTTGTAAACTCAGCAAGTGTGACTTCCACGTCACATCCGTGGAATTCCTCGGAGTGATGCTGAGTCCAGAGGGACAGGAGATGGCAGAACGAAAGATCAAGGCGGTGAAAGAATGGCCGGTGCCCCAAAGCGTGAAGGACGTCCAAAGTTTCATTGGCTTCGCCAACTTTTACAGGCGGTTTATAGATGGATTTTCAGGATTGGTGGCCCCAATCACACAGCTACTGAGGAAGTCCAAGGAGTTTGTCTGGTCCCCTGAAGCGAACAAAGCCTTTGAGGCCCTGAAAAGCGCCTTTGGTAAGGCGCCGGTGTTGGCTCACCCCGATCCGGATCTCCCCTACGTGGTGGAAGCGGACGCATCGGATGTGGCGCTGGGGGCTATCTTGTCCCAACGCAACCACGACACAGGGGTGCTTCATCCCGTTGCCTACATGTCCCGCAAACTCAACGACGCCGAACGCAACTACCATATTGCGGAGAAGGAGCTTCTCGCAATCAAGGACGCCTTCACCGAATGGAGGCATTGGTTGATGGGGGCAAGACATGTGGTATCGGTGTACACGGACCATCGGAACCTACAGTTCATGACGGCCACAAGACACCTTTCTCCCAGGCAGCTGCGGTGGATGATCTTCTTTGCGGGGTTCAACTTCCGCATCACATATCGGCCGGGGACGGAAAACCGGAAGGCGGACGCCCTGTCCCGTCAATCTGCAGTTAAGGAACCATTGCCTGCGACCGAGCGTTCCATCATTTCCCCGAGGATGGTATTGGGGGTTATCCAACCGGATACTTTCCTGAGGGGAATAAAGAGAGGGATCAGGTCATTCGCATGGCGGAGGTGGCTCCTCAGTCACAGAGAATGGCAGCTGAAAGACGGGATACCCCTGAAGGGCAGGTGCCTATTGATACCCACGCCTAGGCTAAGGAAACAAGCCTTCATCTGGTGCCATGGCTCTCCATGCGCAGGTCATTTGGGCTTTGAAAAAACGGTGGCTAGCATGGGAAGGCATTTCTGGTGGCCAACCATGAGAGTGGATGTCAGGAGGTGGGGACAGGAGTGTCCTACGTGTGCTACCATGAAGGCCGACCATGGCCGAACCCAAGGGCTCTTACATCCACTTCCGACCCCGGATAGACCATGGGATAGCATATCACTGGACTTCGTGGTGGGCCTACCGGTAGACCAGGGGATGACGGCAATACTGGTGGTGGTGGATTACTTGACGAAAATGGGGCACTTCATCCCCTGCAAGAGAGTCCCTACGGCCGGGGAATTGGCGTCACTACTCCTAAAGAATGTGGTACGACTGCATGGATTACCTGGGGTGATCGTGTCGGACCGGGGGTCGCAGTTTACTGCGCAATTCTGGAAGACTTGGTGCACTGCGCTGCATGTTAAGACCGCCCTGTCCACCAGCTACCACCCTCAAACGGACGGCCAAACCGAGCGCCTGAACCAAACGCTCAAACAGTATCTGCGATGTTTTGTGGACCAGGGCAGGGAAGAATGGGTCGACTTGCTATGGGTTGCAGAGATAGCCTATAACAACGCCACTCACAGCTCCACACAGTCATCTCCGTTCTATAGCAACTATGGCCAACATCCCAGGTTCTTGCCATTTCTACATCCGTTCAGAGAGGACAGGATTCCCGCCACAGCGGACAGGGTGGCACACATAAAAGACACGTTGATGCGCTCAAGGGCTGTCCTATTAGAGGCCAAGAGAAGATACAAGGCTGCGGCAGACAGGAAGAGAAGGCCCGGGCCACTGTACCGCACTGGAGACTACGTCTGGATATCCACAAGAAACATGAGGTTTCGAAAGAACAGTGTGTTCCATCCCAAGTACATGGGCCCCTATCGAATTACCAAGTGTATGGGTCCCGTGAACGTGAAGGTGTGCTTGCCCCAGTCATTGCGGATACACCCTGTCTTTCATGTATCATTGCTCAAACCAGCACCCTCCAAGCCGTCTGGGACACCTAGGCCGGTATGCGTAGAGTCGGAGGTGGAGTATGAAGTGTCGGGCATACGGGCGTCCAAATGGCGCAGGGGGAAGCTGTGGTACCTGGTTGCGTGGAAAGGCTATGGCCCGGAGGAGCAGTCATGGGAACCGGCTGAAGGGGTTCATGCTCCGCGCTTGGTCTCCTTGTTCCATCGGCGTTTTCCTGCCAGCGCTGGACCCGTGGGGAGTCCGCTGAGAGGGAGGATGTACTGTCAAGAATTCCTGTCATGCGAGGGGAGGAAAACGGTAACCAGCGAAAACGGACTACATCTCCCAGGATGCTTAGCGGTTGAGAGGTTATGTAAACAGGAGAGCTGTTACATAACTCAAGGAAAACACGCCCTTATGTAAACAGGAGAGCTGTTACATAACTCAAGGAAAACACGCCCTTATGTAAACAGGAGAGCTGTTACATAACTCAAGGAAAACACGCCCTATAAAGGGAGGAACCGGGAGGTACAACGCTGTCGGATATTGTGTTTACACCGACATACCTGCTTAGTGAAGAGCAGTGTTCCGGAGTGGTGCTCCAGTAAGGCAAGAACGGAGGTAGGTCGAGTCGTTACTCCCTGGGCCGTGTCTTGCCCCATCGTCACCTGTGAAGGACCCGGAAGCTCTACCGGTCAACCATTGAGCTTCGCTTTTTTGACTCGGCTGAGTCAAAGCGCAGTGGCGCTTTTGCTGGTTGGAGTCGTAACTCCCAGCCCGACCAGAGATACAGGGACTGCCAGCTGTAACGCACACCAGGAGGTGTTTGCCGCGTTACAGACTCGGAAGTCCACAGGATCGATCGAGCGGCTGCTCTCGGTTCAGTCTTCTTGCTTTTGATTGGGGTATCGGTGACGCATCGCCAGGAGGTGACTCCGCGTCCCGGTGCAGTCTGAGGAAGAGGTTGAGCGGCTGCTCCCTTCAGGTAGAGACCCCGGCTGGGTGTTTCCCTGACTCCTCAATTCTCCCCAACACTCTTCGTGCCCCTCACAGCCTACCGATTGGCATTTTCGGCCATTTCATTTCTGCCCTCTGTTGGCATACGCCGGGATCGGCGTATATGCAGAGGACGGTTAGGACCATCCGTGCTGTGGGCTGGTAACGTACTTAGCCTGGAGGATTCCAGTGACTATAACTTTTGTTTAGTCTTTGTATTGTTTTTGCCTTCATTAAAATAACTAACCCTTCACAAGTGGTTGCGTCCTCATTATCGTGTCTGTTAAACGATCCTGAGACGTTCAGGGCGTTACACGCCCCATCCTTTCATTGCTGGCGCATGAATTCAACGAAGTCACATGCCCCAAATACCTCCGCTTGCTCAGACTTACTGATGCCCCACAGTCTAAAGATACAGTTTAGGAGATACTTCATCATTATTCTCACACGGCGCAGTGGCACACCAGTACCGGGGAGGGAGGGAGGGAGGGGAGTTGGGGTGGAGAGGGAAGGTGGCAGGCGGGTATGACTAGTGAACAGATTTATGCACTGCCTTTCAATGTACGCTATATGATTCGGGCCTAATGTAGAACATTTTTTTTTCACATGGACACTACTAATTAGCTTCGGCTATGTCAACTTGGGATATGCCACCTAAAACAAGCATTGGGGTCTTTTGGGCTGCAAATGGGCAGTTATGGGTCTGTTTACATGTAAGCTTGCCTGCTTGAAACCAGTAAAATAAAGTTATTTAAAAAATACCAAAAAAAAAAAACCCACACATATTTTTCCTGATTTCTCTGGTGGAAAGTTCTGGAATCTGCGTAGGTCCACAAAATTCCACCCACCCAGCATTCCCCAAAGTCTTTAAAAAAAAATGGCACCTCACTTGTGTGGGTCAGCCTAGTGCCCGAGACAGGAAACGGCGTAAAACGCAACGTGGACACACCTCAATTTTGCAGTGAAAAATGACCCTTTTTTGGCAAAGTGCCTAGCTGTAGTTTTTTAACAATAGCTCTGCCGGCACCTAGGAAAACCTATACATTTTTGAACACTAGACACCCAGGGGAATCCAAAATGGGGTGACTTGGCTGCCTCCCACCAGGTTGTGTACCCAGAATCCCTTGCAAACCTAAAACATTGTCACAAAAAAACTTTCCCCCACATTTCTGTGGTGGAAAGTTCTGGAATCTGCGTTGATCCACAAATTCCCACCCATCCCGCATTCCCCAAAGTCTTCCGAGACAAATGGTACCTCACTTGTGTGGGTCGGCCTAGTGCCCGTGACAGGAAACGGCGCAAAACGTAACATGGACACACCGCAATTTCACAGTGAAAAATTACCCTTTTTTGACAAAGTGCCTAGCTGTAGTTTTTGAACCATAGCTCTGCCGGCACCTAGGGAAACCTAGCAAACCTATACATTTTTTTAAACTAGACACCCAGAGGAATCCAGGATGGGGTGACTTGACTGCCTTCCACCAGCTTCTGTTACCCAGAATCTCTTGCAAACCTAATAAATTATAAAAAAACACACATTTTCCCCACATTTCTGTGGTGGAAAGTTCTGAAATCTGCATGGAACTGTTGGAGGGAGGAGTTATTACGGGTCAAGGAAGCTAGGGGCGGTACTCAGACCCCTGGGAGCCACCACAGAACCAAGCAGGAGAGTGAGTCAGGGACAAAAGGGGCACCTTAATTTGAGCAGGGGAGCCTGGGAACGCTTGCTCTAAAACCGAAGAAAACAGTCATGTGAGACATGGAATTGGAGGCTGAACACAATGGCAGTTTAATGAGAAGATGCAACTTCAAAGAAACTGCAGGACAAAGGCATAAAATACAAAATACAGAATCCAGATAGGAGCTCATCATGATACCCTCCGTATCTGCACTATTGCACTGTCAGAAAGAAAGAGAACACATTTATAAGTGCAATTGATGATACGGGTTACACCTAGGTACTCTCACGGTAACTCTAGAGCAAGCATTCCTGCAATTACAATGAATACATTATGTCAATACAGAAAAGGAGAAACAAATAAAGAGAACAATGATTAAACATAACAGGACATTTCATATGGGTAAAATACAACATAATGCTAAGCAGACGCAAGAGCTTCTTTGCTCTTGGGGAAAACCCTACGCAGTCTGTAACCCACATACAGACAGCGAGGTAGTCCGCCGATGACTGTGTGGGCCCCCCTTTTATATCATTTTTAGGCTATGAGAGGCGCCTACAATAACCTCATCTTGTGCCACTTCTACCTACGTCTAAGTGGATATTGTACAGGAATTTGATATATTCATGTATAAAATCTCCTCTGTTCTCTAACTTGACACGTCTGCGGTTGCCACTTCCCCAAAAGCGTGAACCTGCCCAGGAAGCAAGTGCCAGTCCAGGATGCAGCCTACTGTATGTCGACAGCTTCAGGGAACTGATACAGTGAACTGAGCACTCGGGTAGGGTGGGGGCTACTAGTCTGGAGCAGAAGGCCTCGCAGAAAGAGAAGCTCAATATGATTTGGGTCAGACCTGCCTTCAGACTGCTATACACTAAAATGGCAGAACTATGGTCAATTTAACAACAGCCTATATTTTGAATAGAAGGGCCTACACAGCAATTTCATGCTGGCCAAGTGGGAGGGATGTCCTAGGACACTTATATGGTAACACAGGACCCACTGGTCAATGTAATACGGCCTACAAATTAGGCTGGCAGGGCAAGGACAAGGGTCTCATACTTCAGGTGTGGCCAGAATGGGCCAGGGGCCCCCTATGATACAAAATCTACCCTCTCTCATTCCCCCCTCTTGTTCATAATATGAACAAACTCCTTACAGCATACCTTTCAGGTCTTTGAGGTATTTGGTAATGGTAGACGCATTTAGTGTGGTCCTATTGTTACTTCTACAACTTCTATAAGTGCTAAGATATTCACATTCCCTGTTCTATGCTTGTTCTCCCTTTGCTAATTATGCAGTTCTCAGGAGATGCAACTGCTACATACTCAGTGTGTCTACAGCAGAGGATAAGACATTGTAATTTACGCTCTGTCAACTGTCCCCCGTCCCGTCTTTATCAATGGCAATCCATTCAATGTGGTACAAAAGTCATTATAATAGCAACAATGGGGGGTCAATGCTGCTAGTAGCATCCATGATCATTTTCTCTAATTGTTCTGAAAGGCTTGAGCAAGTCTTGAGGCATTGTTCCACTCGTTGGTACGTGTGGCTAGTTGGAAGAATGTCTTATCTTCTGCTGCGTCTGTACTATGTTCAAAATAGTCTTCAGAATAATAATGTAGAGCCTCAGAGATACATTTAAACAGAAAAAGTAACCGTTGGTGCCTGTCTTCAAGTAATTTGAGAGGTTTGCAAGCACTTCGTATTACTTAGGCACATTCGATAGGAAGAAACAAAGTGAAGAAAAGGTAAAGATGTCTCGTTGTCACAACTTGTAGACTGAGGGGTTGGGGCGTCGATGTTTCCAGACGTTCTTTAGGTGATGTATCCTAGGGGCCCGCTTACACACTCGTCCTTTCTCCTCTGTGCAGCACGTGCAGCCCTTCAGGATGAACTTGGGATATCATTCCCACTCGGTAGTTTTCGTGGAACACATGTAGTTTCTGTGTGGCTCCTTGCCCCTTGCACAACCCCTCAATCACATGTGAGATGAACGCCGGTCCATTTTCAGAACCCAAAAGCATAGGTTCTCAAAAGCACGGTATGAACTCTTTCAGGAGGCATTTGGCAATAGTTTGTGCATTGCTGTTCTTGAATTGGCAGGCCTTAGTCCACTTGCTGATCATGCACACAATAACCAACACGTACTTGTAGTTTCAGTAGGAGATATGTTGATGAAGTCCATTTCATGTGGGGAAATGAAGTGTCCTGAGGCAGTGGAAATACAGCTTTAGGAAAACAGTCTGGTCTTCCTATCACATCGTACAAGTGATGAACCATGAAAAAAGACAGGTCATGGGGGCAAGCATTATGGTTGGTAAACATTCCTTTCCATTTGGGCCTTTTCATATCCCTTTTCTGTTTGCATACATCCTCCCCTGTTCCCTTCTTCCTTTTCTTCCACCCAGCCCTTTTATAATATATTTAGTGTAATATGCTATTCTTTCTTGAACATCTGCCTCAATAAATTCTGTACCAATTGATAAACAGTCCTTGGGAGAGGCGTGTACAGCACATTCTACAATTGAAACTGGAAGCAACAGGCCTTGCAATAGTTGAGTTCTTAATGGTACACGCTGCATGTGTTGTCCAGCAGAGGTAAGGAGGGAACTCCAAATGAAGAAAAGAACCCAAAAATTATATTGGCATCCCTGTACAAGACTTTAAAACGAAATTCATTATCTTCAAAAGCAAAAGAGGAATTAAAACATTGTACCATAGCTTGACCCAACAGAAAACCCAGATGAAAATCTCTGTCACAGTAACACCTTTAGTAATCAAAACACTCCTAGTTGTCAAGTTGTGCCCAGGGATGTGTAATTCCTATAGCCCCACGCCCAGGACATATCCGTTTGAGGTCAAAGGCAACAAGCCTTCATGCATATTTCGTCTCTGGGGACAAGTAGGCTCAACCCTCTACAGCACAATCCCTTTGGCTGTCAGTTTACAGTACCACACTATGGATCAGGGAAAGGCACTGTCTGCAATTAAGACAATATCTGTGTCCATGTGCTAATGCTGAATGTTCATCGATGCAAAGGCTTCATTATCAGGGTGATCGCTCTAAGTAAATGTTGTAAGATCAGACTGCACTCCTGACAGTGGGTAGAGTATGAAAATGTGTACACACTTTTTTAATTCCTAACAATGTGAGGCTATGTATACTGCTCTCAGAATGCTCTTCAATTAGATGCAAATATTTGCAGAAGCTTGAAAGCAAAACTGATCATTCTTTGCTTCACAAAAAGAATGCAAAACATTTAGCTAAACTACTGGAATAAGGTAGGTACCATTTCTTTGTAACATAAAAATAAACAAGCATTGGTAAAGCCTATGAAATTGTTATTCAGCCTTTTAGCTTTGTCAATGCACAACCTGTCTTGGCAATATGTTCCTCATTGGTGTGGGAGCTGCTGGGCCATCACCATTATAACAAACATTGGCAAAAGCAGAAACTGTTGTGGCCTCAAAAATCACACATTGCACAGTAGTTCCTGGCACTGGATAAAACAACTGTGTGTGAATATGCTCCCTGTGAAAGAACAGAACGAAGTCACTCACAGTGAAGCTATCTGCACACATTGTATCCTTAAAATATCATAATACGAAACACATAATTACAAATGATCAATACCTAAACATAATATAAACACAACATTACTACTTTTCTTTACTCCTATCCTCTGTGTCCCTGGCGAATGTACTGCATTGAGAATGCATTTAAGCACATTTTCCCCTTACACGGTAATCTATTACTCAAATATTCTTGTGAAGATGGCGTTGTTTCTGTTGTAGCCGATCACCCGTCCTCTTCTTCCTTGGACTCAAGGTTGATGGGGCGGACCCTTCTCCTTCTACCTAAATACCTGAGTAGAAAGATACTCCGCAACGGGTGTTAATCTATACAAAAACATGCTTCTTACATAATTTCAATGCCACTTTGATACCCGATTGATGTGACCTATACATATATTAATTGATCAGGGAGAAGTATATGGGGCGTTCAGTTGTTGTCAGAATATTGCAATATTCGTGAGTGAAAACAGAGTGATCCATGGGCAATAAACTATTTTTGCTTTCTCTCAATTCTCAATTTATTACCTTTAAACATTCCGTTCAGGCATTGCTGAAAGTTGTTGCTGCTTTTATATCATAATGGACACATGGTCTAGCTGTCATCCAAACGTGTGGGAAAATGTGGTAGGCCTGAGCCTGTGGAATGATAAATTTTCCTATTTGTATTATATTTCGAACCAGACACGAGGTGATGAAAACAATAACATTGAGTCCATGTAAGCAAACATCCCGAAGACGGAAAATCCAATATACTCTTCTTGGAGACGCAGGGAAGAATCTAATAATAATAACCTCTAATCATCCATTAACTAAGAAAGCGAAAGAAGAACCCAAACAGAAGATAGAAACTTTCAAGAAAGATAAAAACTTGTGGTGGTTGAACTGCAAAATATATGCAACCACCTCTAAAGTCTGCAACTCTAATTTCAGAAGGCCTCTCCAAATTCACACCTTTTATTCTGACAACACTGCAATACTGAGTATTGCATACAGTCCTTTAACATTAAGATATACTCTATATCTGCACGTATTATTTATTCTTTTGTATTTTCCTAGTACAGGGGCATGTGGTGGCTACCTGTGGTAATCCTATTCCTACGAATCTCTGGTTGTCTCATATTTTGAAGGCTGCACACAGCTGTGCATATCCGAAAACTTATTCCTCACTTCCTCTCACCCATCTGTATATAAACACATACATATTCCTTCACTGAACTGCTCCACGTGAAACCTGAAAACACTGTATTCAATCTCGGCTTCACCCGTTACCAAATTGTGTGATTCTAGGCAACTATTCCTCTTCACTTCCACAAACAAAAATATTTCTACACATACATTTTCCTTTCTACAAAATCCTATGTTCACTTCCAAACACCGAAGCACCTTTCCTGCCTGGCTCAACGCCCAGAATCTGTGGTTGGCCAGGACTGCTACTTCTGAAGGCAGCCTCAAAAATCTGTTAACCCTTCAACACCATGTAACATCCAGACACATGTTGTCTTTAATTGTACGTAAAATATAGCTTATTTTAAAATAATATGGCTTTTTTTTGTAAAGCGCACGTTTACTCAGAATGGTATTGTGGCGCAAAATAGCAAATCTTTACTGTTCCCCTAACTCAATGGTACTTATTTTATCCAACTTGGAAAGATGAAAGGCTGAGGAGATCTGGCAGCACTTGACGTGTGCCCATGAAGTCAAACCATGGGTATATCTAGCGTGCATTCCACTCCATCATTTTATCTCTAAAGTGTCACTAGTCACTAACTTTCTTGGCCATAAGACACAATTTCAAGGTTTTCCCTATTAACTAACCCTAACTGTGTGCTCTTTGTGGCAGCACTTACTGGATCTGCCCTAGCATGATGGGCTACTGCTTGTGCCTGCTTCACTTGCTGCTGAATGTGGAACGCAGGTAGGAGTAATTTATTCTGTACTTGGTTGCTCAGTACTACAGCACTCAGTGCAACCTTCAGTGTGAATTATAATTGGCCATCCAAAGAGAGAGATATTAATATGCATTTGAAACTGAAAGTATCTCCTTTTCTGCCAGGAAACTATATTACTTATATTGATGGCTTTTTTAGTTTTTCAATATTGCGGTCCATGACCCATAAATATCATAAGGAACAGCTCCATTTTACCTGGTATTACAACTTCTATCATTGTGCTCTGGGTGGTAAGGGACGGCAGTCCTTGACCTCATCTTATTATGTCATTCTACCTTTTGTGTGACTGGTCACACATTTGATGCTGGGCCTAGTCTAGGGTGTAAAGCAACCAGAAAATGCAAAAAGGTGCTGTGTCTTGTGGCGAGAAATGCATGCAAAAAGCATTCCTCTCCCTCTTACTAGCACTTTACTGAATATTCAAGTGGAAGGAACCTTTACTATGGGTGCAAGCACGCCAGAAAGGTTAGATGAGAAGCGTGAGGTGTCACTGTCAAGGAACAGAATATACTTAATTTAGTGTGTAATGAGTTAAAATAGGGGAGCCTATTTAAAACTAAAACTGTGCACAAAAGACGTAATTAAGAGTCGTGAAGGCAGCTACTTGGAAGCTAGACACAGTATTCACTGGATGCACCGCGCACCAGTTGCGTGGTCTCTAGTTGAACCTGTCTCAGTTAAAGTGGGTGTGCTTGGCACGAACCCAGATGTTCCTGCTTATCACTTCTTACTGTAGTGCACAAAAGACGTACACCTACATATAACATCTCCTGTGGCACCACTGTGAGAGAAAGAGATGAGGAGGGCCCATAAGCAAAATAAGAGAAAGTATTTCCCTTCTAAAAACAAAGGTCTTACGTTGAAGTGCCACTTTTGTTCATCAAATCATTAACCCAACAGAGAATATATTCGTCAGTTTGTTAGCTTCAGGAAGAAAATATTCAAAACTACAATTGTAATCTGCCAAAAATAGTAACACAAGAATAGATGTTCATCACGCTCAATTATCTAGAAGGCAAACCCTTAAATGAGAGAATTAATCATGCAAGAATTCACAATTTCAAATTACATATAAAGGCAATGAAAGGGTGAAATGTCATGGTCCTGGGGCACTGCACCAAGGCAGTTTAATTTGAGGGGGTGCTTCTGCAAAAGTATGACAAAATAGACGTGTGAACGATAGGGAAAAATAGCTGTCTGATTTATATGAAAGAAGAACCCCATTTATTAAAGAGAATTCAATATATAGCCTGGAAGTCTTAACAAAGTCTTGGCATTTAAAGACATATTTCTGGAGTGAAGAACAAAGTCATGTAATGCAAATATATTTTAAATCAATGAAAATACTTCAAAATGCAACATACACTTTACTGCAATGCTAGGAATGCACACGTTAAGTTAGGAGGGACAACCATTAGTGCTTTGCAGTAATGTTTCAGAATAAGGACTATGCAGAGGAGAGAGAAAAAGACCATTTCAAAGCACAATAAGAAATTGGAGCTTCAGCCAAAGATGCTCAAATGGAGGGCTGAAAGAGACCACATAGGCGTCAGTGACCCAAAGGGTCACTGCAGCAGGGTAGTCCGTTGAATGGATTAAGGAACAGATATGTATACTGTATACTCTTTTAATGATGCACTGTTGACCACAAAAGGACAACATTATCAGGTGCCTCTGACCTATAGGACATGACGTACTTGTGGTCACTTCTGGGAAAAAGGCCTATAAGCCAGGTAAGCGAGGGGAAAGACGCTAAATTGCAAATCGAGAGAAGGTGACAGACCTTATATCTATTAAAGTACACCGCACGTAGCTGAAAAAGGAGAAGAACAGAGGACACCCATTACAAATATGGAGAGAGAAGTCAAAAGGCGTTGGCCACTGCCAGGCCTAAGATAGGAAAAACCACAATGCTACGTGAGGAAGAAAAGTAGCTCCGCTTTTGGAAACTCGCAGTTGAAAAAAAAAGACACTGTTAAACATTCAAACAATTCAATCTACACCAAATAAGTGATCAAAATTCAAAACAAATGTGGGCTGCCAGATATATTTGTGGCACAAGGTGAGAGACGCCAGACACAACCTCCTCTCACTAAGTACATGTTTCAAAATATAAATGTGAGGAAATAGTTAAACAATTCGAGATATATTGTTGTGCACGTGGTCAGTCATCTGAAGATGACCTGTGCTAATTAAATGTGGTGCTGAGCCACATGGGTCAGACAGGGGCTAGGGGGCAAGGAAAATGATATAATACTATTTATTCACAAAAAAGGCAACAGCTCTAATATATAAAAACAGTTACAATCCTAGTTATTATTGGTCTTACTAAATACACGAAAGGTCGGTGCGCCAGGATTATGTACCGCTATTATTCTGTCATCTAGTATGTGAACTATCCCAACTGACTCTTGTTCACTATAGCTCATCTGTATCTCTTAGTACTATTTATATATATATATATATATATTTATATATATATACTGCTCTCCTTATGTGTCAGTAGTTAGGGAGGAGGCAGGGTGGTCAAGTATAAGCTCGTCCCCTAATGCCTCTTTGATGGTTAAATAAAATGCCTCTTTAATCTCCCGTTTATCTGGGCCGTTATAAACTCCTTCTGGTGAGAAATCAGATCACTTCAGTTATCAGTGGCCGATCAATGCATGTGGGAGTACAAAAAGCATTTACATTCCTCCCTAGTTATTGAATCTCGCTAATAAACCAATATTCTGCATTTGGCAGTGATCTTCTGTTACAATGTAAACCCTACATAGCAGGCCTCACCCTGATAGGCTTGGTGAAGGCCAGTCAACAACAACTTAACAAAACAGCTATATTCTTATACATTTAATACACATCTGCAGATCATAAAACATATTATCAAAAAAAAAAACAAAAAAAACAAATAGCAAATAACTGTGCACGTAAATAATATGGCTTCACTAAAATCAGTTTCTGTGTCAGCCAGTGACCCTTACTGCAGTGCCCATATAAGCACTAACCACAAAAAAATGCAACTGTTGCACTTAATAAACCTCTGTATGCATCGACATACTGCATACTTTGCCCACTGAAGGACAGAAATACATGTGCTTCCTATTTACAATGGCGCACGCACAAAAGGGAAACTGACACACAACCCAAAAATACCCAAAAACACTTAATCATAACATCCAATAAACCGTCCCGGGAAACCTCTTATAATCCTCATAAATCAGGCGATATCCGTTATCCAGTAGCTAAGTGGTCACGAAAATATCCAGCCTCTTCCCTACTTTGTACTGATGTAGGAGAGCCTCCACTGTATCCAATCAGAGGAGCGCTATCTTATTGCTGAAAGAATACGATAGTAAATCGAACCTCTCCTTCCCTTCTACCAGGCCGATCCCTTGATCCCCTGGTAAAGAGGCGCTCTCTGTTTCACTATATACAGAGAGACCCTGTAGCAAGCAATTAATACCACTGAGAAGACTGCAGACATAAACAGTCTCTCCCTTATCCCTTATTCACTTTTTTTTTGTTGTTGTCTTTCTCCATATGTCTGTTTTCCACACAAAAATAAAATGTAATATACCAAAAAATGGAGCTAAGTGAGCCCGTGAAAGACGCAAGACGCAGCCTTTCCTCCGGGCACTCAAGGCAAAACAATAGCGTACGTCTATATATAACAAAGGACATACAATAAATCAACAACTTCCTAACCGTACTCTCCAGCTCAGAATTCCATGCCGCACACACAAGCCTCCCCAGTTAAAGAATGTCCTTGGTGAGACCAACCAGACAGGAAAAGAAACACTGAGAGCCGAGAAAACACAGAAGTCTCACAAGCGCTCCTTTCATAAACCGTAACCAAAGCGTCACCTCACGTCAGGTAGCATAATACTCACCCGAGTGCTTGTACTCAAAGGCTTCGGCCAGAAAGGAGTCACAAGTGCTCAGTCTGCGCCCTCGAACCCAGCCGTTACTGCCCCCATCTGCTGGCACTGCTACTCCGAGTCACACGGCACCAAAATGTTGGAGGGAAGATTTATTACGGGTCAAGGAAGCTAGGGGCGGTACTCAGAGCCCCGGGAGCCACCACAGAACCAAACAGGAGAGTGAGTCAGGGACAAAAGGGGCACCTTAATTTGAGCAGGGGAGCCTGGGAACGCTTGCTCTAAAACCGAAGAAAACAGTCATGTGAGACATGGAATTGGAGGCTGAACACAATGGCAGTTTAATGAGAAGATGCAACTTCAAAGAAACTGCAGGACAAAGGCATAAAATACAAAATACAGAATCCAGATAGGAGCTCATCATGATACCCTCCGTATCTGCACTATTGTACTGTCAGAGAGAAAGAGAACACATTTATAAGTGCAATTGATGATACGGGTTACACCTAGGTACTCTCACGGTAACTCTAGAGCAAGCATTCCTGCAATTACAATGAATACATTATGTGAATACAGAAAAGGAGAAACAAATAAAGAGAACAATGATTAAACATAACAGGACATTTCATATGGGTAAAATACAACATAATGCTAAGCAGACGCAAGAGCTTCTTTGCTCTTGGGGAAAACCCTACGCTGTCTGTATGTGGGTTACAGACCCACCGATGACTGTGTGGGCCCCCCTTTTATATCATTTTTAAGCTATGAGAGGCGCCTACAATAACCTCATCTTGCGCCACTTCTACCTACGTCAGGCTGCCCAAAAAAGCTATGTCTGCAATATTTACCAGACATCTCGTCATTTACCCACTTAATGCTGACCGTAAACTAGGTGAAAAGGTCAGTTTCTCAGGCCAATCGCTTGTCGTAAGTTGCAAATGCAAGCAGAAAATAAGTGGATATTGTACGGAATTTGATATATTCATGTATAAAATCTCCTCTGTTCTCTAACTTGACACGTCTGCGGTTGCCACTTCCCCAAAAGCGTGAACCTGCCCAGGAAGCAAGTGCCAGTCCAGGATGCAGCCTACTGTATGTCGACAGCTTCAGGGAACTGATACAGTGAACTGAGCACTCGGGTAGGGTGGGGGCTACTAGTCTGGAGCAGAAGGCCTCGCAGAAAGAGAAGCTGAATAGGATTTGGGTCAGACCTGCCTTCAGACTGCTATACACTAAAATGGCAGAACTATGGTCAATTTAACAACAGCCTATATTTCGAATAGAAGGGCCTACACAGCAATTTCATGCTGGCCAAGTGGGAGGGATGTCCTAGGACACTTATATGGTAACACAGGACCCACTGGTCAATTTAATACGGCCTACAAATTAGGCTGGCAGGGCAAGGACAAGGGTCTCATACTTCAGGTGTGGCCAGAATGGGCCAGGGGCCCCCTATGATACAAAATCTACCCTCTCTCAGAACCACAAATTTCCACCCACCCCGCGTTTCCCAAAGTCTTCCGAGAAAAATGGTACCTCACCTGTGTGGGTTGGCCTAGTGCCAGCAGCAGTAAATGGCGCAAAACGCAACATGGACACACCTCAATTTCACAGTGTAAAATGCCTCTTTTTTGGCAAAGTGCCTAACTGTATGTTTTGAACCATAGCTCTGCCGGCACCTAGGGAAACCTAGCAAACCTATACATTTTTTTCAACTAGGCACCCAGGGAAATCCAGGATAGGGTGACTTGACTGCCTCTCACCAGGTTGTGTTACCCAGAATCCCTTGCAAACCTAAAAAATTGTCACAAAAACACTTTTCCCCACATTTTTGTGGTGGAAAGTTCTGGAATCTGCGTGGATCCACAAATTCCCACCCACCCCGCGTTCCCCAAAGTCTTCCGAGACAAATGGTACCTCACTTGTGTGGGTCGGCCTAGTGCCCGTCACAGGAAACGGCGCAAAATGCAACATGGACACACCTCAATTTCACAGTGAAAAATTACCCTTTTTTGGCAAAGTGCCTAGCTGTAGTTTTTGAACCATAGCTCTGCCGGCACCTAGGGAAACCTAGCAAACCTATACATGTTTTAAAACTAGGCACCCAGGGAAATCCAAGATGGGGTGACTTGACTGCCTACCACCAGGTTCTGTTACCCAGAATCCCTTGCAAACCTAAAAATTAATTTAAAAAAACACATTTTCCCCCATTTCTGTGGTGGAAAGTTCTGGAATCTGCATGGATCTACAAAGATCCACCCACCCAGCATTCCCCAAAGTCTTTCAAGAAAAATGGTACCTCACTTGTGTGGGTCAGCCTAGTGCCCGAGACAGGAAACGGCGTAAAACGCAACGTGGACACACCTAAATTTTGCAGTGAAAAATGACCCCTTTTGGTAAAGTGCCTAGCTGTATTTTTTTTTAACCATAGCTCTGCCGCACCAAGGGAAACCTAGCAAACCTATACATTTTTGAAAACTAGATACCCAGGGAAATCCAGGATGGGGTGACTTGACTGCCTCCCACCAGGTTCTGTTACCCAGAATCCCTTGCAAACCTAACCAATTGTAAAAAAACCATATTTTCCCCACATTTCTGTGGTGGAAAGTTCTGGAATCTGCGTGGATCCACAAATTTCCACCCACCCCGTGTTCCCCAAAGTCTTCTGAGAAAAATGGTACCTCACTTGTGTGGGTCGGCCTGGTGCCCGCAGCAGAAAACGGCGCAAAACGCAACGTGGACACATCTCAATTTCACAGTGAAAAATGACCCTTTTTTGACAAAGTGCCTACCTGTAGTTATTGAACCATAGCTCCGCCGCAACCTAGGGAAACCTAGCAAACCTATACATTTCTGAAAACTAGACACCCAGGGGAATCCAGGATGGGGTGACTTGACTGCCTTCCACCAGCTTCTGTTACCCAGAATCTCTTGCAAACTTAATAAATTATCAAAAAACACATTTCCCCCACATTTCTGTAGTGGAAAGTTATGGAATCTGCGTCGATCCACAAATTTCCACCCACCCGGGTTCCCCAAAGTCTTTCGAGAACAATGGTACCTCACTTGTGTGGGTCGGCCTAGTATCCGCGACAGGAAACAGCGCAAAACGCAACGTGGACAATCCTCAATTTCACAGTGAAAAATTGCCCTTTTTTGACAATGTGCCTAGCTGTAGTTTTTTAACCATAGCTCTGCCGGCACCTAGGGAAACCTAGTAAACCTATACATTTTTAAAAACTAGACACCCAGGGGAATCCAGGATGGGGTGACTTGACTGCCTCCCACCAGGTTCTGTTACCCAGAATCCCTTGCAAACCAAAAACATTGTCAAAAAAAACACATTGCCTCCCATTTCTGTAGTGGAAAGGTTTGGAATCTGCGTGGATCCACAAAATTCCACCCACCCCGCGTTCCCCAAAGTCTTCCAAGAAAAATGGTATATCACTTGTGTGGGTCGGCCTAGTGCCCACGACAGGAAACGAGGTAAAACGGAACATGAACACTCCTCAATTTCACAGTGAGAAATGACCCTTTTTTGGCAAAGTGCCTAGCTGCAGTTTTTGAACCATAGCTCTGCCGGCACCTAGGGAAACCTTGCAAACCTACAAATTGTTTTTAATCTAGGCGCCGAGGGGAATCCAGGATGGGATGACTTGACTGCCTCCCACCAGGTTCTGTTACCCAGAATCCCTTGCAAACCTAAAACATTGTCAAAAAACACACATTTTCCCCACATTTCTGTGGTGGAAAGTTCTGGAATCTGCATGGATCCACAAATTTCCATCCACCCCGCGTTCCCAAAAGTCTTCTGAGAAAATGGTACCTCACTTGTGTGGGTCGGCCTAGTGCCTGCGACAGGAAACGGAGCAAAACGCAACGTGAACACACCTCAATTTCACATTGAAAAATGACCCTTTTTGACAAATTGCCTAGCTGTAGTTTTTGAACCATAGCTCTGCCAGCACCTAGGGAAACTTAGCAATCCTATAATTTTTTGAAAACTAGACACCCAGAGTAATCCAGAATGGGGTGACTTGACTGCCTTCCACCAGGTTCTGTTACCCAGAATCCCTTGCAAACCTAAAAAATTGTCAAAGAACACATATTTTTTCCACATTTCTGTGGTGGAAAGTTCTGGAATCTGTGTGGATCCACAAATTTCCACCCACCCAGCGTGTGTGAGTCGGCCTAGTGCCCGTTTCAGGAAAAGGCTCCAAAAAGCAACGTGGACACACCTCAATTTCGTAGTGAGAAACGACCCTTATATGACAGAATGCCTAGCTGTAGTTTTTGAACCATAGCTCTGCCGGCACCTAGGGAAACTTAGCAAACCTATACATTTTTTTCAATCTAGACACCCAGGGAGATCCAGGATGGGATGACTTGACTGTCTCTCACCAGGTTCTGTTACCCAGAATCCCTTGCAAATCTAAAAAATTGTCCAAAAAAAACACATTTGTCCCACATTTCTGTGGTGGAAAGTGCTGGAATGTGCGTGGATCCACAAATTTCCACCCACCCCGTGTTTCCCAAAGTCTTCAGAGAAAAATGGTACCTCACCTGTGTGGGTCGGCCTAGTGCCGCAGCAGGAAATGGCGCAAAACGCACCATGGACACACCTCAATTTCACAGTGTAAAATGCCCCTTTTTTGGCAAAGTGCCTAGCTGTAGTTTTTGAACCATAGCTCTGCGGCACCTAGGGAAACCTAGCAAACCTATACATTGTTTTAAACTAGGCACCCAGGGAAATCAAGGATAGGATGACTTGACTGCCTCTCACCAGGTTCTGTTACCCAGAATCCCTTGCAAACCTTAAAAACATGGCAAAAAACACATTTTCCCCACATTTCTGTGGTGGAAAGTTCTGGAATTTGCGTTGATCCACAAATTTCCACCCACCACGCGTTCTCCAAAGTCTTTTGAAAACAATGGTACCTCACTTGTGTGGGTCGGCCTAGTGCCCGCGACAGGAAACGGCGCAAAACGCAACATGGACACACCTCAATTTCACAGTGAAAAATGGCCCTTTTTTGGCAAAGTGCCTAGCTGTAGTTTTTGAACCATCGCTCTGCCAGCACCGAGGGAAACCTAGCAAACCTATACATTTTTTAAAACTAGACTCACAGGGGAATCCAGGATGGGGTGACTTGACTGCCTCTCACCAGGTTCTGTTACCCAGAATCCCTTGCAAACCCAAAAATTGTAAAAAAAAAAAACATTTTCCCCACATTCCTTGTGGTGGAAAGTTCTTGGATCTGCGTGGATCTACGAATTTCCACCCACCCCGCGTTCCCCAAAGTCTTCCGATAAAAATGGTACCTCACTTGTGTGGGTCGGCCTAGTGCCCGCGACAGGAAACGGCGCAAAACACGGCATGGACACACCTCAATTTCACAGTGAAAAAGGACCCTTTTTTGACAAAGTGCCTAGCTGTAGTTTTGGAACCATAGCTCTTCCGGCACCTAGGGAAACCTAGCAAACCTAAACATTTTTGAAAACTAGACACCCAGGGGAATCCAGTATGGGATGACTTGACTGTCTCCCACCAGGTTCTGTTACCCAGAATCCCTTGCAAATCTAAAAAATTGTCCAAATAAACACATTTGTCCCACATTTCTGTGGTGGAAAGTTCTGGAATGTCTGTGGATCCACAAATTTCCACCCACCCCGCATTCCCCAAAGTTTTCTGAGAAAAATGGTACCTCACTTGTGTGGGTCGGCCTAGTGCCCGTGACAGGAAACAGCGCAAAACGCAACGTGGACACACCTCAAATTCACAGTGAAAAATGACCCTTTATTGGCAAAGTGCCTAGCTGTAGTTTTTGAACCATAGGTCTGCCGGCACCTAGGGAAACTTAGCAAACCTATACATTTTTTTCAATCTAGACACCCAGGGAGATCCAGGATGGGATGACTTGACTGTCTCCCACCAGGTTCTGTTACCCAGAATCCCTTGCAAATCTAAAAAATTGCCAAAAAAAACCCACATTTGTCCCACATTTCTGTGGTGGAAAGTTCTGGAATGTGCGTGGATCCACAAATTTCCACCCACCCCCCATTTCCCAAAGTCTTCAGAGAAAAATGGTACCTCACCTGTGTGGGTTGGCCTAGTGCCGCAGCAGGAAATGGCGCAAAACGCACCATGGACACACCTCAATTTCACAGTGTAAAATGCCCCTTTTTTGCGAAAGTGTCTAGCTGTAGTTTTTGAACCATAGCTCTGCCGGCACCTAGGGAAACCTAGCAAACCTATACATTGTTTTAAACTAGGCACCCAGGGAAATCAAGGATAGGATGACTTGACTGCCTCTCACCAGGTTCTGTTACCCAGAATCCCTTGCAAACCTTAAAAACTTGGCAAAAAACACATTTTCCCCACATTTCTGTGGTGGAAAGTTCTGGAATCTGCGTTGATCCACAAATTTCCACCCACAACGCGTTCTCCAAAGTCTTTTGAAAACAATGGTACCTCACTTGTGTGGGTCGGCCTAGTGCCCGCGACAGGAAACGGCGCAAAACGCAACGTGGACACACCTCAATTTCACAGTGAAAAATGGCCCTTTTTTGGCAAAGTGCCTAGCTGTAGTTTTTGAACCATAGCTCTGCCGGCACCGAGGGAAACCTAGCAAACCTATACATTTTTAAAAACTAGACACCCAGGGGAATCCAGGATTGGGCGACTTGACTACCTCCCACCAAAATTCTGTTACCCAGTATCCCTTGCAAACCTAAACAATTGACAAAGAAGACACATTTTTCCCACATTTCTGTGGTGGAAAGTTCTGGAATCTGCGTGGATCCACAAATTTCCACCCACCCCGCGTTCCCCAAAGTCTTCCAAGAAAAATGGTACCTCACTTGTGTGGGTCGGCCTAGTGCCCGCGACAGGAAACGGCGCAAAACACAGCATGGACACACCTCAATTTCACAGTGAAAAAGGACCCTTTTTTGACAAAGTGCCTAGCTGTAGTTTTGGAACCATAGCTCTTCCGGGACCTAGGGAAACCTAGCAAACCTATACATTTTTAAAAACTAGACACCCAGGGGAATCCAGTATGGGATGACTTGACTGTCTCCCACCAGGTTCTGCTACCCAGAATCCCTTGCAAATCTAAAAAAATGTCCAAAAAAAACACATTTGTCCCACATTTCTGTGGTGGAAAGTTCTGGAATGTCCGTGGATCCACAAATTTCTACCCACCCCGCGTTCCCCAAAGTTTTCTGAGAAAAATGGTACCTCACTTGTGTGAGTCGGCCTAGTGCCCGTGACAGGAAACAGCGCAAAACGCAACGTGGACACACCTCAAATTCACAGTGAAAAATGACCCTTTTTTGGCAAAGTGCCTAGCTGTAGTTTTTGAACCATAGGTCTGCCGGCACCTAGGGAAACCTAGCAAACCTATACATTTTTTAAAACTAGACACTCCGGGGAATCCAGGATGGAGTGACTTGACTGCCTCCCACCAGGTTTTGTTACCCAGAATCCCTTGCAAACCTAAAAATTGTAAAAAAAACAACATTTTCCCCACATTCCTGTGGTGGAAAGTTCTTGGATCTGCGTGGATCTACAAATTTCCACCCACCCCGCGTTTCCCAAAGTCTTCCGATAAAAATGGTACCTCACTTGTGTGGGTCGGCCTAGTGCCCGCGACAGGAAACGGCGCAAAACACGGCATGGACACACCTCAATTTCACAGTGAAAAATGACCCCTTTTTGACAAAGTGCCTAGCTGTAGTTTTTGAACCATAGCTCTGCCAGCACCGAGGGAAACCTAGCAAACCTATACATTTTTTAAAACTAGACTCCCAGGGGAATCCAGGATGGGGTGACTTGACTGCCTCCCACCAGGTTCTGTTACCCAGAATTACTTGTAAACCTAAAACATTGTCAAAAAACACATATTTTCCCCTCATTTCTGTGGTGGAAAGGTTTGGAATCTGCGTGGATCCACAAAATTTCACCCACCCAGCTTTCCCCAAAGTCTTCCAAGAAAAATGGTACCTCACTTGTGTGGGTCGGCCTAGTGCCCGTGACAGGAAACAGCGCAAAACGCAACGTGGACACACCTCAAATTCACAGTGAAAAATGACCCTTTTTTGGCAAAGTGCCTAGCTGTAGTTTTTGAACCATAGCTCTACCGGCACCTAGGGAAACCTAGCAAACCTATACATTTTTTTAAACTAGACACCCCGGGGAATACAGGATGGAGTGACTAGACTGCCTCCCACCAGGTTTTGTTACCCAGAATCCCTTGCAAACCTAAAAGTTGTAAAAAATAAAACAAACATTTTCCCCACATTCCTGTAGTGGAAAGTTCTTGGATCTGCGTGGATTCACAAATATCCACCCACCCCGTGTTCCCCAAAGTCTTCCGATAAAAATGGTACCTCACTTGTGTGGGTCGGCCTAGTGCCCGCGACAGGAAACGGCGCAAAACTCGGCATGGACACACCTCAATTTCACAGTGAAAAATGACCCTTTTTTGACAAAGTGCCTAGCTGTAGTTTTAGAACCATAGCTCTGCCGGAACCTAGGGAAACCTAGCAAATCTATACATTTTTGAAAACTAGACACCCAGGGGAATCCAGGATTGGGTGACTTGACTACCTCCCACCAGATTCTGTTACCCAGTATCCCTTGCAAACCTAAACAATTGACAAAGAACACACATTTTTCCCACATTTCTGTGGTGGAAAGTTCTGGAATCTGCGTGGATCCAGAAAGTTCCACCCACCCCGCGTTCCCCAAAGTCTTCCAAGAAAAATGGTACCTCAGTTGGGTGAGTTGGCCTAGTGCCCGCGACAGGAAAAGGCGCAAAACGCAACGTAGACACACCTCAATTTCGCAGTGAGAAACAACCCTTTTTTAACAAAGTGCCTAGCTGTAGTTTTTGAACCATAGCTCTGCCGGTACCTAGGGAAACCTAGCAAACCGATACATTTTATAAAACTAGGCACCCATGGAAATTGAGGATGGGGTGACTTGACTGCCTCCCACCAGGTTCTGTTACCTAGAATCCCTTGCAAACCTAAAACATTGTCAAAAAAACACATTTTCCCCCATTTCTGTGGTGGAAAGGTTTGGAATCTATGTGGATCCACAAAATTCCACCCACCCCGCGTTCCCCAAAGTCTTCCAAGAAAAATGGTACCTCACTTGTGCGGGTCGGCCTAGTGCCCGCAACAGGAAACGGCGTAAAACGCAACGTGGACACACTTCACTTTCGCAGTGAAAAATGACCCTTTTTTGGCAAAGTGCCTAGCTGTAGATTTTTAACCATAGCTCTGCCGGCACCTAGGGAAACCTAGCAAACCTATACATTTTTGAAAACTAGACACCCAGGGGAATCCAGGATGAGGTGACTTGACTGCCTCCCACCAGGTTCTGTTACCCAGAATCCCTTGCAAAAGTAAAAAATTGCCAAACAAATACATTTTCTCCACATTTCTGTGTTGGAAAGTTCTGGAATCTGCGTGGATCCACACATTTTTACCCACTTCGTATTCCGCAAAGTCTTCCAAGAAAAATGGTACCTCACTTGTGTGGATTGGCCTAGTGCCCGCGGCAGGAAATGGTGGTAGAAAAGGGGGTGGTGATGGACGGAGCATCAGAACCAATCAAACACTCACACCCAGTCAACAGATCTGGGTTTGATCCATCACCATTCTTTAGCCCGCTCTGCCACCCCAGTTCAGACATGGCCATATGCAAATCAGTCTGACCCTGTGCGTCATGGGAACAGTCCAGCCCGAACTGCCAAGCCATGCCTTCCCTGGACCGGAAACAAGCTTCCTAGGACCGGTTTCTGGCATTTCAGCCGTCTTCAGCCAGGCTTGCTTGAATCCAGTGGCAAAGTGAGCAAGGGACTCACGTCTGAGCATACCCTGCCAACTTACGGCGAACAAAGCGGTACAAAAGGGGGTGGTGATGGACAGAGCATCAGAACCAATCAAACACTCACACCCAGTCAACAGATCTGGGTTTGATCCATCACCATTCTTTAGCCCACTCTGCCACCCCAGTTCAGACATGGCCATATGAAAATCAGTCTGACCCTGTGCCTCATGGGAACGGTCAAGCCCAAACTGCCAAGCCATGCCTTCCCTGGACGGAAACAAGCTTCCTAGGACCGGTTTCTGGCATTTCAGCCGTCTTCAGCCAGGCTTGCTTGAATCCAGTGGCAAAGTGAGCAAGGGACTCAACGTCTGAGCATACCCTGCCAACTTATGGCAAACAAAGCGGTACAAAAGGGGGTGGTGATGGACGGAGCATCAGAACCAATCAAACACTCACACCCAGTCAACAGATCTGGGTTTGATCCATCACCATTCTTTAGCCCACTCTGCCACCCCAGTTCAGACATGGCCATATGCAAATCAGTCTGACCCTGTGCCTCATGGGAACAGTCCAGCCCGAACTGCCAAGCCATGCCTTCCCTGGACCGGAAACAAGCTTCCTAGGACCGGTTTCTGGCATTTCAGCCGTCTTCAGCCAGGCTTGCTTGAATCCAGTGGCAAAGTGAGCAAGGGACTCACGTCTGAGCATACCCTGCCAACTCACGGCGAACAAAGCGGTACAAAAGGGGGTGGTGATGGACAGAGCATCAGAACCAATCAAACACTCACACCCAGTCAACAGATCTGGGTTTGATCCATCACCATTCTTTAGCCCACTCTGCCACCCCAGTTCAGACATGGCCATATGCGGCAGGAAATTGGGCAAACCGCAACGTGGACACACCTCTATTTCACAGTGAAAAATGACCCTTTTTGGCAAAGTGCCTAGCTGTAGTTTTTGAACCATAGCTCTGCCGGCACCTAGGGAAATCTAGCAAACCTATACATTTTTGAAAGCTAGACACCCAGGGGAATCCAGGATGGGGTGACTTGACTGCTTCCCACCAGGTTCTGTTACCCAGAATCCCTTGCAAACCTAAAAAATTGTCAAAGAACACACATTTTCCTCACATTTCTGTGGTAGAAAGTTCTGGAATCTGCGTGGATCCACAAATTCCCACCCACCCCGCGTTCCCCAAAGTCTTCCGAGACAAATGGTACCTCACTTGTGTGGGTCGGCCTAGTGCCCGTCACAGGAAACGGCGCAAAATGCAACATGGACACACCTCAATTTCACAGTGAAAAATTACCCTTTTTTGGCAAAGTGCCTAGCTGTAGTTTTTGAACCATAGCTCTGCCGGCACCTAGGGAAACCTAGCAAACCTATACATGTTTTAAAACTAGGCACCCAGGGAAATCCAAGATGGGGGGACTTGACTGCCTACCACCAGGTTCTGTTACCCAGAATCCCTTGCAAACCTAAAAATTAATTTAAAAAAACACATTTTCCCCCATTTCTGTGGTGGAAAGTTCTGGAATCTGCATGGATCCACAAAGATCCACCCACCCAGCATTCCCCAAAGTCTTTCAAGAAAAATGGTACCTCACTTGTGTGGGTCAGCCTAGTGCCCGAGACAGGAAACGGCGTAAAACGCAACGCGGACACACCTAAATTTTGCAGTGAAAAATGACCCCTTTTGGTAAAGCGCCTAGCTGTATTTTTTTTAACCATAGCTCTGCCGCACCAAGGGAAACCTAGCAAACCTATACATTTTTGAAAACTAGATACCCAGGGAAATCCAGGATGGGGTGACTTGACTGCCTCCCACCAGGTTCTGTTACCCAGAATCCCTTGCAAACCTAACCAATTGTAAAAAAAACATATTTTCCCCACATTTCTGTGGTGGAAAGTTCTGGAATCTGCGTGGATCCACAAATTTCCACCCACCCCGTGTTCCCCAAAGTCTTCTGAGAAAAATGGTACCTCACTTGTGTGGGTCGGCCTGGTGCCCGCAGCAGAAAACGGCGCAAAACGCAACGTGGACACATCTCAATTTCACAGTGAAAAATGACCCTTTTTTGACAAAGTGCCTACCTGTAGTTATTGAACCATAGCTCTGCCGCAACCTAGGGAAACCTAGCAAACCTATACATTTCTGAAAACTAGACACCCAGGGGAATCCAGGATGGGGTGACTTGACTGCCTTCCACCAGCTTCTGTTACCCAGAATCTCTTGCAAACTTAATAAATTATCAAAAAACACACATTTCCCACACATTTCTGTGGTGGAAAGTTATGGAATCTGCGTCGATCCACAAATTTCCACCCACCCGGGTTCCCCAAAGTCTTTCGAGAACAATGGTACCTCACTTGTGTCGGTCGGCCTAGTGTCCGCAACAGGAAACAGCGCAAAACGCAACGTGGACAATCCTCAATTTCACAGTGAAAAATTGCCCTTTTTTGACAAAGTGCCTAGCTGTAGTTTTTTAACCATAGCTCTGCCGGCACCTAGGAAAACCTAGCAAACCTATATATTTTTAAAAACTAGACACCCAGGGGAATCCAGGATGGGGTGACTTGACTGCCTCCCACCAGGTTCTGTTACCCAGAATCCCTTGCAAACCAAAAACATTGTCAAAAAAACCACATTGCCTCCCATTTCTGTAGTGGAAAGGTTTGGAATCTGCGTGGATCCACAAAATTCCACCCACCCCGCGTTCCCCAAAGTCTTCCAAGAAAAATGGTATATCACTTGTGTGGGTCGGCCTAGTGCCCGCGACAGGAAACGAGGTAAAACGGAACATGAACACTCCTCAATTTCACAGTGAAAAATGACCCTTTTTTGGCAAAGTGCCTAGCTGCAGTTTTTTAACCATAGCTCTGCCGGCACCTAGGGAAACCTTGCAAACCTACAAATTGTTTTTAATCTAGGCGCCGAGGGGAATCCAGGATGGGATGACTTGACTGCCTCCCACCAGGTTCTGTTACCCAGAATCCCTTGCAAACCTAAAACATTGTCAAAAAACACACATTTTCCCCACATTTCTGTGGTGGAAAGTTCTGGAATCTGCATGGATCCACAAATTTCCATCCACCCCGCGTTCCCAAAAGTCTTCTGAGAAAATGGTACCTCACTTGTGTGGGTCGGCCTAGTGCCTGCGACAGGAAACGGCGCAAAACGCAACGTGAACACACCTCAATTTCACATTGAAAAATGACCCTTTTTGACAAATTGCCTAGCTGTAGTTTTTGAACCATAGCTCTGCCAGCACCTAGGGAAACTTAGCAATCCTATAATTTTTTGAAAACTAGACACCCAGAGTAATCCAGAATGGGGTGACTTGACTGCCTTCCACCAGGTTCTGTTACCCAGAATCCCTTGCAAACCTAAACAATTGTCAAAGAACACATATTTTTTCCACATTTCTGTGGTGGAAAGTTCTGGAATCTGCGTGGATCCACAAATTTCCACCCACCCAGCGTGTGTGAGTCAGCCTAGTGCCCGTTTCAGGAAAAGGCTCCGAAAAGCAACGTGGACACACCTCAATTTCGTAGTGAGAAACGACCCTTATATGACAAAGTGCCTAGCTGTAGTTTTTGAACCATAGCTCTGCCGGCACCTAGGGAAACTTAGCAAACCTATACATTTTTTTCAATCTAGACACCCAGGGAGATCCAGGATGGGATAACTTGACTGTCTCTCACCAGGTTCTGTTACCCAGAATCCCTTGCAAATCTAAAAAATTGTACAAAAAAAACACATTTGTCCCACATTTCTGTGGTGGAAAGTTCTGGAATGTGCGTGGATCCACAAATTTCCACCCACCCCGTGTTTCCCAAAGTCTTCAGAGAAAAATGGTACCTCACCTGTGTGGGTCGGCCTAGTGCCGCAGCAGGAAATGGCGCAAAACGCACCATGGACACACCTCAATTTCACAGTGTAAAATGCCCCTTTTTTGGCAAAGTGCCTAGCTGTAGTTTTTGAACCATAGCTCTGCGGCACCTAGGGAAACCTAGCAAACCTATACATTGTTTTAAACTAGGCACCCAGGGAAATCCAGGATGGGATAACTTGACTGTCTCTCACCAGGTTCTGTTACCCAGAATCCCTTGCAAATCTAAAAAATTGTACAAAAAAAACACATTTGTCCCACATTTCTGTGGTGGAAAGTTCTGGAATGTGCGTGGATCCACAAATTTCCACCCACCACGCGTTCTCCAAAGTCTTTTGAAAACAATGGTACCTCACTTGTGTGGGTCGGCCTAGTGCCCGCGACAGGAAACGGCGCAAAACGCAACATGGACACACCTCAATTTCACAGTGAAAAATGGCCCTTTTTTGGCAAAGTGCCTAGCTGTAGTTTTTGAACCATCGCTCTGCCGGCACCGAGGGAAACCTAGCAAACCTATACATTTTTTAAAACTAGACTCACAGGGGAATCCAGGATGGGGTGACTTGACTGCCTCCCACCAGGTTCTGTTACCCAGAATCCCTTGCAAACCCAAAAATTGTAAAAAAAAAACATTTTCCCCACATTCCTTATGGTGGAAAGTTCTTGGATCTGCGTGGATCTACGAATTTCCACCCACCTGCGTTCCCCAAAGTCTTCCAATAAAAATGGTACCTCACTTGTGTGGGTCGGCCTAGTGCCCGCGACAGGAAACGGCGCAAAACACGGCATGGACACACCTCAATTTCACAGTGAAAAAGGACCCTTTTTTGACAAAGTGCCTAGCTGTAGTTTTGGAACCATAGCTCTTCCGGCACCTAGGGAAACCTAGCAAACCTATACATTTTTGAAAACTAGACACCCAGGGGAATCCAGTATGGGATGACTTGACTGTCTCCCACCAGGTTCTGTTACCCAGAATCCCTTGCAAATCTAAAAAATTGTCCAAATAAACACATTTGTCCCACATTTCTGTGGTGGAAAGTTCTGGAATGTCTGTGGATCCACAAATTTCCACCCACCCCACGTTTCCCAAAGTCTTCAGAGAAAAATGGTACCTCACCTGTGTGGGTTGGCCTAGTGCCGCAGCAGGAAATGGCGCAAAACGCACCATGGACACACCTCAATTTCACAGTGTAAAATGCCCCTTTTTTGGCAAAGTGCCTAGCTGTAGTTTTTTAACCATAGCTCTGCCGGCACCTAGGGAAACCTATCAAACCTATACATTGTTTTAAACTAGGCACCCAGGGAAATCAAGGATAGGATGACTTGACTGCCTCTCACCAGGTTCTGTTACCCAGAATCCCTTGCAAACCTTAAAAACTTGGCAAAAAACACATTTTCCCCACATTTCTGTGGTGAAAAGTTCTGGAATCTGCGTTGATCCACAAATTTCCACCCACCACGCGTTCTCCAAAGTCTTTTGAAAACAATGGTACCTCACTTGTGTGGGTCGGCCTAGTGCCCGCGACAGGAAACGGCACAAAACGCAACGTGGACACACCTCAATTTCACAGTGAAAAATAGCCCTTTTTTGGCAAAGTGCCTAGCTGTAGTTTTTGAACCATAGCTCTGCCGGCACCGAGGGAAACCTAGCAAACCTATACATTTTTTAAAACTAGACACCCCGGGGAATCCAGGATGGAGTGACTTGACTGCCGCCCACCAGGTTTTGTTACCCAGAATCCCTTGCAAACCTAAAAGTTGTAAAAAAAAAAAAAAAATCCCCACATTCCTGTGGTGGAAAGTTCTTGGATCTGCGTGGATTCACAAATTCCCACCCACCCCGTGTTCCCCAAAGTCTTCCGATAAAAATGGTACCTCACTTGTGTGGGTCGGCCTAGTGCCCGCCACAGGAAACGGCGCAAAACACGGCATGGACACACCTCAATTTCACAGTGAAAAATGACCCTTTTTTGACAAAGTGCCTAGCTGTAGTTTTAGAACCATAGCTCTGCCGGAACCTAGGGAAACCTAGCAAACCTATACATTTTTAAAAACTAGACACCCAGGGGAATCCAGGATTGGGCGACTTAACTAACTCCCACCAGATTCTGTTACCCAGTATCCCTTGCAAACCTAAACAATTGACAAAGAAGACACATTTTTCCCACATTTCTGTGGTGGAAAGTTCTGGAATCTGCGTGGATCCACAAATTTCCACCCACCCCGCGTTCCCCAAAGTCTTCCAAGAAAAATGGTACCTCAGTTGGGTGGGTTTGCCTAGTGCCCGCGACAGGAAAAGGCGCAAAACGCAACGTAGACACACCTCAATTTCGCAGTGAGAAACGACCCTTTTTTAACAAAGTGCCTAGCTGTAGTTTTTGAACCATAGCTCTGCCGGCACCTAGGGAAACCTTAGAAACCTATACATTTTTTAAAACTAGACTCACAGGGGAATCCAGGATGGGGTGACTTGACTGCCTCCCACCAGGTTCTGTTACCCAGAATCCCTTGCAAACACAAAAATTGTAAAAAAAAACATTTTCCCCACATTCCTTGTGGTGGAAAGTTCTTGGATCTGCGTGGATCCACAAATTTCCACCCACCCCGCGTTCCCCAAAGTCTTCCGATAAAAATGGTACCTCACTTGTGTGGGTCGGCCTAGTGCCCGCGACAGGAAACGGCGCAAAACACAGCATGGACACACCTCAATTTCACAGTGAAAAAGGACCCTTTTTTGACAAAGTGCCTAGCTGTAGTTTTGGAACCATAGCTCTTCCGGGACCTAGGGAAACCTAGCAAACCTATACATTTTTGAAAACTAGACACCCAGGGGAATCCATTATGGGATGACTTGACTGTCTCCCACCAGGTTCTGCTACCCAGAATCCCTTGCAAATCTAAAAAATTGTCCAAAAAAACCACATTTGTCCCACATTTCTGTGGTGGAAAGTTCTGGAATGTCCGTGGATCCACAAATTTCCACCCACCCCGCGTTCCCCAAAGTTTTCTGAGAAAAATGGTACCTCACTTGTGTGAGTCGGCCTAGTGCCCGTGACAGGAAACAGCGCAAAACGCAACGTGGACACACCTCAAATTCACAGTGAAAAATGACCCTATTTTGGCAAAGTGCCTAGCTGTAGTTTTTGAACCATAGGTCTGCCGGCACCTAGGGAAACTTAGCAAACCTATACATTTTTTAAAACTAGACACTCCGGGGAATCCAGGATGGAGTGACTTGACTGCCTCCCACCAGGTTTTGTTACCCAGAATCCCTTGCAAACCTAAAAGTTGTAAAAAAAAACAAACATTTTCCCCACATTCCTGTGGTGGAAAGTTCTTGGATCTGCGTGGATTCACAAATTTCCACCCACCCCGTGTTCCCCAAAGTCTTCCGATAAAAATGGTACCTCACTTGTGTGGGTCGGCCTAGTGCCCGCGACAGGAAACGGTGCAAAACTCGGCATGGACACACCTCAATTTCACAGTGAAAAATGACCCTTTTTGACAAAGTGCCTAGCTGTAGTTTTAGAACCATAGCTCTGCCGGAACCTAGGGAAACCTAGCAAATCTATACATTTTTTAAAACTAGACACCCAGGGGAATCCAGGATTGGGTGACTTGACTACCTCCCACCAGATTCTGTTACCCAGTATCCCTTGCAAACCTAAACAATTGCCAAAGAACACACATTTTTCCCACATTTCTGTGGTGGAAAGTTCTGGAATCTGCGTGGATCCAGAAAGTTCCACCCACCCCGCGTTCCCCAAAGTCTTCCAAGAAAAATGGTACCTCAGTTGGGTGGGTTGGCCTAGTGCCCGCGACAGGAAAAGGCGCAAAACGCAACGTAGACACACCTCAATTTCGCAGTGAGAAACAACCCTTTTTTGGCAAGTGCCTAGCTGTAGTTTTTGAACCATAGCTCTGCCGGCACCTAGGGAAACCTAGCAAACCGATACATTTTATAAAACTAGGCACCCATGAAAATTGAGGATGGGGTGACTTGACTGCCTCCCACCAGGTTCTGTTACCTAGAATCCCTTGCAAACCTAAAACATTGTCAAAAAAACACATTTTCCCCCATTTCTGTGGTGGAAAGGTTTGGAATCTATGTGGATCCACAAAATTCCACCCACCCCGCGTTCCCCAAAGTCTTCCAAGAAAAATGGTACCTCACTTGTGTGGGTCGGCCTAGTGCCCGCAACAGGAAACGGCGTAAAATGCAACGTGGACACACTTCAATTTCGCAGTGAAAAATGACCCTTTTTTGGCAAAGTGCCTAGCTGTAGTTTTTGAACCATAGCTCTGCCGGCACCTAGGGAAACCTAGCAAACCTATACATTTTTGAAAACTAGACACCCAGGGGAATCCAGGATGAGGTGACTTGACTGCCTCCCACCAGGTTCTGTTACCCAGAATCCCTTGCAAACATAAAACATTGCCAAACAAATACATTTTCTCCACATTTCTGTGTTGGAAAGTTCTGGAATCTGCGTGGATCCACACATTTTTACCCACTTCGTATTCCGCAAAGTCTTCCAAGAAAAATGGTACCTCACTTGTGTGGATTGGCCTAGTGCCCGCGGCAGGAAATGGCGGTAGAAAAGGGGGTGGTGATGGACGGAGCATCAGAACCAATCAAACACTCACACCCAGTCAACAGATCTGGGTTTGATCCATCACCATTCTTTAGCCCGCTCTGCCACCCCAGTTCAGACATGGCCATATGCAAATCAGTCTGACCCTGTGCCTCATGGGAACAGTCCAGCCCGAACTGCCAAGCCATGCCTTCCCTGGACCGGAAACAAGCTTCCTAGGACCAGTTTCTGGCATTTCAGCCGTCTTCAGCCAGGCTTGCTTGAATCCAGTGGCAAAGTGAGCAAGGGACTCACGTCTGAGCATGCCCTGCCAACTTACGGCGAACAAAGCGGTACAAAAGGGGGTGGTGATGGACAGAGCATCAGAACCAATCAAACACTCACACCCAGTCAACAGATCTGGGTTTGATCCATCACCATTCTTTAGCTCACTCTGCCACCCCAGTTCAGACATGGCCATATGCGGCAGGAAATGGGGCAAACCGCAACATGGACACACCTCTATTTCACAGTGAAAAATGACCCTTTTTGGCAAAGTGCCTAGCTGTAGTTTTTGAACCATAGCTCTGCCGGCACCTAGGGAAATCTAGCAAACCTATACATTTTTGAAAGCTAGACACCCAGGGGAATCCAGGATGGGGTGACTTGACTGCTTCCCACCAGGTTCTGTTACCCAGAATCCCTTGCAAACCTAAAAAATTGTCAAAGAACACACATTTTCCTCACATTTCTGTGGTAGAAAGTTCTGGAATCTGCGTGGATCCACAAATTTCCACCCACCCCGCATTCCCCAAAGTCTTCCAAGAAAAATGGTACCTCACTTGTGTGGGTCGTCCTAGTACCCGCGACAGGAAACGGCGTAAAACGCAACGTGGACATACCTCAATTTCGCCGTGAGAAACGACCCTTTTTTGGCAAAGTGCCTAGCTGTAGTTTTTGAACCATAGCTCTGCCGGCACATAGGGAAACCTAGCAAACCTTTACATTTTTTATAACTAAACACCCAGGGGAATCCAGGATGGGGTGACTTGACTGCCTCCCACCAGGTTCTGTTACCCAGAATCCCTTGCAAACCTAAACTAAAAAATTGTCCAAAAAAACTAATTGTCCCCACATTTCTGTGGTGGAAAGTTCTGGAATCTGCGTGGATCCACAAATTTCCACCCACCCTGCTTTCCCAAAAGTCTTCCGAGAAAAATGGTACCTCACTTGTGTGGGTCCGCCTAGTGCCCGCGACAGGAAACGGCGCAAAACGCAATGTGGACACACCTCAATTTCACAGTGAAAAATGACCCTTTTTTGACAAAGTGCCTAGCTGTAGTTTTTGAACCATAGCTCTGCCGGCACCTAGGGAAACCTAGCAAACCTATACATTTTTGAAAGGTAGACACCCAGGGGAATCCAGGATGGGGTGACTTGACTGCATCCCACCAGGTTCTGTTACCCAGAATCCCTTGCAAACCTCTCAAATTGTAAACAAAAACACATTTTCCCTACATTTCTGTGGTGGAAAGTTCTGGAATCTGCGTGGATCCACAAATTTCCTCCTACCCTGTGTTCCCCCAGGTATCCCGATAAAAATGGTACCTCACTTGCGTGGGTGGGTCAAGGATCCGCGACAGGTAAGGGCCCAAAATCTATTGAGGCAACATCAAAATTACCTATCATTTCTCCTTTTACTCAGGAGAACAAGGGGAATGCTGGGTGGTAGGACATTTGTGCCGGCACAGTGATTCCACACAAAAATATGTGGAAAATTAGGTTTTTTCAGCTAAACTTGAGGTTTGCATGGCATTCTGGGCAGGAAAACGTTGGGGGATCCACGCAAGCCATATCTCATTGGACTTCCCCGGGTGTCTAGTTTTCAGAAAAGTTTGGGTTTGTTATTTTCCCAAGATGGCCGCCGAGTCCAGGTCAAAATCTCTGGCCCCCCCCCCCCCAAATCAGGTAGTTTTGCCCTAGGTAATTTTGAAGTCTCCATAGTACGATTTGGGCCATTTCCTGTCGCAGCCTCTATGCCTACCCACGCAAGTGAGGTACCATTTTCATCGGGAGACCAGGAGGAACGCTGGGTGGGAGGAAATTTGTGGATCCATGCAGATTCCAGAACTTTCCCACACAGAAATGTGAGAAAAAAGTGAATTTTTCGGCTAAATTTGAGGTTTGTAGGGGATTCTGGGTAGGAGAATGATGGGGACCCATGCAAACCATACCTCGCTGGACTCCCCCGGGTGTCTAGTTTCCAGAAATGTGTAGGTTAGGTAGGTTTCTCTAGATGGCCGCCGAGCCCCTGACCAAAAACTCATGGGACCCCCCTTGCAAAACCAGGTTGATTTGTAATAGGTAGTTTTGATGTCGTCTCAATAGATTTTGGGCCCTTGTCTGTCGCGGATCCTTGACCCACCCACACAAGTGAGGTACCATTTTTATCGGGAGACCTGGGGGAACGCTGAGTGGGAGGACATTTGTGGATCCACGCAGATTCCAGAACTTTTCCACACAGAAATGTGAGAAAAAAGTTGATTTTTCAGCGAAATTTGTGGTTTGCAGGGAATTCTGGGTAGGAGAATGATGGGGACCAACGCAAGTCATACCTCGCTGGACACCCCCGGGTGTCTAGTTTACAGAAATGAGTGGGTTAGGTAGGTTTCCCTAGATGGCCGCCGAGCCCCTGACCAAAAACAGTTGGGACCCCCCTTGCAAAACCAGGTTGGTTTGTGATAGGTAATTTTGATAGGTAATTTTGATGTCACATCAATAGGTTTTGGGCCCTTCCCTGCCGCGGGTACTTGGCCCACCCATACAAGTGAGGTTCCGTTTCTATTGGGATACTTGGAGAAATGCTGGGGGGTTGGACATTTGTTGTTACTTTCCGCAGTGTGAAAATTTGGGCAAAATAATGCAAGGAAAATGTCACAGTCACATTTTGAGGTTTGCAGGACATTGTGGGTAAGATAACTTGTTGGGATCCACAAGAGAGACATCACCATGCATTTCCATGGGTGTTTAGTTTACAACAAATAATACAGTTGTTAGGTAATTCTTAAATGAAATGAACAGCTTGGCAGTGTCAGGCTCCTCCTTCCAGAATCCTCGGGATTGCGCTGAAGCTCAAAAGGGGTCCACCTCTCAACGGCCCCAAGTCTGGAATGTGAATACACACAGACTGTTGGGGTAGTCAAGTGAGGGAAGGAAAGGGAAGGAACAGCAGGGAGGGAGATCTGAACAAGGAAAACAATGAAACACAAGGTAAGTATAAGTTCATATGCCTGTAATTCCCTAAGCGTCTATCACATTACGTGACCCTGACTCACATATATCCTACCTGTAAAGGAATAAAAGGTAAGCATTGGATGCCAGAAGAGAGTAGGGTGAATGCAAGGATTCCACATAGGCTAGTAAACAAAAGGGAGAACACTTGTGAGAATAACACCTAACATGAACAACACACAGGTATATTGCTACTCTGTTCTCTCTCATACACCTACCTATGACCTTCTTTGGTAACACCTGTAGCTTGTACTGTCGAGACAGTGGAGACACCCTTACTTCTGACTCTCTCCTGGGATAGGAAGCAAAGAACAACCAGTATAAAACAAAGGAAAAAGGTAGGCTATGTCAATACCAGTCTTAACATTGCCCAAAACGTGAGATGTTCAGCCAACGTTACTTTCACTAGGCTGTTTACTCATATAGCTCCAAAATCAGTGAGAACAAGCTTGCTTCAGATTTCCTATGACACTGTTATGTCTTTTGCTGAGTGCTTCTGACCCAGTATCCATTAAGTACATAACAATGTGGAGTTTGATGGAGAGACTTAATCAAACTCTCCTGTTTATTTCACCAACAGCCTTTCCCAACAAGCGAGAAACCTCCAACACCGGGAGGCTCAGAAAACACCTCCCCCGTAAGAGACTGCGAAATGCCAGCCTCGACCAACAGGAGAGATATAGCTCGCTTTCAAACGGAGGAGATAGCAGGAAGCTAACACAAACAACATGAGATTCAGAAAAACGCCTCCCCCGCATGAGACTGCTAGTTGCCAGCCTCGACCAACGGGAGAGATAAACTTGCTTTCAACGTGGATGATAGCGAGAAGCTCTTTCACCCTTCCCCGCAAGAGACCACACTCCTACGGTCTCCGCCAATGGGGAAGTAATAGACCAGTAATCCTACGGCAAAGGCAAAGATCTCATCCGGGAAGGTGATCGACGGAAACAATGGAACCCCCACTCTTACCGCCTTAGCGTAGACAGAAGAAACGAAGAAGGTAACCGGAGACACTGCTACTAAATAATCGGCAGCGCTTGTGGGTTCCGCTTGTCCTTTACCTGGTTCCTTGCGTGACGCCCGGATCACGTGCAACGTGCTTCTCGGGGCATGCCGGGAATCGTAGTTTTCCTGGGTATACAGCACGTGTGACAGTCAGCGCTTAACCGGACACTTCAGATCCTAACAGGCAGAGAGACAAAACAGACAAAGATTACTGTACAGCCATCAATTCTTCAAACACACACACATACTGGTTGGATTTGGCACGAGGGCGAGTGATGGTTCAGTATATAAAACTGTATTGACAAAGGATTTTTCAAAAATGAAAAGCACTGTCAATAATTGAATGGACAACAAACTGAACCAGTGACTCGCAGCTCGTGAGCTGTAAAGCCACTTCAAGGCACCAACCGCTTTACAGGCCATTCACACACCTTTCATACATGATACACACAAGACCATTTACACCACCAGGCAAAAAAAACAACACATTACAACAGTCACAAAAAAGGACAAGGTACACCCTGCTTGACAAAAACAGAAAAGACACATTTTTATGCACAACCACCAATCCCTCAAGCACACATACATACTGGTTGGATTTGGCACGAGGGTGAGTGATGGTTCAGTATATACAGTTGTACTAACCAGAGATTTCACAAAAATGAAATGCACTGTTAATTGAAAGGACGAGAAACTGAACCATTGACTCACAGCTCGTAAGCTGTAAAGCCACGACAAGGCACCGATCTCTTTACAGGCCATTCATACACCTTTCATACGTGTGACACATACAAAACCATTCACAACGCCAGCCGCGGGCCAAGCACATTACAACACTCACACCAGCAGGCAGCGCCATTCAAGGGCTCATCACTTTCACACACCCACATTCCTGACACAGCAACCACACCAGCTCACAGACTGCTTTGAGTGGCGTTTGGCTAGCAGTGTGTGTAGTGACCAGCAGCTAGTCACTACTCACACACCGCCAGCCAAGCGCCAGACCACGCACACCACACCGCCAGCCAAACGCCAGTCCATGCACACTGCCAGCCAAGCGCCAGTCCACGCACACCGCCAGCCAAGCACCAGTCCAAACACACCGCCAGCCAAGCGCCAGTACAAACACACCACCAGCCAAGCGCCAGTCCACGCACACCGCCAGCCAAGCGCCAGTCACAGCACACCCCACCGTCACCCATGAGGCAGTCCATGCATACCGCCAGCCAAGCGCCACTCCACGCACACCGCCATCACATAGAGGCCAGGCAATTCACTTTACCACTCATGGATGCTCCCAAAAATTATTTTGCGTGTGGTACATTCTAAAACAAGCAGGCACACACAGCCCAGGATTAGAAGGACACTCGGGGCAGTACATACGAGTCTCCTTCCACATACCTCTTCGCCAACAGTCTACATCTCCTACTGGGAAAGTCTTTTGAGGGTGTGGGAGGAATGTGATCAGGAAAATGGCGATCTTTCAATCTAGCAACATACTCCACCACTCCAACTCTAGGAACACTTGCCTGTTCCATTAAAACAAGGCTGCCTATTACAGACTCCTGAAACTTAGCAAAAGTCATCTTTGACTCAGGACAAGAGTCCTGGAACACAACAAAAGCATTAAAGGTTGCCAAGTGGAAAAGATGGATAGTCAACTTCTTGTACCAAATGTAAGCCTTACGAAGAGCAGCGTAAGGTTCCAACCTCTGATCTACTCTGTCAACACCACCCATGTGCCTATTATAGTCTAAAATGCACACAGGTTTGCGCGCTTCAGCAACTTGACCCCAAACAGTCACAAGTGCAGTGCTTCATCATGGATGGTAGTAAGCATGTAGACATCTCTCCGGTCTGAAAAATTCACAGCTAGAAGCTCCTCGCAACGCAACGCACTGCACTGTTCCCGCACAAGCTTTTGACAAACAAGTTCTTTTGGGAAACCTTTACGGTTAGAGTGAATTGTGCCACAAGCAACAGTGTCCACTTTGGCCAATTCCCTGAACAACCAGTGTAGAAGTTATCTATATTTAAATGGTGGCCTTTGTTAAAAAATCCTCTACCACGATTTTCTCAGTCACTCCAAAAGTGGACAGACAACCAGGGGGGTTAATCCTGGATTCCTTACCGGTGTACACCCTGAAATTAGAGACATATCCAGTCCTACTGTCACACAGCATATACAGCTTAATTCCATAGCATGCCCTCTTACTAGGAATGTATTGCCTAAAACCCAAATGGCCCTTGACCAATACCAAAGACTTATCCACTGCAATTTCTTTCCCTGGAGCATAGATCTCAGAAAATCGATCAACAAAGTGATCAATGACAGGCCGAATCTTAAAAAGACGGTCACAATCAGGGTGATCTCGTGGCAACGCTAAACCATTATCGACAAAATGCATCATCCGAAGCAGAAGCAAATACATATCACGACTCATGACTGCCGGAAATATAGCAGTTTCCATCAAGGGACTAGTAGACCAATATGAAGACATTGATGGCTTCCATCAGTTAAACCCAAGAACTTCTTCATCTCTTCCAGATTTGTGGGAGTCCACCGGGTAGCTCTGGAGTGGGGCTTAAGGCTGGCACTGTTGTCCCTCAAAAACTGTTCCCCATACAAATTAGTCTGCTCAACAATTTCTGCCCAAAACACATCGTCCATAAACAACTGAAAAAAATGTATCTGGAAAATGTTTTCAGTATTCACTCTACACCCTGGAACACCAGTAAAGTCTGGCAATGCCGGCTGCACCATGCCTGGGGGAACCCAGAGGTCAGCACTTTCAACGGGAAGCCTTGCAGCCCCAGGCTGCAGCCCAGATGCCTCTTGCCACACTATACCAACGGGAAGCCTTGCAGCCCCAGGCTGCAGCCCAGATGCCTCTTGCCACACTATACCTACGGGAAGTCTTGCAGCCCCAGGCTGCAGCCAGATGCCTCTTGCCGCACTATCGACACATCAATGTCCTCCTCTAACACAGGCACTTCATCCGCACTAAGAGTAGCTTCATCCGCACTGAGAGTAGCTTCATCATTGGATGATGCCATGTGGAGAGAAAACTCAATGCCTGAATCTTCCCCTCCCACCTCTGCCTCAGAATCAGAGTCAGTCTCTGGACCATGGTCAGAGGAAGACTCAAAAAGCATGCCAACAACCTGCTGAGCAGTAGTCTTGCGGCTAGCCATTATCCTTACTAAGAAAGGAGACTGCACAAACAAGTCAACAACAACCAACACTGTACAAAATAAGTAAGTAAAAAATGTGTGCCTTCATCACAAAGATCTATCTACTCAAAAACGATACGATTCACTTACAAGAGACAGCTACACTCACCAGCACCTACTCTGCAAACACACAGCAAAAATCAACGATATCCGACTAGAAAGAAAAAAAAAATTACTCAAAAGACAACAAAATACACATCAAGCTCAAATGCAAAAAGTTTTAAACACTCAAACAACAGAAGCCAAACATACTGGTATTATTACACAATTTGCAAAAAACACATTCATGCAGAAAAATTAAACTCATTTACATTGTATAAAAAAAGTCTCTTAACAAGCACATGCAACTACACAAACAGCAGAACCACCAGTAACGAAACCGCAACCTGCAACAGTCTAAAGAGCAAAAGCCTTGATTTAGAACAAAAAGGGAGAAATAAAGCATTAAAATTACAATTCACAAGAAATAAAAACAATTCACATTATAACTCGCTATGTCACTACCCAAATGGGGGCAGAAAGGCCAAATAAACGGTCTGACCTGCCCCCGGGGGAGCAGAATACACAAATAAAAAAATATATGTCCCCTGGAACCAACCAATTAATTTATATTTAAATCCCTGGCTCTAGTGGGCCTTTCTGCCAGAAACACTACAAAATATAGGTGATCTGTCCCCGGGGGGGTGGGGGGGGGGGAGCAGAAAAGTCTTTAAAATTATTTAGGCCCATAAGGCAGAGACTCTTGCCCAAGGGGTCGCTTCCATTTAAAATTTAAAACACTCCCTGGTGTCTAGGGGGGTTTTCTGCCCCCCTCGGGGCAGAAAGGCCAATTAAACAAACCAATCTGCCCCCGGGGGGGCAGAATATACTTTCAACAGAAATATGGCCCCTGGAAGCGACCCTTGCATAAGAAGTTGCTTCCAATTTTAAAAAACAAATTCCCTGGCTCTAGTGGACTTTTCTGCCCCCACTGGGGTCAGAAACGGCCAAAAACTCAGGCTATCTGTCCCCGGGGAGGGGGGGTCAGAATATAATTTTTAAATAAATTTGTCCCCTGGAAGCGACCCTTGCCCAAGGGGTGGCTTCCATTTAAAAATAAATAAATTCCCTGGTGTCTAGTGGGGTTTCTGCCCCCCTGGGGGCAGAAAGGCCAAATAAAAAAAATGATCTGCTCACAGAGGGGGCAGAATATACTTACAAAATAATTTGGGCCGCTGCAAGCGACCCTTGCCCAAGGAGTCGCTTCCGATTTAACAAATAAAACAATTCCCTGGCTCTAGTGGGGGGGGGGGCAGAAAAGTCTGAAATTAATTTTGCCCCATAGGAAGCGACCCTTGCCCAACACAGAGTCTAGTGGGGGCATTCCTGGTGCACAATCGCAACGCTGTGCGCGATCGTGCACCAGGAATGCCCTGCATTGAGACATCAGGGGAGAGGAAACACTGTTTCCCCTGCCCCGATGCCTCAAGGCATCCAGATTGGGCCCCCCCCCCGCCGAAGACAAAAACCTACCTCCTCCTCCGTGGACGCGCTGGAAACAAATGGTTTCCAGAGCGTCCAGCGCTTCCTGATGACGTCGGTGCGCGCTGTGCACACTGACATCATGGGGAAGTGTGGGGGGGGTCGGGGGTGGCAGAAGAAACTCTTCGCCTGCCATCCCCCTTTGTGGGGGCAAGATCGATGCCCCAGGGGAGAGCACCAGCGCTTCCCCCAGGGGATGTGCTCATGACGGAGCGGTTCCGTCATAAGCACAGCTCAACCGGTACCGGTATTAGTAAAATACGGTAGACCAAATGATGGTATTGCCGTGTTTGTATCTCTATCTCTCCGAGTCGAGGTTGAACCTCAGCCAGAAATAGATCATGGGATTCAAGTATTGCTGTTCAAGAACTGAAAGAAATAAGGCAATTCACCCCTAGTTTTTTTTTTTTTTTTTTTTTGGAAACCGTTTATTGCAATCTCAAATATATACAGGTATGGGCCTACAACCTTCCGGCCGGCCGCTAAAATGACGATGACAACTGGCATACATACAATGAGGCACTGAACTTTACATAGACACTAAGGCAGGAGGTATCCACAACGCGGGCCATGTGGCTCCGAGCCCACAATACGGTTTCATTTTATACAACACAACAACAGAAATAAACACACACCCGCAAGGCAACCCACGATCAAAAGCGGCAGCACGTGCTCCTCAAATGGGGGACCCCAAACCATCCACTGAAAACCCCCAAGCGGGGAAGGGAAACAGGTCCGGGACTGGGAGAATACTGTGCTCGGAACTGAGGGAGGGAGTAAACTAGGGGGATGGAGCTGGGGAAGCGGGAGGCAGCAACGGCGGCTCCCAGATATCCCCGCGGTAGGCGTTCCAGGGGCCCCATATCTTCACCCATGCCCCAGGCTTACCCCGCGCCACATACACCACCTTCTCTCGGAACATGCACCAATCCATGTGTTCTTTCCAGGCCGACACCGCCGGGGACCTCTGGGATCCCCACAGCTGCGCAACGTCCCGTTTAGCCACCATATAGCCCAGAGTCACCCATCGCGTCTGCGGAACCGAGTAATCGGTCGGTTCCCACACATTCAGCAAACATCTCCTCGCTTCAGGCAACAGCGCGACATGCGTAACCGCTCGCAGGACCTCATGCACACCACGCCAGAATCGCTCCACCCTCGGGCATTCCCACAAAATGTGCAAAAAGGTCGCTGAAGCACCACACCCACGCCTACACAATCCGTCCTCGGCATAGCCCATACGCAGAAGCCTTGGCCCCGTCATGTACACCCGGTGGAGTATCTTAAGCTGGACGAAACGAAGGCGAGCCGGGATGGCCACCTCCTTCGGAGAGGCCACCGCGGAAATCCAGTCCTCGTCGTCCAACTCCAGCCCATCGGCAACCCAGGCCTCGCGGAGGCCAGTCAGTAAGCCCGAGCGATCATTTATCAATTTCTTGTAAATGAGGGAGATCGTGCTGTCCGGAACATGGCCATCTAGCACTCGATCCTCCAGGGGGGAGGACTCCGGGATGGAGGCCACGTCTGGGAAGACGGAGCCTAGCGCGTGACGGACCTGCAGGTACCGAAAGTATTCACTGCCCCGCAGCTGAAACTCCGCCTGCAGCATCTCGAATGTTTTAAATCCTCCCCTCGTCCAGAGATCCCCCACTGTACTGATGCCTATAGTGTCCCACTGCTCAAAGCCCTTCGAGGTCCACAGAGAGCCCAACCTCTCAGACGCGTACAGCGGTGACGCCCGGGTCAAACGGTCCTTCCAGCCCATAGCTGCATTAGCCGCGTGCCATACTCGCACCATGACACGCGTGGGTCCCGTCAAGCGGGAATCGGGCACACTAGCGTAGAGCGCTCGATTGTAGTCGCCACCGGGCAGGAGCATCTTGTCCATTTCAAATGCCGGGTTTAGGGCGGGCCCATAGAGGCCCTGATTAATTGCAGCCAACTGGGAGGCCCAGTAATACCGTTTAATATCCGGGAGGGCAATCCCTCCATCGTACCACGGGAGCGTCAACTTTGCCAAGGCTATACGCGGCCTCCCATCCCAGAACAGGCGGCGCTGTAGACCTTCCACTTCACGGAAGTAGCGCGCTGGGACCAGGTCCATAGTGTTCTGGAGAGCGTACAGGAAGCGCGGCAGTGACATCATCTTGAACAACGCCGCCCGGCCGAGCGGCGAAAGTGGCAAGCGCCGCCAGCGCGCGACGTCCTCCTTCAAGCGCTGGAGGGGGGGAAGCAAATTTCGCTCGTAGCGGGCCACCGGGTCCAGCGTAATGTAGACACCCAAGTATCGAAATCCCTCCGAGGCAATCTGGATCGGACAGCCCCGCGGGAGGACAGGAGCCTCCCCGGAAAGCACATAGACACAGGATTTGGCCCAGTTGATGACAAGGCCTGAATTGCGGCCAAAAGAGCGCAGAACATCGACCAGGACAATCAGTGATTTGCGCGGGGAGGCTAAGTACAAAAGGATGTCGTCTGCATAGAGAGACACGCGGTCCTCATACTCAGGGGTCCAACGGAGACCTCGGATAGAAGGGTGCCACCGCAGCCACTCTGCCAGGGGTTCCAAGGCCAGTGCGAACAGGAGCGGCGACAGGGGGCAACCCTGTCGCGTGCCCCGTCCCAGCACGAATGGGGCCGAGACTCGACCATTCACCACCACCTGCGCAAGTGGGTCCGAGTACAACAATTTGACCCAGCTGATGAAACCCGGCCCGAAGCCAAACTTCGCCAACATCGCCCAGATGTACGGCCACTCGAGTGTGTCAAACGCCATAGTGGCGTCCAAAGACGCCAAGATGGCCGGCTCCCGCACGAACGGAACACGCGCTAGCACGCCGTGCAGGCGTCGCAGATTAAGAGCCGTATTGCGATGGGGGATAAAGCCGGACTGGTCTTGGTGGACCAGGTCGCCCACCACGCCGACCAGCCGGTTGGAATTCATCCCTAGTTTTGATCAATGTATATATCCACCCAGATTTATCTACAAAAAGAGACTTAACAAAAAACTTAGAACGCTTATAGAAGAATATATCAAATCAACGCCCACACAAGTGACTCTCCTTACTGGTAATTTTAATATGAACTTATTTCATACATCTGAAGAGGATAAGCTCCTTTCAGCACAAAATTCGCAGTGGGATATTCCCTCACAATATCAATTGGACAAGAAACAACAGGACAAAAAAGGTGTGCATCTAATTAAGGAATTGGAATATACAGGTATGAAGGCGCTGAGGAACAATTGATGATACTCCACTGCCCATTATGCACTTTGGATCAAACTCACATTCCATTACCGATTATACTTTTGTTTCACCTAATTTATTCCCTCTGATAAAGGCTTTTAAAAAAGATGTCCCACTGAGAATGATCATTTCTCCCAACTTATGGGATTTTGTCTAACTGTGTCAAAATATCCCTTTGGTATAGCAAATACAGGCTCTCTGTATACAGTGAAAAATAAAAAAAATGCAATGTACAGATTTAACAATGAAGCAGAGCGCAACAAGAGCAGAATCATTTTTATGTAATTGCAAGAGGAAACATATTGACCAGATTCAACATTGGGAGGTGTTCTGCTCAAAATTAATTACACAATACAATAAAGTGAAAGAAGACACTAACAACAAGCAACACGAACGCCAAGTGCAAAGTTGGAAGAAAGTCATGCCTTCCTGTAGGCAGGCAAAACAGAAACTAAATCAAACACTACAACCCTTTAGGAAGTTACTATCCTTGACCTTTAACTTAAATAGTTAAAGACAACTAAAAAACAGTATAAGACACAGCTATGAAAGGACAGGAGACTCCAAATAGACTGTTATTGGGCTGAACTACAACATGACAGTAAACAAAATAACTCAAAAAGCAACTTGCACCAGAAACAACTTTACTATACTGGAAAATACCTGGGCTACTTACCTAACTGAAGATTTTGCCAGAAAATTTTAACCGAAGAGCATCTCTGGCTGGAACTATTGCATGGTAATCAGGGGAGCTCCAGACAAAATTCAAATTTTACAAACTTGAAATAATAAAAACTCTCAGATTGGGCGGGCGTGACCGTGAGCCTGGTCCATACAGTATACTACAGGCCATTTACTTAGAAAATCCCAAGCTTTGGGCTGACAACTTCACCACTCTTTAAGGCCTAATTCCACAAGCTTAACAAGTGGGATATCCGTCCAGCCTTCTATAATGGGATACAACAGCTGTATACTGACACTTGGACTTGAATAAAAATAGTCAATTGAACTTGCATCGCAAGGAAAATATTAACACCATTTCATTTTAACCTTATTATAGCACACTTAAGAAATTCTCTTGATCAGATAAATAGTCATCCCCTTTGCCTGGGTACTCTGCGACTCAGTCATCTTCTGTATGCAGGCAATGTGTTTGTTTGCAGTCTAACCAAGGCTGGACTTCAGCACATTCTGGATGCATTTTTTCAATAGGACTGTGAAACTATTTTGGAAATTAACAGAAAAAAATAAAGTTGTGACAATTTCAAATCACAATTGTCTTTAAACAGGCACCCTCTTGAGCACTGAAGCAAGTGGCCCTTAGGGGCCACCCGGTTACTTACAACCACCTACTATGCCTTTCCAAGTAATGAAGAGTCGGTCAGACAGTAGAGAATACAAACAAGCTTTTATTAGCAATACTCTGCAGAGGAGTTCAATCTGACCTGCACTCTAAGATGTCCACCAAGGGACTGACCCCCCTGCAGTCTGCAACACGTAATGATTCTTCCCAAGAGCCTCCAACAACGCCTATAGTGGAAAGTTACCGGCCTGGGCTGAACATGAACAAAGGAGGCACAGAAGGATGGGCTACCACCTCCCAGATGGGTACATGGTATCTGCAACTCAAGGTTACCGCGCTGAGTCTCAGCGTCTCCTAACGTGGGAGCAGAACTACACACTCGGGTAGGTATGTGAGGGCAGAATGGCCTATTCATTAGTAAGTTGGGAAGCAGCCTTGAACAGAAGAGAAAATAATAATGAAATACAATGTTCTGCTGAGTTAAGCAATGCGAATAATTAGGCCTGGTTCAGGCACAGCCTAAGCAGCCTAATAGGGATTACGAAATACAAAATGGAGTCACACTTGCTAACTAAAGCCTACACATTACGGGGATAACTCAGTGGGTTGCATAACGTGAATACAAATGGCGTCTATTTAGCCACACACTTCTAACCTAATATAGCATGAAACGAGTGCTTAGAAGGAATCGGATTTTCAAACCTAACAGACCCTCCTCTTAGCATGGGTGGCTAAATGCTTTATTGAGGCTATCCGGTAGGGTCTTTACAATTCTAAGTGGGCAGAAAGAAAATGCATAGTCACTCAAGTTACAAGGGAAAATGAAGCACTCCACTTAGTATTCAAAAATGCCCTCACCGATGAGCATCATATTATGGATATCCTGCATCATCATAGTAGAGACCTTGTATCACGTCCTGACAATTTAGGGATAGGTGCAACATGCTGGAAGGCAATTAATACATAAGCAACATGTAAAGATGACACCTGCGATAGCTATTAGGACAAGTAGTATCTTCCAACCCCATGATGTCAGCAGAACCCAGAGCCACCCTGTGAGGGACCATGAACCATTATCCTGATGGAAATCTGAAGCAAGTCTGTTTAATTTCTGTATTGCGGAATATACATTAAGGGTCTTATCAGGAATGTAAACACAACAGACTCCACCCCTATCAGCAAGAATGACGGCAAAAACAATCTGGTTTTGAAGAGTAACGAGCCTCGTAACCTGAAGCTCGACTGTAAGATTAGTCAGTATACCTGCAGTAGTATTAATAATTCCCTCAACTACTCTAGCAAGGCGACGAATATTATGACTATTAAACATGGGGCCCCAGAACGGCAGAATGCCTTTCATTATGTCAAAAAATTGCTGTAGGGAAGTATCTGTTTGATCTTATCTTCTGGATTGACAACTCTTTTGGCCCGGTGCAAATATAGATCCTACTTTGTAGTCTCTAATCTTTATAATAATTAGACGGTGCAATGTAAACGGGAGGTAAAAGGAAAGAGACATAACACTGGCCAGACCATCACCTGGGAAGCCATGTATAAGCCTGCTCCCCACAAATGAAGTATACATTTGGAGGTGTAAGCAACGGAGGGCTACTAGTGGTGTTCAGTCGGTATATGTAATTACAACTGCTCTGTCCTACTGGAATGTTCCCTGAACCTTCCACACAGAAATTCGCTGTTGCATTGATCACAGGGACAGGCATGGCTTTGTCTTCAGTGATATTTCGTTCCTGGAAACATTTAGAGTATTCAGTAACATTAAATCCTTGGAAATCCAGCATTTCATTATGTAACCAAGTGGCATTCTCATTAGCTTCGAAAATGTTCATGCAAGCTTCTGGATGTAGGGTACCATCCTTGCCATCTGCCCCAGGTGTATATCCTTGGTGTACCACTATATACTCCAACACTGTTTCGTAATCATACTGTACCATGTTCATAGCGTCAGCATGATAGTGCATGTAGACCATAGAAAGCAACTGAAACCATGCCTCACAGCTACCCAAATATAACAGGGGCAATGACACCAGCAAATCATTCTCGTGCATAATGGAGGGGAGTTACCCACACACCCAACAATTTTTGGCATTAGTGGTACTGTGGACCTGATGAAGCATCTGCAGAAATGCATTCGCGACAAGTCTGCCTATGTCTCTCCTTATGCGGGGCCAGTGTAATGAACAAGTGCTCAGGTGGAGACTGGGTAGTCCCTATCAGAGTGTGTACAGGATGCTGTTCTTCTGAATACCACACCACCCCGAATAGTGTTATCGTTACTATGAGAAGGACCACTACCACTACTACCCTACTCCCAGTAGGCCAACTAGACCACACAGGACCATTCTTCTGTAATGGAGGGGCCACCAGGGGCTGTTCCTCCTTCATGATTGCGCGACCAAATGGATACATAGAAAGAAACCTTAGGAATTGGAGCCACAAAAATACAACCGACCAGAGTGGCAAAAGTCACCCAGTGTCCTTCAGAGCCTCACTGGTAGACTCCTATTGTTCATCAACGACGGTGCTATGAAGCACTAACACGGGGAGCTGTGCGATTGCAGCCCTTACTGGAAAACAAATCCTCTTCTTTCAGGATAGGGCACCCTCCCTCCTGGGCAAGTACCCTCAATGATCCTGTCAAGTGTCCAGGGCAGTGCACCAGTGAAGCTCACTCTAATCTAATGCAGGCACCTTAGGCATGGCACCTACGCCCTAACTCCTTAACTCCTGGACTGTCCTGCTGGTGCACGGTCCTTCTATCGGGGCCACAGGTTATACCTGGTGACTTCAGGCACTGTCTCATCAACAAAGAGGGGGTGAAACTTAGGATCAGGTGGGCATTGAGACTCAGACTCTAGTGCACCAGATGCGGGAGTATCCGGGGCGGCCCTTATTTCTGGGCGAACCGCCTCAAGCAAGGCTGTGTTGCTTTCCTCGTCTGTCTGTGCCCACCTCAATCGGGCATCAGAGAAGGGAACGAATCGGGCCACTCGCTCCCCTTCCTGGTCAGCAATGCCGTCGAGGACCCACCGATCATACGGAAGTGGGAGAGGGATCCTCTTGATATGCGATCCATGCAACCAGTGGTTCCGGCCTTCAAGCTTGACTGCAGTGTGGGTGACAAGGAGGACAAGCAATGGCCCCTTCCACCTTGGCTCCAGGCAGTGCTTCTGTTGAAAATTCTTCACCAAAATGAAAACGCCAGGCTGTGGCTGATGCCTGGGCCCCTCTGGTACTGGTTGCAGCGTGGCGTGAATCTGTTGGTGTATAGAACGGAGATCTTTAGTTAACTCGTACAGATAAACCACAAGCATGGGGTACTCCATCTCGGATAAGCGTTTGGGTCTTGGGACGCCCCAGGCGTTGGCGGGGCGCCCAAAGACCACTTCGTACGGGGACAACCCTGTTCTAGAATGCGCTGTCACCCTGGTGGATAACAAAGCCAAAGGTAACGCATCTGGTCTTTGCAATCCTGTGCTGTCTTGGATCTTCGCTAACTTCAGTTTGAGAGTACCATTGTACTTCCCAACCAGCCCTGCTGACTGGGGGTGGTTCGCTGCATGAAACTTCTGCTTAATATGCAAGCCTTTGCACACCAATTCAACGACTTTTGAATTGAAGTGACTTCTGTTGTCACTCCAGATCACACGTGGCAATCCATATCGCGGGAAGAACTCTTTTAAGAGTGCCTTTGCCGTTGCTATGGCCGTATTCTCCTCAGTGGGGTAAGCCTCAAACCATTTACTGAATGCACAAATCACTACTAGCACATACTTCAAATTATTAAATCGTTCCATTTCGATGAAATCCATCTGGAGAACCTCGAAAGGGAAGGAAGGCGGTGCAAAGTTACCTGAGGGTGTAAGAGTGCCTTTCCCAGGATTATGTTTCAGACAAATAATGCAGTGCTTCACTGGGTGTGTGGCTACCTTAGAGATATCATCATTCTGCCATACTGGGTGCATTAGCTTACAGATTCCTTTGGCACTAATAGGGGCTGGACCGCGGGCCATGGTCACAACAGGGAGCACGTAGGCATTTGGAAGCAACCATCTCTGTTTCCCAGACAGGTCAGTCCAGCACCCATCCTCATCCAAACGCCCTGTACTCTCCTCCAATATTGCCAGTGCATCTATGGTTACCTCACTCTGTAGTTCCCTGACATTTTCTAATGTATCCTCGAACATTCCATTGTCTGGAACCCACCTAGCGGGACCTGCCACGAACATCTTTTTCATCTTTGATCTAGCTGTTTCCTTAGCTGTCTGGTCTACAAACGCATTTCCCCTTCCAACGTCATCAGTTACTGCTTTATGAGCGCTGCATTTTATTAATGCCAACTTATCAGGAAGTGTCAATGCTGACAACAGTCTATGTATCAATGGACCATGCTGTATTCGCAACCCCATGCAAGGTCAAGAACCCTCTCTTCGCCCAGAGGTCCCCGAAATAATGGGCCACCCCATAGGTATACTGGCTGTCGGTGTAGACATTGACAGTCAGTACATCACACAACTCATAAGCCCTAAGGAGGGCAACCAACATTGCAGCTTGGTCCGATTGGTATGGGATACGGGAAGTCTCAACTACAGTGTGTAACGTTGTGATTGCATAAGCTGCAGTGGTAGTGCCATCTGGTAGTTTGAAACAAGAGCCATCAACATATAGTTCGCCTTGGGGGTCAGATAAGGGAACATCAGTGAGGTCTATCCGTCCTTTCGTTTCTTTCTCAGTCCGAAATACACAATCATGGACATCACTGTCCTTTTCCTCCGAAGGGAGGGGTAGTAACGTGGTTGGGTTCAGAGTAGCATATCATTTGATGGTAATGTGCGGAGCAAACAAGGTTAATTCATATCCAGTCATACGCGCACTAGTAAGATGCTGAGTCTTTGTCTAATTCAATTGCGTATCCACAGCCTGAGGTACCATTACTGTGAGATCAGTATCAAGGACGAGCCCTGCCGATTGTCTGATAGAAACTGCCACACCGCGTCAGCTCTCAAGCAGCTCGGGAGAGCTCTGGCTACGTTATCAAGAATAGCCAAGAAATAAGCGCAGGGTCTCTGCTCACCACCGAAACCCTGTGATAAGACAGAAAGTGCGCGACCATCCGCCTCGTGTACGTAAAGCACAAAAGGCTTCTGGTAATCAGGAGTACCAAGCACAAGAGCAGAGCAAAGAGCAACCTTTAATTGCTCAAAAGCTTTCTGGCATGAAGATGTCCAAGGCAAGGGTTCTTGCACTTCTTTGGTGGTCAGGTAAAGAAGGTGTTTCATTAGTAAGGAATAATTAGGGATTCAGTGACGACAATACGAAGTTATGCCAATGAAAGCGCGCACCTTGCATTGGGTCTTAGGAAAAGGCATATTAGTAATAGCAGCTATGCGTTCAGGAGTTAGTCTGCGACCCTCCTTCGAGAGAAGGTGACCTAAATAGGTGACCTCCTGTCGACAATATAGAAATTTTGAAAATGACACCTTGTGTCTATGGTGTGCCAAATCTAACAGTAATTTAACCATGGCCTTTTTACAATTATCTTCAGTGTCCGAAGCCACTAGGAGGTCATCAACGTACTGCAACAGCACCTTACCAAGGGGAAGTTCCAAAGAATCCAAATGAGCTTTTAAAACTTGGGTATAGATACTAGGACTTTCTGTATAGCCTTGTGGAGCATGGCAGAATCTAAAGCTCCTTCCGGCTATTGCAAATCCAAACAGATATCTACTATCTGTATAAATTGGAATGCTGAAGAAAGCATTCTTCAAATCAATCACGAAAAAGAATTTTGCTGATGGGGGAATCATCGTCAAGATCGTGGTAATGTCTGGAACCACAGGGAACTGGGGAACCACTATTTTGTTCACCTCTCTAAGGTCAATTACAAAGCGGTAAACAGCAGGGTGGGCCTCAGAAGAATTCAAGGGTGTCTTTTTAAAAAAATGGAAGAATAGTGCTATTACACACATTCGCCATTGTTTCTTCAACCACACCAGACTTAATCAAATCCTGTATTATTTGCAATAAGGCCTTTTCTCCTGCCTGGGATATTTTGTACTGGGAACAGCATTATCTTTGATCTGTATAGAGACTGGTGGGATCTGGAGTAACCCCACATCTGTGTCTCCTGTAGCCCATAATGTGCGTGGCACATCATTAAACTCAGCGGGAAGGGGTGCATCCTTTGTGAAGCATTGCTTGGCACGGGCCACTTGTGGTCCAATACTCATGTAAACACCGTCTGGAGAGCAAAAAATTGTTGCACAAATCCAATGCCAACACATTCTCCCCACAATTTGACGTTAATAAAAATTGTGACTCAACCGTAAAGGGGCCAATAGTGAGATCAAGGGTCTTGGAAATGGGGCTCACAACCGGCATGCCTGAGAAACCCACCGAACCCTTGTTTTGACCAGACAGAGCTGCCCCCGGGACCAGTGAACGGTAAACAGAGCTATTCATAGCCCCTGTATCACCGAACAATTTCTTGGTCATACCTTGTAAATCCACAGTGACAAAGGGTCCGCGTTGATCTACAGGCCCCTTGCCTTGTCCCTGGCTATCCTAGCTGTTAGACATTCCCGTCACTTCGTCCATGTCATAGTCATCATGATAGTACTGCCTCCCTCGGGGGTCATCAATATAGTTCCCGCTCTGTCTATTAGACAAAGTATTCTCTGACAGCATCTCCCCACGGCCTCCTCCTACTCTTCCACGTCCTCTAAACCGCCGACCTCTCGAGCCTCACCTCCGGGCACTCATTCCGCCAATGTCCCTCCAGCTTGTAATATGCACATTGGTTGTGCCCAATGGGTGCACTCGAAGTACCACCACCCCTGTTAGACCGGGGCAGCCACTGGGTCGAACCTGTTCCTCTTCCACTTCCCCTCGCAACGTGCTGCATCAACACCCTTGTCTTCAAATCCTTTGACTTTTTCTCCACCGTTTCATTATCCTCATTCTTTCTATGCTCGTAGTACTGTGACATACTCAAAATCACTGATGGGGATGAGGTTGTCCAAGTACTTTCAGAAGCCTGCAACCTAGTTGCAATCTCAGGAAGCAAGTTAGTGACAAATCTGTTAACAAACAAACAAACATGACCCTCCTGTGACAGGGCCTGACCACTAAAGTCTAAAAACACCCCTTCAAATCTGGTAAAGAAACCAGACACACTTTCATCCTTCTTCTGTGATACGCAGTCAACTTAACCCAATCCACTCGCCTTGACGGGATAAGGGAGTGCATGTAAGTGATAATACGCCCGGCAAAGCTAGGAGCTCCGCTTTCGGCTTCTCTCCAGGCTTATGCTCCTTATCCCAAGCCCTGATCTCATCCCATGTGCCACCCAACTCCAGAGCATGATCCTGCATATGAACCTGTTTCCATATATCTACCGGTACCAGCAGGCCGAAAATAACTCTATTTCAGCTAATGTCATCACAGTGGAGGAGGCTGCCTCCGTCAATTCTTTATAATATGCAGTAGGGTTTTTCCGAGGGTCCGGCAGCTGGCTCTTTAGGGATAGGACCTCACTCCTCTTCCAAGGAGTATAGATCCACTGTTCCTAAAAACGAGCGTCGACCCGTGGTCTAATTACAGTGTCCGTAGAGTCACGCAGTTCTGGTATTTCAGGATGGTAAATGGGATGGACCTCCCTCATGGGACACTGGGTCACCATCGTCGGAACCTTTTGGAGCAATCTGCCTCGGTAACCCACCAGTGTCGTTACATTGCTAAAAATCTCATTGGGAGCCATACCTGTAGCATATACCCTGTCCCGTATGTCATAGATGATCTGCGGTGCAACGCCTTGAAAACTCTGCTCCCACAGTCCTATAAGCGTAGCCGACATATGCTGAAGAGCATGCTGCGGTATGAATGGTTCATAATCTTTCATCACGCTCCACATATCTTCCACAATATAGATCGCATTCCGGGTCCAATGAGCTGCTTGATTCGCCACTATTTTCTTTTCCTCATCACCCACAGCAGAAAGCACCAATACTTTCTCCATACGTTCTCGTGCTGCTGCCCAATTCCCTTCATGTATCCCACGTACCGGGGTCTCACCATTCTGCAATGTTTGGGGTGTCATATTTGAGGGAGAAAGAGCAGAGGAGGAGACAGGTATCATCATGAAAGGAGACAGTGTTATAGGAGTGAAAGGGGGTGTAGCGGTAGATGCGGAGTAAGTAGACAGAACAGTAGAGCTAACTGCTCCCCCCCCTGTTACTCGCATGAGCAGAGAGGAAGCAGGCACGGCTGGGCTGCAGCAGTTTGGCTATGGGCAGAAATACTAGGGAGAGCGGTACCAGGGGCTGGGGACTGTGATCTTGGTACCCTTGGATTATATCCGCTCAGGAGCATAAGGTGGAGGAGGGCGAGAATCCAATAGTTCTTCAACAAAAACATCACCTTCCTCTCTAGTAACCAACAAAAACATCACCTTACTCTCTAGTAATCTAACATTTATCAGTCTGCAATCAACTGCACATTCTATGCCTTTCTCTATCTTTTCCCTTTCATAGGCCACCGCTTTCTGTGTTATAGTTTGAGTCTGTCTCTTCCGGGCCTCTCTCTGCTCTCATATGCCATTGCTTTGCTTCCTTCTGCCATACTCTTAGAGAATCAAACATCGACTGCCTGCACTTTTTGGCGAACAATTTGTCCTGCAAGAAATTCTATTTTTGTTCATCAAACGAGCCAGTGAGTGACCATTGTAACTCAGCATTGTCCCTCGTATATTTTTTCCACAATGTGCTAAACATAATAGGGCCAATACCATGCTTGACGCATACATCGAAATTTGGTGTACCCTCCGGAGGCGCAGGCTGGCTCTCTCCCAGTCGGGCATCAGTGGAACAACATCGACATCCAAAACATCCCAACTTACTTAAACAAGGCATCTTAATATTAGACACATACGCTGTCCCCAACGGACGAGTATAACACCAACAAAAATAATAAAAGGAAAAATAAGCAAGAGAAAATGTTTCAAGAACCAAACCAAAACAGCACGAAAACCGCTCGCTGTAGTCCGGAGACTGTACCAAGTTCAAGAAGACAGTCTCTAGGCCCAGACCTTTTCAAGAGTAGACCAAATTACCAGATGGTCTGGCAGATTGTTCGCAAATAGTCCCAAGCCTTGTCAAAAGTAGACCAAATTTCCAGTTGGCCTGGTAAACTGTTCACAAACACTCTGGGCCATATGTAGGTAGCTAAATACCGGTCGGTAACGGCCGAAATTCGGTAAATATCCCGTTACCGACCGGTATTTAGCTATTTGAGATATAGGAGGCACATTTCAGGATTCGGTAATTTACCGAATCGGTAAAATTACCGATTCGGTAAAATTACCGATTCGGTAAATACCGAATCCTGAAATGATATGTAGGAAACACTCTAATGAGTGATGAGTAGGAATTAGAATTCAGTATTTACCACCAAATATAGGTTGGTGATAAATACCGAATACCTTGCAAAACCTGATATTTTGCAGATGTAACAGTGCCATGTGGCAGACATACATTCCCTTAGGGCATGTATGTGCGCCACATGTGCACACATGGACGAATCAGGGGTGCAACAGGGTGTCAATGTGACACCCTGCCACACATGATAATGCCTCCCCCATTACCGATTTGGTATTTACCGAATCGGTAATGGTAACTGGCTTCCCATTCATTCCTATGGGCCTCCAGCCCCATAGGAATCAATGGGAAGGTATGCCTCATTACCGAATCGGTAAATACGATTCAAAATTACCGACTTTTTCCGAATCGGTAAATTTTACCGATTCATTACCTACATCACATTTACCGACTCATAAATACCGAATCGGTAAAATTCGGTATTTATGAGTCGGTAAATGTGATGCTACCTACATATGGCCCTCTGTCTTTTAAAAGGGTCCGCGAACCCACCAAGTTCAAACCAGGACAGCCCAAAGACCGTACCAAGACACAGCCCATCGGCTCATGATGTTCAAGCAAGGCAGTCCGAAAGCTGCACCAAGACAGTCCGGAGACTGTACAAGACACCGCTCATAGGCTCATGCCGTACAAGAATGGTGCAATTTTTCCAAAAATCAAATCACTCACCTGGTGCACACAGGTCAAGTCAAGTTATTCTCCACTGCCGACTCTTCGGACCAAACGGTCAACGCCAAGGTTTCGCCTTCTTAGGACCCTAGCCGGTGACACTAGATGAGGAGTCGCCCAATCAGACGGGTGGGGCAGCTGCGAGAACCAAGCTCAATCGTGTGGGGTACCCTTATCTGACCGACCGGACGCACCCCTGACCCTGCAGCCTGATTACGGGTGAGTCAGGTCACCTTGCGGGGTCCCTGTTCGGGCGCCAACTGAAGGAACTAGACCTTAGGGGCCACCCCGTTTACTTACAACCGCCTGCTATGCCTTCTGAAGTAATGAAGAGTCGGTCAGACAGTGGGGTCTCGATCAACAATAAAGGAATCTTTTCATCATAAAAACAAGAACTTATATGAAAGGGAAATGCATTGACAGCTGTCGTCCTTACCTTATATTACAACTTAAAGGGACACACACTCACCTCATTGCTGACAGTTATGGCAGCAAAGCTTCTTTCAATCCTTACCTACAGCAGTGAGGCTCTGCAAGGTGGAGATACTGGTTCATGTGTAGGAATAATAATTACAACATACAGATAAGTATTTAAGATCCCAAGAATTGCATCACCGGCGCAGATCCATTTGGAATTTGGCCTTACAAAGCAAACTATTGCCAGATAATGTGCTTTCATCATGTGTAGCTACAGACTGCTACATTCTAATGAAAACTCTATTAGCAAATTACTGTGGTCAATAATTGCTCGCTCTCTGCTGACGCCTTTCAAAGACTATTTGGGAAAATATATAGCTACCATGCAAGCACAAGCCCTATGAGGCTTGTGATTACCATACACAGCTTTAAAATAAATAATTAATAAACGTATGTGAAAAAAGTAAATGCTAGCGGACAAACTAACATCTGCTAAGCGATCTCATGCTTGGATGTTGATCAACATTTACAATGTTTGAAAACCTGCATCTTGTTTTGAATCCACCTATTCAGTGTTCACAAAACTCAAATTTATGAATCTAAAATTGGGATTATTCTTGTCACTAGTGGAGGAACCACCCTGGCTTGTAAATGATGGAATTGCCAGTAGGCCTTGTGAGGTGCTTAAAGAAGATCTAATCCATTTGGTTTGCATCTGCCCAAATTTCAAAACAAGAGCTATAGAAAAACTTCTTTAAACACTAGAGGTATACGGACATGAAGGCAGGCATTTATTGCCTGTCTAAACTCAGACGATACTGTGCTGAACTGTCAATTCATTACATTTCTCACTCTGTTTAAATTACTTATGGAGAAAAGATATAACAAGTCTGAGCAACAGTTAAATTAACATCTTAGTTAAGTTTGTATTAGCTTTCAGATTATACTTTTCTGTCTGTTGCTATTTTTTTATTGAAATAAGCACTTTATCTTTACATTTTTTATTATTTTAATTATGTTTGAAATGGTACCTACAGAGGTAGTATAAATTGCAATGGTTTTAATTAACTGATGCAAATAAATTATATTATAAGCTAATTAGCATGTGGTGCATTGTTTGGATATTTTTGGTTTGTTCTGCTAGGGATTATTCTAGTTCTTGGTAGCTTTGTTCTCTTTTGAGTATTTATGTAAATTGTGGAGTGCTGAGTAGCTGCTTCCAAGTGTTTCTTAGAAATAATTGGGCCAATCTTCCGCTGCATTGTTAGCTTTTGCTTCTCAAAACATGGTGCTTTCATAGGCATTCTAATATAATAAAGAGAATATCATGTAACTTCTTGAAGTATTTATTCATACACCCACCAGACAGTCCATGACAGCGGATGGACGCTACAGCTACAACTTATCTACACAGACCAGACCATTCCAATGCTAACATGGTAACATTCTACCCAAAGAGAACACTCAATTAAAAGGGGAAGTTACAACATATCTTCTCTTTATAATGCAAAGAAAAGAGGAAAAAAAAGAAAAGAGGAAAAAGAACATGGAAACAAAATGAAACAAAAAGAAAGAAGGCAAATACAAACATCACTACTTAAATACATAATCCAAAAGATGTGGAGATGGCCTTCTGGATCTAACGGAGCACCCAGGAGGAACAATTAAATGCTCACGCTCAGGAGGAACAGATTGAGTCACACCATGACTCTCTCGGGAAAGTTCAGGACCACCCCTATTGCCACATTTGGAAAGGCCGGACATGTTCCAAACATCCCCTCCATCAAGCATGACAACATTTTTCAGAACTTTGATGATGCATTTAAGATCGAAAAACTAGGTCTCACCTTTGGAAGACCATACAGCTTTTTTTTACAAATACAAGATCACCCACCTTCCACTCACACATATGCACACACATATGAGTATCAAATCTTTGTTTGTAACCTTCCTGATATTTTCTAACTCTGCAATCATCAACAAACTTGTTACTGTCCTTAACACTCAAGCATACAGGATTGAGCTTGGATCTAGCTGTCTTACCACTAAGCCTCCTAAAAGGGAAACACCCGTAACACTGTTGGGAGTGTTACTGTGTGCCCAGATTTTCTCTCTAAGGACACCCTAAAGGGGAACACCAGTGGCAATGGCAGTTTGGACACATGCTCTCACAAGCCGGTTCATGCTCTCAACTAAGCCATTTGCCTGAGGTGAGTAGAGAGCCGTACGATGGTGGGTAATGGAAAGATCTTTCAAAAAATCAGACATAACTTGAGAGGTAAATTGTACTCCATTATCAGAAACCAAAACATCGGTTATCCCTTCAGAAACAAACGCATCCTTCATAAATTCAATAATGTTTTTGGTAACAACAGAACTCATACAGCATGCAGAAATCCATTTAGAAGTGTAGCAACTAATACCACAACAAATCTTTCTGTGGGGGCTAAAACATCTAAAGGTCCCACAATGTCGATGGCTAATTTGGACCAAGGTCGCTCAGGAAGAGCCACAGGGGAAAGTAGTGCAGCGCAGACTTTCCTGGACTTATCATTGGCAGCACACATGGTGCAATCTCTGACACTCTCTTCGACATTCTTGTCAACCTCTGGCCACCAGCAGGACTCCCTGACTCTTGCCTTGGTTGAACTGCGACCAGGATGTGCCAAATTAACAATCGTTTCTCTGAGGGAAAGAGGAGGAATTAACCTATCACCCTTGAAAAGCTCACTATCAAGAATGTTTAACTCATCACGAACATTCCAATAAGGTTTGGCAACAGCTGGGACATCAGAACAGGCAGGCCATCTATTAACAACAAACTCCATTAAGGGTCCCCTGGAGTCATCGCAAACAGCACCAGCTTTCCATTCCCGCTTATTGAGAGCACATTCCCTTACCCATGATACAGCATGCTCAGAGGGGAAAAATACATTCTTTTCAATTGGCATTCTAGAGAGAAAATCTGCAGAAATATTCCTAAGATCAGACAAGTATTTAATTGTAAAGTTATTCTCTCAGAGTCCCTCTATCCATCTTTTGATCCTGGGAGTAGTGCTTCACCATTCCTGCACGCAAACATATATACAAGGGATTTATGGTCAGTATGGACCAAAAATGGTAACCCTCACAAATAGAACCTGAAATGGTTGATGACCCACGAGCATGCCAACACCTCGCATTCAATCACCGAATAGCATTCCTCAGCACTTTCAGTGAGCGGGAGGCGAAACCAATAATCTTCTCGGAACCATCAACCATCTGGGACAAGACAGCACCCAATCCTCGTAAACTGGCGTCCGTGGTGAGGATGGTTTTCCTTCTTACATCAAAATGTCCCAGGGTAGGCATGCTTGCAATCTCACCTTTGAGAATCTTGAAAGCAACATCAGAGTCTTCAGACCATTTGAAATCAACCCCCTTTTTAAGTAATAACCTTAAGAGCTGTACAACACAGGCAAAATTGTAAATGAATTTCGAGTAAAACTCGGACAAGCCAAGGAAAGACATAACTTGGTCCTTGTTCATGGGAGCTGGGGCTTGCAAAATTGCTTCAGCAAGGTCAATTTTGGGACTGATACCCTCACTAGAAATGGAGTGGCCTAAATAGGACACAGAACTGAACCTGAAATTACATTTCTCACTTTTGAGAGTGAGCCCTCGTTGTTGTAGTCTTGATAAAACTTTGAACAGTACTTCGTCATGTTTGACTCTATTGTGTCCGAAAACAAGAATGTCATCTTGAAAGAAAAGAATAGAGTCAATCCCAGATAGAGCATCCTTCATGATTCTTTGGAAACATGCAGCAGCGCTCGCTAGCCCAAAAGGCATCCCCACAAACCTATAGGCACCTAATGGTGTTACAAATGAAGTCAATGCCCTAGAGTCCTCATGCAGCATGACCTGATGGTAAGCCGACGACAAGTCCATGACGCTGAAAAGACAGGCACCTCCTAATTTCGTGTGAGCCTCATTAATGTTAGGCAAAGGTTGCCTATCAACCCAAATGCAGTTGTTAAGGCTTTACACACATCCGAATCTTTGTGCCTTTGTCCTTAGGGGCCAAAACTATGGGGACTCTGAGGAGTCAATCTCCTCTATGACACCCAAACTAAGTAATCTTTCTAGATCCTCTTTTAATGGTTTAATCACGAGATTAGGAACTTTCCTAACTTTATGTACTACAGGGGTTGTGCTGTCTTTTAAAATAATCTTGTGTTTAAACCCATTAAGGAGTCCAAGATTTTCATTAAAGATCTCTGGATACTTTTCAGTAATGTCTTGATGATCACTGTGGGGTGTAAGTAACATCACTTGGTTGGGTGCATTCGGATTCCGAATGATTCCAAGATCTCGTTGGTGACGCCAGCCTAAAAGATTGTCACCACGTTTAGCAACATAGACCTTACCAACAGTTTATCTGTCTTTGAACAAGATGGTTTGAACTGAGAATCCGACTAGGTCAATGCTTTGCCCACCATAAGTGTGAGAAGTTGGCCTGGCATATGCTGTCCTCTAGTTATAGGGGACACCTTGTACCAGTCCAATTCGACTCTTATGGTGATAGGTTAGAGACAACCTTTAAAGAAAGCTATCCTAGTGGTAGCTGTGGAGAGCAGCCTTCAGGCTAAGTCTTGAAGGAGTGTTAAGCTTATTGTTTTACCATAGATAACCTCTTGAATAACCAAATGAAAGAGTAGTCCACACAGGTATATATATAAAATATATGTATTTATTCTAGGAATAACCCCACTAGTCTCTTTATGAGGCTAGAGGTGAAGATACAATTCAAACAAGCATTGATAGTTACAATAAATAGCACTGGAATCACAGGGCCCCGGGGGGGACCAAACCATATATCAAAAAAGTGGTATAAGAACCACGACAATTCTACAGACAATGCCTAGGGCATTTAGGGTCGCGTGCCTCTTGTGAAACCACCCAAGGTAGTGAGGGAGGGGACCCATGGGAGACGCGTGCAGTGGCTAAAGCTACTGTCGGGATCTCTATTAAAGCCTATGGAGAATGTCGCGGTTGAATTTTACAAGTTTAAAAACACTTCTAGCAGGAGTTCAAGTTCAACACTTTAGAGTTAAGCTTTTGAAGGGCCCCCACCCACGAGAGTACCGAGGTACCACTGTTACCTGCCCCAGGGAAGCCGGGTGACAAGGTTGTTTTCGATGTCGGGTCGCGGGCTGATTTTCAATGACAAAACGTGAAGAACTGCTGCTAGCCAAAAGCGTTGTCGTGAAGAATGAAAATGTAGATCTTGTAGAGAAGGACCTGAAAGCAGAGGGGACAGAGTCTCGGTCACGGCACAGTGGCCAGGGGGCTCAAGGGAAGGAGCCCTTCAATGTCGGGTGCTTCCAGGTAGAAGAGGTGTAGCTTGGATCATCAGCCACGGGGTCCAGGAGGCGTCAAGGAAGGCCAGCTTCTGGAGGGCGACTGTCCCACAAAGGATGAGGGTCGCTGCGGTGTTAGTGTCCGGATTGGACCCACTAAGCCTTGGCAACTGCAACACACGCAAGAAACACAAAGCAGCTACTGGTGGAGACCCACAAGGTCTGAGCAAGGTTTCCAAAAAGGAGACTGAAGAGCAGGCCTGGAGAAACCAGGGGAACTCTTGGAATTGAAGATTGACCTCCGCTAGGGCCCACAAGTTGAGACAAGGGACCGCGGGAGGCAGCAATTTGGCGTGCGTAAAGATGCGCCCACGGGTCGCCGGAGCGGGCTAGGGTGTCGATCTTTGGCAGAGATGATGCTGAGAGGTTGGCTCAATAATGGGCGAAAGCACAACTTCCCCACTTGTCGGGGTCGGGTACTGTCCAAGAGGTGGCCGGTGTCCTGGGGTATTGGGGATCTCGGCACCCACGGGGTCCACGGTGCAGAGCTTTCCTGTGCACAATCACTGGCCTCTGGGATGCTTGGAAACCCACCTCAAGGTAGGAAAGAGTCGTTGATGTCCAAAGGAGCAGCGAGGTTCCAACCATGTCACTTGCAGTGTTTCAGGCGCCTGCCAAGCAGGGGGGTAACTCCTTTACCCGAAGGGAGATTTCTTCAGGTAGCTGTGCGGCAGCAAGTCGAAGGTCAAGACTGTGAAGTTCAAGAATAATCTGAGGCTCTGGGGACCCAGTATTCACCTTTATCCAAATATTAGGGGAGTGTCCAGATCAGAGCCCACCAATGAGAGGTCAGGCGGGAAAAGGGTGGATACACCCTCTCCGCTTAGTGTGTTTCCCACCTGGGCAGGGGAAAGGATGCCCCTGAACCGGTTCCAGGCGGTGTATGCAGAATGTAGGCACTGAGGAAGCCTATGTGCAACTCTGAAAGGCATCCTATGGTGCACCCACCCAGTTCCAATTCACATAGTCTGTCTGGGGAGGTGGGAACACCTCCCTGCAACAGGATCCCTATTGTCCAGCTGCCGTGGCTGGAGTTCTGCCCAGCAACAGGCAGCCAGAGTCGTATGGGTGGCGGGTAGCATCCATTTTGTACTACGTGTACACTTTCAAATTGGTGTCTAAATTCTGCCGCTTTTCCCATATCGCCCCTCTAGCAGGGGTGAATCATGCCCTCAGTCCCATGGCTGGATTGGGGGTATGATTCCTACATGTTTGACACCAAACACGATATGGTTCTGTGTAGCCATTCCCAAGTTATCACGCTATCGCGATATACTTATAATGCGGTTAAGAGTATATGGTATGGCTACACTACAAACAACCCAGCAATGATTTTACGAAGGTTGCACTGACCTCTGCAGCCCTGGGCTGACTGAGACAGGGTAGAGAGGGGCAGGATACCTGCTCCAGACTGGGTACCACCTTGGAAGGATCCCCTGCCATCAGAGCTGTAGCCAGGACAGGCCTGATCACTTCTGGGGCAGTTACTTCACAAGGAGCAGGATCAGTTCCCTTAGGAAGCTGACCCTTACCTTTAGTCTGGTGGGGAGAGGACTGTTCCTCACCCCCTATGCTCTCTGTTTGGGTGGAGTGATCCATTGTTTCAGGCTTCACTCAGGGTCCCATCCACTCTCTCAGGGATGCCTAACATTCTTAAATGGGCAGTGTGGTCTACCTCAGCCCAGGCTGAGATTTCCAGGTCATTCCCCAGTAGACAATCTACGGGTAAGGTTGGGGACACTGCCACTCTCTTTGGGCCAGTGACCCCTCCCCAGCTGAGATTTACAACTGCCATGGGATGGTCTGTCCTAATTCCATCAATATTGGTCACCTGGTAGCTAAACTCAGGTAAAAGCTGTTCTAGGGGCACTAGTCTCTTTGTCACCATGGTGACACTAGCCCCTGTGTCCCTGTAGGCCACAGCCTTCTGATCATTGATCATGGGCTCTTGTCTGTACCTGCCCAAGATATTTGGACTCATGGTAAAGTTGGCAAACCCCATGCCACTATCACAGACTAGAGTTGCTTGTGTAGGGGACCTTGTTAGGCCACAGTCCACCTGAGTTCCCCAAGAAAGCCCAACTAAGTTTTTGGGTGCACTCCCACCACCTGGGGGATTACTAGTAGTAGTAACAGGAGGTGTTGGAGCTGCAATTGGAGGAACATTTTCTTTATTGCCATTCTTTGGACAACTGGAGTCAGTTTTCCAGTAGCTAGGTTGCTTGCACACATGGCAATATGGTTTCTTATTGGAAGAGGGAGGATTTTGGGACCCACCCCCAGAACTGGATTTTTGGGGCCCTTCAGAGGATTTTTCTGTTTTATTATCCCCACCTTTCTCTTTGGGCTTTGTGGAATCTTTCTTCTGGTCACCACCTTGGTTCTTGGGCCTAATCCTGGTTCTGACCCTATTGTCTGCCTTCTTACCCAGTTTTTGGGGAGAGGTCAGATCAGAGTCCACCAGGTACTGGTGTAAGAGTTGGTTTTGACAATTATTAAGAATCTGCTCCCTCATGATGAGATTGTACAATCCTTGATAATCATTTACTTTACTGCCATTTAACCAACCTTCCAGAGCCTTGGTAGCACAATCCACAAAGTCTACCCAATCTTGATTCTGTGCTTTTTGGGTATCTCTGAACTTTAACCTGTATTGATCAGTGGTTAGGCCAAACCCATCTATTAAAGCATCTCTCAAGATATAATAATCATCTGCATCCTCTTCTCTGACAGAGAGGAGCTTGTCTCTTCCTTTGTCTGCAAAGGAGAGCCATAAGATTGCTGCCCACTGCTCTACTGGGACCCTGTGAACTTTACAGGCCCTCTCAAGTGCAGTGATCCATTTATGGATATCATCCCCTGACTGATAGGGGGGCACAATCTTATGCAGGTTCCTATTGTCAGGAGCTTTCTCTCTAACTCTAGGGGTATTATTACTGCCCCCAGAGGTCTCTAGACCCCATTTTCTTGAAGCTTTCTGAAGCTCCAGGGATTCCCTGTCTATTGCTAACTGTTCTGTCCTGAGCTGAAGCTTGGCTTGCTCAAACTGGATCAGTCTGCATTTCCTCTCCTGGGAGGATTCTCTTCTCTGAGAAGAGGCAGAGGTCCTTTTGGATCTCTCAGAATGGTTAGACCCCTCTGAGGGGGATCTGTTCCTTCTGTTTGGATCCACCACTCTCCCATTAGGGATGGAGGGAGTGCCTCTTGGGCCATCACCTCCATGTTGTGAATGGTCTGATTCATCCAGGTCAAGTTCAACTTCCTCTTCCTGGTCCTCATCAGAGTCCACCACTAGGGTGTCCTCTTCAGCAGGATGCCCACCCAACCTGTCTACCCCTTCAGACACTAGAGTGTGCTTGAAGTCTGCTATGAGCAGGATTTCCCTGAGACGTTGAGTGTTGGCACCTTCGTTTGTCTTCAGTTGCCTAGTAGTGCACATCTCCCTAAGCTCTGCAAAAGAGAGGTTGTCATACTTGTTGACTGGGACCCTTGAGGGTCCTTCCAAGGCCTTATGGGCTCCTGAACCTGAAGACATGTCTAGTGTAGTGATACTGGTGTATCTACCTACACTAGGTGTGGCCTACTGAACCCTTTCTTGAGTTGTAGTCAAGGTGTGCTAAGCCCTCTACACACAACTCCTAAGTTCAGTAGAACGTATTGTATTCTAAGCTTATATTTATATGTACCTTTAGTACCAAGTGGCTTTCACTTTAGAAATTCAATTTGTTATCTGGTAAAACAATGGCAAGCTTGAATCCAACCGCTGCACACCAATGTGAGAAGTTGGCCTGGCATATGCTGTCCTCTAGTTATAGGGGACACCTTGTACCAGTCCAATTCGACTCTTATGGTGATAGGCTAAAGACAACCTTTAAAGTAAGCTATCCTAGTGGTAGCTGTGGAGAGCAGCCTTCAGGCTAATTCTTGAAGGAGTGTTAAGCTTATTGTTTTACCATAGATAACCTCTTGAATAACCAAATGAAAAAGTAGTCCACACAGGTATATAATATAAAATATATGTATTTATTCTAGGAATAACCCCACTAGTCTCTTTATGAGGCTAGAGTTGAAGATACAATTCAAACAAGCATTGATAGTTACAATAAATAGCACTGGAATCACAGGGCCCCATGGGGGGGACCAAACCATATATCAAAAAAGTGGTATAAGAACCACGACAATTCTACAGACAATGCCTAGGGCATTTAGGGTCGCGGGCCCCTTGTGAAACCACCCAAGGTAGTGAGGGAGGGGACCCACGGGAGACGCGTGCAGTGGCTAAAGCTACTGTTGGGATCTCTATTAAAGCCTATGGAGAATGTTGCGGTTGAATTGTACAAGTTTAAAAACACTTCTAGCAGGAGTTCAAGTTCAACACTTTAGAGTTAAGCTTTTGAAGGGCCCACACCCACGAGAGTACCGAGGTACCACTGTTACCTGCCCCAGGGAAGCCGGGTGCATAGGTCGTTTTCGATGTCGGGCCGCGGGCTGATTTTCAATGGCAAAACGTGAAGAACTGCTGCTAGCCAAAAGCGTTGTCGTGAAGAATGAAAATGTAGATCTTGTAGAGAAGGACCTGAAAGCAGAGGGGACAGAGTCTGGGTCACGACACAGTGACCAGGGGGCTCAAGGGAAGGAGCCCTTCAATGTCGGGTGCTTCCAGGTAGAAGAGGTGTAGCTTGGACCATCAGCCACGGGGTCCAGGAGGTGTCAAGGAAGGCCAGCTTCTGGAGGGCGACTGTCCCACAAAGGATGAGGGTCGCTGCGGTGTTAGTGTCCGGATTGGACCCACTAAGCCTTGGCAACTGCAACACATGCAAGAAACACAAAGCAGCTACTGGTGCAGACCCACGAGGTCTGAGCAAGGTCTCCAAAAAGGAGACTGAAGAGCAGGCCTGGAGAAACCAGGGGAACTCTTGGAATTGAAGATTGACCTCCGCTAGGGCCCACAAGTTGAGACAAGGGACCGCGGGAGGCAGCAATTTGGCGTGCGTAAAGATGCGCCCACGGGTCGCCGGAGCGAGCTAGGGTGTCGATCTTTGGCACAGATGATGCTGAGAGGTTGGCTCAATAATGGGCGAAAGCACAACTTCCCTACTTGTCGGGGTCGGGTACTGTGCAAGAGGTGTCCGGTGTCCTGGGGTATTGGGGATCTCGGCACCCACGGGGTCCATAATGCAGAGCTTTCCTGTGCACAATCACTGGCCCCTGGGATGCTTGGAAACCCACCTCAAGGTAGGAAAGAGTCGTCGATGTCCAAAGGAGCAGCGAGGTTCCAACCATGTCACTTGCAGTGTTTCAGGTGCCTGCCAAGCAGGGGGGTAACTCCTTTACCCGAAGGGAGATTTCTTCAGGTAGCTGTGCGGCAGCAAGTCGAAGGTCAAGACTGTGAAGTTCAAGAATAATCTGAGGCTCTGGGGACCCAGTATTCACCTTTATCCAAATATTAGGGGAGTGTCCAGATCAGAGCCCACCAATGAGAGGTCAGGCGAGAAAAGGGTGGATACACCCTCTCCCCTTTGTGTGTTTCCCACCTGGGCAGGGGACAGGATGCCCCATAACCGGTTCCAGGCGGTGTATGCAGAATGTAGGCACTGGGGAAGCCTACGTGCAACTCTGAAAGGCATCCTATGGTGCACCCACCCAGTTCCAATCCACATAGTCTGTCTGGGGAGGTGGGAACACCTCCCTGCAACAGGATCCCTATTGTCCAGCTGCCGTGGCTGGAGTTCTGCCCAGCAACAGGCAGCCAGAGTCGTGTGGGTGGCGGGTAGCATCCATTTTGTACTACGTGTACACTTTCAAATTGGTGTCTAAATTCTGCCGCTTTTCCCATATCGCCCCTCTAGCAGGGGTGAATCATGCCCTCAGTCCCATGGCTGGGTTGGGGGTATGATTCCTACATGTTTGACACCAAACACGATATGGTTCTCTGTAGCCATTCTCAAGTTATCACGCTATCGCGATATACTTATAATGCGGTTAAGAGTATATGGTATGGCTACACTACAAACAACCCAGCAATGATTTTACGAAGGTTGCACTGACCTCTGCAGCCCTGGGCTGACTGAGGCAGGGTAGAGAGGGGCAGGATACCTGCTCCAGACTGGGTACCAGCTTGGAAGGATCCCCTGCCATCAGAGCTGTAGCCAGGACAGGCCTGATCACTTCTGGGGCAGTTACTTCACAAGGATCAGGATCAGTTCCCTTAGGAAGCTGACCCTTACCTTTAGTCTGGTGGGGAGATGACTGTTCCTCACCCCTATGCTCTCTGTCTGGGTGGAGTGATCCATTGTTTCAGGCTTCACTCAGGGTCCCATCCACTCTCTCAGGGATGCCTAACATTCTTAAATGGGCAGTGTGGTCTACCTCAGCCCAGGCTGAGATTTCCAGGTCATTCCCCAGTAGACAATCTACGGGTAAGGTTGGGGACACTGCCACTCTCTTTGGGCCAGTGACCCCTCCCCAGCTGAGATTTACAACTGCCATGGGATGGTCTGTCCTAATTCCATCAATATTGGTCACCTGGTAGCTAAACTCAGGTAAAAGCTGTTCTAGGGGCACTAGTCTCTTTGTCACCATGGTGACACTAGCCCCTGTGTCCCTGTAGGCCACAGCCTTCTGATCATTGATCATGGGCTCTTGTCTGTACCTGCCCAATATATTTGGACTCATGGTAAAGTTGGCAAACCCCATGCCACCATCACAGACTAGAGTTGCTTGTGTAGGGGACCTGGTTAGGCCAGAGTCCACCTGAGTTCCCCAAGAAAGCCCAACTAAGTTTTTGGGTGCACTCCCACCACCTGGGGGATTACTACTAGTAGTAACAGGAGGTGTTGGAGCTGCAATGGGAGGAACATTTTCTTTATTGCCATTCTTTGGACAACTGGAGTCAGTTTTCCAGTAGCCAGGTTGCTTGCACACATGGCAATATGGTTTCTTATTGGAAGAGGGAGGATTTTGGGACCCACCCCCAGAACTGGATTTTTGGGGCCCTTCAGAGGATTTTTCTGTTTTATTATCCCCACCTTTCTCGTTGGGCTTTGTGGAATCTTTCTTCTGGTCGCCACCTTGGTTCTTGGGCCTAATCCTGGTTCTGACCCTATTGTCTGCCTTCTTACCCAATTTTTGGGGAGAGGTCAGATCAGAGTCCACCAGGTACTGGTGTAAGAGTTGGTTTTGACAATTATTAAGAATCTGCTCCCTCATGATGAGATTGTACAATCCTTGATAATCATTTACTTTACTGCCATTTAACCAACCTTCCAGAGCCTTGGTAGCACAATCCACAAAGTCTACCCAATCTTGATTGTGTGCTTTTTGGGTATCTCTGAACTTTAACCTGTATTGATCAGTGGTTAGGCCAAACCCATCTATTAAAGCATCTCTCAAGATATAATAATCATCTGCATCCTCTTCTCTGACAGAGAGGAGCTTGTCTCTTCCTTTGTCTGCAAAGGAGAGCCATAGGATTGCTGCCCACTGCTCTACTGGGACCCTGTGAACTTTACAGGCCCTCTCAAGTGCAGTGATCCATTTATGGATATCATCCCCTGACTGATAGGGGGGCACAATCTTATGCAGGTTCCTATTGTCAGGAGCTTTCTCTCTAACTCTAGGGGTATTATTACTGCCACCAGAGGTCTCTAGACCCCATTTTATTGAAGCTTTCTGAAGCTCCAGGGACTCCCTGTCTATTGCTAACTGTTCTGTCCTGAGCTGAAGCTTGGCTTGCTCAAACTGGATCAGTCTGCATTTCCTCTCCTGTGAGGATTCTCTTCTCTGAGAAGAGGCAGGGGTCCTTTTGGATCTCTCAGAATGGTTAGACCCCTCTGAGGGGGATCTGTTCCTTCTGTTTGGATCCACCACTCTCCCATTAGGGATGGAGGGAGTGCCTCTTGGGCCATCACCTCCATGTTGTGAATGGTCTGATTCATCCAGGTCAAGTTTAACTTCCTCTTCCTGGTCCTCATCAGAGTCCACCACTAGGGTGTCCTCTTCAGCAGGATGCCCACCCAACTTGTCTACCCCTTCAGACACTAGAGTCTCCTTGAAGTCTGCTATGAGCAGGATTTCCCTGAGACGTTGAGTGTTGGCACCCTCGTTTGTCTTCAGTTGCCTAGTAGTGCATATCTCCCTAAGCTCTGCAAAAGAGAGGTTGTCATACTTGTTGACTGGTACCCTTGAGGGTCCTTCCAAGGCCTTATGGGCTCCTGAACCTGAAGACATGTCTAGTGTAGTGATACTGGTGTATCTACCTACATTAGGTGTGGCCAACTGAACCCTTTCTTGAGTTGTAGTCAAGGTGTGCTAAGCCCTCTACACACAACTCCTAAGTTCAGTAGAACGTATGGTATTCTAAGCTTATATTTATATGTACCTTTAGTACCAAGTGGCTTTCACTTTAGAAACTCAATTTGTTATCTGGTAAAACAATGGCAAGCTTGAATCCAACCGCTGCACACCAATGTGAGAAGTTGGCCTGGCATATGCTGTCCTCTAGTTATAGGGGACACCTTGTACCAGTCCAAATCGACTCTTATGGTGATAGGCTAAAGACAACCTTTAAAGTAAGCTATCCTAGTGGTAGCTGTGGAGAGCAGCCTTCAGGCTAAGTCTTGAAGGAGTGTTAAGCTTATTGTTTTACCATAGATAACCTCTTGAATAACCAAATGAAAGAGTAGTCCACACAGGTATATATATAAAATATATGTATTTATTCTAGGAATAACCCCACTAGTCTCTTTATGAGGCTAGAGTTGAAGATACAATTCAAACAAGCATTGATAGTTACAATAAATAGCACTGGAATCACAGGGCCCCATGGGGGGGACCAAACCATATATCAAAAAAGTGGTATAAGAACCACGACAATTCTACAGACAATGCCTAGGGCATTTAGGGTCGCGGGCCCCTTGTGAAACCACCCAAGGTAGTGAGGGAGGGGACCCACGGGAGACGCGTGCAGTGGCTAAAGCTACTGTCGGGATCTCTATTAAAGCCTATGGAGAATGTCGCGGTTGAATTTTACAAGTTTAAAAACACTTCTAGCAGGAGTTCAAGTTCAACACTTTAGAGTTAAGCTTTTGAAGGGCCCCCACCCACGAGAGTACCGAGGTACCACTGTTACCTGCCCCAGGGAAGCCGGGTGCAAAGGTCGTTTTCGATGTCGGGTTGCGGGCTGATTTTCAATGACAAAACGTGAAGAACTGCTGCTAGCCAAAAGCGTTGTCGTGAAGAATGAAAATGTAGATCTTGTAGAGAAGGACCTGAAAGCAGAGGGGACAGAGTCTCGGTCACGGCACAGTGACCAGGGGGCTCAAGGGAAGGAGCCCTTCAATGTCGGGTGCTTCCAGGTAGAAGAGGTGTAGCTTGGATCATCAGCCACGGGGTCCAGGAGGCGTCAAGGAAGGCCAGCTTCTGGAAGGCGACTGTCCCACAAAGGATGAGGGTCGCTGCGGTGTTAGTGTCCGGATTGGACCCACTAAGCCTTGGCAACTGCAACACACGCAAGAAACACAAAGCAGCTACTGGTGGAGACCCACAAGGTCTGAGCAAGGTTTCCAAAAAGGAGACTGAAGAGCAGGCCTGGAGAAACCAGGGGAACTCTTGGAATTGAAGATTGACCTCCGCTAGGGCCCACCAGTTGAGACAAGGGACCGCGGGAGGCAGCAATTTGGCGTGCGTAAAGATGCGCCCACGGGTCGCCGGAGCGGGCTAGGGTGTCGATCTTTGGCAGAGATGATGCTGAGAGGTTGGCTCAATAATGGGCGAAAGCACAACTTCCCCACTTGTCGGGGTCGGGTACTGTGCAAGAGGTGGCCGGTGTCCTGGGGTATTGGGGATCTCGGCACCCACGGGGTCCACGGTGCAGAGCTTTCCTGTGCACAATCACTGGCCTCTGGGATGCTTGGAAACCCACCTCAAGGTAGGAAAGAGTCGTTGATGTCCAAAGGAGCAGCGAGTTTCCAACCATGTCACTTGCAGTGTTTCAGGCGCCTGCCAAGCAGGGGGGTAACTCCTTTACCCGAAGGGAGATTTCTTCAGGTAGCTGTGCGGCAGCAAGTCGAAGGTCAAGACTGTGAAGTTCAAGAATAATCTGAGGCTCTGGGGACCCAGTATTCACCTTTATCCAAATATTAGGGGAGTGTCCAGATCAGAGCCCACCAATGAGAGGTCAGGCGGGAAAAGGGTGGATACACCCTCTCCGCTTTTTGTGTTTCCCACCTGGGCAGGGGACAGGATGCCCCTGAACCGGTTCCAGGCGGTGTATGCAGAATGTAGGCACTGAGGAAGCCTATGTGCAACTCTGAAAGGCATCCTATGGTGCACCCACCCAGTTCCAATCCACATGGTCTGTCTGGGGAGGTGGGAACACCTCCCTGCAACAGGATCCCTATTGTCCAGCTGCCGTGGCTGGAGTTCTGCCCAGCAACAGGCAGCCAGAGTCGTGTGGGTGGCGGGTAGCATCCATTTTGTACTACGTGTTCACTTTCAAATTGGTGTCTAAATTCTGCCGCTTTTCCCATATCGCCCCTCTAGCAGGGGTGAATCATGCCCTCAGTCCCATGGCTGGATTGGGGGTATGATTCCTACATGTTTGACACCAAACACGATATGGTTCTGTGTAGCCATTCCCAAGTTATCACGCTATCGCGATATACTTATAATGCGGTTAAGAGTATATGGTATGGCTACACTACAAACAACCCAGCAATGATTTTACGAAGGTTGCACTGACCTCTGCAGCCCTGGGCTGACTGAGGCAGGGTAGAGAGGGGCAGGATACCTGCTCCAGACTGGGTACCACCTTGGAAGGATCCCCTGCCATCAGAGCTGTAGCCAGGACAGGCCTGATCACTTCTGGGGCAGTTACTTCACAAGGAGCAGGATCAGTTCCCTTAGGAAGCTGACCCTTACCTTTAGTCTGGTGGGGAGAGGACTGTTCCTCACCCCCTATGCTCTCTGTTTGGGTGGAGTGATCCATTGTTTCAGGCTTCACTCAGGGTCCCATCCACTCTCTCAGGGATGCCTAACATTCTTAAATGGGCAGTGTGGTCTACCTCAGCCCAGGCTGAGATTTCCAGGTCATTCCCCAGTAGACAATCTACAGGTAAAACAGGTAAGGTTGGGGACACTGTCACTCTCTTTGGGCCAGTGACCCCTCCCCAGCTGAGATTTACCACTGCCATGGGATGGTCCGTCCTAATTCCATCAATATTGGTCACCTGGTAGCTAAACTCAGGTAAAAGCTGTTCTAGGGGCACTAGTCTCTTTGTCACCATGGTGACACTAGCCCCTGTGTCCCTGTAGGCCACAGCCTTCTGATCATTGATCATGGGCTCTTGTCTGTACCTGCCCAAGATATTTGGACTCATGGTAAAGTTGGCAAACCCCATGCCACTATCACAGACTAGAGTTGCTTGTGTAGGGGACCTTGTTAGGCCACAGTCCACCTGAGTTCCCCAAGAAAGCCCAACTAAGTTTTTGGGTGCACTCCCACCACCTGGGGGATTACTACTAGTAGTAACAGGAGGTGTTGGAGCTGCAATTGGAGGAACATTTTCTTTATTGCCATTCTTTGGACAACTGGAGTCAGTTTTCCAGTAGCCAGGTTGCTTGCACACATGGCAATATGGTTTCTTATTGGAAGAGGGAGGATTTTGGGACCCACCCCCAGAACTGGATTTTTGGGGCCCTTCAGAGGATTTTTCTGTTTTATTATCCCCACCTTTCTCTTTGGGCTTTGTGGAATTTTTCTTCTGGTCACCACCTTGGTTCTTGGGCCTAATCCTGGTTCTGACCCTATTGTCTGCCTTCTTACCCAGTTTTTGGGGAGAGGTCAGATCAGAGTCCACCAGGTACTGGTGTAAGAGTTGGTTTTGACAATTATTAAGAATCTGCTCCCTCATGATGAGATTGTACAATCCTTGATAATCATTTACTTTACTGCCATTTAACCAACCTTCCAGAGCCTTGGTAGCACAATCCACAAAGTCTACCCAATCTTGATTCTGTGCTTTTTGGGTATCTCTGAACTTTAACCTGTATTGATCAGTGGTTAGGCCAAACCCATCTATTAAAGCATCTCTCAAGATATAATAATCATCTGCATCCTCTTCTCTGACAGAGAGGAGCTTGTCTCTTCCTTTGTCTGCAAAGGAGAGCCATAAGATTGCTGCCCACTGCTCTACTGGGACCCTGTGAACTTTACAGGCCCTCTCAAGTGCAGTGATCCATTTATGGATATCATCCCCTGACTGATAGGGGGGCACAATCTTATGCAGGTTCCTATTGTCAGGAGCTTTCTCTCTAACTCTAGGGGTATTATTACTGCCACCAGAGGTCTCTAGACCCCATTTTCTGGAAGCTTTCTGAAGCTCCAGGGATTCCCTGTCTATTGCTAACTGTTCTGTCCTGAGCTGAAGCTTGGCTTGCTCAAACTGGATCAGTCTGCATTTCCTCTCCTGGGAGGATTCTCTTCTCTGAGAAGAGGCAGAGGTCCTTTTGGATCTCTCAGAATGGTTAGACCCCTCTGAGGGGGATCTGTTCCTTCTGTTTGGATCCACCACTCTCCCATTAGGGATGGAGGGAGTGCCTCTTGGGCCATCACCTCCATGTTGTGAATGGTCTGATTCATCCAGGTCAAGTTCAACTTCCTCTTCCTGGTCCTCATCAGAGTCCACCACTAGGGTGTCCTCTTCAGCAGGATGCCCACCCAACCTGTCTACCCCTTCAGACACTAGAGTGTGCTTGAAGTCTGCTATGAGCAGGATTTCCCTGAGACGTTGAGTGTTGGCACCTTCGTTTGTCTTCAGTTGCCTAGTAGTGCACATCTCCCTAAGCTCTGCAAAAGAGAGGTTGTCATACTTGTTGACTGGGACCCTTGAGGGTCCTTCCAAGGCCTTATGGGCTCCTGAACCTGAAGACATGTCTAGTGTAGTGATACTGGTGTATCTACCTACACTAGGTGTGGCCTACTGAACCCTTTCTTGAGTTGTAGTCAAGGTGTGCTAAGCCCTCTACACACAACTCCTAAGTTCAGTAGAACGTATTGTATTCTAAGCTTATATTTATATGTACCTTTAGTACCAAGTGGCTTTCACTTTAGAAATTCAATTTGTTATCTGGTAAAACAATGGCAAGCTTGAATCCAACCGCTGCACACCAATGTGAGAAGTTGGCCTGGCATATGCTGTCCTCTAGTTATAGGGGACACCTTGTACCAGTCCAATTCGACTCTTATGGTGATAGGCTAAAGACAACCTTTAACGTAACCTATCCTAGTGGTAGCTGTGGAGAGCAGCCTTCAGGCTAATTCTTGAAGGAGTGTTAAGCTTATTGTTTTACCATAGATAACCTCTTGAATAACCAAATGAAAGAGTAGTCCACACAGGTATATAATATAAAATATATGTATTTATTCTAGGAATAACCCCACTAGTCTCTTTATGAAGCTAGAGTTGAAGATACAATTCAAACAAGCATTGATAGTTACAATAAATAGCACTGGAATCACAGGGCCCCATGGGGGGGACCAAACCATATATCAAAAAAGTGGTATAAGAACCACGACAATTCTACAGACAATGCCTAGGGCATTTAGGGTCGCGGGCCCCTTGTGAAACCACCCAAGGTAGTGAGGGAGGGGACCCACGGGAGACGCGTGCAGTGGCTAAAGCTACTGTTGGGATCTCTATTAAAGCCTATGGAGAATGTTGCGGTTGAATTGTACAAGTTTAAAAACACTTCTAGCAGGAGTTCAAGTTCAACACTTTAGAGTTAAGCTTTTGAAGGGCCCACACCCACGAGAGTACCGAGGTGCCACTGTTACCTGCCCCAGGGAAGCCGGGTGCATAGGTCGTTTTCGATGTCGGGCCGCGGGCTGATTTTCAATGGCAAAACGTGAAGAACTGCTGCTAGCCAAAAGCGTTGTCGTGAAGAATGAAAATGTAGATCTTGTAGAGAAGGACCTGAAAGCAGAGGGGACAGAGTCTGGGTCACGGCACAGTGACCAGGGGGCTCAAGGGAAGGAGCCCTTCAATGTCGGGTGCTTCCAGGTAGAAGAGATGTAGCTTGGACCATCAGCCACGGGGTCCAGGAGGTGTCAAGGAAGGCCAGCTTCTGGAGGGCGACTGTCCCACGAAGGTTGAGGGTCGCTGCGGTGTTAGTGTCCGGATTGGACCCACTAAGCCTTGGCAACTGCAACACATGCAAGAAACACAAAGCAGCTACTGGTGCAGACCCACGAGGTCTGAGCAAGGTCTCCAAAAAGGAGACTGAAGAGCAGGCCTGGAGAAACCAGGGGAACTCTTGGAATTGAAGATTGACCTCCGCTAGGGCCCACAAGTTGAGACAAGGGACCGCGGGAGGCAGCAATTTGGCGTGCGTAAAGATGCGCCCACGGGTCGCCGGAGCGAGCTAGGGTGTCGATCTTTGTAACAGATGATGCTGAGAGGTTGGCTCAATAATGGGCGAAAGCACAACTTCCCCACTTGTCGGGGTCGGGTACTGTGCAAGAGGTGGCCGGTGTCCTGGGGTATTGGGGATCTCGGCACCCACGGGGTCCACGGTGCAGAGCTTTCCTGTGCACAATCACTGGCCCCTGGGATGCTTGGAAACCCACCTCAAGGTAGGAAAGAGTCGTCGATGTCCAAAGGAGCAGCGAGGTTCCAACCATGTCACTTGCAGTGTTTCAGGTGCCTGCCAAGCAGGGGGGTAACTCCTTTACCCGAAGGGAGATTTCTTCAGGTAGCTGTGCGGCAGCAAGTCGAAGGTCAAGACTGTGAAGTTCAAGAATAATCTGAGGCTCTGGGGACCCAGTATTCACCTTTATCCAAATATTAGGGGAGTGTCCAGATCAGAGCCCACCAATGAGAGGTCAGGCGAGAAAAGGGTGGATACACCCTCTCCCCTTTGTGTGTTTCCCACCTGGGCAGGGGACAGGATGCCCCATAACCGGTTCCAGGCGGTGTATGCAGAATGTAGGCACTGGGGAAGCCTACGTGCAACTCTGAAAGGCATCCTATGGTGCACCCACCCAGTTCCAATCCACATAGTCTGTCTGGGGAGGTGGGAACACCTCCCTGCAACAGGATCCCTATTGTCCAGCTGCCGTGGCTGGAGTTCTGCCCAGCAACAGGCAGCCAGAGTCGTGTGGGTGGCGGGTAGCATCCATTTTGTACTACGTGTACACTTTCAAATTGGTGTCTAAATTCTGCCGCTTTTCCCATATCGCCCCTCTAGCAGGGGTGAATCATGCCCTCAGTCCCATGGCTGGATTGGGGGTATGATTCCTACATGTTTGACACCAAACACGAAATGGTTCTCTGTAGCCATTCTCAAGTTATCACGCTATCGCGATATACTTATAATGCGGTTAAGAGTATATGGTATGGCTACACTACAAACAACCCAGCAATGATTTTACGAAGGTTGCACTGACCTCTGCAGCCCTGGGCTGACTGAGGCAGGGTAGAGAGGGGCAGGATACCTGCTCCAGACTGGGTACCACCTTGGAAGGATCCCCTGCCATCAGAGCTGTAGCCAGGACAGGCCTGATCACTTCTGGGGCAGTTACTTCACAAGGATCAGGATCAGTTCCCTTAGGAAGCTGACCCTTACCTTTAGTCTGGTGGGGAGGGACTGTTCCTCACCCCCTATGCTCTCTGTCTGGGTGGAGTGATCCATTGTTTCAGGCTTCACTCAGGGTCCCATCCACTCTCTCAGGGATGCCTAACATTCTTAAATGGGCAGTGTGGTCTACCTCAGCCCAGGCTGAGATTTCCAGGTCATTCCCCAGTAGACAATCTACAGGTAAGGTTGGGGACACTGCCACTCTCTTTGGGCCAGTGACCCCTCCCCAGCTGAGATTTACAACTGCCATGGGATGGTCTGTCCTAATTCCATCAATATTGGTCACCTGGTAGCTAAACTCGGGTAAAAGCTGTTCTAGGGGCACTAGTCTCTTTGTCACCATGGTGACACTAGCCCCTGTGTCCCTGTAGGCACAGCCTTCTGATCATTGATCATGGGCTCTTGTCTGTACCTGCCCAAGATATTTGGACTCATGGTAAAGTTGGCAAACCCCATGCCACCATCACAGACTAGAGTTGCTTGTGTAGGGGACCTGGTTAGGCCAGAGTCCACCTGAGTTCCCCAAGAAAGCCCAACTAAGTTTTTGGGTGCACTCCCACCACCTGGGGGATTACTACTAGTAGTAACAGGAGGTGTTGGAGCTGCAATGGGAGGAACATTTTCTTTATTGCCATTCTTTGGACAACTGGAGTCAGTTTTCCAGTAGCCAGGTTGCTTGCACACATGGCAATATGGTTTCTTATTGGAAGAGGGAGGATTTTGGGACCCACCCCCAGAACTGGATTTTTGGGGCCCTTCAGAGGATTTTTCTGTTTTATTATCCCCACCTTTCTCGTTGGGCTTTGTGGAATCTTTCTGGTCACCACCTTGGTTCTTGGGCCTAATCCTGGTTCTGACCCTATTGTCTGCCTTCTTACCCAATTTTTGGGGAGAGGTCAGATCAGAGTCCACCAGGTACTGGTGTAAGAGTTGGTTTTGACAATTATTAAGAATCTGCTCCCTCATGATGAGATTGTACAATCCTTGATAATCATTTACTTTACTGCCATTTAACCAACCTTCCAGAGCCTTGGTAGCACAATCCACAAAGTCTACCCAATCTTGATTGTGTGCTTTTTGGGTATCTCTGAACTTTAACCTGTATTGATCAGTGGTTAGGCCAAACCCATCTATTAAAGCATCTCTCAAGATATAATAATCATCTGCATCCTCTTCTCTGACAGAGAGAAGCTTGTCTCTTCCTTTGTCTGCAAAGGAGAGCCATAAGATTGCTGCCCACTGCTCTACTGGGACCCTGTGAACTTTACAGGCCCTCTCAAGTGCAGTGATCCGTTTATGGATATCATCCCCTGACTGATAGGGGGGCACAATCTTATGCAGGTTCCTATTGTCAGGAGCTTTCTCTCTAACTCTAGGGGTATTATTACTGCCACCAGAGGTCTCTAGACCCCATTTTCTTGAAGCTTTCTGAAGCTCCAGGGACTCCCTGTCTATTGCTAACTGTTCTGTCCTGAGCTGAAGCTTGGCTTGCTCAAACTGGATCAGTCTGCATTTCCTCTCCTGTGAGGATTCTCTTCTCTGAGAAGAGGCAGGGGTCCTTTTGGATCTCTCAGAATGGTTAGACCCCTCTGAGGGGGATCTGTTCCTTCTGTTTGGATCCACCACTCTCCCATTAGGGATGGAGGGAGTGCCTCTTGGGCCATCACCTCCATGTTGTGAATGGTCTGATTCATCCAGGTCAAGTTCAACTTCCTCTTCCTGGTCCTCATCAGAGTCCACCACTAGGGTGTCCTCTTCAGCAGGATGCCCACCCAACTTGTCTACCCCTTCAGACACTAGAGTCTCCTTGAAGTCTGCTATGAGCAGGATTTCCCTGAGACGTTGAGTGTTGGCACCCTCGTTTGTCTTCAGTTGCCTAGTAGTGCACATCTCCCTAAGCTCTGCAAAAGAGAGGTTGTCATACTTGTTGACTGGTACCCTTGAGGGTCCTTCCAAGGCCTTATGGGCTCCTGAACCTGAAGACATGTCTAGTGTAGTGATACTGGTGTATCTACCTACACTAGGTGTGGCCAACTGAACCCTTTCTTGAGTTGTAGTCAAGGTGTGCTAAGCCCTCTACACACAACTCCTAAGTTCAGTAGAACGTATGGTATTCTAAGCTTATATTTATATGTACCTTTAGTACCAAGTGGCTTTCACTTTAGAAATTCAATTTGTTATCTGGTAAAACAATGGCAAGCTTGAATCCAACCGCTGCACACCAATGTGAGAAGTTGGCCTGGCATATGCTGTCCTCTAGTTATAGGGGACACCTTGTACCAGTCCAAATCGACTCTTATGGTGATAGGCTAAAGACAACCTTTAAAGTAAGCTATCCTAGTGGTAGCTGTGGAGAGCAGCCTTCAGGCTAAGTCTTGAAGGAGTGTTAAGCTTATTGTTTTACCATAGATAACCTCTTGAATAACCAAATGAAAGAGTAGTCCACACAGGTATATATATAAAATATATGTATTTATTCTAGGAATAACCCCACTAGTCTCTTTATGAGGCTAGAGTTGAAGATACAATTCAAACAAGCATTGATAGTTACAATAAATAGCACTGGAATCACAGGGCCCCATGGGGGGGACCAAACCATATATCAAAAAAGTGGTATAAGAACCACGACAATTCTACAGACAATGCCTAGGGCATTTAGGGTCGCGGGCCCCTTGTGAAACCACCCAAGGTAGTGAGGGAGGGGACCCACGGGAGACGCGTGCAGTGGCTAAAGCTACTGTCGGGATCTCTATTAAAGCCTATGGAGAATGTCGCGGTTGAATTTTACAAGTTTAAAAACACTTCTAGCAGGAGTTCAAGTTCAACACTTTAGATTTAAGCTTTTGAAGGGCCCACACCCACGAGAGTACCGAGGTACCACTGTTACCTGCCCCAGGGAAGCCGGGTGCATAGGTCGTTTTCGATGTCGGGTCGCAGGCTGATTTTCAATGGGAAAACGTGAAGAACTGCTGGTAGCCAAAAGCGTAGTCGTGAAGAATGAAAATGTAGATCTTGTAGAGAAGGACCTGAAAGCAGAGGGGACAGAGTCTGGGTCACGGCACAGTGACCAGGGAGCTCAAGGGAAGGAGCCCTTCAATGTCGGGTGCTTCCAGGTAGAAGAGGTGTAGCTTGGATCGTCTGCCACGGGGTCCAGGAGGCGTCAAGGAAGGCCAGCTTCTGGAGGGCGACTGTCCCACGAAGGATGAGGGTCGCTGCGGTGTTAGTGTCCGGATTGGACCCACTAATCCTTGGCAACTGCAACCCGTGCAAGAAACACAAAGCAGCTACTGGTGCAGACCCACAAGGTCTGAGCGAGATCTCCAGTGAGGAGACTGAAGAGCAGGCCTGGAGCAAGCAGGGGAACTCTTGGAATTGAAGATTGATCTCCGCTAGGGCCCACAAGTTGTGGTAAATAATTTAATTACCGGGACTTAATTTGATGCGGAAAATCTATAATAATAGCTCAGTAAAATAAGAGGCAGAATCCGTGGTATTAGAGGTTCGGAACGGGCTTTATTCCAAAATCAATTCGAATTGAGGACTCCATATTCCATCACCACGAAGGTTCAGGAAGTGAAGGACCTCACTTTATTGACAAGTAATCATTTATATACAATAGGCATTACAGTGAAACAGATGCCGGAGGCGTAACAGTTGATAACAAAGATAAGAACATACATGCGTAACTAAAGTGGGTGTAACTAAAGAACGTCATCAGGTATGATGTCATAAATGGGTGGTTCCATGAAAGAATTTCGCAATGTCAGCAGAAATACTTGGCAAAGATGCGCGCGCAGCAGCATGACGTGTGATTGACGTGTAACTAGGGGATGAAGGGGACTTGACATTTAGCTCTACATGTGGAGACAGAAGTCTGGGGTTATGTCAACCTAATCCCAAATCATATCTAATATCCTATGTTTAAAGAACTGTGTTATCCAGAGAGAAAGGTCTCTTAGGATAGAATCTTATTCTATACTGACTATACCGTCCGTTAGTGCGTGTACAAGCGTCTAAGTGTCTACACTAGATGCGAGGGCAGAAATCTTCCATAGTAATAGGGCTATTAATTACTTGCATGAAGACAGAGAAGCCGGGCCCTTTGCTCGGTAGCTGGGAGAATGTTTACTTAAACTACTAGACAGGAATGTATTGGATAGGGAGCGGAGCAAAGCAGATAATCTTGAAGGTGAAATACAGTTTTTGGCAGGCAACAGGCTGGAGTCAGGCACCGTTAGCCGCGCAGGGAGTAGGACAAAGTTCATGGGTACAGATGCGAGCTCAGACTGGAGCTTTCAGAGGCAGAAGGCAGAAAAGACTTGATGGCAGAATCAGGGCCTACTCGTCTGAACTGTAAAATGGGATAAGTGAACCATATAAAGCCGGTGGCCTTTCATACTTAGGAATGGAATATCCGGCCCATTCATGGCGGATCTGAAAGAGGACATGTTGACGGTGGACGCACATGTGTTTGCGTCCTCATAACTGGAACTGGAGGAAACATACATGTACTTATGGTTTATACATGAAACCGTTGGGGTCCAAGATAGGGGACATAACTGACCATAAAAATCCATATTTCCACATTCCCTCCTTGTCCCCTACTTGCCCTTAAGAAATATCAATCTTCATCAATCCGTTGATCTGTTCATATAGCATCATTTGTTCTTCTTTCTTCTTCCGGAATCTTGAATGAAAACTTGGATGTGGGATACACGAGGTGGCACACAGACCACAAATCGCTGGTCCACATTGTAGGCATAAACAGCAACTGAATAGTATGAGAAAGCCAATACCTAGGAAGGATAGGACCCTCCATCCAAAGGTAGATAATACACTCCAAAACCAACTGGACCAAGTCCAGGTGCCTGGATTCTGGTGTATCTGGCTTACAATCTTATGAAGGTGAGTTATGGCTTTATATACAGATGGCGAATTTTCTGGTATGAAAATGCAACAGCTTGATCCGATGACCCTACAAGCTCCGCCCCTATTGGCCAGGATGACGTCAAGGACAAGACGATTTTGAAGCACAACAATCCGCATAGCAGACTGCTCTTCTGTTAAATTGCCTAAGGCGGAAATAGTTTCGTTCACTACTGCTTCAAGGGTTCTGGTTAATCTACGTATCAGCTTACTATTGGTAACTGTACCTATATAGGGAAAGAGACCTTTATTGAAATCTGTGTATTTTTCCCATGCTGTCTCAGTGTAATCGACTATTGGGAGATCTCTCCGTTCTCTATTGTGTACTAAATGAGTATTTCTATGATAATCAGGAGGAGCTAGGAAAACAGGTGGCAAAAGGAATCCAATGTAGCAGGTACCATCCCAATCTAGAGGCAAACGTATATATGCAGTCTGACCACATACAAAGTAGGAATGGCGAGAAGCTCTAAATGTAGACTTGCCTTGATCACTGAATTCTATTACAGTGGTGCATTTACTGTGGCCCATGTGTATAGAGCCATTCTTTCTTATACATAATTCACCTTTAACTGGAAATACTGACATAGCGGGCAAAATTGGTGCAGCTTCGGATTCAACGTTCAGGATCATGAGGTTAAGTGTAAAATTACCTAATCCATATACTTCATTTTCTAGATCAGTTCCTGTTCTTCTGGGGAGTCCCTTTTTGTCAGGGTAGCAGACTTTAAGTAAAACTAAGTGCAGGTTTCCCCATACCCAGTTGTCTTGATAAACTGCGGAATTCGAATCTTGGGAATTAATTAGACTAAACCATGCTCCACAGGAGCCATTGTGTGTGAACGGGTATGGGAAGAGAGGCAGAATACCTTTATAGTTCTGATAGGGAGGGAGTCGGCCACATATCCAACAATTTGTAGCATTGCTAACCTGATGGGAATGATGTAACATACTAATAAAAGTGTTGTTGCGCAGCGCAAATCTATATGACAACTCATGCGGGGGAAGTTCACTAAAAGAATGTTCAGCAGTAACATTATGAACATGTTTAGAAATAGGATAATATATGTGCAACAATATACTTGCAGCTATTATTAAAAGACATAAGAAAAACAAAATTAATAACGTCACTGTGCAATGACTACGCAGTGATTTATAGTACGCATGTTGTTTCATTCGCTTCCTTCGGTGTCTTTCTCTATTCAGGTCTAGGGGATTCATGTCAGTGACAAATTCGACCGATTCACCTTGGAGAGGACTTAAACAATCAAATTGTCTGACTTGGTAGACCTTAATTTTAGTCTGTATTGTTCTTTGTCATTCAGTTCAACCAAAGGAAGCTTTGAGTCAATCGGTGAAGACACGCAAGGTGTGTCATTTACATCGGACGGTAGTCCATGAAATTTCTTGATATGACTTGAATGTATCCAGCCTTTTCGACCTTCGATCTTCACGGCTGTCCTCGTTGTTAACAGTACGAGTTGAGGCGATCTCCACCTAGGATCCAGCTGAGATTTCCGGTCAAAATTCCTCACTAACACCAAATCCCCTGGATCTACGTCATGGGGTTTCACCTCGGTGTTGTCGGGAAAGGCTGCAGCTACCTGTGAACGACAAGATTGTAGTGCTGACATCAAGGAAGCCAAGTAATTTGTCAGCATGTTACAGTCAACATCAGTTATTTTTCGTGGTATAGGCGTCCCCCACATATTTGGTGGTCTACCAAAGACCACCTCATAAGGGGATAGCCCTGTTCGAGAGTGCGCTACCATTCTCATATAAAAGAGTGCAACTGGTAAGGCTACTACCCAGTCGACACCTTTCTCTCTACATATTTTGGACAATCTAATTTTCAGATGTTGATTTTGTCGTTCCACGAGACCTGCTGCCTCGGGGTGTCGGACACAGTGAAATCTCCACTGATAGCCTAACAAAAGTGAAACGTGTTTCATTAGTTCGGAGGAGAACGGCTGGCCGTTATCTGAGTAGACAACACGTGGTAAACCGTATCGTGGGAAGAATTCTCGAACCAACTGTTTGGCAGTAGTCGGGGCAGTGTAATCTGAAACCGGGTATGCCTCTGTCCAACGGGAAAGAGCACAGACAACTACGAGAACATATTTGAATCCTCGACATCGTTCCATCTGGATATAATCCATCTGGAGGACTTCAAAAGAGTGATCAGGAGGCTGAAATCCACCCTGTTCTACGGGAATGCTTTTACCTGGGTTAAACTGACAACAGATCATACAGGTACGGACTTTTTGTTTAGCTGCTGCTCGTAAATGTTTGTTGAACCAAATGTGTTGAATGCTGTCTAGCATAGCTTTTTCTCCTAGGTGCGCTGGACTATGTACAGTGTTAATGATAACTTGGACCATTGTCTCAGGAAGGAACCACACAGATTTTTCCTTCGTCATCCATCCTTGATCCGTTTGGGTCCCTCCTAATTCAGTCCATTTCTTTATTTCATCTGGTGTAGCATGTGTCTGTATGTCAATTACGTCAAGAGCGGGATCCTTAACCGTCATGCAATGTGTTGGTGTCGGAACTATTGTCTTTGTCATGTCAGACGTGTGGGTTTGAGCAGTCTGTTTAGCTGTTCTGTCAGCTAAATCATTGCCTTGGGAAATGATATCAGTAACTTTCGTATGAGCTTTACATTTCATAATTGATATTGCAGTGGGTAGATGTATTGCATCTAGTAAGGCATGAATAAGGGGTCCGTGCTGAATGTGGGTACCGTGAGAAGTTAAATAACCTCTCTCTCGCCACAGCACGCCGAAGTCATGTACAACTCCGAATGCATAACGTGAATCAGTGTATATGTTGACTTTTTTATTCGTAGCTTGAATACAGGCTTGTGTCAGAGCGACGAGCTCTGCTACTTGAGCGGACAAGGTATTTATGCGATTTGTTTCAATAACTTCAGTATCTGTTGTGACTGCATACGCGGCCACTAACTCTCCTGTACTTGTTCTCATACATGACCCATCTACATACAACGTCAGGTCTGGATCTGACAATGGGACGTCTGTCAAGTCTTGTCTAGGTTTCGTCGTGATAGTGATAACTTCAATACAATCATGTGCAAGTGGGTCTGTTCCGTTTACTGGTAACAGTGTGGCAGGATTCAATGTACTACAACGTCTGATTTCTATATGTGGCTGAAACAATGTTAATTCGTAACCAGTGAGTCGTGCTATAGTCAAGTGTTGTGTCTGTGTGCGGTTCAAGAGAACCTCTACTGCATGTGGTACTTGTACTGTCAATTGGTGTCCTAACACTATGGCATCGCTTTGTCTAATTGCTAAAGCTGTTGCTGCCACTGATTTCAGGCACGCAGGCAGAGCCTGAGCTACGGGATCTAATGTACTAGAAAAATAAGCACACGGTTTGTGTGATCCTGCTTGTTCCTGAGTGAGTACTGACAAAGCAGTACCTTCGCGTTCTGTAACAAAGAGTGTAAAATGTTTATAGTAACATGGTGTTGCTAAAATGGGTGCTTGACATAAAGCTTTCTTTAGGCTTTCAAAAGCTTGTGTATGTTCCTGTGTCCAAGGGAGGACAGTCGATGTGGCTGCCTCCTGTGTTGTCAACTGAATGAGTGGTTTTGCTAGAAATGCATACTGAGGGATCCACTGCCTACAATATGAAGTGAGGCCTATAAAAGCCCGCACCTCCTTTTGTGTCTTGGGTATTGGCATGTTAGCAATTAATTGGATGCGATCTGGTGTAAGCTGCCTTCCCTCCTTGGACAGCGAGTGACCAAGGTAAACAACTCGCTGGACACAGAATTGCAGCTTAGAAGGGGACACCTTGTGCCCTTTTTCGGCCAAAAAATGTAAAACCGTCAGTGAGGCTTTTTCACATTCAGGTTCGCTTCTAGCGGTGATCAGCAGATCATCGACATATTGAAGCAGGGCAGTGTTGACTGGCATGTGTATACTGTCAAGTTCTCGTTTCAGTGCTTGGCTATAGATGCTGGGGCTTTCTGTGAATCCTTGGGGTGCGCGTGTGAATTTAAAGCTTCGTCCATTTAAACTAAATCCGAACAAGTATTGGCTTTCCGGATCTATTGGGACGCTGAAAAAGGCATTCTTGAGATCAATTACAGTAAAGAATGTTGCTTCGGAATCAATAGCTGTCAGTAATGAAGAAATGTCTGGAACTACGGGGTATTGTGGTACAATACATTTATTTAATTCGCGCAGATCAATGACCAATCGATATACTGGCGGGGCCTTTGGATCAGTTCGTTTAAGAATCGGAATTATCGGTGAATTACATACATTGGAGTCTGTTTCCACAACCACTCCTTGGGTAATAAGTTCGTCAATGATTTGCAGTAAAGCCACTACAGCATCTGGTGGTAACTTGTATTGTCGCATTCGTGGTAGTACCACTCCTGCCTTTAGTGTGACTCGATATGGTGTAATGTTCATGCAACCAACATCTGTAGGGCCTTGTGCCCATAAATGTGTCGGTAAAGTCTGCAGTCGGTGATCCATGTCTCGGGACACATAGTGCCCTTTGAAATCACGTAAAAACAATCTTACTCCTTCCGGAGAACAACATATTATAGCTCCTAGAGCTTTCAAAGTTTTTATACCTAACAAGTTTTCTGGGCATGATTTAGTAAGTAATAAATCTGTAGTTCGTGTCAAAGGACCAATCGTAAGGGGAAGAGGCTGTGATACTTCGTTAACGATAGGTTTTCCTGAAAAGCCAAGGGAAATATTCTGTGAGCCTGAGAGGGGTGCCCCTGGAACTTCACTACGTTTTATTGTTGTTCGGCTTGCCCCTGTATCAAGTAAAAATTTTCTATCTTGGCCTAATAGTTCACTGTGTACATAAGGTCCTTCTTGATCTACAGGGACCTCAATAAGGGGTAAGCCAACTTCCCTCTCTAGGCTGTTTCATGAGTATCGTTGCTAATCAGGGTAGTCATACTGTGCGGTCTGGTACATCTGTCGTGTCGTTGTTTGTGTGGCAGCAATAGGCTGCGGTGGTGGAGCCGGCAGAGACTGTTGCGGAGCTGGCATGGACTGTGCATGCTGCGGGGCTCCTTGTTGGTTCTGATCCTGTCTAGGTGGCCGTGGTCTTTCTTTTGTATTACCTATGGCGATATTATGTTTTAAAACTGGACAATCGTGTACATAATGGCCTGGCTGTTTACAATAGTTGCATGTCCCTTTTACAGGACCTGTTGAAACACTGGACTGTGTCATACCCTTTTTATGACCGTCAGCTGGAACTGTCTGGGAAACCAGCATTTTCATTTTCGTGTCTTTCATGCGTCTTTGTTCATGTTCTTGTTCCTCTCTAATTCTATTGTGATGGTACTGTAGCATTTGTAACATTTGTGACGGGGTGTTACCTTGCCAGGTACTCTCGAATTTCAATACTCTATTCTTAACTTGGGGCAAAGAATTTTCAACTAACTTTGTCACAAACAGATGAGGATACGATTCGCTGCTTGCTTTTATTCCACTATTTATACCAAAACATTTTTCGAATCGGGCATAGAAATCACTAGTGTCTTCATCTTGCTTTTGTTTACAGGCTGAGATTGCACCCCAGTCTTCCTTTTTCGTAGTTAATAAACGTGGCAGTACCTGTACTAATAAACCTGGTAGTGTTTTGGTCTTCTCCCCAAGCCCTGCACCTGGACCTCGAGCTTTTTCTTCGTTTTCTAATGCTGTCCAATCTATCTTTTGGTCTCCCACCTCCCAATCCTTTTCCTTGAGTTTTTCATAAATGCCCGCAGGCATTAATACCTTCAATATTGTCATAATGTCGGGGTAGGTATACTCTCCCATGAGTAACATGTCTTTAATTTCTCGGTGGAAACCCGCTGGGTCTTTGTCATGACTGGGTACCACCTTCTTCATTTCCAATAGTTCTATTTTAGATATGGGTGTGTATACAAACACACGTTTAAACTGATTGTCCTCACCTTTTATCGGGTGCACTTCGCGTAAGGGATTCTGTCTATCCATATAGTACGTCGTTCTTTCCTTGATGGGCAGTGAAACATGTTCGGGACATACAAAAAGAATGTACTGCTTTCTGGATTCTAGTATTTCTCTAATTAGCTCAGTACCTGAACCTCTCCATTTATTCGTGAGTAATTTAGTCAATATATCAGGTAAGGGACCAGGGTCGGAGTGTTGGCTTTTATATAATATAAGGAGTTGTTGAATCATATAGATACCAGCTAAACGCTGTTCATCTGGGGCGAGGTTCAAAAACGTGTGTGCTAATGTATCATCACTATATTTTCCGGGACTATCAACCCAATGAACGGCTGACCTGGCTAATTCTTGTTCGTCCATAGAATCGAGTATATGATAACCCCTTCGTTCTCGGAGTAGGTTGTCAGCGGCTTGGAACGAATGTTCGGGGGACCTTATATTTATTATAGGAGTCTGGAAAATTCTGCTATTATCTGGACGTATCGGACGTATCAGATCAGTAAGGCATCTAGTATTATTGCAAGATCTTCCTCTACCTACATAGGCCATTGTTTCTAACTGTCCTGTGGGCAGTTCTAATTCTTCCTCGTCTTCTGTTTGTTCAGGTTCGTCTACTGCTAATCTTTCTTCGTGTATTCGTTCTATTTCTTTGCGGATCTTTCGGCACATAGCTACTATACATGATCGTTTATCATGTCTCCCCTCTGATATATTCTGACTCCATGTTGTAAGAATTTGCATTTCTTTCGGATTTACCCCTGGTTGGTCTTGATTTCTGATCACACAATTTATGAGGAAACATAACAGTTCCCCCTGTATTTCCACTTTTTGGTACTCCATGGCTCTGTTAATACTCTCAGAATCTCGCCCTGACTGGACAAAGTGATATATGTTTTCTAAGTGTGTAGTCATTCCTGGTAGCTTCCCTAAATATATAGCAGCTCGTCGGATACGTAATGATGCTAGCATCATTTCGTCCCCTTTTCCGGGCACAGGGTCATATCTACAATCTATTAGAAGTTCCTTGAGCGTGTTGGGAGTTATTAGTTTGGGCGTACGTTGGTGGGCTAATTCTTGAAAGGAAAGTTTATTTACTCTGGGTGGCGTGGAAAAAATGTTTGATGTACCTCCGGTAGCCCCACCTGGGGTGCTGGATGTGAAAGGATTCGTCGAACGTGATATAGCAACTATAGGTGTGGATACAGATGTCGAAGCAGATGTGCTTGCCTGAACTTGTGTCGGAGTTTGCTGTTGCGGAGGTACAGACGGAAGAGGGTCTTGGCGTTGAACCCCCTCTGCAGGCGGTCTATGTGGCGCAGCATTAGCATACTCGGGAGCTGCGTCGTCTAAATAAGAGGAAAGAAAAACATCTTCTGCGGTTCTGGGATGCCCTTTGGGATGTACCTTTATCGGAAACAATGGGGGTGGCAAGTCTTTTGGTATCTCCGGAGTAGCCTTAGGTAATCCTTCGGCCAGGAGAGGATACATACCATTCATAAGGGCATTCCGTTGTCTGTCTACTTGTTCTGATTTTACTCGAGTACCTTCTTCAATTAATATATTTTCCCGAACTTTATTTAAATTCTCCTTACTCTTCTCTTCCTGTCTACGTGCTTTTTCTGTACGTCTATATGATTCTTTACGCCATAATTCAATGGCGTCTTTCTGTGATTGTCTAGCTTTCTTTTTCCATAATTCTTCCTCTACTTTCACGATGCAATCTGCATCCCAGGTCCCAGCTGCGGGCCACCTCTGACTTTCTGGTAATTCCTTGGTGTAGTCTACCCATAAATCAAGAAATAATATGGCGTCTAGGCCATGTTTATGATACATAAAGTACCCTGGAGTGTCCCTAGGAGAAATGGGAACAGCTTCTTCGAGTACCCCTTTTCTGGTTTTGATCTGTCTTAATTTCGAAAAGAGCGGCATATTGAAAACTGATCTGATACCTAATTTTGAACACGTTTAATACCACGAAACACAATAATGAACAGTCATTCACACCACAATATGCAGAACGTATTTTAAACATTTAACATTTAACATTTAATGAACAACAATGATGGCCGTTCACTAAGCATAATACTCGATACTAACTAGATAATTCTGACTTCATATACTAGACATACTTGATATACTGCTAAACAGTACAGATACACTGCTGAAACAGTGCAGACCGGATTTGTGTACCCAAACCCGTCTTGACCGGCACAACCTATGTGCACGTCAGAACGCCTCCCCGACAATGGTACTCACCGGGTAGCTCGGAACGGAAGGCCTCGGAACTGAACTGAACTGAACTGGACTCGGACCGGACTGGACTCGACTCGATACTTCGGAACTTCGGAACTTCGGAACTGGTGGGCCTCTGTATACCTCGGATCTTGCTCTCTCAGCTAGGCTCTGGTCGGGATACTTCGCACTTCTCACCGCCTCGTCTGGGTGTTGATCGCAGCCTCAGTTACCCCCGCTCGGCAGGAGGGAGATACAGGAAATCCTGTGGGTACGCGTTGTTGTCCGTCCAGCTGTGACAGGAGACCGGGCCTGCAACGCACCTCCGGCGCGTGAGATGAGAAAGTGTCCCTATTCGGGCGCCATATATGTGGTAAATAATTTAATTACCGGGACTTAATTTGATGCGGAAAATCTATAATAATAGCTCAGTAAAATAAGAGGCAGAATCCGTGGTATTAGAGGTTCGGAACGGGCTTTATTCCAAAATCAATTCGAATTGAGGACTCCATATTCCATCACCACGAAGGTTCAGGAAGTGAAGGACCTCACTTTATTGACAAGTAATCATTTATATACAATAGGCATTACAGTGAAACAGATGCCGGAGGCGTAACAGTTGATAACAAAGATAAGAACATACATGCGTAACTAAAGTGGGTGTAACTAAAGAACGTCATCAGGTATGATGTCATAAATGGGTGGTTCCATGAAAGAATTTCGCAATGTCAGCAGAAATACTTGGCAAAGATGCGCGCGCAGCAGCATGACGTGTGATTGACGTGTAACTAGGGGATGAAGGGGACTTGACATTTAGCTCTACATGTGGAGACAGAAGTCTGGGGTTATGTCAACCTAATCCCAAATCATATCTAATATCCTATGTTTAAAGAACTGTGTTATCCAGAGAGAAAGGTCTCTTAGGATAGAATCTTATTCTATACTGACTATACCGTCCGTTAGTGCGTGTACAAGCGTCTAAGTGTCTACACTAGATGCGAGGGCAGAAATCTTCCATAGTAATAGGGCTATTAATTACTTGCATGAAGACAGAGAAGCCGGGCCCTTTGCTCGGTAGCTGGGAGAATGTTTACTTAAACTACTAGACAGGAATGTATTGGATAGGGAGCGGAGCAAAGCAGATAATCTTGAAGGTGAAATACAGTTTTTGGCAGGCAACAGGCTGGAGTCAGGCACCGTTAGCCGCGCAGGGAGTAGGACAAAGTTCATGGGTACAGATGCGAGCTCAGACTGGAGCTTTCAGAGGCAGAAGGCAGAAAAGACTTGATGGCAGAATCAGGGCCTACTCGTCTGAACTGTAAAATGGGATAAGTGAACCATATAAAGCCGGTGGCCTTTCATACTTAGGAATGGAATATCCGGCCCATTCATGGCGGATCTGAAAGAGGACATGTTGACGGTGGACGCACATGTGTTTGCGTCCTCATAACTGGAACTGGAGGAAACATACATGTACTTATGGTTTATACATGAAACCGTTGGGGTCCAAGATAGGGGACATAACTGACCATAAAAATCCATATTTCCACAAAGTCGAGAGACAAGGGACTGCGAGAGGCAGCAATTTGGCGTGTGTAAAGTTGCGCCCACGGGTCGCCGGAGTGGGCTAGGGTGTCGATCTTTGGCACAGATGATGCTGAAAGGTTGGCTCAATAATGGACCAAAGCACAACTTCCCCACTCGTTGGGGTCGGGTGCTGTGCATGAGGTGGCCGGTGCCCTGGGGTATTAGGGATCTCAGCACCCACGGGGTCCACGGTGCAGAGCTTTGCTGTGCACACTCACTGGCCTCTGGGATGCTTGGAAATCCACCTCAAGGTAGGAAAGAGTCGTCGATGTCCAAAGGAGCAGTGAGGTTCCAACTGGGTCACTTGCAGTGTTTCAGGTGCCTGCCAAGCAGGGGGGTAACTCCTTTACCCCAAGGGAGATTTCTTCAGGTAGCTGTGCGGCAGCAAGTCGAAGGTCAAGACTGTGAAGTTCAAGAATAATCTGAGGCTCTGGGGACCCAGTATTCACCTTTATCCAAAGATTAAGGGAGTGTCCAGATCAGAGCCCACCAATGAGAGGTCAGGCGGGAAAAGGGTGGCTACACCCTCTCCCCTTTGTGTGTTTCCCACCTGGGCAGGGGACAGGATGCCCCTAAACCGGTTCCAGGCGGTGTATGCAGAATGTAGGCACTGGGGAAGCCTATGTGCAACTCTGAAAGGCATCCTATGGTGCACCCACCCAGTTCCAATCCACATAGTCTGTCTGGGGAGGTGGGAACACCTTCCTGCAACAGGATCCCTATTGTCCAGCTGCCGTGGCTGGAGTTCTGCCCAGCAACAGGCAGCCAGAGTCGTGTGGGTGGCGGGTAGCATCCATTTTGTACTATGTGCGCCCTTTTAAATTGGTGTCTAAATTCTGCCGCTTTTCCCATATCGCCCCTCTAGCAGGGGGGAATCATGCCCTCAGTCCCATGGCTGGATTGGGGGTATGATTCCTACATGTTTGACACCAAACATGATATGGTTCTGTGTAGCCATTCTCAAGTTATCACGCTATCGCGATATACTTATAATGCGGTTGAGAGTATATGATATGGCTACACTACAAACAACCCAGCAATGATTTTACGAAGGTTGCAGAGGGGCCCTACCTAGGTAGGGGTCCTCCCTCACACATATCTCAGCACCCTGCCTTGTAGGATATATCCCTGTAAGGAGTGCAAGCAGTAGTGGTCTGGTGGTGTCATTTGTCATGGCTGTCCCAGGGGTGGCACAATAAGTGCTGCAGCCCCTGGTAGGCCTCTGAGGGACCCATGCCCTGGGTACCTAGGGTACCATCTACAAGGGGCTGATATGGTGTCCTCAGTATCCAATTGGAATGTACCTAGGGTACTCACATCAGTTTTAGGGAGGAAGCAGATAGGCTGGGGTCCTGGATAGCAGGATCCCAGCCAGACTAGTCAAAAACCATCCAAATACCAGGCACAAAGTTGGGGGCAACCATATAGTCAGATTCCACCTTCCTACTATAAGCCACCGGTTTGATGTCAGGAGGCAAGAGTTCAATATTCTTGAAGGCAGGAGTGTCATCCCAAACTTTATCACTAATTAAAGTGTAAGGTGAACCTGAATCTGCAAGCACAGGCACTGTCACATCCCCAACAGTTATATTCCATTGTGGCATAGAAAGACTGTCATTGTCAACACTATTGACATCGTGAATTGTACCCTCAGGTGTGGCAGTGATACTGTGAATACTTAGCTGTGACAAATCTTCATCTTCAATCATGTTGACTTTTGCATTCCTGCACATGTGGGCATAGTGTCCCTTTTTGCCACAGTTTTTGCAATTGGGATAATTTGGTCCGTGATTGATACTTCCACATCTCAGACATTTTGTCATGCCATCTCTGTTCCAATTTTAAACAAACTTCGGCTTTTCGGTTTTGTTGTGTTCCTTTTCCATTGTTATGATAGGTTTCGACACAGTGGATATAGCAGTCCCTGAATGAAAATTGTCTGTGTCACCTCTTATGGAGCTGGTGGCAGCATCTGTGCTTACATTGCTATTACGCATTTCTTTTACCCAGTGGGAAGTATGTTCTATACTTTCTGCAATGGTGATTGTCTCTTTGAGGTTGGGGTTCTAGACAGATGTTTATCTTGAACCTTGGGATCATTCGTGCATCGCACCATTTGATCACGAATGAGAGAATCAGACAACTGTTCAAATTCACATGTCTGAGCCAGGGATTTTAATGCAGCCACATAGTTACCCACTATTTCACCCTTTGCCTGAGTGCGCATGAAGATTTATGCCTCTCCATCACAACATTGAGTCGAGGCCCAAAATGTGTTTGTAATTGTAGCACATTCATTTCATATACATCATTTGGTTCACCTGCTTCTCTGCCTATCGGTATGGGATCAAGGCTATCATAAATGTTCCTCCCTTCAATCCCAAGATTGTGGAGTAACACAGCTTGTTTCCTGGCAGCAGAGAATCTTTCACCACCGATGGCAATAAGATAGGAGTCGAAAAGAGGTTTCCATTTTTTCCAAGATAGAATTGGTTCACCCCGTTCACATAAGAACTGAGGAGGCTGGCTCATGCCACTAGATATTGACATCCTGAAATGAAAGGTAAAGTAATAAACCAACAAAACAGGCTAATATAATAACTTAAAACAATCATTTAAAATAACAAGCAAAAATAACAAGCTAAACTAATGCCTCAGATGCTTCTTTGTTCCTTCTGTATCTTAAAAACGAGTTAAAGAGTCACAAGGTAGTCACTGTTTGAGAATAAATAACATAAGAAACTAAAATAAATAACTTATCTGAGATGGAAGTTTTTTTTTTGTTTCACAGCGTGAAATAACAGCGGTCTTCATTTTCTTGTCCTTGTCCTTGTAGCTAGCGGTGTCTTTCTGGGGTTTAAATTGCACTGAGGCTGCCTGTTCACAGACTGGAAGGAAAGCAGAGATAATCTTTGGCGTCACACAAGTAAAAGAAAATTCCACATTCGCCGGTCTAGTCTTTGCTGTGACATCGGCATGTCACCCGGTATACATGTAACGTCTTAAGCAGTGTGCACACAAGAAGGAATACGGAGATAATGGGCAGCGTCACAACAGGAAATGAAAGTTCTAAAAATTGCCGGTCTAGTCTTTGTTGTGATGTTGGCACGTCACCAGGTACACACGCAACATCATGAACTGGGATTCATCACATTGCGATTCAGTGAGGCGCGGAGAATCTAAGCAGAAGGAACATGATGAAGTAAGTTGTTCATGTTTAAAATTTTGCTCGACCACCTAACGCGCTGCTACAGCTCAGCAAGGCCCCCAAGAGATAAAAAGTAAGGTCAAAGTTTCCAAATTCCTCAATTGCGCCGCAATTATCCCAATGAATTTCAGGCTAGTATGAGCGCTCGGAACAACAAAAAGGAAATGATAGACCAACTTTACAAGCGTAATCCAAATAAAAGCTTGAGAGGTGACAAAGTTCATGCGGGTTCTTCAGTGGGTGTATTTTTTCCAAATAGTCGCCAGTAATATAATAAAGAGAATATCATGAAACTTCATGAAGTATTTATTCATACACCCACCAGACAGTCCACGACAGCGGACGGACGCTACAGCTGCAACTGATCTTACACAGACCAGACCCTTCCAATGTGACATGGTAGCATTCTACCCAAAGAGAATACTCAATTAAAAGGGGAAGTTAAAACACATTCCACTATTTGAGGTGACATTTGGATTGATTAGTGCAGTTGACCAATCCAAGTGTATTTAAAATAGTTCATTAGAGGTTAGAGTTCATTTTAGTTTAGTTTCTTTGGAAACATGGGGATACTGTTATCATACTATTGTGTATGATGACGTCTGTGTCAAGGATGTAGGTTAATACTATTAATTTTTGTCTTTGTAAGCCAATTCTGCATGTGTGTCATCTTTAACCAGTGTACAGGTTTGTAGGTACTTCCATATACTTTGTTTGAAGTGGTCGAAGCACCCATCAATGACTATATGTGGGTAAACTTTCAGGATAGTAAAAATCATAACTTGTTCAAAATAAATATTCTTTTTCTCTGGAAATATAATTATTTGTTTTTTGATTGATTAGTGTTAAAAGTTTGTTATTGGTTGCACTTTGGTTGTTTGGAAGCAGTGCATGTATTTGAGGGACATTTGTGTCATGATATTGGCCAAGGATTGTTTAAAGTTTGGTGGGCACAATCTATAAGTGCCATCCACTAGCTATGTTTCGCACTGTGTTCGGATTAGCAGGTTATTGTTAGTTGCATGATTCTTTTCTCGTTATTTTCATTGCCATTCAATTAGAAATCTTGGCTAGTATGTGTTATTTTGCATTTTCTGGTGTATCTATTTTGTCATAAGCTCTGGGTGCTCTTGGGGTTATTCTTGTGATTCTCCTCATTCTACTTATTAGTCTTTTGGGATTTTCTATGCTGGTGAGTTGGCCAGTTGCTTTTTTAGGAACTTGTAGAAATTTATATTTTTAGTATAGTTCGTGGGGGCTCTTATGAGCTTGTGCTTGCTTTTTTAAAGTCCTGTAGAGCATTACTATTCAAATGCCATTGACGTTTGGAGGTTCTTTGTGTTCCCTTACTCTTTCAACTATATCTTTTTTGGTGATGGGTCTGCAATAGTAAATAGTGGAATAATATTTAGTGCATTTTTAATGCATTCTTTCACTAGAACTACTTTCTTTGTTGTATGTGTTTCCACAATAATTTAATAGAAGTTCCCGCTTTAGTGAGTTAATGTATTTTGTAGTTTCAAACATCAAATTGGTGGATTATACAATTATCATAAACAACGATTGGTTAGAGGGTCTAAGGGAAGTTTATAGACCGGCACGGACAAATCCCCCATTCACTAAATGTATATCAACACAGAGTCCGCGGGTCTCAGGAAACAAAACTAAGGACTGAATGTAACCAAACAGTATATTCGTGAAAAAGAGTCCTCATAAAGAGGACGAAGTCCCATCACCCACCGAGGTGGCATGCTTCATCATCTGGGGCCTCCTCTTAACCGCACCTAGTACAGTTAAGGAGCTACAACTCCTTGCTAGTGTCAAAAGGAGGAGCTCACAGATGTTTTAAGTATATTACAAGAGGACTAAATCTCCTAATAATCAATGAAGCTACCCGTCGTGTGGTGAAGTAAGATGTGATGAATGTGCAGTGTGTATGAACAGTGTTTTAAATTGACTACCCAGGGAAATAAATGTATTCAGTATCTCGGGGTGTCAAGAAATAAAAACATGAAAGCGTATACTCGGTAAGTCTCCGAGTTCGCTAATACCAAAAGCGGTCTACATGTTTCAGATAACTGTGATCAAACGATGTAATCATGGCTTTCTTCAGGACCATAAAGTGATACTACTGCAACAAAAATGAATTAAGTGTGAATTAGTCACTGGACAAGGAACGATACAACCAACTGGTGTACCTGCGTATCCAGAGATAGACGATACTGCAGGAAAAATCAGTGATCACCTGTCAGGAAATGCAGACAGGAGAAACAAATATCATAAATTGTGTTGGACCAAAACAGTCAATAGCTAGAACAACTGTATAAATAAACGGTTGTCATGCAACAGGTCTATAGTAAACCTTCTTACCCGCACCAAGTCGGGGATAATGCCCACCACTCCTGGTAACAACTCAGGGCGTGAGGCAACGCTCTACAAAAGAAAAGAGAAAGAAGAAAGAACTAGTACCCCAAAAGAACCACAGACTAAGTTCCTTTTGATAGCACCATTTGAGAGAACGTACAAAAGGGTTAACACAAAAAATGACTAAACTGGATTTAATCATAGCCCAAGCATAAAGCCTAAGGCACATCAGTTGTAACAACCTCCCATAGAAAAAATCCCATAGAAAAAATCAGAGGTGGGACAACCAGTAGTGGTACACTGAATTCACTATTGCATCAGAGTATTATTCTAGACGCTTAGCAATGCGCCAAAACTCGTGCCTTGATAAAAGGAAGAGAAAAGGCTCCTCATCTCATAGGCAAATGCATTCCTCAGAAGTCAATTAGAGGAGAGCCATAGTGGAAAATACGTGACTCCACCTCGAGAGAGCAAACGCTTAGTCCTGATGCCGGCTATTCTAGAACAAGAGATCTAGCAATCTGGCCATGATAGTCGTGCCAGCAACGAATGATTAAAAAAGCAACTCCAAAGTCTCTACATCACAAAAGGCAGTGCGCTTGCTTCCTTACCTGTCCGTCGTTACCCGGACCCCGGATTATGCAATTAGTCAAATAAAATGTTAGTGTTAGGTATCTGTTATATAAAAAAATGACGATTACTTTTTTTCAACATGTTTCACATTCTGTACTTAAATTATATACCTGAGTTGTGGCAATACCATTTTTGAAAAATAATTATTAATTATTATTTCTATTAAAATATTGAATGTGTTTTGTTTAATAATGTTTGCATTATGTTTTAATTTTGTACTTCCTTTATGCAAGTAAAGGCTTTATTTTCTGGAGAGTGTTTCAACCTTTCAGGTTGGAGCTTAAGTTAAGCAGAGTGACGATTGTCTGATAGGATGGCTTTTTCTGTAGCAGGTAGTTTGATGTTTTAGTTTCCTTTTATACTATTTATTTACTGTTTTTGCATTTAATTTAGTTCATTGTTGGTTTCATAGTTTCATTTTTTTTTACCATATATGGTAAATGTTCATTATGTTTTTTGTGCATTTTTTACTTGTTTTCTATTTATTTATATTCAGTTCAAGAACTAAGAATAAATATATTTTTAATAATTGTTATCAATTTTTCGATTGATATTTTTGTTTTTGTGGTTCTGAACATGCTTCTTGTGTTTTATTGTTTTCACAATATTTCTTATTACTAGATTTGTGTTTTTTGATATTTAGGGATGTTAGATATTTTTTACAGTGATATTTTTGAGTTTGATATTTGTGTTTTTGTGTTTTATGTGTAGGATTTGATATTTGTGTTCTGAATTTTTTAATGATATTTTTGTATTTCAATAGTATTTATGTCATTATTATGTCATAGAAGTATAAAGGCTATCACCACGCTCATCAGAACATCTTCTGCATTCCACCTGCTCTAGAAGCTCAGCAAATTGAGAGAAATGACTGATCTCAGTCATGCTGAACTCCCTCCTGAGAGATTTACATGTAATCCTCCCAAAGTCCCCTTTTATAACTTCCTACTATTCTTTCCCTTTGCCTTTATATGTGGTGTGGACTATGTATCTTCTAATTCTCGCACAATCCTTCCAACACCAATTTAAGGTAAGCCTGGGAGAGTGAATCACACAAAAGGTGATGGGAGGCTGCTTGCAATAAGTCTAACCAATGGCAATCGCTCAGGAATCAAGACTGATTTGCTAATGTCTGGATCCAAACAGAGGTGGCAAGGTGAACAAAAGAATGATGGGTTGGAGTGCTTCCTCAACAATTGCCAGAAGTTAGACTTATTGCAAGCAGCCTCCCATCACCGTTTGTGCGTTTCAAACCTGGGATATTAACATCTGACATTTCCATGAATTTGTGACATTATTTTTTGCCATTATGGCACTTATATGTGTGTATCATGAAGCTGCTAATTGATAGATTGCATTGAAAATGATGTAACTGCTTTTTCTAGGTTATAAACCTTTGAGGGGGTGGGTCTGAAAATATTCATGACCTGGCCGAGCATGAGGGACACTCGGAAAAATCCCTGGTTAATTAACTCATAAGAACCTAGATATGCTGCTGGAACTTGTAGGTCATTAAAAATACATTGGTATAGGCACAATATTGGAATTAAAACACTAAAATGAAATACATGAAAAACAAAAATAATATTGAAAATTATGGTATCCTAAAAAAGTAATTTAATGTGTAAAAACGTTAAAAAATAAATCAAAATGATCCACTATATAAGAAATGCTTTTCAAATTGAGCTAATCGGATCGTGACTGCCACTTGTGAGACTGGTAAGAACAGTCCCCAAAAGTAAGTGGGTCCACTGGCAACCATGATATAAAGGTAATAAAATTTAATAAACAATATTGCACTTGAATTCTTTTTTAAAAAAAATACGTTACTGATCCTCTGCATAACAATTTAAGAACTATTCTTTCCAGACCAGGCAAAATGTTAAAAAAATGTGATTTCCAATCAATAGTTTAATTGATCTTTATTCGGATATGCACTATCCATAAAAGTAAAAACATTTCTCACATAATTAATCATAAAATCATTTACATTGATCCATCATCTTTAAGTTTTAAGAACAGTGCTGGACTATAAAACAATTCAGTGAAACATTGCAGAATTATCCCGCATATTCGATAGCAGCTTCATATGCTAAAGTGCAAAGTGCAAATATTTCAGAAGATAGCAGCAAGGATGGACAAAATATTAAGTCACATTAAAAAGCCCTCAGCTTCTATTAAAAGCAAACCACATAAAACAATTTAATAATCATCACAAGATTATTACCAGTATTGCAAATAGCAGCATCGTGTGAGAAAGTGCCAATGTTCAAAGTGCAAATAGGACTGAGAAAAATAGCAACAAAAAAGGACAAACTTATTAAATTCCATACATGGTGCTCTATACGTCCAGATATCGCTCATATCACATATTACCCTGTTTAAGTATAAAATAAAAAAGTGCATGTAGTGCGTCCTAGTCCAACATTCAAGAATTCATGGAAGAACGTGAGCGGATTGCCATTTTTTAAAAAGTGCAAACTCGAAATGTTAAATCCTCACCATTAAGCTAAAGAATAGTTTTATATGCAACCTTAAAATCCGTTATTCTATTAGCCCTAAAAAATGGGATCAGTAGCTGCATACTATACTTTTGATAGAAAGTGCAGAAGAACAAGAAATGCAACATAGACTGCTTTCCTAGGTTGCCACAGGGGCAAGCCAAATCCTCAATGTTGGGTTGATAGCATATGGGAAAACACAGCAAGTATTTTATTGTGCCGGATCTAAGGCAAAAAAGAAGGCTTCGCTCCCAACAAGTGATATCTCTTAAAAGATAACTAGCTGGTAAACTAGAGGAAGGTCCACCTTCTTCTGCCATTGATATAAATTGTGCCACAGATACTTTGGTGTGTTCCTGTGCATATCTTATGTCCCCATAGTATTTGTATAAGACTTTGCGGACAATCTTTTTATCAATTCCATCTAGTTGGTCTAGTTTATGAAAGATATGACCAAGATTAACTCTTGTCAGATTTGCCTGTACTTCTGCGAGCCATGGTATGTCTCCTCCCCTGTCACATTTTAAACAATCAACTATAATCTCCCTTGGTAGCGAGGCTGCCGGGTTTTGCCAGACCTTCAGCCAAAACATGACAGGGCGGGTCCTAATATAATCCTCTAAATAAGATAATTTTAACTCGTTATGGCAGGCAAAAGTAGATGATGAAATTGGTAACCCCAGAATTCTCCTGCAAAATCTATTTTCTTCAACCTGGACGCTTTTCAGGTTTATGAAACCCCAAATTTCAGCCCCATAAATCATGATTGGTACACATTGTATCCTATAAATTTTAAGTAGGGACAGTACTACCTCAATTCTTTTTGGTTGAGGGAGACTTATTATCGAATTAACTGCTTTTAAAAATTTGGTCCGGTCATATGCCAAATGAGGTGCCCAGGATCCATTATCTGAAAATTGTAAACCCAAGTACGGGAAAGTGCGAGTGCGTAACAGAGTATCTGAGCCCGAGGTCATGCCATTATTAAGGCATTTTTTAGGACCACAACACATTAAAAAAGATTTCTTAAGATGTGTGCAAAGATTCAGACTATTCATAAAAACTACAAAACCCCTAACTAAAATACGCAGAGCATTGGGTGTGCATCCCATTAAAACAGCATAATTTGCATATAATAGAGCAGGCAGTTTATTACCATTAATTATTGGGACATCTGTGGTTTGGTCAGACAACGCATTATGTAGCTCATTAACATATAAAATAAACAAAAATGGGGCAAAGTACACGCCTCTTCCAACCACTATGTCCCCTGAAACTGCCACATTCGTGCTTATTCTCACCCGAGCCCTTAAATCCCTATGTAGATACGCTAAAAAATACACCATGTCTTTGTCCAACCCATAGTCTAAAAGGCATTGCCAAAGCCAAGATCTATTAACAAAATCAAATGCGGAGGTGAGATCGATAAATGCTAGGTAAAGGGGACTGTGTCGAGCGATGGTATATTTTCCTATAATTAAATTAAGATTGAGAGACTGTTCCACCGTTCCAAGATGACTTCGGAAACCCAGCTGGCATTTGTTTAATATGTTTTCCTCCTCTGCCTAAGTTCTGGTTTTGTTAAATAAGACCCTCCCCAATATCTTAAGGGTATTATCAATTAGATAGATTGGTCTATAACAGCTCAGGTTGGATCTATCTCCCTTTTTAAAGATGGGAACAATTACAGATGTAGACCAAGTATTGGGGATTTTAGTTGTTATCAAATTATTAAAAACATTGAGTAGCAAAGGGGCCCAAAACTCTGGCCTAGATTTTATAAGGTCGATTGGTAGCCCGTCTGGGCCCGGAGCTTTGTTGCCCAGACTCTGGTTAATTGCATACTCAACTTCCGATAAAGATATTTGGATTTGAGCAGAAGCGAGGTTGTCAAAAGTATCTTCGCACTGAGATGTAACAGCATATATTTTTGAAAAATGGGCTACCCACGCTTCACTCGTTATATTACAACTTAACGGGGTGAGTGTATTGCCAAACGCTCTCAGTGACTTGGCGGCTGTCCAAAAACCATTTGTATTATTAAACTTTGCAGCACAAGCCAAGTTACTCCAGTGCTCTTTTAATATCACATCTTGCCTCTGCTTCACTGCTCTTTTATAAATATACCTTAGTAATCTGATAAGGTTAGGGTCTCTGGGGGAAGCTGATAGGGCGGCTCTAAGTTGAACTACAGGTCTCGAAATCAGTTTTTTAATGCCTGCACATAGTAGGACAAAAGCAGAAACTGCCTCTGGGTTAGGATTGTCCAATGTGAGACAAATCTCACAAAGTGATGGATAGGTTTTTACCATCTTTTAGAACACACTGGGGCAATCCATGCCTTTCCATTTAACACTTAAGTTGTCTGTGGAAGATTCTATGTTATCGGCCCCTGGCTCCTTTCTAGGGTCAGATCTAAGGGCAGCCCTAAAAGAGACTAAAATCGGATTATGATCCCCAAAGATGGATGCTTTAACCTCTGCTGCAACTAAATTGTCTTCTAATAGTGCTGATATAAAAACATAGTCTATGATTGAGGCTCGGCCAAGACCTCTATAAGTGGGTATTAGACTATCCTCATTATTTACAGCTGCAATGTCCATAACATTTGAAAGACTACTATTTAATAAATGATCTATTAATTCATACCCCTTTCGAATCAATAAAGAAGGCTGTATGCCATTTACCCGAATTAAAGTTTTATTTCATACATTTTCGCTGCAAAAATAAATAAATAACAATAGTATACAATAAAGTCATAATAAAACAAATGAAGATCTGGGAGCCCTAACCCCCTTTTCTCTACCTTTCTTCTCAGCTTTTTCCAAGAAAGCCTTATTCCTCTGCTTGCCCAAACAAAGGAGGTGATTTTACCCTGAATTTTCATAATGGATTTCTTATCAAAGAACAACAAAGACAACAACTCCACAACCCTGATCGATAACCTCGCCAACCTCGGACTGAGACAACTCATCACAACGCCCACCCACTCCGCCGGCCCGACACGCTCGACCCCGTCTTCTCCTCAAGCCCGCACATCTCCATCAGCCACACCACCGAACTCCTCTGGACTGACCACCGCTGCATCCACTTCACCTTCCAGAAACCCACCACACACCACCGCACCCAACAGATCCCCCACCGCCGCTGGAGCAAAATCACCGAAGACCAACTACATGCAAACCTTGCTCTCAGTCCACCCACTGAACCCTCCAACACGGACGACTCTGCCCACAACCTCAGACGCTGGATCGAGGACTGCGCCAACACCCTCGCCCCGCTGAAGAAACTCCCCCACAGAGACACCAGCAAGAGGGCCAGCTGGTTCACCCCAGAACTCCTATCCTCCAAGCAAGCCTGCCAGAAACTAGAGAAGAAATGGTACAGTGAACAAACTCCGGACAGCCACACAGCACACAAGGACGCCGTCCGCAACCACCACCACCTCATCAGGGCTGCCAAGAAGACCTCCTTCAAAGACCGCCTTGACAACAAAGCACACGACAGCAAGGAGCTCTTCAACATCGTGAAATAACTCTCCAACCCCAGCTCCAACACCCACAACATCCTGCTGTCGCAAGCCCTGTGTGACTCCTTCGCAACCTTCTTCCACCGCAAGATAGCAGACATCCACGACAGCTTCAACACCCAGACAGCCCCAACAGACAGCAGCAAAACAGACCCTCCGCACACCATCGACCATATCCCCTTGCTAGCCTGGACCAGCGTGAGCATCGATGACACCATCAAGACCATGAGCACAAGCCACTCAGACTCTCCGTCAGACCCATTCCTGCACCACATCTTCAACAAAGCCAGCAGCTCCATCGCACCCCACCTGCATAACGTCATCAATCTCTCCCTCGAGACCGCGACCTTCCCAGAGAGCTGGAAACACGCCGAGATCAACGCCCTACTCAAAAAACACAAGGCAGACCCAAGAGACCTCAAAAACTTCCGGCCCATCTGTCTGCGACCTCCAAGGTCATCGAGAAAATCGTCAACAAACAGCTAACCTGATACCTCGAAGAGAACAGAATCCTGGACCCTTCCCAGTCTGGGTTCCGCAGCAATCACAGCACCGAGACCGCCCTCATCGCCGCCACCAATGACATCAGGACACTACTAGACAATGGGGAGACCGCAGCACTCATCCTCCTAGACCTCTCCGCTGCGTTTGACACCGTCTGCCACCGCACACTACGCGCACGCCTCCACACCACAGGGATCCGAGACAAGGCTCTGGAATGGGCCACCTCCTTCCTCTCCGGCAGAACCCAGAGCGTCCGCCTCCCCCCGTTCCGAAACCTCCGAGATCATCTGCGACATACCCCAGGGATCCTCCCTCAGCCCGACACTGTACAACATTTACATGGCCCCGCTCGCACACGTCACCTGACAGCACGACCTCAACATAATCTCCTACGCCGACGACACTCAACTGATCCTCTCCCTCACCAAGGACCCCATCACTGCCAAAGCCAACCGCCACGAAGGAATGAAGGCCGTCGCCGACTGGATGAAGATCAGCCGTCTGAAGATGAACTCGGACAAGACGAGGTCCTCATCCTCGGCTCCAGCCCGTCAGCCTGGGATGACACCTGGTGGCCAAAGGCACTGGGGGCAGCCCCGACCCCCACCGACCATGCACGCAACCTGGGAATCATCCTCGACTCAACGCTCTCAATGACCAAGCAAGTCAACGCCGTCTCCTCTTCCTGCTTCAACACCCTCCGCATGCTCCGCAAGATCTACAGATGGATCCCGACAGATACAAGAAAGACAGTCACCCAGGCCCTCGTCAGCAGCAGACACGACTACGGAAATGCCCTCTACGCGGTAGCCCCGACCAAGCTCATCAATCGACTGCAACGCATCCAAAACGCCTCGACACGACTGATCCTCGATGTACCACGACACGGCCACATCACCCCCCACCTGAGAAAACTGCACTGGCTCCCCGTCAACAAGAGGATATATTTCAAGTTCCTCATCCATGCACACAAGGCACTCCACAAGACCAGCCCAGCCTACCTCAACAGACGGCTCTCCTTCTACACCCCCAACCACCAGCTCCTCTCCGCCGACCTCTCACTCGCCACCGTCCCGCACGTCCGAAAAACAACCACCGGCGGGAGATCCTTCTCCCACCTCGCCGCCAAGACATGGAACACCCTCCCACTGAGCCTACGACAGACCCAAGACATGCTGACCTTCAGGAGGATACTGAAGACCTGGCTGTTTGATGAGTAGCGACCCCACCTCCCCCCCAGCACCTTGAGACCCTCGCAGGTATTTAGTGCTCTTAACAAATGACTGATTGATTGATTGAATGGGATCTTGTCCAACAGGTAGGTTAACTTAGGCAAGATTGACATCTTAACCAAGTTTATCCATCCGTGTAAGGTGAAAGGAAGATTCTGACATCTCTTTCTAATATTATCTACCTCTTTGGAAACTTTATCCATGTTAACTAATGGGATTTTCTCTGGATCCTGCATTAAATTTAGCCTCATGTATCCTATCTCTCTTTTTACATTGTATACCTTCACAATTCTGGTTCCACACCATTATCTCTGTTTTTGACTCATTGACCTTGTAACTGGATAGCTCCCCAAAATGCCTCACTTCTGACATTAACTACCAAATAGTGGAGCCAGCATCTGAGGTATAAACCATTAAATCATCCACCTACAGAGCTGTTTTCCTAGAAAATGGGCCTATTGTGAATGTTTTTATTCCCCCATTCAGTCTCAAGCTTTGAGCAAGTGGTTCGATATACAAATCAAACAGAATGGGTGAGAGGGGACAGCCCTTCCTAGCCCCCCTTCCTATTTTAACTGGTGCAGTGAGATTGTTGTTAACCAGAACCTGGGCACTTTACATGCCATAAATCTCCCCTAATTCACCCCAAAACACGTTTCCTCTCCGAAAACACTTTAACATGCTTGTTAAACAATTTCTATTAACATGGTTGAATGCCTTAGCCGTGACAACGGCTGTCAGATGGGCCGGTAAAGTTGTGGCTAGGTCGATCAGAGTGTGCGTCAGCTCCCGCATGTGTCTTGCTGATAGAAAACCCTTTTGGTCCTCGTTTATTAAGTTCCTCATCACTTTACTTAAACTGGTAGCTAGAATACTAGTGAAAACCTTATAATCACAAATCAGCAGTGATAGTGATTGGTATGACTGGCACTGTATGGGGTTCTTACTGGGTTTCAAAATAAGTGAAATACCAGCATCATTACAGGACCCTGGTAAGGGAAAGCCTTCCAATAAAACAGAATTAAACAACCTTAGCCAGGCCAGAATCACCACCTCTAACATTAAAATACAGAACTCATTTGGAATCCCAGGAGGGCCTGTCCTTCTTTTAAATTTCTTAACTGCTTACAAAATGTAACTGCTAGTTATTTCGCAACTTTGGTGAGCCTGGGGAGACATTTATCCATCAGACCTCTACCTAACTCTTTCCCATCCACCACTAAGGTTTCTGAGTACAGGTCCTGAAAAAACTTATGAAATACTAATTCTGTCTCATCACTCCCCTCAACAATCTGGGTTTTCTCCTCGTCCGTACCCTTACTGATATAATTCAGATTTCTATCCAATCTGGCTTTCCAGGCTAACAACTTTCCACAGCTCTTGCCATACATATGTTCCTTGGCCTTGCTAGCTTCCCATTGTTGCATCACTTTCTCCTCCATTTTCAACCTAAACTTCAGCTGCAGGTCTCCCAGTGCTTCCTGTATCCCGTTCCTAACATCCCCTTCTACTGAGGTTGTTTTCAATGCATTTTCTGAGTTGGCGATCTCCTCCTCCCGCTGTGATACCTGCATCCTCTCCTTCCTATTCCATGCAATTGAGAAGCTCTATAAGGTGCCCCTGAGCCAGGCTTTGTATGTGTCCCATACTATATGAATAGGGGCAGACATCATATATCAGCTAAAGAAATCCTGTGTTCCCTTTTCTTCTTCCTACATAATCTCCGACTGGAGAAATAGCTTCCTGTCCACCTTCTCCTTTGTTTACAACCTGGCACCTTAATCTTTAATACTAAGCCTGCATGGTCCGTTAAGTGAATTGAGAGATGTTCTATCTCTAAAAAAAACCCTCCACCTCTCTGCAGTCTATTCTAGAGTCATTACAGTTTTTCTTACTATGGAAAGCTTAATCCCTGCAATTTCTTTTCCCCTACGCTATGTCATATAGATATAGATTTTCTGCCATAGCGAGAAGATAGCTCCTCATCTTTGGTGAGCTGATTTGAATGCATACTGAAGACCTTTCTAGGTGATTGTCCCGCAGCAGATTAAAGTCTCCCCCTAGGATGATAGAAGCCTTAAATTCTACCTAAGTGGAGAAAAGCATGGTTAATGGGGAGATGTCATCCATGTTTGGACCATAGTATCTAACTAAGGTGAAGGGGTTTTGTTGTATTCTAATTCCAGCGTCCAGCGTCCACCCTCATCCACGTTATATCTCATGATTTCCACTGCAGATTTTACCATGACAAAAATGGTTATACCTATGGTATAGTGTTGTTGGTCAGTGGCCACAATACTCTCAACCCATCTCTGCTCCAGGAACAGGTCTTTTAACTGTATTGCTTGGCCTTTCAACTAAAGAATGACAGGATGCTTCTTCTCTGCCCAGGTAAATCATCAGTGAGTCTCATGTTTAGGATTTTGTTGGCCAACCTACCTGAGGAAGGTTTTTCATATAATTTTGGGGAGCCTTTGTTCTTCAAGAAGGTATGGTTAAAGTGCTTGTAGGCAGCTGCTAAAATGTGGTATGGAACCAGGTCACTCCTGGGGATCATGTATTATAGCAAATTGTCACCAGTATGGGATTTACCATGGACGCCAAGGTGCCTACTGGCCATTTAGAAAAGCCTTTGAGGGAGTGTGGTACAGTCAATTGGGGGACGTTCTTTGAAGGGGCAAGGGCATATCCATATACCTTGGATGAAGTTGACAAATGGGACACTCTCCAAGTTCACATTTTATCACATGAACACATGGTTTAGAACTCAAGGGTGGACTGAGATTGAATCAAACCCTATGGAAATGGACCTCCAGGAACTCAAGGCAAGGAAGGTGGAAGTGCCATATTGGTATCTCCTGAAGGCAGTGGAAGACAACATGAAACCTCCACATCACATCTGGGATGGATACTTGCTGAATATGAGCTGAAGGAATTATTGCAATGTACATGCTTTATCCTCTGACTAAATCGGATGCGCTACGGAGAAATCACATCTTCACCCTCCACAGATCCTACTGGACCCCGCTATGGTTGGCCAAGATCAGAGGAAACACGGATGCTTGAGATTGAAGGAAGTGGCCCGATTAGGGTCACTCGGGTCACTCACGACCACCTCTCAGCCTTCCATACAAATGAAGAGTCGGTCAGACAGTAGATAATACAAACCAATAATAGTTTATTCAGAGTTCGCTCAGAGCGGAGCCCTGTCTCCCCAGTCGCTAAGAGTACTGCAGAGAGAGTCTAACTTCAGCAAGCATAACGATACATTATGTACATTTCAGAATCAACGGTAACACGCCCACCATGGAATTTCTGAAAAAACACAGCTGGTCAGTAAACTACAAGGGATTAAGTTTCAATTCTGAAGCCGGGCACACATTATCTATCAGTCAAGGTCATTCCTGCCCGTGCCCGTGAGAGAAGGCTTACATCTAAGGGAAAGGTACGCGCTAATAAGTACAGAGCATTCATTAGTAAGGCAAAGTTCAGCTCCCAAGAAACTCAACCTAGAGAAGGCCATTTCTTAGAAGTAGTGGAGAATTAATTTTGTTCATGATACAAAATGGCACTGGTACACAAAATGGCACCATGAATGCTAACTTACGTAAAGACAATCCGAAAGCATAATTTTATTTCTAACAGACCCTCCTTTTAGCGCGAGTTAAGCAATTTTATACGATGACAAAAGGTAAATTGATTTAGGAACATTCCATGTCTTCAGCTTCAGGGGGAGAAACAGTATGGAGGGAAGAAGTCTCAAAAATACCTTTATCAATTTGCATAAGGTCATTCACTTCCTTTTGAATCATAATCGTTGCATTGGTATCGTGGATTGATATTATCTTAGGGACAAGAAGAGTGGTGCAGTAAGAGCAACATAAGGGGAAACACTGCACCAGAATACAGCAAGCAATCAGAATCATGACAAAATAGATCACTTTTTCAAGGATCCAACCCCATCCACCAAAGAGGGACTAACTCCAATTTCCGCTCTCCATTCCTTTAACATTTTCCAAAATATCTAAGATATGTTGGGTATTATTCTTTTACATAGTAGTGATCCCGACTACACACTGATCTTCTACTACTGAGCACACACAACCGCTCTTAGCTAGAATGAAATCAACTGCATATCTAGTTTGCTCAGACTATATATGCATACTTTCCAATTGAGTGGTGATGTCACGCAAAGCTGCTCCTGTGGAATTAGACAGCATCTGCAGCTTGCATCCAAAATATTCCCTAGCCCTTTCACCCCTGGCCATAGCGGTACCACCAAAGGTAATAAAGGAAGAGAGAATATACCCAAAGGTGATACCATTACTATAGTTATTGACCTCAAGGTCTGTCACTCCATCACAGAATTCCTTTGTCAATGTTCTTTTAACCCATCTAATATTCGGCTTACTATACTTACAGGGCACACCAAGAGGAAGCACCATTCCTAAAGCAATGTCCTCTGTACCATTGTAAACATTTGAGTAAGTGCCACTGGACAGAAAATAAAATCCTGGGTGTGCATAAAGTGGACCTTGATAATATACAGGAGCATGGCTGGTGTTCATTCCCACTGTACTCAGATCATTCTTTTTCACTAAAGACATTGTTTTTTTAAACACTATTATTCCAGAACAAATTACGTATAGAAAAGCGTATATACTGTTTACTATTGGACAACATGCAGGATAATAACCTGCCTTTCGGGTGACTGTCAAATCTTGATAATGCCAGCCTACTAAGGTAATGTTCTGTTCATCCATATACAAATTGTCACAATACATATTAGTGTTGCAACCTGAGTACCCCTTCCCTCGTGGCTTCCTGTAATACAAACAAGGACCCGGATAGCCCATCCCGAACTCATCTTTTACCTCTACGAATTGGGGTGGCCTATATTTTATGTATAATTAACCAGAGACAATGGGTAAGCAGTCCATAAACCTGTGACAGATTCAGTAGGGTAACAAGCTGTACCTTCACCAAAGAATTTCTTGTGTGTATCTGGAACTACATTGCTTGGGATTGTCCTTTTTGCACAAACTTGAGAAACAATCTTATATACAGTACAGGATGGTGCATCGTGATCATACTCCAAAAGCCAAGACACCCCACCCAAAATCAACAACAGTAGTAACACAGAACAGTGCAGAGCACTTTTTGCTCAGTATACCAACCTTTTCGTACATGAACAAAAGGGATTACTAGCTGCTCTTTGTCAGCACCCATTCTGCCAAAGGGGTGCATAGTGAACAATAAAGCAAAAGGGGCAAATCTCCAACAAGAGGAGTATACAAGTTCCCAGTGTCCATTAGAGCCTTACTGGTACAGGCTCCTATTGTTCATCAAACATTGGCGCTGTTGAGCACCGGCGGTGGAGCTTACTATGTCCTAAGCTATTGAGGTATCCCACGTCGATCAGGATAATGTACTCCCAAAGGAGTATGTTTGATCTTATCCTGTCCAATGTTCGAACAGTGCACAAATCTGACATCACCCTAAACTAATTCCGTTGGTACTATAGCAAAGTACATCCTAACTTACACAGTCCATCCCTATCTAATCTGACTTCTCCTTCTGTGCACTATTTCTCAGCCGAGGTCGCAGATTGTACCTGGTGACTCCAGGCACAGAGGGATCAAGAACAAGCATTTGCATAGCCAATAGGTCTCGCTTTTGGGACCTTCTAAGTATTTAGTTATGCAGCACAATATCCTTGGTGCAACCACATCAACTGTTGCGTGGCTAAACACTTATAAGGTTCCAAAGGCAAGACCTATTGGCTATGCCAATGCTTGGTGTGGTTGTGTGTGTGGTGGTGTGGTTGTGTGTGTGTGTGTGTGTGGTTGTGTGTATGTGTGTGTGGTTGTGTGTGTGTGTGTGTGGTTGTGTGTGGTTGTGTGTGTGTGGTTTTGTGTGTGTGTGGTTGTGTGTGTTTAGTTGTGTGTGTGGTTATATGTGTGTGGTTGTGTGTGTGGTTGTGTGTGGTTGTGTGTGTGGTTGTGTGTGTGGTTGTGGTTGTGTGTGTGGTTTTGTGCGTGGTTGTGTGTGGTTGTGTGAGTGGTTGTGTGTATGTGTGTGCGTGGTTGTGTGTGTGTGTGGTTGTGTGTGTTGTGTGTGTGGTTATGGTTGTGTGTGTGGTTGTGTGTGTGTGGTTGTGGTTGCGTGTGTGTGGTTGTGTGTGTGTGGTTGTGTGTGTGGCTGTGGGTGTGGTTGGGTGTGGTTGTGGTTGTGTGTGTGTGTGTGTGTGTGGTTGTGGGTGTGGTTGTATGTGTGTGGTTGTGTGTGGTTGTGTGTATGTGGTTGTGTGTGGGGTTGTGGTTGTGTGTGGTTGTGTGTGTGGTTCTGTGTGTGGTTGTGGGTGTGGTTGTGTGGTTGTACATGTGTGTGTGTGGTTGTGTTTGTGTGTGGTTGTGTTTGTGGTTGTGTGTGGGGATGTGTGTGGGGTTGTGTGTGGTTGTGTGTGTGGGTGTGTTTGTGTGGGTGTGGTTGAGGGTGTGGTGTGTGTGGTTGTGTGTATGTGTGTGGTTGTGTGTGTGTGATTGTGTGTGGTTGTGTGTGTGTGGTTGTATTTGTGTGGTTGTAAGTGTGGTTGTGTGTGGTTGTGGTTGTGTGTGTGGCTGTGGTTGTGTGTGTGTGCGTGTACATGTGTGTGTGTGGTTGTGGTTGTGTGTGGTTGTGTGTGTGGTTGTGTGTGGGGTTGTGTGTGGTTGTGTGTGTGGGTGTGGTTTTGTGGGTGTGGTTGAGGCTGTGGTGTGTGTGGTTGTGTGTATGTGTGTGGTTGTGTGTGTGTGATTGTGTGTGGTTGTGTGTGTGTGGTTGTACTTGTGTGGTTGTAAGTGTGGTTGTGTGTGTGACTGTGGTTGTGTGTGTGCGTGTACATGTGTGTGTGTGGTTGTGGTTGTGTGTGGTTGTGTGTGTGGTTGTGTGTGGGGTTGTGTGTGGTTGTGTGTGTGGGTGTGGTTGTGTGGGTGTGGTTGAGGGTGTGGTGTGTGTGGTTGTGTATATGTGTGTGGTTGTGTGTGTGATGTATGTGTGATTGTATGTGTGTGGTTGTAAGTGTGGTTGTGTGTGTGGTTGTGGTTGTGGTTGTGTGTGTGTGTGGTTGTGTGGTTGTGTATATGGTTGTGCGTGTGGTTGTGTGTGTGGTTGTGTGTGTAATTGTGGTTGTGTGTGTGGTTGTGGTTGTGTGTGTGACAGTAATACTACAATCATCTCAAAATAAAGGAACACAAACATCGAGTTTGTGGAAAGAGAAAGCACGTTGTAAGTCAAACGGGCGCAGCAAAGCATTAACAATACAACAAAACAAACAAGATCACTTAGCGAAGACTGAGTGCTGATAATGGATACACACAGCCCATCATCTTAAGAGTTCGATCGCAGCCAATGTGCACTCAAACCTGCTCCCTCCTTGTGAGTTGCACCCCATATTTCATGAGTTGTAACTGCTGCACCCACCATAGCGCTTTGAGAACTAAAGCGCTACATAGGTCTAATCGATTAACCAGTCGCCAACATGCTGTGCTTTTAAAGAGAATGTGCCAATAGTTTCCAGCTTCCTCATCATGTCCTCATGAAAGCGCCAACAAAAGGACTCCCTGAATGGTGCAACGGACATGAAGAAGCCGCTGGGATCAGAAATAAACACTGTGAACGTTGTCCAGTTTCACAGTAACATTTCCTTAATGTTCTTTAAGTCACAAAACAGTAATACTAAAAGTATCTCAAAATAAAGGAACACAAACATCGAGTTTGTGGAAAGAGAAAGCACATTGTAAGTCAAACGAGCACAGCAAAGCATTAACATAACATGTTCTTTGATGTGTGTGGGGGGTTGTGTGTAGTTGTGTGGGTGTGGGTGTGGTTCTGTGTGTGGGTGTGGTTGTGTGGGTGTGGTTGTGTGTGTGTGGTTGTGTGTGTGTGGTTTGGTATATGTGTTTGTGTGTGTGGTGTGTGGTTGTATGTGTGGTTGTGTGTGTGGTTGTGTGTGTGGTTGTATGTGTGGTTGTGTGTGTGGTTGTGTGTGTGTGTGTGGTTGTGTGTGTGGTTGTGTGTGTGTGTGGTTGTGTGTGTGTTGTGGGTGTGGTTGTGTGTGGTTGTGGTTGTGTGTGTGTGGTTGTGGGTATGGTTGTGTGTATGTGGTTGTGGGTGTGTGTGTGTGGTTGTGTGTGGTTGTGTGTGTGTGGTTGTGTGTGTGATTGTGTGTGTGGTTATGTGTGTGATTGTGTGGTTGTGTGTGGTTGTGTGTGTGTGTGTGGTTGTGTGGTTGTACGTGTGTGTGTGTGTGTGGTTGTGTGTGGTTGTGTGTGGGGTTGTGTGTGGTTGTGTGTATGTTGGTGTGGTTGTGTGTGTGTGGGTGTGGTTGTGTGTGTGGTTTTGTGTGTGTGTGGTTGTGTGTATGTTTGTGGTTGTGTGTGTGGTTGTGTGTGTGGTTGTGTGTGTGGTTGTATGTGTGTGGTTGTATGTGTGGTTGTGTGTGTGTGGTTGTGTGTGTGTGTGTGGTTGTGTGTGTGTGTGGTTGTGTGTGTGGTTGTGTGTGTGACAGTAATACTAAAACCATCTCAAAATAAAGGAACACAAACATCGAGTTTGTGGAAAGAGAAAGCACGTTGTAAGTCAAACGGGCACAGAAAAGCATTAACACAACAACAAAGCAAACAAGATCACTTAGCGAAGACTGAGTGCTGATAATGGATACAAACAGCCCATCATCTGAAGAGTTTGATTGCAGCCAATGTGCACTCAAACCTGCTCCCTCCTTGTGAGTTGCACCCCATATTTCATGAGTTGTAACTGCTGCACCCACCATAGCGCTTTGAGAACTAAAACGCTACATAGGTCTAATCAATTAACCAGTCGCCAACATGCTGTGCTTTTAAAGAGAATGGGCCCGATTCACAGAACTAACTTAAGACAAAATCCTAAACTTACTACTTTTGGTATTCACAGAAGTTAGGATTTTGTCTTAAGCTTGTCTTAAGACAAACTTAAGACAGACTTAAGACAGACTTAAGACAAACTTAAGACAAACTTAAGACAGACTTAAGACAGACTTAAGACAGACTTAAGACAGACTTAAGTTAGGACTTTGTCTTAAGTTTGTCTTAAGTTTGTCTTAAGTCTGTCTTAAGTCTGTCTTAAGTCTGTCTTAAGTCTGTCTTAAGTCTGTCTTAAGTCTGTCTTAAGTCTGTCTTAAGTTTGTCTTAAGTCTGTCTTAAGTCTGTCTTAAGTCTGTCCTAAGTTTATCTTAAGACAAACTTAAGACAAAATCCTAACTTCTGTGAATACCAAAAGTAGTAAGTTTAGGATTTTGTCTTAAGTTAGTTCTGTGAATCGGCCCCTGCGTGCCAAAAGTTTACAGCTTTCTCATCATGTCCTCATGAAAGCGCCAACAAAAGGACTCCCTGAATGGTGCAACGGACATGAAGCAGCCGCTGCGATCAGAAATAAACACTGTGAACGTTGTCCAGTTTCACAGTAACATTTCCTTAATGTTCTTTAAGTCACAAAACAGTAATACTAAAAGCATCTCAAAATAAAGGAACACAAACATCGAGTTTGTGGAAAGAGAAAGCACATTGTAAGTCAAACGGGCACAGCAAAGCATTAACACAACATGTTCTTTGATGATCTTTGAATGAGAACATCAAAGGGGCGCCGCGAAAGTGATCGCGGGCGAAAGTGAAACTGATCGCGGGTGCTTAGTGAGCATGACGAGGTTTGCCAGCCTCTGCTCCTAAGCGCGCGCCCACGCTCATGCACTGTAGCTCTAGGCTGGCCATGGTAGCATTTTTTGAGCCCTCACAAAGGGTCTCGCCAGACCAGCGCATGCACTGGGTCAGGCGAGACCTAAAAAGGGGCTCCTGGATAGGGGTGGGCGGAATTTGCGAAATTCACTTTCGCAAATTATCGCGAAAATATTTAAAAATCTCCGCAAACACGCGGAAATATCGCCAAGATGCAGAAGTTTTTTTCCCGCCCGTTCGAGGTATTTTTTGCGTGGTCGCGGCTCGCCAGCTTACCCATGCGGTTGCTCACTGGCGCGGCCATCTTGTTTTCACTTGTCTGTGGTGCATGATCGCGAGAAGAAAGACGTGATTGCGCGACGAATGACGTTACTGCGGGCGCGAACTGTCGCGAGACAGCGCAAATGGCTACCAACAATCCAACATCTCGTGGAGAACGCGACCGGATCGGGAAAACTTGTCGGCGAACGCGGGGATTCCGGTAAGGCGATCGCGCGCATGTGAGAATGTATTATTTTACAGCGCGAGCAAGCAAAACATTTCCGGTAAAATGTGGATTGCAGAAATGTTGACATTTTCGCGCTCTCCGCGGAACGCGAAAATGTCAAATTATCGCAATTTCCGCGAGCGGATCAGAATTTTAGCCCAGGCCTACTACTGGATAGGTCGTATTTCCGGTGGAACTGCTGCAGTCAGCATTTCATCATTCTCTGCATCGATTTTGGTCCAATTCAGCTTGACGTCACTGAAGGGAACAAACTGAGGCACCGTCTCACACTCTGAGTCTCCTTCTCCATCTTTGATCCATTGTTCATAAGGCAAAGGTAGAGGCACCCTCTTCTAATGAGTCCCATGCACCCAATTCTTATGGCCGGGACCTTGACTGCAGTGCTTGTAGCCAATAGGACCTCTACTGCTCCCTTCCAACGCGGCTGTAAACTCTTCTTCCTCTGAAAATTACAAATCAGGATAAAATCGCCAGGCTGAATGTCGTGTCCGGGCCCCTCTGGTGTGGCTGGCAGGGCTTTCCAGATCTGTTGGTGAATAGAACGCAGATTTTCAGTTAGCTGGCAATGGTAATCGATCAGCAACGAATACTCAATATCTGAGAACCGCCGAGGACATGGAACGCCGCAGACATTTGCCGGGCGTCCAAACACGACCTTGTATGGGGACAATCCTGTCCTAGAATGTGCTTTTGTTATTGTCGACAACAGAGCTAATGGTAAAGCATCTGGGCACTCTAACCCTGTTGTCTCCTGAATCTTTGCCAATTACAGTTTTAGAGTACCATTGTACTTCTCAACTAGGCCCGCTGACTGTGGCTGATTGGCAGCATGAAACTTCTGTTTTATATGAAACCCATCGCAAATCAGCTGAATCACCTGGGCATTAAAATTGCTTCCGTTATCACTCCTAATCAAAAGGGGCAAGCCGAAACGAGGAAAAAAATCCTCAACCCATTTACTGAAAGCATAGACCACCACCAGAACATACTTCAAATTGTTGTACTTTTCCAGTTTGATATAGTCCATTTGAAGGACTTCGAAAGGGAAAGTGGGTGGTGCAAAATTACCAGGAGGTGTAGGAGTACCTTTCCCAGGATTATGCATCATGCACACCATGTAGTACTTCACTAAATGTACAGCCGTTTTTGCAATATTATCATTTTGCGATACAGAGTCTAACAGCTTACAAATACCCTTTGCACTAATCTGGGCTGGGCCATGAGCCATCGTAACTACAGGGAGAACATATGCATCTGGCAACATCCATCTCTGCTCTCCTGACTTGTCAATCCAACATCCCTCATCATTCAATTGTGCTGTACTTTCTTGCCACACTGCTAACTCTTTTGTTATGTCCTCGCTTTGAATCTCTTTCACATTCTCAAATGTGTCTTCAAACATAGTATCCTCAGGCAACCACCTAGCAGGACCTGCTACAAACATTCTTTTAATTTTGATCCGGGCTGTTTCCTTAGCTGTCTGATCTGCTTTCCGGTGAGCACTACACTTCGCTATGGCCAACTTAGGGATGGTCAAAGCAGACAGGAGCCGCAATATGAGGAGCCCAGAGTCGCCCAAAATGATGTGCGACTCCGAAGGTATATTGGCTGTCAGTATAAATATTGACAAACAGTCCCTCACTTAATTCGCAAGCTCGTATTAGGGCGACAAACTCTGCAGCTTGGGCTGACTTGTAAGGAACTCATGATGTCTTGACTACTGTACGCAGCATAGTGACAGCATGCGCAGCAGTTGTAGTGCCATCTGGTAATTTAAGAGCACAGCCATCGATATATAGTTCCCCTTGTGGGTCAGATAAGGGAACATCGGTCAAGTCTACCCATCCTTTCGTCTCTTCTTCCTTACGGAAGATACAGTCATGTTTGTCAATCTCATCATTCTCAGAAGGGAGGGGCAGTAACATACCTGGGTTCAGAGTGGCACATCTTTTCACCGTAATGTGTTTTGCAAACAATGTTAATTCATAGCCAGTCAGACGTGCACTAGTGAGGTGCTGTGTCTTTGTCTTATTCAAAAGTGTTTACACAGCATGGGGTACCATAACTGTGAGGTCAGTATCAAGTACAAATCCAGCCAATTGTCTTATCGAGACGGCCACAGCCACAACTGCTCTTAGACAGTTTGGGATGGCTCTTGCGACAGGGTCAAGGACAGCAGAAAAATAAGCACACGTCCATTCTTCATGTCCAAATATTTGTGTTAAAACAGAAATCGCACAAACAGCCACCTCATGGACGTAACAATGGTACTAATGCACTCAGGTGTCAACCTCTTACCCTCCTTCGACAGTATGTGACCTAAATAGGTGACCTCCTGTCGACAATACTGACATTTAGAAAGAGAAACTTTATGTCCATGATGTGCCAAATGCAACAATAACTTAACTGTACTGTCCCTGCAACCTTGCTCTGTGTCAGAAGTGATGAGCAAGTCATCAACATACTACACCTATACATTACCGGGAGGAAGTGAAAGGGAATCCAGTTGACTTTTTAATGCTTGACTATAAATGCTCAGACTTTCCATATAGCCCTGAGGAGCTCGACAGAATCTAAAGCTTCTGCCAGCTAGGGTAAAACCAAACAAATACCTGCTATCCGGATGAATAGGAATGCTAAAAAATGCATTTTTCAAATCTATAACAGAAAAGAATTTAGCAGTAGAAGGAATCATCTTCAAAAGATGGGTAATGCCAGGGACTACTGGAAACTGAGGAACCACTATTTTATTATCTTCACGCAAATCAATCACAAAACGACAAACATCTTCATGGTCATCAGAAAAACCTGAGGGCGCCCTATTAAGAATTGGAAGAATAGGGCTATTGCCAATGTTAGCAGTTTGCTCCTTAACCACTCTCTTCCTAATCAAATCCTGTATAATTTGCAATAAAGCTCGCTCCCCTGACTGCGGTATTTTATACTGAGGGATACAAGGCAAAATAGCACCATCCTGACCTGTATCGAAACCGGCAATATCAGCAATAATCCCACATCGGTGTCACATGTCTCCCACAGAGTAGATGGCCCATTGTTAAACTCAACAGGAAGGGGTATATCTTGGGACAAACACTGCTTAGCACATGCTACATCTGCACCCATTGTCATATAGACACCTGCCGTAGAACAATAAATAGTGGCATGCAATTTCTTTAACAAATCCAAATCCATCAAATTTTTACCACAATTAGATGTCAGCAGGAAAGGTGAATCCACAGTGAAAGGGCCAATAGTCAATGCACAAGGTTTTGCAACAGGGCTTACAACCGGTACACCAGAGAAACCAACCAACACATTATTATGGCCAGACAGAGATGCCCCAGGGACCACATTTTGAGAAACAGAACTTTTTGTCACACCCGTGTCCACCAAAAACTCCTTAGTTGAACCTTGTAATTCTGCGGTTACATAAGGACCACAGTGGTCTACAGGTATCGGAACTGGTCCCCCACTCTGCCCCTAGCTGTCCTAGCTATAATCATCATGATAGTGGGGGCGTGGCTTAGCCGGCTGCAAGATGGCCGCACTTTAAGTGGGCCCTGCCGGCCAAGCTCAAAATCCAGCAAAATCCTGCGGACCTGCGTGGTTTTCCTGCTCCACGCACAGAGTTCCAGGTCCCCTGCGCTTGAGGGCACAAAGTGGTTAGTCTGCTGGCCTGTTGCCGTGTTGCAGCGAAGATTAATGGCACCCGGGGCGCTCTAAGCCTACACGCGCATGGCGGGCCTATCCTGTGAAGCAGCGGAATGGGCTGTGCCTGGCGAAGCAGATCGCACCTGCAGCCTTTAACACCCGACCGGTGGTTCGGAACCGCTGCTACCTGCCTCAACAGCCAAGTGAGTGCGGCACTTCAGTGCTGGGTGGTCCGCGGCTGGGAGGGAGTGCGACTGTCAGACCGCCGGGCCTGGGACTGCGCCGCCTTCATTGGGCGCTCCTCCTTTTGCCAGCCCGTGGTTAGGTCCCCACGCCGCGAGCCCTGCGCCTCGCGAAGTGGGCGGCGCTCTCCCCTCGCTTCCCGGCTGCCGGCCTGGCGTGCCCTTCCTGTGGCTCTCTCCGCCATCCCTCCTGACATGGGTGCACGTATTTCACCCTCTCCGGCGCCCCACCGCAGTACATCATCCACCTCCCTGGTTGGGCTGGGCCTATCGTCTACCCGACTGCCGGCAAACCCTGCTGACCTGCATGGTCTCCCTGCTCTTCACACTGAGATTCTGATCCCCTGCACTTGGAGGTTCAGTGGGGTTGTTCAGCTGACCGTCAGCTGAGTTGCGGCGACCTTCGACTACTCCCAGACTGTTCTGGGCCTGCACGCTCTTGGTGGTCCTGCCCTGGGACACGGCGGGTGGTGGTGCCTGGCTCGGCGGATCACATCTGCAACCTGCAACACCAGGCCTGGACCGGAGCTGCTGCTGACTGCCTCTACAGCCACGTGAGTGCAGGGCTGTGATGTTGGGGGATCGGTGGCAGGGATGGAGCGCGATCGTCGGACCGTGGGGTTCAGGACGGTGCAGCCTTCTTTGGGCACTCCCCCTTTGGCCTGTTCATGAGTGGGGCCCTGCGCCGCGAGTCCTGCTCTTTGCAAAGTGGGCGAAGCACTCCTCTTGCTTCCCTTCTGCCGGCCCCCACCGCCTGGCATGCCCTTCTTGTTGCCTTCCCCTCCTGGTACCACCGAAGAGCATCATCCATCTGCCTGGGCTGTGCTGAGCCCACCGCACCTCCGTCTGCTCAGTTGTCTGGTCTCACCCTCATTACCGGCTGTGTGCTGCCCTGTGGGTGAGGCGCCCTTGTAGGCTCACACTCCGGGGTCTCTGGGGCACGCTCACTGTCCGGACTACTACCTGCAATTTGCTCTGTCATATCTGTGCACTCCATTGTCCGTTGTATAGATGCCCACACCTCATCATTGCTGCTCGTGGCCGCAGCTCCAGGTGACTCATTACTCCTACTGGAAGGGGGTCCTGCTTCCTCGCTCTTCCTGCGGTCTCTGCCACCTCAGTGCCACACGACTTCATCTCCTTTGCTGCTCTGGGCTCGCTTTTTGGACTGTCGACACTCCGCTGCCGGGAATAGAAGAACCTGCTGCTCAGACAGACTCTCGCGCCACTCGTGAAGACGATCTGAAAGCTATCATGCTGGACGTTAAGGCTAGCGTCAGCGGCATTGCAACCCAGCTGGAGCAGCTGTCCACTAGCCTTGCTGTTGTGAGAACCAGGGTGGACTCGCACGATGCGCAAATCACACAATTAGAAACCAGGGTCTCTGATGTTGAGGACTCCATGACCGGAGAGAGACATAAGTTACTCCAAATGGGCAGAATTCTGGAACTCATAAAGAACAAAAATGAGGATTTGGAGGCACGCTCCCGCAGAAGCAACCTCCGTATTAATGGGGTGCCGGAATCCTCCAACATCACGAAAATGGAGGACTTTGTTGAGCAGCTTCTTCGTGATCTTTTTGGAGAGTTCCTTTCCCCCGTCTTCATCGTGGAGAGGGCGCATCGTTAACTGGGGCCCATGCTCCCTCCGGGGGCTCCTGCTCGCCCGATCATCACCAATCGGGATCGGGATCCGATGATGCGGGCTGCCCGGGAGCGGGGAGAAGTGCACCACCAAGGTAATTTCCTTGGCTTCTACCCGGACTTTACGCTGGCAGTGCAGGCTGCTCGGCGGGAATTCCTTCCAACAAAGAGGCTGCTCCAAAAACATGACCTCTCCTACTCTCTGGTCTACCCGGCCAAACTGAGGATTAAGACTGGGATACAAATGTAGCTTTTCAGCGACCCGAAAGCTGCCATGCCCTTTGCGAGGAAACTGGACAAACAGCAGCGTTAAACAGCACCCAATTCGCAGCAGGAGGTTGGAGGTGGCTCGAGTGACAATGACTAACAATGATACATGCTCCTCTGGTACTGCCATCCTCCTGATTGGCCTAGTTGCCCACCAGGTCCACTGTCCAGTCATCTGATCCCCTTATCTCCATCTCTGTGTTCCGCACTGTTCCCTGTTTTCACCAAGGCCTGGCCGCCTATGCGGCCCCCCACCTTGGCTGGTCACCGTATTCTATAGGCCACTCCAGGGTGAATTCACCTTGTTCCGGTTGTTGCACATTTTGATTGGCACGACCCCTGGGTCCAACTGTCTATTTTAGTCCTACATTCCTTGCGTTTCCTCCCTAACGCCTGGGACCTTTTTGTTTTCACATGCTCTGCCATAGAGTTGTCAGCTCTCTATTGTGGCTTGGCCACACTGTTCCGTGTAACAAGGGTGTATGCCAGGTGGAACCATGCCCCCTTCAAGATGATTCCCTTGATATTCTACCTTGCTCCCTTTTCTAGTTGGGGTTACCCGGGGGTGTGAGTTTTGGATTCTCGACCTAATTGGGAGATTAGGGTGGGCAGTGGGAGGGTTGGGGTATTATCCATGGGACTTTTGCCTCCCTACCGAGGCTTGTTATTATTCTTGCTTGTCTTAACCTTGCACATGTTGTTGGGTTGGTTGCCTCCTCAGAGGCTTGTTATTTCCTTTATTTAATTTTGTTTTCTGTATTATGTTGCGTGCTATGCCAGATTCGATATCGCATAACACGTCACTAACACCTGCCACTCACTCTTCGCATCGGCCTCTATCCGCCGCCCAGAGTCAGTGCACCCCAACATAACAGACATCACGCTCTGGACATGGAACATCAGTGGCCTTAATGACCACCGCAAAGCCCGCCTTATGCACGCCCATCTCATAAGGCACAAGGTGGACATATGCTTCCTTCAAGAAACCCACCTCCTACCTGCCACCTCTTTAAGGCTCCTTTCAAAACACTGGGGCGAAATTCACTCTTCCTTTTATTTTAATTATTAATGCGGAGTGTCCACCCTGCTGCGTAGAGGGCTTCCCTGGCACACCTCCCAGACCATCGCCGACATGGTGGATCGATTTGTTATCCTACACGGCACTCTCCCAGCTCAGCCCTTTTTCCTAGCGGCAATATATGGCCCCAACTCAGACAGTCTGGAGTTTTTCACACAAGTTTGGCAGCACATTTCTACCTTGGGAACCGCCACTCTCCTTTGGGGAGGCGACTTTAACATCGCACCCTCACCTTCGCTTGACCTCTCCGGGCCGCATGCACAGCACCCCCGCGTTACCTCACTTTTACAATCCATGCTGTCCGACAACTCCCTGCTGGATGCATGGCAGCATGTCCAACCAGAAGTACGCGAGGGCACCTGTGTGACGAGGTCACTTAACATTCTTGGCAGAACATATCCTGTTGTCCTTCCCATGTGGTGCATAACCACCCCTCAAACAAATATTAGTGCTTTTGAAAAAACTTTTTCCTTAGACATATTATCTTTACGTGGAGTGCTGCTAGAAGCATTAGATGAGGCGATAGCATTTACATTCTCCTTTGGGGTGCAATTAACATTAAGCTCTTTAATAGACAGTTGTGCCAACTCAAAACTTTTTGCCACCTTTATAACTTCTTCAAGACCTGGATTACCCATGGTAAGCAAATTTTGTTGGATTTGCTTGTCCCAACAATGTGCAATAAACTGGCCCCTAACTTACTGGTCATGGCATTCTCCAAAGTGGCATTCAGCACAAAGTTTTCATAAAGAACTTATGTGTGTGTCAACATTCTCACCCTGTGATTGTGCACGCTTAAAAAATGTGTCTCTTAATACAACTAAACTAGGTTGCACATCAAATTTGAAGACAAGTTTCTTAACAGCTTCTTGATATTCGTCCACGACTTCACCCTCGACCAACACCAAATCAGGAAGATGTTTGTAGACTTCTCTACCCTCAAAACCTAAAGAATGAAGGAGAAGACATTTCTTCCTTGCCGCCCTGAAACGTGAAGCACCAATGGCCCCTAAATACGTTTTGAAAGAGTCAAACCACTGTCTCCATTGGATATGTGGATTACCTGGGCTTTTCAAAAATGGTGGTGGATGATTAACCGATTGCATGTTACCAGACAAATGAGACTGCAGTAACAATTTCACATGCTTGAAAAAGATATACTTGAATGACACCCCAAAGGAATCATAGATTGTGAATAAAACAAAAGAAAACTATTTTTCAGCAATGTAGATGTCACACTAATATTATCACAGAGAAACAAAAAACATATATATCACCATGCAAACTTAGCACTGTAATATGCGTTACGTCTTTCACAAACTTGCCCCAGAAACTCCTTAAACTCCAATGTGGAGGGGTAAATAGAACAAATTTAGTCTTTGGTGTGTGTATCACCGAACAATTGCTGCGACATGCAAGATTCCTAGAAGGTGTGCGTGTCACAGAAGAAGAAGAAAATTACCTCACCGTATCGCTGTAGATAAGCTGAAGACAATAGTTTAGCCGTTGACAGTTTCACAGATGTAGACGTGCTAGCTGATGAGCGTGACGTACACCACCCACAAAGCCCAAATGAGCGAAGACCAGGAAAGCAAATCAATTATACTTGCGCATTCGCGTTCAAGATATAAAACCGCCAATGCGCTTTTGAACGGCAGAACACAGTTCGCGGCTGCAGACTCAATAGTTCAGCCTTTAAACCTTCTGTGAACAAACGTAGGCATGCGCAGAGGTCCCACAAGAATCCCAGACATGCGCAGACCTCCGTTGCTGGCTCACCTCCTTAATCTTTTAGGCACCATGAGGGAGAGAATGTGGTCCATCGGCTAGACTGCCGACTTTGGTGCTGGAAACCAGGGTTCGAGCCTCGGGGTCGCGTCCACATCCTCTGATTCTGGGCAAATCACTTAATCTCCCCGTGCCTGAATATGTAATGTAAATACGGTGCTCATGTACAGCGCTCCAATACCTTCGGGTCAAGTTCGCACTATATAAAAGATGCAACAAAAAAAACAAGCATTGGCATAGCCAATAGGTCTCGCTTTTGGGACCTTATAAGTGTTTAGCCATGCAACAGTTGCATAACTAAATACTTATAAGGTCCCAAAAGCTAGACCTATTGGCTATGCCAATGCTTGTTTCTGTTTACTACTGCTCTGTAGTAATGGCGGCGCACGGGTGCCACCATTACTACATAGAAGTAATAAACAGGAGAAAAAAAAACTGGCTCATGGAGAACATCAAAGCGAAAGTGAAAGTGATCGCAATCGTGATCAAACATCAAAGCGGCCCTGCGGCCGCTAAAGTGAGGCGCGCACGCCCGGGCACATGCACTGTAGCTCTAGGCTACAGTGGTAGCACTTTTTTGAGCCCTCACAAAAAGTCTCGCTAGACCAGCGCATGCACTGGGTCAGGCGAGACCTAAAAATGAGCAAAGGTGAAGTCCATTTAAATTCCGACTTCTACATTTCCCTGACACGCACAAAGCCGCCTCGGGATCACCGCCAGCAGAGATGTGCTGAGGAGGAACGTTGCGGTGGCTCACCCAGTCATCGCCAAAACAACGAGCGAGAGCCACCAACTGCCCAACGAGCGAGAGCCACCAACTGCCCAACGTGGAATCCCCCATGTTCACGAGCACACTACAGCAGTGCGTGGGGGTTCAGAATGCAGCACACAACATGCAATGAAGAAATAAAGATTAAGATATTTCTCCTTGTTACTATGAGGTTGGGAAAGCGCACTATTTTGGTGCAAACCCCAGTTTTCTGACTTTAGTAAATCTGGGTTTCCGTCAAAATATATTGGTGGATGCAAGGTAATTCCCATGCTCCACCACTGTAATGCCTCCCTGACTCGGGATAACGCAAGGCAGCTCATGGCGCTGCATTGCGTTACTTTGCAGGTGAAAAGCGACACAAGGCCATATAAATATCGATTTGTGTGGTTTTGTTAATGTTACTTAAGCTCTTGTGTTGCTTTGCTTCGACTTGCGTGTTGCAATGACAATGTTAGTGCTTTAGTAAATCTAGGCCTGTGTCCGCATTAAAATCGTGCAACCAATCTGCAGTAATGCGTTCACAAGAAAAGAATAAAGTCTTTCTGCTACTCCCACACTTGTGCGTGTATTGAATCTTAATTACGTGCAAATCAAAAAGGAGACCTGGTTCCTACTAGCATTTATATCGTAGAAAAATTGTAAGTAAAAGCAACTACTCTTTCTTCTCTTTTAATGAAATTTCTGCGTGGGAATTGCTTGGAAGACTACCTTGAACAGGGACATGAATATATATCCATGTAATATTTTTAGCAGGCTGCAAGGCTGATTAAAATTCCAGTAAGATAAAATCAATCCTGCAGTGTATGCCTTTCTCTCTAGTTCCGTTTTTCCTTTGTTTGTAATTGGTGGTTTGGGCACTGTACATACGGGTCTGCAATTATTAAGACCTTTTTTTTCAGCTTCTGAATGCAGTATAAGTGGTTTCCAAACAGTGTGTATAATGTTAGCTTACTCACAGTCCAGCCCGGTTGGTCTGAAATAAACAAGCAGAGCCGACATACACCCTCCCAGTCGTTTCTTTTTGCTTTATATTTCCGATCTAATTTATGTCACTTCTCTTTCTTTAATATCATGATTTTATCAAAATGTTGTTTGTGGCTGTCATTAAAACCAACATGCATGTATCCTACAGGGGAGTGATTCAGTTGTGGACTGTGGATGCTAGAATCAGTATGTAATTCATCATAGAAGGGTGCCTCCAAGACCATCAATCCAATCAAATCTTTCTTTAATAGAAGAAACCAAAATATTGTTCCTTCTGATGTCTATAATTTGACCTGTTAATATTTCATATTTTCAGCAGAGATGTACACTCAGGTATATCACGCCAGGATGTATTGTTCTTGTAACTCTGGATAGAATGAGTCAGTAGTTCTCGTTCTTAAATTATTTCTTTTTTCATTGTGTTTTGTATAAACACAAATTTTTTGCAAGAAAACATTGTACATGTAGTGATTACATTTACAAACACAATCACAGGGGACAAGACTTGTACCAGCCAAAAACGTACATGGCATCACTTATTAAGTATATGGAAAAAATTAATCAAACAGCATACAACTTCTGCCCGGTGGGGGCCCCGCTCTGTTATCCACCTCAACAAACTCTCTTGGTGGATGCAGAAAGATTGGCGAAGTGCACCAACTGACACCGCCGACAAGTACGCCGGTTTTCTTTTTTCCCTGTGGAGTGCAAGGCCCGATACTGGGCACGACCGGTGACGCAGGGCTTATTTATCAATCAATCAATCATGTTTGTTAAGCACGACTACTCACCCATAAGGGTCTCAAGGTGCTGGGGAGAAGGGGAGGTCCAGGTTCCAGTCCATCAAGGAGGGGGTATGTTGAAGAGCCAAGTTTTGAGGTTTTTCGTGAAGATAGCAAGTGATGTTGTCTGTCTGAGGTGGAGCGGCAGGGCGTTCAAAGTTCTGGCTGTGAGGAAGGAAAAGGAGCGGCCTCCCTATCTGGTCTTTCTGGTGCGGGGGACCACGCCATAAGAGAGCTGGGCTGATCGTAGGGTTCTTTGGGGTGTGTGGAATTTGAGTCAGCTGTTCAGGTATGCTGGTCCGGTGTTGTGGAAGGCTTTGTGTGCGTGGGTGAGAATCTTGAAGGTGATTCTTGCCTCAATGGGGAGCCAGTGGAGTGTGTGCATGTGTTGGGAGATATGACCGTGTCTTGGCAGGTTGAGGACCAGACTTGCAGTGGTGTTCTGGGTGTTTTGTAGCTTGCGGGTGAGGTTTTTGTTTATTCCGGTGTAGAGTGCGTTGCCGTAGTCGAGTATGCTGGTGATGAGGGTGTGAGTGACGGTCTTTCTGTGCTCGAGGGGGATCCATTTGAAGGTCTTACGTCTGAAGCGCAGAGTGTGGAAGCGGGAGGATGTGACGGAGTTGATCTGGCGGTCCATGGAGCCTTTGACTAACTACGGCTACACAATTTGAGCTGCAGCTCAGTGCACTCAAATACATGGACACCTGTGGGTGAGCGAGAAGGAGGTGCAATCCAAAACAATATCTACCACCCATTGACTTGGCCCAGAGAGTTCCCCAGACCAGGGAGCCTGAATGGGAGGCTTGTCCTTGCGGCCTCATAGCTCCAGTTGACCATACAATCCTCATCCCAGATGCAAGCAGACGTGTGGGGGAGATGGCGATAGAACAATGTATGTAGATGGCCTGACACAAGGGGAGCCACATGGAACCATAAGTGTGCGGCGGAGCGCTTGCCTGATCACTGAGGGGCCCTGGTAGGCGTCCTCTCTTTTGCGTTTGGCACAAGTTTTGAGAGGTACGCCAGGGATCGAGGGAAGACGGCTCCTCCCACTTAGTCCCCCAACAGCTGCTGCCTACATAGAGTGGGAACCTGAGACGCCACCTTTTAGACCGGCACTATTACAGCGGGCGTTCGTACAATCCGTCCAGACACTCATACCCTAAAACTTGCTTCCGCAAGGCCGTGGCTCTGCAGGGGCAGAGAAACCGAAAGGCCACGTGGTATCTGCCACGGAAGCCGGGGGCAGAGCCCACGGACCCACTAACAAAATGGCAACGAACAAGGGAAGCCGTGGTACCACCAGCCGAAAATTGATAAATTTGCATGACAGAAGGTGCAGGGCAGGGGTCAGCCGACTCTGGGATTGGAGCAAGACACCCAGCAGAAGTTGAGCGAGCAAAACCCATTCATGCTCCAAGACATCCTGACGGCTATCAATGGCGTACCCACATAGTTGGAGGGTCGCATCGACTCAGTCGTCACAGACATATCCTTGATCAGTGCGATAGTCTAATTCACTCGGGGGTTCTTTCTTTTGACAGTGGCTTTATCTAGCACGTTTCACATTAGTTATTTGGCGTTCACACAGCTTTTCCGAAGTCATTTCTATCCGTCCCCACACCGCTTTGTCTCTGTCCGTCACAGCGCTATTTTTACACAGATTTCTTAGCTTTTCCTTTTCTCTATCTTTTGCACATATTCCTTCGACCACTTTCTTAGTTTCTTTGGCCTCTTTACTTTCGACGGTCACATTCCATCACCTTGCATACTATTCTAGATCCATACGCATTCTATTTCAGGCACCTTGTTACATTACTTCCATCTCTGTTTCTTTTTAGACTCATGACCCCTGAAGAAGAACCCATGGCTTGAAATGCATTGGGGAGTTTCCTTTGAAATTATGAACGGAATATATTTCGACACCTTTGATTGCATTGCTACCATTTGAAATTACTCATTGAATGGAATTCTGAATTCATATGATGAAATATGATCCTTCTCACTGACTGAATCAAAAATCAGAATAAAAAATCAGAATATTTAATTTGCTACTTTTAGATGACTTATTCGCGTCACATCGCAGCAATTGATTTTGCCTAAGGGCGTGCTCAAGTTTCTACCCTTACACCTGTAAGGTTCACCGCAGTGCTAGCAGGATTGCCATCGTAATGGAGGCTGACTGTTCCCAGGAACTGCTGCTTCATTTTTGGGTGAGCTGCCCTGCTGCTTGCTGATCTTGCCCTGCATTAACTGTCTCCTGGCCCCTAGTGCCTCGTGAGCGCTACATTTCAAGTGACTGGGCTCCTCCTGCTGTCTAGCGCCTTGTGAGGACTGCAGCGCTATCCCAGCCCCCAAGGACTTTCCTGCTTCTTAGTGGCACTATTGTCTACATTGCCAGAGAAGAGGAGCACTGTCTGTTGTCCCTGGAGCTGTTGGGCCTCTCTAGCGCCTGGTGAGCGCTGCCTCCAGCACCTGCCCAAGAGAAGAAGGTGCATGGGACCTGCTGCGCATGCTGCCAGGGAGAGCTGGTTATTTTAAATACAGCGCTGTGCTGCTAAAGCACTATATATCCAATTCCCCGCATTTTTGCTGCAGCTTGATGCTGTGGGACCCTGACGGCATTCCTGGGACCTAGGGCCTCGTGGGCACTACTGTCTTGTGTGGGACTTGGGATCCTCACCAGCTCCCTAGTGCCTTGAAGGCACTATTTTCTTGGTTGCCAGAGGAGGAGTGATGCCTGCAGCGCTGTGCTGTCAAAGTGCTATATTTGGTGGCCTGTACTTCAAGGAGGTGAGGAGCTGAATCCTGCAGCGCTGTGCTGCCAGAGCGCTACTTTATTCTGGGGGACCCTGGACTTGGGAGGACTCTAGCGCCTCGTGAGCGCCACAGCTGTGCCCCAGAAGGAGGTGAGGAGTGTGGGCGCTACTTTCCTGTGTGCTGTATTTCAAGCCCCCCCAAGGAGAAGGCCTGTGGGACTCCCCACGTTATTGCCAGAGAGAGCCCTGCAGCCACAGAAGAAGCGGGAGCAGTGCATGCTCCATTCCGGCTGCCCCCATCGCCTGCCAGCAGGAAGGGGCCTATCGGGGCACAGTGCCGGTGCACAGAAATTGTGCAAGGACTCCAGAGAGCCCGGTGAGTAGGGCTCAGTCCCAGCTTGGTGGGGGTGGTGTCGGGGCACATTGCCGGTGCTCGCCTCCCCCTGGTGCCGCTCTGAGGGCACCGTGGTGCCCGTGCTGACCTTACAGCAGCCCCGTCTGACAGTGGGCAGCTGCAACCTTGGGGAGCACTGTGAATTTCAGGGGTCCCGGAGTTGGGCTCCCAGCTGCGCAATGGTGCCGGTGCTTGTTTCTGGGCCTGACTCCCAGCTGCCCTGCGAGTGCGCAGGCAGCTGCAACGTATTGGGGGGCAGTGTACTCCTCAGGAGAAGAGAGAGAGGAGTGAGAGACACTCCTGCCCTGTCCCAGCGCTTTGCGCACTTTGCTTTTGCTGTTTTTGCAGCCAGCCCTGACTTTGCGGGACATAGGGCATTTGAGCCCCGGAGGGAGGCCAGTTGGCCTGGGGCCAGTTTCAGAGTGTTGTGCCCCCGATTGGGGCGAACTGTGTTTATGCTGGCGAGGCCTATTGCTCCATATGATTTATTGCATAATATTGTTGCATAATGCATTTGTACCTAGGATGATACCTAATGCTTTTCCCTCCGGTTTGCAGTGCTGATTTGATGCCTGACGTCTTGGTTATGTTCGCAGGCCCACTGGGATTTATGCAATGCTAGTTTCATTCTAGGTCTTATGGGTCCTGATGCATAATGAGTTTTCATGCCTGTTATATGCCTAATGGTTCCTGCCTACTTTGTTTATGCCCACAGGTGGATGCCTGATGTTTTCCCCTTACAGCTTTCCTGCCTCAGGGGTTATTCACATCGTTTATGCATATGGTGATGCCATGATGTTTCATTGCAGGTGTTCCGGCCTAATGCCTAATGTTACGCCCTGATGTGTTTTTATTGCAGGAATTGAGGCTGATGGACTTATCGTCATTTTCTTTGTATGTCGCAATGGTTCTGGCAGGGGCCCGATTGGCCCTGTCATGTATATACTCTCCCCTGTAAATATTAACCTGACGCCGGTTGACGCAGTATAGAGATTAATGAAATTACCTTGTGTTTCTACAATACAAAAGTTATTCTTACACAATCTTGTGTAGCGTCTCTTTTTGGAGTGTGCCTTGTGTGTCGCCTGTCTGTACTGCGTGGATGCTTTGCACATTTCCTCTGGAGTTTTGCCCACCCGCTCTGCACCACGCTACCCGTTTCCAACAACCAGTCACCCAGGCAATTCTTATAGCTTTGTGTGGCTGGGTGAAAGCAGAGGACGATGTGTTGCAGCGGCTTTGCTGACAGGCAGGGATGGCAAATCAAAATACATGATGGGATATGACCTTGCTGGCATTGGAGCCTGACCCAGAGGGGTGGCTACTCTGAAGGACTGATTGTCGGGGGCTATCCCCTGGGGCTGCCCAGGGATGGGCGCACAGGGATGGGGGTCAATGTACAGGTTGCGGCCGTCTGTCTGGACTTCTTGTGACAGTCTGAGCCTGAGTGGGAGATATTTGTCCCTACCCTTTCGTCTCTAAAAACAATTACAATAGGGTGCAGCTACAAGGGCACAAAGATACATATTGTACACAATCAGGTCGACTCACTGACACCTCACGTCAAAGTGCCCAGTTAACCGAGACCACAGTGCGCCCAAACCACCACACATAAAGGACCAATTAGACTTGCATAAAGAAATGTACGTGTGACTCAGACACATTAACGATTCCCAATGGGGCGCCATTGACCTACCTCATCAATATTTGTGAGGCAGGTAGCAATTTGTGACCCATTGGGAATGGGCAATAACAATAGGACAGTCAAACAACACTTTAGACGCTCTAAACTACTCAAGTACATGCCTTGCTTAGTAACAGTGGCAAACGTGAAGTTAAGAAACAGACAGAGGAATGAAATGATTAATGAAAACCATCTCTGCACGCAAGCCTGTGACTACGGCTTAGATGGGAAAAGAAATACAGTGATGCACAATGGGTATAAGCTGGCGCAGGCACTTGCTTTACTTATGGAAGACTTCAAGTCCATTCTACGTTCAGCAGCTATGAAAAAGTAAACTCCGCAGAGCACCAAGCAGGCTACGACTGACCTTCCGCTGATTCTCTCTAGGAATGGAAGTGAGAAGAAACAAGCTTTGAAAATTACTCATGTGGAACCTGAGAGAGCCCCATGACTGACTGAAAGGGAGGGTGGGACAGCAGACAGAGTGGGGTGGAGGAGCGAAGGAAGAGACACCAGAGGGAAAGCAAAACCAGCGCCGTGCTCGTGAAAGGGCACCGCGCTGATAGAAAGAGCCTGCCTGCCAGAAGATAAATACAATACAAAGAACCTAGATAGAACAGTGCCCCCAGCTCTAAAGTGTCTGTCTGGCTTCACTGCTCTGCTGTGAGGCATGGCAGCCTGGAGCCTGCTGACTGATTGGTAGGGGGAGGGAGAGCAGAGAAAGTGGGACCAAGGAGCAAGGAAATAAACAACAATGAAAATGAAACCAGCTCTTGAAAGGGGCACAGTGCTGATAGATAATGTTCACAATTATTAACAAGCAATCTAGGGTAAGCAGGGCAGGGGAGGCAGCAGTAATAAAACTGTGGTGTTAGGAGCGGTGGGAGGAAGAATACTATATTTAAATATAAGAAGCTAGGGCATTGAAGCTGAACACAGGCAAACAGTCATAGAGCAGGAAACCAAGAAAAAAAGAGTCCCCCAGAGAGAACAGATAAATAACCATAGCGGAATGAGACACTGCTAAGTACCTGCTCTGAGGGGGGAACAGAAGAGCGAAAGGAGGGACAAAGAGGCAGGACTGACCACTAGCAAGCAACGGTTTTTAAAGGACACTGACATAGACAAATCACAAGCAATTGCAAAAAAGGGGATGGACTTGATGCACACAGACTGATTACAGCAGGTCTCGAAGAGACAGCTGCGCTGTCTAGCTCGACCTAAAAAGAGGGAACATGAACCCCCTGCAGAACCATGATCAAACCCCAGGGAGGAGACAAAACTCCACAAACCCAAAGACCAAAGGCAGGGAGGACTTTTCAGTAGAACAGGAACTTGACACAGTAGGGAATCTGCAGAAGCGTACAGGAACATGTTCAAGAGTCATGAAGCAGAAAAAAAACACTGGGGCTCCAGAACAAAGCAACTCCGCTGCTACTGTGCTCAGGAAACACATGCTGGAGGTAGGAAATGACAAGAAATGGAGACTGGGGATGGAAGAAATTCGAGCAGAGCTCCCTCTCTCCACACAACTACCAATTGATTTTGGGCAGCGGGGCCCAGACATGCACAAGCACCAGCCCAAGGCCACCAGCAGCCTACATTTCCACCACGGGTTACTTGTGCATGTCAGGCACAGCCTTTCAGCCTCATTGCTAAGGGACAGGCAAGAAAGGCCTTGATGCCACAAGGCAGCATTTAGCATACTCAACCCCAGCATTCATACTGAAAGGCCCGAAAGATAGCAGCTAAGGAGGCAGGAGAGGAGACTGCCCTTGTGCAATCTCTCCATCCAAAGAGGCTTCAACAATAGAAATGAGCTGCAACCTCACACCTACTGATTATAATTCCTTCTGATAATAGACATTATTCCCCTGGCAACCTTATTCATCCATCAATATTTCACATGTCTTTCATTCATCCATTCCAATATAAATACAGTCCAGAACCAAGATTATGTTTTACTTTGCATTTTTTTGTTTATTTTTTTGTCATTCAATTTCCATTTATACAGCATATTAAAAATGTATTTGACAATTTTTACTATATATGTGGGACACTATAAATGTATCACTCCACTTTTTATCCCTACAACACTTAATAGAGGTAAAAAATGTTAGTAGTATCATTTCTTTTTCTTATTAAAAACATTTCTGTCATATTAACTCATCTCCATACTTCTCACACAATCCTCATTTGCTCCACAATCCACACAAATACATCATACTCACAATTCATATAAACTGTTATCAAATCACAAAATAGGTCTTCAATAATTACAAGAATTACTGCAATTTTAGTACATTCCTTATTTTCTTTCTTTACGTATGTCCACTAAAGGGGGATACAAATGTTCCACATTATCTTTTTTCCCTATTGTTTTTATATCCATTTATCCAGTGCCTTAAAGGTATTTTCTTCTTTATTGTGATTTTTTAAATCAAATCTACGCACATTTTGGTGATAAAAAAGCCTTCTTTGTGGTTGCCATAAAACAAGACCCCTTCAAAAATCTCAGACCTATAAAATATTCACAAAGACCTTATCGAGCCACACATGTATTGTAAACCCAATTATTACAGTTTCACATACCAGGTGCTTATGTGCCACCACATATTTCTCTCCCCAATCCACACAGTATACCTTGTAGCTGTACTAGGGGGAACAGTTGCCTTAGGGGCAATGGTGGCTGGAGTTGAGTCTTCGGACTTGGTGCAATCACTTGTCCAGTGAGTCTTCTGTTTGCAGATTTTGCCCCATGGTTTCTTTTGGGCTTTTCCCCTTGTTAGACTGTGAATCCCCACCTGAAGAAGATTTTTGGGGACCTTGTGAAGACTTCTGGTCTTTACCCTTCTCCCCACCCTTGTCAGAGGTTTTAGGATCTTGCTTCTTTGGTTCACCACCTTGGTTCTGTACCTTCTGCCTCACCCTAGTTCTGACCCACTTGTCTGCCTTCTTTCCCAATTCTTGGGGAGAGGTCAGATCGGAGTCCACCAGGTACTGGTGCAACAGCTGATTTTGACTGTTATTAAGGATCTGCTCCCTCATAATTAAATTGTACAATCCTTTGAAGTCATGCACTTTGCTGCCAAGTAACCAACCCTCCAGAGCCTTAGTAGCACACTCTACAAAGTCTACCCAGTCTTGATTCTATGCCTTTTGGGTATCCCTGAACCTTAACCTGTATTGTTCAGTGGTTAGGCCAAACCCTTCAATTAATGCACTTTTCGGACTGTTATAATCATCTGCCTCCTCCTCTCTAACAGTGAGGAGCTTATCTCTACCTTTGTCTGCAAAGGAGAGCCATAAGATTGCTGCCCACTGCTCCTGGGGGACCCTTTGAACTTTACAGACCATTTCCAGTGCAGTTATCCATTTGTGGATGTCACCCCCACTCTGGTAGGGAGGGACAATCGTATTCAGGTTTCTATGGTCATGAGACCTCTCCCTATCTCTAGGGATGTTGCTGCCACCATGGGACTCGAGTACCAACTTTTTTCTAGCTCTGTAGGGCTCTAGGGCCTCCTTATCTAGGGCTACCTGCTTCCTTCTGATTTCAAGCTGAACTTCCTCATACTTACACAGTCTCTCCCTCCTCTCCTGAGAGGTTTCCCTCCTATGAGAGGAAATAGAGGTCCCTATAGATTATCCAGAATGGTTAGACTCCACTGAGGGAGATCTAGACCTTCTAGGCCCACCACCAACTCTTTCAGGAGGGACAAAGAGGGGGCCAGTGTGGCCCTCCCCCTCATCCTCCAGGGGAGCTGGATTTTCCAGGTCAAGATCATTGTCATCTTCCTGGTCAGCATTAGAGGTCAAGTCATGGGGGATTTCACCCCTAGGCCCTTCCTCATGTGCTGTCCCACCCACTCTGCCTGCACCTTCAGACCCTATAGGTCTTCTGAGATCATCCAGCCTGAGTACCTCTATGAGATGCTGGGTGGTTGGATTTTTGCCTGTCTTCAGTTTCCTAGTTGTGCATAATGCTCTCAGTTCCATGAATGGGAGGTTATCATACTTGGAAACTAGAAGCCCATTGGCTTCTGGCAGGGACCCGCTGGTTCCTGGCCTTGAAGACATTACTAGTGAGGTGTGGTGTATTGCACTACCTACTCTAGTGTGGCCTACTAAACTCTATTCAGTCATAGAAAGTATGTGCTAAGCCCTTAACACACAACTCTAAGTTCAGTAGAACTTACTGTATTCTAAAGCTTGCATTATATGTACCTAGTGTACCTTTAGTGGTTTTCAGTTATTCACTCAATTGACATTATCTGGTAAAACAATAGCAAGCTGGAATCCCACCCGCTGCACACCAATGCGAGAAGTTGGCCTGCTATATGCAGTCCACTAGTTATAGTGGGCACCCTGTAGCAGTCCAAACAACCCCTTATTGGTTATAGGTTAAAGACAACCTTTATTGAAAGCTACCCTAGTGGTAGCTATGGAGAGCAGCCTTCAGGCTAAATCTTGAAGGAATGTAAAGCAGCTTGTTTTACCAGTCTATAATCTCGTCAATGGCTAAATGAAAGACAATCACACCAGGTATATATATACAAAATATATGTATTTATTGCTAAACACACCTTCCTAGTCTCTTTATGAGGCTAGAGGTCAAAACATACTTCAAATATGACAGTAATAAGCACAAACACATGTCAGGCCCTAGGGGCGAGCCAAACCATGTACTAAAATAGTGGTATAAGAACCACGACTTAACTAGACACAAGGCCTAGAGCCTGTAGAATCGCTGGGACCCCAAGGAACCACCCAAGGTAGTGACACAAGGAACCCACGGGGGCCGTGTGCAGTGTGAGAACACAGCCGCAAGCTCCCTTTAGCTTCTATGGGGAAAGTCACGGTTAGATTTTTAAAGATTAGGGACACTTAGAAGTGAGTCAGGACCAAACCGTTTTGGACTTAGGAAGTTCTAGGGTCAACATCCATGGGAGCACCGGAGTACTCGTGTTTCCTCACCCAGGGAAGCCGGGTGCATAGGTGTCAAATGGTGTCGGGTCGCATTGTCGATTTCAATAGGAGCTGACAAAGAAGTGCTGTTGCCATGAAGATCAGAAGTGTCTGAAGAGATCCAAGCCTGGATCGAAGATGAGAAGAACCTAAAATCAGAGGAGACAGAGTCTGGGTCACTTGCCAGTGACAAGGAAGGTGATAGGCAGGTTCTTCAGGTGATGAAGAAGGTGAAGCATGACTCTTCAGCCACGAGGACCAGGAGGCGATGAGGATGTCCAGGAGCTGGATTCGAGCTGCCCCACAAAGGATGTCGAGTGCTGCAGCGTCGGTGCCCGGATTGGACACAACAATCCTTGGCAACAGCAACCCACGCAGAAACGAGAAAGATGCTTCGATGCAGACCAGCAAGGTCTGTGGGACTCACCACTTGGTTGGGAGTCAGGACACATCTGGGGCAACAAGGGAAGCCCAAGGAAAAGCAAAGTTACCTCCTCAGGGACCCACCAGTCAACGGACCAGGGATCGCGAAGGGACCTCGAGAGGAAACACAAAATAGTGGCCCACGGGTCACTCGGGGAGACTAGGATGACAATCCTTGGTGGATCTGCTGCTCGAGGTGGGGGCTACAAGTCACCCCATGCACAACTTCAAGAGATGTCGAGAAGTCAATGCACTTGCAAAAGTGCATGGTGACCAGGAGTTCCAGTTCCACGCCACTCACGAGGGCTGCGGGTCTCAGCTTTGCTGGGGATTCGGGTCGGCCTCTGAGATGTCTGGAAATCCTCTTCCTGGGTTGCAAATACTTTGGAATCCGGCGGGAGCTTCGGAAATACAGACCGGCAAATTGCTTTGTGGGTGTCTGCCAAGCAGGGGAGTCACTCCTTGACCCCAAGGGAGATTTCTTCAGTCCTCTATTCTTTAGTAGAACGTCGATGTTCCAGGATTCAGCTTCAGCGTTTCGTCCAGGGATATCTAGAGTTCTGGTTACAGAGGTCCTTTACTTATACCTAAGGAAGGGGTTGGACTAGCACTGGGGACCCACCTATGGGAGGGTTTGGAAAGAGCGGTGGCTACACCCATTTCCTTTGTCCAGTTTCGCACCAGAGCAGTGGTTGGAAGCCCCTGAACCGGTTTGAGCTGGACTATGCACAGGGACACCAAATGTGCCCCCAGTGCAGGACTTCAAAGCACTCAGAGAGTGCTCTCACCCAGGCCCAATACACAGCAGCCTGTCTGGGAGGTGGTTACATCTCCCTGTGACAGGAAACCTATTGTCCAGGCCTCCCCTGCTGGAGTTTTGGTCAGCAGCAGGAGGCCAGACCCGTGTCTGTGGCTGCAGCATCCATTTTGTGATGTCAGGGCTCTGTTAAGTTTCTAGCGGGTATACCAGTGCTGCCATGCCTCTCCCTCTAGAAGGGTGGTATCATACTCCCACACCAGTTACTGGTGTGGGGGTGTGATTCCAAGGTGTTGGACACCAAACACAACATGTTTTCGTGCAGCCAGTCCAAAGCTAGCATTTAACGTTTGGTTATAATGCACTTAAAAGTATATGGTAAGGCTGCACCACTGACAACCCCGGAGAAGAGATTCCGAAGGCTGCAGAAGGGCTCAGCTCATGCCTGGGCACCCTCTCACATATACCCAAGCACTCTGCCTTCAGGATTGTTAAGGCCTGCCATACGAGTGACTGATAGGTTTGTATGTGCAGTGATAGGTGAGGTATACTGAACCTATACCTCAGTAAGGGGTGCATACACCCCCGTACCCAGGCTGCAGTAGAATACCTATGATGTCATTTTGGGTGGCTTTCCAGGGGTGGCATAATACATGCTTCAGCCCCTGGTAGGCCTCTGGGGTACCTATGCCCTGGGTACATAGTGTACCATGTACTAGGGACTCACAAGGGTACCTCAGGATCCAAACTGTGGTGTACCTAAAGTACATGGTATTAATTTAGAGAGGATGCAGCTAGGCTGGGGCCTTGAATGGCAGGGTCCCAGCCAGACTAAAGTTAAAAAAACAGTGAAACACGTAGCAAAAAGTGGGTGTAAACATGTGAAGCAGATCCTACTCTCCTACACAACCCAAAATGACACCACAGGTCAGGCTACTGCAGCCTGGGTAAGGTGGTGCATGCACCCCTTACTGAGGTATAGGTTCCCGATACCTCACCTATCACTGCACATACAAACCTATCAGTCACTCCTATGGCAGGCCTTAACAATCCTGAAGGCAGAGTGCTTGGTTATATGTGAGAGGGTGCCCAGGTATGAGCTGAGCCCCTCTGCAGCCTTTGGAATCTCTTCTCCAGGGTTGTCAGTGGCGCAGTCTGACCATATACTCTTAAGTGTATTATAACCAAACTGTAAATGCTAACTTTGGACTGGCTGCACAGAAACATGTCGTGTTTGGTGTCAAACACATTGGAAGCATACCCCCACATCAGTTCTTGATGTGAGAGTATGATCCCACCCTTCTAGAGGGAGAGACATGGCAGTACTGGCATACCCGGTGAAAACTTAACAGAGCCCAGGCATCACAAAATGGATGCTGCAGCCACAGACACAAGTCTGGCCTCCTGCTACTGACCGAAACTCCGGCAGGGGAGGCCTGGACAATAGGTTTCCTGTCACAGGAAGGGGTAACCACTTCCCAGACAGGCTGATGTGTATTGGGGCTGGTTGGGAGCACTCTCAGAGTGCTTTGAAGTCCTGCACTGGGGGCACATTTGGTGTCCCTGTGCATAGTCCAGCTCAAACCGATTCAAGGGCTTCCAGCCCCTGCTCTGGCATGAAACTGGACAAAGGAAATGGGTGTAGCCACCCCTCTTTCCAAACCCTCCCATAGGTGGGTCCCCAGAGCTAGTCCAACCCCTTCCTTAGGTATAAGTAAGGAACCTCTGTAACCAGAACTTTAGATATTCCTGGATGAAACTCTGAAGCTGAATTCTGGAACTTCGATGCTCTACTAAAGACGTAGGGCCCGATTCACAGAATTAACTTAAGACTAAATCCTAAACTTACTACTTTGTGGTATTCACAGAATGCACTTACTACTTTTGGTATTCACAGACTGCACTTACTACTTTTGGTATTCACAGAATGGATTTACGACTACTAACTTTACCTCCGCACTCGGGACGGAAATTCCGGCCCGGAGGCGGAGCTTCCGGCCCGGAGGCGGAGCTTCCAGCCCGGAGGTGGGGATTCCGGCCGGTGGCGGAGATTTAGCCATGGCCGAAATCTCCTCCTCCGGGCCGGAAGCGGAGCTTCCGGCCCGGAAGCCCCGCCTCCGGCCCGGAAGCTCCGCCTCCGGGCCGGAATTTCCGGCCCGAGTGCCGACGTAAAGTTAGTAGTCGTAAATACATTCTGTGAATACCAAAAGTAGTAAGTGCAGTCTATGAATACCAAAAGTAGTAAGTGCATTCTGTGAATATCACAAAGTAGTACGTTTAGGATTTAGTCTTAAGTTAATTCTGTGAATCGGGCCCTAGAGGACTGAAGAAATCTCCCTTGGGGTCAAGGAGTGACACCCCTGCTTGGCAGGTACCAATGAAGCATATTGTCGGTCTGCATCTCCAAAACTTCTGCCGGACTCCGAAGTATTTGCAGCCCAGGAAGAGGATTTCCAGACATCTCAGAGGCCGGTTCGAGTCCCCAGCAAAGCTGAGACCTGCAGCTCTAGTGAGTAGCGTGGATCCTAAACACCTCGTCACCGGGCACTTTTGCAAGTGCATAGACTTCTTGACATCTCTTGTAGTCGTGCTTGTGGTTACTTGTAGCCCCCACATCGAGCAGAGAATCCACCAAAGATTGTTGGCCTAGTCACCCCGAGTGACCTGTGAGCCGCCATTTTGTGTTTCCTCTCGAGGTCCCTTGGCGATCCCTGGTCCGTCAACTGGTGGGTCCCTGTGAAGGTAACTTTGATTTTCCTTGGGCTTCTCTGGTTACTCCAGATGTGCCCTGACTCCCATCCAAGTCTTGAGTCCCCCAGAACTTGCTGGTCTGCACCGAAGCATCTTTCTCCTTTCTGTGTGGGTTGCTGCTGCCAAGGCTTGTTGTGTCCAATTCGGGCACCGACGCTGCAGCACTCGACATCATTCGTGGGACAGCTCGAATCCAGCTCCTGGTCATCCTCTATGCCTCCTGGTCCTCGTGGCTGAAGAGTCAAGCTTCACCTTCTTCACCTGAAACACCCGACATCGGTGGGCATTCGTCTATCATCCTCCTGGTCACTGGCAAGGAACCCAGACTTTGTCCCCTCTGCTATCAGGTTCTTCTCATCTTTGATCCAGGCTTGGATCTCTTCGGACACTTTGCATCTTCCCGGCAGCAGCACTTCTTTGCCAGCTCCCATTGAAATCGACGACGCGACCCAACACCATTTGACACCTATGCACCCGGCTTCCCTGGGTGAGGTAACACGAGTACTCCGGTGCTCCGGTGCTCCCGTGGGTGTTGACCCTAGAACTTCCTAAGTCCCAAAGGGTATGGTCCTGACTCACTTCTAAGTGTCCCTAATCTTTAAAAATCTAACCGCGACTTTCCCCATTGAAGCTAACGGGAGCATGCGGCTGTATTCTCACACTGCACACGGTCCCTGTGGGTCCCCTGTGTCACTACCTTGGGTGGTTCCTTGGGGTCCCAGCGATTCTACAGGCTCTTGGCCTTGTGTCTAGTTAAGTCTTGGTTCTTATACCACTACTTTAGTATATGGTTTGGCTCGCCCCTAGGGCCTGACGTGTATTTGTGCTTATTACTGTCATATTTGAAGTGTAACTTGTAGGAGAGTAGGATCTGCTCCACATGTTTACCCCCACATTTTGCTGGTGTTTCACTGTTTTTCTACTTTAGTCTGGCTGGGAGCCTGCTATTCAGGGCCCCAGCCTAGCTGCTTCCTTTCTAAATTGATTGTATGTACTTTAGGTACACCACAGATTGGATCCTGAGGTACCCTTGTGAGTCCCTAGTATATGGTATACTATCTACCCAGGGCATAGGTACCCCAGAGGCCTACCAGGTCCATCCCTGGAAAGCCACCCAAAATGACACCACAGGTCTGCTACTGCAGACTGGGTAAGGTGGTGCATGCACCCCTTACTGAGGTATAGGTTCACTATACCTCACCTATCACTGCACATACAAACCTATCAGTCACTCCTATGGCAGGCCTTAACAATCCTGAAGGCAGAGTGCTTGGTTATATGTGAGCGGGTGCCCAGGCATGAGCTGAGCCCCTCTGCAGCCTTCGGAATCTCTTCTCTGGGATTGTCAGTGGTGCAGCCTGACCATATACTCTTAAGTGCATTATAACAAAACGGTAAATGCTAACTTTGAACCGGCTGCATGGAAAAATGTCGTGTTTGGTGTCAAACACCTTGGAATCATACCCCCACACCAGTAACTGGTGTGGGAGTATGATCCCACCCTTCTAGAGGGAGAAACATGGCAGCACTAGTATACCTGGTAGAAACTTAACAGAACCCTGGCATCATAAAATGGATGCTGCAGCCACAGACACGAGTCTGGCCTCCTGCTGCTGACCGAAACTCCGGCAGGGGAGGCCTGGACAATAGGTTTCCTGTCACAGGGAGGTGTAACCACCTCCCAAACAGGCTGATGTGTATTGGGGCTGGGTTGGAGCACTCTCAGAGTGGTTTGAAGTCCTGCACTGGGGGCACATTTGGTGTCCCTGCTCTGACGTGAAACTGAACAAATGAATTGGGTGTAGCCACCCCTCTTTCCAAACCCTCCCATAGGTGGGTCCCCAGAGCTAGTCCAACCCCTTCCTTAGGTATAAGTAAGGAACCTCTGTAACCAGAACTTTAGATATCCCTGGACGAAGCTCTGAAGCTGAATCCTGGAGCATTGATGCTCTAATAAAGACTAGAGGTCTGAAGAAATCTCCCTTGGGGTCAAGGAGTGACTCCGCTGCTTGGCAGGCACCAACAAAGCAATTTGCCGGTCTGCATTTCCGAAGCTCCCGCCGAACTTCAAAGTATTTGCAGCCCAGGAAGAGGATTTCCAGACATCTCAGAGGCCGACCCGAGTCCCTAGCAAAGCTGAGACCCGCAGCCCTCATGAGTAGCGTCGAACCGGAACTCCTGGTCACCGTGCACTTTCGCAAGTGGATTGACTTCTTGATGTCTCTTGAAGTCGTGCTTCGGGTTACCTGTAGCCCCCACCTCGAGCAGCAGATCCATTGAAGATTGTCATCCTAGTCACCCCGAGTGACCCGTGGGCCGCCATTTTGTGTTCGTTTGAGGTCCCTTCGTGATCCCTGGTCTGTCGACTGGTGGGTCCCTGAGGGGGTAACTTTGCTTTTCCTTGGGCTTCCCTGGTTGCTCTAGACGTGCCCTGACTCCCAACCAAGTGGCGAGTCCCACAGAGCTTGCTGGTCTGCACAGAAGCATCTGTCTCGATCCTGCGTGGGTTGCTGTTGCCAAAGCTTGTTGTGTCCAATCCAGGCACCGACGCTCAGGCACTCGACATCCTTCGTCGGACAGCTCAAATCCAGCTTCTGGTCATCCTCGACACCTCCTGGTCCTTGTGGCTGAAGAGTCAAGCTTCACCTTCTTCACCTGAAGCACCCGACATCGGTGGGCATCCACCTTTCGCCTTCCTGGTCACTGGCAAGTGACCCAGACTCTGTCCCCTCTGCTTTCAGGTTCTTCTCATCTTCAATACAGGCTTGGATCTCTTCGGACCCTTCTCATCTTCCCGGCAGCAGCACTTCTTTGCCAGCTCCCATTGAAATCGACGACGCGACCCAACACCATTTGACACCTATGCACCCGGCTTCCCTGGGTGAGGTAACACAAGTACTCCAGTGCTCCCGTGGGTGTTGGCCCTATAACTTCCTAAGTCCCAAAGGGTTTGTTCTAGTTCGATTCTAGGTGTCCCTAACCTTTAAAAATCTAACTGCGACTTTCCCCATAGAAGCTAACGGGAGCTCGCGGCTGTGTTCTCACACTGCACACGGCCCCCATGGGTCCCCTGTGCCACTACCTTGGGTGGTTCCTTGGGGTCCCAGCGATTCTACAGGCTATAGGCCTTGTGTCTAGTTAAGTCATGGTTCTTATACCACTATTTTAGTATATGGTTTGGCTCGCCCCTAGGGCCTGACGTGTATTTGTGCTATTTTACTGTCATATTTGAAGTGTAACTTATGTGTTTTGACCTCTAGCCTCATAAAGAGACTAGGAGAGTGTGTTTAGAAATAAATACATATATTTCATATATATACCTGGTGTGGTTGTCTTTCATTTAGCCATTTAAGAGATTATAGACTGGTAAAACAAGCTGCTTTACATTCCTTTAAGACTTAGCCTGAAGGCTGCTCTCCATAGCTACCACTAGGATAGCTTTCAATAAACCTTGTCTTTAACCTATAACCAATAAGGGTTTTTTTAGACTGTTACAGGGTGCCCACTAAAACTAGTGGATAGCATATACCAGGCCAACTTCTCACATTGGTGTGCAGCGTGTGGGATTCCAGCTTGCTATTGTTTACCAGATAATCTCAATAGAGTGACCGGTTGAGGAGAACTGGACCTTTGCTGCTGGTGCCTTGAACAAGCTGCACACTGCACTTTAGCCCCAGCCCCTGGAGGGGCTTGAAAGTCCTCGCGGCGGTCACGCGACGCGGGAGACCGGGTGAGGAGAACCGGACCTTTGCTGGTGGTCCCTTGAACAAACTGCACCCTGCATTTTAGCCCCAGCCCCTGGAGGGTATTGAAAGTCCTCGCGGCGGTCCCGCCACATGGGAGACTGGGTGAGGAGAACCGGACCTTTGCTGCTGGTCCCTTGAACAAACTGCACCCTGCACTCTAGCCTCATCCCCTGGAGGGGCTTGAAAGTCCTTGCGGCGGTCCTGCGACGCGGGAGACCGGGTGAGGAGAACCGGACCTTTGCTGCTGGTCCCTTGAACAAACTGCACCCTGCACTTTAGCCCCAGCCCCTGGAGGGGCTAGAAAGTCCTCGCGGCGGTCCCGCGACGCGGGACACGCGCGTGTGACGACTGGGCCAAGACCGGGCCAAGACGGGCCAATCTTAGCCCGTCAGAGACTGACAGAGGCTGGGCTGGGCCACGGCTCTTTCATCCACGCATTAAGGTACTGTGGCACAGTGATAATCTTGACGAAGAAGAAATCTGAAAAGGATTTTGTAGACACTTGTCATTGACTTTGTTTTGAGGTGGACTATGATTTGACGTTACTTATTTGTAAGGAAACTCACGTGGGGCATAAAGTGCTCTGAGAAGTGTTGATAACATTTATTTTTATCCCTCGTTTTTTGCCAAAGTTTAGGCGCTATATCTTATTCCTGGTATATGTGATTCTATTGTTATATAGTCTGTATGGGGAAGAGACAAATGGCGAGCATCCAAAACAAAAAGTTAGCTAAATCAGGGGAACATACCCGTCAGTCCCTACTTAACTATTTAACTGAAGCTGTAGGTGTCATAGAACGGCAGATCACAACAGTGGAAGAGGCCTTAAAACCCGGAGCGGATGAGGGCGCATTAGATTTAGCGGAAGTTAGTTCTAATCAACCGGTGGTTAAGAGAAGTATATCGGGCATAAATGGCTGTGTGGTGAACATTTCAGACCATTTGTCAGGTAGTGAGCAGGAGTACGATGTGCAACAACAACCACCGAATAAGCGCGCCAGGAATCCTGATAACTGTCCCAGTACTTGCGAGGACCCAGGCCCTCTAATTGAGAGGTCCTCCCCCAAAATCCGCAAAAGGGCCCCTAAAAGGGTAAAGTCCACACAGCTCAAAAAAACAGAAAATTGGGAAAAATCATTAATTAGCTCTAATATGCGTACACAGAGTGAGGTTGGAAAGTTAAAAGTAAAACTGGATGCTCTGGATTTGCTAATTAGAGAGAGCCTAAGTAGCTTGACAACTAGAATAGGCACCATGAAGGCAACTTTAGCTAAATGCTTGGACAAACTTCAGCCTCCAGTGCCTGAGGGTATGCGTTTACCTGCCCAAATGAGCAATCACAACCATCAAATTAATAGTATAAAGCCAAACAACACCAGCTCTGTTACAGTTACCCATAACGCATTAAGATATGTGCCACCTAATATAACTCAACAAACTTCTCTTGCTAATACTGAGGTTCAACCACCCACTACTTCACCAGCTGTGACCATGCCCACTTCTATTCCAACATCAACAAATCTTAATTGTGCGCATGTGAATCAGAGGATACGACACATCACTCACTTGGACTTGCCGCCAGCTGCTACGCCCTATGTAGTAGTGTTAGTCAACATTCCCACATTAGCAGATGGGACGATAGAACCTTGGGAGACTTTAAGGAATAATTCCTTACAGTGGCTTGGTTCCAGGACGGGTCTAACTGGGAACTTATTTAATGAGTTTAAGATGGCAAGGAGAGTGGGATGGTTAGGCAGAGGGCCTGAAAAAACTCCCAAGGGACTGTGTAGTGCTGTCATTCAAAACCCCCAACTTAGTAAGATCGATACTGAGCATAATTGGAGACAATCCCATGGGAGGTCCATGCATTAGTGTAGTTCCTTTAGGCTACTTTTATCAACCTATGTACAGCAATAATGCCAGGACCAACTGGGAAAATCATACTTTATAGGAGACAGTTCAATATTCCCACTCGAAACCGCTTTGATAGACTTAACAAACTCGAAGCGGTTGATTGACTGAGATCAGAGGACCCCAGTCAAGCTGTAAAACCCAGTTGGTTGGATGTTTCTTGTAATATGGGACCACCAAGAACCAGATCCAGTGTTGCAATAATCATACCACCAGCCCAAGTAATAGCGGTAACCACAGAGCCACTTAACACTACAACCTTAGATTCAGAGGATATCTTGACACACACCTCCATATCCCAAACTGGATATATACATTCGCAGGCGGAGGGAGGCAAGGGAGAGAATGGTTGTAAAGCCAGGAAAGTTAAATGCCAGATTATGTTTTGGAATGTGGCTAGTTTTAAAATCAAAAGTGACCAACAAAGTATGGATTGATTATGTATGTAATTATGAGATATTTAATTGGCTAGAAACATGGGCAGAGGAGCCAATCCATATGAGTGGATATAAAACATTCCACACCCCAGCAGTAAGATCGATCCATGGTAGGGCGAAAGAGGGTCTTTGCACCTCTATTTCCAACCATCTAAAAACGAGGAAAGTTGAACTAGTTGTTAGCAGTCGATATTATCAAATCATTAGTATACACATAGATCAGGTATCATGTGTGATGATATTGAATGTTTATAACAATGCCCCTTCGGAAATGTTGGAGGGAATTCTGAGAAATTTAAATAGAGAAGTGAACAATTTGCAAACTTATCCAACTAAAGATGTTTTTGTTATATGGGGCGGGGATTTCAACTGTTCTCTATGTCAAAATGGTGATAAGGGGGTTTGTGGAATTACTTATGAAAAAGATACCAGTTTTCAACACTTTTTGCACACATCATATGGAGATCTTTTGAATGATACCATGTTTTCATGCGATATGGGGTTTGCTAACAACTTATGTTCACCCGCGGTACCATTTAGCCCGACTTTTAATGGACGAGCCACTTTCGCTACGATAGAATTTATTCTGATATCTAGCAGATATTGCCCCAGTGTTATGAATTTTACTACCCACAATATCGCCTTAAGCGATCATTTTCCATTAAGTATTGATGTCATGGTGTATAAACGAGATTTTAACACAAAAGGTAAATCTACGCAGTTCCTGAAGAATATTACTTTGAGTCGGCAAAACGGGTATGCATTGAAATGGGCAAAAATGGATCCAGAGGAATTTGTCACTAAATTAATGATGAGATGTCAAAATATGTTCTATGCTTGCCTCGATAAAAATTCTTCTCACTCATTAATCATAGAGAGCTTCTTAGCCATCTCAAATCAAATTAAAGAAACGCTGTGGGTAAATGTAAAAAGGTATGATAATCATAGCGAAGGGTGGTTTGACTCCAAATGCACTAAGGCCTACACTAAACTTAAATACGTATTAAAGGCCAGAGAGAAGGATCAGGACCTTATTAGGGAAGCCAGAAGAAATTATAAGTTGACATTAAACGCAAGGAAGAAAAAGTTAAAAGAGGAAGCCTGGAATGCCCTACATGAGGCATCGATCAACCGAGACTGCTGCATTTTGGACGACGGTCAATGCGCCATTTTTTGTTGAAAAAGATAAAGCTACTATAGAGATGGCTATATCAGAATCAGAGTGGGTATCACATTACTCAAAGCTTTACACAAATCAAACATTAGTTGACCAGGGAACTTTGGAAACTTAGGTTGACTTTGAGTCTCCCCCTACTTTCCAAAGATTTACATTGGATTTCACTCTGCGCGAGGGTAATGTGGTTATAACTGCTAGCCTGGGTGGTAAGGCCCCGGGACCGGATGGCATTCCGGTTGACCTATTTAAAACTAACATGGCACTGTGGGACCACTTTTAACGCAACTTTTTAATGCATGCTGCTCCAGGGGTTTTTTATCGTCTTGGTATGAATCTACAATTGTCCCCATTTTTAAAAAGGGCGATAGGGTGAATCCAGCTTGTTACCGCCCAATTTCATTACTGGATTCCACAGTTAAGATAATAGGGCGTGTGATTCTAGATAGATTACAGACGTGGGCGGAGGAACATTCTATTTTAAGTAACTTACAATATGGCTTTCGCAAGGGCCTGGGCACAATTGACCAGGGCCTAAACCTACATATTCTACTAGACAAATACACTAAGGCGAAAAGGGAACGGCTGTTTTTAACTTTTGTTGACTTAACGTCAGCATTTGACTGTCGTCCACGAAAAGCTTTGGGTAATTTTAGAGGGGCTGGGGGTAGACAATTCTATAATTTCCTTCCTAAGGCAGCTTTATTCAGGGGCAAGGGCGAGGGTCCGTTTTGGACAGGGCGGAGATTGTACCAAGAATTTTAGAGTGTCAAGAGGAGTGAGGCATTCCTATTTACGCTCTATATAAATGACCTAGAATCAACCTTGGTCAAAGAGTTCAGGGACTTACCACTAGCAGCAACCCACCCTATCCCTGCACTCCTTTACGCAGATGATGCGGTCCTGATGGCCCGCACGCCCCTCGGTCTCCAAAGGGTAGTAACTTCCTTCACTAATTGTATGACTAATCTGGGTCTCACAATTGATTGCTTGAAAACATTCTCAATGAACTGCGGGATTGGGTCAAATAAAATATCATTTTTATTAACAAGAGGCATTAGAGAACACTAACAACTTTTCCTATCTAGGGATTCTATTTGATCAATCAGGGTCTTGGAGTAGGGCAATCAAAGCTAGAAGGCTGTTATTCAGAGAATCACTGATGGCACTAACAAACTTTAGCAGAAAAATAGGCAGACGTTCCCCTGGTTAATTGTTACGCATATACAGGGCAAGATGTGTAGCGATTGCCACTTATGGAGCAGGTATCTGGGGACATGTTAATGTCAACTCACTCCAGATAGCAGAAAATATTTTTCTCAGGTATCTTCTGGCAGTACCAGACAGTACGTTAACATATATCTGTCCTACAGAACTGGGCCTGCCATACCTAGAGGATGTGATTTCGATACAGCCTGTTCTTTTGTGGCATAGGGTTTGGACTACTGATGAGTCCGCTTTTAACTGCCACATTTTGAAGGATGCATTGGGAACTGATGGGGTCAAACATATAAGATGGTTTGAATATGTTAAAACATTTCTATTTCAAATCGGCAATGCAGAATATTACAATGACCCCTCCACTATGTGTGAGGTACCCAGGAAGGATCTCAAAAGTAGATGCATGCAATTCCTGAGTGAAACCAGAATCATGACCGAAATGGGCAAGACTACGGTCATAGCGCACCATCTTACTCTGCCCTCTCCAACTACACAACCATACATCCTAATAATTATAAGAGACTATGATAGATTTCTGCTAACGCAGTTTAGACTGAACATATTACACAGATCCTTAAGTTTCCCTGAGGTAAATGACTGGTCGCGAACACTCTGTAACTGCCCATGCGACGACGTGTCAGCCCAGTCGTCTATTCATATATTGCTTTTTTGCACATTCTATTCTAGACCTAGAAAAAGATGGATTGTTCCTGTATTAAAAAGATTGAGACTGAGAGGATGTCTCCCCGCATTTTTGGCGTTGAAATTTCTGGATAATGTATTCACTAGTGCCTCTGTTATAGCTTTTATTAAAAATGTTTTTAAATAATGTACATCAATTGTGATATGACTTTTATATGTTTTTAGCCCTTGTGTATCATTTTTATTACATTTGCGGATTTTTTTGTAAGATCTATGAACTATGCTTTTATGGTTATCTTTTTCATAGTAACCGAATAAAGTTCTTTGATTGATTGACAAACTGAAAACCAGTAAAGGTACCCTAGGTACATATAATACAAGCTTGAGAATACAGTAAGTTCTACTGAACTTAGAGTTGTGTGTTAAGGGCTTAGCACACCCTTTCTACAACTCAAGAGAGTTTAGTAGGCCACACTAGAGTAGGTAGTGCAATACACCACACCTCACTAGTAATGTCTTCAAGGCCAGGAACCAGTGGGCCCCTGCCAGAAGCCAATGATAACCTCCCATTCATGGAACTGAGAGCATTATGCACAGCTAGAAAACCGAAGACAGGCAAAAGTCCAACCACCCAGCATCTCATAGAGGTACTCAGGCTGGATGATCTCAGAAGACCTATAGGGTTTGAAGGGGTAGGCAGAGTGGGTGGGACAGCACATGAGGAAGGGCCTAGGGGTGAAATTCCCCATAACCTGACCGCTAATGCTGACCAGCAAGATGATAATGATCTTGACCTGGAAAATCCAGCTCCCCTGGAAGATGAGGGGGAGGGCCACAATGGCCCCCTCTTTGTCCCTCCTAGAAGAGTTGGTGGTGGGCCTAGAAGGTCAAGATCTCCCTCAGTGGAGTCTAACCATTCTAACTCATCTATAGGGACCTCTATTTCCTCTCATAGGAGGGAAACCTCTCAGGAGAGGAGTGAGAGACTGCTGAAATATGAGGAAGCACAGCTTGAAATCAGAAAGCAGCAGGTAGCCCTAGACAGAGAGGCCCTAGAGCTCTACAGCGCTAGAAAAAAGGTGGGACTAGAGTCCCATGGTGGCAGCAACATCCCTAGAGATAGGGGGAGGTCTCATGACCATAGAAACCTGAATTTGATTGTCCCTCCCTTTCAGAGTGGGAATGACATCCACAAATGGATAACTGCACTGGAAAAGGCCTGTAAAGTTCAAAGGGTCCCCCAGGAGCAGTGGGTAGCAATCTTATGGCTCTCCTTTGCAGACAAAGGTAGAGATAAACTTCTCACTGTTAGAGAGGAGGAGGCAGATGATTACAACAGTCTGACGAGTGCCTTCATTGAAGGGTTTGGCCTAACCACTGAGCAATACAGGTTAAAGTTCAGGGATACCCAAACGGCACAGAATCAAGACTGGGTAGACTTTGTAGATTGTGCTACTAAGGCTCTGGAGGGTTGGTTACTTGGCAGCAAAGTGCATGACTTTCAAGGATTGTACAATTCAATTATGAGGGAGCAGGTCCTTAATAACTGCCAAAATCAGCTGTTGCACCAGTACCTGGTGGGCTCAGTTCTGGCCTCTCCCCAAGAATTGGGAAAGAAGGCAGACAAGTGGGTCAGAACCAGGGTAAGGCAGAAGGTACAGAACCAAGGTGGTGAACCCAAGAAGCAAGATCCTAAAAACTCTGACATGGGTGGGGAGAAAGGTAAAGACCAGAAGTCTTCACAAGGGCCCCAAAAACCTTCACGTGGGGATGTACAGTCTAACAAGGGAAAAGGCCAAAAGAAGCCATGGTGCAAAATCTGTAAGCAGAAAACTCACTGGACAAGTGACTGCACCAAGTCCAAAGAATCAACTCCAGCCACCATTGCCCCTAGGGCAACTGTTCCCCCTAGTACAGCTACAATTGATGGTGATAATGTTCAGAAAAAAGGTGTAGTAGGGTTGACCCTGGGTTCTGAGATGGACTCTGGTCTAGTCAGAGTTCCAACTCAGGCTATACTAGTCTGTGATGGGGTCATGGATATGTCCCCCTTTGTGAGTCCCAGTAATCTGGGCAAATACAGACAACAGCCTTTAATAAATGGAAAAGAGGCTTTGGCATTCAGGGACACAGGAGCAAGTGTCACAATGGAGACAAAAGATCCTGTGGATCCTGGGCAGATTATACTTGGTGAAATGTACCAAGTGACCAATGCTAGCAATGTCAGAACAGACCATTCTCTGGCAGTTGTTAACTTCTCCTGGGGAGGGGTAACTGGCCTTAAGAAGGTTGTGGTAAGTGCAGACCTACCAGTACAGTGCTTGCTTGGCAATGATCTAGAAACTTCAGCTTGGGCTGAAGTGGAGCTCAGAACACATGCAGAAATTTTAGGGATCCCTGCTCATGCCTTTGCTGTGACTAGGTCACAGGCCAAAATGTCTAACACTGGACAGGTCCTGGATTCTGGAAGAATGGACCAGGTGCCTCCCAAGAGGAGGAGCAGTAGGGTTAAGGCAGTGCCTTCAGACCTGACTCAGAATACAGATCAGTCTCCTCAGGGGGATGATCTTGAGCCTGAAGAAAGAACTGTCCCAGAGGAGCTTGAACCTGACCAGGTTGAGTTCTTGGGGACAGGGGGCCTTTCCAGGTCGGATCTGAGCCAGGAACAGAAAACCTGCCCATCTCTTGAACCCCTCAGAAAGCAAGCTGCTGATGAGGCTGCTGGGAATGCTAGTGGCGCCCATAAGATTTATTGGGATGATGGACTCCTTTACTCAGAGAGTAGAGACCCCAAGCCTGGTGCTTCCAGGAGGTTGGTTATACCTCTGATGTTTAGGGGCTTCCTATTGACACTAGCCCATGATATTCCCCTAGCAGGACACCTGGGCCAGAACAAGACTTGGGACAGAATTGTCCCTCACTTTCCCTGGCCCCACATGTCTGAAGACACTAAGGAGTTTTGTCGCACCTGTGGGACCTGCCAAGCCAGTGGCAAGGCAGGTGGAACCACAAAGGCCCCCCCTGATACCACTACCTGTGCTGGGGGTTTCCTTTGAGAGGGTTGGGATTGACATTGTTGGTCCCAAGACAGCATCTGGGCACAGGTTTATACTGGTGGTCGTGGACCATGCCACCAGGTACCCAGAAGCCATTCCCCTCAGGACCACTACAGCACCTGTGGTGGCAAGAGCTCTTTTGGGTGTATTTTCAAGAGTAGGCTTTCCTAAGGAGGTAGTATCTGACAGAGATGTAAACTCTATGTCAAGTTACTTAACTGCAATGTTGAAGGAGTGTGGAGTGAATTATAAATTCACCACACCCTATCACCCACCATGCAATGGTTTAGTTGAAAGGTTCAACAAAACCTTAAAGGGCATGATCAAAGGTCTCCCAGAAAAGCTTCGGCGCAGATGGGACATCCTTTTGCCCTGCCTTTTGTTTGCCTACAGTGAGGTGCCACAAAAGGGGGTTGGTTACAGCCCTTTTGAAGTCTTGTTTGGCTATCCTGTCAGGGGTCCTTTGTGTCTGGTGAAGGAGGGATGGGAGTTATCTCTCAAACCCCCTAAACAGGACATAGTGGACTATGTACTTGGTCTCCGCTCCAGGACGGCTGAATACATAAAAAAGGCAACTAAAAACCTTGAGGCTAGCCAGGAATTACAAAAGGCCTGGCATGACCAAAAGGCTGTACTGACTGTTTACCAGCCAGGACAGAAAGTATGGGTGTTGGAGCCTGTGGCCCCAGCAGCCCTCCAGGAAAAATGGAGTGGCCCCCATACAATTATTGAACAGAAAGGGGAGGTCACCTACTTGGTAGACCTTGGAACCCCTAGGAGTCCCCACAGGGTACTTCATGTCAACAGACTTAAACCATATGTTGACAGGGCAGACATGGGCTTGCTCATGGCTACTGATGAAGGACAGGAGGAAGAGAGTGACCCCCTCCCTGACCTGCTTACTCAGAACCCTGATGATGGGGCAGTTGATGGTGTAGCCTTGGCAGGCATCCTCACTGCCCAGCAGCAAACTGACTACAGAAAGCTTCCCTGTCAGTACAGATATATGTTTTCTCAGACTCCAAGTCAGACCACCTGGTACACTCATGAAGTGGATACTGTAGACAGTCTGACTGTGAAGAATAAGATCTACAGGAAACCTGACCATGTCAGGGACTGTATAAGGACAGAAGTCCAAAAGATGTTGGATTTGGGAGTCATTGAACCCTCAGATAGCCCTTGGGCTAGTCCAGTAGTCCTGGTACCTAAACCTCACACCAAAGATGGCAAGAGAGAGATGAGGTTTTGTGTGGACTACAGAGGTCTCAATGCAGTCACTAGGATTGATGCCCATCCCATCCCCAGGGCAGATGAGCTGATAGATACTTTGGCCTCAGCCAAATTTCTTAGCACATTTGACCTGACAGCTGGCTACTTGCAGATCAGACTAGCTGATGATGCAAAGCCAAAGACAGCATTTTCTACCCCTAGTGGGCACTATCAATTTGTGGTAATGCCCTTTGGTTTGAAGAATGCACCTGCCACTTTCCAAAGGTTGGTTGAATCAAGTCCTTACAGGCCTGGAAGACTATAGTGCCGCATATCTAGATGATATTGCTGCCTTTAGCTCCACCTGGGAGGATCACCTGGTCCACCTGAGGAATGTTTTGGAGGCCCTGCAAAAAGCAGGCCTAACTATCAAGGCTACTAAGTGCCAGATAGGGCAGAGTCAGGTTGTGTACCTGGGCCACCTTGTGGGTGGAGGCCAGGTTCAACCATTGCAGAGCAAAATCCAGACCATAATGGACTGGGTTGCTCCAACTACCCAGACTCAGTTGAGAGCCTTCTTAGGCCTGACTGGGTACCATAGAAGATTTGTCAAGGGGTATGGATCAATAGTGGCACCCCTGAATGACTTAACATCTAAGAAAATGCCCAAAAAGGTTCAGTGGACAGCTAGCTGTCAAAAGGCATTTGATAACCTGAACCAGCCCATGTGCACTGCTCCCATTCTGCAAAGTCCTGACTACACCAAAAAGTTCATTGTCAAAACAGATGAATATGAGTTCAGGGTAGGGGCTGTACTGTCACAGTTGAATGATGAAGGTCAGGATCAACCAGTAGCTTTCATAAGCAGAAGGTTGACCCCCAGAGAGAAACGTTGGTCAGCCATTGAGAGGGACGCCTTTGCTGTGGTTTGGGCTCTGAAGAAGTTGAGGCCATACTTGTTTGGTACTCACTTCATTGTTCAGACAGACCATAAGCCCCTCTTATGGCTAAAACAGATGAAGGGTGAATATCCAAACTGCTCAGGTGGTCCATTTCCCTACAGGGGATGGACTATACAGTGGAACATGGACCTGGGAGTAACCAGGCCAATGCAGGTGGACTCTCCAGATATTTCCACTTAGAACATGAAGACTCAACTGGTCAAGGTTAGTTTAATGTCCCTGCGTTTTGGGGGGTTGTGTAGGAGAGTAGGATCTGCTCCACATGTTTACCCCCACTTCCTGCTGGTCTTTCACTGTTTTTCGACTTTATTCTGGCTAGGACCCTGCTATTTAGGGCCCCAGCCTAGTTGTTTCCTCTCTAAATTGATTGCATGTACTTTAGGTACACCACAGATTGGATCCTGAGGTACCCTTGTGAGTCCCTAGTATATGGTATAGTATGTACCCAGGGCATGGGTACCCCAGAGGCCTACCAGGGGCCGAAGCATGTATTATGCCACCCCTGGCAAGCCACCCAAAATGACACCACAGGTCTGCTACTGCAGCCTGGGTAAGGTGGTGCATGCACCCCTTACTGAGGTATAGGTTCACTATACCTCACCTATCACTGCACATACAAACGTATCAGTCACTCCTATGGCAGGCCTTAACAATCCTGAAGGCAGAGTGCTTGGTAATATGTGAGAGGGTGCCCAGGCATGAGCTGAGCCCCTCTCCAGCCTTCGGGAATCTCTTCTCCGGGGTTGTCAGTGGTGCAGCCTGACCATATACTCTTAAGTGCATTATAACCAAACGGTAAATGCTAACTTTGGATTGGCTGCAGGGAAACATGTCGTGTTTGGTTTCATACCCCTTGGAATCATACCCCCACACCAGTAGCTGGTGTGGGAGTATGATCCCACCCTTCTAGAGGGAGAGAGATGGCAGTACTGGTATACCCGGTAGAAACTTAACAGAGCCCTGGCATCACAAAATGGATGCTGCAGCCACAGACACGGGTCTGGCCTCCTGTTGCTGACCAAAAGTCCGGCAGGGGAGGCTGAGACAGTAGGTTTCCTGTCACAGGGAGGTGTAACCACCTCCCAAACAGGCTGATGTGTATTGGGGCTGGGTGGGGGCACTCTCAGAGTGCTTTGAAGTCCTGCACTGGGGGCACATTTGGTGTTCCTGTGCATAGTCCAGCTCAAACCGGTTCAGGGGCTACCAGTCCCTGCTCTGGTGCAAAACTGGACAAAGGAAATGGGTGTAGCCACCCCTCTTTCGAAACCCTCCCATTGGTGGGTCCCCAGAGCTAGTCCAACCCCTTCCTTAGGTATAAGTAAGGAACTTCTGTAACCAGAACTTTAGATATCCCTGGACGAATCTCTGAAGCTGAATCCTGGAACTTCGACGCTCTACTAAAGACTAGAGAACTGAAGAAATATCCCTTGGGGTCAAGGAGTGACTCCCCTGCTTGGCAGGCACCAACAAAGCAATTTGCCAGTCTGCATTTCCGAAGCTCCCGCTGGACTCTGAAGTATTTGCAGCCCAGGAAGAGGATTTCCAGAAATCTCAGAGGCCGAACCGAGTTCCCAGCAAAGATGAGACCCGCAGCCCTCGTGAGTAGCGTGGAACCGGAACTCCTGGTCACCATGCACTTTTGCAAGTGCATTGACTTCTCAACGTCTCTTGAAGTCGTGCTTGGGTTTTCTTGTAGCTCCCACCTCGAGCAGCAGATCCACCGAAGATTGTTGTCCTAGTCACCCCGAGTGACCCGTGGGCCACCATTTTGTGTTTCCTCTCAAGGTCCCTTCATGATCCCTGGTCCATCGACTGGTAGATCCCTGAGGGGGTAACTTTGCTTTTCCTTGAGCTTCCCTGGTTGCTCCAGACGTGCCCTGACTCTCAACCAAGTGGTGAGTCCCACAGACCTTGCTGGTCTGCTCCAAAGCATCTTTCTCGATTCTGCATGGGTTGCTGTTGCCAAGGCTCGTTGTGTCCAATCTGGGCTCTGACACTGCTGCACTCGACATCCTTTGTGGCACAGCTCAAATCCAGCTCCTGGTCATCCTCGACATCTCCTGGTCCTCGTGGCTGAAGAGTCAAGCTTCACCTTCTTCACCTGAAGCACCCGACATCGGTGGGCATCCGCCTATCACCTTCCTGGTCACTGGAAAGTGACCCAGACTCTGTCCTCTCTGCTTTCAGGTTCTTCTCATCTTCGATCCAGGCTTGGATCTCTTCGGACACTTCTCATCTTCACGGCAGCAGCACTTCTTTGCCTGATCCCATTGAAATCGACGACGCAACCAGACACCATTTGACACCTATGCATCCGGCTTCCCTGGGTTAGGTAACATGAGTACTCCAATGCTCCCGTGGGTGTTGGCCCTAGAACTTCCTAAGTCCCAAAAGGTTTGGTCCTAGTTCGATTCGAAGTGTCCCTAATCTTTAAAAATCTAACCGCGACTTTCCCCATAGAAGCTAAAGGGAGCTTGCGGCTGTGTTCTCACACTGCACACGGCCCCTGTGGGTCCCTTGCGTCACTACCATGGGTGTTTCCTTGGGGTCCCAGCGATTCTACAGGCACTAGGCCTTGTGTCTAGTTAAGTCGTGGTTCTTATACCACTTTTTTAGTATATGGTTTGGCTCGCCCCTAGGGCCTGACGTGTATTTGTGCTATTTTACTGTCATATTTGAAGTGTAACTTATGTGATTTGACCTCTTGCCTCATAAAGAGAATAGGAAGGTGTGTTTAGAAATAAATACATGTATTTTATATATATATACCTGGTGTGGTTGTCTTTCATTTAGCCATTCAAGAGATTATAGACTGGTAAAACAAGCTGCTTAACATTCCTTCAAGACTTAGCCTGAAGGCTGCTCTCCATAGCTACCACCAGGATAGCTTTCAATAAAGGTTGTCTTTAACCTATAACGAACAAGGAGTTGTTTGGACTGGTACAGGGTGCCCACTATAAATAGCGGACAGCATATACCAGGCCAACTTCTCACAACCTTTACCAACTGTTGAGACAAAAACAAACCCCTTATATCCCAATGGAGTTCCAGTCATCACCTTAGGTGCCTTCCATCTTTAATATTGGGCCACACTTTATACTTATAGCCCGTTGTTATCCCATGCTGTGTCATATCATCCTTTTTCCCCTACAAGGTGGAGACAGAGCTTACCTCCCTGCCCTCACAGTAGGTCTTTCAAAGGCATATGACCAAGGCCATTTTCAGGCTCCAAATTGGCATATACTCCAACCGAATTTAAAAAGGAAATGGGTCCTAATCAGACTCCAAGATAAAAAAATGTGTATACTCTAATGAGACATCCTACTCTTTGGGGGATTGCAAATTGAATTGTGCTTCTAGTGTTATACCTTCTGATAAACCTCCGAAATAGGTAATTAGTTGAATCCTAATAAGGGGAATTAAAAAGGTTATGGATGCATGAGATATAGTATAAGCTGTAAAACACTCCACGCCCCAACTGCAAAGGGAACTGTGCATAAACGGTCGCACTTCTGATAGATGCGGACACAGATCCAAGTTATGCTTCTAAGGTCGCTATGAGGTCACTCGCTGGTGGCGGCTTACACTATATCATCAGTCATAGGGGTGGGATGCACTCCATATGTTTCTCATTGCAATCTCCGTATTCCTAGGATGCGTGCTGAATGGTGAGTGGCATGCCCAAATGCCACTGAAACAAACAATTACTGCATGAAATGGGCGCAACCTCTTGCACCCAACCAGACGCACTGCTGCATGCCGTCTACTGGCCGTTACGTATATTTTAATTTCATTCATTTGATCATTTTAAACGCATTTTCTCTTCTTTAAAGCTCTTTTCCATGTCTTTATATGCAAATCCACGCTCGGTATGTTTTGCCTTTTTTCCAAACTTCTGATACTAACAATGTGCCCCTCCGGACCTCTTGTGAAAATACGAGTAATGCAAGGTTCATCACAAGCAGTGTTTTATTCAATAAAATCCCAATGCATTTCGGGCTGCAAAGCGCCCTTCATCAGGGGACACTATAAACAATCATAAAAAACAATCACCCGTTAGTATTCTAGTCTTGAACTCACATGTTACATTTAATTTAGAAACATAAACTCCTGTTCCGAATTAAACACCATGTTAAATCTATGTTATTCGTCATTTACTTTCCCCATGATGTACTCTTCAATCAACAGCTGTTTTCATAATTGCGCCAAACACTCCACCCAAATAAGTCACAGCTTTCTATCTTATCACCCTCCGTTCATCTATGATTATCATTTAATTCACAACCTGCCAACCTTCGTTTTTATCAACCTCTCCCTCTGCATCCCCTCTGTACCGTCTGAATCACCACCCATTTATACAAACATTTTAAAACCTTCCCATTACTTAATAATAAACTTTTTTTCTCTTTTTCCTTCGCTTCTTTCATTAATTCATAATAAACTTTTTTCTATCAATTTAAATTCAAACAGTCCCCCTTCATTACACTGTCTTTAAACTCCCTACAACAAACAACTCTTCTCATACCTGCTGTGTGAATTACAATCATTTCGTCCTTCCCATCGTTTCCAAACTGTGACCTTTACCTCGAGCTCCCTCCCAATTATCAACATTCTCCCCCTCTCCTCATACGCGTGATTGGACCAATTCTATCATTTTTCCCGCCGATGTGAGTTCTGCAAACTCCATTTCCCATACTGCTGTTTATCGGTAGCATTTCAACTCGAGTATTACGATCATGTACAGAATACCGCATCATGGTTGTTAAACATTAATTTTTTGACCACACCAAATACGTAACCAGTCCATTTCTTTAGCGCTTCAAGTTCCATGTTTGTGATGAACCACAATGTTTCGCCGTTATTGTGGATTCGTAAAGATGCTATCGCTTTAATATCCTTTAAACTCGATTTTCAACAGCTGGTGCTATCCCAAATCGGGCAAAATATAAATCATCAGTCATAGGGGTGGGATGCACTCCATATGTTTCTCATTGTAATCTCCATATTCCTAGGATGCTTACACTATATCCCATGCAGCCATAACCTTTTTGATTCCCCTTGTGAATATTCAACTTGATGAATAAGTTGCTTGAACGCCAGCTTTATATCTGTAGGAGAGTTTGTACACCGTGTTCAAGTCTTTCTTTTTTCCATGTTTAGTGGACGCACAGTTAGGAGAGGGCCATCGAGTCTCTCCACCTCCAGCACCTACTGTCCGATTACACCATTTTACAAAATATCCACTACTCCTCTGGCCATAATTTCATGCAATATCTATGATCCATAGCTGGCCCCCATCCTCCCCACTCTCTTTGTTGTTTCTTGTTCTCAAATTCTGTTGTATAGCAACCTGAAGAAGGTGGTACAGCATTTGGTCTTGCACCGAAATGCGCATGGGCACCACTAGAAACTGAATGTGAACCAGAGGACCACACCACCTGTATACAATAGTAGGGGTTTTTATTCCATGACCTGCAACCCAAATAAATTTGAAACTATAATTATGTCTTCATGTGAACTGTTTCCTAAAGAAGATATTATTGAAGTATGTCTCTAGAGACTAAGGCCCTCATTACAATGCCGGTCAGACGAGCGTCTGACCAAGATCGTATCGGGATGGAGTCCGCCCGACATGTAGTCATCAGCTCCATCTGCCTTATTACGATATGAATGCCATGTAGGCAGTAGGAAACATGCATTTGCCAATTGAGGCTTGTGCTGCGGCCTGGAAAAGGGTTTACAAACATCCCTGAACCATGTGCTAGGCATCATGTGATGCCTGGCACAGGTTGCATGGGTGTTCAGGGGCAACAAGGGGGACAAGGGCCCTGCTTGGGGCCCCCAAAGTCCCTTTCTGTATGCCTTCTCATGGCGGTTGGACTGCCATGAAAAGGCAGAGGGAAACGGACATCAAAATCCCTACAGCTGTGCTTGAGCAGGCACAGGCACTGCCCCTATTGTAGGGATTACGGTCCACTGCTGCCCCGATGGGCTCCTTGAACCCATCAGAAAAAATTTGATTGGACCCTCCACCCTATGCCTCCGACCAACTGGATCATAATACGGCAATCGGATTGCTCAGCAGGCCCACCGACATCGTAATGAGGGCCTTAGTTGTTTGAGTTGAACAAATGTTTTGGGTTATACTAAGATTTATATCTGAAAGTATACACTGTGTAACATAGTCATCTCTGGTTTCTTGCCTTGAACTATTTTTAATGGTTGTTGGTTTGGATGAGTCCGAATGAGGAGTATGTTGGCATAGGTGTGAGTGTGTTCTGAGAATTTTAGTATGAGTGGTTTGTGGGCCGACATAGTATTATGTTCTGTTAAGCCAGTCAGTCAGTCAGTCAAAAAGCTTTTAATATCGGTAAAAAACCATTTAAGACATAAATACAAATTTGCAATAAAAAAAAGAGCACATAGAGCTAAAAACATATAAATATAAAAGAATCATACTCATACGAAGATGGAGGAGGATCATAGGATTTCATTAGATACATTAAATAAGCACAGCGCTCCTAAAGGGCAATCCCAAACTATGAAATATATAGACAACATGAGTTACAGTGTTTGAGCTACTGCAGAAACAGTAGTTTGAGGACTTTCAGATTTAAATTTTTTACACCGCGAGTACCACATAGACAAAAGAAATCTAGCAGTCGCAAACACTATTAGGGGGGTGGTATCATATTTGAGAAATCTAAATGCCTCCCTATAGTCCTTAAGCCCCCTGGACTTGCAAAGTCGAATGATCCATTTGGCTCTTGCCTTACCATAGAAGGGGCAAAAGAGCAGGACATGCAAATCTGTCTCTCAACTACACGCACAACCTGGGCAGGAACTCGTGGAATGTAATGCATTTGACCACTTATATGTTACGTCCCTAAGAGGCAATAAACCATATCTAAACTGTATATATAATTTCTTGGCCAAGGGAGTCTGGATATCATCCAAGAATTTCTCAAAAAAAGGATGGGCTTTTATATTTAAAAAGGTATCAGTCAGCCTACCCGTGGAAGAATTTGTTATTATATATTCCATGCGGTAGCGCTTAAGGGCCGTGCTCAGAGATTTTTTGGAGTTCAGGGCACAGGTCTCCTCAGGGGACGACCACATATCCCCCCTACCTAAAACATGACAAAGTTGCTTGATGTGATTTAGCCTCCCTGTAGCTGAAGAGCTCAAGGGTCGACCATAAGCGTCTCCAATACAGGAGGGGGCGATTTGCAACCAACTCCTGAATTGGAGCCAAGCCCAAATCCAACCGAAGGGGTGTCAGGGGCGTACTCATAGGGAGTCTCAGTAGACACCTGATAAAACTATTCTCAATGCGAGATAAAGGGGCAACACTGACGTGACCCCATAACTCTGCACCGTAGAGTGCTCCCCCTCTCACCTGGGTTTTATAGATTTCCATGGGCGGACTCAACAGCTTAGAAGCGGTATCATTAAATACCTTTAGGATACCACCAGTTGATTGTGCCAACTTCAAGTTAGCCTTAACCATATGGGATCCCCAATACATTCGATCATTTAATGTAATCCCCAGGTAATCGAAGGTGGTTACTCGGTCCAGAGCAGTTCCATCCAGGTAAGGGAGGGGACAATTGGCTAAGTTGGTGTTATAGGCCATGAACTTAGTTTTAGAGAGATTAATCTCCAAGTTCCTCAGTCTACAAAAGGAGCAAAAAGCCTCTAATGTGCGCTGAATACCTGTGGATGATTTTGACAATAGAAGGGTATCATCAGCGAACATTGGGGCGGGTATCTTCCGCCCGCTAAACTTGTAGAATCCAGATCTCTTGCTCCATATAGATGGTCTATCAACCCGTTTAGGAAGAGCGAGAAGAGCGTGGGGGCTAGAACGCACCCCTGCCTTACTCCCTTTTCCACCGGGAACGGAGCTGACAGTTCCCCACACCTCCCGAATCTCACCCTTGCGTATGTACCTTGGTGCAAACGTTTAAATAGATGGCACAGGTAGGCCGGAACACCCATCTCTGTTAAGCTGAAGCTAAGTATTGACTGTCTATGCCATTTGTAGAAGATTATACAAAGGAAATCCTCAGCACACGTCTGTAGTGTATCTAAACATTTATCTGCACATTGTATGCATAAATATTAACACAGTATTTTGAGTTTGTTGTCTTTCTTTTTTTATTCTTATAGTTTATCTTCAGCCGACACGTGTTTCGTCGCATACACTGGGAAATCGTCCTGCGACTTTCTCAAGGCTCTACAATCTTTGGCATATTCCTTTCTTATGTGGTGACACGTGTTTCATTGCATACACTGAGAAGTCGTCCCGCTACTTTCTCAAGGCTGTATAAACACAAACAAAATACCGATGTAACACCATACATACACTGGTGTACATTATCAATTTGGAAGTTACCCATATCTAGAGGTATAATTATACACCTCTAAGGAGAAACATGTAATAAACATGCACAAGGTAGACAAATGACCCTGACACCCATGCCAATCAAGGGCCCCACCTAACTATTGAGCCAAATTGTAGGGAGTGAAAAAGTGACATCCCTGATCACCTGCTGATTGGCGATGAAGGAAAACATTTGTGACAACAAAGTGAAGGAGCCAATTACCAATCTGTGACCGTGTGCTGGTCAAAAAACCGTGATGACACTTATCTGACATTGATTAAAGAACAGCCTAAAATAAGTACTGTAGTTTGTCAGATGCAAGCTCAAAAAACCCTCAAAAAACAGTCAATAAAACCCAAAGTCATGCGTGTGTGAGAACGCATTTCAAATACCTCTACAATCTTTGATATATTCCTCTGTGAAATTAAAGAAACCTATCATTAGAACAAACTCCTCGTGCCTACTTCCATTTCCAAATCAGGCACGTAGATGGAAAACCAACTTCTTATGTGGTGAGAATTCCAACCCACAATGGGTGAAATATCTGTCTTCTGCTTTAAAATAGGTTCTTCATTCAGGAAAGGTCTCCGTCTGACCAATCCATGAGCTCTGAAAATATATATATATCCGGGGATGTGATAATGTGTAAACTCCTCCAAAGACTATACTCGCATCTATCATTAGGTAAGATCCAGCCGCAACCTCTATGCTGTCATGCTTACTTGTTCAAAACTCAAACGACTATCCCGCTTAACATAACCATTACATAGTCAGGGTTGCAGCACGTGTGCTCACGTATCAAACTATACCTCACATGTCAGAAAATATCCACTGTCACCACTATCCCACTTAGTCATCCGAGACTTACCTAATGGAACCGTATATGTCCCATCACAATCCCCACACAAATCAATATGTACTGCACCCATCTGGCACCAAGATACTTAAAAGATGCCTTCATAACACATGCCCAATTCATATTTGTCCATCGCACAAGTATACTATCTCAAACTACCAGCGTAGTCCTTCAAAGTTTAACAATGTATCCACAGACAATTATCTCTTACCGTAAGGACAGCTCCATCATCAATGTAGCCCACAACTTTGACTCCCGAGTGCGAGAACACAGAGGAAATGAGTGTTCCCACCTTTATACAATCTCTCACAGCTAGGAGTCGTCAAAATAGAAGAAGGACACATATTGTCTCCAAAACGGGTGCCATCTTGAACTTCCCAATAGGCACAATAATCTTCAAAATCCTCACGCAGCAGCACAGTATTCAAAGCTCATGCAGTGCTATCTGACCCAAAATATGTCACATGGTTATACTACTTATATTGTTCTGTGTACAGTCCACTACTGGTGAATGTTCATTTTAGAACAAATCATTCATGTTGTGGAATCGACTCCTTAAACTGGGGGACATACTCTCATTGGAAACAAAATCCGACCGATCTAGATGTTTAAATTTTTGTTGGACAAACAGCAATCTGGATGTTAGTATTTTGGTCAAGATTTTGTAGGCAGTGCTCAACATGGAGAGTGGTCGATATATAATTTTATGTCTTGTGTCTCCAAAAACTCGTTTTGGGAGCACTATTATTAGTGCCAACCAGATTGTGGGAGGGAGGTACCTGATAGCTTAAGATGCATTATAGATTTGAACAGATGAAATTAGTAACCCCTCCTAGGTCATAAATGTCTGTACATTGCAGCCTCTCCAGCATGCTTTATTTTGCTAACAGTTCCTTTTCTTGTGCCCTCATTTTGAGTCAGCAGTACGTGAAACTGGTCGCAATTTGCAACCAGTATTTTGGCGACCAGTGTGGTAAACTAATAGGTCATTTTGCATATTACCTTTTCGTATTGGGCCACAAAATGAAATACCTCATAAAACATAGATTGCTTTTAAGTAAAGTGTTTTTTTCTTTAAATGCAACTCATATTCCTTAAAAGAAAATGGGATGCGCTTAACCAAAAAAATTTTAAGTGTAATTTTTATTTTTAACAGTTGAACATTCACAAACGGGAAGGGGGACACCTGGAGACATCTTCATGTTGCAAACGGGTTTCCACCTCTTTTGAGGTGTTGGTAAAATATGTATGTTGTGCAACCGCATTTCGGTTGCGAAGCATTAATACTTACCAGTATAACTCAGAATTTGGAAGTGATGCCCCAAACATGCCCCTTTCAAACCCTGAATCGGGATTTGGCCACAAACCCAAGTTACAATTAGGTAACAGTTCTGCAAATCTGACTGTTTGCAACCGCATTTGAAATGCAATAGGTCTCAAGCTATTGGTGTAAATGATAATGTTTTTTACCTAGGGCAGATCTGGGCAAATGAGAGCCCTGGTATATATATAAAGACAATGCTATTTACAATGATGGGAAAATACAATACAATTATAAGAAAGCTTCACTCTTGGTGTAAAACAGTCTGGTGTAAAACAGCCTCGTTAGGAGATAACCCATTCTTAATTCTATACCTTCTTGTGACCCTGCTCCCAGTTTCACTTTGAATAACCGCAGTTCGTGTAATTTTCAACTGAAATTAATTTGGAGACATTAGACATTTTTTGAGGACCCTCTTGCACCCTTAAAGACAGTGAAAATTAGGATTGCAAACAGCTCTGGTTCCTGTCCCAAGGTGGCACAAAATTACCACAAATTGAGAAAGCAAGGGCTTAGGTGCAAACCCCTCCGGTAACAAGATATAAATAAAACAATGTTTGTGCTTACGTTTACTTCTGTGCTCCCCAAGTGCCGAGATCTAAACCTAACGAGCTGGCCCTAGAAACATCACCCCTCTCTGTTGTTTGTCTTATGTTTGCAGATGGAGCAGTGGGGGAAAGGGGATCTGCTAGACGGGCACGTTGAGGGAGCGTGCGACAGGTGCAGAGAGTGAGAGGAAAAGACTGGGCGGGCTCCAGGCATACACTGAAGCACTGCAACTGTGACTCGAGTGCCTCACTTGCCAGGAAAGGGCTGGTGTTGTGTAATATCTGGTATCCCCTTGGGATCTGGTATCCCCTGTTCTTCGGCTGTCTTCGGAGAATTAACTCAGCCCGAACAGGATCAGACAGAAGCAGTCGATCTCTACTCGGGCTGAGTTCAGGGATACACGATTTCATGGGATACCAGACGTTTCTTTAACCCCTTCGCTGCGGCGCGAATTCCGCCGCAGCGCTGGGGGGGTTTGGGGGGTTGACGGCGCCGCTGTGCTCATGACGGAACCACGCCGTCATGAGTCACGGGCGAGCTGTGCTCATGACGGCGTGGTTCTGTCATGACTCCACCCACTGCGCTAATCGCCCGCACAGGCGGGGAATTAGCGCCGCGTGGGAGGAGCGGCCGCCAACGGCCGCAGCATGACGGAACCACTCCGTCATGAGCACACGGCGCCCGTGGCTCATGACAGAGTGGTTCCGTCATGAGCGGGGAACGGGTTAATACTGAAGCCACTGCTGCAAGTGCAGGGATACACGATTTCTTGGGATACCAGCCAGGCTCACGCTATAAATTATCTCACGTTTCTTTAATGCTGGAGCCACTGCTGTACAAAAGACAGGAAGCAAGTCGCAGTCGCAAGTAGTTTAAAGACCAAAGGTTAAATAAATGAAAATGGTATGCTTACACAGAGTCGGAGTGAAAGAATGGAATTTATTTTCCAAGCAAATCGCAACTAGTACAAAGAAAGACAGGTGAAATTAATGAAAATTAAATAAATGCACGCACGGGTCGGAGTGAAGGAATGGAATTTTTAATTTTTAAGCAAATCGCAAGTAGTAAAAAGAAGGAAACCGGCTGTAAGGGAGACTCAAGTCTTCGCGAGAAAAGGCCTAGCTCTCAGTGAACCTGTTTTCTGTCAAATGTTAACAGGCAGCAAAGACAAGCAGCCGCTAAAGATAAAGCAGGGCGGCAGTCGCGCTGATTTTAATTTTAAAAATGCAAGAGCGGTGTCCACAAAGTGGGCACTTTATCAGGGCGCTGGCCGTGGCATAATGTGCCTGCTATGTGACATAACAAAGAAAGTTGCTGACTGTGAGCCTGGGAACCGGGTTTGAGTCTCAGTGTGGACGGTACCAAAATCATTTCGTTGTTAAAAAAGAAAATTCAAACTTATAATAAACATTAAACAAGCATTGGCATAGCCAATAGGTCTCGCCTTTGGGGCGTTATAAATGTTTAGACAGAGCTATTGGCTTTGTTAACGTTTTTAATATATGTTGTAGAGCATTGTGAATGTTGTGCAGCATGTTGAAAATGTATAAGTTATAATAAAAAAAGTGTTATAACTATTTCCGTCACCTTATAGCTAACCGAATAAACATTATATACAACTGAAGTATTGTACTAAAAACCAAAATGAATACAAAAGATGTGTTCTAGTTTATTTGTTTATGCAATGCTGTCAATTTTTCCTTGCTTGTTGTTACTAATTTTTGTTATAGTTTTTATTGTTAGGTGTGGGATATAAACAACGGGAGGGTGGACGTTGTGAAATAGTATTTTAATTAACCCTGGGCGTAGTGGGCGTAGTGGGGCTACGTGGAGCATCGCGTAGTGTGGCCAAATCTACGCACACTCGCACACTCTGAGTAGCCCCACTACGCGCCGCGTGCCTCCCGCCCGCCCTCGAGAAATGCGCATGCGCGGGCGTCCGCGTATGCGCATTTGTGAGGAAGAAGTTGCCGCTGAAGGAGGAACTGGGAGCCCCGGGACACCGCACCTCAGGTAAGATATTTTCTTACTTTTAAATACTTTAATTTATTTTAAAATGAGGGCGGGCGGGAGGCGGGTGGCGGGCAACTCTGCTCCGCCGTGGCGTGTGCGTAGCACTGCCTGCTACGCCTACTTCGTGCCCCACGAAGCCGGCAGCACTACGCACACTCCGTGGGCGGAGCGGAGCACTATGCCCACTCTTCATTTTAATTAGAGAGGAGTAGTGAAGAGTTATTTGTGGGGAATTAATAGATGTTATATTAATAATTAATAGACCACAGCTGCTCAAAGGTATTATTTAGCAGCCGGTGCCAGCAAGCATGCACAAAAAGCAAGTGCTAATAATTAAGTGCCCATGTGCGCACTGGCAAACACCGGCTCAAATTAAGCCCCAGCAAGGGCCTGCGTTACGCCCCTGGATCGAGCGAGTCCGAAAAGCAATATGGGGAAAGGAAGCACGCACCAGAGCTGTGCACTGTGCAGAGATGTCAAAGGTAGCACACACCACAGCTGCTCAGAGGTGTGAAAGGAAGCGCGCACCACGACGCTGAAAAACGCGAATATTAAAAGGTGCAGATAAATTGTTAAGCTGTGTACTGTGCAATGGGGGAAAGGAAGCACACACCACAGCTGTGCACTGTGCAGAGATGTGAACGGTAGCATGCACCACAGATGTGCAGAGGCATTATTTAGCAGCCGGTGCCAGCAAACATGCACCAACTGGCGGTCGCAAGGAGGTAGTTATAGTTAGGACCTAGTTACTATAGGAAAATGGCAACATTCTATTCCCAATAACTTTGGCGCCGATTGACGAATCTTCCGAAATTTTTTCAAAACTAATTCTTTGTTGAGATCAGCTCCTATGTTGGAAGTTTGGGGGTGATTCGTCAAGGGGGGGCCGAGAAAAAAGGGGGGGTCCAAAACATGTTTTCTCCATGTTAATTTCCATAGGAAACTTTAGACAAGGCTACAGGTCGAACGGGTGAACGGAATTACCCCAAATTTGGCAGGGAGAAGGGTCTTGGTATAGAAAGTATGCTTTTGTTTATTTGGTGTAAATTCGTTCAGTAGTTTTTGAGAAATATCTAAATTTACAGATATCAATATTTGGGAATTCTGCCATCTGATTGGCTGAGGCTTTGCGAGCACGAGCTTGTTGCTGATTGGCTGCGAGTGGTGCAAGCGGTTGCAACTAGGAAGTGTTGGCTGCCATTTTGTGATTCAGTTGAAGCGAGTAAGGTGAAAAAATGGAGAAAAATGAGGAAAACAGTGGGAATTAGGAGGGTAGGAGTACTGTAACCTCTGTGGGGTGTTTAGGGTGTGCTAAAGAGGGGGTGCGAAGCAAAGTATTTACCCCTACCGGTGTGTAAGTGGTGGGCTATGGAAATTAAGTGAGGTATTGGGTAGAATCTGATGCGGGTAAGGTGAGCTGGTGCGGGACTCGGAGATTAAAGCGTGAGCCCAAATTGTGTGTCTTATGCTGTGAAGTCATGTGCCGTGGCCGCTGCACTACAGTTGTGGAAGTAGTGTCCAGATGTGTTTATAACTACTAGGACGAACTACTGATCCGTACTGGTATGAAAGTCCTGGGGTACGGAATATATGTAAGGTTTTGTCTAGAATCTCATGTTGCTAAGCTGAACTGCTGCCAGAGTCGGGGAATAAAGCGTGAGCCCAAACTGTGTGTCATATGCTGTGAAGTCATGTGCTCTGGCCGCTGTGCCACATCTGTGCAAGTAGTGTCAGCATGTAGTTATAGGTACTTGGATGAACTTTTGTTTAGAACATTGTAGCTTATGTATGCTGCTTAGGTGGTGTTGTATAGGGAGTGCGAAGGTAAATCAATATGGTATTTGTAGAGCGCAAACTACTCACCCCTATGGGTGAGTAGAGCTGGGGATCAAAGCGAGAGGTCTGTGCTGCAAAGTGAGATGGTCTGGCCGCTGCGCCACAGCTGTCTGGAGAATACATTTTGGCGAGGGTGCGGGAGTTGGCATTGGCATTATATGGCCCTAAAATAGGGGGCCTAAGTTGTAAGTTATAGGGCGGCTCTAAAAAGAGCCCCTGTGTTCATTAGTTGGAGCTACATATAAGTGCGGATGCACAGCTTCAAGTTATTCAGGAAAACTTGATTTCCCTGATCTGTGAAGTGTACTCCATCACTCCTGTATATATCTGCCATATCAAAACGTATGTTGTTGTTGTATATGGAGCCCATTTTGTGGTCTCTGAGGTGTGCAGAGACAGCTTTGTTGACTTTTTTACTAGATTTTTCAATCTGAGGACAAAATAGTTTGGACCATTTCCACTTCTGTCTTTGGCATATATTGGAATATACAAACACAGTTTGAGGCAAAAGTAACATCAATTGTCCAAAGGTGTCCTTCATAAGCATTTCCAAATCTACCCCAGTCAATGTGCCTAGGTCGTTTCCACCACTGTGCACAATCATGAGGTCAGGGTTTTGGAGATGCAAACAGGTTTTAACTTCAATCTTCTCTGTCCAAACCATTTAATGTCCACATTTTGTAAACCTAGGTCTAAGTCAATACGTCTCTGTTTGCATACCTCTTGCACCAGAAAACATAGCTATGTCCTACGATCCACACTAGCATTTTGAAGGTATGGCTGGAAGGTATGGAAAGATGTCTGTAGCTCATGCAGTTCCTTCGTAGAATAAGAGATGTTTAAAGATGGGGAACTAGTTTCTTTTCGCATACAAAACGGTACCTCATTGGGAGCATTGTTTTTTAAAAGTAGGGTGCACATTCGTTTTGTGGAAAAGTATGTTTGTGATTGGTTAAGAAAAAGCAGTTTGCACGTACAAATTATAGTACACACTATAGGATAAAATTTGCTCAACTCAACCACACCTGCTACTTTCATTTGGATGGAACTGTTCGAACTTTAAACAATAGTGAACTTTTAACCTGCACGTGCCGTTAAATGTTCAAGAAAATGTTGCAAAAAAATATTGATAGGTTTAAAAAAATTGATGAACTTTTAACCTCCACGTGTTGTAGAATGTTCTAGAAAGTGTGTTGATAGAATACGTTGCATTTTTGACTTCGATGTGTACTTGAATATTAAAAAAACGATGTATATGGAAAAGTAGAAAGACAGTAATAGAGAGAATTTTTGAAAGCTAAAAGAATCAAGGAACTATTGCAATTTGTTCTTGATTACCTACTGGCGGTCGCCAGTAGGTAGTTATCACTGTTAACGGTCTGAAAGTGCGGTGTTGCTCAGAGTGGCATGGTGGTGATATGATATGGTGCTACACTCGGGTATGAAACCGAGAATCTAAATTGCTGCAAAGTGATGTGGTCTGGTGTTTGTAGCATACGTGTGCAAGTAGTGTTAGTAGGCGTTTATACCATACAGGGAGTGGGAAGCGAGCTACTGACCGCTACTGTGTGTTGATAGTATACCGGAAGCGGGAAGCGAAGTAGTTACGCCTACCGGTGTGAAGACTTGGGGATGAAACCGAGCAGATTGCTGTAAAGTGATGGGCTCTGGGCGGTGTAGGATACTAGCCGCTGTAGTATAAGTGTGTAAGTAGTGTTAGTATGCGTTTATAGTTTATAGGGAGTGGGAAGCAAACTACTCATCCCTACTGGTGTGAAGACTCGGGGATTAAACCGTGAGCCTAAATTGTGAGCTCATTGCTGTAAAGTGATGTGCTCTGGGTGCTGTAGCATACTTGTGGAAGAAGTGTTAGTTTATGTTTATACAATATTGGGAGTGGGAAGCAAAAGTCTTACCCCTACCGGTGTCAAGACTCGTGGATGAAACTATGAGGTCATTGCTGTAAAGTCATGTGCTCTGTGTAGTATTCCAGTGTAAGTCATAGTAGAATGTTAGTATGTAATTCTACTAGAATCTAAGGGGCATATTATCAAGGAACGGCGTTAAGATTATCGCCGCTTTAGCGGCAGGAAACTGCCACTAAAACGGCGATAATGGGCTTGATAATATGCCGTAGAGAATTCCAATAGAAGCCCATGTTAACACGAGAACATGGGCTTCTATTGGAATTCTCTACGGCATATTATCAAGACCATTATTGCCGTTTTAGCGGCAGTTTCCTGCCGCTAAAGCGGCGATAATTTTAACGCCGTTCCTTGATAATATGGCCCTCAGTATGTAATGTTAGAATGTAGGTCTGTCATGAGGGGAACCTTGCGGAGTTTGTACACGGTGCTGGATTAGACGGTTGCTTTGCTGTTTGCTCCTGTTGGTGGTTGTTTCAGATGTCTTGTTTTCTTGTAATAAATCTACTTATTGGATTCACTGCTGTCTGCCTCTTCACTACATAAATTTGGTGACGAGTGGGAGAAGGCAAAAAGAAGGCACCACTCAGCAATATTTCAAAATTGCTTGCGTTGTGCTGAAGACCCGTTTTGTTTGTGTAGCTGTTTCTACTCATGCCAGGGTCGTCGGCTCATTGAACTATGTCATCCGACTTCTGGTAGGATTTATATTTTTAGATTTTGCACTTCCTCTGCTTCTTCACTACATTCTGGTCGCTGTACTACACGTGTGTAAGTAGTGTTAGTATGCGTTTATACTAACAAATGCATCATGGTAGTAGGGAGGGCGACCTCTCTGGCGCAGTTCATACAATGTCCCGGGGTGTGCATTCGCTGGACATTTGTGTTTGCTATTAGAGGGTGGTGCATGGCTTCCACCCTGTGATAGCAAATACTTTTTCGACCACTTGAAGCAAGAGGAGGAAAACCTCCTATCGCTGTAATAGAGGGGATGGTAATGGTAAAAATAGAGAGAAAAGAACAACAAAAAAAACAAAGCGGGGTCTCACCCGTTCTTTTAAATGAGGCCCCTGGTGGGTGGGTAATGTTCCGTGGCCAATCCAATTAGTATATTGCGGGGTCTCTGTAGGACTGGGGATCTTAATGTCACATGTACATTCGGCGCTGCAGGGCACAGAGACGTTTTGTAGCCTAGGGGGGGCGCCACCTTCCCGGCTATTGTTTACTAATTGTTCGAGGCCAACTGAAGTCCGGGGATTGCCACACTCCGGGTCTTTATTTAAATATGCAGGGAGGGCCTCGGCAGTCCCTGAAGCCTTGGTGGACCTAGGCAGTGCCTCATTTGTTCTATAATCACACGGGCAGTACTTATGGTGTTATAAAGTGATACACTAATAGAACTCTTGCAGTTGTACAATTACCCAGGCTTCATTTGTCTAATAGTCAGTTAGATTATGTTTGGTAGGTGCACTCTAATATTAAATAATGTTGTCCTTAAAATCTCCTATAAACAGATGATTTTCACAATAAACAATAGACAAATGTCATCAGAAAAAGAAGACGTATACACTCATTTATTTATTTGAAAAAATAAGTAACCTTTATTAAAACAGAAATAAATAGAAATGTAACTTTAATAGGACAGTATAATAAAAAAGTGGGTTGGACTCCAGTGGAAGCAGCGTAGGAAACCTGCAAGACAAAAATGAAACAAGTATGTGTGCTATGTGGAAGAGGTAAAGAAAGGTAGTCCGAATTAAAGGACCATAGTGAGAATGGAAGGGAGGGGGAGTGGGTGGAAGGGAGAAGGGGAGGGAGAGTCAAAAGAAGAGAGGGAGGTGGAGACAGAGCGTCGGCCTATTGCACCCAGCCCTTAGTGTTTACCCTCCATCACCCGTTTGTCTAGGACGCTGGGGTCTGCGAGAAAGAGTGTGGTTCAGCAAGTCCTTAAAATTAAATACATGAGGCCAGAGATTATGGGCCATATTATGAAGGAAGGGCAATAACATTATTGCCGCTTTAGCGACAGGAAACTGCCGCTAAAGCGGCGATAAGGGGTTGATAATATGCCCTTGTGAATTCCCTTAGAAGCCCAGGTTCTGGTGTGAACCTGGGCTTCTATGGGAATTTACAAGGGCATATTATCAACCCCTTATCATCGTTTTAGCGGCAGTTTGCTGTCGCTAAAGTGGTGATAATGTTATCACCATTGTTTGATAATATAGTCCCACATTATTAGCTATGGGAAAATCGCTTGCATGCACCTGTGCACCCAGGGTGCTGCACCCCCCAACCCTTTCCCCCGCACTGTCCTCAATTGTAGGTCTTGCACACCGAGGCTTCACTGCTCACCTGCCACCACTGGTGTGTCCCACGACGTGTTGGTACAAGCTCCTAGTCCGGGGTATGTTTGTACAATAGACCAGGTCTCTGGTCGGGGATGGTGTCTTGATACCATAATGGAAGGAGTCAGAATGCCAGGGCATCAGCCCCAGTTGAGCACCTGCTGCGTGCTTTTTCGTGCAACTAACTCAGTGTCTGAAAAGGGAGAAATAATATAATGGTGGAAACGTCTGGTGGTAAATGAAGGTTTATTTCAAGCTTGATAGAAAATAGGAGTTGAGTGCATCCTTCGTTTGTGAAGTACAATCTACCAACTGTTAGTGGTAATCGTGGTTCAAAGAGGAGTTGAAGTGCATGAGAATACACAAGGTTAAATAATAATATGTTATGCCAACGTTCACATACAAAGGAACAGAGCGCATGCTAGAAGCATAATGTGCGCATGTAATGCAGTGGCGGGAGCCTGTGTGCATGTACACTTAGTAAGGAGCTCACTACAGTGTCCTAAAAGCCAACACCACGTGTCTGTAGAGCAGCGCTGCCCGCTGGCTCAGGCCTACAGTATGGTCCAGCAGGTCCTTAAAATTAGACCGATGTGACTGAATGAGGTCAGAGATCACATTATTACGCACGGCAACATCGTTTTTTCGCACGTGCGCACTCAGGGTGATGCACCCCACCCCTCCCACAGAACCGCTCTCAACAGGTGTCTGTAGGGCAGCGCTGACGGTAGGTTCAGGCCTACCTTATGGTATAGCAGGTCTTTAAAATAAGACAGAGATGTGACTGAATGAGGTCAAAGATCACATCATAACACATGGCAATATCGCTTATTCGCACGTGTGCAGTCTGGCTGATGCATCCCATCCCTCACCGCAGTACCGCGCTGAAGAGGTGCCTGTAGGGCAGCGCTGCCCGCTGGCTCAGGCCTACAGTACAGTCAAGCAGGTCTTTAAAATGAGACATCATAACACATGGCAATATCGTTTGTTCAGACCTCCGCAGCTAGGCTGAAGCACCCCACCCCTCTCGCCACAGCGCTCTCAATTGGAGGCCCTGTGCACCCAGGCCGCTCTGCTTACCTGCTGACATTGTTGTGTTAGCAAACACTAAGGGCACCAGTGCTCACAATTCAGATGGAGTGTTGATTGCAGGAGAGTGTACACCTCATGGAACCCTTTCGTAGACGACGGGCAGTAGGGCTCACAATTTAGAGCCCGTTTTGATTGCCAGGATGGAGTACACCTCATGGATCCATTTCTTTTTTTTATTGCGCATTGTGATATGCGAGGTGGATGCGGCAAATCATTTGAGGTAGTGTGGAAGAAGAGGGACGTGTGGCATCGTGGTTATCCTATTTATACGTACGCAAAGTGGGCTGGGCTTGCGTATGCCAGGCCAGCGTAGGGGTGTGAATAATTATTCCGGGGACTTGGGCGTTGTTCAGTTCCTGCCTGGCCAGGAAGTGTACTTATGTGTGTTTCTTTTGTAGTTTTGACCTCGCAGAGTGTGCAATTTAGATTAGTGTAGCATGTGTCGGGAGGGCGGAAACTATCGTTAATGAGACGGCGGCATGTGATCTAGGATGTGCAGTCTGCCCGTGGCTGATGATGCTCCTTAGAGCCAGCAATACCCAGGCCGAAAGGCAGCACAATAATGTGTAGACACACACACCAGGGGCATCGTGTAACACATATTTGTTTTTTGATGGAAAGTTTGAGATGCATGGCAATCACACGTGGAAGGCTAATGTACAGAGCATGAATATTGATCAAGATGATCGTTGCATGTTGTGTGTAGTATAAGATACGTGTATACAGGAAAACACTTTTAAAAAAGCGTTCTAAGCAGAAGAGGTGTCTCTCATCAAACGCTGTAGAGAGAATTAGTAAAATGGGTGGGGTCGTACAACTGTTACAATGGGAAATGTTATGAACCAATCAAATGCTTTTTTTTAAGGTCACATGGCAATCGCGCACCGAGCGTGCAAGGAGGCCACACCCGACGCGATTTTGACAAAATATATTTATCATAATATAAGTTTAGTTAGAAATATATAAATGTTTAAAATGATTTAGATTTTCGTGTGCTCTCATATGCTGTTTAAAGTTATTTAGATATACTTTTGAGAAAAAAAAGGGAATGGTGTACCCGGCGCGATACTATACATCTGTGACGTAACACAGGGCCTGGCAGCGTCTATTCGTTGAATACGCAACGAGCAGCAGGTTCGACCCCATACATACATGATGTAACGCGTGGCTTGGTACTGCTTACCCTTCGGATACCAAAGTAGTACCTGGGGTGACTTCATGCGTATATGATGTTACGCGGGACACAGTGCCACGAACTCGTCGGATACGAAATGCGCATCCTTTACGAGTTTAGCAATATGGCGGATAGGATTAGTGTGGTGATGGAGCTTGGTTCGCTACCGGTATGGGAGTGCAGTTTTCTCCCCCTAAAAAGCAAATATACATATTTTTGGGGGAAGATATAAAACATTACATGATTTTTAAAGTTAAAAACAAGAAGTATATTAGAGTTCCAAAATATTTAAAAATATAATAGAAAAAATATAGGTTTTATAAACATTAAAATATGAAATTAGCATTTAAAAAACCTTAGAAATTCACTAAAAAAAACATAGGTTTCAGGGACGTTATAGTTAGTTGAACATTTGACTCATATAAAACCAGAGAAATTTGCCTGTTATAGTTAGTTGAGCTAACTAGAACTCGCGCGCCCGCAATGCACTGCTGATGATGTCACATGTTACATCACTCATGACATGGTCAGTGACATCACTGATGACATCACTGATGACGTCTCAAATGATATCACTCATGACATCACTCATGACATCATCCACGTGACAATCTGATGCACATACTGATGCTCTGATATAAACTTTGATACACCCATTCTAAAATGCTGACTACTATTTATTAAACCATACACAGAAGAATGCCATATACTACATAGCACACACTATTTTCTAGGTCTACACACACATCCAGTCACTTATACATGTAGTTATTCATCAATAGAGGACTATAATATGCACTCATACATCTATACATGCAGTCACACGCTGCCACTCATCCATACAGTTACTCACCCGCCTATTCAGTAACACAAAGAATGAATCACATACCCATTTAATCATGTATACAGTTATACACACCAACTTCATTATTTTTAGACATACCACATCACTTATTTATATAGATACTAACACATATTTACTGTCTTATACAATCACTGATAGAAGCAGACACTTATTTATACACCCACTCTTGAAATAACTTAGTCTCACGTATACTCATTTATATACTCCAACACTCACATATAGTGGCTTAAAACATATGTAGTTAGTCACAGATATACCACTGAGACATTTATTCACTCACCGACACACCCATAGACACACAAACCCACCCATACAGCCCTTTCCAGATGCACTTTTTAATCCATTCAACCACTGAATCACCCACTCAGACACCTATGCACAGACTCATATACCCACCCACCCACACAGACATTCAGGGACCCATACAGATACTCAGACAACAAATCAATAACCTATATAGACACTCATGTAGGTATTCAGCAACCCATGCAGTTGCTTACACACCAATGGAGAGACTAATACAGACTTTTACACAGTTTAGTCACTAACCCATGCATTCAGTAAGACACATTCAATCACTCACTTACACAGTCAGTTACACACATACAAAATAATTCCTTTAGGCTCTTGTAAATGCATTCATTCTTCAATACACCTTGGCATATATATATAAAAACATATTTACATTTTATAGAAACACACATTCACTGGATGATGTTATGAGTGATGTCATCAGTGATGTCATTTGAGATGTCATCAGTGATGTCACTGACCATGTCATGAGTGATGTAATATGTGACATCATCAGCAGTGCATTGCGGGCACGCAAGTTATAGTTAGCTCAACTAACTATAACAGGCGAAATTCTCTGGTTTTATATGAGTCAAATGTCCAACTAACTATAACGCCCCTGAAACCTATGGTTTTTTCAGTGAATTTCTAAGGTTTTTTAAATGCTAATTCCTAACTATAACGTCTGTAAAACCTATGGTTTTTTCTGTGAATATATCTCTCTCTCTATATATATATATATATCTATATATATATATATATATATATATATATATATATATATATATATATATTCACTGAAAAAACCAAAGGTTTCAGGGGCGTTATAGTTAGCTGGACATTTCCCTCGTACAAAGCCCCAGAAATTCCCCTGTTATAGTTAGTTCAGCTAACTATAACTCGCGCCCCCGCAATGCACTGCTGATGACGTCACATATTATATCACTCATGACATGGTCAGCGACATCACTGATGACATCACTGATAACATCTCAAATGACATCACTTATTCAAGAAATGTTACAAAAAAATATCGTTAAGTTTTAAAAAATTGATGAACTTTTAACCTGCACGTGTTGTAGAATGTTCTAGAAAGTGTGTTGATAGACTACGTTGCACTTCTGACTTCTATGTGTTGTTCAATATTACAAAATCGGTTCATATGGAAAATTAAAAAGAAACCAATAGAGAAGTTTTGAAGCCTAAAAGAATCAAGGAACTATTCTAATTTATTCTTTACATGTATTTATGTGTGCAGCAACAAAATTATAGACACAACAGCAGTAGGAAGAGGAAGAAGCAGGGAGTGGGGGGAGGAGGGAGATGGGCAGAATGGCACACATGCACAATTAAGTACAACACACATATAGACTAACAATGGCCAAAATGAAACACACCAACAAGCAGCACAAGTCACACAACCCGCCAACATCACACCACTGAACGAGCATAGAAGTGAAAACCACACTGCATTCATACAGGATGTGTACAAAGGCCAGTCGTTGGTGTTGTGGGATGTCTGCGACCGTGATCATCATGGATGAGATTCCCAGCATGTGGCGCATGTTCGAGTTCACTGTGTGTTATGTTGCCAAACGGCTGCACCTCCCTCCCACGAGCCCCCACACTTTTGTACGGTGCGCTGCTGTATCTCGTGCACTTGTACAGCACACCATTGTAATGCCTATTTGCGCATGTCCTGCTACATACCAACTACAACATCACAGTGCCGTTTGGAGGTGGTGCATGCCAGTTTACAACATCAACTGCTGCGGCTCTTGTAACTGGCCACACCAGAACACAGAGACACACTTACTGCACTTCCTGTACACGGAGATGTCCGAGACACCCCGTTCCCCTTGCCGGATAGGCACACCCCTGCACTGACCTGTGAACAACAGACCAGCACACGCCAGTTGTGCATGCAGGAGGATGCGTACGTAGCTACACATCCAGGCTCACTGCCAACGCTGAGGTGACAGCACACTGTGATGTTGCAGGGCTCATCCCTATCATGCTAAGACAATGACCACAGGGACACACTTACTAAGATGTGGGTTTGGGGGGCATTGGCGGTCCTGGAGTTGTTGAGATGAGTCTTCTGTCCCTCATGGGTATCCCTGTATCATGCTCATTGACTCTATGGTACCTGTGGGTGTTCTGGTGTGGCTCTTGACTGTGTTCTCTTTCATGGTGCAGGTAGTTGTCCTGCTTAACACCAGCAGAAAGCAGGTGTAAAATCCCTGGTGCTAACGTGCCTTATCGCCGGAATTTGTTTCGCATTGCAATTGGTGTGAAAGTTGTGATGGGATTTTTTTCATGTGCAGAACAATATAAGAACTGAGCAGTGTATCTCATCAAGATCCAGCACCTGACGCACTATTCCCAATCAATATAAATACAATGAGATTTCTTAATAGATTTTGTGTGTACACTGTATCTGCAGCCAATACCTCAGTGCAATTCAATACAGGATTTCAGTATTTAGAATAAATCGGAAAGGTGCACCTTGTGTCTTTTTGCACGGGAATGGCTACTCTCCATTTCATTATCAGCACTTTAACGGAAGTAAAGTTGAGATAAATCTAACACACTATTCAGAAGTTAGTGCAAACTGCAGATATCACCAGTATTCCAGCAATAAGTCCCCCAAAACTTAACACCATGGTGGACTCCATCAAATAACAGTAATAAGAACAAGAAAGAGTCACACAGCAGTTAAGAGAACAAACAAAAACGTTATTAATTTTATTTTTTATAATAATAAATATATAAACGAAAAGCTATTTTCAAACTTTCTTTTTTTATTAACATATATATGAACAATAAACTAATAAACAAAATGTAACAACAATAATAAAAAACAACAAGGCGGAACACTACTGTGGGGACAATGGATGTCGACGACAGACCTGGAAAATAAGAAAGATTGTTAAAAAAAAAACAACATGGTATTCTCAACAAAATACCACAAGAAACAAATCACAGATATATAAAATGCATACAGCTAACAAAATTTTATAAGTTTAACTTGCAAAAACTGTAAATATTGCCGCTTTAAAATATTTACTGAATCTGAAGAAAATGTTTTGCAGAATGCACCACACAAACAACGTTTTTCTTCAGTGGTGAGGAAATGTTTTACTTTTTCCAAGGAGCAAACAAAGACCAATGCCACCTTCGTCACTCGCAAGATTTGCCAAAGAGTTCTGTTACGAGGAGATCCTAACAAAAAATACTTGTGCGGCACAGCAAGTATGATGAAACACCTAAGGACCCTTCATCCAAACAATCTTGCACGAGAAGAGTGCAAACAGATGAGAAACACTCCTGTTCTGTATCTGTAAAAAAGAATCACAAATAAATGTATATTAATAACTTTCAAATGTATACTATTCCATTACTGTACAAACACATTTTATATAAAAACTGACTATGAAACTATAGCCCTGAACCACAAGTGTGACGATCATTAAAACACTACATGCATAGTGCATACTACTTTGAAGCAGTTCATGCCCTAAAGCCTACCTCACTAAAACACTACATGCTAACTGACTAAATGATTACAGTAGTATAAGGAGACACACTTGGTGACTCACAGGGTGTTTGCTAGAAGAGTATGAATACTAACTAGGGAATAGAAGGTGTGAAACACAACAGTGTAGGTGATTAGAGGACTGCATCCATACTGCATAGGCATTTAAAGCAGTCCATGTGCTAAGGCCTGGCTCACTGCATGACTACTTGGGTACTGACTGAATGATTATCGTACAGCAAGGAGAGTGCCTAGGTGAATTTATAAGTGCTAGGCTTTTCGCACAGAGAATAGATTAGTACTTGGTACTGAATGGGTCACTAGAGGAGTGCAAAGGCAGTGACAAGTGCTGGACTGTATGGATACTGACTAGGAAATTGAAAGTGTGAAAGACAAGTGTCTAGGTGGTTAGAAGACTGCATGCATAGTGCATAGGGGTTTGAAGCAGTCCATGTGCTAAGGCCTGGCTCAGTGTATGAATACTTAGGCACTGACTGAATGATTAGAGTACTGCAAAGATAGTATCTTGGTGAATTTATAAGTGTTTGGGTTTTAGCACAGTGAATGGATTAGTACATGGTGCTGAATGGGTCACTAGAGGACTGCAAAGAGAGTCACAGGGTATTTCCTGGAAGTGTATGGATACTGACTAGGGAATTGAAGGTGTGAAAGACAATTGTGTAGGTGGTTAGAGGACTGCATACATAGAGGATAAGGGTTTGAAGCAGTCCATATACTAAGGCCTGGGTCACTGGATGAGTACTTGGGTACTGACTAAATGATTAGAGTACTGCAAGGAGACTGCCTGGGTGAATTTATTAGGATTTGGCGCTGTGAATGGATTAGTACATGATGCTGAATGGGTCACTAGAGGAGTGCAACGGCAGTGACAGGGTGTTTGCTGCAAGTGAACGGATACTGACTGGGGAATTGAAGGTGTGAAAGACAAGTGTGTAGGTGGTTAGAGGACTGCATGCATATTGGATATGGGTTTGATGTAGTCCATGTGCTAAGAACTGGCTCAGTGCATGAATTCTTAGGCAGTAACTGAATCATTGGAGTACTGGAAAGAGAGTGTCTAGGTGAATTTATAAGTGTTTGAGTTTTGGCACAGTCAATGGATTAGTACATGCTGTTGAATGGGTCTCTAGAGGACTGCAAAGGAAGTGACAGGATGTTTCCTGGAAGGGTATGGATACTGACTAGGGAATTGAAAGGGTAAAAGACAAGTGTATAGTATGTCAGAACACTTTTATTTGAAGCACTCTATTTGGTACTTAGAAACTGACTAAATAATCAGACTACTTCTAGGACAGTGCTTCGGTAAAACTTTTAAATTTTCAGTTCTGCCACAGTGAACAGAATAGTACATGGTACTGCACTTTAGTGTCAAACCCTGACTCATTTTATCAATGCATAAGCAAAGACTAGCTTCTAATGCTACTAAAACTTGACAACATGAGAGGTTTTAAATTAGTTATCTGTCAGCAAATACACGATGTTACCAAACGCTTCTCTCACAGTGGTTCCCAAATGCACAAAGACTCACAGTGTGATTCTAGACAAGCACCAGTATTCCTAGGAGTTTACCAAAACTCATTCACTACACTGGAAGTGATAAGGGAACTGCACACAATCTACATATTTCACGACTGCACTTTAGTGTCAATGCCTGACTCATTTAATCAACACATAATCAACGCATAAGCAACGACTGGCTTCTAATGCTACTAAAACTTGACAACATGACAAGTTTTAAAACAATTTTCTGTCAGCAAATACACAATGTTACCAAACGATCCTTTCACAGTGGTTCCCAAATGCACAAAGACTCACGGTGTGATTCTAGACAAGCACCAGGATCCCTAGGAGTTTACCAAAACTCATTCACAACACTGGAAGTGATAAGGGAACTGCACGCAATCTACATATTTCACGACTGCTCTTTAGTGTCAATGCCTGACTCATTTAATCAACACATAGGCAAAGACTGTCTTCTAATGCTACTAAAACCTGACAACATGACAGGTTTTAAAACAGTTTTCTCTCAGCAAATACACTATGTTACCAAATGCTTCTCTCACAGTGGTTCCCAAATGCACAAAGACTCACAGTGTGATTCTAGACAAGCACCAGTATTCCTAGGAGTTTACCAAAACTCATTCACTACACTGGAAGTGATAAGGGAACTGCACACAATCTACATATTTCACGACTGCACTTTAGTGTCAATGCCTGACTCATTTAATCAACACATAAGCAAAGACTGGCTTCTAATGCTACTAAAACTTGACAACCTGACTGGTTTTAAAACACTTATCTGTCAGCAAATACACGATATTACCAAATGCTTCTCTCACAGTGGAGAGGAAATATGTATAACTTTGTTGTTAATGGAATTAAGTAAAGAATGTTGTCTTCTTTGTTTAAAAAATAGACATTTGTTGAAACTAGTAGATGTGGTAATAGGATTTAGCTTTGATGCAAATAAATAGCAATACAGTAGTATCATGTATATGTGCAGCTATATTAATTAGTTAATTTATACTGTTTTATTTTGAATCTAAAATGTATTAATTTTGTTTATGTGACAGCCGTGAAGAAGCGCAGTGTGCGCGAAACAAGTGTTGGCATTTTTATGTAATTTTGACTTCAAAGAAAAAGAGAATTAAACGTCTAAAAAGGAAATGGATAAAGAAGACTCTCTTCATTATTAATGGCTATAATATCAGAATGTGGATATCTCAGTGTTGATTGTGTTTTATATAAGAATAACACTGGTGGGGACCAGTGTCTGAGATTGTGAAGGCGCCGGGCAAAGAACCTGTAACCCGCTTTGTATAATATATTTATTAACAGGAGCAAGGTGCCACTAACCTATTGATAATTGATACTTTATATTTTTTTCAATGGCTAAACATTTTGACAAACGTGAATTTCTTGCTAAAGACCTATTCTCAGGTGTACTTGTGACAGGAAATGGGGCTGCTAAAAAATCTACAAAAAGTCTAAAAGAACTTTTTATTAAATTAGAAAGAATACAGAAAAAAGAATCCACTAAATGGTGGGATGCCATGACTCTTAGAAAATATTTAGATGCGGATAGGACACCCAGAGGTCTTAGAATGAATATATTTCCAGCTGTAGGAGATCTTGACGATCAAAAGGCAGAAAGGTGGGAGGAAAGATTAAAAACAACATCTAAAGAACTTATGATCATGCTCATAGAATGTGCAGAAGATCAAAGGAAATTACTATTGGTAGAGATTGAAGAAATTAAGAAAGAAATTGACAGCCTTAATTGTCCAGAAACCACAACAAAAAACTGTGAGATTCTGAATAAAATAGTGGATACCTACCAGGTAGAACTAAAAGAAAAAAAGAGGGTAAAATTCTCTAGAGATGAAAGAGACTACAAATATGGCAGAGTCTATACCTATGCTAGAAAATTTGACAGCTCCATACGTAATGATGAGAGAAATACTAAAAATACTACAAAGAACACTGTTAAAAATACAACGCTCAGTGACACTTCAAGCACTGGTTTAAGCAATAGTGAATCAGATTTAGAGCACTCAAATAGAGAAAAATTAACAGCTGGGGCAAGAACTTCTTCTTTTTTAAGGGAACTCAAAAGAATGCGGAAAGTTCAATTTCAAATAGGAAGGAGAGATCGAGAACAGGAGAAGAGAGGAGGAGAGGCAGTAAAGGAGGGGGGAATAGGACCTTCTGTAGAAGACAGAAACAGAGACGGGGTAAGAACCAGGTCGCAATTACAGAGAGAGACAGAGATCAGGAAATAGAAATTCTGATAGTCAATTTGTCAAATAAAAACTTGTCAGAAGCAGAAGCCAGTGTTCTTAATAAAGTCTTAAGTTTTGCACCTTCACATAAATGGGATGACTTGAAGGCTAAAGTTGATGTTAATAGATTTGCTCGCACACTGAAATTGAAGAAATATTTTCTGAACAAACCTGATTTCAAGAAAACTGTTCATATAGAGAAAGATATTAATCAAATGTCTATTGAAGAACTTAATGATATTGGGCTTATTGTTAATCTAGATGATGAAACAAATTGTGATATTGAAGATATTGGTTTAGAATTAGATATTGAAACAGGCCATAGTGTTTCGAGCAAATTAAGATTAAAATCTAAGTTTGTACCTCCTACAAAAGGAGAGAATGTGATTGATGTATTCACTAACCTTGTTATGAAAGATTTTGACAAAGATTTACCAAATAAATGCAAGTATAATCTAAATAAAGATGAATTTGAAGCATTGCAAAACGTGAGCAAGGATAAGAGTATTATTATTCGTCAAGCGGATAAAGGGGGGAATGTAGTTGTGTTGAATCACAGTGATTATTGCAATGAGACAACTTAGAGATCGTGAAAGTTATGCCAAAGCCAACTTATCGCAAATAACGAATGCAAAAGAGATCATTAAGCACAAACTTAAGGCTTATTTAGACAAAAAACTGATAGATACTGATGAATACAATTATCTAGTGGTGGACAAAGCAAAAACACCCATAATCTATTTTCTCCCCAAAATACATTAAAGTGGGAAAATACCACCGGGAAGACCGATTATATCTGGTATTGGCAGCATGACCGAACATATATCGGAATATATTGATATGTTTCTGGCACCATTTGTTAAAACACTAGTGTCCTTCATTAAAGATACCAAGGATTTTTTGAGACAAATGAGGAATATCAATTGGGAAGAAGGAATGACTTTAGTAACTATGGACGTGCATAGTCTATATACTAGCATCAAACATGACAAAGGGATTGAAGCTGTAAAATATTTTTTGTACATCACGTCAGCAAGCTATTTACAGCATTCAAATATGATATTAGATCTCTTAAACCTGGTCCTTACGAACAATTTTTTCTATTACAGAAATGATTTGTTCCACCAAATAACAGGAACAGCGATGGGGGCGAAATTCGCACCATCATATGCTAATTTATTTATGGGACATTTTGAAAGAGAACATGCTTGGAGATATGGTGAAATGTATGAGGAAAACATAATCTACTGGGGTAGATTTATAGATGATGTGTTTATGATTTGGAAGGGAAGTGAGGACAAATTAAAACTCTTTCATAATCATTTAAATACTAATAACTATAATATAACCCTTACTCTAGAATATAGTATGGAAACTATTGTGTTTTTAGATGTTGAAATATATGTCACACATGGGCGTATTGAGTCAAAACTTTTTAGGAAATCAACATCAACAAATTCAATATTACATACCCAATCAGGACATTTAAAAAGGCAGATTGACAATATCCCTTATGGGGAATTTTGAAGAGCTAAAAGAAATTGTAGTGAAGGTACGGAATATGAGATTGCTAGTAAAGACATCACAGACAGATTTCTTAGAAGATGGTATGATAAAACAGTTGTAGATAAAGCTAGAATTAGAGCTCAGAAGATGACAAGAGACGAATTACTGAGCGATAGATATCGATCCAATGAAAATAGAAAGGAAGAGATTAGATACATCACTACGTACAGTGAAGGAAATAATAGAGTTTTTAAATCACTGTGTAAACATTGGGATATACTAACTCTAGACAAAGATATTGCACAATTTCTAGACAACAAACCGAAAATGGTGTATAAAAAGGCACCAACTCTTAGAAACCTATTAAGCCCCAGTGATACATGCGCATATGTAGTGCAGACTAAAGGAAATGAGGATTTTATTAGAACAAGAAATATAGTAACGCCTGGATGTTATAGATGTAATCAATGTATCTGCTGCAAATATGTTGCAGATAAAGTACAGATATTTCACGATCACACACATAAGAACACATATAGAATCAACTCCTTCATTAATTGCAATACAAGTCATTGTGTATATACAATAACTTGTATTTGTAGCAAAATATATGTGGGCTCGTCAGTAAGAAATTTGAAGATTAGATGGATGGAACATCTTAGAGCAATAAAAAATAGTGATCCTAAATATCCCATGGCAGTACACTTTAAAGAGACACATAAACTGAGTGAAATAGGAGACATCCAACTCATGGGCATTGAACAAGTCAGTATTGATAGAAGGGGTAGAGATTTAGAAGCGAAACTAAGATGTACAGAAACTTACTGGATAAATAAATTACAGGCGGTACAGCATGGGTTGAATATTGATCGTGAAATCTATACACTGTTGGGCTAATTTGTACCTAAGCAAACCCCTTTAAGTTGAAAGATACATATACAGTTTATTTGAAATAAATAATAATATAATATCGATCTCTCACCCTGGAACATTACAGTAGAGAGTAAGAGATAAGGGTACATTGTTTATATTTCAAATAGGAATTAAGAATGACAGTCTGATAAATAATCTAATATATGACTAATTAAGGGAGTTGAGATATAATATAAGAGTAGTACAAAAGCATAATAGCTTGTGATATTAAATATATCACCTTGCATGATCATATGTGTAGACTCGAGACTGACTAATGGATATTGGTTTAATTTTAGTAATACTCACTGACCCACTCTTACAATATATTGTATTTAGTATGGCAGCTAGGTAATTTTGAATCTAACAGGAGGTTGTTGATTCGAGTAATGATAGTCTGATAAATGATCCAAGATATGATCAATTATGGGAGTTTAGATATATTATAAGAGCAGTATAAAAGCGCAGTAGCTCGTGATATTAAATATATCACCTTACATGATCAAATGTGTAGATTCGAGACTGACTTGTAGATATTGGTTTATTGTAGTAATACACATGGACCTACTCGTCTTCTTACAATGTATTGTATTAAGTATGGCAGCTAGGCAACTTAGAATCCAACAGGAGGTTGTTGATTTGAGTAATGAGAGCGATACCCTATTAATTATAAAGGGAGTATTAATGAAATCACTTAGTAAAATTAGAGACTAATATACTTTATAAGAAAGAATGGAGTATTAATTATTTTTCATGCAGTATCCAAATAAGCTAGCAAGGTAGCACAACTCATTAGAATGTGAAAGGTATAAAGATCCGATACCTGGGGTTCGATTCTGACCAGAAGATAATATTAGCATAATTTTATTATGGGAATTATAAAAAGTTTCTTTGTCTCAAAATCAATTTTTCATCTTCAAAACATCAAATCCCTGTTTTATGTTAATAACCATAGTTCACTGAGCCTATCTAGGGTTGAGTACACAAAGTGGAGGCAATGATCAGCACGATGCTTTGCAGGAAACACTAGATGATAAACTTCTTCAAAAGGGAGTATTCAATATGCAAGCAAGATAGCGCTAAGCATAAAACATGAAGGTTACAATGACTAAGAGAGGGGGTTCGATCCTGACCAGGGGCTGTCAAATAATATTTATTCTGTGCAGTATTATTATTTTTTCTTTAAAACTTATTTTTCGGAAAAATTTACATCATTGTTTAAATTAAAAAATTATACTATAGTAGACTGATGTGATTTTATACAACAGACAGGTATAGTAAGAAACTAGAAATAATACGTTTTCCCGTTTAGATAAAAGTTTCTAATTATTTTTCCCGCCAACGGTAGCTCAATTAAGCCTATTTTGAGGAGGAGTATATAAAGCAGAAGTAGCCAATAGTGCACTACCCGCGTAATTTGAAGGTGAAACAATTGGAAGGACGCCACAATGCCTCGTGGTAAGGAGACTGGTTAGGGATTAGGGTGCTCAATTAAGTTGGAAATACAAAAGATTAGCTTTACCTTACTTTACTGGATGCACAACTCGTTTATGTAATAACAGAGATAGTTATACCTGTTTTTATGGAGCTCTTGCTATGGGCTGTATTTGCCAAAGAGCACCAAAATTAAGACTAAATGAAAAATCTATTGATGTACCCGCTCTGAAACTCTACAAATCTAGTATCTTTCTAGGAGACACTCACGATTGGCTTTACTAGCTGAAGAGTGTCTAAACTCTGTCTGTCTGTATATTTTGTGGATTTACTTGATATTTAAAGCTGAAAGAGTTTAGACAATGTGAGGAATTTGTGCATAATTTAAACTTTAAGTGTGAGGAAGGAATAAGTAATGGGTTTACTAAATAGGTACTTAGCAATTATTCTAAGGCATTCTTTCGTTTTATTATCGTTTTTACGGCTACTTTTAGATCTTATCAAGGAACGCTAGATCATGGACATATAAAGAACAAATTCAAACCTTGAAGATTTGTTTGCTTCTAGTATTATATCTATTAAGGTGAGAATATAACTCAATTATTAATAATAAAAACCTATAATTTTATGTAAAAAGCAATCTGGTTAAATTAGCGTGTGTTATTTTTGAAACCTAGAATTATAAAGGAGAAGGAATAAATGTACGGAAGACTGTCTATAAGATATTTCAAGAACTGGGACAAGACAATTAGTAGAGGTAAACAATGCTCCAGCAGTAATATTTATTACGATTTCATTATAAGGTACAAGTGTGAATAACGAAAGTAGGAAAACAATCGATCATCTTTAAATTATAACAATACAGCCCCTCCCTGTGTTGAGGAATGGATTGATTAATTGATTAATGTACAACGAAGATATATAGGAAATATGTATAACTTTGTTGTTAATGGAATTAAGTAAAGAATGTTGTCTTCTTTGTTTAAAAAATAGACATTTGTTGAAACTAGTAGATGTGGTAATAGGATTTAGCTTTGATGCTAATAAATAGCAATACAGTAGTATCATGTATATGTGCAGCTATATTAATTGGTTAATTTATACTGTTTTATTTTGAATCTAAAATGTATTAATTTTGTTTATGTGACAGCCCTGAAGAAGCGCAGTGTGCGCGAAACACATGTTGGCATTTTTATGTAATTTTGACTTCAAAGAAAAAGAGAATTAAACGTCTAAAAAGGAAATGGATAAAGAAGACTCTCTTCATTATTAAGGACTATAATATGAGAATGTGGATATCTCAGTGTTGATTGTGTTTTTATATATATATATATATATATATATATGTCCAACAGGTAGTGCTAACTCGGCGTGGCTGAATCGTTGAAGCCTCACACCCAGAGATCACAAACACGGACCAGTTATTCTTTAGTGCAATTTATTCGCTTGCTCGCATAGTAGTCGTGTGTATATATATATATATATATATATATATATATATATATATATATATATATATATATATATATATATATATATATATATATATATATATATATATATATATATATATATATATATATATCGGCAATTGTTGGTGAAGTACGAGGAGTACAATCGCGGCGCCCCCCCAAGCAGAGGTATTTCCATTTGGAGAGTATTAATGCGAGGGGAGAGAGGAGGCGGCAATGTGCTGCCTGATAAGGTCACAAATTAAGGTTTTAGCGGGACCATCATATCCAGGACTTCTGTGGTGGAGTGCAGCTGTTGGAGCAGAGTTTTCTGTTGAAAATTTATCGAGTTTTAAGCTCCAGTTTTGTCTATATGTTATGTTTAAAATAACTAATTTATAATCACTAATTATTTGTTTTGTTAAAAGTCTAAATTAATCAACATTACTAATGAGAGAAACTACATGTGGGATGCATATATGTTGCTTAATAATAATGTGCAATTTACTTAAATGAGTATCGTAAAAGTGCTATTTGTTTCGAGTTTACGCTTTAAAAATAACACGTGCTAATGCTTCTTTGTGTTGCAGACGGCTAGATAATTACATACACATAAGGGTATTAGTGGGGATTAACACTGTATAATCATTATGATGTGGTAACGTTGTTTTGTGTTTCTTTAAATTAAGATGGTCCGTTTTGGCCTAAACAAAGATGGCTGCTATTTACAGCCTGCGCTCGAGTGATTGAATTTTGACGAGAGGCCTTGCTGAACATGGTTGAAAGTCACCTGACCACAGCCTCTGCCTGAATTTAAAAGTTTCCGTGAGGACAACAGCTCTGGGCATGATTCCAATTGTCCTTGGAGAAGAATAAAGCCACAATGAACAATGATAAATCTGCGGTGGCTCTGCTATGGCACCAAGGAAGAGCATTTATAATTGTATCACTTGCAAACTTGAGTTTCCTTCTTCCGTGTTTTTATTTTTGTGATTTTCCCTGAGCGGAGGTTTTCTAAATGTTACCAAGTGACATCCTTTCCTGCTCGCTCTGCTCAGTGGCTCAACGGATATTCAAAATTTGTTTGTAACTTTTATCTTGTTATTTTTGTTATAAATATACTAGACTAGAGAGGGTCCGTGTTCATCGTGTTCATTGCGTTCTTTGCGGTCATTGCATTCGGGATTTTGAAGCCACTTCTTCCTGAACTTATGCTGAGGACGGCAGCTCGAGAGACTTTACTGAGAGACCTGTCCTGACCCATTTAGCTAGAATAGGTAACTATGAGAATAATGATCTTGCTATTAATTGACTTTCATTTGAACTAATTTAGATAAACAACCATTTGTTTGAATTCCAGTGTCGGGTGGTTATTTCTTTGTCATTTATTGAGTTTCTAATGTTGTTTCCTATGTTTAAAATCATGACTCAGGACAATAACTTTATGGTCGCATTGACCTCGTTTAGATGTAGATTGGTTTAGGTTTCTCTCCTGTATTCAGTGTGGATAGAGTAATAGTGTGAATTTTAGTGTGATGGGCCCTAGCGTATGATGAATGTATGTGCGTGCGACTGTAGGTTTACTCTGTCCATGGAAGTAGGGAGAATTTATATGCGCCGATCTGCAGCAGTTTCCTGGTAGCAGTATGATGGTTTTAGATTATTGTCTTGATCTGATAGATTGCTTGTACATAGGCTTTTTGATTCATTGGTTTATTGGTTGATGTTGGTATATGTACTAATACTATATGTTGAGGTCGTCGTATTGAGTTCTATGTAGTGTGTACGGCTTCTGGAACGTGGGGAGCTGGTGACGGTTCCGTAGTAGGGCAGAGGGAAGTGTGTGCTGCTCTCGGGAAAGCCGGGATTGTTGGAATTACCTGTACGTATGCAGGAAAAACGTGTGACAATTGAAGTTGCGCGTCACATTGTCTGGGTTCGGAATCAGTGACATCGTCGTGTGTTACTACTAGAGACATATTTTCGGTATAAAAGGAGTGTGTATGGTAGCGAAAGGTTATCTGTGAAACTCTGGTCTTAAGTCCCAGGGATCCGTAAGGTTCGCCGTTAAAGCTTTCTGCTGGAGAAGTAATAGGTATTCTCTGAGCTTGTCTGAAGGACTGGGCAGAGGTAAGCGCTGCTTGGTTAACGTGTGTTATAATTCTGTAGTGGGACAGACTGTTCGCTGTTCTCGGGAAGGCAGGATTCTGTGTGCATGTGCTACATTTTCTGGTGTGAAAGTGCGTGAATGCATGAGCATTTAGTTGATTGTAAGACTCTTTGGAGCAGTCCTAGAGGAAACAGTTAATGGATGCATGTTAGAAGGGCAGGGTAGAGGGATGTGCTACTGTGTCAACAAAAGTAATTATTCCGTAGTGGAGCAGAGGTAAGCGCTGTTCTAGAGAAAAGCGGGATTCTTGTGAGAAAGAATTTCCTTTACTATTCTGTGGTTAGCGAAGCAGACAATGGAGATGTTTATATGTTGTAACTAATAGATTTTGTAGAATCTGAAACGAAGTCTACTGAAAAGGCTTTGTAAAGGAGGGGTAGACGAGTGACAGGAGACAGGAGCAGAAGCGACTGCAGCGACTGCTGACGTCATACAGACCGTGCTGTGATTGGGCAGTGGATCAGAACAGTGCTCGCGCTAGGATTGGTGCGTTAGTGTGAGTCGCGCAGGGATTGGAAGGAGTACAGGGTGACGTAGACGCTCCAGGATAGGTGCGTTAGTGTAAGTCGCGCTGTTATTGGACAAAAAAGATCGTACGGTTGCGGAAGGGACTAGAGAATATTGGTAAACGCAAAAATGTATTACCAACCGGAGGAAAAGAAAAAGAAATCCTTGTTCGGTAAAATTAAAAGGTGGTTCGACAAGGATAAAAACATAATAACTAGAGATGGTGAATTACTACCTCCGACGAGAACTCCTGCATCCTTCATGGTTGCGAAATATGGGTATCATACCTGTATATGGTTAGATAACTGGGCTAAGTACACTAAGGAGGATGGTGTTTTAGCGTTCCCGGAACATGGTTCATTTAATCTGGCCGTGTTGAGAAATTTACGGGAGAAAACGATGTGTCTAGAGCCTAGACCAAGGCCGACACAGTTCGAGGCGTTGGTGGAATGGGAAGATGAGGTGCATGAGCGAGAAAAGCAGAGGAGTGGAGGCAATTATAGGTACTTTTTTGGGAGGAAATATGATCGTGAAACTCATCATGATCGAATGAGGAGATGGCGAGATGCTAGTATGTCAGAGGGATTATATCCTATGAGAACAGTTGAAGAAGCGGAAGGGAGGAAGGGTACAGAAAAGGTGCCTGATGCAGAAGTGAGAAGGTATGGAGTTAATGATTACAAGGATGAGGTCTTAGATGATATGATTTACAAGAGACCACCTCCATATAGACCAGAACCAGAAGAGAGCACGCCAGTTGCTACTCCTGTAAGAGATACTTTGCGAATTATTAAAACTGAGGTTATGACACCTGATCTGAAAAGTGGTAGTTCTTTCATGGAAAGGGAGAGAGAGAGAGAGCGAGAGAGAGAGAATCGAGTCAGTGACGAGAAAACAAGGGAATTAGCCAGAACCACATCTGAACTGACAGAGAAAATTAGAGAGCTAACGAAAAATCTAGAAGCTGTTACAGTGCCTGTAACCATGGGTCCGGTTGTGCCTATTTTTGATAAGCAAAGAATGGGTGAAAATGGTTTGACAGTTCCCTATGTTGGAAATGGTTTGGTTGGTACTTGTTCTTTGGAGGGATCGGGAATGAGAACGGGAGGAAATAATTTGAGTCAACTGAGATGACACATGTAGTGGAGGATTAGATGTACAGCCTAATTCAGGATTGAATACTGGTTGTTTGGGAGGAACGATTTTGGAACCACAGAGGATGGCAGAACAAGTGGGTGCAGTGAAAAAGTCTACTGAAATAACAGCTGAAGATTTGAATGATTGGTTGAAAGTTCTCCAAAAGAAGGATAAAGATTCACAGGCAATTGATGTAGCCAGGTTGCGCATAGAATTGGAGGAGCTTATTGCAGGAACAATTCCTACAGATATACTGAAAAACCATCATGATGGAGAGTTGTTATTCATGTGCAAGAGTATCACCTGGAGGGCTAAGAGTACACATGACAGGTTAAAGGCAATAGCGAGTGAACAAGGAGTTGACATGGATAAGGTAAAAGCTTTGCAGAAGCCTTACAGGGTGGATTTCTCCGACAAGGATATTGAAAATCTAAATGGTGCTGGCAGAACAGGACAGATTAAGGAAATGATTGCCTTATTGCGAAAATGGGGTGATGTGGAAAAGTGGAAGGATAGGTGGTACAAGAAAAGGGAAGATTCAGTGGATAGGACTTACTCAGCTTTTCCCATGAGAGAAAAAGAAAAAACAGTGGATGCTTATCCTTTGAGGGAGATTCCTGGAGGAGGATATGTACATGTCCTATGGACTAGACAGGATATTTTGTCATTTACGAATGATTTCCCTCGACTGAGAGAAAAGCCCGTCGAGTGGTATAGGCAGGTAGACAGGTTTGTGAAATTGTCAAAAGTGTTGTGGATTGACCTGAATAGTCTGTTTGATACAATTGTTCCAGCAGACTTGTGGGCAGAGTGTAAAATAGTTGTAGATTGGCCGGCTAAGGAGTATCCAAGAGATCCGAAAACGGGAGCACCAGACCCAGAGGTTATGAAGAAGTACGAGCAGGTTATTGTGTTCCTGAAAAATAAGGTACCCCCGAAAGAGACAGACTGGGTTAAGATAGATCGAACACATCAGGAGGCAAAAGAATCAGTTCATGCTTTTTACGAAAGACTGATACTGGATTTTAAACAGTTCAGTGGAGATGAACACTTGTGTGATAAAGATTTGAGTCATTTTGTATACAGATTTGTATATGGCCTGAGACCTGAAATCAGTGAAAGAATACGTGAGCATACAGTTGATTGGCAGAGTAAAAAGATTGATGAAATATTGAGACATGCGAAGTACTTCAGTGATGAGATTGAAGCAAAACAGAGAAAGCTGAAAGAGAAAGCAATGTGGGCACAGGTGAAAGTTGCTGAGAGACAAGAAGCACAGTTGGTGGAACAGGCAAATAATCCAGGAAATAGGCCCAGATATGCGGGAAAAGGAAAGGGGAATTTAGAGGAGGCCAAAAAGAAGTTCCCTTGTCACAACTGTGGACAATTGGGGCATTGGAGATCCGAGTGTACCAATCCACCATTAGTGAGTAATGAAAATAAACCCTTAAATCAACAGGTGCAGAACGAGGGGTGTAATCATCAGCAGCAACAGCAGAAGGTTGTCAGACAGCAGAGTCAAGAGCCAAAACCGCCCTTGCCGCAGAATAGAGGGTCCCAAAAGTATAACCAGGACTCAGGATTCTACAATGATGAGTAGGTAAACAAACCGAGACGTTCAAACCCGGTACAGCAGTACTGGTTAAAGAATGAGGGGAGTGAGTCTGAAGGGGACTATTGACGGTGCCGAAGAGAGGAGGAAGAGTGCATACTTGGTGCAACTCTAGAAATAGACCAGGCAGGGAGGGCGCTAGGTGGCGCTAGCCAAGATGGCCGCAACGGAGTGAGGCTCTTGGATGATGGACCCCTCACATCCGCGTTACATCCGAAGTGGCTGTCCTAGGTTTACACAGACGGCAGGCGAGTGTGGGGGAACTGCTGCCCGGCCCCCGGACCAACTTTGAGCCGTTTCGGCGTCGCCGGAGCTGAGCTGGACGGCCCGTGGGCCACGCCGGAGGCTGAGCCGCGCCCTCCCGGTTCCCTGGGCGGCAGTGATTACCACGGGGGTCCCCGGCGCACCACGAGGGGCGCGGGCCGCGCGGCCACCGGTGGACGCTTGAGACCGGAGGAGGCGCGGATTGGATCAACGCTGGTGCCGGACCTTGTGTGGGTCGAGGGGGGCGGCGGATGGTACACGCCCCCCCCGATGCCGGAGAGATCCCGTTCGGCGGGCTGATCGGCCCGACTTACAATGCGCTGACCGAGTCCGGCTGAGGGACCAGGCGCGGCCTTGCCTCTGCGCGCGCCCGATCTGTCCCGGCGCCTGGGCCTTCGCTTCCTGCGGGGGCGGCTCATCCTGGCCCCCTCACCGCTTGTCCTGCTGCCTCCTGTCTGGGGGATCCTGGCGGTGGCGCGGGTGAGGACTGCAGGACCGGAGGGCTTACGCAGCGGACCCATGCTAGCTCCGGACCTGAGGTGAGCTGGGGGAAGAGGCGGCTGGCGGGCACCCCCCCGGGGGTGGAGAGGCCTACTCGGCGGGCAGACCGGCCCGCAGTGCACTGCATGGACGACCTGTCGCTGCTTGTACCGGCCCGTTCCCGGGCCTGGGCCGGGACTGACTGAGGGAGGCGGATCCCCCTGGCCCCCCTGCTGCTTTGCCTTGGCGGACTCCTGTGGGGGTGACCCCTGGAGGTGGTGCGGCCTTGACAGACCCGGGGGGCGGCCGCCGCACCAGGGGCAGAGTCGTACTCTTGGCGGCCGCAGCACTGACTTGAATGGGCGGCTGAGGTGGGTCTCCCTGGCCCTGCACCGGTATCCGGGAGCCCTTGTCTTGGACTGTCTTCCCCGGCGCTGCCCTTGGCCCCCCGGGGCTGGGGGGGGATCGGCTGTTGGCTCCGGAGTGGGGTGGACGCGAGGCCCCCTGGTGGTTTGGCTGTGCCAAGGGACCGGGGTGTTGGCCGGCGCCCCCCAGTGGCGTGCAAGTTGTACATCGGCTGTCACAGGTGCGGACCGTAGCACGCAGCTCAGGACGTTGGGACGGCGGCTCTGCCCGGATCCAAGGTTGAGGACGAGGAGCACCTTTGCCCTTCCCCTTCTCCTCGCTCTCCCCCTTCGTTGGCCTGGTGCGCAGGGCTGAGTCGCTTGGAGAGTGGGAGCCTCTGCTGGTTCGTTACACCTGCTCTCGTACCCGGCCTGTGCTTCAGGGGCCCATCATGGGCAAGGAGAAAGGCTCCGGACCCTCGAAGGCACCCCACCAGACGCGGATTGACCAATTCACGAGCTCAGACCCGCCGGGCGCGGGCGGGGGGGGGGCTCCAGCCCCGAACAAGGATTTGGCCATCATCCTTCAGGCCATTGATGCCTCCCGCACATCCCTGGAGGGGATGGTTGGGGAGGTGAAGGTCGATGTTGCGCTCCTGCGGCAAGATCTCCGCAACGCCACAACTCGCATTACAGAAGCGGAGTCCCGGATCTCCACGGCGGAGGATGACATTCACCTACTACAGGACCAGGTCCGGGAGCTCACAACCCAATCCAAGGAACTACACAGGCTGGCAGAAGATGCCGAAAATCGCGCCCGTCGCAACAACCTTCGCCTGGTGGGCTTTCCAGAGGGGGTTGAGTCTGGCCGAGCTGATGACTTCCTTGAGACGTGGTTTAAGTCTTGGATGCCGGCGACCGGCCTGTCGACCTGGTTCGTGGTGGAGAGGGCGCACCGGTCGTTGGCGGTCAAACCCCCCGTGGGAGCCCCCCCACGCCCTTTTATCCTTCGGATCCTCAACTTTAGGGACAGGGATGCTATCCTGCGAGAGGCGCGGGCACGAGGCCCTTTAACTTTCAACAACCACACCATTATGATCTTCCCGGACTACACCCGGGAGGTCCAGGAGCAACGCCGCTCCTACACGGAGGTGAAGCAAAAGATGCGCTCCCTGGGCCTTCAATACCAGCTCCAATTCCCGGCCCGTCTTCGAGTGGTTTTCCGGGACAAGACGCTGTTCTTTGATACCCCCCGGGCAGCCTGGACTTGGCTTACGGAGGAAAGGCCTCTGCGCCAGCCCGCTGGGGCGTCGTCTGCTGCTGTGCCCCGGGACTGCGATGCGGCTGGCCCCGGCGGCTGGGGCGCAGGAGGCGCACACAGTCCCGACTGCGCAGAGGCGCGGTGAAGGCGCGGACCCGGTCTGCCAACGCCTCTGAGAGGCCAGTGAGGGACTCCTCGGCCTCCTCCGGTGCATCATCCCGGGCGGATGGGGGGCTCCGGGGCCGCCCGTCGCCCCTGCCGGGTGGGTCTCCCACTCCTCTCAACGTACAGATTGACTTGTCCGACCTCTCCTGCAGTCCTGCTATGTAACTTGCTGTATGCTTCAGGCATCCACAGGGAGGGGCGGCGGCCCAGGTCGAGGGCAGGGTTGGGGGAGCTTTGCAATCTTAAGATTTCCCGCAACTACCTAGGGCGCGATACTGGAATCCGTGCTTCAGGAGGGGTCCACCACGCTCTTTACACCCGAGCATTTAGACTTGGGGTTTTGTAATTGTTGGGTCAGTTAGGGCGACAGATGCTTCCGTTCTTGAAGTGTAGGGTGGGGGGTGGGGGGGGGGGGCTGGGGTCCTGTTGGTTGCTTCTCCTTGGGAAGCTGTTTTGTTTGGGTTGGATCTGTTTTCTGTTGAACCTCATCTGGTGCACTACACACTGCGCGCTGCCACACCTCTTCATGCAGTCGCCCGCGGCTGCTCTGCAGCCACTCGCTCTCCTGCGCTGCCCGCGGGCCTCCCCTAGCGGGGGGCCCGCAGTCCTGGCCTCCCTTGCCCAATTGAGTCCTAATGCGCCCCATTCCTTTCACTTCCATGGGTGACCCCGCCTCCAAAGCTCAAGTGCGCGTCCTGTCCTGGAACGTGAATGGCTTACTGGACAGACTCAAGCGCACTGCGGTTCTTAAGTACGCCCAGCGCATGGAGGCCGATGTGCTCCTGCTTCAAGAAACCCACCTGCTCGGCGAAAACTGTCCCTTTTTGGCGCGGTATGGGTATGACCGGGTATGGCACTCTGGATTTTCCCGAGGATCTCGGGGGGTCGCCGTCCTGCTGCGCCGCTCCCTCCCTTTTGTTTGCACCCGAGTGCTCCCTGACTCCCTCGGGATGGCGATCGCAGTTAGCGGCACGTTGGAAGGTCGGCCGCTCCACCTCCTGTCACTCTACGCGCCACCCGCCGGGTTGTCACAGGCTTTATCCCACGTCGCATCCTTGTTGGCGACTCTCTCACCGGGCACCATTGTTTTGGGAGGGGACTTCAATGCTGTATCGGCTCCACAGCTTGACTCCTCAGGTCCGGTGTCGGCGCCCCGCGCCGCGCGGGCGAGGCAGCTGGGGAGCTGGGCAGAGGCCCAGGGCTTATGCGACGCGTGGCGAATCTGGCACCCACACGAGCGGCAATACACTCACACCTCGGCCGCCCACCATACTCACGCACGAATTGATGCGATCTTTGTCCCATCCACCGACTGTGCAGGCATCCAAGACGTCCGTATCCTTCCCAGGGGGATATCTGATCATTCTCCAGTCCTGCTGGGTCTGGGTCCCCCGCCCAGTGGGGCCCGCCAGATGTGGCGGTTCAATGCCTGGTTTCTCCAGGACAAGAAGCTCTGTAGAGAGGTGGGGTCCGCACTGACGCAATATTTTGGCGACAACGACGGGTCGGTCTCCTCGGCGGGGATCCTGTGGGAGGCTTGTAAGGCCACTATCAGGGGGGCCGCCAAGGCACTGGTGGTGCGGCATCGCCAGACGCAACTCCAACAGCTTACCGCCTGCGAGGCCCAGGCATTACGGATGGAACAATCTCTCTCTGAGGGTGGAGACCCGGCTGAAGCCCGGCGGCTGAGGCTGTTGCGGGAAGAGATTCGTCAGCGGTCGCTCGTGGCGGCCAAACTCCTCTGGCAATCCTCGGTGGCGAGGGTCTACGGGTGGGGTGATAAGAATGGGGCATTGCTGCACCGGCTGGCCACTTACCCGAAGGCGTCGCGCATCATCCCGGCGGTGGCTGACTCGGATGGCCGGCTCCAGTCCTCGTCCGTGGCAATGGCAGACGCCTTCGCTCAATATTACTCGCAATTGTACCGGGCCCGGTCGTCGGACTTATCTTTGGCCTCGCTACTTGCAACTAATAGTGTACGGCTTCCTTGTCTTCGGTCCAGTGACTGGGAGGGTCTGGAGGTGCCTATTTCTCCTGAGGAGATTGGGGACGCGATAGGGCGCACGTCTGCGGGGAAGACCCCGGGACCGGACGGCTTCCCCCAGGAGTTCTATGCCACCTATAAAGACATTTTGGTCCCGCGGTTGGGTGCCCTCTATGCCGAGGCGGTGAGCTCCGGCTCCTTCCCCCCGTAAGCCGACATGGCGACGATTGTGGTCCTGCCCAAGTCTACGCCGCCTTCTTGTGATAGGTCGGCGTACCGGCCGATCTCTCTTATTAATACTGATATTAAACTTTACGCGGCGGTCTTGGCTCAGCGGCTCCGGCCCTTTCTGTCACACTTGGTACACCCGGACCAATGCGGCTTCATGCCGGATCGTGGCACTCGCCATTGCCTTCGTCGCCTACACGTGGCCCTCGCTCACCGCCATCGAATATGCCCATATCTCACTCTCCTACTGGCCGACATCGAAAAAGCTTTCGACTCGGTTGGGTGGCCATACCTATTCGAAGTCCTGACCCACATGGGCTTCGGCCCCAAGTTCGTTGGAATGGTGCGGGTCCTTTATGCGCGTCCTCGCGCCAGAGTGCTGGTTAATGGGGCGCTGTCGAGGCCGTTTCGGATCGGCCGGGGAACACGGCAGGGGTGCCCCTTGTCGCCCCTCCTTTTTGCTCTTGCAATGGAGCCCCTCGCTGCCCTGATGCGAGCGGACCCTCTCCTCCGGGGCTGGGAGTGGCCCGGGTCTCGAACCGGACAGAATAGCCCTCTATGCGGACGACGTTTTGTTATACCTTAGCGATCCGGCGCGCTCGGGCCCCCGGGCACTCCATATCCTCGGCCGCTTTGGCCGCGCGTCTGGCCTCTATTTAAACCCGCAAAAATCGGTCCTTGTGCCCTTGCACCCTTCCCGGGAATGCTTTGACTGGCAGGACAATATTCCCCTCCGTCGGCTGTCCTTCAAATACCTGGGGATTTGGGTCTCCCTTCTCCCAGACCTCAGCTGGGCTCTCAATGTTACCCCCCTGGTTAAGAAAGCCAAGGTAGACCTGGCACGATGGCAGTCGCTCCCGCTCAACCCGCTGGGGAGGGTGGCGCTCTACAAAATGATGATCCTCCCCCGGTTCCTTTACGTATTACAGAACACTCCCGTGTCATTCCCGAGGCCTTGGTTCCGTGAGCTGGACGGGTTGGCGACCAGATTTCTCTGGGGTGGTGGACGACCGCGGCTGGCCTTGTCGATATGTCGCCTGCCCACCTTTGATGGAGGGCTCGGTATGACCAATCTTTACCTCTACTATTTGGCCACTCGCCTCCTAGTCATTCATGACTGGTTTGGAGGGGGATGGTCCGACCCGGCCTATCGGGTTGAATTAGAAGACTTGGGTTTCTCCCGGATTCTGGGCCGCCTGTATGGCGCTCCCATTCCCGCCTCCTGCCCAGGCATCACCAGGGCGGTCTTCCTGGCCTGGCGAGCGGCGCTTCGCCATACCCGGTGGACCGGGAGGCTGACTCGTGCCACTCCCCTATGGCATGGGGCATGGATGCGGGACGTTGCGGCCCTGGAGGGTTTTCGATCGTGGGACCTGCTCGGCATCTCCCAGCGGGGGGATGTCTGGCGGGGGGGCCGCATGTGCTCATACGTGGAACTGCAGGCGCGCTTCTCCCTTCACTCATCCCAATTTTATAAATACCTCCAATTGCGACACGCCATACGCACCTACACCCCTCTGGACGTTCGGCTGCCGGACCATAGCCCCCCGGAGGCCCAGGTCCTATTGGGTAACCTAGGGAGGGGGGGTATATCCCGGATACACCGTTCACTTATTAACAATACCCCCATGGCCCAAGAAGGCTTGAAGGGAAGGTGGGAGGAATGGGTGGGCCCCCTGGACGAGGTCGACTGGCGGGATGCCCTCATGGCCCCCCGGCTGGTGACGGCCTCCGCCAAACTGAGACTTATTCAGGTTTACTATCTGCACACTGCCTACCTCACGCCGGCGCGTTTGCACCGTGCGGGCCTCTCCCCTGATGCTGCTTGCCCCCGCTGTGGTTTTGACCCAGCCGACTTCATCCATATGGTGTGGTCATGTCCAGAATTAGGGGGCTATTGGAGGGGCATAGAAACCGACCTCACGGAGGTCCTGGGCTGGGTGGTGCCACACAATCCTAGACACACCCTTCTGGGCATCACAGATGGTCTAGATGGCACACGGGCTGAGAAGTTATTCCTTATGACGGCACTAATGGTGGCGAAAAGAGACATTGTGGCGGCATGGAAGTGCCCACAGCCGCCTAGCCTGGCCAAATGGAGTGCCGGTCTGGACTGGTGCGCGGCACAAGAACGGACTCTCTATCAGGGGAGGGGCTGCCCTAGGAAATATCGTAGGGTATGGGGGAAGTGGTTGGGCAATGTATTATGAATATGAGATTCGGGGGGAGGGGGCGGTGGGAGGGAGGCTTCGGGTGGGGGCGGGGGGAGTGGGGCGGCCTCATACCGTAAGACTACTCAGGTGGCTTGACAGGCTCAATGTTTTGTTTGTGATGTGTTTAAAACTAATAAAAACTTGTTTATCAAAAAAAGAAATAGACCAGGCAGGACCATTTGTAGGTGGAAAAATAAATGGGGAGAGTGTTACCTTTTTTGGTAGACACAGGAGCGACGAGATCAACTGTCAGGTCAGCAGATATTAGAAATCTTCCTCTCTCGGACGAAGCAATCCAAGTGGTTGGTGTAGCCAATACACAGATTAAGACTCGTCTTACCGAACCAGTAAGGGTAAGAATAGGGAAATTCTCAGACATGCACAGGTTTGTAGTCTGTGACACTAGTCCAGTGAACTTGTTAGGTAGGGACCTATTGTGCAAGATGAATTGTACAATTTTCTGTACTCCGGATGGAATAGCTTTTGAGACACCAGATGAAGATGTTTTGTACCGAATGACTCTAGATAATAGAGAGAGTGAGATTGTTGGTACATATGCTGTGTTTAATCCAGATGATCTGCCTCAGGAGTTGAGACACACAGTGAAAACGGCAGTTTGGGATTTTACTGGAGAAGATGTGGGATTGATGAATAATGTAGATCCAGTGAAAATTTCAGTGAAAGAGGGGATTGTTTATCCTAATATTCCTCAGTACAGATTGACACCAGAGATAATTGAGGGAATAACTCCTATAATTGACAAGATGATTCAACAGGGTGTTTTGAGAGAGTTACTGAGTAGCCCGTGTAATTCACCGATAATGGGGCTGAAGAAACCTAATGGAAAGTTCAGGATTGTGCAAGATTTGAGAAAAGTTAACAAAATTGTGGTGGCATGTTGTCCCATTGTGCCAAATCCGTCAGTGATTTTGTATCAGATTCCTCGTGATGCTGAGTGGTACACAGTGATTGATTTGTGTCATGCTTTCTTTTCAATTCCATTGCATCATGATAGCCAGCCGATTTTTGCATTTCGGTTTGGACAGCGTATTTTAGCATGGTGTCGTATCCCACAGGGGTATACAGAGAGTCCTTCGATATTCAATCAGTTATTGAAGAAATCATTGGAGAGTTTGATCATACCTGAAAGCTCAGTACTAGTGCAGTACATCGATGACCTACTTGTGGCATCGAAGACACGTGAAGCTTGTGAAGTAGATACCATAGCTTTACTGAATCATCTGGCAGATGGAGGGTTAAAGGTATCTCCAGCCAAATTGCAGTTTTGCAAGAAAGAGGTGCATTATCTTGGACACAATATTGAAAAAGGTCTGAGAAAGGTGACCGATGACAGGATTAAAATTATCAGAGGAATGAGAGCCCCAATGACCCAGAGAGAAGTGAGGATGTTTCTGGGGATGGTGGGTTATTGTCGTCAGTGGATAAGTAATTTCTCCCTGATAGCAAAGCCACTGATTAAATTGACCAAAAGTGAGGTGAGAGACCCATTGGAACTGGATGGAGAACAAATGGCAGCATTTGAAGAGTTAAAGAGCAGAATGTGTGAAGCCCCTGCTTTGGGAATGCCAGACTATGAGAAAGAGTTTGAGTTGTACTGCAGTGAAAGAAATGGTTGTGCACTTTCAGTGTTAATTCAGAAGCATGGACAACTGAGAAGGCCGATTGCGTACTTCTCATCAACACTTGACCCTGTAGCTGTGGGTTTGCCAGGTTGTCTGAAAGCAGTAGCTGCTACATGCAGAAGCTTGGAACAGAGTGAGGGTATAATAATGGGATATCCTGTAAGGGTATTCGTACCTCATGATGTGGCTATTCTTTTGACAAGAAGCAAGACTCAGTACATGTCACATAGTCGGTTGACTAAATATGAGAAAATCATTCTGGGAGCATCAAATGTGACTCTTGAGAGATGTGTGAATGTGAATCCAGCAACGTTGTTACCAGATGCTGAGAATGTGAATGTGGGAGATGATGTTGATCATGATTGTTTGGATGTGCTTGATTACTGCACTAAACCTAGACCGGACATAAGAGATTTGCCGTTACCTGAGAGTGATCATGTGCTGTTTGTGGATGGATCATGTTTGAGAACTGATGATGGTGTGCTGAGTGCAGCATATGCGGTGTGCAAGGTTTCAGAAGTTATGGAAGCTTCGCCTTTGAAAGGAGTAAGATCTGCTCAAGTGGCTGAATTGGTGGCATTGACGAAAGCTTGCAAAATTGGAAAGAATCTGAGAGTGACTGTGATGACTGATAGTCAGTACGGATTTGGAGTCGTTCATGATTTTGGCCAGCTTTGGCTACAGAGAGGTTTCTTGACGTCGAATGGAACTCCAATAAAGAATGCTGAAGTGATTGGAAAGTTGCTTGAGGCGATACAGCTGCCTAAAGAGTTAGCAGTTGTGAAGTGTGCTGCTCATGGACAAGGAGATGATTTTGTTACTCTTGGTAATCGTTTTGCCAATGACATAGCACAGTATTGTGCAAAGAACAATCATTCGATTAATAGGGCAGGAGAGAGGGAAATGTCTTTTTGTTCTGTGATGTTTACTAATGTCCTAGAAATGTGGGATGAAGTGAAACAGTTGCAGGATGAGGCAGGAGATGAGGAAATGAGAGATTGGATTAAGGCAGGTTGTGCCCCAAGAGAGACAGATCATGTTTGGATCTATAGAGATGGTAGACCAGTCATGCCCAATTCCATGTTGTCGACAATGGCAAGAATGTATCATGGCCAGGGGCATCTGGGGAGGGACGCAATGATTAGGTCATTCAAGCAAACCTGGTATAATGCAAAGTTCAGGCTAATTGCAGAGAGCATCTGTCAGAGATGTTTGATTTGTCAGCAGTTCAATACTGGGAAAAAGACAGTGGTGAGTCTAGGAACAATAGGCAGAGAAGGAGGTCCTTTTACCAGAATGCAAATAGATTTCATTGAAATGCCTCAAGTAAACAGATTGAGGTATGTTCTTGTGGTAGTCTGTTTGTTCTCAAGATGGGTGGAGGCCTATCCGACTAGGAGAAATGATGGAATAACAGTTGCCAAGTTACTGTTAAGAGAGTTGATTCCTAGGTACGGGTTCCCAGTGACAATTGAGTCTGACAGAGGTGGACACTTCTACAATGAGCTCATGGGTTTAATTTGTGAAGCATTGAGCATACAGCAGAAGCTACATTGTGCATACAGACCAGAGGCTTCTGGAGTTGTTGAGCAGATGAACGGCACAATAAAAAACCGAATTGGTAAAATGTGTTTAGCCACTGGAATGAAATGGCCTGATGTCTTGCCTCTAGTGCTGATGACTATTAGGTCTACTCCAGATAGAACCACAGGTTTGAGTCCGCACGAAATATTAATGGGACGTGCGATGAGACATGCATTTGTGCCTGTCAACAAGTTGATGACAATAACTGATGACATGATTTTGGATTACTGTAAAGGCCTGGCTGACGCAGTTCATTCTGTGTTTCACCAGGTTGGAGAAGACGCTACCACACTTGAGAAGAAGCAAGCCCATGATCTGAGTCCAGGAGACTGGGTGAGGATTAAAGTACACAGAAGAAGAAATTGCTTGGTTCCAAGGTGGGGAAGGCCAAGACAAGTTATTCTGACTACAACGACTGCAGTAAAGTGTGCTGGTGTGAAAAACTGGGTACATGCAAGTCATACTCTAAGAGTTCCAAATCCAAAGGATGGGACTGGTAAGGAGTATTTTGAAGAGTCAGATTCCAGTGATGATGCAGAAACTGAACAAGTGAGAAGAAGAAAGAATCCTGAAAGGGGTGAAGGAGAAAGAGAGTCAGGTGATTCTTTTTTCTTTCCAAGAGAGGCTTCAAGAGAAACATTGAGAGTCTCAGAGGAGAGATCGGATTCTGTAAGAGTGCCTGAAGTTCCAACGAGCAGTGGAGAAGAAAGAAGAGAAAAGAGCAATTCCACAGAGACTACACCTGAATCAGACGAGGAGGTTGAAAATCCACTTGAGATTACACCTGAGGAAGCAGGGTCAGAAGAAGATAGAGAGGGACAGATTGCGGAAGACCCCCGAGGAGGTGTAGGGAACATTCCTGATAAGTTAGGTGAAGGGACAAGTAGACAGCAAGAAGATTGCGTGTCGGAGACCCGAGGAGGGACAGAAATAGGGAAATCTCAATTGGTGGTGGAAAAGACTGTGGAACGAAAGAAAATTGTTGAAGAACAAGAGGCAAATGAAACAGAATCAGATGAGAGTGAAAATGAGAAATCAGAGGGTCGAGTTCTGAGAAAGAGAACTTGGATTGGAGAAAGAAATAATAAAGAAGTGAGACCAAAGAGGGTTGTAAGAGGTGATCTTTGGCCTAACAGCATAAAGAGACTGAGGTACAGACTGACACGAGCAAATTCATCAAAAGCTGAACAGGTGAACGAGTTGTCGAGTCAGAATCAAGCAAAAGGTGAAAAACAAAAGGTCTCAAAAGAACCAGAGGAGATCAAGAGAATCAGAAAACCTAACCAGAAGTATAGGTCACCGGAATGGACGTATGTGGCACTGTCTGAAGGTGAAGAGGCAGAAAGTCAAGGAAATCCAGAGGGGACCGTACGAGAAGTGGTTGAGGAGAAAACTGTTGGAATCCTGAAAGTTATCTTGACTGACATTGGAGAAGAGTCGGATGCTCAGGATGTTGTTGAAGATTTGATACAATTTGATGTTGCTGAAGAAGAAGTGAAAAGTGATGAAAATCCAAACTGAGTGAACTGAAGGAGTCACTTGGAGAAAAGTGAAAAGAGAAAATCTGACATTAGCTGTTTGAAATAATCTAGTGTTCTAGTGTTTCAGTAGTGGAGTAGAAGAGGCTAAGTCAAAAGACACTGCCAAAGTAGTAAAATGGCTAACACAGAAAATAATCAAAGTAGATGTGCCTTCTTGAAAAGATGGTGTAGAATGTGCTGCTGCTGTACTGGATTATTAATGCTATTATGGGGTGTATTAGCTTTATTAGTTACTTTTAGAGTTACAATAGACACTTTTGGAATACATACTGAAAATGTGACCAATGTAGAGAAGAGTTCACAGAAAGTAGTTCCAACTAGAATTAGTAACATTTACATACATAAAGATAGGTCAATTAATGATTTTTCTAGCAATGTTTTTTCAAAGTTGTTGTACGAATACGTAAAGACAATGGAAGTTAGGGATTGCTACGTCTGTATGCAATTACCTGCATCCGTTTCAGAGGGTGTTACTTATCACCATTTACCAGCTACGTATGGAATTTCATGTAGTGTGCTAAGTAGTGTTTTTTATTTGTTAGGGAAGATAGATTATGAGATGTCTAACAAAGATAACATTTTTGGGCAATTGCCTATGAATAAAGAGCTGAATCCAGCTAAAGAAGCTAATATTTTTGGTGAGATTTTTATTGAGAAAGAAGAATTAACATTAGATTACATTTTTAGAAACAATTTAACTTGCAGTTTGAAAGAAGAGGAGAAGGCTTTCCTAAACATGGTAGAGGAAAGGAGAGTGAGCATGCATGAAAAGGCAGGGAAATATAAAATGAGTGAGACAATATGGGATATTGAGATGGGAAAGGAATTGAGGAATGGAGCTAGTCCAACTTTGGCTTTAGATGCACCACAGAAGGGTAAACTATGCATTACCAGAAAGAAATCCCAATATGATAGGTATTTTGTTGGGCCTAGTGAGTGTCATGATACATACTTCATTGCAACAGGATGGGGTTTTAAAGTTGGAGAAGATCCAGTTTTCCCAGGAGTGTATTATGTTTGTGGGAACAAGGCTTATTACAAGTTGCCTGACCATTGGTATGGCACGTGTTATGTTGGCCTGGTCTTTCCAAAGATTTTCCATATAGATAGGATAGAAGATGTAGAACACATTAATTTACTAACACGTTTTAAGAGAGAAACTTGGTCAGAAATCGTGGGTGATATTTTTGGAGCTTTAATTCCAGCAGTGGGAATTTCTTTAAATGCATATGGGATTCGGAAACTGTCAACAGTGGTGGATCGCTTATCGACAAGTACCGCTGGAGGGTTTCTTTTGGTAAATACGGAGATGATTGCCGTACGTGCCATGTCTATGCAAAATCAACTTGCCCTTGATATTCTATTAGCCAAGGAGGGTGGAGTCTGTGGAATGCTGAAAGTTCAACATTGTTGCACTTACATTCCTGACGAAAGTAAAGATCTGAAGGTCTATATCAAAAATATTACTGATTTGCATGAAGAATTAGTACCACTGGAAGCTAAAAGTATCTGGACTAAAATAGCTAATAAAATAGTTGCTGTTAAGAGTTTTATTGCTGAGATAGGTAGTACCATTATTGGTAAAATATTATTTCCATTGACATGTGTAATTGTTGCTTTATTGATACTAAAATTGGGGTGTTTGTGTTGTAAAAACAGGGGAGGGAAAAAGAGAATAATTAGAGGAAATGCCGAAAAGAAACAAAAGAGGTCAAGGAGAGACCCACAAGAAATAGAATTAGAAGAATTGAGGGACAGTGTGTACTTGGAGTCGAAGAGGGATGATGTGAGAGAGTCTGGTGTTTAATGTTGTGTCATAAAAGACATTTTCAATTTCTCCTAAAAATTGGGACTACATTTTTTTTTTTTTGGGGGTTGGTTTTTGTGGTGATAATATATCACCAAAGGGGGGATTGCTGGAGCAGAGTTTTCTGTTGAAAATTTATCGAGTTTTAAGCTCCAGTTTTGTCTATATGTTATGTTTAAAATAACTAATTTATAATCACTAATTATTTGTTTTGTTAAAAGTCTAAATTAATCAACATTACTAATGAGAGAAACTACATGTAAGATGCATATATGTTGCTTAATAATAATGTGCAATTTACTTAAATGAGTATTGTAAAAGTGCTATTTGTTTCGAGTTTACGCTTGCTAATGCTTCTTTGTGTTGCAGACGGCTAGATAATTACATACACATAAGGGTATTAGTGGGGATTAACACTGTATAATCATTATGATGTGGTAACGTTGTTTTGTGTTTCTTTAAATTAAGATGGTCCGTTTTGGCCTAAACAAAGATGGCTGCTATTTACAGCCTGCGCTCGAGTGATTGAATTTTGACGAGAGGCCTTGCTGAACATGGTTGAAAGTCACCTGACCACAGCCTCTGCCTGAATTTAAAAGTTTCCGTGAGGACAACAGCTCTGGGCATGATTCCAATTGTCCTTGGAGAAGAATAAAGCCACAATGAACAATGATAAATCTGCGGTGGCTCTGCTATGGCACCAAGGAAGAGCATTTATAATTGTATCACTTGCAAACTTGAGTTTCCTTCTTCCGTGTTTTTATTTTTGTGATTTTCCCTGAGCGGAGGTTTTCTAAATGTTACCAAGTGACATCCTTTCCTGCTCGCTCTGCTCAGTGGCTCAACGGATATTCAAAATTTGTTTGTAACTTTTATCTTGTTATTTTTGTTATAAATATACTAGACTAGAGAGGGTCCGTGTTCATCGTGTTCATTGCGTTCTTTGCGGTCATTGCATTCGGGATTTTGAAGCCACTTCTTCCTGAACTTATGCTGAGGACGGCAGCTCGAGAGACTTTACTGAGAGACCTGTCCTGACCCATTTAGCTAGAATAGGTAACTATGAGAATAATGATCTTGCTATTAATTGACTTTCATTTGAACTAATTTAGATAAACAACCATTTGTTTGAATTCCAGTGTCGGGTGGTTATTTCTTTGTCATTTATTGAGTTTCTAATGTTGTTTCCTATGTTTAAAATCATGACTCAGGACAATAACTTTATGGTCGCATTGACCTCGTTTAGATGCAGATTGGTTTAGGTTTCTCTCCTGTATTCAGTGTGGATAGAGTAATAGTGTGAATTTTAGTGTGATGGGCCCTAGCGTATGATGAATGTATGTGCGTGCGACTGTAGGTTTACTCTGTCCGTGGAAGTAGGGAGAATTTGTATGCGCCGATCTGCAGCACAGCCCAGCGCCAAGAGGGGACAATTTCACTGTTCAGAGTTACACATCACTGTATGAGGAACCTCGTGTGGACTGCAATTACCATCATGCAGTGGACCTGGGATTCCTAGCGCAATCAATCACACCTGCCTGTGGGAGGAGGAATCGAGAGTCTACTTCTATGGGAGTGGTCTCTGAAGTCCACGAGAAATCAACAGCCTGTGGGACCGGCACTGATGACGGCCATTCAGGCCAGAAATGCGTCTGCCATAGGTGTTTCACTGACTGCAGGAAAGCGTCTCAATTAAGCTGAATAAATCCTTGTTTGTGCCCAGAGCATGTGTCCCGCTGATTTTTCTTAAGGTCAGCATTTGGTGGCGATATATATATATATATATATATATATATATATATATATATATATATATATTCACATAGGTTTTACAGACGTTATAGTTAGGAATTAGCATTTAAAAAACCTTAGAAATTAGAAAAATATATATATATATATTCACTGAAAAAAACATAGGTTTTACAGACGTTGTAGTTAGGAATCAGAATTTAAAAAACCTTAGAAATTCACAGAAAAAAAACATAGGTTTCAGGGACGTTATAGTTAGTTGGACATTTGACTTATATAAAACCCAGAGAAATTCGCTTGTTATAGTTAGTTGAGCTAACTATAACTCACGCGCCCGCAATGCACTGCTGATGACGTCTCCTCCTCCCTCTGTTCTTTTCACTCTCCCTCCCCTTCTCCCTTCTACCCACTCACTCTCTGTCCCATTCTCACTTTCTTCCTTTCATTCTGACTACCTTTCTTTTTAGATCTCGCCTACGCAGTGCGCATGCACTGCATAGGCGTAACCCTGGGCGTAGTATGTGTAGTCGCGCTACGCGCAGTTATGCGAAGTTCCACATGTGCTTCGCGAGCTACGCGAGCGCGCGTAGGTGCTTGTCCCATCCGTTCGCGATGCGTTTTTCTTGCTTGCGTATTGCATGTTCGGGAGTCTGTTTGTGTGCTCGGGGTAAAGTATTTTGCAAACTTACCCATGCGGTTGCCTATGGGCACGGCCATCTTGTTTTTGACTTGTCCCGCTCGTTTGCGATGCCTTATTTCCTGTTCCGGGTCGCATATAGCATGTTCGCGATACTCATGTCATGTTCAGGAACGCGATTAACATGTTCGCGACGTTTTGTGCGTGCTCGCGGGGAAATATTGCGAGAACGTACCCACACGGTCGCCGCCATCTTGTTTTTTTACTCTATGCTATGGTTCTGGGGCCTGCTTTTCTATACTCCCTCAATCTTTGCCATCCTTAGCTTTCTACACTGTTTTTCTGATCTTTTTTATTTATTATCTATCACTCTCTGTCCCTAAGTCTATATTTTGCATTTTATTTCTACTTTTACTGTGTTTTTTTCACACTTTTCTACTGTTTTATATTACTTTCTTCTGCTCCTTCCCCTAACTTTATTTTTCCCTTATTTTCTTTTGTACCTCCCGCTCACCCCCAGAACCATGCCTAAGGGTACCAAGGGCCGCTCCAAGGGCAAGGCGCCTGCGCCCAAGAGCCGCCTGCCTTGCGGCAGACTGCGCCGTCCAGGGGTGCAGGCCCGGGAGCTTTTTGGAGAGGTGGAGTTGGCCGTTCTTGTTTTTTTTGTTAAGCGCCACCTCCCCTTGACCTTGGCAGCATGCAGCAGGCCTGGCTCCGGGTACCAGACCCAGGAGCGTCACCGCCGGTGGGCGAAGGTGCGCCGGGCTGTGGTCCGTGAATCAAGGGTCCAGCACACCCATCTCCAGCTGTCCCACCGGTGGGGCAACATCTTGGACCAGGAGCAGGACCTGCTGGACCTGCTAGGTGTCAAGGTTGTGGGGCTTGGTGAGTAGCTAATACACTAGTAGTATAAGTATTGTGTATAATTTGTTTCCGAATAGCAAGAATACTGCTGCTTACATTGCAGGTAAATTACGTTTCAAAATCTTCTGTGATTGTAGGACACAGGTGCTTGGCGCTGCTCTTTCTTGATTGCAACTTTGCGCTCGCTTGGGCTGATTGATTATGTAAGAGTTTACTTAGAGAACTTAAGTTAGGTAATGCTAGTGCTAGAGAGACTCTAGTCCTTCCTTTGTCCTCCTGTCACTAAGAAGAGATAGTGGTGGATGGATTGATAGATTTAGTTAGTATTAGTTGGTAATTTTTTAGAGGTTTGCATGACGCATCCTCTCTGTCACTGAGTGCTGCTTAGTGCTTACCCCAGTCCTTAGTAGAACCTTTTGTAGTTTGTATAGTGAGTGGTAAGGCTAGCAGTATCACTAGCATGATAACATCAGATGCAACCAACCAACAATTTGGTGCATGACTATGCACAAATGTATGCATGTGTCCTACACCTATGCATTTTTGAGGGCTAAAATTTAAATGCAGGCTTATTGAACAATTGGCCCATCCAGAATATGTGGGCTAGGTCAGGTGGTACATAGGCTTAGTTTAGTTAGTATTCTGGAATAAATAATAAGTAGACGGTCTGTGAGTCCCGCAATACTACTACTAGTCGATCAGATGACATAGGTCAATTTTATTGCAATTGTTTCCTAAAATGTTTTTTGAGCATTTAAAAAAATATTTTATTTGTTTCATAGTTCACCAATCATTAATGTTTGTCTCTACCGAGGCCTCTGCTGATGGCCCAGTAAGTCCTCCAGTGGTTACATTAATAATTATATTTCCCTAACTTTTACTTTTACTGCACCTTATTTTTCCAAACTATTATTTCTGTTTCCTAATTCTATTTTTTTCCAAATCTACGATCTAGACTGTTTCTAAATTCCTGTCGTCGTTATCCCTGCCTCCAACTGCCTGTGCTATGAGCCGGCTATGACTCTCTGTTCTACTACTATTAGTCTGTCTGTGGCTAAACTTGCCCAGTTGGCCACTCTTTATTTAAAAGGTTTTAAATAAACTCAGATTCACCAATAGCTCTAGCAACGGAGTCCAGTCCTTTGGGTTGTCCTCTTCTGATCTTCTTAATCTTTCTTGAGGCTTTTCGACAATTCCCACCAACAAAATGCCCACCCAGATATTTGACTATTTTTGATAGGATATACTATTACTGTTGTGGGGATTCTGCACAGCCACATGCAGAACTATGCACAAGAAAATAGGGTGTTGGTGATAGAAGGTTGGACCTTCCTCACACCTCAGTCAGAAGTTAACCCACCACAATCCCGTGACCGACTAGCTATACTCGCTCATTAGGTCCCCGAACCCCCCCAAAGACAACCAATGATTAGACACAACCCAGAACATAATAACACCCTTTTGCTCACTCACTCGTGTAAGTCCACCACACCAAATACCACAGAGTCTTTGTGTAAGTTGAAGTTCAAAAGGTTTATTTTCAACTGACAAGCTCTGTACGTTGTTCTACAATTCAAATCATTAAACTATACGAGCCAGCTACAAAAGCAAAATGCATAAGATTAAAACAATAAACATTGTTACGACAAGTCCACCGAAGAGTCAGACAAACGATCTCTGTGCGAATTCTGGGGCACCCCTCACCTTAGAACATAGAAGTACTGGTTACATGCTTCATAAGCCTTGCAAAGCTCTGGTTTATTCGTAGAAGGGAATCTTCCGCCTGTTATGAGAATAATTGTGTGCCTTAGATAGCATTTCTCATTCATGCCAAAAAGTGTAGCATGTTATGTTATGGCTAAGCAATACGGACTGACCAGAACTCCTTAACAAAGTGGCTTGTTTTTCGACCTTTTGTACGCAACGCTCAGACAGTAGCTGTATGAGCTCATGTGGGCTCAAATCCAGAGGCATCCACAACAAGCTGCGAGGTAACGTCCATGCGCAAAAGACATGAAGCTAAAATGGTGCATGGCTCAGGCTAACTTTGCAAAGAGTAGAGTAGACTAGAATGACCCTAGGGACCATAACACTACTAGTCTACTCTACTCTAGTACCCGATTTGGACTAGTGATGTATGTTGTATATGTATGTATTAACGTTTTTTCAATCTTGCTAGTGAAAAAAAATTAATAGGGGGAGGTGTATATGGCATCTAAAAACGTGTAATATTTTTTTCTAGGCGTACTACCGACCACCACCAGTGCTGGGGCCAGCGGCGATGCGGCCATTCCGGAGGGAGCCGGAGATGCAGCTGCGGAACCTGCAGGAGCTACAGGGGGTGAGCCTGCAGCAGTGGTGGGCGGTGATAAGTTATGTTCCTTACTTATTGACATTACACTAGCGGGAAGGGTGTACTAGTGTACACTCACTCACTGTACTGTTGAGACTTAGTAAGTATGAAGTTGCAGTGAACATTAGACAACGGTTGAAAAGAAGACACCCTTTAATTAGCAATCGCATAAGCAGCAATAGCATTAGCAGTGTGAGTTGAGTAACCAATGGCTTCTTCCATCTGACTCCAACTCAGCTGTGAGTTTATGGAGAAGACAAAAAGTCAGATTAGATCAGATGACCTTGATGGATGTGTTGAACAAAAAGGGAAAGAAGGGTGGAACTGCAGGAGGAAGGACGGGCGAGATGTAATATGACTGGCAGAGAAGAATACGTTGAAAGCATGCATAGGTGGCTGATAGGAATCAGATGCATGGGTTGTTAAAGGATGGGTGGAAAGTCAAAGAAAATATACCTGCATGGGTGCCCACACCGTATGGGTGTATAGGATTGCAAGAATCATCAGCGGTGTTTTGGTCGCACCCAAAGCCAAGGCAAGCAAGAAAGGACACATGGGTGGTTGTTGGTGAAACAAACTAAGGTTTGTTGAGAGATTAAGAAGAATGTTAGATGTTTACTTTGAATGGATGGATGCCTGGATGTATTTTAGCATAGGTTGCGAGTGTGACTGTCATTGGATGCAGAGTTGCAGAGTTGCATGCAGACCAGAGTCTTTGAAGAGAATGTAAAAGAAACCGTGCCACAGTAGCAAAGCCGTCTACTGAGGGGAATATATAAGTTGTATTTTCAGAATACTCCCTTGACTCACAGTAGTTTTCAAGCACATCATATATATATGTGTATGATGTATGTAGTTATCAGCGCCTTCCTCCGACTCAGAGGACCACTCCCTACCTACCTATGTTAATTTTACTGTCAGCCAGCCTGCTATTGGGGGTGGCTACACAATCAATCAAAATTAAGTACCTCATGTCGTCCCATATGTAAGCAATGATCATTAGATCGGATGTATAATCTGCCTTTTTGTAGTGAAAGTGAAATTGAGCATTTTCCCTTGATGTAACAGAGAGACTATGTCCAGTGCCACCCGTAATAGAAAATTATGAGCTTCCCCACCTGCAGATAGTAGTAAATAATAAATGGAACTAACGTGAGTCTGCGTCATCATCATGAGTCAGACTCAAGTATGTTTGTCTTCGGCACAAGCTGACTGAGCTGGCATGTGTCGGCTACAACAAGGTTATGTAATTTCGCTAAACTAAAGAGAAAAAGAAGACTGGTGTACTGTGCCATAGTGCTAGTATAATGCCTGAAAAACTCCCACAAATGTTAGAGTCTGAGGAAGTGGGAGGACAGATACATACCATAAATGTTATGTACTGTGCTTGGTAGTGCTACAGCTACTATGTGTTGAATTAATTTTGTGTTACTGTTTTGCTAAGAGTATTGGTAAAATATAATTTTTTCCTTTCTTGATATAGCTCCTCCTAAACCAAGTAGGAGGGAGTTGGCAGTTCTGGCCCGGCGGGGGAAGCTGGAGGCCATCTGTGCCGAGCACAGACGGCTGGTGGCTCTAGCGGAGGAGGAGGAGGAGGCGGCAGCAGCTGCAGCCTCCTCCAATGCCCCGGGTCCCAGCCAGGCACCTCCAGTTGTTCGGCGCCGCAGTCAGGCAGCCACCCGTCGCCGCCCACCAGCAACAACATCCAGCACAACTGCTGCCCCCCCCTGTGGATGCAACTGCAGGGCATATGCGCGCCGAATGCTCCTCCGGAATGCCCGGCTGGAGGAGGAGCTAGAAGAGGTGAAGAAGGGTCTGAAGGTCCTGGAGAGAAGAGCCCGCCGCTAGGAAAAAGACACTGTTTAATTGCCCCTTTTTTATCGGTTCTTTTGGTGGGTGGGAATCGGGCATTGGGGTTTTGGACAGTTGGACTTTTTCATTTTGGACATTGGTTGGGGTTAGGGAGAGGGGTTGGTCAGGTGTTGTGGGATTATTTACATAGTTTATTTTTGTTAGGGGATTAAATTATATATATTTTACTTTACATACGATGTGGTTAATGTTTTGGGGGTGGGTTTACTGTTTTACGTCACACTGTTTCCTTGCTGCTGCAGGGCCACAGCCAGTGTTTGATTTAAATAATTGTCTGACTTTGTGAGACACAAACAGATAGATGCGGTACCCCTCACTGATTGACTTGTCCAAGTAGCATGGTCACTCTTTCCTCCTCCTGTCCGAGTCCATTAATTTACCTCCCCCAAACATCTTTTTTTTCTTACCTGTGATTGATGTTTAAGTTAGGCACAGCGATGGCTGCATGACGTTGACGATGCAGGTTGGGTTTCCAAAGAGAATGCAGAATCAGATGCCATAGTTTTGGTGGTAGTAGTAGTAGACACTGGCAGTAGCATTTACAAAAAAAGAAAATGAGACAGTCAGTCGCCTGAGAGAGACTCTGGGAGGAGTAGTAGAGCGAAGTAAATAAAACATAATAGTGTAGGAGATAGCCTAGTACAACAAGTTACAAACTGTAGTTGTTTTCAAGTCACTCAACTAGGCCTACACTAGACACAAGCGTAACCATTAGTGCTGTGTGTAATAGGAAGGGTGACAATCGATGCCGGCAATTAATGATGATGGATTACGTTCCTTTGTTGAAAAAGTTAACTCGCAATTCGCAAATATACGTATCATCATGGGTGGGCAAGCAGAAAAAGATCCTCCACCTGCCTTGAAATTGACTTAGTGTTGCTTTCGCCACGCCCGCCCTAGCAAGCATGTGATCAGTTATTGGTGTACATTAATGTAGTCACACCTCAATAAATCACACAGTCCGGGGGAAGAGGGTTAGGGTTTGATGAATGGTTGGGAAGGGGGGTGTCACGGGGCGGGAGTTCTCAGGGAAAGAAGGGGTCAAACAAAAGACTGGTGGGAAGCCTCGATGTCATCACGCCTCTTCTTTTTCCAAGACAGGATGAATGGAGTGACCCGAGCCCCGTAGCTACCACCGAAAGAAGCTCATGTCTCTTTAACTGGGACCCACTCATCGAGGACTCCACCCCCTGCATGGACGTCACACACCTCGGGCCAATAAGAGACGACGAGACCCGGAAGAAGGTGTTTATCATCACCGGCGGAGAGGAACGAGGAGAGGTGGAGAGTGGAGTACTGAGGACTGCGGAGGAAACATCGAGCTAAGCGAAGGACCAGAGGAATACGGATGGAGTATCGACCCGAGTTGAATACCGGAGGAGCACGGAGGGCACACCACGCCAAGGAGAAGCGGAGGAGAGTCGAGGAACGGCAGGAAAGCCAGGAGGCCACCGAGGACACGCTTCGCCCAGCCACGTTCCTGAAGGAGCGTGGCTAAGCCAGGTACGAGCGTGATTTGCGGGCTGGGCAGGGAGGCGGGAGAAGTCTGAGGGGTAGAGACACCAGCCCTCTTGTGCACTCGTCAAAACGCATCACCAAACCCAACACCGTCACCCCCTTTGTGCCCGGCAGTGACTCACTGGTTTTGGTTGGTGCTCTGCTCCTTCACCCCCTTCCCCAACACTAATACAGCGAGGCTGTACCACTGACACCCTGTTTCCGTCTTCCTTTTCTTTTTGAGCCCACGAGTTTGGGGTCGTCACCGGCTCGCTTCTGGGATGAGCAGAGAAGAGAGGGAGAGAACCAGGGAGAAAGAAAAGAAGACCTAGAGAGCTGGAGAAACACCAAAAGGACATATAGACTATACCATTTGTTTGCCGGTATATACTGGCTACACGGAGAAGACGTGTACCTTTCGAAATAAAACCCGCTTTGACCCGCCCTAGAGTCCCTGTCATTACTTCAGAACCGCTACAACTGGTGGAGAATGCAGGCATGGAGGAGCCCATCTGTACATCTAAGATAGAGGCGTGAATTCAGCACTTAATTAAGGGCCAGGAAAAGCTTGAATGGGCAGTTGAGCGGCAGATGAAGTCGGCTCAGGCCGACCGGGACGTTTTCAAGTATACCATTGCGGCCCAGTTGGAGGGACTCCAGAAAGCTACCGCAGAACAACCAGCAGGCCCTCCACGGGAGTTTCGCCCTATGGGTCACACCCCTTCCGGCGTCTCCCTACAAAAATACCTCCCAGGGGAGGACCCGGACGCATGCCTAACAAACTTTGAAAGGGTAACACGAGCATGCAGCTGGCCCCTGGACAAATGGCCGTTCTTCCTAGCCCCGCTGCTGACAGGAGAGGCACAAGCCGCCTACCAAGTGGCCAACGCCACTGGGGAGACCTCCTATGCAGAAATCAAGAATATCATACTTGATCATCTAGGTCTGGACACCGAAGCATATAGGGTGAGGTTCCGCAAAGAGAGAGGAGCCCCTGGCGAGAACCCTAAAACCCTCTTCTTTAGGTTGAAGATGACAGCAGACAAGTGGCTAACTCCGGTCACCAGTACAAAGGAAGAAATTATGGAGAAAATGTATCTAGAACAATATTTGGAGGCCCTCCCATACAATACGCAGAAATGGCTGCGTCAACATACACACCTGACAGCCGCACAGGCGATAGAAATGGCCACAACGTTTTCTCGCGCTCAACCTAAGACCTTGAACTGGGACACGGAGAGAACACGTCAAATGAACGTGAGACCAGAAAAAAGACCTAGACCCCCCACAGGACCAAGGAAGACCACGACACCCGAAACCAGAACTGCCTAGCGTTAGGGGACCCCAATGTTTTGAATGTGGGGATTGGGGACACATAGCTCGAGTGTGCCCCTGGAGGAAACCAACGGAAGAACCCATGGAAGTGGGTTACGTTCCAAGGTCCATAATGTATACAGCTGAAATGGGGGCAGCTTTTCATGTAAGTGTACATGTAAACGGAAAAACCATCAAAGCTCTCCTGGATTCGGGATGTAAGCAGTCAGTCATACAGGGGGGGTATGTTAGCCAAGAACAGATATTGCCAGGCACTACTGTTCATTTCCGCTGTGTACATGGCGACGTTAAACCATACCCTTTGGCGTTGATATCCCTCACGCATTCCAATGGGAAAAAGGATAGCCTAAGGGTAGGGGTATTAGAGGGCCTTCCTGAAGACTTGTTCATAGGCACTGATAACCCTGACTTTCTCAACTTATTCATACATGTATTAAGGGCAGCAGAGGGACAGGTGAGGACTGAAGGCGGCCCCAAACCGACGGTCCCGGCTCTAACAACTCCTGAGCCGTGGCTCTTGGACCGTAGTTTTAAATTCACACAGGCCAACGACGCCACTTTGTATAATGCTTCGGAACAGGCCCACATGTTCCAAAATGACAACCATACCTCATTCCCTAGATTCCTGATCAAGGAAGGATTGCTCTACCAACAGACAGCCCCCACCAATCCACAACAACTGTTAGTGCCCCTTTCCTTTAGGGATCAAATACTCTTCTTTTCCCATTCACACCTCACAGCAGCGCACACGGGGCAGAGAAAACCACCCAGAATGTCCTGAGGCATTTTTTTGGGCCCGGTGTCTATAGGAACATAAAAACACACTGTCAGTCGTGTAGTGTCTGTCAGAAAAAGAACACCCATGGGCCACCAGCAGTTCCCTTCCAGCCCCTCCCCATCATTGGCACCCACTTCGAGATGGTGAGGATGGACTTGATAGGCCCTCTGCCACATACCAAGAAAGGGAATGTGTATGCCCTGGTAATAGTGGACTATGCCACTCGCTTTCCGGAGGCGTTTCTGCTACGGGCCCCTACTACCCGGAATATCGCTGAGAAGGTGATGGAGCTGTTTTCTCGAGTTGGTTTTCCGAAGGAGATCCTAACGGATCAAGGTACCCCTTTCGTGTCACGTCTTATGAAGGAAGTATGTAACATCTTGGACCTACGCCACATCAGGACGTCTGTCTACCACCCTCAGACCGATGGGCTCGTTGAGCGCTACAATGGGACCCTGAAGGCAAATCTAAAGAAAATGTTGGAATTGAACGGAAAGGACTGGGACCAGCTATTACCTCTGGCCCTATATGTGATCAGAGGACACGTCCAGAGCAGCCTTCGAAATGCTGTACGGGAGACAGCCTAGAAGTCTGCTGGAAATGACGAAAGAAGCATGGGAAAGAGAAGAGGCGATCGAGACCAGAGGCATGTTGTAATATACCCAGGGCCTCAAGGCTAGGATAGGGAAGCTCCAAGACCTGGCTTACTCTCATCTAGAGAAGAAACAGGAACAGCAGACCCGCTTTTATAACAGGGGAAAGAAGTGGAGAACTCTGAGTATCGGAGAATGGGCACTGGTGTTGCTTCCAACAACCCCAAAGAAATTCAAGACAGAGTGGAAAGGCCCCTATAAAGTCATTGCCTTTATCGGAAAAACCACATACAAATTACAGATTACTCCCAACCGCACCCAGACATTTCATGTTAACCTCCTGAAGAAGTGGTTGGGACCCATACCCAAAACTACCAATCTCTCCATCCCTCTTCTCACCCCTAACCATAGCACCCTAGAACAGCTGGTGATCAACGAAGACCTCAGTCAGGGGTAGAAAGCAGAACTAAGGGAGACCCGCATCCCGTATGCCCCCATGTTTTCCGACATACCGGGTAGAACACATCTGACGGAACATCGGATCGAGACACCTCCAGGAAAGATAATAAACCGACGACCCTACAGGATCCCGGCAGCGCGAAGAAAAGCCATACAGAAAGAAGTACAGGACATGCTGCGAATGGGGGTGATAAGACCCTCAAGAAGCGAATGGTCATCCCCAATAGTAGTGATTCCAAAACCGGATGGCAGTACCCGCTTCTGTATGGACTTTAGGGCCCTCAATGAGGTCTTGTCGTTCAACACCAATCCAATTCCTCGTATAGACAAACTGATAGAGAAGCTAGGAGAGGCCAATTACATCACTACGCTAGACCTTACAAAAGGATACTGGCAAGTGCCTCTAAGGGAAGAGGACAGGAAGAAAACGGCATTTTTTACTCCAGATGGACTCTATGAGTTTACGGTGTTCCCATTCGGCCTACACGGAGCACCGTCAACCTTTCAGCGTCTCATGAACAAGGTATTGCTCCTTCTCGTCGGCATACCTGGATGACATCGTGGTGTTTAGCCCAGACTGGAAGTCACATTTGAAACACCTCCAAACCATCTTACAAGCCCTACGGGAAGGCGGTCTGCACGTAAACTCCAAGAAGTCCCAAGTTGGATACTGAAAAGTGAAATACCTAGGGTACGTGCTAGGACATGGGATGATCACTCCTCAAACCGAAAAAGTACGTGCCATAGCAGAAACTCAGTTTCCAACCACTAAGCGAGATTTAAGAGCCTTTCTCGGCCTTATAGGATACTACCGGCGGTTTATACCGCAATTTTCAGATGTGGCAACCCCCCTGACTGACGTATTACGGAACAATGTAAAACCACAGGTCCTGTCGCGCCCAACTACCCCAATGGTAGAAGCATTCGAAACACTGAAAAGAATCATAACCACCAGCCCAGTCTTAGCCTCCCCCGACTTTTCCAGGCCATTCTTCCTACATACGGATGCCTCAAATCAGGGAATCGGTGCGGTCCTTTCCCAACTTTCCCCAGAAGGAATAGACCACCCAATAGTATATATTAGTAGGAAGCTCTTCCCTAGAGAAAGGAGATACCCCACAGTTGAGCGTGAGTGTCTAGCAGTGAAGTGGGCAATAGATAAGCTACGCTACTACCTAGAGGGACACCATTTCACCCTGTATACAGACCATGCACCCCTTCAATGGATGAGCCGTAACATCACTCATAACCCCAGGGTTCTCCGTTGGTTTCTCTCCCTCCAGCCCTTTTCATTCACGGTCAAGCACCGCAAGGGAGAGGACAATGGAAGTGCAGACTGTCCCTCTAGGGTGTTTCCTCTCCCCGATCGGGAGAATTCAGGGAAGGAGGAGTGTCACGGGGTGGGAGTTCTCAGGGAAAGAAGGGGTCAAACAAAAGACTAGTGGGAAGCCTCGGATGTCATCACGCCTCTTCTTTTTCCAAGACAGGATGAATGGAGTGACCCGAGCCCCGTAGCTACCACCGAAAGAAGCTTGTGTCTGTAACTGGAATCCACTCATCGAGGACTCCACCCCCTGGACGGACGTCACATACCTCGGGCCAACAAGAGACGACGAGACCCGGAAGAAGGTGTGTATCATCACTGGCGGAGAGGAACGAGGAGAGGTGGAGAGTGGAGTACTGAGGACTGCGGAGGAAACATCGAGCCAAGCGAAGGACCGGAGGAATACGGAGGGAGTATCGACCCGAGTGGAAGACCGGAGGAGCACGGAGGGCGCACCACGCCAAGGAGAAGCGGAGGAGAGTCGAGGAACGGCAGGAAAGCCTGGAGGCCACCGAGGACACGCTTCGCCCAGCCACGTTCCTGGAGGAGCATGGCTAAGCCAGGTACGAGCGCGATTTGCGGGCTGGGCAGGGAGGCGGGAGAAGCCTGAGGGGTAGAGACGCCAGCCCTCTTGTGCACTCATCAAAATGCGTCCTCAAACCCAACACCGTCACCCCTTTGTGCCCGGCAGTGACTCACTGGTTTTGGTTGGTGCTCCTTCACCCCCTTCCCCAACACTAATACAGCGAGGCTGTACCACTGACACCCTGTTTCCGTCTTCCTTTTCTTTTTGAGCCCACGAGTTTGGCGTCGTCACCCGCTTCTGGGACGAGCAGAGAAGAGAGGGAGAGAACCGGGGAGAAAGAGAAGAAGACCTAGAGAGCGGGAGAAACACCAAAAGGACATATAGACTATACCATTTGTTTGCCGGTATATACTGGCTACACGGAGAAGACGTGTACCTTTCGAAATAAAACCCGCTTTGACCCGCCCTAGAGTCCCTGTCATTACTTCAGAACCGCTACAGGGGGTTTGGGGAAAGGTTTGACAAAGAAAAACAGTACGCATGGACAAACAACAAAAGAAAACACAATCTTTGTAGACTAACATATCCATGTGTTAAGGGTGAAAAAGGAAATGCATGCATGATGATGATGATGATAACGTGATGGTTAATGATAAGTAAAACTTACTAACTACTACTAGACAATTAGACAGTGCAGGGCATCAGTATATATTAATATTAGGCACTTTGCCCTGCCTGTCAGCCCTCATAGAGAGAGAGACACAGATTACATACAGTTTGTGTTCTGTTCTGTTGTACCGGGCTTACTTTTAAAGATAGCAAAAAAAATAAAAAAATAGCTGTAGGGATGAATTATAAGCAGAGAGCAAACATAATTAATAATAACAACAACACACAGCATTAATGATTGAAGACCAAAAATGAATCAAATTGTTTAAAAGATGATGAAAGTTGATACTGTTACTGTGTTATGATTGTTATTCTGGTCAAATGGGGAGTTGCATCTTGGCATTCTTCTTGGTCCTCAGTCCCTTCCATGGATGCTCCGTCCATCAATTTTGGGTGTCGCCACTGCCTGTCTGGCATATGTAGATTCATTGGGAAGGTAAGTGTGCGTTGTTTTTCCAAGTATAGCGCACGGTAGAAGCCGGCCTGTAAGTGTAAATGGAAAAACAAATGGGATACTCAGAAATCAATGAATACAAAAAATGCATCAATTACGGTGGAGTGCAACAAGACTCAGACAGAGAAGAGAACACTTTTAGACTGAGGCGGCATGGATAGATACATCATGTCTGTCTACTCTGTTTACAGCATTTTTTAAGCTACACCAACAACAGGACAGAGCATGCCACGCCACGGCACTGGGCCGTGACCAAACTTCCATTTAGCTGAAAGTTTGACAGAGCCAGACAAAGCACATATACAGCAACCTAGCATTTTCAAAATTAAGTGAATAAATCAAATCAATGGCAATGCACCGCTGTCAGTCATACCACTGCACTACTCGACTCCACCACTACACGGACATGAGGGTCTGCTGTGGTTGTTGACATATTTACCGTTTTACGCCACTTGATTTGAAATGCCCAGAGTTATTCCATCAATCATCTCCTATCCAACTGACTGACTGCGAAAGTGCGAAGATAGTATGGTCATGACTCATCATCATGGTGTTGTTGTACGTGTTGGCCAACTCCAACTCAGTCTGTAGTATACCGAGTACGACTCCGACTAAGTCCATATTCCATATTAAAAACGGATATTAGCCTGCAGTAGTAGTAGGAGTACAATTTGGTTATTAAACAACAAGAAGGGAAACATTGACTGTCACTTGAGTCACTTTTGGTTGGTAGATTAATTACTAGTACAGTTCGACTTCATGCACAATGTCATCAACATCAACACAAAAAAGAGCAATCACTCTGAGTCTGCATACAACGCATGCATTGCCAACATTAGTACATTACCTGTCTTGTTCTTCTCTCTTGCTGTCAGATGTCTAGTTCTTTCTGACAGGTGTGTGTCTTTTTACCGAGCCAGTGGCCTCATTATTATGCCACGTTCATTTTGAGTGTTAGTCGCTGTTTCAGTTTTCTTACTCATCTGTGGCACTTCTTTGTTGCAGTTGAAGTTGGTTCACATCATCATGGTCAGTGCTGTGAGATGGGCCGCGGTCTGGGTAGCGGTCATTGGTCAATTGAATTGAGTTTGCCGAAATGTGACATGTCAGCAAGTTTCTTCAAAGAGTCTTTTGTCTTTCTCTGCCAAGTACCTTCTGTTCTGACATTGATGAGCTTTTATGCTTGCCGAGGTTGTAGCCTATTTCTGACACGGACGAGTTTCGGCTCGGAAACAAAAGGAGGATACCACTTCTTCTGGAGGGACTGTTAGAGGCAACAATTTTTCCTGTACTATTCTCCATCCAATGTCTGGCTTGAGGGAAATGTATTTAGGGCGAGTCAGGAAGATGGAGCAGGACTCTGAGGAGTGGGCAGTAAAATGCACAGAGATGCAACTCCAATAGGGAAATAAAAAGAGAAGACGGTGGTGACGGATTCATTTGTTGTGATTTGATTTGAAGCAGAAAAATACAAATACACACACAAATAAAGGAAGGTAGAAAGTGGCACCAGCAGCACTGAAAACACGCTCAGAAGAGACACTTGCGACAGAGTGTCGATGACTGCTGGGAGGCAAACGCACTGCCCTCAGGCTCTGAAGTAGAACTTGACTCTGGAATCTGCCCTGGAGTACTTGTTCTGGGCTGGGGGGGGCCCTAATTATCAGCCGTTCGTTTTCAAAGTCAATGGCTTGCTCAGCTATCAAAGTTTTGTATTTGGCAACATCCACTTCTGAAAAAGGAATTACTGCCTTACTGTTCAGAAATACTTTGTACCGTGGATCCAAAAATGGTGGCAATAATGTAATGTGGATGTGACACAATGTTATTTTGAATCCTTGTACTTTCAGATAAGTGAACGGCTAAGGATTCCACAAAATAATGTGCGTCTTGTTTGTCATTCACACCTGTGTATGTTTCAGACACCTCCTTCAGCTGTTGCTCTAGCATGTGCAAGAATGGGATAGCTTGGCCCATAGTACAGTCCTCCCTGCTGACTTCACGTGTGAAGACCTCAAAAGAAAGAAGCATCTCTGTCAGGCATTTAACGAGGTCCCATTGACCCAGCTACAATGCCTCTCACAGTAGGATCCCCTAATCTTCGCATGACATAAGCATTGAGTGGTATGTACTGCTCAAACAGGCGATCAAGCATGTAATAAATTGAATTCCAATGTGTTGGCACCACCTGGATGAGTGCTTTGACTGGCATTTTATGCTCACGTTGAATGACCCTCAGCTGCTTCCGGGCTTTAAAAGAATGGCTGAAATGTGTGCATATTCTTCTGCAGGTGACCAGTAAGTTGCTGACTTTGTATTCATTTTTCAGAAGTCTTGAACAACTATGTTAATGCAGTGTGTCAAACACGGGACCCTGAAATAGCCACCATCTTTCATAGCCCTAACTACATTACTGCCATTGTCTGTGGCAACAAAACCAATGTTAAGCCCTCTCAGGTGCAGCCACTCAAAGACCTTGCTGTTAAACTCATCCAAAATGTTTGCAGCAGTATGCGATTTCTCCATGGCAAACATGGCTACAGTTGCATGTTTGCGAGTGGCATCAAAAATCTCATCAGCGTCATCACCAGCGGATATCTGTTCTCTAACCCCCACGAAAGAGATCCAGTGTGCAGTTATGCACATGTAATCAGTGGCTTGCCAACTGGTCCACATGTCTGTTTTCAGGTGGATACTATGAACAGCACTCTGCTTCAAGGCGTTTCCAAGCAATTCCAGCACACGTCGTGATGTAGTGCTGGAACAGCAACTCTGGCAAAATAGTAGCGGCTGGGAACCTGCCATTTTGGGCAGATGGCTGTCACAAATCCTGGAAAACCCACCCCTTCAACAAAAGAAAAAGGGAGAAGGTCCAGTGCTAACATTTTAGCCAGCTTCGCATTGTACAAACGTGCTATTGGGTGGTTGCGTTCGTACTGCCCCTCCACCGGCCTAAACATGCTGATAATGGTGGGCTGCATGGTTTTCCTTCCTCTTAGGCTCAACGACGCACTTTTTTTCATTGCAGTTCTCGTTGCTGTCTCAGGCTGACTCTTACCCTTGTGCCACTGAGATGTTGCTGAAGATGTGGTCGACGATAACACTGCACTGCTGGGGACAGGGCTACTTTGTGTACCACTACCAGAGAGAATGTCTCCCTGTCCTTCCTCTCCCACCGTGATCCGATCTTCTTCTTCTACTCGTTTATCCCCACCAACACCAATGGTTGCAGTTTTTATGCCGCTAAGTTGGTCCTCCCAGTTGATCAAGTGGTGTTTTTTCAGATGGGTTATTTGGCCTCCGGTACCATAGTTTGTACCAAGCTTACCCCGACTAACAGAGGTATTACAAATAGAGCATATAGCAATGTTCTCCTCCTTTTCACTAACCGTAAAGAAGTCCCAAACTGGGGAGCTTAACTTTTGCCTCCTGCTGGAGGTGCCACTTCCAATGCTGGATGAACTGGAGGGTGTGCATTGAATTTGACTCTGTGCTGTACCACTACATACTTCTACTGAGGTGGTGGTTGTGCTGGATGTAGGTCACTGATGGGCCTTTGCTAATGCAAATATGGAAGCTGTTGTTCGTGTTGATGTTACCTGTGTTGGAGGTATATGTGCTACATCCCTCGCAGCGATTTTGGATAGGGTAATAATGTTGGTCTCCATCTCCTCGGGGCTGGGAGTGATGTTCGTGATGACTGGCTCATCATCTTCATCATCCTGCTGTTCTATATCAACCTCCATAAGTGTAAGGCTTTCTGGAACCTTCCTTTTCCCTAGCCTGGTCTTGGGACGTGTCTCCCTCTCAGACTCAGTTTGTGGCTTCCAAGTGGCATCTATATCATCAGAAGGGGAGCTAGGCGAAGAACTTGGACTATCCCTCCTTTTCCTTGGTGGGGATTTGGAAGACAATGGAACTTCTGAATGAGTGTCTTCCTCTTCTTCCTCTGCATGAGGCTCAATTTCCTGAACTGCCCCTACTTCGGGAGGAACAACAACTACTATTGCTGGCGGTGGTTCTGGCTGTTGTTGTTGAGCACTTATCTTCTGTGTTTCCTCCTGCGTTGATTGGGTACTACTTTGAGATAGCGATAAGTTTAGCTCAGGCTCAGCATCACTGCTTTCCACCATTAGGCTGGCTACCTCTTCCACACTCATGTGCTTGGGCCTGGGTTGGTGGGTTTGGGCCACTGATGCGGAGGTGCTGGCCCCAGCTTGCCCCCCGGACACTGCTGCAGCAGGCGTCATCTTCGATTTCCCCAAAAACGTTTTGGGTAGCACAACAGACTTAAGTGTCACTTCCTTCTTCGTTTCCTTCTTCTCAATAGCAACTTTCTTGGTACTGGAGGACCTGCTACCTGCTTTCTTTGGGCCCATCTTATTCAGATGTCAGCAGCACTCAGTTGTCTGGTCAGGTCACTCACACGTCACGTCGTGTACAGCAGTAAGACGTCTGTCTGGCAGCACAACGGGCGATGATGACACACCTCCTCCTCAGTCTTTTGTGCACCTAAAAGCAAAAAAGCCAGAAGAACATCAGTCAAAAGATAGTACAATCAAACTAATATAATATATAACTTCTTAGTGCATAGTGGTGGTCACAATTATTACATTTTAGTAACTCAGCGAACAACAGTGTAGCCATTTATGAGACTTTGACAACAAGGCCAGAGCTTTCCTGGTGTACTGTACTGTGTACACTCAGGAAGACTAAGAATAGCAAAGAAAAAAAGAAATGTAGTGGAGCCTGTGTTTGGCCTACATTTGTGCATCACGTGGGATGGATGCAGCATCAGGGAGCTGCAGCTGGCAATGGGGATGGATTTGGAAGCAGACAAGAGGAACAATGGAAAGACACACAGGCCTATGTGGCAAAAACAGCACACTACTAACTACCACCACAAAATGGCCCCCAGCCAAATGGTCAGGCCAGCCACAATAACAAGAAAGTGAAGACAAAGGACAGGACCAAGAATTTGGAGACTCTGGGGAACTTCCATCCTCTTCTAAAAAAAATTGTAAAAAAAAAAGAAAATTGACTCCTTGCTCCAAAAACTACAGCCAAATGACAACCTGAGGAGTTTTTTTTAGCAAAATGAACAAAATCGTTTTCGATAGGGTTTTATGCTGCTCGCGAGATATTCTTTGCCAGATTGCAAATTCTGCGTGTTCGGCATCGCGATCTTTACAAAAAGTCGTTTTCGCGTTCGCGAACACGCATATTGAGCACACAAAGAAGACAAAAAAGTGTAAGTCTGCGTTGTCGCTTTGTGCAGAGTTGCCAAAACTGCGCGAGCTGAACACCTAGGGTTACCTACTGGCTGAAAAGGCCTATTTATTTAACACACATCAAAAAACTGAAATTCCACCCCAAAAAACACATTTTGCAATTCAATCCAATGCCATTAATGGTGTTAAAATTCAACTGACAACACAGAAACAGTTTTTAGGCACCCATGATGAGATGACTACCTCTGGGCCTACTGGCAGACTAGGCCACAAGCTTGGGACTGAAGCCTATGGCAAAAGCAAGCACACTGCCTAACTCCACAAAATGGCTTCAACCCACATGGCCTGGCCACAACAACAACAAGCATAAGCCAAGGGGAACAAAGAAAAGACATGCAGGCCTATATGGAAAAAGCAGCACACTACTAAACTACCACCACAAAATGGCCCCAAGTCACATGGATGGTCAGTCACAACAGGCCATGGCAAACAATGAACTCAAGCAGGCCTATATGACCAGACAAAGGAGGCCTGCTAAACAATACAGCTTTAATACAAAAATGCAAAAACGAAAATCAACAGGGCTACGAAAGGTTGGAAAGTTACACAGCAAGCACAAACACACATCCAACAAAGGTATTTATTTATGAACAACACACACACCCAAAAAGTAAAATACACCCCAACCACATTTAGCAATTCAATCCAATGCAATCCAATGCCATCCATGCCCTACATGATGTTTAAAATAAAATTTAACAGACACCACAGAAACATGCACCCATGGGTACCTCTGGGCCTACTGGCTGAAACTTTAAAGAAAAACAAGTAGGCCCCTACTGAAACTACAGGCCACCCGCAACAACAAGAAATTTTAAAAATGATGAAAATGCCAAAAAATTGTAGGTACAAGCCCCAATCAAACAAACAAGTACACCAATTCCCCAACTGACTTGCAAAATCTCAATTCCAAAAGTCCTCAAATCCAATCCAATGATATATGATGCAGCAGACATACACAAAAGTGATCCTTCCAGCTCCAAAATCCAAATGAAAGTGAACAGCACATGGACAAAGCACTGGGTGGAGCCTGCTGGACAGAAACAGGAAGTTGGAGACTCAGGGGCACTTCCTTCCTCTTGAAAAAAAAAAAGTAAAAAAAGAAAAAGGACTCCTTGCACAAAAAACTACAGCCAAATCACAATCTGAGGAGTTTTTTTGAGCAAAATGATCATTTTCGAGAAGGTTTTATGATGCTCGAGAGATATTATTCGCCAGATTGTAGTTTCTGCGTGTTCGGGATCGCGATCTTACCAAGACTGCCGCCGGAAGTCAGCTCGCGCGTCCGAATGGCGTGTTTGCGTTCGCACACTCTCGCGGGATCGTGCAGCCATATTACAAATCTCGTGGCGCACACGAACGGATAGAAAATCGAGTCGGCGAGCGCAGAATCAGGGTAAGTCATTACCACGCATGCGAGAAAGCATATTGAGCGCGCGAAGAAGAAAAACAGCTACGCTACGTTGCAGATTGTGTGGTATTCAGTAACTACGCGTTCTACGCAAACCACAAAGTTACTGAAACTCCGCAAACTCCGCAAACGGAGTGCAGTTCACTGCCCAGAGTTACATAGGAGACCTTCAGTTGTCGTGCAGCTCTTTTTACATACGGCTTGTGGGAGTGCGCAGTCATGCGCCACAAGCACAAGTATGTGCTTTGAAAAAGAGCAGGATGCGCGATCACGCACCCGCTCATCGCCAGCGCACTCACTGAAGCGCCTCTGAGCACCACTCGCTTGCTTTTTTAAATTTTATTTTTGCCCGCGCGCGCACACAACTCTCGGGCTTGTTATTTCATTGTATTTATTTTGATGTTTTTAGAGCGCCTAAATGGCGCCTTACGAGAACTTCAGGGCGCGTGCTGGTATTGCCTCTTTTCGGATGCCAGCTCATGAGCGCGGCTTAAGGCTGCCTCTGGTCTCATGCGGTGAGCGAATGGTGGTGAGTTTTAGGGATAGGAATCTCATACCGTGAGCAGGAGCCAGTGTCACTGCGCAGGGTGCCTTGGGTCAAAGGGCAAGGAGCCTTTAGTCTCGTGCAGAGGGTGCTTGCTTGAAACGTACAGTGCTCAGGGCTTTAAGTGGGCCGGGTGCCTCCTGGCCGTAGACCTGCCAGCAATTAACAAGCATTTGCAATGCAATAGGTCTCGCATTTACGCGAGTTTGAGCTACTGACAATGCAAATAACAATGCCTTTTATTTTTGTTTTCGTTTTTAAAACATCAATAAAAGGCATTGTCATTTACAATGCCAATAGCTTAAACTCGGGTTAATTCGAGACCTATTGCATTGCAAATACTTGTTCTCTTGGACATGGCACACATACTTATGTTTCTTTTTTCTCTTGCAGGTTTTGTACGCTGCTTCCGGAGGAGTCCCACCCACTTCTTTCATGTTTTACTGTTGTACGAATAAAGTTACGTTTCCATTTATTTGTGTTGTTTTAATAAAAGTTATTTTTTTTACCAATAAGTAAGTGATTGTATGGGTCTTCTTTTTCTGACAACACTTGTCTGCAGTTTATTGTGAAAATCGGCGGTTCATAGTAGATTATGAGGGAAGACATTTTTAATTTTGTGGTGCACCTACCAAATATAAACCAACAGACTATTACATAAATGAAGCCTGGGTAATTCTACAACGGCAAGGGTTTCTATGAGTGTATCACTTTATAACATCATGAGTACTGCCCGTGTGATTTCAGAACCAATAAGGCACTGCCTAGGACCACGGAGGCTTCAAGGACTTGCGAGGCCCACCCTGTATATTTAAGTAAAGCCCTGGAGGTTGCCGATCCCCGGTCTTGAGTTGGACTCAAAGCCCCCCCGAACAATTCGTAAACAATACCCGGGGAGGTGTCGATCTCCTAGTCTGCGAAACGTCTCTGTGCCCTCCCACACCTCATTTACATGTGAGATTAAGGTCCCCAGTGTTGCAGAGACCCAGCAATATAATAATAGGATTGGCCCCGGAACATTACCCACCAGTGGGCTCATTTAAATGAATGGGTAAGACCCCACTTTTTTTTCTCCATTTTCACCATGCGGATCTGCTTTATTGAAGCAATACAATGAGGTTTTCCTCCTCTCGCTTCAACGAGGCAAACAAGAATTTACTATCACAGGGTGGAAGCAATGCTCCCGCCCTGTAATAGCAAACATAAATGTCCCGCGGATGCATAGCCCGGAACATTGTATGACCTGCGCCTGGGAGTGGGTGCTCCATAGGGCCATGATGCATTGGTTAATGCATAACTACAGAATTAGTATAAACGCATACTAACACTACTTGCACACGTGTAGTACAGCAACCAGAGTGTAGTGAAAAGGCAGAGGCAGCCCAAAATCAAAAAATATAATTGTTAATAGTTTGATCAGCCGAAGACCCTGGGATGAGTAGAAACAGCTTCACCAAGAAAACGGGTCTTCAGCAGAATGCAAGCAAGCTCAAAATCTTGGTGAGTGCTGCCTTCTTTTTACCTTTTGCCGCTCGTCACCAAATTCATGTAGTGAAGAGGAAGACAGCAGTGGATCCAATAAGTAGATTTATTGCAGGAAAAGAAGACAGCTTAAACAGCCACCAACAGGACCAGACAGCAAGGCAACCGTCTTCACCAGCACCGTGTACAAACTCCCCAAGATTCCCCTCATGACAGCCCTACATTCTAACATTACATACTTACATTATAGTAGCATTACATACTAACATTCTACTATAACTTACATTGGAATACTACACAGAGCACATGACTTTACAGCAATGAGCTCATGGTTTCATCCACGAGTCTTGAGACTGGTAGGGGTGAGTAGTTTGCTTCCCACTCCCTGTATTGTATAAACACAAACAAACACTACTTCCACAGGTATGCTACAGCGCCCATAGCACATCACTTTACAGCAATGTGCTCACGGTTTAATCCCTGAGTCTTCAGACCATTAGGGGTGAGTAGTTCACTTCCCACTCCCTGTATTATATAAACGCAAACTAACACTACTTCCACAGGTATGCTACAGCGCCCACAGCCCATCACTTTACAACAATCCGCTCGGTTTGATCCCCGAGTCTTCACACCGGTAGGCGTGAGTACTTCGCTTCCCACTTCCGGTATAGTATTAACGCACGGTAGAGGTCAGTAGTTCACTTCCCAGTCCCTGTATGGTATAAACACCTACTAACACAACTTCCACATGTATGCTACAAACACCAGAGCACATCACTTTACAGTAATGACCTCACGGTTTAGGCTCTCGGTTTCATACCCGAGTGTAGCAGCATCTCATCTCAGCACCATGTCACTCTGAGCAACACCGCACTTTCAGTCCGGTAGGAGTGACTACTTCACTTCTCACTCCCCCACAGAGGTTACAGTGCTCCTATCCTCCTGTTTCCTACTCTTTTTGCCCTTTTTCCCCCTTACTCATTTCAACGGAATCACAAAATGGCTGCCAACACTTCCTAGTTGCAACTTCTTGCACCGCTTGCAGCCAATAAGCAGCAAGCTCGTGCTCGTAACGCCTCAGCCAATCAGATGGCAGAATTCCCAAATATCAATATCTGTAAATTTCGATATTTCTCCAAAACTACTGAACGCATTTACACCAAATAAACAAAAGCGTGCTTTCCAGATCAAGACCCTTCTTCCTGCCAAATTTGGGGCAATTCCATTCACCAGTTCGACCTGTAGCCTTGTCTAAAGTTTCCTATGGAAATTAACATGGAGAAAACACGTTTTGGGACCCCCCTTTTTTCTCGACCCCCCCTTGACGAATCGCCCCCAAACGCTTAACATAGAAGCTGATATGAACAAAGAATTTGTTTGGAAATTGTCATGAAGATTCATCAAACGACGCCAAAGTTATAAGCAAAACCAAAAATACTCTTCCTATGGAAACTTGGTCCTAACTATAACTACCAACTGGCGAACGCCAGTAGGTAATATATATATATATATATTACAGGGGCAGGGGGGAAGAAGGCGGAAGCACCTCACAGGTATCAGAAAAACCAGAAGGGCTAAGCGAAAGAAGACGCTATTCATTACGCAACCGGAAGTGATGACTGACAACTTAATTGTAAATTTATCAAAATATGAACTGTCAGAAGAGGAAACATCGTTGTTGAATAAAGGCCTAACCTTCTGTCCCGAGAGCCATTTTAATTACACACAGGCAAGGATTGACCTTTACAAATATGTGAGAAAGCTGAAACTAGCAAAAATACATGCCTCAAAACAAGAACAACGTCACAATGGAAGTACAATCGAACAAACACCATCAGACCCCACAATCTCGATCGATCAAATGAATGATCTGAAAACAATGTTTGATCTACTATACGACCTGGATGAAGAAAATATATCAGAGGAACAAATACTATCTCATCTCGACATTGAAGTAGACAAGAGGCCAGAGAGTGGTCTAAAAAGAAAATCAAAATATTGTCCAGTATTATCTCCAGGTAATAGATTTGATCTGTTCTCCGATGCTATTATAGAGGAATTAGAAAAAATGCAAAAAATAAGGAATCAACAAAGAGAAAATCTAACCAAAGCAGAAAGAGGAGCAATCAAAAAACTAATTGAAAATGAAGAAGTCACAATAAAACCGGCTGATGAGGGGGGGAACATCGTACATATGTCAAAGAGGCCATGAGACAGCTAAATGATACAACTAACTACTCTAGATTGAAGATTAATCCCATCAATAAAATGACTATTGAACTAAATACACAACTACAGAAGTGGCACAATGACGGTCTCTTAAGTTACAATAAACTAACGTTCCTTATGAAGGATTTCCCCCAAACACCTACTATATATTTTCTGCCAAAAATTCATAAGGCTCTACAACAGCCACCAGGAAGACATATTGTCTCCTCATGCGACTCATTATATGAGAACCTATCTGAATACGTTGATACATTTTTGGCACCGATAGCTCAAAGTATGAGCTCCTACATAAAGGACACAGGGGATTTCTTGAGAACTTTGAATGGAATAACTTGGAACAGCCAGTATCTCTTAGTCACAATAGATGTGGTATCGTTATATACCTCCATCAGACACGACGTAGGAATGGAAGCATGCAGCTATTTCTTGAAACAAAGAAGCGTTAAAGATCCAAAACATACGCAGATGCTCATGAAGATGATAGAGACATGTCTTATCAACAATATTTTTTTATTTAACAAAGAGCTCTTTAGACAACAGTGTGGTACTGCCATGGGCATCTCATTTTCGCTGAACTATGCGAATATTGTTATGGGATGGTGGGAAAAGACAATCGCATGGTGTCCGGATTTCCGAGAAGAATTGGAACAAATTGTGCTATGGGTCTGGTTCATCGACGATCTGTTTTTAATTTGGAATGGTACGGAGAAGGAGTTCAAAAAATATTTTGAGAAATTGTCAATCAATAACATTGGACTATCTTTCACGCACACAATGAGTAAAAAAGAGATCGCATTTCTGGACACAAAAGTTTTTATAGAAAATGATCAAATACATACAACTTTGTTCAGAAAAGAGACAGCGACCAACAGTGTACTGCATGGGACAAGCTTTCACCCAATTCCCTTGAAAAACAACATTCCATACGGTGAATTCACACGAATGAAACGAAATTGCTCCAAGGAGGAAGATGCTGAAAAAGAAATACTAGAAACAATGGCTAGACTAAAAACATGTGGATATAATGAAAGAACTTTGAAAAAATGTAAAGAAAAAATTGACAAGAAATCATTGATAGAGACTTTAATTCCAAAAATTGAAAGAAAAGAAAATATAAGACAACAAGCACCGCGATTCATAACTACCTATAGTAAGGAAAGTGGTGTGATACTGAACAAAATAAGAAAGTATTGGCACCTCATTGCCAGGGACGGAGATATTGGAAACATGTTAGGCCCTACAAGACATGATAACATCAAGTCATTTTCAAGAAAGACCAAAAAGCAACTGGTTAGTGAACCAAAATAAAGGATTCAGGAAATGCAAGGCATGTAAGATCGGGAAGAATACGAAAACATTTTATGAAACAGATGGAAGTGTGACGAATATAGATCAGAATATCACCTGTACTTTTTGTTTCGTAGTCTATGTGATAGAATGCGATTGCGGTATGAAGTATATCGGAAGCACAACGTGCATGTTAAAGAAACGGATACAAGAGCACATCCGTGCTGCAAAGAACAAAGATATCCCATATGCCACTGCGAAACACATGCAAAAATGTCAAAATGGAGATTGGAAAAAGATGTGCTACCATGGAATTCACATGAGACCGGCCCGAGAAAGAGGAGGAGATCGAACAAAATCACTACGACATACAGAATCCAGATATATAATAAGAATCAGAATGAAAACCCCGAAAGGCATTAATAATGATGAGGAACTTTTTGTACATCTTTAAGAATGAAATGACAATTTGTAAAACTGATTAAGTGAATATTCAAATTATGAATGCTTTAATACATATTATTCCAACTATGGAAAGAAAATAGTGAAGAATGTTGCCTTAAACTGAAGCGTTGACTAGTTGGTAGTATATCACATAACAAAAGGTCATCAAATCTGTTATTATAAGAACAAAGTCACCATGTAATAGAAAGTGGGTGCAATATATCGGTACTATACCGAAGCAACAGAAAACAAAAACCAAATCAAAAGAATAATGTACTATACAGGTGCACTATTAATGCCCAGTAATCAAACATAGAAATATATTGAATAATGTTAAGATCTCATGATATCAATAACATCATGAAGAGATGTGATTCTAAGCCTAGCATCATTTGTTAATCCTTTAATTTATTCTTTTTTCTTTTTACAATTTAATTTAATTGTTAACATAGTTTGTCAAAGATTCACCACAGATCCCACAATGCATCATTATGGCAAAAGTGGGTATAAATAAGTGAAAGAGACAAAGGACTCACTGACCGTGAAAAAAGCCGAGGGGGCTGAAACGCGTTGGTTTGTGGAGGTTGCTAAAAACAATAAATATAAGCCTAAACCAGTTCCAGAGTGCCTTGTTCTTTGCTTCGTTTCAATTAATTGGGACTGGATCCGACCCCCACATAGAGCACCAGCTGTTGAGCGCACCGAGCCATGGGTCACATTGTAAAACATATATATATATATATATATTCACTGAAAAAACCATAGGTTTCACACACGTTATAGTTAGGAATTAGCATTTAAAAAACCTTGCAAATTCACTTAAAAAACCATAGGTTTCACACATGTTATAGTTAGCTGGACATTTCACTCATGAAAAACCATTGAAATTCCCCCGTTATAGTTAGTGCAGGCAAATATAACTCACGCGACCGCAATCCTCTGCTGATGACGTCAGATATTACATCACTGTATTTAGACACTTATTTACCCATGTCTTCTTCCATTAATTTTTAGCTATACATATATTACAAATATTTTTTTGTCAGAAAGACACATATGTCATCAGTGATGTAATATCTGATATCTGAAGGTTTTTTAAATGCTAATTCCTAACTATAACGTGTGTGAAACCTGTGGTTTTTTCAGTGAATTTGTACGGTTTTTGAAATGCTAAGTTATGTATTTTTAAAAAAAAAGAATTTAAGGTTTTTCACCGTGCGCGCGCTGTTTCTACCATACGCGCACGCTACGAGTACTCCGCGATTTTTTGCCAAGATATTAAAGGAAAATTTTAGCCCTAGGGGGTCTTTCTGGGACCCCCTGACAAAGGCTAGAGGGTCAGGAACTGTCCACCCTGCCCCCTTTTCACGTTCTCCACCTTTGTTTTTCACCCCCTCAGACTGCGAGAGACAAAATGGCAGCCGACACTTCCTGGTCTCGACCGATTCGAATGTTTACAAAGATCTAACAACCAATCAGAATCGCGCTCGCGCACGGCAGTGTGCGCGTACGGTAAGTTTTACCGTACGCGCACGGTGCGCGCTTATAGATATATATATGCTTTTAAATGCTATTTTCTCAGGAAATACTGAACAGATTTACACCAGACCTGCAAAAGGCACATCCCTGACCTGAGGACTACCTCTCTGCCAAATTTCAAGTAATTCTGTTCAGCCGTTCGGGCTGTAGCTTGGACTAAAGGTCCTATGGAAAAATGCATGGGGAAAACGCGTTTTGGGACCCCCCCTTTTTCTCAGCCCCCGCTTGACGAATCCCCCCCGAGACTTTCAGGGAAGGAGTGGAGCGGAGCGCCCCACCTATTTTGAAAATTTCGCGAGGATTCGTCAATCGGCGCCAAAGTTATTCCAAATAGAATGTTGCGGATTTCCTATGGAAACACGATCCTAACTATAACTATCTACTGGCGACCGCCAGTAGATAATATATATATATATATATATATATTACCTACTGGCGCCGGTTGACGAATCATCGCGACATTTTTAAAACTGGTGGGGCGCTCTGGTCCGCTCCTATCCTGAAAGTCTCGGGGTGATTCCTCAAGTGGGGGCTGAGAAAAAAAGGGGGACCCAAAACATGTTTTCCCCATGCAATTTTCCATGGGAACATTTAATCGCAGCTACAGCCCGAACTGCTGAACGGAATTACACCAAATTTGGTAAAGAGGTAGTCCTTGGTTCACACTCATGCCTTTTGGTTAAATGGTGTAAATCCGTTCAGTAGTTCATGAGAAAATCAAAAGTAAAATCACATATATATCTGGGCGGAGCCTAACCACACATTTCATCGTGAGATCTGATTGTCTGTCAGCACTTCATCCAAGAAGTGTTGGCAGCCATCTTGGGACCAATATACATGATAGCACCTCTTTAAAAAGCATTGCAGTTCTTAGAAGGTTTTAAGACTTTAGTTACATTATAAATGATTTGTGGATGGTACCATACTCATTTTAGGAATTGTGGTGTGTTCTAAGGTGATTTTACCATGTGAAAAAGCCTTCTGCTGGGATATCATGAATCATGTTTGAGAGAAAACTATTTTCTCATGCTTTTCCCACAGAGGTTTGGAAGGTGATCTATAAGCTAAACTGAGAGCATATTTTCTGTAAATTCACATTATCTTTCTCAGTCATGTGAGAATGAAGTCTGACATTCTCATTAAAACATGTACATCCAACAAGGGCAGAGACTGTCAGTTGATTCCTTTGTGTTCTACTGCAGCTTCCCAGAGTGTTCTAAAGAACAACTACAGCGCTAACAGTCCTACTTATGACAAACGTATATGCACACCTGAAGACATCTTGATTGGAATAAAGTGGTAACTCTTAAAACATTTAATTTAAAAGGGAACAAAATAAGGGGGTTCATTTTGCCATAGAAAGTATGATTAGTGCTGCAGAAAGAAAAATTAGGGCACATTTTGAGTGACTTCTCAAATCCTCTTCTATTGCATTAAAAAATTCTGACATACAGACTGAAACATGCACTTTCAATACCAGCAGCAGACTTCCCTGGTGAGAAGTAGCTTTGCTACAGTGATCTAATGAGCAACTACAGTGCTAACATTCTGAGGCGGCTGTAGTAAGTGAGGAAATTAGGAAACTTCCTAACAAATACGTCTCCCAAGATGGCCACCAGAGACAAAAGAGCCCAAATGTAGCACAAATATCACCCAGATGTAGCCTAAGTATAGCCCAATGACAGAATGTCCCAGAGTGTTCTAAAGAAGAACTAGAGCGCTAACAGTCTTACTTATGATAAAAGTATGGCACACCTGAAGCCATCTTGATTGGAATAAAGTGGTAACACTTAAAACATTTAATTTGCAAAGGAACAAAATGAGGGGGTTCATTTTGCCATAGAAATTATGATTAGTGCTGCAGAAAGACAAATTAGGGCACATTTTGACTTCTCAAATCCTCTTCTCTTTCATTAAAAAGTTCTGACATGCAGACTGAAACATGCACTTTGAATACCAGCAGCAGACTTCCCTGGTGAGCAGTAGCTTTACTACAGTGATCCAACGAGCAACTAGAGTGCTACCATTCAGAATTTATGGCAAATGTGTGACACATCTGAATGCCTTCTTGATGGAACCAAAGTAATAAACTGAAATTATTTCCTACTGAGGAGACTGCAGTAAATGAGGAAATTAGGAAACTTCATAACAAATAAGTCTCCCAAGATGGCCACCAGAGACAAAAGAGCCCAAATGTAGCACAAATATCACCCAGATGTAGCCCAATGACAGATTGTCCCAGAGTGATCTTAAGAACAACTAGAGCGCTTACTGTCTTACTTTTGACAAAAGTATGGCACACCTGAAGCCATCTTTATTGGAATAAACTGGTAACACTTAAAACATTTAATTTAAAAAGGAACGCAATGAGGGGGTTCATGTTGCCATACAAATTATGATTAGTGCTGAAGAAAGACAAATTAGGGCACCTTTTGAGTGACTTCTCAAACCTCTTCTATTTCATTAAAAAATTCTGACATGCAGACTGAAACATGCACTTTTAATACCAGCTGCAGACTTCCGTGGTGACCAATAGCTTTACTACAGGTATCTAATGAGAAACTAGAGTGCTAACATTCAGAATTTATGGCAAATGTGTGACATATCTGAATACCTTCTTGATGGAATCAAAGTAAAAAACTGAAAGCATTTCCTACTGAGGAGACTGCAGTAAATGAGGAAATTAGGAAACTTCATAACAAATAAATCTCCCAAGATGGCCACCAGAGACAAAAGAGCCCAAATGCAGCACAAATATCACCCAGATGTTGCCCACATGTAGCCCAATGACAGAAGTGTGCAAAACACTTTTTATGTTTTGTGGTTTTGCAGTTTTATATAGTGCAGAATTGTCAGGTATTGGAGTGCTTTACATAAGCATTGGTTACATCACACAAGAACAAATTCATTTTGGTTGTAGACATGGGGAGATTAAGTGATTTGACCAGAATCACAGAATGTCAAGCTGAAGCAGAAACTCCAACCTGGTTCCCCAGTTGCAAAGTCTGCAGCTCTGGAAGTAACACCACATCCTCTCCCCTAAGTGCAAAATTTAATCAAGTGGTCAACTGGATAAAAAAACATAAAGATAACAAATAATTTAAAAGTGCTTTGTCGCTATTTGAAAAATCAGAAAATATGTCCTCATTTGAGTTTTTTAGAGCACTAACCATAATTGTGATGCAAATAAGTCCCTCTCATATATGTAATTTCTAAAGGAAATACTCTAGGTATTACAGTTTTGATTACATCAAGATGACGTCAGGCGTTCCACACTTTTGTAATAAATATAGAATGTTAGCAATCTAGTTGTTCATTAGGATACTGTTGAGAGGCAGAGGCCAGGGGCACGGACTCTGAAAATTGAAGGCAGGTAGGAGGGTGCAGAGGCAACAATTTGACCACACTGGGCAGGCAGGAAGGGCAGTGGCAGCACAACAGACTATGGAGGGCAGTGGAAAGGGGGGCTGGGGTAACAAACCAAAATACAGGACTGGCAAGAGAGGTTGTGGCAATATAATAGACCATTGTGGGCAGAAGGAAGAGGCAGTGGTAGTACAACCATACATGCCAACAGACCAGGAAACGTCCAATGTTTTTAAGCTCAAATGGGCTTTATTTGATCTGTCTCCTGTCTACAATCTCCTCTTTTTCAATGTAACTCAAAGGGGAAAATCAATACCCCAGTTGTTTTTCAAAATCTCCCTCTTACCAAGTTCAAAATGTTCACAAGTATGGTACATTGGATCATGGAAGGCAGGAGGAATTGGGGTAGGGACATGGACTCGGATAACAGAGGACAGGAGGGACATGGAGAGGTGCACCAAACTGACCCTACAGGGCAGGCATCAGGGTTTGCAGCAGTACAATACACCACACAGAGCATGCGGGACGGAAGTGCAGCACAACAATCCATAGAAAGCAATAGGGAGGGGACAGGACCATGCACATGGACAACAGAGAGCAGAGGGGAAGAGGCAATGGTAGCTAGCTGACCATAATGGACAGACAGGAGAGAAAGCTGCAGCATAACAGACCATAAAGGGCAGGAGGGACGGATCAGGGGCATTACAATGGAACAGACAAGCCAGGAGGGAGGGAATAGGGGTCTGCACATGGAAACAGAGGGCTGGGGGCAAGGGGGCAGGGCAGGGCAGGAGCAGCAAGATGACCAGGGAGGTCAGGTAGGATGGGCACTAGAAGCAAGATACACCATGGAGAGCAACAGTGAGACTATGATGGCATACACACAGACCATGGAGGGAAGGTGGGAGGGGGTCAGAGGCAGCTAGCTGACCACACAGGGAAGGTGGAAGGGGCCGTGGAAGCACAGAAGACCATGCATGGCAAGCGGGAGGGTTAGTGGCAGCACAATGGCTATGATGAGCAAGAAGGAGGGTGCAGGGGCATGCACAAAGGACCATGGAGGATAGAAGGGAGGGTCAGGACCTGGGCACAGACAAGAGTGTTCAGGGGAAGGGGCCTCACAACAGACCACTCGGGGCAGGCAGGAGGAGCAGTTGCAGCAAAACAGACCAGGGAGGGCAGAAGGGTGTGACAGTAAAATGGACCATGGAGGACAGGAGGAAAGGGATAGGGGCATGGAATGTGGACAGGCAGGGTGGAGGTGGCAGGGACAGGTTACAGTCATCTGACAATGCTAGGCAGGTGGGAGGGGAGTGGCAGCTCAACAGAACATGGTGGGCAAAAAGAATGTAGCAGGGGCATGCACAAAGACATCGGAGGGCAGAGGGAAGGAGAATAGGGGCAGCAAGCTAAGCACAGAGGCTAAGCAGGAGGTCAATGATGGGGCATATAATTGGGCAATGGAGGGCAGGAGGAGTTGACTTGTACATCATGCTAAATGGAGGGCAGTGGCAGCACATCAGACCATGCATGGCAGGAGGGAGGAGGCTAGTCCATGGATTCAGACAACAAAGGATAGGGAGGAGGTGGATGGGGCAGCAAGCTACCTGTTCAGGGAAGGCGGGAAGGCCAGTGGCAGAACAACAGCCACACTGGGCTGTAATAAGGGAGCAGGGACATGGACTTGGACAATGGATGGCTAGGAGGAGGGAAGGCAGGAGCAGCAAGCTTGGGTGGGGGCAGCACAATGCTAGGCCCTGCTTCCAGCCCCCCACCATCCATTGTGATATGCATCTTACTTAACGTTAAAAAAAACCTAGAAATTTGCTGAAAAAAACAACGATTGCAGGGACGGTATAATTAGACTCCGATTTCACTCATACACAACCAGTGCAATTCAGCAGTTATAGTTACCTGAGTTAACTATAACTTACGCCCCCACAATGTACTGCTAATGACCTCAGACATTACATCATTCATGACATGGTCAATTACATCACTCATGACATCACTCATGACATCTCTAATGAGCAGTGAATGGAATGGAACTATAATCACTAGAACTTTATTTAGGGATAGTGTGTGTATATTAACACCCCTTTTTTTTCTTTTCTTTCGTGTAAGAACCATTATAATACGCAACGTGCCCAGATTAATATGGCCGATAGCCTTTCACTTTAAAGTAATGTGTAGTCCATTGTTTATGTTGATGTTTGCAATTCTAAGTATGTTTATTATGAATAAGTCACGTTGACGAACATACAGGTATGGCGGTCACGGGGCAAGATATGCTGAAATGACATTGTGTGCATATTAACACTTGTTTTCTTTTCTTTATTGTATCAATTCCTGAATTTTCACATCGTGACCAGGCCAATATGGCGGCCAGCTTTTTGGATTAAAGTAATGCACTGCTGATGACTTCACATATTACATCACTCATGACATGGTTAATGACATCACTGATGACATCACTGATGACATCTCAAATGACATCACTGATTACATCATCTACGTGATCATCTGATGCACATCCTCACACCCTAAAATACAGACTACCATTCTCGAAACCATAGACACACCAATACTAGTACAGCTACAATATTCTGTGCACTATGCATGCCGACCTCTAATCATCTACATAGCTTTTATACAGTCTTTTAAATACTCAGTTAGTACCTATTCAGTCTAGGAATCCTTCTGTCTGTCCCATGCACTTCTCCATTCAACCATCTAGCACTATCTACGTATCCTATCACTCTGCCAATACCTAAGCATTCCACTGTCATACTGGAAGTAGTGGGATTAACGGGGCCACCATCCCCAATGGCATACAAGGACCCAAAGTGGGTCTCCCAAGCTTCAGGTGCTAGTTTGGGCTCTATGGCTGATCTCCCTTCCCTGTCGCCCGAGGTTACTATTGCCCAAAAGGTTTTCAGGTCTTTGTCGTTAAGGGCAATTCTGAGAGTTTCCCACATTTCTAATTCCCAGTTTTTTTTTCCTGGTTGGTGGTCCATTTATACCCAGCCCTGGAAAGTTTGATGAGTGTCCTATACTTCACCTTCACCACTTCCAGGAGGTCCTTCTTGGCCTTGCGGCATTTGTCGTTAAACCAGGAGCATTTACCTCATCCAAAACTTTAAACAAGTTATCCTGATCTAGTTGTCACAATCTGAATGCTGCCTCCATTTGGGACAGTTTCCAGATTTTTTTATATGCTACATATGCAACACGTCTCGGACGAGGAGGCCGTGGACCTAAAAGGAAATCTGCCAAATCAATGTCATCATTTAAGCATGAGAGATGTTGTTTCACAGATGATAATAAAGACTGTCCCAACTACTGTTGACACAATTTACCCTCATAATAAGTAGTAACTGTATGTGTTTGTGGAAAGCGAGGGTCAGGTCTACTGAGCATAAACCCCTTTGTTGAACTTGAAAAACGCAACTGGCAAGCATTAGTACTGAGCTGCCATATTAACCATCCCAAGGGTGCAATAGTGGACGAATTGAGGGTACCATTGTGGACCATATTGTGTAAGTCCTCAAGAGAATAATTTGTATATTGCTGCCAGTCTTCATAGGCTGCTAATGACGGAAACTAGGGAAAATTTAAATTCTTAGCAGTAGCTAAACCAAAACATGTAGTTTGTTGCACAGTCTGATTCAAGAATAACAGCTGTGACGATATCAAACATGCATTGTGCAATGATTCAGTTCCCTGCACCTGACAAATTTTGGTACCCTATATTGATTTCAAATCAATCATGTCTTTCCAATAATCATAACCTTTCAAGAATAAATCGGTTAGTAAAGCCGAAGAATATACCAATTTAGTATGGGTCAGCATGAATTTCTTGTGTGTTTGAGCACTCAAATTATAATATTGGGATCTTGGGTCCGATAGATTATAACCTGAAAAGTAAGCAAAATAATTTTTCGGTGTCTGGGAACTACTCAGAAATGGGGCAGAACAATGCTCCCATTTGTGTATAATTAACCTGATTATGAACTGTGTTTGATTTATGTAAATAATTATGACCATAATGTTGGAAACAGAATAAATTAGCATAATTGGCAGAATTTAAATAAAATCCTCAGTTTCAAAAGTAGTGTAATATTTAAAATCTGAAAATAACGAACTTACTGCATTAACATCCCAGTTGTCGTAATGCAGTCCAGGTGTGATGACGTCACCCAATGAGACACGAAAGACGTATGGCATTCGAATCGTCTCCGTCGGGCATACTGGTACAGCTGAAAATGTTAACGTGGGATTGATCCCTTTTCATTATATGAGATGAGGTGTGTGGGGCCAAAACTGTAAAGATTAGAGGCCCCTGCTACTAATGAGAAGTTCACCTAGGCAGGGAAATACATACTGTAAAGTTCCTAGGGCAACTTCGAATTATGTTTAAAAATATATAATTATATTCTAATCAGGGGAAGAGACCATTACTCATAATTAGAAAAGTACAAAAATGTAGTTTATTTGAATATTTTCATCAATAATTTTGTGATATTTTAGACAGAGAAAGAAACAACAAACTGCAAACATTCACATTCATCCATTTATCCAATCATACAAATCACATACATATTAGACTTGTTTTCATATGTTCTGTACATTAGATGTGCAATAATTATGCACAGACCATGATACAATTTTAGTATGATAACATGATTGTCTTAATATATAAATCCAAAACAAAATTTGCATCAATCTAGGTTGTGGCAATGTTCATCTACGCGCGTTTTGGCAAAGAGGTGCCTTCATTGGGAAAACCACTTCCTATGTTGGTTCTCATAAGAAACTGGTCACACAGAATGAGATAATTTGTCCTCCAAATGAAGTGAACGCTAGATGGCGGGGGTTCCTAGGTGTGATGAGGAGGGGGATCCTAAAAGTGGATGTCTTAGCAACAGAAGCGTGGCTTCTATCGTGAAGATGGGCTTGTAACAGTCTTTGTGTGAGCAGGATCTCTGGTGACTGAGAGATGCTTGTTTTACCATGAAGCATTGGGCTGGTTTAAAAGAGGGCGCTCTGCTCAATGCTTCATGGTAAAACAAGCATCTCTTAACGCGTAAAGCAGTTTGATACACTGGGCATAATCAGGAATGTATGTCCTCCTGAAATTCAAAAAGCCCAGCAAAGATTATTACTTCTTAAGAGTAGAAGGAGGCTGCAATTGAGCACATTTCTCTAGAAATTGGGGGGCTAACCCCCTCCCTTCATTGTTGAGTTTGTAACCCAAAAAGAGAATCGCCAAATAGGCAATAGGAGACTTAGCAAAATTAAATTTGTATCCTAAGTCTGCAAAAATCAAAATGACGCAGTCAACACTCACCAGATGCAGTATCAATTTGTCATCAGTTAAGTAAATGTTGTCGACGTAAGAGAAAGCCTCAGGATCTATGTCGTGCAAAAGTTACACAACACGCACAGCAAACACACCAGGGCTATTTTTTAAGGGTGAGCGGAGCTGGCATAGTGCCTCTACTCGTAGCTCCATGGAGTTTGAGAAAAACTCAATGGAGCTATGCATCGCTCCGCTCCCTCCCCCCTCCCAGATGCATTGAAATGATAAAAAGAAGGCACTTACCTGTGTTTCTGCCACATCCCTTGCCTGGCCGCTCTCCTTCCTGCTCCTCGCCGCCTCACGGCCTTCTTCATTGAAAAAAACACTATGTTGTACGTTTTGTGCGTGTGCATGCGCAAGACGTACAACGTAGTGTTTTTTTTAATGAAGAAGGACGCGAGAGAAACAGGAAGGAGAACGGCCAGGCAGGGGAGGCGGCAGAAACACAGCTAAGTGCCTTCTTTTTATCATTTTAAAGCATTTGGGAGGGGTAAGGGAGCATCTAACTCCACTCTTGCCTACCTCCCCGTTCGACGGAGCACAGAGTAGGCAAATTCCACTGGGGGGGCGGAGTTACCCGCCCAGGGTTACTATGCTTATAGCCCATGGGCAATCTTGTAAATCTTTTCTGATTGCTGACCGCAGTAAATGCTGTCCAGTCACGGCTCTCAGGAGCCAAATTGTGACTGTAAAATCCATTGAAAATGTCCAAAGTGGTCTTATACTTTTTTCTGACAATGTTATTTATTAACGCAGAGGTATGGGTGTTCTTTACGGCAAACGAACGAACATGACTCTTCAAATTTCTATAACCCAAAACTATGCGATATGAACCGTCCGGTTTCGATATCGGAAAGAGAGGATTATTCAATGATGAAACACAGGGTTCAATTACACCCTGATATTGCAACTGGGCCAAAATGTCACTACGCCACGCGTTTGATCGAATATTGTGCATGAGGCTGTGGCATTGATCGTAAAGGGATCTCATGTGTCGGTGACTCTTTAACCTAGCCCACCTGATTGCGATACACAGCCGGCGCCAGGGCTAAAGGCCATTCTGATGCATAAGCATGTTTGGTCTCTTCAGAGACAGAACTCGAAAAACTGGGAAGTATGACATCTTCACCTTGGGAAAAAGCTAAAACAAATGGAGGAGGCCAATCTGCCTCCGCCAATAAAATATCATATGACGAGGTAAGGTTATCCCAAAAGATGCCCTTAATTGTACGTTGAATATCACCTTCAATTTGGAGGACTAGCTCATAAAGTCTATCAGGGGGTTCAACTCCTGTATCAGCTGTTTCCACAGTAATGAATGTGTCAGTTGCTCTCACCTCCAGACAAGGACAGAGAACCTCTCGTACTATGGCAACTTTCGCCACGCTGCCTAGGAGTGTCACAGCCCATCTCCAATCAAGGAGCAGGGTTCTCGCCGTCTGAGGCATACTTCACTGTCAAAGCGGCAACTTTTTTCTTTTGAAACTGGGTACGAAATGGTCATTGCTCCTCCGGTGTGGCCTTTTCGTCATACTGGCATGGTGGATCATGTTGTTGTTCTGTGGTCTTGCCTTGTCTACGATCTTGACGCTCCCCTCCACCGGACTGTTGATCCGACTAGTCCTGCAAGGAACGAGGAGAATGAGGATCAGGACCCTGAAACCTCTCTCGTGTCTTAAGATTAGAGCGGTCACTCAAATCATACCTACGCTCGGAAGTATCAGGTGTCGGTGAACCAGCACGCACCTTGCTTCTGTTGTTGTTGTTTATTCTGGTTCCAATTCTTTTTAGGAAAGAATGGATGCCCCTCCTTTTTGGGAGGGGGTTTATTCTGCGGCTGAGTAAAAGGTTTATTCCCCAAATTATTATGCCCTAATGGTTTATACACCTTAGCAATAATCTTAGGCAATCTTAGGCAATTTGTGTTCATCAACGTCTGCTACTGCCTCAAAGGTGCTGACTCACTTGCAAACTAACCACTTTTCCTTTTATATTTGCTAGTATCATATCAGAGACAATAAGGAATACCCCAACCAGTCTCATCCCCCAATTCCAGGCCCAATTCAGCAATCAGCTGAATTGGGAATAAGACTTTTTGGTAAGCTCATTGTAAGGATCCTGTGTTTATTCAAAGGGGGTAGTATTGGAAATAAAGCTTTGAGTTGCTCAAATCTCTCTGTCAACCAGAACGGCAATTCAGCTCTATTTTGAGGACGTTTCCCCATAACTGATTTTTAAAAATATTTTAATTACTTTTTTATTGCTTTTTTAACAACAGAACGACAAAAAACATCAGCATGACAGTGCACCCTACAAGTGTGGTACAAGAGTTAGCATACATGGAAGAGTCTACAGTCACGTATATGGGTATACATACAGGAGTGGTACAGGGGTAAGGGGTCTCGGGCAGGAATACCAGTCGATTGGACAGAAGGAACTTTTTTTTTTAAATTAAACCGCAAGGTAATGTTATAGGTTAATCATGCAGAACAACTCATGCAAGCTACCCAGGCTATTCATTGTAATATATTATTGTGTCCATAGCACAGTGTATAAACAATGAGTGACAATATGCTGGATTCTGTTCACCCTCAGTTTCCCCTGTTTCCTTTCTCACTAAATAGTTTTGAAACAATCCCCAGATGCTTCTAGGCTAGCTCTGCGGAGGTAACAATTGACTATACACATCAGATTGGATATTACAATAGAGCATATCAGCAGCCCATTCATCTATCGTGGGTGTTGGGCCTCTCCCCCATCTCATGGCAAACCGACGTTTGCCTAACATCATACCAAACATGACTAGTTTCCTTATATCTTTGACTAGTGCCTTATCTAGGCCAAGGAAAGCTAGTGCGGGATCAGGGGCAATAGCATGTCCCGTGATCTCACTCAGCTTGTGAAAGATTTCCTCCCCACATGCACATGCCACATGCATAAAACCAGCTATCTGCTCAGGGCATCTATGACAGTTGGTTGTATCCCTCAACCCATATCTACAAAGTTTTTCATGTGTGTAATACACTCTATTAATATATTTGAAATGTGAGTCTATGTCTGCTGTTTCGGGAAATGCTCTTAGTAACAGAGCAGCAGTATTTCCAACTTTTATCGTCAATAACAATGTTTAAGTCTTTCTGCCAGTCTTGACGTGCCTTAAGCGATAATGACTTCTTCTGATCTTGTGCACCCCATACAGCCTAGTCACCAGCCTCTGGGGAGAACTTGCCTGCAGGACACACTTAAGCGCCGGCATTGACTCAGGTTCCTGAAGATCGTCCCCAAGCAATTTACGCCAGGCTTGTCAGGCCCTGAAATATTGAAATTGGTCCAGTGCTTTGGTGAACCCTCCCTCCTTCGGGATATCATTCCATGCATAGACCACCCCATCATCAAAGTAATCCCCCAGCAGTGTAATGTCCAATTTCTGCAGCGCTCTGATGACCTCCGGCTCGTTACCCGTTGGGAACCACTTACACCATTGTATCGGTATTAGGGAAGAGTATAAGAGCACCCCCACCTGCCTCTCCAAGAGGCACTTCCATGCATGAATGGTTGCATGTATAGAGTCGAAGTCTCCATGTCTCCGATTAGGCTTATAGAAAATCAGATGGGACAGGGAGATCGGGTCGGCTACCACCCTTTCAATGCGAAAGTGTGGAACATCCTCTGGACCGTGTATCCATACATGTGCATGTGAAGCTTGAGCCACTCTGTAGTAAAGCTCTAAATCAGGGGCATTTAGACCCCGGCAGAGGAGGGCAATGTCATTGTTTCCCATCTTACTCTAGGCTCTTTGCCTGCCCATACCAGCCTGATCATTTAAGACCGGAGTATGTTAAGTTTGGGTGTCGGAAGGGTCATGGATATATTTGTAAAACGGAACAAAGGAATCAGGGCAGGAAAACCATTTTCATCATAGATAAGCGCTTCATCAGAAAGAGGGGCAGTTCAATCCACCTGCCAACATCGTCCTCAAGCCTAGAGACCGCCTTACCATCGTTTTCAGAGATGACTATCTCAGGACTAATATGAATTTGGACCCTCAGTTACCGAATTGTATCGATGGACCATTGCAAGGGGAGATCGAGCTGTACCTCGGTAGTGCAAGGGGTTAAGGGGGACATCATTGATTTGGATCAGTTAATATGAAGCCCTGAGACCTGCCCAAACTGTGTAACCTCAGTCAACACTGGCTCGAAGTTCCTCTCTGGGTCGTGGACATATTAGAGTGCAGACACAATGAGTGAGTAATCTTGAAAGCGGATGGCTCTGTGATGGTGGCATTCCCTGAGTGCACAAAGAAGTAGTTCCGCTACTAGGGCATATAGCAACGGGGAAAGTGGGCAAGTGGGCAGCTCTGTCGAGTACCCCATGATATTTTAAAAAGGTCAGAGACAGCGTGACCCACCTGAACTCTGGCACGCGGTCTAGTGTATAAGACCGAAATCAATCTGAGGAACACCTCGCCCACCCCCACCTTATTCAGGACGCCATTCAGGAAACCACACTGACCCGAGTCGAATGCCTTCTCAGCATCAAGAAAAACTGCGACAGCCTTTACTGCAGGGTCTATTCTGTGGATTGTCCTGAAGATAGTGCACAGATTATATGTAATGCTGCGATCAGGTACAAACCCTTGCTCTGGCTTTACTAGGTACGGGATCAAAGGGGCCAACCGGTTAGCCAATATTTTCGTGACTATCTTCGTGTCTACATTTAAAAGTGATAGTGGCCTGTATGAGGAGCAGGCCTCCGGTGGCTTGCCAGGTTTCAGTAATGGGACAATCAGGGCCTCCCTCAAAGTTGAGGGCATTTCCTCTTTTTCAGCCATCTCCTCATAGAGGGCTATCAGTTGGGGAATAAGTTCTTCCTGGATCGTTTTATAAAACGTCACACTGCCTGAGTGCATCGACTTAAGTGCAGAACATATTTCCCCAGGATGTAACGGGGCCATCAGGTGCTCCCTATGCATAGTAGAGAGCCAGGGCATTTGAATGCATTCCAGATAGTGTCTAATCTACAGTGGCTTAAGAGGTGTACAAGTCGGTTTAATACCTCCTGAACATGTCAGTGACCTCACTAGGAGATGTAAGTTTGTGCCCTTCCTCATCAATAATTTCCGAGATTGCGGCAGCTTCCCTCCTGGGACGTGTAAGCCTCGCGAGTGTGGCACCCAGGTGGTCTCCCTCACCGTACACCCTGGCGGATGTATATTTGCCGAGGTGTTTCAACTCACCGTCAGCAGTTTCGTGGATTCCTCCAAGGCCCCTTAATCTCCTCAAGCAATGCGCATCCCCAGTGCATTGGTAAGTTTGTTCGAGACAAGCAATGTCTCTCTCCAATCTCGCCAGCCTCTCGTGGATGGCGCGGAGCACCCCCTCATGCTTAGCTATTGTCATACCCCTGATGTATACCTTAAAGGTTTCCCAAATGTGGCTAACCTGTCTACAGATCCAACATTTATTTCAAAAGATGTTTCAATGAGCTGGGTCAGTTCTGACTTAAAAACAGGGTCAAGCAACGAGAAAGGGGGAAATCGCCAGAGAAAGGGCCCGGCAAACCTACACCAACCTCCAGTTCCAGAATAACCGGTGAGTGGTCGGAATATGTTCTGGGGAGTACCTCGCAAGTGCCAACAGGGTCCTGGAGACCAACCAGAAGTCGATGCATGTGTGAGTGTCATAGCTAGCTGAATAATGAGTGTACCCTGCAAAGTCCAGGAATTTCTGTCTCCAGACATCCACCAGGCATAGTTGGTCAATAATCTCCAATACAGTGCTAGCAGCTATAGATTGCCTGTGAGTGGGGCCTTTAGATCTGTCTATATTTGGATTTAATATGCAATTAAAATCGCCACCCCACACAATTGGCACATCTCCCTTCTGCAGGAGCAGTGAGGCCATCGTATTATAAAAAAGAGGGTTGTCGTACTTGGGACCGTAGACATTGACCACTAAGATTTGGTGGCCTGCTATGTGGCATTTTGCTACAATGTACCTGCTACTAGGGTCCCTGTGTAAACATTGCAATGTCATTCCTGACTTAGGGTTAAGCCAGATCAACACTCCCCTAACATGAGAGTTGAAGCCTGCATCCGTGACCGTGCCCTGGAAAATTATATGAGAGAGCACTTTACTGTCCGGGGCTAGGTGGGTCTCCTGTAGCAGCCCAATATCTATTTTATGACATTTGAGATACGCTACTACCTCCGGGCTTTTCTATACTTATTTAACCCCCTGACATTCCATATCAGGAAACTTATACCATTTGTCTGCAATTGTTTAGGCTCCATTCCCTCCAACTATAAGAAAAGTATGTCTATGCGCCCACATGAAGCCCAGGAGGGACAGTGTAGTGACAGAGTGTTGTGCTTTAACAATAAAATCCCTACAACTCAACCTCCCCCTACCCGCCACCTAAGCTACGCAGTACCAAACTTTGCATAGTTGAAGTACCCACCCCCTCCCAAAACAGAGCATTACTCAATCCGATTACATGCAAAAAACTTTGTGAATCACACTCTGAGGCGGATGTTGCTGACAAACGGCGAAATAACCACCGCCCGGCACACCCACTATAGGTAAGTTGTTGAGTGCCTCGAAATAAGACCATCAGGACTCTGCCCTACACCCTGCTACCTGCAGTGACCCCCCCACCCCCTTCAATGAATGGGTAACAAACAAAACCCTCATCAGGCAGTCGGGCCCCCGATATACAACCCCGTTCACAGGATTGCACAATGTGTTAATAAGCTTCACCATCTTGTGCCCGCAAAAAAAAGCGAACAAGGCAGTGCCCCCACGGTGATAATCACAGATGTTTTCTATATAGTAGTCAATGGTACTAAGTGATCCATCCGGAAATTTCTATAATATTCTTACTGTGGCCAGTGGCCCCTTCAGGTGCAGGCTAGTGTATAAGCCCCTAAAGGAGTCAAGGACCCGACAACCAGAGTACCTTACGTGTCTCTCGTTCATTGTTCATCCAGATGAGGCCTGTTCATCTCCCTGCTCACTGGAGACCTCACCTTTAGTACTGCTCCCTCATGGTTTTTGAGGAACTGCAGTGCCTGTTTAGGGTCTCTGAAGACTTGCAAAGATCCGTCCACCATAATTCGAAGCTTTGCAGGATACAACATATTATACTCCAAGTGTAGTTCATGTAGCTGTCTTAACAGGAGTGAATAGGGGCCGAGCCTCCTGCACCTGCTGGGTGAAGTCAGGGTAGATAGAGATATTCATGCCTTCATGGTGCAGTTCTTGTAGCTCTCTCGCCTTGCATAGGGCAGAGTCACGGTCCCTTTAGTTTAAAAGTTTTGCGATTATGGGGCATGGAGTGGCACGCGGGGCAGGTCTTGGTGCCAACGATCTGTGTGCATGCTCCACTGCAAACATTGTGGAGAAGTTTTCCCTGTCCAGGAGAGTGACTGACAACTGCTCCACATATCGTTCCATATTAGCTATATTGGTTGACTCCGTAACTCCAGTTATACGAAGGTTGTTCCATCTGGAGCATGCCTCCAAATCCTCCGCTTTATCCTGAACACTCCTCAGAAGCTTCTCCATTTTAGCCTGAGCCTGCACGCTGCTGTCTAGGGTGTCCTTGGTCTCCGCCACCCTCTGTTCCACAGCATCCAGGCATTCTGTATGTTTATCGATGCACTCGGACATCCTGTCCATACGGTATGAGAGGGCATCAATTTCCCCATCAATTTTGTTTAAACTATGTTGCATGGTGGCTAAAATCTGCTTTAAGTCCATGTCCGCAGAAGCATCGCCTGCCTTGGTTTTTCTCGGGGTCCTGGTGTCTAGGGGTCTTCCTAGGCTCAAAGTGTAGTTTGAATTGGGCCTTTTCAGATCTCCCCATGTTGAGACCAATGCAGCTATGCCCCCTTATTCTGTTGTGTATGCCGATTAATTGTCAGCCCCAAAAGCAGCTAGGATGGAAGGCTGATGCTCCCCACCCCAAGGCCTGATCGAGGATAGGACAGCACTGCAGTTCCCCTCCGACTTCTTGATTGGCGTAGCGTGCACTTAAAGTGAAGGCAAATTAGCCAGGTACAAGTATGCAGTGAGGCGCAGCCCTGAGTGCCCGATGCGATACAACCAGCTCCCTGCTCAGTCTTTATTATTCAAACAACTTCAGCCAGCTCCCTGCACTGGCCTTAATGAATAATCAGCCTGCCCCAGGGCACCTCATGCCTCAGTTTGGTCTTGCTCGCCCCCACATACAATCTTCACTCCAGAAGGGGCAGTTGTCACTGGGACTCAAGAGGTGTCTCTGCAGGGGATTAAGAGTAACAAGTGAGGCCTCCTGTCGCTCAGCCCTCTGCCAGGCACCGCCGAGGAAGGTGTCGAGCCGCCGAGGTGGGAGCACAGTGATTCCACCCCCGGCCCCCCGCAGCCAGCAAACTCACCATGCGGTTCCAGATACGGTGATAAACCTCTGGCAGCACCGACGGTGGTCGAGGGGATCACACCCTGCCCGCAGGCCCAGGATTGTTCCGGCGACCTAGATCCAGCAGCTAATGCAGGTCGGCTCCGGTAGTCGATGCCCTCCGTGCCACAGAGGGAAGCAGCTAGGGCGATGGGCAACACGCTCAACACTCGTCGCACAGATCGCCTCGCTCAGGGCTCCCTTCTCCCTGCAGGCCCAGCACACGTAGCCTCGCTGGCCCGGTCGCCGGCTTCCAGGCACGTAATCCAGCATCATTCAGCAAGTTCAGGATTGCGACGGGTGCAGGTAAGTCCCCATAGCTATTTCTCAGCAGTAGAGTCTCAAATTGGGAGCAGGATTGTGAAGGATTGTGGCAGGGACGACAGAGCTCCGTTAGCTTGCGGCCATCATGGATCCAGTCAAGCTCCGCCCCCTTCCCCATCACTGAAATAATCATGATTGGGCTAATTACCATGCCTCCATGTCCTGTTTTCTGAGGAGGGGCTCCAGCCGGAGCCACCTGGATCATGCGTGACATGTATTGCACCACGCTTCTGTGAATATGAATGAAAGATACATGTAACTCTCACAGCTCTGCATGTGTAACACCACAATAATTTGGGTGTGGTGTAAATCCTGCTAAAGTGGGCCATGTGGCTCCGTCGCCAGATAAAGGGCCTAAACAGATCATTGTAACAGGGTGAGGTATAGTTGCCATTAAACCAGATGGTGTGCTCCCAAGCTGACAACGGAATCTCAAGTGAACGATAAGATCTATAATCTCAGGGAACCACGGCATGTTCATATTCATGAAATAAATTATCATTCCCATCCACTGGCAGGAACTTAACCCAAGAAAAAAAAACCTTGAAGCAAAAGGCAGCGTTCGCTTCAACCACAAAGATAATGTCTGCCTCCATAGCTGGGACTCCATGTTGAGTTAAATGAGCAGTCAGTGCTACGCGATTATGAGCAGCGACAGCTATAGCCATTATCTATCAGAGAGGAAAAGAAGAAAAACTGTAGCGCAACACAGGGTGGTAAAGAAGAGAAAAACAAAACCTTTTAAAATCCAAGCTTGAAAAAACTAAAACTATAATCTCTAATATGGGATGTAAATCCCTTACACCACGGACGTCTCCGGTATTTGGTGAGAGGGTATTATGGACAAGAACAAGCGCTACTCAGGCATCTCGCGAATAAGTACCAGACCAAACGTTGGTGGCACCATGTTGCAGGAATTCTGCACATACACAGAACTATGCGCAGGATGTTGGGACCTCGGTGTATAGGGGCTAAGCCTTCCTACCACCTTAGTGCCCACGAGCCCAGGACTGACTAGCTATAGTGTCTCACTCGCTCTCTTACTCAAAAATGAGGAAACCAATGATTAGACACCCCAGAACACAACACTCGCGGATCTCTCAGGAATCACGGTAATATGACACACCTTTTCGCTCACACTCTCATACTTATCCACAATAAGATCTGACAGAGACACGGAAATAGTTTAAAATATTTATTTTAACTAACGTGCTCTAAAATGCAGTGTACGAGTCACCACCAGCAGCAAAATGCATAATATCAATACAGATAGCATTGGAGCAAGGCCATGTATCATAAAGGGAGATGTCATTTTATAAAGATGGTGGATAAAGGACTATAACCACCGTCCCCTTGGTAAGCAGAAGTATTCTTTTATAATAGAAGATCTCTGCGCTTTGTCAGCAGACCCCAGAGCTCAGGCCATATATCGTATTTCTACATCACAGGTGCGGGTTGCTCTACTCCCTGGAAAGGTCCCTCTCTAAGTGTGTCTTCCCCAAACATGCATCCCCATAATATCAAAGTAAGATTCTCCAGCAGAAACAGCTGCATTGGTATGTTTTGTCTAAGTGCTAGGGCCTGACCAGAACATAATGACAAGAGTCAGTGTTCATCAACCTTACTCACAATGTTCGGATGAAACTCCAGGAAAGGGCAGAGAATGAGTACAGCAGAGAGTTTTCATGTAAAAGGCATAAATAGAATTTTGCAAAAATAAAGACTTGCAGTGTTGGGCGCAAAAGCAGGATCATGGGTACGGGGCTCATGCTAACCTAAAAATGTTGACAATGACTCTAGCGACCACGTGACAAAATCATGAGATAGAAAAAATAATTAATGCCCCCCAGTTCCATTACCCGATGTCAACCCCATGGACAACATCCATCGGGGCCCAGCTGTTTTTTATTAAAAAAAAGAGAGAGGGGCCGCTTGACCTCTGGGCCATTTTTGGCCTTGGGAATCCCATCCCTTGGGCATGGCCTGTGAGTTAGGAACCGCTGTGGGAGTCCCAAAGCCCCTGCTGTCCCAGCCGGCTCCCCACCTCCTGCAGGAGCCAGAATTGCTTTTGGACAAAGGGAGCTGCTTACATGCGGCTCCCTGTGCCCAAAAACAATTCTGTTTTGCTTCTTGGAAGCAAGAGCAGTTTTTCTGGTCTCGCTTCCATGAAGCGAAGCAAAAGTTTGCTATGGCAGGGCGGGAGCATCGATGAACCAGCATGCCCCTGTTCTAAAAAAAAAACACGGGAGGCATCACAGCTGACAGCAGAGGCGGGGTGTAACAACTTGTGAAATGGAGCGGCCTGAGATCGCCACAGGACCTTGAAACAATCCCCAGGTGTGAGGATCTTTTGGGAAAGTGGAACCGGCACTGAAGAAAGCACAAAGACTCGCTGAAACGCGTCTGCCTGGCGTTTCCTGGACTTTGCTTTTATAATTTTTGCGGAATAAATCCTGGATTGTGTGCCAGCACATGTCGGGCTCATTCCCCTTTTAGAGTGGGCATTGGGTTCTAATAGATAGATAGATAGATAGATAGATAGTTAGAAATTAGCATTTCAAAAATCTTAGAAATTCACTGAAAAAACTACAGGTTTCAGGGACGTTATAGTTAGGCTGACATTTCACTCACACTAAATCTGAGAAATTCAGCAGCTATAACTCGCGCCCCTGCAATGCACTGCTGATTACGACACATATTACATCACTCATGACATGGTCAGTGACATCACTGATGACATCATGTTTCTAAAAAGTTTAATAATGTTATATATATACAAAGTGTATTGAAGAATGAGTGAGTGTATAAGTGTCTGTATGGATGATTTGTTGTGTGTGTGACTGACTGTATAAGTGAGTGACTAAACATGTCTTAGTGGATGTATGGGTGAGTGACTAATCTGTGTGTGTATCAGTCTGTTACTTGGTATGTAAGTGGCTGCATGGTTTGGTGAGTGGGTACATAAGTATCTATATATGTAAAAAAGAGACAGGTAGTGTCGCAAGGACTACAAATGGGCGTCTAAGAGGACACAACGGCACCTTGCTGGGTACGCTGTCCCCTCCATGGCCCCAACGAACAGCACGTCCTTGACTAATGCCTTAGTGATGTTCTCGATATGGATCAGGGGGTGCTGCACAAGACCCGCCTTGACCGAACCGGACCTGAGCACTTAGTAGTGGCGCTCGTGGGCGATTTGACCTATGCTCTAGGCATGCACGATGGCTACCCAGTGGGAACTGCAGCCCCCTCTATGGCCCCAATAAACATCATGCCGTTGGCTATTGCCTCCGTGGTGCGATGGGTTGGGTCAGGTGGTTGCTGCATGAAACCCGCGTGGACCGACATTGCATGAGCACATAGCAATAATGCTCATCAATACTCCACACTGCCGCGTGTTTTTAAAGGGACTGCACCACTGGGTCCTAAGTTATTTTATATCTTGAGGAAACATACTGCCTTATAACTTCTGATTTCCCTGTGTATATACTTTTTTACATTTTCCACCTTCTAGGACACTGCACTATTCAGTGTCACCTGCCGGAACACGTTGCCATGCAATGTTGACCCAAATTGGGTGAGTCCGTATTCGGGCACAACACTCTGTGATCTCTCGGTTGTTGTTGTTTTTATTCAGTCGCCATTTGCATGGTCACATACACCCTAGTGTGATGCATGCTATTTTTGCACTTTTGAAGTGTTCACTATCAACTATATTAGTATTAGAGATGCTGATTTGGGATGATATAGTAAATTCTATAATCCTTTCTTTTTACAGGTTGATGTTCTAGATCTACAGGTACCACTTTTTAGGGCGCTTTATGGGTGGTTACATACTTTCACTACTTTGGACCACCACCAAAAAGTGTAGATAGACTTTACATCGATCCTGAAGAATTGCCGTCTACATGACCTAATGGCAAGAAACATTTTGACCTGACTTCACAGCGTAATACCCGGTAACTTAACAGCAGGGTTGCGCGAATTTTTGTTTTAATCAAGAGAGTGGCTGCATTCATTAAAATTGTTCTGAGTGGACGCTACCTCCTGTTTTAATCTCACATTTCCACATCTACACTCACTAGGGCCCTCACACACACTGCACCCAATGGCCAGGAAAAAAGATCTCCGTTAAAAGGCCCCATCATGGGTGCCGATCGGGTATTGCAGTGCCGACCCGACGAGGAGCAGACCCAATGATGAAGCAAGACACCTAGCTGACTGGGTGTGTGAGGTTATTTTTGTGAAAGGAGAAAATGTTCTCCTGCCTATAGTGAGCATAGTATTTCTTCATACACACATCTATCTGTACTGTCCTTTAGGAACAGCATACCACTCTGTTTTGTATTATGATTGGGCTTGTATGCTGGACCTGGTTAAAATAAGCCCTTGGTCCTTCCCTTCTTGTATACACAAGAATGAATACAAACACTTTTTTTAACACAAATTCTGATAGAATGAGCTCTGAGATGTTACTATTTAAACGTGTGTTCATAGGTTTGATAATATGTAAAGTTTAATATTCTTATTATTTATGAAAAAATAGAAAATTATTTTTAGAAACTATTTAAACTTCTTTTTTTTCAGATATTTACATTTATTGGTAAGAAAGATTGAGTATGGCAAGAAAAGATCAAAAGAGAAGACAAGAAATAAAACAGTACTATTTAAAGGAAAGAGAAAAGCAGAAATTAGATAAAGAGTGAAATGTTACACTGAAGAATAAGACTTCTAGTAAGAAAACTGAAGAGTTTGTTAAAAGACTTTTAAAGAATGTAAAGAATTTTTAAAATGTGGAAAAGAGAAAGGAAAGTTCAACAACGAATCAGAAAAAAATTAAAAAAGGACATACAAATTTAAAATCATGTTATGGGAAAACAATCCATGTTGAAAGAAGGCTGAAAGAATATAAAGACATAAGGAAGAGAATGTATAGAAGTAAAGTACTACAAAATTCATTGAAAGATTGCAAAAAATATAAAAGAGATCAGTAGTTTATCAGAAAGAGCAACCAATTGAAAGTGTAGTAGAAAAAGCTTTAGGAATAAAAAGAACATTATTTATATTAATATTGAAGAGAATGAAAACATTGGATAAAACAATGCTGTTTATGAAAGAGAAAAGCAAAAGAAAAAGACTGGTTAATAGAAGTAAGTTTTGTAAAATTTTCACTGGTGAATGGAAGCATACTTCTAGTACTGAGCCTTTCCTTAATGAAGAAAGTTATTTTCAACAGAACGCATTAGTTCATGCAGTTGATACTAGTGGTCAATGCTATGAAAACATGGTTGTCCCATTCCAAAAGAAAAGATGGATCCTAAGAATGTGGAAAAAGTAATATCTGAAGAAGTTCAAGGGAGGCGTACACAAGCTCCGGTGTATAAGTGTGATTGTAGTAGTATTTGTAGTATTCGACAAGAATCTATTGACATGTTGCACATTTTTTACAAGGATATGCCAATAAAAGTCTTGAACAGAAGATTAAGATGTTACAAGGACTAGATCCATTTAAAGTAAGAAACTACACTAACATGCAGGGTCATTCTCTGGCTTGTCTTTCAAGAAAAGTGTGTCAAAGTACTTTCCATCATTTATGAATGTTAGAAGTACACCACTCAGAAATGCGGAAGTTAGTAGGGAAACTCTACTATGTAAAAAAGTCCTGCATTATCTTTAAGTGAAATAAACACAGCTCTTTTGCATAGTTCAGTCTCAGATGTAAAAAAAGTTTGTGATGATATGCAGTTTCATTTCCTTGGTTCACAAGAGGAGTGTAGGGAAAGTGAGAGCTAGATAAGTGTAGGTGTTGAAGAACAGGTGGAAGATATTAGTACTGACAAGTTTGCAGAAGAAATTACAAAGTTTAAGGTAGTTTCATCTGAAAAAACCAAACTATGTTTGTATTTGTTGTCAACTTACTCTCTATGGAAGTCAAACTAGGGATGTTGATCTATATTTAAAAAGTGAAAACGAAAACTATGATAAGTGGGAGCAATTTTGTGCTTAGTTGTTGGTGGAAGGTTGTTTTGAGTTGGCTAGTGATCAATGTATTTGTAAATACTGTTACAACAAATTAGAAGAGAACAAAATGCCAGCTAGAGCAGTATATAACAACTTAGAGTTTGTAGGTATTCCTCCGGAATTGACAGATTTAAATGCATATGAGTCCATTCTTATTCAATCTGTGCACCCGTTTCAGGCTATAGTTCGTAGGGAGCCTAAAACAGATAAGCTGCCTCCAACAAATTTACAAAGAGGTCTGAAAGGAAGAGTTGTGTACTGACCTTCAGATTTTAAAAAAAATATTGAAACTGTTGGTATAGACAGGGAGGAAAGTGAACCTGTATTTATTCTAGTTAATGGTGTACTAACAAAGAGACGAAAATATGGCAAGAGTTTGTAGATGTTAACAATCTTCAAAAGGCTACATTATATCTGGTACAGAATAATATTTATTATAAGAATGTAAATATGGATGAACAGGAAATATGTTTAGAAGATGAAACAGAAATTTCAAGTGGCCAAATAGAAAAAGTGGACAAGTCCAGGAGTGAAGAGGGTTATGAACATTACAGTGCATATCTTCTACATTCAAAAGAAGTGATAGGAAACATTATTGGATTATTTCAAATGAAGAAAGCAAAGGGAACTCCCATGAGTGAATGGGAAAAAAGTTTAGAAGCACATTGTTTTCCACAGCTGATCCCCACTGGAGAAGGTGGACGATATGATGAACGAGCAGTTCAGATTCCAGCTTCAGAATACCGCTTGACAAGATTGTACTCAGAAGATCCAAGATTTTGACAGTGCATTCAATATATATTTCATCCTATGTTTGAAAGTGATTTGCCTGCACTTTCATATGCAGTGAAACACATATTAAAAACAGGAGTTCATCTTTAACATGTTTCTGCAAAATAATTCATGGACAAAGTTGAATAAAGACATGAACATTTAGAATCTCAGTTAACTAAGTTGATGGTGTGTCAATGTGGTACCAATGAGTATTGGTATCATCGTCACGGAGAACTTAAAAGCATGTTAAGAAACTTAGGTACTACTACATGATTTGTAACACTAGGCTGTGCTGAATATGCAAGGGACGATTTACTTGAATTTCTAAGAGAAGCAAATTCGAATGTTAAAAATATTGAATTGAAGGCACCTGGAGAACTCTGTTTCTTGGATCCTGTAAATGTGTGCAGTTATTTTAACCACAGGTTTCAAAGTATGATGTCATTTATCAGCAATAAAAAGATTCCTCCTCTTGGAGAAGTTACTGATTTCTTTTGGTGAAAAGAGTACCAAGCCAGAGGTGCTGCTCATATAAACATGCTATTATGGCTCAAGAATGCTCCAAAATTTGGAACTGATACTGATGAAAGTGTTTTGTCTTTCATCGAACAGTATGTTACCTGTGCCATTCCAAAAGAAGGAGGAGAAAACAGCTTGAGACACCAAGTTTTACGGTTTCAAAGTCATCAATGTGGAAAATACTTTTGACGAAAATACAAGTCTAAGGGAACATTTTATACTAAGTTTTGCTTTGGATTCCCACGTCCAATAATTTCAAAAGGAAGACTACATTGTTTTAAGTCAGCAGTAAGGCATACAATAACTCAAAAATATCCAAAGAATACATACAACTAAAAAAGAACCAAAAGTTGAAAGTATATGGCTACAATCCAGTGATTTTGACAATGTGGAATGCAAACATGGATATTCAATATGTTGCAGATAATTCAATTGCTGTTTCTCGCCATGTTACATCACAAATAACCAAATCTGAAAAGACAGAGGTGAAAGAAATGTGGGAAAAAATTTCAAAGGAAAAGAGTCCTAGTAAGAAATTGTACAGCTTGAGCTTGAAAATGCTTTCCCACCGAGAGATTGGATCCTATGAATGTTCAGATCGGTTGAGTTCTGCCAGTTTATATTCAAAGTCAGGAGGAATTATTTGGGTGAGTTTAGGTCTTGCCTGCACACAAAATAGAGTATTGAAAACATTACAAGAAATTGAATACTTAGCATTGAATGAACAAGAAAGTACAGATATTGTTAAAACTAATATGTTGTATACATACTATCCCAAAAGGAGTCTACATCTGGAAAACCTATGTCTCTATGAAACACTTCAACATTACAGCTTTAAAAAGAAATGTTACAGAAAATATAAATGAAGAAAAATATGCAGTAATTGGATGTGACGAATGTTTGGTTAAAAATGCCAAAGGAAATCTTATTAGCCACAGAAAACTGAGTTGCAAAAGTCCAGATAAGGCGTGGCTTGGCCAACCAGCATGGCGGACATGAGCTGAGTGCGCTCCGTCCAGCCCCACATTGATCCTTAATATATCTTGCCTCATCGGTGCTTCTTGTGGTCCTCTGCTTGCCCCGCTATCATCGCCGGCGGAGCCTTGCCTTCCGGGCTGTGTTTGGAGCCGCTGTGGGTCTGGTGAGCGTCAGTGCAGGGCTCGGCGGCGGTGGCCTGCTGGTGATGAGGCCATATTTGGAGCTGCGGCGTTGCCCAGATCTCCTTGCCGCATTGTCTGGCCGAGGCGGCGGCGGCAGAGGAAATGTGGCTGGCAGCGTTCGGGGCCTCGGCGGAGGCCTGTGGTGTGGGGTGCGCCCTGAAATATCTGTGGTCCTACAGAGAGTTGACACGGCTGGCGGCCCGCTTGGAATGCTGTCTCGTGGGGAGGAGACCTCTGAAGTGCAGGACGCGGCCGGCTGGCCGTCCTTTTGATGCTTTGGCCATGGACAGAGTGGCTCCCTGTGGTGAGGTGGCTGCTTGGTGGGCGCCCAACAAGTGAGTACCGCTGTCCTGCTTCGGAGGGTGGTTTGGAGCCTCCTGACCCTCCATCCCCTCTCTCCCTCCCCCCTCATTTCAGCAGGGGTTTGGTTCTTTTGGGGATATGGTGGTCTTATCGGGCCACAAGGGGGGTGCCAGGCGCAGGTGGCAGTAAGCAGGGGAAGATCCTTCCAGTGGGTCACGTCAGGGTGGTCCACAGTGCCCCTTCTTCTCAGCGCATACAGACTACGCAGTTGTCTCGGCCAGCTATCGGCCGGACAGAGAATGCTCTTGGGGTTGCGCCAATTTGCTTGGCATCGCTGCGATCAGAGTGGTAGGTTGGAGTCGTCGGCAACCAGTTCGGGTCGCGGTGGGGTGCGTTGGCAGGCCGGCCCTCCTTGATTCTAGTTGAGGCCCGGCGCTTTTTCTTCACCCACCTCCTCCCCTTTTAGGGTGATCTCTTTGGGGGCGGTATCACCAGGGGTTCGGCGGCTGTGTCGGCCGCAAGGGGGGTGCCACGATTCAGAGGTTTTGCACTGCTGCCGGGCAGAACGGAGCCATCTCCGCATGTTTTACCATTTGCAGAACGGACGCTAATTATATGCATGCTGTGTTAGGACTGCCATTTGGTCACGCTACAGTGAGGGCACATCTTTTAAACTCTACTTGGAGTCACACGACGCTGACCGTTACTGCCCCAGGTATTTTTTGTTAAACTATGTAGTAACGTTATTTATTGTGTCTAGACAATGTTCACTACAGATTGAGTTTTTAAATGGCCTACTTTTCTTGTTCCATTTGTGTGTTATCTTTAGAGTATAGCTTATTATTGTGCTCATATCATAAATACCGTACATCATATGTAAATTAAAAGATAAGAATAACTAATATAATATCCATGATAACGTGAAAAAATGTTTAAAGTTTAATGATATGTTATTTGTTTTTAATATAAATAATGTTGATCTTTTAGACTACTTGAAAATGATCATTATGTTGTTCATGTAATCAAGCAGGCAGTCATCCTTTCACATAGACACTGCCCTTGCACTTATGAATTCTCTGAAGCACTAATAGCAAAACACAGTTATTACCCTTGTATTATTTCTTTTATACAGGCACTACCCATGCACTCATCCAATCACCCTGGCACTACCCCTGCACTCATGCAATAACCAAGGCACTACTGATGCACTTATGCAATCACTGAGGCACTACTCTTGCACTCAAATATTCCCTCAAACACTACCTATGCACTGATTGATTCACTCAGGCACTACACATGCACTCCATATTATATTTAATTTTTATTTCGGTTAGAAAACCATAAAAGATACACACATATTCATCCTTGACAGTGGAACCAACGGTACAATTACACAGGTAAATATAGATATTTCATACACCAGGTTCTAATAGTCAAGTAACTTGTGATGTAATTTGTAAGCACAGGAAAAATCACTGAGATATATCATTAGCTATGTGTGTACTCAATTAAAACCAAGTAAAAAAGGTGAAACAGGAATAAAGTGCAAGTGCAATAATATCTAACGATCTCCACAGTTTACGTTCTAAGGCTTTCAATAGAAACTCCAATGGATTTAAAAAGGTAAAAGAAGTTAAAATAAAAGCTTAAGAAGAAGGTTAAAAATAGGATCCTGAGAATTAAGACACCCTCGGGTCATAGGATTTTTACTGCAGCTAGGCCCTAGCATAAGGAAGAGTAGACAATGGCCCAGAACCTCATGCACTCATCTATTCACTCAGGCACTAATCATGAAGTCATCCAATGACCCAGGCATTACTCATACAGTCATTATTTTACTCAGGCACTACCCATACACTCATCCAATCACCTAAGCAGTACCTCTGCACTCATGCAATTACTCATGCACTACCCTTCCATTAAATCATTCACGGAGGCACTACTCATGCACGCATGCATTTCCCAAGGCACTACCTATGCACTCATCCAATGACCCAGGCATTAGCCTTGCATCCATCCTTCCACCTAGGCGCTACCCATACACTCATCCAATCACCCAGGCACTACCACTGCACACATGCAATCACACAGGCACTACCACTGCACTCATGCAATCACTCTGACACTACCATCCACTCATGCAATCACTAAGGCACTACTCTTGCACTCAACCATTCACTCAGGTACTACTCATGCACTCCCTCAAGCACTACCTATACACTCATCCAATCACCCAGGCACTACCACCTCACTCATGCAATCACGCAGACACTACCCATACACTCATGCAATTACTCAGACACTACTCTTGCACTCAACTATTCACTCAGGTACTACCTATGCACTAATTCAGTTCATTAAGCACTGCTCATGCATTTTTACAATGACCCAGGCATTGGTTTTGCATCCATCCTTTTACTCAGGCACCACCCATACACTCCTCCAATAACCCAGGGACTACCACTGCACTCATGCAATCACCATACATTACCCATCCACTCATGCAATCACTCAGGCACTACTCTTGCACTCAAACATTCACTTAGCTACTACCGATGCACTCATTCACTCCCTCAAACAATACTCACGCACTCTTTCAATGACCAGGCATTACCTTGCACTTATACATTCACTCAGGTACTTCTCATGCACTCATGCAATCACCCAGGCACTATCCATGTACCTATGCAATCACCCAGGCACTACTGTTGCACTCAGCCATTCACTTAGGCAGTACCCATGCACTCATCCATTAACTCAGGCACCACCTATGCACTCATCCAATGACCCAGGCACTACCTTGCATCCATCCTTCCACTCAGGCACTACTCATACACTTATCCAATCACCCAAGCACTAACCACTGCACTCATGCAATCATGCAGACACTACCCATTTACCCATGCAATCACTCAGACACTTTTCTTGCACTCAACCATTCACTCAAGTACTAGCCATGCATTCATTCACTCCCTCAAGCACTACCCATGCACTCTTTCAATGACCCAGGCATTAGCAATGCATCCATTGTTCCACTCAGGCAATACCCATGCACTCATGCAATCACCCAGGCACTGTCTATGCACTCATACAATCACCCAGGCACTACTCTTGCACTCAACCATTCACTCAAACTCTACTCATTTACTCATCCAATCACTCAGACACTATCCATTGACTCATGTATTCACACAACAAATAGCTTTCCTTTTTTTAAAAAACAGAATAGGTGGTTCCGTAAGAACTGGTTTTTTTTCTTCTTTTTTAAAAACTATTTTATAATTTCTTTTAGCAATTTTTTGGTTTTTTTGGTGTTTTTTAGATTTTTTATAAAATATTGAAAGAAAAAACAAGCACATAACAAAGTGCATAAATGCAGGATATTTGTTAACGCTTATGATTATAAATTGTATTCAACATTGTTTGCACAACCTGTTCACCAATTCTTAAAACGGTGATACACTGTGGGCAATAAAGTCCTGCCATAGAGAAATCCAGAAGAGTCGGTGAGATTGCCTGCAACCTGTCGACAACTGATGTGGAAGGCTGTGCATCATTAGTTCCTTCATTCTGTCTTGCAAGTTCAGCTCTTGCAAGTCTTTTTTCGTGCATGGTTCTGAGATGTTTGTACATCGAGGATGTACCACACGAATATTTTTTGTCAGAACCATGAGATAGAACTTTTTTGCAAATGTTGCAAGTTACCTTGCGTGCATTTACTTTCTCCTTCAGGTATGGAAAAAAATGTCCATACCAGACTGTCCTTTTTTCTGCGCCTTGGCTCCTCTTCCTCTTCTAGCAGGGTCTCCTCCTCCTGCTCCTGCTGATCCTGTGCACTTGCCATTTTCAAATAATGATTAGAAATCCTCAAAACACCAAAAACACTCCAAAATTGTGTTACTCCTAAAAAAAGTATGGCTGTTGCCAACCACACCCAAAATTAGAAGAAAGAGGGTGGGTTCTAGCAAATCTAAAGATTACAGAATCTTCAACCAATAAAATGTCTTTTTTGTGTCACATGGGGTGCGCGACTCCTACGCGGCACCACCGCATACAGGATGCAATTCCACAACTTCTTTCAATTTTACATTTCAGGAGTATTTAGGACTATCTGTAAATATTTTAATTACATATAACTGTATCTCATTATTTTAAATAAATTAAATAAAGCTATATTAATATAAAATATTGTTTAAAAAAAAGTTTGATGCGCGTCCCTTACGCGAATCCAGAAGTCACAATGTACGTGGAGGTTGCGCAACTCTTGAAATTACTATTAAAAAAACGTTTTAATAAGAGTCATTTATTAATATACAAATTTAGTATCTAGCATAACAAACCACTTACCTTGAACTTAATATTATTATTGTGTATATAAATGACAGATATATATGTGAAGAATCACTCTGGAGTTGCGTCGCATATGGGAATCTGGAAGTTGCAATGTATGCGGTTGTACCGGGACTCCTGAAATTATTATTAAAAAAACTTTTCAATAAGTTTCATTTATAAATATACAAGTTTAGTAACTATTTTAAGAAACCTCTTAGGTTGAACTTAATATTATTATTGTGTATATATATATATATATATACAATAAACCTCAAACTCACGAGAGAGCAGAGACCACACAGGGGAAGACCTTGGAAGCACACTTTATTCCTTGTTTGGCGAATGCATTTCGGCAATATGTCAGCCTTCATCAGCGCCCAAGTGTCCAGGAGGCTTCCACCATCGCGAGTGTCAATCCTGCCGCCCTCTTATTGGCCGAGGGCCCGCTCCGCCCCCTTGCGCTGTCATCACACCTGTAGTCCGTTAGCACAGTGCGTATGGACCACAGCACCCAGAATGCAAGTTGTTGAGCCCAGGTAGGTGTTTCAGGGGGAGTATGTCACCGAATGGTGTCGTGGGAATGGCAGTACAGTTCACGGGTTGCAGCCCAATTCTCCTGCTTGTTAAAGGAACAAAAGCGCCTCCTCGGGTCCCCAAACCGCAACAGCCTCAGGCAACCGGGGAACATTCCTGCGGGGGTAGGTATGGCAATCCATGCCACCCAGCATGAGGTCAATGACTTCAAAACCGACTCAAATTCTCCCCAGAGTCCAAGGCGTGCCCAAACCTTCCAATATCATGGATGCACAAGAAAGCCGCCGCAGCAGCAAGGCCAGTGATGTCAGGGCCAACTTGCGTTGCGGGGATCTCTGTAGCGTGTCTCTGGCCGACACGAAATTAGATACAATAAACCTCAAACTCACGAGAGAGCAGAGACCACACAGGGGAAGACCTTGGAAGCACACTTTATTCCTTGTTTGGCGAATGCATTTCGGCAATATGTCAGCCTTCATCAGCGCCCAAGTGTCCAGGAGGCTTCCACCATCGCGAGTGTCAATCCTGCCGCCCTCTTATTGGCCGAGGGCCCGCTCCGCCCCCTTGCGCTGTCATCACACCTGTAGTCCGTTAGCACAGTGCGTATGGACCACAGCACCCAGAATGCAAGTTGTTGAGCCCAGGTAGGTGTTTCAGGGGGAGTATGTCACCGAATGGTGTTGTGGGAATGGCAGTACAGTTCACGGGTTGCAGCCCAATTCTCCTGCTTGTTAAAGGAACAAAAGCGCCTCCTCGGGTCCCCAAACCGCAACAGCCTCAGGCAACCGGGGAACATTCCTGCGGGGGTAGGTATGGCAATCCATGCCACCCAGCATGAGGTCAATGACTTCAAAACCGACTCAAATTCTCCCCAGAGTCCAAGGCGTGCCCAAACCTTCCAATATCATGGATGCACAAGAAAGCCGCCGCAGCAGCAAGGCCAGTGATGTCAGGGCCAACTTGCGTTGCGGGGATCTCTGTAGCGTGTCTCTGGCCGACACGAAATTAGATACAATAAACCTCAAACTCACGAGAGAGCAGAGACCACACAGGGGAAGACCTTGGAAGCACACTTTATTCCTTGTTTGGCGAATGCATTTCGGCAATATGTCAGCCTTCATCAGCGCCCAAGTGTCCAGGAGGCTTCCACCATCGCGAGTGTCAATCCTGCCGCCCTCTTATTGGCCGAGGGCCCGCTCCGCCCCCTTGCGCTGTCATCACACCTGTAGTCCGTTAGCACAGTGCGTATGGACCACAGCACCCAGAATGCAAGTTGTTGAGCCCAGGTAGGTGTTTCAGGGGGAGTATGTCACCGAATGGTGTCGTGGGAATGGCAGTACAGTTCACGGGTTGCAGCCCAATTCTCCTGCTTGTTAAAGGAACAAAAGCGCCTCCTCGGGTCCCCAAACCGCAACAGCCTCAGGCAACCGGGGAACATTCCTGCGGGGGTAGGTATGGCAATCCATGCCACCCAGCATGAGGTCAATGACTTCAAAACCGACTCAAATTCTCCCCAGAGTCCAAGGCGTGCCCAAACCTTCCAATATCATGGATGCACAAGAAAGCCGCCGCAGCAGCAAGGCCAGTGATGTCAGGGCCAACTTGCGTTGCGGGGATCTCTGTAGCGTGTCTCTGGCCGACACGAAATTAGATACAATAAACCTCAAACTCACGAGAGAGCAGAGACCACACAGGGGAAGACCTTGGAAGCACACTTTATTCCTTGTTTGGCGAATGCATTTCGGCAATATGTCAGCCTTCATCAGCGCCCAAGTGTCCAGGAGGCTTCCACCATCGCGAGTGTCAATCCTGCCGCCCTCTTATTGGCCGAGGGCCCGCTCCGCCCCCTTGCGCTGTCATCACACCTGTAGTCCGTTAGCACAGTGCGTATGGACCACAGCACCCAGAATGCAAGTTGTTGAGCCCAGGTAGGTGTTTCAGGGGGAGTATGTCACCGAATGGTGTCATGGGAATGGCAGTACAGTTCACGGGTTGCAGCCCAATTCTCCTGCTTGTTAAAGGAACAAAAGCGCCTCCTCGGGTCCCCAAACCGCAACAGCCTCAGGCAACCGGGGAACATTCCTGCGGGGGTAGGTATGGCAATCCATGCCACCCAGCATGAGGTCAATGACTTCAAAACCGACTCAAATTCTCCCCAGAGTCCAAGGCGTGCCCAAACCTTCCAATATCATGGATGCACAAGAAAGCCGCCGCAGCAGCAAGGCCAGTGATGTCAGGGCCAACTTGCGTTGCGGGGATCTCTGTAGCGTGTCTCTGGCCGACACGAAATTAGATACAATAAACCTCAAACTCACGAGAGAGCAGAGACCACACAGGGGAAGACCTTGGAAGCACACTTTATTCCTTGTTTGGCGAATGCATTTCGGCAATATGTCAGCCTTCATCAGCGCCCAAGTGTCCAGGAGGCTTCCACCATCGCGAGTGTCAATCCTGCCGCCCTCTTATTGGCCGAGGGCCCGCTCCGCCCCCTTGCGCTGTCATCACACCTGTAGTCCGTTAGCACAGTGCGTATGGACCACAGCACCCAGAATGCAAGTTGTTGAGCCCAGGTAGGTGTTTCAGGGGGAGTATGTCACCGAATGGTGTCGTGGGAATGGCAGTACAGTTCACGGGTTGCAGCCCAATTCTCCTGCTTGTTAAAGGAACAAAAGCGCCTCCTCGGGTCCCCAAACCGCAACAGCCTCAGGCAACCGGGGAACATTCCTGCGGGGGTAGGTATGGCAATCCATGCCACCCAGCATGAGGTCAATGACTTCAAAACCGACTCAAATTCTCCCCAGAGTCCAAGGCGTGCCCAAACCTTCCAATATCATGGATGCACAAGAAAGCCGCCGCAGCAGCAAGGCCAGTGATGTCAGGGCCAACTTGCGTTGCGGGGATCTCTGTAGCGTGTCTCTGGCCGACACGAAATTAGATACAATAAACCTCAAACTCACGAGAGAGCAGAGACCACACAGGGGAAGACCTTGGAAGCACACTTTATTCCTTGTTTGGCGAATGCATTTCGGCAATATGTCAGCCTTCATCAGCGCCCAAGTGTCCAGGAGGCTTCCACCATCGCGAGTGTCAATCCTGCCGCCCTCTTATTGGCCGAGGGCCCGCTCCGCCCCCTTGCGCTGTCATCACACCTGTAGTCCGTTAGCACAGTGCGTATGGACCACAGCACCCAGAATGCAAGTTGTTGAGCCCAGGTAGGTGTTTCAGGGGGAGTATGTCACCGAATGGTGTCGTGGGAATGGCAGTACAGTTCACGGGTTGCAGCCCAATTCTCCTGCTTGTTAAAGGAACAAAAGCGCCTCCTCGGGTCCCCAAACCGCAACAGCCTCAGGCAACCGGGGAACATTCCTGCGGGGGTAGGTATGGCAATCCATGCCACCCAGCATGAGGTCAATGACTTCAAAACCGACTCAAATTCTCCCCAGAGTCCAAGGCGTGCCCAAACCTTCCAATATCATGGATGCACAAGAAAGCCGCCGCAGCAGCAAGGCCAGTGATGTCAGGGCCAACTTGCGTTGCGGGGATCTCTGTAGCGTGTCTCTGGCCGACACGAAATTAGATACAATAAACCTCAAACTCACGAGAGAGCAGAGACCACACAGGGGAAGACCTTGGAAGCACACTTTATTCCTTGTTTGGCGAATGCATTTCGGCAATATGTCAGCCTTCATCAGCGCCCAAGTGTCCAGGAGGCTTCCACCATCGCGAGTGTCAATCCTGCCGCCCTCTTATTGGCCGAGGGCCCGCTCCGCCCCCTTGCGCTGTCATCACACCTGTAGTCCGTTAGCACAGTGCGTATGGACCACAGCACCCAGAATGCAAGTTGTTGAGCCCAGGTAGGTGTTTCAGGGGGAGTATGTCACCGAATGGTGTCGTGGGAATGGCAGTACAGTTCACGGGTTGCAGCCCAATTCTCCTGCTTGTTAAAGGAACAAAAGCGCCTCCTCGGGTCCCCAAACCGCAACAGCCTCAGGCAACCGGGGAACATTCCTGCGGGGGTAGGTATGGCAATCCATGCCACCCAGCATGAGGTCAATGACTTCAAAACCGACTCAAATTCTCCCCAGAGTCCAAGGCGTGCCCAAACCTTCCAATATCATGGATGCACAAGAAAGCCGCCGCAGCAGCAAGGCCAGTGATGTCAGGGCCAACTTCCGTTGCGGGGATCTCTGTAGCGTGTCTCTGGCCGACACGAAATTAGATACAATAAACCTCAAACTCACGAGAGAGCAGAGACCACACAGGGGAAGACCTTGGAAGCACACTTTATTCCTTGTTTGGCGAATGCATTTCGGCAATATGTCAGCCTTCATCAGCGCCCAAGTGTCCAGGAGGCTTCCACCATCGCGAGTGTCAATCCTGCCGCCCTCTTATTGGCCGAGGGCCCGCTCCGCCCCCTTGCGCTGTCATCACACCTGTAGTCCGTTAGCACAGTGCGTATGGACCACAGCACCCAGAATGCAAGTTGTTGAGCCCAGGTAGGTGTTTCAGGGGGAGTATGTCACCGAATGGTGTCGTGGGAATGGCAGTACAGTTCACGGGTTGCAGCCCAATTCTCCTGCTTGTTAAAGGAACAAAAGCGCCTCCTCGGGTCCCCAAACCGCAACAGCCTCAGGCAACCGGGGAACATTCCTGCGGGGGTAGGTATGGCAATCCATGCCACCCAGCATGAGGTCAATGACTTCAAAACCGACTCAAATTCTCCCCAGAGTCCAAGGCGTGCCCAAACCTTCCAATATCATGGATGCACAAGAAAGCCGCCGCAGCAGCAAGGCCAGTGATGTCAGGGCCAACTTGCGTTGCGGGGATCTCTGTAGCGTGTCTCTGGCCGACACGAAATTAGATACAATAAACCTCAAACTCACGAGAGAGCAGAGACCACACAGGGGAAGACCTTGGAAGCACACTTTATTCCTTGTTTGGCGAATGCATTTCGGCAATATATATAAAAAAAATATATATGTGAAAAATCACGCTGGAGCCGCGTTCTGTACGCGAATCCAGAAATAACGATCGGCAATGTACAGGGATTCGCATCCGGTATGCAACTCCATCTTTTTATTTGAAAAAATAGATATATCTAAATACACATATTATATATATGTGTATGTATACATTTATTTAAAAAAGTATATATTTTACGTTTTGTAAAAATGAAAAAACAAAAAATAGAAATATATTTAAAAAAAATATTACATATGTATATGTATATTTTGACTATGTATATACAGTTATGTCACTGACCATGTCATGAGTGATGTAATATATGACGTCATCAGCAGTGCATTGTGGGGGCGCGAGTTATAGTTAGTCCATCTAACTATAACTGCTGAATTTCTTGGCTTTTGTACGAGTGAAATGCCAGCTTAACTATAACGTCCCTGAAACCTGTGTTTTTTTTAGTGAATATATATATATTTACAAAAACTTGTTTTTTATGCAAAAATGGAGACGCGTACCATACGCGGATCTTCGCGTTTTGTACGTGAACCCATTTATTTATTTAAAAGTGTAAAATATAGTGAAATTAATTATTTCTGTATATGTTAGGAGTAGTAGTTTACTTGTATGGTAATATAATGAATAGGTAGTTATAACAAACTATAATTAAACATTAAAGTTATGTATATCGGGGTACGCTATACCACTGCATACACTACTGTTCCTTACTTCCGTATCACGTATGAATCGCGGCTCCAGCGTGATTTTTAACAGTTATCTTTCAGATAATCTATAATTTACACTTGATTTTTACTTTAATATTTGAGTTTAAATTATATTAAATCTCCTTGTTTCTTTAAAAAATATAAATACGGAATCGCGACACATAAGTGACTCTTTTTTTTAAGTTGTACTATTAATACATATATGTAGACAATAGTAATCTAAGTTCAAGATTACAGTTTTACTAAGATAGTATATAAACTTCTATATTTACAAAAGAAAGTGATTAAAACGTATTTTTATTAATAATTTCAGGAATCGCGATACGTCCGTGTATATTGCAACTTCCAGACTTGCGTAGAGGACGCAAATCTAACGTTTTTTTAAACAATATTATATATTAATATAGTTTGATTTAATTTCTTTGAAATAAAGAGATACAGTTATGTGTTATTAAAAAATTAGCACATAGTACTAAATATTGTCGAAATGTTAAATTGAAAGAAGTTGCGGAATCGCGTTTGGTACGTGGTGGTTCTGCGCTGGGGTCGCACACCCCACGTGACACAAAACAAAGAGATTTGATTGGTTAAAGATCCTGTCATCCTTAAGCTTGCTAGATCCCACCCTCTTTCTTCTAATTTTGGGTGTGGTTGGCAACAGCCATACTTTTTCACGAGCTTTCAATTTTAGAGGTGTTTTTGGTGTTTTAACGATTTTGTATTACATTTTTGGCTTTGGCAACTCCACGGGATATCCAGGAGTAGGAGGTGGAGACTCTTCTGGAGGAGTAATAGGAGCCATGCCGCAAATGGAAGGAGAGTGTGGTATGACAAGTTTTTAGAGGGCCAGAAGAAGGTCAATGCACAAAAAGTGGCATGCAACTTGTGCAAGAAGGTCCTACCACGAGGATCAGACAGGAAATACTCGTGTGGTACATCGTCGATGTACAAGCACCTTAAAACAATGCACAAAAACAGGCTTGCAAGAGCTGAGCTTGCAAGACTTAATGATGGGAGCCAAGATGCACACCCTTCTACCTCAAGAGCTGGCGACAGGTTAGAGTCCATACCACCGACTCTTCCAGATTTTGTAAGGCTGGACTTTTTAGTCCAAAGTGCATTACTGTCCTGAGCATTGGGGAACAGGTTGTCCAAACAATGTTGGACACAATTAACAATGACCGTTTTACCCCCATTTACACACGCTGTTATGTGCTTCTTTTTTTGTTTACTTTTGTTTGATAAAATCTGAAAAACACCAAAAAAGCAAAAAATTGTGTTTTTTTAATTAATATCCACAGTATCAAAACATCAAAAAAAAGTTACATATGCAAACAGATCTAATAGCTAGGCATAAAAGCAATTCATTTTATTCGATTATACCTAAAATCATTACAATAGATTACATTCATGTACACCTTCAACAATTCATGTGATCTATCATTGCCCCCATACATAAATACCCAGTTTGCGTTTCCTTGACCCTTTGACAGCTTAGAGGCTATGTTCTAAGTTGTATATGCTATAGAACCGGGCTCTCCAAGATTCAAAAGATGATACTTCAGGTTGGAGCCACGAAGACGCTTGACACAGCCGTGCTACGGCCGTGGCGACAAAGAGCAGGTACCGGTATTTTTACATAGGTTTCCCTAGCTCAAGATCCTTGCCGACACCTAGCAGCATCATAGAGGCCGAGATATTAACAACCACCCCGAGATCTCCGTAAGGAACTTCTCTATATGTTATGTATATGGGGCCACTTTGGGGCAAGCATAGAAGATATGGAGAGTGTCTGCGTTATCCGTGTCACACCGGAAACTTTTACCATCGTTCCCCCTCCCCCATTTCAACATCTTGGATGGTGTATAATATAGATTGAATATAGTTTTATAAAACTGGGCTATAAAATTCGCCGACAGGCAAATTTCCCCAGCAATAGCATTCGCCTTTTCCAAGGAAACACTAGGCTCTCCCACCTTGAGTGCCCATTTAGAAATATGTTTATCTAAATCATCCCTCCTTAAATCTAGCAGAATATTATATAAAAGCCCTATTCTACCCTGACTGCTGATAGCTTCAACTAGTTTGAGAGGTTCCGTCATTAGTGTTTGCTCAGGAAATCGCGAATTTGTAAAAATGTGAAAAACTGATTTTTATGAAGGAGAAATGTATTAGCTAAATCTGTAAAGAATACGTAGATTCCACCAGCCTCAAAGAAATTCCCAATTTGAGTAATACCCTTGAATCTCCAGCTGCTAACCACGGGGTCCTGGAAAATTGAAGGTAATATACCTACAGCCGTAGTAGGGGTATAAAAAGTTAATCCCTGAATTTGAAGATTGTTTCGTACCGTGCTCCAAACCTTAAAGGCTGCCTCCAAGACTTTGAAGTGCGTTCTTTTATAATAACTCCTATCCAACCTCTTAAAGAGGCAGTTCTTGACCTCTTCACCTAGAAACATCTGAAAGATTGAGGGAGCCTCAGCAGTGTTGCTAATACTTTCTCCAGTTAACATTATCCGCATGTTTAATAAAAGACACGAATAATAATAAAGTGTGAAGTTGGGGACCAACCAACCCCCCCTCTCCCTGGGAAGCGTCATAAACTGCATAGCCCTTCAAGGCTTTCCTGGAGCCCATAAGAATTTAGAGCAGAGTGCATGCAGATGTTGTAGCTGGCCGCGAGATATCTCTAAGGGTACAGATCTGAAAAAATATAGAACCATGGGGAGTATGTTCATTTTCAGAATATTGGCTCTGCCTACCAAAGATAAATGTAGACACTCCCATCTGTCTAGCGATTGCCTTACCTTGGTGGTGATATCCCCCTAGTTAATGTCTACCAGATCTTTCAAGTTTTCTCGGATCTTAATTCCGAGATATGTGACCTCCGTAACCGCCCTCGGGAAGCTACCCATTATACCCTTCGTACAGAGGATCTGGGTTTTCGAAATATTGATCTTATAGCCCAAGGCTGCGCCGTACTCAACTGCAAGCTGTTCTACCTTGGATATAGCCGTAAGAGGATCGGATGTAATCTGGGAGCTACTTTCAAGCATTCGTAAAAAGGGGTTAATGTATAGGGCAAACAGCAGGGGAAAGCATGGACACCCCTGCCGTGTGCCTCTTGATATTTTGATAGGGTCGGAAACGAGTCCCATAGAGCAGATCCTAGCAATAGGTGAGCGGTAAAGTACTCTTATAGCCTGGATGAAACCCTGGCCAAGCCCCATCTGCTGCATAACCTCCCAGATGAAATCCCAGGCTACGCAATCGAACGCCTTCTAGGCATCCAATAAGATCAATCCTAAGTTTCTGGATTCAGCCTGCACGATATCGAAAAGTGTTACGATTTTGTTAATATGGTTCACTGTCCCCTGACCTGGGATAAAGCCATGCTGTTTTAAGGATACTAGGAGAGAAATAACTTTTGCCAGGCGATTCGCCAAAATGTTGGCATAAATCTTCCCATCACAGTTGACAAGGGAGATTGGGCGATATGACCCTGGCTCATCTGGCAGCTTATCTTTTTTCTTAAATATGGAAATATTGGCCTCGTCCCACGATTGGGGTGCCCCCCCTTGCTGGGTTGCTTGGAAAACGGCCAACAAGTCTATTTTGATGTCTTGAAAGATAGCCCTATAGACCTCGGAGGGAAGCTTGTCGGGACCCGCTGCCTTACCAATCGCCATGCTATTTATAGCTAGCTCTAGCTCTTCAAAGCACAAAAATGTTACAAAAATTATAAAATAGTTTTTTAAAAAAGAAGAAAAAAATGGTTCATAGGGAATCACCTATTGTGGTTTAAAAAAGAAAAGCTATATGTTGTATGAATACATAAGTCAATAGATAGTGTCTGTGTGATTGCATGAGTGCGTACGTAGAGTCTGAGTGATTGGATGAGTAAATGAGTAGAGTTTGAGTGAATGGATGAGTGCAACATTAATAGTTGTGTGATTGTATAACTGAATGGACAGTGACTGAGTGATTGGAAGAATGTGAGATTAGCGCCTGGCTGGTTGCATGACTGCATGAGTAGTGTGTGTCTCATTAGGTAGTATATGATGAGTGTCTGTGTGATTGGATAAATGGATGGGTATGGCCTCAATGATTGCATGATTTCATGGACAGTGCCTGAGAGAATGGATGAGTGCATAGGTAGTACCTGGATGAATGGGTGAGTGCAAGGGTAGTGCCTGGGTGATTGAATTTTTGCATGGGTATTGCCTGGGAGAATGGATCAGTGCATGGACAATGCCTGAGTGAATGGATGAGTGCATGGGAGCGCCTGAGTAAATAGTTGATTACAAGAGGAGTGCCTGGGTGATTGCATGACTGCATGGGTAATGCCTGAGTGGTGTATATAGGTGGTACCTCCTTGATTGCATGAGTGCATGGGTAGTGCCTGAGTAAGTCGAGAAGTGTGTGGGTACTCCCTGAGTGACTTCATGAGTGCAAGGGCAATGTCTGGGTGCTTAGATCAATGCATGGGTAGTGTCTGAGTAAAAGAATGACTGCAAGAGTAATCCCTGGGTCATTGGATGAGTGCATGGGTAGTGCCTGAGAGAATGGATCAGTGCATGGGTAGTGCCTGAGTGAATGATTGAGAGCAAGAGTAGTGCCCGAGTGATTGCATGAGTACATGGGTAGTGCCTAGGTGATTGCATGAGTGCAGGGATAGTGCCTGGGTGATTGGATGAATGTATAGGAAGTACCTGAGTGAAAGTATGAGTGCAAGAGTAATGTCTAGGTTATTGGATGAGTGTATAGGAAGTACCTGAGTGAAAGTATGAATACAAAGCTAATGCCTGGGTCATTGGATGAGTGCATGGGTAGAGCCTGGCAGAATGGATGGGTGCATGGGTAGTGCCTGAGTAAATGGATGAGTGCATGGGTACTGCCTGAGAGAATGGTTGAGTGCAAGAATAGTGCCTGCGTGATTGCATGAGTGCATGGGCAGTGCCTTGGTGATACATAACTGCAGGGGTACTGCCTGGGTGATTGGATGAGTACATGGGTAGTGCCTGAGTGACTTCATGAGTGCAAGAGTAATGTTTGGGTGCTTGGATCAGTACATGAGTAGTGCCTGAGTAAAAGGATGACTGCAAGAAAAATACATGGGTGATTGTATGAGTGCAGGGGTAGTACCTGGGTGATCAGATGAGTGCATGGGTAGTGCCTGTGTGAAAGGAAGAATGCAAGGGTAATGCCTGGGTTATCCTATTAGTACAAAAGTTGTGCATGTGAGAATGGATGAGTGCATGGGTAGTGTCTAAGTGAAAGAATGACTGCCTGGCTGATTGCATGAGCAACATGATGATAGTTTTCAAATACTGTAGAAGATCAACATTATTTATATTAAAAACAAATAACATATACTTATACTTAAAACATTTTTGCATGTTATCATGCATATTATATTATGTATTCTTACCTTTCAAGTAATGTAGATGCATTACTCAGTAGAAGTATTTTAGAGCAGCATTGTCCTAATCAGCATTAAAACTCTTTTCAAACTTCAACAGTAGCTTCTATAAAGAAAAAGAAGAAGTACTCTATTTAATGAGAATATGTTACAGAAATATAATATTATATTTTAAGAACACAACATAAATGTAGAATTACATAACATTTTCAGTTTCCCTTTTTGCTGTTCTCAGATTTCACTTAACTTCACCATATACAGTGATTTAAATGTATCTGTAGGAGAGTAGGATCTGCTTCTTATGGTTACCGCCACTTTTTGCTGATCTATCGCTGTTTTTGACTTAGACTGACTGGGATCCTGCTATTCAGGACCCCAGTCTATCTGCTTTCTCCTCTAAATTGATTGCATGTACTTTGGGTACACTCCAGATTGGATACTGGGGTACCCTTATCAGTCCCTAGTATATGGTACACCGTGTACCCAGAGCATAGGTACCCCAGAGGCCTCCCAGGGGCTTCAGAATGTATTGTACCACCCCTGAGGGACCATTCAAAATGGCACCACAGGTCTGCTACTGCAGCCTGTGTAAGGTGGTGCATGCACCCCTTACTTAGATATAGGTTCACTATATCTATTCTAAATCACTGCACATATAAATCTATCAGTCACCCCAATGGCAGGCCCTATCAATCCTGAAGGCAGGGTGCTGGGTTTTATGTGAGAGGGTGCCTGTGCATGAGCAGAGCCCCTCTGCAGCCTTCAGAACCTATTTTCCAGGGTTGTCTGTGATGCAGCCAACCATATATATTTAAGTACATTATAACCTCGCGGTAAATGCTAACTTTAAAACGGCTGCTTAGAAACATGTTGTGTTTGGTGTCGAACACCGTGGAATCATACCTCCGCACCAGTAACTGGCGGGGGAGGTATGATTCCACCCTTCTAGAGGGACTTATGTGAAACACCGGTACACCCGGTACCAGCTTTCTCAACCTGGGCATCACAAAATGGATGCTGCCAGCCACAGACATGAGTTTGCCCTCCTGCTACTGATCCAAGCTTGAGCAGAGGAAGGCCTGACAATAGGTTTCCTGTCATAGGGAGATGTGACCACCTCCCAGACAGGCTTTAGTGTATTGGGGCTGGGTGGGTGCACTCTGAGAGTGCCAGAAAGTCTGCCCTGGGGGCACATTTGGTGTCCCTGTGCATAGTCCAGCTCAAACCATTTGCAGGAGCCATTTGCTCCTCTGTCCTGACCTTCCCATAGGTGGGTCCCCCGGAGTTTGTCCAACCCCTTCCTTGGGTATAAAGTAGGAACCCTGACTACAGGACTTTAGATTTTACCTGGACTAAACTCTGCAAGCAGAAACCACATACTTCAACGGTCTACACTTTGCTGGACGATAGAAGAATCTCCCTTGGAGTAAAGGAGTTACTCCGCTGCAGCAGCAGGCACCTTAACGCATCTGACTGGTTTGCATCTCCTGGGGACTCTGAAGATTTCTGCAACACAGGAGGTGGGTTCCCGAGCGTCTCTGAGGTCGATCTGCTCTCTCAGTAATCCTGAGACGAGTATCCCTTGTGAGGACCGAGCAACCTGAACCACTGTGCACCCTGTACAGAAGCATATGCTTTTTGGTGACCCCTGAGGCTCTGCTTTGGGCTACATGTAGTCCTGACCCTGACCAGTATTTCCACTGAAGATTTCTGGCCTACACTCCATGAGTGTTCCGTGGGCTGGTACTTTGTGATTCAGCTTGAGGTCCCTTCACGATCCCTAGTCCGTTGGCCTGTGGGTCCCTGTGAAGGTAACTTTGACTTTCCTTGGGCTTCCCTGGTTGCTCTAGACATGCCTTGACTCTCCATTGCTTGGAGAATCCCCAGGACCTTGCTGGTCCTCACCGTAACTTGTTTCCTCTGCCCGCGTGGGTTGCATTTGCCAAAGCTTGTTGGTGTTCGATCAGACACTGACCCCCCCAGCAAACGACATCCTTTGTGGGTTAGCTCACCTCTGGACTTTGGTCATCGTCGACGTCTCCTGGTCCCCGTCAAGCATCCAATCTTTTCACCTGAAGTACTCATCATCGGTTGGCATTAGTCTTCCGAGCCCCTGGACACCCTGAAGTGACCCAGACTCTGTCCCCTCTGCTTTCAGGTTCTTCTCACCTCAGATCCAGGCTTGGATTCTACTGTACACTTTTCATCTTCCCGGCAGCAGCACTTCTTCGCATCACGCCATTGAAAACGACGAGGGTTTCGGACACCAATTGACTCCTATGCACCCGGCTCCTCTGGGATAGGTAACACGGGTACCTCGGTACTCACAAGGGTGCTGGCCTTACAACCTTCTATGTTCCAAAGGGTTTTCTTGTAGTACTCTCCGAAGTGTCCTTAAACGGTAATTTTACAACCGTGACTTTCCCATAGAGTTGTATGGAGCTCGCGTCTGTGTTTACACACTGCACCCGTCCTACGTGGGTCCCCTGTGTCACTACTTTGGGTCCCAGCGATTCTACGTGCTCTAGGCACTGTGTCTAGTGAAGTCGTTGTTTTACCATTTGTTTAGTATATGGTTCGGTCTCCCCCTGGAGCCCGCTGTGTATTGTGCTATTTACTATCGTTCTATTGATTCAGTATTGTGTATCTTGTGCTCTAATCTCATAAAGAGGTTACTAGAGAATGTTTAGTAATAAATACATATATTCTATATAACACTTGTGTGGTTCTCCTTTCATTTGGTCATTCAGGAGGTTCTGATCTGGTAAAACAAGCTGGTTGACATTTCTTCGAGACTTAGCCTAAAGGCTGCTCTCCACAGCTACCACTAGGATAGCTTTCTATAACGGTTGTCTTAAACCTAATCATCAATAAGGGTTGTTTGAACTCGTACAAGATGCCCACTTTAATTAGTGGACAGCATATACCAGGCCAACTTCTCACAGTATCATCATTGAACAGAGGGGGAAAAACAATCAAATTGATTATAGGAAAAAAAATCAGCGTAGCTATGTGTTTTTCTATCTACACTTTGTTAATTACTTCCTTCATCTACATTAACTCTATACATATTTGTCAAAGTGTAGATTCTCATTTACATCTGGTACAATATAGACAACAAATATATAAACTATTTCATTTTAAACACAATTTTCCAAATGTAATATCAATTAGAGCAAATAGTATTCCAAACACTAATTATAAATACTAATAGTTTGCATTCCTGTCCACTTTCTGTTCACATATTCACAATAGGCCGAATGATGTACTCAAAACTTTGGCTTCAAAAATAACAAATATGAATTTGGTAATTCATAAGGCAATCTAGGTTCGAATTCCAAGTGGGCAGCATTGCAATGTGTCCATCCTTTATTACACTTTAAACACACAGTATAGTGTCCAGATGTTTTAGTAGGTCCATCATGGAAAATAATAGCCACTTCTATAAAAGTTCTTCCTAAAATAGATATTTGACTTGCATTAAAAATTTTACTCTTGGTTTCCAATTTTCTTCCATTTGCTCTACACAATTGTAGCATTAAAATTAGATATTTTCCAAAATTTTCTATATGTAGTGTAGAGAATGTCTCTGATCTACAATTCGAACATCTCATTTCCTGATTGGCTGTTTTCATCAATTTGTTAAAAGGTACTGATTTGCAGTCTGGTATTGTCAAGTATATGAATCGTTCTGTTTGTATTTCAGTGGTAGAAGTAAATGAACACTCTTCACATTTATGATCCCATCTGTAAATTAGTCCCAAAAATTTTTCAATCTGTATTCCTTCGTATTCTAATACTACAAGCATAAGGATTAGAAATTCTTGTGCATCTTGTTGTATATTGAGAGTAAATGTCAAAGAACCAACAGATATATCCAAAAGATGCCGAATGCCAAAAGCAGTATGGATTTTACTTCTTTCAGTTGCCAACTGTTGAAATACATGATGTAGTAAACTACATAATCTTTTTTCATGATTTACTATGATTTCATGGTGAAGATCTTGTAAATAAAACACAACATTCAGAATCAAATTAGCATAACAGTATTTTCCAACTGGTATCCTTCAATGTCATCAACAGTTTCTAATTTCTTTTTCTTTATGCCGTTACTTTTCTCTTCATTTGTTTTCCTTTTTTGAACCTCAATTACATCTTTGACATAGTTACATTTTGGACACACTAGTCATTTCTCATATATGGGATATTTTCTTAAATCAGGAGTATAAAGCCTTTTTAAATGATTGTACTCCCTTACACAATTTGCATCAGCACTAACCTTTTTGTCATCAAAATTTATCAAATACAAACCAGACTATGTTCTTACTCGAGACAATGCAACACGTCATTGCCTCTTTGAACACTGTACTTCCAATATTTACAAAAGCAGTGTCTATACCTTGAGATTTATGAATAGTTACTGCATATGCTGAAGACAGAGGAAACTGTTGTCTACAAACATACAAATCTTTTACAAGCAAAAAACGTACAACACAACACCCAATTTGTCTTACTTCTTTGATCTGATCAAATTTTAGAATAAAAAATTCTATTCCATCTCAATTCTGAAATTTTACAAAATCAACAACTTTTCCCATTGCTCCATTTACTAAACCTTTGTCTACATTGAAATTACGCCGTAAAATTACCCAACAGTTTACACATACATGTAAAGTCTTTTCTAAGCCTGCAGTTTTAGATACAGACTTTTCCAAAGAATCCAATTTAGCCTGTAGTTTCTCTGTAAGAAGAATAGTCACTCCCTGGTGTTCAAATTTATAAATAGCTTCAATATCCACTATTTGTTGTTTTTCCAGTTTGAGAAGTTGTAGATTAAATATAGAACACTCTTGCAGTGTAGGCATTAGACAAACTATAGACTGCTTTTCTCTAAGCATGTTGTACATTACTCCAGCTGTTGTGTTTCCTGTTGTAAACAAGTTCCTTAGTAGTTGACTTTCTAAAGATGTTTTACTATGTTTCATCAAGACACCAATTCTTATATTTTGAAGAATATTTCAGTGATCTTCAACACTTGTGTTTTGCATATCACTAACAAGTTCTTTATATTCAAAATGTAACCAAATATTCACATTTCCAATACTTCCCAAAGATTTCCTAGTATCTTCATGGACAAGTGATTTAAGAGCAGGTTGTCCTTTTACAGGAGAAATCTGTGGTAGATCTCCGGAGAAATTACATGTTTTCCTCCAAACATAACATCGTAATCTGTTTTTAAAATCTATTGCATTTGTAAATGAACAAAGGCTAGCATTAAGTTTGAGACCATGCTCACCTCATCAATGATTAAAAGTTTCATTTTCTTCAGTACTCTTGAGACTTCATAACGAGCTTCTCCATATAGCTGCTGATATTTCAATTTCTTATCATGTTCAACTGGTAGCATAAGTAACCAATGTAAAGTGATCCCTTTAAAGTTGTTTGCTGCTAATTCAGTTAGAGCTGTTACAACACAAGATAAATGTGATTCTGTAGTTTTTTTGTAGATAACTGGTCAAAACTTTAATTAAGAATCTTTTTCCGGTTCCAGCTTGACCACTGATGTACATTAGAATAGGTTTAAATTATGAACATTGGTACTCTTTTTTTATGCGGCAAACCATTTGGTATCTGTTCTTTGACTTGTAGAAATATTTCTTTCTGTTCAATTTTTAGGTGTTCTTCTAACTTTTCCAACTGAATAATATCCTGTTGTGCTTGTTGCATTGCAGTTTCTACCTCATTCATGGCTATTGCTGCTTCATTTTTGATAATTGGTTGTCCCAGTGGATCTTCACTCAGTGGACCAGAACTTTGACTATCTTGAGAACTTTCTCTAGCTATTTCAGTTGCAATAGTACTTTCTTGTAGATATTTATGGAAAAGTGTGCACTGAATACTATCTTTACTTGCATTAAAAGAATCTAAATAGAAGTGCTAAATAGAAATATTCCCTCTTATCTGGACTTTCGCAACTGAGTTTTCTGTGGTTAATAAGATTGCCTTTGGCATGTTTTACGAAACATCCGTCACATTCAATCACTGCATATTTTTCTTCTTTTATATTTTCTATAACATTTCTTTTAAAGCTGTAATGTTGAAGTATTTCATACAGACATAGGTTTTCGAGATGTGGACTCCTTTTGGGATAGTATGTATCCAACAGATTAGTTTTAATAATATCCGTACTTTCTGGTTCATTCTGTGCTAAGTATTCTATTTCTTGCAAAGATTTCAGTACTCTATTTTGTGTGGCGGGAAGACCTAGACTTAGCCAAATGATTCCTCTTGACTTTGAATATAAAGTGGCTAAGCTCAAGCGATCCGAACATTCATAGGATCCAATCTCTCGTGGGAAAGCATTTTCAAGATGAAGCTGTTCAATTTCTTGCTAAGATTCTTCTCTTGTGAAATGTTTTACCACATTTCTTGCATCGCTGTCTTTTCAGATTTGGTTATATATGATGTAACATAGAGAGCTACAGCAATTGAACTATCTGCCATATATTGGATATCCATGTGTGCATTCCACATTTTCAAAATAACTGGACTGTAGTCATTAATGTACTTTGAACCTTTTGTTATTTTTAAGTTGTATGTATTCTTGGGAGATTTCTGAGTTATTGTATGCCTTACTGCTCACAAACAACTATTTACTCTTCCTTTAGAAATTATAGGACGTGGGAACCTAAAACAGCATTTTGTATAAAATGTCCCTTTACACTTGTATTTTTGTCAGCAGTTTTTCCACATTGATGACTTTGAAACCATAAAACTTGTTGTCTCAAGCTCTTTTCTCCTCCATCTCTGAATACAGGCTTCTGAACGGTCGCGTCTGTTTCATTGTGACTAGTGCCGGGGCACAATTGCTTCTCCACAGGCTCCGATTCTGACCCCTCATCCAAGTTACATTAACTCATGGCTTCTCGGACCACCTCCTGGTTATGCGGGCAGCATATGCTCACCTCCCATTGTTCCCAGATCCACTGCAGGTTCATCCGTTCCCTGCAGTTGGCATCTAACTCAGGCATGTAACTTTATGTCCTGATGATGATCCCATTATCCTATGTATGGGATCAAAAAGTCGTCGACTCTTAGACACCTTAACACAATCATATGTATAATTTCAATGTGCTATGGTGTTTTTCTTCATTTATGCTCCGCCAATTTGATTATTCCTTTCTAAGTAAAAGATTTGCCTGATACTTAGTTTTTTCATGCATTCATTGTTCCAGAGTTTGTGTTTCCACTTTATTGTTTTGACTCAATTCACAAAATATTAAAAGTATTCTTGTCCGGCTGGACAACGCAATATAGATTTAATTGTTTTTCTATAGTTACTGCTTTGCTTATCCTTCTTGTGAGGGTTCACTGTGTTTGTAACATTCTTTATCCATAATAGCATGTGCATATGAGGAGCACCTCTGGCTTGGTACTCCTTTCTCCAAAAGAAATCGGTTACCTCTCCGATAGGTGGATTCTTTTTATTGCAGATAAATAACATCATAGCTTGAGACCTATGATTAAAATATCTGCGCACATTTACAGGATCCAAGGAACACAGTTCTCCAGCTGTCTTCAATTCAATGTTTTTAACATTTGAATTTGCTACTCTTAAAAATTCAAGTAAATCTTCCCATGCATATTCTGCACAGCTAAGTGTTACAAACCATGTAGATGTACCTAAGTTTCTTAACATACATTTAAGTTCTCCATGACGATGATACCAATACTCATTGGTAACACGTTGGCACGCCATCAATAATTAACTGAGATTCTAAATTTTCATCTCCTTGTTCAACTTTGTCCATGAACTCTTTTGCAGAAACATGTTGAAAATGAAGTCCTGTTTTTAATATGTGGTTCAGTACATACGAAAGTGCAGACAAAACAGAAGATGAAATATGTATGGAATGCACCGCAGAAATCTTGCATCTTCACAAAATATTCTTGTTGATCTGTATTCTGAAGCTCGAATCTGTACATCTCTCTCATCAAATCATCCACCTTGTCCAGTGAGGAATAGTTGGGGAAAACAACGAGCTTCTAAACTTTTTTCCCATACACTCATGGGACTTCCCTTTGCTTTTTTCATTTGAAACAATTCAATACTGTTTCCAATAATTTTTTTGAATGCAGAAGATGTATTGTATAATGTTCATAAATCTCTTCAGTTCTGCACTAGTCCACTTTTTCAATTTGTCCATCTGAAATTACTGTTGCATCTTGTAAGCATATTACGTCTTCAGCAAGATTCACATTCTTATAATAAATGTTATTCTGTCTCGGATATATTGTTGCCTTTTGAAGCTTACTAACTTCTACAAACTCTTGCCAGATTTTTCGGCTCTTTGTTGGTACACCATTCACTAGAATAACAACCGGCTCATTCTCTTCTCTGTCTCCACCAACAGTTTCAATGTTTTTCTTAAAATCTAAAGGTAAGTAGACAACTCTTCCTTTCAGACTTTTTTGTAAATCTGTTGGTAGCAGCTTACATGTTTTTAGGCTCCATACGAGCTATAGCCTGCAATGGGTGTACTTATTGAATAAGAATAAACTCATGTATTTAAATGACTCAGTTCTTGAGGAATATGTACCAATTCTAAGTTGGTATGTACTGCTCTAGCTGGCATTTTATTTTCTTCTAATTTGTTGTAACAATATTTACAAATGACTTGATCAGCACCCAACTCAAACTGACTTTCTACCAACAAATAAACACCAAATTGCTGCCATTTATCATTATTTTCTTTTTCACTTTTTAAATATAAATCAACATTCCTAGTTTGACTTCTGTCATTATGTTCCATTTAGGTACCCCATTATAGGCTAAGGTAGTCACCTAACCTTTCACCTATATTCCTACCTACCATTACACTGCATAAAGGTTCTTGTGACTGAACTTTTACCTAGTTATGGAACTAGCTGACTATGGAGTCACAGCTAGGGGTGGGATAGCGGCATTTGTGATTGAGGCACATGAATCATATAGAACAGAGGTATTCTATTCATGGGTTAAAACCCCACAAGCAGACGCATAATCACATACATTTCATTCTTACTTTGAAGATGAAATACCAAATGAATACTGTCCATATGAGGACATTGAAGTTCCGCTCATCTACCAGGAACACATAGACTGGTTTAAAGGCGCCCTCCCACACACAAAAGAAAAAGTGAGACTCAGTCCACTTGGAATAGATGGAGCCACTTGGCCAGTTCTTGCGGCATACACACTGCATCCAGACATTGACACAATGCCAGTAACAGACTTATGTCCACTTCATAAAGAAATATTAAAACTTTACAGAAACCTGACACAGTTTATGATGAGAACACTTACACTTCAGCCAGCAAGGGCTGCACAAACAGGACACATGTGGGACCTACAACTAAAATTACACCACAAACGCAAACACCCGTTATGGGTATAATGCCCACTAGACATGAGCAAATGCAATTCTGGATAGCTCAAAAAATAACAAAGCTAGAGGCAGTATTTCCACACACAAGCCCTCAGGAAAAACACAGAATGCTAACAATCTGCCTGCCAATAGGGATAGCTCCCCAGATAGAGGATTGTACCACATGGGGTATAGTTTTCGCTGCCATATATACCAGAACTCATGGTATCCCTTCATTAGCAGTAATACCAGATGTATTAAGACAAATACAGAATGAGTATGGAGCGGAGCCTGCTCTGAACTTAGGGATGTAATTGTTAGGAAATTTTGACCAGGTATCAGCTATTATATTAGCTAACATAAAAGGGGAGGCAGTGACAATACGCTAATGCCTGAGGAATTTCACTCCTTTACAACAGGAACCTGAATTACCTAAAATTATTGAAGACACCTATGCTGAATTAGGTAGAGATAGTCTGGGAGCTAGAGCCACAAAACCTCAACTCGTGGGTGGTCCTAAAAAGGATAGTACGAAGCAACCAACCGATCCTTCCAAGAAGAAATGGGATAGTAATAATAAAAATCAAAAGAATAGAGGGAATTGATCCCAATCCAGGGGTGGGTCTCCTCAACAGGAGCCCTCCGAAAGGAGGTACAACCTTAGGAATAGAGATAACATTAAAAAACCTGACAGGTATCAGGATACTGATACACATTCCCCTTGTTCCATTCAGGGTTCGTCAAAAAGCTCAGAGAGGGCAGGACAGTCAAAACACAGACAAGAAGAGAGTACAAAGTCCAGAGACATGCAACACGCTTCAGACTACAGCTCCAAAAAATAAGAGAAACCTAAATCAATTCCTCAATTTAAAATGAAGAAACCAGGTCTTAAAGTTAGACATGCCCAATATTCTGAGGACTCAACTTCTGAATGGAGAATGGGCTCTGTCGATGCTAGACAGTGCAGCAGAAGTAACAATACCTCACCAGACAGTCAAAACACAGACAAGAAGAGAGCACAAAGTCCAGAGATATGCAACGCGCTTCAGACTACAGCTTCAAAAAAGAAGAGAAACCTAAATCAATTCCTCAATTTAAAACGAAGAAAGTAGGTCTTAAAGTTAAACATGTCCAAAATTCTGAGGACTCACCTTCTGAACGGAGAATGGGCTCTGACGATGCTAGACAGCACAGCAGAAGTAACAATAGCTCACCAGAACCTGATGGAATTTCTGGTGACAGCAGAGTTGAATGAGCACATCACGGTGGAAACACCTGATACACAGGTAAGTGTCCCACATAGGTTACATGAAATAACATTCAAAATGGAGGGGGCCAAACCCTAGAAAAAATAAAGGTCTCTTTTGGGAGAGCCTGACTTATGGCTATGACATCCTTTCAGTTGAAAAATATTGGCAGCATGAAATTGTTATGGATTGCCCAAAGGGAGCAACGGTAATTTTACCGGCTTTTTCTGATCTCGCTTCAATATACTTAAAACACACATATACATGCAGGAGTGGGCGGTAGCACTTGCTCCAGCAGTATATTGCAACCATGTTGGGTGGGATGTTGAGTCACCTCTCTATACAATCCCAGTAAAAACTACTCCAACTCCACAGAGACAGTACCCAATAAAGCAAGACGCAAAAAAACAGGGGAGGGAGATCTTTGATCAACTTGAATACCAGGTTGTAATTGAAAGTTGCCCCTCTTCAATGAATAATACTTTGTTTCTGAAAATGAGGCCTGAGAATTCATACCGTCTAGTTTTAGACTATAGACATCTGAACACATGCACTAAAACATTTGCAGTACAGAATGCACACAGTGCCGCATTGATGAATAACATTGTGCGGAAAAAATACAAAACAACACTAGACATCTCAAATGAATTTTTCTGCCAAAATATAGCACCTAAAAACAGATATTTGATAGCATTACCAGCGCTAGGTTCCCAGCATCAATTTTGTTGACTCCCACAAAGGCATAAAAATAGCCCTGGGATGTTCTCCACTAGGTTAACAGAGTTACTTCAGAATGTGGATGAAGAGGCATTGTCCTATGTAGATCATGTATATCTGACGGATGATGATTTGACGAATCACTTTACCAGGGTGAGCAACATAATTTTGGGGTTCGCCTCTTAGGGCTACAAATTTAACTGAAGTGAAGGTAAAGGCCTGGCAACTAACTTTTTAGAAAAGTGTGTGCTGCTCCAACCTCCGAAATAGCTGAAAAAGTTACAATCCGTAGTGGGATTCTTACATTTTGGCATAACTTACATTTTAGATTACGCAGAAAAAGTAAAACCTTTCTACGACTTAATAAGATCTGCTTTTTCAGTTAGGCATTGGACACAAGAACACAAAGATATCCTTCCTTCCCTACAAGCTGATATAATAGTATCAAAACACTCACAGACACGTGCGAATGTCCGCAGCCGGGTGATCCATCTTATAGCGGGTCCATCGGCGTACACTTACCTAACCTTCAATGAAGGAGAAACGGTACCCGTAGCATTCAAAACCCACTTGTACACAAACACTGAAATGCGCTTTGCTTCTACAGAAAAAATACTGACAGCAGTACAGGCTGCTGTAGTGAGAGAACGAGCACTGGCTCAGGGCAAATAAATAACTGTCCTAACTCCTGTCCCAGTCTTAGAGACTGCTAAAAAGGCAAGCTTACCTAATGTTAAAGCCTTACATTCAAGAGGGATACAATGTGCTAATTCTCTCACTGCAACGGATGTAAAATACAGATATGACCCTAGTCTAAAACCACAAGCATTCCTGCAATATGAACAAGAATATCCTCTCTCAAATAAAATAATGCCTCAGAATCAGTATGAATACATTATTTACACTGATGGATCTGCTCAGCCCGCCTTAGGAAGTAAACAGCAATGTGTGATTGCGAAGGGTCATATGCAGGACGGCAAGTTCCATCTTAGCAGTACGAAGACAGCGGGCCCGATTCACAGAATTAACTTAAGACTAAATCCTAAACTTACTACTTTGTGGTATTCACAGAATGCACGTACTACTTTTGGTATTCACAGACTGCACTTACTACTTTTGGTATTCACAGAATTGATTTACGACTACTAACTTTACGTCCGCACTCAGGCTGAAAATTCCGGCACGGAGGCGGAGCTTCCGGCCCGGAGGCGGGGCTTCCGGCCCGGAGGCGGAGCTTCCAGATCGGAGGCGGAGCTTTCCGGCCCGGAGGTGGAGATTTCAGCCATGGCTAAATCTACGCCACCGGCCGGAATCCCCACCTCCGGGCCGGAAGCTCCGCCACCGGCCCTGAAGCCCCGCCTCCGGACCGTAAGCTCCGCCTCCGGGCCGGAATTTCCGGCCCGAGTGCGGACGTAAAGTTAGTAGTCGTAAATCAATTCTGTGAATACCAAAAGTAGTAAGTGCACACTGATTGTGTATGATTCTTTTTACTGTGTCCAGTTGTACAATGAATACCTACACTACTGAGGTCAAAATGGGTTTAAAGTCTCAAAAGGTGGCACAATTAAACATAAAATGCTATGGGTACAGGTAGCTGAGTTGAAAAACGAACTACCAAGAGCTCATGTGAGTCATCAGCGTGATGGTGTTCACGTTGAAGGGAATTCATTGGCCGATGAAGCCGCAAAGGGGGCAGTACAAACTGCTGCCATAGTTGCAATCACTTGTTTTAAAATGTGAATAGATGAACAGCTAATGGTAGCTGTCCTTGCTTCACGCAAAAACAGCACAGCGTTACTGAAAGGTTTTCCACTCAAGTACTCCTCCAAGTTAAATACAAATAACATTCCGTATGCTCAAATTACAGGAGTGGGGGATAGAGTAATACCAAACATGGATCACAGATTAGGTTTTATACTAGCTGCACACAAGGGTCTAGGTTCTCCACACACAGGAGTTACAGCGTTGGTTTCTCTACTGAAACAACACTATTGGTGGCCTAGTTTAACTAAACAAACTAAGAATTTTGTCCTAAATGGCGACACCTGCCAGCAGATGAAGTGTTCCCCAATAGCATGTCCAGCGCACACACCATTACTAATATCAGACAGACCACTCTCTTGTGTCTATCTGGACCACTGCAGCCCCCTACAATCGGATAGGGCTGACAAGTATATCTTGGTGGCAGTGGATTCGGGCTCTAGATTTCTATGGGTAAGGCCTCAGTGCTCGCCTGACGCTCGAACTGTTACAAAAGATTTGCGAGTCTTTATACGGACATATGCAGTTGGGACATTACATTCTGACCGTGACCCCACTTTCAGCTCTAGGGAATACAAGGAAGCCATGGGTAGTGTGGGTGTTGTATTGCAGTACTCCTCTCTGTACTATCCTCAGAGAAATTTGGATGTGGAGAGGAAAACCCGAGGCTTAAAGCAATCTTTAACAGCACGAATATTAGGTTTGGGTGGTAGTTGGGTCAATCACTTATACGGGGTCCAACGAGCCCTTAACAATATGCCTAGGAGGTGTCACTCCATACAAGGTCCTGTATGGGATGAGAATGTGGGTACCTGATTTCGATTGTGAAAGCACAGTGGTGGGTGAAAAAGCATTTGACATCAATAAACGTTTGGCTATTTTACAGGATCTCAATGAATTCCGGGCACTACAAAGCAATGTGCAAGTAAAATGCACCGCTACTGGGGAAATCATATCAGTCATGGCAAGACCTGCCTGGATCCTAAAAGTCGAGGATCTGGTCAGAGAAAAGATTGTGGAGAAGATAGAATTTGCGCCATCATACAGAAAGCCAGTCCCTGTCTTGGCTGTCGAGGAGACAAGAAAAATTCTTCTTCCGCCTCTTGCAGGCAAAAAGGAAAAGAGAGTCTCCTCCATTGATCTGATCAAACCACACTATGTGGCCGATTCTGAATAGTAAGCCTCATGAGCTCCTGGATAGCTAACGTTCTCCTCTCTCTACCATACAGGAAGTTCAGACAGAAAGACTCATAACATTTGAAGAGTCGCCACTACAAAATGATGGAATTTCCAGCAATGAAATGGAACTCGTTACTCTTGAAACAGAATTTCAAAACACTAATGAAAGCCAAATTTCAATTTGGCCTAATACCGATGTCTACATAAATATGCCCCAACAAGAGACACCTTCCAGTTCAACAAAACATGCTGGGCTACCATAGATAGATCGGACTGCATCTGGCTACTTCATCGATTTTGATACCTTCTCTCTTGATCCCAGTGAACCTGTGACAACGCCAGCTCCAGTTTCTCTTAAGCAACAATTTCATGATTTCTTCAATGTTCTGAAAAAGACTTACTTAGTATTACCTTGGTTCCCGCTCTGGATAATAACTAGAATACTGTTTTTTATGTTTTTGATTGGCCTAGTGACTGTTTTTTGCTTACTCATAAATGGAAATTATCTCCTAGAACTCTGCAGTGTCAGATGTGAACTTGGTCCTGAAACCTCATGCATCATCTCATCGTGAACAAAGAGACCTGTTCTTTGTGAACATTACAGCTGTTCCACATCCTGATGGTATAATTTGGGACAAGGTTGATTATCATGTATTTGGTCCCAATGACATTTTGAAGATACCACATTTATTCAAAATTTCTCGAATTGATATCATTACCTCCGGTACATTTTCCGACGATTGGGATTTTGGAACTGTAAAAAATATGTTGTCTGATTTGGAACAATCCGCTGCATTTTCAAGCACTGAAATGTTAGAAGACACATCAGACTATAACACTATGTACTGTTACCATCATTATGGTCATCACTTTTTGCACAAATCCAGTATCCCACAAAATGTTTTCATACACCACCAATGGCAACACTGCCCAACACCACCAAAAGGTATTTCACAAACGTTTGCACAGAAGTATTCTTATTTTTCAGGGTTTAACATTTATGACCCGACCTCATATTACTATAAGGTTGCACCTACACTTGCACAGAAGAATATGCTGACGAACACCAAACAGATTTACTCTGCATCCTTTATTTCCCAACTGTCTGAACAGGGTTTCGACTTATGGAAGGACACTATAGACATAAAATCAGTCTGGGGTTCAAATGAATTGCAGGTACAGGGAACAGAAGCACTATTTAGAGCGTGCCTCATTCCACAGCAGATAATTTTTCTGAATGACACTGTGCAACGGACTTCCTGTCTTGGGATAGCCAAAAAAAAGGATCTGAACACACCTCGTGTTCCCAAACCATCTCATATGAATTTTACATCACATGGAGGGGATAAAATAGATAAATGTAGAAAACGGGGGTACCTCTGGAAATTAAAGTAATTCCTAAGTCAGGGCATAAGTGACATTTGTGAGAAAAAACTTAGGAAGCTGGTAAATTGGTGGACCTTCAGAATTTCAAAAGAAATATGCGTACTCCCAGATGCATATTCATATATAAACATTTATTAATACAAAAATTATTTTCCTTTTCTAATTAATACATAATAATTATGCATATGTACACATTTGTCTTTACATAATCAATTTAAAAAAGCATTGTTGGTCTATTTCTACAATATATAGTCTCTAGTATATATGTTCAGACATACTCCCACATTCATTCAGCACCTAACATTTCATTGTTGTTATTAAGAAAAAAGAAGATAGATATGTGCAAAACTTTGTTTTGATTGGTACACTAATGGTTCATATATTGTTATTCTACACATGCTATATACATAGTCTCTAATGTTTTATTGCATGTTGTTCATTTGAAGTCCTCATTGATAGGGAATCTCCAACCGATTATAAATGATATAGTACAACCAAGTGGGGTCGGAACATCGTAGTATATTATATTGCTAGAGAGAAGAATTAATCATCAACAGTATGTCCTTTTTCTCTGCGTATAATCGAATTGAAAAAAAACAGATAGCAATGGCACAAAGGGGAGCAAAATATACAATGCTTCATATTGAAAAACTGGACAAGTTACTTTTCACTGTGGCAGAATCACCATCCACAGAATGGTTATTCCATGGCCATATAACATTACTGGACACAACCTTCCAGTTTTAATTTTGCCTAGAACAATAACAGGCGGGCAGATATGAAGCGATGGGCAGGAAATTCATCAAGGAATCTCGGGAATTGCCATACAGATTTTGATGCAGGAGTGGGGACATGGAAGTGTTTCTAAGCGGTACAAACTGCGAGAATGTTTTAAGTGGATCATATGCCAGGATATCATGCTTCACATGGCCTGTAATGGTTCAGTTGCTTATTTATCCTGTCACTTGAAAGGATCCCCAGCTGCCATGATTAATCCGGTGTTCAAGTTACTTTCAAATGGGAGTTACTTGATGCTGGATGATCAAGGTTGTTGTGGGATGCTCCACTTTTTTCCCCCAGTCTGCCCATTCCACAGATGATGTTTCTTTGTGCACCTCGTTTGAAAGAAACATGAACAATACCTGAAACAAATCATATGGGGCAGGCCCTAACAAGGAACTGGTCTGAATACAAACTATAGCCGTTTCTCCAGTTTGGAAATGTATTGTAACTAAATCTCCCTTGGATGCAATTTTGAATCCCTTTCTCTCTACTTTATCTGTCTTACACATGAGCACATCTTCCTTTCCCTCCCTCCTTGGAACAACCTTTATATTTATTGAATATTACATTTATTGAATATGACAATTTATTCAGTTAAGGAGTACCTGTGAAAAAAACAGCTCTCCTTGAATCAATCAGTGCCATTGTATTTGTTGAGAGTGTGTTTATTTTATTTATTTTCTTTCGTTGAATTTATATGTTCTGTATGACTGTATGCAAATCATATGCAATTGTAATGTGTCTTTTAAGCTAAAAATATTGAACAATTCAATTTGCATATAAATTGGTCTAGGACCGACTGTTTTCTATACCGATCGATACCCAGGTCCGTGGACTCTTCATGGGTTACCCCATTATGATATAATGACTTGGTTGTCAAACAGGCATCCTGAGCAAAGGCTGTGGAGAATACGGAGGAATATCTTTGCTGGATCGACCTTATGTGTGAGGTATTGCAGGGACCGTCGTCTGCGACTGCAGACAACAGTGATGTTGCATCTCCCAGCCAGGACACATAAACATTTGGCTCATCGAGTGCTGGGAAAAATTCGGCTTTTTCAAACACAACCACATTTGGAATTTTTAAACAATAGACACTTTTTATTAAGGGTGTTCAAACTCTATATACGAACATATTTTAGTAACGACTTATATCGCTTACACTATTATCTTAGCCGTTTAAAAAAAAAAAAAATTCAACATTGTTTTTTAGTTGTATGCGTACAAACGCCTACAAATACGTTGCAATTTAAGTATGTCGTCCAGTTGGATGAGGAGTAGGTACCCCAATATAGGCTCAGGTAGTCACCTAAACCTTTCACCTATATTCTCCCCTACCATAATACTACAAAACAGTTCTTGGGACTGACCTTTTACCTAGTTACGGTACTGCTTACAGGATGTAAGGTTTTCCTGAAAATTGACCTAATCCATTATGCATGAGGATTCTTGGAAACTCAGCAGGACTACCATCTCCTGCATAATAACTATGTATAAAGGTCATTCCTTCCATAATCCTGAGTCCGACATGACACAGAAAGGTAGAACCCCAGAGGGTATCACTTTGGGTATATAAACACCATATCTTGCTGAAGAAGTCAGAGGAGAAAAGGACTTCCATGATGACACACTGACAGGAGACGCTGAGGTTCCTGCAGGCAGACACTCCAGCTCACAGTGGTCTGACATCCCTTGCGGGGTGTCCATCTCAAGATCAAGACGGGGTCCCACAATTTTTCACTTCAGGTAATGGGGTTGACTTTATCCTAGAGTGATTCTTGGCTTTACATCTACATACATGCTAGGTACACTTAGGTACATCTAGTTAGGGTCACATCATAGGAGTACGCATTTTACTGTCATGCATTTTCCTACTTGCCTGTAGTCATAGTTTTAGCACTATGGTAGAAATCTACCATTCTTTTACTCTGTTGGTGCTTATAATCATTTATTTCTGTTTCTGTCTAATGGTTGTTTCAGCACACTTAGTGTACACTAGAATGACACTTGTTCAATAAATGCTTATTGAAAAACATCCCCACCATTTATTTTGTGTAACTCTCTGAGACAAACTGAGCACTAGTGACTGAGCAAAAAGTATCACACTGTCTCCACGATCCTTAGGGATCAGGGTTGTCATGTTCTATAGTTGCCAAGAACTATTCTCTCCTTGGTAAGAGGAGTTTCTAAAGGCACTGTGAGCTAGCTTGTCTTCTCTTTTGATCTTTTTTGTCATTCTCAAGGTTTTTTTTACCAATAAATGAAAATATCTCAAAAAACAAAGAAAAGTTTAAATAGTTTGTTAAATAATTTTATACTTTTATACTTTTAAAATAATTATATATTAATATTCATATCAATAAATAAAGAAATAGTTTCAATTACATTGCCAATGTCTCCATAATACGTAAATATTTAGAATATTATACTTTAGATATTAACACACCTGTGATAAGAACACAGACATTTAAACAGTAACATGGTTCAAATTGCTGTTTTAAATTTCGCTAGTCCCAAAATTCTCAGCTGTTGGTGAAAACTTAAGCTTCAACAGAAAAGTGAGGTTTAAGACATGTTGACAGACGAATTAGCGTTTAGGCTACTTGCTGAGTTTGTGGAAATGTACACTTGAAGTAGGCTGTATAAATTTATGTGTCTACTTGAAATGAGAAATGTAGTCTGTCAAGTTTAAAACTCTGCGTGCTCTTGTGAGTGAGGTATGTGTATACCTCTACATCTATTGTCTGATGTGTTATGCATCTAAACATGGTAGCTTGAAAACCTGGTTGGTTTGGCTACCACTGGACAAATCTCTCAGTTCAGCTCTGATGTCTTCTGTATATAGGTGTGATGGAGCCACTCAAACAGCCTGTTCAATACTCAGGTGCTATGTTTTATGAGCAGAGAGGAATACATGGACTATTTTTTTACACAAATTTAGAAACCATACGCTGTGAAACACACAGTCGTGGCCGCTGCAGGTAAGAGCGGTAGGGAGGTGGGGCCGGCTAGGGGGGGATTTACAGAGATGGCCACAAGGGAAAATTAAATAAATAATTAATTTGCCCTCATGGTCATTTCTCAAAATCCCCCCAGCCGGCCCCACCACCCCACCGCTCTTACCTGCAGTGGCCGCGGCTGGAAATACAGGTATCCAAAATACACAGACTGATGTATATATGCTTTGAGGAATATGGTTAGACTTATAACAGTGTTATAGTTGAATATCTGTGTCTCAGAGCGCATGCTGTCTAAATTTGTGTACATTTTTTAAAATGTATTTTCTGCTCATAAAACATGGCACCTGGGCATTGAACCAGCTATGTGGGAGGCACCACAATACCTTCATTCAGATGAAATCACAAGCTCTGCGACCGAATGACAGAGCAGAACTAAAAGATTTGTCTACCAGTAGCCAAACCGACCAGGTTCAGATGCATAACACATCAGGCAATAGGTGTAGAAGTAGACACATACGTCACTCACAAGACCTTGAAGTCCCTTAAACGTGACAGACTCCAATTCCCATTTCAAAGAGACACCTAAATTTAGGCAACGTGCTTCAAGTGTACCTTTAAACAGACTCATAGCAAGTAGTCATTTCATAGAGTCTTTATTTCGATTATAAAACCATAAAAGACATTACAATCAATTAAAAGTTACTAGTTAAAAAATACTTTGTTAGGAATAATTGAGTCATGGCGTTAGTGTAACAGACACGATAATACGGTTAAAATAAGTACTAAACTACAATTCAGCGACTCTTATATTATAAAACAATTATAATAAAAAGAATATAAAAATTGAAGATAGAATAAGCCATAGGGCATCTACCCCATTATACAAAAATATGACAGAATCAGGTTACCCCACATCCACATACAATTTAGACAAGTCAGGTTAGTGTGCCCTAAGTTTACTAGCCCAAATCATCCATACCCAACTCAGGAATTTAGCAATAGCAATAATAGATTCCTAAGTACATGTCTGTAAAATACTCAAGGCTTTGATGGCAACTCTAGTGCCAAGATTAGTACAGATGGGTTTGAGCCATTTCCTCCTTGGTGAGCAGTAGGCCGGACAAACAAATAATATATGGGGGATGGATTCTGACTGAACCAAGCATGAGGGGCACAGATATGTTGTGGGCTTGTGCCATCTACTGGTGAAAGCTCTAATCGGCAAAACTGGTGGTAGAGCTTCCTGTCCATTGGTTTTTAAATGAAGTCCCAGTAGGGGTCAAACCCTGGCTCGTGCTTTTTCAATAGGAAGTCCCTGGTCATGGTAGGTCCTGTTATGGTAGAGAAGCGCTTCATCTTCACCAAATCCGTATAGACGGCCTTAAGCTCTTTTTTTGAGGGGGAGGGGGTCGATTCAGGTTTCTCCCACAAGTTACCCATCCCCATTTCTATCAAGGTTTCTTTTATATACTGAAGCCATCTGATCTTACTTACGGTCCCAGCTCCCCTGATATCCAAAAGGGCTTTAGCATACAGTAAAAGCTCAGGGGTGGCCCATAGCCTTCTCCAAAGAGCTATAGGCCTAAATTGAACTAGGTCCTCAATATGATGACATCCTAGATCCAAAAATAAGGGCACCAGTGGAGTAGATTGTGGCATACCTATTAATGCCCTCATAAATTTATTTTGGGCAGTAACCAGGGGTGTAGTGTCCTCGTGCCCTCATAATTCCATGCCATATAAAATAGCGCTTACAACTTTGGTGTTGTAAACTTTAAGGGCAGGGGCTATAGGTTTGGTTAGAGAAAGCCTATGTTCTTTTAGGAGGGCCCCAGCCAGCTGCACATGCTTCCAAACAAGCATGTCGATCTGTGGCTTCCAATGCAGCTTCCTGTTTAAGGTTATCCCCAGGTAGGTAAACACATCAGTCTGCTCTAAAGCAACATCATTCATGTAGACTTTGCCCTTAAAAGCTTTAGATTTGTGGAGAACCATACATTTTGTCTTGTCCACGTTGGCCACCAACTCATGATCGCGGCAGAACTCCTTGAAACGGGACAGAGCCACCTGTAGCCCGGATTGAGTCTTAGATAAAATCAAGGTGTCATCCGCGAACATGAGTAGGGGAAATTTCAGGCCCCCAAGAGTTGGTGCAGCGATGGGACATGTGGAATATATTGCACTACCCTGTCGATGAATAAAGAAAGCAAGGTAGGCGCGAGAACGCATCCTTGGCGCACGCCCTTTGTCACCGGAAATGTATCTGTGACCTCTCCATGTGTACCCCATTTAACCTGAGCGTGATTGGAGTCATGCAGTTTAACTAACATTGCTAGCAGCTCCAAAGGCATCCCCACTTCTAAGAAAGCTCTCCACATTTTGTTTCGGGGAACCAAGTCGAAAGCAGATTTTAAATCAATAAAAGCCACGTATAACGTGCCCCCACCTACGATAACAACCTTCCAGTAAATCATCACAAACCTAAGCACCTGGTCAATTGTGCTGGTATGGGGGCGGAAACCTGCCTACAGGGGTGATAATATCTTATTATCCTCTATCCACAATTGGATTCGACTTAGAACTAACCTGGCAACTATTTTCTGATTAGAATCGATGAGGCTAATAGGCCTATAGTTGCCAAGTAGTGCTCGATCCCCCTTTTTATAGACCGGTATGATGACTGCAACAGACCATGTGTCAGGGATACACGCACCGCTGGCGATGGAATTGGCCAAATAGGTGATATAAACCACCCAGTTGGTCTTGTCATGGGCAAATAAGTCTGCTGGCACACAATCGGGGCCCAGGGCCCTACCTCTCGGAATATGGGAGAGGACTGTCTCAACCTCAGAGTTGCTAAATATTGAAATAGAAATCGGTGTGGGTATTTTAAATTCGTCCAGATTTTTATCAGTGGTAGAGAACTGCCCCGTAAAATACATGGCCTACTGTTGTGGCGGAACATAGTTAATTGGTTTAAAAGGTGTCCCGTCCCCTCCCCCATTTAACTAGCTGCCAAAAATTTGTCATACTCCTCTCTTTACTAGCTAGGAGAAGGTCGTGCCAGTGGGTGTCATCCCACTCCTTTTTGGCTTTATGTTGGGTTGCTTTATAATTCGCCCTTGCATGTTTAACTTCTCCCATATCTTTGGATCTAATGGCCTATGACAATAAGCGATACGCCTCCCTGCATTTTTTGTTATACCAGGAGGCCTTTAATGCCCCCGCCTCTGCCTTCTTTTTACTAGTCTTAATGAAAAAGGTTTTAAGATTAGAAAACAGATCTCGGTGGACCTGTGGGGCTATTAGATCAATATCCGCCTGTGTGGTGCAACTTTGAAGGCGGGATATTGAGTGGGCAACCAGGGCCTTCATTGCACCTAGATCCCCTTCATTCTCAATAAGCCTGGTCCATCTTACTCTCCTCATGTCGTTTGAAAGTGATACTACAGGAGGGAGTTCACCTACCACCTTTTCAGAAGGATTCTGTGAAATTAGGGTCTTAATTGTCAAAATCAACGGGTCATGATCACTTTCCATGCATTCCTGGACCCTCATATCAATTAGGGAATGCCATGATTCAACATTAAGAAGAATAAAATCAATACGGCTACTCCTAATGCCATTGTTAAAAGTATGCACACCCTTCCTATCCGAGTGGGACCCCACATTCGCTGCTCGCACACCCCTTCCCAAACACAACCCCTTGAGTTGCAAGGCAGCTTCTGTCCATTTTTAGATTGGGCACAAATCTAGGGTCGGAATGTTCCACTGCATATCCTCATCTGCACTTAAGTTTTACCATCCTCTAAGTCCAACAGTTCAAAGGTGCAGTTGAAGTCCCCCATAATTAGCAAATTGCACCCATCCCTCTGGTTGTCTAAAAAACTGTCAAGAAGGTCAACAGTCTCAGATCGCCTCCCGCCCGGTTGTCCTCTGGCATAAATAATAATTACCAAGGTATCGGGGGTGTAGTTCGCCCGAAGCCATAATACCATGATATCTGGGCTGTCAATAAAGACCTCCTCAACCCTAAAACCAATTTGTTGTCTCACCCAACAAGTGAGACGGCCAGAGGGTCTGCCTTTCCGCCCGCCTAAGGTGGGTTTAAAAAAGTTTAAAAACCCAGGATGGTAGACCTGATCAATAGACCAGGTCTCCTGGAATGCCAACAGATCAAAATGTTCAACAAACACTGCCCAGTCACCTGAAGCAGTTTTGGGTGTAAAAGTCCTGCGATGTTCCAGGAACCTACTGTCATGACAGACTTATAATCACCTTGCGGTACGCTTCCTGGAGAAGAGCAAGGGGGGCTATCTCCTCCACCTGCGTGTCAAGACCCTGAGGGAAGTGATGTGTAATAGGGCCCAGTAGGTTTACATTGGCCATATCTTTCTACACCTCCCTTCTCTGTCTCACTTGAATAGGGTAGGCTCCCCGGAGGTGACCAGGTTTTTTACATGATACATTCCCCTCTCTGGAAATCGCTCTGGTTCTATTAAGGAGGTCAGATGTAATACAAGAGGGGGAACCATTGCCATAAACCTCTGGGACCCCAAGAATACTAAACCCAGGGGAGACAATACGATCAGAGGCTGTGAGTCAGTCGATATCTTTGAGTGAGGTCAAGGCATTAAATCGATTATTAAGGGGGACAGGATAGTTAAGTTGGCCATATGTTTGAAGAGGCCATCTCCTTCCAGCATAGCTAGGTGTGGCCATAGGGCGATAAAAATACCCCAGAGGAAGGACAGAGATGTTGTCTCTAGCAGCGAGATCCCCCACCCTCTCCAGGATTTGCTGAACCAAACCAGGTGATCCAAAACTTACAACCACACAATCACCCCTGAGAGACTTGTGGGACTTCCCTATCCATGATATTCTACGTACCATTTTGAATTAATTAAACAATTGGTTTTTAATCCCGGTCCTTAGACTCAATAAGTGTAAAGCCTTATTTCTCAATGTTGGCCAATCCTCAGATACCTGGGGCTCTAACCTAGGGACATTGCCTAAAACTATAGTGTAGGGGGTAGCTTCCGGGGGAAGGTGTAAAAAAGTAGGCCATTCTGGGAACCTGCCGGGCATGGTCAATTGGGAGAACATGTCTGAATTACTCCCAAAACAGGATGCAAACCCAATGAGGTAGGGCCCACCCTGTGACGTGGAAGTTGGATGACTTGCATCAGGAGCTAGTTCAGTAGAGTTTGATACGTTTTGCAACCTGATCTCCACCACCCCCCTGTGAAGCACAGCACCCACCAACCATCTGGGCTGTAGCCGGAGGCGAGGTGGAATGTGATAGGACCTGTTCTAGTTTGTTTAATCTGTCCTCTATCAAGCTCAGTTTGTGGATCAGGGGGTCAAGAGGTTAGAGATTCCCTGCATTATCAGTGTGTAAAGGGATTCCACAGTCGATATGGGGGGACTAATAAATACAGCACTAGCCGAAATAGACTCGCTACAAACTTCGTGCCCCATATGTGCTGCCTTCCGTTTAACCCCAGCTGTAGGTTGGGAAATAGCCTTAGATGGACCCTGACCTTTCCTTTTCTTCAGGGGGGGCTCTCCTTTACCAGCCTGCATTGCTTTCTTACCCCTAGTTGTAATCATTGGTTGGCATGGATTAGTGTCAGGGGAAGATATAGAGTCAGATGAAATATTTGAGCCCAAGGTATGCTGGCTTAGGGCCGTTAAAGAAGAGGTAGGAGAGGTATCTAGGTGTGTTAGCTCATTGTGGGGAATCACCCCACCATTTGGGGGTGGCAATGAGGGTTCTAAGGATAGCCTACGTTCAGTCAATTGAATCTCGTGGATCAATGCGGATTCCACCCTAGTCAAGAAAGCATCAAGCGTTCTCACAACCCCCCCTCCCACCCTTGACTTGCTTTTAGAACAGGGACCTTTCCCCACAGGAGGAATGGCCCCAGTTCAAATAAGATTGCAAAGAACCCTTATCAAAACACAAAATGTACAAAGAAAGCAAATGTACATAGGGTGGCCCAGCCCAGCCTCTACCAGTCTCGGATGGGCTCAGACGGGCCCGCACTTGGCCCGGGCTTGGCCCGGGCACATCCAGCGCCGCGTGAGTTGAGGCAGTGCTTTATAGCACGATGACCACGCCTCCCCCAAGCGGCACCTGTTGTGGATTAGGGCGCAGTGATGTACCCTGGGACTGCGAGTCCCACCAGGGTATGGCGGCGGCAACCGGGACTCGGTGATTACCTCCCGGCGGTAGAAACAGCAGGGCGTGCACAAGAGCCCAAGGTCCAGCAACTAAGGTAGGAGCTCACAAGGTCACAGGGATCTTTTTTTTAAAATACGATAATCCTCTGGAACGTCCCGCGCCGCCGGGTTCGAGGCAGTGCTTTATAGCGCGATGACCACGCCTCCCCCCAGCGGCAGCTGTTGTGGATTAGGGCGCAGTGATGTACCCTGGGACTGCGAGTCCCACCAGGGTATGGTGGCGACAAACGGGACTCGGTGATTACCTCCCGGCGGTAGAAACAGCAGGGCGTGCACAAGAGCCCAAGGTCCAGCAACTAAGGTAGGAGCTTACAAGGTCACAGGGATCTTTTTTTTAAAAATACGATAATCCTCTGGAGCGTCAAGTAGTCTAATCACTAATCCTTTTTCCAACATGTCTTCAACCTCACTTTTCTCTTGCAGTTTCAGTTTTCAACAACTACTCAGAATATTGGTCCCAGCCAAATTTAAAACAGCAACCCTTCCCATGTTACTGTTATAAGTTTCACCATGACTCTCAAAGCATGCATGCATGTGTCTGTACCATTTGCTAGTAGCATCATATATTAAAGAAACATACAAATAAATGTATGCCTGTGTCTTATACATTTAGCATCTTCAGATGCATAGCACATGTGAACATACATGTACAAGTAGAAACATAACTCAGTCACAGGACAATGAAGTCTTTTAAACTTGCAAGACTGCACTTCCCATTTCAAAGAGACACATACATTTTATGTGGCATACTGCAAGTGCACCCTTCCACACACATACAAAGTACCCTAATCACTATTTCATCTGCCAACATGTCTGAAATCTCACTTTTGTGCTGCAGCTTCACTATTCAGCGACTACTGAGAGTGTTGGGCCTAGTCAAATATAAAGCAGTAACCCTTCACATGTCTCTGTTGTCACTCTCACCATATTCCTGAAACCATGCATGCATGTGATGTGTCTGCACTTTTTGCTAGTGGCATCATATAAAAGAAATATACAAATAGATGTATACCTCTGCTTTCTACATATAGCATCTTCAGATGCATAAAACATATCAGAATACATGTACAAATAGACACATTCCTCAGTCACAGGATCATGGAGTCTTTTACGCTTGACACACTGCAGTTCCCATTTCAAGGAGACACCTACATTTATGTGACGTACTTCAAGTGTACCTTTCCACAGACCGATATGAGCTAGCCTAATCAGTAATCCCTCTGCCAACATCTTTTAAACCTCACTTTTATACTGCAGCTTCACTATGCCGCAACTCCTCACACTGTTCAAACTACCCAAATATAAAGCAGCAACCCTTCGCATGTGCGTGTTGTAAGTCTCAACATATTAATGAAACCATTATCTGTATCTTTTGCCTATGGCATAATATATAAAAAGAAACATAGAATAGATGTATAGCTATGTTTTATACATCTAGCATCTTCAGATGCATAATATGTGTGAGAATACATGAGCAAGGAAAACATACCTCAGTCACAGGACCATGAAGTCTTTTAAACTTGTCAGACTGCATTTCCCATTTCTCAAGGAGACACCTACATTTATGCGGCGTACTTCAAGTGTACCTTTCCACATACTCATAGGAAGTACTCTAATCACTATTCCATCTTCCAATATATCTTAAAACTCACTTTTGTGCTGCAGCTTCACTATTCAGCAACTACTGAGTGTTGGGCCTAGCCAAATATAAAGCAGTAACCCTTCACATGAGTCTGCTATAACTCTCACCATATTCCTAAAAGCATGCATGCATGTCACTGTACCTTTTGCTAGTGGCATTATATATAAACACAACATTCAAATACATGTATACCTATGTTTAACACATCTAGCATCTGTAGATACATAACACCTGTGAGAATACATGTACAAGTAGAAACATACCTGAGTCACAACACCGTGAAGTCCCTTAAACTTAACAGACTGCTCCTCCCATTTCAAAGAGGCACCTACATTTATGTGGTGTACTTTAAGTGTACCTTTCGACAGACTCATACGAAGTAGCCTAATCACTAATCACTAATCCCTCTGCCAACATGCCTTAAACCTCTCTTTTGTGCTGCAGCTTCACTATTCAGCGACTACTGAGTGTTGGGCCTAGCCAAATATAAAGCAGCAACCCTTCACATGAGTCTGCTATAACTCTCACCATATTCCGGAAAGCATGCATGCATGTGTCTGTTCCTTTGGCAAGTGGCATTATATATAAAAGACATATAGAAATAGATGTATACCTGTGTTGAATACATCTAACATCTTCAGATGCATAACACATGTGAAAATACATGTACAAGTAGACACATCCCTCAGTCACAGTGAAGGAAGTGACCCTCAAGGGCCACCCGGGTTACTTACAACCACCTGCTATGCCTTCCCAAGAATGAAGAGTCAGTCAGACAGAAGAGAATACAAACAGACATTTAGTAGCAATGCTTTGCAGAGGAGTCAAATCTGCCCTGCACCCTAAGATGTCTGCCGAGGTACTGACCCCCCAACAGTCTACAGTGAGTAATCATTCCACCCGAGAAGCCTCCAACCACGCCCACAATGGAAAACTACCGGCATGGGCCGAACATTTACAAAGATACACAATAGGATGAGTTACCACCTGCCAGATGGGTACATGTTATCTGCGATTCAAGGCTACGGCACAGGGTCTCAGCGTCTCCTAACGTGGGAGCAGAAACTACACACTCGGATAGGTATGCAAGGGTATAATCGCCTATTCATTAGTGAGTCTGGAAGCAGCCTTAAACAAGAGAGAAAATAATAACGAGTAGTGGTCTGCTGAGGCAAGCAATACTGCATAATGAAGCCTAGTTTGGGCACAGCCTAAGCAGTCTAATAGGGATTACAAAATACAAAATGGCATATATTTAGCCACAGACTGCAAACCTAATATAGCATGGAACGAGTGCGTTCCAGGGATGGGATTTTCAAACCTACCAGAACCTCCTTTTAGCATTGGTGGCTAAGTGCTTTATTGGGCTATCCGGTAGAGTCTTTACAATTCTAAGTGGGGAGAGGAAATTGCATAGTTGCTCAAGTTACAGGGAAGAATACAGTAGCACACTCGCATCGAAATCCACTGAGCATTCGAATATGCCCTCCTCGATGAGCATCATGTCCCAGATATCCTGCATCATCATAGTGTAGTCCTCATTAGCACATCCTGACAATTGAGGGGCAGGAGTGAGCTTGCTCATACAATAGGTACAACAGGCTAGAAGGCAATTAATACATATGCAGCATGTGTAGATGACCCCTGCGATAGCTATTAAGACCAGTAGTATCTTTCAAACCCATGAAGTCAGCAACCCCCAGAACCACCCTGTCAAGGACCATGACCCATTATCTTGATGAATATCAGATGCAAGCTTGTGGAGCTTCTGTACAGCAGAATATACATTGGGGGTATGATCAGGGATGTAGACGCAGCAGCTGCTACCGATGGTGCGCAAGCTCCACCCCTATCTGCGAGAATAACTTCTAAAACCATCCGGTTTTGAAGAGCAACAAGCCTCGTAGCCTGAAGCTCTACTGTAATGTTGGTCAGTATTCCTGCCTTCATATTGATAACCCCCTCTAACACCCGGGTGAGTCATCTAATATTGAGGCTATTGGCCATAGGGCCCGAGAAGGGTAGAATGCCTTTCATTGCATCAGTAAACTGTTGCAAGGTTGTGTCAGTCTGGTCTATATCGTCTGTACTAAGCATCCTCTTGAATTGAGAGGCTAGGACACCCCTACCCTGTAGGCGATGAGTTTTGTGGTAGTTGGGAGGGGCTATATAGACTGGGGGAATGAGGTAGGAAAGGTAGCACTGCTCGGGCCATCCCTCAGGGAGCCATACATAACCACGAGCACCACAAACAAAATAAACAATAGGTTGCGGGATCAAGGGCGGACTTTTGGGCTTCCACTTTATGTAAGTGGTGTTGCATCTACTTTCCCCCACCACTATGTCTCCTGCCCCTTGAACACAAAAAAGAGCAAGTATATCTACCACCGCCAGGGGCATGGGCTTATCTTCGGTGACATTGCGGGCTTTGAAGGATTGGTAATATTCTGATACATTGAACTGCGAGAATCTATCTCTGTTCATTTCTTTTCTGTTTGCCTTTCCACCTCGATCTGCGGCCCTGCGGCAAGAACTCAAGAATACTCGATCAAATCACCCACCTAAGAGAATGAGCGGATCATACTAAGTAAGGTGAACCACCCCTCACAACTATTAACATAGGATAAGGGCATAGGCAACAAGTTCTCACTTCGATAAGTGACAGAAGGTAACAAAACACACACCCAATATTTTGGCATATTATAAGCAGCATGCGTTTGGTGCAACGTCTGAATAAAAACATTGTCCTTATAGGACTTCCGGTTTTCTTCTTTATGGGGCACTAAGGTACCAAAAATATGTTCAGGAGGGGCTGTGGTAGTACTTATCCAAGCACGCACAGGGAATTTCTCATCTAGGAAGAACAGCACCCCAAATATAAATATCAGGAAAAGCAAAATTATTACAACAAGCACTATTTTACTCTTAGTGGACCAAGAGGACCAAACAGGCCCATCTGAAGTGGGACGCGGAGCCGCAAAGGGCTGCTCCTCATCATGGATAATGCAACCAAAGGGATACAGTTGTAAAACTTCAAGGGGAACTTATATGTGTCACAAGGAAGAGGTTAGAGGCTCGCTGGTAGGCTCCTATTGTTCATCAACGATGGTCCTATGAATCACTCCCACGGGGGAGCTGCGTGATCGCAGCCCTTGCAGAAAAACAAATCCTCTTCTTTCAGGCTAGGGCACCCTCCCTCCTGGGCAAGTACCCTCAATGATCCTGTCCAGTACCAGGGCAGTGCACCAGTGCAGTTCACTCTAATCTAATATGGGCACCTTAAGCACGGCACCTACACCCTGAACTCGAATCCTTCCCTAACTCCTAGACTGTCCTACTGGTGCACTGTCCTTCCGTCGGGGCCGCAGGTTGTACTTGGCGACCCTCTGCACTTCTTCATCAACAAAAAGGAGGAAATTCAAGCTCAGCAGGGCATTGAGACTCAGGTGTCTGTGCACCAGAAGCAGGATCATCTGGGGCGGCTCGCCTCTCTCTGGCGGGACCGCCTCAAGGAGGGTCATGTCGCTTTCCACCTCTGTCTGCGCCTACCTCAATTGGGCGTCAGAGAAAGGAATGAAGCGGGGCACTCACTCCCCTTCCTGGTCAGCAATACCGCTGATGACCCACCAGTCATACGGAAGTGGCAGGGGCACCTTCTTTACATGAGTCCCGTGGACCCAATGTTTTCGGCCCTCAAGCTTCACGGCGGTGCGGGTGGCGAGTAACACAAGGAAGGGCCCCTTCCACCTTGGCTCCAGGTAGTTCCTCCGCTGGAAGTTTTTGACAAGCACAAAATCCCTGGGCGGCAGCTGATGCCCAGGCCCCTCTGGTACTGGTTACAGCGTGGCGTGAATCTGTTGCTGAATAGAACGAAGATCTTTAGACAACTCATACAAATAATCTATAAGCAAGGGGTACTCTATCTCAGAAAAGCACTTCGGTGTTGGGACACCCCAAACATTGGCGGGGTGGCCAAAGACCACCTCATACGGGGACAACCCTTATCTAGAATGCGCTGTCGCTCTGGTAGATAATAAAGCCAAAGATAACGCATCTGGCCATCGCAATCCTGTGCACTCTTGGATCTTTGCTAGTTTCAGTTTGAGAGTACCATTATACTTCTCAACCAGGCCTGATGACTGGCGGTGGGTCGCTGCATGAAATTTCTGCCTAATATGCAAGCCCTTGCACACCAATTCAATGACCTTTGAATTGAAGTGACTTCCGTTGTCACTCCAAATCACACGTGGCAATCCGTAGCGCGGGAACAACTCTTTTAAGAGTGCCTTCGCCGTTGCCATGACCGTATTCTCCTTAGTGGGGAAAGCCTCAATCCATTTACTGAATGCACAAATCACTACCAGTACATACTTCAAGTTGTTCACCCATTTCATTTCGATGAAATCCATCTGGAGAACCTCGAAAGGGAAGGAAGGTGGTACATAGTTACCTGCAGGTGTAGGAGTGCCTTTCCCAGGATTATGCTTCAAACAAACAATGCAGTGTTTCACTAGGTGTGTGGCTACCTTAGAGATATTATCGTTCTGCCAAACTGGGTCCAGCAACTTACAGATTACTTTGGCACTAATAGTTGCGGGACCGTGGGACATGATCACCACCTCTGTTTCCCCGACAAGTCAGTCCAAAACCCATCCTCGTCCAGACGCCCTGTCCTCTCTTCCCATATTGTCAGCTCATCTACAGTCGCCTCCCTCTGTATTTCCCTGACATTCTCCAACGTGTCCTCGAACATCCCATTGTCTGGAACCCATCTAGTGGGACCTGCCACAAACATCTTTTTAATCTTTGATCAAGCTGTTTCCTTAGCTGTTTGGTCTGCAAATGCATTTCCCCTCCAAACATCGTCTGTGATGGCTTTTTGAGCGCTACATTTTCTTATCGCCAACTTATCAGGAAGTTTCAATGCAGACAGCAGTCTAAGTATCAATGTGCCATGCTGTATTCTCAGCCCATGCGAGGTCAAAAACCCTCTCTCCACCCAGAGGCGCCCAAAGTTATGGGCCACCCCAAAGGCGTATTGGCTGTTGATGTAGACATTAACAGTCTGTCCCTCACTTAACTCGCAAGCCCTAAGGAGGGCAACCAGCTCTGCAGTTTGGGCCGATTGGTATGGGATACGGGATGTCTCAACTACAGTGTGTAACATTGTTATTGCATAAGCTGCAGTGGTAGTGCCATCTGGTAGCATGAAACAAGAACCATCGACATTTAGTTCCCCTTCGGGATCAGATAAGAGAACATCAGTCAGGTCTACCCGTCCCTTCCTTTCTTCCTCAGTCCGAAATAAACAATCATAGACATCAGTGTCCTTTTCTTCCGAAGGGAGGGGTAGTAATATGGCTGGGTTCAGAGTAGCACATTGTTTGATGGTAATGTGCGGAGCAAACAATACTAGCTCATATACAATGAGAGCGCACTAGTGAGGTGCTACGTCTTTGTCTTGTTCAAACGTGTCCACAGGATGGGGTACCATTACTGTGAGATCAGTATCAAGGACGAGCCCTGCCGATTGTCTGATAGAAACTGCCGCCGCCGCGGCAGCTCGGGAGAGCTCCTGCAACGTTATCGAGAATAGCAGAGAAATAATCGCAGGGTCTCGACTTACTACCGAAACCCTGTGTTAGGACAGAAAGCGCACAACCATCTGCCTCGTGTACATAGAGCACAAAACGCTTCTGGTAATCAGGAGTACCAAGCACAGGAGGATAAAAAGTGCAACCTTTAATTGCTCAAAAGCTTGCTGGCATGCAGGTGTCCAAGGCAAGGGTTCATGCACATCCTTGGTGGTCAAGTAAAGAAGGGGTTTTGTTAGTAAGGCGTAATTAGGGATCCAATGCCGACAATACGAAGTTATTCCAATAAACGCGCGTACCTCGCATTGGGTCTTAGGAACAGGCATATTAGTAATAGCAGCTATGCGTTCAGGTGTTAGTTTGCGACGCTCCTTCGACAGTAGGTGACCTACATAGGTGACCTCCTGTCGACAATATTGAAATTTTGAAAGTGACACCTTGTGGCCATGGTGTGCTAAATGTAACAATAATTTAACTGTGGCCTCTTTACAAACATCTTCAGTTTCCGAAGCCACAAGGAGTTCATCAATGCACTGCAATAGTACATTACCGGAGGGAAGTATCAAAGAGTCCAATTGAGCTTTCAAAGCTTGGCTATAGATACTAGGACTTTCAGTATAGCCTTGTGGAGCACGACAGAATCTAAAGCTTCTGCCAGCTATTGAGAACCTAAACAGATGTCTACTATCTGTATGGATCGGGATGCTGAAGAAAGCATTCTTTAAATTGATCACATAAAATAATTTTGCTGAGGGAATCATTGGCAAAATCGCGGTAATATCTGGAACCATAGGGTATTGGGGAACCACTATTTTGTTCAGCGCTCTAAGGTCAATTACAAAGCGGTAAACATCAGGGTGGGTATCAGAAGAATCCAAGGGTGCCTTTTTAAGAATTGGGAGGATAGGGCTATTACACACATTCGCGACTGTCTCCTCAACCACACAAGACTTATTCAAATCATGCATTATTTGCAATAGGACCTTCTCCCCTGCCTGGGATATCTTGTACTGGGGAATTCGTGGCAATAGAGCATTGTCCTTAATCTGTATAGAGACCGGTGGGATATGAAGTAGCCCCACATCCATGTCTCTTGTAGCCCACAAGGTACATGGCACATCCTTAGACTCAGCGGGGAAGGGGACATCCTTGGCAAGGCATTGCTTGGTGCGGGCCACTTGCGGTCATATAAACACCATCTGGAGAACAAAAAATTGTCGCATGCAATCTTTTTAACAAATCCAATCCCAACAAATTCTCTCCACAATTTGACGTTGGTAAAAATGGTGACTCGACCGTAAAGGTGCCAATAGTAAGAACAAGAGGTTTGGAAATGGGGCTTACAGCCGGCACACCTGAGAAACCCACCAAAACATTATTTTGGCCAGACAGAACTGCCCCCGGGACCAGTGAACGTGAAACAAAGCTATTCATAGCCCCTGTATCAACACAAAAAATGTGATCGTACCCTGTAAATCAGCAGTGATGTAGGGTTCGCGCTGATCTATAGGCGCCGGAACTGGTCCCTTGCCCTGTCCCCGGCTGTCCTAGCTGTGAGACAACCCTGTCACCTCATCCATGTCATAGTCATCGTGGTAGTACTGTCGGCCTCGGGGATCGTCAAAATAGTTCCCGCTCTGCCTATTGTGTGATGTATTCTCGGACTGTGTCCCCCCTCGGCCTCCTCCTCCTCGTCCTCGCCCACGTCCTCAAAACCCTCAGGGCCTCACCTTTCTGCAACAACTCCGGACACTCGTTCTGCCAATGTCCCTTCTGCTACAGTATATTGGTTGAGCTAGAGGGGCACACTTGAAGCACCACTCCTGTTAGACCGGGATAGCCGTGGGGCCGAACCCAAACCCCTTCCTCTTTCACTTCCCCTCGCAACTTGTTGCATCAATACCCTCATCTTCAAATCCTTTGACTTTTTCTCTACCCTTTCCTTGTCCTCATTCTCTCTATGTTTGTAGTACCTTGCCATACTCAATGTCACTGATGGGGATGAGGCCGTCCAAATGCTTTCCAAAGCCTGCAACCTGGTTGCCATCTCGGGAAGCAAGTTAGTGACAAATCTGTTAAAAAACAAACGAACACCACCCTCCTCTGACAGGTCTTGACCACTAAAACCTAAAAACACCCCTTCAAATCTAGTAAAGAAATCCGACACACTTTCATCCTTCTTCTGATGACACGCAGTCAACTTATCCCAGTCCACTCGCTTTGGCAGGATAAGTGAGTGCATGTAAGTTATGATATGCCCTGGGAAACTCCTGATCTCAACCCATGTACCACCCAACTCTAGTGCATGATCCTGCATATGAACCTGCCTCCAATAATCTGCCGGTACCAGCAGGCCGAAAAATAACTCTATATCAGCTAGCGTCATCACTGTGGAGGAGGCCGCTTCGGTCAATTCTTTATAATATGCAGTAGACTTTTTCCAGGGGTCCGGCAGCTGGCTCTTTAGGGATAGGACCTCACTCCTCTTCCAAGGAGTATAGATCCACTGTTCCTGAAACTGAGCGTTGACTCGTTGTCTGATCACAGTGTCTGTGGAATTGCGCAGTTCTGATATTTCAGGGTGGTAAATGGGATGGACCTCCCTCGTGGGATGCTGTGTCTCTATCGTCGGAACCTTCTGGAGCAATCTGCCTCGGTAACCCACCAGTGTTGTTACATTGCTAAAACCCTTGTTGGGGGCAAAACCCTGTCCCGTATGTCATAGATGATTTGAGGTGCAACACCTTGAAAACACTGTTCCCATAGTCCTATCAGCGTAGCCGACATTTTCTTAAGAGCATGCTGCTGTATGAATGGCTCATAATCTTTCATTACACATCACACATCCTCCACACTATAGATCGGGTTCCGAGCCCACTGAGCTGCTTTATTCACCACCATTTGCTTTCCCTCATCACCCACAGCAGAACACACTAACACTTTCTCTATGCGGTCTCGCGCTGCTGTCCAATTCGCTTCATGTATCCATGTGCAGGCGTTTTGACATTGGACAGTGCTTGGGGTGTCACACTCACAGTGGAAAGAGCAGATGCAGAGACAGGTACCATCATTTAGGGAGACAGGGTTGTAGGGATGAAAGGGTGAATAGCAGTCGATACAGAACCAATAGGCAGGGCGGGAGATCTAACAGCACCCGCTTCTGTGACTGGCATGAGTAGAGGAGAAGCGAGTGGGGCCGGGGCTGAGGCGGTAGGGCTAGAAACAGAAAGACTAGAGAGGGCAGCACTAGAGGCCAAGGACTGAGACGACGGGACTGTTGGGTATATCCGTTCAGGTGCATAAGCAGGAGGAGGGCGAGAATCCCATAGCTCGTCAACAAAATCATCACCTTCCTCTCTAGTAACATAACATTTATCTGTCTGTAACCAATACTTTCTATCTGTGCATTCTATGCCCTTCTCTATCTTTTCTCTTTCATAGGCTAATGCTTTCTGGGTTATAGTTTGTGTCTGTCTCTTCTGAGCCTCTTTCTCCGCTCTCATATGCCATTGCTTTGCTTCCTTTTGCCATACTCTTAGGGAATCAAACATTGAATGCCTACTCTTTTTGGCAAACAATTTGCCCTGCAGGTAATTCAATTTCTGTTCATCAAACGAACCAGTAAGTGGCCATTGTAGGTCAGCATTGTCCATCGTATATTTATTCCACAATGTGCTTAACATAATAGGGCCAATACCATGCTTGACGTATACATCGAAATTTGGGGAACCCTCCGGAGGCGCAGGCTGGCTGTCTTTCAGCCAAGCATCAGTGGAACAACATCGATATCCAAACATCCTAAATTACTTAAACAAGGCATCTTAATATTAGACACATTCGCTGTACCCAATGAACAAGTATAACACCAACAAATTAAAAGAAATGTTCAAGAGCCAAAGCAAAACCGTCTGAAAACTGCAGTTAGGAGTCTGCACCAAGTTCAAGAAGAGAGGCTCTAGCCCCAGACCTTTTCAAGGGAAGACCAAATCACCAGTTGCCCTGGCAGATTGCTCACAAACACTCTGTGTCTCTTGAAAGGGCCCGCAGACCTACCAAACCAAACCAAGACAGCCCAAAGACCACACCAAGAAACAGCCCGTAGGCTTGTGCCGTTCAAGAATGGCGCCATTTTTCCAAGAATCAAATCACTCACCTGGTGCGCACAGGTCGAGTCAAGTTATTCTCCACTGCCGACTCTTCAGACCAAACGGTCAACTCCAAGGTTTCGCCTTCTCAGGACCCCAGCCGGTGACCACTAGACGAGGAGATGCCCGATCAGACGGGCGGGGCAGCTGAGAGAACCAAGGTTGATCGTGTAGGGTACCCCGATCCGCCCGACCGGACGCAACCCCGACTCTGCAACCCATTTGCGGGTGCGACGGGTCACCTTGCAGGGTTCCTGTTCTTGGCGCCAACTGAAGGAAGTAGCCCTAAAGGGCCACCCTGGTAACTTACAACCACCTGCTATGCCTTCCCAAGAATAAACAGTCGTTTAGACAATAGAGAATGCAATGCTCTGCAGAGGAGTCAAATCTGACCTGTACCCTAAGATGTCTGCCGAGGGACTGACACCCAACTGTCTACAGTGAGTAATCATTCCTCCCGAGAAGCCTCCAACCACATCCACAATGGAAAACTACCGGCCTGGGCCGAACATGAACAAAGATGCACAGTAGGATAAGCTACCACCTGCCAGATGGGTACATATTATCTGCGATTCAAGGCTACGGCGCTGGGTCTCAGCGGCTCCTATCGTGGGAGCAGAAACTACACACTCGGATAGGTATGTGAGGGCAGAATGGACTATTCATTAGTGAGTCAGGAAGCAGCCTTGAACAAGAGAGAAAATAATAACGAAGTACAGTGTTCTGCTGAGGCAAGCAATACTGAATAATGAGGCCTAGTTTGGGCACAGCCTAAGCAGTCTAATAGGGATTAGAAAATACAAAATGGAGTCACACTTGCTAACTGAAGCTTTGCACGTTACGGGGATAACTCGGTGGGTTGCACAACATGAATACAAATGGCACATATTTATCCACACACTGCTAACCTAATATAACATGGAACGAGTGCGTTGCAGGGATGGGACTATTTAACAACAGGACTATGAAGTCTTTTAAACTTTCAGACTACACTTCCCATTTCAAGGAGACACCTAAATTTATGTGGCGTACTTCAAGTGCACCTTTCCACATACTCGTAGGAAGTACCCTAATCACTATTCCCTCTGCCAACGTATTTTAAACCTCTCTTTTGTGCTGCAGCTTCACTATTCAGCAACTACTGAGAGTGTTGTGCCTAGCCAAATATAAAGCAGCAACCCTTCACATGAGTCTGCTATAACTCTCACCAAATTCCTAAAAGCATGCATGCATGTCACTGTACCTGTTGCTAGTGGAATCATATATAAACGAAACATACAAATACATGTATTGCTATGTTTTATACATCTAGCATCTGTAGATACATAACATGTGTGAGAATACATGTGCAAGAAGAAACATACCTTAGACAGAGAACCATGAAGTCCCTTAAACTTGACAAACTGCTCTTCCCATTCCAAGCAGACACCTAAATGTATGCGGCTTACTTCAAGGGTACCTTCCTACAGAATAATAAGAAGTAGCCTAATCACTAATCCCTCTGCCAACATGTCTTAAATCTCACTTTTATGCTGCAGCTTCACTATTCTGCGACTACTCAGAGTGTTAGACCTAGCCAAATATGAGTAGCAACCCTTCGCAAGTGTCTGTTATAACTCACACCATATTCCTGAGAGCTTGCATGCATGTATCTGTATATTTTCCTAGAGGCATTATATATGAGAGAAACATAGAAATATATGTATAGCTGTGTTTTATACATCTAGCATCTTTACATGCATAACACGTGTGAGAATACATGTACCAGTAGATACATACCTCAGTCACAGGACCATGAAGTCTTTTAAACTTGTAAGAATGCAATTCCCATTTCAAAGAGACACCTACATTTATGCAGCGTACTTCAAGTATAACTTGCCACAGACTCATAGGAAGTACCCTAATCACTATTCCATCTGCCAACATGTCTTAAACCTTACTTTCGTGCTGCAGCTTCACTAGTCAGCAACTACTGAGAGGGTTGGGATTAGCCAAATACAAAGCAGCACCATTCCTATGTCTCTGTTGTAACTTTCACCATGTTCCTGAAAGCATGCATGCATGTGTCTGTTCCTTTTGCTGGTGGCATTATATATATTAAAGTAACATGCAAATAGATGTGTACTTGTGTTTTATGCATCTAGCATCTTCAGATGCAAAACACGTGTGAGAACACATGAGCAAGTAGAAAGATACCTCAGTCACAAGACCATGAAGTCCCTTAAAATTAACAGACTGCACTTCCCATTTCAAGCAGAAACCTAAATTTATGCGGCATACTTCAAGTGCACCTTTTCACAGACTCATAGGAAGTACCCTAATCACTATTCCATCTGCCATGTCTTAAACCTCACTTTTATACTGCAGCTTCACTATTCAGTGACTACTGACAGTGTTGGGCATAACCAAATGCAAAGCAGCAACCCTTCCCATGTCTCTGTTGTAACTCTCACTATGTTCCTGACAGCATGCATGCATGTGCCTGTTCCGTTTTCTGGTGGCATTATATATAAAAGAAACATCGAAATATTTGAATACCTGTGTTGAATACATCTACCATCTTTAGATGCATCAAACATGTGAAAATACATGTACAAGTAGACACATACCTCAGTCAAAGGACCATGAAGTCTTTTAAACGTGTCAGACTGCACTTCCCATTTCAAAGAGACACCTAAATGTTTGCAGCATGTTTCGAGTGTACCTTTCCACAGACTCATACAAAGTACCCTAATCACTATTCCATCTGCCAACATGTCTTAAATCTCTCTTCAGCTTCTCTATTCAGCGAGTACTGAGAGTGTTGGGCCTAGCCAAATATAAAGCAGTAACCCTTCACATGTCTCTGTTGTAACTCTCACCATGTTCCTGAAAGCATGCATGCATGTGTCTGTACCTTTTGCTAGTGGCATCATATAAAAGAAATATACAAATAGATGTATACCTGTGCTTTCTACATATAGCATCTGCAGGATGCACAAAACATATCATAATACATGTACAAATAGACACATACCTCAGTCACAGGACCATGGAGTATTTTAAGCTTGACACACTGCACTACCCATTTCAAGGAGACACCTAAATGTATGCAATATACTTCAAGTGTACCTTTCCACAGACTGATATTAGCTAGCCTAATCAGTAATCCCTCTGCCAACATCTTTCAAGCCTCACTTTTGTACTGCAGCTTCACTATTTGGCAACTACTCACACTGTTTAACCTACCCAAATATAAAGCAGCATTCCTTCCCATGTGCGTGTTGTAAGTCTCAACATATTAATGAAACCATTATCTTTATCTTTTGCCTATGGCATAATATATAAAAGAAACATGGAAATAATGTATAGCTATGTTTTATACATCTAGCATCTTCAGATGCATAACATGTGTGAGAATACATGAGCAAGGAAAACATACCTCAATCACAGGACCATGAAGTCTTTTAAACTTGTCAGACGGCACTTCCCATTTCTCCTAAATGTATGCGGCGTACTTCAAGTGTACCTTTCCACGGACTCATACGAAGTAGCTGTATCACTAATTCCTCTGCCAACATGTCTTAAACCTTCATTTTATGCTATAGCTTCACTAATCTGCGACTACTGAGTGTTGTACCTAGCCAAATATAAATCAGCAACCCTTCACATGTGTCTGTTGAAACTCACACCATATTCCTGAAAGCATGCATGCATGTGTCTGTTCCTTTTGCTAGTGGCAATATATATTAAAGAAACATAGAAATAGATGTATACCTGTGTTTTATACATCTAGCATTTTCAGAGACATAACACATGTGAGAATATATGAGCAAGTAAAAACATACCTCAGTCACAATTCCATGAAGTCCCTTAAACTTTACAGACATCACTTCCCATTTCAAGCAGACACCTAAATGTATGTAAAGTACTTCCAGTGTACCTTTTCACAGACTCATACAAAGTAGCCTAATCACTAATCCTTCTGCCAACATGTCTTAAACCTCACTTTTACGCTGCAGCTTCACTATTCTGCGGCTACTCAGAGTGTTGGACCTAGCCAAAAATAAACAAAAAACCCTTTGCGTGCATCTGTTGTAGCTCACACCATATTCCTGAAAGCATGCATGCATGTGTCTGTTCCTTTTGCTAGTTGCATTATATATAAATGAAACATACAAATAAAGGTATAGCTGTGTTTTATACATCGAGCATCTTCAGAGACATAACACGTGTGAGAATACATCAGCAAGTAGAAACATATCTCCGTTACAAGACCATAAAGTCCCTTAAGCTGTACAGACTGCACTTCCCATTTCAAGGAGAAACTTTAATGTATGCGGCGTGCTTCAAGTATACCTTTCCACAGACTCATAAGAAGTACTCTAAGCACTATTCCATCTGCCAACATGTCTTAAACCTCACTTTTGTGCTGCAGCTTCACTATTCAGCGACTACTGAGAGTGTTTTGCCTAGCCAAATATAAAGCAGCAACCCTTCACAGGACTCGGTTATAACTATCACCATATTCCTGAAAGCCTGCATGCATGTCTGTATCTTTTGCTAATGGCATCACATACAAAATAAACTTACAAATACATGTAGAATTATATTTTATATATCTAGTATCTGCAGATACTTAACAGGTGTGAGAATACATGTGCAAGTAGAAACATACCTGAGTTACAAGGCCACAAAGCTCCTGAAACTTAACAGACTGCACTTCCCATTTCAAAGAGACACCTAAATTTATGCGGCATACTTCAAGTGTACCTTTTCACAGACTCATACGAAGTAGCCTAATCACTAATCACTCCACCAACATATCTTAAACCTCACTTTTGTGCTGCAGCTTCACTATTCTGCGACTACTCAGAGTGTTGGACCTAGCCAAAAATAAACAAAAAACCCTTTGCATGCATCTGTTGTGGCTCACACCATATTCCTGAAAGCATGCATGCATGTATCTGTACCTTTTGCTAGTGGCATTATATATAAAAGAAACATACAAATAGATGTATACCTGTGTTTTATACATCTAGCATCTTCAGATGCATAACACGTGTGAGAATACATATACAAGTAGACACATACCTCAGTCACAGGACCATTAAGTCTTTTAAACTAGTCAGACTGCACTTCTAATTTCAAAGAGACACCTAAATTTATGTGGCGTACTTCAAGTGTACTTTTCCGCAGACTCATAGGAAGTACCCTAATCACTATTCCATCTGCCAACATGTCGTAAACCTCACTTTTGTGCGGCAGCTCCATTATTCAGCGACTACTGACAGTGTTGGGCCTAGCCAAATACAAAGCAGCAACCCTTCATGTCTCTGTTGCAACTCTCACCATATTCCTGAAAGCATGCATTCATGTATCTGTATTATTTGCTAGTGGCATCATATGTAAGAAAAAACATAGAAATAGATGTATACCTGTGTTTTATACATCTAACATCTTCAGATGCATAATACATGTGAGAATACATCAGCAATTAGAAACGTACCTCAGTCCGAGAACCATGAAGTCCCTTAAACATGACACACTGCACTTCCATTTCAAGGAGACACCTAAATGTATGCAGCGTACTTCAAGGGTACCTTTCCACTGACTGATGTGAGCTAGCCTAATCAGTAATCCCTCTACCAACATCTTTAAACCTCAATTTTGTACTGCAGCATCACTATTCAGTGACTACTCACACTATTCAACCTACCCAAATATAAAGCAGCAACCCTTTGCATTTGTGTGTTGTGAGCCTCACCATATTAATGAAACCATTATCTTTATCTTTTGCTAGTGGCATCATATATAAAAGAAACATAGAAACAGATGTAGAGCTGTGTTTTATACATCTTGCATCTTCAAATGCATAACAGGTGTGAGAATACATGTGCAAGTAGAAACATACCTGAGTCACAAGACCATGAAGTCCCTTAAACTTGACACACTGCATTTCCCATTTCAAGGAGACACCTACATTTATGTGACGTGCTTCAAGTCTACCTTTCCAGAGACTCATAGGAAGTACCCTAATCACTATTCTTTCTGTCAACATGTCTTAAAACTCACTTTTGTGCCGCAGCTTCACTTTTCAGCGACTACTAAGAGTGTTGGGCCTAGCCAAATATAAATCAGCAACCCTTCGCATGAGTCTGTTATAACTCTCACCATATTCCTGAAAGTATGCATGCATGTGTCTGTTCCTTTTGCTAGTTGCATTATATATAAATGAAACATACAAATAAAGGTATAGCTGTGTTTTATGCATCTAGCATCTTCAGATGTATAACACGTGTGAGAATACATGAACAGGTAGAAACATACCTCAGTCACAAGACCGTGAAGTCTCTTAAACTTTACAGATGGCATTTCCCATTTCAATCAGACATCTAAATTTATACGTCGTACTTTATGTGTACCTTTCCACAGACTCATGAGAAGTACCCTAATCACTAACCATATTTCTGAAACCATACATTCATTTGTCTGTACCTTTTGCTAGTGGCATCATATATAAAAGAAACATAGAAATAGATGTATACCTCTGTTTTAGACATCTAACATCTTCCATCTACCAAAGTACACATATTAGTAGGCACAAACTATTTCACTCATCATTTCAGTACAATTAAACAAACTACAATACACATGTGTACATTTTCGTAACATATTTCAAACATCACACTTCTCTAATAATTTGCAAACTGTAAAAATAATGATTTTCAAATTTAAAAATATCACTACAAAGAGTGACGCACTATTACATAATACATAACACATCTTACAAATTTGTAACTCACCTTTCAAATAATAATTCAGGATATGAAATATCAGAAACTCATAAAAGATTTTGTTTTTCACACAATAAATGTAATGCAGCACTCTCAACAAAGTAAAACCAGTAATCGATTCCATGTGACTCCCACTAAATTATTTAAAAAAATAGATTTTTGGGCCCTGGGGCATCCCTGTGGAACCCCGCCCCCCAAGAGGCCTAGGGGAAAACTAAGAAAACAACAAAAGTGCGAAAAGACTACACAAATTAGAAGAAGTTGGGGGCAGTCAACATACGCCTCAAATGAACCAGTAATAACACCAGAGCAAAACAGGACCTGCAATTGAACAAAAAACCATATCCAATCTTTACCAAATTGTCAAAAGCAAATAAACAACCAAAAGATGGTCCTGCGACGGCGAAAATCACAATCGAAATAGCTACCCATGAAATACAGGGGAAATTTGAACAAGTGGAGGTAACAAAGAGGGACACACCGGATACAACAGCAATCTGCTTGGACAAAACATCGAATGAGCACCCCAAAGACAAAACGGGGGAAGGAAAGAGGCTACCTCAGTCAGTCACACCTGTTCTCAGGAGAGATAATGTCCGATGGAATCAAACCCCTGCATAACACGACTCACAACAATTGCCATCTGGCCGATACAAGAGATGCAAAACTAAGCATCTTTCAATCACTCTATAAATCAAAGGGCAGACACGACATCTTAAACAGGGGAAACTTACTAAGGCTCCTTCAACACATACCATCACTGTCCAACATAACAAGTGCAGATATGGTAAGTGTTCACTTTGAACCAAGGGACGAAGATCCCAAACCAGGAAAATACGGTAGTGACCTGGATAAACCATTACATTCCAGAAGCTGTGCTCTTGGAAATAGAAATGTTCAAAAATTAGGGGATAGCGATCATGATACCCGAGCAAGAAATATATCTACTAATTTTACTTGAATCATCAAATACTGCCAACGACACAAAGAAAGAAATGTTTAATTTCTCCTCGTTTGTGCTGTTTCCATGTGTGCTGCATTGTGCAGCTAAGTTTAGTGCCAGTGTAGGGGGAAACACAGGGCTGCACCATATTCTCATAAATATTGTGCAGCCCTGCACTTCTAAAGTGATGGAGCGCATCGTTAGCCTTCTTGGCTTAACAACATGCTTCACCACTTTCCTTGTTAATTTGCCCCTGAGTATAAGCCATTGTTGTGTTTATACCACTGCTTCTGTCGCTGGTCGCAATTGACACCCTTGTCCGATCATACATTCTATCCACACCACATAATTTAACATCATACCACAAAATTCAACAGCACACCACATAATTAAGCTCCACTACATAACACTCCACAACAGAAAATAATATTCCACATATTTGCACTCCATGATACACAATCCCACTACACACAATTATAATACAATCAATATCACATAATTTCTATCCACATAATTCCACAGAACACCATACCATATAATTCCACTCCATAAATCCACTCCACACCACACAAAGCCATTCCACACAATGCCACACCTAACCATTCCAAACAAACAACCATTATTCCACTACACACCACGTACATCCAGTCCACTGCATAACATGTAGGTAAAACACATTTACAACACCAATAGCTCTACCTCTCATTTTACTTTGTTCTCTAAAGCACATGCTTTTGACTAGGGGGTCTGTATCAATTACAAATTGTGCATTAAATCCTATTTGGGAGTCACTTTGTAGGCCTTATCTGTTCGTTTTTCTAAACTTAATATATTTTGTTATTTTGAAAAAATGTAAATGGTTTAAAATGAACAGGGCCCAAAAACATTTAAAATCTATAGCTACCATTGATGTGTGGGAAGGTTAGTGCATGTTTAAACTTTACAAACATTATCTATTTTTACACACACAATTGCACTGTTCCATATAACACAAATAAACGTAACACGTTTCCATTACACACCACATAATTTAACAAGAAACCTCATAACACAAATCAACAACACTATTACATAAAGCACCACAGACATACAATACACACCACATACTTCAACATCACACCACAAAATTACAACAGCACACCACATAATAAAACTCCAATACATAACATTCCCCAACAAAAAATACCATGCCACATAATTACTCTCCATAACACACAATCCCTCTCCACATAATTCCTATACACTAAATACCACAACATTTCTATCCACATAATTCAACTGCGCAACTTGACACATAATTCATTACACACCACATACACTCCAGTCCAAAACTCAAAAATAAAAAACAATTACATTCACAATCCCAATAGCTCTAACTCTCGCAAATGCGAGAGCGTTTGCGTTGCAAATGCTTGTTTAACTAGTAGTCGCATGTGCAGGGTGGTGGAGAAAGGGGGCTGGGCCTCCAACCAGCTCTCAGTAATCCTGCTGTTTAGGAATTACAAGAGGTACCAGGAGGGCTTCTTGGCCCCCAATGTCCCTCAGATGTTAAGTGGACATCATCCCCAACCAGTAGTGCACCACGAGCCATGTTTGAAGAGCGGTGGAGTAAGGGGGCAGGTCTCAGAAGACCTCTTGGCAATCCCACTGTTTGGGACTAATTGGAGATAACAGATTGGGTGGTTAGTCCCCAAGGACATTCTTGGGGGCAACTAACCCTCCTATTACCTCCAGTAAGTCCTATACAGCAGGATTGCTGAGACCTGATAGCAGGCCATGCCCCCTTTCTCCTCCACTCTGCAAACGTGTCTCCTGGTGCACTACTAGTTGGGGGATGAAGTCCCCTTGGTTCTTGAAGGTACTTGGGGGCTAACTAGCCCTCCTGTTACCTCCAGTAAGGCCTACCTAGCTGGATTGCTGAGAGGTGGTCAGAGGCCACGCCTGCTTTCTCCACCACTCTGCAAGCATTCCTCCTGGCACACTGTTTCTTGGGGGAAGAAGTCCACTTTAGTTCTAAGGCCCTCAGAAGGCAAGGGGACGTCATCCTCCCACCAGCACGCCAAGGGGCGCATTTGCAGAGTGGTGAATAAAGGGGACATGGCCTCTGACTACCTCTGAGCAATCCAGCTGTGTGTGTCTTAACGGAGGTAACAGGAGTTCTTGTTGTCCCCTAAGAAGCCTCAAGGCACCCACTGTCCCAGCCGGCTCCCACCTCCTGTGGGAGCCGGCATTGCTTTTAGAACATAGGGAGCTGCTAACATTCAGCTCCCTGGGTGTAAAAAGCAAAGTGTGCTCTGCTTTGAGCTAGCAAGAGTAAAATGCTCTCACTTGCTCAAAGAGGAGCACACTGTTTGCTATGGCATGGTAGGAGTGGTGCTCCCGCCATGCCATAGCAAACTGCAGTGTCCCGGGGTGGGCACTTAGGACATTGCTAAAGCCAGCCCTGGGGGGTTGGTCCCCAGGGCCATCTAGGGCTCCTGGAAGGGTGCCACATGGCCTACCTCCCATATTCACATTTGCCATGGGGAGGTGGTGGTCCCCTGGGATGGAGGTCACCAATGGACCCCCTTCATTAGTTTATAGTGCCCCAGGGAGGTGGTGATCCCTGGGGCTGTGTGGGGGGCTTAAAGCAGAGCACACTGCTATGGTATGGTGGTAGCGGTGCACCCGCCATAGCAAACTGCAATGTTGACATTGCTGGCATCAGCCCTGGAGGGTGGCAGTCCCCAGGGCAATCTAGGTCTCCAGGAGCTGGGCCGTGTGGCCCCCCTCCCATAATAAATTTTACCCTGGGGTGGTGGTGATTCCTGGAGCCAGGGGCCAGGTGCCACAACGGACCCCCTACGTTAGTGTATTTTTACCCCAGTGAGGTGGCAGTCACTGGGGCTGTATGGGGGGGCCAGAGCCACCCACATCATTACTTATTTTAACCCCGGTTAGGTGGCAGTCCCCGGAGCTGCAGGGTAGGCCATAGGGCCTCCCCCATTTAAGTGCCCCAGGGACGTGGTAGTCCTCGGACCAGGGGGGTCAGCAAGCCCACCCTTTCTATTGAAATGAGCCCCGTGGAGATGGTAGTACCCGGGGCACAAAGGGGCTATGAGGCCCCCAGATTGCTTAAATGAACCCCGGGAGGTGGTGGTCCCTGGGGCAGAGGAGGTCCATGAGGCCTCCCAACATAAGAGGAAATAGCCCAGGGAAGGTGGCAGTCCGGGGGGCTGTGGGTGGGTCCAGTGGACCCGCCTGCATTAATAATGATATTAGTCTGGGCGAGTTGGTGGTCCCCGGGGATTTTGATAAGCCCTAGGAGGGGGGCCCTGTGCAACCTCCTCCTATAATTAGCATATGTCCCCAGAATTTGGCCCACCCGGGGGTTAATTTAAAGCAAGCACGGGAGCCCATGCTTGCTTCACTGCAAAATAAAAAAATGCTTTTTATACCAGCAGGGGTCCCTCAGGGACCCCACCACTATATCTGGGGAGTCAGGGTATTTCCTACCCTGCCCCCTTTTCTTTTTTCAAAAACTTTTTGGGGGATTTGGCTTCAAGCCGAGTCCCAAGATGGCTGCCAACACTCCCTGGTGGAAGTGTTGGCAGCCAATGAAATTTTAGTAGGATTCAAAAGTCCACTGCAAGCACTTGCGTCTCCAAATATCTATATTTTTTAAAGCTAGATAGCTGAAAAACTACTGAACGGATCTACACCAAATCACAAAAAGCACACTTTCTGGACCAACATCTAGCTTTCTGCTGAATTTGGTGTAATTCTGTAAAGCAGTTTGGGTTGTAGTCGTGTTCTAAAAATGAAAAATCCCCATGGACTTAGGATGGGGGAAAACTTGTTTTGGGACCCCCCTTTTTTTTACCGGCCACTGCTTGACAGATGATCCCAAAACTTTTAACGCAGCAGCTGAACCAAAAAGGGGACGTTTTTTGAGAATTTCGCAAAGATTTGTCAAGCAGCGCCAAAGTTATTCGCAAAAGAAAAAACACTTTTCCTATTGAAACTTTGGTCCGAACTATAACTACCTACTGGTGACCACAAGAATTACCTACCGGCGGTTGACAGTAGGTAGTTATAGTTAGGACCTAGTTTACATTGGAAAAAGCATTTTTTGACTTGGCTTAACCAAGCCTAGGCTGCTCATCCCGCTAAAGCTGCTCACACAGGAAAATGGTATACTGCCCCCACAAATTATTCAACCCACGGCAATTGATCGCATGCTACAAAAAGCAATTGGGGCAGTCTCCAGTGAAATTGAATGAACAGAGAGACGCCTATCTCTTACTCCATTAATCGAGCCATTGCACCCAACCCAGGTGCTAGATTGTGAGATTGTGGATACTTCCCCTTCTCGCTCGCAAGAGCTTAGTGCCCTGGACTTACCTTGTGCCCAGAAGATCTCTGAGGCGGAAACGGGGGACCATATCATGGGTACACCAATAGAGGTATGTAGGAAACGCAAAGCCGGACCAATGAAATCTAGACTAAAGAAATTTAGAACCGGCAGCGCCACGTCCAACACCAGAATTAAATCAGGGGAAGGGAGGGAGGTCGAGCCAAACCGATACCCAGTCCCACCAATCTGGCTATCGCAAATAGTGGCTGACCTACAAACACATTTGGAAGCTTTTATTGTAAACCAGATCAAACCACGTGTAAGTAGATTGGACAAAATAATTATTAAAATGAAAAATAGGGATAGTGCACATAGGTCAGCGGTGGATATGACTAACAGCACAAATGCAACTGGCCCCAATCTAGCCCCTGCAATAGAGAGGCAAACTAGCAGACCAGAGGAGGGACAAGTTTTAGGCATACAGATGCCAATACGAGAGACCCATATAATGCAGCAGACTGAGATTATTAGATCAAATGAGAGGGATCAGCATAAAGGAGGGAGAGGACAGGGTTTACATACAACATCGAGAGATCACTCAAGTTCCCTGAATACAACTCAGATAAATCAGGCGACTTGTCAGTTGGTGAGTGTGCCTAGGATAGTACCTACTGCCCCTCTACCTAGGATTAAACTACCCCCAGAGGCGTGCCCACTAGTGGTGATTTTTGCGGGGGTCCCAGAATTAAAGGGCGAACGGAAGGAGTCTCACCAGGAAGTAAAAATAAGATTACACATTGGTTGAGTCACAACAAACCGCTGCCAGAGGGGAAAGATGGGGAGATCCTCTTGGTCAGAAGGGTGAACTGGCTTGGAAATAGGTATAAAGATATTGTAGGAAATTGTATTATTATTAATTTCAGGGACAGTAGTGTAGTAAAACATATTCTCAGTGAAGACACAGCAAATTACACTGGGAATATAAAACCTCTGCCCCTGGATTATTTCTATCCTCGCCAGTTTGCCCCTAATGAGGAAACACGCTATCAGGAAGGACGAAGGGAGAGAATCCACACAAGCTCCCACATGAACCAGAGACATCATGGAGAAAGGTTAGGGATGTGGGAAGGAGGCTCGGCTAGCTGGAGAAACAGGTTTACCCCCCTGATGTCCTTAGGGGACAATGACTGACTAATTCTCTCTCCCGTCTCATTGTCACCGCAAAGAAATGAGGGAAAGTTAAAAAATGCGGTGGCTCTGAGGGAGGGACAGATGAGCCCACTACAGGATCTCTTTCCTCTAGTTAATTGGCCTACGGACAATCCCGAATCACTAGTGACATTGAGGGGAGTAAGAACGGAAGCGATTGCTGACCAGTTAATCACATCTACCGGAGAAACATCGCATCCTATTAGGGTGGAAAGGGAGATAGAGAGAGGCAAAACCCCCCAGGGTTGCGAGGGATTGAGAAGGGTGTTAAGGTCCATGGGAGGGTCAAATGGGGCACAACAAAATACTCAAAGCCTGGGTCAGGCAAGGAAGGTAGAGGGAGGCTTAAGTATTATCTCCTGGAATATGGCTGGCTTAGCAAGCAAGTTTAATAACCAGGAGTGGAGGGAAAATATTGAACAATTTCAGGTAATTAGCCTCCAGGAAACGGGTGACCGATAATAGCTCCTTCCACATGCAGGGATATAAATGTTTTTTTATCCCAGCTCTAAAATCTAGTTCAGGCAGAGCAATGGGAGGTTTGTCCTTGTATGTGGATCTAAGGGTGCAAGGTAAATGGTCCAACATAGCAAGCCCATCCCGCAATGTACAGGTTGTAAGGTTTGAGGGTAAGGGACTTGGACTGATCTTATATAATGTTTATAATCTGGGAGAAGGCAAGGAGGAAAATTACACTCTGAGGGTATTAGACTCTAAATTGAGTAAGGAATACCCACATACAAATGGGGCAATGAACCCATTTAATATAATCATGGGGGACTTAAACATCCACTTATGCCCATTCCTGCTCCAAACAAATCCAGATTGGTCACGTTGCCCTGCCAAAAAAGGCCCTCATTTTGTCCATACACCTGAAGGAAGGGACCTGAGTAAGATTTTGTTTAGTCATGATATGGAACACACAATAAATATGATGGCAATGGAGAGTGATGGCACCCTCCCCCCCCCACGTTTAAGGGGAGAGGGTGTTCGTCAATTATTGATTACATTTTAGTCTCTAGGCCCCTCAAACACAGGATTGTAGCAGTCGTGATTGAATGGAGCCCATTTAGTGATCCCAACCCCCTAACAATGGAACTCCAGTATCAGGTTTTACCTAGGATACGTTCAGTGGGGGGCATTGTTGAGAGGGTGACAGATCAAGGAAGGCGACTCAAGTGGGCAAAAATAGAGAGTGCCACATTTTATAGAGCCCTGATGGAGCAAGGGAAGCAGCCCATTGAAGAATGCCTAGACCTTGAAACTGATGGACCACAATTACTAAATGCATATGGGCATGTAACCAGTCTGGTCGAAGGGCTTTTGACAACACGCACCTCAAAAAAATCCTCTAACCAACCAAGATGGTTTGACAGGGATTGCTCACGGGCCCTCAGGGAGTTAAAAAGCTGCCTTAAACAGAAGCCCCGGGACATAAATAGGGTAACTCAGTGCAGAGCAAAATACAAGGTCGAGGTCAAAAGGAGAAAATTAGCATTACAGGGGGAAGTGTGGGCAGACTTAACGGAGGCAGCGGAAAGAAGGGATATCACTAAATTCTGGAGCATAATTAATAAACCCTACTTTCATGACAGCAACGCCCCGGAGGTTGGTGCAAACATCCTACCGGAGCAGTGGGTCTCCCATTTTAAGAGCCTGTATAATCACGGCAAGGAGACCGCTGCTCCGGAGGGGGGTGCTGCCCCTCAGGAGCAGCTGGCCGAGTTCACCTTAGCAGAAATTACTGAGGGCATTGAGGGACTAACTAAAAACAAAGCACCCGGCCCAGACGGGACCCCACCTGATTTGTTCGTTAGTAATGTGGAGTTGTGGGCCCCGATTATGACTAGGGTGATAAACGCAGCCATCATGTTTGGCCTGCCCCGATCTTGGTCAACTGCCATAATTGTCACTATTTTCAAGAAGGGTAACAGGGATAACCCCCAGTGCTATTGGCCCATTTCGCTGATTGATGTCTCTGTTAAGATATTGGGAAGGGTAATTCTTAACAGATTAATTGAATGGACCGAGGAAAAAAACATCATATCGGACATTCAATACGGTTTCAGATCAGGGAGGTCAACTAGTGATCAATGTTTGAACCTTTATATGCTAGTCGTCAAGTACATCAAAACAAGCAATGAAACCATCCATTTAGGGTTCATGGACTTGGCGGCTGCTTTCGATCATGTAAATAGGGACAAACTCGGGCTAATGATGAGCCAGCTTGGCATCGACCAGGGCCTGATCACCATACTTAGGGAATTACACAGGGACACCACAGCCAGGGTACGTTACAACACCGAGGGGGGCCTTACTGATCCCTTCGTGTGTACTAGTGGGGTGAGACAGGGCTGCATTCTTGCGCCCTTCTAATTCTCACTATAAATTAACAATCTAGAGCAGACCCTAATTAATTTAAATGTTGATTGCCCAAAAGTTGGTACACGCCATATCCCAGTTCTGCTTTACGCAGATGATGCGCTTCTGTTAGTCCACATTCCGAAAAGCTTACAGATTTAATCAATGGTTTTGTCAAGTTTATGGGAACTTTAGATCTTTCCGTTAATCTTGGCAAATCATTTGTAATGACGGCAGGTAATAAACCTCGGTCAAAGTTCACGCACAGAATTGGGAGTCACATACTGGAAAAGGTGCAGACCTTCTCCTATTTGGGCCTACTGTTTGATGAGATGTTAAAATTCACCCCCTTGGGGGAGGAGCCAAGATGGCGACCGGGACGGCAGCGTAGACTCCCGGCTCCGTGAACCTCCGCATCCCGCACGGATATCCTGCACGAGATCCTCAACCTGTGCTACGCGGTCGTGTTTCTGAAGGAGAGGGGCACCCGACTGTGTGACTCCGAGGTTTCTGGCTGCGGTATCGCCGGAGAAATGTGCGTTTGAACTTTGCGGCCTGTGCGGCCCTGGAGCCGGGACCTCGAGTGGACGCCGTGGCCGGGTGGCAGTTCAACAACAGCGGCCTGTTGTGACTGGGTGGAGTCGGCCCACCGGAGCGGTGCCAAACTTGGCCTACATTTCGTCGTGGTCATCTTTACTGTCAAGCGTAGCGGACCGAGTGCATGTCCGGGGGTGCAATTCTCAGACCCTCCGGTGACTGCCCCTGCCTTTGATGGTGCGCTGCCCGGCCGCCGCCCGTATCCTGCCCTGATCATTGCGGGCCGCCCCCGGATTTTTTACGGGAGCTGGTCCGTGGTGGGGACGACTGTTGCCCGTGGCCACGCAACGGATAACTTTTTGCCTGCCCCCGGAACCCGGTCACCAGCGACGTGGACATCGCGGCGCTTGTCCCAGGGTCCCGGCCCCGGTGAGGGTCGGGCATACTTGGCGGCCATCTTGTTGCGATGAAGCCTACCATCCTGTCCGCTGGGTCGCAGCGGGCTTGTGAGAGTGCGACTTTTGGGAGTGTGGCGGCGCGATCGCAGAGAGCTGTGCTGGGGTACGGCGACCTCCTCGAGGCCCTTGGTGCTCTTCACTCCTCCTTGGTTCATGGTTTCGGGGTCTTGGGGAGTAAGCTCGACGGTGTGGCGTCAGCGTTGGGGCAGTGGCGGCCCGCCTGTCCGCACGTACACAGGGACTACCCACACTGCGCGCAGGAGGACACTGTGGCGGCCACCCCTGAGGTTAGTGCACAGCTGGACGCCCCGGCCAGTATGCTACAGTGTGTTCGTCCTGCTGAGGGCCTGATCTGTCCCGGAGGCGTTGGACCTGAGTGGGATGTGGTGGCCTCGTCCCGTACGTGCCCTCCTGCGACCCAGGGACAACTCCAGCAACTAATGTCTGCTTTGGCTGCTTCTGCCTTCCTGGACCTTGAGTGCAGTGCAGATCCTAGGGCAGCACTGGGAAGCCTGTTTCTCCACGCGGCGGACTGTGTTGATGCTCAGAGACTTCCACCCCACCTGTGTGCGTCGCTTCTCGGTCGTTTTTGGACACTCCCCTACCTAGGAACATTGGATATGGTGCTGGGTCGAGGGATTGGCATGGGCAGAATTCCAAAGAGTGGTCAGGGATAAGGCTGATCCTTCAGGGGTGGTCATCTAGTGGACGGGCGGGCTCAGGGGTTGCGTGCTCTCCTGGCATAGCTACTAGCATACTAGGTGCATAATGCTCCCCATCTTGCTTTGAGAAGATTGATTTTGTGCTGTTCATTGTTCACTTTGGGGGAAACTTACCGTGCGGGAGGGAGAAGCCGGGGGGTATGTTTTGAAGGCCCTCCTCCAGTTTATTAATACTTTCTCTACCCCCCCGTCTGGTGGGGTTCTTTTCCTACTTCTTTTTCTCTCTTCTCCTATATTTCGGGTCTGGTTCCAGGGCGACAGGCACACTGCTGGGGGGGGGCCGTACTCATCTGCAGAGGTGCAGGGTGGGGGGTTGGGGGAGGGGATTCTGTACTCTTTCATCTCTTTTCCATGGCCTCCTTTTTCTTCTCTGATTCTTTTTGTTTTTCTTTTTCTGGGATCAGCGTGATACACCTCCTTTGCTATGACTCGTTGCCGTTCCATGTGTTCCACAACTTCCGGGGTGTTCTCGGGGAGTTCTGGCGGGGGACTGCGGGCGCAACTGTTTATGATATTCTTCCTCATCCTGATGTTCTTGTGTTTGCGCCATTGACCTAATAGATTGCTGCAAATCGCTAACGTCTATTACTCTGCATACCTGTGATCGTTGTTTGAAAATTGTTTGTCACCTGATCCTTCTGCCTTGTTTCATTATAAAATGAAAACCTTTTTCTCCTGGTGCCCTACTTACGCTGTTCACAGTATTAGCATTACGATTCTGCTCCCCGAAGTGCTGCCTGTGTTTATACTTGCCCGTTTTTGCTCTGATTGCTTAGCGGCCGGCCCCGGGGGGTTGTAGGCCCATACTTGTTCTTATTGAAATGTCAATAAAGGTTTTCAAAAAAAAAAAAAAAAATTCACCCCCTTGGTAGTGGAGCGATGTGGGAAATTAATATCATAAAACGGTGCAATAACCAGTTATGGGCGGAGGCTAGGGCGTTGGTCTCCAGAACAAGCAATGAATCTGTACAGCTCCATTTGTTGTTCTAAAGCCATGTATGGCGCGGAAGTCTGGGGTTTTGTAGATATAGAACAATTGCAGCGGGAGGAAAATAAAATTGTACGTTCATTATTAAAAATTCCCCAGAGTACTCCAGCTGTCATCGCCCACAGAGAGTTGGGGAGGCCATATATTGAAGATATGGTCAAGTACAGACCTATTTTATCGTGGCTCAATATCTGGACAAATCCAGAAGCTGAGATAAGTAGGCAAATATTGAGAGACTGTTTAGGAAGAGAAAGAAGCATGAACATACCTTGGCTTAAGTATGTTAAGACCAATTTGGAGAACCTGGGCTATAAAGATTTTTTTGTTAATCCATCAGTAATTAGAGCCCAGGATGAACCCAAGTTAAAAAAATTGTTCCTGGCCGAAAGAAACATAAGTAAAATGATAGAAGAAGGGACCAAGGGAACAGTGAATGCCCATAGCTCCGTTAAGACTACCGAGGGAATGGAACCTTATCTCTACCTCATGCATACTGCACAGGATAGATTTTTAATATCCCGTTTTAGGCTCAATCTTTTACCACATTTATTAGCTGACCCACTAGGTTACACTGTTTCGATTGAGCAGAAAAGTGCCTGCGGCTGCGACAATAGGTCTCCGCAGGACACCCTTCATTTTGTACTTTTATGCCCTTTTTATTCAATGCCGAGGTGGAGTTTTTTAATTGATATCATTAAAAGGGCCAAATTGACTCAAACTAAACCTGCGCTACTTTTCTTACAAAGGGCGGCTGATCCACTGACTCTGTGTTGTATATTGAATTTTATTAAAGTCGCATTGAGATTAAGAGCAACTAGAGGACAGGCGTAAATTGTGATTGTTATGAATTTATGTACCTCTCTTGTGAATATGTATTCTTTTTTATCAGGGTTCTTATGATGTTGATTTAATTGTTTTTTTAAAGAAAAAGTATTGTGTATATATATTCTTTTATGATGTTTTTAACAACCGAATAAAGAACTACTGAACTGAACTGACTTGGCTATAACTTTGGCATCGTTTGCCCAATGTGCATGAAATTTTGACACTAAAAAGTGCCACGGTGAATACTATAGTTATGGAAAGTTTGGGGGTGATCCATGCTGTGGGGATTGAGAATTTGGGGTGTGAAAGAAGGACTTACACCAAATTTGGCAGGGAGGTAAATGTCAGTTCAAGAAAGTGCCTTTTGCTTATTTTGTGTAAATCTTTTCAGTAGTTGTTGAGAAATGTAAGTTTAAAATTATAGTGCTATCACTGACCGTGGATATTTCGTGGAGGTTTTGCGATTAATCACGCCAACGGTAATGCTCTGATTGTCCGGACACAACCTGAATAGAAAGTTGCAGCTGCCATTTTATCTATTGGTAATGATTCCGGGGCTAAAAATCTGTGTGAAAGCCCACATAAGGGGTCAGGGTAGAGGTACCCCATTGTTGAGAAATGTAGGTTTTAGTGACACAAGTTATGTGTCCAAAATGGATTTTGTTAATCATGGGCAATATTCTTGACAACACCACGACCGTCAGCGCAGGCCTCCAGGTACCATCCCGGTGACATCACAACTATCAACTTTGTCATGAGTGATGTAATATATGAGGTCATAAACAGTGTATTGTGGGGACTTGAGTTATAGTTAGCTCAGCTAGCAATAACTGCTGAATTTCTCTGGTTTAGTATGAGTGAAATGTCAGCCTAACTATAACGTCTCTGTAACCCCTGTTTTTTTCAGTGAATATATATATTATCTACTGGCGGTCGCCAGTAGATAGTTATAGTTAGGACCTATTTTCCATGGGAAATCTGCAACATTCTATTCCCAATAAGTCTGGCGCTGATTGACGAATCTTCGCGAAATTTTCCAAACTTCTGGCCAGCTCCACTCTGCTCCTACCCTGAAAGTTTTGTGGTGATTCGTCAAGCAGGGGCCGAGAAAAAAGGAGGGTCCCAAACGCGTTTTCCCCATGCAATTTCCCATAGGATCTGTTGTCGCAGCTACAGCCCGAACTGCTGAACGGAATTACACCAAATTTGGCAAAGAGGTAGTCCTCAGTTCAGACTCATGCCTTTTGCATAAATGGTGTGAATCTGTTCAGTAGTTCCTGAGAAAATTAGGGTAAACAAGTTAGTGATATCTATGGATCCGCACACCCTACCCGCACCGTAAGCGCTCCCTCCCCGAACCGAGCGTGCACCCTGACGATCACGCGCTGAATGCTAATTGGCTGTCGAGTGTCTGTCTACATTCGAAACCAGGAGCTGTTGGCGGCCATTTTCTGCCTCGGTAGAAGCGAGGCTGAAGAAGCAAGGGGAATAAGTGTGTAAAACATATAAAGGGGGCAGAGTGGAAATACTCTGACCCTCTAGATCTGCTTAGGGGGTCCCAGAAGGACCCCCTGGGGCCCCTTTTTTTTTTTTTTTTTTTTTAAACGGCGAAATGCGCAATGGGTGCGCGCATCCTATCGCATTGGGTGCACGGATTCTCTCGCGTTGGGTGTGCAGTTCCTAACGCGTTGGGTGCGCAGATCTAAAAAACATGGAAAAAATATATAAAATAAAGTTTTGACCATATAGTTAAAAAAACTATTTTTAAAAATATAAAAAAATATGTTTGAAAAACCCAATAAAAACAAATAATATTTTTTAATTTTGAAAAGATTTAAATGAAAAAATAGGTTACAAAATTGTGTTAAAAAAGAATTTAAAAAAAACATAATTAATGAAATTGACACACTGAAATTGAAAAATATAGAAATCCAATGAAAATCATTAAACATGATATCTTTAGAGATAAGTTATAGGTAGGAATTAGCATTTAAAAAACCTTTGAAATTCACTGAAAAAACCATAGGTTTCATGCACGTTATAGTTAGGAAATGGCATTTAAAAAACCTTTGAAATCCATACCCAGCCTAAACCCTAATATAAATATACGTATATATATATATATATATATTCACTGAAAAAACCAAAGGTTTCAGGGGCGTTATAGTTAGGAATTGGCATTTAAAAAACCTTAGAAATTCACTGAAAAAACCATAGGTTTCAGGGGCATTATAGTTAGCTGGACATTTCCCTTGTACAAAACCCTAGAAATTCCCCCGTTATAGTTAGTTCAGTTAACTATAACTCGCGCCCCCGCAATGGACTGCTGATGACGTCACATATTACATCACTCATGACATGGTCAGTGACATCACTGATTACATCTGAAATGACATCACGCATGACATCACTGATGACATCATCCATGTGATAAATTAGTGCATCTTCTCACACCCTTTGATTACTCAAATTTCAGACGTCCATTCTCAAAACCATAGATACTCCAATACCAATAACTACATACCCACTCATTGACTCTTAGATCTACACACACATCCACTCACTCACCTGTACAGTCACTCATACTTACAGTCACTCAGTACAGGACTATCATATGCATTTATACACCTACATAGACACTCACACACCACCAATCATCCATAGAGGTACTCTCAGACCTAGTCAGTCATGCACATAATTAATCACACTCCCATTTACTCACCTATGCAGTTATACACACACAAGTTCACTTACTCATAAAAATAGTACCACATTCTTACGCTCTTATACAATCACTGATACAAGCACACACTCATCCATACAGCCACTCTCACAATCACACACTCTCACATATACCCACTTATATACTCTTACACACATATATACTGCCTTTCACATATGTAGTTACTCACACATGTACCACTGAGATATACATTCAATCACTAACACACCCATACATACACTCACCCAACCATACAGTCCATCACAGATGCACTCTTAAAACCATGCACCCATAGAATCACCCACTCACACATGTATGCACAGAGTCACACACACCCCACCCACACAAACACTCAGGCACCCATACAGATATTCAGACAACTAATCAATAACCCATAGAGACACTCATATAGCTATTCACAAAACCATGCAGCCGCTTATACACCAACAGACAGACAGATACAGACATTCACACAGTTTAGTCACTAGTCTGCAGTAAGATACGTTTAATGACTCACTTATAGAGTCAATCACGCACCTACTAAATCATCCATTCACACACTTATACATCCACTCATTCTTCCATAGGTTTTTCCCTATAGATATATTAAACATATTTAAAATTTACAGAAACACACATTCACTGGATGCCGTCATCAGTGATGTCATCAGTGATGTCATTTCAGATGTCATCGGTGATGTCACTGACCATGTCATGAGTGATGTAATATGTGACGTCATCAGCGCGAGTTATAGTTAGCTGAACTAACTATAACGGGGGAATTTCTAGGGTTTTGTACAAGGTAAATGTCCAGCTAACTATAACGCCCCTGAAACCTATGGTTTTTTCAGTGAATTTCTAAGGTTTTTTAAATGCCGATTCCTAACTATAACGCCCCTGAAACCTTTGGTTTTTTCAGTGAATATATATATATATATATATATATATATATATATATATATATATATATATATATATATATATATATATATATATATATATACGGATATTGATATTGATATTAGGGTTTAGGCTGGGTATGGATTTTTTGGGGTTTACTGTTGGTTGTGGGTTTTTGGGTGAGAAGAGATTTATTTAGAGTTTGGGGTCGGTATGGGTTTTTGTGTGGTAGGAGATTTTTTAGGTTTTAGGGTGGGTATTGATTTTGGGTGGCAAGGGAACCTTTAAGGTTTAGGGTGAGTATGGATTATTGGCTGTAAATGAATGTTTTAGGGTCTAGCGTTTGTATGGGTTTTTGGGTGGCAAGGGATTTTTTTTAGGGTTTAGGGTGGGTATAGGCTTTTGGGTGGCAAGGAAATTTTCAGGGTTTAGGGTGGGAGTGGGTTTTTGAGTGGCTAGGTATTTTGGGGGTTTTAGGGTAGGTATGGGTATTTTGGGTGGTAAGGGATTTTTTAGGGTTTAGGGTGGACATGAGTTTTGGGTGTCAATGGAACCTTTAGGGTTTGGGGGTTGTAAGGATTTTTGGGTGGCAAGGGATTCTTTAGGGGGGTATGGGTGTTTGGCTGGCAAAGTAATTTTTAGGTCTTCGGGTAAGTATGGGTCTTTGAGGGGTGAGGTATTTTCTATGGTTTAGGGTGGGTATGGGTTTTTGGGTGAGAAGTTCATTTTTAGGGTTTAGGGTGGGTTTTGGTTTTATGGGGGGCAGGAGAATTTTTAGTGTCTAGGGTGGGTGTGGGATTTTTGGTGGCAAGTGATTTTGTAAGGTTTAAAGTGGGTATGAGTTTTGCGTGGCAAAGGAAGATTTAAGGTTTAAGGTGTGTGTGAGTTTTTGGAGGGCAAGGGAAATTTTATGGTTTATGGTGGGTATGGGTTTTTTGATGGTAAGGAATTTTTAGGGTGGGTGTGTGCTTTTGACTGGTATGGTATTTTTTAGGGTTTAGGGTATGTATGGGTTTTTGGGTGGCAAGGGAATTTTTATGGTTTATGGTGGGTATGGGTTTTTTGATGGTAAGGAATTTTTAGGGTGGGTGTGTGCTTTTGACTGGTATGGTATTTTTTAGGGTTTAGGGTATGTATGGGTTTTTGGGTGGCAAGGGAATTTTTATGGTTTAGGGTGGTTATGGGTTTTTGGGTGGTAAGGTATTTCTTAGGGTTTAGGGTGGGTATGGGTTTTTGGGTATCAACTGAATTTTTAAGGTTTAGGGTGGGTAAGGATTTTTTGGTGGTAAGGTATTTTTTAATGTTTAGGGTGGGTATGTGTTTTCTGGGTGATAAGGGCTGTTTTAGGGTTTAGGCTGGGTTTATTTTTTGCAGTAGCAAGGGAATGTTTAGTGTTTAGGGTGGGTATGGGTTTTGGGTCGCAATGGATTTTCTTGGATTTAGGGTGGGTATGAGTTTTGGATGACAAGGGAACATTAAGGGTTTTGTGTGGGTATGGGTTTTTGGGTGGTAGTACATTTTGTAGGGTTTAGCATTTATATGGGTGGGAAATACTTTTTCATGGTTTAGGTTGTGTATGGGTTTTTGGGTGGTAGAATTGTTTCGGGTTTTAGTGTTTGTATGGGTTTTTGAGTGGCAAATAATTTTTTAGGCTTGGTATGGTTTTTGGGGTGGCATGAGTAGTTTTTGGGGTTTAGGGTGGGTATGGGTTTTTGGCTGGTAACTGATTTTTTAGAGTTTACGGTGGGTGTGGTTTGTGATGCAAAGGAACTTTTAGGGTTTAGGGTGGATATGGGTTTTTGGGTGGTAATGTATTTTTACAGATTTTGAATTTGTATGGGTTTTTGGGTGGCAAAGAATTTTTAAGGTTTAATGTGGGTATGGGTTTTTGGGTGGCAATTGATCTTTTAGGGTTTAGGGTGGGTATGGGTTTTTGGGTAGCACAGGAATTTTTAAGGTTTAGGATGGGTTTGGGGCTTTGGGGGCAAGGGAATTTATATGGATTTGGCGGGTGTATGTAGTGTTTAGGGTGATAGTAAGTATTTGGATGCTAAGGGATTTTTTAGGGTTTAGGGCAGGTATGAGTTTTTAAGTGGCAAGGGAATTTTTAGGTTTAGGGGGGTTATAAGTTTTTGGGTGGTAAGGTATTTGCATGGTTTAGGGTGGGTGTGTGTTTTGGGGGCAAGAGAAATGTTCAGGTGGGTATGAGTCTTTGGGTGACAAGGGATTTATTTAAGGTTAGAGTGGGTATTGGTTTTTAGGTGGTAATGGATTTTTTGGGGTTAGGGTGGCAAAGTAATTTTCAAGGTTTAGAGTGGGTGCGGGTTTTTGTGTGGCAAGGACATTTTTAGGGTTTAGGGTGGGTATGGGCTTTTGATTGGCAAGGGAATTTTTAGGAGTTAGGATGGGTATGGGTCAGTGGATTGAAAGGGAATTTTTTGTGTTTATTTACTTGCCTATATCTTTTGTGCTGGTTGACGGGTCTTCACAACATTTTCCCCCAAAAAGTGTGCTGGTGATTCTATCTGTGCACGGAAAGTTTTGGGGGCATAGTAAAAGGCGGAGGTAAAAAAAGTGCATTTCCCATGTTAATTACCTAGAGTCTTTAGACACTCCTGCAGGCCGAACCGCTGGACAGAACTACACAAAATTTGCAAGAAAGGTAGATTATTTTCTGGAAATCACATTTTTGTAAATCCATTCAGTAGTTTTTCAGATATCATAGGAAACCATATTTGTATATTTGGGCATATGTGGTACTTTTATAGTACCTCAGTATTTATGTTTAAAACTCATACACTTTTAAAAAACACTAACAATCACTGGATTATGTCATCAGTGCTGTCATTTGAAGTGTCATTAGTCATGTCATGAATTATCTAACATATGAGATTATGAGCAGTGCATTGTGGGGGCATACATTATAGTTAGCTCAGGTAACAAGAACTGCTAAATTTCACTGGTGTGGCATGAGTGAAGTCTGAGCCTAACTATAATGTTCTGGTAACCTTTGTATTTTTTCAGTGAATTTCTAAGGTTTTTTTATTCTATTTCCTAATTATAACGACCCTATAACATTTGTTTTTTCAGTGAATTTCTACAGTTTTAATAATGTTAAGTAAGATGCCCATCACAATGTACATTGGGGGGTTAAACACAGACGCTGGCCTGGCATTGCATTGACCCACCCAAGCATGCTGCTCCTGCCCCCTCCTGCTTGCCAACCATTGTCCAAGTCCATGACCCTGCTCCCTCATTATAGCCATTTGTAGCTATTGTTCTGCCACTGCCCCTTCTACCTGCCCTCAACAGTTAGCTTGCTGCCCCATCCACCTCCTCCCTACCCTCTGTTGTCCGAGTCCATGCACAAGCCCCATCCTTCCTGCCCTGCATGGTCTCATTTGCTGCCACTGCCCTCCATTAAGCTTGATGTCCCTTCCCACTCCTCCTGCCCTTTGTTGTCCAATTCTATGCCTTACCACTTCCCTCCTGCTTAGCAGCCTCTGTGCTTAGCTTGCTGTCCCTACTCTCCTTCCACTTGCCCTCTGATGTCTGTGTGCATGCCCTTGCTCCCTCCATTCTGTCTACCATATTCCATGGACCTGCCACACTCCTATCCACTCTGGGTGGTCTGTTAAGCTGCCATTGCCCCTTACACCTGCCTAGTATGGTCAGATACCTGCCACCTATCCTGACCACCTCTACCCTGCCTGTCCAAGTTCCATGCCCCATGCCCTCGCTCCTGTCCTCCATGGTCCATTTTGCTGCCACTTCCTTCTACCCTCCATGCTCTGTTTTACTGCAACTGCTCCTCCTGCCTGCCCTGTGTGGTCTGGTGTGAAGCCCCTTTCCCTGCCCTCTTTTGTGTGTGCCCAGCCCCTACCCCTCCCTTCTGCCCTCCATGGTCCTTTGTGCGTGCGCCTGTCCCTTCCCTCTTGACCACCATGGCTGTTGTGCTGCTACTAACCCTCTTGCTTGCCATGCATGGTCTTCTGTACTACCACATCTACACACACCTGCCGTATGTAGTCATTTTGCTGCCCCTGACCCCCTCCCACCTTTCCCCAATGTCTGTGTGTATGCCATTATAGTCAAACTGTTGCCCTATATTGTGTGTTGTGCTTCCAGTGCCGATCCCTCTTGCCCTCCATGGTCAGCTTGCTGCTCCTGCTCTGCCCACTTGCCCTCGGCCTCCCTTTTCCATGTGAGGACCCCTCCCTCCTGCCTTGACTGGTCCCTTGTTGTGCCCCTGCCCCCTCCGTCCTGCCCTTCATGGTTCGTTATGCTGCAACTGTCCCTCCTGTCTCTCCGGTATGGTCAGCTTGCTGCCCTTGCCTCTTTGCTCTCTGCTCTCTGTTGTCAACGTGCATGGCCCTGTCCCTTCCCAATTGCTTTCCATGGTCAGTTGTGCAGCACTGCCATCTCGATTGCCATGTGTGGTGTATTGTACAACCACTGATGTCTGGTCTGTGAGGTCAGTTTGGTGCCCATGCCCATCTTCCTCCTGTCCTCTTTATCCAAGTCCAAGTCCATACCCCACTCCTCCTGCCTTCCGTGATCCAATGTATCTTATTTGCCAACAATTTGAACTTGGTAAGAGGGAGATTTTGAAAAAGAAAACCTGGGGAAGTGATTTTCCCCATTGACTCACATTGAAAAAGAGGAGCTTTTAGGCAGGATACAGATAAAATAAGGCCCTTTTGAGTTTTAAAACATCAGGAGTCTCCGGCCAGAATCACATCTGTTGGCATGTATGGTTGTACTGCCACTGCCTCTTCCTTCTTCCTTCAATGGTCTTTCATGTTGCCACAGCCTCTTTTACCTGCACTGCAATGTCGGTTTGCCCCCATTTCCTCTGCCCTCCATGGTCTCTTCTGCTACCACTTTCCCTCCCGCCTGCCCAGCGTGGTCAAATTATTGCCTCTGCACCGTCCTCCATGAGAGGGTCTTATTCCCAAAGAAATTATAGTTAGTGCTCTAAACAAATAAAATAAGGACATATTTTCTTTGTTCTCAAATAGCGACAAAGCACTTTTAAATAATTTGCTATCTTTATGTTTTTTTATATAGTTGATCACTTGATTATTTGTTAAACTTAAGGAAGAGGATGGGGCGTTATGGACAGAGCTGCAGACTTTGCAACTGGGGAACCAGGTTAGAGTTTCGACATCAGCTCAACATCCTGTGATTCTGGACAAATCACTCAATCTCACCATGCCTAAAAACAAATGTAATGTGTCCTTGAGTAATGATGCTCATGTAACGCACTCCAATACTTTCGGGTCAAATCTGCACTATATATTTCTGCAAAAACTACAAAAAAACGTGTTTTGCACACTTCTGACGTTGTGCTATATTAGGACTCTTTTTTTTTCTAGTGACCATCTTAGGAGACTTATCTGTTATGTAGCTCCCTAATTTCCTCTTTTACTGCAGTATCCTCAGTAGAAAATGCTTACAGTTTTCTACTTCTGTTCTATCAAGATGGTGCTCAGATGTGCCACACATTTAGCATAAATCTCCCCAAGAGACTGAGTGAATCTCGGCAGCTCCGGCGACTACCTGCCAATCGGAGGTGTCAGGGTTTACTCTCCGGGATCTCGCAGGCATCCTTACGAGACGAGTCGACCCGGTAACAGGAGACATGGGGCTCGCCTTCGGACTGCCTGACCCCAAAATGGCATCCTTCATCACCCATTAAACTCTAAACAACCGAACAATTCACTTCCATCTCATTCCTTGCCCCCAGCAAACACTTCGTCTGTCCGAATCCAGAACAAAACCAGTCATTTATCAGCTCGGGCGGCAACCTGTAATTCGTAAGGAGAAAAATCATGGCTGACCCAGTAATAAGAGATGCGGGGCACGCCATTGTGCTGCCTGAACCCAAAAGGGCGTCCTCCTACATCCATTAAAAACTCATCAACCGATAAAGTCACCCCAAACAATCATCGGACGCATATCAGCATGGATGGCAACTTGAATCCGTGAGGCGAAAATCACAGCTGAAATCAATGGCCACCTCGTGGTACTAACGGCCCTCCCCCCACTCTCTGCAACAACCTGAAATCAACTCCGGTGAGTACCAAAAAAGGAACTGTGATAGGGCATACTCAACGGTTCCGTGACACGGGAATCTTTTTATCCACTGTGAAGCTCCTACCCAGGAATTGCAAGAAACAGGTCATGTGACCCCGCTGTCTGACCTTAAAATGGTGGCGTGCAATCACTGAAAAAATCCGTTCCTGTATCTGACCAAACTCACTCCTCTCCAATATACTACCTCCACTGCCAAACTCGTCGCACTGAAGCTGCCAACAAGCAAGCTTGGCTGGAAAAATCCGGGAGGACTATCACGCCTCATCACCTACATTCACGCCTGGCCCCAAGATGGCGGCTCCCACCCTCCCCTAACCCTCATATGTCTGACCTCACTCCGGACCCTCCCCACAGAAACGCAAAAACCAATGCCTAAACAAATCACCCAAGCCCTCGTGATCAACCCCACAGCCCTGTCAATCTAAATGGCAGAAGGCACGACTACCCGAATCCCTACTCCTGGTGCCGGTCGTTAACATGATGCCTGGCCCCAAAATGGCAGATTTTGTCCTTCCACTACCCCTACTAATCGGATAAGCTCCGGTCTCTCACCAATTGAACCGCAACTCAACAATCTGCCAAATAATCTTCCTCCATGCTCCCCAGAACAACTCCCACTGTCACGCCAGCCTCAGCAGTAAATGGCACAGACGTCGGAATCTAGATACCGGTCCCTGACACCAACTTGATGCCTGTAGTTGGTGACCTCGATCTATCCACACCTTCTGTCTATTAGACAAAGCACTGGTCTATAGACTGATTCTCAATTAACCCAATCACCAAGCGGCAGCCACAGTCTCCCGAGTTAAACCTCTACTGACAAGCTAGCCCCAGCTTTAGTAGGCACAGCTGATATGAAACGGTGGCCTTTCCTTAGTAGGTGGTCTTTTGGACGTCAATAATCACCGTCCCACCCGCTGAAACACCAGACAAACGAAACTGACTCTCTAGACCCTACAAACTAGTCTCCACTAGCACCTCGACCCTAGGGGAGGCAGAGACGCAGTACTTGAAAACCCAACGCCCACACGAATGACGGCAACTTCAGCTGCAAACCACCTCCAGCCCAATAAGACAATGTTTTTACCCAACTGTCCCTAAGCCACGGACGAGCAGTAACAATCCCTGACACCCCCTTACCCCTCTCCTCCAATCTTCCGCAACCAATAGAACCCCCGGAAGGACTCCCATATACCTAGACCTAAGCGACCAAAATAAGACCAAGCCCTGACACAGCTTGACCTAAGCCACCAATAATAAGATCAGGCCCCGACACCCTACCCTATTCACCTCCCCTCCTCCTATTCCTCCAGTCTGGGGAGTCCGCTGAGGGCTAACACTTTGACCCAACCGGAACCCAGTTAATCTCAGGCCGTAGACGCTAATCGCTAAACTCTCAAAAGCCAAAAAGAACTTCTAACACTTACTGATTAGACAACACCCAGAAACACTATTTGCGGACATTTACCACTGCTCCTCTAAAGGGCAGATGAAAATGGATCTTATTTTCCACACGGAAAGACCAGAAAAATGGAACACCATTCTCAGATCACATCTCCTCATAACCAAAACAACTAGCACCCCCCAGAGCTGTAAACTGACGACCACAATGCCCCCCCAATCCCGTGCGGAGTGGCAACACCTCGGTGACCATATACTCCAATGTTACAGTCCTGATCCAGGCCACCAACGACAACCTAGATGTATTTGACTTACTCTTCCCCTTGCTATGCAATGCTCCCTCTCACACACGTCACCCCAGCCTGAACAACCTACTACCCCAGGACAGACTGACCAGCTGGATGCTACCACAATCCAATCCCACACCCAATGCCTACAAAGCCAACCCTCACCCCCTAGTCCGCAGCCTCCCCTCTGTCCCTCCTGCACCGATCGCGTGCTCCACATACCCCATGTCCAACAAAAAACAGAGATACGTCTCAAGAGAGGCTTTTCAACCCCCTGATGACTGACACCAACCCCCTCCTGCTTCATACCACCTCCCTAAACAAACAACTAGCGCCTCCAACCCACAATCAATGACACCTAGCTCCCTCTTGCTACCCACACGCTAGATGAGGCCACTGGAATAATGACATGAATCCTCTCACCCCATGCCAATGGCCACCTATAGAGACAACACTGACAATGCGAACACCAAAAGTCACTATATCAATGACAAGCTCTCGCCTTCTCGACATGTCTCCCCACAGAACACCCCCACACCCCCTACCGGGGAGACGATGCTGTGTCTCGATCTGCTGTAAAGCCAGCCGCAAAACGGTAATACCTGGCCTCACAGAAATCCTAATGAACCTCTCCTCACTCCAAGGGCCCAGTCAATGCCCTCACCCGACTCCCACTATGACCAGCACTAAACGCCAAAGGCCCTCCAAGGCTCTGTGGCCCTGTTTGAACACAACCCCACTCCTAGACCCAGCTCAGAGACCCAAAAAAGCAAGAGAGTCATTGTCCTCGAGCAAAGAGTTAGATCTTGCCTCCTCGTACCACACTTCCTCGACTGCCACCCCAAAGCCACAGATCCAGGTCATCACTGTATTTAGAAGAGATCGCACCCCACCCAGATCTACAAGACCCCTAGCCTGCCTCACGAATATTCTGAGGACCCCCTAACGAAGAAACGCAAAAACAAAGGGACCACCACTAACTGCATGCTCATTAACTGCAGATGAGCCATCAAACATGCCACAGAGCTGGCTGAAACCATGCTTACCCACAACATAGACATCACATTCATCACCGAAACTTGGCTAAATGAGTTCTCCTCCCCAATCATGGACATGCTTGTGCCCCCAGGCTTTGTAATCATCAACAAAGATAGAAAAAAACAACGTGGAGGAGGAATAGCAATTATACACAAGAACACCATCTCCGTGACAGAAACTGAAGCCCTCAAGTACAACACTTTTGAATGTCTAACCACCAACATCAAGTCAAGTGAAAACAGATCACTATTCTGCCATCTCCTCTACCATCAGCCAAGCAACATCACTTCATTTGGCGAACACCTGTCAGATCTGATCACTAACTCCGCACTCCGGGACTCCAGCAATCTAATCCTAGGTGACCTCAACCTACACTGGAATAAGGAAAACAACTTGCTGATCCAAACCCTGAATGAACTCCTACATAACACCAACCATACCCAACATTGCTCAGAGGAAACCCATAACAGGGGATCAATCCTGGATACCATTATTGCCCAATCTGACATAGTCACGATCGATCGCACCCTACCCATCGACTGGTCCGACCACCACATCATCCTATTCCACATCAACCAAACAATCCTATGCCAACCCTCTAAGCAGGACCCCCCCTCACTGGGTAAGAAATCTAACTCAGATTCCCCTGGATGACCTGGTGGAAAGGATAAACTCTCTCCTCCCTATCTCCTCTGACGATCTCTCCACAACAGAACTCACCTCTCACTACAACATCACTATGACCTCCATTCTGGACCAAATAACCCCCTTAAAACTAAAAAGAGTCAGGAACACTCCCTCCAGATCCTGGTTTAACACAGACATAAACGCCGAAAGAAGACAACTTAGAGCTGCAGAAAGACTCTGGAGGAATAATCCGTCCTCAATCTTCCTGGACCAACTCAAATAAGTACGCAGGAAGTACAAAAACGACATAAAGTGTGAAAAAACATCCTTCTTTTGCAATGATCTTGAAAATGCAATAAACAGACCCAAAGAACTCTTCACTCTCTTCAGGCTACAAACGTTCAAGCCACCTCATCCTCAACGCAGGCCTCTAAAGCCCTGTGTGAGAACTTCACCAACTTCTTCAATGATAAAATCTCCAAGATTGATCTCTCCCTGGACGTCAACCGCAGCCCCCCCCCCCACAGGAGCTCGGCCCTAGTGTCAGAGGATACCACACCCAGTCACCTCCCTAACCACTGGAAATCCTTCAACCCCATCTCCGAAGCAGAGATAGTCAAACTGATCTCCACCTCTAAACCCTCCTCACATGCATTGGATCCTATACCGGCCCAACTGGCCAAAAAGCTAAAACTCTCCCTAGCACCGCTCTAGACCAAGATCATAAACAGCTCCCTGAGATACCTGACTGCCTCAAAGTTGGCCAAGTCACAACATTACTGAAAAAAAACAGGCTTGGACACCAATGATTTGAACAACTACAGACCCGTCTCCAATCTCCCTCTCCTTGCTAAAACCATGGAATGGTGCGTTCTCCTTCAACTGACTCAACACATGGACAACATCAACCTTCTGGACCCCCACCAATCGGGCTTCAGAAAAGGTTGCAGCACAGAGACAGTGATCCTTCATGTCATAGATGATATTCACAAATCTCTCGATACAGACCAATGCTGCCTACTCAATCTCCTGGACCTCTTGGCAGCCTTCGACATGGTGGACCATCCACTACTCATTAAGGCACTCCAAGAAAGGTTAGGTGCAGAAGAGGTGGTCTTACACTGGTTCGCCTCCTTTCTCCAGAACCGCTACCAAAGAATCAAACTCAAAAACTTCTCGTATGACCTACACCCCGTCACCAGAGGTGTACCCCAAGGATCAGTTCTCTCCATGCAACTTTTCAACATATACAAGGAACCCCTCACCACAATACTCAAAAAATCCAACATCCCCTTCCACTTCTATGCTGACGACACCCAGATCTATCTTGAAGTCTCCTCCATCAATGACATTCCAAGACTCAACGACACTCTAAGAGAAGTCCAACACTGGCTTTCACTAAACCACCTGACACTCAATGAAGACAAAACGAAAATCCTCCTCATTACCAACAAAAAGGAGAACCCCCAAATCGCAGAATGGCTATAAGCAATCGATGCTCTCAACGGAAATCTCACCCAGGCTGAATTGCTGGGTATGACCCTGGACCCAAAATTAGACATGGACAAACACATAAAGACCACCGCAAAGAGCGGCTTCCTCAACCTGAAATTACTCAACAAAATAAAACCCTTCATCCCGCCCAAGGACCTCAAACAAGCAACTCAATCCCTGGTATTATATAGACTTGACTATGGGAATGCAACCATCACAGTTACAGCAAAATCACACTTAGCTCCCCTCAGATCAACTCTTAATGCAGCAGCAAGAACGGTCACCGGAGTAAAAAAATATGAACACATCTTGCCCGCACTCAGAGAGCTTAAATGGCTCCCAGTTGAAATGCGTGCCTCCTGCACAAAGCCCTCCACACAGGAAAACCCACATACCTGGCCTCCAAACTCAAGAAGGCCGGTCAGACAAGGAATCTGAGGAGTTCCAACACTCTATTGCTCATCCCACCGAAAACCCTCAAACAAAAAAACGCATCTCGATCCTTCTCTGGAAATGCGCCCAAAATCTGGAACTCCATCCCAGTCCATATCAGGACCACCCCCTCCTTTTTAAAATTCAAAAGGCAGCTCAAAGATCTCTTCCTCAATCGTTCTCTCCCAAAAGGATAGCTATCATCCAAACGCACTTGAACACTGTTGCACACAGTCACTTTGACACTAAGACCTCTACCTCATTCCTATCCTGACTCCTTCCCATATCCCCCTAGACCAGAAGGAGGCGCAGCTTGAACCAATGTGCAGACTACAACGAGATTATGTGACTTCCCAGCCTCGCATGAAGACTTCCAATGCGCCTTGCATTATCATGTTTACTACTGCTATACCATGTGAATTCCTCGCTACAAAGTGTTGTAAAGCGCTCCGATACATTCGGGTCTGGCCAGCGCTATATAAAACTACTTAATAAATAAATAAATAAACAAATAAATAATAAAGAATGTTAGGACTTTGGTTGCTCATTAGAACACTATAGTAAAGCTGCTGATCACCAGGGAGTTAACTGGCAATCTGCTGCTAGTGCTGAAAGTGCATGTTTCAGTCCGCATGGCAGAATGTTTTATTGAACTAGAACAGGAAGACATTTGAGAACTCACTCAAAATGAGTCCTTTTTTTCCTTTCTACAGCAGTAACCATAATTTTTACGGCAAACTGAACCTCCTCATTTTGTATCTTACTAATTTAAATGTATTATGTTCTACCAATTTGATTCAATCAAAATGGCTTCAAGTGTACCATAGTTTTGTTGGAACAATGTTAGCGCTCTAGTTGTTATTTAGAACATTCTGGGAGGCTGCAGTATAACACAAGGGAATCAACTGACAGGTTGCTCCTGTTGGACGTACATGATTTACTGAGAATGTCAGACTTCATTTTCATATGGCTGAGAAAGATAGTGTGAATTTACAGAAAATATGCTCTCCCTTGTAGCTTATGGAGCACCTTCCATAACCTCTATGGGAAAACAGTTTCCTCTCAAACATGAATCATGAAATTCCATCAGAAGGTTTTTACAAAATGTAAAATCGCCTTAGAACACACCACTATTATTAAAATTAGTATAGTACCACCAACAAATGATACATTTTGTAACTAAAATCTGTTATCACTGTTATTTGTTCTCCTTTTTGTGACCCTCAAAACCTGCCAGTCACTACAATGCATTGCAATGGGGTGGTATAATGTATATTGGTCCCAAGATGGCTGGCAACACTTCCTGGTTGAAGTGTTGGCAGCCAATCAAACTTCAGTAGCATTTCAGTAGGTTTTTGGGCTACCAGATATCTATTTTTTTAACTTAAATATCTTTTAAACTACTGAATGGATTTACATGCTTTCTGGACCAACATCTAGCTTTCTGACAAATTTGGTGTAACTCCATTCAGCTGTTCGGGCTGTAGTCGTGTTAAAAAAATAAAAAATCCCCATAGAATTAACATGGGGAAATCGCATTTTGGGACCCCCCTTTTTTTCTCCGTACCCACTTGACAGATCACCCTGAAACTTTTAACATAGCAGCTGAACCAAAAAGGGCATGTTTTTTATACAGTTTGTAAAGATTTGTTAAGTGGCGCCAAAGTTATAGGCAAAACAAAAAACACTTTTCTTATGGAAACTTTGGTCCTAACTAGTAACTACCTACCGGCGACCGCCAGTAGGTAATATATAATATATATATTCACTGAAAAAAACAAAGGTTTCAGGGACGTTATAGATAGGAATTAGCATTTAACAAACCTTCGATATTCACTGAAAAAAACCACTGGTTTCACTGACGTTATAGTTAGGCTGACATTTCTCTCATACAAAACCAGAGAAATTCAGGTGTTATAGTTAGCTGAGCTAACACATCATCTGCGGCCGCAGATTCACCGTGTACCAGGCCACTGGACATCCGCCCCCTTTTCCAGAAGGTGCACATACATTGCAATGTGTGCAATGCTGTTATTTGCTTCGGTGAGAGTAGTATAAACTTGATTGAAAACAGAATACAGCAGCACACATGCTCCAGCCCATAATTTTTTTGATTTTTTTTTTTTGTTCCTGTTGAACAGTTTTTCATTACCAGTTTTCTTTTGGTGCTCTAAAAAAAAAAAAAAAATTGTAAAAAAAAAAATACAAAACAAAAAACAAAAAAACCCCAGTTCTTTTCAGAACTCACTTCACTTCTCCAAGAAGAGCTATATTCCTAATATACTGTGTTGTAATTTTATTGAATGAATGTGTAGTGTATACATGAATGATTGAAATGATTGAAATGACTGAGTGAAGAGGAGGAAAGGACAGACAGAATGAGTGAGAAAAGGAAAGTATGATCAGTCATGAAAGGGAAGTGAAAGACTGACTGCAACAAAAGGACTAAGGGTAGAGGATACAGGTAAGAAGAGTGAATGAGTAAAGGAATGGCAGTGAGTAATGGAGAGTGATGGAGGGGGAGTGAGAAAAGGGGAGTAAGGGACGGAGATAGGAAAAGGGAGTAACAGATGAAGCGGATGAAGTACAGCAGGGTAAAGGGATTGAAAGTAAGAGAAGTGGAGTGATGGTGAGATAAGGGGTATGAGGATTAGAAAAGGGGGTAAGGGAAAGTGAGAGATGGGGAGTGAGGGGATGGAGGGATTTAGGAAACTGGAGTGAGAGAAAGGGAGTCAGGATTACAATGAGCAAAGGAGAGTGAGGGAGAGTGAAGGAAAGAATGCGAAAAGATGAAGGGGTGAGATACAGACAGGAGGAAGTGAAGTAGGAGAATAGGAGTGACTATGAGTAAAGGATAGTGACAGTTAGGGAAGGTGAGGGAAGGAGAATGACGGAGAAGGTTAAAAAATTAACATAGATGGAAAATGAGTGATGGAGAGAGGAGGAGTGGTAGAAACTAGGGGGCAGATTTACAAGCCCTTTGCATCACTTTTGCACCGTCGTTGCGTCACTTTTGTGACGCAGCGGCAGCGTAAAAGTTGCAGCCCATTTACAACGTGATGCATCTACGGAGATGCGTCACGTTGTGAAGCCCTGTGCCACATTAAACCTGCGTCAGGTTTAATGTATGCAGGGTGGGCGTTCCATCGCAGGAAGCCTCGTAAAAGTGACACAGTGAAATCTACAAGATTTCACTGAGTCACTTTTACATCCATGCTGCGTCAAAACCCTGCGCCTGCTTGAAGCAGGCGTAAGGAGTGATGCAGCATGTTAGGCATAGGGTGCCCCTGAGCATTGCTGGAGTTGCATCGTGCTTGCGACACGACTCCAGCAATGCGTGACTTTTCCGTCAACAGATGCGTCAGAATTTCTGACGCATCTGTCAATCCTTGCGCCATGTTGCGCCGTATTGTAAATACGGCGCATCCACGGTGACGCAAGTATTTGGCTTGTTGGCGCAGAGAAAGTGACGCATCTCTACAAATGCGTCACTTTCTTGTAAATCTGCCCCAGAGATGTTAAGGAAATTAAGGGTAAGACAGACAAAGGGAGAGAAACAGAAACAGAAACAGAGACAGAGAGCAAGGAACTGAGAAGGAGTAAGGCAGTTAGAATGACTGAGACATATGGAGACAGGGAGAGAAACATGGTTGAAAAAATAGTGATGGAGGCAGTAAACCTAGGGGAGTAGTAGAGAAGGAGTGAGGGAGTTACGAAAGAGCAGTAAAGGAAGAAGAGAGAGGGAGGGGGAATGAGAAAAGCAGAGTGAGGAGAAGTGAAGAAAAGGGAGCATGAAAGTGAAGGGGTGAGAAATACAGATATTTTAAACTTACCTGACCAACAAAATAACTTAATTAGAAATAAATGTTTTTTTTTAATTACAAGAAAAATGGATTCAATTTCCTAAATTTTCTTTCTCGATCTGAAAAGAAAGAAAAAAAGTAGTAATATTTAACAATACATTTTAGAATACAGTACACATATTTTCATATTTAACAAAGTACTTTTTTGCCCTTTTTTGCTGTTTTCAGAATATATTGAATTTCACTGAAAATAGTGATATCAATTGCATTCATCACTTAACAGCGGGCAAAAAAATAAACAATCTGAAAGATTGTTTAAAAAAGCCCTGAATCCATCCTCAGTAAAACATACCTTGATAGAAATGTAACATATATATTAAAAATATCTTCTAAGAACAATAACTATTTGCAATAAATAACGTCTGTAAATCTTGTGGCTTAAGCACACACACCAAAATAATATCTGTCAAAGAAGTCCACAATAGAAACATTTACCTTTCCATGAGGCCAAATGGTAATTTTTAAATCCTTTTTAGGTGAAATATCCAATGGTGATCCTATAAAATCGAAATAATGGTTTCTTCAGATGCTGCAATTTGTATCTAAAATTTTGGTTTTAGAACAATTAAGTAGGAATTTGGTAATTCTGCAGGCAAACGTTGCTTGAAAATCAATTGAGAATCATTACACAGTGTCCAGCCTTTTTCACAGTTTAGATAACCTGTGTAATGACCAGAAGTTATAGAAGGTCCATCATGGAAAATTATTGCAACTACAACAAAAGTCTTTCCTGATATTGATAATTGATTTCCTACAAACTTCTTTATAAAAGTGTCCAATTTTGTTCCATCAGCTCTACAACGTTGCATCATTAAAATTATATACTGTCCATATTTCTTTAAAAATAACGTTGATAACATTTCTGAATTACATTGAGAACATTCCATGTTGTGATTTGCATCTTTAACTAATTTACTAAAAGTCACTGATCTACTCTCTGGTAATGTTAAATGTATGAACCTTTCAGAATCAACATTAGTGCTGCATGTGTTCATACAGTTTTCACAACAATGTTCCCATTTATAAGAGAGACCAAACATATTTTCTATTTCTACCCCTTCATCTTCCAGTACCATAAGCATATACATTAAGAATTCCTGTGCATCTTGCTGGACATTTTGAGTAAACTGTGTACATCCAGAACATACATCTAAAAGATTTCTAACATCAGAAGCACTTTCTATTTTAGTTTTATCATTACTCAACTTCTCATAAAGGAAACTCAGCAGAGAACAAAATCTTTTTTCATGATTTAGCATTATCTACTCTTGACAACTTTCAAGATAAAATACAACATTCAGCACTACATTAGCGTAGCAGTTGACAACCAACAACCTCTTCAACATTGTCCTTTTTCTTTTTGCTTGCAATCACATCACTCTCCTTTTGTTTTCTCTTCTGTACATCCTCATTACAGATATTCTCAATTCTCCTTTTCCGACAAACAACACGTTTTTCAAACACAGGATACTGACCTAAATGAGGAGCATAGTTTCTTCTTAATCTATTATACTCCTTTACACAATTTGCATCAGCACTAACTTTTGAGTCATCAAAGTCTATCATGAATAAACCAGATAATTTTTTCACTCGTGACAAAGCAACATATGCCATACCTTCTTTAAACACACTAGATCCAATGTTTACAAAAGCACTATCTACAGTTAATCCTTGAGATTTGTGAATAGTTACAGCATATGCTAGAGACAACGTAAACTGCTTCCTACGTACATATAAGTCTTTCACAAGCAAAAAACGAACTGAACAACGACTAATGTCTTTAACCTCTTCAATCTGATCAAATTTTATTTTTAAAAATTCAATTCCATCTTTTTTCTGGTAGTTAACAAAACCCACAACTTTACCCATAGCTCCATTCACTAAACCTTTTTCTACATTCAAATTACGTCTTAAAATTACTCGACAGTTCATACATACATAAAGATATATTTCTAAACCAGCTGTTTTCGATATGTTTTTCTCTAGAGAATCCAATTTAGTTTTCAATTTGCCTGTCAATATAATAGTTATTCCTTCATGCTGTATTTTATCCACGGCTTCCATTTTCATAATCTCTTCATTTTCCAATTTCAAAAGTTTTTCATTGACTATAGAGCATTCATGTAGTGTTGGCATTAAGCAGATTACAGTATTTTTTTCTGCAATGTCCTTGTATATTTTCTCTGAAACTATTTGTTCTGTTGGAAACAAATTACATAGCAATAGACTCTGTAAAGCTTTTCTGCCATGTTCTGTGAGTAGTCCAATTCTGATATCTTTGAGAATACTTGCATAATCATCATCATTTGCTTGCCGCATATTGGTAATGAGTTCTTTGTACTTAAAGTATGACCAAATATTCACATTACCTATACTTCTGTCAAGAATTCCTGTCATGCGAGGGGAGGAAAACGGTAACCAGCGAAAACGGACTACATCTCCCAGGATGCTTAGCGGTTGAGAGGTTATGTAAACAGGAGAGCTGTTACATAACTCAAGGAAAACACGCCCTTATGTAAACAGGAGAGCTGTTACATAACTCAAGGAAAACACGACCTTATGTAAACAGGAGAGCTGTTACATAACTCAAGGAAAACACGCCCTTATGTAAACAGGAGAGCTGTTACATAACTCAAGGAAAACACGCCCTATAAAGGGAGGAACCGGGAGGTACAACGCTGTCGGATATTGTGTTTACACCGACGTACCTGCTTAGTGAAGAGCAGTGTTCCGGAGTGGTGCTCCAGTAAGGCAAGAACGGAGGTAGGTCGAGTCGTTACTCCCTGGGCCGTGTCTTGCCCCATCGTCACCTGTGAAGGACCCGGAAGCTCTACCGGATAACCATTGAGCTTCGCTTTTTGACTCGGCTGAGTCAAAGCGCAGTGGCGCTTTTGCTGGTTGGAGTCGTAACTCCCAGCCCGACCAGAGATACAGGGACTGCCAGCTGTAACGCACACCAGGAGGTGTTTGCCGCGTTACAGACTCGGAAGTCCACGGGATCGATCGAGCGGCTGCTCTCGGTTCAGTCTTCTTTTCTTGTGATTGGGGTATCGGTGACGTATCACCAGGAGGTGACTCCGCGTCCCGGTGCAGTCTGAGGAAGAGGTTGAGCGGCTGCTCCCTTCAGGTAGAGACCCCGGCTGGGTGTTTCCCTGACTCCTCGATTCTCCCCAACACTCTTCGTGCCCCTCACAGCCTACCGATTGGCATTGTCGGCCATTTCATTTCTGCCCTCTGTTGGCATACGCCGGGATCGGCGTATATGCAGAGGACGGTTAGGACCATCCGTGCTGTGGGCTGGTAACGTACTTAGCCTGGAGGATTCCAGTGACTATAACCTTTGTTTATTCCTTGTATTATTTTTGCCTTCATTAAAATAACTAAACCTTCACAAGTGGTTGCGTTCTCATTATCGTGTCTGTTAAACGATCCTGAGACGTTCAGGGCGTTACAAAATATCCGACCCTAATAACACTAACTGTCTCCCGGTCGATAACAGACATGGCAACACTTGATGATGTGCTGGCTGCTTTAGCGACCGTGCAAATTGAATTGGCTGCCTCCAGGCAAGAAACAGCCGATGTAAAAGCCAGACTGGATGCTATCCAATTGGACCCGCTCACGCCCAGCACCTCCCTCACGAACCAGACCCCTGCGGTAGTAATGGAAATGCCGGTAGCCGTCCCCTTGGCAACACCAGAGAGGTACAGTGGGGATCCTAACACAGTGCAGGTATTCCTCACACAAGTGGCGCTACATTTATCGTGCAAACCAAGGGCGTTCCCCACGAGTCAGGCTCGTGTGGCTTTCCTTATATCCTATTTGGCTGGAAACGCGGCACAATGGGCCGTACCTCTGGTGAGCAGGGACGACCCCATCTTATGTGATTGGGGTGCTTTTCGCGAGGAATTCCTGAAGGTCTTCGACAGAAGGGCTGACTCGTACACGGCGGACCGTGAAATGCTTGAATTGAGACAGGGATCCAACGACCTGGTGCAGTATCTCAACGCGTTCCGAAGGCTGGTTGCGGAAACCAAGTGGCCTGTTGCTAAACAGACGGCGCTCTTCCATCACGGGCTGTGCGATGAGCTCAAGGACGCCGTGGCTCATATTGACCCACAACCCAAGACATGTGAGGGCCTTATCAACCTGGTATTACGGCTGGAACATAGGCTAAGTGAAAGAAAGGGGGATCATGGGAGAAAAGGAAAATCCCTTCCATCCTATGTGACAGTGGAAAGTCCTGAAACTGCCACCGCATCCAAGGGAGAACCCATGGACATCGGCGCAATACGAGCGAGCCTCACAGCCACGGAGAAAGAGTCACGCCGTAAACAAGGATTGTGCCTATATTGTGGCAAAAAAGGCCACTACGTACGTGAATGCCCTGCCAAACCGAAGACGTCACGTTATCGGGCCAACCGGTCGGTAACAGCCGTGGTGGACGTACCGGCGGAAAACTAGAGGACTCCCAGACCAAAGAAGGGGCATCTCGGAGTCACTCATCCATCCCTTCACTTTCCAACTCGGTCACTAAGGGACAACGACACCTGTTTCTCACGGTGCACGTGGGAGTGCATGACCAGTGGATACCCGTTGTGGCCATGGTGGATTCAGGGGCCACTGGCATGTTTATGGACCACAACGAGGCATGCAGGCTAGGGCTAGTGCTTCTTCCCAAAGCTGTACCCGAAGACGTCTATGCTGTAGACGGAAGGCGATTGGTGACGGGGCCCATCGGGCAGCACACGGGGGTCCTTCCGATGAGATGTGGGAGGAACCATTTGGAACAAATCGATTTTAACATCATCCGAGCGCCCCAATATGGCGTCATATTGGGATTGCCGTGGCTACAGAAACACAACCCCTCTGTGGATTGGCCAAGGGGTGAGAAATACAGATATTTTAAACTTACCTGACCAACAAAATAACTTAATTAGAAATAAATGTTTTTTTTTAATTACAAGAAAAATGGATTCAATTTCCTAAATTTTCTTTCTCGATCTGAAAAGAAAGAAAAAAAGTAGTAATATTTAACAATACATTTTAGAATACAGTACACATATTTTCATATTTAACAAAGTACTTTTTTGCCCTTTTTTGCTGTTTTCAGAATATATTGAATTTCACTGAAAATAGTGATATCAATTGCATTCATCACTTAACAGCGGGCAAAAAAATAAACAATCTGAAAGATTGTTTAAAAAAGCCCTGAATCCATCCTCAGTAAAACATACCTTGATAGAAATGTAACATATATATTAAAAATATCTTCTAAGAACAATAACTATTTGCAATAAATAACGTCTGTAAATCTTGTGGCTTAAGCACACACACCAAAATAATATCTGTCAAAGAAGTCCACAATAGAAACATTTACCTTTCCATGAGGCCAAATGGTAATTTTTAAATCCTTTTTAGGTGAAATATCCAATGGTGATCCTATAAAATCGAAATAATGGTTTCTTCAGATGCTGCAATTTGTATCTAAAATTTTGGTTTTAGAACAATTAAGTAGGAATTTGGTAATTCTGCAGGCAAACGTTGCTTGAAAATCAATTGAGAATCATTACACAGTGTCCAGCCTTTTTCACAGTTTAGATAACCTGTGTAATGACCAGAAGTTATAGAAGGTCCATCATGGAAAATTATTGCAACTACAACAAAAGTCTTTCCTGATATTGATAATTGATTTCCTACAAACTTCTTTATAAAAGTGTCCAATTTTGTTCCATCAGCTCTACAACGTTGCATCATTAAAATTATATACTGTCCATATTTCTTTAAAAATAACGTTGATAACATTTCTGAATTACATTGAGAACATTCCATGTTGTGATTTGCATCTTTAACTAATTTACTAAAAGTCACTGATCTACTCTCTGGTAATGTTAAATGTATGAACCTTTCAGAATCAACATTAGTGCTGCATGTGTTCATACAGTTTTCACAACAATGTTCCCATTTATAAGAGAGACCAAACATATTTTCTATTTCTACCCCTTCATCTTCCAGTACCATAAGCATATACATTAAGAATTCCTGTGCATCTTGCTGGACATTTTGAGTAAACTGTGTACATCCAGAACATACATCTAAAAGATTTCTAACATCAGAAGCACTTTCTATTTTAGTTTTATCATTACTCAACTTCTCATAAAGGAAACTCAGCAGAGAACAAAATCTTTTTTCATGATTTAGCATTATCTACTCTTGACAACTTTCAAGATAAAATACAACATTCAGCACTACATTAGCGTAGCAGTTGACAACCAACAACCTCTTCAACATTGTCCTTTTTCTTTTTGCTTGCAATCACATCACTCTCCTTTTGTTTTCTCTTCTGTACATCCTCATTACAGATATTCTCAATTCTCCTTTTCCGACAAACAACACGTTTTTCAAACACAGGATACTGACCTAAATGAGGAGCATAGTTTCTTCTTAATCTATTATACTCCTTTACACAATTTGCATCAGCACTAACTTTTGAGTCATCAAAGTCTATCATGAATAAACCAGATAATTTTTTCACTCGTGACAAAGCAACATATGCCATACCTTCTTTAAACACACTAGATCCAATGTTTACAAAAGCACTATCTACAGTTAATCCTTGAGATTTGTGAATAGTTACAGCATATGCTAGAGACAACGTAAACTGCTCCCTACGTACATATAAGTCTTTCACAAGCAAAAAACGAACTGAACAACGACTAATGTCTTTAACCTCTTCAATCTGATCAAATTTTATTTTTAAAAATTCAATTCCATCTTTTTTCTGGTAGTTAACAAAACCCACAACTTTACCCATAGCTCCATTCACTAAACCTTTTTCTACATTCAAATTACGTCTTAAAATTACTCGACAGTTCACACATACATAAAGATATATTTCTAAACCAGCTGTTTTCGATATGTTTTTCTCTAGAGAATCCAATTTAGTTTTCAATTTGCCTGTCAATATAATAGTTATTCCTTCATGCTGTATTTTATCCACGGCTTCCATTTTCATAATCTCTTCATTTTCCAATTTCAAAAGTTTTTCATTGACTATAGAGCATTCATGTAGTGTTGGCATTAAGCAGATTACAGTATTTTTTTCTGCAATGTCCTTGTATATTTTCTCTGAAACTATTTGTTCTGTTGGAAACAAATTACATAGCAATAGACTCTGTAAAGCTGTTCTGCCATGTTCTGTGAGTAGTCCAATTCTGATATCTTTGAGAATACTTGCATAATCATCATCATTTGCTTGCCGCATATTGGTAATGAGTTCTTTGTACTTAAAGTATGACCAAATATTCACATTACCTATACTTCTGTCAAGAATTCCTGTCATGCGAGGGGAGGAAAACGGTAACCAGCGAAAACGGACTACATCTCCCAGGATGCTTAGCGGTTGAGAGGTTATGTAAACAGGAGAGCTGTTACATAACTCAAGGAAAACACGCCCTTATGTAAACAGGAGAGCTGTTACATAACTCAAGGAAAACACGACCTTATGTAAACAGGAGAGCTGTTACATAACTCAAGGAAAACACGCCCTTATGTAAACAGGAGAGCTGTTACATAACTCAAGGAAAACACGCCCTATAAAGGGAGGAACCGGGAGGAACAACGCTGTCGGATATTGTGTTTACACCGACGTACCTGCTTAGTGAAGAGCAGTGTTCCGGAGTGGTGCTCCAGTAAGGCAAGAACGGAGGTAGGTCGAGTCGTTACTCCCTGGGCCGTGTCTTGCCCCATCGTCACCTGTGAAGGACCCGGAAGCTCTACCGGATAACCATTGAGCTTCGCTTTTTGACTCGGCTGAGTCAAAGCGCAGTGGCGCTTTTGCTGGTTGGAGTCGTAACTCCCAGCCCGACCAGAGATACAGGGACTGCCAGCTGTAACGCACACCAGGAGGTGTTTGCCGCGTTACAGACTCGGAAGTCCATGGGATCGATCGAGCGGCTGCTCTCGGTTCAGTCTTCTTTTCTTGTGATTGGGGTATCGGTGACGTATCACCAGGAGGTGACTCCGCGTCCCGGTGCAGTCTGAGGAAGAGGTTGAGCAGCTGCTCCCTTCAGGTAGAGACCCCGGCTGGGTGTTTCCCTGACTCCTCGATTCTCCCCAACACTCTTCGTGCCCCTCACAGCCTACCGATTGGCATTGTCGGCCATTTCATTTCTGCCCTCTGTTGGCATACGCCGGGATCGGCGTATATGCAGAGGACGGTTAGGACCATCCGTGCTGTGGGCTGGTAACGTACTTAGCCTGGAGGATTCCAGTGACTATAACCTTTGTTTATTCCTTGTATTATTTTTGCCTTCATTAAAATAACTAAACCTTCACAAGTGGTTGCGTTCTCATTATCGTGTCTGTTAAACGATCCTGAGACGTTCAGGGCGTTACAAAATATCCGACCCTAATAACACTAACTGTCTCCCGGTCGATAACAGACATGGCAACACTTGATGATGTGCTGGCTGCTTTAGCGACCGTGCAAATTGAATTGGCTGCCTCCAGGCAAGAAACAGCCGATGTAAAAGCCAGACTGGATGCTATCCAATTGGACCCGCTCACGCCCAGCACCTCCCTCACGAACCAGACCCCTGCGGTAGTAATGGAAATGCCGGTAGCCGTCCCCTTGGCAACACCAGAGAGGTACAGTGGGGATCCTAACACAGTGCAGGTATTCCTCACACAAGTGGCGCTACATTTATCGTGCAAACCAAGGGCGTTCCCCACGAGTCAGGCTCGTGTGGCTTTCCTTATATCCTATTTGGCTGGAAACGCGGCACAATGGGCCGTACCTCTGGTGAGCAGGGACGACCCCATCTTATGTGATTGGGGTGCTTTTCGCGAGGAATTCCTGAAGGTCTTCGACAGAAGGGCTGACTCGTACACGGCGGACCGTGAAATGCTTGAGTTGAGACAGGGATCCAACGACCTGGTGCAGTATCTCAACGCGTTCCGAAGGCTGGTTGCGGAAACCAAGTGGCCTGTTGCTAAACAGACGGCGCTCTTCCATCACGGGCTGTGCGATGAGCTCAAGGACGCCGTGGCTCATATTGACCCACAACCCAAGACATGTGAGGGCCTTATCAACCTGGTATTACGGCTGGAACATAGGCTAAGTGAAAGAAAGGGGGATCATGGGAGAAAAGGAAAATCCCTTCCATCCTATGTGACAGTGGGAAGTCCTGAAACTGCCACCGCATCCAAGGGAGAACCCATGGACATCGGCGCAATACGAGCGAGCCTCACAGCCACGGAGAAAGAGTCACGCCGTAAACAAGGATTGTGCCTATATTGTGGCAAAAAAGGCCACTACGTACGTGAATGCCCTGCCAAACCGAAGACGTCACGTTATCGGGCCAACCGGTCGGTAACAGCCGTGGTGGACGTACCGGCGGAAAACTAGAGGACTCCCAGACCAAAGAAGGGGCATCTCGGAGTCACTCATCCATCCCTTCACTTTCCAACTCGGTCACTAAGGGACAACGACACCTGTTTCTCACGGTGCACGTGGGAGTGCATGACCAGTGGATACCCGTTGTGGCCATGGTGGATTCAGGGGCCACTGGCATGTTTATGGACCACAACGAGGCATGCAGGCTAGGGCTAGTGCTTCTTCCCAAAGCTGTACCCGAAGACGTCTATGCTGTAGACGGAAGGCGATTGGTGACGGGGCCCATCGGGCAGCACACGGGGGTCCTTCCGATGAGATGTGGGAGGAACCATTTGGAACAAATCGATTTTAACATCATCCGAGCGCCCCAATATGGCGTCATATTGGGATTGCCGTGGCTACAGAAACACAACCCCTCTGTGGATTGGCCAAGGGGTGAGAAATACAGATATTTTAAACTTACCTGACCAACAAAATAACTTAATTAGAAATAAATGTTTTTTTTTAATTACAAGAAAAATGGATTCAATTTCCTAAATTTTCTTTCTCGATCTGAAAAGAAAGAAAAAAAGTAGTAATATTTAACAATACATTTTAGAATACAGTACACATATTTTCATATTTAACAAAGTACTTTTTTGCCCTTTTTTGCTGTTTTCAGAATATATTGAATTTCACTGAAAATAGTGATATCAATTGCATTCATCACTTAACAGCGGGCAAAAAAATAAACAATCTGAAAGATTGTTTAAAAAAGCCCTGAATCCATCCTCAGTAAAACATACCTTGATAGAAATGTAACATATATATTAAAAATATCTTCTAAGAACAATAACTATTTGCAATAAATAACGTCTGTAAATCTTGTGGCTTAAGCACACACACCAAAATAATATCTGTCAAAGAAGTCCACAATAGAAACATTTACCTTTCCATGAGGCCAAATGGTAATTTTTAAATCCTTTTTAGGTGAAATATCCAATGGTGATCCTATAAAATCGAAATAATGGTTTCTTCAGATGCTGCAATTTGTATCTAAAATTTTGGTTTTAGAACAATTAAGTAGGAATTTGGTAATTCTGCAGGCAAACGTTGCTTGAAAATCAATTGAGAATCATTACACAGTGTCCAGCCTTTTTCACAGTTTAGATAACCTGTGTAATGACCAGAAGTTATAGAAGGTCCATCATGGAAAATTATTGCAACTACAACAAAAGTCTTTCCTGATATTGATAATTGATTTCCTACAAACTTCTTTATAAAAGTGTCCAATTTTGTTCCATCAGCTCTACAACGTTGCATCATTAAAATTATATACTGTCCATATTTCTTTAAAAATAACGTTGATAACATTTCTGAATTACATTGAGAACATTCCATGTTGTGATTTGCATCTTTAACTAATTTACTAAAAGTCACTGATTTACTCTCTGGTAATGTTAAATGTATGAACCTTTCAGAATCAACATTAGTGCTGCATGTGTTCATACAGTTTTCACAACAATGTTCCCATTTATAAGAGAGACCAAACATATTTTCTATTTCTACCCCTTCATCTTCCAGTACCATAAGCATATACATTAAGAATTCCTGTGCATCTTGCTGGACATTTTGAGTAAACTGTGTACATCCAGAACATACATCTAAAAGATTTCTAACATCAGAAGCACTTTCTATTTTAGTTTTATCATTACTCAACTTCTCATAAAGGAAACTCAGCAGAGAACAAAATCTTTTTTCATGATTTAGCATTATCTACTCTTGACAACTTTCAAGATAAAATACAACATTCAGCACTACATTAGCGTAGCAGTTGACAACCAACAACCTCTTCAACATTGTCCTTTTTCTTTTTGCTTGCAATCACATCACTCTCCTTTTGTTTTCTCTTCTGTACATCCTCATTACAGATATTCTCAATTCTCCTTTTCCGACAAACAACACGTTTTTCAAACACAGGATACTGACCTAAATGAGGAGCATAGTTTCTTCTTAATCTATTATACTCCTTTACACAATTTGCATCAGCACTAACTTTTGAGTCATCAAAGTCTATCATGAATAAACCAGATAATTTTTTCACTCGTGACAAAGCAACATATGCCATACCTTCTTTAAACACACTAGATCCAATGTTTACAAAAGCACTATCTACAGTTAATCCTTGAGATTTGTGAATAGTTACAGCATATGCTAGAGACAACGTAAACTGCTCCCTACGTACATATAAGTCTTTCACAAGCAAAAAACGAACTGAACAACGACTAATGTCTTTAACCTCTTCAATCTGATCAAATTTTATTTTTAAAAATTCAATTCCATCTTTTTTCTGGTAGTTAACAAAACCCACAACTTTACCCATAGCTCCATTCACTAAACCTTTTTCTACATTCAAATTACGTCTTAAAATTACTCGACAGTTCATACATACATAAAGATATATTTCTAAACCAGCTGTTTTCGATATGTTTTTCTCTAGAGAATCCAATTTAGTTTTCAATTTGCCTGTCAATATAATAGTTATTCCTTCATGCTGTATTTTATCCACGGCTTCCATTTTCATAATCTCTTCATTTTCCAATTTCAAAAGTTTTTCATTGACTATAGAGCATTCATGTAGTGTTGGCATTAAGCAGATTACAGTATTTTTTTCTGCAATGTCCTTGTATATTTTCTCTGAAACTATTTGTTCTGTTGGAAACAAATTACATAGCAATAGACTCTGTAAAGCTGTTCTGCCATGTTCTGTGAGTAGTCCAATTCTGATATCTTTGAGAATACTTGCATAATCATCATCATTTGCTTGCCGCATATTGGTAATGAGTTCTTTGTACTTAAAGTATGACCAAATATTCACATTACCTATACTTCTGTCAAGAATTCCTGTCATGCGAGGGGAGGAAAACGGTAACCAGCGAAAACGGACTACATCTCCCAGGATGCTTAGCGGTTGAGAGGTTATGTAAACAGGAGAGCTGTTACATAACTCAAGGAAAACACGCCCTTATGTAAACAGGAGAGCTGTTACATAACTCAAGGAAAACACGACCTTATGTAAACAGGAGAGCTGTTACATAACTCAAGGAAAACACGCCCTTATGTAAACAGGAGAGCTGTTACATAACTCAAGGAAAACACGCCCTATAAAGGGAGGAACCGGGAGGTACAACGCTGTCGGATATTGTGTTTACACCGACGTACCTGCTTAGTGAAGAGCAGTGTTCCGGAGTGGTGCTCCAGTAAGGCAAGAACGGAGGTAGGTCGAGTCGTTACTCCCTGGGCCGTGTCTTGCCCCATCGTCACCTGTGAAGGACCCGGAAGCTCTACCGGATAACCATTGAGCTTCGCTTTTTGACTCGGCTGAGTCAAAGCGCAGTGGCGCTTTTGCTGGTTGGAGTCGTAACTCCCAGCCCGACCAGAGATACAGGGACTGCCAGCTGTAACGCACACCAGGAGGTGTTTGCCGCGTTACAGACTCGGAAGTCCATGGGATCGATCGAGCGGCTGCTCTCGGTTCAGTCTTCTTTTCTTGTGATTGGGGTATCGGTGACGTATCACCAGGAGGTGACTCCGCGTCCCGGTGCAGTCTGAGGAAGAGGTTGAGCAGCTGCTCCCTTCAGGTAGAGACCCCGGCTGGGTGTTTCCCTGACTCCTCGATTCTCCCCAACACTCTTCGTGCCCCTCACAGCCTACCGATTGGCATTGTCGGCCATTTCATTTCTGCCCTCTGTTGGCATACGCCGGGATCGGCGTATATGCAGAGGACGGTTAGGACCATCCGTGCTGTGGGCTGGTAACGTACTTAGCCTGGAGGATTCCAGTGACTATAACCTTTGTTTATTCCTTGTATTATTTTTGCCTTCATTAAAATAACTAAACCTTCACAAGTGGTTGCGTTCTCATTATCGTGTCTGTTAAACGATCCTGAGACGTTCAGGGCGTTACAAAATATCCGACCCTAATAACACTAACTGTCTCCCGGTCGATAACAGACATGGCAACACTTGATGATGTGCTGGCTGCTTTAGCGACCGTGCAAATTGAATTGGCTGCCTCCAGGCAAGAAACAGCCGATGTAAAAGCCAGACTGGATGCTATCCAATTGGACCCGCTCACGCCCAGCACCTCCCTCACGAACCAGACCCCTGCGGTAGTAATGGAAATGCCGGTAGCCGTCCCCTTGGCAACACCAGAGAGGTACAGTGGGGATCCTAACACAGTGCAGGTATTCCTCACACAAGTGGCGCTACATTTATCGTGCAAACCAAGGGCGTTCCCCACGAGTCAGGCTCGTGTGGCTTTCCTTATATCCTATTTGGCTGGAAACGCGGCACAATGGGCCGTACCTCTGGTGAGCAGGGACGACACCATCTTATGTGATTGGGGTGCTTTTCGCGAGGAATTCCTGAAGGTCTTCGACAGAAGGGCTGACTCGTACACGGCGGACCGTGAAATGCTTGAGTTGAGACAGGGATCCAACGACCTGGTGCAGTATCTCAACGCGTTCCGAAGGCTGGTTGCGGAAACCAAGTGGCCTGTTGCTAAACAGACGGCGCTCTTCCATCACGGGCTGTGCGATGAGCTCAAGGACGCCGTGGCTCATATTGACCCACAACCCAAGACATGTGAGGGCCTTATCAACCTGGTATTACGGCTGGAACATAGGCTAAGTGAAAGAAAGGGGGATCATGGGAGAAAAGGAAAATCCCTTCCATCCTATGTGACAGTGGGAAGTCCTGAAACTGCCACCGCATCCAAGGGAGAACCCATGGACATCGGCGCAATACGAGCGAGCCTCACAGCCACGGAGAAAGAGTCACGCCGTAAACAAGGATTGTGCCTATATTGTGGCAAAAAAGGCCACTACGTACGTGAATGCCCTGCCAAACCGAAGACGTCACGTTATCGGGCCAACCGGTCGGTAACAGCCGTGGTGGACGTACCGGCGGAAAACTAGAGGACTCCCAGACCAAAGAAGGGGCATCTCGGAGTCACTCATCCATCCCTTCACTTTCCAACTCGGTCACTAAGGGACATCGACACCTGTTTCTCACGGTGCACGTGGGAGTGCATGACCAGTGGATACCCGTTGTGGCCATGGTGGATTCAGGGGCCACTGGCATGTTTATGGACCACAACGAGGCATGCAGGCTAGGGCTAGTGCTTCTTCCCAAAGCTGTACCCGAAGACGTCTATGCTGTAGACGGAAGGCGATTGGTGACGGGGCCCATCGGGCAGCACACGGGGGTCCTTCCGATGAGATGTGGGAGGAACCATTTGGAACAAATCGATTTTAACATCATCCGAGCGCCCCAATATGGCGTCATATTGGGATTGCCGTGGCTACAGAAACACAACCCCTCTGTGGATTGGCCAACACATCGCATCGAACTGACGTCACCGTATTGCATCCTGCATTGTGGAATAAGAACGGAATCCCTTGACGCAGATGAGAGCGGGAGTCAGACGGTGGCTACAGCGGCAGAAAAAGATGTGGCTCTCCCCCAGGCTTATCACAGTTTTGAGGATGTATTTGATGAGGTGAAGGCAGAAGTGCTACCACCACATAGACAGTTTGACTGCCAGATCGACCTGGTGCCAGGGGCCAGCGTTCCCAGCGGCAGGCTGTATGCCCTGACGGAGCCTGAAAACGTGCATCTCCGGGGGTACCTGGATAAACTCCTCAAGCTAGGATTCATCCGCCCGTCCAAGTCTCCGGCCGCCTCGCCACTCTTCTTCATCCCGAAGGCTAATGGGGAGCTGAGAGCCTGTGTGGACTTTAGGGCATTGAATGCGATAACCGTAAAGAATCGGTACCCCTTGCCTCTCATCAGTGTACTTCTGGAACAGGTCAAGAAAGCTCGTATCTACACCAAGTTGGATTTGAAAGGGGCATACCATCTGGTGCGCATGAGGGACGGAGACGAGTGGAAGACCGCCTTTAAGACCAGGTTCGGCCTTTTTGAGTACCTCGTCATGCCGTTCGGTCTGTGCAACGCCCCGGCAGCCTTTCAGTACTTTTTGAATGAGGTATTCAGAGAGGAGTTGGATATCTACGTGGTCGTATATATCGACGACATCCTCATCTATTCGTGCAGTGTGGAGGAGCACGTACACCACGTCAAAGCTGTGCTCCAAAAGCTGAGGGAAAACATGCTGTTTTGTAAACTCAGCAAGTGTGACTTCCACGTCACATCCGTGGAATTCCTCGGAGTGATGCTGAGTCCAGAGGGACAGGAGATGGCAGAACGAAAGATCAAGGCGGTGAAAGAATGGCCGGTGCCCCAAAGCGTGAAGGACGTCCAAAGTTTCATTGGCTTCGCCAACTTTTACAGGCGGTTTATAGATGGATTTTCAGGATTGGTGGCCCCAATCACACAGCTACTGAGGAAGTCCAAGGAGTTTGTCTGGTCCCCTGAAGCGAACACAGCCTTTGAGGCCCTGAAAAGCGCCTTTGGTAAGGCGCCGGTGTTGGCTCACCCCGATCCGGATCTCCCCTACGTGGTGGAAGCGGACGCATCGGATGTGGCGCTGGGGGCTATCTTGTCCCAACACAACCACGACACAGGGGTGCTTCATCCCGTTGCGTACATGTCCCGCAAACTCAACGACGCTGAACGCAACTACCATATTGCGGAGAAGGAGCTTCTCGCAATCAAGGACGCCTTCACCGAATGGAGGCATTGGTTGATGGGGGCAAGACATGTGGTATCGGTGTACACGGACCATCGGAACCTACAGTTCATGACGGCCACAAGACACCTTTCTCCCAGACAGCTGCGGTGGATGATCTTCTTTGCGGGGTTCAACTTCCGCATCACATATCGGCCGGGGACGGAAAACCGGAAGGCGGACGCCCTGTCCCGTCAATCTGCAGTTAAGGAACCATTGCCTGCGACCGAGCATTCCATCATTTCCCCGAGGATGGTATTGTGGGTTATCCAACCGGATACTTTCCTGAGGGGAATAAAGAGAGGGATCAGGTCATTCGCATGGCGGAGGTGGCTCCTCAGTCACAGAGAATGGCAGCTGAAGGACGGGATACCCCTGAAGGGCAGGTGCCTATTGATACCCACGCCTAGGCTAAGGAAACAAGCATTCATCTGGTGCCATGACTCTCCATGCGCAGGTCATTTGGGCTTTGAAAAAACGGTGGCTAGCATGGGACGGCATTTCTGGTGGCCAACCATGAGAGTGGATGTCAGGAGGTGGGGACAGGAGTGTCCTACGTGTGCTACCATGAAGGCCGACCATGGCCGAACCCAAGGGCTCTTACATCCACTTCCGACCCCGGATAGACCATGGGATAGCATATCACTGGACTTCGTGGTGGGCCTACCGGTAGACCAGGGGATGACGGCAATACTGGTGGTGGTGGATTACTTGACGAAAATGGGGCACTTCATCCCCTGCAAGAGAGTCCCTACGGCCGGGGAATTGGCGTCACTACTCCTAAAGAATGTGGTACGACTGCATGGATTACCTGGGGTGATCGTGTCGGACCGGGGGTCGCAGTTTACTGCGCAATTCTGGAAGACTTGGTGCACTGCGCTGCATGTTAAGACCGCCCTGTCCACCAGCTACCACCCTCAAACGGACGGCCAAACCGAGCGCCTGAACCAAACGCTCTAACAGTATCTGCGATGTTTTGTGGACCAGGGCAGGGAAGAATGGGTCGACTTGCTATGGGTTGCAGAGATAGCCTATAACAACGCCACTCACAGCTCCACACAGTCATCTCCGTTCTATAGCAACTATGGCCAACATCCCAGGTTCTTGCCATTTCTACATCCGTTCAGAGAGGACAGGATTCCCGCCACAGCGGACAGGGTGGCACACATAAAAGACACGTTGATGCGCTCAAGGGCTGTCCTAATAGAGGCCAAGAGAAGATACAAGGCTGCGGCAGACAGGAAGAGAAGGCCCGGGCCACTGTACCGCACTGGAGACTACGTCTGGATATCCACAAGAAACATGAGGTTTCGAAAGAACAGTGTGTTCCATCCCAAGTACATGGGCCCCTATCGAATGACCAAGTGTATGGGTCCCGTGAACGTGAAGGTGTGCTTGCCCCAGTCATTGCGGATACACCCTGTCTTTCATGTATCATTGCTCAAACCAGCACCCTCCAAGCCGTCTGGGACACCTAGGCCGGTATGCGTGGAGTCGGAGGTGGAGTATGAAGTGTCGGGCATACAGGCATCCAAATGGCGCAGGGGGAAGCTGTGGTACCTGGTTGCGTGGAAAGGCTATGGCCCGGAGGAGCAGTCATGGGAACCGGCTGAAGGGGTTCATGCTCCGCGCTTGGTCTCCTTGTTCCATCGGCGTTTTCCTGCCAGCGCTGGACCCGTGGGGAGCCGCTGAGAGGGAGGATGTACTGTCAAGAATTCCTGTCATGCGAGGGGAGGAAAACGGTAACCAGCGAAAACGGACTACATCTCCCAGGATGCTTAGCGGTTGAGAGGTTATGTAAACAGGAGAGCTGTTACATAACTCAAGGAAAACACACCCTTATGTAAACAGGAGAGCTGTTACATAACTCAAGGAAAACACGCCCTTATGTAAACAGGAGATCTGTTACATAACTCAAGGAAAACACGCCCTTATGTAAACAGGAGAGCTGTTACATAACTCAAGGAAAACACGCCCTATAAAGGGAGGAACCGGGAGGTACAACGCTGTCGGATATTGTGTTTACACCGACGTACCTGCTTAGTGAAGAGCAGTGTTCCGGAGTGGTGCTCCAGTAAGGCAAGAACGGAGGTAGGTCGAGTCGTTACTCCCTGGGCCGTGTCTTGCCCCATCGTCACCTGTGAAGGACCCGGAAGCTCTACCGGATAACCATTGAGCTTCGCTTTTTGACTCGGCTGAGTCAAAGCGCAGTGGCGCTTTTGCTGGTTGGAGTCGTAACTCCCAGCCCGACCAGAGATACAGGGACTGCCAGCTGTAACGCACACCAGGAGGTGTTTGCCGCGTTACAGACTCGGAAGTCCACGGGATCGATCGAGCGGCTGCTCTCGGTTCAGTCTTCTTTTCTTGTGATTGGGGTATCGGTGACGTATCACCAGGAGGTGACTCCGCGTCCCGGTGCAGTCTGAGGAAGAGGTTGAGCGGCTGCTCCCTTCAGGTAGAGACCCCGGCTGGGTGTTTCCCTGACTCCTCGATTCTCCCCAACACTCTTCGTGCCCCTCACAGCCTACCGATTGGCATTGTCGGCCATTTCATTTCTGCCCTCTGTTGGCATACGCCGGGATCGGCGTATATGCAGAGGACGGTTAGGACCATCCGTGCTGTGGGCTGGTAACGTACTTAGCCTGGAGGATTCCAGTGACTATAACCTTTGTTTATTCCTTGTATTATTTTTGCCTTCATTAAAATAACTAAACCTTCACAAGTGGTTGCGTTCTCATTATCGTGTCTGTTAAACGATCCTGAGACGTTCAGGGCGTTACAACTTCCTAATGACTTTTTCGTGTCTTCATGTGCAAGTGTATTAAATACTGGTTGTCCTTTAACTGGAGTGAGCTGCAGTAGATCCCCAAAAACTATAACGTGTTTTCCTCCAAATAACACGTCATAGTCTGTCTTTAGAATTTGCTGCATTCTCTCAATGCACAAAGGCAAGCATTAAGTTTGATACCATGCTTACCTCATCAATAATGAGAGCTTTCATTTTCTTCAACACTCTTGAAACTTCAAAACATGCTTCTCCTGTTAGCTTGTGGTATTCTATTTTGTTCTCATGCTCTACTGGTAACATTAGCAAACGATGTAAGGTATTTCCTTTTATGTTATATGCTGCTAACCAAGTTGGAGCAGTAACAACACAAGACAAAGTTGAATCAGTTTTTTTCTGTAGGTAGCTTCTAATTACTTTCATTAAGAAACATTTTCCATTTCCAGCTTGTCCACTCACATACATTCTGATTGGTTCAAATGATGTGCATGAGCACTCTTTATTTTCATGTAGTAATCCATGATCAATTTGTTTTGTGACTTCTTCATAAATTTGTTGTTGTTCATCATTCAGTTTTTGTTCCAAATTTGGTAAGTCTATTAAATCTTCCTGAGCTTGATTCATAGCTGTTTCCACTTCAGTCATGGCTATTACAGCTTCATTTTCTATGATTGGTTGTCCTAGGAGATCTTGACTGAGCGTACCAGAACTTTGACTGTCTTGAGAACTGTCCCTAGCTACTTCAGCTGCAATTGTAGCTTCTTGTTCAATTTCTTCATTTAACATTTGTACATAATTTGTGAAAGTACTGCATTCTATGCTATCTTTACATGCATTAAAGGAATCTTCATAGCTCTGAAAATCTCCAAGTAATTCATCCTCTGAACGCCATGGTTTAAACAGCTGTAAAAGTGCTAAGTAGTAAAATTTCTTTTTGTCAGTAGTGTCGCAACTCAGATTCCTGTGATTAATCAAACTTCCTTTTGTTTGTTTCACCAAACATCCTTCCTCACCAATGACTTCATATTTTCCATTGTTGATGTCTTCTGTGGCATTCCGTGTAAAAATGTAGTTCTGCAGCACTTCATAGAGACACATGTTCTCAAGATGATGACTTCTGTTTGGGTAATATGTGTCCAACATATTTGTTTTCAAAATGTCTGTACTTTCTGGTTCGTTCTCTGCTAAATATTAAATTTCTCGAATAGATTTCAGTACCCGATTTCGCATTCCTGCAAGGCCTAAACTTACCCAAATTATTCTTCTGGATTTGGAGTACAGACTTGCAGATGATAACCTATCTGAGCATTCGTATGAACCAATTTCTCGATGCGATAACATCTTTAACCCCTTCTGTGCCACGCCCTTTCCCCCTCCTGTGCCGGGCGTTACATTAGTGGGTGGGGTTCATGACGAGATAGTCTCGTCATAGGCACAGCGCGACCGTGCTCCATGACGAGACTATCTCGTCATGGGCACTGAAGAGGTTAAACTGAAACTGTATAGCTTTTTACTGACAGTCTTCTCGTGAGAAATCTCTTCCCACATTTCTTTCAATTCCGTTTTCTCAGATTTAGTGATGTAAGATGTGACATACCGAGCAACAGCAATAGAATTGTCAGCTACATACTGAATATCCATGTTAGCATTCCACATGGATAAAATGACTGGGTTGTAGTCATTTATATATTTTGACTCTTCTTTTCTTCTTAGGTTGTAAGTATTTTTCGGAGATTTTCTTGTAATGGTATGTCGCACAGCTGACATAAAACTGTTTACTCTTCCTTTTGAAAGAACAGGTCGTGGAAATCCAAATCAACATTTTGTGTAGAATTTATCTTTACTCTTGTACTTTCGTCGACAGTATTTTCCACACCGATGACTTTGGAAACGTAAAACTTGCTCTTTTAAGTTTTTTTCTTCTGTGCTTTTAGGTATAGCACATGTTGCATATTCTTCAGTGAAAGATAAAACTGCATCATCAGAATCTGTTCCAAATTTTGGGGCATCCTTGAATATGAGGAGCACCTCTTGCTTGGTACTCTTTTCTCCAAAAGAAATCCACAACTTCTCCAAGAGGTGGATTTTTTTTATTGCAGATGAAGGACATCATAGCCTCAAATCTATGATTGAAATATCTGCAAACATTAACCGGATCCAATGAGCACAATTCTCCTGCTGTCTTGTATTGGATGTTTTCAATATTTGAATTTGCCTCTCGAAGAAAATCCAGTAAATCATCCCAAGCGTACTCAGAACAGCTTAGGGTAAGGAACCATGTAGGAGTTCCTAAATTCCGTAACATACATTTCAATTCTCCATGGCATCGGTACCAATATTCATTAGTTCCACGCTGACAAGCCATCAGATTAATCAATTGAGATTCCAAATGATCATCTCGCTGTTGCACTTTGTTCATAAAATCCTTTGCAGACACATTATGTAGATGTACTCCAGTTTTTAAAATGTGATTTACTGCATAAGATAGTGCAGACAAGTCACTTTCAAATAAAAGATGGAACAAATAAGGAATACTTTGACGAAATCTTGGATCTTCTGCATATAATCTTGTAGTCCGATACTCAGAAGCAGGAATCTGTACTGGACGTTCATCATATCGTCCACCTTTTCCTGTAGGAAACAGCTGGGGAAAACAACGAGCTTCCAAGCTCTCCTCCCATACACTGACGGGAGTTCCTTTAGCTTTTTTCATCTGAAACAGATCAATAGTGTTTCCCATAACTTCTTTAGAATGAAGAGGATGTATGCTGAAATGTTCATAAATTTCTTCTTCTTTTGACTTATCTACTTTTTCAATTTGCCCAGTTGGTATTCCTGTGTCTTCTAGTAAAACTTCTTCATCTTCATCCATATAAATTGATTCATAGTACTTATTATTTCTTTTCAAATATAAATTTCCTCTTTGTACTTTTCGTACATCTACTAGCTCCTGCCAAATTTTCTTATTCTTTGTAGGTACACCATTAACCAGAATAACTAATGGTTCAGTTTCCAAACTATCTGCATCAATTGTTTCAATATTTTTTTTCAAATCTAATGGCGAATAGACAACTCTTCCTTTTAAACCTCTTTGTAAATCTGAAGGAGGTAATTTACCTGTTTTGGGCTCCATACGAACTATAGTCTGAAACGGATGGACACATTGAATGAGTATAGACTCATACGTGTTTAAATCACTAAGTTCTGCAGGAATATCAACCAATTCTAAATTATTATGTACAGCTCTAGCTGGCATTTTATTTTCTTCTAACTTGTTATAACAGTATTTACAAATACGCTGATCTTCACCCAAATCAAAACAATTTTCCAGAAACAAATATGTAGCAAAATCCTTCCACTCATAATTATTTTCTTTTTCACTTTTTTTTATAGAGATCAACATTCCTTGTTTGACTTTTATAATGGCTTCTCCGGCAACAAATACAAGTAATATTTGGTCTTTCATTAGAGATGATAGTAAATTTTGTCATTTGATCTTCAAAATTTTTACTAACAGTGGGTTCTACATTCTCTTCCACATTTTCTTCAATAACTGTATAATTTCCTGCACTTTCTTGTTCTGGACCAAAGTAACAAAACTGAATATCATCAGTAACCTTCTCTACATCTGATACAGATCCACGCAACAGAGCACTATTCAACTCATTTAACTTTAGTGCTGGACTTTTAGCAAAATACAATCTTCTCACAAACTTTCTCATTTCAGTATGATGTACTGCCAGCATCCTAAAATGGTGAAACACACTTTGACAAACTTTCCTAGAAAGACAAGCCAGAGAATGTCCTTGCAAACCAGTATTCTTTCTCACTCTGCATGGATCTAGTCTTTGAAGCACCTTAATCTTCTGTTTAACACTTTTTTTACTATATTCTCTTAGAAAGTCACGTAATTTATCAATAGATTCTTGTTGAACAGTACAAATACTACTACAATTCCAAGTGTACACTGGGGCTTTAGGACGTTTCCCCATAACCTCATCAGCTAACACTTCTTCCTCATTTCTTGGAACCATTTTCTCCTTTTCCATTACACAACCATCTTTAACTTCATAAGTTCGACCACTGGTGTCAGCTGCATACAGCAAACTATTACTTTGAAGATAACTCTCTTCATTAAAAAATGGTTCAGTACTTGAACTATGCTTCCATTCTCCTAAGAACACATTACAAAAGTTATTTTTTTTTCACTACTCTTTTCCTTTTGCTTTTTGACTTCATTACATTGACTATTTTATCTAATGGACGGATCCTGTTCAAAATTAAAATGAATAGTTTTCTTATTAATTCCAAAGCCTTTGCAACAATTGATTCAATATGTTTCTTTTTCTTATAAAATATTGCTTTCTTCCTATTTTTATCACATCCTTTAGCAAATTGAACACCACTCTTCTCTGAAACATTTTTTACGAATGTTTTGAAATTCTGTTTTTCTTTTTAAGTCATTCTTTCTTGCTTCTGATTCTACATTAGCATTTAGTATTTCCTTTCTATTGTCTTGTTGTTTTCTTCTTGAAACACTATTTGCAGAGGATATACTTTCTACATTTTTTCTATGTTTGAGGATATTTTTCAAAAAATCCTTAGTCTGCTTACCAGAAGACTTTTTCTTTTTTCCAACATGAGGATCATCAACTAATTTTTGTTGTCCAGTTGTCTTCAAATATTGATGTTTTTGCTGTTCTTTTCTCTTTCTTGATTTTATAGGCATGTTTAATTTAGTTCAGTGTTGTTCAGCAATACCTAAAGGAAAAAAAAAATACCTTTATGTAATTTAAATATATTACTATATTTTTTTTGAGCTTTTCAAATCCTATCATATGAGCTGCCCCTTTCCTACGAGTGCAAGTCTTACAGAACCAGAGCAACACAAATTAAATCTCTGACAACAATTCCTGTGTGCACACAGACTCATGGTGTGATTCTAGGCAGAAAACGATATTTGATTGGCAATTTCAAAGCACATTTACTACTGTGGTAGAGCAAGTGATAATTACTGTAACAGCCTGATACATTTTCTTTATAGTTTAGAGAGGCAGAAAAGAGCACATGTCCTAACAGCTACTTGAGACCATGAGCATGTGGAACCTGGGTGAGTGATTAGACTAGAGCAAAGGAAATGAGCCTTGGTGATGTTGAATGTGTTAGCGTTACACACTGCTATCTGAAATACCACACAGTGCTGAATAGTAAGCATGGGAGTGCAGGAGAAGCAGCTGGCTGTGTGCTAAGAGTGTGTTTCTGGAGACTGTGTATTGCCAGGTGCAAGAGAGATCTGCATGGACGCTTGCACAACTGCATGAAGACTGCATAGATGTATGTAAGATCACCTGTGCTAAGGGTTAATTGCAGTTTTGAACATGTAGGAACTACCTCACCCATTGCAGGAGTGGAAGGAAAATCTACCCTGTTGTTTTGAAATGTGTTAGCATTTGCCTCGCATCTGTGAGATAGTGATTTCTGCTGAATGCTAACCACCACAGTTCAAGAAAACAAGCTGCCCCTTTCCTACGAGTGCAAGTCTTACAGAACCAGAGCAACACGAATTAAATCTCTGACAACTATTCCTGTGTGCACACAGACTCATGGTGTGATTCTAGGCAGAAAACAATTTTTGATTGTCAATTTCAAAGCACATTTACTACTGTGGTAGAGCAAGTGATAATTACTGTAACAGCCTGACACATTTTCCTTATAGTTTAGAGAGGCAGAAAAGAGCACATGTCCTAACAGCTACTTGAGACCATGAGCATGTGGAACCTGGGTGAGTGATTAGACTACAGCAAAGGAAATGAGCCTTGGTGATGTTGAATGTGTTAGCGTTACACACTGCTATCTGAAATACCACACAGTGCTGAATAGTAAGCATGGGAGTGCAGGAGAAGCAGCTGGCTGTGTGCTAAGAGTGTGTTTCTGGAGACTGTGTATTGTCAGGTGCAAGAGAGATCTGCATGGACGCTTGCACAACTGCGTGAAGACTGCATAGATGTATGTAAGATCACCTGTGCTAAGGGTTAATTGCAGTTTTGAACATGTAGGAACTACCTCACCCATTGCAGGAGTGGAAGGAAAATCTACCCTGTTATTTTCAAATGTGTTAGCATTTGCCTCGCATCTGTGAGATAGGGATTTCTGCTGAATGCTAACCATCACAGTTCAAGAAAACAAGCTGCCCCTTTCCTACGAGTGCAAGTCTTACAGAACCAGAGCAACACGAATTAAACCTCTGACAACAATTCTTGTGTGCACACAGACTCATGGTGTGATTCTAGGCAGAAAATGATATTTGAATGGCAATTTCAAAGCACATTTACTACTATGGTAGAGCACGTGATAATTACTGTAATAGCCTGACACATTTTCCTTATAGTTTAGAGAGGCAGAAAAGAGCACATGTCCTAACAGCTACTTGAGACCATGAGCATGTGGAACCTGGGTGAGTGATTAGACTAGAGCAAAGGAAATGAGCATTGGTGATGTTGAATGTGTTAGCGTTACACACTGCTATCTGAAATACCACACAGTGCTGAATAGTAACCATGGGAGTGCAGGAGAAGCAGCTGGCTGTGTGCTAAGAGTGTGTTTCTGGAGACTGTGTATTGTCAGGTGCAAGAGAGATCTGCATGGACGCTTGCACAACTGCATGAAGACTGCATAGATGTAAGATCACCTGTGGTAAGGGTTAATTGGAGTTTTGAACATGTAGAAACTACCTCACCCATTGCAGGAGTGGAAGGAAAATCTACCCTGTCGTTTTCAAATGTATTAGCATTTGCCTCGCATCTGTGAGATAGTGATTTTTGCTGAATGCTAACCATCACAGTTCAAGAAAACAAGCTGCCCCTTTCCTACGAGTGCAAATTAAATCTCTGACAACAATTCCTGTGTGCACACAGACTCATGGTGTGATTCTAGGCACAAAACAGTATTCCTGGGTGATACCAGTACACCTTAACTTATGGTGAAGACATACTCCATAATATCTTACAAGTTCAAGGCAGTTAAATATCTTCCAAAATATAAAATGTAAAACACAACTTTAAAAGAAGAAACAAATTTCTCTTATTTATATCAAAATACACCACATACATCCGCTCTCAAATTCATAACTCACCTTTAAAAGTAGTTAGTTGAGAAAGAAATGTGCCACTCACACAGCAGATTATCAGAGCCAGAATCTCTGAGCTGTACTCCTCTCACCAGAACCACTAAATGGCAACATTTCCCTCTCTTTTTTCACACATATACATGTTAACTTCAAATCACATTGCTTCCCACATTTTTTTAAATGGAAACACACATTTCTATTGGTTGCAAATTTCAACCCTTTCCAAATGATTCCTACCCCCAACATGACTTCTGCCTGCTACCATAGCAACAGATCATGGAACACTGGTGTGAGAAGAGAGGTCAGCAGTTCAGCACACAATGTTTCTAATCCAAAGAGCAAGAGTGCTTGACTTTTCAAACCTAACAGTATATCCAAAGTAATCTTCTGTGGGAACACATTTTTCTGAACCAATACAAAACATGCTTTTAAAAATTTAAACACAAACAGCCTAGTTTTTAGTGTTGAATTGTCTGAAACAGCCAATGAGTTCTTTTTATTAAAAAAAAGTATGTAGGCCTCCATTTTACAACTATCTTTCTTTTCATATTGCCATTCTACTGAAAGACACCTTCTGAGTGCATCCAGATCTCCTTGAAAGATGTTCACAGTGTGGATTGTAGGTCATAGCTATGTCTACTGGGGTGAAAAGTATGCAGGAAAAAGAGGTATTGTGAAAGACCTTGCTTTGCCAAATGTAGACATTAAATGGATTGGTCAGAGAGGGTTAAAGTGGCACCAATTAATGCCTTTGGTGAAATCCTTTCTACATCTCTGTAACAAGGAGAGCGGGGAGGATTGTCGGCACGGGGCTGAGTGGTGGGAGGCTCGGGATTTCACGGGCCCTATGCTTTGTAATCCACAGGAAGACGCATGGACAGCTTCAGGAACTGAGGATCCGACTACAGCAGACGCCTTCCCCTTTAACTGGGATGAGCTCTCGGACTACCCCACCCACTATGATGACACCCTGGGCCCGCAGCCAATAAAATACGACCAAGAACAGTTGGGGGTGTGTATGAACACCGGAGCGGGAGACCTGGAGAAGGAAAGACGTGAGAAGGAGTTTGGAGAAGGAGATCGAGAAAGAGGAGAACGAGGACGCCTTGAAGACCGAGGACGGAGGTCAAGAGGAGAGAAGCCGGAGACAGGAGGACTCCGCAACCACGTATCGCCGAGCCGCGCCCACGGAGGAGCGTGGCTATCCCAGGTACGTGACCGTTTCACGGGCTGGGTCGGGAGGCGGGAGAAGGCGGAAAGTTAAGCTAACGCCACTCGCCGACTCGTTTGTTTCTGCACTATTCCCTTCCTCACTCGCACTAGTCCCATTGCATAACGGCCGTAGCCTAAAGCGCACCTGAGCACCAGAGTGTTGTCCTCACTTCCCCGTCCCCGTGTGAGAATAACGAGAACTTGTTTTCTGGCCGCCACCTTTGCTTCTGTCTTTCTTTTGGGTCGCCGGCACATCGGAGTCCTCTACGCCGCCACACCTGCCCGAGGGACGGAATATCACAAGGGAAAGACCCCGGCGCCACAGACCTCGACGGAAAGCAGAGATTCGTTTACCTATAGACTCAATTCCCCATACTCGTTGGAAACAATCTGGCGGCGCCCACTAAACGGGACTTTCTCAAAATAAAACCTTCTCTGACTAGACGTAGAGTCTTGAGTCATTCATCTCACCCGCTCACAATCTCCCACAGCCTGACCTTATAATTGTGCACTGTGGTGGAAATGACCTAGGCACTTTAACTGGGGTAGGTCTGGAAATGCTTGTTAAGGACACCTTTGTGCAATTGATGTCACTTTTTCCACAAACTACCTTTGTATATTCTAATATATGCCAAAGGCAAAAGTGGAACTGGTCCAACCAATACTGTCCACAGATTGAGAAAGCAAAAAATCACGTCAATAAGTCTGTTTCTGCTTTCCTCAGAGAGTATGGTATGGGCTCTATATACCACAACAACTTGCGTTACAACATGCAAGGTATTTATAGAGGAGACGGTGTACATTTCACAGATGAAGGGAACAGAGTCTTCCTCTTGAACTTTAGACTCTGCATCGGTACTTACTTGTAGGTACAAAAAAACACTCAGTGTACATTTCACAGATGAAGGGAACAGAGTCTTCCTCTTGAACTTTAGACTCTGCATCGGTACTTACTTGTAGGTACAAAAAAACACTCAATGAACACAACGGCTCTTTTTAGAGCCAACCAACATCTAAACACTTAAACTTGATTTTTAATTCTATTTTTTTATGAATTTATTGCCGCCGTGCGCGCACCGTGCGCGCACCATGCGAGCACCCCGCAATATTTATACTTTTTTTTGTTTTGGGACCTAAGGGGTCTTTCATGGTCCCCCTGAGAAGGCCTAGGGGTCAGGAATTCTCTTCCCTGCCCCCTTTTCACGTTCTCCACTTGTGTTTTTAGCTCTCTTCTGCCTCTAAAACTCAAAATGGCGGCTGGGGGGTGCGCGCACCCCGCGATTTTTTGAAAAAAAATAAAATGTTTTTTTTCACCCTTCGGGGTCCTTCAGGGACCCCCTGACAAAGGCTAGGGGGTCAGGAACTCTCTACCCTGCCCCCTTTTCACGTTCTCCACCTTTCTTTTTCACTGCCACACACAAAATGGCGTCCGACACGTCCTGATTTCGACCGATTCGAATGTTGACTGACATCTAACCACCAATCAGAATTACGCTTGCGCACGGCACCGTGCGCGCACAGGGCGCGCATATAGATATTTATGTACTTTTAACTGCAATTTTCTCAGGAACTTCTGAACAGATTGACACCATATATGCAAAAGGCACATGCCTGACCTGAGGACTACCTCTTTGCCAAATTTCAAGTAATTCTGTTCAGCCGTTCGGGCTGTACCTTCGACTAAAGGTCCTATGGGAAAATGCATGGGGAAAACGCGTTTTGGGACCCCCTTTTTCTCAGCCCCCACTTGACAAATCACCCCGAGACTTTCAGGGTAGGAGCTGTGCGGAGCGCCCCATTAGTTTTGAAAATTTCGCGAGGATTCGTCAACCGGCGCCAAAGTTATTCAAAATTGAATTTTCAGATTTCCTATGGGAACTCGGACCTAACTATAGCTATCTACTGGCGACTGCCAGTAGATAATATACATAAATATATATATACATAAATATATATATATGTATGTATATATATATTCACTGAAAAAACCATAGGTTTCAGGGACGTTATTGTTAGGAATTAGCATTTTAAAAGCCTTAGATATTCACTGAAAAAACACAGGTTTCAGGGATCTTATGATTAGGCTGACATTTCATTTTTATAAAACCAGAGAAATTCAGCTGTTATAGTTAGCTGGGGTGACTATAACTCGTGTTCCGCAATTCACTACTGATGATATATTATAGCACTCATGACATGGTCAGTGATATCACTGATGACATCACTAATAGCATTGCAAATGGCTTCACTGATGACATCATCCACATAATCTCTGATGCACCTACTCACACCTCAATGTAACCTATCAATACAAATTCTAGACTACCATTCTTGAAACCTTTGACACACCAATACCAGTACATACATAGCCACTCACTGATTCATAGGTCTAGATACACATCCACTCACTCACCGATACAGGCACTCATAAAGCCAGTCAATCACGAATACAGCCGCTGATATATCCACTCATATACCCATATAGCCACTCATACACCATCAGCCACCTATAGAGCTACTCACACACCTACTTACTCACCCAAACACTCAATTACACAGCCGCTTACTTACCCACACAGAAACACACACACACTAACTACTCATACAGATACTAACAAATGCTTACTCTCCTATACAGTCACTGGCACAAGCACACACTCACCCATACAACTACTCTCACAATCATTCACTCACACATACACTTATATATACCAACACTCACATATACTTCCTTTCACATATAGAGTTACTCAACAATATACCACTGAGACACCCATTCACTCACCGACTCAGCCATATGCACACTCACTCACCCATACAGTCCCTCACAGGTGTACTCATGAACCCATATACCGAGGGATACCCCCACTCATACATCCATGCAGAGAGTCACATACGCTCTCACCCATCCACACAGACACTCAGACACCCATACAGGTATTCAGACAACTAATCAATAACCCATACAGGCACTTATGTACCTACTCACCAACCCATGCAGCCACTTACACACCAACTGACAGACTGATACACACATTCACACAGATTAGTCACTCACCCAATTCAATTCAATTCAAATCATCTTTATTCGAATTTTTCAAATTCATAAAAGCAATCACATGTATACAAATCCAAATACAGAAAACAAGTATATATTTGTACAATATACAGTGTATGGTCACAAATTGTTCGACATTAAAATGTTTCAAGGGTTTTCCATTGTTTTGCGAACATACGTTACAACTCTCAAAAAGGTGCTAACACGAAAGATCAATTCATCAGTTTCCAAGGTAAACAACAACGCATAAGATTGTTCTAAAGAAAGTGGTCTTTGTTTTTTAAAATATGGAGATAAAAACCATTTGATGTATTTTTTATAAAATTTACAAAAAAAGAAAAAATTTAAATCATTTTGTAGGTTCACTCCATCACAAGGGCATAACATGTTTTCTGATTTTGAAGAGAAATAACCTAAAGGGAAACATAATACAAATCTAACAGTACCAGCCCTTAGGCGAAGCAATAGCGATCTTTCCCAGTTTGTCATTGGTAACGTGAGATATAGAGGAATTGGTTGTCTATGTAAGTCTTTGTTTACATAGACCTGAATGGTTGATTTGGTTAATTCTGCTTCCAATCTCGTATTACTATAAAGTGCAGATTTAATTTCATTTTTATCTGTAGCCTCAATTTTGGTGGGGTCAGTAAATAGATGACTTTTGCCCACACTACATAGTATCTTAAGGACACCAGCTAACCACGGGATTCTCAACCCTTTCTCACAGTTTAAACAGTCTTTTATAATTTCGTGGGTTAGAGAGGCCGCTGTATTCCTCCAAATTGCCAGCCAAAACAAAGCAGGTCTTGTTGCTATGAAATCTGTTATATAGTGCAAATTCAGTTCGGAGTGACAGATATACTCCGAAGTGGCGATGGGGGCTCCGAGGAGTTTCCGACAAAAACGGTTTTCCTCGGTTTGGATACTGGAAGTCTTAACCAAACCCCAAATCTCAGCACCATAAGTTGCTACCGGGACACATTGTGATTTAAAAAATTTTAAGATAGCTTTAGTGGCTCCTATTTTCTTAGGCCGCGGGAGACTGAGAATAGAATTGATGGCTTTTGAGAACTTGCTCGTGGCGTGGGCCAAATGCCCACTCCACGAGCCGTTCACAGCAAAAACCATCCCTAGATAGGGAAAGTTATTTGTAGAGTATAACTTAGCAGTTCCTACCGGAATCGCACTGAGCTGTCTTTTCCCTGGTCCACAGGTCATAATAAAAGATTTTTTGAAATTTACTTTAAGGTCCAATTTATCCATGTACTGTGCAAAGCTTTTGACCAAGATGCGCAGGGCATTCGGGGTGAGACCTATGAGGACCGCATCATCTGCGTAAAGCAGTGTTGGTAGAGGACTTCCCCTTATTTTTGGGACATCCATAGTGGTTAGTTTTAAGGAGTTACTTAATCCATTGATATAAATAATAAACAGCAGGGGAGCTAAAACGCACCCCTGCCTAACTCCTCTTTCCACTTTAATGGCCCCAGAGGTTTCCCCCGCCATCCCTATCCTGTCTTTGGCTTTTGTGTCGGTGTGCAAATATGCCAAGAAATGTACAAGGGGGGCGTCTAAACCATAATTTAAAAGAATAGACCACAGTTTTGACCTATTTACAAAATCAAAGGCGGACGATAAGTCCATAAAGGCTAGATAAATTGGTGACGACCTAGCAATATTGTATTTACCAATTACTAAATTTAAATTTAAACATTGCTCTATTGTCCCAACCCTACTTCGGAAACCCATTTGACATGGGTCCAAAACACCTAATTCCTCTGCCCATGTGTTTATTCTATTATATAGGACTCGTCCAAGTATTTTCAATGTATTATCCAAAAGAGAAATAGGTCTGTAATTTGCTGGGTCTGTTCTCTCCCCTTTCTTATATATTGGTACAATTATACTTGTGGACCAGGTATCAGGCATAGCTACCAAAGGTATACTATTAAAAACATTCGTTAGAATCGGTGCCCAAAGATCAGGTTTCCATTTAATTATATCTATTGGGAAACCATCTGGCCCAGGGGCCTTGTTACCAAGACTTTGTCTAATAGCCACAATCACCTCGCCTAGACTAATCTGTATAGAGCATAATTGGTCGGGTATATACTCATCATTAGCTGTTGCATCCATGGCATATACTTTAGAGAAATGGTCTTCCCAACGATCACTCGGAATAATACAATTAATTGTGGATAGTTGGCTTCTCATGTTACGCATTTTTTTCACCACCGGCCAAAAGGTGGATGCATTCCTTCCTATTGCAGCATCACAAAGCTCCTCCCATTGCTCTCTCAAGATTGCTACCTTGCGTACTTCTATTGCAGACTTATATTCATTTCTTGCCGCCCTAACCTCCAATTGGGATCTTGGTTTTGCATTCAATGCTTTACGTAAGGCCCTATTGGCAACAGAACAGTTTCTGTCAAACCACCTAGGGTCTTTACCTAAGCTATGGTTAGGCACGGTTAGAAAAGTTTTTATAACTGTACATAAACTAGTAAAGTCATCAATTATCCTTTGGTTATTCCCATCCGAGGATGTACATGAGTCGATTAAGACTTGATGCTTATTTATGACGTGCTCAACTACTTTTCCACTATCAACCCCCCTCCATTTCAACCTCAAATTGTTTGTAGTGGGGCTAATGTCTCTAGCGCCTGGGAAACTAGTAAACACTGGCAAAGAGCCCAATTTAATTTTAGCCACTAGTGCATTATGATCACCAAAGGAAGTTTCCAAGACCTCTGCTGTTACGAGGCAGTCAATTAGTTCAGATGACATAAAAATATAGTCAATAGTTGACCTATAATCTCTGCCTCTGAATGTCGGGACCTTAGCAGTTGTGGGAATATAGTTTATGTCCATCACATTAGTTAGAACATATTCATGAATAAAACACTCCAATTCTATGCCGCGTTTTAATGCGCGATCGTTGTGCTTATCTCCTTCTAATATTTTGGATTTAATCATTTTAGCATTAAAATCCCCTGTTAAAATAATCCTATTACCTCTAATGTTATCTGATGGTTCAATAATATCCGATAAAAATTTAAAAAGTTGTATAAAATTTTTGTTTGGGATTGAGTGAAAGTCATTGTTATAAAAATTAATCACATAGATAGGTACCTTCCTTTTATATTCAATAACCTGAATATTAGGGTTGTTGGTGGGTATTATTTTTATACTACCACCTGCTGTTATCCTAACACCAGTCAACAGCCCACCCTTAGGGCGGCCATAATCATTCTTAGTTGCAATCACACTGTGGCAATGAAAACCTTCTATCTGGAGGTCAATGGTAGCCCAAGTCTCCTGGAACATTATTATATATTTATCCTGTAATATCCTTAGCCAGTTAGAATCCAACAGTCTAGGCTCTAGCCCTGCGACATTCCAGCTAAGGATATTCAAGTTCGTATTGGATGACTTATCTGAGGGGGGTTTTACAATTTCTCCAGATTCCATCCCCATGTTTAAGGATCTGTATCTGGGCTTAACAGTCCCTTTGCTACCTCTAGTATTTCCCATTGCGGCAGTCCCTATATTATTTATTTCTGCAATTAACATACATTGTGAAGTAGGTGCTACAACTGCATCTATAACTATATTACTATTTTCCTTAGTTAGTTTTGAATTGCTATAAACCATCTGTTTAGCGCTACCATTATTCAATATCTGACCCTCCCGCTCTCTGGTTGGGGAATCAATAGGAACTATGGGTCAATCTACAGACTCCAGACAGCTAAATCTATTAAAAGTCGGGATCCCTCTGTAGTCTCCCAAAAAGTTTCTATCACTTTGGTTCCACACTCCCCGCTCTCTCTGGTTCCCCTTCCAGTTCCGATAACCTATTCTACTCCAATTTCCATCATCATAACCTGGCCCAGAACAGCTCATAGAGGGATAGAAGAAAGCAAATCTTTTAGTTTCAATACGCTCATTACACCCTAAATTCTTCCATGAGCATATATAATCTACTGTATTCGGGTCCTCAAAATTAATGATTACGCAGTCACCATGGGACTTTTTCTCCTCTTGCCCTATCCATGGTACTCTACGTACCATTAAAATCCTACTTGATCGACGGGGAGGTAATGGGCGATTAATGTTAAGCCAATGCTGGACTTTATTCTTTAGTGACCAGCTCGATTCCTCGATAAGACCTGTCATTTCTGGAACCCCTGTCATAATCACCACATAGGGACTTGCTTCAGGGGGGAGATTAAATGTGTATCTGTCCCCTTTCATGCGCGTATCCTGGGCCCTTTTGGGAAATGTAGTATCATTAGATAGGGTGTTTTCCTGTCTATTAGGTTCAATTAAAATGGGTGATTTATGGACCATTTGCTTATCTAGAGCCTGTAAGGAATTTAATTGTACATTCGGGGGATTATCCGACAGAATAGAATCAATAGGTTTAGTTTGTGTTCCCCCGATCTTTGGAACCCCATACTTAAGGGAATCTTTTGAACTAGCACTCAGTGTGGCCAGATGTTTTTCAATTTGTGTCAATCTGGACTCTATAGGGGACAAATAAGTTTTAAAAAGGTCCCCAATTCTTATCAACAGCTGGTTATTTATTTAGCAATTAATACATTTATTACATTTATCGCAAGTTCCACCCAAGATATTCGAAGACTTTTTACTTTGGGCATCCGGAACTGCGTCTATCACATCTAATTGATTATCCCCTTTGCCATTGTTTACATGATGATTTGGTTCTTTCCCTTGCTTTCTCTTCGGCATAGAGGATTTTTTAGTTTTTGACATAGTTGTCGGTTTTGTTTGTTTCCGTATGGCACCCTCTCTCCTGCCTCTTAAGGACCTCGAACTTATCTCACTTATCTCAACTGGCGTAGTGCTAATAATTAATTCCGGAGATTTTTCCAGTGCCAGGCTTAGTTGTGAGTCTGTCAATAGGTGTGATGTTGACAAATCAACCTCGTTTGGTATGCTATGTACTTCTACTACTGTGGAGGCACTATTTTTACCCTGTGATGGAGTTTTGGCTAGCGCAACTAATCCCAGGGATGATCTTCTTGCCATGGCTAGGTCTTGGGAGACTCTGCGCTCCAAAAGGCTGAAGCCTTGATCTAAGGCTTCATTTGCCCTTATGATGAAATTATCAATTGGGCCTGTCCCCTTTGCTCCACCACCAGTTGGTTTGTTCCTACTGCCCTTTGTAGACATAATACTAATAATTATTTGGTTAAATCAATTATAAGGGGATGATTGAATTATTATAAGAAAAATGTATGGGAAGAGATACCTCGCAATCCCAATTTATTATAAGAAAAGGTATATGGGAAGAGATACCTCGCAATCCCAAATTATTATAAAGAAAGATATGTGGGAAGAGATACCTCGCCATCCCAATTTGTTATAAAAGAAAATCTATGAGAAATATAAATATAAAATATTATACAATTACAAGCTAAAATACCGGGCGAATAAAACCATCAGACACAGTATCACATATGCAGAAAAAACATCACAATAAACAAATACAAGAAGGGTCGTGCAGGACGTGCAAATGTGCAGATGTGCAAGTGCAGCGCTTAAAAAGCAATAAGCCTCCAGGTTTAAAGTGCGAGTGCTCATAAGGGTGACTCGTATTAACAGAGTCGCTTAAAAATACTTATGGATACAGTCCTATATAAACAGACTATAATGCGCAGCAGTAAGATCATATACAAACAAATAATCACTGATACAAGGAAACAGAATAAAATCAAGTGTCAGCGCCCTATGGGACTAAAATAACCACAATAGAATACAATAAATATTGCAGACAAAAGTCCAAATGCAAATATGGGCAGGCACTACAGCTAAATCTACAATAACAAACTGGGCAACCTCATCTGTGGGACGGGTGCCGTATATATCATAATATATGCGTTACTTGATCCCTGGTCCACCTTTACCTATGTTAGCATGATGCAGCACTCAGAATATATACGTCCCGGGGAATATGTTAGGGGGAATATGTTAGGGATATGGCCCAGCCCAGCCTCTACCGGCCCCGGACGGCCACAGACGGTCCCGCCCTTGTCCCGGGCTTCTCCCGCGCGCGGTCCCGCGATGTGGGGAGTGTCCTCTCGATTTATGCGCCTCCTGGCGCGAAATGGGTGTTGCGGTGGCGGCTTCTTGCCGCAGGGGCTCGTGGGGCTTGTAGTCTCTCCCTCACTGCGGCCGCGCTGATGGAACGGGACGCGGCGGCGGGGAGAGACCCTTGGCAACACCAAAAGGACAAAATAGCAGCGGAAAGCTAGAGCACTGGTCAGGTAAGAAACCCAAGTTTTTAAATCAGCTATGCGCCCGCTCAGCTGGGAGTGTCCTCTCGATTTATGCGCCTCCTGGCGCGAAATGGGTGATGACGTCACATATTACATCACTCATGACATGGTCAGTGACATCACTCATGACATCACTGATGACATCTCAAATGACATCACTGATGACATCACTGATTACATCATCCAGTGAATGTCTGTTTTTCTGAAAATTAAATATGTTTGATATATGTATATCTCAAGGTCGATGGAAGAATAAATGGGTATATAAGTGTCTAAATGGATGATTTGTTTTTGAAAAATTGATTGTGTAACTGACTGATTAAGTGTATCATAGTGAATACATGGCTTAGTGAGTAATGTTTAAATATGTAAATATCTGTATCAGTCTCTCACTTTGTGTATAAGTGGCTGCATGGGTTGGTGAGTAGCTACATGGGTGTCTATATAGGTTATTAGTTGTTTTTTTGAGTATCAGTCTGAGTGTCTGCATGTTTCGGTGGGGGGTATTACGTAGTGCATAGGTGCATGAATGAGTGACTCACTGTTTGTATGTGTTGAAGACAGCATGTGTGCAGGACTGTATGGGTGGATGACTGTGTGTATGGGTGTGTTAGTGAGTGAATGACTGTCTCAATAGTGTCTTTATTGGTAACTACATATGTTTTAAACTAGTATATGTGACTATTGGTGTATATAAGTGAGTATATGTGAGAGTGAGAGATTGAAAGAGTTCCTGTATGAATAAGTATGTGTTTCTATAAGTGATTGTTTAAAAGACTAAGTATGTGTACGTTTCCGTAGAAGTAAGTGTGGTGGTGTGTGTATAACTGTATATGCAAGTAAATGTATGTTTGATTCTTCATTAGCATGAGTGACTATGTGTGTGAGTAACTCTATGGATGAGTGTCATTGTGTAACAGGATGTATAGGTGTATGAGTACATATGATGAGTGAGTACATGTATGAGTGACTGTATAGGACTGTTGGTGAATGAGTGGATGTGTATGTGGATCTTAGAATTACTGAAGAGGTTGTTGTAACTGGTATTGGTATGTCCATTGTTTTGAAAATTTTAGTCTCTATTTTTGAATGTGTGTATCAAAGGTTATATTAGGGTGAGAGGAGGTCTGCCACTCTATCACAAGGATGATGTCATCAGTGATGTCATCAGTGATGTCATTTGAGATGTCATCAGTGATGTCATGAGTGATGTCACTGACCATGTCATGAGTGATGTAATATGTGACGTCATCAGCAGTGCATTGCGGGCGCGCGAGTTATAGTTAGCTGAACTAACTATAACGGGGGAATTTCAATGGTGTTGTACAAGTGAAAAGTCCAGCTAACTAGAACACCCCTGAAACCTATGGTTTTTTCAGTGAATTTCTGAGGTTTTTTAAATGCTAATTCCTAACTATAACGTGCCTGAAACCTATGGGTTTTTCTGTGAATTTCAAAGGTTTTTTAAATGCTAATTTCTAACTATGCCTACAGAGATAGGACATGTGTAGAAAGAAGAAAAAATCTACAGAAAGAAAATAAAGAAGTGCAGAAAGAAGCAACAGAAGTCCTCAAAGACGAAGAAAAGTGCAGGAAGTAGGATAACGTGCAGAAAGAACAAAAAGAAGAGCAGAAAGAAGCCTTGTTGCAAAATCATCCTGTACCCTCAACTTTTTCAGACGGATACTGGTGGTAACTGAGTCTGACTAACCAGTCCTAGAGCCAGTGCTATGTTAAAAGACACTTAGAATACACGAAAACACCTACATACACTAGGGAACATTATGCGTTGGGGTCCCCTTGTGATTAGCATGACCTCCTCTGTAAGCCCCTAGTATATAATAGGGCAGGGGGATTAAAACTACCTCTTAAAACAGGCCACAGTGCGTTTTTGCACACGTTAACTCAGGCCCCGTCCCCTCCCTTCACCACTTTGTAAACACGCCCTGTGTCCGTTTTTAGTTGGGAGATTAAGTTCATTTGAATCCTGAGGGTCCCTAGGGTCCAAATTGCCCACTAGGTACCTCCAGTAAGTGCCACAGAGCTGCGTTGCAGAGAGGTGTAAAAAGTGGCACAGCCTGGACCACCTCTCTGCAATGCAGCTCAGTGGCGCTTACTGGAAGCACTTGGTGGGCTAGTTAGCCCCCAGGGGCCCTCAGTATTGAAGGGAAATTATATCCCCAATTTAAAACGTGCCATAGTGCGTGTTTGCACACGTCACCTCAGGCCCCGTCCCCTCTCTTCACCACTGTGTAAACGCGCCCTGTGGCTGTTCTAAGTTGAGAGATTAAGTCCCCTTGAATCCTAAGGGTCCCTAGGGTCAAACTAGACCACTAGGTACCTCCAGTAAGCGCCACAGAGCTGCGTTGCAGAGAGGTGTAAAAAGGGGCTTGGCCTCAGAACACCTGTCTGCAGCGCAGCTCCCTGGCGCATACTGGAGATGCCTGTTGGGCTAGTTGGCCCTCAAGGACCCTCAGTATTGAAGAGGAATTAATTCCCCAACTTACAACTCGCCAGGGGGCGCGTTTGCAGAGTGCTGCAAGGAGGGGGCGTGGCCTCCGGCACGATGCCAGTCTTTTATTTATTTTTATTTTTTAAGAAGGGGGGCTGTGTGGTTCCCCTTCTTATTCTAATTTATTGGCCCTGATGACCCCATCCCCCAGGGCCTGTCTCCTAATTATATTTTTTTACCGCAATCCCCAGGGCCGGCCACTGTTTTTTATTATTTTTAAAAAATATATATTTATAGACACACCTAGGACATGCTGGACAAACCGTACGTACCTATCACCATGACGATTTGAGTGATATTCATTAAAAGGCGACTATGCATACAATGAATCCACGTGGAATGTATTTACACCACTAGTGAAGCTCTGACATGTCTGATGCCCTACCGTGCCTAATCCCGGTAGACACCCTTGTCGTTTATTTATACAAACATGGGTAGCTATTGACGGGCACATTTAATACACATGCACACCAAGCCATTCAAAGGGGATTCGACAAAAATTCGACCAAAACTATGTAAGAAACCCCCCTCACGGTTAATAAAACACACATCCACTGCCGGATGTGTAATACTTTTTATTTTACTCTCTGGAAGGGGACGAACATCACTTGAGAGTCACAGCGCGCTCCTGGCAGAGCCCAATGCTGTGTTACACCCACCATTGCCTGCCAAGTGCCACACACCTCTGTGTTGTATTCCACCAGCTAGTGCATATGCTATAACACTCTCTAGCCCATGTGCACTGTAACACCACCCCGTGAATATGTCATGCCACACTTGTCTTCGCACGGGTTATATTGCCCCATCTAACGTGCCTTCCTCGATGCCTATGTTATAACGCACAGCGCTATGCCATACATATTACAATCTGGGATCCATATCTTTGTCACAGTGCATTTGCAACGTTACACTCCCCAGCACATATTTTATATTACAACTTTAGAGACTAGTTAGGTTACACGACACTGCCCTGTGCATATTACACTCCAAGGCGCATATCGCATAGCACACGCTAGTGCCTGTGCTATCTCGCGCTCTCCAATAAATCTTTCATTGCGCACAATGTATTGCATATTATATTTCACGCCCCGGTTCACTTATATCACACTTTTTGGTGCATAGTTTATACCATATACTATATCTAGTTTTCATTTTCAATCGTGCTCTCAGGACTATGTTCTATATAACACTGCGTCCACCTACCCTTTTCACGGGCATTACATTTTGCGATGGGGGGTGGAGGGTCAGGAGGTGTTTCTGCCAAGTGAGCCCGGAGTCACAGTCAGACGTCCTCTTCTTCCTGAATAAAAGTGAGATTATGCTGCATACTTGTTCATATTTTAAGTAGTTCGCACAGACACACATTTTAAAAACAATAAAGTTCCTAATACCCACCTTCTCTGAACAGTTAGCTTGCTGCCACATCCACCTCCTCCTATCCTCTGTTGTCTGAATCCATGGACTAGCCTCCTCCCTCCTGCCATGCATGGTCTGATGTGCTGCCACTGCCCTCCATTTAGCATGATGTACCAGTCCACTCCTCCTGCCCTCCATTGCCCAATTCTATGGCCCATCATTGACCTCCTGCTTAGCCTCTTTGCTTAGCTTGCTGCCCCTATTCTCCTTCCCCCTGCCCTCCGATGTCTTTGTGCATGCCCCTGCTCCATCCTTTTTGCCCACCATGTTCCATAGACCTGCCACTCCTATCTACTCTGAGTGTTCTGTTGAGCTGCACTCCCCTCCCACCTGCCTAGCATTGTCAGATGACTGTAACCTGTCCCTGCCACCTCCACCCTGCCTGTCCACATGCCATGCCCCTATCCCCTTCCTCCTGTCCACCATGGTCCATTTTACTGCCACACCCTTCTGCCTTCCCTGGTCTGTTGTGCTGCAACTGCTCCTCCTGCGTGCCCCGCGCGGTCTGTTGTGAGGCTCCTTCCCTGAACTCTCTTGTCTGTGCCCAGGTCCTGACCCTCCTTTCTATCCTTCATGGTCCTTTGTGCATGCCCCTGCACCCTCCTTCTTGCCCATCATAGCCATTGTGCTGCCACTAACCCTCCTGCTTGCCATGCATGGTCTTCTGTGCTGCCATGGCCCCTCCCACCTTCCCTGTGTGGTCAGCTAGCTGCCCCTGACCCCCTCCCACCTTCCCTCCATGGTCTGTGTGTATGCCATCATAGTCTCATTGTTGCTCTCCATGGTGTGTCTTGTTTCTAGTGCCCAACCTGCCTGACCTCCATGGTCATCTTGCTGCTCCTGCCCCCTTGGCCCCAGCCCTCTGTTTCCATGTGCAGATTCCTATTCCCTCCCTCCTGGCTTGTCTGTTCCATTGTAATGCCCCTGATCCATCCCTCCTGCCCTTTATGGGCTGTTATGCTGCAGCTTTCTCTCCTGTCTCTCCATTATGGTCAGCTAGCTACCATTGCCTCTTTCCCCGTTGTTCTCTGTTGTCCATGTGCATGGTCCTGTCCCCTCCCTATTGCTTTCTATGGATTGTTGTGCTGCACTCCCGTCCCGCATGCGCTGTGTGGTGTATTGTACGGCTGCAAACCCTGATGCCTGCCCTGTAGGGTCAGTTTGGTGCACCTCTCCATGTCCCTCCTGTCCTCTGTTATCCGAGTCCATGTCCCTACCCCAATTCCTCCTGCCTACCATGATCCAATGTACCATACTTGCGAACATTTTGAACTTGGTAAGAGGGAGATTTTGAAAAAAAACTGGGGTATTGATTTTCCCCTTTGAGTTACATTGAAAAAGAGGAGATTGCAGACAGGAGACAGATCAAATAAAGCCCATTTGAGTTAAAAAACATTGGACGTTTCCTGGTCTGTTGGCATGTATGGTTGTTCTACCACTGCCTCTTCCTTCTGCCCACAATGGTCTATTATATTGCCACAGCCTTGCCAGTCCTGTATTGTTGGTTTGTTGCCCCTGCCCCCCTTTCCACTGCCCTCCATAGTCTGTTGTGCTGCCACTGCCCTTTCTGCCTGCCCAGTGTGGTCAAATTGTTGCATCTGCACTCTCCTACCTGCCTTCAATTTTCAGAGTCCGTGCCCCTGGCCTCTGCCTCTCAACAGTATCCCAATGAACAACTAGATTGCTAACATTCTATATTTATTACAAAAGTGTGGAACGCCTGACGTCATCTTGATGTAATCAAAACTGTAATACCTAGAGTATTTCCTTTAGAAATTACATATATGAGAGGGTCTTATTAGCATCAAAATTATGGTTAGTGCTCTAAAAAACTAAAATGAGGACATATTTTCTGAGTTTTCAAATAGCGACAAAGAACGTTTAAATTATTTGTAATCTTTATGTTTTTTTATCCAGTTGACCACTTGATTAAATGTTGCACCTAGGGGAGAGGATGTGGTGTTACTTCCAGAGCTGCAGACTTTGCAACTGGGGAACCAGGTTGGAGTTTCTGCTTCAGCTCAACATTCTGTGATTCTGGTCAAATCACTTAATCTCCCCATGTCTACAACCAAAATGAATTTGATCTTGTGTGATGTAACCAATGCTCATGTAAAGCACTCCAATACCTGACAAGTCTGCACTATATAAAACTGCAAATACACAGAAAAATAAGTTGTTTGCACACTTCTGTCATTGGGCTACATGTGGGCTACATCTGGGTGATATTTGTGCTGCATTTGGGCTCTTTTGTCTCTGATGGCCATCTTGGGAGATTTATTTGTTATGAAGTTTCCTAATTTCCTCATTTACTGCAGTCTCCTCAGTAGGAAAAGCTTTCAGTTTTTTACTTTGATTCCATCAAGAAGGTATTCAGATATGTCACACATTTGCCATAAATTCTGAATGTTAGCACTCTAGTTGCTCATTAGATCACTGTAGTAAAGCTACTGCTCACCACGGAAGTCTGCTGCTGGTATTAAAAGTGCATGTTTCAGTCTGCATATCAACATTTTTTAATGAAATAGAAGAGGATTTGAGAAGTCACTCAAAATGTGCCCTAATTTTTCTTTCTTCAGCACTAATCATAATTTCTATGGCAAAATGAACCCCCTCATTGTGTTCCTTTTTAAATTAAATGTTTTAAGTGTTACCACTTTATTCCAATCAAGATGGCTTCAGGTGTGCCATACTTTTGTCATAAGTAAGACAGTAAGCTCTCTAGTTGTTCTTAAGAACACTCTCTGACATTCTGTCATTGGGCTATACTTGGGCTACATCTGGGTGATATTTGGCCTACATTTGGGCTCTTTTGTCTCTGGTGGCCAACTTGGGAGATTTATTTGTTATGAAGTTTCCTAATTTCCTGCAGTCTCCTCAGTAGGAAATACTTTCAGTTTTTTACTTTCGTTCCATCAAGAAGGCATTCAGATGTGTCACACATTTGCCATAAATTCTGAATGTTAGCACTCTAGTTGCTCATTAGATCACTGTAGTAAAGCTACTGCTCACCAGGGAAGTCTGCTGCTGGTATTCAAAGTGCATGTTTCAGTCTGCATGTCAGAATTTTTTATGAAATAGAAGAGGATTTGAGAAGTCAAAATGTGCCCTAATTTTTCTTTCTGCAGCACTAATCATAATTTCTATGGCAAAATGAACCCCCTCATTTTGTTCCTTTGTAAACTAAATGTTTTAAGTGTTACCGCTTTATTCCAATCAAGATGGCTTCAGGTGTGCCTTACTTTTGTAATAAGTAAGACTGTTAGCGCTCTAGTTGTTTGTTAGAACACTCTGGGACATTCTGTCATTGGGCTATACTTGGGCTACATCTGGGTGATATTTGTGCTACATTTGGGCTCTTTTGTCTCTGGTGGCCATTTTGGGAGACTTATTTGTTATGATGTTTCCTAATTTCCTCATTTACTACAGTCTCCTCAGTAGAAATACTTTCAGTTTTTAACTTTGATTGCATCAAGAAGGCATTCAGATGTGTCACACATTTGCCATAAATTCAGAATGTTAGCACTCTAGTTGCTTATTAGATCACTGTAGTAAAGCTACTGCTCACCAGGGAAGTATGCTGCTGGTATTGAAAGTGCAAGTTTCAGTCTGCATGTCAGAATTTTTTAATGAAATAGAAGAGGATTTGAGAAGTCACTCAAAATGTGCCCTAAATTTTCTTTCTTCAGCACTAATCATACTTTCTATGGCAAAATGAACCCCCTCATTTTGTTCCTTTTTAGATTAAATGTTTTAAGAGTCACCACTTTATTCCAACCAAGATGGCTTCAGGTGTGCCATACGTTTGTCATAAGTAGGACTGTTAACGCTCTAGTTGTTCTTTAGAACACTCTGGGAAGCTGCAGTAGAACACAAAGGAATCAACTGACAGTCTCTGCCCTGTACATGTTTTACTGAGAATGTCAGACTTCATTCTCACATGACTGAGAAAGATAATATGAATTTACAGAAAATATGCTCTCAGTTTAGCTTATAGATCACCTTCCAAACCTCTGTGGGAAAAGCATGAGAAAATAGTTTTCTCTCAAACATGATTCATGATATCACAGCAGAAGGCTTTTTCACATGGTAAAATCACCTTAGAACACACCACAATTCCTAAAATGAGTATGGTACCATCAACAAATGATTTATAATGTAACTAAAGTCTTAAAACCTTCTATTAACTGCAATGCTTTTTAATGAGGTGCTATCATGTATATTGGTCCCAAGATGGCTGCCAACACTTCTTGGATGAAGTGCTGACAGCCAATCAGATCTCACGATGAGATGTGTGGTTAGGCTCCGCCCAGATATATATGTGATTTTACTTTTGATTTTCCCAGGAACAACTGAACGGATTTACACCATTTAAGCAAAAGGCACGAGTCTGAACTGAGGACTACCTCTTTGCCAAATTTGGTGTAATTCCGTTCAGCACTTCGGGCTGTAGCTGCGTCAACAGGTCCTATGGGAAAATGCATGGGGAAACGCGTTTTGGGACCCCCCTTTTTTCTCGGCCCCCGCTTGACAAATCACCGTGAAATCTTCCGGATAGGAGCGGACCGGAGATGGCCAAAAGTTTGGAAAATTTCACGAAGATTCATCAATCGACGCCAACGTTATTCCAAATAGAATGTTGCGGATTTCCTATGGAAAATAGGTCCTAACTATAACTACCTACTGGCGACTGCCAGTAGGTAATATATTTCACCGAAAAAAACATAGGTTTCAGGCACATTATAGTTAGGAATTAGCATTTAAAAAACCATAGAAATTCACTGCAAAAACCATAGGTTTCAGGGGCGTTATAGTTAGCTGGACTTTTCACTTTTGCAAAACCATTGAAATTCCCCCGTTATAGTTAGTTCAGCTAACTATAACTCGCGCGCCCGCAATCCACTGCTGATGACGTCACATATTACATCACTCATGACATGGTCAGTGACATCACTCATGACATCACTGATGACATCTCAAATGACATCACTGATGACATCATCCAGTGAGTGTTTTTTTCTGAAAATTAAATAAGTTTTATATATGTATATCTGAAGTGTCTATATTAGTAACTACATATATTTTAAACTATTATATGTGAGTATTGGTGTATATAAGTGAGAATATGTGAGAGTTAGAGATTGAAAGAGTTCCTGTATGAATAAATATGTGTTTCTATAAGTGATTGTATAAAATAGTAAGTATGTGTAAGTTTCTGTAGTGTTGTGGTGTGTGTATAACTGTGTATAAAAGTAAATGGTTGTTTGATTCTTTATTAGCATGAGTGACTATGTGTGTGAGTAACTCTATGGATGAGTGGGGGTGTGTAACAGGATGTATTGGTGTATGAGTACATATGATGAGTACATATATGAGTGACTATATAGGACTGTTGGTGAATGAGTGTATGTGTATGTACATCTTAGAATTACTAAATTGGTTGTTGTAACTGGTTTTGGTATGTCCATTGTTTTGAAGATTTTAGTTTCTATTTTTGTAAGTGTGTATTAAGGTTATATTAGGGTAAGAGGAGGTCTGCCACTCTATCACAAGGATGATGTCATCAGTGCTGTCATCAGTGATGTCATTTGAGATGTCATGAGTGATGTCATGAGTGATGTCACTGACCATGTCATGAGTGATGTCACTGACCATGTCATGAGTGATGTAATGTGTGACGTCATCAGCAGTGGATTGCGAGCACGCGAGTTATAGTTAGCTGAACTAACTATAACGGGGGAATTTCAATGGTTTTGTATGAGGGAAATGTCCAGCTAACTATAACGCCCCTGAAACCTATGGTTTTTTCACTGAATTTCAAAGGTTTTTTAAATGCTAATTCCTATCTATAACTTATCTCTAACCTCTGGTTTTTTACTGAATTTCATAGGATTTCTAAATCTTTATTTTTCAGTGTATCAATTGCTTTATTTATGTTTTTTATAGTTCTTTTTTTTTGCATATTTTTCCCCCAAAAATATATTACATGTTTTCAATGAATTTTTTTTTTTAAATATTTGAAAAAAAAATTAACTCTAGTTTAAAAAAAAATATTTTTAAATCTATATTGTTGATATTTATTTATTATTTTTTTCAATTATTTTTTGGAGTCGCGCACCCAATGCGTACCTTTCTTGATCCCTGCGCGGAACCTAGTCGCCATTTTACGATTGTTGTGTAGGATCCGCGTAGGGTGTCCGATGGGTGCGTATTTTCCTACACGATTGCTGTGTGACCGGTACGCGGCTCCAGGCGCATACGCGACACATACGTATTACGTTATGCGACGCTCGCGCGCTTCCGTGAGACGTCATATACGTGTTCGACGCGGTAGGTGCGTGATATATATATGTATTCAATATAAATATTAAGGCAAGACATTATCTGACCTAATCATAAAAATAATATACTTTTACTTTTAATAAACCTATATTAGTTTTTAATGCGATTTCGCGATGTCGCGCTGGGTGCGTGCTTCCTATACGACCCCATGTGACCTGAAAAAAAGAGATTTGATTGGTTCATAACATTTCCCATTGTAACTATTGAAGGACCCCACCCATTTCCATCATTCTTCTTTGAGCTTCTTTGGAGGAACATCTCACACCTCAGAAGAACTTTTATTGCAGATTTCCACAGCTGCTATTCATTTCCATCTGAAGACAATGGCTTCTGGACAGCAGCCACCATCTGATTCAGAACATTCTTCAGATGATGGGTTTGTTCCTGAACCTCTACGCTCTGAACGATACACCTCAGTGGTTTTGAATTTTTTTTCCTTTCCTGAAGAACAAACTAAAACTAATGCAACTAAAGTCACGTGTAAAATCTGCCAGAGGGTCCTGTCGAGAGGTGATCCAACCAAGAAGTACTCTTGCGGGACCGCAAGTATGATGAAGCACCTCAGGACTCTGCACCCCGTCAACCTGGCAAGGGAAGAGTGCAGAAGACTGTGTGACAACCCTCCGCCAGCAGCGGCAAGTACATCTGCGGCATCGCCATCTGTCGGTCACCCGGACATACGTCCCGAATTCGGACAACTTAAAATTAGTTGCATTAAATGCAACAAACTGCTCTGCTATGGAGAGCAGTCCATTGACCTTATCTGCAGAGCGCAGAAAAACCATCAGTGTTAAACTTTTTTTTTTCCTGAAGTTCACTATTTTGTACATCCTGTTCCCTTTTTTTGTTTAAAAAAAAATCACAAAATCGTTGAAAAAAGCACAACAAAAATATAAAACAAGAAAGAAGAAAAAAATAGTTCTTGTCAGAACTAACTTCTCTTTAAAAAAGAGCTATATTTGAATGAGAGTTTATCAAGGTTTAGATGAATGTATGTGTAGTGCATAATTGACTGAACGAGTGCATTAGTAGTGTATGGTGAATGTATAAGTACAGAACTATGAGGAAGTCTGGCAGCATCTCACAGTAAGCTCTTTAACTGCAGTGTGCTGTGGTACTTCCGAAGCACAGGGATGCAACATATATACATAAATATGTTGCAAGTCTATGCTTCCCCCTGCATGGCTGCTTAAACTGCAGCCATGTGGTGACACAGGCACCCTTGCACCATGGTGCAAGGATATCTGTGTCATGTGGAGTTTGTTTTTGTGCAGGAAGACACACCTTCTTGCACAAAAACAATCAGTAAAGGAATGTTTCTCCTTCAATGTATGCTGAGCATTGTAGCATATATTGAAAGATAAAAAAAAGGGAGAAGTAAAAACAATTCTCCTAGTTGTGCCTTGCTACACCAATTGGAGGATAGTACACCATTCACACACATGTCCAGATTTATGATTTATGATAAATCTGGAGATGTGTCTTGTTCTATGAGTGTTCTTTGCAATTACGCACAGCAACACCTATAGAAGGCCCTTTCAACACAAAGTGGTGTGTATAATAAGGTTGTATTTACATGGAGAAGAAGAGCTACACAGAGTGCCTTTTCCTCTCCTTGTAAATATGAAAGACTGTCTTGCGCTATAACTATGTTACAAAGAGTGACATATTTCTGTTTGGAAAATTGCTTGCGAATGATAAGAGGTAAGCACAGAGTTTTGTCCCCAAAGATGCTCAAAGAAGAATCATTGAAATGATTGCGGTCCTTCAATAGGTACAATGGGAAAGATTATGGACCAATCAAATCTGTTTTTTTGCAGGTCACATGATATCCTATGACAGGGAGATTCCAAAACTACATAGGTATAAACAGGGCGTTTTGAAGAGTGTATTTAAACTTTGTAGCTTCTTGCAGATCTGCGTGCATAGTATATAAAGAAATTAACTTGTACTCTGGTTAATGACTAGGCCAATTCTTACCTATATGACTAACAAATAGAGTAATTTCAATACTGCAAAGAGAGAAGAAGATACATTTATAAGTACTTAGCTTTTGGCAACGTGATAGGATATGTTTATAGAGTGGTAAAGGGAAGGGATGGGGCCTGATGAGACTTGTGCAAACTCACTCTGTAACGTGTTTTAAGTTGAGGAATTTAGTTTCTTTTAATCATGAAAGTCCCTGGGCCCAACTAACCCACCATGTCTCTGTATTGAACACCATACAGCTGCATTGCACAGAGGTGCTCTGAAACCATGTCCCATTTTTTACCTCTCTGCAATGCAAGTCTTTGGCATTTTCAGCACATATCTGGGGGGTTAGTTGGCCCCACGGACACACAGTATTCATGTTAACTTTATCCTGTAACGTAAAACACCCACATAGCATCTTTCCACACATATCTACTCCGTCCATTTCACCCCCTCTTCACCAGTGTGCAAACACAGCCCATTGTGCATATTAATACTAAGTTAAACTTACCTTCACATTAATAGAAATAAAAAATGGTACACATTCTTTTCAGTTGTTTTTTATAATGTAAGTTGTGGTAAATTGCTTATTTTAGAATTAGGATCTGTGAAAGAAAAGAAAAAATAGTTTTAACATGTAATAATACATTTTTAACAGCACAGCATAATTTAAACATTTTACAAAGTAATTTCTTTGCCTTCTTTTGCTGTTCTCAGAATATATTGAATTTCACTAGAAATAGTGATTTCAATCGTACTCATCACATAACAGCGGGCAAAAAAAAACAATCAAAAAGATTGTTTAAAAAAAACCAACAATCTATCCTCAGTAAAATACCAGATAATACAAATCACACATATATAAAATGCTTTCTGCTAAGAAAATTTTATAACTTAAATTTATAAACACTGTAAATGTTGTCGCTTAAAAATATACACCGAGACAATGTGTAAGGAAAAGTCCATAATTCAAACATATACCTTTCCTTGAGGCCAAATGGTATTTTTGCACTCCTTTTTATGTAAATTGTCCAATGGTAATCCTATTAAATTATAATAATAAATTCCTCAGAGGCTGAATTATCTTCCTAAAACTTTGGCTTTAAAAAATATTAGGTAGGAATTTGGTAATTCGCTAGGCAAACGTTGTTTGAAAACCAACTGGGCATCATTACAAAGTGTCCAGCCTTTGTCACATTTTAGATAGGCAGTGTAATGTCCAGATGTTGTGGGAGGACCATCATGGAAAATTATTGCAACGGCTACAAAAGTCCTTCCTGATATTGATAGTTGAGTTGCTACAAAATGTTTTATTAAAGTGTCCAATTTTCTTTCATCAGCTGTACAACGTTGCATCATTAAAATTATATATTGTCCATATCATTGTAAAAATAATGTTGATAACATTTCTGATTTACATTGGCTACACTCCATGATTTGATTTGCAGCTTTAACTAATTTATTGAAAGACACTGATTTACAGTCCGGTAATGTTAAATATAGAAATCTTTCAGTGTCTACTTTAGTGCTAGATGTATACATACAATTTTCACAATGATGTTCCCATTTATAACAAAGGCCAAAAATATTTTCTATTTCTACACCTTCATTTTCTAAAACGGTAAGCATATACATTAGAAATTCCTGAGCATCTTGTTGGAAATTTTGCGTAAATTGTGTAGAACCAGAACATACATCCAAAAGATTACGAACATCAGAAACAGTTTGTATTTTACTTGTATCAGTTCTCAATTTTTCATAAACAGAATGCAACAAGGAACAAAATCTTTTTTCCCGATTCTCCATAATTTGCTGTTGCAAACCTTCAAGATAAAAAACAACATTGACTACTACATTAGCATAGCAGTTGACACCTGAACTATTTTCAAACTGATAACCAACAATCTCTTCAACAGTGTCCTTTTTCTTTTTGCTTGCAATGACAACATTATCTTGTTTTTTTCCCTTCTCTACACCTTCAGTACAGATATTCTCATACCTTCTTTTTTGACCAACCACACGCTTTTTAAATACAGGACATTGACCTAAAGTGGGAGCATACGCTCTTCTTAACCTATTATACTCTTTTACACAGTTTCCATCTGCAGTAACCTTTGTGTCATCAAAATCAATCAAAAACAAACCAGATAATGTTCTGACTCGCGACAAAGCAACATATGCCATACCCTAAATTGTATGGGATGAGAGGCAATACATAAGCAACAAACATAAGATGAAAGCAGATTTCACCAATGCACTGTCTACACTTAATCCTTGAGATTTATGAATAGTCACTGCGTATGCGAGAGAAAATGGAAATTGTTTCCTATGGACATATAAATCTTTAACAAGCAAAAAACGAACTGAACAACGACCAATTTCTTTAACTTCTTCAATCTGATCAAATTTAATTTTTAAAAATTCAATTCCATCTTTTTTCTGATAATTAACAAAATCCACAACTTTACCCATTGCTCCATTAACTAAACCTTTTTCTACATCCAAATTATGCCTTAAAATTACCCGACAGTTTATACATGCATATAGATTCTTTTCTAAACCAGCCGTTTTAGATATCTTTTTTTCTAAAGAATCCAGTTTTGTTTTCAATTTTCCTGTCAAAATAATAGTGATTCCTTCATGCTCTATTTTATCGATGGCTTCCATTTTTATAATTTCTTCATTTTCCAGTTTCAATAGTTCTTAGTTGAATATAGACCACTCGGGCAGTGTTGGCATTAAGCAGATCACAGATTTATTTTCTGCAACTTTCATGTATATTTTCTCAGGAACTACATTTTCATTTGGAAACAAATTGGAAAGTAATCGACTCTGCAAAGCTTGTTTGCCATGTTCTCTCAGAAGTCCAATTCTTATATCTTGAAGAATACTTCCATATTCAGCATCATTTGTCTGTCGCATATTTTTTGTCAGTTCTTTGTATTCAAAATATGACCATATGTTCACGTTTCCAACACTACCCAGAGACTTTGTGGTGTCTTCATGGGCAAGTGTTTTAAATACTGGTTGTTCTTTTACAGGAGTCAGTTGCAGTAGATCTCCAAAAACTATGATGTGTTTTCATCCAAATAACAGGTCATACTCTGTTTTAAGAATTTGCTGCATTCTTAAATGCACAAAGGCAAGCATTAAGTTTGAGACCATGCTTACCTCATCAATAATGAGAAGTTTCATTTTCTTCAGCACTCTTGAAACTTCACAACAAGCTTCTCCAGATAGCTTGTGGTATTCCAATTTGTTCTCATGCTCTACTGGTAGCATTAGTAAACGATGTAAAGTAATTCCTTTAATGTTATGTGCTGCCAACCCAGTTGGAGCAGTGACAACACAAGACAAATGCGACTCAATTGTTTTCTGTAGATAACTTGTAATTACTTTAATTAAGAAACTTTTTCCTGTTCCAGCTTGTCCACTCACATACATTTGGATAGGTTGAAATGATGTGCATGAGCACTCTTTCTTTTCATGAAGTAATCCGTGGTCAATCTGTTGTGTCACTTGCTGATATATTTGATTCTGTTCAACATTTAGTTGTTCTTCCAAGTTTGCTAAGTCCATTACATCTTCTTGATCTTGATGCATTGCTGTTTCCACGTCATTCATGGCAATTGCTGCTTCATTTTCAACAATTGGTTGTCCTAGTGGATCTTGACTCAGTGCAGCAGAACTTTGACTGTCTTGAGAACTGTCTCTAGCAATCTCAGCTGCGATTGTAGCTTCTTGATCAATTTCATCATTCAACATTTTCACATAATTTGCAAAAGCACTGCATTGTATGCTATCTTTACAAGCATTAAATGAATCTTCATAGCTCTGACAATCTCCAAGTAATTCCAGTTCTGAACGCCATGGTTTGAACAGTTGCAAAAGGGCTAAATAGTAAAATTCCATTTTATCAGCAGTGTAGAAACTCAGCTTCCTGTGATTAATCAAATTTCCTTTCCTTTGTTTCACCAAACATCCTTCGTAACCAATGACTTCATATTTTCCATCATTGAGTATTCCGTTTAAAAGTGTAGTTTTGCAGCACTTCATAGAGACACATGTTCTCAAGATGATGACTTCTGTTAGGGTAATATGTGTCCAACATATTCGTTTTCAAAATATCTGTACTTTCTGGTTCTTTTTCTGCTAAATATTACATTTCTTGAACAGATTTCAGTACCCGATTTCGCATTGCTGCAAGACCTAGACTCACCCAAATGATTCTTCTACTTTTGGAGTATAGACTTGCAGATGATAACCGTTCTGAGCATTCATATGCTCCAATTTCTCGATGCAATAATATCTTCAAACTGAAACTGTATAATTTCTTACTTAGAGTCTTCTCATGAGAAATCTCTTCCCACATTTCTTTCAATTACGTCTTTTCTGATTTAGTAATGTAGGACGTTACATATCGAGCAACAGCAATGGAATTGTCCGCAACATACTGAATATCCATGTTAGCGTTCCACATGGATAAAATAACTGGATTGTGGTCATTTATGTCTTTTGACTCTTCGCGTCTTCTTAATTTGTAGGTATTTTTCGGAGATTTTCTTGTGATGGTATGTCGCATAGCTGACATAAAACTGTTCACTCTTCCTTTGGATAATACAGGACATGTAAATGCAAAATGACATTTGGTATAGAACGTATCCTTAGACTTGTACTTTCGTTGACAGTATTTTCCACATCTATGGCCTTGGAATCGTAAGACTTGTTGTTTTAAGTTTTTATCTTCTCTGCTTTTGGGTACAGCACATGTGGCATATTCTTCAATGAAAGACAAAACAGTATCATCTGAATCTGTTCCAAATTTGGGGGCGTCCTTGATCCAAACCAACATATGGATATGAGGAGCCCCTCTTGCTTGATACTCCTTTCTCCAAAAGAAATCCACAACTTCTCCAAGAGGAGGATTCTTTTTATTGCAGATAAAAGACATCATAGCTTCAAATCTATGATTGAAATATCTGCATACATTAACAGGATCCAAAGAGCACAATTCTCCAGGTGTCTTGTATTCAATATTTTTTATATTGGAATTTGCCTCTCGAAGAAATTCAAGTAAATTATCCCAAGCGTACTCAGCACAGCTTAGGGTAAAGAACAATGTATGGGTTCCTAAGTTCCGTAGCATACATTTCAGTTCTCCATGACGACGGTACCAATATTCATTAGTCCCACGCTGACATGCCATCAGATTAATCAACTGAGATTCTAAATGATCATCTCTCTGATGCACTTTATCCATAAAATCCTTTGCAGATACATTTTGCAGATGCACTCCAGTTTTTAAAATGTGATTTACTGCATATGAAAATCCAGACATTTCACTTTCAAACAGAAGATGAAACATATTAGGGATACATTGTCGAAATCTTGGATCTTCTGCATATAATCTTGCTGTCCGATATTCAGATGCAGGAATCTGCACAGGACGTTCATCATATCGTCCACCTTTTCCTGTTAGAAACAACTGCGGGAAACAACGAGCTTTCAAGCTCTCTTCCCATACACTCATGGGACTTCCTTTTGCTTTTTTCATTTGGAATAACTCAATCGTATTCCCCATCACTTCTTTGGAATGAAGTGGATGTACACTGTAATGTTCATAGATTTCTTCACATCTGGACATGTCCACTTTTTCAATTTGTCCACTTGATGTGTCAGTATCTTCTGCTAAATCTATTTCTTCTTCTCCTACAAACACATTATCATAGTACTCATTATTTTTTTATCAGATACAATGTTGCCTTTTGTACTTTTCTAACATCCACTAACTCTTGCCAGATTTTCTTATTCTTAGAAGGAACACCATTAACTAGAATAACTAGTGGTTCATTTTCTGCACGGTCTACACCAATAGTTTCAATGTTTTTCTTTAAATCTAATGATAAATACACAACTCTTCCTTTTAAAATCTGATGGAGGCAATTTACCTGTTTTAGGCTCCATACGAACAATAGCCTGAAATGGGTGAACACATTGAATGAGAATAGACTCATAGGTATTTAAATCTATCAGCTCTGAAGGAATAGCAACCAACTCTAGATTATTATGAACAGCTCTAGCAGGCATTTTATTCTCATCTAATTTGTTATAACAATATTTGCAAGTATGCTGGTCAGAACCCAAATCAAAACAATCCTCTACCGGGGAGGAGCCAAGATGGCGACCGGGACGGCAGCGTAGACCCCCGGCTCCGTGAGCCTCCGCATCCCGCACGGATATCCTGCCTGAGATCCTCAACTTGTGCTACGTGGTCGTGTTTCTGAAGGAGAGGGGCTCCCGACTGTGTGACTCCGAGGTTTCTAGCCGTGCTATCGCCGGAGAAAACTGCATCTGAACTTTGCGGCCTGTGCGGCCCTGGAGCCGGGACATCGAGTGGACGCCGTGGCCGGGTGGCAGTGCGACAACAGCGGCCGGTGGTGACTGGGTGGAGTCGGCCCACCGGAGCGGTGCCAAACTCGGCCTACATTTCGGCGTGGTCACTTCTACTGCCCAGTGTAGCTGACCGAGTGCATGACCGGGGGTGCAAATCTTAGATCCTCCGGTGACTGCCCCTGCCTTGCTGGTGAGCTGCCCGGCCGCCGTCCGTATCCTGCCCCGATCATTGCGGGCCGCCCCCGGATTTCTACGGGAGCTGGTCCGTGGTGGGGACGACTGTTGCCCGTGACCACGGATAGTTTTTTGCCTGCCCCCGGAACCCGGTCACCCGCGACGGGGACATCGCGACGCTTGCCCTGGGGTCCCGGCCCCGGTGAGGGTCGGGCATACTTGGCGGCCATCTTGGGTCGATGAAGCCTACCATCCTGTCCGCTGGGCCGCAGCGGGCCTGTGAGCGTACGATTTTTGGGAGTGTGGCGGCGAGATCACAGAGAGCTGAGCTGGGGTACGGCGACCTCCTCGAGGCTCTTGGTACTCTTCACTCCTCCTTGGTTCATGGTTTCGTGATCTTGGGGAGTAAGCTCGATGGTGTGGCGTCGGAGTTGGGGCAGTGGCGGCCCGCCTGTCCGCACGAACACAGAGTCTACCCACACTGCGCGCAGGAGGACGCTGTGGCGGCCCCCCCTGAGGTTAGTACACGACTGGACGCCCCGGCCAGTATGCTACAGTGTGTTCGATCTTCTGAGGGCCTGATCTGTCCCGGAGGCGTTGGACCTGAGTGGGATGTGGTGGCCTCATCCCGTGCATGCCCTCCTGCGACCCAGAGACAACTCCAGCAACTAATGTCTCTTTTGGCTGCTTCTGCCTTCCTGAACCTTGCGTGCAGTGCAGATCCTAGGGCAGCACTTGGAAGCCTGTTTCCTCACGCGGCGGACTGTGTTGATGCTCAGAGACTTCCACCCCACCTGTGTGCGTCGCTTCTCTGTCGTTGTTGGACATTCCTCTGCCTAGGAACATTGGGTATGGTGCTGGGTCGAGGGGTTGGCATGGGCAGAATTCCACTGAGTGGTCAGGGATGAGGCTGGCCCCTCGGGGGTGGTCGCCTAGTGGACGGGCGGGCTTGGGGTGGTGTGCTCTCCTGACATGGCTACTGGCACAATAGACGCATAATGCTCCCCATCGTGGTTTGAGAAGATTGTTTTTGTGCTGTTCCTTGTTCACTTTAGGGGAACCTTACCGTGCGGGAGGGAGAAGCCGGGGGTCTGTTATGAAGGCCCTCCTCCAGTTTATACATACTTTCTCTACCCCCCCGTCTGGTGGGGGTCCTTTCCTACTTCTTTTTCCCTATTCTCCTACATTTCGGGTCTGATTCCAGGGCGACAGGCACACTGCTGGGGGGGGGGCCGTACTCATCTGCAGAGGTGCAGGGTGGGGGGTTGGGGGAGGGGACTCTGTATTTCTTCATCTTTTTCCATGGCCTCCTTTTTCTTCTCTGATTCTTTTTGTCTTTCTTTTTCTGGGATCAGCGTGATACACCTCCTTTTGCTATGCCTCGTTGCCGTTCCATGTGTTCACAACTTCCGGGGTGTTCTTGGGGAGTTCTGGCAGGGGACTGTGGGCGCAGCTGTAGACTGTGTTTTTCTCCATCCTGATGTTCTTGTGTTTGCGCCATTGACCGAATAGATTGCTGTAAATCGCTAACGTCCATTACTCTGCATATCCGTGATCGTTGTTTTAAAATTGCTTGTCACCTGATCCTTCTGCCTTGTTTCATCATAAAATGAAAACCTTTTTCTCCTGGTGCCCTACTTACGCTGTTCACAGTATTAGTAGTACGATGTTGCTCCCTGAAGTGCTGCCTGTGTTTATACTTGTCGTTATTGCTCTGATTGCTTAGCGGCCGGCCCCGGGGGGTTGTAGGCCCATACTTGTTCTTATTGAACTATCAATAAAGGTTTTCAAAAAAAAAAAAAAAAAAAAAAAACAATCCTCTACCAACAAATAAGTTGAACATTCCTTCCACTTATCATTAGTTTCTGTTTCACTTTTTAAATACAGATTGACACTCCTAGTCTGATTTTTATAGTGAGTTCGCCGACAACAAATACAAGAAAAATTTGGTCTTTCAGCTGAAATCACCTTAAACTTTGTGATTTGATCTTCAATATTTTTTATAATCATGGGTTCTACATTGTCTTCAACATTTTGTTCTATTAATGTGCCAGTTTCTGCACTCTCTTGTTGAGGACCAAAGTAACAAAACTCAATATCATCACAAACCTTCTTCACATCTGATACTGACCCACGCAAAAGAGCACTGTTCAACTCATTTAACTTTAGTGCTGGACTTTTTGCGTAATACAATCTTCTCACTAACTTCCTCATTTGAGTATGATGTACTGCCAACATCCTGAAATGGTGAAAAACACTTTGACAAACTTTGACAAACTTTCCTAGAAAGACAAGCTAGAGAATGAAATTGCAAACCAGTATTTTTTCTCACTCTGCAAAGGTCTAGTCCTTGTAACACCTTAATCTTTTGTTTAACACTTTTTTTACTACTTGCTCATAAGAAATTACATAATTTATCAATAGATTCTTGTCGTACACTACAAATACTACTGCAATCCCAAGTGTACACTGGGTCTTTAGGACGTCTCCCTAGAACTTCACCAGCTATCACTTCTTCTGCATTTCTGAGAACCATTTTCTCTTTGTCAATTGGACAACCATTTCTAACCTCATAAGCTCGACCACTGGTGTCAACTGCATGCAATAAATGATTGCTCTGTAAATAACTCTCTTCATTAAAGAAAGGCTCTGAACATTCACCCCCAAAAAATCACAAAAATGTGTTCTGTTAATTACTCTTTTCCTCTTACTTTTGGCCTTCATTAAATGGATTGGTTTATCTAGTGATCGAATTCTGTTTAGGACTAAAATGAATAGATTTCTTTTTACTTCAAAAGCCTTTTCAACAATGGTTTCAATACGCTTCTTCTTTTTATAAAATAGAGCTCTATTTTTATATTTCTTCGTATCTTTCAGCAAATTATGTACTACTCTCTTGTAAAAAAAAATTTGGCATATTTCTTTATTCTGATTTTGTCTTCTTTTACCATACTTCGTGTCCTTTAACTGTCCATTTGCTTTTTTTCTTTTCCTATTATTTTGAGTATTTTTTCTAGTTGAAGCATTCTCAGTGGTTTCAGCATTCTGTACATTCTGTCTGCTCCTACAAACATTTTTAATAAATTGCTTTGTGATCTTACCAGAAGATTTTTTTCTTTTTCTCCACATTATGTTGTTTATCCAATACTTGTGGTTGATATTTGTTCAAGTAACTGTCCTTTTTCTGTTCTTTTCTTTTTCTTACTTTGTCCGGCATGATTACTTTATTTTAATGGTGATAAACAGTATCTGTAAAAATGTATCATAAATAAATGTATATTAATATCTTTATAAATTATACTTTTCTATTACTATACAAACACATTTTATATAAATACTGACTAAGAAATCATAGGCCTGAAGCACAAGTGTAAAAGTGATTAGACCACTACATGCATAGTGCATAGCAGTTTGAAGCACTCCACGTCCTAAAGCCTGGCTCACTGCATGAGTACATGCATACTGACTGTATGATTGTAGTACTATAAGGAGACACACTAGATGAATTCATAATTGGTTGAGTTTTACTTTAGTGAATGTTTAACTACATGGTACTGAAAGAGTCACTATGGGATTGCAACAGCAGTCACACTGTGTTTGCTGGAGTGTATGTATAGTACCTGGGGAATTGTAGGCCTGAAGCACACGTGTGACATGGTTACACCACTACATGCATAGTGCATACTAGTTTGAAGCAGTTCATGCCCTAAAGCCTGCCTCACTGCATGAGTACATGCTTACTGACTGAATGATTGCAGTACTACAAGGAGAGACACTGGGTGAATTCATAGTTAGTTGAGTTTTACTTTACTGAATGGATTACTACTTGGTACTGAAAGCCTCACCATGGGTTTGCAACAGCAGTCACAGTGTGTTTGCTGGAGTGTATGCATAGTGACCGGGGAATTGTAGGCCTGAAGCACAAGTATGAAAGTGGTTAGACCACTACATGCATAGTGGATAGTAATTTGAAGCAGTCCTTGTGCAAAGGCATGGTTCACTGCATGAGTACATGGGTACTGACTGAAACATTAGAGTACTGCAAGGACAGTGCCTGGATGAATCTTTTAAGTTTGTGGGTTTTGGCGCAGTGAATAGATTAGTACATGGTGCTGGATGAGTCACTGGAGGTGTGCAAGTGGAGTGACAGGGTGTTTATTGGAGTATATAGATACTGACTGGGCAATTGAAGGTGTGAAAGACAATTGTGTAGGTGGTTAGAGGCCTGCATGCATAGTGGATAGGCGTTTGAATCAATCCATGTGCTAAGGCCTGCCTCACTCCATTAGTACTTGGGTACTGACTGAATGATTAGAGTATTGCAAGGAGAGTGCCTGGGTGAATTTATAAGTGTTTGGGTTTTGGCACAGTAAATGGATTACTACATGGTGCTGAATGGGTCACTGGATGAGTGCAAGGGGAGTGACACGGTGTTTGCGGGAACTGTATGATACTGACTGGAGTTTTGAAGGTGTGAAAGACAAGTGTGTAGGTGGTTAGAGGCCTGCATGCATAGTGGATAGACGTTTGAAGCAGTGCATGTGCTAAGGCCGGGTTTACTACATAAGTACCTGGGAACTGACTGAATCATGACAGTACTACAAGGAGAGTGCCTCGGTGAATTTATAAGTGGTTGGGTTTTGGCGCAGTGAATGGATTACTACATGGTGCTGAATGGGTCACTGGATGAGTGCAAGGGGAGTGACACGGTGTTTGCGGGAACCGTATGAATACTGACTGGAGTTTTGAAGGTGTGAAAGACAAGTGTGTAGGTGGTTAGAGGCCTGCATGCATACTGGACAGACGTTTGAAGCAGTCCATGGGCTAAGGCCTGGGTCACTACATGAGTACCTGAGTACTGACTGAATCATTAGAGTACTGCTAGGAGAGTGCCTGGATAAATGTTTTAAGGGTTTGGCTTTTGGCACAGTGAATGGATTACTACATGGTGCTGAATGAGTCACTGAAGGCGTGTAAGGGAAGTGACACGGTGTTTGCGGGAACTGTATGAATACTGACTGGGGTATTGAAGTTGTGAAAGACAAGTGTGTAGGTAGTTAGAGGCCTGCATGCATAGTGGATAGACGTTTGAAGCAATCCATGTGCTAAGGCCTGGTTCACTGCATGAGTACCTGGGTACTGACTGAATCATTGGAGTACTGCAAGAAGAGTGCCTGGATGAATCTTTTAGGTTTTTGGGTTTTGGCGCAGTGAATAGATTAGTACATGGTGCTGGATGAGTCACTGGAGGTGTGCAAGTGGAGTGACAGGGTGTTTATTGGAGTATATAGATACTGACTGGGCAATTGAAGGTGTGAAAGACAATTGTGTAGGTGGTTAGAGGCCTGCATGCATAGTGGATAGGCGTTTGAATCAATCCATGTGCTAAGGCCTGCCTCACTCCATTAGTACTTGGGTACTGACTGAATGATTAGAGTATTGCAAGAAGAGTGCCTGGGTGAATTTATAAGTGTTTGGGTTTTGGCACAGTAAATGGATTACTACATGGTGCTGAATGGGTCACTGGATGAGTGCAAGGGGAGTGACACGGTGTTTGCGGGAACTGTATGAATACTGACTGGAGTTTTGAAGGTGTGAAAGACAAGTGTGTAGGTGGTTAGAGGCCTGCATGCATAGTGGATAGACGTTTGAAGCAGTGCATGTGCTAAGGCCGGGTTTAATACATAAGTACCTGGGAACTGACTGAATCATGACAGTACTACAAGGAGAGTGCCTCGGTGAATTTATAAGTGGTTGGGTTTTGGCGCAGTGAATGGATTACTACATGGTGCTGAATCGGGTCACTGGATGAGTGCAAGGGGAGTGACACGGTGTTTGCGGGAACTGTATGAATACTGACTGGAGTTTTGAAGGTGTGAAAGACAAGTGTGTAGGTGGTTAGAGGCCTGCATGCATACTGGACAGACGTTTGAATCAGTCCATGGGCTAAGGCCTGGGTCACTACATGAGTACCTGAGTACTGACTGAATCATTAGAGTACTGCTAGGAGAGTGCCTGGATAAATGTTTTAAGATTTGGCTTTTGGCACAGTGAATAGATTACTACATGGTGCTGAATGAGTCACTGAAGGCGTGTAAGGGGAGTGACACGGTGTTTGTGGGAACTGTATGAATACTGACTGGGATATTGAAGTTGTGAAAGACAAGTGTGTAGGTGGTTAGAGGCCTGCATGCATAGTGGATAGGCATTTGAATCAGTCCTTGTGCAAAGGACTGGCTCACTGCATGAGTACTTGGGTACTGAGTGAATGATTAGAGTACTGCAAGGAGAGTGCCTGGGTGAATTTATAAGTGGTTGGGTTTTGGCGCAGTGAATGGATTAGTACATGGTGCTGAATGGGTCACTGGAGAAGTGTAAGGGAAGTGACACGGTGTTTGCGGGAACTGTATGAATACTGACTGGGGTATTGAAGTTGTGAAAGACAAGTGTGTAGGTAGTTAGAGGCCTGCATGCATAGTGGATAGACGTTTGAAGCAATCCATGTGCTAAGGCCTGGTTCACTGCATGAGTACCTGGGTACTGACTGAATCATTGGAGTACTGCAAGAAGAGTGCCTGGATGAATCTTTTAGGTTTTTGGGTTTTGGCGCAGTGAATAGATTAGTACATGGTGCTGGATGGGTCACTGGATGAGTGCAAGGGGAGTGACACGGTGTTTGCGGGAACTGTATGAATACTGACTGGAGTTTTGAAGGTGTGAAAGACAAGTGTGTAGGTGGTTAGAGGCCTGCATGCATAGTGGATAGACGTTTGAAGCAGTGCATGTGCTAAGGCCGGGTTTAATACATAAGTACCTGGGAACTGACTGAATCATGACAGTACTACAAGGAGAGTGCCTCTGTGAATTTATAAGTGGTTGGGTTTTGGCGCAGTGAATGGATTACTACATGGTGCTGAATGGGTCACTGGATGAGTGCAAGGGGAGTGACACGGTGTTTGCGGGAACTGTATGAATACTGACTGGAGTTTTGAAGGTGTGAAAGACAAGTGTGTAGGTGGTTAGAGGCCTGCATGCATACTGGACAGACGTTTGAATCAGTCCATGGGCTAAGGCCTGGGTCACTACATGAGTACCTGAGTACTGACTGAATCATTAGAGTACTGCTAGGAGAGTGCCTGGATAAATGTTTTAAGATTTGGCTTTTGGCACAGTGAATGGATTACTACATGGTGCTGAATGAGTCACTGAAGGCGTGTAAGGGGAGTGACACGGTGTTTGTGGGAACTGTATGAATACTGACTGGGGTATTGAAGTTGTGAAAGACAAGTGTGTAGGTGGTTAGAGGCCTGCATGCATAGTGGATAGGCATTTGAATCAGTCCTTGTGCAAAGGACTGGCTCACTGCATGAGTACTTGGGTACTGAGTGAATGATTAGAGTACTGCAAGGAGAGTGCCTGGGTGAATTTATAAGTGGTTGGGTTTTGGCGCAGTGAATGGATTAGTACATGGTGCTGAATGGGTCACTGGAGAAGTGTAAGGGGAGTGACAGGGTGTTTGCGGGAACTGTATGAATACTGACTGGGGTATTGAAGGTGTCAAAGACAAGCGTGTAGGTGGTTAGAGGCCTGCATGCATAGTGGTTAGACATTTGGAGCAGTCCATATGCTAAGGCCCGGTTCACTGCTTGAATACCTGGGTATTGACTGAATCATTAGAGTACTGCAAGGAGAGTGCCTGGGTGAATTTATAAGTGGTTGGGTTTTGGCGCAGTGAATGGACTAGTACAGGATGCTGAATGGGTCACTAGAGGAGTGCAAGGGGAGTGACAGGGTGTTTCCTGGAAGTGTATGGATACTGACTGGGGAATTGAAGGTGTTAAAGACAAGTGTGTAGAGGTGGTTAGAGGACTGCATGCATAGTGGATAGGTGTTTGAAGCAGTACATGTGCTAAGGCCTGGCTCACTGCATGAGTACTTGGGTACTGACTTAATGATTGGAATAATGAAAGGAGAGTGCCTGGGTGAATTTATAAGTGGTTGGGTTTTGGCACAGTGAATGGACTAGTACATGATGCTGAATGGGTCACTAGAGGAGTGCAAGGGGAGTGACAGGGTGTTTCCTGGAAGTGTATGGATACTGACTGGGGAATTGAAGGTGTGAAAGACAAGTGTGTAGAGGTGGTTAGAGGACTGCATGCATAGTGGATAGGTGTTTGAAGCAGTACATGTGCTAAGGCCTGGCTCACTGCATGAGTACTTGTGTACTTAGTGAATAATTAGAGTACTGCAAGGAGAGTGCCTGGGTGAATTTATAAGTGGTTGGGTTTTGGCACAGTGAATGAATTAGTACATGGTGCTGAATGGGTCACTAGAAGAGTGCAAGAGGAATGACATGGTGTTTGCTGGAAGTGTATTGAAACAGAATGGGGAATTGAAGGTGTGAAAGACAAGTGTCTAGGTGCTTATAGGACTGCATGCATAGTGGACAGGCATTTGAAGCACTCCATGTGCTAATGCCTGGCTCACTGCATGAGTACTTGGGTACGGACTTAATGATTAGAATAATGCAAGGAGTGCCTAGGTGAATTTATAGGTGGTTGTGTTTTGGCGCAGTGAATACATTAGTACATGGTGCTGAATGAGTCACTGGAGGTGTGCAAGGGGAGTGACAGGGTGATTTTTGGAGTATGTAGATACTAACTGGGCAATTGAAGATGTGAAACACAATTCTGTAGGTGGTTAAAGGCCTGCATACATAGTGGATAGCCGTTTGAATCAATCCATGTGCTAAGGTCTGGATCAGTGCATGAGTACTTGGGTACTGACTGAATGATTAGAGTTTTTTAAGCAGTTATGTGTATGCAAAGACATAAAGTACCCAAAACCTTCTCTCTGAATGGTTCCTAAATGCATACAGACTCTCAGTGTGATTCTAGACAACAAACACTATCCCATGCATATTACCAAATCACATTTTCTTGTCTGGAATGGGTAAACGGAGTACACACAATCCACATATTGTACTACTGCACATTATTGTAGAACCCTGACTCATTTTACAAATACATAACCAATGGCTGGTTTCTAATTCTACCAAAGTATGAGAACAGGATAGGTTTTTAAGCAGTTATGTGTCTGCAAACACATGAAATACCCAAATCCTTCTCTCAGTACAGTTTCTAAATGCACACAGACTCACAGTGTGATTCTAGAAAACAAACATTATCATTTGGATTTTACAAAAACACATTTACTATTCTTGAAGAGGTAATGTGACTGCACACATTCCACATATTTTACTACTGCTCATTAGTGTATAAGCCGACTCATTTTACAAACACATAAACAAGAAATGGTTTCTATTTCTATCAAAATGTAAGAACAGGATAGGTTTTTAAGCACTTATGTGTCTGCAAAAACATGAAATACCCAAATGCTTCTCTCACATTGGTTCCCAAATGCACACAGACTCACAGTGTGATTCTAGACAAACAACACTATTCCTTGTACTTTACCAAAACACATTCACTAGTGTGGAAGGGGTAAAGTGACTGCACAGATTCTACATATTTCAATACTGCACACTACTGTGAAAGCCTGACTCATGTTGTGAATGCATAAGCAATGACTGGCTTCTAATGCTAATAAAACTTGACAACATGACCGATTTGAAAACAGCTATCTCTCAGTAAATACCCAATGTAACCAAATGCTTCTCTCACAATGGTTGCGCAAATGCACACAGACTCACAGTGTGATTCTAGACAAGCAACACTACCCCTCGCATTTTACCAAAACACATTTAGTAGTCTACAAGACGTAAGGTGACTGCACACATTCCACCAAAATTTCTACTACACATTTGTATTGAGTGCTTCTGTCAGAATGATTCCTAAATGCACACAGACTGTGTGATTCTAAACAAACAACACTATCCTTTGCATTTTACAAAAATACATTTACTAGTCTACAAGATGGAAGGTGACTGCACCCATTGCACAAACTTTTCTACTACACATTAGTATCCAAATGTTTCTCTCAAAATGATTCCTAAATACACACAGACTCACTGTGTGATTCTAGACAAACAACACTATCCCTTGCATTTTACCAAACACATTTCATAATCTAGAAGAAGTACTGCATTTTAGTGTAGAAACTTGACACATTTTGCAAATATATAAACAGTGACTGGTTTCTAATTCTACCAAAACATGAAAACAGCACAGTCATCTGTCTGCAAACACATGAAAAACACAAATGCTTATCACAGGATGGTTTCTAAATGCACACACACTGACAATAAGATTCTAGACCAAAAAGAGTACTCCCTGCACCTTAGCAGGAGAAACACATTAGTCTGATTAAAATCAAAATGGACCACATACATCCCCTCACAATTAAATAACTCACCTTTCAAGTTGTTTTGTAGATTAAGAAGTATGTCAGTCACACACCAGATTTTCTTATACAGAATCTCTGCACTGTGCACCTGTCAGCAAAACCAAAGAAGGGCAAAGTTTCCCTCTCATTTTGCACACATATACATGTAAACATCAAATCACATTCCTTCCCACATTAATTCAAAATCAAACACACATTTCTATTGGTTACACATTTCAACCCTTTCCAAATGACATAAATCTGAACCCTACCCCCAATCTGCCTTCTGCCTGTTACCATAGAAACAGTTCATGGAACACTTAACTGAGCACACAGGTCACAAGTTCAGCACACAATGTTGCTAATCAAAACAGCAAGTGTGCTTGACTTTTCAACATATCAGCTTATCCTATATAATGTTCCTTTCAATCAGTTTTTGTTAACCAATAAGAATCATGCGTTTAAAAAACAGAAACATGCACCCTAGTTTTCAATGTTGAATGTTTTCAAACAACAAATCATTTCTTTTCTTTTTTCAAAACTGCATCTTATCCACCATTTTAGAAAAATCTAACTTTTCAAACTGCCATTTCATTTACAGAGACCATCTGAGTGCATCCAGATCTCCCTTCAAGATGCTTAGAGTGTGGATTGTGGGACACAGCTATATTTTCTGGAGCCAAAGGTATGCAGAAAACAAAGGCATTCACAAAGACCTAGGTTTGCCAAATGTAGACATTAAATGGATTGGACAGAGAGGGTTAAAGTGGCACCAAATGATGCCATTGGTAAAATCCTTTTTGCATCTCCAACACCCTGACCTCATAATTGTGCAATGTGGTGGCAATGACCTAGACACTTTGACTGGGGTAGGTCTGGAAATGCTTATCAAGGACACCTTTGCAGAATTGATTTCACTTTTCCCCCAAACTGCCTTTGTCTATTCTAACATATGCCATAGGCAGAAATGGAACTGGTCCAATCATTTTTGTCCACAGATTGAGAAAGCTAGGAAACATGTGAATAAATCTGTTTCTGCTTTTCTCCGAGACTATAGAATGGGGTCCATTTACAACAACAATCTGCGTTTTAATATGCAAGGCATCTATAGGAGAGATGGTGTACATTTTACTGATGAGGGTAACAGAGGCTTCCTCAACAACTTTAGACTCTATATAGGTACTTACTTATAAGTACCAAAATCTCTCAATGAACACAACGGCTCTTTTTTAGAGCCACTCAAGATCGAAACACATAAGCTTGATGTTTATCTAAAAAATATTTCATTTTTTTTTGCTTGGAGTCGCGCACCCAACGTGTTAGGAATCGCGCACCCTATGCGAGAGGAATCGTGCACACAACGCGTACACACCAGGGACTGCAAGCGGAATCGTGCACCCAACGCGATAGGAGTCTTGCACCCAACGCATGCACACCAGGGTGCCGCGCTGAGCGCCGCGCTGGATGCGCAACTCCAAATTTTACGGAAAAAAATAGCACCTATCACTAATTTCTATTATCCCCGGGGACCCCATCCCCCGGGGCTTATAAAATACGTTGTGGACCGTGGAGGGAGCCCCAACGCCCCCACAGTCCCAGCCGACACCCCGCGTCATTCGGGAGCCGGCATTGCTTTTCCACATGGGGAACTGCTAACATGCAGCTCCCCGTGTGGAAAAGCAATATGGTTTGGATTTTGAAAGAGAGATCAGGTTTCCCTGCTCTCTCTTTCAAAATCCATGCAAAGTTTGCTATGGGAGGGCGGGAGACTCCCACCCTCTCATAGCAAACAACAGTGTCCTGGGATGTGAGAAACATTTAATTACTCACTTAAACAGACAGTCAGGCAGCTACTAAATCCTCCTTCCAGACAGTTATATATCCACTCAATCTTCAATACAGATTGGTATATATATAATACATATTTAAATTTCAAACTAAACCACATTCACTGGATGATGTCATCAGTGATGTCATTTGAGATGTCATCAGTGATGTCACTGACCATGTCATGAATGAAGCAATATGTGACATCATCAGCAGTGCATTGCGGGCGCGCGAGTTATAGTTAGCAGAACTAACTATAACGGAGGAATTTCTATGGTTTTGTACGAGTGAAATGGCCAGCTAACTATAACACCCCTGAAACCTATGGTTTTTTCTGTGAATTTCTAAGGTTTTTTAAATGCTAATTTCTAACTATAACGTCTCTGAAACCTATGTTTTTTTCAGTGAATCTTTATAAATACAAATATAAATGCATGCATACATATACATATATGCATACATATGCATGTTATATACATGAAAGTTTGAAAAACACTAATACAAGCAAAGCTAAAAAGCCACCTAATTACAAACAGAATTGCTTTAACTTAATCGAGGGCGAGACCTATTACATTTTCAATGCTTATTTACTTTGGTTCCATCAAGAAGACATTCAGATGTGTCACACGTTTGCCATAAATTCGGAATGTTAGCACTTTAGTTGCTTATTAGATCACTTTAGTAAAGCTACTGCTCATCTGGGAAGTCTGCTGCTGGTTTTGAAAGTGCATGTTTCAGTCTGCATGTCAGAATTTTTTCATGAAATAGAAGAGGATTTGAGAAGTCACTCAAAATGTGCCCTAATTTTTCTTTTTTCAGCACTAATCATAATTTCTATTGCAAAATGTACCCCCTCATTGTGTTCCTTTTGAATTAAACTACTCACTCTCTACTACTCACTCGCTACTACTCTCTACTACTCTCTACTACTACTCACTCTCTACCACTCACTCTCTACTACTCACTCTCTACTACTCTCTACTACTCACTCTACTACTCTCTACCACTCACTCTCTACTACTCTACTACTCACTCTCTACTACTCTCTCTCTACTACTCTCTCTCTACTACTCCCTCTCTACTACTCACTCTACAACTCTCTACTACTCACTCTCTACTACTCACTCTCTACTACTCTCTACTACTCACTCTCTACTACTCACTCTCTACTACACCCTCTACTACTCTCTACTACTCACTCTCTACTACTCTCTCTCTACTACTCACTCTCTACTACTCACTCTCTACTACCCACTCTCTACTACTCTCTACTACTCACTCTACTACTCTCTACTACTCACTCTCTACTACTCTCTCTCTCTACTACTCACTCTCCACTACTCTCTACTACTCACTCTCTACTACTCCCTCTCTACTACACCCTCTACTACTCTCTACTACTCACTCTCTACTACTCTCTCTCTACTATTCACTCTCTACTACTCACTCTCTACTACGCGCTCTCTACTACTCACTCTCCACTACTCACTCTCTACTACTCGCTCTCTACTACTCTCTCTCTACTACTCACTCTCTACTACTCTACCACTCTCTACTACTCTCTCTACTACTCACTCTCTACTACTCACTCTCTACTACTCTATTACTCTCTACTACTCTCTCTACTACTCTCTCTCTACTACTCTCTACCACTCTCTACTACTCATTCTCTACTACTCACTCTCTACTACTCACTCTCTACTAATCTCTACTACTCACTCTCTACTACTCCCTCTCTACTACACCCTCTACTACTCTCTACTACTCACTCTCTACTACTCTCTCTACTACTCACTCTCTACTACCCACTTTCTACTACTCTCTACTACTCACTCTCTACTACTCTCTCTCTGCTACTCTCGACTACTCATTCTACTACTCACTCTCTACTACTCTACTACTCTCTCTCTGCTACTCACTCTCTACTACTCATTCTCTACTGCTCTCTACTACACTATCTACTACTCACTCTACTACTCACTCTCTACTACCCTCTACTACTCTCTACTACTCACTCTCTATTACCCACTCTCTACTACTCTCTGCTACTCTCTACTACTCACTCTCTACTACTCACTCTACTACTCTCTACTACTCACTCTCTGCTACTCTCTCTACTACTCTCTGCTACTCTCTACTACTCACTCTCTACTCTCTATTACTCATCCTGTACTCTCTACCTCTCTCTACCTCTCTCTACTACTCTCTACCTTTCTGCCTCTACCTCTCTACCTCTACCTCTCTACCGCTACCTCTCTCTACACGCACACATATGCACATAAATATATGCATATATATGCATATGCATTTATATATATGTATGTGTATATATATACATACATATATAAACATATATATAATCTGCATATCTATATAGATACAAATATAAATTCATGCATACATATACATATACATATATGCATGCATATGCATGTTATGTACATGAACGTTTGAAAAACACTAATAAAAGCAAAGCTAATAAGCCACCTAATTACAAACAGAATTGCTTTAACTGAGGACGAGACCTATTGCATTTTCAATGCTTGTTTACTTTGGTTCCATCAAGAAGGCATTCAGATGTGTCACCCATTTGCCATAAATTCTGAATGGTAGCACTCTAGTTGCTCATTAGATCACTGTAGTAAAGCTACTGCTCACCAGGGAAGTCTGCTGCTGGCATTGAAAGTGCATGTTTCAGTCTGCATGTCAGAATTTTTTAATGAAATAGAAGAGGATTTGAGAAGTCACTCAAATTTTTCCAATCAAGATGGCTTCAGGTGTGCCATACGTTTATCATAAGTAGGACTGTTAGCGCTCTAGTTGTTCTTTGAAACACTCTGGGAAGCTGCAGTAGAACACAAAGGAATCAACTGACAGTCTCTGCCCTTGTTGGATGTACATGTTTTACTGAGAATGTCACACTTCATTCTCACATGAGAACCATAATGTGAATTTACAGAAAATATGCTCTCAGTTTAGCTTATAGACCACCTTCCAAACCTCTGTGGGAAAAGCATGAGAAAATGGTTTTCTCTCAAACATGATTCATGATATCCCAGCAGAAGGCTTTTTCACATGGTAAAATCACCTTAGAACATACCACAATTCCTAAAATGTGTATGGTAACATCAACAAATGATTTATAATGTAACTAAAGTCTTAAAACCTTCTATTAACTGCAATGCTTTTTAATGAGGTGCTATCATGTATATTGGTCCCAAGATGGCTGCCAATACTTCTTGGATGAAGTGCTGACAGCCAATCAGATCTCACGATGAGATGTGTTGTTAGGCTCCGCTCAGATATATATGTGATTTTACTTTTGATCTTCTCAGGAACTACTGAACGGATTTACACCATTTAAGCAAATGACACGACTCTGAACCAAGGTCTACCTTTCTGCCAAATTTGGTGTAATTCCATTCGGCCTTTTTTCTCGAACCCCGCTTGACGAATCACCCCGAGACTTTCAGGATAGGAGCAGACCGGAGCGGGCAACGAGTTTTAAAAATTTCACGAAGATTCGTCAACCGGCGGCAAAGTTATTCTAAATAGAATGTTGCGGATTTCCTATGGATAATAGGTCCTAACTATAACTAACTATAACTACCTACTGGCGGCCGCCAGTAGGTAATATATATATATAGAAACATAGAAAGAACGGTTATGTGATTAAAAACATAGACTGTTATAGAAATGTAACATGAACTTCGCCTAATTTTGAGAAGTAGTTTTGTTTTTCAACTAGCCCTTGATTTTTTGTAAATAATGCACTTGCACTTTATAATAGAAGTAATTGAGATTTAATTACTTTCAAGGGAGAGCTCGAGAAAATATAAAACTGAAAGGTTTTACTTGTGTAGTAAATGATTGTTTTTTAGCACTAGCATAAAACAAAACACAATAATGAAGCCACTCCAAAATGGCGCTGCATTTGAATATAAATGAAACAAAGGTGAATGTATATGCCATTTCAAGTAGTCCCTTGTTGCTGTTTAAATGTTTTTTAAACCTATTACAAACGAAAAAGCAATGTCGTGAGCAAGGTAGCGTGAAGGTATCGAAACGCGTTGACAAAGCGTCTCGTTCGAATAAAGGAGACCCGTTTGAAAAGAATCCTTTGGTGTGCTGCGTGATTTTTCTGGAGAGAAATAATCGGATATTTAATACTTTCGAGGCGGGGCGGCCGCCTTGTTTAGCAAGCACCGTTGGCGTTCTGGAAGCGCGCCAGTGAAACCGTCAACAAAACTATTCGGAGGAAGAGACAGGCGCGCCCCCGAAGGAATTCGAAAACACGCCCTGTAACTGAAACATGATCATGCGAGAGAGCGATACGGAGGAATAGGTACCGGGATCCGTTTCCAGAGAAGTGCTGGTAAATCGGTGTGGGAAACGATACGGAGGAATAGGTAACGGGATCCGTTTCCAGAGAAGTGCTGGTAAATCGGTGTGGGAAACGAAACGAAGGGACCGTTAATAAATCATCGAAAGCGGTGTGAACGCGGGACATTCTTTGAAGTGGAGTAAACGCTATGCCGATGTATCGTTAAATAACATTGACGACCAGGAATTGTACCAGCGAATTGTCGGCTGATCAGAGGTGAGAACCGAATACGCCCCCAAGTGACCCGCGAAAATCCTGCAAGTATCGAACCGAGGCATGATTATGAGATAAAGCTATACGGAATGGAAGGAACCGGGAGAAGTTTCTTGTGCAACCACAGCGGAACAGCTGGGGGAACAGGAGAATCAACCGTGGAAACATTCCAGTAAGCAGAGAGAAACTGGGTACGTGTCCGATAACCTGAGGAGCCGAATTAGTAAGAGTTGGACTGTCGCCTATAAAAACAAACAGTGGGTGAGTACGAGTTCAACTTATTACTACAAAGGATTTCGAGGGGGTAAACTAATATGAGTGACGAGGAGTGTTTGGCACGAGAGCTATAAGCCAAGAAGCTCTTTGAAGATACAACGTTGCCACATAGAGTGGATAATGTTATCCCAGCGACAACGGGGGGCAATGACTTATCAAAATTGCTACAGGAGTATGAAAGACTTAAAAAAAGAGAAATCTCGCGTTGGTGGGAAGTGGCGTCATTGCGCCAGTATTTACAAGTTGGTCGGGTCCCAAGAGGACTGAGAATAATGACAACACCAACGTATGAGAATCCTCATGTTGATATGCTTAAAGAATGGGCAGAAAACAGTGCCGCCAGTTCAACCAATATGATACGCATACTTGTGAAATATGCAGGACTGGAACGAGAAGAGGTACTGGATAGAATTAAAGAATTAAACAAAATATTGGATGATCATGTGGAAAAAGGGAAGATTGAAAAATTTAAGAGTGAATTAAGATTAAAACTAGAGAAGTATGAAAAACGTATAAAGGATAGGAAAGCCACCAAGTTTACACGGGATAGGCTTGACTATGAAACAGGACGCATCTATACGTTCGCCAAAAAATTCGATTCAGTAAGGAGACAACAAATCCAAAGTGGAATACTTAGACAACAAGATGTTTCTCAAAATGAAATGAGTGAAATAGGTTCAGATACTGGATCTGAACAAGAACAAGAGATTCGCAGAGATCCAAAAGATGTCCGTTTAGGGGTAACAGATGAGTTCCGTTTTTTATAGTTGGAACGCCAAATGGACTTTCAACCCTCGAGAGGTCGTGGAAGAGGAAGAGGCCGAGGAAGAGGAGGCAAATAAGGGGTGGAGAAGGATATAGGAGAAGCACAAGAAAAGCAAACAAAACGCTCAATGCGGTCCAATGTTAAGAAAGCAACAAGGAATTAAATCCCAATAAAACCGTTATTAATTTAAGCACGATTTCCCTGAGTGAAGAAGAAGAGAGTGTGCTAAATTTGGGATTAACTTACTGTGATGACAATGATTTTAATTATCCTCACAGTAGAATGGACCTGTACCAATATGTGCGGAAGTTAAAACTAGCTAAAATGTTTGCTAATAAGAAAAATTTAGTTCCCCCCGTAGGAGTTGATGAAGTAAATCAACTGGTGGTATTGGATGCACCAATCCTAGAAAACCTTTTGGGCCTTTGTGAAGAGGATGAAATCAGTCACAATGAGATACCTACTGATGGAATCGTGTCAAGTATAGACACTCCATTCAAATTGAAGAATAGCGACCATACCCCATATAGACTGAAGTCTAAATATATACCGCAGACACCACGGGATAATGTTGATATATTCTCAGAGAATGTTACTAGAGACCTTAAAAATCTGTATAGTAAATTGGCGGAAAACAGGAATAATAAAAAAAGGAATGGAATAGCTTCCCGTAAAGGGGAAATTCAAAGAACAGTGGAGAGAATACACAAGGATGGTGGTGTCATAGTCAAACCGTCTGACAAAGGCGGTAATGTTGTTTTGTGGGAACGAGATCTGTATAAGAAAGAAGCCTTTAACCAATTAAATAATATGGAATGCTATAAGAGAATGGAAATGAAAGATTTTATTTTGGTCAAAGAACAATATCATGAAAGGTTAGATGTGTGGAAACAGGAAGAATTAATTAATTGGGATGAATTTAAATTCTTAAAACAACACAATCCTGTTTTACCTGTATTTTATATGCTTCCCAAAGTCCACAAAAATGCCACCACACCACCAGGGAGACCTATTATTTCCTCGTGTGGTAGTTTATTCGAAAATACATCCAAATATGTAGATTATTTTTTAAATCCTATTGTCAAGACCCTAGCCTCATATATTAAGGATTCAACAGATTTTTTAAAATATATATATGATGTGAATTGGAAGGAGAATAATATGTTATTACTGACACTAGATATAACAACCCTTTACACCAGCATAAGACATGAGGATGGTCTTAGAGCTACGGAATTTTATCTAAATCAGAGACCTTTGAGATTTGCGAGGCATAGCTGCATGCTTTTGGGAATGATGCAATGGTGTCTTACTAAGAATATGTTTTTATTTGGTGAAGAGCTGTTCCAACAGGAGAGGGGGACTGCAATGGGTACCTGCTTTGCCCCCAGTTATGCTAATTTACATCTAGGCTGGTGGGAGGAGCAGGTAATCAAAGGGCCAAATTTGGAACATTGGCTGGAACATGTTTTGCTATGGGTACGGTTCATAGACGACATCTTCGTGCTGTGGCAGGGCACGGAGATTGAAGTCGAGCAATTTATGAAAGATATAAATGATAACACGTTGAACCTAGCATTCACCGGAAATTACAGCAAAACATGTATAGACTATCTGGATATTAGGGTAAAAGTGAACAAAGGTAAATTAGAGACAACAATTTTCCGGAAGACTACCGCAGGAAATACAATCCTGCACGCAAATAGTGCCCATCCAGACCCACTTATTAGAAGTATTCCTTTTGGTGAGTTTTACCGAGCTCGCCGAGCATGCAGTAATGAGGAAGAATATCTGATCATTGAGGGGGAGATGACTGAAAGATTTGTACAAAGAGGGTACTTATCGAGTGTGATTAAGAAGGCCGCTCTGAAAGCTAGAAAAATAAATAGGAGAAACGCATTATTTGAAGCCTCAAAAACAAGCAGGAGAATGAACAGTAAAGATGGCACAAATAATTGTAGGTTTATAACCACTTTTAATACAAGCCATGTAGAAGTGCGGAAAATCCTGAGTAAACATTGGCATTTGATTAAATGTGACTCCGTACTAGGCCCTATGATGAAGAAACATCCAGATATTACATTTCGCAAGTCCAAGTCATTGAGGGACAGAATAGTCAGCAGTGAATTCACAGAACAAAAGAAACAAGGGCAAATAAGCTGGTTAAGTAAAGTGGGATTCTTTAAATGCTTTAAATGTAAGGCGTGTCAACACGGAGTGAATTGCACGCAATTTAAAACTAGCTTTGATAAAATTATAAAAATCAAAGGGCATTTAACTTGTCGATCAAGCTTTGTAGTGTATCAACTACAGTGCCCCTGTAAGAAGATTTATATAGGGAGCACCACTCTACCAGTTTTCAAACGAGTCCTTCAGCATAGAAGAGCAATAGTGAATAAGGATAGAACGTATCCTATTGCTAGACACTTTGAGAGATACCATCAGAGCAATCCTGAAGGGTTGAAGTACAGTTGTATAGCAGAAATCCCTAAAAAGAAATGAGGAGGAGACAGGGAGAAAGAACTTAGAAAATTAGAAACCTACTATATACTGGAATTTGATTGCAAAGAGCCCTATGGACTTAATGTGGATGAGGATCTGTTTACTTGTCTCTGAGAAAGAAAAATGGAAAAAGACAAATGAAGAATGATAAATGAATAATGTATTGACATTTAGTGCAGTTAGAAGTCAGTCATTGCCCATTGAAGAAAGTGCCGTCAAAACAAGATTCGTTTTTAAAAAAATTTAAAGTAAGCGTAAGGAGGGACTGTGGAAAAGGAGTGGAACAAGTTTAAAGATTTTTAAAAAAGAATTTTAAACAAAAAATTCCCCTCTTTTTTTAAAGATAAGTAAGGCGTGAGTGTCAAATATTTTATGAATTTAAAAATTGTTTACAAAAGTACTTGTACTTTGTAAAGATTAATGGATGTTGGTTTACATGAGCACTAGCACTTTGTTACCAAAAGAAATATAAACAGTCACGTGATTAGAACGAAGACTGTTTGAGTACTGTTTGAATTCAGAAATTGTTTACATAAGCACTTGCACTTTGTAACGATTACTGAATGTTGGTTTACAGTAGCATTTGCACTTTATTACCAAAGTAAATATAAACGGTCATGTGATTAAAACGAAGGCTGTTGGTAGTACTGTTTAAATTCAGAAATTGTTTGCATAAGCACTTGCACTTTGAAAGGATTATTGAATGTGAAGTTACAAAAGCACTTGCACTTTGAAACTAAAAGAAACATAGAAAGAACGGTTATGTGATTAAAAACATAGACTATTATAGAAATGTAACATGAACTTCGCCTAATTTTGAGAAGTAGTTTTGTTTTTCAACTAGCCCTTGATTTTTTGTAAATAATGCACTTGCACTTTATAATAGAAGTAATTGAGATTTAATTACTTTCAAGGTAGAGCTCGAGAAAATATAAAACTGAAAGGTTTTACTTGTTTAGTAAATGATTGTTTTTTAGCACTAGCATAAAACAAAACACAATAATGAAGCCACTCCAAAATGGCGCTGCATTTGAATATAAATGAAACAAAGGTGAATGTATATGCCATTTCAAGTAGTCCCTTGTTGCTGTTTAAATGTTTTTTAAACCAATTACAAACGAAAAAGCAATGTCGTGAGCAAGGTAGCGTGAAGCTATCGAAACGCGTTGACAAAGCGTCTCGTTCGAATAAAGGAGACCCGTTTGAAAAGAATCCTTTGGTGTGCTGCGTGATTTTTCTGGAGAGAAATAATCGGATATTTAATATATATATATATATATATATATATATATATATATATATATATATATATATATATATATATATATTACCTACTGGCGGTCGCCAGTAGGTAGTTATAGTTAGGACCGTGTTTCCATACGAAATCCGTAACATTCTATTTTGAATAACTTTGGCGCCGATTGACGAATCCTGGCGAAATTTTCAAAATAGGTGGGGCGCTCCGCTCCGCTCCTACCCTGAAAGTCTCGGGGGGATTCGTCAAGCGGGGGCTGAGAAAAAGGGGGGTCCCAAAACGTGTTTTCCCCATGCATTTTTCCATAGGACCTTTAGTCCAAGCTACAGCCCGAACGGCTGAACAGAATTACTTGAAATTTGGCAGAGAGGTAGTCCTCAGGTCAGGGATGTGCCTTTTGTAGGTCTGGTGTAAATGTGTTCAGTATTTGCTGAGAAAATAGCATTTAAATCAATATATATATCTATAAGCACGCTCCGAGCGCGTACCGTAAGCTTACCGTACGCGCACGCTGCCGTGCGCGAGCTTAATTCTGATTGGTGGTTACATGACTGTAACATTCGAATCGGTCGAAATCAGGAAGTGTCGGCCTCCATTTTGTGTGTCTCACACTGATAAACAAAGGAGGAGAACGTGGAAAGGGGGCAACAAAGAGAGTTGCAGACCCCCTAGCGTTTGTCATGGGGTCCAAGAAGGTCATAAAAGTATGAAAAATACATTTAAATTTTTTTTTTTTAAATCGCGGGGTGCGCGTACGGTAAGCTTACCGTACGCGTACGGTAGAAAAAAAAATATATATATATATATTTATATATGTATATATATGTATATATATATGTATATATATCCGGCTCACTTTTCCGTCACGCCCCTTCACTCGCGGTCGGGTGCTTTCTCTGCGGCGACGGACACCACACTCAGTCAAAGCTCCGGGTACAGAGGCACCAGCACTCACGGGAACAGTTGTCCAATTTTACTTTATTGGACCAGCTTACAGAAAAACGCGTTTCAGCTATCGCCTTCGTCAATTGCTAGAGGCAACAACTTCTCAGTGGACATAAATACTCCATTTACAAACATAGACAACAACATAGGACTTAATTCAGTCCACATTGGCGGCCATTACTAAACATGCAAACAAACATCTCTATTAGCGATACAATTCTGCCATGGATGGGCCTTTCAAAAACATCACACCCTGGATGGGTTTTGTTCTGCCATATGTTGAAAAACAATTTCAATAAAAATAATAATAATACAGCATAATCAGGATCAATATACAGATACTTCAAACTACAGGTGGACAGCCAACTCCTCACCACTATTCAGACCAAGTGTCATTTTGGTCTGTACATCAATGATATACCTGGATTCAAGTTTCCTTAGTTGTAACTGTCTGTCACCCCCTCTAACATTTAGTGGCACATGATCCAGGCAGAAAAAACGTAATAAATCCCTATTGCTCTGGTGAAGGGATTCAAAGTGTCTTGCCACTGGATATGACACATCCTTATTGTGAATAGCCCTCATATGTTCCAAAATGCGTACCTTGGTTGGGTGAATGGTGCTCCCTATGTAATATAAACCACAGGGGCAAACCAGGCAGTAAACTGTGAAACTGGTATTGCAATTCTTCAGTTTATTGATCTTTCTGGGAGACTTGAGACCTGGGACTTTGTAATGTGTTGTTTTCTTGCTGTTTCTACAAGCCCTGCATTTTAAGCACGGATAAAAACCAGTTATTCTCCCAAAGGGTGGTGTTATCCTCTCTTTGTTACAATGGCTTTGTACTAGGTCATCACGTAGCGTTCTAGCTCTTCTAAATGTCAATAGTGGTGCCTTAGGTATGTCTTTTCCTAAAATTGAATCCGTTTTTAGGATATACCAATTCCTTCTTAGTATGTTTCTGATAACCTGAGCATCCTCAGAATAATCTATAATTATCCTGAATTTGTTGTCAATCTTACTTGCTGGTCTGGTGATGTGATCCTCACTTTCAATCAAATCAAGTCTAGACTTCATTTCTGCCTTTCTGACAGCCTCATTAAGGATGTCCTGATGATAACCTCTTTGCTTGAACCTATTCATGCTTTCTCTCGCTGCAGCTTGATAGTCACTATCTAGGGAGCAATTCCGCTTAATCCTAAGGAGTTCACCATATGGTATACTACTTATGGTCTTCTCAAAATGGCAACTCCGGGCATGCAATACAGAATTCCCCGCGGTCGGTTTTCTATGCAAACGAGTGCACAGTCTACCTTCCATGGGGAACACCACTAAGTCCAAGTAGTTCACACATTTGTTACTGATATCCCCTGTGAACCTAAGGTTAAGGTCATTGTTGTTAAGTACTTCAACATAATCATTTGCCATTTGTTCAGTTCCATTAAAAACAATGAACAAATCATCAATGTATCTTGTCCAACAAATGACTCTTTGAGTCCAACATGCATTGGTCTCCGCCCAGGCCACCTGCTCCTCCCACCAGCCCACGAACAAGTTCGCGTAGCTGGGGGCGAAGCAGGTCCCCATCGCGGTACCGCGTATTTGTTTAAACAAGACATCCTGAAACAGAAAAATGTTATTGTGCAGGCAGAATCTCACAAATTCAATTATCATTGTATTATGTTCTGCCAAGTTAATTGGCCGATCATTCAGGAAGTGTTGAATCGCCTGCATTCCTTGGTCATGGTTAATGCTTGTGTATAGACTAGATATGTCGAGGGTCATCATTACAAAGTCATTTTCCCAGTGTACATTTTGTACTCGTTTCAAAAAATCCTTGGTATCCTTGATGTAGGAGGTGAGTTTGGTGACTGGTTCAGACAAAAAGAAATCTACATACTGAGACATGTGCTCAGTTAAACTTCCCAAAGAGGAAACAATTGGGCGTCCGGGGGGGTTAACAGGGTCTTTATGTAGCTTTGGTAAGTGGTAAAATGTTGGAATTTTGGGATGTCTACATTCCAAAAAGCCATATTCTTCTTTAGTTAACATCCCCTTATGGTACAACCTATTCAGAAGATTCCTGTAAGATGTTGCACTGCTTTCAAATTCTTTACGTGTAATCTTCATATAACTGGATGTGTCATTAAGTTGGTTCAGTGCTTCTTTCTGATAGTAGTCAAAAGTCATCAAGACGACATTACCCCCCTTGTCGGATGGTTTACAGATAATGGATTTATCATTCTGTAAATCCTTGATCGCCTGTTTTTGTTTCGCGGTGATATTGCCCCTCCTTCTGTTGTTCATGTTGCTTCCTCTTAATTTGATCAAATCCTGTGTCACTGCCTCAGTGAATATATCAATGGAGTCAGCTGGCATCATCGGCACAAATTTAGACGTTGGTTTGAATGGGCTACCTGGATTGATTTGAATAATCTCCGATTGATCCACACCTTTCTTTGCGATCAGTTGTCTGGGGTCACCCTCGTGCTGTAGATCTTCCATGACTGCCAACGTTTCTAGATCACCAGCTGTAAGATTTTCCATTTCACTGGTAGATGGTATTTCTTTCTCTTTTGTAGATTTTTTGCCCTGAAAATATTTTGCGAGTTTCATTTTCCGCGCAAATCGGAACAAATCAATTTTGGTTTGCGTGTATTCAGACCTCCTTGAGGGGCAGAAACTTAATCCATATTGTAAAACTTTTAATTCCGCCTCCGTTAGTATTCTTGGTGTTAGATTTACCACTGTAAGAGACTCTGATGTTATCGTCCCGCCCCTCTCCTGCTCCGGGTGATCCGAGGCGATGCGGTGCTGCTGCTTGCTCCAGCCGCCCCTCCTTGTTCTGCGTCTGCTTTTTTCCTTTGTGGCATAGGTTTGCCTCTTCCACCTCGGCCCCATGTTTCCCGGATAATGCGAAATTCCTCGTGAAAAGGTGTCGCCACTGCTTCTTCAGCACGCCTTATTTCTCTCTCATCACTACTCAACTCAGCATCAGTAACTTCTGATTCTGATGTATCGCGTTGCTCAGTTGTTGTTTTGCCTTTGCGACTGAGTAATTGTCTTCTCGGTAAATCATACCTTTTGGCAAAGGTCAAGACGCGTCCCTGCTCATAATCGCGCTCGTCGCGTTCGAACTTGCTTTGTTTCCTTTGCCTTGGGGTCCAAGAAGGTCATAAAAGTATGAAAAATACATTTAAATTTTTTTTTTAAAAATCGCGGGGTGCGCGTACGGTAAGCTTACCGTACGCGTACGGTAGAAAAAAAAAATATATATATATATTTATATGCAACTCCTTGAACTACTCGAACCTCCGCTACAAACACGCAGCAGCAGCGGCGAACAGAGTAAACGGACCCCAATTGCTGGCAGGAAGATTTTATTTCTGCTCCTCTGCTAAATGACGCGTTTCGAGCACAGCCGTGCCCTTGATCACACACAGGTAACAGTTTGCCAAAGCCTTTTAAACATGCAGGGTGAATTCACTTCCTGTGTCAGGTGATCATAGACACAGGAAAAAGACTTGCAAAGAAAGACAGATTCGGTACATCTCAATATACACTCGCCATAAATTGCCTAAATGCATCACACAATTACTAGATGATGTATGCAATATATCTGTATAAATACAAATAAAATTAAAACAGCATCATCGTAAAATATATATCACTTGGTTCACTTCGTGAAATTCAAAGTGAAAAAAATAATGTAAATACATATATAAATATATTTACAACAACAACACTGGTAATGGATAAAAGAATGTAACACGATATAAAAACTGTTAATAAATAGGATAAAATATCACTAATAAAACAGAAAAAATAGTGCCACATAATCCAGTAATGACCCAGCGAAGGTGATACATATTTATATATGTATATATATGTATATATATGTATATATATATGTATATATCCAAACACACCTGGTCCTCAGCTAGTGAGTAACGTCCGTTACACCCACCTCCACACCAAGGAACCACGAACCACCGATTGGAAGCAACAAGATGTTTATTGAAGCTGTTAGTTCTCTAGAAGACGCGTTTCGGGCGCCACTCGCCCTTGTTCACATCAACGAGGCAAGGTAACTCAATAATTTTTAAATAGTGATGCAAAAAACCATGTGACCACACACCAAGTATAGACATAGAAGAAATATATACATATATTCAAGCGTTGCTATACGTGATTGTTTTAGGTGTATATATAAATTTAACAACATCCATCATAACATTGGCTAAATATTTTTTTGTTGTTTTTTTGTTTTGTTTTTTTGTTATTTTGTTATTTTATCTCCCCTTTTGAATCCGTCTCTAGAAAATGTCCTTGATAATATACCAATCCTGATAGGAATACATATCAGTAGTAGAGACAATGCAGAACGACATATTTGTACACGTATGTTGTCCTTGTGATTTCATGTTCAGTTATTGCGTGGAGTCACATCAATAAAAGTCCCGAGTTAAATCTCATGACATTGTGCGGTGAAGCAGATGGCAAATTGATATATTTCATGAATCCAAATTTTTATCTGTAACAAGGCAAATGGTAAAATGTATAAATATATATAAATATATTAAAAACATTAAAAGGACTATTTCATATTAATGATACAACTATTGTTACAAATCATGCTATCACGCCTATCTCCAACATCTGTAAAACCCCCTTGACAATGTCGACTGATATGCTCCAAAATGGTGTGAACTTATAGAGTAAATAATGCTCTACAATAGGACTTTAAAGATCGAAAAGGGGCCATTCTTTTGACATAGTTATAGGACTGAATTCTAGATTTCAAGGAGCCACCTAAAACCGAAATAGTATGTGCTAATTACGCTATGGTGTGATTGTGCAAATAAAGAAAAATATAAAAAATTCATAAATGTGCCTGTATATCTAAAAACAGCAAAAGTCGAATTTTCACATAATACTGGACCATGCTATAGACACCTGGGGTCATAATATACATAATCCACCATGTGTGATAATTATAAATATACAAACTACATATAAACACAAGTATTTATCCTCTCTTCCTCTTCTCAAATAAAGCGGAATTGGAATATGTATATACAGAGTATAAAAGTGAATATAAAAAAATATATATACACTACTGAAACGAATGCAAGGAGCTATAAAAAATTCATTCAAAAATACTGGTTCATAGGAAATTATGTAAATCCTCAGTGTTGTTAAGGCCGGATGGAAACTTAGTATCTAATTCCAAAATAAGTTTGGATTCCAACTGTCTCAGGGCCTTTTCACGGTCACCGCCCCGGCGTTGTTTTGGAATTGCAGCTGCCACAAAATAGTTTAAACAACTAAGATCATTTTTATGTATTGATTTAAAATGACGGGCCACTGGATATGTAGTGTCGTTGTTAACAATGGCACGTAGGTGCTGTAATATCCTGACATGCACCTGCAACTTGGTGCTACCCACATACCTAAGTCCACAGGTGCATGTCAGGACATACACCGCAAACTCAGTTTTACAGGTAAGATTACCTCTAATGGCTATTTTGTCTGGACTGAAGGGGGAAAGATAATGTGTCGTATTAATGCCGAACTTACAGGCCCTACAGGTAGTGCACTTGGTAAAGCTATTTTTTGGCTGTAGCCACATTTTGGCTGTAGTTAGTTCTGGGCAGGCTTTCCCTACTTGGGTTCGCATGGAACTACCCTTCCTATATGTGACAGTTGGTTGAGATGGTAACCTAGTGGATAATACTCCATCCGTAAGAATAATGGGCCAATGACGTTTCATAATGGCGCGGATGTTCCTCTCTTGTTTGTTAAAAGCTGTGATTAACCTGGGGGCAGAATTGTCTTCAGGTGTCGGGTCTGCTTTCTTATTGAAAAGAGATTCCCTAGGTCTATCCTTGGTTTTGTTTAAGGCAGTTTTTAAAATCTTATCACTGTACCCTCTGTCTATGAATCTCCTGTATGCTTCTTTTGTGCATCTATCGAAGTCTTCAGAGTTATTGCAAATCCTTTTTAAACGCAAAAATTCCCCATATGGGATATTATCAACCATATGTTTAGGATGTGAGCTGCTGGCATGTAAAGTCAGATATATATATATATATATATATATATATATATGTTATCTACTGGCGGTCGCCAGTAGATAGTTATAGTTACAACCTAGTTTCCATAGGTAATCTCAAAATTCTATTTTGAATAACTTTGGCGCCGGTTGACGAATCCTCGTGAAATCTTCAAAACAAATGGGGCGCTCCGTTCAGCTCCTACCCTGAAAGTCTCGGGGTGATTCGTCAAGTGGGGGCTGAGAAAAAGGGGTGGTCCCAAAACGCGTTTTCCCCATGCATTTTTCCATAGGACCTTTAGTCGTAGCTACAGCCCGAACGGATGAACAGAATTACGTGAAATTTGGCAGAGAGGTAGCCATAAGGTCAAGGAAGTGCCTTTTGCAGGTCTAGTGTAAATCTGTTCAGTATTTCCTGAGAAAATAGCATTTAAAAGCATATCAATATCTATACGCGCGCACCGTGCGCGCACTGTGCGCGCACCCTGCCGTGCGCGAACGCAATTCTGATTGGTTGTTAGATGTCGGTAAACATTCGAATCGGTCGAAACCAGGAAGTGTCGGCCGCCATTTTGTCTCTCGCAGTCTGAGGGGGTGAAAAAAAAAGGTGTAGAACGTGAAAAGGGGGCAGAGTGGACAGTTCCTGACCCCCTAGCCTTGGTCAGGGGGTCACAGAAAGACCCCCAAGGGTGAAAAAAACAATTTATTTATTTTTTAAATCGCGAGGTGCGCGCACCGCGCGCGCACGGCACGCACTGCGAACCGTGGGTGCGCGCACGGTGAAAAACCTGAAAACAAAAATTAATAAATACATAAATTAGCATTTAAAAAACCGTACAAATTCACTGAAAAAACCATAGGTTTCACACACGTTATAGTTACGAATTAGCATTTAAAAAACTTTGCAAATTCACTTAAAAAACCATAGGTTTCACACATGTTATAGTTAGCTGGACATTTCACTCGTAAAAAACCAATGAAATTCCCCCGTTATAGTTAGTGCAGGCAACTATAACTCACGCGACCGCAATCCTCTGCTGATGACGTCAGATATTACATCACTGATGACATATGTGTCTTTATGAAAAATAAATATTTGTAATATATGTATAGCTAAAGATTAATGGAAGAAGACATGGGTAAATAAGTGTTTAAATACAGTGATGTAATATCTGCCGTCATCACCAGAGGATTGCGGTTGCGTGAGTTATAGTTGCCTGCACTAACTATAACGGGGGAATTTCATTGTTTTTTTACGAGTGAAATGTCCAGCTAACTATAACATGTGTGAAACCTATGGTTTAAGTGAATATATATATATATATATATATATATATATATATATATATATATATATATATATATATATATTACCTACTGGCGGTCGCCAGTAGGTAGTTATAGTTAGGACCACGTTTCCATAGGAAAACCTCAACATTCTATTTTGAATAACTTTGGCGCCGGTCGACGAATCCTCGCGAATTTCTCAAAATAGGTGGGGCGCTACGCTCCGCTCCTACCCTGAAAGTCTCGGGGGGATCCGTCAAGCGGGGGCTGAGATAAAAGGGGGGTCCCAAAACGCGTTTTTCCCATGCATTTTTCCATAGGACCTTTAGAACGAGCTACAGCCCGAACGGCTGAACAGAATTACTCAAAATTTGGCAGAGAGGTAGTCCCTAGGTCAAGGAAGTGCCTTTTGTAGGTTTGGTGTAAATCTGTTCAGTAGATTCTGAGAAAATAGCCTTTAAATCAATATATATATCTGAGCCCGCTTACGGTACGCTTACCGTACGCTTACGGTAAGCGTACGGTGGCGTGCGCGAGCGCGATTCTGATTGGCTCTTAGATCTTAGTAAACATTCGAATCGGCCAAAACCAGGAAGCGGCGGCCGCCATTTTGTGTATTTCACTCTGAAAAAAAAGAGTGAAAACAAGGAAAGGGGGCAATGAGGAGAGTTACAGACCCCCTAACATTTGTGAGGGGGTCAAAGAAGGACTGTAAAGTACAAAGAAAACATTTATTGATTTTAAAAAAAATCACGGGGTACGCGTACGGTAAGCTTACGGTAAGCGTACGGTAGAAAAAATAAAAAAAAATAAATGAAAAGCAGATTTAAGAGTTTAGATATTAGGGAGCTCTAAAAAGAGCCGTTGTGTTTATGAAATGATTTTTTAGTGGTACCTACAAGTAAGTACCGATGCAGAGTCTAAGGTTCAAGAGGAAGACTCTGTTCCCTTCATCATTGAAGTGCACACCATCTCCTCTATAAATGTCTTGCATGTCATAACGCAAGTTGTTGTGGTAAATGGCACCCATACCATAGTCACGGAGGAAAGCAGAAACAGATTTGTTGACGTGCTTTCTTGCTTTGTCATCGCACCGCGTGCCCACCGTGCGTGCACGGCACTAACTGCGTAAAGTGGGCGCACGGTGCGCGAAGCGCACCGTGCGCGCACGGAACGCGCACGGAACGAACTGCGTTAAGTGGGCGCGCACGCCACGAATGGCGTAAAGTAACTTAGCATTTAAAAAACCGTACAAATTCACTGAAAAAACCATAGGTTTCACACACGTTATAGTTAGGAATTAGCATTTAAAAAACCTTGCAAATTCACTGAAAAAACCATAGGTTTCACACATGTTATAGTTAGCGGAAATTTTACTGATAAAAAACCAATGAAATTCCCCCGTTATAGTTAGTGCAGGCAACTATAACTCACGCGACCGCAATCTTCTGCTGATGACATGTGTCTTTATGAAAAAAAAATATTTGTAATATATGTATATCTAAAAATGTATGGAAGAAGACATGGGCAAATAAGTGTCTAAATACAGTATTAGCATCAGCAGAGGATTGCGGTCGCGTGAGTTATAGTTGCCTGCACTAACTATAACGGGGGAATTTCATTGGTTTTTTATCAGTAAAATTTCCGCTAACTATAACATGTGTGAAACCTATGGTTTTTTCAGTGAATATATATATATATATATATATATATATATATTTTTTTTTTTTTACCAAAGTGAATTCAAAGAATGAGTGGGTGTGTGACTGACTGTATAAATGAGTGATTAAACGTGTCTTAGTTAATTTATGGGTGAGTGACTAATCTGTGTGTATGTGTGTATCAGTCTGTCTGTTGGTGTGTAAGTGGCTGCATGGGTTGGTGAGTAGGTACATAAGTGTCTGTATAGGTTATTGATTAGTTGTCTGAATACCTGTATGGGTGCCTGAGTGTCTGTGTGGATGGGTGAGGGCGTATGTGACTCTCTGCATGGATGTATGAGTGGGTGTATCCCTGGGTATATGGGTTCACGAGTGCCCCTGTGAGGGACCGTATGGGTGAGTGAGTGTGCATATGGCTGTGTCGGTGGGTGAATGGATGTCTCAGTGGTATATGGTTGAGTAACTGTATATGTGAAAGGAAGTATATGTGAGTGTTGGAGTATATAAGTGACTGTATGTGTGAGTGAATGATTGTGAGAGTAGTTGTATGGTGAGTGTGTGCTTGTGCCAGTGACTGTATAGGAGAGTAAGTATTTGTTAGTATCTGTATGAGTAGTTAGTTTGTGTGTGTTTCTGTGTGGGTAAGTAAGCGGCTGTGTGATTGAGTGGGTGAGTAAGCAGGTGTGTGAGTAGCTCTATAGGTAGCTGATGATGTATGAGTGGCTATATGGGTATATGAGTGGATATATCAGCGGCTGTATTAGTGAGTGACTGGCTGTATAAGTGCCTGTATCGGTAAGTGAGTGGATGTGTATCTAGACCTATGAATCAGTGAGTGGCTATGTATGTACTGGTATTGGTGTGTCAATGATTTCAACAATGGTAGCATAGAATTTGTATTGATAGGTTACATTGTGGTGTGAGTAGGTCATCAGAGATTATGTGGATGATGTCATCAGTGATGCCATTTGCGATGCCATGAGTGATGTCATCAGTGATGTCACTGACCATGTCATGAGTGCTATTATATATCATATCATCAGTAGTGAATTGCGGGGCACGAGTTATAGTCACCCCAGCTAATTATAACAGCTGAATTTCTCTGGTTTTATAAAAATGAAATGTCAGCCTAATCATAACATCCCTGAAACCTGTGTTTTTTCAGTGAATATCTAAGGCTTTTAAAATGCTAAGTCCTAACTATAACGTCCCTGAAACCTATGTTTTTTTCAGTGAATTTCTAAGGGTTTTTAAATGCTAATTCCTATCTATAACGTTTCTAAAACTTGTGTTTTTTCAGTGAATTTCTAAGGTTTTTTTAAATGCTAATTCGTAACAATAATGTCTCTATAAAGAGGCAAGAGAAGTGCAGAAAGAAAAAGAAAGGTGCAGAAAGAAGCAAGAGAAGTGCACAAAGAGGGAAGCGGAGTGCAGGAATAGGAAGAAAGATAAGGAAAGAGGTAAGAGGGGTAGAGAAAGAGGAAAACAATGTACAGAATGAAGCAAGAGAAGTGCACAAAAATGCAAGAGAGATGCAGAAAGAAGCAAAAGAGGTGCAGAAAGAAGCAAAAGAGGTGCAAAAAGAGGCAAGAAAGGTGCTGAAAGAGACAAGAGAGGTGCTGAAAGAAGCAAGAGATGTGCAGAAAGAGGCAAGAGAGGTGCAAAAAGAGGCAAACGACGTGATAAAGGAATTAAGCCAGGTACAGAAAGAAACAAGAGCGGTACCGAAAGAAGCAAAAAAAAGTGCAGGAAGAGGCAAGAGAGGTGCCCAAAAGGCAAAAGAAGTACAGAAAGAGGCAAGAAAAGCGCAGAAAGAAGCAATAGAGGAACAGAAAGAGGACAACATGTGCAGCTGAGTCAAGAGAAGTGCAGAAATAGAAAGAAAGGTGCAGAAAGAGGGAAGAGAGGTACAGAAAGAAGCAGGAAAAGTGCAGAAAGAAGAGAGATGCAGAAAGAAGCAAGAGAGGTGCAGACACAGGCAAGAGAGGTGCTGAAAGAGGTAAGAGAAGTGCAGTAAGATTCAAGAGAGATAAAGTAAAAAGCAAGACAAGTGCAGAAAGAAGCAAGAGAAGTACAGAAAGAAGCAAGAGAGATGCACAAAGAAGAAAGAGAGGTGCAGAAAGAAGCAAGAGAAGTGCAGAAAAAAGCAAGAGTGGTGCAAAACAGTCAAGAGATGTTTTCAAACAGTAAAGAGGGGTGCACAAAGAGACAAGAGAGGTGCAGAAAGAACGACGAGAGGTACAGAAAGAAGCAAGTAAGGTTCAGAAAGATGCAAGAGAGGTGTGAAAAGAGGCAAGAGAAATAATGAAAGAAGCAAGAGAAGTGCAGTTAGAAGCAAGAGAGGTACAGATAGAAGCAAGAGAAGTGCAGAAAGAAGCAAGAGAGGTGCACAAAGAAGCAAGAGAGGTACAGAAAGAAGTAAGAGTAGTACAGAAAGAAGCAAGAGAGGTACGGAAAGAAGCAAAAGAGATGCAGAAGCAAAAGAGGTACAGAAAGAGGCAGAAGAGGTACAAAAAGAGTCAAGAGAGGTACAGAAAGAGACAAGAGAGATGCTGTAAGAAGCTAGTGATGAGCAGAAATAGGCAAGAGAGGTGCAAAAAGAGGCAAACGACGTGATGAAGGAAACAAGAGAGGTACAGAAAGAAGCAAGAAAGGTACAGAGAGAAGCAAAGAAAGCACAGGAAGAGGCAAGAGAGGTGCCCAAAAGGCAAAAGAAGTGCAGAAAGAGGCAAGAAAAGTGCAGAAAGAAGCAATAGAAGAGCAGAAAGAGGACAACATGTGCAGCTGAGTCAAGAGAAGTACATAAAAAGAAAGAAAGGTGCAGAAAGAGGTAAGAGAGGTACAGAAAGAGGCAGGAAAAGTACAGAAAGAAGAGAGATGCAGAAAGAAGCAAGAGAGGTGCAGAAACAGGCAAGAGAGGTACAGAAAAAGGTAAGAGAGGTGCAGTAGGATTCAAGAGAGGTAAAGTAAAAAGAAGGAAAGGTACAGAAAGAAGCAAGAGAAGTGCAGAAAGAAGCAAGAGAGATGCACAAAGAAGAAAGAGGTGCAGAAAGAAGCAAGAGAAGTGCAGAAAAAAGTAAGAGATGTACTGAAAGAAGCACGAGTGGTGCAGAAACAGTCAAGAGAGGTGTCAAAACAGTAAAGAGAGGTGCACAAAGAGACAAGAGAAGTGCAGAAAGAACAAAGAGAGGTACAGAAAGAAGCAATAGAGTTGCAGAAAGAGGTAAGAGAGGTGCAAAAAGAGGCAAGAGAAGTGATGAAAGATGCAAGAGGGGTGCAGTTAGAAGCAAGAGAGGTACAGAAAGAAGCAAGAGAAGTGCCGTACAGAAAGAAGCAAAAGTAGTGCAGAAAGAGGCGAGAGAAGCACAGAAAGAAGCAAGAGAAGCACACAAAGAAGCAATAGAGGTGGACAAAGAAGCACGAGAGTTGCAGAAAGAAGCAAGAGGGGTACAGAAGGAGGAATAAAGGTATAGAAAGAGGAAAGAGTAGTACAGAAAGAAGCAAGAGTACTGCGGAAAGAAGCAAGAGAGATGCGGAAGCAAAAGAAGTGCAGAAAGGCAGAAAAGGTACAAAAAGAGGCAAGAGAGGTGCAGAAAGAGACAAGAGAGGTGCTGAAAGAAGCAAGAGATGTGCAGAAAGAGGCAAGAGAGGTACAAAAAGATGCAAATGACGTGATGAAGGAATCAAGAGAGGTACAGAAAGAAGAAAAAAGTGCAGGAAGAGGCAAGAGAGGTGCCCAAAAGGCACCAGAAGTGCAGAAAGAGACAAGAAAGGTGCAGAAAGAAGCAATAGAGGAGTAGAAAGAGAACAACATGTGCAGCTGAGTCAAGAGAAGTCCAGAAAAAGAAAGAAAGGTGCAGAAAGAGGTAAGAGAGGTGCATAAAAAGGGAAGAGAGGTACAGAAAGAAGCAGGAAAAGTGCAGAAAGAAGAGAGATGCAGAAAGAAGCAAGAGAGGTGCAGAAACAGGCAAGAGAGGTGCAGAAAGAAGTAAGAGAGGTACAGGAAGATTCAAGAGAGGTAAAGTAAAAAGCATGAAAGGTACAGAAAGAAGCAAGAGAAGTGCAGAAACAATCTAGAGAGGTGTCGAAACAGTAAAGAGAGGTGCACAAAGAGACAAGAGAGGTGCAGAAAGAACGAAGAGTGGTACAGAGAGAAGTAAGTAAGGTGTAGAAAGAAGCAAGAGAGGTGCAGAAAGAGGCAAGAGAGTTGCGAAAAGAGGCAAAAGAAGTGAAAAAAGAAGCAAGAGAGGTGCAGTTAGAAGCAAGAGAGGTACATAAAGAAGCAAGAGAAGTGCAGAAAGAAGCAAGAGCAGCACAGAAAGAAGCAATAAAGGTGCACAAAGAAGCAAGAGAGGTGCAGAAGGAGGAAGAAAGGTGCAGAAAGAGGCAGGAGTAGCACAGAAAGAAGCAAGAAAGATGCGGAAAGAAGCAAGAGAGATGCAGAAGCAAGAGATGTACAGAAAGAAGCTAGAGAAGTGCAGAAAGAGGAAGAAAGGTGTAGAAAGAGTTAGGAGCGGTACAGAAAGAGATAAAAGAGGTGCAGAAAGAAGCACGAGAAGTGGAGAAAGAAGTTAGAGAGATGCAGAAAGAAGCAAGAGAGGTAGAGAAGAAAGCAAGAAAGGTACAGAAACAGGCAGGCGATGTGCAGAAACAGGCAAGAGAGGTGCAGAAAGAGGTAAGAGAAGTGCAGAAAGATGAAGAAATGTGGAGAAACAAGCTAAAGAAATGCAGAAAGATGTATGAGAAGCACCGAAAGAGGCAAGTGAGGTGCAGAAAGAAGTAAGAGAGTTGCAGAAAAAAGCAACGGAGGTGCAGAAAGAGACAAGAGGGGTTGCTGGAAGAAGCAAGAGAGGTGTAAACAGAAGCAAGACAAGTGCATTAAAGAAGCATGAGAGGTGTAGAAAGAATCAAGAGGGCTGCTGAAAGAAGAAGAAATATGCAGAAAGAGGCAGGAGAGGTGAAGAATGAGGCAAGAGGAGTACAGAAAGAGGTAAAAGAGGTACAGAAAGAAGCAAGAGAAGTACAGAAAGAGGCATGGGAAGTACAGACAGAGGCAAAAGAGGTACAGAAAGAGGCAAGAGAGAAGCAGAAACAGGCAAGGGAGGTATAGAAAAAGGCAAGAGAGGTGCAGAAAGAAGCAAGAGAGAGGTAAAAAGAAGCAAGAGAAGTGCAGAATGAAGCAAGAGGTGTACAGAACGAGGCAAGAGAAGCACAGAGTCAATAAATGTACAGAAAGAGGCAATAGGGGTACCGTAAAAGGTAAGAGAGGTGCAGAAAGAGAAGAAACTGGTGCACAAAAAGGCAAGAGAGTTGCAGAAACAGGCAAGAGAGGTGCAGAAAGAAGCATGGGACGTGCAGAAAGAGGGAAGAGAGGTAAAAAAGAGACAAGAGAAGAGATGAAAGAAGCAAGAGAGGTGCAGAAAAAAGCAAGACAGTTGCAGAAAGAAGCAAGAGATTTGTAAAAAGGAGCAAGGGAGGTGCAGAAAGGGGAAGAAAGGGACAGAAAGCGGCAAGCGAAGTACAGAAAGAGGCAAGAGAGGTTTAGAAAGAGGCAAGAGAGTTGCAGAAAGTAATAAGGGAAGTACGGAAAGAGTCTAGAGGGGTTTTGAAAGATGCAATAGAGTTGTAGACAGAGGCATGAGAAGTGCTGAGAGAAGCAAGTAGGTTCACATAGAGGAAGAAATGTGCAAGAGGAACAAAGAGAGGTACAGAAAGAGGCAAGAGAAGTGCAGACAGAGGCAAAATAGGTACAGAAAGAAGCAAGAAAAGTGCAGAAAGAAGCAAGAGAAGTGCAGAATGAAGCAACAGAGGTGCAGAAAGAGGCAAGAGAGGTGCAGAAAGAGGGAAGAAATATGCAGAAAGAGGCAAGAGTGGTGAAGAATGAGGCAAGAGGAGTGCAGAAAGAGGCCTTCTAGGGAGATTATTTAGGGCATGTTGAACTCCATACAATGGGCCAGCTTGTTCCTGCCTGTACCTAAGACTCTAGGGGGCATATTCTCAAGAACGTGTGATAACCATCGCCAAAGTTACTTAACGCAACCATCAACATCGCAGTCTATCGCAGGAAAATTACGCTGTGTTAACGAAGCATTCTCAACACTGCGGCACCATGCGATATCCCCCAGATAATGCATCAACTGACCGCGTTAAAATCAACGCCACGCTGCAAAAATGCGAAACACGAACACAAAAAAAGCTGCAATGAGGCCAATCGTGATACAAAAAGCTGCGAAGACCAGTGGCAGGCCTGCAAATCCCACGCATCTGGTGGGAAAATGCACTATAAAAGCTACAAAAACAACAAACCAGAAACAATCCAAAGTGCGTAGCAACATGGACGCACCATGACCCAGCGCAGAGGCAGAGGCCAACGAGAGCCCCACAAGCCCCACAGACCACCAGCAAGGAACAACGGGCTCGGGGAAGGTCAAGGAGAAGAGGGAGAGGCAGACCGACACTGCAGAACAGGGGACACAACTGTGTCCACCCAGGCACAGAAACAGGCTAATCACATGTGACAGAGCAGGGAACTATGAGATGCATATGTACGGGTACAACCTCACATCAGTCATGTAGTCCAAATGTCCACTGTCCCCACTCAATTTGCCAGCACTACCCAAACAATCACAATGTACATTGTCACACAGTCTGCATGTCTACAGAACAATGCACAAACATAAATATCAACACAATGTCAACATGCATCTCCCCTTCACATTGCAGAGGGACAAACAACACCTCCAGCAGGTCAGACCTGACAACCCATCAGTGATGCCGGAGACGACCACCACACCTTTGACACCGACGCCCTACAACAGCCCATGGACATCCCACGCAACCCACCGCCAGAACCAGGGCAGACAAGCTACTTAGAGGAGAACCCTGCCCCTGCAACAGACCACACAGCATGAAGCACCCACAAGCACGGCAGGTTCACAGCACTTTACCGACCCACACATGGCACCCCAATGCCATGTGTCAGAATGCCAAAAGGAGGTGGCCAAACAGGAGCGGGTGTGGTCTGAGCCCATGGAAGGCAAACTAGATCACATACGTGGGTATCTATTACCTTTCAGGGACCACCTAAACCCCACAAAGGAGACCCACACTGCCATAGAGACGCATGCAGATGCACATTCCCAGTACAGAACCATGCCCAAGGGCACGCACATTTCAGTCACACAACCACATTGGAACTGCGTACGATGTCCCATGTCCACTCCCCTTCCAAATTGAGTGGGTGATGAAAAAACTACATGTCCAAGCTCTGACCCGCTGCCTGCGGTGACATGTCTGCGTCTGCTGTACACAGCACAATCTAATGTCCTAGGGTCCAGGGCCTTCATGCATACAACAAGACCACAGGGACACACGCAGAGATAATGTTGAACTGGCTACGGGCACGTGCGCCCGGCCCCTTTATTGGCATGGCCACATGTACAGTGACTCCTGTGCTGGATGGGTGTGGGGTGAGTATAAGCCAGCCCGCATGGAGTGCTTGGTGCTGGCAACTACTTGAACAGTGGGCCCCGGTGCATTGGAAACAGAAATCACCTGCATAACAGAGTCAACTGCTGAGCAACATGGAGGGAGCCGGAGCAAGTACAGAGGTCACCCAACATACAAAAATACGTGTCCCTGAATTTCAGTGCGCTAAGGTTGGGGCCCCAGAGTGGAGCGTGCTCATGTGAAGAAAATGTTTAGGATTGCGTCACTTCTGGACATTCCAGATGCAGCTGTAGTGGGGGGTGTGACACCTGCATCATCCTCCATTATCGTACCAGGTCTCCCACACTGCCTGAGGCGACATTGCTGCATGAGCTCTCCACAGCACACATCCAAAACAGTAATGGATGATGATTCATGGTGCACAGAGCTAGTGGCACCTGGAGTGCTGAGCAGGGGATCAGGTGGAAGATGGCATCAACGACAGGTGTGCGCAACTCCGTCAGTCTGCCAGTATGACCGTTTCGACACTGGCAGTTGGCAGTTGGACTTGACCCTGGAGATGGTGTCATGTGCCTCCTGCGGTGATGCGACGTCCGGGCCGGTCAGGACTCGATTTGATGTGTGAGCCATGGTGGACCGCAGTTGAGGCTGAAGGCAGTGGACAGCGCAAGGCCACAGACACATGGCATTGATGACCCAAAGGCTATTGCCTCAGAGCCCATCCAATATCTCAGAAGAAGGTGTCCCGGACCTGACCAGCACAGAGCTAGTGGCCCCGGATGCACTGGGGCAGGCACAGGCACACAGCCACGGGAAGGTGACTTGCGGTGCAGTCAGATGGAGCACGCGAGCTGAGCGGGTCCTAAGCAATGTGCAAGGTGCATGTGGCAGAGGGTTGCGGGGGACAGTGGACGGTGTCCTCCAGGGCATGATGCAGAGGGTGGAAGCTGTCCGGAAGCAGCAAATGGAGGAGTGGAATGCCACGGCATCATTTTAGTCACGAGGTCAGTATCACCGACATGATGGCGATGACAACCCCAAGTCCATGGACTCAGTCACCACCAAAGTTCAACCAGAAAGTGTCCATGGGTCAAGGGGATCAGACTTAGTGGCACCAGGACTGAAAGGGGATGCAGTATGCGTTGAGGCCTATACTATGACATCAAGTCAGCCATAAATAAATCAGGACTGAATTCGAATAGTGTGACCTACTCGCCCGCAGCGTAGGACGGAGGGAGCTGTCAGCACGGGCCCACAGCCACGTGTCGTTGTCTTGCGATGCACAGAGTTAGTGACACCAGGGCAGTTGTCTGTATTGTTAGATCACCTCCGTAAAGATGGTCCTTTTACCCTCCGGACTGAAACGCGTCATTCGCTTACACCTCTCCTTGCGTGCAATGATATGTACTCTGCCTTTGAATGATCGATGTTCAGTTCCAATTCTGTGACCTACTCGAGCACAGCGTAGGCCGAGAGCACTAGTAAGCGTGGGCCAACAGAAACTTGTGGATGTGATGTACCACTAAGTCCTGGTGGCACCACATCGAAGGGTGTATAGTGACATACACTCACCCATACTAAATGTGCTCTGCCATGGTGTAATCAAGACTTAGTTCCAAATGTGTGACCTAGTTGGCCGCAGTGTCGGCCGGAGGCAGCGGTCAGCGCGGCCCATATGCGGTTCAGCAAACTCCTCCTGGATCTCTCACACACTATGTTGGAATGGCATTTGTATTATATTTGTGGATGACAGGTAGTGGCACCAGAGCTGTGCGGGTGTTCAGTCAGCGACGATGACGTGTCCTGCCTGGTACGGGCTGGAATGAATTGGCATGAGGTCTGCTGTGCCGCAGTGTAGGCCAACGGCATAGTCCTCAAGGACCCACAGACACGTGTGGTTGGGATGCCAGGCACCTACTTGGTGTCACCACATCGAAGGGAGTACAGTGAAGTAAACTCTGCAGTAATGTGCATACTCGGACAATGTATGATCAAGACTCAGTTCCAAATGTGTGACCTAATTGTCCGCTGTGTATGCTGGTTGAGTACATCAATGATAAAGGAGTTCTGCGGGCCTGTGTCGACGTGATGGTTCGAGGACTCTGTCAAGGTCAGGGGCCTTGGGCTTGGAGCTTGCACCGGCACCTGGTGGGCCCTCTTTGGCACACGCCGGTGTCGGCAGGTGGGCATTGAGGCCTGGGTGCACAGGGCCGGGCAGGACTGGTTCGGGGACCAGCGTCCTGGGGTGCAGCAGGCACACAGGGTCTTTGGCAACTCCGCTCATGGCGTCGGCCTTGTGGAGGGGTGAGAGGCGTGACCCTGGCAGGGATGTTGAGCATTCCGGAAGAGGACCACGCCCAGAGTTACATGCCTTTTATTTATACCCCTACGCTGGCATGGTATACGCTGGGCCAGCCCACTCCGCTCATGCTCACGCTTACAGGGGGATGTGATGAGCTACATTTCCTCGATCATCCCCACTGGCTGGGGTGACATGGTTGAGTCCACTGTCCACTACACTCCAAACACCAGCGGTGTGTGTCGGCATGGATATGTGTGTGGTCTACATACTGCAGATTGGCCCGCACATCCACGAGACACTTGGCATAGTGTACAGTCTCATTCATCGGTCACTTGCCTCCTTTGGACATGGTTGATGATGGTGTGGGAATCATGCACACTGTCTGGATTGTTTGCGGCGGTGTTGGTGGGGATTTCCCCAGTGGTCCACTATTGCCTGCACCTTGGTGGGATACGTGCGCTTTGTGTTGCGCTTATTGTGTGCAGTGTTGCAAGGGGCCACTAGTGGGACATGTGTGCAGTCAATTGCCCCCTGACATGTGCAGGCATACAGCTGTGGTGTACACACCTTGCTTGGTCTCAGGCTGTTGCTGCGCAGTGTGTGCGAAGTATAGATGGTGGGATACCAAGCTGATGGTGTCATCCATGGCACGTGTGAGGGATTTGGATTGGCCTGGCTGTGTGACTCCTCTTTTTCAGGCGGATGTTGGTTGCAGGGTACCAGAGGCTAACAGGTGCAGCACGGCCATCAGCTTTGTCTGAGGTGGGTTGTTGGTTGTCCCCTGTGTTGGTACCGTCAGACTGTGGGCAATGGTGGTCAGGATGAGGAGGAGGGTTGTCCCTTTGAGCATGTAGTGCGCAATGACTGTGAGAAGTTGGCCTGATATATGCTGTCCACTAGTTATAGTGGACACCCTGTATCAGTCCAAACAACCCCTTATTGGTTATAGGTTAAAGACAACCTTTATTGAAAGCTATCCTAGTGGTAGCTATGGAGAGCAGCCTTCAGGCTAAGTCTTGAAGGAATGTAAAGCAGCTTGTTTTACCAGTCTATAATCTCTTGAGTTCCTAAATGAAAGATATCCACACCAGGTATATATATATAAAAAATATATGTATTTATTACTAAACACACCATCCTAGTCTCTTTATGAGACTAGAGGTCAAAACACATAAGTTACACTTCAATAATCACAGTAAAATAGCACAAATACACGTCAGGCCCTAGGGGCGAGCCAAACCATATACTAAAATAGTAGTATAAGAAACACGACTTAACTAGACACAAGGCCTAGAGCATGTAGAATCACTGGGACCCCAAGGAACCACACAAGGTAGTGACACAGGGGACCCACGGGGGCCATGTGCAGTGTGTGAACACAGCCGCGAGCTCCCGTTAGCTTCTATGGAGAAAGTCGCGGTTAGATTTTTAAAGATTAGGGACTCTTAGAATTGAGTCAGGACCAAACCCTTTTGGACTTAGGGACTTCTAGGGCTAGCACCCAATGGGAGTACCGGAGTACTAATGTTACCTCACCCAGGGAAGCCGGGTGCCTAGGTGTCTTTTGGTGTCGGGTCGCGTCATCGATTTCAGTGGGAGCTGGCGAAGAAGTGCTGCTGCCGTGAAGATGCGAAGTGTCCAAAGAGATCCAAGCCTGGATCGAAGATGAGAAGAACCTGAAAGCAGAGGGGACAGATTCTGGGTCACTAGCCAGTGACCAGGAAGGCGATAGGCAGATGCCCACCGATGTCGGGTGATTTCAGGTGAAGAAGGTGAAGCTTGACTCTTCAGCCACGAGGACCAGGAGGCGTCGAGGACAACCAGGAGCTGGATTTGAGCTGTCCCATGAAGGATGTTGAGTGCTGCAGCATTGGTGCCCGGATTGGACACAACAAGCCTTGGCAACAGCAACCCACACAGAAACGAAAAAGATGCTTCGGTGCAGACGAGCAAGGTCTGTGGGACTCACCACTTGGTAGGGCGTCGGGGCACGGCTGGAGCAACCAGGGAAGCCCAAGGAAATTCAAAGTTACCCCCTCAGGGGCCCACCAGTCAACGGACCAGGGATCGCGAAGGGACCTCAAGACAAAAGACAAAACACAAAATGGTGGTCCACGGGTCACTCGGGTGACTAGGCCGACAATCTTCAGTGGATTCAGTGCTCGAGTTGGCGGCTACAAGTCAGCCCAAGCACGACTTAAGGAGACGTCGAGAAGTCAATGCACTTGCAAAAGTGCACGGTGACTAGCAGTTCCGGTTCCACGCTACTCACGAATGCTGCAGGTCTCAGCTTTGCTGGGAACTCGGGTCAGCCTCTGAGATGTCTGGAAATCCTCTTCCTGGGCTGCAAATACTTCAGAGTCCGGCGGGAGCTCCGGAAATGCAGACCGGCAAATTGCTTCATTGGTGCCTGCCAAGCAGGGGAGTCATTCCTTGACCCCAAGGGAGATTTCTTCAGTCCTCTGGTCTTTAGCAGAGCGTCGAGGGTCCAGGATTCAGATTCGGAGTTTCGTCCAGGGTAATCTAAAGTTCTGGTTACAGAGGTTCCTTACTTATACCTAAGGAAGGGGTTGGACTAGCTCTGGGGACCCACCTATGGGAGGGTTTGGAAAGAGGGGTGGCGACACTCATTTCCTTTGTCCAGTTTTGCACGAGAGCAGGGGCTGGAAGCCCCTGAACCAGCCTGAGCTGGACTATGCACAGGGACACCAAATGTGCCCCCAGTGCAGGTCTTCAAAGCACTCAGAGAGTGCTCCCACCCAGCCCCAATACACATAATCCTGTCTGGGAGGTGGTTACACCTCCCTGTAACAGGAAACCTATTGTCCAGGCCTCCCCTGCCGGAGTTTCGGTCACCAGTAGGAGGCCAGACTTGTGTCTGTGGCTGCAGCATCCATTTTGTGATGCCAGGGCTCTAGGCTCTATTAAGTTTCTACCTGGTATACCAGTGCTGCCATGTCTCTCCCTCTAGAAGGGTGGGATCCTACTCCCACACCAGTTACCAAACATGACATGTTTCCGTGCAGCCAGTCCAAAGTTAGCATTTAACGTTTGGTCATAATGCACTTAAGAGTATATGGTCAGGCTGCACTACAAACAGCATCAGAGAAGGAACTCTTAATGTGGCAGAGGGGCTCTGCTCTTGCAGGGGCACACTCTCACATAAGAACCAAACACTCTGCCTTCAGGATTGACAAGGCCTGGTATAGGAGTGACTTATAGGTTCATTTGTGTGTATATATATATATAGTGATACAGGTAACCTATATCACAGTAAGGGGTGCATGCACCACCTTACCCAGGCGGCAGTAGCAGACCTGTGGTGTCATTTTGGGTGGCTTTCCAGGGGTGGCATAATACATGCTTCAGCCCATGGTAGGCCTCTGGGGTACCTATGCCCTGGGTACATAGTATACCATATACTAGGGACTTATAAGGGCACTCCAGGTCCAATCTGAAATGCACCTAAAGTACATGCAATCAATTTAGAGAGGAAGCAGCTAGGCTGGGGCCCTGAATAGAAGGGTCCCAGCCAGACTAAAGTCGAAAAACAGTGAAACAACACCATCAAAAAGTGGGGATAAACATGTGAAGCAGATCCTACTCTCCTACAATGACATTCTATGGTGTTGGGTCTGTGAGGTTGGTGCGTTTCCTGTGGGTCCACTGTCTTTGTCTGCGCTGCCTCAGTGTTGGTCGGGGGGCAGTGGGTGTCTGTGGGGGTGGGGGTGGTCACGGGGGTGTTGGCGGTGGTTGTTGTGGCCCTCTTGGGTGTGTGGCCCGCATGTTCAGTGGCTCCATGGCATCTGTTGTTCTTCAGGTGTGGCTGTGGGCTGAGCTCCCTTACCTGGTGCGGGCTGCCGTCCGACTTTGCACCAGGTCAGAGCAGGTGTTAATTTTCTGCAACTAACGTACCTTGTTGCATGTTTCGTGGTCTTTTCGCCGATCTGGCTGGTCGTTGAGAATGTTGAGGAGTGGTGTTGTCGCGGCTTTTAGCTCGGGAACGCCTACTCTGCATCTCATTAGAGATAATTGCCGGGGTCAGCTGTGGCAATGTCTTTTGTGACTGCTATCGCGGGTAAACTGGTGTTATGGGCCGTTGGCAGCAGCTTGTGAATGGGGTGATACATTTATCACGACTTTGGCTGCGATAAAGAGCCATTAACTCTGCGATAGCTCCTTGAGAATATGGCACTAGCTGTAAAAGATTGCTTCATTCGCTCCACTATAGAATTGCCCTCAGGCCTGTATGGAAACAAAAACTGCACCAGCACCCCCATCGACTTTATCACATCTGTGTACGCCTTAGAGGCGAATGCTGGACCATGGTCTGAATGGAAGGTGCCACAGGCAAACATCCCGACAAAGACACGCAAATCTCTAATGACATTTCTAGCATCAGCACTGCGTTGCGGCCAAACCTAAAGGAATCTAGTGCATGAATCAACTGCAACTAAAATGTATTTATATGCATTATCAGAAGAGAATGGACCACAGTGATCAAGATATACACAGCCGAACAGCTGATTGGAAATAGATAGCTGTGTGTGTGGTGGACATGAGACCGTAGACGGTTTGATTTTCTGACAAATCTCACATGAAAGTACATAATTACGGGTCTTTTCATATAAACCACGCCACCAATAACGTTGTTGTAAAATAGAAACTGTCGTAAACACCCCGGCATGTGCAGAAGCCATGTCTTCGTGTGCGGCAATGATCAAAGCAAGCCTGTGGTCCTTGTTGGGAATCAGCCGATCCCCCACGGATGGTATTTTAGCATAAGGATCTTGTTCGGGAGATAAATGATAAGAATACTTTGAAGGGAAACCCTGCGGAGAAGCAGTTCCATCCTTCTTAGCAGCTATTGCTGCCAAAATGTCATTATCTATCTTATTCATGGACCGTGTAACTGCTGCTACGGAACACGTGGCTACTGCAGATTTGGCTGCTTCATCATCCAAAGAATTACCAAAAGCATGTGCTCCCACACGCTGATAGCCAAGAGTATGTATATCCTGCGTGAGTGGCAGACTTTTTTTAAGTTCCGCCACTCGAACCCAAAGCATTTTATGCTTCATTGCACTGCCTTTCGAGTCTTGCTATTCATTCTGAGACCAAATTAATAAGTTGTCATTAAAAGACTGAACACAGTAGTAAGAATCGTATACAGTAAGAGTATTCAAATTAGCATCCGCAAACTCGAGAGCTAGAACAAGAGCACACGCTCTGCAATTGCGCTGTACAGTCCCCAAGTGCCTGTGTATGCACTATGGAAGACTTAAATTCTCCATTGACAATTGAACCAGCCACAATTGCTAAAGCCGCTAAGCGTGTTTGTAACCAATAGCCGGTTGGGCCGAGCCATTGGTATAAATGATACATTTGTACTCATCTAAAGGAAGCAACGACAACGGAGGAGAATGAACATGTTAATACTGTAAAATATCCTGTGTCTGAAGAGCAGGATCAAAGATAAACGTGACATCAGTCGATGTTAAAGTAGTAGCCCATTGTATCTGAACGGGATGTAATGCCTTAGAGTTTGGCACACTCGATTTAGTCAGTGCTTCTAAAGCTGGGAGATGCGTGACCATAAGACTGTATTTTCCTTGCGCCAGCGAGCATTCTTTAAGAATCGCCATTTGGACGGCTGTCAAAACTTTTTCAACATTCGAAAATCGCATTTCAGCCACTGTGTGCAAATGTGATTTGTATGCAATTGGTACTGTGTCTCCCTCATTGAACGTAAAGTAAGTGAAACCCACTATCCCTGGTACTATACATATCACCAGATTTGTGGTATTGTCACACGTCAACAAGTAGTTAGTAGCAAGCAAATCTGATTGCAAAGATAGTAGTATACCTGCTGGCTGAGCCTGGTCTTCCTCTTCCTCTTCCCCTGGGTCTCTGGCTGGTTCTCCTGGCTGTTAGGGGGGTTAGAGGGTTTTTTGTCTCCTGCAGAATGGGGTCCAGCATGCTCCATTTTGCTTCCAGGGATAAAAATTACTATATTTTTTTTAGTGCTTTGTGGGATGTTTGTAGTGTATTTTTCCTGCGAAGCGTGAAAAAAGAGCTGTCACGCTGATTACCGTGCGTTTTTGGCCTCTGACTGGCCATCTATCAGTTTTTTCACGTTTGGGGCAAGATTTTGTATTGCCGTGATGTTGGTCTTAACGTCAACATTTCCAGCTGCTCTACAATACTATAGCCATGTAGCGACGTACTGTAAATATGTTGTTACCATGGTGGTTGTTTTCAGCGGAATGCGGCGGTAAGAATATTGCTGGTAACTAATGTTAGCATTAGTTAGTGGAAATTCTTGTACCTATACCCCAATGTTTCACAATAATGAAATCCTGAAATGACACCGATGCAGCACTTCTTAGGTAGCACTAGGACAAAATATCACAAAAAGGAATGTTACTTCTACCCTTCTCCTCCAGATCAAGTCAAATTATATAATAAGAAATTCTGCAGTGCCCTTGGAATTCTGGGACACGTTACGGACCTGATGTACTAAGCTTTAGCCAATCATTAACCATTCACTAAGTGGTTAGGTTGTATGTATGTATATATATGGTATTTCTATTACACAAATCAAGTCAAAAGGCAGTGTCCATGGTCAAGGACAAGCATAAAGTCCCTGGGTGATAGGAGAGGAACCTGGGTTGTGGATGAGTAATGCATTGAGATATAGGATTCTTTAAAGAGGTGAGTCTTCACTTCTTTCCTAAATTGGAGATGCGTAGGGGCGGTCCTGATCGAAACAGGAATCTTGGTCCAGATCTTGGCTACATTAATGGAAATGAATGGTTACTGAATGCTAAATTTGGTAATTGTAATGTACTAAGTCTAAAAAATGACGAACTTGCTAAAGTTATAGAGCAAACCAAAGAAATAGTGATTCCACATGATTAACCATATCACAACTACAGATTTCCAAAAACGGACTCGCTGTTTGTATTTATGAACCATTCACAGTTTGTAAATAGTCACAAAATTGTGTTTTTGCACTTTTAATTTGCTAAGAAGTAGAAGCAAGTGGTAACCAGATGCAAGATACAAATAGTGGGCTAGAAAACAAATATTTTTCCCTAACGTGGCTTCACTGTATGCAATGGGAAGGAGGATGAATTTGTTGGTTGACCTGTACAAGAAGAGAAGGAAACAGGAACGTATTTTCAGGTCAAGATTATCATCTTTGATCAAAAGAGAGGAAGCCACATGTCTAAAATATAGGTTGAGAAGGCAAATTATATGGCCATAGAAGAATATTGGAGCTAGTTCTGGATTGACAAACGCATTGAAACAAAGTTATTGACACACTTGTTCGAGTACTTTGTTCACTTTATATACTGGCTTCTCACATTTATCAGTCAGTTGTAGCTATCGTAGATGAGGTACCACAAAATGCCTTTTCTAGAATGTTTTCATCCATGCTATGTTATCACCTCAGTAACTGATCAACACAAAAGTAGATGTTAATAGAATTTCTCAATTTCTAGACATAATTGGTTCTGTGGATCAAGCACATGTTCTCATCTGTCCATCCTCAGCAACAGAGTTTCTTTATCAGAATTGTAAAAAATAACTCTCAATAAGCATCCAAGCTGTATAGAGTGCAGAGAGCAATACAACAGACCTGTGGCAAGCTACCACATGATTAATTTATTGCCAGACACTATCACTTCTACAACCATTTGTCTAGATTAGATTTTTGAGATTGTGTTTATTTCAGGTAAAATAGTGTATATGTATATTTCATTTCTAAAATATTGTAAATAAGTTTTACCTTCATTTTTTTAGGTCCCGCCTACGCAGCGCGAAAGCGCTGCATTGGAGTGACGTCTTGGATTCACTAGGGGCTTTTGTTGAAACTCGTGCATGTTTTGCACTGTTTCCTATCAGTACTCGTGCATGTATGGCATTACCCTTGCGGGAGCGAGCAGTGACGCCATCTGTTAGCAATTATCGCGCCTGCCACTGCTCGCTCCCATAAGGTAAATGCTGTACATGCACGACTTTAACTTTCGCAGCCCCGGGGACGCGCTTGTCTTTCAGTGTTTGTTTCCTTCAGCTTTCGGTGCTTGTTTCCTTAAGCTTTCGGTGCCCAGTTCTTCTGTATGTCCACAAGAGGGTAGCACCACATCGCAGATTTATTTCTCACTATTTTCAAGTTTTGCCACATGCATTAAATGTAATTTTCCCATTTAAATGTTTATATTTGGTGATTTATAGGGACGCAACTAGCACACGTCTATTGGGGCGTTTAAACAAAATGTGTTTCGATCACTTCATCCAATTGTTCTCGTTCCATTTTGGAGACAACTGACGTATTTAGTCAATGACTGTTAACTGAAGTTTATAACGCACTCTTGTATGAAAGATAATATATTAAATCTTTGCATCGCTCTTAACTTTAAGGTTGTACTTGCTTTTCCTCAGAGAATTTCACTGATTCTTTTTCAACACCTCTCACAGTGAGTAGCTTTGAGAGTGAAGCACACCTATGCTGTCTTTTGGAAGGGGTGTCTGCCCCTCCCCTCGTGCCCTCTTGCTGCGTATTCTGCGCTGCCGCTTCGTAGGCACTAATGAGTCCTCTGCGGGTGGCAGGTTGAGGGGCCTCGCGCCCCATCTGTGACAGCAGGATCTTCCCAGCCCCAGCATGAAACCAGAGGCAGCTGCAGCCTGGGTCTGCCTTCATCCCAGCTCTCCTCCCTCCTTCAACACCCACTTCTCTTCCTCCCACCCCTCAGCCCCCCGCCTCCTCTGCCCCACTTTCCTCTCTTCCTGTGCTGTGGACAGAAGATCCCGCTCCTAATCTGTGCAAAGGTAAGTCCCTGGTGAACCTCTCTCTTGTATCGACTCACGGTCCTGCTCTCGTCTCCTGTCTTTCTTCACCTTCTTTCCTACAGCCCACCTCTGGTGCTTACTTTCTTCTGTCTTTCTAACTCTCCGCCCCCATTCTCAGTTTTCTGCCTGGAGGCACAACTCTTTTAGTTACCCGCAAGACGCTCGGTTCTCCTTACATAGCCTCTTAAAGGCAGCGGGCCACCAGCCCTCCTTTCATACAGTTACTCTCCCCTCCTTTATACTATTTGTCTTTCCCTGTGCAGTTGCGCCTTTCTTTTAACCCTCCTCCCCTTTCTGTTCTGCCTCGTTCTCTTGTTATCCTCCCGTGCCATTTCTTGCGCTCCATCTTTTTCATTCTGCCTTCAATTCTTCTGTGGTTGCTGCCACACTCAGTTGTTTGGGGAATGGGGTCCCCTGAACCCGCAACTTACTCCAGAAGTCTGGTGCTCACTCCTACTCTGTGTGCCCCCAAAGTACCACTAACCCCAGAGAGCCCACATCCTTCCAGGTGACCCTGCTGGCTTATCACAAGGCCCCCCTCAATATAGGAGCTCCCATGCAGTTCCTTCCGCCACGCAGGGCACCTCGTTTCAAGACACCTCGGGGAAAATGTACTGTTATTTTACTCAACGCAGCAACCAAAGTTCTTCTGTTCCGTTGCGTGAAAGGGCGAGAGGGGACAGCACCCTGTGCACATAGATGGGGCACTTCGCTCTCTTTACGTTTTCTGCTGCACTTTGAGGCTGCATAGTGCCGCGCACACACTCTTGCACCATACCAAAGTGCAGCGCTGAATGCTACTTTGTGTTACTTTTGGTGACTTTTCACTTGCGCTGTGAAATTTGCCCCCTGCTTCCTAAGCACACAGCGAGCTTCAACACAGGAGAGAGCACCTCCTGCCTCAACATAATCACCCACCCCCCGTCGGCGTGGAGCAATTCTTTCATTTGGCAGAGGGTCTCTCCTCGTGACCCAGTAGAGGTGCTGTGGGCCCCAGTGCAAGCACTGAAATTAAGCACCTATCTGCAGTCTACTTAGTAAAAAACAGGAGAAACTGGAGTGCTGTGTGCCTCTCAGACCACTCGACCTTAGTGCAACTGCTCCTGCTGCACGTTTGATGCTAAGGCCCATGCCTCGTGCCTCTGGCACCTCTTGTCTCAGCACAGGGCACCTCCTGCCTCTGAAACACCATGGCTCTGCACAAGAGCAACACTTCTCTTAGTAATGGGCACCTCTGTAATGTTGTGGCTGTGACGTGATACGCCTGATGCTTACGCGTCCAGTCACGTGGGCTTGGCAAATAAAAGACAGTCGCGCACGTATGTACGCCACTAAGGCTACGACGGCGGACCAAGTAAAATACACGCCTGGCTCCCGAGTCTTCTGTCCCACGTAGGCCTTTAGTCGCGACCTCCCGGCAGTCGCATTCCCGTCCACTAACGACGGGAGCCAGAGGACACCACACGAACTGGCGACGAGGGCGGGCGTGCCCTCGCCGACACGTGATGCGCTGGTGTGGCGGCCGCGAGCGCTGCTCTTGGCTCGTGGCACTCGTGCCCCAGTGCAGAGTGCGGACTCCCGTGCCCCTCATGGTGAGCCTGGTGCGCGGTGAGACCGCACCGCCCGGTGGAGGCGCTCCAGTGTTCGCGCACGAGGCGCGCAATCCATCGACCTGCCAGCCACGTGGTCCAGGCCTTCAAGGGTGCCGGTCGTGGTGCTCCAACGCGAGTAAGCCCTGCAAGTGCCTGCTGATCGGACTACAGAAGGGGAGGCAACCCCTGGGAGGCCCTGTGAGTACCTGTGGCTGAGTGATTGTGGCCCCAACTGCTGGGAGGTCAGTAAAAGATCATATCAGAATACTGAGGCCTAGTTCTTCACAACCTCAAGTAGGAGGGAGGCCCATCAGTCAGGAGCAGGCACAGCGCGCAGTGGGAGACCCCAAGCACACGTGCACAAGGACACAAGGGGAGCGCCCCAGTGAAGGGGAAGGCCCACGAGGATGAGGGGCACAACAGGCAGTGCACACACACCCGCAGAGGCCAGGGAGAACCACGCACCGCACAGAGCAATAGCCATGGCCACGATACCGCCAATTGAACCCTTCATAGTGGAGGGGCCACCTTCGGCGATTGCGGCCAAGTGGAAGGACTGGGAAGATCGGCTGCGTATATTCTTCGAGGCCACCAAGGTCCATAGGGACCAGAAAAGAGCAATGATCATACACCTGGGTGGAAAAGACATTCACAACATCGTCAAAGGCCACTCCCAAAACACACCTGACACTGATAGCCGCCCTTAATGAACACTTCGAACCGATGGCCAACCGTGATTATGAGAGGTTCATCTTCTGGCAAGCGCGCCAGCTTCCGGAAGAATCACTAGACACGTATCACGCCCGCCTGAAGAACCTTGCCGCCACGTGTGGGTTCCGGGATGAGACTGAAGAAATCAGAGGGCAGATCATCCAGGGCTGTGCATCAGCCAAGCTGCGAGAGCGCATACTGGAAGAGTCCGGGAAGCCGTTGGCGGAAATCCTGACAATGGGACGGACTAAAGAGCTGTTGAAAGCGCGGGCGGCGCACATGGAAGCGGTTCTTCAAGCGCCAGTGAAGACCGAACCTGTAAACGCGGTGTCGACCAGACCGACACAGAGGTGGGGCAAGAAAGGAGCGGGTACCCCTTCCCCAGGACAGTCAAAGTCGTGTGGATACTGCGGGGGATCGCCGCATGCAGCAGCAGAGTGTCCTGCGAAAGGCAAAAGGTGCTCGGGGTGCGGAAGATTCAATCACTTCGAAAAGGTATGCCGGTCAAAAAAGTACCGCAGGCCCCGACAAGCGGCAAACACTCTCAAGGAAGAAGATCCAGCACCCAGCGACATGGATGACGATGAAGAGGAGGAGAGAGTGATGCACAAAATCCACATGATTGGCACCGCCACCCACAAGCCAAGATGCCTACCACAATGCAGCATCCTGGTAGGGTCGCAGGAGGTTACCGCAGTTGTGGATACGGGCGCCACCATTAACATCATGGCCGCCGCTCTACACAGCACTATGCACCCGAAGCCGGCTCTACTCCCCTTAACGATAACAGTATTTGCGTATGGCCAGGAAGCCCCTTTGAAAATACGCGGGCGGTTCCGGACGGTAATTTCCCACGGGATGCAGTCGGTTACCACCAATGTATACGTCACTGAAGACGGTCAGGGGATGCTGCTGGGGTGCCGAGCGGCCGAGGACCTGGGAGTCGTGACATTTGCGTTCGGAGTACACCAGGAATCCCTGCAGCACATCCTGGGAGAGTTCGAGGAAGTCTTCCGGGGGATCGGGAAGTTCCGAGGGAAAGAAATTCATCTCCACATCGACCCAACGGTCCAGCCTGTCGCCCTACGACATCGGCGGATAACGTTTCACCTGAGGCCATTGGTGGAGGAGGAACTCAAGAAGCTAGAAGAAGCGGGAATAATTGAAAAAGTGTCCGGTCCCACGCCGTGGGTATCCCCCATCGTCGTTGCCCGGTAGCCCAAACAGCCGGGCGCGGTGCGGATCTGTGTCGACATGCGACTTCCCAATGTCGCGATCAAGCGGGAACGCCACATTACTCCCACGATAGATGATCTCATCGGAGAAATGGCAGGAGCCTGTTGGTTCGGATACCACCAACTGGTATTGGACGAAGCCTCCCGCAATATCACCACATTTTCCACACATGTGGGACTCCGGAGATACACCAGGTTGAGTTTTCGAGTATCCAGTGCCGCAGAGGTATTCCAAAATAGGCCTTTAGTCGCATCCTCCCGGCGGTCGCATTCCCATCCAGTAACGACGGGAGCCAGAGAACACCACACACCTCAATCCGCGGCCCTCTCACACCTCACAACAGTGCTGCACAGGGGCGCCCCTGCCTCTGACACCTCCTGCCTCCGAACAAGGGCGCCACTGATCCCAGCCAGCCCTAGGCACTTTAGTGGCTCAGGAGCCGCTCAGACATCGGTCGCCTGCTTGAATCCCATTTGTTGCCAGGATGCGCTCGGCTGGTAGCCGCCCGGAGACCATCCCCTGCCCGTGATTTCCTCATGTCTGGCTCGCGATGATTCACAGAGATGCTGAATAGTTTCCAGCTCCCCGAGTCTGCAGATGTTTCTACCCAGCCAGGGCCGGACTGGCCGTAGCGGGCACTGGGCAGTCCCCCGGTGCGCCGCACGGGTGGGGGCCTGTTTTGGGCCCCTGGGGGCCGATTTTGTTACAGGGCCGTTTTTACAGCATAGTTGCTGGTCCTGTAACAAAATCGGCCGTAAACCGCCCCTGGCAAAGAGCTCGGCTGCACCCCCAAGCCGGCCGAGCACTTTGCCAGGGTCGGTTTTGGTTCCCAGTCCGGCCCTGTACCCAGCCCAGCGGTACCGCCCACGTGTATGTGTTCTACATGCACGCGCTCTCGTGGCCTTAACATACAGACCTGATGCAACAGATGAAACTCCACTGCGGGCAATCTGGGTCCTGGAGAGCAGGGGAACCCCCGCACTACTCGTGGGGTCACTGTCCCCTTCCAGGAGTGAGACTCCCTCCAGCGTAACGTGCTGATAACTGCAGAGCGTCATTGAAGACAAGGGCGGGGACACCGCAAATGTTTATGGGGCGCTGAGGCTGTCTGGGGTAAGCACTCTAATCTGTGGGAGGGGGAAAGGCTTGTTCAGACTCCCTCTGGCTGTTCCAGAAAGTGAGTCTCCTCTCAATCCAATGCAGCTGCCAGGAGGGCCAGTCCTCTGAAGTGAATAGTCCAAAGCGGTGCAAGGTGCACAATGTCCACTGGTCTCTGAGCCTCTACCAGCAATAAGCTAGCATCAAAGTGTGCAGGATGCTTACACCTTTGCCAGGAGTGAGACTCCATCTGTGCACCAGGGGTCCTTGAGCCTGTGCCAAAGCTGGGGCTGCATTCATGCTTGGAGAGCACTGGAGGCTCATCTGATGTGCAACTACTTTCCAAAATCTGACACTCTTAGTAGTGCATTGTCTGTCTGTTCTTGGAGTAGTAGTACTTGAACAGCAGAATGAGGTAGGCCCATTGGGCTCTTGAGAAATGCACTTTCGGAAAAAGGCAGCACTCATCTCAGATACAGCACAGCATTTATACTCCATCCTCGCTCCCAGGGGCATCTGACGGGTCTTGAGCTCTCCAAGCCTTCCAGCCTTTGGATGGACACCAGGCCTGAATATCTGATTCCACCAAGTGGGACACACTTTACCTCACTCTATTCTCTTTACTCTTCTCTTATAGGTGCAGGAGATTTTGTCTGATGAGCCACCCCCCTATTCAGCTTGTGGAGGATGAGTGTGCTGCCTCTGGTACACAAGGACCGCATCATAGCACAGCAGCCTCAGGTAAGTGCTGGTTCAGCTGATGAGAGTCCAGAGCTGACCAGGGCACTCACATCAGGGCCAGGTACATGCAAAGGGTTCTGCTAACTTTTTCTTGGACAGGAACAGCACTAGAACTTTGGTGGGCAGTTGAGCTCAGTGGTATGGAGTGAGGTGGAAAAGAGACAACTTAGACCTTCTAAGAGATGCTCCTCTCTTCCCCTGTGCTTACATCCACTGGGGAGAGTCAGCTTTGCTTATAGCCATATCTATGCCTTCTTCATTAGGCGAACAGCTGGTCGAACCCTTGTTAACCACTCATGCTTCATACTCCACAACTGCATGCTTTGGCACACAGGTCTCAAATCTGTTCTGTAATGAGCGCCACTTATGATCAATAAAAATCATCTAGAGCTTCTGATATTATTAGTGTTGTAACAGTGACCGCATCAGACAAGATTATATTAGTAGCCACCCCATACAAGATTACCAGCCATGATCACATCAGTGCATCAGGCAGGGCAGTCAGCAGTAATGTAAAAAAGGCGTTGCCAGTTTGGAACGCCTTGACATATGTAATACACAATAGCTATAGCTTGAATCACCATGGTACCAAGGTAATACTATTAGTAAGCTTTAGATATATTTTGCGAATGCAACCATTTTTCTCAAAACATGAGTTTATGGGCTCTGAAACTACACACATTTTTGTATTGAATGCACACCTTTTCACTGTGGTATACATATACTAATTTAGCCAAGCAAAAACTTCTAACTTAGTAGGCAGGGCTGGACAGAGGAGAGCTACTCAAAGGTAGCTGGAGAGCTACCGGCACCTCACAAGCTACTCCTTGGAGAAGCCTGCCAAAGCACATCTCTCATTATGATTTGCGAAACTAGGTGAAAGCTCTTTCTCTGGTGTGTGAAATTGGTCATACTGGCACCACAACAACGGCTTGACCTCAATGAGACCCAGCCAGCATCTGGCCATGAGAGGGTCATACTGCAAGCAGTAAAGACGGCTTGCATCTGTGCCAATGCAACAGGAAATAGCAACAATAATTTGCAATACAATAGGTCTCGCATTTACGCGAGTTTGAGCTATTAACATTGCAAATGACAATGTCTTTTATTTTTGTTTTTGTTTTTAAAACATAAATAAAAGGCATTGTCATTTAAAATGCCAATAGCTTAAACTCGCGTAAATGCGAGACCTATTGCATTGCTAATGCTTATTGTTTTATGTAGGGGATAGTGAATGTTTGATTCAACCTTGGATACTTAACCCATAACTAAATGCTCTTACATCTATACAGCGGAGATATAACAGCATATATGGGAACAAGGTCAGACCAGAGGATTAGTGACCTCCTGAATTCCACATAGAAATTCTTGGCAGAGCAATTATCATTTTAAAAGTTGTAATGTTTTAACCTTCTCATTCCACAAGGTGACTCAATGACATTTACTACATCACATTTACTATTTATTGCCGGAAAATCTATTATAACGGCGCCACGGCAGAATATCTCGAGCAGATAAAAGAACTCAAACTACACACATTAAGAAGTACTCAAGGGAAAGAAGGATAAAAAAAAAGGTTTTGAATTGCCTCGTCAGGCTCTGAGCCATTCAAACCTCAGCTCATATGCAAGAGAGTGGAGGCAGGGATGGAAAAGTCCATCGGCTGACATGTAAGAAACCTGGCTGCTCGGTAAGCGTTATTCGTGCAGATAAGAAGCTTTTGAAATTAGCTTGCAGTAAAATGGCCTCAGCATTAACGTGCTCCGAACCACGAAACTAACAGTGACCATTTTTTGTTGTTGTGAGTTTTAGCTCGGTGAGCAGTAGTGCAATATAAGCTACTGAAAAAGTGTTATGACTTATTTATTGAGAAAAGCAATATATCGAGCAGAATCTGGTGGTAATATAAAGTAGGGCTATTAGGTGAAATGCGTCGGATTTAACTAAAATAAAATACAGCCCTCAACGTTCTCCAAATAAAAATGTGAGAAACATGTTTTAGTATGAGTTGGGATTTAGGGGGTGGAAAGGTGCAGCATAGAAACTACAAGAAGATGAGTTAAAAGGTATCAGAGAAGAAAAAATCATACAGCTCACAAGCACGCTTGAAATCCGTGCACCCACGAGGAGATTAAATTAAAAGTGTCAGACAAACCAAAAAATACAGCCGAAAATTACCAAATCATATGCAGCCCTAATTAAATATCTGCACCTACCGTGAAGTTGTTAACTAATATACAGTGAAGGCGTACCAACAGAGATTAGGTGAAGTGTACAGAATAAGTAAACAATTATATGCAGCTATAACAAGCATGTTAAATGTTTGTTGAATGTGCCTCCCCTGCAGATTTGCGTCAGGAAACCACAGCAGTAGTGTGAGATGCTTTATCCGGTGTCTCTCAGAAAGTGTCTTTTGTCCATGCAGTTTATGATAAGGCCTTCTACATTTCACTTTTTGGCACTCTGTTTACTTATGTGACAATTGTTTAAGGCCAGGCAACAGAGTGCACACTCTAAAATGGTCCTGGGCTCCTACTGATTCAAGTCCTCATTTCCCACTTTTGAGCTCTATCCACGCAGTGATTATGGACTCTTTCTTAGGCAGTGTGATACTTGGCTCTCAGTACAGTATTTGCAGAGGTTTCACAAATCACGTTGAAGGTGTCTGTCTGTGGGACTGTAACAGCAGAGCATTAGTAGAACTGTAAATGATAGGTTTTGCTAATCCCTGTCAATGAACTGAGCAGGGTGTTTGACATTTTTGACGCATGCCGGACTGGGTTAAGTGTGCACAGCTTTAACTTATAGTAAATAAATTGTACACCTCTGCATTAAAAGACTGAGAACGTATACAGTGTTCAAATATAATAAAAGCAATTAATAAATATTCTGCACATCATGCAATATGTTGTGTCTTTGTCAATAATTAGAATGTTAATGTATTTTAAAATTAGAAGCACGAGAATCTAATCTCTATGATAGTTTATTTATACATCGCCCTTAAGGGAATTGTGAGTAATCGTGACTAATATGTGACTAGTTTTATTTAACTTTCAGTTTAGCTCTGACATGTTATCTATGAGCAGCCCTCAAAAATGCATTTCTGCCACCCTCATATTGTACAGAGTTCGACCTTATCCAGGATTTAGGGGTAGGAATATGTGGGCGTCTAAAGAACATTAAGTGCAGTCCTCATGGCTGTTTTCCAGGCTGATTAATATATGAGCCCTCCGCCCATCCAACACTAATAACAGCCTGCTGCTCCTCACCCTGTTGAGGGGTGGGGGTCCCCAGTGGCCAATATGGCTGATCTAGCCATGGTCAAGGGTTGTGGACAATCTCTGGGCATGCACCCCTTAGATGATCCGGCAAAATGGCTTATTTTGTAGTTAAGCAAGGCAATGTTTTAAACCATTTCCAAAATATGAGGACTTGCTTTGTCATGTGCCCGAGTTAGGTCTGGTAGGAAATAGTTGCCAATTTACATGTACACAGTTCTTTCCTAAATTTGCCTTCCCTTTGTCACATTGACTTTGACACACATTTGCGAAAAGTTCTAGGTCTGTCACTGCGATTATTGAGGGAACAAGGTTATCATGTTCGGAAGTTGCCAGAACTGTTCGCTCCCTGTCTAAATTTAGGGGGACTAACAGTTGCACTGTGAGGGACTGGTGCAAGGGACAACATATCCTGTGGGGGTGTATTGAACCAGTCAGGCACCATCCTAATTTTATGTTGTCCACAAGTGAGCAGTTCCTACTGATTAGTGGAAACTACACAACATGGTTGGTTTCTTATTTTGTATAGATCAACTGAGTAGTTCAATCATGCTTCCTCAGAGATCCCTACACACCTTTTAAACTGGAGATGCCCATGGTGGTCGGCAATCTCCTCAGCTGAGTAGGTATACCCTATGTATTGGCTGTAGTTAAATTCAAGTTTGAAAGGATATTGTTCCCACTGTGTTAGCCAAACTCTGTAATTAATTTCTTACACAACATGGCAGAGAATATTTCTTAGAACTGCAGACATGCAGTTACTCAAAAACTACTACAACATGGCCTCACACTAGATGGTGGAGAGGTTGCTTGTATGGTAGAGGCACACAAGGCATTTATAAAAGAGGAATTTTACTCCTGGGTTACAGTCCCTGCTGCAGATGATGCTACAGAGGTATTTCATCAATATGAGGTAGGAGAAATACCAAAGGAATACAGTTCATATGAGGCTATAGAAGTCCCTCTAATTACCAAGAACATGTTAAGTAGTTTAAAGGCACCCTCCCCATAGCATAGAAGACATAAGACTGGGCCCATTCAGCAATGAGGGGGCGAAATGGCCAGTCCTAGCCAGTTACACACCACATCCTGGTGTGGATCGTTTGACCACAGGGCAGCTGGGGGATTATATAATAATCCTGTAACAATATATATCTCACAAAATTTGTGATACGAACATTAACACTCGCTCCTGTGCGGCATGTTCAAGCGGTATCACCACAATTAACTACACCAGGTATTAGCTCACAAACTTGAATGCAGTAATGGCAAAAAATCCCACCAAGAGGGAACAAATTCCGTTTTGAATAGCACAGAAAACAAACCAGCTTAAGGCAGTATTTCCCCATACGGGCCCACAAGAAAAAAATAGGGTACTAACAATTTGCTTGCATATTGGAATGGCTCCCCCAGTAGAGAATTGCGTCACTTAGAGTATGGTCTTCACTGCAGCATATACCAGAATCCATAGTACCCCTTCTTTGGCGGTTCTACCTGAAGTATTGAAAAAGATACCAAATGGGCATGGGGCAGCACTTGACCCGGACTTAGGGATACAACTGATGGGCAATTTGCAACAGTATCCACCATAATTGTGAGTAACATTAAAGGGGAAGCAGCAAATGAAACGTTCCACCATGGCGCGTCCATGCCAGACACCTCTTTTGATTTCAAGCAAGCCTTTGGCTTGCGTGACACAGGGAAGAACATGGCGTCTGCAAGTTGAGCAGCCACGCGTGTCCGTGCTACCCCCTCTCACAGTGTAATTGTGTAACAGCCAGCGTTATGTCACCTGGCTTCTAAGATGTGCCTCGTTCATGGACCCTTCTTGGTGCTTCCCGGTGTTTCCTGAGGTAGGTGGAACTGCTGTTGAGCCCCGGAGTTAGGTGGAGGAAGGAGACAGATGCCCTTGGAGCCGTTCGGTGGTCCCCATTTGCCCGGCTTCCCGCGCTGGTGCACAGCGGCGACTCGCGGGCTCCTCTGGGTTGGCAGCGGCAGCGCCAATATCGGGCGCTTTTTTTGAGCAGTAGGCGCAGGAGGAGTGGGGGGTGTTGGCGGCGATACTCCCACAGAGCGGGTAGCTCCGGATTCTGCACGAGTGTCATCAGAAGGCAGCGAGGAGGACGCCGCTCCCGGTCATTCCTTGGAGCCCCAAATTGCAAGTAAAGAAACCAGCACGCAGATAGGTGCCGGTGATGGCGCTGGAGACGGTGGGGGACCCAAAAACTCGAAGAGCCCTGAAAACCGAGGTAAACCTGGTGGTAAAGCAGGAAAAAAAGGTAGGAAACGCGGAGGGAGTGTGCCTGGTAACAAAAAGGGTAAAATTAAAGAAAAGGGAAAGGAAAGTGGAGGGCTAGTAAAACAGTTAGAGGAGGGGGAGGTTTTGGAAGCCGTAACGTTTAAAAGCACTCCTAGTGTCCCTAGTGCCTCTAGTGGGTCCAGCGACTATTCTGCTTTCCAAAATTACCACGCTAAGGGCAGAAGTATAAAGGGGGGGAGAAACAAGACCATTTCTATACACAACAAAGTAAAGAATACCCCCTCATTGAGGTCCTTCTTTAGGGTGCAACTTGAGGTTCTGACCATTACAAAGCAGGGAGCGGAACATAGAGAGAATGCTGGTACTGGATTATCTGGTTTATCTCGCTTAATTGGCCCTACGGGCTATACATCAGGAGATTCCCAGGATAAGATGGAGTCCACAGGAACGGCGCCCATCGAGAATGAGACATCTAGGGATTTCAGCAAAACACAAAAGCTACAGAGGGGTGAGAGGAATATACCTCTTCGACCTCCCGCTCAGGAATAAGATATCACATAAAGAAGAGGGAAAAAAACACACAACAAAATTCGTAGAGACCAATAAGTGAGTGGGAAATACACCAAATTTGTAAAACTGCCCTCACACACAGCAAGCTGTGTCATGCTTCATCATAGGGCTGCTACAACACCTCCGCGCCAGCCAAACGCCTGGTGGTGGAGCAATAGGGGAGGGGAGACAAACAAAGTACAAAGTAACGTGGAACCAACGGTGAGTTGAAAGTGCAGAACCAGTGATAAGTAGTGATTAAAAACCAATACTGGGAAAACCTTAATCCAATTTTAATATTAGGTGCCCAGTTTGGAATTTAAAAAAATCAAAAAACGTGGGTGATGGGTTTGGAGAGCTTATAACGAGGTTCCAACCCCCCCCCCCCACTCTGCATGTATGTCGACATGTTTCAGCCAGCACTAAAAAATAACCCGGCTTTCCTCAGGACTTCTCACCACTGTTGTTCCCAGTTGTGAAACCTTCCTTCTCCCAATTTGGGAAGTACAAGGAAAAAATATACCTCAAATGAGGTCTCTCGCCTTTCGAGAGGAACCTGTAGTGGTATATAAAACAAAACAAAATATAAGTAAAGAGAAAAATAATCATAGTAAACCACCACCCCTATATATACTACAGAATATCTGAAAAATGGCGATTACTGCCCAACCACAAATTTTAAGGTCTCCACGTCAGCATACTCAAACTTCCCCCAATAGAGATATAGATGGTTGCTTATGAACAACAAGCCAATGCAATTCTTGGCTATATACTCCCTCCAATAAATGTATGAGACTCAAGGATGGATAATTTTAAGAAAGCCAGAGCCATCGTACAACTTAAATTCCTGGCTTTCTTGAAAATTATGCATAATAACAAAATGCATAACATCAGGTCTGTTCAGGAGGAAGATGAATTGCTGGCCCCCATTAGCGAAGGGGTTCTTTAGGCTCTTACCTTGGCTATTACCCTGGGAGGCACAGGAGGGAGAAGAAGAGAGTGATGTGGAATAATGTTTTTATAAGGTTTATAAATGCAACTATAGGTTCATAACAAAGAGAGGCCTGCTAACAAATAGTATTAGATCTGGCATAATTTAAGCCAGGGATAAGCATGCAAAAAATAATAATAATAGTAATGCGGAAGGTCCTTTTGACCTCTTAAGATAGGTAAGATATGTAAGAAACACAATGTGTATACTTTTTACCTTTCTTTTTGATATATATCACTCTTTTGCCTTTTGACTAGTAGACGCATCTTTGTATGCTAACACATGTTTGGGTAAGGGGTAGAGGGGGGTGGATCATGGACACCACATCTGGACAACAACTAGTCCAGTCAAATGGGGGAAGGGTTCTCCAAGGGAGGGGGTGGGAGGGGGTAGGGGAGCGCAGTGGAATAAAAAATAAAATTACCTCATTCGCCTTGGTTTTTCTAGGATGTTTAGATCTGTTAGCCTCAGTCAGGAGGGAGTTGGCCAATATGCAAAAAATTAGGTGTTGTCTCTGCCTCTGTCTAGGGAGGGCTTGGAGTATTGAGCCTCAATAAAATAACTCTACTTCAGATACTGTCCTGGAATGTAAATGGCCTGCGTGTGAGGTCACGTAGAGTGAGAATCCTACAGTATCTTAGAGATGCCCCAGCGCAGGTCATGGTCATCCAGGAGACCCATCTTCTTGAGGCAGAAATGAAAGCGATACTAAGATCTCAGAAATGGGTGGATTCTTTTGTCTGCACCGACCAGACGGCTAACATTAGAGGAGTGCTGATTCACTTCAAAAATAAGCTAAGGTACTGGTCTTACAATACAAGAGTGATCCTGGCGGGAGATGGTTGATATTGAAGATCACTCTAAGGGGTCTCCTCCTTACCTTAGTGGGCTATTATGGCCCAAATCAGGATGACCCTTCCAGTCTCCATACCATCTCTTCGCACCTATTGGATTTCCCAGAGCTAGTGATTTGGGCGGGAGATTTTAATATCTTTCTGGATCCTAAATTAGATAAATCTCCTAATAGCAGAGCGATAGTCCTGTTAAGATCGAGGACGTCCCTCTTGACAATAATGTCCCAATTGGGTCTTAGTGACATCTGGAGAGAGAGGTCAGGCCAACAATTGGGGGTATCCTATAGGAATTTTAAATATAAATATAAGTCACAAATTGACTATGTCCTGCTCAGCTATAGTCTTAGGGACAGAGTAAAAGATATAAAATATCTGTCATCACACCTTTCTGACCACTCCGGTATCTTATTGACCCTTGATTGCACACAGATACAACAGGCTAGAACATGGTCTTTTGATCGCACATTGTTACTCGAAGAGGATGAGACAAGCTTTCTCTCCAGAGAAGTAAGTCTATTTTTAGAGACCAAAATGGGGACAGCTGATATTACTACAAAATGGGACACTCTCAATGCTTTTTTGAGGGGCATCATAACCAATAGGTCGAGCTATAGGTGTAAAAAGTATAGAGAAGAGACCTCAGCTTTGGAGGAAGAAATGAGGAAAGTGGAGTCAAGAATGAACAGCCAGGCGGGAATTAGCCAAAAGGAACATCTGGATAAATGCAAAAATCTGAAGGAAAAGCTGGAGGGCATTCTTCAGGGAAGGCTTATGCGTAGATGGGACGCTAGCAAGATGTCCCATTTGAGTATGGGTAAGGAACTGGGAAGCTATTTACCTGGAAAATCAAAGCAAACCAGCTCCGGAACCATATAAAGGAAATCTCTCGGGGTAACGGGGCATCCTCCACATCTTCGGACAAGGGTATTAGAGAGGCCTTCCTGGAATACTTTCAGGAGATTATATAAAGAGACCTCGATAGAGGATAAATCTATGGCAAGAGCATGGTTGAAGAGAACTACTTTAACATCTATTAGCCCCAAGCAACAGTTAGAACTAGAACAGAGCATCACGCAAGAGGAAGTGAGGAAGTCATTGGCGAGTGGTAAAAGGGGGAAAGCTGCGGGTCCCGATGGACTACCAGTTGAGCTATATAGATCATGCGGGGAGGGTTTAATTCCAATAATAACTCAACTATTTAATAAAATACTTTTGGAAGGAATTAGCCTACCTGTAGCATGGAACGATGCTACAGTAGTCCTGATTTTGAAACCGGGCAAAAATCACTCCAGCTGCGGGTCATACGGCCCCATATCACTTTTAAACACCGATTATAAAATCTTTACTTCTATTTTAGCAACTAGGTTGGGGGTGGTGGCGAAGGATATCCTTCACCCAGACCAAAAAGGGTTTGTGATAGGGAGACAATTGGCAGACATCACTCACGATTTGGTCGGTGCAATAGACATCCCTTCCACCTATTCACTCCCCCTAGCAGCTTTAACCCTGGATGCCACCAAAGCTTTTGGCAGGGTAAATTGGATTTACCTGTCGGAAGTCATGGCAAAATTTAATTTGGGTGTTAAGTTTTGCCGCACCATACAGTTGCTATACCAAGCGCCATCGGCCAAGCTTTTGGTTAATGGTAGTCTTAATAGGCATTCAGTATAACCAGAGAGACGTGACAGGGCTGCCCCCTCTCCCCCCTGTTGTTTGACATGTATATTGAGCCGTTTGCACAGAGGCTCAGAGAAAACCTTGATATCAAGCCTTTCAGGCATGGGGATTGGGAGAGGAAGGTGGCACTGTATGCGGACAACATCCTAATACTATCAGCAGATCTTGATAAAACCTTCCCGGCAGTTATTAAACTGGTGGAGGAATTTGGGCAGATCTCAGGGTATGAGGTAAATGCGGGTAAAACGGAAATTATGACCTGGAATATCCAAGGCAGTGCACATCAGATAAGTCATAGTATGCGCTACCTTGGGGTCAGAATTGTGCAGGATATCGACAAACTAGCAGATGCCAACCTAGCACGAGTCCTCCGAGACTGCCACAAGCAGAAGAAGAAGCAGAAGGAAGGCTGTGGTACTGAAAATTCTGGACCCGTATTATAAACATCGTCGTATCATGACGATTTTGGTATCAGCGAACCGCAAATGATGAGTGCGGTATGCATGAGTGTTTTCGTCATGTTACACCGATGGATTCACTGTGTATTTGGAGATTTCGTTCAGAACCATGGGTTCCATTTTGTGCATAGCAGCCATTTTGTGGTTGCCCTCACATAGGCTGATGACTTTAGCTGACTTTTGAATGACCTGAGTGAACTGACCCTGTTGCCTGAAGCTGACCTCGTTGAGCCAGTTCCTTGTTAGGCAGCTGGTCAGATAGAGATCAAAGAACAGGAGATTGTAAAGTTTGGTATGCACATACACACCCCTTATCCTGCCTCTCATCTCTTTCTGTTCCTGCTTTTATGGTCTATTTACGATGGGGAGGTGACCATTTTTATTATGGGTTTATCCAGCTTGTCTAAAGAGAATGTTGGTTTTGTCCGGCTTTTTACCTTTGTCAACTGTAACCTTTATGAAACCCTGTAATTATAATGTTGCCTCTCTAGCTTTTTCATTTGTTTAGGAATGTGACTGGTACAACTCCCTTGTATGCCTAGGGCATAATAAATGGTATAAAAGGTCTGAGCTAAGACCATTCTGGAGACTGCCTCTTTCAGTTGCTATAAGTCAGCTTCTGGGAGACGTAGTCTCACTCATTTGAGTTTAATAAAGATGTCTTTTCATATTTCAGCTTCTTTGCCAAGTTCTTTGTTATATTACCCTGAGAATGAAATTTTTGAATACCACAGTTGGCCCCCAACAGTGGGCCTCATCAGAAGTGGCTATCTGGAGGAGTGATCTTGTCAGAGGACAGAAAACTACTGGGGAGAGCAGGACAGAAATCCACTAAGCAGGTACTGTGTGCACAGAGGTTCTGGGGGATTCTTCGTCTCTTCAGCCCAGTATATCTCTGATCTTTCTGACTTTGACTCTCCAAAAGATGTCACTCCTGACTGAGAACCTTTTTGGCGTAAGTTTTTGGCGCAAGTATTTAAAAAAAAAAAAAAAGACTGTTAGGTCATTTAGAACTTGGGAGGTAGAACTTGGCAATTAGAATTTGGACAACTATTTGTTTGGTATAGCTTTGATAGGTTTGTATAGGTTTGTATACGCGAATTGCAATTTGTGTAGGCAGGTAATGAAGAGACTTTTTCTCCATCTGCTTTAGTTAAAGTATAAGTGGGTCGCTCCCAGTCCTTAGTTCTTTGGTCCTTTGGTTCTTAGTTTTTGGTTCTTAGTTCTGCATTGGTTCTTAGTTTGGTTCTTTGGTCCTTAGTATTGGTTCTTAGTATTGGTTCTTAGTTTTATTTGAAGATTGCAATTTTCAAAAACTGAGGGTCTCGTACATTTGCGAGTGTATCGATAGAGATAGCGCCTTGAAGTTTGAAGCTCGGTTAGTGAGCGAAGATGCCTAATCGTAGCAAATTTGGTACTTGGTTTTGTTTTGGTTGCAACAGGGATTCCCGATTGGAGGATTCATGTCTGATACCTCCGATTGGAACTCCAACTTATGAGCTCTATTTTAAACACGGCGTGGGCCCCATCACGTTTAATAAAGTATGGGTCCGCTATTCTAGGAAATAAAGGTCTGTGAGGCTGTTTTTGCAGTTTTTTAGAACACTATTGAGAAAAGTTTTCTTTTCTCTTGTAAATATGACTTACAACTAGTATCTGCAAACGGTTCTGTAAGTAAATTGCGACGGCGCTATTTATGAAAAATGGCTAAAGCGCGCTGTATTGTGTGTCCTGAGTGTTTTCTGTTTATGTCTGAAATGAGCTCAATGTGTGCTTGTGGGTCTTCTTGATGTTTTCAGTCCGTTAAGTAAAATGTTGGTTAATTAATATTAAGTAGAAACTTAGGAAAAAATCCAGAAATAAACCATGTGATGTGCTAAAATAGCTATATGTTGCCCTTTAATTTATAGAATGAGCAATTGTGCACATATACAAAACTGCCGTTAAATGCTTAAAGGATAAAATTAGAAAACGCATTCAATAAATATAAATAAGGCCCCAAAAACGAAATTATCTATTTTTGCAAAAATAAATAAATTTACAGCATCTTCCTTATATGCATTGTATTAGATGTTCACAGGCAAACTTTTCAGCTGCAGTATATTTGATAGGAATGTTCATTCAGCCAGCACTCTCCCAGTTAAACACGGGTGGAATTTTGCATAACCGTCCTTTTTAAATGAAAGTGGCGCAAAAATGTGACGCGTTTCAAGTTAGGCTTATGCGCTTAGGCTTGTGAGTTAATGTGTCCAAAATGATAGGCAATGGATGCAGCTTGCTTTTATATGTGGAATTATCACAAAAACGAATAATTGTTTTTTTAGAAGAAAATTATTTTTTTTTTTAAAGAAAAATATTAATCATGGAAAAATTATTTTAAAAAAAATAAGTGCTTTTCAAAATCGTTTTTTAATATTTATAAAGCGTAATACTCATACTACGACCTCCTAGCATTAAAATTTGATTTAAGTTGTGTTGCATCACTAAAATGACAAGCATTCGTGTGTACAATTTTCCCTTGGCGCAGGCGCAAACAAGCTCATTTTTATAAAGTATAAGTTATCATTTCCAATGCCTGACTCATGGGTTATGTAATAGACATTCTGGTAATGCATATTATGCAAGAAAATTGTAGGATATTCATTTTTTAATGCCTAAAATATCAAAGTCGAATTTGGGTAAAAGCACTGTTTAAACTGCATTTTCTTTCATTCAGAGTACTTTTTAAAGTGTCTCAGGCTTCAGTAAATGCATACATTTAGGTTTGATATATATTTACAGGTTGTGCCTTCTTATGATTCAATGAGTCAATGTGCCAGTACAAAGGCTTGTTTTAATATCAGGGTTGAAGGTTCTAACTTCAGCTGGGCCTACTGAGACGTTCATTCATTTAAGGTTGATGAAATGTGTACCATTGCATAGGATTGCAACAAGCATTTATTCTAAAAACTGGTATGTGTGTTATTAAGTTTTGTGAATTATTCACAGTAAATGTAGTTTAATAATCTGGGAATAGAGATAATTTTTTTTTTAGCGCCTAAAAAGAGTAAATTATTGCGAGTTAGGAGGAATTAGGAAGGCCTTCTGGCTTTGACAAATTCAGAGTGGCAGAAACTGGGGGCTAGGAGAGCTGCAGAGGCTGGCTCAAGTCGTGCTGCTGAGATGCTATCTTTAGTTTTCCTGTAAACAATGGAAGAGGCCGTCATGTTGACACTTGTGACCTTTTAAATTAGGGCTTTGTCTCTGTGAAATACAGAATGACCTTACGGGCCTCTAAAAGTGGGGTTTCTGGTTATTCCATAAGAACATCAATATAACTAAAGAACTTAATTCCAAAGGGAAAATATAGAAAAAGTGTTTCTTTGGAAGTCCAAACATTATGTTAAATGCTCTGCAGAACTGATACATTTGTGTCTCCGCTCTAAAAAATAATAATGCCTGCTAGTTGCTTTTACTTGACAGAAAACGAAGTATTGCATTAAGTCTTAGACAGAAAATAAGATGCAGCCCTTTTCTAAAATTTTGAAGGCTACATGCCTAGGTGAGAACGATTTGCCAATTAAGACTTATTTTTCACAGTGGAAATTGTAGGTGCCAAATTAATATGAAGTGTCAGTGTAACAATTTTTACTTTTAGAAAGGTAAAACTAAGGTGGCTTGATGTTGCGAGGTAACTGACAAGAGGGTAACAGTTAAGTAATGGAAATTTATTTTTGTGTATTTGGTCCTATCATGAATTGTTCTTGCTGGTCCTGTATGTTAGAAGAGAAACAGTAAAGTTATATTTGGCAGCAGATTTCCATTGCCTGGTGATCTACTGTGAAAAGGAGGGTAAGGATTTTAAACCTGACAAATTAAACAGGCCCAAATATTGGGTTTTGGGCTGCAGGTTTACAGTGCATAAAAGTACATGACATGGTGTTGTGTGTCACCGCTTATTCACATATGCTATTGTTTTGTCTATGCTTTTTGTGCTTGATATACAGCAAGTATATCTGATGGCTTGACGTTTTGTGCGTTTTTATTATTTTTTATTTTTATGCATGTTTTTGTTTTTTTTGTTGCTGCTTTTGATACTATTACAAGTTTACCTGTGTTGTGAGGGGATGGTCATGACGATGCCCATCGCTACGCAACAGTCGGTTGAACTTGTTCTGGTTACTAAATTCCACAGATAATGATATTTCATGCTGTGAACATGAGAGACAACACTTCACCAGTGCATGTCTATTTGGCTATAATGGTATTGAAGGAAAATAAAAAGAGATATACAGGATCAAAGTGTGTCACCTGCAGTTAGTCATGTTACTGCCCCTTCCCTTAAAGAAACAGGCAGCCTTACATTTATGTATCCTTTATTGGACCTAAGGATGAAATTATAGATCTGTGACTCAAGGTGGCCTAATTTCTATATTACATTAGTTAATGATGTTCTGTTTCCTAAGTAGCATATGGCTTTTGTTCCTTAAAAGAAAAAACAGGTTTTCATTTTTCCCTGAAGAAGGAACTGGAACATTACCTAGGATTACCGTATATGGTGTAGTCGCCAGCGGTAGAGCTAAAATGTGTGTAACTTTGGCCTTTTGTGCATCACCCGTACTCTTGGTGTTGTGTCACATGCCTGACTATCACCCAAGTAAATTCTTGTTCTTCCTATAGATTTTTTTTTTCTTTTGTTGCTTCTCCCCTGACCGATGTCGCATCATGCTTAGTTATTGGGGATTTTAGTTGTGTCCTAGTTCCAATTCCCTTTTCCGTATTCCTTTCACCAGTCAGCCCATTTATTATTGTAGATGTATTGTTCAGGTACACACTTCCAGACTGCAGTGATGCACCAGGGACCCCCATGTTATGTATAATTCCCTTTTGTATGACCAGACTGGTTTTCAAGAATTTTCCTTAGGCCTGCTTCAATGTTTTCCAGCCTGACTGTCAGGGTAGCGATAGACTGGTTAACTGACTCAATATTATAGTAGGACAAGTTTTCCAGCACAATAGGAGATATCTTACGTTTACCTTTTTGAACATGAAGAATTTTCAATGTCTATTTTTAATGTGGTTTTTACCCTTTTGTTCCTGCTGCTTTAATTTTTGGTGGGATCAGATGTGTTCTAATCATGCAAATACAAGGACTCTCTAGTTATTGTCTTTTGTTTCCACATCTTGATCATTAGCTTTTGTATTACATAGTCCACCTGATGCATTAAAGGAAGGTATCTACATGTCTCTGATAAAATGTATCTTGTGATTTTTCTTTTGAGGTGTTCTAGATAAGGAATTTAGAAACACCTATATGTAATCATTGAGAAAAAAAATGTGTTTGCCCCATTAGACAATGCCACCATATGTGAAGACATCCATTTAGATAGAATTATAATGTAGTTATCTACCCTTAGATGATGGAGGCTCTCACACGGAAACCCAATGAAAAGCCTAGAGGCACTGTTTTGCCTACTGCCTTTATATTTGTATTGCTTTTTGAGAATGACAGTGTATTCTAGACCAAAATTGTCCCATGGCGTGTGGCCACTCCTTTGAAGATCGCAGGCCACCTGTTTGCAGTCCCCTTGTTATACAACGAACTGTTTAAAGCATCGCACTTGCTCCATCAGAAGGCGTTCAACATCAGAAAAGGAGAAGGAGCTGGTTTTGCCACAGAACCAGAATTTCAGTGCAAAAGAGCGCCTGTAATGTGCTGGTAACCTCTGACAGTGTGCAGTCCCTTGAGCCCCTTGGCCTGAGTTTTTGGCCACACACCCCCCTTTTTTTTCCTTTGCTCCAATGGAAGTGCAGTGCACCGGCGGATCCAAGATTGACAAAAGGCACTACATTCTGGTGCCCATGAAAGAGCAGCCTGAGCGTCCTCTGACACTGAATGATGAGTGTTGGAGCCTGAGAATGGTCCCGGGTCTGCACAAGATGATCTGTGCCCATGACCAATGAAGAGCATATTATTTGTAGTGTCTGCCGCAGAGGAGAGACTCTGGTGCACTGCCTTGAGACATTGAGACTTTCGAGTGAGCTGTGGGTGTTTGCCAGGAGGGCACTCCAACTAAGCAGTACTTTTCTCATGAAAGGCTTGAATGAAGAGGCCCATGCGAAAGAAAACAACAAAAGAAGATTTGATGGACAATAGAAGCCTGCCAGAGAGGCTTTTTGAACGGACTCTGGGCATAGTTGGTTTCACAAGAGGTTTCTGTGTGATTGTATAGACTAGGTGTTAGGAGACTGATTGTTTTGCTGGAAGTGTTTTAAAGTACTATTTTGTTTAGTAAAAGCAGAATAAAGTCCATTTTCTGTGGAAAGAGTACCCCCTTTTCACCTTAGAGCATTGATGAGGGTCACCACTGTTTCACCTGAACATACAAAAATTACTGAAATGCATAGGAGCCCTAAAAATGTTACTAGATAATTTTAGGATTTGCTTTTTGCTTAGGGTTGTGAAAAATTATTATTTCATTTGTAATAGTGGTCACTACTTTCTCCCGTTGTCTATATGTTCTTAATAACGTGTTTTCTAGTTTTTTTTAAACATGACGTTGTCATTTATGGGTGGGATTGTTTTTCTCTACTCAATTGACTTCTGCACCCGCTTCCCAACCTATGTCTTTTCCTACTACTGTTTCTTTGCACTCTTTTCACCCTTTTCCTGAACATGAGCAGGTTAGAAGATCAGAATTCGTAAGCAATTCTTTTGTACAGCTTCTGCATCAACACTAGTTAGTAGTGAACATCACTAATTGTTGGGTGTGTGATCTTATGCCACCTACTACAGATAGAGGTATTCCTTATTTTGTCCTGCCATATGTGGCCTTTGTGCTACTACATGTGTAAGGAGACGTGTCCCGAGAGAGTTGCAAAGTAATAGGAATATGCTCCAGCAACAACTTGATGATCTGATGAATATAGACCTGGATTCAGATTGACATGAGTTTAGGTTATTGCCTATGTAAGGGCAAAAGGAGGGTCTGTGGTACTGAAAATTCTGGACCGGTATTATAAACATCGTCGTATCATGACGATTTTGGTATCAGCGAACCGCAAATGATGAGTGCGGTATGCATGAGAGTTTTCGTCATGTTACACCGATGGATTCACTGTGTATTTGGAGATTTCGTTCTGAACCATGGGTTCCATTTTGTGCATAGCAGCCATTTTGTGGTTGCCCTCACATAGGCTGATGACTTTAGCTGACTTTTGAATGACCTGAGTGAACTGACCCTGTTGCCTGAAGCTGACCTCGTTGAGCCAGTTCCTTGTTAGGCAGCTGGTCAGATAGAGATCAAAGAACAGGAGATTGTAAAGTTTGGTATGCACATACACACCCCGTATCCTGCCTCTCATCTGTTTCTGTTCCTGCTTTTATGGTCTATTTACGATGGGGAGGTGACCATTTTTATTATGGGTTTATCCAGCTGGTCTAAAGAAGAATGTTGGTTTTGTCCGGCTTTTTACCTTTGTCAACTGTAACCTTTATGAAACCCTTTAATTATAATGTTGCCTCTCTAGCTTTTTCATTTGTTTAGGAATGTGACTGGTACAACTCCCTTGTATGCCTAGGGCATAATAAATGGTATAAAAGGTCTGAGCTAAGACCATTCTGGAGACTGCCTCTTTCAGTTGCTATAAGTCAGCTTCTGGGAGACGTAGTCTCACTCATTTGTGTTTAATAAAGATGTCTTTTCATATTTCAGCTTCTTTGCCAAGTTCTTTGTTATATTACCCTGAGAATGAAATTTTTGAATACCACAGTAGGCCCACTTTCCTTTATCCATCTTGGGGAGGGTGAATCTTGTCAAAATGTCAATACTACCTAAGGCCACTTTCCTTTTTCGTACAATCCCTCTCCATTTTGACAAATGCACTATAGAAAAATTCCAACGAGAAATAAACTCTTTTATCTGGGCATGCAGAGCTACCAGAATATCAAAAACAACAGGAGAGGAAGGGATCAACACGGCTAGTCCCCTCGGTTGGATATCAATAAACAATAAAGCCAGTGTACAATAAGGGGGCACTCTAATCAATGTGGTACATCAATCAATCGAGCCACAAGCCTCAGATTCCCTGTGAACCGTTATGTTCATAGGAAGTAAGCTTGGCAAAATCAGAACAATACCCAGTTGGTATGAAAAGCCCTCACTCACCAACCTGGTTGGTGACATGCTTCATCATTGGGCTTCCACTGGGACGACCGAATGTCATCCCAGTGTGCTGCGACGCCAGGTTACTGTGGAGCTGGGTTGGTTGTGTGGGGAAAGTGAATTTAAAATAACCAATCAAGTCAAAAAAGAAACTTTATTAATTTTGCTTAAAAGGCAAGAAAATAAAAAGGAGTGAGGGTCAAAAAAATAAAAGACCTGGTTCACTCCGTGGCGGTCAACATGTTTCTGCCTCAGAGATTGTTAATCGGGCATTCGTCAGGACCAGAGGGGGATGTGCGTAGACCCGGTGGTGTGCACGCTCTAAGGTACACCCAGCCGTGGGCTAATGTGTGAAAAAATCAAAAAAACACACTGAATAGTGTGACCTCCGCCAGAAAAGTTAATATGGGGAGAGGAACGAGTTTACTTCTGATGGTTCAAAGTGACAAACAAACACAAAGACAAAACATAAAAGAAGTATTAATGTCTGTCACACAAAACGTGCTCAATGGATCAGCACAATAAAACTGATGTGCTCGAAGGACAAGTGAGTGCCTTTAGGTCTACCACAGGTGCAGTAATATGTGAGAAGCTGTGCACCTAGGTATAGTAGGATATCGGTGTAAGGGCAACGGAACGTTGTCCTCTCAATGGTGACTAGTAGTCAATGATCGGATCGCAGGTGAAATGTAACAGTGACACTCAATGCGAAAAAATCGCGCTAGGGATTAAGTTAACTGCACGCGATGCTTAGTGTGCAGAAAAGGGGACGGGTCTTACAGCGAGGCCTGTCCGTTGGAAGCCTCATGGGTCCCGGTAGGGGGGGTAGGAGCAAAATGGCACACCCTGCATCAAATAGAGAAGGAAGAGAAACAGAGTTCGTGTCAATATCACGAACGAGTGAGAAAGCGAAGACTCGCTTACCTTGTAGGTTGAGGAGCGGATTAGAATTACTTACGCCCTTGCTGCTCTCAACCCGCGTTATGCCTAAACAGCCTCTTGCTGCCGGGCCCGGAGAGTAATGCACCCCGGACGGGCGTGTGCTTAAAAGGACCTCACGGTAAATCCCTAGTGAGGTGGAAAAATAAGAGCTTGACCCTGATAGGATGGATAGCTCTGGCTCGCACGCTGATTGGCCCACAGGGAGCCAATCAGAGCGGCGAAAAGAAAAAACAGGAAAGTTCGTTGCGCTTGGTAGCGATGGCAACGAGGGAAAAAGAGAGTGAGATACTGTGGAACTTTATTGGCACAAGAACTGCGGGAGTCTGAACAGACCGAGCACATAGCCCCGCGCGTGTGCAACTGAGCTTTAGCAAGGAAACGGAGGTATAATTGAATGGGGTTATGTTATGGGCACGCGCAAGAGGTCAAAGAGATCTAGTTACGCGTGCATGGACACTCAGTAGTGTGTCATGTACAGCAAGGGAGCAAAGTAATAAATTACCATATCGTATACTAATCAGACGACATATACCCCTTGACCAATTGGTGTTAGCAGATGGTCAAAAATATTGGTAAGAAAAGGGGGGGGTGTTATACAGTGAGTGGTGATAAACAGGCAGGTAGGGGACAATTAAAGGATATTACCCCAAGGGACATTATCATTGAGTCCGTGGAGGCTAGTCCCCAAACGGTACACCCACCTCTGTTCCCTTTCAAAAAGCACCTTAGGGATGTTGTAACCGCTTGAAATCTCTTCTATCACTGTCCATCTCAGATCGTTGGTAGTATGGTTTGCAGAGAGAAAATGTTCACTCATTCTGGTTGTAGTGCGTTTGCACCTAATGTTACTTCGGTGTTCACATATCCGGAGTCGCACCTTCCGTGTCGTCATCCCTACATATCGTAGACCGCAGGGGCAGGTAATGAGGTAGACCACATTCATAGTGTTACAATTCGTGTGACCTCTTTGGGTCCAGGTCTTGTTAGGTTCTAGCTCGAGGGTTTTGCTATGTGTGGTCAGGTGGCATACACTGCAGTCCGAGCAGGGGTAGTGCCCAATGATCTTAGGGAGGCCCCAAGCTTCCGTTATAGATCTCTGTGGGGTCTCTCGTGGCAGCAGTGGTCGTGTGTGTACTAGATTGTTGCGGAGGCTTTGTGCGCGTTTAAATGAGAAGAGGGGTTTGTCCCAGTTGCGATTTGCGCTGTTGATTATACCCCAATGTTTGTTGATGGTCTTTTTGAGTTGATTAGAAAGGGAACAGTATGTGGTGACACAGGTAAGTGGGATAGAGACAGTGTCCTTTGTGTAGTCTGTTAGGAGTACATCCCTCGGTTGATTCCTCGCACGTTTGTAGCTTCTGGACAGGAGGGGTGAGGGGTACCCTCTCATACTGAGTTTAGTAGTTAGATCCCGAGATTGGCTCTTGAAATCGCTCAAGGTGGTGCAATTCCGTCGTAAGCGGAGATATTGTCCGTAGGGTAGATTTTCCCTTAGAGGACGCGGGTGAAAACTGGTGAATTCGAGGAGATTGTTTCTTGAGGTGGGCTTGTAATAGGTCCTGGTTTGAAAGGACCCTCGTACTTTTGTTATCACCACGTCCAGAAATACAACCTCAGTGTCGTCATATGTATAAGTGAACCTCAGATGTGGGTTCAGAGTATTGATCCATTGTAGGAAGGATTGGAGGGTATTGTTACTACCTTGCCAGATCAGAAGCACATCATCTATATATCGCTTCCATAAGGCTATGGAAGAGCGATAGGGGTTTGAAGTTGGTAGGATGAACTTCTGTTCGAAAGCATAGACGTACAGACCAGCTACACTTGGAGCAAAGGTACTCCCCATGGAAGTACCCGTGGTTTGGAGGAAAAGTTGGCCCTGGAACTCAAAGAAGTTTCTCTTCAAAGCCAAAGTGGCACATTGTAGCACGAACTCTTTTGTTGTGTGGTATTCCCAGGGAATCGAGTCGAGAGACTCTTCCAGGACCCTGATGGTTTCGTCCTGGGGAATGCTTGTATATAAGCTCTCTATGTCCAATGTTGCCAGTATAGTGTGTTCTGAGCATGTGGTGTCGCTGAGTAATTTCAGAAGGTCCTTTGTATCCTTTAGATAGGTGGTCGATTTTTGGACCAAGGGTTTTAGAAAGTGGTCACAAAACCGGGAAAGAGGTTCAAGCAGAGAGTCGATCCCCGAGACAATGGGGCGTCCGGGTGGTGGGACTCTCTCTTTATGGATTTTAGGGAGTGTATAGAAATAGGGGGTCTTACCCGGGCCTTCTGTAAGGAATCGTGCTTCAGCTCTGGTAATGACACCCTGTGTTTGTGCCTCTTCGACCACACTAAAGATCTCGCTTTTGAGCCCCTCAGATGGATCATTGGGGAGTGGTGTATAGTTGTGGCGGTCGTTCAATAGGCGGAGGCATTCCTGATCGTAATCGGTAGTGTTGAGTAGCACCACAGCGCCTCCCTTATCTGCGGGTTTGATAGTCAGGGTTTTGTCCGCACGGAGAGAGATGATCGCTCTATACTCTTCCGCTCTCAGATTCTTAAAGGTAGTTGGGATGGTTGTGTTCTCAATTTCAGTAAAGACTGCTCTTTCGAAGGTCGTGATCTCCACAGGAATGGTGTGTGGAGGGGGATTGAAAGTCGACGGTGGTCGGAGGGGGGTATCCCCTGCGTCCAAGTCGTTACCATCGTTAACTCGACTTTCGAAGAAAGCTTTTAATTTGAGCTTCCTAAAAAATGCTGCCAATTCGCAATGAAGGCGAAATTTGTCAGGGCGGGCTGAAGGAACAAAGCCCAGTCCCTTTTCCAAAACCGACCTCTCAGGGTCTGTCAATGTCTTGTTCGACAGATTGACGATCAGGCTGTCGAAGTGCTCGGTCCCGAGGCCAGCAGTTCCTGAGCTTGTTTGCTCCGTGTGTGGTTGCCCACTGGATCGTCTTGTACCCAGTGTACTCTTTGGTTGTTCCCTCTCCGTCGGCCTTTTCCCCTTTGGCCCCTCTCTAAAAAATGAGGCTGTGGAAAGGGATTGGGGGGGTACATTGGGGAAGTAAACCCTGGATTCCAACCCATCTGCGGGCCAAATGGGTAATTGAATGGTATAGGATGTGGGCCCATAGCACCTTGTTGTTGAGGGAAGGTTGCCCAGGGCGCTTGATTAGGGAAGGGACGTGACCTTCCTCTTTGTCTGCCCCTTCTAGATGGTCTGGTGCTGCCGCTGCTTGAGCCACTGCTGTTTGAGGAATCATCGTCTGTCCCGTAGGAGTTGGTTTCGGTCCTACGTGTGGACACAAAGGCCGGGTCAGCATAGGGGTATACTTTGTTAAATTCAAATTTTTTAAGGTCTTTCTGAAATTGGTTAACCTTACTCTGTGTGAGGTTATCTTTGTACTCGTTGATGTCTTTGTTAAGTTCATCAAGTCGTTTTTTGAAACCAGTGAGTGTGGCTTTGAATTGTGTTTCAGTTTGAGTGATCTCAATCATGATCGCCTCAGAAAGTCGGACGGCTGTTTTAATGATTAAGACTAACCAGTCTCTAGTACAGTGCCATGCTATCATCGCCCAGTCTTTTCTGAAGGTGGCATCCTCCAGAAAGATGCACAGGGAATCTGAGGCTTGTGGCTCGATTGATTGATGTACCACATTGATTAGAGTGCCCCCTTATTGTACACTGGCTTTATTGTTTATTGATATCCAACCGAGGGGACTAGCCGTGTTGATCCCTTCCTCTCCTGTTGTTTTTGATAGTTCAGCAGCGCACAGCTGTGAGAGACTTTGCTGTTTTATTTCCTTGTCCCCCCTAAATTTGAGGTGGGGTTTTTTCCTTACTGCATCATTCCCCCTGAACTCAGACAGTATGGCCTCCCTTGGCCTTACTTTCTCTGACTCTGAGGTGGATGCTATTCTAGCACGCCCCTCACTTTTCGCGGACCCATCCATATCACAAACAGTGACACATGCTAGCGAATGGGAACAACTCTCTGAGTTGAAGAAAAACCGAATCCGCACAATTCTTCATGGCACGATCCTGACGGAGTACTTACGGACCAACACAGCCCCAAGGGGCTTACTAGTTACCAACGCCCCACGCATCTTTCTGGAGGATGCCACCTTCAGAAAAGACTGGGCGATGATAGCATGGCACTGTACTAGAGACTGGTTAGTCTTAATCATTAAAACAGCCGTCCGACTTTCTGAGGCGATCATGATTGAGATCACTCAAACTGAAACACAATTCAAAGCCACACTCACTGGTTTCAAAAAACGACTTGATGAACTTAACAAAGACATCAACGAGTACAAAGATAACCTCACACAGAGTAAGGTTAACCAATTTCAGAAAGACCTTAAAAAATTTGAATTTAACAAAGTATACCCCTATGCTGACCCGGCCTTTGTGTCCACACGTAGGACCGAAACCAACTCCTACGGGACAGACGATGATTCCTCAAACAGCAGTGGCTCAAGCAGCGGCAGCACCAGACCATCTAGAAGGGGCAGACAAAGAGGAAGGTCACGTCCCTTCCCTAATCAAGCGCCCTGGGCAACCTTCCCTCAACAACAAGGTGCTATGGGCCCACATCCTATACCATTCAATTACCCATTTGGCCCGCAGATGGGTTGGAATCCAGGGTTTACTTCCCCAATGTACCCCCCCAATCCCTTTCCACAGCCTCATTTTTTAGAGAGGGGCCAAAGGGGAAAAGGCCGACGGAGAGGGAACAACCAAAGAGTACACTGGGTACAAGACGATCCAGTGGGCAACCACACACGGAGCAAACAAGCTCAGGAACTGCTGGCCTCGGGACCGAGCACTTCGACAGCCTGATCGTCAATCTGTCGAACAAGACATTGAGAGACCCTGAGAGGTCGGTTTTGGAAAAGGGACTGGGCTTTGTTCCTTCAGCCCGCCCTGACAAATTTCGCTTTCATTGCGAATTGGCAGCATTTTTTAGGAAGCTCAAATTAAAAGCTTTCTTCGAAAGTCGAGTTAACGATGGTAACGACTTGGACGCAGGGGATACCCCCCTCCGACCACCGTCGACTTTCAATCCCCCTCCACACACCATTCCTGTGGAGATCACGACCTTCGAAAGAGCAGTCTTTACTGAAATTGAGAACACAACCATCCCAACTACCTTTAAGAATCTGAGAGCGGAAGAGTATAGAGCGATCATCTCTCTCCGTGCGGACAAAACCCTGACTATCAAACCCGCAGATAAGGGAGGCGCTGTGGTGCTACTCAACACTACCGATTACGATCAGGAATGCCTCCGCCTATTGAACGACCGCCACAACTATACACCACTCCCCAATGATCCATCTGAGGGGCTCAAAAGCGAGATCTTTAGTGTGGTCGAAGAGGCACAAACACAGGGTGTCATTACCAGAGCTGAAGCACGATTCCTTACAGAAGGCCCGGGGAAGACCCCCTATTTCTATACACTCCCTAAAATCCATAAAGAGAGAGTCCCACCACCCGGACGCCCCATTGTCTCGGGGATCGACTCTCTGCTTGAACCTCTTTCCCGGTTTTGTGACCACTTTCTAAAACCCTTGGTCCAAAAATCGACCACCTATCTAAAGGATACAAAGGACCTTCTGAAATTACTCAGCGACACCACATGCTCAGAACACACTATACTGGCAACATTGGACATAGAGAGCTTATATACAAGCATTCCCCAGGACGAAACCATCAGGGTCCTGGAAGAGTCTCTCGACTCGATTCCCTGGGAATACCACACAACAAAAGAGTTCGTGCTACAATGTGCCACTTTGGCTTTGAAGAGAAACTTCTTTGAGTTCCAGGGCCAACTTTTCCTCCAAACCACGGGTACTTCCATGGGGAGTACCTTTGCTCCAAGTGTAGCTGGTCTGTACGTCTATGCTTTCGAACAGAATTTCATCCTACCAACTTCAAACCCCTATCGCTCTTCCATAGCCTTATGGAAGCGATATATAGATGATGTGCTTCTGATCTGGCAAGGTAGTAACAATACCCTCCAATCCTTCCTACAATGGATCAATACTCTGAACCCACATCTGAGGTTCACTTATACATATGACGACACTGAGGTTGTATTTCTGGACGTGGTGATAACAAAAGTACGAGGGTCCTTTCAAACCAGGACCTATTACAAGCCCACCTCAAGAAACAATCTCCTCGAATTCACCAGTTTTCACCCGCGTCCTCTAAGGGAAAATCTACCCTACGGACAATATCTCCGCTTACGACGGAATTGCACCACCTTGAGCGATTTCAAGAGCCAATCTCGGGATCTAACTACTAAACTCAGTATGAGAGGGTACCCCTCACCCCTCCTGTCCAGAAGCTACAAACGTGCGAGGAATCAACCGAGGGATGTACTCCTAACAGACTACACAAAGGACACTGTCTCTATCCCACTTACCTGTGTCACCACATACTGTTCCCTTTCTAATCAACTCAAAAAGACCATCAACAAACATTGGGGTATAATCAACAGCGCAAATCGCAACTGGGACAAACCCCTCTTCTCATTTAAACGCGCACAAAGCCTCCGCAACAATCTAGTACACACACGACCACTGCTGCCACGAGAGACCCCACAGAGATCTATAACGGAAGCTTGGGGCCTCCCTAAGATCATTGGGCACTACCCCTGCTCGGACTGCAGTGTATGCCACCTGACCACACATAGCAAAACCCTCGAGCTAGAACCTAACAAGACCTGGACCCAAAGAGGTCACACGAATTGTAACACTATGAATGTGGTCTACCTCATTACCTGCCCCTGCGGTCTACGATATGTAGGGATGACGACACGGAAGGTGCGACTCCGGATATGTGAACACCGAAGTAACATTAGGTGCAAACGCACTACAACCAGAATGAGTGAACATTTTCTCTCTGCAAACCATACTACCAACGATCTGAGATGGACAGTGATAGAAGAGATTTCAAGCGGTTACAACATCCCTAAGGTGCTTTTTGAAAGGGAACAGAGGTGGGTGTACCGTTTGGGGACTAGCCTCCACGGACTCAATGATAATGTCCCTTGGGGTAATATCCTTTAATTGTCCCCTACCTGCCTGTTTATCACCACTCACTGTATAACACCCCCCCCTTTTCTTACCAATATTTTTGACCATCTGCTAACACCAATTGGTCAAGGGGTATATGTCGTCTGATTAGTATACGATATGGTAATTTATTACTTTGCTACCTTGCTGTACATGACACACTACTGAGTGTCCATGCACGCGTAACTAGATCTCTTTGACCTCTTGCGCGTGCCCATAACATAACCCCATTCAATTATACCTCCGTTTCCTTGCTAAAGCTCAGTTGCACACGCGCGGGGCTATGTGCTCGGTCTGTTCAGACTCCCGCAGTTCTTGTGCCAATAAAGTTCCACAGTATCTCACTCTCTTTTTCCCTCGTTGCCATCGCTACCAAGCGCAACGAACTTTCCTGTTTTTTCTTTTCGCCGCTCTGATTGGCTCCCTGTGGGCCAATCAGCGTGCGAGCCAGAGCTATCCATCCTATCAGGGTCAAGCTCTTATTTTTCCACCTCACTAGGGATTTACCGTGAGGTCCTTTTAAGCACACGCCCGTCCGGGGTGCATTACTCTCCGGGCCCGGCAGCAAGAGGCTGTTTAGGCATAACGCGGGTTGAGAGCAGCAAGGGCGTAAGTAATTCTAATCAGCTCCTCAACCTACAAGGTAAGCGAGTCTTCGCTTTCTCACTCGTTCGTGATATTGACACGAACTCTGTTTCTCTTCCTTCTCTATTTGATGCAGGGTGTGCCATTTTGCTCCTACCCCCCCTACCGGGACCCATGAGGCTTCCAACGGACAGGCCTCGCTGTAAGACCCGTCCCCTTTTCTGCACACTAAGCATCGCGTGCAGTTAACTTAATCCCTAGCGCGATTTTTTCGCATTGAGTGTCACTGTTACATTTCACCTGCGATCCGATCATTGACTACTAGTCACCATTGAGAGGACAACGTTCCGTTGCCCTTACACCGATATCCTACTATACCTAGGTGCACAGCTTCTCACATATTACTGCACCTGTGGTAGACCTAAAGGCACTCACTTGTCCTTCGAGCACATCAGTTTTATTGTGCTGATCCATTGAGCACGTTTTGTGTGACAGACATTAATACTTCTTTTATGTTTTGTCTTTGTGTTTGTTTGTCACTTTGAACCATCAGAAGTAAACTCGTTCCTCTCCCCATATTAACTTTTCTGGCGGAGGTCACACTATTCAGTGTGTTTTTTTGATTTTTTCACACATTAGCCCACGGCTGGGTGTACCTTAGAGCGTGCACACCACCGGGTCTACGCACATCCCCCTCTGGTCCTGACGAATGCCCGATTAACAATCTCTGAGGCAGAAACATGTTGACCGCCACGGAGTGAACCAGGTCTTTTATTTTTTTGACCCTCACTCCTTTTTATTTTCTTGCCTTTTAAGCAAAATTAATAAAGTTTCTTTTTTGACTTGATTGGTTATTTTAAATTCACTTTCCCCACTCAACCAACCCAGCTCCGCAGTAACCTGGCGTCGCAGCACACTGGGATGACATTCGGTCGTCCCAGTGGAAGCCCAATGATGAAGCATGTCACCAACCAGGTTGGTGAGTGAGGGCTTTTCATACCAACTGGGTATTGTTCTGATTTTGCCAAGCTTACTTCCTATGAACATAACGGTTCACAGGGAATCTGAGGCTTGTGGCTCGATTGATTGATGTACCACATTGATTAGAGTGCCCCCTTATTGTACACTGGCTTTATTGTTTATTGATGAGCTACCAGAATAGCCTGGAAAAAGCTAAGACGTAGGAGGGAGAAAGGAAGTTGTGCGCTAACTGATCTTCAATACTACACGTGGGCGTTTCAACTTACATATTCCCGGTTGTTATTAAAAATGCCCTCTGATACTGGGGGAGGAGACATGCTATTGGCTATGTTAAAAGGGGCGGGTCTGCCGGAGGGGGGTTTTATGTTTAAATTTGGTGACCAGGGGCGTGGCCAAGATGGCGGGCTGAACGGACGCGCTGCCTCTGAGCTACCGCCGGCTGCCTGTACTAGCATCGGCCCCTGGGCCGCATCAGCGTTCATCAACACCCACAGGGGGCCGCCGGACAGCCGAATCAGAAAGGCGACGGACTGGAGTGGCGACGGGGCCGGGGGGGGCGCCTCCCTCCCGAGTTTACTGGCGAAGCGGCCCTGGTGCACGGCGCCGGCGAAGGCGCCCAACGCGGCCTTGTCGACAGGGGCCCTGGAGTGGTGGTGGCGGAAGCAACGGTCTCACGGGAGCGGCGGCCGCGGACGTAATCGGCGCCCCCTGACGTTCGGGGATGAGCAACGGTGACCCGGAGGCCCTGGAGCAGTGACGCTAAGTCGGCCAGGGAGAAAGTGCGAGACTTCAGAGGCCGGTGAACACCGTGTGAGTCTCGTGGCCATGGAGGCGGGGCCCGAAGCGGGGTAGGTGTCCTGAGTTGTGGAGGCCCCTTGCCGCGGCCCATCTGAGGGGGCCAGCAGTGCCGATTGGAGGACCGGAGGTCCGGGCAGCGTGGTGAGAAGACGTTGGGGAGCTTGCAGCCACGGCGGTGGTGACCGCATCCCTCAGTCGGAGGGGAGGGGACCGGGTGCCGCCGGAAGGTGCTGGAGGACCGGGCGAGACAGCTTGCAGCGTGCCTGGGGCCCCCGCCCTTCACCGGTGCAGGCAGCCTTGCTGGTGGATCTGAGAGCGGGTCTGGCGCCACTCACTGGCGGGGAGCGAATTCGCGGAGCTGTGAGGCCGGCCGCGTCACCGGAGCAGCGGAGACGGACTTGCGATAGGCCATAGGGGGTCTCCTGATGCTGCCGACCTCACAACCAGGTTAGTGAGACGCCACCTGGGATTTCCTTCAGGGTCGGTTCGCCGCCACTGGCTCAGCGGGGAGAGGTGCCGGTGGAGGCAGAGGTGGTTGAAGCCTGAATTGTCAGAGGGGGCGGCAGCCATCTTAGAGACTGGCTAGCAGGCTGAAGCTGCTGGAAGCAGGGACTTTCTGAACTCTGGAGGGAGCAGGAGGCTCGAAGGGGGCCCGAAGTTTGCTACGGAACTACGCAGGTTGGGGCTTGTTGATGGGCCTGGGTCCCCGTGACTGTCCCTGCGTCAGGCCATCGCAGACCCCAGCATGTGGGAAGTGGCGTCTGCAGACACACCAGGCGGGTTACCACGCGGAGGGGCTAGACGACACTCCGGTGTGGCCTTTGTGAGAAGCGCATGCACCGGTACGGTGACACCGGTAGACGGGGAGGGTGTCGGACTGGAGGCCCGGGGAGATCACCACGCGGCCGGTCCTCAGGGCAGCAGCAGGGATTGTCAAGCTCTACCGTTTGGAGGCGGTGGGTGCGTGGCCGCTCGAGGGGGGCTCCCCTGCCCATGTCCTAGGTGCTGTTTGAACTGAAGAAGAGCCGGTGATCAGGAGGAGCTGGACGACGAGGGTGGAGGGGCTGCTTGAGACCACCGGACAGCGGCGTTGGGCGGCTGCCAGGCGGGGTCGGGTCCCTCTTCTGGCCCTGTGGCAGGGGCAGGGGCGAAGGACCGGTGGACACTACTCGCTGGGGTTCCCACTGGTCCGACCTGTGGCGAGTTATGGTCCCCCCTAAGAGTCGCAAAGATAAGACCTTGAAGGAACTGTTCGCAAAGGTACAGTTTAGCCCCACGCCGGACTCCCATGGCGGCGAGTGCACACGGTCCCCAACCCGCGCGGACAGACGGAGCTGAACAGATCACCAAGTCCTTTTTAGCATCCATGTTCATGGCCCTGATAGCGGACATTCAAAACCCTCAAAAGGAATTCACGGCGGAGCTTAAAGAAGTTCGCAGGGAAGTGGTCAGCATCGGGGAACGAGTCGCCGCGTTAGAGGATAAAAGTGATGGGCGTGACACGGAGCTGGCGGCATTGCAACAAGAGGTCATTCAGATCCATGATCAGCAGGTTGACCTCCAGACGCACGTCGAGGACCTGGAAAATCGGTCACGGCGACATAACATACAAATCCGCGGAGTGTGGATAGCTGACGACTCGAAAGACCTGTTTAGCTACACGAGAGAACTCTTTAATCATATACTGGATCGACCTCCAGTGTCGGAGTTGCGGATCGACCGGGGGCATAGAGTGGGACCCCCGAGGCCCTCGTCCGACATTTTAGTGTGCATACAAGATTATCGCACCAAAGAGGACATTCTCCGCAAAGCTCGTCAAAAACACCCAGTGGTGTTTCGGGACCATGCGCCGGTCCTGTACCAGGATCTCTCGGCACTCACGCTCCATAAACGTAGACTTTTCAAGCCAATCACCACGCATCTTCAGCATCGCAATATTCCGTATAGCTGGGGGCATGCCTTTCGCCTGGTGTTCCGCATTGATAACACGCTATACCAATTGCACTCTTTGTCAGAGGCGGCTAAACTGTTGGGGGTGGAGCTACAGGCGGAGGACAGCGGAGATGAGGGTGCCCCGGTGGACACAAAGGATACCAGGCCCGGGTGGCGCCAACAGGGCCGTCGTAGATGCGCTAAGAAACCTCCAGTGGCGGAGATCCTTAGGGGCCACCAAGCAGCTTTAGAGACTGTCTCAGCGGGACTGCACAAATCCACACCCGGCTGATTTCAGCGGCACTTACTGCCGGTCTGATTCCTTGGTTCCTGTGCCGGCCGTCGGCGGAAGGGGGGGGTCTTCCCATTGTGGTACTGTATTCCAAGTTGCTGATTTACCATTCACCGGAAGGTGGAGGACACTTGTTCTGGATTTTTCTTGTTCAGATGTTGGGATTTTCGGGTAGGGTTTGGGGGGTCTGGTTGGGGGAGGGCTCAGGGTTCCACTTCCATCAATGGGAGAGGTTGCGGCAGACTCACTGGCACGGGGAGTACACACCGTTCGCCCATGGCACGTTCCTCTCGCATGTTATGCGCTGCTTTCCTTGGGTTCCCTGGGTTTTCTGGATAACGTGAATGCCCCCGCACACGCTTAAAGTATTAACCCTCAATGTTCGGGGTCCCAACAACCCAGTTAAGCGCAGAGCCATATTGTCCTGCTTAGAGAACACGCAGGCCGATATCTGTCTCCTCCAAGAGACCCACCTCCTGCCTCAGGACTGTCACCGGCTCCGATCCCGAAAGTTTCTGACACAGCTCTTTTCTTCTAGCCCCACCAAGGCTGCGGGGGTGGCGATCTTAGTGGCTCAGCGGTTTAAGGGGGAAGTTCTACAGAAAGCGGCGGAAATTAGAGGTCAGTTACTCATTTATAGGTTTGCTCTGGGTGCCTTGACCTTCACCTTTGGCTCTCTTTACGCTCCTAACGAGGGTCAGGAGCGCTTTTTGCAGGCCGCTCTCACGGAGGTTACGGCCACAAGTGATCGCAATATTCTCCTGAGTGGGGATTTGAATCTTGTTTTTGATAACGTCCGGGACAGATCTTGCCAGCGCACACACTAGGCTGGTGTGCTCTCGGCGGCAGGACTTGACCGCCTACAGGACTTGGGGTTGTGCGATTTGTGGCATAGCTTCCATCCGCAGAGCCGGGAATTTTCTTATTATTCTCATGCACACAAGACATATGCTTGGTTGGATTACCTCTTGGCCTCTTCCTCGGTCAGGGAGATGGCATCAGGGGCCGAGATAGGGGTGGCTTCCCTTTCTGACCATGCTCCGGTGCTTACTACTTTGACTCTGCTGCCGGTGGTGCGGCCGGACAGGGTGTGGCGCCTCAGGGTCACTCTGTTATACCGGGAAGATGTCATAGTGCAGAGCCGAAGATCTATCACTGATTTTCTTTCGCACAATGCCAATACTGACACAACCTTAGCGACGCAGTGAGCGGCACTGAAGGCGGTCCTCAGGGGAGAGTTTATTGCCCTCTCGGCCTCTGACAATTTAGAGCGAGGACGTAAGCGGGAGGAGCTTACACAAAAAACTAGGGAATTGGAGCAAATACATCAGAGGACGGGCGCCCCCAGAGTGTGGCGCCAGCTCAAAGCAGTACAACAGCAACTGGCGGCTCTCGATCAAGATAGAGCTGAGTACGCTGCCCTGCGACTACAGCACGCCTACTATACTGGGGGGATAGGTGCGGGCGCCTTCTCGCCCACAAGCTCCGGGAGGTTCGGAAACGTCATGGGGTCCGTGAGATCTGTAAAGAGGATGGCACGAGGGTTACCGAGGACAGGGACATAGACGAGGCATTCCGTGAATTTTACGCAAACCTGTATGCCAGCTCCCAATTGAATGCTGATGATAGGGCTGCCTTTCTAGATTCGGTTACACTCTCAACTTTGACCAAGCCCCAGGCGGATCAGCTAGACAGAGACATTCGTCCGGAGGAGGTGATTGCTGCCATCTCCCGGTTGAAAGTGGCGAAAGCCCCTGGGCCGGATGGCTTCACCGCCATCTTTTATACGAAGTTTTGCAATCTGCTAGCGCCCCGCCTCACTCAGCTATTCAATTCCTTCTCTGCCGCGGGTGCAATTCCCCCGGACCTTTTGGGGGCTCACATAGCAGTCATCCCCAAGTCAGGGAAAGATCAAACTCGCTGTGGGGCGTACCGTCCCATTTTGATGTTGAACGTCGATCTTAAGCTTTATTCGGGGATATTGGCCAGGTGGCTAGCACCCTATATGCCAGGTCTTATTGACCCGGATCAGGCGGGGTTTATCCCAGAGCGTCAAGCCCCTGACAACACGAAACGGGTCTTGCATCTGGTTGAAAAGGCCTCCCGCACTACGGGAGAATACATGCTGCTCACGATCGACGCTGAAAAGGCGTTTGATCGTGTCCATTGGCCCTATCTGGAGCAGGTGTTGCTACGGATGGGTCTGGGAGAGAAATTTCGCACCCATATTTTTAACTGCTACAAATTTCCGGCGGCGTTGGTTCGGGTAAATGGCCACACGTCCTCCAGCTTTCCTATAACGCGGGGCACGAGGCAGGGGTGTCCATTGTCGCCTCTGCTTTTTGCTGCCTATATGGAACCCCTCGCCCAGAAGATTAGGCAAAATCCAGAGATCTCAGGAATTAAGTTTGGGGGCTACGTTCACACCATCAGCCTCTACGCGGATGATGTGTTGCTATCTTTATCTAACCCGCGGGAGGCATTGCCGGCCTGCATGACGGACATGGACACCTTTGCACGGGTCGCAGGGTTCAAGGTGAATGCCAACAAGTCGTTAGCCCTTAGTCTCTCCTGTCTCCATCCACCCGGGAGTACTTGCAGAACTCACTCCCTTTCCAGTAGGTTGAGGATTCGGTTCCATATTTGGGGATTCAGTTGGCCTCTACACTTCCGCGGGTGGTGGCCCTCAATTATGCCGCCCTGTGTCGGAAGATCCGCAAGGAGCTGGGGTCGTGGAAATATTATCCTCTTTTGTGGCTGGGCAAGATTGCGGCGGTCAATGATTGAGGTTGTCATGAGGGAGGAAAGGTTATAATTTCCTAAGAATGTTCATTTGGTAGCGTTCTCCATTGGTGGCTGCACTAATGTTCTCCTGCATATTCAAGTACTTGTCTAATGTTATCCACAGAGATGACGCATGTTAGACCCGGCCCTCGTAACATAGTCAGACCTGACCCCTGCACCTCACACCAGCCCCGAGCCCACGGCCTAGCCGATCCTTCCCACCAGAACACACACACCCGACCCGGACTTCCCCCGTCCGTGGCCTTCCTCCTTCGGCCACCCCGGGCCCGCGTGCCCACTTCATGCACCAAGATGGCCACCCGGCCCCAGCGCGACCCTAGCCACAGGCGCCACTCCGGCTGGAGGACATCGCGCTCCCCTTGGGATGAGAAAGGGAGGAGCAGTTTCCATCACACCTCTGCGCTTCCCTGGGAAGGTGGGTTTCGATCGACCCGCCGGCCTCCCCGAGGGCTGGCTCCACGCCTGCTGGGTGTCTGGGGCTCCTCCCGGCCCGGCCCTGAAAGGATCAAAGGACAATGGCAGGAAACCCCCAACAAGCGACCCCCAGGTGACAAGACCCCTGCCTGCACAGACTCCGGACATCAAAGAGGAGTCGCCCTATAACAAGGGGTGCTCTGGGACTGTCCGGCAGATTCGCCTTGGAAACACATGAGCCCTGCTGAGTGACTCGCGGCTCCCTGAAGATCGTCAAAACCCCGAACTTGTGCTTGAGCCCTGCTGAGTGACTCGCGGCTCCCCGAAGATCGTAAGACCTCCGACTTGTACTCGAGCCTGCTGAGTATCTCGCAGCGCCCACAGACTCCCTTGGTCCCGCCGGACCCCACGACGACAAGCGTATCCCCCAGCTCGAGGATTGTGAGCTGTGCGCCGGATACGCTCCTGCATTTGATCCATACCCCCAAAGACTGTCCCGCTACCTCCTAACCCCCCTCCAAGACTTTGTGAGCCCGCGCTCTACTTGTATATATTTTGCCTTGCTGATCATAAAGATCTTACCACTCCGATCTGATAAAGATTTGCTCTTAAGAACTCCTCGTGTGGTGTCTCTCTGTCGTGCGGTGCCGAGTGTGCGATCCTAGATACGAGGTTCCTCCCCTGAGGAGTCTCCCGTCAGTGCCCGGCTACGATACCTCGAGGGCGGGTCTCAGGGCAGTCAGGGCCCCCTCCGGGCCCCTCTGAGGTCGCCTTCTAACATTGGTGGCAAGCGACGGGATTCGGGCCCATAATCTAGAGATCGTACCGTGAACGGCTGACGCACTACCGACAAAGATGGCAGAAGGAAACGCCGTGGTTCTCGTAGAAGACGACGCCAGTACCGTGTTCCAGGTGGAACAGCTGGAAGAGTACACTCACAGAGAACTAAAGCAATTCTGTAAGGAACTCAGTATCGCTACCACTGGTCTCAACACCAAAGAAGATATGCAAAAGGCACTGAAAGCTTGGGTGGATTCTGGAGCCTCCCGCCCAGAAGGAGCGGTGGAGCCCCACGACGAAGCTGGACCCTCCCAAGGAGAACGCCACAGCAACCAGGTGCGAGGCTTCGTACCAGACGGGGGCCTATCCCCAGAGGAACTCGCAGACAGAGAAAAAAGTCGCCATCACGAGCTCGAATTAGCCAAACTCAAAATTGAGGGCGAGTTGAAATTAGCCGAGAAGAAGCTAGCAGTAGAACAGTTGCGAGTACAAGGAGAACTAGAAGAGAAGAAACTCCAACGAGAACACGAGGGAAGGAGACTTCAACTAGAACATGAACGCAGCTTGAAGGAAATAGAACTGAAAGCAAGAAGCGAAGAAGCGCGGCCCCCGGGGAACCCTGTAGGGGAGTACCCCCGAGCCAGTCAGGGACCACCCCGCCAGAGAGGGGGGAAAACCAGGGAGGGCAGAGAGAGCCCCAGGCTAGTCCCCCGAAGTCCCAACCTCCGCCTTTCCCGGCACCCCCACCAGCTGTATCCGGCCCCCCCCTGAGACGGGGGCACCGGGTAACCATCACTTGTTTCCGTTGCCAGAAGCCCGGGCATTACGCCAACGACCCTGAATGCCCCATGGCCCCACGCACCAACCAGGCAGCACCCCCCACTAGACAGATAGCCAATATAGCCCTGGGGGAGGAGGTTGAGGAGGCCGAGGAGTGGGAACCCGCCGCTATGGCCCTAGTGTCCTTAGGAGATAGAGAGATGGTCCATGGGAGCCTCCTGCCCTCTAACACAAAGAAATATGGGCAGCTCGTCACGATCAATGGCCACCAAGTAGAAGCCCTCCGTGACACCGGGGCCAGCATCACCGGTGTCCTCAGCCATTTAGTCCACGAGGACCAGGTCCTCCCCAACGTATTTTGCCCTGTCATTTCAGCCGACAACACAGAAAGCCTATGTAAGGTAGCCCTGGTGCCCTTCGAGTGGTGAGGGGTGGTCGGTAAACTGAAGGTCGCAGTGAGAACATCCCAGCCCGTCGACTGTCTCCTGGGGAACGACCTGGAAAGTTCCCCCTGGGGGCAAGTTGAGCGCAAGACCCACCTAAGGATGATGGGTCTCCCTGAGTGGGTGTGCGCCACCACTTGATCCATGGCATCTCGACTGACCCCCCTGAGGGACGTCGATGACGCCCCGACCCCTGAAGATGGGATGGTCCCGGCCGAGGGCCCCCACATCCCCCCACCAGAAGAGTCGCTCGCCATTGACGAACCGCCGCCTTCCGACTCCACCCCAGACACCGAGTTAGGCGATCTGCCCGAATTAGCCCAGTGGCGTCACGAAGGGGGCCCCTCCCGAGAGGAGTTCTGCCGAGAGCAGACTACCTGTCCCTCCCTGGTCGGGCCCCGGCAGCAGGCAGAGGCCCAGGCCGCAGGCGACCAGACGGGGATGCACCGGGTCTATTGGGAGAATGACCTTCTGTACTGCGAACAGAAGTCGGTGGAGCTAGGGTCCGGCCGAGTGCTGGTGGTACACCTACGCTTCCGAAACCTCCTCCTGGGCTTGGCCCACGACGTTCCCCTCACAGGCCACTTGGGTCAGGACAAAACATACAGTCGCCTCGTGACTCACTTCTACTGGCCCAGAATGAAAGCGGATGCAGAAGCCCACTGCAAGTCCTGTCCCACGTGCCAGGCCAGTGGGAAGAGTGGAGGGAAGCGCAAGGCTCCCCTCCAGCCCTTCCCTGTCGTCAGTACCCCTTTTGAGCGGGTCGGGATCGACATTGTAGGACCTCTGGACCCCCCAACTTCCCAGGGGCACCGGTTCATCCTCGTCCTGGTGGACCATGCCACTCGTTACCCTGAGGCCATCCCCCTGTGCACCGTCACGGCCCCCGTGGTGGGCCGGGCGCTGATGGGGATCTTCTCCCGCATGGGTTTTCGCCGCGAGGTCGTGAGCGATCGCGGTACCAACTTTATCTCCCGGTACATGAGGTCCTTATGGCAACAGTGCGGGGTGTCCTACAAATTCACCACCCCGTACCACCCCCAAGGAAACGGCCTGGTAGAGCGGTTTAAACGGACTCTGAAGGGGATGATCGTGGGCCTGGAAGAGCCCCTCCGGCGTAAGTGGGACCTCCTGCTCCCCTGCCTCCTATTCGCATACCGAGAAGTTCCCCAGAAATCCTTGGGTTTCAGCCCCTTCGAGTTACTCTACGGGCACCCCGTCAGGGGGCCCCTCAGCCTGGTCAAAGAAGAGTGGGAGGCGGCGCCCCGAGGCACCCCCCGAGACGTGCTCCGTTACGTCCTGACCCTCCGCAATCAGACTAGGAGGTTCCGGGAAATGGCAGAGGCCAATCTGGAGGCGAGTCAGGAGGAGATGAAGCGCTGGTACGACCAGAACGCCGCGCTAGTCGAGTTTCAGCCGGGACAGCTGGTGTGGGTCATGGCCCCCGTGAAACCCTGCGCTCTCCAGGATAAATGGACCGGGCCCTTCAAAGTAGTTGAGCGGAAGAGCCCGGTCACGTACTTGGTAGACGTCCAGTCACCCCGGGACCCCCTCCGGGTCCTCCACGTGAACCGCCTCAAGCCCCACTTTGTGCGGACAGAGCTGAGCCTCCTACTGGCCACTGACGACGGGTCCGAAGAAGAGTCAGATCCTCTCCCTGATCTTCTGTGCACCAAGGAGAAGGATGGCTCCGTAGAGGGAGTGAACCTCTCCCCGTCTCTCACTCCCCAGCAACGTGAGGATTGCCGCCAGCTCCTAGGGCAGTTTCCGGACCTTTTCTCCCTGGTCCCCAAGGTCACCGACTGGTGTGTCCATGATGTGGACACAGGGGACAGCCCGCCAGTGAGACACCGAGCCTACCGTGTCCCTGATCGGGTCCGGTCCTGTATCCAAGCCGAAGTCTCGAAAATGTTGACCCTAGGCGTGATCGAACCCTCAGACAGCCCCTGGGCCAGCCCCGTGGTCCTGGTCCCAAAAGCAGCTGCCCCCGGGGTCGCCCCGGAACTCCGCTTTTGCGTGGACTACCGGGGACTCAATGAGGTCACCCGAGCCGATGCCCACCCCATTCCCCGAGCCGACGAGCTCATTGACCGGCTCGGAGCTGCCCGGTTCCTCAGCACTTTCGATCTCACCTGCGGCTACTGGCAAATTGCGCTCACAGAGGGAGCCAAGGAGCGGTCCGCCTTCTCCACCCCGGATGGGCACTATCGCTTTCGCGTAATGCCCTTCGGGATGAAAAATGCCCCGGCCACCTTCCAGCGACTGGTAAATAGAGTCCTGGCCGGGCTGGAAAAATTCAGCGCTGCATATCTCGACGATATCGCGGTTTTTAGTTCCGAATGGAGTGAGCACCTCCAGCACCTCCGGAGGGTGCTAACGCCCTACGCCAGGCGGGCCTCACCGTGAAAGCCAGCAAATGCCAGATTGGGCAAGGTTTGATAACCTACCTGGGGCACCAGGTCGGAAGCGGGCAGGTCGCCCCTCTACAGCCCAAAATCGACGCCATCCTAGCCTGGGAACCCCCCACTACCCAAACAGAGGTCCGAGCCTTTCTGGGCCTCACGGGCTACTATCGGAGATTCATCCGGAATTACGGCAGCCTGGTCGGTCCCCTCACGGGACTCACGTCAAAGAAGCAGCCCAAGAAGGTACAGTGGTCCCCTGCCTGCCAAGAGGCGTTCAATGCCCTGAAAACGGCCATGTGTACGGCCCCCGTCCTCCAGGCCCCCGACTACTCCAAAGAGTTTGTGGTACAAACTGATGCCTCCGAGCATGGCATCGGGGCCGTCCTCTCCCAAGTGAATGACCAGGGTCTAGACCAGCCCGTGGCCTTCCTCAGCCGAGGGCTGTTGCCCCGGGAACAGAGATGGAGTACCATCGAGCGCGAGGCGTTCGCCGTAGTCTGGGCCCTCAAGAAACTACGCCCTTACCTGTTCGGCACCCATTTCAGGGTCCAGACCGACCATCGCCCCTTGCGATGGCTCATGCAGATGCGAGGAGAAAACCCCAAGCTTCTGCAGTGGTCAATCTCCCTCCAGGGGATGGATTTCACCGTGGAACATCGCCCTGGTACGGACCACGCCAACGCCGATGGCCTCTCCCGATTCTTCCGCCTCAGTGAAGAGAACCCCCAAGAAGATGGGTAGTTCTCTCCGGCTTTCAGCTGGGGGGGACGCGTGTTAGACCCGGCCCTCGTAACATAGTCAGACCTGACCCCTGCACCTCACACCAGCCCCGAGCCCACGGCCTAGCCGATCCTTCCCACCAGAACACACACACCCGACCCGGACTTCCCCCGTCCGTGGCCTTCCTCCTTCGGCCACCCCGGGCCCGCGTGCCCACTTCATGCACCAAGATGGCCGCCCGGCCCCAGCGCGACCCTAGCCACAGGCGCCACTCCGGCTGGAGGACATCGCGCTCCCCTTGGGATGAGAAAGGGAGGAGCAGTTTCCATCACACCTCTGCGCTTCCCTGGGAAGGTGGGTTTCGATCGACCCGCCGGCCTCCCCGAGGGCTGGCTCCACGCCTGCTGGGTGTCTGGGGCTCCTCCCGGCCCGGCCCTGAAAGGATCAAAGGACAATGGCAGGAAACCCCCAACAAGCGACCCCCAGGTGACAAGACCCCTGCCTGCACAGACTCCGGACATCAAAGAGGAGTCGCCCTATAACAAGGGGTGCTCTGGGACTGTCCGGCAGATTCGCCTTGGAAACACATGAGCCCTGCTGAGTGACTCGCGGCTCCCTGAAGATCGTCAAAACCCCGAACTTGTGCTTGAGCCCTGCTGAGTGACTCGCGGCTCCCTGAAGATCGTAAGACCTCCGAACTTGTGCTTGAGCCCTGCTGAGTGACTCGCGGCTCCCCGAAGATCGTAAGACCTCCGAACTTGTGCTTGAGCCCTGCTGAGTGACTCGCGGCTCCCCAAAGATTGTAAGACCTCCGACTTGTACTCGAGCCTGCTGAGTATCTCGCAGCGCCCACAGACTCCCTTGGTCCCGCCGGACCCCACGACGACAAGCGTATCCCCCAGCTCGAGGATTGTGAGCTGTGCGCCAGATACGCTCCTGCATTTGATCCATACCCCCAAAGACTGTCCCGCTACCTCCTAACCCCCCTCCAAGACTTTGTGAGCCCGCGCTCTACTTGTATATATTTTGCCTTGCTGATCATAAAGATCTTACCACTCCGATCTGATAAAGATTTGCTCTTAAGAACTCCTCGTGTGGTGTCTCTCTGTCGTGCGGTGCCGAGTGTGCGATCCTAGATACGAGGTTCCTCTCCTGAGGAGTCTCCCGCCAGTGCCCGGCTACGATACCTCGAGGGTGGGTCTCAGGGCAGTCAGGGCCCCCTCCGGGCCCCTCTGAGGTCGCCTTCTAACAACGCAGAATCGTTAATAATGTGAGGAGAGCAGTTAAGGGCCGTTTTATGCTTCATCCGTGAATCAATTTTGGGTTTTTGATTGGGTGGGGCGATGATAAGGAAATCTATTTAGATAGTGTTTAGTTTGAGATGGTTATGTGTTACCCAGTTTTGAGTATTTTGTAGGGTAGTATTGAAGGACCTGATGTCATCTGGAGAGGAGAGTTTCAAATACAGTTAGGTGTCATCTGCATACATGTGATATTGAATGTTAGAGGCTTTCAAGCAATCTGCTAGAGGTGACCGATGTAGTGAAAGACAGGGATTGATTCACCTTAACTCTTTAGGATCTGTTGTGGAGCAATGAAGTGAACCAGTCTACTACAGTTCCTGACAGCCCAGTCCTATGTTTACGTAAATCTAGTAAACTGTCATGTTTAACAGTATCATATGCAGAAGATAGATGAAGGAGGATGAGAAGGCACACTTCATTTTAATCTAGCATTTTCAGAACATCGTCTACTATATGCGTGAGCACTGATTCAGTGCTGTGGCCTTGACGGAAGCCAAATTGGAATTGGTCTAGAAGTTGGAATTGATCTATATGGTTGCAAAGTTGGACCTGAACAGACTCCTCTAGGGGCTTCCCCAAGGTGGGAATGTTGGAGACAGGCCTGAAATTGTTACAGTCCAGGCCATCTGTATCAGGTGTTTTTAGAATGGGGGTTACGTGCCCTACTTTTAGGCAATCTGGGATAGTGAATTACAAAGCAAGGCATTAACTGGCATAGTCCAGAGTGGGTGTAAAGAAGATTTGATCTCCCTGAAGATATTCGGAGAGAACGGACCTACAAAGTGATTAGAGGGTTTCAATGCTGTAAGAAAGTTGTGGATGTAGCGTTCATTGAGGGATGTGAATGAATGACATGAAGCATTGTTTTTTGAGGAAATATACTATGGAAACCCCAGACTCAGTTATCGATAAAGGGGGTGGATTGGTGTGAGGAATGATCGGCTGGAGCATCCTAGCTGTCTTCAAATCATCCTCAATTTACTCCTTTTGCTCTGGAAGAAGGAAGCAAAATCATTGCATTCTGGAAGAATGTTCGACCCATTGTGAGAAGGCTTGCGGTGATTGCCCATTGTAAGAAGGCTTGCAGTGATTGATCATTTGTTGATGGGCAAGTTCAAAATGTTTTAAGGATGTTTTTTGACTAGTTCCAGTTCGGTTCTGAAGAAGTTAGCTTTTATTTTGTTTATTGTAGGTGATCCTCACCGATCATAGGTTTTTTAGGTGATCAATGGATGGCGAGGATCGCCAAGCTCTTTCTTCTAGCCTCAGGTTGTGTCTTTCTGCATTTAGGCTGTCACTGAACCAATGTTTAGAGTCTTTGGTAGATATTCCTTTTTGTTGTAAGGGCGAAACTGAGCCAAGAATGCTCAAGATGCAAGTGTTGTAGTGATCATTAAGAATGTTCACGGAAGGGGGCGTGGCTAGTGAGCCAACATGGTGGACGCGAGCTGTTAACGCTCCGTTCGCGATTCCTTCATTATCCTGAATATCATCCAGGGTGGCCATCCACGCCTGAATTGCATGGAATCCGTAGTGCGCGGCGTTGCGGTTGCAGAATAAACATAGTAGTGCCCCAGAGACCGCATAAAACTTACGTTACCGCCGCGGAGATGTTTGCGGCCTCCTAGCCTGACAGCCACGAGAAGGACAAATAAGAGGTGGGAGCCGCTTGGGCCAGAGCGTACACCCGCTGCTGTGAGGAGATCTGCGCGTGGAGTGCCGATACGAGGGCCCCGCTGCCTATGTACCGCGAGACCCCCTGAATGCGGAGGCGACGAGTCAATACACATCCGGTGACCAAGCTGCGCCCTGGGTGGTAAGCGCGAAGCGGCTCTGGCTGGACTCGGAGTCTCCTGCCGGGGCTGTTGCTGGCGCGCGCCGCAGCTGTGTAAGCCAGGTGGTGGGTGAGCCCGGCAAGCTCCCTGCAGTGAGGAGTGGGCAGATCTGTGAGCGACGGCGTTGCCTCACGCTGTGGTGCGGCGGGCCCGGCGGCGCTGACTGAGAGTCTGGGCCTACATCTGGGATACTGGCTGCCGCCCTCGTGGGGTGAGACGGAGGCTTGAGGAGACACTTGTACAGTTGTAGGACAGTCTAGTGGTTAGAGGGGCGGAGTAGAGGGGTGGAGAGGAAAGGGAGGAGCTAGACGGGACGCGGGCAGTTAGGGAAGAGACAGGGACGAGGCAAGACGTTTGAATAAAGACCTTGTACCAAGACCACGGTGTCTGTCGTCATTTGGCCTAGAGAGACACGACAGCTGGCGACGAGGGTGGGATGCGTGTTATGCTCCCCTGAACCCTGAAGAAAACCGTGGTCTGCACCCTGGCCGAGACGCAAGAGGAGACGCCTGAAAGCGGCCCTGTCCGGAGCGCAACCGGAATCTGTGCTGGATCAAAGGCCCGAGAGAGCGGGACAAAAGCGAGACCCCAGCCCCCGGGCCTGACCCCTGCTGCGTGGGTCAGAGTGCGACGTTAATCCGAGGCGAAGAGAAATCCACCGTGTGGAAGGTGAGCCCCCAGCGTGAAGCCAGAGCCTCGTGTGTGTGCCAAGGGAAGCGACAGCAACTGCGCGTGCTTACCTGTAGTGACGAAGGCCCAGAGAGCGAGCGAGTGAGGCTGCTGGTAGCGCGATCCATGTGGGAAGGAATCTGAGGAACTGTTGAGCCTCGTGGCAAGCACCGCGTGTGGAGCCTGCCCGGCGGCCATCTTTAAACCAGGCGGCCACCACAGGACATTGCTCTGGAAAACAAGTAGGCGGCCATCTTGGAGTCAGGCACCAAACACACCCAGGCAAAGGCAATAGCAAAATTAAACAAGCACGAGCAAGAGCAAGTGAATAGAAAGACAAGCATAAGCAACAGCAAGATAGAGACCACATAAGCACGAACCAAGCAAGGAACAAGAAATCAAACAAGGGCAAAATCAAGTGGAAGGAAAATAGTCTGGCCCAAGTACGAGCAGAAAATAAACGGAGAAAGAATCAAACACTAGTGCAGCAAGATGTCGAACCAAGGATCGCCTGCACGCCAAGAGGTGAAGCCCGTCGTGATGGGACTGTCTCACTTGCGTCCTCCAGAGCCTCTAGCGCTTGTAGTCGGAAGTAGCATGGGCCCCCGCTGGGAGGAGTGGATTGAAGATTTTGAAGATTACATCAAAGGCTCCAAAGTGCTTGGCGATGAGGACCAACTAATCGCGCTCCGCAACCTAGTGGGAAAGGACATCAGCAAAATGATCAAGGAACTCCCGGCTGCGGATGCAGGGACATACGCCAAGGTACGGGAGGCCCTAGACAAGAAATTCCTTCATAAGAAAAATGTAGACTACGAAAGGTATGTGTTCCAGCGGGCGCACCAAGAAAAAGATGAGATGATGAGTACTTACATAACCCGACTGCGCCAGCTGGCGCGACACTGCAATTTTGAAGCGTTCTCGACTGATGATGCCATACGACTGCGCGTCATTGATGGCTGCCAGTCCGAGACCCTTCGAAGGAAATTGTTGAAGAAAAGTCACACCCTCGACGAGATCGAAGAGATGACGAGGGTGCATGATCAGGCCGAGGAGCAGGCCAAGACCATTGAAGCAGGGCGTACGGAACGCAGAGAACAGATATGCCAGGTGCGAACCAGCCATCCCCGCCGAGGATCCCGGGAGCACAGACGCCACACCCGGCCATCATCGCGCCGCCGTCGTTCGGGACATCGACGGCCAGACTCAGGAAGGAGAAGCAAGCGCCATGACCACGTGCGAAAGACACCGGCACGAAGATGCTACAGATGCGGGTACGATTTCCCACACACCGGAGCATGTCCAGCCATGGGACAGCAATGTCGCAAGTGTGGTCGAAGCAACCACTTTGAGGCCATGTGCGGAGAGTATCGCCGCGAGAAGGAAAAGGATACACCCGAGTCGTCGCGGGGCGACTCCCACCGGCACCACGCGCGAGCGGTGCATGACCGCCCAAAGTCCTCGTCAAGGTCTTCGCATTCCAGCAGGGAGTCGCGGACATCGCGATGGTCGAGGAGGTCACCATCTCGGGATTCCAGATCGACATCCGAGGAACGAGACTACTCGGTGGAGTATGCAAACATGGTTGCTGACCCAGATCAGCTCAAGAAATATCCCCGACTGGATATCAGTGTCGGTGAACACAACACAAAGTTCGTAATGGACAGTGGGGCGTCACTAAACTACCTCCCAGTGACTGAATACAACAAAATGAATCCTCGTCCTCGACTGAGCCCCGCGCACGTCCGTGTCTACACCTGGATGTCCGGGAAGCCACTCCCGTGCCTCGGGAAGTTTTCAACCATACCACGACACCAAACAACATCTGTCCCTGCCGTGATACACGTCATAGAAGGACCGAAGGCCGACTGCCTTCTTAGTCTGCCGACGGCCGAACGACTCCGGCTGGTGGAAGTCCTATACCGCGTCAGCAATGACAGTGACATTGTCCACAAGTTCCCGAAGCTGTTCATGGGACAGGGGAAAATGAACAGAAGCCAGATACGTCTCCACATCAACGAACAGGTCCAGCCAGTCGCCCAGCACCCCCGGAAGGTGCCATTCCATCTTCAGCAGGCCGTGGAAGATGAACTGCAAGATCTTCTACAAGCTGGCATCATCGAACGTACGGAGGGTCCCACGCCATGGGTGTCACCCGTAGCGATCGTCCCAAAGAAAGGGACTCCCTGGGAAGGTACGGCTGTGTGTGGACATGCGGATGCCCAATACCGCCATCGAAAGAGAGCGTCACCCAGGCCCACACTTAAGTGACATGATAGCCGCGCTGAATGGTGCTCGATTATTCTCCAAGCTGGACCTTAATAAAGGGTACCACCAGTTGGAACTCCATGACAGCTCTCGGTATATTACAACCTTCGCGACGCACCTGGGGCTATTCAGATACAAGAGGTTGAACTTTGGCATCTCCTCAGCCGCTGAAATATTCCAAGAAGCGATTCGGCAAACCATTCACCATATCCCCAACACACTGAACTACAGTGACGACATCCTGGTGTATGGGGCAAATGTCCAGGACCATGACACGGCCTTAGATCGAGTTTGTCACGCCCTCCTAGAGGCGAACTTAACACTCAACAAAGAGAAATGTGAACTGCATCAATCGAAGCTGAAATTCTTCGGGCACATCTTCTCAGGGGCTGGGATGAAGCCTGACCCGGACAAAGTGAGCACGCTAAACGACACCAAAAGCCCGCGGGACTTCAGCGACGTGAGATCCTTCCTGGGCATGGCGAGCTACTGCTCAAGGTACATCAAAGACTACGCCACACTAAGTCACCCACTCCGAACCCTGACCAAACAAGGACAGAAATTCGAATGGACTTCCGAGTGCGAGCAAGCCTTCCAAGAGATTAAACAAGCGGTAGGAGCAGCCGAGAGCCTAGCTTATTTCAACCCTGGCCGCAAGACAGAAATCACAGTAGATGCCAGCCCGGTCGGTCTAGGTGCCATCCTAGCCCAATACGACAATGACACTGATCAACGCCACATAGTGGCCCATGCCAGCCGCAGTCTCTCCGACACGGAAAAAGCTTACTCACAACCCGAAAAAGAAAGTCTCACGGTAGTATGGGCCGGGCCTGTGAACACTTTCACGTGTTCATATATGGGAAGCATTTCACCTTAGTGACGGACCACCAAGCGCTAGTCACCATCTTTGGTAATCCGCGCTCCAAAATGCCGCCTCGCATTGAACGATGGGGACTTCGGTTGCAGGAGTACACATACACCATTGTACACAAGCCGGGGAAGTCAGCCAACCCTGCCGACTACATGTCGCGACACCCTGAGACATCCCAACTCTCCAGACCGTCGGTTGCTGAGGAATATGTTCACTTTGTGGTGGACCAGGCGCGGCCACCGGCTGTCCCCCTGGATGTCATCCAACAAGCCACCTCGCAGGATGAGACACTACAGAGGGTGATTCGCAAAGTTCAGGCACACCGATGGCGGCACGAAGAACCCAAGGAAGGGAGTGATCCGGTGACGCGTCAAGAACTGCAGGCGTTCAAGAATGTGAGCGAGGAGCTGTCTGTCACCTCAGAGGGTCTGCTACTGCGAGACCACCGCATCATCATTCCCAGTCTACTGCGCCAAGGAGACATCAACTTGGCGCATGAAAGTCACCGAGGTGTGGTTGCGACCAAGAGAGCCCTTCGTGAGCGCGTCTGGTTCCCCTCTCTTGACAGGATGGTGGAACTCACCCTGAAAGACTGTCCGCAGTGCCAGGTGGTGGGGCAGGGAGACCCTCCGGCCCCACTCCAGATGACGCCACTACCGTCGGGTGTGTGGCGCGAGCTAGCCATGGACTTCTATGGCCCCATGCAATCGGGCAAATATGTTCTAGTGGTGATTGATGAATACTCGCGTTTCCCCATTGCTCAGTTCGTGTCATCTACCAGTGCAGCTGCGACCATTCCGGTGCTGGATGAAGTCTTTGCAGCCTGGGGTGTGCCTAAAGAACTGAAAACAGACAATGGCCCACCTTTCAACAGGAATTTGGGGAGGCTCATGGATATTCGACACCGGCGGATAACACCATTATGGCCACAAGCCAACGGCACGGTCGAGAGGTTTATGGCCACCCTCAAGAAAATGTTCCAACAAGCCACGCTGGACAAAAGAGATCTGCAAACAGCCCTCAATGATGTGCTCCGATCGTACCGGACGACGCCTCATGCCACCACAGGCAAGTGTCCAGCGACACTCATGTTAGGACGTCCTGCTCGGACAAGGATACCTACCTGGGAAGGAGCCCTTCGACCAGTATCGCCCAACCGCATACATCAGGAAGTAAGGGTCGCAGACAGAGCCCGCAAAGACAATATGAAGGCGTATGCCGATGGCAGAAGACGAGCACGGTCACTCTCCCTTCGGAAAGGGGACTGTGTGATAGTCAAGCAGGAGCAGAGCAGAAAGACTGACAGCAGGTTTAGAGCGGAACCCCTGACCGTCATCCGACAAAAGGGCACCATGCTGACTGCAGAATCAGACAACAGGCGCATCACTCGAAATGTGTCGCACTTTCACAAATGTAGTCCTGCTCTACAGGAAGCCCTTGGGTCCCGGGCAGTGACGCCGAGAACTGAGCAGACTGAGGAACGAGCCGAGGGTGCCACGAGCCTGGAATGGGAAGAAAGGGGCACCCCCAGAGGTGAGGCAGAAGGCCGGTCTCTCAGACCACGACAAACAATTCAACGGCACAAAAGGTTAATTGAAGAGATGTAACACAGTGTTTATTTTGTTAACAAAGGGGGAGATGTACAGTTGTAGGACAGTCTAGTGGTTAGAGGGGCGGAGTAGAGGGGTGGAGAGGAAAGGGAGGAGCTAGACGGGACGCGGGCAGTTAGGGAAGAGACAGGGACGAGGCAAGACGTTTGAATAAAGACCTTGTACCAAGACCACGGTGTCTGTCGTCATTTGGCCTAGAGAGACACGACAACACTGTCAGTGGCACCCGCTCTGCAGAAAAGGTAGGGCGCTGACAGTGGCCAACACGGAGCACACCCTGCTGAGACCCCCATTGGGAGGAGAATTTCTGGAGGCCAGATCTGTGGCCCCTGGAGCCTGCGCGCCATCACAGACAGACGGAACCCATGCTCAGCCTGGGGGTAACGCCAATCAAAGGGGCTTGTGGCCATAGAGGAAGACAGCAGTAGAAAACCTCCCCAGCGTGCAGCACTGAACCCCATACATGGAACTCCCCATACCAGTGAAGAGTTTGTCTCCCTAGAGACACCAGCGCATCTGTGAATAGCCTCGAGACCCTTAATGGGTGCGGTAATTAAACTGCGACGAGCAGTTGGAGGTCAAGTGTCTGGGGTTGATTGTAAGGATGCTGTCTGACCGCACCATGAAAGGCCCGGTGAATGAGAACTCCGGTAGAATCTGGGGCCGGCAGGGAGGAGACTCCTTTAAAGATATAGCTTAAGGTCACCATATGCGCTGCCCTGAAATCACCAGGAGGTCGAACGCAACTGTGTCAGCTGCCCACTTGTACACTGATCTGTCAATGAGGGACACGCTGTTTGGAAGTGCTGCGTCATCCCGGGCCAAGCGCCCAGAGGTACTGGGGAAACCCTCCCTCCCACCTCTGTACATTCGTCCACAGAGTGGGAGAGTCCTTGTGCAGTTGTCTGAATCGACACTGAGGCCGGTGTGAAAGACCTTGAGTTAGAGTGTCTTCGGGTGACTCTGGCCACAAACTCGGCGCTGAGGAGACAGGCGAGGTGCCGCGCAACAGAATACACTCTCACCTGCGAGAGACAGAACGTCGCTGGGTGCTATCACATGCAACAGGAGACACCACCCATATGGTGTCAGCAGTCCTAGAGTGCGTTGTAACCAAAGTACAGCAGGAACACAACACCATGACAGGGGACACTGATCATTTCCCGTTTGGCCCCCAATGTCAGCTAACCTTGAATCCGGATTGCGGACATTTGGAAAGAACTCGCTAACTATCCACGGAGCAGACCTGACATCTGGAGCAACTGGACTGGAGTGCGCTGGGCCGACCAGCACCCCTGATTGTGCTACATTATCAACCAAAGAGGAGTGGCATTATCATCTGTTGTCCGTGAATGCCTTATGCGCAGCAATTAGTGATGGGCTGACTACGCAATAACACACAGCAGGGGGCCACGCGCATGGGTACATTGGAGCCACCACGCGCATGAGGAGAAAACCTTGCAGAACCATCAAACACGGCTTTGGTGGCTAAACTAGACTCGGTGTTGGCAGCAGTGGAGAAGATTGGCAATGCGCTAGAACAAACCAGAACATCCTTAGAGTCCAGGATTGATAAGGTCACCACAGATTTCACTCTCCTGCACGCAGACCACTGTAAGTTGGCTGAGAAGGTCAATCTACACAGTCAGTCGCTTACGGAACTGAAACCCATCACCCAAAGTCATACTGCTGCATTACAAGATATCCTAGATCGTATGCACACATTGGAAGAGAGAGTCGAGGATGCGGAGGGACGTCCACGTGGTTGGCCTTCTGGAGGGGGAAGAGGGGCGAAACCCGGAACACTATATTGAGCGTTGGCTCCAGGAAATATTACCCCCGGGAACGTTGTCACCGCATTTTGTAGTTGAGAGGGCACACCAAGTTCCAGCCACAGAGACCGCCTCCAGGAGCCAGGCCGCGACCGTTCCTCTTCAAGCTCCTCAACTACAGAGACAGAGATGCAATATTACGGGAGACCCGAAAGCTCACAAACCTCAAGGTGGGAGGAAACCAGGTTATGCTATTCCCAGATTATACAGCTCTGGTACAGAGGAGCAGAAGCACTTACACCGCAGTGAAGCGTCAACTCCACACACTGGAACTGCCCTATTCCTTACTGTTCCCCTCCAGATTGAGAGTAGTGACGAAAGGAGGAGTTCGTTTTTTCGACTCGCCTGCCGAAGTCTGGGACTGGTTGGAAGAGTCAGGCTTGTGGTCGGGCACTCGCCCCCTGGGCGCTACTCAAGCTCAGACTTCTGGTTGAAGAACCCGTCGGCGGGGGGACGCGGAAACAAGGACGTATGAAGTCAGTGACTATAGCGCCGACCCCGGAGTGGAGCAGACTGGAACTCCAAGACGCCTTAGCCATTGTTTCAGCACTAGGAGCCATGCAGTATAGGGAGCACCAGGAAGTGTGCTCCACTGATTCAGCAGCGGCCAGTGTCTCCTCGTCTCCTGTCCCTGACGATCCGGATGAAGCAAGGCCCCCTGAGGTGACTCCACAGACTGCCGACGATATCATCTGAAGGAACACCGCCGCTATGAACTGTGTCAGACATGGTCCATGCAAGTAGAGATTCCAATATCAAACTTATTGTTGTGCACATAACTGTGTTACTGATTTGAGCACTACAGTTGGGTCAGTTGACATGATGTATACCCTACATGTTAAGAATCTCCTTCACCTGACGTCAGTAATTAACACTGTCCATATGTCACCACGCTGATATGCCAGCAGATGGTACGCCCTGTCCATTTCCTCTAAATATGAAGGGGATGGTAACATAGTAGTTAAGCGCACACTACCCGTACCCCACCAGGCACCGTACTGGAATAGTTTCTTTATTGCTATTGTTAGATATAATGTTTGGACAGACACCTTTGGTGAGTTCGCCCCAGTTGTTATGATGTTAAAGGTTGAACCGATGTTTACGTTCAAATGACCTGCCTGAACTTGCATACCTATGCTGCAAACTTAACAACACACAGCTTGCTCCTGATCCCATTGATGATTGCATACAATTGCCATGACGCGCCTTAATATACTAACATGAAATATACGTGGAATGCATACACCCACACGGGGTTACTCGATATTTGCTAACCTGCAGAGACATTTGACTGGCATTGCACTGCTACAGGAAACACACATGTCCCAAATGGAACTAAAAAGGTTGCATAGGCGCCGGAGAGGACAGGTATTCGGTACCACATACTCAGCTCATGCAGGAGGCCGCTGGTCTAAAGCAGGGGTCCCATTCACGCAGAGGAAATTGTGATTGATGACGAAGGTCGATACACCTTTGTACGCGGGTGTTTAAATGTGCAGGCAATACTTCTGGGCTCAATATACGCTCCGGGTGTAGACTAACCCTCCTTCCTAAGACGGGTCTCGACACAATTGACTCCCTGGGCTGGAATTCCCTGGATAATAGGTGGGGACTTTAACACAGTGTTCGATATTGACATGGATAGATCATTTCCCCCTGAACAGAACATCCGCAGCATCTAACGCCCAGGCGCTTACGGACTGGCTGACACACTGGATGATTATAGACATATGGCGAACAAAACATCCCACAGAGCATATCTACTCCTATTACTCAGCAGCTTATGGTTTGCATGTGCGGCTGGATAGGCTGATGGGTTCACAGTCACTGCTCCCGTAATTAAGAAAATAGAATATCTAGGCCGGACACACTCCGATCATAACCCCCAATGGATGCAACTTAGTTGGGAAGCTGAACAGCCTCCCATACCAACATGGCGTCTCCAGACCAGTGCACTGGAAGACCCAGAATTCCGATCACCGCTAGGAACGGCTATCCTTGACTATTTCAAGCTCAATGAGGGCACAGCGAGCAATAACTAATAGAATGGGAGGCTTTTATATCAACGATCAGGGGACACTGCTTAGGGGCCACATGGAACATCCGCAAACAGCTGACCTTCTCACTCACACAAATAGAAACCCAGTTACTACAACAGGAACAGGAAGGCGAGGGGAGGGGTAAAGATACACGACGCCTGGAACAATTGCGTTCAGACCATGCTGAATTTCTAGAACATTTAAGATGTCATAATTATGCTGCACACACAGCCCGCACACATGCATCAGCCGACAGAGCGGGCCGATTACTGGCCTGGCTCATACATCAGAACACTACTCGTGCTCCGATCGGAGCTATACGTACACCCACAGGTACCCAGCTGTACACGCAACATGAAATACACAAGATAATGACAAAACACTATGCCCAGTTATATCAATCTAGGAGACGCTGCACTGATCACACACTATAGAGGTTCCTGGGATCTATCCAATTGCCCACAGTCTCAGAGGAACACCAGACAATACTTGATGCTCCGCTAACATTGGAGGAGATCGGGGACGCCATTGGAGCCATGGCTTCTGGAAAAACACCTGGGCCGGATGACCTGCCGGCAGAATACTACAAGGCAAATTTAGAGTCTCTCACACAAAAGCTTCACACATTGTTTACCGTTGCCTTAGAAAAATTAGATTTACCCTCCACGATGTGAGAGGTGTACCTAGTATCCCTATTGAAGCCGGATAAAGTTCCCACGGCCCTTGGTTCCTACAGACCCTTGGATTTACTTAACACTGACTATAAAATACTTGCCAAGGTAATAGCTGACAGGTTAGTGCCACTGGTCCCAACACTGGTCCGCATTGACCAAAATGGCTCTGTACCCGTGCGGAGCACCTCTCTTAACTTAAGACGTTTCTTTAGAGTGGCACCAGATGCCATACATGAATGGCCTAGGGCAGGGTGTCTGATCCTAGATCTAGAAAAGGCCTTTGATACCCTAAAGTGGGGCTACCTAGCTGCAACATTGTTAAAATATGATCTGGGCCTGGGGTTCCTTCAGCTGGTGAACCTATTGTACACGAACCAGACGCTCCGTGCGTGCTTGGGACCATACATATCAGAGGCCATTCCGGTGCGCAGAAGCACCAGACAGGGGTGCCCTTTATCCCCGCTCCTTTTTGCACTTGGAATGGAGCCACTGGCTGAAGCGATACGCGCCACGTTAGGGGACGGCATACCGCTGGGAGACACAATATATCAAGTCTCCCTTTATGCGGATGATCTCCTCGTGCATGTCAAAGACGTTGAGAGGGTCCCTGACCAGTTGCCGTGTCTGTTACAGGAGTTTTCCGTAGTCTCTGGACTACAGGTGAATGTTGAGAAATCATGTATATATGCATATTCCGAAGGAGGCCGAGATCCACATTTTACTATTAATGGCAGAAAGGTGCAGTGGAGGGAGGGCACCTTCCGCTACCTGGGTATACAAATCTATCGCCAACCAAAAGATCTCTTTGATGGGAACCTGGGCAGAGCCTTAACAGCAATTCGGTCACAGATGCAATTTTGGGATACGCTTCCTTTAGCAGTAACGGGCAGGATAGCATTAGCTAAGATGGTAATTCTCCCCAGACTTTTATACTACTTTGCTAATCTGCCACTCTATATCCCTGTGTCCTTTTTTGCCGCATTGACTAAGCTAGTCAGAGACTTCATATGGGGCAACACATGGCACAGAATGGTACTGGCAAAACTATACTTACCTACAGATCAAGGAGGCCTTGCAGCGTCGTGCTTCGAACATTATTATCTGGCGGCCCAGCTGCAATGGGTAGCCCACTGGCTTGCAGACAGGAATCGCGCAGACACGGCCACCACACAACCACCATACTCTTTAGCACAAATAGTCAGGGTCTTCTATCCTGCAGTTAAGCCAAAGACTCCAAAGCCATTGCTGTTAGCGGTGGCACACAAATGCTTTCTCAGATTCATCTACATCACCAGAAGTTTAGTTCCCTATGCACCAGTGATACCGCTGGAGGGGTCTCCAAGCGGGCTCACAGTACTTACAATACAGTCGATCGCGGAATGGTTAAATAGGGACATTGAGACACTGGGGGATCTATACCGCAACGGAACACTCATGTCATATACGACCCTGGTGGACGATGAAGGGTTGCCGCTGGGCCAATTCCTTACACACCGCTCGCTGCTGGCTACCCTAGCGGCTAGATGGGGAGACATGACTACTGAGCCGCACTCCCATCTTACCATGCAATATCTTCATGTCATGGGGCATGGCAGGCACCTTATACAATGGTTTGCCGCCTCTCTCAGGAGGCATGCAGCAATAAATCTTGACCCTCTTCGTCACAAATGGGAGCTTGACCTGGGGAGACAACTAGAAGATAAGGAGTGGACACGGATACTTAAGAGCCCGATACGAATACGCCGAAATATGAGATTTAGGCAAATTCAATTGTATATCATTCACAGGGCCAACCTCACACCTGCCATGATCAATCGATATTTTAGTTGCACAGATGCGGCATGCCCAAGATGTGCTTCACCCAGAGTTGAACTAGTCCACATGTTATGGAGCTGCCCCCGGATAGGAGTGTACTGGAACACGATAACTAGAATATTACACAAATGCACAGGTCGAGAGCTACCTTTTTAATGGTCTGTACACCTACTACATCAATTCAGGAGAACGCCTGCCACTAAAGTAGTGTCTAGGTTCCTAGACCTGGGGATAATAGTAGCTGAAAGGCTCCTGACTAGACGGTGGAAGGCAGTTGATCCACCACATGCACAGGCGTGGCAACACTCGTTGTTAGCATGGGCCAAGGCAGAAAGCATCTCTATCAAACGTGAAGAAACGTTAGGATTGCGTCGTGAACCCATAGCAGCTAGTTGGGACAAGTTACCTCTTAAACAAACTGCAGCATATACAGGAGGGAGACCCTGAGGACCCACCTGACCAAGACGTGGGTGAATAGAAGCAGTGAGCTATACACAGCGCTAACGGGTGCGCCATGATATTCCGTGGGTATACACAGACCACTTAAGAATGTGAATAAACATGGGCACTACACATGGGTTTCGTCGAGCAGCTCACTAACAAGGATGCGCTACGCAAGCATGCTCAAAAATGGAAAAGTAAGATATTGTAGGCAGGTCATTGTTTTGGTTTTTGTTGTTCTTGTTCATTTTTGATTCATCTGTTCACATGCCCCACATGTCAGAACTGGAATGGCTCTTCCAAAGCACTGCATTTGTTTAATTTCTAACCCATCATACGTTGTAGCATTGCATAATGCCTAGAAATAACTGTACATCAGGAAACGTATATGCTTCTTTTCCTCGAACGGAGCAACTGTCACGACTTGTTAAGCATTCATGTTGCGACAGGTGTGGATAGCGTCTGATGTTATATCAAAGAGATGAATACCATATATGTATGCACTACTTCAGAAACCTTAAGTGTATGAAAAAAGTGTTACAAATAATTGCTTCCTTATATACTGCTACATAAACTCAATAAAACAGATTTGAACTGAATCATTAAAAATGTTCACATCTACCATGTCCAACTTGAGGGTCAGGAAATTCTTTATTTTTTAATTTATTTTGTCCTTATTCGCCTCAGGTTAACTTTACATAGATGGTTCTGTTCCATTCTTGCCCTTGTCTAGGGAGAGGCCCACTGGCCCAAGGCTTAGTTACTGAATTCTTCTTCTTGTACCATGATTATCAAAGACCAGGTAATGAAGTGCATCAAGAGGAACATAGGCGTAATCATGGGGCATATCTCTTAGAACGCTTAGCCCTCCAGTTCCAACCACCTTACAAGAGGTGACCAACATGTGTATCTCCTTTTATTCAGATCAACTGCATCCATTTTAACAGTATATTTGATGGATTTTAACCAAACAATAAACAGTACAGGGCACTTGTTTACCCATTCTCTACAAATCTAATAACTTTCATTTGCCTTTCCAAAACCCCAAAGAAGACAAAGGATAGGCTTACCTTAATTCGTATGTCAAGAATGACAGATAAAGCCTTACTTGCATCCTCCAGAAATGTATGCACCCCTGGGTACCTCGTTATCATATGCACACAGTCTGCTTTCCCTAACCCACATTTTGTGCAGGCTACCACTACACCTTTTTCCAACTTCACAGCCTGAATGGAGTTCAATATGCCCTATGAAGGGAAAAAGATGGTTCCTCCTTAAATTGGCAGGCTTAACAACACCATAAAGCAGACTCAATGATACTTGCCTTAAGTTATCCAACTGGAGCTCTGGCAAGTGATTTTACCACAGCTCTTCGGGTAGTGTGAAGCCCCCATTTGCCAAATCGATCATCAGCCAATACCATGTTGAGATTTCCTTCACCATTGGTACACTTTGATTCAGGTTTTCTTCCAGCTATTTTAATCCTATTTTGTACTAGAAGCATGGAACCAGCTTTGTGTCTGAAGATATTTAAATTTTAAGATTTTGTTGTCCGCTAGTTCACTGAGCGCGTCCCATGTTTTCAATCTGGACTAGATGGCTCCAACTTTGAAAACCAGCCTATTATAACGGAAGCACAAGTTTCTCGCTAGACCACTCAGGAGAGTCCAGAGACTCCCAACTGGAGCAAAATTACTGAAATAGGTAAGTTTTGTGGCTCTCTTCACATAATACCACTTTCTGCCATGTATTGTAGTACTTTCAGTCACACCTTATTATAGTACTGGGGATCACAAAATGTATGCATAAAACCGGAATCACCTCCCCGAGTGTTCTTCAACTTGGCTCTGAACATTTAACCTATTTCTGAGCTGTCAGGCCATCTAATAACATCTTCCCGTTCTTTAACAGAAACACCCAAGCATAATATCGCAAATCTGGGAGAGCTAGGCTGCCTTTATCTTTTTTTTTCTCTACAGTTTCTTCCACGCTATACGTGCCCCCTTTAAAGCCCAGATGAAATATTGATCTTCCCTTGTAGTTCGTCTAACATACAATCTTAAAGGGTAATTGTATTGCACTGAATAGAAAAGTGAAACGTGGCAAAATAGCCATTTAAACCAAATTTACCTTAGTTAATGGTAAATTAAACCAGTTCAACATTAAAATGCATGCCTCTTTCTTTACCTTTAAAACATTCTCCTCAGGGAGTCTCATGATGCCTTGTGTTATTTTGACCCCTAAATACCTAATTTCCTTATTGACCAACTAATTTCCTTCCTTTACATTCCAGGCCATATTTTGGCACTGCTAACGAAATATCCAGCAACATGGCCCTACTCTGAGGTCAACCTATCAATTATTGGCAGTGTAACCCGCAGGTCTGATGTCTAGACCATAAGACCGCCTGCATGCAGGGTGACTTTCTTTTCCCAGTCATTATACCTAAAGGGGGGGTATGCCCATTTCCTTTCTAATTTTTCATGTAAGGGGTTTAATATACAAGTTAAACAGTAGCGGAGACAAAGGGCAGCCCTGTCTTTTCCCTCCAGTTATTCTGAAAGAGGAGGTCGAATTTCCATTTACTAGGACCTTGGCACAAGGGGATGATACATTGAAACTAGTGTCCAACAAAATCTACCTCCTCGATTATATGATTTCATCATGACTTGCAGAAAAACTCAGTTTACTCGAACGAATGCTTTAGTAGCCTCTAAGGTTATGTCTATCAAAGGGATCTTATATACGGTGGCAAGATCTATAGAGTCAATTAGGCCATACAACAATTCATGCAACACCCTTCCCCTTAAAAAGTCTTTCAGGTGCTCATGGATATGGTCCCCCACTATTCCATTGAGCCTCTCTGCTACTATCTTAGCAGATATTGTATAATCACAGTTTAAAAGCGATATCAGTCTATATGATTCGTAGCTCCTCTGACATTTCCCAGGTTTCAAGATTAACGTGATTATAGCTTAATTCCATGATGTAGGTATTTTCAACCCTTTCTTAAAAACCTACCCAAATAACTTCTTCAGAATTGGCAAGAGGGAATTAGACAAGGCTTTATGTATCTCACACAGAAGACCATCTGGACCCGCTGCCTTGCCTAGTTTACCTGGCTTGATTGCTTGCTCAACTTCCAGGAGGCTTATGTTACTATTAAGAAAAGTGTTTTTTCCTCACTCAATGTACCCAGGTCATCCTGTTGCAACCAAGTTTTTATGCGGCTACTCTATAACAGCCAGGTCCCCTAGATATTTTCAAAAAGCATCCTCAATCTCTCCACTGCCTTTTACCACTGTCCAGGTATCCTTGCATTCTATCTCACAAACAATGTTTCTTACTAGTTCTATTCTGGATTTCCAAACTAATAGTTTATGTAGGAAGCTGGCTCTGTATAAACTATACCAAAGTAAGGTATAGTGTGCATGGAGTCCAGTAGATATTGCATCACTTGCTATTTGTGGTAGTGTGGGCAACAGTAAGGTTTTATCAGAGGGTAGTGTTAAGCATTTATTGTACACACTCAGGCAAGAAATGATGTCAAATATTCAAAGACTGAACTCAGACCAATTTGTTTGTATAAAAAAATATTATTTAGTTATTTTATTTCTAGAACCAAGCCAGGCCTGGTACAAGTAAGTGAAATAATACTTTGCAGGTATATTGCAATTGAAACACAATTGATATGCAGTTGGATGCAATATGTTGGTTTACACGTAAGTCAACAGTCAAAATTACTTTACAGTTACTTTAGAGATTACTTTGTACGTTACTTTTCAGATTACTTTTTAAGTTACTTTTTCTTCTCAGTGTGATATGCCTAGATATCACAATTGGACACTTCCTAGAGAAAAGGTAAGTAATTCAGTTTTGTACATTTTCAGTGTCTTAAGGTTTCATACAAACCAACTCCACACTTTTTCACAGAAAAGCAGTCAATGCAGTCCTATGGGAGAAAACAGTGTTCTTAGGTTTTGGAGTTGGTATTCTGGGGTTAGAACCAAGGTTCACCCAGGGTCAAGGATGCACTCTCAAAGCACCCTCAGCTGCACTAGGGCGGCCAGGTGTAGAGTATTGAGGCCCAGTGTTATCCAATGGGGGATCCGGGGCCTCCGATTGGTGGCTGATCACAAGCAGACAACGGGTTTCTTTGTCCTCAGCAGGCTCGGAGTCTTTCTTGGGTGTTTCTTCTGAACACAGCTGCTGTTCACAGGAGATGCGGTCTTTGTTGAAGGCACTCAGTCTTCCCAGGGGTTCAAGAGATCGCTAGTTGCAGGACAAGGCGACTTTTGGCGCAGGCTCTCTGGAAATTGCAGACCGACCCGTAGGGCTGGGGCCATGTCAGTTCTTCTCTGCAGTCTCCTCTGCTGGGCGTTTTCTTTCATCCTTCCTCTTCGTAGGTTGCAGGAATCTGCCTTCTTTGTTCAGGGCTGCCCCCTAAATACTGTATTTAGGGAGCGTTTTAGGGGTCTCGACGTCAGTAAAAATGGGCTACCGACCTCAGGGTGACTACACCCTTGGTGTGCTCACCCCACTTGGGGGAGTGGGCACCATCCCTAATACTGATTGGAGAGTGCCTGCCATCTGGAAGATGGCGGGCACTGACAGTGGGCTTCACCTTGCGTCTCCCACCTGAGGGGTGGGGTTGGCAGAGGTGGGCACACCTTCTGGGCTGTTCTAGTTTTTCTTGCCTGTCTGTATTTAGGGAGCGTTTTAGGGGTCTCGAGGTCAGTAAAAATGGGCTACCGACCTCAGGGTGACTACACCCTTGGTGTGCTCACCCCACTTGGGGGAGTGGGCACCATCCATAATACTGATTGGAGAGTGCCTGCCATCTGGAAGATGGCGGGCACTGACAGTGGGCTTCACCTTGCGTCTCCCACCTGAGGGGTGGGGTTGGCAGAGGTGGGCACACCTTCTGGGCTGTTCTAGTTTTTCTTGCCTGTCTTCCAGCCAAAAAGGAGGGGTGATAGGAAGGAGGCCTGCTCTTGATAGCAGGAGAGGCTGGGGGCTGTGTTACTAAGGCAGAAAGGCCGTTAAAGCTTCCCTGCCACAGATGGCTCTTCCTGACCTGGGGGAGGTGTGAAAACCTCTACCCAGGAAGGGCTTTGTTTCTGGGCTCAGAGAATGAAGGCTCCTAAAGGAAATGGCCTCTCGGGTCACTAATGACCACCACTCATCCTTCCACACCAAATGAAGAGCCGGTCAGACAGCAGAAAATACAAACCAATATCTGTTTATTCAGGTACACTCAGAGTGGAGCCAAGTCTGCCCAGTCCCTAGGAGTGCTGCAGAGGGACTAAAATCAACAAGCATAAAGATACATTATGAACATTTCATAACTGGGCTAAGACACAACCATAGTGGAATTTTCCAGGCAGGTGCTGCAAGGCAATAGAATACAATAGAAAAAAACGATCTCAGTGCTCATATCTTTCACAGAGTTACAAAGTCCAAAGTTGTTCCAGTCGGGCCCGTCACCAGAAAAGTGGGAGAAGGCCTCTATCGAGTGAAAAAGGTATGCGCTAATAAGAACAGTCTATTCATTAGTGAAGCAAAACCCAACCTTGGAGAAATGAAACCTAGCAGAGGCCTTTTCTCAGAAATAGCAAAGGATTAGTTTTGATCATGATTTAAAATGGTGTCTAAACAGAAAATGGTGCAGCGAATGCTAACTTACATAGGATAATGCGCAAGCAAACACATTTCAATTTTAACAGACCCTCCTTTTAACATGAGCTAAAGATTTTCTGGCAGCAATGAGACAAGTATAAAATCAGGAAAACGAAAGATCATAAGCATAATTTCTTATGAACATTCCATATTCACAGTATCGGGAAGGGAGACTGTAAGGAGGGAAGAAATCTCGAAAAATGCCCTCATCTATCTGCATTAGGTCATCTGTCTCTTTCTGCACCATAAATGCAGCATTGGTATCATTAATCAATATTTTCCTCATAGGAGTGAGAAGGATGGTGCAATAAGTGCGACAGTAGGGGAGGCACTGAATAAGGGCACAGCAAAGCACCAATACCAAAATCAGGCAAATCACCTTTTCAAGAATCCAACCCCAGCCACAAAAAAGAGACTAACTCCAATTTCCACTTTCCATTCCCTTGACATTCTCTAAGATATCCAATATGTGTTTAGTAATATTCTTTTCCATATTGTTCTTGAGCACCGACAGTGGATCTTGCTCTGTCCTAAGCTCATATCCCACATCGGCCAGCATGGTATACCTCCAAGGTATACTTTAATTTTCCTTATCCAATGTTCAAACAACTTACAAATTTCTCATCAATCTGACTAACTCCGTTGGTACTATAACTGAGTACAGCCTAACTTTCACAGTCCATCTCTAGCTAGTCTGTCTTCACCTTAGATGCACTTTCCCTCAGCCAAGGGCGTAAATTGTACCTGGCAGCTCCAGGCACAGAATGATCAACGAATAAGGGCTCTTGGATAGCTTGTATTTCCGAAGGAACAGCCGCATTCAGCATATCTTCATTCTCCTTATCCGTTTGCGTCCATGTCAGTTGGGCATTGCTAAAGGGAACAAACCGAGGCACCTGCTTGCACTTGGAGTCCCTGATGCTGTCCTTGACCCACTGGTCATAGGGTAAGGGCAAATGAACCCTAGGACAGTGACATGAACCCAGTTCTTGCGGCCAGCAACTTTCACAGTGGCACATGTCACTAACAGGATATGTTCAGGCCCCTTCCAATGTGGCTCCAAACTTTTTCTTTCGCTGAAAATTCTGGAGAAGTAAAAAATCTACAGGCTGAATGTCGTGTCTCGGTCCCTCTGGTGTACAAGGCAGAGACTCCCGAACCTGTTAGTGAATAGAATGTAAACTTTCTATTAACTGGCCAAGTTAATCAAGTAACATAGGGTACTCAATTTCAGAGAACCGACGAGGACGCAGGACGACCCAGACATTTGCTGGGCATCCAAACACAACCTCGAACGGTGACAATCCTGTTCTAGAAGGTGCCATTGTTCTTGTTGACAAAAGAGCCAACGGCAAAGCATCTGGCCACTTCAACCCTGTCGTCTCCTCTATCTTTGCCAGTTTAAGTTTGAGAGTACCATTGCACTTCTCAACCAAACCCGCTGACTGAGGAGGATTGGAAGCATGAAATTTATGCTTTACATGAAGACCCTCACAAATCAATTGAATCACTTTTGCATTAAAATAACTTCCGTTGTCTCTCCAGATCACTCGGGGCAAGCCAAAATGAGGAAAGAACTCCTTTGCAGTCGTAATGGCTGTATTGTCTTTAGTGGGGTAAGTCTCAATCCTTTTGCTGAATGCACATACAACCACCAGAACATACTTCAAATATTAGATCTCTCTAACTCAATGTAGTCTATTTGAAGGACTTCAAAAAGGAAGTTGGGTGGAGTTAAATTACCAAGCGTTGTAGGGGTACCCTTCCCAGGATTATGCATCATGCATACTACGCAGTACTTAACTAGGTGTGCAGCTGTCTTAGAGATATTGTCATTCTGCCATTTGGGATCTAACAATTTACAAATGCCTGTAGCACTCATATAAGCTGGACCTAGAAATAACTGTACAAATAATTGCTTCCTTATATACTGCTACATAAACTCAATAAAACAGATTTGAACTGAATCATTAAAAATGTTCACATCTACCATGTCCAACTTGAGGGTCAGGAAATTCTTTATTTTTTAATTTATTTTGTCCTTATTCGCCTCAGGTTAACTTTACATAGATGGTTCTGTTCCATTCTTGCCCTTGTCTAGGGAGAGGCCCACTGGCCCAAGGCTTAGTTACTGAATTCTTCTTCTTGTACCATGATTATCAAAGACCAGGTAATGAAGTGCATCAAGAGGAACATAGGCGTAATCATGGGGCATATCTCTTAGAACGCTTAGCCCTCCAGTTCCAACCACCTTACAAGAGGTGACCAACATGTGTATCTCCTTTTATTCAGATCAACTGCATCCATTTTAACAGTATATTTGATGGATTTTAACCAAACAATAAACAGTACAGGGCACTTGTTTACCCATTCTCTACAAATCTAATAACTTTCATTTGCCTTTCCAAAACCCCAAAGAAGACAAAGGATAGGCTTACCTTAATTCGTATGTCAAGAATGACAGATAAAGCCTTACTTGCATCCTCCAGAAATGTATGCACCCCTGGGTACCTCGTTATCATATGCACACAGTCTGCTTTCCCTAACCCACATTTTGTGCAGGCTACCACTACACCTTTTTCCAACTTCACAGCCTGAATGGAGTTCAATATGCCCTATGAAGGGAAAAAGATGGTTCCTCCTTAAATTGGCAGGCTTAACAACACCATAAAGCAGACTCAATGATACTTGCCTTAAGTTATCCAACTGGAGCTCTGGCAAGTGATTTTACCACAGCTCTTCGGGCAGTGTGAAGCCCCCATTTGCCAAATCGATCATCAGCCAATACCATGTTGAGATTTCCTTCACCATTGGTACACTTTGATTCAGGTTTTCTTCCAGCTATTTTAATCCTATTTTGTACTAGAAGCATGGAACCAGCTTTGTGTCTGAAGATATTTAAATTTTAAGATTTTGTTGTCCGCTAGTTCACTGAGCGCGTCCCATGTTTTCAATCTGGACTAGATGGCTCCAACTTTGAAAACCAGCCTATTATAACGGAAGCACAAGTTTCTCGCTAGACCACTCAGGAGAGTCCAGAGACTCCCAACTGGAGCAAAATTACTGAAATAGGTAAGTTTTGTGGCTCTCTTCACATAATACCACTTTCTGCCATGTATTGTAGTACTTTCAGTCACACCTTATTATAGTACTGGGGATCACAAAATGTATGCATAAAACCGGAATCACCTCCCCGAGTGTTCTTCAACTTGGCTCTGAACATTTAACCTATTTCTGAGCTGTCAGGCCATCTAATAACATCTTCCCGTTCTTTAACAGAAACACCCAAGCATAATATCGCAAATCTGGGAGAGCTAGGCTGCCTTTATCTTTTTTTTTCTCTACAGTTTCTTCCACGCTATACGTGCCCCCTTTAAAGCCCAGATGAAATATTGATCTTCCCTTGTAGTTCGTCTAACATACAATCTTAAAGGGTAATTGTATTGCACTGAATAGAAAAGTGAAATGTGGCAAAATAGCCATTTAAACCAAATTTACCTTAGTTAATGGTAAATTAAACCAGTTCAACATTAAAATGCATGCCTCTTTCTTTACCTTTAAAACATTCTCCTCAGGGAGTCTCATGATGCCTTGTGTTATTTTGACCCCTAAATACCTAATTTCCTTATTGACCAACTAATTTCCTTCCTTTACATTCCAGGCCATATTTTGGCACTGCTAACGAAATATCCAGCAACATGGCCCTACTCTGAGGTCAACCTATCAATTATTGGCAGTGTAACCCGCAGGTCTGATGTCTAGACCATAAGACCGCCTGCATGCAGGGTGACTTTCTTTTCCCAGTCATTATACCTAAAGGGGGGGTATGCCCATTTCCTTTCTAATTTTTCATGTAAGGGGTTTAATATACAAGTTAAACAGTAGCGGAGACAAAGGGCAGCCCTGTCTTTTCCCTCCAGTTATTCTGAAAGAGGAGGTCGAATTTCCATTTACTAGGACCTTGGCACAAGGGGATGATACATTGAAACTAGTGTCCAACAAAATCTACCTCCTCGATTATATGATTTCATCATGACTTGCAGAAAAACTCAGTTTACTCGAACGAATGCTTTAGTAGCCTCTAAGGTTATGTCTATCAAAGGGATCTTATATACGGTGGCAAGATCTATAGAGTCAATTAGGCCATACAACAATTCATGCAACACCCTTCCCCTTAAAAAGTCTTTCAGGTGCTCATGGATATGGTCCCCCACTATTCCATTGAGCCTCTCTGCTACTATCTTAGCAGATATTGTATAATCACAGTTTAAAAGCGATATCAGTCTATATGATTCGTAGCTCCTCTGACATTTCCCAGGTTTCAAGATTAACGTGATTATAGCTTAATTCCATGATGTAGGTATTTTCAACCCTTTCTTAAAAACCTACCCAAATAACTTCTTCAGAATTGGCAAGAGGGAATTAGACAAGGCTTTATGTATCTCACACAGAAGACCATCTGGACCCGCTGCCTTGCCTAGTTTACCTGGCTTGATTGCTTGCTCAACTTCCAGGAGGCTTATGTTACTATTAAGAAAAGTGTTTTTTCCTCACTCAATGTACCCAGGTCATCCTGTTGCAACCAAGTTTTTATGCGGCTACTCTATAACAGCCAGGTCCCCTAGATATTTTCAAAAAGCATCCTCAATCTCTCCACTGCCTTTTACCACTGTCCAGGTATCCTTGCATTCTATCTCACAAACAATGTTTCTTACTAGTTCTATTCTGGATTTCCAAACTAATAGTTTATGTAGGAAGCTGGCTCTGTATAAACTATACCAAAGTAAGGTATAGTGTGCATGGAGTCCAGTAGATATTGCATCACTTGCTATTTGTGGTAGTGTGGGCAACAGTAAGGTTTTATCAGAGGGTAGTGTTAAGCATTTATTGTACACACTCAGGCAAGAAATGATGTCAAATATTCAAAGACTGAACTCAGACCAATTTGTTTGTATAAAAAAATATTATTTAGTTATTTTATTTCTAGAACCAAGCCAGGCCTGGTACAAGTAAGTGAAATAATACTTTGCAGGTATATTGCAATTGAAACACAATTGATATGCAGTTGGATGCAATATGTTGGTTTACACGTAAGTCAACAGTCAAAATTACTTTACAGTTACTTTAGAGATTACTTTGTACGTTACTTTTCAGATTACTTTTTAAGTTACTTTTTCTTCTCAGTGTGATATGCCTAGATATCACAATTGGACACTTCCTAGAGAAAAGGTAAGTAATTCAGTTTTGTACATTTTCAGTGTCTTAAGGTTTCATACAAACCAACTCCACACTTTTTCACAGAAAAGCAGTCAATGCAGTCCTATGGGAGAAAACAGTGTTCTTAGGTTTTGGAGTTGGTATTCTGGGGTTAGAACCAAGGTTCACCCAGGGTCAAGGATGCACTCTCAAAGCACCCTCAGCTGCACTAGGGCGGCCAGGTGTAGAGTATTGAGGCCCAGTGTTATCCAATGGGGGATCCGGGGCCTCCGATTGGTGGCTGATCACAAGCAGACAACGGGTTTCTTTGTCCTCAGCAGGCTCGGAGTCTTTCTTGGGTGTTTCTTCTGAACACAGCTGCTGTTCACAGGAGATGCGGTCTTTGTTGAAGGCACTCAGTCTTCCCAGGGGTTCAAGAGATCGCTAGTTGCAGGACAAGGCGACTTTTGGCGCAGGCTCTCTGGAAATTGCAGACCGACCCGTAGGGCTGGGGCCATGTCAGTTCTTCTCTGCAGTCTCCTCTGCTGGGCGTTTTCTTTCATCCTTCCTCTTCGTAGGTTGCAGGAATCTGCCTTCTTTGTTCAGGGCTGCCCCCTAAATACTGTATTTAGGGAGCGTTTTAGGGGTCTCGACGTCAGTAAAAATGGGCTACCGACCTCAGGGTGACTACACCCTTGGTGTGCTCACCCCACTTGGGGGAGTGGGCACCATCCCTAATACTGATTGGAGAGTGCCTGCCATCTGGAAGATGGCGGGCACTGACAGTGGGCTTCACCTTGCGTCTCCCACCTGAGGGGTGGGGTTGGCAGAGGTGGGCACACCTTCTGGGCTGTTCTAGTTTTTCTTGCCTGTCTGTATTTAGGGAGCGTTTTAGGGGTCTCGAGGTCAGTAAAAATGGGCTACCGACCTCAGGGTGACTACACCCTTGGTGTGCTCACCCCACTTGGGGGAGTGGGCACCATCCATAATACTGATTGGAGAGTGCCTGCCATCTGGAAGATGGCGGGCACTGACAGTGGGCTTCACCTTGCGTCTCCCACCTGAGGGGTGGGGTTGGCAGAGGTGGGCACACCTTCTGGGCTGTTCTAGTTTTTCTTGCCTGTCTTCCAGCCAAAAAGGAGGGGTGATAGGAAGGAGGCCTGCTCTTGATAGCAGGAGAGGCTGGGGGCTGTGTTACTAAGGCAGAAAGGCCGTTAAAGCTTCCCTGCCACAGATGGCTCTTCCTGACCTGGGGGAGGTGTGAAAACCTCTACCCAGGAAGGGCTTTGTTTCTGGGCTCAGAGAATGAAGGCTCCTAAAGGAAATGGCCTCTCGGGTCACTAATGACCACCACTCATCCTTCCACACCAAATGAAGAGCCGGTCAGACAGCAGAAAATACAAACCAATATCTGTTTATTCAGGTACACTCAGAGTGGAGCCAAGTCTGCCCAGTCCCTAGGAGTGCTGCAGAGGGACTAAAATCAACAAGCATAAAGATACATTATGAACATTTCATAACTGGGCTAAGACACAACCATAGTGGAATTTTCCAGGCAGGTGCTGCAAGGCAATAGAATACAATAGAAAAAAACGATCTCAGTGCTCATATCTTTCACAGAGTTACAAAGTCCAAAGTTGTTCCAGTCGGGCCCGTCACCAGAAAAGTGGGAGAAGGCCTCTATCGAGTGAAAAAGGTATGCGCTAATAAGAACAGTCTATTCATTAGTGAAGCAAAACCCAACCTTGGAGAAATGAAACCTAGCAGAGGCCTTTTCTCAGAAATAGCAAAGGATTAGTTTTGATCATGATTTAAAATGGTGTCTAAACAGAAAATGGTGCAGCGAATGCTAACTTACATAGGATAATGCGCAAGCAAACACATTTCAATTTTAACAGACCCTCCTTTTAACATGAGCTAAAGATTTTCTGGCAGCAATGAGACAAGTATAAAATCAGGAAAACGAAAGATCATAAGCATAATTTCTTATGAACATTCCATATTCACAGTATCGGGAAGGGAGACTGTAAGGAGGGAAGAAATCTCGAAAAATGCCCTCATCTATCTGCATTAGGTCATCTGTCTCTTTCTGCACCATAAATGCAGCATTGGTATCATTAATCAATATTTTCCTCATAGGAGTGAGAAGGATGGTGCAATAAGTGCGACAGTAGGGGAGGCACTGAATAAGGGCACAGCAAAGCACCAATACCAAAATCAGGCAAATCACCTTTTCAAGAATCCAACCCCAGCCACAAAAAAGAGACTAACTCCAATTTCCACTTTCCATTCCCTTGACATTCTCTAAGATATCCAATATGTGTTTAGTAATATTCTTTTCCATATTGTTCTTGAGCACCGACAGTGGATCTTGCTCTGTCCTAAGCTCATATCCCACATCGGCCAGCATGGTATACCTCCAAGGTATACTTTAATTTTCCTTATCCAATGTTCAAACAACTTACAAATTTCTCATCAATCTGACTAACTCCGTTGGTACTATAACTGAGTACAGCCTAACTTTCACAGTCCATCTCTAGCTAGTCTGTCTTCACCTTAGATGCACTTTCCCTCAGCCAAGGGCGTAAATTGTACCTGGCAGCTCCAGGCACAGAATGATCAACGAATAAGGGCTCTTGGATAGCTTGTATTTCCGAAGGAACAGCCGCATTCAGCATATCTTCATTCTCCTTATCCGTTTGCGTCCATGTCAGTTGGGCATTGCTAAAGGGAACAAACCGAGGCACCTGCTTGCACTTGGAGTCCCCGATGCTGTCCTTGACCCACTGGTCATAGGGTAAGGGCAAATGAACCCTAGGACAGTGACATGAACCCAGTTCTTGCGGCCAGCAACTTTCACAGTGGCACATGTCACTAACAGGATATGTTCAGGCCCCTTCCAATGTGGCTCCAAACTTTTTCTTTCGCTGAAAATTCTGGAGAAGTAAAAAATCTACAGGCTGAATGTCGTGTCTCGGTCCCTCTGGTGTACAAGGCAGAGACTCCCGAACCTGTTAGTGAATAGAATGTAAACTTTCTATTAACTGGCCAAGTTAATCAAGTAACATAGGGTACTCAATTTCAGAGAACCGACGAGGACGCAGGACGACCCAGACATTTGCTGGGCATCCAAACACAACCTCGAACGGTGACAATCCTGTTCTAGAAGGTGCCATTGTTCTTGTTGACAAAAGAGCCAACGGCAAAGCATCTGGCCACTTCAACCCTGTCGTCTCCTCTATCTTTGCCAGTTTAAGTTTGAGAGTACCATTGCACTTCTCAACCAAACCCGCTGACTGAGGAGGATTGGAAGCATGAAATTTATGCTTTACATGAAGACCCTCACAAATCAATTGAATCACTTTTGCATTAAAATAACTTCCGTTGTCTCTCCAGATCACTCGGGGCAAGCCAAAATGAGGAAAGAACTCCTTTGCAGTCGTAATGGCTGTATTGTCTTTAGTGGGGTAAGTCTCAATCCTTTTGCTGAATGCACATACAACCACCAGAACATACTTCAAATATTAGATCTCTCTAACTCAATGTAGTCTATTTGAAGGACTTCAAAAAGGAAGTTGGGTGGAGTTAAATTACCAAGCGTTGTAGGGGTACCCTTCCCAGGATTATGCATCATGCATACTACGCAGTACTTAACTAGGTGTGCAGCTGTCTTAGAGATATTGTCATTCTGCCATTTGGGATCTAACAATTTACAAATGCCTGTAGCACTCATATAAGCTGGACCGTGGGCCATAGTAATCACAGGAAGAACATATGCATCTCACAACATCCATCTCTGCTTCACTGAGTTATCAATCCAACATCCTTCATCATTCAACTGTGCTGTACTTTCCTGCCACACCGCTAATTCTTCTGTCGCAGCTTCACTTCGCATCTCTTTTATATTTTTAAGGGTATCTTCAAACATGACAATCTCAGGGACCCACCTAGCTGGACCTGCTACAAACATTCTTTTCATCTTGGTCCAGGCCGTTTCCTTAGCTGTCTGATCTGCAAAAGCATGTCCTCTACCTATATCATCTGTGACCTTCCGGTGGGTACTACACTTCACTATTGCCAATTTCTTGGGGAGTGTCAAAGCAGATAAAAGCCTCAATATGAGGTGCCCATGTTGGATTTTGGTGCCATGCGAGGTAAAGAACCTTCTCTCCACCCAGAGTCGCCCAAAATTATGCATGACTCCAAAGGCATACTGGCTGTCAGTATAAATATTGACAACCAGTACCTTGCTTAATTCGCAAGCTCGAATAAGGGCAGCTAACTCAGCAGCTTGAGCTGACTGATAAGGGACCCGTGATGTCCCTACAACCGTGAGCAGTGTGGTAATAGCATAGGCTGCAGTGGTGGTGCCATCTGGAAATTTAAAACAAGAGCCATAGACATATAGTTCCCCTTGTTGGTCAGATAAGGGAACATAGGCCAAATCTACCCGTCCTTTTGTTTCTTCCTCCGTTCGGAAGATGCAATCATGTTTGTCAACTTCATCACTTTCGGAAGGGAGTGGTAGTAACGTGGTTGGGTTCAGAGTAGCACATCTTTTAATTGTGATATGTTTAGCAAACAATGACAGTTCATAGCTGGTAAGACGTGCACTGGTGAGGTGCTGTGTCTTTGTCTTATTCAAAAGTGTGTCCACAGCATAGGGTACCATGACTGTGAGGTCACTATCAAATACGAGTCCAGCCGATTGTCTGATCAAAGTAGTCACAGCGGTGACCGCTCTTAGACAACTCGGGAGGGCTCTCGCAACAGGATCGAGCACAGCAGAGAAATAAGCACATGGCCGTTGCTTATCCCCAAATTTTTGTGTTAAGAATGCGCACAACCAGCAATCTCATGAACGTATAACACAAATGGCTTACCATAGTTAGGTGTGCCAAGCACTGGAGCAGAACAAAGCGCAGGTTTCAATTTCTCAAAAGACTGCTGACATTCAAGCGTCCAAGGCAAAGGCTCATGCACTAGTTGTTAATGTAAGCAAGGGTTTGATTAGTAAGGAGTAGTTAGGTACCCACTGGGGACAGTAGGGAGTGATTCCCATAAAAGCAAGCACATTTTTCTGAGTTTGTGGAATAGGCATTTTAACAATGGTACTGATATGCTCCAGGGTCAACCTCCTACACTCCTTCGACAGTAGATGACCTAAATAGGTGACCTCCTGTTGACAATACTGAAATTTAGAAAGAGAAACTTTCTGTCCATGATTAGCTAAATGCAGCAACAATTTAACCATACTATCTCCACTACCTTGTTCAGTGTCAGAAGCAATCAGAAGGTCATCGATATATTGCACCAATATGTTACCTGAGGGAAGCGAAAGGGAATCTAACTGACTCTTTAAAGCTTAACTATAAAGACTCAGACTCTCTGCATAGCCCTGAGGAGCTCAATAGAATCTGAAACTTCTACTAGCTAGTGTGAACCCAAACAAATATCTGCTATCTGGATGAATAGGAATACTAAAGGATGCAGTTTTCAAATCAATACCAGAAAAGAATGTAGCAGTAGAAGAAATAATTTTCAAAAGCGTGGTGATAGCAGGACCACCGGAAACTGAGGAACCACAAGATAGTAGACGAGCATATAATAAAATATTGGCCCAAGCAAAAAAAGCATGGGACGATGCCCTTTTGGATGACCTTTTAAATGCGGCCAATCGGAAAGATCAGGGCACATTTTGGAATCTAATCTCTAAAGGAAATAAAAAAGGTAGATCATCTAGGGATATCTACCTCAATGGAAAAACTTGGTGTGATCATTTTTCCAAATTATATAGTAACACTAATGAGGGGATGGCTATGGAGGACCAGGAGACTATTATACCAACTGATAACACCCTTTTGCACTTTAGTCTAGAAGAAACTGTTGAGGCGCTACAGGCTATAAAAATGGGCAAAGCCCCTGGTCCTGATAAAATCCCTGGCGATTTGCTAAAGCATGATATAGAAGTTTGGGGACCCTATATTAATTTTTTATGTAATTCTATAGTGGCCGGAACACCAATTCCTGAATCCTGGAAAGGGGCTGAAATTGTAACAATTTTTAAGAAAGGGGATCGTTATGATCCGGCCAATTACCGCCCTATAAGTTTAATAGATCTTTTACAAAAAACTTTTGCCAGACACATTTTAAATAGACTTTTAATATAGATAGAGGGGGCACAGATTTTGTCTAAATACCAAGCAGGATTTAGGTTAAAAACCAGCATGGTTGATCAAGTATTTAGATTTATGTGCATTTGCTGGAAATATATTAATATAAGGAAGGGCAGTTTGTATGTGGCATTTATTGATCTGAGGGCCGCTTTTGACCTTGTTCCACGCAAACTACTGTGGTCTACTCTTGAGAATATGGCAGTTCCTAGTGAGTTACTCAAGGAATTAAGTAGACTACACACAGGGAATTATGCTAGAGTTAGATGGGGTAAGGGAGGAGAAATTTCAAAAGCTATCCCTGTGGGTCGGGGTGTACGTCAAGGTTGTGTGTTGTTGCCCACACTCTTCTCTCTATATGTTAACGATATACCCACCTACTTAAGAGATTGCAAACATGACTCCCCGAAATTAGGAGGTGAGGCGATCACCGCATTACTTTTTGCTGATGATACAATCCTCATCTCACAAACCCCACAGGGTTTACAAAACCTAGTAAATACTTTTAATAATTACTGTGTGGAGAAGGGGTTAGAAATAAATTCATCCAAAACAAAATATATGTCCATAAACCCACAGAAATCTTTTAGAAAGAATTTGGCCTTAAATAATCAAAAATTGGAGTATGTGGAGAGCTTTAATTATCTGGGCATTACGCTGGATAGCATGCCCTTGTGGAAGGGGCAGTTGGAAAAAAGTAAATTAACTTTGAAACAAAATGTATTGCCTATTCTGAAGGTGCATGGCAGTAGTCAATCTAAAGCGATTACGCCGGCACTAGAATTATTTAAAGCAAAGGCTCAATCGGCGGCATTATATGGCGCTGAGGTATGGGGCCACTCCTGCAACAATACTTTTAAGAAGGAAGAAAATCTCTTCATACGCAGGTTGCTTAAAATACCAACAAGAACCCCGATAATTCCAGTGTTTATGGATATTAACCTCAAAAGGACTGATCATCAAGCCACACTAAGGCCATTACTTTACTGGGTTAGATTATGGACAACCCCTGAGCTGAGTGACTATAAGAATGGACTGATGGAAATAATTAGAATTGATGAGTACAAAAATATCACATGGTTAAAACATATTTCCCAGTGGTTTATAAGGTTAGGGCTCTCCCATTTTTGGGAAGAACCCCAGAATATGTCACCATCTTCTAAAAAACTTGTGAAATCTGCTTTTTGGACATATATCAAGGATGAAGTATTCTCTAGTTCCTTATTAGGTACATTGACGCAGAGATTCTTGATTATTAAGGATACTCCTGCATTCGAACAATTTATGGACGAGATAAGACCCCCCCTAGCAAAAACATTATATTTACAATTTAGATATGGGGTCCTGCAGACTTCTGTAAATACTAGTAGCTGGAGGGGCAATGATGCTAGAGGATTGTGCACCCTTTGTTCCCAAAAAGTAAAAGAAGATGACGCACATCTACTGTTTTTCTGCCCAGTTTACAAAAAACCAAGGGACCGATGGATTAAACCCTTATGTAAAAATATGGGGTTCAGGTTCTTTAAAGAGGCAGAACGCACATTTAAGTCAAATACTTCGCAACCCATAGTGTTTAGTATAAGTAGATTCCTATTTAACGTGTACCTTATAAGGAATCAGATAGGTTGCAAGTTGTAACATACACAGGCTAGTTATACCATTTCCTGACCTGGCTGGACACTATGAACTTTATCTATTCCCCCGTTTTTAATATGTATTTAAGAATTGTTTTAAAATATTATCTGGCTTTTAATTAATTTATAATGTATGTTTTGTTTTTAGCATAGCTGGGACATAATTCATTGTGGTTTGACCTTCGTATGTATTACCTGGAATTTGGATTGTGTATCTGTATATGTTATTGGCAATGTTTATGTATGTGCTTTTATGACAATATAAGTCAAAACAAAGCTTTGAAATTGAAATTGAAATTGAGGAACCACAATTTTATTAACCTCACGCAATCAATCACAAAACAGTAAACATCCTCATGATCATCAGGGGAACCTCAGGATGTCCGTTTAAGAATCAGAAAAATAGGGCTATTACAAATATTAGCAGATGTCTCTTCAACTACTCCTTTAAGTATCAAATCCTGAATAATCTGTAGAAGGGCTAGTTCTCTAGCCTGAGGTATCTTATACTGAGGAATGTGAGGCAAAATAGCATTGTCTTTGACCTGTATCGAAACTGGTGGTATATGCAATTGTCCTACATCTATATCACCTGTTACCCATAGAGTGGATGGTGCATTAGCAAATTCAACAGGAAGAGGGTAAGACAGACACTGTTTGGTGCTCACATTTGGGCCCATCCTCACATAAACACCTTCCAGGGAACAATAAATAGTAGCATCCAATTTCTTCAAAAAATCCAAACCCATCACGTTTACACCACAATAGGTCATCAACAAAAACGGGAAATCCACAGTAAAAGGACCCACGGTCAATGCTAGGGGTCGTGAAATGGGACTTACAACGGGTACACCTGAAAAACCTACAGAAAACATTTTTCTGGCCAGACAGAGCCGCCCCAGTGATCATATGCCGAGAAACAGAAACCTTTGTTACACTTGTGTGCACCAACAATACCTTAGTCAAACCTTGCAACTCCACAGTGACATAAGGACCATGCTGATCTACAGGCATCGGAACTGGTCCCTCACTCTGTCCCTGGCTGTCCTAGCAATAAGACATCCCTGTCGCTTCATCCATATCATAATCATCATGGTACTACTGTCCATCGTGAGGGTCATCAAAATAATTAATATCAGAACGACCCTGTGAGACCCCAGCACTTTGAGCTCTATCGGTCCCACGACCTTGTCCACGAGGACCTCGCCCTCTATGTACTGCCACGTTTTGCAAAAGCACAGGACGCTCGCTACACCAATGACCCTCCTCCTTGCAATATGCACACCTATTTGACCCCAAAGGTGTTGTGGTTGGCTGCCAACTAGTGCGTGGAAGCTCTCTGGCAGGGCCACCACGTCCTCTACATTTCCCTCTAAACGCTTGCTGCAACAACACCTTTGTCTTTAGATCCTTATGTTTTTTCTCGCTTTTCTCTTTCTCCTCTTGGTCACGATGTTCATAATATTGAGCCACATTCTAAATAACAGAAGGGGAAGAGGTGGACCAAGTGCTCTCAGATGCCTGTAAATGAGTCACAATTTCAGGAAGCAAATTATAAACAAACCTGTCAATAAACAACTGAACTCCTCCCTCAATAGACATATCCTGCCCACTATAATCCCAAAATGTATCTTCAAACTGGGTAAAGAAATTAGACACACTTTCATCCTTTTTCTATCGACAAGCCGTCAACTTGTCCCAATTTACTTTCTGCATATATGTAATAATACGACCAGGTAAAGCAAGTATCTCGGCACTGGGCTTATCATCTGGCTTCCGTTCTTGATCCCATCCCTTAATTGCCTCTCAAGTGCCCCTCAACTCCGCTACATGATCTTGAGTATGAACCTGTCTCCAGATGTCAACCGGAACAAGAAGGCCCAAAAACATTTCAATATCAGCAAAGGACATTACAGTAGAAGAGGCAACCTCTGTCAGTTCTTTATAATAAGCAGTAGGATTTTCCTAGGAACAGGCAAATGAGTCTTAACTTCTTTTCCACGGAGTATAAAAGCGCCCCTGATTGTTCCTGATTTCTTTTTTTACCCCCAATGTCTGAGAAGGATTGTATTTTTACAAAAACGCCCTTTTATACCATTGCTCTCCAAAGGATTCTCCCTAGGGATATGCAGCAAAACTTTTTGTTAATTCTTCCCATAAGATATTAAGTATTTTTGTCTCACATGATTTTTTAGATTTATTTAAATTGAACTATAAGGCAGTGCTGAGCAAAATATGCTAAATGTTGCACAGCTGGCACAACTTACCACTATCCATTTTAGGCCAGGTGGCGATTGTTAAAAGGTTGATTCTTCCCTTACTAATTTTTGTCTTCTCCAATGTAATGATTTCAGTCAAGCAATCTTTCTTTAAGGAGATAGACCAAGCAATTCAGCATTATTTAGGGCAAGGGAAAATACCTTGTGCTAAGCTATCAATGCTCCAGTTGTCCATGGTAGATCGGGGGTTGTAACTCCCCTATATGCAGAATTATTACCAAGCAGACCAAACTGGTCCAGGGGCCAGAGATGCTGGTCTTCGCAACTTAGACACACTTACTTAGTCTAACGAACAGTTGATATCATTAAAACAGCAGATGCACCCAGCCTGCTTCACACAATCAGAAGTTAATAGCACCCCATTTACCAATAATATATGTACCAAGTGTGGCTATGAGCTACACGCTAACCCAATTAGGCAAACTAGGACTAATGGTGCTCACAGGTCCAAATGGAACGTAGGCCTAATCAATGCCCGTTCAATCCCAAGGCATACTGCTGATATAAAAGCCTTATTAGGGGAAGACCCTTTAGACATGCTGTTTGTGACTGAAACATGGTTCAATGACAGCTCAGGCCTGGACATCCATCTTGCCCTTCCTTTGGGTTACCAGATACACAGATTGGATCAGACAGAGAGAGTAGGGGGTTGTATTGCTATTATCCTGAAAGATGAATTCAAATGTACTATAACTCAGTTTCATCTCCCAGAATGTGAAAGTCTCCAGTTTCACATAGCACTATCCCCTAATCACCCCTTCTCTGGGGTACTTATTTATAGGCCCCAGGCACAAGCTGAAGGTTCATGGAGGCACTACCTGACTCCCTAATTAGTCTTGCGATGTAGAAATCCCATATGACTATTTTGGGTGATTTAAATTTTCACTTTGATGAACAAGATACCCCCCACATCAAACGGCTGCAAGGTGATTTAGAAGCCCTACAATTAATGCAACGTGTGACCTCACCCACGAATGAGAGAGGGCATATACTTGACCTTATTGTTTCTAATGACCCTGAAATCACTGTATTCAAAACTATCCCAGTCCCCTGGCCAGATCACTTTTTAATTAGATTTGGCCTACCCAAACCCGAACAGCAGGAGAAATCTCAAGCCCAAACGGTTGTAAGGCGTAGTTGGACTAGATTGGCCCCAGAAACCTGGCAGACGGCCCTAATGGACAACACTCGAAAATTTGCTGGTAATATAGAAGAGAAATATCAGCAATGGGAGGACTGGATTACCCAGTCGGCTGACATGTGTGCCCCCATGAAAACTATTAACAATAAAACATGCCCTAGAAGAGCACCATGGTACAATGAACAGCTTTCAGAGTTGAACACACAATGTAAGAAACTGGAGAGACTATGGAGAAATAATTATGATCCAGCTTTAAAATCCAGATACAAGCTGCTAATTAGGGCCTATCATAATGATATGAAGAGTGCTCAAGCTATATTCTATGAAGAAAAAATCTCTCAATCAGCTAATTACTCAAGGGAACTATTTAGAGTGAAAATACGAAAACCCTCCCGATCTCAGTGGAAAGGTGTAATGACATAGCTACTTTTTTCCATAAAAAAGTAATAGAAATATATGTCCAATTCCCAAAGGATAGGGACTTGAATTCTGATATAGGCACAGAGGTGAAAGGACCCTTATCCTTCCCAAAATTAGCTCATTTCCCTAGACTTGAGGAAAAAGATGTTCGTTATCTAATAAAAGTTACTAAATCTGGATCACCTATTGATCCTGCACCGCCCCAGATTTTAGCTAAAGTACTGGAGACCATTTTACCCTCCATAACGGAAATGCTCAATCTATCATTAGAAACAGCTTCGGTCCCAAAACCTTGGAAGCATGCAATCATTAGGCCTTTGCAAAAAAAAAGCCAACATGGACCCAACTGTCTTTAGCAATCTACGCCCTATTTCACTTTTGCCATTTATCAGCAAACCTTTAGAAAAACATGTAAACAATACCTTGACTAACTTCCTGGAAACTAATGACATATTGCATCCCACTCAGATGGGTTTTCGAGCCTCCCATAGTACAGAATCAGCACTGTTGGTGGTCATAGACGAGTTAAAGGCACTATTGGACAAGGGTGGCTCTGCTGTCATCCTTTTGTTATACCTCAGTGCAGCATTTGACACCATAGATCATACCACTTTAATGAGGAGACTATGGGAAATAGGAGTCCATGGCCTTGCCATGGACTGGTTGGCTTTGTTTTTGGAAGACAGGTCCTTCCAAGTGATGGAAGGGGACTGTTTTTCAGACCACCTCCCAATTACATGTGGCATCCCACAGGGATCTTCCTACCCTATTCAATATTTATGTACGACAGCTGGCTAATATAGCACAGGAAGATGGTGTCTCAGTGGTGTCATATGCTGACAACACACAGCTGATAGTTTCCCTAATAGATAACGCAAACCAGCAGCTGAGTCACTGTCTGGAGGGAGTGGTAAATTGGATGGCCAATAGCCATCTGAAATTAAATGGTGAAAAAACAGAGATTATGCTACTAGGAAAACCTACTATCCAGGCACCCCTGAAACAGTGGCCCTATTACATGGGAAACCCACCTATCCCCAAACCAGTTATCAAAAACCTGGGGGTTTGGATCGAGAACTCACTCACGATGGATTGCCAATCCAGGAAACTGTCAGGAATATGTTTTTCTCTGCTTAAAATACTAAGGAAGATTATTGAGGTGATCCCGAACATCTGAAAAAAATGGTCATCCAGTCTCTTATAATCTCGCGCTTGGATTATTGCAACTCACTTTATGTGGGCGTGCCTAAATATGTGACGAAGAGACTACAGGTAGTAAGAAATGCAGCAGCAAGGCTCCTACTAAAAATCCACAAACGCACTTTGACTAAAGAAGCACTGAAACAGCTACACTGGCTCCCTATTGAAACAAGAATAAAGTTTAAGTTCCTATGCCTGGCATATAGGGCTGTTAACAAAAAAGGCAAATGATGTTCAGGTATATCCGGACCAGGCATCTAAGATCAGCCCAGCAACAGCTTCTTAGGACAACGAGAGCCAAAAGAGCAAGGTGGGGGGGCAGATCATTTACCCACCTGGTACCAAAGATGTGGAATGCCCTCCCATATAAAATAAGAATCCTAGCCAACAAAACCGTTTTCAGGAAACATCTCAAAACTTTGCTGTTCCCCTTGTAGACACCTTATGGATAGAGCTTGTAAACAGTACTCTTTAGCGTGGGGAAGCCTTCGGGCAGCCACACGCTCTACAAATTCATAAACATAAACATAAACATTGGGCCCGATTCACAGTAGAAAAGTTAGGATTTTGTCTTAAGTTTGACTTAAGACAAATTTAAGACAGACTTAAGACAGACTTAAGACAGATTTAGGACAGACTTAAGACAAACTTGAGACAGACTTAAGACAAACTTAAGACAGACTTAAGACAAACTTAAGACAAAATCCTAACTTTACTACTACTAAATGCCTTCTGTGAATATCAAAAGTAGTACGTTTAGGATTTTGTCTCAGATTAGTTCTGTGAATCGAGCCGATAGATTGGTTAAACTGCGCAACAGAGCAATGCCCCTCCTCTAGCTGCTATTGTCTACAGACAATTCAGGTTGAATATTGTAGGAGAGTAGGATCTGCACTTATGTTGCCCCCACTTTTTTCTGATGTATACCCTGGTTTCTGGCTATAGTCTGGCTGGGTCCCTGCTAATCAGGGCTCCAGTCTCTCTGTTCTCTCTAAACGACTTGGTGTGCATATTAGATGCCCTAGTGATTGGATACTGTGGTACCTTATGAGCCCCTAGTATATGGTACCTTAGGTACCTAGGGCATAGGTACTTCACAGGCCTACCAGGGGCTGAAGCATGAATTATGCCACCCCTGGGAAGCAGACTCAATCTGACACTACAGTCGTGCTACTGCATCCTGGGTGAGGTAGTGTTAGCACTCCTCACTGAGGTATAGGTTTCTATATCTCACCATACACACATATATAAACCAATCAGTCACCCCTAAGGCAGGCCCTATCAATCCTGAGGGCGGGGTGCTTGGTTTACAATGTGAGGGGGTGCCTCTGCATGAGCAGGACCCCTCTGCAGCTGGCAGAGTCTATTCTCTGTGGCTGTTTGTGGATGCGGTTAAACCATATATTCTGAAGTGCATTATAACCTACCGGTAAATGCTAACTTTGGAATGACTGCATCAAAACATGTCGTGTTTGGTGTCAAACAACTTGGAATCATACCCCCACACCAGTAACTGGTGTGGGAGTATGATCCCATCCTTCTAGAGGGGACGACATGTACCTACTGTGGTAACACGGTAGAAATCTGAAAGAGCCCTGGCATCACAAAATGGATGCCACCAGCGCAGACACGGGGCTGCCCTCCTGCTGCTGACTGAAACTCGCAGTGGAGGAGGCCCAACAATAGGCATCCTGTCACAGGGGGGTGTCACTACCTTCCAGACAGGATTTAGTGTATTGGGGCTGGGTGGGTCCACTTCTAGAGTGCTTTGAAGTCCTGCACTGGGGGAGCAGTAGGCTCCTCTGTGCATATGCCAGCTCAAACCGGTTCAGGGGCTACCTGTCCCTGCTCTGGCGTGAAACTGGACAAAGGGAAGTGGGTGTAACCACCCTTACCCTGACCCTCCCAGAGGAGTGGTCATAGAGCTAGTCCCTCCCCTACCTTCAGTATAAGATAGGAAAACCTTGCCATTGCAAGTTAGATAACCCTGGACGACGCTTTACAAGAAGAATCCTGGCCCTTCAACGTTCCACTACCTTTGAAAGACAGAAGAATCTCCCTTGGAGTCAAGGAGTGACTCCCTTACTTGGCAGGCACCAAAAACTCTAATCAACAGTCGCAAACTTTCCCGCTCCCGCCGGAGTCCGAAGTCCCTGCAGCCCCAGAAGTGGATTTCCAGACTTCTCGATGGCCATTGTGAGTCCCCAGCAGAGCTGAGGCGAGTGGACCCCACGAGTGACGAGGAACAGCAATACCTGGGTACCGTGCACTATTGTCGAGTACAACCCCTTCATGACATTCTATGAACTTGTGCATTGGACCGTTTGTGGCCCAAGCCTCCAGCAGGTCTTGCAGCGAACATCAGAGGCCTACCCCATCCCGAGTGACCATGGGCTCCTGTGAAGCATTTCCTCACGAGGCGTCTTCGCGATCCCTTGCCCGTTGGCTTGTGGGTCCCCCGAAGACTTTCTGATTGAACCACAGGGCTCCTTTGCTTGCTCCAGGCCTGCCCTCACTCACCCTCGTAGGGCGAGTCCCTCAGACCTTGCTGGTCTGTACCGCTGACTTTATTCACTTTCCACAAGACTTGCTGTTGCCAAGGCTTGTTGGCTCCAATCCGGTTGCCGACACCTCAGTAAGCTGCAGACGTTGTGTGGCACTCCGAATCCAGCTGCTGGTCATCGTCGATGCCTCCTGGTCCTCGTGAGCGAAGAGTCAAAACACCCTTGATCACCTGAAATCACCCGACTTCAGTGGGCATCCATCTTCCTGGCCCCGGGTCACTGGCAAATGACTGTGAACACTGTCCCTTCTGCTTTCAGGTCATCTTCATCCTGAATCTACCCTTGGATTCCACCGGAAACTTCTTCAGTCTTCGCAAGCAGCAAATCTTCTTTGGTCTCCATAGAAAACAGCGCCGCGACTCGACACCAAAAGACACCTATGCACCCAGCTTCCCTGGGTGAGGTAACTCGTGCACTCGGTGCCCTAGTGTGTGATGGCCCTCGACTTACTTACCTTGTAAGTGGCTTGCTTGTAGACTTCCTCGAAGTACCCTAAAACTTTAAAAATCCAACCGCGACTTGCTCCATTGAAATCAATAGGAAACCCGTGGCTGTGTTCTCACACTGCACGCGTCTCCCGTGGGTCTTTTACTTACCTGCTTGTGCTGCATTATTGAAGCCCCAGTGATTCTACAGGCCCTAGGCCTTGTCCCCTTGCAAGTCAACTTTCTGGTACGCCCCTAGGGCCCCAGACATATTTGGGCTTAACTTACTGTGAAACGTTGATATTTGAATGTGTTCCTGATTTCTAATCTCAAAAAGAGATTAGTAGAGTGTGTCTAGAAATAAATACATATATATTTGATATATATACCTGTGTGGTGTCCTTTCATTTGTTAATTCAAGAGATTATAAGGTAAAACAAGCTGCTTTACATTCCTCTGAGACTTAGCCTGAAGGCTGCTCTCCACAGCTACCACTAGGATAGCTTTCTTTAAAAGTTTGTCTTAAACCTATCTACCATAAGAGTCGAATTGGACTGGTGCAAGGTGGCCACTATAACTAGTGACCAGCATATGCCAGGCCAACTTCTCACATTGGTGGGCAGCGTGTGGGATTCCAGCTTGCCATTGTTTTACCAGAAATCTCTGTTTGAATTACTAACTGAAAACCACTAAAGGTACTCAAGGTACATATAAAAGTCAAGCTTAGTATCAATAAGTTCTACTGAACTTAGAGTTGTTTGTGAAGGGATAGCACACCCTTGCTACAGCTCAAGCTAGGATCAGTAGGCCACAAACTAGTGTAGGTAGTGCAACACTGCATAACACTAGAATGTCCTCAAGGGATGGAGCCAGTGGGTCCACCCGACCTCAGTATAAGGACATGACCTTCTTTGACTTGAAGGCCATGTGTGTTGCAAGACACCTGGGGTTAGGACAGAGTCCCTCCACACTACACCTGATAAATCTACTGATAGCAGATGATCTTAGACTCGCTCTAGGAGCTAGTGGATCTGGGTCAGGGGGTGGGTCAGCCATAGTCTCTGGGTCAGATGATGAAAATCAAGATGACCTGGAGTCTGTGATTGAAGGGCCAGACCCACAAGGGTCTGAACAGGACAGAGGAATTCTCCCTAAGAGAGCTGACAGAGTGGAAGAGAGGCCTAGGTCCCCCTCAAGGGAATCTAACCACTCATATCACTCTGACAGAGAATCTGTCCATCAGAGGAACTCATACTCTAATAGAAGAGAGACCTCCTCTGAAAGAAGGTACAAGATGCTCCAGTATGAGGAGGCTAGGCTTGCCCTCAGAACCAAGCAACTGGCCTTAGATAGAAAAGCCTTTGAGCTCCTGAGAGCTTCTAAGAAAGAGGGGTTAGAACCCCCTGGTGGCAGCAACAGTGTCCCTAGAGGCAGAGATTACATTCCAGACCATAGGAACCTGTCCAAGGTTGTTCCTCCCTACCAGAGTGGGGATGATATCCACAAGTGGATAACTGCTATGGAGAGGGCCTGTAAAGTTCAACAGGTCCCCCAGAAACAGTGGGCAGCAATCTTGTGGCTCTCCTTTTCTGATAAAGGTAGAGACAAGCTCCTCACTGTTAGAGAAGAGGATGCTGATGATTATGATGTCTTGAAAAGTGCATTGATAGATGGGTTTGGCTTAACCACTGAACAGTACAGGTTGAAGATCAGAGACACCCAAAAAGCACAGAATCAGGACTGGACAGACTTTGTAAATTGTGCAACCAAGGCTCTGGAGGGTTGGCTGGTTGGTAGTAGAGTTACTGATTTTAAGGGATTGTATAATCTTATGATGAGAGAACAGATCCTTAATAATTGCCAAAAACAGTTGTTGCATCAGTACCTGGTGGACTCTGATCTGACCTCTCCCCAAGAATTGGGAAAGAAGGCAGACAAATGGGTCAGAACCAGAGTGAGGCAGAAAACCCAGAACCAAGGGGGTGACACTAAGAAGCAGGATCCTAAAGGCTCAGATAAAGGTGGGGATAAGGCAAAAGACCAGAAGTCTTCACAAGGGCCCCAAAAATCTGCATCTGGTGGGGATTCACAGTCTACAAAGGGAAAAGGCCAAAAGAAGCCCTGGTGCAAATTCTGTAAACAGAAAGGGCACTGGACTTCTGATTGTACCAAGTCCAAAGACCAAACCTCCACCACCCAAGCCCCTAATGAAATTGTTCCCCCTAGTACAAGTAGTGGTGGAGGTGGTAATCAGAATAAGGGTGTAGTAGGGTTCTGATGTGGACTCTGGCCTAGTCAGAGTACCAACACAGGCATTGCTGGTTTGTGAGGGAGACCTTGATATGTCCTTCCTAGTGAGCCCCAGTAATCTGAGCAAGTACAAACAGCAGCCTATATTTAATGGCAAACAGGCTTTGGCATTCAGGGACACAGGTGCTAGTGTCACCATGGTGGCAGAGGATCTAGTGGACCCTGCACAGATCATCCTGGGCAAAATGTAACAGGTTACCAATGCAAGCAAAGTCAGGACCAACCATAGTCTGGCAGTTGTGGATTTCTCCTGGGGAGGGGTAACTGGCCTCAAAATGGTAGTAGTCAATGCAGACCTCCCTGTCAAATGTCTATTGGGCAATGATCTGGAGACTTCAGCCTGGTTTGAAGTGGAGTTATGGACTCATGCTGAGATGTTGGGCATACCTGCAGAGGTATTTGCTGTGACCAGGTCACAGGCCAAAATGCATAAAGCTGAACCAGCTCTGGATCCTGAAACTATGGACCAGATGCTACCCAAGAGGAGGAGCAGTAGGGTTAAGGCAGTGCCTTCCCCTCTGTCGCAGATCTCAGATTCCCCTCCTGAGGGAGGAGAAGCAGAGCCTGAAGAAGGAACTGCCCCAGAGGAACTTGAGTATGGTCAGGTTGAGTTCATGGGGGCAGGGGGACCTTCCAGGGAAGATCTGAGCAAGGAGCAACAGTGCTGCACCTCTCTTGAACGCCTCAGACAGCACGATGCTGCTGAGGCTGCTGGGAGTGCTAGTGGGTCCCAGAAAGTTTATTGGGGACTCCTATATTCTGAGGCTAGAGATCCTACCCCTGGAGCCACCAGGAGGTTGGTAATACCTCAGAAGTTTAGGGGATTCCTATTGACCCTAGCACACGACATCCCATTGGCAGGACACTTGGGCCAAAACAAGACCCTCATTTTCATTGGCCACACATGTCAGAGGACACAAAGGAGTTTTGTCGCTCCTGTGTCACTTGCCAAGCCAGTGGCAAGTCAGGTGGCACAACAAAGGCCCCCCTGATACCACTATCAGTGGTGGGGGTTCCCTTTGAAAGGGTAGGGATTGACATTGTTGGTCCCCTTGACCCTCCAACAGCCTCTGGGCACAGGTTTATCCTGGTGGTAGTGGATCATGCCACCAGGTACTCAGAAGCAATTCCCCTCAGGACCACCACAGCCCCTGTGGTGGCACGAGCCCTCATCGGAGTCTTCTCCAGAGTTGGTTTCCCTAAGGAGGTTATATCTGACAGAGGTACCAACTTCATGTCAGGGTATCTAAAAGCAATGTGGAAGGAGTGTGGTGTAAACTACAAGTTCACTACTCCCTATCACCCACAATGCAATGGGTTAGTTGAAAGGTTCAACAAAACCCTAAAGGGAATGATTAAAGGCCTCCCAGAAAAGCTCAGGCGAAAATGGGACCTTTTACTTCCCTGCCTTCAGTTTGCATACAGGGAGGTCCCACAGAAGGGGGTTGGCTACAGCCCTTTTGAACTTCTGTTTGGGCACCCTGTTAGAGGTCCATTATGTTTGGTGAAGGAGGGATGGGAGTTACCTCTCAAACCTTCCAAACAGGATGTGATGGACTATGTACTTGGTCTCCGCTCCCGGATGGCCGAATACATGAAGAAGGCAACCAAAAACCTTGAGGCTAGCCAAGAATTACAAAAAGCTTGGCATGACCAAAAGGCTGTCCTGACTGTTTATCAGCCAGGCCAGAAAGTGTGGGAGTTGGAGCCTGTGGCCCCAGCAGCTCTCCAGGACAAATGGAGTGGCCCCCATACAATTGTTGAGAAAAAGGGAGAAGTCACCTACTTGGTGGATCTTGGAACTCCCAGGGTGCTCCATGTCAACAGATTAAAACGTTCTCTCAAACTCACTGCCTCTTGTGATATAGCATCAATCCAGCGCGGGGACACACTATTTTTAGTGCAGCCAGGCGCTTTAGAAATGGCTTTATTATTATTATTATTATTAAAACCATATGTGGACAGGGCTGACATGGGCTTGCTCATGGCAACTGATGAGGAACAGGAGGAGGAGACTGACTCTCTCCCTGACCTGCTCTCACAGAACCCTGATGATGGGTCAGTTGATGGTGTTGCTTTGGCAAGCAGCCTCACTGATAATCAGCAAACTGAATGCAGACAAGTTCTGCAACAATTCAGACATAGGTTTAGCCTGACCCCAAGTCAGACTTCCTGGTGCACCCATGAGGTGGACACTGGAGACAGTCTGCCTGTCAAGAGTAAAATCTACAGGCAACCTGACCATGTCAGGGACTGTATCAGGACTGAAGTCCAGAAAATGTTGGAACTAGGTGTTATTGAGCCTTCAGATAGCCCTTGGGCTAGTCCAGTAGTCCTTGGGCCTAAACCGCATACCCAGGGCGGTAAGAAAGAAATGAGGTTTTGTGTTGACTACAGAGGCCTCAATGCAGTCACCAGGACTGATGCCTATCCAATTCCAAGGGCAGATGAACTAATAGATACTTTGGCCTCAGCCAAGTATCTCAGTACATTTGACCTAACAGCTGGCTATTGGCAAATCAAGTTAGCTGATGATGCCAAGGCCTAAACAGCATTTTCAAGCCCTGGTGGGCACTATCACTTTGTGGTGATGACCTTTGGTTTAAAAAATGTACCTGCCACTTTTCAGAGGTTGGTGAATAAAGTTCTGACAGGTATGGAAACTTATTGCTCAGCTTATCTAGATGATATTGCTGTATTTAGCTCCACCTGGCAGGATCACCTGGTCAACCTCAGAAATGTTTTGGAGGCTCTGCAAAAAGCAGGCCTCACTATCAAGGCCACTAAGTGCCAGATAGGGCAGAGTCAGGTTGTGTACCTGGTCCACCTTGTAGGTGGAGGCCAGGTTCAACCATTGCAGAGCAAAATCCAGACCATAATGGAATGGGTCGCTCCAACTACCCAGACACAGGTTAGAGCCTTTTTAGGCCTGAATGGGTACTATAGGAGGTTTGTTAAGGGATATGGATCTATAGTTACCCCCTTAAATGATCTAACCTCTAAGAAAATGCCAAAAAAGGTTCAGTGGACAGCTAGCTGTCAAAAGGCATTTGATGACCTAAAGCAGGCAATGTGCACTGCCCCCATCTTGCAGAGTCCAGACTACAAAAATAAGTTCATTGTCCAAACAGATGCTTCAGAGCTAGGTGTGGGAGCTGTACTGTCTCAACTTAATGATGAAGGTCAAGACCAGCCAGTAGCTTTCATAAGCAGAAGGCTGACCCCTAGAGAGAAACGTTGGTCATCTATAGAGAGGGAGGCCTTTGCTGTGGTGTGGGCCCTGAAGAAGCTGAGGCCATACTTGTTTGGCACTCACTTCATAGTTCAGACTGACCACAAGCCCCTCCTATGGCTCAAACAGATGAAAGGTGAAAATCCTAAACTACTCAGGTGGTCCATTTCCCTACAGGGGATGGACTATACAGTGGAACATAGACCTGGGACCCAACATGCCAATGCAGATGGACTCTCAAGGTATTTCCAATTAGAACACGAAGACTCAACTGGTCAAGGTTAGTTTAGTGTCTTTGCATTTGGGGGGGGGGTGTAGGAGAGTAGGATCTGTACTTATATTGCCCCCACTTTTTTTCTGATGTATACACTGGTTTCTGGCTATAGTCTGGCTGGGTCCCTGCTAATCAGGGCCCCAGTCTCTCTGTTCTCTCTAAATGACTTGGTGTGCATATTAGATGCCCTAGTGATTGGATACTGTGGTACCTTATGAGCCCCTAGTATATGGTACCTTAGGTACCTAGGGCATAGGTACTTCACAGGCCTACCAGGGGCTGAAGCTTGTATTATGCCACCCCTGGGAAGCAGACTCAATCTGACACCACAGGCCTGTTACTGCAGCCTTGGTGAGGTAGTGTTGGCACTCCTCACTGAGGTATAGGTTTCTATATCTCACCATACACACACAAATAAACCTATCAGTCACCCCTAAGGCAGGCCCTATCAATCCTGAGGGCAGGGTGCTTGGTTTACAATGTGAGGGGGTGCCTCTGCATGAGCAGGACCCATTTGCAGCTGGCAGAGTCTATTCTCTGTGGCTTTTTGTGCATGCGGTTAAACCATATACTGTTAAGTGCATTATAACCTACCGGTAAATGCTATCTTTGGAATGACAGCATCAAAATATGTCATGTTTGGTGTCAAACAACTTGGAATCATACCCTCACACTAGTAACTGGTGTGGGAGTATGATCCCACCCTTCTAGAGGGGACGACATGTACCTACTGTGGTAACACGGTAGAAATCTGAAAGAGCCCTGGCATCACAAAATGGATGCCACCAGCACAGACACTGGGCTGCCCTCCTGCTGCTGACTGAAACTCGCAGTGGAGGAGGCCCAACAATAGGCATCCTGTCACAGGGAGTCACTACCTTCCAGACAGCATTTAGTGTATTGGGGCTGGGTGGGTGCACTTCTAGAGTGCTTTGAAGTCCTGCACTGGGGGAGCAGTAGGCTCCTCTGTGCATATGCCAGCTCAAACTGGTTCAGGGGCTACCTGTCCCTGCTCTGGCACAAAACTGGACAAAGGGAAGCCACCCCCTACCCTGACCCTCCCAGATGAGTGGTCATAAAGCTAGTCCCTCCCCTACCTTCAGTATAAGATAGGGAAACCTTGCCATTGCAAGTTAAATAACCCTGGACGACAGTTTACAAGAAGAATCCTGGCCCTTCGACGTTCCACTACCTTTGGAAGACAGAAGAATCTCCCTTGGAGTCAAGGAGTGACTCCCCTGCTTGGCAGGCACCAAAAACTCTAATCAACGGTCACAAACTTTCCCGCTCCCATCAGAGTCCGAAGTCCCTGCAGCCCCAGAAGTGGATTTCCAGACTTCTCGACGGCCATTGTGAGTCCCCAGCAGAGCTGAGGCGAGTGGACCCCACGAATGACGAGGAACAGCAATACCCAGGTACCGTGCACTATTGTCGAGTGCAACCCCTTCACGACGTTCTATGAACTTGTGCATTGGACCATTTGTGCCCAAGCCTCCAGCAGGTTTTGCAGCGAACATCAGAGGCCTACCCAGTCCCGAGTGACCGTGGGCGCCTGTGAAGCATTTCCTCACGAAGCGTCTTCGTGATCCCTTGCCCATTGGCTTGTGGGTCCCCGAAGACTTTCTGATCAAACCACAGGGCTCCCCTGGTTGCTCCAGGCCTGCCCTCACTCACCCTCACTGGGTGAGTCCTTCAAACCTTGCTGTTCTGCACCGCTGACTTTATTCACTTTCCACAAGACTTGCTGTTGCCAAGGCTTGTTGGCTCCAATCCGGTTGCCGATACCTCAGTAAGCTGCAGACGTCATGGGACACTCCGAACCCAGCTGCTGGTCATCGTCGATGCCTCCTGGTCCTCATGAGCGAAGAATCAAAACACCCTTGATCACCTGAAATCACCCGACTTCCGTGAGCATCCATCTTCCTGGCCCGGGTCACTGGCAAGTGACTGTGAACACTGTCCCTTCTGCTTTCAGGTCATCTGCATCCTGAATCCACCCTTGGATTCCACCGGACACTTCTTCAGTCTTCGCAAGCAGCAAATCTTCTTTGGTCTCCATAGAAAACAGCGACGCGACCCGACACCAAAAGACACCTATGCACCCGGCTTCCCTGGGTGAGCTAACTCGTGCACTCCGGTGCCCTAGTGTGTGTTGGCCCTCAAATTACTTACCTTGTAAGTGGCTTGCTTGTAGACTTCCTCGAAGTACCCTAAAACGTAAAAAATCCAACTGCGACTTGTGTTCTCACACTGCATGCATCTCCCGTGGGTCTGTTACTTACCTGCTTGTGCTGCATTAGTGAAGCCTCAGTGATTTTACAGGCCCTAGGCCTTGTCCCCTTGCAAGTTGACTTTCCTAAACCTCTTTTTTAGTATATGGTCTGGTACGCCCCTAGGGCCCCAGCCATATTTGTGCTTAACTTATTGTGAAACATTGATATTTGAATGTGTTCCTGACTTCTAATCTCATAAAGAGATTAGTAGAGTGTGTCTAGTAATAAATACATATATATTTGATATATATACCTGTGTGGTGTCCTTTCATTTGGTAATTCAAGAGATTATAAGGTAAAACAAGCTGCTTTACATTCCTCTGAGACTTAGCCTGAATGCTGCTCTCCACAGTTACCACTAGGATAGCTTTTTTTAAAAAGGTTGTCTTAAACCTATCTACCATAAGAGTCAAATTGAACTGGTGCAAGGTGGCCACTATAAATAGTGACCAGCATATGCCAGGCCAACTTCTCACAAGAAAAAAGCAAAATGGGCACAGAAAGAGGCAAGATGGGGCAGAAAGAGGCAAGAGAAGTGCAGAAAGAAGCAACAAAAAAGTAGAAAGAGGCAAAAGAAGTTCAGAAAGAGGCAACAGAGGTACTGAAAGAGGTAAGAGAAATGCAGAAAGATGGAACAGAGCTAAGGAAACAGGCAAGAGAGTGCAGAAAGGTAGGAGAGGTCAAGAAAGAGGGGTGAGGGGTACAGAAAGAAGGAACAAAGGTACAGAAAGAGAACTGTGAAAGAGGCAAGAGAGGTGCAGAAACAGGCAAGAGAGGCGCAAAATTAGGGAACAGGGATGTAAACAAAAGGCAAGAGAGGTGCAGAAAGAGGGAACGGATACAGAAAGAGGGAGCAAGGGTGCAGAAAGAACCAATAGTGGTGCAGAAAGAGACAAGAGGGAATGAAGAAAGAAGCAAGAGATGTACAGAAAGAAGCAACAGATGAGCAAAAAGAGGCAAAAGTACTGCAAAAGGGGAAAGAGGGGTGCAGAAGGAGGGAAGAGGGGTGCAGAAAGAGGCAAGAGGGTGTAGAAAGAAGCAAAAGAGGTACAGTAAGAAGCAAGAGAAGTGCAGAAAGAAGCAAAAAAGGTGCAGTAAGAGGTAAGAGGGGTACAGAATGAGGCAAGAGAAGGGCAGAAGGAGGTGATAGAGTTGCAGAAACAGGCAGGAGAGGTGCAGAAAGAGGGAACAGGGGTGCAGACAGAGGCAAGGGAGATGCAGAAAGAGGGAAGGGGGTGCAGAAAGAGGCAAGAGGGGTGCAGACAAAAGCAAGAGAGGTGTAGAAAGAAGCAGGAGAAGTGCAGAATGAAGCAATAGAGGTACAGAAAGATGCAAAAGAACAGCAGAAAGATGCAAAAGAACAGCAGAAAGATGCAGAAGAGGTGCAGATAAACCCAGGAGAAGTACAGAAAGAGGGACGAGGGTGCAGAAAGAGGCAAGAGTGATACAGAAAGTAGCAGGAGAGGTGCAAAAAGAAGCAAGATAAATGCAGAAAGATGCAACAGAGGTGCAGCAAGAAGCAAGAGGGGTACAAAAAGAGGCAAGACCAGTGCAGAAAGAGGCAGGGGGTGCAGAAAAAGGCAGGAGATGTGCAAAAAGATGGAACAGGGATGTAGAAAAAAGTAAGAGAGCAGTACAAAGAGGGAAGGGGGTGCAGAAAGAGGCAAGACAAGTGCAGATAGAAGCAACAGAGGTGCAGAAAGAGGCAGAAGCACTATGAAAGAGGCGAGATAGGCACAGAAAGAGTCAAGAGAAGTACAGAAAGAGGGAAGAGGGGTGCAGAAAGGCAAGAGGGGTACACAAAGGGGGAAGAGGGGTGCAGAAAGAGGCAACTGGGATGTTAAAAGAAGCAAGAGAGGTACAAAAGGAAGCAAGATAAGTGCAGAAAGAAGCATCAGGGATGCAGAAAGAGGCAAGAGGGGAGCAGAATGAGGCAAGAGAAGTGCAGAAAGAAGCAGCAGATGTGCAGAACGATGCAAGAGAGTTGCAGAAACAGGCAGGAGGGGTGTAGAAAGAGAGAACGGGGTGGAGGCAGAGGCAAGAGAGATGCAGAAAGAGGGAAGAAGGGTCCTGAAAGAGGCAAGTGGGGGGTGGAGAAAGAAGGAAGAGAGGTGCAGAAAGAAGCAAGAGAAGTGGAGAAATAAAAAGCAGAGATACAGAAAATGGCAATAGCAGTGCAGAAAGAGGCAGAAGTACTGCGAAAGAGGCAAGAGCGGTACAGAAAGAGAGGCAAAAAAAGGCAAGAGAGGTGCAAAAGCAGAAACAGGGGTGAAGAAAGAAGCAAGAGGGGTACAGAAAAAAGTAAGAGAGGTGCAGTAAGAAGCAAGAGAAGTGGAGAATGAAGCAACAGAGGTGCATAAAGGGGCAAGAGAGGTGCAGAAAAATGCAATAGAGGTATAGAAATAGGCAAAAGATGTGCAGAAAGAGGGAGCAGGGGTGCAGATAGAGGCAAGAGAGGTGCAGAAAGAAGGAAGAGGGATGCAGAAAGAGGCAAGAGGGGTGGGGAAAGAAACAAGGGATGTGCAAAAAGAAGCAAGAGAAGTGCAGAAAGAATCATCAGAGGTGCCAAAAGAGGCAAGAGTGGTGCAGAAGGAGTTAGGAGAAGTGCAGAAAGAAGCAACAGAGGTGCAGAAAGAGGCAAAATACCAGCAGAAATAGGCAGTTAAGGTGCAGATAACCCCAAGAGATGTGCAGAAAGAGGGAAGAGGGGTGCAGAAAGAGGCAAGAGGGATGCAGAAAGAAGCAGGAGAGGTACAAAAAGGAACAAGAGAAGTGCAGAAAGAAGCAACAGAGGTGCAGAAAGAGGCAAAGGGGTGCAAAAAGAGGCAAGAGAAGTGCAGAAAGAAGCAACAGAGGTACAGAAAGAGGCAAGAATAGTGCAGAAAGAGGCAGGTGAGGTACAGAAATAGGAAGATGTTGGAACAAGGTTGCAGAAAAAAGTAAGAGAGGTGCAGAAAGAGGGAAGAGGGGTGCAAAAAGAGGCCGGAGGGATGCAGAAAGAAGCAGGAGAGGTGCAGAAAGAAGCAAGAGAGGTATAGAAAGAGGCAAGGGAGGTGCAGAAAAAGGCAAGGGAGGTGCAGAAACAGGCAGGAGAGGTGCAAAAAGAGGGACCTGGTGCAGAAAAAAATAAGAGAGGTGCAGAAAGAGGGAACAAGGGTGCAGAAAGAGACAAGAGAGATGCAGAAAGAGGCAAGAGGGATGAAGAAGCAGGAGAGGTACAAAAAGGAACAAGAGAAGTGCAGAAAGAAGCAGCAGAGGTGCAAAAAGAGGCAAAGGGGTGCAAAAAGAGGCAAGAGAAGTGCAGAAAGAAGCAACAGAGGTACAGAAAGAGGCAAGAATAGTGCAGAAAGAGGCAGACGAGGTACAGAAATAGGAAGATGTTGGAACATAGGGTGCAGAGAAAAGTAAGAGAGGTGCAGAAAGAGGGAAGAGGGGTGCAAAAAGAGGCCGGAGGGATGCAGAAAGAACCAACAGTGGTGCAGAAAGAGGCAAAGGGGTGTAGAAAAAGGCAACAGAAGTGCAAAAAAAAGCAACTAAGGAGCAGGAATAGTCAGATGTACAATGAAAGAGGCAAGAGAAGTGCAGAAAGAGGCAAGAGGGGTGTAGAAGGAAGCAAAAGAGGTACAGAAAGAAGCAAGAAAAGAGCAGAAAGAAGCAACAGGGTTGCAGAAAGAGGCAAGCGGGGTGAAGAATGAGGTAAGAAAAATGCAGAAAGAAGCAAGAGATGTGCAGAAGCATGCAAGAGAACTGCAAAAAGAAGTAAGAGTGTTACAGAAACAGGCAGGAGAGGTGCAGAAAGCGGGAACAAGGGTGCAGATAGTGGCAAGAGAGATGCAGAAAGAGGAAAGAGGAGTGCAGAAAGAGGCAAGAGGGGTGCAGAAAAAAGCAATAGAGGTGCAGAAAGAAGCAAGTGAAGTGCAGAAAGAAGCAATAGAGGTGCAGAAAGGGGCAAAAGTACAGCTGAAAGAGGCAGTAGAGGTGCAGATAAACCCAAGAGAAAGAGGGAAGAGGGGTGCAGAAAGAGACAAGAGGGATGCAGAAAGAAGCAGGAGATGTGCAGAAAGAAGCAAGAGAGGTACAGAAAGAGGCAAGGGAGGTACAGAAAAAGGCAAGGGAGGTGCAGAAACAGGCAGGAGAGGTGCAAAAAGAGGGACCCAGTACAGAAAAAAATAAGAGAGGTGCAGAAAGATGGAACAAGGGTGCAGAAAGAGACAAGAGAGATGCAGGAAGAGGGATGCAGAAAGAGGCAAGAGGGCTGCAGAAAGAAGGAAGAGAGGTGCAGGAAGAAGCAAGAGAAGTGCAGAAAAAGCAACAGAGGTGCAGCAAACAGCAGGAGAAGTGCAGAAAGTGGCAGAAGTACTTCGAAAGAGACTAGAGAGGTACAGAAAGAGGCAAAAGAGGCGCAGAAAGAGGCAATAGAGGTGCAGAAGGAGGGAAAAGGGGTGCAGAGAGAAGCAAGAGGGGTAAGGAAAGAGGGAAGATGGGTACAGAAAGAGGCAAGAGGGCTGTACAAAGAAGCAAGAGATGTACTGAAGGAAGCAATAAGGGCACAGAGAGAGCAAGATGGGGCAGAAAGAAGCAACAAAAATGTAGTAAGAGGCAAAAGAAGTGCAAGAAGAGGCAACAGAGGTACAGAAAGAGGCAAGAGAAAAGCAGAAAGAGACAAGAGAGCTAAGGAAACAAGCAAGAGAGTGCAAGAAGGAAGGAGAGGTACAGGGAGAGGGGTGAGGGTGCAGGCAGAAGGATCAAAGGTACTGAAAGAGGCAAGAGAGGTTCAGAAACAGGGAAGAGAGGTGCACAAAGAGGGAACAGGTGTGCAGAAAAGGGCAAGAGGGAACAGGGGTACAGAAAGATGCAGGAAGGGTGCAGAAAGATCCCAACAGTGGTGCAGAAAGAGACAAGAGGGAATGAAGAAAGAAGCAAGAGAGGTATAGAAAGAGGCAAGGGAGGTGCAGAAAAAGGCAAGGGAGGTGCAGAAACAGGCAGGAGAGGTGCAAAAAGAGGGACCTGGTGCAGAAAAAAATAAGAGAGGTGCAGAAAGAGGGAACAAGGGTGCAGAAAGAGACAAGAGAGATGCAGAAAGAGGCAAGAGGGATGAAGAAGCAGGAGAGGTACAAAAAGGAACAAGAGAAGTGCAGAAAGAAGCAACAGAGGTGCAGAAATAGGCAAAGGGGTGCAAAAAGAGGCAAGAGAAGTGCAGAAAGAAGCAACAGAGGTACAGAAAGAGGCAAGAATAGCGCAGAAAGAGGCAGGCGAGGTACAGAAATAGGAAGATGTTGGAACATAGGGTGCAGAGAAAAGTAAGAGAGGTGCAGAAAGAGGGAAGAGGGGTGCAAAAAGAGGCCGGAGGGATGCAGAAAGAACCAACAGTTGTGCAGAAAGAGGCAAAGGGGTGTAGAAAAAGGCAACAGAAGTGCAAAAAAAAGCAACTAAGGAGCAGGAATAGTCAGATGTACAATGAAAGAGGCAAGAGAAGTGCAGAAAGAGGCAAGAGGGGTGTAGAAGGAAGCAAAAGAGGTACAGAAAGAAGCAAGAAAAGTGCAGAAAGAAGCAACAGGGTTGCAGAAAGAGGCAAGCGGGGTGAAGAATGAGGTAAGAAAAATGCAGAAAGAAGCAAGAGATGTGCAGAAGCATGCAAGAGAACTGCAAAAAGAAGTACGAGTTTTACAGAAACAGGCAGGAGAGGTGCAGAAAGAGGGAACAAGGGTGCAGATAGAGGCAAGAGAGATGCAGAAAGAGGAAAGAGGAGTGCAGAAAGAGGCAAGAGGGGTGCAGAAAAAAGCAATAGAGGTGCAGAAAGGGGCAAAAGTACAGCTGAAATAGGCAGTAGAGGTGCAGATAAACCCAAGAGAAAGAGGGAAGAGGGGTGCAGAAAGAGACAAGAGGGATGCAGAAAGAAGCAGGAGATGTGCAGAAAGAAGCAAGAGAGGTACAGAAAGAGGCAAGGGAGGTACAGAAAAAGGCAAGGGAGGTGCAGAAACAGGCAGGAGAGGTGCAAAAAGAGGGACCCAGTACAGAAAAAAAAAGAGAGGTGCAGAAAGATGGAACAAGGGTGCAGAAAGAGACAAGAGAGATGCAGGAAGAGGGATGCAGAAAGAGGCAAGAGGGCTGCAGAAAGAAGGAAGAGAGGTGCAGGAAGAAGCAAGAGAAGTGCAGAAAAAGCAACAGAGGTGCAGCAAACAGCAGGAGAAGTGCAGAAAGTGGCAGAAGTACTTCGAAAGAGACTAGAGAGGTACAGAAAGAGGCAAGAGAGGCGCAGAAAGAGGCAATAGAGGTGCAGAAGGAGGGAAAAGGGGTGCAGAGAGAAGCAAGAGGGGTAAGGAAAGAGGGAAGATGGGTACAGAAAGAGGCAAGAGGGCTGTACAAAGAAGCAAGAGATGTACTGAAGGAAGCAATAAGGGCGCAGAGAGAGCAAGATGGGGCAGAAAGAAGCAACAAAAATGTAGTAAGAGGCAAAAGAAGTGCAAGAAGAGGCAACAGAAAAGCAGAAAGAGACAAGAGAGCTAAGGAAACAAGCAAGAGAGTGCAAGAAGGAAGGAGAGGTACAGGGAGAGGGGTGAGGGTGCAGGCAGAAGGATCAAAGGTACTGAAAGAGGCAAGAGAGGTTCAGAAACAGGGAAGAGAGGTGCACAAAGAGGGAACAGGTGTGCAGAAAAGGGCAAGAGGGAACAGGGGTACAGAAAGATGCAGGAAGGGTGCAGAAAGAACCCAACAGTGGTGCAGAAAGAGACAAGAGGGAATGAAGAAAGAAGCAAGAGAAGTACAGAAAGAAGTAACAGATGTGCAGAAAGAGGCATGAGAGGTACAGAAAGAGGCAGGAGGGGTGCAGAAAGAGGCAAAAGAGGTGTAGAAAGAAGCAGGAGATGTACAGAAAGAAGCAAGAGAAGTGTAGGAAGAAGAAACAGGGGTGCAAAAAGAGCCAAGAAGGGTACAGAATGAGGGAAGAGAAGTGCAGAAAGAAGCAATGGGGTGCAGAGGGATGCAAGAGAATTGCACAATTAGGCAAGAGAGTTGCAGAAACAGGCAGGACAGGTGCAGAAAGAAGGAACAGGGTTGCAGACAGAGGCAACAGAGATGCAGAAAGAGGAAAGAGGGTGCAGAAAGATGCAAGAGGAGTACAGAAAGAAGCAAGCAAGGTGCAGAAAGAAGCAACATAGGTGCAGAAAGAGGCAAGGGAAGTGCAGAAAGAGGCTGTGAGAAGTTGGCCTGATATATGCTGTCCACTAGTTATAGTGGGCACCTTGTATCAGTCCAAACAACCCCTTATGGTGATAGGATAAAGACAACCTTTATTGAAAGCTATCCTAGTGGTAGCTATGGAGAGCAGCCTTCAGGCTAAGTCTTGAAGGAATGTAAAGCAGCTTGTTTTACCAGTCTATAATCTCTTGAATGACCAAATGAAAGGACAACCACACCAGATATATATTTAAAATATATGTATTTAAGATAAAACACACTCCTCTAGTCTCTTTCTGAGGCTAGAGTTCGAAGTACTTCAGTGACAAGTCAGTATTCAACAGTAAAAGCACAAATACACGTTTGGGCCCTAGGGGCGTACCAAACCATATACCAATAAAGGGGTATAAGAACCATGACTGAACTAGACACAAGGCCTAGAGCCTGTAGAAGCGCTTGGGCCACAAGGAACCACCCAAGGTAGTGACACGGGGGACACGTGCAGTGTGAATCGCCGTTAACTCCTATGGGGAAAATCGCGGTTAGATTTTTAAAGATTAGGGACACTTAGAATCTAACTAGGACCAAACCCATTCGGACTTAGGAAGTTCTAGGCTCAACACCCACGGGAGCACTGGAGTACTCGTGTTACCTCACCCAGGGAAGCCAGGTGCATAGATGTCAAATGGTGTTGGTCGTGTCGTCGATTTCAATGGGAGCTTGCAAAGAAGTGCTGCTGCCGGGAAGATGAGAAGTGTCCAAAGAGATCCAAGCCTGGATCGAAGATGAGAAGAACCAGAAAGCAGAGGGGACAGAGTCTGGGTCACTTGCCGATAGGTGGATGCCCACCGATGTCGGGTGTTTCAGGTGAAGAAGGTGAAGCTTGACTCTTCAGCCACCAGGACCATAAGGTGTTGAGGATAACCAGGAGCTGGATTCGAGCTGTCCCATGAAGGATGTCGAGTGCTGCAGCATCTATGCCCGGATTGGACACAACAAGCATTGGCAACCGCAACCTACACAGAAACGAGAAAGATGCTTTGGTGCAGACCAACAATGTCTGAGGGACTCACCACTTGGTTGGGAGTTAGGGCACATCTGGAGCAACCAGAGAAGCCAAAGAAAAAGCAAATTTAGCCCCGCAGGAACCCACCAGTCGATGGACCAGGGATCGCGAAGTGGCCTTGAGAGGAAACACAAAACGGCGGCCCACGAGTCACTCGGGGTGACTAGGATGACAATCTTTGGTGCATCTGATGCTCGAGGTGGGGGCTACAAGTAACCCCAAGCACGACTTCAAGAGATGCCAAGAAGTCAATGCACTTGCAAAAGTGCACGGTGACCAAGAGTTCCGGTTCCACACTACTCACGAGGGCTGCGGGTCTCAGCTTCGCTGGAGACTCGGGTCGGCCTCTGAGATGTCTGGAAAACCTCTTCCTGGGCTGCAAATACTTTGGAGTCCGGCGGGAGCTTCGGAAATACAGATTGGCAAATTGCTTCATTGGTGCCTGCCAAGCAGGGGACTCACTCCTTGACCCCAAGGGAGATTTCTTCAGTCCTCTAGTGGTTAGTATAGCGTTGAAGTTCCAGGATTCAGCTTCAGAGTTTTGTCCAGGGATATCTAAAGTTCTGGTTACAGAGGTTCCTTACTTATACCTAAGGAAGGGGTTGGACTAGCTCTGGGGACCCACCTATGGGAGGGTTTGGAAAGAGGGGTGGCTACACCCATTTCCTTTGTCCAGTTTCATGCCAGAGCAGGGGCTGGTAGCCCCTGAACCGGTTTGAGCTGGACTATGTACAGGGACACCAAATGTGCCCCCAGTGCATGACTTCAAAGCACTCTGAGAGTGCTCCCACCCAGCCCCAATACACATTCGCCTGTCTGAGAGGTGGTCACACCTCCCTGTGACAGGAAACCTATTTTCCAGGCCTCCTCTGCTGGAGTTTCGGTCAGCAGCAGGAGGCCAGACCCGTGTCTGTGGCTGCAGTATCCATTTTGTGATGCCAGGGCTGTGTTAAGTTTCTACCAACTACCACCCTGCCTTATGCTTGATTCCAGACTGTGCTTCGGCATTTCTTCTTCGGCCTGAATCTTGATTGTATCTCGGAATTCTACCGTTCAACCATGTGCCCACCTTACCCCACCCGAAACTCGAATCTTGTGCGCTACGGACCCAACTCCTGGTCCATTAACTACCCAGACAAAATGACCAGTAATGCAAAAAAGAACTTCAAGCATAGTACTCTAAAACAACACCCGGAAACATTCATGGTAGATAACTACCACACAGCGACCAATGGCAACACAAAAACTAACTTCATTTTCTACACAAATCGCCCCGCTAAATGGAAAACCACCTTCTCTCTTCACCTTCAAGTTGCCAAGTCAGTAATCATTCCCTATGGTGAAAAAATCTCCACTACCATCTCCCAGACCTTCAAAGGGGAACTCACCATCTCCATCTACAGAACTGGAACCATTCTCATACAGGCCACCGACCCGCACCTCACCACTTTTGACCGCCACTTCCCCACACTTCTTTCCTCGTTAACTCAACTGAGCTGCCAAACCATATCTCCCCAACCCACCATCACCCTTACTAATAACGTGGAACTGATCCAATCTCCCTGCCCTGAAGAACCTCTCTTCAACTCATGGACATCCACCATCACTCAATATAATCACACTACCCCTATCATTACTCTCCGCCGCCAAACACCCACAACTATTACATTTACTGTGCACACCGGGAACAACAAACTCAAAATTAACAAACACCACAAGACCGATCTAGATCTTGACAGCTCGGACTCTAACCTCTGCCCTCCCGTGACCAAAATCCCCACAGGCACTCTCCGCTTGACCCCTGATAATCTGGACCCTCCATCACAAACTACCTTTTTCTCCAACACAGACCCTTTTCCCCCGACCCTTACTTCCCCCATGTCCAACGTCATCTCCAATCCAGTGGTCACTCCCCCCCCTACTACCACTGCACACTCCCCCTCGGATGTCCCACATCCACAGACACAACTGGTCTCCACCGATTACCTCACTGACAACCCCCGTGACATCCCCATGGCCAACGTCGTCAACAATCCTATAAACTCGTTCCCCCTGTTGTCACTACACGCTACCCCTCTGCCGTCGCACTCCCACATACACAACTTGCCTCCACCGCTAATCTCATTGACATTCCCCGAAACTCTGATTTCTTACCTAGAATTTCTCTCCATCCTCACTTGGACAGTAGACCCTCTACTCCTCCTTTGAACTCCTTGAATGGGAGCATTACTAATCCAGCTCCCCGCGTCCAACCTCTCCCCTCTCCTAACCCCACTGATTCCGTCCAATCCCGACCCCTGTTCACTATCCCTCCAAAGACCCAAGTCATTCTCGGCCCCTGCCTAATACCTTAAACTTTTTCAGCTCAATAGCACAGCAACTGAACAGAATGGAGCTGAAAATTAACTCCCTTGCTGCTGATTTCCTATACTTACAAAAAGATCTCAACAGGACCAAGCCGCCTTGCTCCCTCTCCCCGGGTAGATTTCCTCCCACCCCACTCAATACCGCTCCCTTGGCCCGACAGTGCACCCCTCGACCCCCAGTCCGTCAGCGAGTCACGCACTTCGACCCAACCGGGATCGCCAACCCTTTTCTAAACCGAAACCTGTTGAGATCAACGACTCTTACCTCGCTTTGAGCCAGAAGTCAGCCCCTTTCCCCACCCCTGTTATTATCGGCACTAACAGAATCCCTAAAAATGTCCACTCGCCTAGACCTCCTGCTCAATACTCCTCTATCCACCTTACTCCCCCATCATTGAGGCTTCCCGTCCTCTCTCTTGCATGCTCCTCAACTGCAGATCAGCAGTACAACACGACACAGACATTGCTGAAGCTCTACTCGCTAAAGAAATTGACATCGCTTTCCTCACTGAATCCTGGCTCAATGTCCACTCCACCCCCATTCTTGACATTCTCACCCCTCCAGGGTACACCATCATCAGACAAGACAGACCGATCAAAACGGGGGGAGGACTAGCCATCATCCACAAGACAGGAATACAGATTACCAAACTTAAACCTGCAGAATACCTATCGTTTGAATACCTAGGTGTCGAACTCACTGCCAAGGGCACCTCACCCATCAAATTCCACACCATCTACCATCCTCCTGGAGAGCGTACCCTTTTCCCCGAAGAACTAACAGACCTAATATCACGGTTTTCCATGACAGACACTAAAGACGTGTTCCTGGGTGACCTCAATATCCACTGGAACGACCCAGAAGACTCCACTGCCAACCTACTTGAAATATATAACCTCAAACAACTCTGCAATAAACCTACTCACATCAAAGGTGCAACACTGGATGCAATCATTACCAACAATGCTCTGGTCTCTCTGAGAGCGATTTCTCCCATTGACTGGTCCGACCACCACCTCATTCTGTTCAAGATTGATGCACTTGTCTCCCACCAACCTATTCATGATGACAAACCTAAACACTGGACCAGAAATATTAAAGCAGTCCCTTTAGCTGAACTTGAATCCAGGATTCATGCCCATCTTCAACTCCAACCCTCATTATCGATGGCCGATGACCTCACTACACACTTTAACTAAAAAATGACAGAGGTTCTAGACCAAGTAGCTCCTCTCAAACTCAAACAATTCAGGCGAACCAAATCTAAACCCTAGTTTAACGTGGATCTGAATGAGGAAAGGCATCAACTCAGGCAAACGGAAAGGTCTTGGAGACTAAACCCCTCGACCTTACACCTAGCGCAACTTAGATCTGCACGGCAAGCACACAAAAACACATTTTCAATGAAAAGGCGTCTTTCTTCCGCAGCCAACTAGATCTGGCGAAAAACAGACCGAGAGAACTCTTCAACATTGTCAAAAGCCAAACTAACTGCACTCCCTCTCAAGAAATCAAAGCCACCAATGAGCGTTGTGAAGAAATTGCCACCTTCTTCACTAATAAAGTCTCGAAAATTGATCAATCCTTCATCCAAACCTCTAACCCTCCTTCCCTCTTAACCTGCCCCACTCTAACCACCCCGATCATTCAGAAAGAGTTCTTACCAAGGACAATCAGGTCTGCCTCCAGCTAAAAAACAATACACATTGGTCCGACTTTGAGCTTATGTCGGAAAATGAGGTTTTCAGTATAATTTCTAACCTAAAACCTTCCTCCCACACTATGGACCCCATCCAATCCACAATCATAAAAACTTAACCACACCATTTCCCCTTTCTGGACAAAAATCATCAACGCCTCTCTCACCTCAGGCTGTGTCCCAGACTCCCTTCAACTTGGACAAATCACACCCATTCTCAAAAAAACAGGGGCCGGCCTAATGATCTCAACAACCTCAGACCTATCTCCAACCTCCCATTCCTTGCGAAAACATTGGAGAAATGTGTTCTCCACCAACTCAACAAACACATTGATGAGTTCGACCTCCTTGACACCTTTCAATCAGGATTCAGGAAAGGCTATAGCACGGAAAAAGCTATGCTCAACGTCTCTGACGATATTCACAAGGCTTTAGATGAAGGTGATGCCTGCCTACTCATCCTTATTGCCCCATCTGTGGCATTCGACACAGTAAATCATCCAGCGCTTCTGGAGACCTTGTCGAAGCGCTCCGGCATCAATGGCACAGTACTAAAATGGTTAACCTCCTTCCTTCAACACCGCTCGCAACAAATTAAAATCAACTCCTGTCTTTCGAAGCCAACAAAAGTCACACTTGGGGTCCCGCAAGGCTCGATCCTCTCCCCGGCCCTCTTCAATCTTTTCATGGAGCCCCTCACAATCATCTTGAAAAAAGCTGGAGTGAATTACCACCTTTACGCTGATGACACCCAAATCTATTTCAAAATCAAGTCTCCCAGCGACATCCAACACCTCAATGCCACTCTAACCGAGATCCAATCTTGGTTAAACGCTAACCACTTAAAACTCAATCCAGATAAAACAGAACTAATCCTATTCTCTCCAAAAAGCAACCATCGTCAAATCCAAGAGTTGCTCAATAATCTGATCGCCCTAAACTGCCCCATCGTCCTATCCGACTCAGTTAAGTCTCTAGGCATCACCCTTGACAAGAAAATGTGCTCTTTCCTCTCTAAAACACCTCAAGAAATTGAAACCTTTTCTTCCCCATGATGACCTCAAGACAGTAGTCTAATCCCTAGTTCTCTCTAAAATCGACTACGGGAACGCTATCCTAACAGGGACTCCAAAAGCTCACCTAGCCCCTCTAAGGGCAGTGTTGAACATGGCCGCTCGACTCGTATCTGGAGTAAAAAGATTTGATCACATCACTCCAGCTCTCAACTCCCTCAACTGGCTTCCCATGGAAGGGAGGTGTATTTACAAACTGGCCTGCATCACTCACAAACCCCTTCACTCTCCGGCCCCTAACTACCTGAACAACAAACTGGTAAGAGCAGGTCAATCCAGAATGCTGAGAAGCTCCAACTCACTCCTTCTTATTCCTCCGAAACAGAAAAAGAAAACCACACAATACCGATCGTTCTCTGGCAATGCTCCCAGGATGTGGAACACTCTCCCTAGAGTCCTCAAATGCAACCCCTCCTTCTGTTTCAAAAGGGACCTGAAAATCCATCTCCTTAACAAATACTTTCCTGACCAACGTCAATTAACCTAGACTTCAATATCCGAGTTTACTCCTCTCTCTTGACATTCAAGGATAGTTGGTGACCGGACTGCGTTAACCACCTTATCTCCCATGCTATATTTTTTTTATCCCTGGTTTTGCTTTTTTACTGCCTGCCTACTATGTAATGCAATTTCCGTCTGTTTTTCTTTACAGTATGTATGTAAAGCGGTCTGATACCTACGGGTCAAGCTAGCGCTATATAAAACTTTTAAAATAAAATAAAATAAACAATACCAGTGCTGCCATGTCTCTCCCTCTAGAAGGGTGCGATCATACTCCCACACCGGTTACTGGTGTGGGGGTATGATTGCAAGGTGTTTGACACCAAACACAACATGTTTCCGTGCAGCCAGTACAAAGTTAGCATTTGCATAGCAGTATGCACCACTGACAACCCAGCAGAAGAGATTCCAAAGACAGCAGAGGGGCTCAGCTCATGCCTGGGCACCCTCTCACATATAACCAAGCACTCTGCCTTCAGGATTGTTAAGGCCTGCCATAGTGAAGAAATCAAAACCTTCTCAGGGGTTTCACTGATATACCTGGTCCTTTTAAACCAACAAAGAAGAGATTGGCACAGAAGCTGTAATATAAATGACATCTTTTTTATTAACCTCAGATGAGGGAGATTGCGTCACACAGTAATCTCAAGTCACTGTAGGAGGCATTCTAAGGAGTACAGAGAACAGGGGCCTTATATACCCACACAGGGGCTCAAAAGAAGGCGGTACAAGTACACATGAGAAGAGTTACACACATAGATGGTCATACAGAAAATGCACAGTCAACAAGTAGGAGGAGTAATGAGTTGCTGACATCAGTTAGAACAGCCTGACAGTTCTATACTAGGAGCAGGTGCATTCTACTAGCTAGGCCCCTCTGAGCATGTGCAAGGCTCTGGAAGAGGGAGAAAGCAAATGGCTAGCACAAAGCTAACTAAAATGGCTGCCAAGTACAAAATGGCTTTCAGCTCATGCTAACATATCCCTGTAATCTTTAACAATAGGAGTGACTGATAGATTTGTATGTGCAGTGATAGGTGAGGTATAGGGAACCTATACCTCAGTAAGGGGTGCATGCACCACCTTACCCAGGCTGCAGTAGCAGACCTGTGGTGTAATTTGGGTGACTTTCCAGGGGTGACATAATACATGCTTCAGCCCCTGGTAGGCCTCTGGGGTACCTATGCCCTGGGTACATTGGGCCCGATTCACAGAATTAACTTTACGTCCGCACTCGGACCGGAAATTCCGGCCCGGAGGCGGAGCTTCCGGGCCGGAGGCGGGGTTTCCGGGCCGGAGGCGGGGTTTCCGGGCCGGAGGCAGAGCTTCCGGCCTAGATGTGGAGATTTTGGCCATGGCTAAATCTCCACCACTGGCCGGAATCCCCACCTCCGGCCCGGAAGCCCCGCCTCCAGACCGGAATTTCCAGCCCGAGTGCCGACGTAAAGTTAGTAGTCGTAAATCCATTCTGTGAATACCAAAAGTAGTAAGTGCATTCTGTGAATACCAAAAGTAGTAAGGGCATTCTGTGAATACCAAAAGTAGTAAGTTTAGGATTTTGTCTTAAATTAATCCTGTGAATCGGGCCCCCAGTGTACCATACACTAGGGACTCACAAGGGTACCTCAGGATCCAATCTGTGGTGTACCTAAAGTACAGGGGTGGCATAATACATGCTTCAGCCCCTGGTAGGCCTCTGGGGTACCTATGCCCTGGGTACATTGTATACCATATACTAGGGGATTACAATATACTAGGGGATTACAAGGGCACCTCAGATCCAATCTGCAATGTACCTAAAGTACATGAAATCATTTTAGAGAGGAAGCAGCTAGGCTGGGGCCCTGATTAGCAGGGTCCCAGCCAGACTAAAGTTGAAAAACTGTGAAATACCAGCAAAAAGTGGGGGTAAACATGTGAAGCAGATCCTACTCTCCTACACTAGAGCCTGTAGAATCGCTGGGACACCAAGGAACCACCCAAGGTAGGGACACAGGGAACCCACGGGGACCGTGTGCAGTGTGAGAACACAGCCGCGAGCCCCCTTTAGCTTCTACGGGGAAAGTCGGGGTTAGATATTTAAAGATTAGGGACACTTAGAATCGAACTAGGACCAAACCCTTTGTGACTTAGGAAGTTCTTAGGTCAACACCCACGGGAGCACCAGAGTACTTGTGTTACCTCACCCAGGGAAGCCGGGTGCATAGGTGTCAAATGGTGTCGGGTCGCGTCGTCGATTTCAAATGGGAGCTGGCAAAGAAGTGCTGCTGCCGGGAAGATGCGAAGTGTCTGAAGAGATCCAAGCCTGGATTGAAGATGGGAAGAACCTGAAAGCAGAGGGGACAGAGTCTGGGTCACTTGCCAGTGACCAGGAAGACGATAGGCGGATGCCCACCGATGTTGGGTGTTTCGAGTGAAGAATGTGAAGCTTGACTCTTCAGCCACGAGGACCAGGAGGCATCGAGGATGACCAGGAGCTGGATTCGAGCTGTCCCACAAAGGATGTTGAGTGCTGCAGCGTCGGTGCCCGGATTGGACACAACAAGCCTTGGCACCAGCAACCCACGCAGAAAGGAGAAAGATGCTTCGGTGCAGACCAGCAAGGTCTGAGGGACTCACCACTTGTTTGGGAGTCAGGACACGTCTGGTGCAACCAGGGAAGCCACAAGGAAAATCAAAGTTACCTTCACAGGGACCCATCAGTCAATGGTCCAGGGATCGCGACGGGACCTCGAGAGGAAACAAAAAATGGCGGCCCACGGGTCACTCGGGATGACTAGGCTGACAATCTTCTTTGGATTCTCTGCTCGAGATAGGGGCTACACGTAACCCCAAGCACAACTTCAAGAGACGTCGAGAAGTCAATGCACTTGCAAAAATGCACGGTGACCAGGACTTCCAGTTCCTTGCTACTCATGAGGGCTATGGGTCTCAGCTTTTATGGGGACTCGGGTCGGACTCTGAGATGTCTGGAAATCCTCTTCCTGGCCTGCAAATACTTCGGAGTCCGGCGGGAGCTTCGGAGATGCAGAACGGCAAAATGCTTCATTGGTGCCTGCCAAGCAGGGGAGTCACTCCTTGACCCCAAGGGAGATTTCTTCAGTTCTCTAGTCTTTAGTAGAGCGTCGAATTTCCAGGATTCAGCTTCAGAGTTCCGTACAGGGATATCTAACGTTCTGGTTACAGAGGTTCCTTACTTATACCTAAGTAAGGGATTGGACTAGCTCTGGGGACCCACCTATGGGAGGGTTTGGAAAGAGGAGTGGCACACCCATTTCCATTGTCCAGTTTTGTGCCAGAACAGGGGCTGGAAGCCCCTGAACCAGTTTGAGCTGGACTATGCACAGGGACACCAAATCTGCCCCCAGTGCAGGACTTCAAAGCACTCTGAGAGTGCTTCCACCCAGCCCTAATACATATCCGCCTGTCTGGGAGGTGGTTACACCTCCCTGTGACAGGAAACCTATTGTCCAGGCCACCCCTGCCGGAGTTTCGGTCAGCAGCAGGAGGCCAGACTTGTGTCTGTGGCTGCAGCATCCATTTTGTGAGGCCAGGGCTCTGTTAAGTTTCTACCGGGCATACCAGTACTGCCATGTCTCTCCCTCTAGAAGGGTGGGATCATATCCTCACATCAAGAACTGATGTGGGGGTATGATTCCAAGGTGTTTGACACCAAACACGACATGTTTCAGTACAGACAGTCCAAAGTTAGCATTAACCGTTTAAGGTTTAACGCACTTAAGAGTATATGGTCAGGCTGCAACACTGACAATCCCGGTGAAGAGATTCCGAAGGCTGCAGAGGGGCACCCTCTCACATATAACCAAGCACTCTGTGTCAGGCCCAGCTTCGCAGGATCCGGTTGTCGCAGAAAATAGGTCCACCTCCAGATATTACCAACACCCAGATGCTAAAAGTAACTGGGTGTGTGAAAGATCAGGCGGGGGAAAAGGAGTGGGAAGGGACAGCAGTGGAATAGAACCTGTGGAAACAAAACATAAAGATTTAAAACACCGCAAACATTTCTACTCTCAATATGATCTCGCTAGGATAGACAGGTACCTGCATTAGACACTGCTGTTGCATCACCCTGGAAGGCCTGCACGTCTTTAGACTATCACCCGACGTAGTAGATAGAAGAGACTCTACATTACATCCACGGACCCATCGCATGCGTCATACACTGCTAGCCAATTCACAACACTCACATACCAGGGAACAACAAGGCAGTTTGCAGAACTACGGGGAATAACTTCCTTCCGGAAATCCTCAAAGAATAATAGTCTCGAAAACAACTAAAGGATAATGTTATGCAGATAGAGATATCGACTCTCTCCTTGTCTCTGTTCACCAAAATGATGTCCTGAGGTTACTTCACCTCAATCACCCCTCTCCTTTATGTGTCTGATTAGTTAGTAATCTTAAGGTTGGTTGCAGCCTGCACCATCCTACAAGTAAGTGCACGAATGAATGCACACACGGTAATACGCGGTTGAATCACCGCCGTATTCCGCTGTGCCTGTAAATGTCTCCAAAGCCGAGCACACACGGTAATACGCGGGGCCTTTCCGCCGTATTCCGCTGTGCTTCCATACACGGAAAGAAATAAAGCAAAACGACCTCCGGTCCCAGAAACGGCAATATGCAGAGCACCGCAATATTCCGCTCTATGAGCGACCTGAGAAGTGGCCACTCGGGAACCCACAAGGGGAGCCTCTCTCTCGGCTCAGAGTCCCCGTCTCTCACTTTACTCACGGTTCCGAATATAATCCTTGCCGCTCCCGTCCGCCTCAAAACCTTGGAATCCGGCGGCTGAACTCCTGGCGGCGCTTCAAACTCCAACCTCCTCTACACTCTGCCGAGGCAGAGGGAAGATCCTCGAATCAGAATTACGCGCAACTTCCTGCGCGACGGTGCGACCTAAATCCTGTCGGCACGCTAGCATCATGGGAATTGTAGTTCCGGGGCCTCAGTAGGCACGGTAATGCGTGGATCCTGACACTCTGCTGTCAGGATTGTTAAGGCCTGCCATAGGAGTGACTGATAGGTTTGTATGTGCAGTGATAGGTGAGGTATAGGGAATCTATACCTCAGAAAGGGGTGCATGCACCACTTTACCCAGGCTGCAGTACCAGACCTGTGGTGTCATTTTGGGTGGCTTTCCAGGGGTGGCATAATACATGCTTCAGCCCCTGGTAGGACTCTGCGTACCTATGCCCTGGGTACATAGTATACTATATACTAGGGACTCACAAGGGTACCTCGGGATCCAATCTGTGGTATACCTAAAGTACATGCAATCAATTCAGAGAGGATGCAGCTAAGCTGGTGCCCTGTATAGCAGGGTCCTAGCCAGACTAAAGTTGAAAAACAGTGAAACACCAGCAAAAAGTGGGGATAACCATAAGAGGCAGATCCTACTCTCCTACACAACCCCCTCCCCAAACGCAGGGACATTAAACTAACCTTGACCAGTTGAGTCTTCATGTTCTAAGTGGAAATATCTGGAGAGTCCATCTGCATTGGCATGGTTACTCCCAGGTCTATGTTCCACTGTAAAGTCCATCCCCTGTAGGGAAATGGACCACCTGAGAAGTTGAGGGTTTTCACCCTCTATCTGCTTTAGCCCTAAGAGGGGCTTATGGTCAGTCTGAAAAATGAAGTGAGAACCAAACAAGTATGGCCTCAACTTCTTCAGAGTCCAAACCACAGCAAAGGCCTCTCTCTCAATGGATGACCAACGTTTCTCTCTGGGGGTCAACCTTCTGCTTATGAAAGCTACTGGTTGATCCTGACCTTCATCATTCAACTGTGACAGTACAGCCCCTACCCTCAACTCAGATGCATCTGTTTTGACAATTAACTTTTTGGATTAGTCAGGACTTTAAAGAATGGGAGCAGGGCACATGGCCTGCTTCAGGTCATCAAATGCCTTTTGAGAGGTTAAGTCATTCAGGGGCGTCACTATTGATCCATACCACTTGACATATCTTCTGTAGTACCCAGTCAGGCCTAAGAAGGCTCTCACCTGAGTCTGGGTAGCAACACAGTCCATTATGGTCTGGATTTTCCTCTGCAATGGTTGAACCTGGCCTCCACCTACAAGGTGACCCAGGTACACAACCTGACTCTGCCCTATCTGGCACTTAGTGGGCTTGATAGTTAGGCCTGCTTTTTGCAGGGCCTCCAAAACATTCCTTAGGTGGACCAGGTGATCCTCCCAGGTGGAGCTAAAGACAGCAATATCATCTAGATATGCTGCACTATAGTCTTCCAGGCCTGTAAGGACTTGATTCACCAACATTTGGAAAGTGGCAGGTGCATTCTTCAAACCAAAGGGCATTACCACAAATTAATACTGCCCACTAGGGGTAGGAAATGCTGTTTTTGGCTTTGCATCAGCAGCTAGTCTGATCTGCCAGTAGCCAGCTGCCAAGTCAAATGTGCTAAGGTACTTGGCTGCTGCCAAAGTATCTATAAGCTCATCTGCCCTTGGTATCGGATGGGCATCAGTCCTAGTGACTGCATTGAGGCCTCTGTAGTCCACACAAAACCTCATCTCTCTTTTTCCACCACTGGTGTGAGGTTTTGGCACAAGGACCACTGGACTAGCCCAAGGGCTATCTGAGGGCTCAATCTCACCCAGATCCAACATTTTCTGGACTTCTGTCCTGATACAGTCCCTGACATGGTCAGGTTGCCTATAAATCTTATTTTTAATAGGCAGACTGTCCCCAGTGTCCACTTCATGAGTGCACCAGGTAGTCTGACTTGGAGTCAGTGAAAACATGTGTCTGAACTGATTGAGAACCTGTCTGCAATCAGTTTGCTGCTGGGCAGTGAGGCTGCCTGCCAAGGCTACACCATCAACTGACCCATCATCAGGGTTCTGTGAGAGGAGGTCAGGGAGTGGGTCACTCTGTTCCTCCTGTCCCTCATCAGTTGCCATGAGCAAGCCCATGTCAGCCCTGCCCACATATGGCTTCAGCCTGTTGACATGGAGAACCCTATGGGGACTCCTAGGGGTTCCAATGTCTACCAAGTAGGTAACCTCCCTTTTCTGTTCAACAATAGTGTGGGGTCTACTCCACTTGTCCTGGAGAGCTGCTGGGGCCACAGGCTCCAACACCCACACTTTCTGTCCTGGGTGATAAACAGTCAGTACAGCCTTTTGGTCATGCCAGGCTTTTTGCAGCTCCTGACTAGCCTCAAGGTTTTTGTTTGCCTTTTTCATATACTCAGCCATCCGGGAGCGGAGACCAAGTACATAGTCCACTATGTCTTGCTTTGGGGGCTTGAGAAGTAACTCCCATCCTTCCTTTACCAAATACAATGGACCCCTGACAGGGTGACCAAACAGAAGTTCAAATGGGCTGTAGCCAACCCCCTTCAGAGGCACCTCCCTGTATGCAAATAAAAGGCAGGGCAAAAGAAGGTCCCATTTTCGCCTAAGCTTCTCTGGGAGTCCTTTGATCATGCCCTTTAAGGTTTTGTTGAACCTTTCAACGAAACCATTGCATTGTGGGTGATAGGGTGTGGTGAATTTGTAATTCACTCCACACTCCTTCCACATTGCAGTTAAGTAACTTGACAAAGTTTGCAACTCTGTCAGATACTACCTCCTTTGGAAAACCTACTCTTGAGAACACACTCAAGAGAGCTCTTGCCACTACAGGGGCTGTAGTGGTCCTTAGGGGTATAGCTTCTGGATACCTGGTGGCATGATCCACTACCATCAGTATAAACCTGTGCCCAGATGCTGTTTGAGGATCCATGGGACCAACAATGTCAATCCCAACCCTCTCAAAGGGAACCCCCACCACAGGTAGTGGTATCAGGGGGGTCTTTGTAGTGTCACCTCCTTTGCCACTGGCTTGGCAGGTTACACAGGAGCGACAAAACTCCTTTGTGTCTTCAGACATGTGCGGCCAGTGAAAGTGAGGAACAATTCTTTCCCAAGTCTTGTTCTGGACTAAGTGTCCTGCTAGGGGAATTTCATGGGCTAGTGTCAATAGGAAACCCCTAAACTTCAGCGGTATAACCAACCTCCTGGATGCACCAGGCTTGGGGTCTCTACTCTCTGAGTAAAGGAGTCCATCATCCCAATAAACTTTATGGGTGCCACTAGCATTCCCAGCAGCCTCATCAGCAGCTTGCTGTCTGAGGGTTTCAAGAGAGGGGCAGGTTTTCTGCTCCTGGCTCAGGTCAGACCTGGAATGGCCCCTGTCCCCAAGAACTCAACCTGGTCAGGTTCAAGTTCCTCTGGGACAGTTCTTTCTTCAGGCTTAAGATCATCTCCCTGAGGAGACTGATCAGCATCCTGAGACAGGGGGGAAGGCTCTGCCTTCACCCTACTGCTCCTCCTCTTGTGAGGCACCTGGTACATTATTCCAGAATCCAGGGCCTGTCCAGCTTTTGACATTTTTGCCTGTGACCTAGTCACAGCAAAGACATGTGCAGGGATCCCTAACATTTCTGCATGTGTCCTGAGCTCCACTTCAGCCCAAGCTGAAGTTTCCAGATCATTGCCAAGCAAGCATTGTACTGGTAGGTCCGCACTTACCACAACCTTCTTAAGGCTAGTTACCCCTCCCCAGGAGAAGTTAACAACTGCCAGAGACTGGTCTGTTCTGACATTGCTAGCATTGGTCACTTGGTACATTTCACCAAGTATTATCTGCCCAGGATCCACAAGATCTTTTGTCACCATGGTGACACTTGCTCCTGTGTCCCTGAATGCCCAAGCTTCTACTCCATAAATTAAAGGCTGCTGTCTGTATTTGCCCAGGTTACTGGGGCTCACAAAGGGGGACATATCCATGCCCCCATCACTGACAAGCACAGCCTGAGTTGGTACTCTGACTAGGCCAGAATCCACCTCAGAAACCAGGGTCAACCCTACTACACCCTTATTATGTGTATTCCCACCACCAATTGTCACTGTACTAGGGGGAACAGGTGCCTTAGGGACATTGGTGGTGGTTGGAGTATTTTCTTTAGCCTTGGTGCAGTCACTAGTCCAGTGAGTGTTCTGCTTACAGATTTTGCACCAGGGCTTCTTTTGGCCTTTTCCCTTTCCTGACTGGGAATCCCCAACGAAGAAGATTTTTGGGGCCCTTGTGAAGACTTCTGGTCTTTACCCTTGTCCCCACCCTTATCAGAGTTTTTAGAATCTTGCTTCTTAGGGTCACCACCTTGGTTCTGTACTTTCTGCCTCACCCTGGTTCTGACCCATTTGTCTGCCTTCTTTCCCAATTCTTGTGGAGAGGTCAGATCAGAGTCTACCAGGTACTGGTGCAACAGCTGATTTTGACAGTTATTATGAATCTGCCCCCTCATTATCAGATTGTACAATCCTTTAAAGTCACACACTTTAATGCCCAATAACCAACCTTCCAGAGCCTTAGCAGTACAGTCAACAAAGTCAACCCAGTCCTGATTCTGTGCCTTTTGGGTATCTCTGAACTTTAACCTGTATTGTTCAGTGGTTAGGCCAAACCGATCTATCAGAGCACTTTTCAAGACTTTTTAATCATCAGCATCCTCTTCCCTTACAGTGAGGAGCTTGTCTCTTCCTTTGTCTGCAAAGGAGAGCCACACTAGTGTAGGTAGTGCAATACACCACACCACATTAGTAATGTCTAACCAGCCAGGAACCTGGAGGAGAGCCATAAGATTGCTGCCCACTGACCTTGAGGGACCTTCTGTACTTTACAGGCCCTCTCCAAGGCAGTTATCCATTTGTGGATGTCATCCCCACTCGGGTAGGGAGGGACAATCTTACTTAGGTTTCTATGGTCATAAGACCTCTCCCTATCTCTAGGGAAATTGCTGCCACCAAGGGACTCTAGTCCCTCATTTTTAGTAGCTCTGTAGAGCTCCAGGGCCTCCCTATCTAAGGCCATCTGCTGCTTTCTGAGGTTGAACTTGTCTTGCCCATACTTCAGCAGTCTCTCTCTCCTCTCCTGGGAGGTTTCCCTCCCTCTGTGAGAAGAGACAGAGGTTCCAATAGAGGAGTTAGACTGAATAGATCCCCTTGACAGAGATCTATCCCTTCTAGCCCTGTGTTCGGGCCTACCAGTAGGAATGAAGGAAGTGGCATTATTGTCATCTTCCTCATCCTCATCCTGATGGTCTGTGTTCACCAGAGTCTGGTCATTGCCACCAGTCTGGTCAGCATCAGTTAGGGTCAGGGGAGTTTCCACCCCTGGACCCACCCTCAGGTGCTGCCCCACCCACACTGTCTCCATCTACAGGCCCACTAGGACTTGTGATGTCATCCAGTTTCAGTATCTGTATAAGATGCTGGGTGGATGGACCTTTGCCTGTCTTCAGCTTCCTAATGGTGCATAAGGCCCTAAGTCTAGCAAAGGAGAGCTCCTCATACTTATAGGGAAGGAGCTCACTGGTTCCAGGTAGGGACTCAGTGGTTCCTGGCTGGTTAGACATTACTAATGTGGTGTGGTGTATTGCACTACCTACACTAGTGTGGCCTACTAATCTCTCTTGAGTTGTAGAAAGGGTGTGCTATCCCTTAACACACAACTCTAAGTTCAGTAGAACTTACTATAGCTAAACTTGATATTATATGTACCTCAGGTACCTTTAGTTGTTTTCTGTTGATCAATTCAATTGAGATTATCTGGTAAAACAATAGCAAGCTGGAATCCCACACGCTGTATACCAATGTGAGAAGGTGGCCTGATATATGCTGTCCACTAGTTCTAGGGGGCACCTTGTATCAGTCCAAACAACCCCTCATGGTGATAGGTTAAAGACAACCTTATGTGAAAGCTATCCAAGTGGTAGCTATGGAGAGCAGCCTTCAGGCTAAGTCTTGAAGGAATGTAAAGCAGCTTGTTTTACCAGTCTATAATCTCTTGAATGATCAAATGAAAGGACAACCACACCAGGTATATATTCAAAATATATGTATTTAAGATAACACACACCCCTCTAGTCTCTTTATGAGACTGGAGTTCGAAGTACTTTAGTTACAAGTGTTTAAGCAACGGTAAAAGCACAAATACACGTTTGGGCCCTAGGGGCGTACCAAACGATATACTAAAAAAGTCGTATAAGAACCACGACCGAAACAGGCGGTATGCCTATTGCCTCTAGAATCGCTGGGACCCCAAGGAACCACCCAAGGTAGTGACACAGGGGACCCACAGGAACTGTATGCAGTGTGGAAACACAACTGCGGGTTCCTTTTATCTTCTATGTCGCGGTTGGAATTTTAAAGATTAGGGACACTTATTATCGGGTCAGGACCAAACCCTTTTGGCTTAGACAGTTCTAGGGCTAGCACCCACGAGGGTACCAAAGTACTTGAGTTACCTCACCCAGGCAAGCCGGGTGCATAGGTGCCTTTTGGTGTCGGGTCGCGTCATCGATTCCAATGGAAGCCTGCAAAGAACTGCTGCTGCCGTGAAGAGGAGAAGTGCCCGGAGAGATCCTAGCCTGGATCTAGGATGTAAGGAACCTGAAAGCAGAGGGGACAGAGTCTGGGTCACTTGCCAGTGTAGGAGAGTAGGATCTGCACTTATGTTGCCCCCACTTTTTTTCTGATGTATACACTGGTTTCTGACTATAGTCTGGCTGGGTCCCTGCTAATCAGGGCCCCAGTCTCTCTGTTTTCTCTAAACGACTTGGTGTGCATATTAGATGCACTAGTGATTGGATACTGTGGTACCTTATGAGCCCCTAGTATATGGTACCTTAGGTACCTAGGGCATTGGTACTTCACAGGCCTACCAGGAGCTGAAGCATGTATTATGCCACCCCTGGGAAACAGGCTCAATCTGACACCACAGGCCTGCTACTGCAGCCTGTGTGAGGTAGTGTTAGCACTCCTCACTTAGATATAGGTTCCTATATCTCACCATACACACACATATAAACCTATCAGCCACCCCTATGGCAGGCCCTATCAATCCTGAGGGTAGGGTGCATGGTTTATAATGTGAGGGGTGCCTCTGCCTGAGCAGGGCCCCTCTGCAGCTACCAGAGTCTATTCTCTATGGCTGTTTGTGGATGCGGTTAAACCATATACTCTTAAGTGCATTAAAATGCTAACTTTGGAATGACTGCATCAAAACATGTCGTGTTTGGTGTCAAACAACTTGAAATCATACCCCCACATCAGTACATGATGTGGGGCATGATCCCACCCTTCTAGAGGGGACGACATGTAAAACGATAGAAATCCTATAGAGCCCTGGCATCACAAAATGGATGCCACCAGCACAGACACTGGGCTGCCCTCCTGCTGCTGACTGAAACTCACAGTGGAGGAGGCCCAACAAAAGGCATCCTGTCACAGGGAGGTGTCACCACCTTCCAGACAGGATTTAGTGTATTGGAGCTGGGTGGGAGCACTCCTAGAGTGCTTTGAAGTCCTGCATTGGGGGAGCAGTAGGCTCCTCTGTGCATATACCAGCTCAAACCGGTTCAGGGGCTACCTGTCCCTGCCCTGGCGCGAAACTGGACAAAGGGAAGTGGGTGTAACCACCCCCTCCCCTGACCCTCCTAGAGGAGTGGTCATAGAGCTAGTCCCTCCTCTATCTTCACCATAAGATAGCAAGCATTGCCCTTACAAATCAGATAACCCTGGACGACGCTCTACAAAGAAGAATCCTGGCTCTTCGACGTTCCACTACCTTTGGAAGACAGAAGAATCTCCCTTGGAGTCAAGGAGTGACTCCCCTGCTTGGCAGGCACCAAAACTCTTAATCAACGGTTGCAAACTTTCCCGCTCCCGCCGGAGTCCGAAGTCCCTGCGACCCTGGAAGCAGATTTCCTGACCTCTCGACGGCCATTTTGAGTCCCCAGCGAAGCTGTGGCGTCTGGACCCCACGAGTGACGAGGAACAGCAATACCTGGGGACCGTGCACTATTGTCGAGTGCAAACCCTAAACAACGTTCTACGAACTTGTGCATTGGACCATTTGTGGCCCAAGCCCCCAGCAGGTCTTGCACCAAAAATCAACGGCCTACCCCGTCCCAAGTGACCGTGGGCTCCTGTGAAGCATTTCCTGTGGCGGCGTCTTCACGATCACTTGCCCATTGGCTAGTGGGTCCCCCGAAGACTTTCTCAACAACTCAAAGGTCTCTCCTGGTTGCTCCGGGCCTGCCCTCACTTACCTTCGCTGGGTGAGTCCATCAGACCTTGCTGGTCTGCACCATCGACTTTCTTCAGTCTACACAAGACTTGCATTTGCCAAGTTTTGTTGGCTCCAATCCGGTTGCCGATACGGCCATCAGCTGCAGACATCTTGAGACACTCCAAATCCAGCTGCTGGTCATCGTCGATCTCTCCAGGACCTCGTGAGCAAAGAGTCAAAACATCATCAACAACCTGAATCGATGCAACATCTGTGGTCATCCATCTTGCTGGCCACCGGTCACTGGCAAGTGACTTTGAACACTGTCCCCTCAATTTTCAGGTCTCATCCATCTTGAATCCACCTTCGGATTCCACCGGACACTTCTTCAGACGACGCAAGCAGCAAGTCTTCTTTGGTCTCCATAGAAAACAGCGACGCGACCAACACCAAAAGACACCTATGCACCCGGCTTCCCTGTGTGAGGTAACTCGTGCACTCCAGTGCCCAAGTGTGTGTTGGCTCTCGAAATACTTATCTCGTAAGTGGCTTGCTTGTAGACTTCCTAGAAGTACCCTAGAACTGTAAAAATCTAACCGCGACTTGCACCATTATAACCAATAAGAAACCCGCGGCTGTGTTCACACACTGCACGCGTCTCCCGTGGGCCTGTTACTTACCTGCTAACACTGCAGTAGTGAAGCCCCAGCGATTCCCCAGGCCCTAGGCTGTGTTATTTTGCAAGTCGACATCCTTATACCACTTTCTTAGTATATGGTCTGGTACGCCCCTAGGGCTCCAGCCATATTTGTGCTTAATTTATTGTGAAACGTTGACATTTGAATGTGTACCTGGTTTCTAATCTCATAAAGAGATTAGTAGAGTGTGTCTAGTAATAAATACATATATATTTGATATATATACCTTTGTGGTGTCCTTTCATTTGGTAATTCAAGAGATAAGGTAAAACAAGCTGCTTTACATTCCTCTGAGACTTAGCCTGAAGGCTGCTCTCCACAGCTACCACTAGGATAGCTTTCTTTAAAAGGTTGTCTTAAACCTATCTACCATAAGAGTCGAATTGTACTGGTGCAAGGTGGCCACTATAACTAGTGACCAGCATATGCCAGGCCAACTTCTCACAGCCAGTGACCTAGGGCAGGTTGGACCAATGCCCACACATGTCGGGTGCTTCAGGTGAGTTGATTGGTGTCTTGACTCTTCAGCCACGAGGTCCAGGAGGTGTCGACAAAGTCCACGAGCCGGATTCGAGCTGTCCCACGAAGTCTGTCAAGTGCTGCGGTGTCAGCGACCAGAAAGGACCCAACAAGCCTTGGCAAAGGCAAGTCTCAGGAATGCAGGGAAAGGACTGCGGTGCAGACCAGCAAGGTCTGATGGACTCACCCAGCGAGGGTAAGTAAGAGTAAGTCTGGAGCAACCAGAAAAGCCCAAACAGAAGTGGAGTTGCCTTCGTGGGGACCTGCTAGCCAACGGGATAGTGATCGCGAAGGAGCCTCGAGCGGTCGCACTTGGAGCTGGCCCACGGGTCACTCGTGGAGTGGAGGCCAACAGTCTTCGGGGCAGGAGGTGCTCAAGGCTGGGGCTACTCGGAGCCCAAAGCACAACTTCGAGGATGACCAGGACGGTGTTGTTGCTGCAAAAGTTCACGTTGTCCAGGGGTCACGGTTCCACGTTACCCACGATAGCCACGGGCCTCAGCTTTGCTGTGTACTCAGGGTAGCTTCGGGGAAGTCTGGAAATCTACCTCTGGGGATGCAGAGACTTCGACGTCCGGTGGGACTTCAGTAATGCAGACCGGTCAGTTGCTTCTTTGGTGCCTGCCAAGCAGGGGAGTCACTCCTTGACCCCAAGGGAGATTTCTTCCATCTTCTAGTCGTGATAGAAAGTCGAAGGTCCAGGATATATGTTTCAGAGGTTCGTCCAGGGTAATCTAAAGTCCTAGGGACTGGATTCCTATACTTATACTAAGTTTAGGGGATGGACTAACTCTAAGGCCCCACCTATGGGTGGGCCTGGGGTGGGGGTGGTTACACCCCTTCTCCTTTGTCCAGTTTAGTGCCAGAGCAGGAGCTGAGTGCCCCTGCATCCGGTTTGAACTGGGCTATGCACAGGGACACCTTGTGAGCCCCAGGCAGTGTCTCAAAAGCATTCTCTGAATGCACCCACCCTGCCCCAATACACATCAGCCTGTCTGGGGAGGTGGTTACACCTCCCTGTGACAGGAAACCTATTGTTCAGGCCTCCCCTGCCGGAGTTTCGGTCAGCAGAAGGAGGCCAGACCCGTGTCTGTGGCAGTGGCATCCATTTTGTGATGCCAGGGCTTTGGAAAGCTTTAACCGGGTTTAGCCAGTGTGAACATGTCTCTCCCTCTAGAAGGGTGGAATGCTACTCCTGCCGCCAGAACTGGTGGGGGTTAGTATTCCAAAGCGTTTGACACCAAACACGACATGTTTTGATGCAGCCATCCCAAAGTTAGCATTTGCCGCGAGGTAATAATGCACTTAAGAGTATATGGTACGGTTGTATTACAGAACAGGCATAAGGAAGTATTTCCGAACGCTGCAGAGAGGCTCAGCTCATGCTTGGGCACCCTCTCACATAAAACCAAGCACTCTGCCTTCAGGATTGTCAAGGCCTGCCATAGGAGTGGCTTATAGGTTTATATGTGTCTGTATAAGGTAGTGATATAGGTAGCCTATACCACAATAAGGGGTGCAAGCACACCCTTACCCAGATTGCAGTAGCAGACATGTGGTGTCATTTTGGAGTGCTTCCCAGGGGTGGCATAATACATGCTGCAGCCCCTGGTAGGCCTCTGAGGTGCCTATGCCCTAGGAACATAGTATACCATATACTAGGGGCTTATAAGGCACTCCAGAATCCAATTAGATATGTACCTAATGTACATGGAAACCATTTTAGAGAGGAAGCAGCTAGACTGTGGTCCTGATTAGCAGGGCCACAGCCAGACTAAGGTCGAAAAACAGTGAAACACCAGCAAAAAGTGGGGGAACCCATGTGAAGCAGATCCTACATCCAAAGGGCTGTACTGACTGTTTACCAGCCAGGAGAGAAAGTGTGGGTGTTGGAGCCTGTGGCCCCAGCAGCCCTCCAGGACAAAGGGAGTGCCCCCATACAATTGTTGAACAGAAAGGGGACGTCACCTACTTGGTAAACCTTGGAACCCCTATGAGTCCCCACAGGGTACTTCATGTCAATAGACTTAAACCATATGTTGACAGGGCAGACATGGGCTTGCTCATGGCTACTGATGAAGGACAGGAGGAAGAGAGTGACCCACTCCGTGACCTGCTTTCTCAGAACCCTGAGGATGGGTCAGTTGATGGTGTAGCCTTGGCAGGCTGCCTCACAGCCCAGCAGCAAACTGACTGCAGAAAGCTTCTCAGTCAGTACAGACATATATGATTTCTCTGACTCCAAGTCAGACCACCTGGTGCACTCACGAAGTGGACACTGGGGACAGTCTGCCTGTGAAGAATAAGATCTACAGGCACCGTGATCATGTCAGGGACTGTATAAGGACAGAAGTCCAAAAGATGTTGGATTTGGGAGTCATTGAACCCTCAGATAGCCCTTGGGCTAGTCCACTAGTCCTGGTACCTAAACCTCACACCACAGATGGCAAGAGAGAGATGAGGCTTTGTGTGGATTACAGGGGTCTCAATGCAGTCACTAGGACTGATGGCCATCCCATCCCCAGGGCAGATGAGCTGATAGATACTTTGGCCTCAGCCAAGTTTCTAAGCACATTTGACCTGACAGCTGGCTACTGGCAGATCAGACTAGCTGATGATGGAAAGCCAAAGACAGCATTTTCTACCACTAGTGGGCACTATCAATTTGTGGTGATGCCCTTTGGTTTGAAGAATGCACCTGCCACTTTCCAAAGGTTGGTGAATCAAGTCCTTCCAGGCCTGGAAGACTATAGTGCAGCATATCTAGAAGATATTGCTGTCTTTTGCTCCACCTGGTTGGATCACCTGGTCCACCTGAGGAATGTTTTGGAGGCCCTACAGAAAGCAGGCCTAACTATCAAGGCTACTACGTGCCAGATAGGGCAGAGTCAGGTTGTGTACCTGGGACACCTTGTAGGTGGAGGCCAGGTTCAACCTTTGTAGACCAAAATCCAGACCATAATGGTCTGGGTTGCCCCCACTACCCAGACGCAGGTGAGAGCCTTCTTAGGCCTGACTAGGTATTATAGAAGATTTGTCAAGGGGTATGGATCAATAGTGACACCCCTGAATGACTTAACCTCTAAGAAAATGCCCAAAAAGGTTCAGTGGACAGCTAGCTGTCAAAAGGCATTTGATGTCCTGAAGCAGACCATGTGCAGTGCTCCCATTCTGCAAAGTCCTGACTACTCCAAAAAGTTCATTGTCCAAACAGATGCATCTGAGTTGGGGGTAGGGGCTGTACTGTCACAGTTGAATGATGAAGGTCAGGATCAACCAGTAGCTTTCATAAGCAGAAGGTTGTCCCCCAGAGAGAAATGTTGGTCAGCCATTGAGAGGGAGGCCTTTGCTGTGGTTTGAGCTCTGAAGAAGTTGAGGCCATACTTGTTTGGTACTCACTTCATTGTTCAGACAGACCATAAGCCCCTCTCATGGGTGAAACTCCCAAACTGCTCAGGTGGTCCATTTCCCTACAGGGGATGGACTATACAGTGGTATATAGACCTGGGAGTAACCATGCCAATGCAGATGGACTCTCCAGATATTTCCACTTAGAACATGAAGACTCAACTGGTCAAGGTTAGTTTAATGTCCCTGCGTTTGGGGGGGGGGGGGGGTTGTGTAGGAGAGTAGGATCGGCTTCACATGTTTACCCCCATTTTTTGCTGGTGTTTCACTGTTTTTCGACTTTAGTCTGGCTGGGACCCTGCTATTCAGGGCCCCAGCCTAGCTGCTTCCTCTCTAAATTGATTGCATGTACTTTAGGTACACCACAGATTGGATCCTGAGGTACCCTTGTGCGTCCCTAGTATATGGTATACTATGTACCCAGGGCATAGGTACCCCAGAGGCCTACCAGGGGCTGAAGCATGCATTATGCCACCCCTGGAAAGCCACCCAAAATGACACCACAGGTCTGCTACTGCAGCCTGGGTAAGGTGGTGCATGCACCCCTTACAGAGGTATAGGTTCACTGCGCGGAAACATGTCGCGTTTGGTGTCAACCACCTTGGAATCATACCCCACATCAGTTCTTGATGTGAGGATATGATCCCACCCTTCAAGAGGGAGAGGCATGGCAGTACTGGTATACCCAGTAGAAATCTAACAGAGCACTGGCATCACAAAATGGATGCTGCAGCCACAGACACAAGTCTGGCCTCCTGCTGCTAACCGAAACTCCGGCAGGGGAGGCCTGGACAATAGGGTTCCTCTCACAGGGAGTTGTAACCACCTCCCAGACAGGCTGACGTGTATTGGGGCTGGGGGATCACACTCAGAGTGCTTTGAAGTCCTGCACTGGGGGCAGATTTGGTGTCCCTGTGCATAGTCCAGCTCAAACCGGTTCAGGGGCTTCCAGCCCCTGCTCTGGCGCGAAACTGGACAAAGCAAATGGGTGTAGCCACCCCTCTTTCCAAACCCTCCCATAAGTGGGTCCGCAGAGCTAGTCCAACCCCTTCCTTAGGTATAAGTAAGGAACCTCTGTAACCAGAACTTTAGATATCCCTGGACGAATCTCTGAAGCTGAATCCTGGAACTTCAACGCTCTACTAAAGACTAGAGGACTGAAGAAATCTCCCTCGGGGTCAAGGAGTGACTCCCCTGCTTGGCAGGCACCAACAAAGCAATTTGCCAGTCTGCATTTCCGAAGCTCCTGACAGACTCCGAAGCATTTGCAGCCTCGGAAGAGGATTTTCAGACATCTCAGAAGCCGACCCGAGTCCCCAGGAAAGCTGAGACCCGCAGCCCTCTTGAGTAGCGTGGAACCGGAACTCCTGGTCACTGGGCACTTTTGTAAGTGCATTGACTTCTCGACATCTCTCGAAGTGGTGCTTGAGGTTACTTGTAACCCCCACCTCGAGCAGCAGATCCACCGAAGATTGTCATCCTAGTCACCCCCAAGTGACCCGTGGGCCACCATTTTGTGTTTCCTCTTGAGGTCCCTTCGTGATCCCTGGTCCGTTAACTGGTTGGTCCCTGAGGGGGTAACTTTTCTTTTCCTTGTGCTTCCCTGGTTGCTCCAGATGTGCCCTGACTGCCAACCAAGTGGTAAGTCCCTTAGACCTTGCTGGTCTGCACCGAAGCATCTTTCTCGTTTTTGCGTGGGTCGCTGTTGCCAAGGCTTGTTGTGTCCAATCCGGGCACCGATGCTGCAGCACTCGACATCCTTTGTGGAACAGCCCGAATCCAGCTTCTGGTCATCCTCGACACCTCATGGTCCTCGTGGCTGAAGAGTCAAGCTTCACCTTCAACTGAAGCACCCAACATTGGTGGGCATCCGCCTTTCGCCTTCCTGGTTAGTGGCACGTGACCCAGACTCTGTCCCCTGTGCTTCCAGGTTCTTCCCATCTTCAATCCAGACTTGGATCTCTTTGGACACTTCTCATCTTCCCAGCAGCAGCACTTCTTTGCCAGCTCCCATTGAAATCGACGCCACAACCCAACACCATTTGACACCTATGCACCCGGCTTCCCTGGGTGAGGTAACACGAGTACTCTGGTGCTCCCGTGGGTGTTGGCCCTAGAACTTACTAAGTCCCAAAGGGTTTGGTCCTAGTTCAATTTTAAGTGTCCCTAATGTTTAAAAATCTAACCGCAACTTTCCCCATTAAAGCTAACGGGAGCTCGCGGCTGTGCTCTCACACTGCACATGGCCCCCGTGGGTCCCCTGTGTCACTACCTTGGGTGGTTCCTTGGGGTTCCAGCGATTCTACAGGCTCTAGGCCTTGTGTCTAGTCAAGTCGTGGTTCTCATACCACTATTTTAGTACATGGTTTGGCTCGCCCCTAGGGCCTGAGGTGTATTTGTGCTTATTACTGTCATACTTGAAGTGTACCTTATGTGTTTTGACCTCTAGCCTCATAAAGAGACTAGGAGGGTGTTTTAGAAATAAATACATATATTTTATATATATACCTGGTGTGATTGTCTTTCATTTAGCCATTCAAAAGATTATAGACTGGTAAAACAAGCTGCTTTACATTCCTTCAAGACTTAGCCTGAAGGCTGCTCTCCATAGCTACCACTAGGATAGCTTTCAATAAAGGTTGTCTTTAACCTATAACCAATAAGGGGTTGTTTGGACTGGTGCAAGGTGCCCACTATAACTAGTGGACAGCATATACCAGGCCAACTTCTCACAACGAGTGCAGAAAGAGGCAAGAGTGGTGCAGAAAGAAGCAAGAGAGGTGCAGAAAGAAGCAAGAAGAGCCCAGAAATGCAACACAGGTGCAGAAAGAGGCAAGTTAAGTGCAGAAAGAGGCTAAAGTACTACAAAAGAGGCAGGAGAGGTGCTGAAAGATGCAAGAGATGTGCAGAAAGAGGGAACAGGGGTTCAGAAAGAGTCAAGAGGTTGGCAGAGAGAGGGAAGAGGGGTGCAGAAAGACACACAAGGGGTGTAGAAAGAAGCGTGAGAGGTACAGAAAGAAGCAACAGAAATGACGAAAGAGGCAAAAGAAATGCAGTAAGAGGCAAGAGAAGTGCAGAAAGAAGCAACAGAGGTACAGAAAGAGGCACAAGAAATGCAGAAAGAGTGAAGAGAGGTACAGAAACAGATAAGAGAGGTGCAGAAAGGTAGGAGAGGTGCAGAAAGAAGGACAAGGTGCAGAAAGAGGGAAGAGAGGTGCAGAAATAGGCAGGAGTGTGGCAGAGAAAAGCAAAAGAGGAGCAGAAAGAAGCAACAGAGGTGCAGAAAGATGCAAGAGAAGTGAAAAAAGAGGGAACAAGGGTGCAGAAAAAGGCAAGAGAGGTGTAGAAAGAGAGAAGAGGGGTGCAAAAAGAGGCAGGAGGGGTGCAGAAAGATCCAAAAGTGGTGTAGAAAGAGGCAAGAGGGATGCATAAAAAAGAGAAGTACAGAAAGAAGCAACAGAGGTGCAGAAAGAGCCAAAAGTACTGAGAAAGAGGCAAGAGAGGTGCAGAGAGAGGCAAGAGAGGTACAGAAAGAAGAAAGGAGTTTGAAGAAAGAAGCAAAAGGTGTGCAGAAAGAGGGAAGAGGGGTGCAGAAAGTGGAAAGAGGGAAGTAGAATGAGGCAAGAGAAGTGCAGATAGAGGGAAGGAGGGTGCAGAAAAAAAGCAAGAGAGGTGCAGAAAGAAGCAAGAGAGGTAAAGAAACAGGCAAGAAAGGTGCAGAAATGTAGGAGAGGTACAAAAAGAGGAATGAGGGGTGTATAAAGAAGATATTGGGGTGCAGAAAGAGGCCAGATAACTGAAGAACGAGGCAAGAGAGGTACACAAAGAGGGAGCAGGGGTGCAGAAAAAGGCAAGAGAGGTGCAGAAAGAGAGAATAGGGGTACAGAAAAAGGCAGAAGTGGAGCAGATAGAACCAACAGTGGTGCAGAAAGAGGCAAGAGGGATCCATAAAGAAACACGAGAAGTACAGAAAGAAGCAACAGAGGTGCAGAAAGAGACAAAAGTACTGTGAAAGAGGCAACAGAGGTGCAGAAAGAAGCAACAGAGGTGCAGAAGGATGCAAGAGAAGTGCAAAAAAGGGCAAGAGAGTTGCAGAAACAGGCAGGAGAGGTGTAGAAAGAGGGAAGAGGGATGCAGAAGGAGGGAAGAGGGGTGCAGAAAGAGGCAAGAGGGGTGCAGGAAGAAGCAAGAGAGGTGCAGAAAGAAGCAAGTAAAGAGCAGAAAAGCAACAGGGGTGCAGAAGGAGGCAAGATAAGTGCAGAAAGAGGGAAAAGTACTGCAAAAGACACAAGAGTGGTGCAAAAAGATGCAAGAGATGTGCAGAAAGAGGGAACAGGTGGGCAGAAAGAGTCAAGAGGATTGCAGAAAGAGGGAAGAGGGATTGTGAGAAAGTGGCTCTGTATATACTGTTCCCAAATAGGTACAGTGTGTACAGAGTCCACAGTCCCCAGAGGATTGGCAGAGGTTAAAGTTAGATATAACCTCACTCTCTAAAGTGGTAGCTTGGTCGAGCAGTAAGGCAGTATCAGAGGACAGTGTAAAGCATTTGTTGTACACACTCAGTCAGCAAATGGTCTCACACACTCAAGAACTGAACTCTAGGCCAATGGTTTATATAAAAAATATATGGCCGTTTTATTTTAGAACCAACAATAGGTATCAAAATGTACTTTCTCAGAATGAGATACTTTAGTTAAATACTTTGCAATAGGCAATTGACTTTTGCAGATAATAGTTACAGTTTGTTGCAATAGGCAACACAATTTCAAACACAATAATACATTAAGCTCAATGGGAATTTTAGGTTATGTGCAATTGATTACTTTCAGGATTACTTTTCTAACTCCAGTACTGGGTCCTAGATTCAGTCCTGGGACAGTTCTTGGAAACAAGTGAGTAAATTCGTTTTAGTTTCTGTTGTGATTTTTAAGCAATATTTTGCTATTTTAAAAGTTGACACTTAGAAACTTTTTCTAATCAAATTATCAATGTTATCCTATGGAAGGAAATTCACTTAGCAGGTAAGTGGGGTTATGGTTACTTTTTCTAGGTCAGTGTTGGATCCTAGATCCAGCACTAGTGTACCACCTGTAAGCAGTTGAGAAACTGTGTTTAAGTTACACAGGCGATTTTTAAGGAATATTTATAAGTTTGAAAAATCGACACTGAAGAACTTTCACAGAAAAACAGTCAATGGTTTCCTATGGGAGAAAATTCAAGTTACAGGTAAAGTATGTTCTCGTTACTTTTGTAATCCAGTGCTGGGCTCCTAGGCTCAGTACTGGGGCATCTATCTAAAACAGGTAAGTAATTACGTTTTCACAGTTGGTACGATTTTTAAGGAATATTTGTAGTTTGCACAAATCAACAAGAAATTTCACAGAAAAACAGTCAATGGTTTCCTATGGGAGAAAATTGAGTTAGTGGTAAGTACGGTCGTAAGTACTTTTCAGGGTCAGTGATGGGCACCAAGATCCAGCACTGGGATCTCTCCTAATAGCAGGTGAGTATTTCTGTTTTCATTACTCGGTTGATTTTAGGTGAATATTTTAAAGTTTAGAAAATTCACACTTAGAAGAAATTTCAAGAGGAACCAGTCAATGTTTATTTGAGTCAGGCTTTAGAAATAAATGTGCCCTGCCCAAAGCAGCAAACATCTCGATATTTAATACAACACCCAAATTCGATATTCTTGACCTCGATATTACATACCACGATATTTTTCAAAGACGATATTTATATACCACAATATTTCAAATGTGATATTCTGTCTAAATATCCTTTAACTCACTCTACTGTTCACCGCTCCAATCTACTCTACTGCGCTCTACACTATTCCACTCTACGCTATTAAACTCTACCACACTACACTCTATGCCACTTCATTCTTCGCCATTCCACAGTATGATATTTTACTGTATACCCCTCCACTCTATACCACACCACTCTACAACATTCCACTCTAGTCTACACCACTCCAGTATACGCCACTCAACTCTACCAAACTCCACAGTACAACACACTACTCTATGCCACTTTACACCACTCCACTGTATACTATACCAGTGTGCTTCACTCACTGTACCATGTTCCACTGTACTCCGCTCCACTCTACAACACTATACTCTATAAAAGTCTACTTTACGACGCTCTCCTATACTCTACTGTACCAAACTCCACGTAATGACACTCCACTCGACGACAGTCAACTCTATATAACTCAGTAGCCATACTACATTAACTATACTCTCCGCTCTACCATGCACTGTGTTCTCCCAACCGATTTAATTTGCAATGTCATAACTGTCCTTGTAAATACTATTATAATACATGGTATAACCAAGCTAATATAAAACAGTATAAGCAGTGCATGTAGAAGGCGCGGACAATAGTTAATGTAGAGTAACTACTAAGGGCCCGATTACGATGTCATTTGGAAACTGTCCTGAACAAATCAGTTCCGGACTAGTTTCCAAACTAATCGGGTTCTGTGAGACCGGACAACTGATTATGATGCCTCACAACATTGTGCTCCCATTGTAAAAAAGAGGTGGTTGGAGAAATCCTTGCACCCTGTTGCGGACACCCCATGGTGCCTACCACATTCTGCATGGTTGGAAAGAGGGGTCCCTTGGGGATCCCCAAGGGCACCACCAGACGCCTCCGGGTGAAGGGGTACTAGAATCCTAACAAGGGTTCAAGTTAACACAATTCGTGCATCAAATTTTAAACAAACAATCCCAAAACCTAAAGAAAACATTATAATATGAAAAATATGGAAAATTACATCAATAAAGACACAGAAAAGGACAAGCATTGGCAAAGCCAATAGGTCTCGCTTATGTGAAAGTTGTTGGCTTTAGCTAGGTTGTACAGCAGTGTGGTTTACGTTTTATTCATACACTTTTGATTTTTAGGTACTTTTATGATGTCTTTATATTATTATTTCTCTGTTTTAAAAACGAAATAATTACATTGAAAAAAAGATCACTTATAAGGTACTTTCAAAGCAGTGACGCACTGCCTTACGTTTAAGCAGCAAATTTGACTTTAAGCAGCCCCACCCCCGACCCAAATAAAACAGTATTGGAGAAAAAGTCATGTTCACTAAATTGTACGGTGAACCTGAAGAACAGTGATGGAGCACACTCTCTGGTCCAGCCATCCCTGTGTCTGTTAATATGATTAACAGATGCAGACCCCTAAGATGATGGGGAATGGATGAAGGAGGAGGAGGTACTTCTGAAGGGAGGGCATGGCCAAAGGGTAAGCTGTGTTGCTGGCATCTTGTAAGGTTTTATTTCCCTGGTAGTGGGAAACTGAAAAACGAGGTCCATGCATGTAACAGGATGGATCATGTGGTCAGGCTACAGACAGCTTTAGCTGTCTTCCACACATTACTTTCTAAAATAATTGCGTGTCAGAGGATTATTTCCCTCTCACTAGGTGTATTATTCCACCTCCTAGGAAGTGCTTCAATTGTAAAGCATGAGGCAAATTATTTTCAGCAGCAGTTTCATCTGGTGAATAGAAAAACCATCTTTAAACTAATGCTTCCCCTACTATGAAAGCAACATTTTCTGCGTGATAAATGCTTACTTGCGGTATTATGTAAATGAATACGTAAATGCTCTATAATATTTGCCAGCTGCTATTTAAAGTAAATGCTTCATCTTTTGTGCAAAAGGCACCACGTAATAAATAGAGACAAACGACTTAAAAAAATAATAAGACCCGATAATCATTAGTGGTTGCTCAATACTTATTTATATAATAAGTCACGTAAGAGCGGCTTATGTTGCTTTGGGGAGGAAAGCTGTCTTTTTTTCATATGGTTTCCCTGGCTCATGCCTTGCTTCTAGGAGCATCACCTCATTTCCAGCTGGCTTCACATAGCAAAAGGGTCGGACAGCTTGAAAATGCAAATAGCAAGTTGCCCTTGGGTGAGCAAACGGTAACACAGAGAAAGTGGATTTGATGACATTTATTTTAAAACAGGTAACCAATAGCAACAACTGACAAACTCATTGACTTTCTAAAATTATACTGCATAGAGAAAAAACAAGCATTTAAATCCCTAGACAGCTCACTGAAATTTTACATCCTGTCGAAGGCATTTATTATATATGTGGAAACTGGCGATTAATTAATCTATACAAAGAACATAGACAAAATGTATTATTCATTACAAAGATAGCAAAATGCGCAAGCAATCTTCCGTGGAAAGAGCTCAAGCAAAAGAGCAAATACGATTGGCTCTGAGGTGTGAACACACAGCTAGCTGAAAGGACGATGTATGCACAGTGACTTGATACCACTATGCATGCAAGGTCAAATAATCTTATAAAAATACAAAGTGAATGATGAAGAGCGGATAGCTTATGTTTCAACCAGCAGGGGGTGCGCTGCCAGCTTTAGAATAACCTATGCCACCCATCGGCCACAGCCGCGATGCCTATGGCCTTTACATTTGACCATAGCTAAGCCTCTTCCACAGTGACCTAATACTCGAGCCTGTCTTAACGTAGTTCAAAAGGGACACCGAGCACGGTGATCATGCAAATATCCGGAAGGTGGCCGACGAGTTCGGCCAGCGCAGAAATGCATGAAAAATCGGTGCCATTCTCCAAGGTGCCCTAGTGTTTGTTCCAAATCGATGGCTGTTTTTAGGCAGTGATGAAAGGAAACTCTCCCTTTCCTCATACTGAGGACATGAAACGAATAGAAGCTTCTGCGTTGACCACAAGACAGAAAGGAAGATAAAACAAGCAGGGCAGCGCGGCGACCACAAACACGCTAATTGGAAACAGATGGCGTCGCTGCTCTCTCCCACAAGCTGTTGGCTGTGGGTGGATACATTTCCTGGGAAAGGCGGAACATGCACCTACCTTTGGCCAATTGCTGGCGTGTGGCTTTTTTTAGCCACACGCACGAGTTTGCTGAAAAGCTGAAGTGATTCCAAGAGGTCATTTTCTAGACAGCGCATGCGCGCTGCGCTAGGCTCGACCTAAAAAAGGAAAGAGAAAAAGGAGAAAAAAGAGAAAAGCCATGTTTAAATATATACAATTCATAGAAAAAGTTTAATTAACAATGATAAATAATTCAATCTTAAAACATATAAGACAAAAGGCGCTCAACACAATACACAAACAAAGACCTATAAATAGTGCAATGTGTAAACAGACAAGTGGCTGAGGAAAAAAGGTTTACAAAAATCAGAAGATCAGGACAAAACTGAAACAATACAAAGCAAACAATGCGTCCTCTTCAATTTTGGCCACATATGTGCGTCAACTGCGTTTTAACCATAGCAAAACTAAATGGTCATCATCAGGACAAACGGTAATTATATGAGCGTCCGTACTAGTTTCAATAAAACATCTTTTGTTAAAGTAGACCCAACCGAAGGTGCAACGATCGGATGGAGTCCGCCTGGAAAATTACTCTGTAGAATGAAGATCATGAGGAAATGCTGAATTATAATCGCATGAGCTTGTGCATAAATACAGAGGCTCCAAGAGTAGGTGAGATAATGGAACAGCCCATTCCTTCAAATAATTTTAAGAAGCCAAATTAATTGGCAGAAGGCTTAAACATCGGTGCCAGTAGATCACATAATTACAGGCGTTTATTCATGAGTAAAGTGTCGGTCGCATTTAATAAATTGACCAACATATGGGCCACTGGCTTAGTCCAGCCCAACGGGTTCTGTAGCACGCAGTCCACACGAATAACTCCCATAAGACACCCAAAGACAGATTCTGAACGTCATTTAATCTCGGGCAAACCGAATCAGAAACTGTCCGAATCAGTCATCTCAATCGCTGTCGCAAACCATGTCCATAGAGCTGCAGAGCTGAAGGAATCGGCTCTGAAAGACTAGGACTGTCCGGATGCCTTTCGGAACCAATTCAGTCTGCTCGAATGGTCTCCGGACATCGTAATCTGTCACTGGGAAAACTGTACGATGCGGTAGAAAACAAGAGTTCCGAATCGGATCCGACAATACCAAATCCCATCCGGAGCCCTTTCTAACAACATCGTAATTGGCCCCTAAGTTGAATACTTTGGCCCTGATTCACAAAAGCCTCCACACTCATGGCGGTGTTCCCGCAGTTGTGGCGAGACTTCCACATTGCAGTTTCTCATTGCGGAGGTCCTGCCACCACTGCGGGGCCTCCGCAATGAGTGCGGAACCCCTTTGTTATTCAGGCCCATTGTTTATGGCGGTGTACAAGTTATAATAATTTGAAGGTGTTGCACAAATTATAAATGAAATATAAAAGTTTATAAATGTACATTTCTGTGTACTTTAACTTTTTTAAAGAATAAATACATTTATATTAATTTACAGGTGGCGCATAAATTATAATTTCAAGGTATAAGTGAAGAATTTCTAATGTTTGTGTATTTTTGTGTACATACTTCTATTTTATATTTAGGCCTGGACGGAGCTTGCTAAGTTTCAATCCATAGAATTTAACTAAGTTACCAAAAAACTCCACAAATTCTGCGGAGTTCTGTGGGCAGGCAGTGTATGTTATTAATGAGTGAAGGGCCTGGCTCCGGAAATTAAATAATCGCTTCTGACATCTGCTGTGATGGTTGTGTCATGTGCTCAAATGCCAACAAGGATATCTCAGACTTCGAATCCTTCTGAGGCTGGTTTAGTGATATGAGCTAATAACTGGTTGCGATTAAAAAGCACTTAGAAAGAAGAAACGGCACAGGTGCTCAATAAAAGCACATTGTTGGAACCTGCTATGTTTAACCGCAATCTGTAACCCTTCTGTTTCGGGTATCCAAACAAAGCACCATTATTTTGTAGTCAGCTCATACGTAAAAGTGCCACTGACTGGAGGGCCAAATCTTCCTAAACAATACTTACAAAGCAGAGAGTCACCGTTTTCAGAAAACCAAATCGCCATTGTTGAACAATCTTTACAACATTATTACCATCACCACCACTGGCATGGCCAATACCATTATGACCTCCCAGAGCCTATCAAGCAGTTAGCACTTTCCCACCAATATCAGCTTTGTAAAGTATGTTAAAAATGCGACACAGTATAGCTCAGTCACCAAATACATTCAGTTGATTTTATCAGCCGGTACTCCTTTTACTACACACACACCAGTCTTGTCTGGAAACACGGCACCATCTGCAGGTTCCCTACCTGTCCTATAATATATACAGCAGTCTTCAAAATTGTACTTTACATTAATAGATTTTAGCAGGGACAACCAGACCCAAAATGGGCAGTAAAGCACCCTTCAAGAAGCTAGATGTAGATGCCCATCAAGCCTCCACTGTATGCGAATCATGGCAATACCACTCTAGCATACCATGCAGGTCAAAGTACCTCTCAGTCCACTGCTCTGTCTGTCCCATATAACATTGACCTTTGTCTCCATCCATGGTTCATCCTGACAATTCTGCCCACAGGAAGTGGTGTCATACGCATCTATGTGCACGTACATGCTCCAGTCACTTGACCTCAGAGAGCCATGGGGCTTGTAGTTTTTGCCAATGTAAACTCTAGGTTACCAATGCTACTTGTGCGAAACAAAATAAATGGTGGTTTGGGCACCGGTAAACTCTGCTACACAGCAATTTGAGGTGTTTTTGCAGAACGCCATGCTCCAAGCAGAGCACGTAGTGGCAAAACTCCATGAACTCCATCAGCTGAGTGGAGTTTACCGCTGTCGTGTAGTTCCTATATTGTCCAAACTGTGGGTCTGGTGGCAGACTGGTTCTGAGCACCCTCGCAGAAAATGTTAGCCTGTTTGCATTAGCTAGCTCACAGTGCCACTATTATGTTCTCTTATCAGGGAGAGAACAGTTTCTGGCAACCTCAGAACATGACAATCCTGGTCCCTCAGGATCGTGGAAACAATGTACTACTTTTCGCACAGTCACTCGGGTTCACTTAGTTTGTCTCAGAGATACACAGAATAAACAGTCTGAGCGTTTCAATAAGGATTTATTGAACAGTGTTATTCTCGTGTAGAATATATGAGCTGCAACAACCATTAGACAGTAGCAGAGATATATGATTAGCAGTATAGTGAATATAAAAGGATAGTACAGTTCTACCACCTTGCAATAAGCATGAATAAATACATGAATATGAGATGTAGGTTAAAGGTGTGCTTACTCCTATGATGCCTGTCTCGATGTACCTAAGTGTACCTGGCATGTGAGTAGGTGTAAAGCCAAGAATCCATCTGGGATTTAGTCAAACCCCATTACCTGAAGTGTGAGAATGTAGGAGCCCGACCTGGTCTCGAGCTGGACACCCCGCGAGGGATGTTCAGACCACTGTCAGCTGAAGCGTCTGCATGCAGGAGCCTCAGTGTCTCTCGTCAGTGTGTCGGCCTGGAAGTCTCGGTTCCCTCTGCCTAATTCTAGCAAGATGTGCTGTATTTATGCAGAAAGTATCTAGGAATCCTCTGTCCCTTGTCGCATGTATTAGCCATTGTTGGATTTGAGGATAACGTAAGAAATGAACCTTAGGTGTAGATATGGTGGGGGAGGTGGTGTAGCCCCTGCCTGGTTTCCAAGAACCCTTATGAATATTCATTCATACTGTGTGAGTCTATTGATGAAGTTATAGGACTCTATTGTTCAGGAGAATCCCTCCTTCTGCACCCAGTACTGGAACTAGGTAAAGGCTTGTTACTGTGTTATATTAGGGGGATAATGTAGATGACAGTTATGATATCACCTGGGCCTATATTAGGGTACCTATATGACAAATAACAACGCCCAGGCCTAGTACTTTTAAGTTGGTTTGTATAGAAAGAATAAATATTATCAAGTTTTCCTATCTATAACAAAAGTTTAACCTTATGTTTTTTCATTTATTATATATATATATACACGCATGCACACCCACCCATCCACAAACACACACATTCATGCACACACACCCACAAGCATATACTCAGTGGCGGACACCACTGGATTGTTATAGTTAGGTTGGTTCCTATTTTGGTCTGCTAATAATTTTGGTGCTGTTTTATGAATCTTCACAAAACTTCCCACTTAAATGCTGTTGCGTGCTCAGCACCTTCCTGGAAAGCATTGGGGTGATATGTCAAGTGAGGGCAGAGAAAAAGGAGGGGGGTCCTAAAATGTAAAATCTCCATGCATTTCCGTTAGACTTTTCAGAACAAAATAGCGTTAAAACCTCCAAGCAGAATTACACCACATTTGGCAGGAAGCTGGATCTTGGTCCAAAAAGCGTGCTTTTTTTCTAATTTGATGTAAATCTGTTCAGTAGCTTTTAACAACTATTTGTATATCTGGATGGTTGAGTTTGAAGAACTCTCGCTAGAGTCCCGGGAGCACAACTTCAAAAAATAGAGCATTCTGAGTGGTCGAGGGTGCTCTTTTTTCCTTGGGCCACCATCACTCTAATGGGAGTGAGGGTCTAGTTGGAGTGAGCACTTCGATTAGCTGACCACAACATAAACAAAAATGTTGCAGCGGCCATTACAGGACTCGAGGACATAGGACTGATTACGATGGTGGATGGACTTCAGTCCATTCGCCATCGTATTGGGGATTGGGACCGCCCGACATGCTGTTGGCGGTCCCATAATAGGCATTACAATGCAACCGCCACCATGGTGGTCGCATTGGCTTTACATTGCGGTGGGTGCTGCTGACTGCAGCATCCGCCGCAATGTAAAAACAGGACATGTTACATATCCCTGCACTATGTGTCAGGTGCCATGTGGTACCTGCCACATGGTACAGGGATATGTAGAGGGCACCATAGGTGTCCCCCAACAAACCAAGGGCTGGGGGAAGGGGGGCCCACAACAGGCCCCCAATATACCTTTCCGCCAGCCTTTTCAAGGTGGGTAACCAGCCATGAAACGGCTAGCAGACAGGGACATCGTAATACCACGGCGGTGCCTGGTAGGCACCGCCAGCATTGTAAGGACAATGAGCCCATCTGCCACACCAGCCGGCTCAAGGAGCCCGTCCGATGCGTGGCGGTCAGTCTTTATGACTGCCACACATCTGCCACCCATCATAATATGGTGGGCGTTAAAGTTGGTTACGATGACAGGGAGACCGCCACTGACAGCCTGTCGGTGGTGGTCTCCCTGCCACTATAATCAGCCCTAGTCTCCTGTCCTGAAAATGTTTAAAAAAATAATATAAGGGGCCAGGCTAGGGGCTCCCTGTCCTCGTAGCCCTTGTTGGGAAGTCTCAGAGCCCCCCCCCACACCAACAGTTAAACAAAAATGTTTTTTTTTGCCTCTGTACTACTTCAGGATTACAGCAAGCAATCCAAAATGGCAGCCATAATTTTTTTCCAAATTAATATGACTCCCAGGGTGAGCCAGGGTCCTAAGATTATTATATATAATTATTTGTGGAGGAGGCATGTGTGGGGATCCCTATCCTGAGCCAATTTGTGTCCTAGGGACCCCAGTCCTCTGGGCTTGACATGAAATACAAATGGAAGGGAGAGGGCACCCCGAGTATTTTAAGGCCCCAGGGACCCCATCCGCTGGAGATGCATTTGTATTTAAAGGGGAGGGGATGCGCATCTCCCCTCCCTGAGCCTCCTAAGGTCCCCAGGCCCATCACTCATGGCTAACACATATAAGTAAATTGGAGGGGCATGCAGCCTCCCTCCCTGAGCCAATATTAACGCCAGGGGCCCCATCCCCCCTAGGGCCAGAAACTTAGCAGTGCCCAAGGGAGGCCACCCATTGGACACTGTGGTTCCCTGCCCGCACTCTCCTAGCAGGGAACAGAAAATGCTGCTGCTGCCCAGGCAAGAGTAAAGGAAAGGTGCTGGTCCCCATCAGCACCCCATATGATGGTGGCTAGGAAGTGGTTTTGGCAGTGTGAGTGTCCTGGGTGGGCACCGGGGCACCCACCAGAAAAGTTTAAAAAGGGTTTAAAAAGGACTGGCATCAGTGATGTCACTGACTATGTCATGAGTGATGTAAGATGTGAGGTAATAAGCAGAGCAATGCTGAGGCGCACGTTATGGATAGCTCTGCTAATTACAACTGCTGAATTTCTCTGGTTTTGTATGAGTGAAACCTGAGCCTAACTACAACATCTCTGTAACCTTTAGTTTTATCAGTGAATTCCTACGTTTTAAAAAAAATTCCATTTCCTAACTATAACGTCCCTGTAACCTTTGTTTTTTTCAATGAATTTCTATGTTTTTTTAAACTAGCATTCGCATTTGCAGAGTGGTGGAGAAAGGGGGCGGGGCCTTCGACCACCTCTCAGGAATCCTGGTGTATAGGACAATCAAGATAGCAGCTGAAGTGAGTGTTGTATTCATTCTGAAAAGTTAGTCAAGATTCGTCAAACGGTGTCAAAGTTATTGGCAAGACAAAAAATGCTTTATATATAATTGGCTTTTTTTTTGGGATACTATTTTTCCTATTTACTCCTAAACTTTCTTTACTACTATACACCCCTAAACCCTATAAATACCCTTACCACCATTTACCACTACCTACCCCTAAACTCTGAAATTACCCTTACTACCCTCTACTGCTGCTCATCCCTCAGCACTAATTTTACCCATACTACCCTTGGTAAGCATTTGTTATACACACAGAGGAAATAAATGAGAGACACACTCAACTAAATCTGAGACCAATTTGCAAAAAATAAAACAAATTCTTATATAGTTTTTCAGACCAAGAACTTTGTTCACAGGTAAGTACTTTTTTAATGAGGATTTTTAAAAGTTCGGAAAATAGCTAACTATTGTGTGCAAATATACACAATGAAAATATATTGGACAAGTAATCATACAGTCTGTTCTAGAGAATCACATTTGTAGTTTGGGGTAGCAGCAGGCCAAGGTCCAATGTTCCAACAGCAGATTGTTGGGAGCATCCTGGATTCATCCAAGAGCAGGGGTGCTGAGGTCCTTGGTGGCTGGTGCACTACGGAGAAGGGGAGATACCTGAAACAAGCTTCACAGGAGGACTTACAGGTAAGTCCAGGGGACCCCAAATGAGGGATCAGGTTGCAAGGGCCTCAGGACCATAGGGGCGCAGCTGGTATTCAGGCCGGGTAGGTTGGTTGCAGCGTAGATAGGTCAGCTGGGCTCTGTGCTTCAAATTGATCTTCGCGATCAGGGGCAGGCAGCTTGCAGGAACGATTTCCAGATGACTGGGCAACTCTTGAAGTGGGTCTCATGGGTCTCAAAGTCCCTCGATGGGTGCTCGCTACCTAGGCAGTTGGAATCCGGATTGGACTCTTCGTTTCAGTGTCAATTGCAGGTGGTCCGGTACAGTGGGTATTTCTACAGCAACAAATTATGGACATAATGCTGAATTAATCAAACTTTCATCCCCAGTCAAGAGATCTGGGTGAAATCCATTGTTCTTTTGCTCAATACGCCACCCCAGTTTGGACTCGACCCTATGCAAAACAGTCTTGACCCTGCTCCTAATGGTAAAAATCCAGCACAAACTGCCAAGCCTGCTCCTCCCTGGACCGGAAACAAGCATCCTGGGACCGGTTTCAGGGTAACACCCCTCATCAGCCAGGCTAGCTTAAATCCAGTGGAATAGAAAGCAAGGGACCCGCGTCTGGGCATATCCATCCCACTTAGGGTGAAAAGTGCTGCAGCAACAAATCATGATCGGAATGCTGAATGAATCAAATATTCAACCCCATGCAAGAGATCTGGGTTAAATTCACTGTTCTTTTGCTCATTATGTCATCTAATATTGGACCCAGCCATTAGCAAATCAGTCTTCACCTGCTCCTCAGGGGAACAGTCCAGCCCGAACTGCCAACCCAGGTCCTTCCTGGACCAGAATCAAGCATCATGGGACCGGTTTCAGGATAACACCCCTCATCAGCCAGGCTAGCTTGAATCCAGTGGCATAGCGAGCAAGGTACCCGGGCATACCCATCCCACTTGGGGCGAAAAAGTGGGAAGGCAACAAATGATTGGCGGTGAATGTTTGACATTGATCAGCAGTCTGTCCATCAATTTATCTTTTTGCATTTGGTAATGCTATGGAATGGCTCTGGTAGGTACTGGTGTCCTCTCACTTGGTGGGGCTACAGATCTGACCCTCTGGAGCTAGTGTGCTGCTTCTGTTTCGGTTGCTCAATTTGCGTCGCTGGGGTGCGGCAAGTCAAACGCTGTGGGTTTGGGTGCCTGCAGACTGCAGAGGAGTTCTCTGGTGATTGGCGAAGGGCTGGAAGTGCTCTAGGGTTTTAGAGGTCTTGCAGCAGAAGGATGAGACAACATACCCTGATGGTCGAGTCCTTGAGGCTACAGGCAGGGTTTTTTGCAAAATTCTGCAGCAGGTACTCGGTTCTCAGGTCAGCAGTAGGCCTGTGAAGTAAACTCTGCTGTACTCCCGGAGTTTGTGTAGTCGGAGTTTTATTCTGTTTGTTCATGTGCTTGAGATTTGGTTTGGCACGAGCGAGCGACGCAACGATCATCTCGGGCCACTAGCGAGCTTACACTTGCTTAGCGGCTTTCGGTTGCGACGGCACCAATGTAATGCTGATCGCGAATGCACCACTCAAGCAGCTTCTATGCTCGAGAAGCAGATGAGAGGCTTTTTGAGTGGATTTTCTTCTCTATAGGCCCGTTGGAGTTTTTTTTTTTTATCCAGAAGCCTTTTTTTTCCAACTGGAAGGAAGTGCCCCAGAGACTCCAACTTCCTGTTCCTGTCGAGCAGGCTCCTCCCAATGCTTTGTCCAGCTCCTGTAACTTTTCCTTTGGATATGGAGCTGGAAGGATCATTGGAATTAAGGACTTTGTATGTGAGATTTCACAAGTATGTTCAAAAACTGTTGCATAAGGGTGTTGTTTGTTTGATTGGGGGCATGCATGAGGATTTATTTGTACTTTTATTCAATTTTTAAAATTTAGTGTGGTGGGTGACCTGCCATTTCAGTAGGGGCCTAGTTATTTTTTGCATGTAATTTTTCTTGTTTTGCAAAGGAAAAATGTTGCACAGTTTAATACATTTTCTCCATTTAAAACAAAAATGTGCAATATTAATTTAATTCACTATGTGGCTTAGTCTGCCAATGGGCCTTCCAGCCAGTATTCCCAGTACTAGTAATGGGTGCATAAAACAACTGTTTCTGTGGTGTCTGATTAATTGAAACATAATTTAGGCAATGGATGGCATTGTATTAAATAACAAAATGTTATTTTGTTTAGGGTATAACAATTTCTTTTCTGCAAACATTGTACAGGTCGTGTAACATATTTGATGCATTTGGAAGATGTGCATTGTAAAATTGTGTAGGACAGTTAACTTTAATTTTTGGCATTGCTGAATTAATGCTGTTTTCCCCTGTGTTACCGTGCCTCCTTTCTTTGTCTGGCCAGTATGTGAGTGTGTTTGCCATAGGACACATTTGTCTTTGTTCCCTATGCCACATGGCCAAAAGGCTTTTTTTTTTAATAGTCTGTGTCCATGTGTTCTTTGTTTTCCATGCCTTCTGGTTGTTGTTTGACCATCGTGCTGGTGGCCATTTTGTGTAAGCAGCCAGTGTGCTTTTTCCATAGGTCTACATGTGTTCTTGTTTTTCATGCCTCATGCTTGCTGCTGTGACAATGTGGCTGGTGGCCATTTTAGGTAACCAGCCAGTGTGCTTTTGTCATAGGCCTGCATGTCTTCTTTGTCTCCATGCCTCCTTGCTGGTTGTTGTCGTGACCATGTGGCTGGTGGTCATTTTGTGTAGCCAGCCAGTGTGCTTTTGCCATAGGCCTGCATGTCTTCTTTGTTGTGGCCATGTCTCCTTGCTGGTTGTTGTGATCATGAGGCTGGAGGCCATTTTGCACAGCCAGCAATGTGCTTGCATGGATGGATGAGATATCAATTGTAGTGAATGAGCCACTTTTGTGGTCTGACACCCTATGATGACCCTCAACCACCACCATTTTGTACTGACTTAAGTGTGTTATGTTACCTTAGCCTTAATGTAGGATGGGTTTGCATATGCCTGCTGTTGTTTTGTCTTTTAGTGGAATAGTCTTTCCAAGAATAGAAGGTATGGGATGTTCAGGTGCAGTCTTGTGGGTGGTGGTGCACACATGTGCTCAATGTTGTATACGGAGGGATTAAGTGTATAATGTTATTTGGGTTAGGTGAATTATGACTTTGACCTATTGGCTTTGACGTGGTCTAATGTCATTCTGCCTTCTGACTTTACCTTGCTTCAAACTTTTCTGTGTGCACAGTGGTGCTTGTAAGTTGCGTGGATGAGCTGATTTCATCTTGCTTTGGGCCTTTCTGTGTGCATGGCTTAACTAACTCCATTTTCATGTTGAAGCCATTTTCTGTGCCTGCACGAAGAAGAGGGCATGTTTTGCTTTCCTCCTGTTTTCACATTTTTCTGACTGGAGAGAACTGGTTCTTATCAGAGGAATGTACATGGTTTGACTTGTAGCCATAGCAAAGGCCTGATCAACCGTTGCTGAGAACGAGGGGGCGGGCTTGCTAGAAGCTTCGCTGTGTTTTGAATGTGTATTAAAAAGGGGAGTCTACACTGGCCTGGTGGGAGTTCATCCGTGGAGCAGACGTGCTGTCACGGGAGAGTAGAGGCTGGTGTCACCTCTGAGCTTTACCCGGTTCAAGCAATGGACTCCCCTTGAACAAAGTGGGGTGAAATGATGGAGCATTAGGTGAGGTGTCTCTGCTACTAACTGTCTCTTGATTCTTTACTGACTCTCTCCTTTCCTTCTTATTGTCTGATTCTTATATCCATACATATATATTTCTACAAATATATATATTTGCCTTGATTGTGTTTCAATCATACTATTGATATGTTAGAGTCTGCTATGATAGGTGCATTTGGCTTACTGTGTGGTGCTATTTACTAATAAATACATCCCAGATATACCAATTCGTCTTTTCCTTGTAGCAGGAGGTGTGGACTCTTCTTGGCCAAGTATTCTGTTGTAGAAGGATGGGTGAATTCCCTTCTAGCAGGCAATTGTGTTATAGGAAGTTGGTGCTACTCCTGACAAGTGATGCGCAAATTATTGTTTTCTTGCCTTGCCTTTGGGGGAGTGTTGAAAGTTTGCCCACCTTAGTAAGTGCTGTGTATATGTTACATTCCATAAGTTTGGAACTGATATTCTCTCCCTGGGAAAGTGACGGTACATTCCTTGGTCCAGAGGAGATCTAAAGTTTGTCATTACATCAATTTAATAATATGCTTGAGAATCATTCAATATGAATATGATGTTGATGAACATTACTTATATATATATTATATGCATTTTTTTTATTTTGCACCTCCAATAGATTTCTTCTCATCCTTCCATATAAACATTGGCAATTAATCTTGTTTTTTAATTATAATTTTTATTTTATTGGTTTAATTTTCGTTTATTTTTTATTTCACTTATTTCAATATTTTACTTATATTTTTTATTGACTTTTTTCAATGTGTTTTTTTAATTTTTTTTGTTGTAATTTTAATTTTTTATGTATTTGCTTTCAAATGTTTTTATTTTTAATTATTTTTCTCCATTTTGCCTCCGTTGATCCACCCTCCATCCACCATAGGCGCTCAGCAGCATAACAGCATTTAGTTTTCTAGGTATATAATTCTGTTTCCTCCTGGACACCCTGGCTGCGGTGCACTTTAGACACATTAGCATCATCCATTTGTGTAATGATGTTTTTTCCATTTCCCCCTAGTCCACATTGCCTTCCATTGGTGCACACTAACCTCCATTTTTTAAAGGATTACCATTCCATTTACCCATGCAGTTCCCCGAGTGCCACAGGTGTGTCTTTTAGAAAATATGGACATAAAGGAAAGAGCTCTATCATTCTGTATATTGTGTGTTGGTCTGATGGGGATTTACCTTTTATGGTATGGTGGTGCAGTTTGACTTTAAAGTAGTTATTAGTACCTAAGTAAAAAACCACAATAATATTGCCTTTGTCTGTACTAATTCAAACTGCAAACAATGCCACGTTTCACACTAAAGGCCTCATTAGGATGTCGGGAGGACCGCCACCAGCAGGCCGTTGGTGGCGGTCTGCCCAACATCCAGGGTATCGCTCTGATCTCCAGATTAAGATACCGGCAGTCGGAGCAATTTGGGCAGGGGGAAAGACCGCCTCCTCCAACAGGCTCAAGGAGCCCGTCGGGTGGCGGTCTGATCCTAATCCCTTCAATGGGGGCAGTGCCTGTGGATTAGGATGTCCCTTTCCCTCAGCCTTTGCATGGTGGTCCCACTGTCACGTATAGGCAGATGGAAAGGGACTTTGGAGGCCCCTGGCAGGGCTCCCATGGTCCTCCGCTATGGGGCCAGGTGGACATATTTGGTGCCTCTCAAACATCCATGCACCGTGTGCCAGGTACCACATGGTGCCTGGCACAAGCTGATTGGATGTTTTTCAATTGCGGTATGTGTTGCTGCCATTTTCTGGGCCGCAGCACAAGTCACAATTGAAAAAGGCATGTTTCTGACCGCCTTCCCAGTGGTCAAATCGTAACATGGCAGTTGGAGCCACCAACTACATGTCGGGCGGTATCCATCCCGATATGATGTCAGTCGGACTCTCATCCAATACCATTATAACGAGGGCCTAGATGTTTTTCTTGCTTGCTTTTAGGTGCACACGAGATGAGACATTACCGACAGTACTACTAAACAGAAGGCCTGTGCAGTTACACATCAGTCCTCCAATCTCTTCCACTTGTGCAGCTTAGTGAAACTGCCAACTGAAAGCTTTAAGATGGCCCAAAAAAAGATGGCTCCATGAATGTGGTCAGTGAGAAGAAGTAGCCTCCCGCCAGTGGCATGTCGCCCCAAACTCTTTTGGAAACACCATGTTGTGTGCCTGCCACACCAGCCTCCGGGAAGCAAGCTGAGAGCAGCACTCCCTCATCAATAGCAGCCCCCCCTTTACCTAAACCCAAGACAAAATCTGTCAGCGAGGTATCCACTGCAATCCTGGCGACATCGACGAGCAGGGACACTGAATTGGATTTGTCCCTTTTGCAAAGTAGTACCTAATTGTTTCAGGAAACAGAGCAAATGGGGACAGCAGCTGCAGCTTCATGATGTTGGAGCAGAACAGGAGGTTGAGCTTCCTTCAGAGCAAGAACCTTCTCTTTTAGAATCATTTGGTCCCAGATATCCTGCAAGGAAAAGAAAGGGTACTACTCCACCATCTTCTCCAGACACCATTTCAGAAGATGATGATATGGGATGGGGTGGACCCCAGCAGAGTCCAGGAGACAACAGGAGAGGCAAGGGAAAATAAAAGTTCCTGAAAGCCTGAGATTTATGGAAAATGATGAGGAGGATGACGAGAATGAGGCAGCAATTGTGGAAGGTGACACGACGGAGTCAGACATTGCTATTCAACCTGCTCCAAGGGATGTGGCATAGGTAGCACCGTCAGCTCTCATATTTACTAAGCCACAGCAGAGACCTGCACTAGTAACCACAGTAGAAGAATGCACTACAGAGAAGCAATCAACAACACGCCCACCTACCTCCAGTTCTTCTTCAGGCATTGGCAGCGGTACAGTAAAAAAGTACTTTTCCCAGTTTCTGACTTTTTTACAGTTAGCAAAGAGGGGGAGCACATTTCAGTATGCAGCATTTGCCACACAAATGTTCATTGAGGTAAGCCTCATACAAATTATGGTACTGGAGGCCAAATGACCCATATGAAAAAACACCACACAATCAAGTGGGAGGCATAACATAAAAGAATTGCTGACACTAGTGGTGGTGGTGAGGAGAGCCACGGAACATCAGATACAATTACAATCACAGTGGGAGGAGATGAAGAGGAAGAAGAGGGTGACATCCTCATGCGAAGCAGCCCTGTCCCCAGCAGTGTGCCAGCAGAATCACTCCCCTTCGTGACTTCACAATGGCACAAGAAGACTCAGAGTGAGATGGAGGCACCACGGCATACAGTGACTGCCCCACCACAACGCACATTGAGTCTGCCACCACCTACTTCTCAAAAGTCACCTACGTCAGTGGCCCCTAAAATAAAAATATCCAGGCTACTTTTACATTTAGGCAGGAGGGCCCTACAAGCGCAGCCCCCCAATGACATTTTTGTACAATGCGAAGCTGGCTAAAGTTTTAGCACTGGACTGCCTCTCTTTTCCTTTTGTGGAAGGAGTGAGATTCTTAGATTTTGTGGCAGCCATCTACCTGAAATGGAAGGTTTCAAGTCTGAGCTATTTTGCCAGATTTGCTGTTACAGCGCTGCATCACAATGTGCTGCAATTAGTTAGACAAGCTTTGCAGAAAAGTGCTGTTTACACTGCCCACCTGATGACAGACATGTGGACCAGTTATCAGGCAACTGATTACCTGTGCAGCACTGCACACTTGAGCTCTTTGCGAGGAGAAGGCAAAAGATTTCTGCAGGTCTTGGCCCTGAAGAGTGTTTTAACAGCATTCAGTGGCATGCAAAAGTGGCCATGTTCAACATGGAGAAAATACATACAGCTGTAAACATCTTGGACGAATTTAATAGCAACAAATTTTACAGAAAAGTGTATGAATGACTGAGGATTGGATTTGTTGCCACAGACAATGGCAGTAACATAGTCAAGAACATGTCAGACGGTGGCTATTTCAGGTTCCTGTGTTTGGCCCATTGCATCAACCTGGTGGTGCAAGACTTTCCCAAAAAAATATGACAGCCAGCAACATACTGACCATCTGCAGAAGATTCTGCACTAATTTCAGCCATTCATTTAAAGCCTGGAAGCAGATGCGGATTATTCAGCATGCTAATAGAGGACTAGTTAAAGCCTTGATACAAGAGGTACCAACGCATTGGACGTAACATTTTACATGTTGCAACGTCTGTTTGAGCAGTACAAACAGATCAATGACTATGTCATTGAAAGAGGAGGAGATGCATTTGGGTAAACTATGACCATGGATGGTGACAAATAGGGCCTAGTCAAATGCCTGACACAGATGGTACTGCCTTTTGATGTTTTCACACGGGAAGTTAGCAAGGAGAACAGTATGATGAACCAAGCTATCCTGTTGTTGCATCTGCTACAGGACCAGGTAAAGACAGTGTCTGAAAGGTTTGTCCTCACAGATGTAAATGAAAACACAGAATCGCATGCATTGGTTGAGAGCTAAAACCTTTACTTAGCTTGCAATACAAGGCTGCAACATTACATCATCTCATCCAAACAGTGCATCTGTGCCACACTACTTGATCCAAGGTATAAAAAAATGCTGCCCACTTTCAATTCATTTTCTGAAGGGGATGTTTAAATATACAAGCAGTCGATTGCTGAGCAAGCCGGAGACCTGGCAGAAGAAAGGCTGGAACTTAGAGTCCCACCACGCAGTTCTGAGGTTCCGCCCTTCAACTTCCAGAGAGGGCAGTCTTGTCTCACAGCAGCCAACAACACCATCAACCAAAACAATAACCACAACAGCAACAGAAGGACTGGACCCAACCTCTGCATTTTATTTGTTTCAATCAGCAGGGCTTAAGTCCAGTGCAGAGGCATTGGCAAAAGAGATTGAGCAAGTGGAAGCACCAATGACCAGCCACAGGATGTTCCTGGAGTATCTGGATGATCCAAAAGAAGTCGATGAGAGTCAAAACCTATTGATGTATTGGTGTGGGAAGATGCGCCAATGGCCAGAGCGCAGCAGGTGTGCAATGAAGTATCTGGCTTGCCCTGTAGCCAGGGCGTCTGCTGAGCATGTGTTCAGTGCAGCTGGATTGGTTGTGACAGTGAGAAGGACACGTCTCTTTCTCTAAACATGGAGAGATTGACTATGATCAAAATGAACCAAACATTTCATACCACTTAATAACAGCGTTCCTGAAACAGAAGGATGAAGATTGGTCAGATTCAAATGTGTTAGCTGACCACCAATTTCTAGGTGAACCACCTGATTTTGAGGACAAACCACACTTCCCGGACTGAGTGTGCCAGTGCCCCCATAGAACGTTTTGATTATTTCTCGTTGAACTTCTATCTTTGTAAAAAAAAAAAGTGGCCATTGAAACATTATTTTTGTGTCAGATTTATGCTGCCCCCCCTTTTTTAAGTACCATAAACTGCCGGAATTCACTTGGGCCAGTATGCATTAAAGAAGCCTCCACAAATCCTTCATGACTTTGAAGACAATGCCTGCCTCCTTTGCATGCCTATCCTTTTTTGCATTACTCAGCAGGGCTGCCCCGAAAGATTGTTGATTTACAAGAGTGCCAATACCAAATTCCAATGTGTTGCCTGCATTAAAAGTACCTAATACCTAACCTACCCGTGCTTGGATTGGAAGAAGTAATTACAACTATTTAGGCCGGGGCCTCCACGCGCAGAGGTTTCCCTACTCCGTGTAGCGCATGGATTTCTTTCCTCACAAGCCTGCTAAGGTTAAGTGAGTGAGTGCGAGCGAGGAAAATCTTCCTCCTGAGCACCTCCCGGGGAGATTTCTCAACGCTGGTGGTCGCGGATGGTCGCTACCGCTGGTGTTCAGAAACCCTCGGTTTGCATTGAGGAAGCTGCTGCTCAAGTAGAAGATCTACTTGAGCGGCAGAGAGAAGCGGCATCCTCTTGCACTGTGCATGGTGCCGTTTGCACTGATTTTACAGTGCGGGACAAACACCAGTGCGAACGGCGCGACATAACACATTATGCCACTTGCGGAACTCCACCTAGCGTGGCAGTTCTTGGGGAACTCCACGTAGGTGTACAATTATTGCAACGGGAGTGAGTGATACTGAGTGATGATTCATGTGGTGGCAGACAGTGAGGGAAGATGTTGAACTGTAATTTGGGACGTTGCTTGAGATGATTTGCAATGTTTGGGGCCTGAATGATGGGTGATCATTTTTCCTGGAGGTGATTAGCCTTTACAAAATTACTTAGCAAAAATAAACCTGTACGGTCCACTCCAATGATCTTTCTGTTTTTTCATCACCTAGGTCGGCTGCCCCAGATGATCATTTGATTTACAGGACTGCAAAATTTCCATCTGCTGCTTGCATCAAAGGGGAGATAGTGTACCTACCAGCGTGCTTGAATTGGAACAGGTAACCATTGCATCAAGGAGTGATTATTGAGAAAGTGGTAATTGATGTTTCATGTGGTGGCAGACAGTGAGGGAAGGTGTTGAACTGTAATTTGATAATTTGCTTGAGATTATTTGCAATGTTTTGGGCCTGAATTTTTCCTGGTGGTGATTGGCCCTTTTACACTAAGCCAGATTCATTTGTAGGGTCCTATCCTTTTTTCTGGTTCTTCAGAGACCAGAACAGTCACCTACGTTAACAAACAAAGACCTATACAAAATACTGCAATTCTGTTTCTCCACTTGTTCGTCAACAGCAGTGTACTATACATCTATCTTGATTGGGTCATGACTGGGACGGAGTTACTCGGAGTCAAGAGGAGGATGTAAGAACTCAGGGCCGGAGTACCGGATCAACAGCTAGAAGGAAACTAGAAATGATTGATTTCAAAGTGAAACCATGTGTTTGAGGCCTGGTAGCTATGTGGAATGGAGAGAGGCATGTTGATCTGTGAAATGCTGCTGTGTGTGTGTATCTGTTTCACACTGGTAATATAAGTGAAACTCTGAAACCCCACCAATCTGCAGCCCTTCTAGTGTCCTGCACGAAAGAAAGGCAAAAGCTGAGCTCAACACTTCTGCTTATCTGCGGACCATTTCAGACAAGCACTCAAGAGTAATGGACATTTCCGAGGAGAATGCAGATGCACCACCTAATTTTGTAATACAGTATGTTTTTTCTTTTATCAATCATATTTGGAGAACTAGGTGGGTGGGCTCATTCCTCCATAATTGTATATTTTCCAACCTAGAAGACAGAACATTAGGATATGTGATAACTTGGGTCTCGGGGGCATAAGGACCGTTTGAAATGTCTTTAACTGTACTGTGTCATACTCATTCCTTTGTTTCCTTCCACAACAGATTGATGATAATGATGTGCTGCATTGCCCAGATGGATATTGTCCTTGTGTAGTGTTTGTCTTTGGCAAAGCTTTCCCGAAATTTCTTTTCTCATCCATTCATCAAACCCCCTACTCCTCTTTCTCCAAGCTGCATGATTTATTGAGTTGTGGCTTAATTTACACCATCAATGGTTCATACACTTGGTGGGGCGATGTGGTGAAAGCAACACCATCTCACTGCAGTATCTTCTAAGCAACAGCCACACTGGAACCATTTCCCACCCACCATAAAAGTGATCCATATTTTAGATACAGAATGAAGAACATCAGTCATCCGCATCATCAATCTGGCCTTGTGTTGTGTAACCGTCAAAGCTTGTCCACTCCAGACTTTAAGTCCATTTTTTATGACTCGAGTATTTTGTAGCTTTAGTTTTAATTAAATAGCAGCTCCCCATTGCTCACATTACTACTATTGCCATTTTTTGTTATCTTATCACAATCAGGAATTCTTTATTGTGTCATCATGCAGTGGTCTGTCTCAATTCTTTGTAAAGCTTTGGTATGTCAGTGTTTTTATCTCCATTTACCTGCCTGTGATGGGACATTGCTTGTGAAGTTGTGAGGTCATCCCTGTTATTGCTTCATCTATATTCATGTAAGACAACTATGGAGTGAAGTGAACTAGTTAAGTAACTAACTAACTGCTACTGCAAGTAATCTTTTATCTAGGTTGTTGTAGAGAATATAGGTCATGGTAGCATCCTCTCTAATGGTCAAGATAGTTAGAGAAGTGTGATAATAACTCTATAACTAAGCTGTATAATGCACACTTACAAGCTGATAAACAGGCTGCATAAAAACTAAAGGCAGCAGTGCAAAGTAAAAGTGAAACACAAAAAACTACTTCATGCATACATATCGATGAAATATGATAACTTTCCCCTTTATTGTTTTTTTGCAAACAACCCCACCCTCTCCACGCACAACAGGCCCACCCCTCTCCCCAATCAAATTGATCCAACCTACCAATGTCTAAAAATGTGGAATCTCCAACAAATTTAAAAAAACTGGTCCTAACTCCCTTACCACCCTCTCCACCCACAAGTCCCTCCCACCAAAACAAAAAATAAAAAAAGGACTAAAAGAGGGCATTGTCCATTTGGGCCCGAAGCTTGTCCAGGCTCTGCTCCATCCTGACGAGCCGGCTCTCCACAGCATTTGTCCACTGCAGGACACACATCGGCAATGGTCTGTCAGAGCGGAAGGGGGCGGCAGTAGTTGTTGTCAGCTGGCGACGGTGCCGGCGGTAGATTGGCTGGGAGGCTGAGGAGGAACGGCTGCACTGGGGCCTGGCTGAGAGTGAGAGGCTGCTATTTCTGCTTCTTCTTCATCCAGGACCACCAGCCACTGGTTTTCCTGCTGGATACTGTCCAGTCTCTGCCCCCGGAGATGGGCTGCTTTCTCCTGCCTGATGGTGTTGGGTGCTACAGGTGGTCCAGCAGGAGTAGCTATATTGAGAAAAACAAAAAGAGAAAAGACAAATTGTAAATAATGCCCTGTGCAAACGATTGTTTGAAATTAGTGGGTGGCAAGGTAGCAGCACATTGCTGGTTCTCGAGAGCCATTGGAATGTCATTTTATTATGATTAGGAGAGTCACAAGGCCAATTTTTTTTATGTTTTACCCGCACATCCCTTGCATAAAAAGCACAGAATTTGTGACAGAAACTTATTGAGATAGAATAAAAATAACACCTGATTAAAAAATCTGTGATTTGATTTTGTATTCCTTTTTAAAAGGCTTTTCAAGTAACTAAACAGAAACTTTGAGTGGAAATAAATTACTTCTCATTAATGAGTAAGGCATTATGCGGTATGGAGTGCAAGTATTGTGCTGTGCTAAATTAACATGGCCATGCTTATTACTAGTCAGCACGTCGGGTATTTTGCTACTGTCTGCAGCTGAGACAGGTGTAGTTGACTATTATCTATTTTTAATTCCAATGGCCCTGCTTTTCTCCAAATGCTTTCACTTTCTACCCTGACTCCAAAGAGGCAGATAAATAATAAATAAGTTACTATGCCACACACCTCATGTATGAAAGCTGGATATCTTCCTGTTTGCCATAAGTAGACATTTGGGAAAACGATTCACTGCTCTACAGGGACAGGAACGGGCTGTATAGATTGTATTTGGCACGTGTGTCACAGCGTATCCCATTCACCAAACTTGACATCAAATCATTCACTTACCCCCACTTTACTTACTAGCCCCGCTTACCACCACATATTATTACCAATAAGTTCATTTGCTGGGTAGTAAGGAAAGAAAACTGGACTTACTCTACTGCAGGGTAGGGTAGAGGAATTAGGCGGGTAGAGAACAGCTTTTGTAGAGGGGTCACTATCACTACACTGATTATCGATTCATCATGTTTGGCTTATTCAGTTACTGTACTAGTCGAAAAATAAATCTGCTATGGGGAACCATGAAATATATTTCACAATCACGTCACATGGCTATAAATCAAATGTGGCACATGCCAATAATGGGTTTTCAATTTTTTGGTAGGCTGGGATAGCAGAACTTTTTTTGATAATCAAGTTTATTGTATTAAAGGACAACAATAAATTCATTGGCAACAAGGCAGACACAATAGACATGCACAATGCAGTTCTTAAGAATGACAGAGATCTAAAAAACAGTCCTGCGGTAGGGAGACCACCAACCTACCTATGGCCACATACAAGAGAGACATGGCAACCTCAGACCCGCAACAAATGAAACCATTTGCCCCAGATTCTGCTGAAGAGTTCAGGGCAACCCCTAGCTTCGAAAAGGGGCTCCTCTTGGGTACCGCAGCAGTCTACCCCCCTTCTCCATCTCCGAACTGTAGGGGGTTTAGCTTGGGACCAGAGTGCCGCGATGTCTCTTTTTGCCACCGCCAATGCCATTCCCCAAAAATGTTTATCAGCCCGGGAACCGTCTAGGCCGTCAAACACCCCCAGGAGCAAGCACAGCGGGTTATGGGGTATCTCCCACCCAAGGGTCTGCGTGAGCTCGAGCTCCACCCCTGCCCAAAAGGATGCAAGGGCCGGACATTGCCATACCATGAGATAGAAATCAGCCGGGGCCTGTTGGCAGCGCGCACAGGATGGGGAGGGCCGCAAACGAGCTCTATACAAGCGCGCGGGGGTGAGGTACGCCGCATGGAGATAGAAGAGCTGGACTAGCCGCAGCTTGGAGGAGGTCGTCAGCATAAGGGCGTCCCTCCAGTCCGCCTCCTCCAGGGGACCCAATCACCCCTCCCAGCGAGCACGAAGGAGGTCGAGGGTCGCAGCGCCGTTGTTTACTAGGGAGCGATAAATCCGCGACACCCCCCCTCTACCCAGGTTTCCCATCATCACTTGGGCCTCTAGGGGGCTGAATTCAGGGAAGGATGTGGAGGAGGGGATATGGACCTGGAGGGCAAGCCGGAGTTGTAAGTACTTATAGGATTGGAAGGAGTGGAGGGAATGCCGGTGCTGTAGGTCTGCAAATGATCTGACATGGTCCCCCACCCAAAAGTCTCCCAGGCGCGAAATCCCTATGAGGTCCCACCTGCGAAAGTCCTGGAGAGAGAAGACCTCCACCAGCCACGTCCCATTCCACAGGGGCGTCTGCCTGGTCAGTTTCTGGTTCCACCCTACATGTCTCAGCGCGGCACGCCAGGCCACAAACACCGCCCTGGTGACAGGGGGAAGATCCTGCGGCACTGGGGTCCCGTACAGGTAGGCTTGGAGCTGTGGAAACTCCAATGTCCGGAGTTCCATTCTGTACGCCGGGTCCGACCAGCCGCCCGCGAACCAGTCGTGGATCACAATGAGCCGTGTGGCCAGGTAGTAGAGGTGAAGACTAGTCACCCCCATGCCCCCGTCATACGGTGGTATGCGGCAGTGCGCGAGAGACATTCGCGGCCTCTTTCCTCCCCATAAGAAGCGGGTAAGGACACCATACAGCTCCTGGAACCAGCTCACTGGGAGGTACAAGGTAACATTCTGCAATATGTATAAGAAGCGGGGGAGGACCATCATTTTAAAAAGGGCACTTCTTCCAAGAGGGTTGAGAGGAAGAGATTGCCACTTCCTGAGGTCCGCCTTTGCCCTAGTAACTAAAGGTGTGATATTCAAGGCCCATTCAAGCTCCGGATGCAGAGCGATCCATACCCCCAGGTACTTAAAGGATTGCTTACGCAGGGGGATGGATGTTTGCCAGTCGAAGCACGCACATGAGGGGTGCAAGGGGACCAACGTGGATTTTGCAGAGTTGAGCCGGAGCCCTGAAACTTGCTCAAAGGCCTCCAGAGCCTGCAGACATCTCAGGCCAGAGCCCTTGGGATCAGCCAGAAAAAGGAGAACGTTGTCAGCGTACAGGGCTATTTTGTCAATCTGGGTCTGGTCCCAGGTCCAACCCCGGATGAGGGGGTCATGTCGAATAAGGCACGCCAGGGGTTCCATTGCCAGGGCGAAAAGAAGTGGGCAAAGCAGACAGCCCTGGCGAGTGCCCCTCCAGATAGAGAATGGCTCTGAGAGCACGCCGTTGATTAGGACTCTAGCCCGAGGCGCAGAGTACAGGACCCGGATGAGACATCGGAACGCGGGTCCGAGACCCATCCTCTCCAGTACATCCGCCAGATAATCCCAATCTACCGTATCGAAGGCTTTCTCGAAGTCTAGGAAGAGCAGGGCCAGATACGGGGTGAGACGGTGACGGTGAGCCAGGGCGAGGTGAAGGCGGATTATGCAATACCTAGTACCCCGGGCAGGCATAAAGCCGCATTGATCCGGGTGCACCAGCGTTTGCAAGTGGGGGCGAAGTCTTTGAGCTGCCACCGTGGCAAAGAGTTTGATCTCCGTATTGATGAGGGAGATAGGGCGGTAATCCGCGCAGGCAAGGGAAGGCGGCTGCGTCTTTGGAAGGACTACAATAGTGGTCACGTCCGTCTCTGGTGGGAATGACCCCACCTCAATGACATGGTTGAACATCTCTAGTAAGTACGGAACCAGAGTGTCCCGGTAGGTCGCATAGTACTCCTGGGGGTAACCGTCGGGCCTGGGCGTTTTGCCAGAGCGCAACAGTGAGATGGCTCCCTGTATCTCCTCTGCTGAGATGGGACGGTCGAGAGATTCGGAATCCGTCGGGGAAAGACTGGGTAAGTGGGTCCCGGTGTCTGCCAATAGGGCCGCCAGGGAAGACTGGGGGGCTCGGGCAGTGTAAAGCTTCGTGTAGTAGTCGGCGAACATGTGAGCAATGGCCAGGGAGGTGACGCAGGGAGCCCCCCCTTCACCCCGGATCTCCGGAATAATACGGTTGGCCCTAGGATAGGACACCAAATTATGCAACAGTTTGCCATTTTTGTCGCCCCAACCGTACATGCGCGCGACCGAGGAGTGCCAGAGCATTTTGGCGGACACCAATGAGAGCTGACAGATCTCGTCCCGGATGAAAGTAAGCTGTCGAGTGGAATCGGCATCGTCGTGATCAGTTTGGGCGCCTTCCAACCGTGCCGCCTGGGCATCCAGCCGAGCGGATTGCTCCTTACGCTTTGCGTGAACCAGACCTCTACCCACCCCTCGTATCACAGCCTTGCCGGCCTCCCACAGGGTCCCCGGCGAGGAGACCGAGCCCACATTGGCGGATAAGTAATATTTCAATTCCTGCCCGAGGGATTCAACAAAATTTGCATCCTGCAGGAACCAGGCAATCATCCGCCATACCGTGCGAGTGCCATTAAAGGGGGTTCCGAGACGGAGGGAGACGGGGGAGTGATCGGAGATGCCCCTCGGTAGGATCGTGGCCCCAGACATCCACTGACAGTCTATGGCAGGTAGTAGAAGCAGGTCGATACGAGAGTGCATGTGGTGGGCCGCTGAGGTGTGCGTGTACTGTTCCCTACGGTGGTTCCACACTCTCCAGGCGTCACAGAGGCCCAGGGCGGAGGACCAGTCAGATAGTCGCTTTGCAGAAGACAAACGGGAAACTGAGGGGGCGCCTGTCGTGTCACGCGAGGGCTGCAAGACCGCATTAAAATCACCCCCAACCACCGTCAGACCCTCCGGAAGGGAAGCGAACACCGAAGTTAACTGACTAAGGGTAGAGACCAGGCTGGCGGGGGGAATGTAGATACACAAAAAATTAAGGGGATGCCCCTCGATCATGCCCGTGGGGGCCACGTACCGGCCCTGTGAATCAGTTACAGCCTGCGACAAGGTGAAAGGAAGTCCCTTCCGGAGCCGTATGGCCGACCCCCTGGAGCCCTGTGCGAAACCAGAGTGCCAAACACTATCGAACCCGTATCTGGCAAGGAAATTACATTGGGAACCTAAGAGGTGCGTTTCTTGCAGGAGCAAGATGTCTGGGGCGTGTCGCTGGGCGCTGCAAAGAACCGCAGTACGTTTGATCCGGTCCAATAGACCGTTAACGTTCCAGGAGAGGATGTGTAAGGTTCTATGTAGAGTAGGCGCCATCATGTTGAATAGTGTGTGGGAGGGAAAAGGGTTGCGCGGGCACCCCAGATCCCAAGGGAGATTAGAATCCGCTACGGCGGGGGCGCAGGGGCGCAGGGGCTGGTGGATCTCCCATCAACAGCGAAAGCAGCTGTGCGTGGGTGTCTGTCAATGAAAACAAAGAACAGCGGCCCGTGGGCGGCCAAAAACAACAAACAACCGGAAGAAAACGGACCCTAAGGATTATGGGACGGGCAGGGGCTCCTGGCGGGGGCCTGGGAGCCAGGGAGCGGTGGGCCCGTTCGATGACAAACCAGGGCGAGAGGGAGTCCTTAGGCATCCATGAGCGCACGCAGGTTTCCACAAATGTGTCCACTCGACCCTGTTCCACTCCCTCACGAAAGCCCACGAGGCGGAGGTTGTTGCGTCGCGACCTATTTTCCGCATCCTCAGCCCGGCGGTGGAGCTCCGAGGTGTGAGACTGAAGGCATGCCACCTGGGTCTTAAGTTGGCCAATGTCGTCCTCCGCTGTAGTGAGACGGGCCTCCGCCTCCGAGACACGAGCCGTCGCGTTGCGTTGATCCTGACGAAGGAGAGCCATGTCGACCCGCACCTCTCCGATCCTATTTTCGACAGATGTTTGTGATGCACCTATCGCCTGCAGGATGGCGGTGAGGTCGCTCCTGGGGGCACCCGACTTGCTGGGTGCCACACCGCCAGGGTCCCTGTCCGACGTGGTGAATCAGTCCATTTTCGTTTGGGTTTGGGGGGCCGAAGCCTGCTTGGTGCGACTCTTGCCCATGGCTACCAGGGCCGTATCCTATCCAGTCCGCAGGGGAGGAGGGGGAGCCACCGACACCCGGACCGTCGATACACAGGACCGGGTGCCCAAGATCCCCCCCAAGCCCCGGGGAGACAGGCTCAGCTCGACGACTCAGTGGCTGGTTAGGCTTCGACTGCAACCCAAGGGCACCCCCACCCAGGCGGCAGTTCCGAAGTGCTGGGTGTTACCTCTAGGGTCGAAGGCACACCTCCCAGCTGGCTGGTCCGGGGTCCTGGCGAAGGTCAGGTCTGCGCGGCACTGCGTCCACAGTCCCGTGGACTGGACTCCAGCGAAGGTGGGCCCGAGGGAGCTCTGGGCCGAGTAGGTTGAATCCAAGGATGTCTGGGGCCCCCCATCGCACAGCCACGCTGCAGCAGATGGTGTCCCGGGGAGCCCACTCCGGATGCCACTCGGCCCTCGTAAGCATCGTGGGTGCTGCACCAAGCCCTGAGGGGGGACCCCAGGCCAGTCGAAGCCGAGCTGTGGGATTTTTGGAAAATGGAGAGGTGGCCTGTGATCCGAGACAGTATCACCCCAGCCCCCAGGGTATGCAGGGAACAGCAGCAGCACGGCCCGGGGTCCGGAATGAAAGTCTGACCACCACAGCAGAGTGCGAGGGCTAGGAGATGGCACTGGTGTTGCAGGCGCGGCCTAGTTCAGCCCAGCAGTGAGGCACACAGCGCCGCGGGCAGGCCCGCCGACGGAGGCGCACAGGGTATGCAGGGCCCCCCAACCGGTGCCTCCGCTACACAAACCCGCAGTAGATCCACCCTCGGCTGGCACGCAGGTATGCCGGTGTCTTGGGCGCAGCGCTCAATCCGTAATTGCCCCAAAGGCCCCACCGGCGTGCCGCCGGGCGGAGGTCTGGTCACCACCACGGGCCCGGGGGCATGCATTGATAGTAGGAGGAGCAAGCAGTGCCGGCCCGCCGCTGCCCGAGATGACAGCCGAGTATCCCCGCCCCGCCGCCGCCAACACCACAACACTGCCCCGGGTCCCCTCTGGGACTCAAATAGGGAGCCGTCTTAGCTAAAGACACAGGAGGCAGGAAGGAACTTCAAGGGGGGAGTGCCTGCACCTGCGGCACCCCGCTGCCCGATTTGGCAGCTGGTCCCCGTGCCCCACCTCCACGATCCCTGCACCGCAGACCCCGACGTGGCCCATAGCAGTGAACAGCGGACGGGGTCCGCACCCGGGCGACACAATGCAAAGCGGCGTCCTGGGTCGCCAAGAAACAGGGATGCGACAACACCCCGCCGCAGCTGGTTGGATCGCCGTGTTGACCTACCGTCAGGGGCCGGGAGTCACTGTTCCGGAGGCAGGTTAGATCTTGTGGGCCGGGAGGGAGAAGCCGCCATTTTGGGCCCAGACCCGGTTGAATGCCGCTGCTGAGACTTAGGCGTCTCCGGCAGCAAATCTGTAATTTCTCCGGCTGTCCGGCAGCACCAGTAGGAGCAGGAGCACTAGCGACAGGTAAGGGTGGCTGGATGAGTGCAGATGGCGGCGGATCGTGGAGCGGATGATAGAGGGGTCCGGAGCACTCTTGGAGTGCGACCGCCATCTTACCGCTCCTAGCCACGCCCCCCCGGGATAGCAGAACTTAGGAAAAAATAAAGGAGTGAAGTACTAAGAAGTGACTGAGTGGGTGAAGGGAAACACACTGTGTGTGTTCGGTTTACAATGCATTAAAAACTTTGTAAATGCCACATAAACTGAAGCAGACACACATTGCACAGCCAACATTGCAGTCGCAATGAAACCATACTGCACTTCTGTGATGGGTGGCAAAATGCCATGGGCAGGGATGGGGTGATAAATGATGATGGGTGGGATACATTTGCCTCGCTTAACAAATACAGTGTGTCATGGGAGTAGAACAAAAATAAAACAAATAATCCCCCCACTTTAAACCATAGCTTTGATGATAACCCTACATAAACAAAGTAAGCGAAGTAGGTGAGCAGCATGCCGCTTTCCATTAGGAGAGCTGCCTTGCCTATTCATCCAAGCAATCCAAATATTCCTTCATGTTTTCCTTCTAATTCACCCATAGACACCCTGATTTGAGCTTTACTTTCTCTCATCCAGTCTTTAATCAAAGTTTCAATCTATTACTCATCCATTCAATATCCACCCTTTCTTCCAACCATCCTTTCACCTATCCATCCCCTTACCCACCCATGCACCCTTTCACCCACCTACTCTTTCACTTATATACCATTTTCCTTTCTTCTAACCTTCCATTCTTTCACGTTTCCCTCAAGCCATCAACGTTCATTATCTGAGCGTTTGCTTAGTTGTAGATAGATAATGCCTTAATAACTCAACTACCGCTGCAGCTGGTAAAGCTGGGGGGTTCCTGGTCATGAGTTGACGATGCCCTAGTACTAGCTAGTGGGTATAACAGTCATGGTCAATAAGCAAGCAATTATGTGACTTACCAGTGCCCGTCCCTGCCGCCGCTTCTCCTCCTCCAACTGATTCTCCTCCTGCAGTGGCAAATGAGTCGACATCACTGGTGGTCTGTGTGGCTAGAATAGAACATATACATATTTTAGATGCCAGATATGCCTCTCCTTAATTTTTTCAATCAAAAAATTACAATTGCAATATATCACTACAGTTCGGTTGGCATGCAGTATCTTCTAACACAAATATATCTCTGGGCATTTGGTTGGATGAAAATGTAATAGAGGGGCAGAGCTATAACCTTTGAAGATTGTGATGACTCAGTCATTGAAGCACAATGAAGGGGTGGAATAATGGTCAATGAAAGACATATGGTGTTGGTTGAAAAATGCAATGGGACCTCATACTTTCTTCCAGCCATGCTACACTGTCATGGAAACTGCTGGTATACTTTAAAAATGAATTACACAGCAAACAACATGGGGGCTGGTGCATGACCACTCTCATGTTAGCGCAACTGTTAGAACATGAGCAGCAAAAAGAAAGCCTTCTCAACAAACATTCATGGTGAATATTATTCATAATATTAGCTCACTAGGGCCTGAAATCTACACGGTAGACAGTAGAGTACCAAAAATGTGTTCTACGTCTTACACAACCACACAATATATATAGGAGAGACGGAAAGATTATTACCAGCAGAGCAGAAGATAAGTTAACTAGAGACCATCACAGACCAGCAAAAGTCAGCTACCAAATAAACAAACATGTAATAATGAAAAAAAAGATAATGCAGGGATAACAGGAATGAGACAAACATTTAAAAGGGGAGTTACAAAAAAAGGAGACAGTATAAAAAATGAACAAGGCAAACTTTAACGTAGCATAGTGGGCAGAGGAAAAAGAGCTAAAACATTGAGCTTTGCATGAGTGGGTTTGAATCCCGTCCTTTTCGCCACGTGAAAACAAGACAGCAGGTAAGCATGTAAGAGTAGCTTTATTTCTGGCCAGCAACACCAGTCATCAGGCAGCAACTCCCATCCTGGACCCCAGCACCAGCATTCAAATACCCCAAGATTCTACCCTAAGCCCATACCAATAATAAAACCAAACATTAGGGAAATTATACAAATAAATAATAGAACTTAGTGGGGTTAGCAGATCCCTCGGCAGCTACTCCAAGACCCGTCTCCGCAACGTCCCTCTTCTTGCCCCTGGGTGCTGATGTAAGAAATGAAGAAAATAAAAAAATAGATTCAGTTAATCTCCACAAAATTATTATGGCAAGCAAACGCAGTCACATAATTGTACTTGTCTAAAACAGATCGCCATTAATACTAGTTTGGAGTCTATCGACTATTGTTGAGTTGCCCATACTAATCCCTATTCCAAATTCCTTAACAAAAACTACATTTGGAACTCATGCATTGCAGTGAATGATCTTCGATTCTATTCTCATTTCACAACCCCTTTGATGGACCAACTCAGGGACATATTTACAAGGAGCTATCGCCACCACAGTGTAATATTTTCTGATGCTGCAGCAGCTTTTTTTTGGAACCATATTTACAAAGTGACGCTAGAGGCCTTTGGCGTCACTTTTTCACCTCTAGCTCCTATTGTATTCTTCACCAGATCCTATTGTGGCAGCTATTGCTAATGATACGCAAGGTAGGCATTCCCCCTGAAAAAGCATGGCAAACTGACCCAGCCGTATTTACAATAATTTTGGAAAACAGTGCTACTTTGGAAAAACAGGTGCAGATTTTTATCGCTACGGAAAATTAGGCGTAGGAATGATACATGCCCACTGGTATAAAAGCAAAGCATACCCAAATCACTCTGGTAAGCTCTATGGCACTATTAACCTGCTTCTACTTCAGGTTGGCGAACCAAGAAGACCACCAGCACCTCTACCATCACCACCACCATCACTATCATCACCATGGAGGCAGCGCAGGAGAAGGGAGCGGACATATCATCAGAGGATCACCCTCATTGACTTCAGGGAGGAGGAGGTAATTGCCCATTACAGGAGTCCATCGACACCTCTTGCACCAGATTGCAACAAGGATGCAGACATCGCAGTGCTGCACCAACATCCCTCCGCAGGCCAAGCTACTGGCTGTCCTACATATGTTGGCATCTGGAACTTTCCAACCCACCGCAGCCAGAGTGGCAGGAGTATTCCAGCCATCCTTCTCGGCATTCCTCCTCTCCATCCTGGATGCCATCATAAACCTTACACCCCAGTACCTCTTTTTACCCAACCAATGCAGCAACAACAGGAAAACAAGCAAGGCTTTTATGCACAGCAGCATTTCCACATGTGTTTGGGGCAATGTACTACACACATGTGCAACTTGTACCCTGATCGGCTACATCACATCCGAACCACAATAGGAAGCACACCTATTTCATGAACGTATAGGCAACCTTGGACCATTTGGGACTCTTCATTAATATCCTTGCAAAGTACCTGGGCAGTGCTCATGATTACTTTATCTTTCGGCATCCCACCACGAATGAGCGCTTCCAGAAAGGGATATATGGCAATGGCCTACTGGTTGATAAGTACTTCTCAAGCACATGACAGACAACGACAGTCAATGATGTAGGAAAACGTTGGCATACTAGCCTCAGGCTGAATGAGGCAGCGCATATGTAGTTGGTGGAGGCCTACATACTTGTGCTATACTGCACGGCATATGCGCAACACAATCCTACAAGGCATATATGTCGAGACTGACTACACTACTGCGGGCCACATGAACAAGTGGACTGCGCTGATGGAGCATCACTGGCCATGATGGTCTGGTGGAACAGCTCTACAACTCATATCACTGAGGCAATGCAAAGTCTGTCTGCATGCCATTGGATGGCCTCATAGGCATGTAATAAGGCAAGCCACAGCAAAGTGCAGCATTCATTCACCCTATGTGTACTATGGGCTTTGTGTTGTGATTTACCATGCAACACCAATTATTGTCTCACACATTCAATGTTCAGGGACCCTGGGACTGTGTGCAAATAGTGTGTGTCCCAAATGGAGGTGAAATGAGCATACATATTTACATGTCTCTTTGTTATGTTCAATTACTATATGCCCTGCATTGTGCAGGACACATTGAAGGAGGAAATTCAATAGTTTGCTTTTTGTACGGGAATGTGTCTCTTTTTTTTTTAGTCCTCATCACGCAAAGTTTAAAAAAGAGAGTAAATTTGGCAAAATTTAACACGTTTAGAGAGCCTTTTCTTCCCCTCTATTCTTTCCAGGGCCCTTCCCCGACACACTGGAATCATCACCATCACTTGCGTGGGGGTATCCCAATGGCCATCAGGCATCTCATACACGACTTGCCCACTCCTTTTTGAAGGGAGTCGAAACCTGTACTGCCATCTCCCATTTCTTGACTATTGCTGCGCTTAATCATTGGACTTCGTCATGTCAATAGCACACAGAGTTATAGCCTTTTATTAGACCAATACTGAGCAATCCTCTTAGCCTCTCCCACAATCAAAATCCCTAGATATCTTATTTGGTGTTTTAAGAAGGAGTCATTACTCTGAGTATTCCAGCACATGATCTCAGTCTTTTGCTGGTTTATCTGATAACCTGATAAGTTACCAAACTGCTTCAGTATTTCTATTATTCTTGGGAGAGAACCATTCAGATCATCTGTGAATATCATTAAATCATCCGCATAAAGTGTGACCTTTTTCACCCAGTTCCCATACCTGAAGGGGGATATGTGTAAATTTTGAGCCTTGTCAGTATCACCGTGAGCTGTGTGGGTGATTTACCTGGTTGTTGGAACCTGTGGACCATCTACGAGCCCCTGTTGAACCCTTGTTCTCCCTGGGGCCCTGTGGGAACATACATCGCCGGTCTCCCCCGCTGCCTGCAGCCCCGTTACATCCAAGGGCGCGGCCACTGTGTGGGGAGACTACACTTCCCAGGAGCCCTAGCGGCCGGACGACGCCCACCGTCTGCTCGCGCCCAGTGGCGCTTAAATTTGAATCGGGACTCCGGCCGAGTGGGAGCCTTGTCAGTATCACCGTGAACTGTGTGGGTGATTTACCTGGTTGTTGGAACCTGTGGTCCATCTACGAGCCCCTGTTGAACCCTTGTTCTCCCTGGGGCCCTGTGGGAACATACATCGCCGGTCTCCCCCGCTGCCTGCAGCCCCGTTACATCCAAGGGCGCGGCCGCTGTGTGGGGAGACTACACTTCCCAGGAGCCCTAGCGGCCGGACGACGCCCACCGCCTGCTCGCGCCCAGTGGCGCTTAAATTTGAATCGGGACTCCGGCCGAGTGGGAGCCTTGTCAGTATCACCGTGAACTGTGTGGGTGATTTACCTGGTTGTTGGAACCTGTGGTCCATCTACGAGCCCCTGTTGAACCCTTGTTCTCCCTGGGGCCCTGTGGGAACATACATCGCCGGTCTCCCCCGCTGCCTGCAGCCCCGTTACATCCAAGGGCGCGGCCGCTGTATGGGGAGACTACACTTCCCAGGAGCCCTAGCGGCCGGACGACGCCCACCGTCTGCTCGCGCCCAGTGGCACTTAAATTTGAATCAGGACTCCCGCCTCGCGGGACGCGCGCGGGCGCCCCGGGCTAAGCCCGGGCAAAGGGCGGGCCCTCTTAGGCCCTCAGAGGCCGATTGAGGCTGGGCTGGGACTACCCTCTTGGATCTGTGTTTCAGGCCATTGATCAATTAGGGGTTGATGGTCCGGGTATTGTTGTGAAGCCACTGTTGATGCTCTGTTGCCGGTAGTGATTAATTTGCATATAGTGCTGAATATGAATGCCAAGGTGAGCACGAGAGTCGCTGGTATGGGAACTCTAGACAGTTACCTTAAACAGGCCGAGTCGGCCATTGTGAAAGAAATAGCTTTGGTGGAGCGTAGGCTGTCTTTAGAACCGATCAGGCAGCCCCTGTTAGCTACATCTTCTACGGACCCTGCTCCAAGCAACGTACTCCCCGTTGCCACTCAGTCCAATATAACTTTAAATGGATCTAATGCTGACGTTTCTTCCTTGGCTATACCCGCCCCCCTCCTTATCACAAGCCCAGCACCTTCCCCTGTGGCTATTCGTACAAGACAGTCATATATTACAGATAAACCCAACCAGACATCAAGTAGGGGTAACATTGAGCTGGGTAAAAGAAAGGCTAAGAAGAATCCCCAGGGCAATCGGAAAATGGCTAAAATTTCGAGAATTACCAGTCCCGCACCTGGGTTGAACCAGGTTAAATTTAGTGCCCCACAGACAGGTAGCGAGATAATACACGGGGAAATAACTGAACAAAGTAATCGGGGTCCTGAACATGTCAGTGCAAATATAGCGACTGAGCTTGCGAAGATTATAGATGCCCGCCTCCAGCTATTTACTGTACCCCTATTGGCCTCTTTGACGCGAATAGAGGATCGCATTACTGATATTGAATCACACATTAACAAAAAAAAGCTTAACTGTAGGCCCAAGTACCATGGCAGTTGATTCCCTAAATACGCGTACAACAACAGTTAGTAATCTGTTGGACTCCATGATTATTCCGCATCAACAACCCATGCTCTCTACTATCACTTCTGGCACACGCCCTAAATCCTTACCTCCACCCGCAAAAGATCCCGTTACAGTTCGGGGTAAAGAAACTTGTATACAAAACAATGGGGGGTGGGCATCTTCCACGGCACAGCCTATGGGGAGGGATTCACCTTTACACCTACCTCCAGAGGCCTGCCCCTATACAATTATTTTAGCCAATGTACCAAAGTTAACGGATGGGAAACGGGAGCATTGGACCTCCCTAAAAAATAAGGCCCTACATTACTTGGCAAATAAAACTGTTTTGGGGCATCATCTCGACAGCAATTTTCTGATGATTAGAAGAGTCTCGTGGGTGGGTAGGACTGAAAAGAGTCTAGATGGTGATTGTATTGTTATAAGTTTTAGAGCACCTAAATTAGTTGATGATATTTTGAGGCAGGCTGGTTCAGTTAGAATCCATCAGGAGTATGTTAACGTTTTCCCCCTGGGTTTTTTCTATCCACCAGCCCACGATAGTAGAGCGATCAATGATTATCCTATTGGTAGTGGTTGTTATGAGTATGCTGTCCCTGTCACAAATAGATTTTCTGCCTTTTCCAGCCTAGATGAAAATGAGTGACTAGGGTTACGGGAAGACACTACCGTTCCTATCACCCGGCTCTCTACTTCTGATGTAGTAACCTTGGAAATTAAAGGCCCTGATCTGGGGCCTTCGGGCCCTTTAACAAAATTGGTTTCATGGAACATAGCCGGCCTTAGAAACAAAATAGATGACCCAGCTTGGAGAGATCTTATAGGTACGGGAGAAGTTATTTGTCTTCAAGAAACTTGGGACATTGATAATACCTTGGCCTTAGATGGTTATACAAGCTTTTATCTGTCTGCAGTTCCATCTAATATGGGTAGGGCTAAGGGTGGGCTGGTTACCCTGATTTCTGCAAGCATTTCTGGCTCTCAGATTCAAATAGACACGGGTTCATGTAACTGTCTGGCAGTTCAAATTTCCCCAATCGGGGGAAGTGATATTTTAATTGTTAATTTTTATAATTCATACCATAGAGATGCCATAGTTGAACACCTGACCGCATTAAATCGCTTTTTGGATACTTATAAGGAGAATAACGTTAATAACTGCTTTATCATTATCATGGGCGACTTTAACGTTCATGGGTGTTTGGACAATTGTTTTTCCTTAGATCCCTTAGGCCCAATAGAGTCAGGGGTGGCACATTTTGAGCATTCTATTCAGGGTGAGTTTTTGGAAACAGTCCTGGCTAACTATGATCTGATACTTCCACCCTTGGGAGACGAGAACATACCTACTTTCAAAGGGAATGGTAAACACTCGGTGATCGATTACATTTTTGTCAGCACAGCTTTGGGGGAAAGAATTAACGGTTATTCAGCTGTATGGTCACATTTTAGTGACCATAATCCTGTGGTACTTACCTTGTCTGATTTTCTTTTAAAACCTGTTATAACCCAGGACAGGACGGATAAATCTAATATCCGTCCCACAGACCAGGACCGCAGGATTAGATGGAGTAACATAATCCCCGGTGACTTTTTTCTTAATTTAAAAAGGAAGGTTGGCTCTGAGCTGAATATGTGCCTTGACCAAGATGCACGAAATGAGGACATATTAGGGGCGTACTCTGTAATCTGTTCGCAGATCGCAGCAGACCTTCGACGTCCTGTTAAGGCTAATGATAAGGCTGAGAAGGGCTGGTTCGATAAAAACTGCTCATCGGCTAATAGAAAGTTGAGGGAAGCCTTGAGCTGCGAACCAGTGAACCGGTTCATCATTGCCCAGCTAAGGAAAGAATACACTAAAACTTTGGAGCGCCGGAAAAAGATGATACGAGAGGACGCATGGGAAGAGTTATCTTCCGTTGACGTATTCCGCAACTGCGCAAAGTTTTGGTCTGTGGTTAATAAACCGTTTTTTCATGACCCTTGTAATGACAAACTAGATTGCAGTATCGGGGAACAATTATGGTGTACCCATTTTAAGTCAGTCTATGAAGTGGGAACAAATGGGGGGTCGAATGCCCCTCCCCACTCTACGAACTCATATACTTTTTCGGTAACAAAGAGTGAGGTGGCTGAGGCCATCGGTAAGATGACAATTAACAAGGCTCCCGGTCCCGATGGTGTCCCAGCGGACCTTTTTAAATCTGATATTGAGACTTGGTCTACAGTGTTAATGAATATTTTTAATAGGGTCTGTGTCGCAGGCTTTCCGGACACTTGGTCCGAGTCAGTGATCATACCGATATTCAAGAAAGGAAATAGGGGGGACCCTAGTTGTTACCGCCCTATTTCCCTTATCGATTCAGCAGTTCAAGTCCTGGGGAGGGTTGTCTTGGGTAAGCTAACAGATTGGCTGGAAGGCACAAACATCCTTTCATGTTTACAATATGGGTTTCGAAAGGGCCGGGGCACTATTGACCAAAGTCTGAATTTACACCTATTAATAGGGAAATATACTATAGCTAAGAAAGGGACGCTTTACCTCGCCTTTATGGATCTGTCTTCGGCTTTTGACCGAGTGAATCGGTCAAAACTATGGGAAATACTTCTTAAGTATGGCTTAGATGAAAATATCGTGTATTTCCTAGCAGATCTACACAGAGACCTTACTGCCACTGTCAGATTTGACCGTTTGAGCAATTGCACAGGCAAAATTGGAATTTTTAATGGGGTCAGGCAGGGCTGTATTTTAGCCCCCTTACTTTTTACTCTTTATATTAATGACCTAGCCACTGCCTTAACTGAGTCATGTAAGGACATCCCTAGGGAAGTATCTTATTCCTGCATTATTATATGCAGCTGATGCTGCTAGCACGCACGGCAGTAGGGCTGCAAAGTCTTTTAGTCACCTTCGCTGATTTTATGAAAAAACTTGATTTAAGTGTTAATTTTACTAAATCTCATGTCATGGTTGTAGGTTGCAAACCTAAGAGAGTTAAGACCATGCTCTGTGAAGGGTATATCTTATCCAGGGTCACTAGTTTCCCTTATTTGGGGGTCATTTTTGATGATAAATCTACCTGGGCCCCCCAGCTAGCAGCTAAATGAAACGCTTTTGCCAGGTCAATTGCAGGTATTTTGGACTTCGGGCGTAAATTGGGGGTTAAGCCCATGCAGGCTATGATGAACATTTATGTAGCGAAGTGTGTTTCCATAGCAATGTATGGTGCGGACCTGTGGGGAATCAAAACTATAAAGAATTTGCAGGTGGTAGAGGATAAGTTTCTTAAATCCATTCTCTCACTTCCTCAGACAACCCCCGGCTATATTGTCCATCAAGAATGTGGATTAGATTATTTAGTGGACCGGATAGCTGTAGCTCCGTTATTAAAATGGTTATCAATCTGGCAGAATCCGGAACTTGAGTTAAACCGTGAAATTATAAAGGATTGCTTATCCCTAGAACACGGAAAACGTATCCCCTGGCTGAATCACGTTAAGAACATGACCAATGAATTAGGTCGCCCAGAATTATTTGATAATCCAAGTAATGTATTAAAGGGGGATATAAAATGGGTGAAGAATATGTACAAGCAGCGGATAACTTTAGCTAGGGAGGAACAGGAGTTACTTAAACCCACAGTTAAGGCCCATCTGTTAATTATCACCTCTAATAATATTGAACCTTACTTGGCAATAGTGAACAACATGAATCATCGTTTTTAATTGACCAGGTTTAGACTGAATAAATACCATCTCTTGCTCACTGATTCCCCAGGGTGGATGAAGGATAGGGACCTGGGGATCTGTTCTTGTGACAGATTCTCCCTTAAAGATACCACACATTTTATCTTTTTTTGTAAACATTTGCTCCCTCTCCGCAAAAAGTTCATTATCCCCCTTATTAAAAACAAAGGATTCAGGCAAGTCAAACCTGCTCTTTTATATCTTCAGCTCCTAGGTTCTACATGGGAGATTTTTAATATCGCGAATTTTCTGGCCATTGCAATGAGATTAAGGAAAAAAATCAAGTGGACATAGTGCTGTAACTGAATATTTTTTATCTCTGATTAACTTTTACGAAGTCTCAGTTTTTATTAATTTTTTAAAATATATCTGTAAATGTCTATTATAAATGTTATTTATTATGTATGTATGTATTTGATGTATTGTACTTTTATGGTTTTTGTTATGAACCGAATAAAGTAATTTTGACTGACTGTGTAAATTTAATATCACGGCACTAGCTAAGGGCTCTATATAAAAATTAAACAACAGGGGAGAAAGAGGGCACCCCTGCCTGGTCCCTCTTTCTATATATATCTTGTCTGTAAGGGACCCATTAACTAGTACACATGAGGTAGGAGATCTATATATAACTCTTACTGCTCTTACAAGGTTGCTACCCAGCTTATAAGCCTCTAAAGTATTTTGTAAAAAGCTCCAGCTAACCCTATCAAATGCCTTGGCGGCATCGAAGGTGATTATTGATAAGGGGAGCTTCTCCTCAACTGCCAGGTCTATTGCCCCTATCAATTCATGTGTGAGTTCCTGAATCTGTCTACCACTTATAAATCCTTTCTGGTCCTGATGAATTAGGCAACCTGCCCACTTACCCAATCTTTTTGCTAATATTTGAGTGAAAATCTTATAGTCACTGTTTAACACTGAAATGGGTCTATAGGACTCGCATATCTTAGGGTCCTTCCCGGGCTTTAATATAATACAAATAGTTGCATCGCTCCAGGATTTAGGAGGTTCCTGTCCCCTTAAAAATATGTCATTAAATTAGCGCAGCAGGAATGTGTCTCTAAAAGCATTACCTTATTTGAGGCCATTTAGCTGACACAAGTTCACCATGGTGCAAGGGGGTATTGTTATCACTAGTCACTACCATGTGATGGTGCGTAGGCGGACAAACCATGGATGTGATGTATGTTAGGAATATGCAAAAGAAACAATTAATGGACGGAATGCTGGACAATGCAAACATTCACCCCCAGTCACAAGGATCTGGACCGAGTCATATGCAAATCAGTCTTGACCCTGTTCCTTGTGGGGACAGTCCAGCCCGAACTGCCAAGTCAGGTCCTCCCTGGATCAGAAACAAGCATCCTGGGATCAGTTTCAGGGCATCACCCTTCATCAGCCAGGCTAGCTTGAATCCAGTGGTGTAGTGAGCACGGGACCCATGTCTGGGCATACCCTTCCCACTTAGGGTGACATATGCAAAAGAAACAATTGATGGACGGAATGCTGAACAATGCAAACATTCACCCCCAGTCACAAGGATCTGGGTTAAATCCATCATTATTTTGCCCACCACACCACCCCGGGTTGGACCCAGCCATATGCAAATCCGTCTTGACCTGTTCCTTGTGGGAAAACTCGAGCCCGAGCTGCCAAGCCAGGTCCTCCCTGGACCAGAAACAAGAATCCTGGGACTGGTTTCAGGGCATCACCCTTCATCAGCCAGGCTAGCTTGAATCCACTGGTGTAGAAAGCACGGGACCCACGTCTGGGCATACTCCTCCCACTTAGGGCAACATATGCAAAAGAAACAATTGATGGATGGAATGCTAGACAATGCAAACATTCACCCCCAGTCACAAGGATCTGGGTTAAATCCATCATTATTTTGCTCACCACACCACCCCAGTTTGGACCCAGCCATATGCTAATCAGTCTTGACCCTGTTCCTTGTGGGGACCAGGAACAAGCATCCTGGGACCGGTTTCAGGGTATCACCCTTCATCAGCCAGGCTAGCTTGAATCCAGTGGTGTAGTGAGCACGGGACCCACGTCTGGGCATACCCTTCCCACTTAGTGGTTCTACATATAGATTGAATAGTGATTGGGATAGTGTTGATCCCTGTGGTACTCAAATTTGATTTGGGGATGGCAAAGACAGTTTTTGATTCACCATGAATCTTTGCGATCTATTCTTTAAGAAGGATCTAAACTATTCTAGGACTGTTCCCGATAATCCCATCCTTTTCTCCAGCCAGTCTAGTATTTTGACATGGTTTACAGTGTTGAATGCGGACGATAGGTCGAACAGAACTAGGAGACAAGTTTCGTTGCGGTCTAGAACGAGGACAGCGTCATCCAATATGAGTAGAATTGCTGTTTCAGTACTGTGATCTGGTCTGAACCCCGATTGTCAGTCATCCAGTAGCTTGTATTTAGTAATGTATTGGCTCATTTGTTATTGAACACATTTTCCAGTACTTTGGCTAGTATGGGAATGTATGTTACCACTCGAAAGTTGTTTGGGTCTGAGGGGTTCTCGGTTGGTTTTTTTAAGATGGGGATTACTTGACCAGTTTTTAGGCAGTCTGGTAAGGATCCTTGCGACAGGGAAGCATTAATAATCTTGGTCCACATGGGGAGGAGCAAATGGTTGATTGTAGACCAACATTTTGAGGGGGAGAGGATCATTGTAATGTATGTTTGGTTTTATGGTCAATAAGGTTTTGGCAATATCTTTGTTATCATATAGCTGGAATTTTAACCACTGAGCATTATTGTTGAGAGTTGACTGACCGGGTTGAGACGGATGTTCAGCTAGTGTGCTCTTTAGGTTCAAGCGGTTATCATCAGATTTCTTGAGCTTAATCTCCAGGGAGTTAGCTTTAGCTGTAAAGAAGGATGAGAATTCCTCAAAGCTTATTTTTGATTTTGATCTTATTAGAGTGGATTTTGCCATTTTGTTAGATTGTTCTTTCAACAATTCGAAAAGTTTACTCAGTCTGTTTTTTGCATTATCAAGTTCCCTTCTAAAGTAGACATTTTTTATTTTAGTATACTTTTATTTGTAGGCAATTCTGGTCTTTCTTAGCAGTTTTAGTTGGGGGAGGATGGGTGTTGTCTCCATTTCCGTTCTGTTAGTCTGAGTATCCGTCTTTCTTCATTGAGGGATCAGTTAAACCATGGGTTTTTATCTTTATCCGGTATTCTTTTGAGTTTTAAAGGGGCTATGTCATCAATCATTTTTGTCAACTTGGTGTTGTAGTGTTCCGTGAGTTCGCTGATGTCTGCGTTGTTATTAGGAAGTTGAAGTTCTTTCTCGCAGCATGCTGCTAGTATCTCCATATTGAGGCCTTGAGTGTCACGAACCCATTGTCTGCGTTTGACTGATCGTGAGGTTGGTTTCCTTTTTATGGACGGTACTTGGCAGGTAATAATGTGATGATCTGACCAATCACACGGAACGATCGAGATTGTTTCAACAGCTTTTTCTTTGGAGATGATCCAATCAAGTGTAGATCCTTTCGTATGGGTTTGTAGAGTACAGGCTTGAAATAGGGATTGATCTGATAGGAAATCTTTGATAATATTGACCTGTATATGATTGTGGTTGTCCCAACGAAGATTGAAGTCCACAGCGAAAATATCTTTGGAATGATGGGCAGAATTTGCTGTAATTATTTCCATCAGCTGGTCTATGAACATGATGTTTTTGCCTGAGGGATGGTAAAACGTGTGTAATTTGCAAAGTTGGTTACCTATGGATCTTAAAGAGAGTCTGAGTTAATCACACAATTCAAGGGAGTCCGAGTGAACTTTCGTGATGGAGATGTCAGATCTATGGATATACGCAACACCTCCACCTATTTTGTTTAGCCTATCTAGTCTCACAATGTTGGAACGAATGGATCTAGGCATGGGGAAGATGATTCAGATAGCCACGATTCTGTTAAGACAGTCACGTCGAATTCTTGGTTTAAGATGAGGTTGGCACTGTCTGCGGCATGCTTCATTGCTAAATTGCAGTTGAGTAGTAGGCAAGAGATCGGTTTCAATGGGTTGTCCAGTATTGTGTCTTGCTTTTGGGGGATTAAAGTCACTTTTTTCAGGTTGAGGTTTAGCTTTCTGTGGTTTGCCTGCATAGTAATATTTGCATTGATTGTGACTGATCAAATTTTACGTTCATCTACCGTTAGGGGGATACTGGGTGACAACTCGTAGGATAGCAGTAAGGTTTGTGTTTCATTGTCTGTCAGATAGCTAAGTTGATTGTGTGGTCGAAATTGGCTATTTGTCAAGGACAAGAGAGTACTATTTAGCTTGCTGTGGAGTGCGTGTCCTGATTTTTTAATATGCTTCATTTTAGAGAGATAATTTTCAGAGAGGTGTAAAATATTCTTTATATCTCTGATAGTGATTTGCATGACCATATATGTCCTGTCCGTTTGGGAAGTGAGTATTTCAAGCTCCTTTCGTGACAGAGGAGAGATGTGCAGTTGTTGTGGTGAGTCTGCTAGTTTGGAGATTAATTTGCTAGATGATTCTATGTCCATATGATTGTGGCTACCTTTTGTTCTTTCTACATTTATTTTCCTATTCGTTGGGGATAGGCCAAGATTTTTAGCGAAAATATTTTTTAACCTCCGGTGGTTCTGGGCAATGGCTGTTGAATCTGAACGACCAGATTTTTGTAAGGTTGTAGGTGTATTAGCCCATGACATCTGCGATTTGGCCGGATGGCTAGCTTTCTGCCGGTTTGCTTCTTGAAGTTTGTTACTGTGTGGTACGTGTGTGCCCGATACCGAATTAAGGAATATAGGACATGGCCTTGTACTGGGGCCTGGAACAAGTACAAGGCCATGTCCTATACTCCTTAATTTGGTATCAGGCACCCACGGACCACACAGTAACAAACTCAGAGAAGCAAACTGGCAAAAAGCTAGCCATCCGCCAAACCACAGATGTCATGGGCTAATACACCTACAACCTTACAAAAATCTGGTCGTTCAGATTCAACAGCCATTGCCCAGAACCACCGGAGATGGGTAATACTGCTTTAGTGTGCTGTGAGCTGCTATCTCGAGCTTCTGAGATTATAGTGCAGGTTACGGCTGCTGGGACTCCTGAACAATCCCGGTTTCTACCTTAGCAGATTGACTCATGGGCTGGGTAACGGCTTGTGAGATAGTGTATTGCAGGAGTTTTGAGTGAGGGTTGTAATGAACACATTCTTTTAAAGAGGCAAAATAGTCATCAAATAGTTCTAGCTCTTTATTGGCTGCTTAGATCAGTATTGTGCCATTTTTATAGCATGTTATATTCAGAGTAGCTCTTAGATTCAGAGAGGGTGTTAGCATCTTGGTGCTGTATGGAATGTTTCTTAATTCGGGGATGTTTAGCAACTTAGGGGAGTGCGCCGTTTTTCTAGTGAAAAATATTAGGTCGTTGATAATGATGCCTCTTTTATGTCGAAGGAGGGGTCTGAAATCAATGTTTCTGGGGGTTTTCTGAGCAGGTTGTATTTAGTTTGGGTTGCATTTTTAGAAAGATTTAATGGGTATAATATAGTGTAGGAATTATTTCCTGCAGGTTTCAGATTGTCTCTTTCATTTTTGTTGGTATTGTGTTCATTCCCTCTCTATTCTTTCCTCTCCTACCTTATCTATCTTGTATTCTAAGGAAGTAGATTGGGTACCTTTACAACTATGAGCTTCCTTAGCTGGTTGGAATTATCTGTGATGATGGTCACAATAAATTGATTGATACTCACTAGAACATGGCCGCCTCTTTGTGAGTAGCTTACAGTGGCAGTCCCATTTCTTTCTTCTTTATTTCCTAGTTCTCTTAGTATATATGTCCTCTTTCTGTTTCTATTTTTGAGGGTGGGGGGGGACTTGCTCAGCTCTCAGCTATTTTCCTGCTTCAAGGGGATATAAAGAGGAAAGATGCCTGGGGTAATAAACCCGGTTGTTTCTTGATAATTTCCCAAATACCCTTTGTAGCCTCCAACCACTGCTTTTTACTTTATTTGAGCTTCTATGCACGAGTCACGGGCTGGTTCCTCATCTGTAGGGCCCTGAATGGCCCTTGAGCTGGTTGCTTTTTTTTTTTTTTTGTTCTTTGTTAAGAAAGCGGAGGGCACTCTTTTTCGGCGTCTTCGGTTCTCTCAAAGGCGGCCCCCCCACACTCCTGTTACGGCCGGGAGCCTCACAGTGCTCTGGCGTAGTTCCTCCATGAACACGAGCGGCCGTACCACGCTGGTGCTTTGTTGTAGGCGGGGGTTGTTGCAGTGCCCTCGCCTGCTCCTTATCCCCTGATGATCTTGCTTCCGGGGAAAATGGCTCCTCAATCATTTCCAATTCCTACTTGCGTGTATGCCACACAATGTCATAGCATGTACCTTACAGTATGGAAGGTGTACGGTAATTCAGGACACATAACAGAATGAACATAAATGTGGGGCCATCGCTTGTCATGACTCTTAACTATTTGTACCCCTCCTTACTTTGCAGCTGACCAAGCGTACGCTCTGCTGACGTGAGTCATGACTCCTCTTAAAAACCCAGAGAGGGAAACCCAGCGGAGGCACAATCATGCCCTAAGCGTGACCCGATCCATAGTCGAGCGGTCATTTGGTGCGCTAAAATCCCGCTTCAGGAGCCTGGACATCTTTAGGGGCTGATTGTTGTACTCTCCACCAATGGTGCACAAATTCATACTTGTGTGCTGCACAATATTTGTGTAAGGAAAAATGTATCATGAGCTGATGGCAAGGAGGAGCAGGAAACTCCGAATGATGGAGAAGATAAGAAGCCTCATCGAACAGTACCATCAGTAGCCGTAACAAGGCGGAGAGACCATATCATCAGCAAGTTTTTTCACAGAAGCATGCATGATGTACATGACGGCACAAATGTGTACATATTTGTAAATAAATGTATGAGCACTACCACTGTGTATGCATTTTGTTTTCATAGTCACAGTTAACATCAAAACATTCACATTACACCTGCTACTTATTGTATGTAGCATTGAATATCATTTTGTACAAACAAAATAGTGTGCATTACAACTACCTGTAGCAAATAGTCCTTCAAAGGCAGCCACAATCAACATGGTGTGGTAATGTAGATAGTGTGCTGTGTGTGTGTGCATCTCTTACAGCTAGCTATTTGCATAGCCTCATACTTGCAGAGTTTACTCATAGTATGATGACCGTGAAGTGTTCCAACTAGTATGTGCATGGGAACAGTCCCAAACCTATAGTCTCCATCTGCTACATCAATAACTGTAACCACATATTAAATCATGTGAACATCCACTGCTAACCACAGGCAACACCGCCTTGATGCTGAGTGTAGTTATGGTGTGATTTATGCAGCTTTACTGTCAGCAATATGTAGGTCACACCAAGGCATGCATGATGATCTAGGATAACACCATTGGCATGAGAGAACCATGTTGGCTACAAATGATGACACTATTACTTTCCTGTGGGGTATGATGCTGGAATGTGAATAGCCTATGCTCAAAACAATCATATGGCACCATCTATACATCTCCTTCCAGGTGGGTGCAGTCAATCTTGCACTTGCCTCTGAAAGAAAATGTAACCTTCCCAAGTTTCCCCACAGTCTGATGCCTCCACTGTGGGACACAGCACTGGTTGGCAGTAGGCTGCACTGTCGTAGGTGTTGGTGCACTGAGCCCATGGCAGTGGTAGTTTTTCGCATCCCTGGGGGAAGCAAACGCAATTTCAATGTGTGCTATGACTAATTTAGCACATGGGGCACGTCTTGTAAGAGGCACCCTTGTGCTACCAAAATATTTGGGCACTATGCATGGTATGATCCCTGGACAGCATTATCTCACACATATGTACATTATCAACACACACTATAAACATACAAAGACAGTAGAGAGCTCAAGTCCGCTATCCACACCCAACACTGCAATCCCTGTATATTATTACATGCGTTTTACATCCTAATACACCCAAAAAAACTAATTTGCCCTATTGTGTCAAAAAAAAAAAGAGACGCATGAGCCTAAAGAATAGGTTTTACAGCTACCACATCAGCCGAAAATGATGCTTCTCAGTCGACGTGTCAAAATAACCACATGGTGACTTGTCAGGCCGTGTGTGAAATTAACAATTTGCTTGATAGCCGATTCTGCCTAGGGAAGGGAGCATACTTCAACCCCCAGTGTTGTCAGCGGCCTCCAGCTTCCTGCATTCGTTGCGCCCGGAAGCGCATGCAAATAGCTGTTTGGGTTCTCACAGCACGGTAGCCAATTCTGCCAAAGGAAAGAGGCGGCATACAACCTCCAGTGTGGTCAGTGGCCTCCAGCTTCCCGCATTCTTCACACTTGGAGGTGCATTCAGATTGCTGTTTGGGCTCCCGCAGCGCTGGAGCCGATTCTGCCAAGGGAAGGGGACAGACTACAACCCCCAGTGTTGCAGCCGCCCACCAGCTTCCTGCATTCTTCGCACCCGGAGGTGCATTCAAATAGCTATTTGGGCTCCCGCAGTGCGGGAAACGCTCGGACGCGAGCCTGGGCCAAAACAGGCCTGTCTTAACCCGTCATAGACCGGCTGAGGCCGGGCCACCGCCCCTTTAGTTTGGAATACAGTTTAAGGTGCACTTGCAAACGGTGAGAGGATTCTCCACCTGACTATTGCTCTGTTTGACTCCTTGATCATTGCATAGAGGGGGATATTACCTGTATCATTCAACGATCGGCATGATGCATTTCACCCTGGTAGCCTTTCTCAGATGCCTTTGATCGAATAATGATTCAATGTTCACTTTTCATGCGCCTCACTCCGATTGGTCGAGACACTCCCACATGATTTCAGGGGCGGATATTCAAACAAATGCCTGAACTTCAAAGCTGCAGCGACACCTATTCATACCATATCTTTTAGTGTTTACAGTCCTCGTGTTGCTGACAAGGAACTTTTTTGCTACATAACTGTTACAGCGGGTTTTTCTATTTTTTGGTCTCACCTAGTACACTAAGATCCGCACCTGCCACCCACCTCCCACCCACTGGATCGCTCATATAACTTTCAATCCTCCAGCAAGCCCAAAATATGGGAAAAAGAAAGGCAAAAATAAACAAACTGCAACAATGCCTAAGACTGCAAGTGGATCACGCTTGACACTTAAGAATTACCTTACAGGAGCAATGGGGGCAATCGAACAGCAGCAATGGGGGCAATCGAACAGCAGATCATGACAGTGGAAGAAACCTTGGAACACTTGCAAGGCCCGCAGTACATAAGGCCAGTCACGTTTGTCCCCCCAAGACCCCTAAGGCCCAACCAATCCTAAATGGCAGTATTCAAAACATATCTCATCATATATGCCAGGAATCTGATACCCAACCTCCATCGAAGCGCCCCATAGAAATCCTGAGACCGCGAATACCAGACTAGTACCCATAAAAATATGTTTAAAAAACTCTTTAAACAGGGTAAAACACAAGCTTCCAAAAGAAGACTGCATACCAACATTCAGACCTATAACCCACAGGATGACCTCAGAAAGGTGACAACAAAGATAGATGCTTTAGCTAAGTTTCTAAGAGACAACCTTACTATACTCTCTGATAGAGTGGCCCGAATTGAGGAGACAGTAAATAAAAGTTTAATCAACTTGACGCAATATAATACTGATAGTACAGCAAATAAATACCCCAGCTTAAAGAACAACCACTGGTAAGGGGACAACATATAAAAGACCTACACAATTAGACCCCACAATAGAAACAAAACCTGCAGGGCCCTATCTGAAAGAGCATTTATCAACAACAGGACCAAAGCCCTTAAAAGATTTCATCAGGACTACTCCTGATCCAGCTTTAATTGCTATAAACACAGCTAACACCTTAAAAGATATACACTCCCGGGACCATATTGCTACTCAGCCTAGTCACAACGCTTCTCCTATGCCCCTACTTCATAAAAGGCAACAGACGGAGTTGGCCTGCTTGCACTTACCACCTGTAGCCACCCCATATACGATAATTCTGGCCAACATCCCAAGGTTACTGGCTAAGACATCTGAGCCTTGGGATAGTCTGAGGAACAAATCTCTATTCTGTTTGGGCATAAAAACAGGGCTAACTGAGGCACTTTATGCCGAATTCAAGATGGCCAGAAGAGTTAGTTGGATTGGAAGAGATCACAAAACCCTCTGTGGTGATAATGTGGTTTTAATATTTAAAACTCCACACCTAGTATAAAGCATCATGAGGAGAGCTGGAAATCATTATATTATGACCCAGGGCATTAATTTAGTGCCCTTAGGTTACTTCTACCAAGCAATGACGGACCCATACTCGATATACTAGCCTTCAAACCCTTGAGGAAGTAGATTGACTAAACATGATGGGTTCACCTGTCGCATCGATTAAGGGCGGTAGTGTACACACAACAGGTTTACGTATGCATATGATAAACCTGGGAACAATCCCTGATCTAGGAATTAACCCAGATACTTTAGAAAGGTTTTCACCCTCCATTTGTTTGGTAGCTGGCACCACGTCCCCTACCCATGACATAGTAGCCACCCTAAAAAAGTGTCTACAGTCTGTAACACTTCCCACAGCCACAGATCTATCTGAAAAAACTAAAGACACAATTAACGTAGACAGTAGCAACCAAGATCTTTGTCATTTGTTATTTTGGAACGTTGCAGGTTTATGATCAAAACTTACCAACCCATAATGGCTGGATTTTAAAGGGAAATTTAAGATACTGTGTTTCCAGGAAATATGGACAGAGAATCCCCTACATATCAATGGCTATACTACCAGGGTGGTATACCTACATATGTTTCTAACTACTTGAATATAACCAAAATTGAATTGAAGAAATCAGAAGCATATTACCAACTAGTCACATTTCGCATTGACAATATGTATTGCATTGTACTGTTAAACTTCTATAATAATGTACCGTTGGACCAGATTGTGAGGGGGCATGAGGAAACTAAGTAATGATTTAACAACTGTACAGAATGAAATCGTAAAAGATGCATTAATAATCTGGGGTGGGGATTTTAACTTTGTACTCTGCCCGCATACTGGGGGGGGGGACATGTGTGGATTTGCATCCGATGACGGACATAGTTATATGCACTTCCTTCACACAAATTTTGGGGAACACCTAAATGAAGTCATGTTCCCAACTGATTTAGGATTTTCAAATGAGTTCTGTACCCAGCCAGTCCCCTTTAGTCCCAAATTTAATGCGAGTATTTACTCTGCCTTTGACTATATATTATTATCAAACAGATATTCAACTAGGCTTAAGGCTTTTATGATCCACAAAAATGCCCTGAGTGACCATTTCCCACTAAGGGTATCCTTCTTACTGTTAAGTAAGGTATTAAACTCTATGGGTAAATCAGCCCATAGCATACAGAATATAGGCCTAAATAAAATAAATGGTTATTCGTTGCCCTGGTCCATGGTTGATCCAACAGAATTTACAAAAAAGTAGTGATCAACTGTGAACCCTCTCTCCTAGCTTGCTTAGATGAGACAACCCCGCACCCTGACATTTTAAAATCCTTCTCACAGATAACCGGATATATTAAGAAGATCTTATCTGTGGAGAAGGAGCTCTCGCGTAACAGGAATCAAGGCTGGTTTGATGCTAAATGTACAAAAACATACACTAAATTGAAGCATGCTTTACACAAGCCAAGCAGAAACATCCATGATATCAGAAAGACTAGGGGGGAATATACATCTGCACTTAAAGAGAGCAAGAGCGCCCTTAGAGAAGAAGCATGGTCAGTGCTGCATGCAGCCACCTTAATCAGGAATAATATCGCCTTTTGGAAGATATTTAATGCACCTTTCTTGGTTACTCAAGACATACCTACCATTGAGATAGCCATTGCTGAAGACCAATGGATGGAGCATTACACTAACATGTATAACTGTACCACGCATGAGAAAATTATGGAAAAACAACAGCCACAATACAAAATATCACCACCTGTTAACTGCCCATTAGACGTCCAGTTTATATTAGAAGAGGTCAATTGTTGCTAATATGGCAAGCATGCGCAGAAAAGCTGCTGTGTCTGATGGTGTCCCTGTAGATCTTTATAAATCTAACCTGTCTCTATGGGGCCCGCTTTTAACCCAATAATGGCATGCTGTTCTTCGCATTTCATTACAACTTGGTCTGAATCAATACTAGCCCCAATCTTTAAAAAAGGCGACCGTCAGAACCCTGCATGCTACCAGCCCATATCATTGCTAGATTCCCTGGTCAAGGTGGTGGGGTGCGTTTTACTTAACAGGCTACAGGACTGGGCCGAAGACAATAGTATTATTTCAGAATTACAATTCAGCTTCCGCCAGGGCCTAGGCACAGTTGAGCACGGTCTAAAATTTAAGCATTTTATTAGGGAAGTACACCCTTGCAAAACAGGGCAGGCTATACCTAGCATTCGTAGATCTCACATCAACCTTTGATTGGGTCATACACAATAGGTTATGGATGATTTTAGATGACTTGGATGTGAAAACCCCACTCGTACTTTGAATAAAAGGCAGCTATATAGAGATGCAAAGGCTAGGGTGCGCTATGGGATTAGCGGGGAGTCCACTGGCACGTTTAAAATACAGAGAGGTGTAAGACAAGGCTGTCTTGGCTCCCTTTTAATTCAGACTTTTTATTAACGATTTGGGTCAAATCCTGGAAAATCAGTGTCAGGGCTTGCCACAAATTAACAAACGTCCTATACCTGCCCTGCTATACGCGGATGATGCTGTATTAATGTCACGTAAGCAGTGGGGCTCCAAAGGGTAGTACCAGCTTTGCCACGTTTATGCATAATTTGGGTCTCAGAGTGAATACTTAAAAAACTTTCATTATGAAATGTGGGGGAGGTAGTAAACAATGCAGAGATATTTACATTGACAATAAAAAGGTTGAATTAACAAAAAGATTTACTTAGGCATTCTTTTTGATCAGAATGGGACATGGTCCCAGGCATTTCAAGCTACAAATTTAATGTTTATGAAAGGCACTGCCGCATTTGTCAATTTTTCTAGAAAGCATGGTAGATGACCCCCCGTATAGTCATTACACATTTGCATGGCAAAATGCATCTCCACTGCTATCTACTGTGCAGGCGTCTGTGGCTATGCAGACTCACAGCCCTTACAGCTAGTTGAGAATGCCTTTTCTTAAATTTCTGTTGGTACATCCTCTTATATTTGTCACTCTGAGCTAGGGATGATATATATATATATATATTCTCGCTCCAAGGATGCCCTCCTTCAGGAAGCACTCTGACGCTGTCATAGGTATCAAACCTTTAATGGTATGGGAGTCACAGCATACATCGATAGCATTTAGCAGTTCCACAGCGTCTATTCAGCCTGACGCGTTTCGAAGTTAGAAACCTCTTCCTCAGAGGCATAGACGCGGAAGAATGGTGCGTGCACTCCGGACCCCTCCCTTAATTAATGCAGGGAAGCCCGCCCTGTATGGGCCGTTGACGTACAGCGAAGCATGTATTGCTGGGCCTTGTAGTCCGTGAAAGATGAACTTTACAATCTATTGCACACTTGATTAAACTGCCGCAAAAGTTAAAAGCTCCCAGATGGGCCTCGATGTGTAGCGCTTCTCCCTCAATCCAGACACAGCATCTCCATTGCGACCCGGTGTATCCCCAATCACACGGCCCCCTGCCATAGGGTGGTGCATTCCCGGCGGCTAGGCTCGCCGCCAAATATTCTCGCTCCAAGGATGCCCTCCTTCAGGAAGCACTCTGACGCTGTCATAGGTATCAAACCTTTAATGGTATGGGAGTCACAGCATACATCGATAGCATTTAGCAGTTCCACAGCGTCTATTCAGCCTGACGCGTTTCGAAGTTAGAAACCTCTTCCTCAGAAGCATAGACGCGGAAGAATGGTGCGTGCACTCCGGACCCCTCCCTTAATTAATGCAGGGAAGCCCGCCCTGTATGGGCCGTTGACGTACAGCGAAGCATGTATTGCTGGGCCTTGTAGTCCGTGAAAGATGAACTTTACAATCTATTGCACACTTGATTAAACTGCTGCAAAAGTTAAAAGCCCCCAGATGGGCCTCGATGTGTAGCGCTTCTCCCTCAATCCAGACACAGCATCTCCATTGCGACCCGGTGTATCCCCGATCACAAGGCCCCCTGCCATGGGGTGGTGCATTCCCGGCGGCTAGGCTCGCCGCCAAATATTCTCGCTCCAAGGATCCCCTCCTTCAGGAAGCACTCTGACGCTGTCATAGGTATCAAACCTTTAATCGTATGGGAGTCACAGCATACATCGATAGCATTTAGCAGTTCCACAGCGTCTATTCAGCCTGACGCGTTTCGAAGTTAGGAACCTCTTCCTCAGAGGCATAGACGTGGAAGAATGGTGCGTGCACTCCGGACCCCTCCCTTAATTTTGGTTTGATACCTATACACCGGGTGCAATAGATTGTAAAGTTCATCTCTCACGGACTACAAGGCCCAGCAATACATGCTTCGCTGTACGTCAACGGCCCATACAGGGCGGGCTTCCCTGCATTAATTAAGGGAGGGGTCCGGAGTGCACGCACCATTCTTCCGCGTCTATGCCTCTGAGGAATAGGTTTCCAACTTCGAAACGCGTCAGGCTGAATAGACGCTGTGGAACTGCTAAATGCTATCGATGTATGCTGTGACTCCCATACCATTAAAGGTTTGATACCTATGACAGCGTCAGAGTGCTTCCTGAAGGAGGGCATCCTTGGAGCGAGAATATTTGGCGGCGAGCCTAGCCGCCGGGAATGCACCACCCCATGGCAGGGGGCTGTGTGATCGGGGATACACCGGGTCGCAATGGAGATGCTGTGTCTGGATTGAGGGAGAAGCGCTACACATCGAGGCCCATCTGGGGTCTTTTAACTTTTGCGGCAGTTTGATCAAGTGTGCAATAGATTGTAAAGTTCATCTCTCACGGACTACAAGGCCCAGCAATACATGCTTCGCTGTACGTCAACGGCCCATACAGGGCGGGCTTCCCTGCATTAATTAAGGGAGGGGTCCGGAGTGCACGCACCATTCTTCCACGTCTATGCCTCTGAGGAAGAGGTTTCTAACTTCGAAACGCGTCAGGCTGAATAGACGCTGTGGAACTGCTAAATGCTATCGATGTATGCTGTGACTCCCATACCATTAAAGGTTTGATACCTATGACAGCGTCAGAGTGCTTCCTGAAGGAGGGCATCCTTGGAGCGAGAATATTTGGCGGCGAGCCTAGCCGCCGGGAATGCACCACCCCATGGCAGGGGGCTGTGTGATCGGGGATACACCGGGTCGCAATGGAGATGCTGTGTCTGGATTGAGGGAGAAGCGCTACACATCGAGGCCCATCTGGGGTCTTTTAACTTTTGCGGCAGTTTGATCAAGTGTGCAATAGATTGTAAAGTTCATCTCTCACGGACTACAAGGCCCAGCAATACATGCTTCGCTGTACGTCAACGGCCCATACAGGGCGGGCTTCCCTGCATTAATTAAGGGAGGGGTCCGGAGTGCACGCACCATTCTTCCACGTCTATGCCTCTGAGGAAGAGGTTTCTAACTTCGAAACGCGTCAGGCTGAATAGACGCTGTGGAACTGCTAAATGCTATCGATGTATGCTGTGACTCCCATACCATTAAAGGTTTGCTACCTATGACAGCGTCAGAGTGCTTCCTGAAGGAGGGCATCCTTGGAGCGAGAATATTTGGCGGCGAGCCTAGCCGCCGGGAATGCACCACCCCATGGCAGGAGGCCGTGTGATCGGGGATACACCGTGGCGCAATGGAGATGCTGTGTCTGGATTGAGGGAGAAGCGTTACACATCGAGGCCCATCTGGGGGCTTTTAACTTTTGCGGCAGTTTGATCAAGTGTGCAATAGATTGTAAAGTTCATCTCTCACGGACTACAAGGCCCAGCAATACATGCTTCGCTGTACGTCAACGGCCCATACAGGGCGGGCTTCCCTGCATTAATTAAGGGAGGGGTCCGGAGTGCACGCACCATTCTTCCGCGTCTATGCCTCTGAGGAAGAGGTTTCTAACTTCGAAACGCGTCAGGCTGAATAGACGCTGTGGAACTGCTAAATGCTATCGATGTATGCTGTGACTCCCATACCATTAAAGGTTTGATACCTATGACAGCGTCAGAGTGCTTCCTGAAGGAGGGCATCCTTGGAGCGAGAATATTTGGCGGCGAGCCTAGCCGCCGGGAATGCACCACCCCATGCAAGGGGCCGTGTGATCGGGGATACACCGGGTCGCAATGGAGATGCTGTGTCTGGATTGAGGGAGAAGCGCTACACATCGAGGCCCATCTGGGGGCTTTTAACTTTTGCGGCAGTTTGATCAAGTGTGCAATAGATTGTAAAGTTCATCTCTCACGGACTACAAGGCCCAGCAATACATGCTTCGCTGTACGTCAACGGCCCATACAGGGCGGGCTTCCCTGCATTAATTAAGGGAGGGGTCCGGAGTGCACGCACCATTCTTCCGCGTCTATGCCTCTGAGGAAGAGGTTTCTAACTTCGAAACGCATCAGGCTGAATAGACGCTGTGGAACTGCTAAATGCTATCGATGTATGCTGTGACTCCCATACCATTAAAGGTTTGATACCTATGACAGCGTCAGAGTGCTTCCTGAAGGAGGGCATCCTTGGAGCGAGAATATTTGGTGGCGAGCCTAGCCGCCGGGAATGCACCACCCCATGGCAGGGGGCCGTGTGATCGGGGATACACCGGGTCGCAATGGAGATGCTGTGTCTGGATTGAGGGAGAAGCGCTACACATCGAGGCCCATCTGGGGGCTTTTAACTTTTGCGGCAGTTTGATCAAGTGTGCAATAGATTGTAAAGTTCATCTCTCACGGACTACAAGGCCCAGCAATACATGCTTCGCTGTACGTCAACGGCCCATACAGGGCGGGCTTCCCTGCATTAATTAAGGGAGGGGTCCGGAGTGCACGCACCATTCTTCCGCGTCTATGCTTCTGAGGAAGAGGTTTCTAACTTCGAAACGTGTCAGGCTGAATAGACGCTGTGGAACTGCTAAATGCTATCGATGTATGCTGTGACTCCCATACCATTAAAGGTTTGATACCTATGACAGCGTCAGAGTGCTTCCTGAGGGAGGGCATCCTTGGAGCGAGAATATATATATATGATCTTATAAAAACAGAACCTGTTTTATTATGGCACAGGATTTGGACTACAACAAAACCCACTTTTAACCAGGATATTTTTCCTGATAGTCTTAAGTTAGCGCGGGTCTTTACCATTCCATGGTTTAAATATGTTAAAAATGTTATGAACGATCTTAGGCACCTCCCGAATATTTTGATGACCCCAGCACCATGATCACTGTCTCTAGAAAATATCTCAAAGGTAACTGTATGGCGTTTTTGGACACAATTACATTTCCCACAGAAGTAGTAAAGCTAAAAGTTTTGGCAAATCAAATGATACTAACCACCCATAGTATCCAGCCGTAGCTTAAGAATACTCACAGTGGATACAACAGATTCCTACGGACTCGATTTAGATTTGGCATCTTTCACATTTGTATCGGCTTCCCCATAATGAATGATTGGCACAGAGACATGTGCAGGTGTCCATGTGGTGATGTTTCTCAGCAATCAACATTACACGTTATTTCAATCTGTAAATTTTATTATGTACAAAGACAAAGGGGGATTTTAGCAAACCTACAAATATTCAGCCTTAGGCAATGTCGACCCGCTTTTTAAGCATTACAATTTCTGGAGAATGAATATTTTACAATGTCACCATCTGCATTTTTAAACTATGCTAATGTAGGAAAACTATTGTAATATGATGTTTTTATAATATGTAATTTTCTCTTATTTATGTGCAATAGGTAGCCATTGGACAGTGTTTTCATTCAAATGTCCGATTGTATATTTATATGATGTTTTTAAAGCTGTATAGACTGTGATAATGTGTGATATTATGTGCTTTTATGATTATCTTGCTAGTAATCGAATAAAGCTTTATTAAATTAATTGAATGATAGAGTTAAAAAAACAAGGCATTGGCTGAAAACGTGACACGTCCACTTGGGAAGTGATGTTATGGATAAAGGTAAGTGATGTCATGGATCTTGCATGCTGCAAACTAGGAACTGTGAAGTTAATTTTATTTTCACTTTGTCACAGTTTTACTGTCTGAGCTTGGGAGTAATTGTGTTTTAGCTGTGCTGGGGAGTGTTTCGGTGTGTTTGGAGCTGGTTCATCGTGTCTGCTGTCCTGGTGGTGTCCCTCAAGTCCTTTTCGTGCTGTTTAGTTGTCTATTGGTGTGTATTGTCCTGTGTGCTGTCAGGTGTTTGTCTCCTGGGGTATTTTTGTCATTGGGGTAGTAGTGGGTTGGTGGGGTGTTCAGTTTTTTTGGGTTGTGCGATTTAGGTGGGGTCAAACCTGGAAGATTAGGGCTCATCTCATGAGTGACCAGGAGTTTGGCAGCTTCTAGTGGCTGGTTACCCATTACCTGCCTGCCATGGTAGACAGTAGGGGACGAGTGCTCAAGGGCTACCCCGTGAAGGAGTGGCAGCAACAGCGGGAGTACACCACCTGATGCAGAGGCTGCTTGGAGTTCACCGCAACATCCATCAGCTAAAGCATTATTGTGCCGATGTGGTTGGCAGGGAGTCTGACCTCCTCATCTATGTTGGCATCAAAGTTGGTGGAGCAATTGGTAAGTACACATGATGTGTGTGCTTTCCTATGTGTTTCATGTACCCATTGATGATTTGTGGTAACATTAAGTATGGCTCACATGACGTTTGGCTCAAAATAGCCATGCCAAGTGTTAGTGGCCCTGTAGGTGATACAAATGAGTCCTAGGCAAGCATTGCGGTGATGCACATGCCCATAGCCCATCCAGACAACTAATTTGATGACAGACCAGGTAGTGCTGATCAGCTCCAGAGGTGCTTATTTCACAACAAGCATTTGTCAAGCACAGTTGTGATGAGCCATTACAGAACATCCATTAAACATAAAGGGTCTTATTTATAAGATATAAAAAACTACAGCAAGGACAGAACCTACCCTTACCTCCAAGAAGATTTCTTTACTACAGCTCAGGAACAACAGAGAAACCCCGCATGTATTTGGGGAAGATTTAGAAATAGGCAACCAGTGACGTTTTCTGATTCCTCAGCAGACTCGGACAACTCTGACCCAGGCGCAGGTCCTAGTACCTCTTCCCACAACCCCCATTTTTTAGGGGGAGGCCAAACCTTTGGAGGGGAGAGACGCAGAGGCAAAACAAGGTACAACTTCCCCCAAGGCGAACGCCAGATGAGGCGCAAGTTTTACCAATGGGGGTACCGATACTAGCCATTGGTCCTGACACACCCACACAAAACATGGACCAAATACCTGTCTTTAACCTGTCCAAGCACCAGCTGGCTTCCACAGACATTGCCCTACTGAGCAGAAGTCTGCCCTATGTTATAACAGAGAAACCCAACTGGTTCCCCATACAGACTAACATTTTCCAGTTGTTTTTTTAGAAAAGTGAGACTAAATGCTTTCTTTCAGGACAAGGAATTACCTGCCAAGACAGACATTACCAGGCTATGCCCCAAATCCACATTTAAATCCCCCAAGTGGCTCCATGCCCCCGGAAATCCTTACCTTTGAGCATTTAGTCCTCAAAGATTTAGACAAAATACAACAGGAATACAGGTTTACTTCCTACAGTGTCAGTCTGGAAGAGAAACACAGCCTCACTAAACTTAAAGAACTTGATGAGATTGTCAAAGCCTTGCGACAAGGGAGGCAGCATAGTCATACAGGATAAATCAGCCTATGATAATGAAATCTATCGCCAGCTCAATATACCTCACACTACGAGTGATAAACAGTCCTCTACAAGAAATTAGCGATCTCATCCTTAACGTCACCAAAAATGGGTCTAGAGGAGGGATTCATCAGCAACAATGAATTCATATACCTCAACAACAAAACCACACATACTCCCGTCCTTTACACACTACCCACAATACATAAACATCTGGAAATACCACCGGGCAGACCCATCTTATCCGGGTGTGGCTCAATCCTAGAGCCTCTGGGTAGATATACTGATTTTTTCATTAAGGACATGCTACAGGATACCACCACATACGTGAAGGATACCAATTGGTATGAACAATTGGTTGAACATTTTCAACAAAAGAACACTCAGAAACAGACTTTACATGGCAGGTGCTTGAAAGCCTACAACCCAGTTGCAGAGGTGGCAGCCAACAACTGATCCTCAAAAGACTGGAGTGCAAGTGGATTTTTAAATGCTGCACCATTGAACATGGACTCAATTGAATGGACGAATAGAATACCTGTATATAAACACTGGCTGTCCTTATACCTACGAGCACGTCATGTAATGTGTTCCACTGTGACGCGTACACTGGCCTTTTTGTCATATAATGTGTTCCACTGTGACTCTTACACAGGCCATTTTTGTTCAATAATTTTCCTTTTAATTTTTTCCTTGGTTTCACCCTTAATGGGTGAGTATGAATATACTTGGATATACTTGGTGTACCCTGCTAAATACATAAATGTGACTATATATAAATATTCTCTCACTCAGACTCTTTCCTATCCTTCCTATTCATTTTCATGTGTCCTTACCGGATTGTTTTCACTTTCTGGCCCATACGTACTAGGCTTTAATTTAATTATTCTGTGCAGCCTTGTCTACATTTGAATGCTCCTTATTCCTGATTCACGCGCTCTGCATTGTAAATACAGAGCCACTCAGCACAAACATGCTGCCTAATTCAGCGCAGCCGTGCATTCTCAACAAGCAACTATGGGTTCACTCCACGTGACTCTGATGTCCCTTCCAGGCCACAGCCATAGCAAATTAACCATACCTTGAGGCAACTCATCCGCTGACTCACTTCACCGGCTATTAATTGCACAAATGCTCCCAGCCTTCCTGACTCAACATGCCTTCCGGAGAAGCTGGTCACTCCGCCCGCTCTTCGCCACGGACTTATTCACATGGGGGCATATGCATCAACATTAGCATTTGCGATTCCTTATTAGCGAAAAATAAGGAATCGCTAATAAGGAATAGCAAAAGGCTATGCATGTAGGAATCGCTATTCAAATAGCGATTCCTTAACATTCCTTATTACCGAATCGGTAATACCGAATCGGTAATAAGGAATACCTACCCATTCATTCCTATGGGCTTGGAGGCCCATAGGAATGAATGTAAAGCCATTCTGTATTAGCGATTCGGTATTACCGAATCGCTAATAGCTGGAGCACTTTCAAGGGCGCCAGGGTGTCAAAAGGACACCCTGTTGCACCCCTGAAAATGATATGTGCACATATGTTGCACACACACATGCTCTAAGGGCATGTGTGTGCGCAACATGACACTTTGAAAAATGCACAAAAGTGCATTTTTCAAAGTTTTTGCAAATTACCATGCAGTTCATCTTCATGGTAATTTGCTCCCCTTATTAGCGAAATCGCTAATATTTTAACTTTGATGCATTGCATTTAAGGAATCTCACTTTGGGATTCCTTAAATGCAAGAGCTATTTAAGGAATCGGTATTTAAGGAATCCCTATTTAAAGAATCGCTATTTAAGGATTCCTTAAATACCGATTTCTGCTTTTGGGTTGATGCATTGGGATTGTTTATTTTTTACTTAATACCGGGAGCTAATAAGGAATCGGTATTTTACCGACTGGATTTTGGCTTGATGCATAAGGGTGTAAGTCTATTACAGAAATTAAGTTTCGTTCTCCGCAACAATGTACATTATGTTCCACCACAGTTTAGCTATTCATGACGCCTTATTTTAATTCATTTCACTAGAATTACGGCTCAGTGCGTCCTCAGGAGAAACAGCCTTCAATGCTGTTCAGCATAATAGTAAGTCACATTGCGACCCCCTTCACTCCTTGTCACAGTGAGCACAGTCTCCCATTTAGCACCGACCGCTAATTAGTTCATGCGTCTCTTTTTCAATAGTTAACCGGCACAGCAGCTGCCTCCAATTAAACAGTAATCGCCCCCCTGACTCAGATGACGCCAGACTTAAAGCCTCTCGCCCTAATTCGTCACCTGTAGATACCTCCCCAGATAAGTAAGTGCTTTCACACTTGATCGGATTGCTCCAGGCCTCGTGCCTTCCATGCCCTTAACCCCTTTTAATTTCCATCGCAGATAGCATCTTGTGGGCGGACACTACCGGAAGTAGCACTGCGCTCTCCGCCCTCACTTCTTAGGACTCTTGATCCTTTCCCTACGTAATTACCCGGCTCAGGTCGTGTTCAAGTAAGTCTTGCTGCCTTCACTTCCTCTCAGGGGAAGCCCTGTTGACCGGTTCTTTGGTTCCATGAAACCCAAAGAGGCAACTTCAAGGATCAGGGATGGCACCAGAGAGGGGGGTCGTGACTGCAACTCATTGAAGGACTAAAACTTCATGTCCGCCAGGGCCTGATAAAACATTCACAGGAGAGCCTGCTAAATTAGGAAGGCTGCATTTGCCACCGGAGGCTACCCCGCTGGTAGTGGTTGTATTAGGGGTTTCCCCTCTCAAACAGAACATCACAGAGACAACAGAGGAACTTATTTGTAAGGTAAAGTTCTGGTGCTTCCTCACACGCCATAATGGCCAGACAAATGGGATGGGTGGGAAGTCGCCCTAAATCAGATGATGGTGATTGTATAGTCATTAACTTTGATCGGATAGATATAGCAGGCTGGCTCTAGCAGGAGAGTTCTAATTGTGGCTGGGGGGGGGGGGCTATTACAGTCTTGCCCTTGTTTTTTTTAATCCTCCAGTTATGGGGGAATGGGTCAGAGTGAAAGATGTAGAGGCGCACTCAATGATTCTGTGTTAATCAGTTTTACCGATGCATAAAACAAGGGTGCCACACACTAGAAATACCAAAATACTAACAGGGAAAACCCTGATTGTAGTGAGCACTGTTCCTATAGAACCATCGTTCTGTGATACTAAACAAGTATTTTAACATTTGTGCAAAGCTTGCTTGCTAATTCGAAAACAAAAAATGGCAAAATTTATTCCAAGAACTGGTTATTTTACAAACAATCATTGATGATAATACAATTCGTACATAAATCAATGTGCTAATACATATCCATCTTCTAACACAAGAGTATTTAAGCACAATGAAAAAGAATCTTGGTTTCCTTGGGTGTAGAAAGAACATAAATATGTACAGTACAGTTTTCTGGTACAATGGAATTTTTCTAGTACACTGTATCCCTGTGTATCAAGTCACATATTTGTTGCGTGGCCCATAGATGTCACAAGACTGAAGCCCAATGCATTTCGGGACTCTCTGGTCCCTTCCTCAGGGGCAGTATTCTATAATCAAAAAAGAATTGACATCATATGTAATACATAGGTTAAGTTTATAGGAGACAAACTGATTAAACTAAAGAGAAGTAAAAAGTAAAGTTAGAAAGGTTTAGAACGTACGGAGAGTCTAGTATCTAGTGAAAGAGCGAGGGAGAAGAGAAAAATGAAAAAAAAAAAGAAAATTGACAAAACCAGAAAAAACCGAAAAACAAAAGGGAAACCACTGTAATCTGTAGAGGTAAATGTACCTAGAGAGCACGTGATCATTAAGAGGTTTGGGATAGCCACAGCCTGTCCCAGTGTGGGATAGCAAGACACTGTGTAGAGGGAGGTAATACACTCCGAACTGAGTGGAGACCGGTGCACGACTAAAAACAAAAACCACACGGTGAAAGTATTAGTCCTAAGATGGATATTAGTCGTACCTGCAGAATGGTCAGTGTATACTTCAACTATAGGCTGAGCGAATATTCACGGGAGATAAAGACCTACAATATAACCAATAATAAAAAGCAACCGTGCTGAAACAGAATCTTATCAGTAATGAAGTTTTCCGCGGCACAAAAAACTATAGAGGGAGTCCTCAAGATCAATAAATATATGATATCAAAAATCATATCTGCATAGCGTGCACTCACCCCAACAATGGGTATATCGCTAGTTACTTGGAGCAGAGTATGAGGTTGTCAAAAGAAATTCTTAAACGAGAAGCCCGATGTAAACTTTGGAAATGAGCAAAAACATAGATGTCAATAAACTGTCACTTGAAGTAACGGTAACAAAAAAATTATGCGAAATAAAAACATACTAACAAAGTTAACTGTAAAGAAGAATAGCGAGGTGCAATGGTTGCGGGGCTCAGGTACTGCTGCCAAAGTTGTGGAAGTTACGGGTGGCGTGTAGGGAAATGCCATTATATCAAAGACGTCGAAACAGGACTAAAGGCGTACCGCGCGGGAAGAAGGAATTATGGGATTTGAAGTGAACACCGAATAATTATCGGAAAACCAGCATAAGGATAATAGCAGTAATAGCAACGTCACGGCTTGTCATCTATGAGGAAGCGAGTTACTGGCAAAGAAGACGCTAGTGATCGCAGTAACACAATGTGTGCAAACACGTGTAGTGCCGGCATCAGGAAAGTTGGACTAATAAATGGACTAATAACAAAAGATACGGGCAAGGAAGCCTGAGTTATGTGAGGAGTATAAAAGTGTGGCAAGGCCGTCACATGCGGTCTGGGACTCATATCTAAAATACGGCGGTAAAAAAGGGGTAAAAAAGGAAAATTAAACTGGTGATAAACACTAGTGTCACGCGTAAATAGGCTGGATGGCAAAATGTCGCACAGAGGAAAAAGACCGATATATGAAGGTGACTATGTATGTGAAATAAGATAAGAATATAACTGTTATGGAATCCTATAAAGCTGTAATGGCAATTAGAAAAAAGAAAAGAGAAAGGAGAAAAGAAGGGAAAAAAAGAGGAAAAAGAGATGCAAAGAAAATAAGAAATAACAGAAACTTCTATTTGTAATGACAATGCAGATATCAAACATAATAATTGGTACTACAGACAAAAACATCCATGTGATTACAGATAGCAACTCATGTCCAATTTATCATTAGCGGTTTGTACAAAGAGGATATCCCTATGGTATCCTAGACAAGAGTATCTCCAGAATAGCCAACAAAGATCGCACATCGTTATTTCTCAAAACTCCTAGGAGTCAGAAAATGACACCAACCTTTGTTTCTAAATACTCCACCTGCTCTAATCAAATCAAGAAAATTATCAATAAACGATGGGAGATTCTCCAAAACGAACCTGATTTCCATGGAATCTTTAGTGAGAAACCTACGTTTGTGTATACACGAGGGAGAAATCTACATGATTTGATTAAAGTACCAGAGAAACCTTTAATTAAACAAACCTTTAAAGGAACTATGATGTGTCACAACTGCATACACTAATAATATCATTACAGGGGATACTCTCACACATCCTATTTCTGGCAGAAATATCTCACTTAAACACACCTCAGACTGCAATACCACTAACATCATTTATTGCCTGAAATGCCCTTGCGGTAAAGCATATATAGGTAAGACAGAACGTAAATTCAAAACACGCTTAACAGAACACAAAAGTACTATACGAACATGCAAGAAAACCTCAAGTGTGGCGACACTTTGGTCTGAACAAAAACACAACATTACTCAACTTAGGGCACAGATTGTCAAAGTAGTCTCTAAACATGAAGGACAGGATAATAATAGAAGATTGCTTCAACAAGAGTTTTTCTGGATTGATTTCTTGCAAACTTTGTCTCCCAAAGGGCTTAATGATAAATTGGACATGAGTTGCTATCTGTAATCACATGGATGTTTTTGTCTGTAGTACCAATTATTATGTTTGATGTCTGGATTGTCATTACAAATAGAAGTTTCTGTTATTTCTTATTTTCTTTGCATCTTTTTTCCCTTCTTTTCTCCTTTCTCTTTTCTATTTGCCATTACAGCTTTATAGGATTCCATAACAGTTATATTCTTATCTTATTTCACATACGTAGTCACCTTCATATATCGGTCTTTTTCCTCTGTTCGACATTTTGCCATTCAGCCTATTTACACGTGACACTAGTGTTTATCACCAGTTTCATTTTCCTTTTTTACCGCCGTAATTTAGATATGAGTCCCAGACCGCATGTGACGGCCTTGCCACACTTGTATACTCCTCACATAACTCAGGCTTCCTTGCCCGTATCTTTTGTTATTAGTCCATTTATTAGTCCAACTTTCCTGATGCCGGCACTACACGTGTCTGCACACATTGTATTACTGCGATCACTAGCGTCTTCTGTAAGTTCTCGTGAAAATCCTCTGGCACTACCTTGCGCCACTTTAGTCTACGGGCTTGTTTTTTTTGTTTTTAAGTTAGAAGTGGGGACACATCTATTTGATTTTACCTTGTTCTTAATGCCCCTTACCAGTGTGATATGTATAGGGTTGTGGTCACTAAAATGTGACCATGTAGTGGTATATCCTATCACCAGGGGTGCCAAGGAAGTATTAATAAAAATATAATCAATAGTGGAATTCATCCCCTTCCTTTAAAAGTTGAAATGGCATTGCTATCATGCGAGGTATTAGAATATGATAAACCAAATTCGGCTAAGGTACCCTCTAAGACTCCACCTTGCTGTGAATGTTCAAAATGTGTTTCCAAATGATTACCAGGGCCTAAACTGTCAGTGACGTGACATTTCAATGGGCATCGATGTACATTAAATCTCCTAAAACTATAACCTAATAAGGTGTAACTTGCTTTCCATTATAAGACTCAAGGAAACGATTCAGACTGGCCAAATGTTCATTTGCAGCAAGTCTGTCAAATAAGTTATAAAAATTAACAACAAGAATTTTGGGTTTGTTAATGGGCGTAATCTGTACTGCTAGACAGTTTAATGAACCTGAGTCCAATTTACAGTTGTTGCCTATAACCTTTAAGGAGATAAGGGTTATTAAACCGCACTTTGACCTACCAGCTACAGATGGTCTTGCTGGCTCAAAATCGGTTGTATAACCGTCCAGCCAGAAGTTATTTTCGGTTTCCCAAGACTCTTGAAGCCCAATCACTTACTCTTTTAAAAAAACGTTCCACCTTTTATCATCAATCCTGTTTTTTAGTCCTGCTATGTTCCACTGTAGTATCTTGGCTTACTCCCCTGTGTTAGCCTCCTGACCCTGTATAGGTTTGGTAGTATGGTCCATATGACTATCTCTAACTTGCCCTTGCATAGGGGGATGGGGGATTAGTCAATCATTACTATCCAGCTGGCTCAATGGGGCGAATCTATTTGCAGTTTCAAACCTGCTCTCTTTGGCCCTTTCTTCTGCTACAACAGCGGGAGTTGGATAATAGACTTATAGGCAATAGACTTATAGGTCCAGTCTCCTGCTATATGTCTTTGTGGTCCCTTCTGGTCTCTGACCCATTCCAAAATACTAACAGGGAAAACCCTGACTGTAGTGAGCACTGTTCCTATAGAACCATCGTTCTTTGATACTAAACAAATATTTTAACAAATGTACAAAGCTTGCTTGCTAATTCTAAAACAAAAAATGGCAACATTTATTCCAAAAGCTGGTTACTTTGCAAACAATCATTGATGATAATACAATTCGTACATAAATAAATGTGCTAATACATATCCATCTCCTAACACAAGAGGGTATTTAAGCACAATGAAAAAGAATCTTGGATTCCTTGGGTGTAGAAAAAGAACATAAATATGTACAGTACAGTTTTCTGGTACAATGGAATTTTTCTAGTACCTTGTATCCCTGTGTATCAAGTCACATATTTGTTGCGTGGCCCATAGATGTCACAAGATCACATTAACAAAAGGGAAATGAGCAAAAACATCAATGTCGATACACTGTCACTTGAAGTAACGGTAACAACAAAATTATGCGAAATAAAAACATACAATGTTACCTGTAAAGAAGAATAGCGAGGTGCAATGGTTGCGAGGCTCAGGTACTGCTGCCAAAGTTGTGGAAGTTACGGGTGGCGTGTAGGGAAACGCCATTATATCAAAGACGTCGAAACAGGACTAAAGGCGTACCACGCGGGAAGAAGGAATTCTGGGATTTGAAGTGAACACCGAAGAATTATCGGAAAACCAGCATAAGGATAATAGCAATAATAGCAACGTCACGGCTTGTCATCTATGAGGAAGCGAGTTACTAGCAATGAACATTGTTGGAATGGAGATTGAGCTCTGTCTAGACAATAATATAAGGGACAAAGAGATCCTTATAGCTTACGCTAAAATCTGTAACCAGGTGGCCTGTGACCTTGCACGCCCTTATAAGGAATGTCTGAATAAAGGGGAGAGATGGTTTGACCATAATTGTACAGTTGCCCACCAAATGCTGCTGGTGGCCCTAAAACATAAACAACAAGATAAAAGTGTAATAGCAGCCCTTAGGAAAGCCTTAAATTGGCCATAAATACATGCAAATCTGAGATTAAAAATGAGACGTGGAATGATCTTTTGTCCATAGACATTATTAAAAATAGTGCTAAGTTCTGGGAAGTTATTAATAAACCATTTTTCCAGCAAACTAAGGGTAGCCCTCTAGAATGCAATATACCAGAGCAGGAGTGGTTTAATAATTTTCAACATATATACGGCGACCAGGAGAACCAAGGACCCCCAGGCATATTGTTTGAGGCTGAGGTATACACCCTGTTTTTTTTTTAGAAACATAAGTTTAAGAGGCCATAAACCAAATGACAAGCAATAAGGCTCCTGGACCAGATTGTGTCCAGGCCGATCTTTTTAAATCTAACGTGACATTATGGTCAAAACTTTTGGCTCATGTTTTTAATATGGCCTGTAAATTTGGCCTGCCTAGATCATGGCCCAAGTCAATTATCGTCCCAGTTTTTAAAAAGGGTAACAGAGGGGATTCAAGCTGCTACAGACCAATTGATTCAGCAGTGGAGGTGCTAGGAAGAGTGGTACTCAGTAAACTTACTGATTAGTTAAATGAAACCAATACACTTTCAAATTTGCAATACGGTTTCAGTAAAGGGAGGGGGACCACGGATCAGTGTTTGAATTTGCACCTACTAGTTGGGAAGTATACCATCGCCAAGAAGGTGACACTGTATTTGGAGTTCATGGATCTTTCCACGGCCTTTGACCGTGAGAATACATCCAAGCTTTTAGCAATATTAATCAAATTAGGCGTGGACAAGAACATTGTTTACTTCCTTGCTGACCTGCATAGGGATCTGACAGCCACAGTGAGATTTGATCAAAGGGGGAATTGTACCCAGGGAATACGCATTATAAATGGAGTAAGGCAGGGATGCATTTTAGCCCCCCTACTTTTTACCTTATATATCAACAACCTGGACAAAGTCTTAGGGAAAGCCAGTAAAGACATTCCGCGTGAGATCCCTGGACTTAAGTGTAAACTTTTCAAAATCTCATAAAATGATAATTGGCTGCAAGCCCAGAAGGCCCAAAACACTTCATTGTGAAGGTAACAAGATCACCAGGGTTACCACATTTACTTACTAAGGCGTCCTATTTGACGATAGTGGTACAGGGCAATGCAAAAAGAAATGTAATGGCCAGATCCACATCAGCGGTCCTTGGCTTTGCACATAGGCTAGGGGCAAAACCAATACAAGCACTGTTAAATATATACAGAGCTAAATGCATTGCTATCTCGAATTACGGCTCTGACATATGGGGATATGAAGAAGTTAAGGATATCCAAATAGTTGAAAATACATTACTAAGAAATTTGCTATTGGTGCTACAATCACCACCGTCATACATAGTTCATCAGGAGACTGGTGTAGGTTTTGTGGCAGACCTAATTGGAATGGCACCTCTACTCAAATGGATAGCAACTTGGATAAACCCTGAACTGGAAATGAATCGCGAAATTATGCATGATTATTTGGCTTTAGATCGAGCAAGTAGTATCACCTAGTTGAGCTATGTGAAAAGGATTGCAGTGCCATTAGGACATCCGGAATCATTTAACTCCCCAGAGAATCTAATGACGGGAGATATGTTGTGGGTCAAGAAATCTTACCAATATATGGTACTTATGGAAAGAGTGGCCAGGGAACTGGTAAAACCAACGGTACGTGCCCATCAATTATTAAAAACCTCCTCTGCAATTGAACCCTATTTAAATGTGGTAACCAACCCGAATCATCGTTTCCAGGCTGAATCAGTTACCTTTTTATACTGGCAGAACCTCAGGGATGGAGAAGGGAGGAGGACTTGGGTGTCTGTACATGTGACAATATCTCCACCCAGGACACATTGCACTTTGTCTTGTTTTGGGAGCATTTTTTGCACAGTCAGAAATGTTTTATTTTTCCAATTTTAAAGGGCAAAGGATTTTTACAGGCGAAACCAGCGCTTATATATTTACAGATGCGGATTAATATCTGGGAAACTTTTAACATCGCACGTTTTTTAACAGCTGTAGTCAGAATAAGGAAAAGAAAAAAGAGAGAGTGACTCCCATGATCTAGAATCTAGCGATTCTTTTTTTATATTCAATTTTAAAGATGTACTTGATGAAATGTGTGTTCACCTTGATTAGGAAGTTTGTGTACTATTCTTGGTGTAAGCCTATGTCATATTACTGATTTTAACCTTTTTATTCTGTAGAATGCTTTTATGGTTTTAACTAACTGAATAATGTGATTTTGACTGACTGACACTTCCTCTATGGCGCCGTGGCTGTCATGCGAGTTTCGTGCACGTAATATTGGCACATGGATTATTTCACCTGACGCATCACCCTTGCAACTCTACTAGTGACTACGCCTTTTGTCCTTTCTTCAATCTGTAATACACCTCTATCTGTCAATTCTTCACTCACACACACCAGTGTCTTTAATTAAGTTTCTTGATAACCAGTGTCTCTTAAATTTAGCTTTCTGATTAAAACTTCTTGATATATTGAATTTCTTAGCTCCAAATATTCAAGTTTTAATAGGATAACTTTCCTAAATTGCATTAATCAGAGGCCCCACCTCGCAATTCTTCACTAGGAGCACATTATTCACCTACACCCTTATGCATCAAGCCAAAATCCAGTCGGTAAAATACCGATTCCTTATTAGCTCCCGGTATTAAGTAAAAAATACCCAATCCCAATGCATCAACCCAAAAGCAGAAATCGGTATTTAAGGAATCCTTAAATAGCGATTCTTTAAATAGGGATTCCTTAAATACCGATTCCTTAAATAGCGATTGCATTTAAGGAATCCCAAAGTGAGATTCCTTAAATGCAATGCATCAAAGTTAAAAAATTAGCGATTTCGCTAATAAGGGGAGCAAATTACCATGAAGATGAACTGCATGGTAATTTGCAAAAACTTTGAAAAATGCACTTTTGTGCATTTTTCAAAGTGTCATGTTGCGCACACACATGCCCTTAGAGCATGTGTGTGTGCAACATATGTGCACATATCATTTTCAGGGGTGCAACAGGGTGTCCTTTTGACACCCTGGCACCCTTGAAAGTGCTCCAGCTATTAGCGATTCTGTAATACCGAATCGCTAATACAGAATGGCTTTACATTCATTCCTATGGGCCTCCAAGGCCATAGGAATGAATGGGTAGGTATTCCTTATTACCGATTCGGTATTACCGATTCGGTAATAAGGAATGTTAAGGAATCGCTATTTGAATAGCGATTCCTACATGCATAGCCTTTTGCTATTCCTTATTAGCGATTCCTTATTTTTCGCTAATAAGGAATCGCAAATGCTAATGTTGATGCATATGCCCCCTAATTAAGTAAATGTCTTGTATAACTTAGTAGCCAGGGACCTACACTACTGTATTTTTTTTTTAGAGTCAGCTTGCTCACTATTGTCCTGAAGATGATCTCGATTTACTGAGATCGAAACATCGTCGAGCCCCTACAGCAGGAACTCCCTACACATTGTATAATTTCTTGAGGGGTTCCTTTATATGCTGTCAATGCGATGTGTATGTTTTTAAAGTCACCATCATTGATTACATCACGCTTGTTACTTTCCTATGTGAGCACCTGAATTTTGTTTGCATTATCTAAATAAATAACAGACGTTAATCTGACCTACATGTCCCTATGCATATTATTTAAATGCTCCCAAGATATTAATTATCAAATACTGTTCTAGCTTCTTGTCCCCACATGGGAGACTACCTCCTCTGGACCTTTTTGGGCCATACCAGAACCATTGTTTTTCTACAACATTAATCCAGCCCAGGTTCGCATATCGGGGTCCCCTTGTTTTCCTTACTGCAAGATGAATTGTAGGGGAAGCTACCTTAGATGTTGCTGAAATAATATTGTCTCATGATGTTTGTACCTGTTCGTAGTCACCCTCTGACTGGCAGTTATCCTTATTATTTAAACAGACAACATGATCACAGTGCAGCTGAGGAAGAATAACCTCAGAAAGGAGCGCTACTTTCACCTCAGAAGAGTCAGTATACAGGGCTATGAGGAAGCGTTTACGTGGAAAAGGCGGTTCTGGGCAAGTGGACAAGCCTTCCTCCCGGACCCCCAACAGTGGAACGTCTCATACAAAGGGAATAGCGCACTTTTTGAAATGTATTGGCTCTGAACTGGTTAGCACCTTTCAGACGATTTTTTGAGTTATACCATTTTTCATTCACTTCGTGTTGAGAAGCGTTTTTGGAGGTCTCCCGCTTGTCCTGGTACTTGTGGTGGGAATTCTGATAAATTTTTCTGCTCCGCAATGGACGTCCCAGATTAACCCGGAATGGAGACTGCATTGGTTGTGCTGCAATGCCGTGAACGCATGATATACTGCTTCGGCACACCCCGGCTCCCTGAACTGAATGAACTCTGGCTCTTGTCGTTCAGGCCTGTTTGGCTTCACTGCATACAAACTGTAGTCCGCTGTGGGGGGCGTGGCCGAGCCGGCGGCGAAGATGGCCGCCAGCTAGTGAAGCTCCAGCTTTCAGCTGGCCTCATGAGCGATTTCCCTCGCACATCGCCCACGTCGAAATCCTTAAACCGGCACATAAAGTGGCAGAAGTGATGCGGCACAGGATCAGCTGAGTGCCTGCATCATCTTGTGAAGGAGAATCGTCGTGTGGAAGACGGCGGGGGGCGGAGCGGCTCGGCCGCACCCAGCCTCCCGGAATACAGCGTGGAGCGCTGCCTGCCACTTCGGGAGCGCTCCGCTGTCCTGCAGATTGGCGAACCGGGTCAGTCAGTCCCGTGATTGCTGCGCCATCCCCCCTCCCTTGCTGCTCTGGCACGCTGCGGCTGCTGGGCCGGCCGCTCTGCCCCCGCAGCAACATATTGGGTTTGTGAAGGGGATAGGGCCCTTCCACCTCCCAAGCTGGCAGCGCGGATGCCGCAATAACGTCCGTATAATGGGGGTTCCGGAGACGACACCCACGGGCCAAATGGATCTTTTTGTTGAGAAGTTACCAACTGATCTGTTCGGGAGTGAGGCCTTTACTCCTGGTTTTGTCGTGGAACGGACCCATAGGTCACTCGGACCTAGGCCGAATCCAGGCCTCCCCCCTAGACCCATCATAGCGCTCCTTCTGAATTTTAAGGACCGGGACACCATGCTCCGACTAGCAAGAGAATGCGGCACTGTTGAATGGCAGGGGTGCAAATGATCATTCTATCCTGACTTCACTCCAATGGTTCAGGAGGCACGGCGCAGATTTCTGGGTGTTAAGGCTACGTTGCGCAATCTCGGACTCAAATATGGCATGCTTTACCCTGCGAGGCTGAAGGTGGACGTGGGTGGCAGATCGCGGATATTTGACTCCCGTACAGCGGCCCAGGAATTCTGCCGCACGTACAAGTCTCGGAACTCACAGAACTCGGTGGAAGGTGCACTTGCTTCCCCACATCACAGCGGCTCCGATACAAGTGCAGAACTGTTTTCGAACACTGGTGCTCAATGAGGGCGCATTGTACTATCTTATGTGATCCACATTGTTCACGAGGGATATTGCTTTGTTTATTTTGATATATTTATATGGATGTGTCACTCGTGTAGGCCACGCTTCGCATCCTTGGGCTTAAATATGGAATGCTATATCCAGCGAGGCTGAAAGTGGACTTTGACGGCAGGTCCAAAATATTTGACACACCTACGGAGGCCCAGGAATTTTGTCGCACATATAGGGCGCGGAGCACACAGAATTCGACGGAGGGCGTGCATGCCTCACCGCAACACAGTGGATCGGATGCTAGCGCTGAACATTTTTCAAACTCTGGAACTGGATGATGGTTTGATTGTATTTACTTGCATTATTACTCTGCTATGGGGATTTTGTATTGTTTAACGTTATTGTCAGACATTTCACTTGGCTGGTCTGATTGCGGCCTGCCACCACCCCTGGGTGTAACCTTTGTGTCTGGCTTAGTACATTCATGGGGTCCACTTATTGGTCCTCAGTTGTAAGCCTTACAGTCCCTATGACCGACGGGCGAGTGAATTTTGAAAGGGATGGCCACCTTCGAGATGGAGGGCGGCTGGGTGGGGGGGGTGGGGGGGGGGGGTGGAGGGGTCAGACGCACACATTGTTTTGGTTATTGTGCTCACTTTATAGTAGCATTACTTGCCACATTGCCGTTGAGTACACGTCCTGACAGACAAGTTCACACACTGGTCAAATGCCGTGGTTAGGTAATACAGGGGCCTCGGCCGTCACCTTCATGTCCTGGAATGTCAGAGGGCTCAATAATACCCGCAAAAGGCGGCAGGTGATCCACTATCTCATGCGACATAAGGTTGACATAGCATACTTACAAGAGACACATCTCCTCATTACTGATTCAGCCGGTTTTGGCACCAGCTGGGGGCCGCACAGGTTTTTTGCCAATTACAGCAACTACGCTAGGGTCACAGCTATATTGGTCCACCGGAGAGCACCTTTTACACTTACAGATGTGACCCGAGACCCAGGGGGTAGATAAGTGATGATCACGGGTATCCTACATTGCCACAAAGTCACCTTGGTTAATTTTTATGCTCCCAATGTAGATGCCCCTGATTTTTTCCATGACCTGAACACACGGGTCACAAAACTAGGCCCCCATGCACTACTCATGGGAGGAGATCTCAACGTATTAATACACCCCATCCTAGACAGCACCTCCAAGGCGCCGGACGGCAAGCAACGCGCACGGCGAGCATTGAGGGACCTCTGTGAACAACACACTTTAATTGACATTTGGCGGCAGCGTAACCCCGCCCTTACCGCCTACACCCATTACTCTGGCCCACACGGCACCTGGTCAAGGATAGATTACTGGCTGATCTCTACCGCAGTTGCAGACTGGTTTGACTCCCATACCACTCTCACGATAGTTTTACATTTAAGGCTGCCACGTCCAGAGGGGTACGAGAAACAGTGGCGCTTCCCTGGTAGAGCCCTCCAAGATGACCTGTTCAAGGCTGTGGTCAGGGAAGCGATAGAGGACTATTTTGAGCTTAACACCGGCTCGGTGGACACCGCTGCGGTTCTGTGGGAAGGTTTTAAAGCCGTTATCAGGGGAGTGTGCATCTCCAAGCAGGCCGGGGTACTTAGAGATCTTTGACAGACGATGACCCGCATCGAGCAAGAAATAGCTGCAATAGACTCCCAACTTGCGACACTCCCAGACACAGCTGATCAGGCTGCGAGACTTGCCCTATTGGCTGAATATAGGGACACAGCGGATCGCAAGATTTAATATATGGGGAAATATCACACGGCCAGACAATATGGGGAGGGTGAGTGGCCCGGCAGAGTCCTTGCGCAAATGCTGAGACCACCTTACAGCAAAAACTATATCACTGAATTACACTCCGCAAATGGCACCACTCTCACTTCCACGGTGACTATCCGGGATGAGTTCCTAGATTACTTATACTACGCTTTACACGTCTAGAGCCAACCCTGACAATACGGCACAGACTATCTAGACGAAATCGCACTGGTGTTTTTGGAGAAACATATGCTTGACTTCATGGCAGCGCCAATCTCCGTTGCTGATGTTCTACTTGCCATAGACTCCATGCGGGGCTCTACTGCCCCGGGATTAGACTGATTCACCGGGGACTTCTATAAAGAATTCAATGATATTTTAGCCCCCCAATTAATTGAGGTGTATGCAGAGGCCTTGGAAAAACAAAGCCTCCCCCCCATGATGCGTGAAGCTGTGATTCTTCTTCTTCCGAAGCCGGGTAAAGATCCTAAACAGTGCGGTTCTTACCGACCGCTGTCCCTACTGAACTGGGACTACAAAATACTGGTGAAAGTGCTCGCCAACAAGCTTTCACAGCTGATGGAGTACATCATCTCCCCAATGCAGTCTGGCTTTGTACCCAAACGCTCCACATCCTTGAACCTCCGAACAATGTTCACTGTGCTGCACAGAATCCAACCGGAGGTTCCTGCAGCAGCTGTGTTGCTTGACGCTGAAAAAGCGTTTGACTCTTTGGAATGGCCATTCCTTGTGGTAGTAATGCAGCGCATGGGCCTACCCTACAGTTTCATCGCAATTGTTTCTTTACTATACAGCGGCCCTCGGCCTGACTATGCTTGAATGGTACTCTGTCCAAGCCGTTTCGTTTATACTGCGGGACTAGACAGGGTTGCCCCCTATCCCCCCTACTATTCATTTTAGCGTTGGACCCACTAGTCAGGCATTTCCAAGAACGCCATCTGCCTAGAGGGCTACAATTCAAAACGGGCTCGCTCTTAGCTTCCCAATACGCGGATGATACCATCCTGTATGTCTGGGAGCCCCACCTAAACCTGGCTCCTCTAATTCGTGAAATTATCCGATTTGGCAGATTCTCGGGGCTGGGCATCAATTGGCACAAATCTATTATATTGCCGGTAACGGAGAGCACAGTCAGATGGGGCTGCGAATTCCCTCTTGAATGGTGCCAAGACTCGGTGAAATATCTCAGCATCCACATCCACCTGGACACCACTCAGATCATACGCTCAAACTATGGGCAGACCTTTCAAAAGATAGAAGAACAGGTGGAAAGATGGCTGAGACTACCCTTGTCACTAGCTGGTAGGGTAGCCATATTAAAAATGGTGGTTCTTGCCAAATTGTTATATCTATTTAATAATATCCCTGTACCCCTGTCGGACAATTTCTTTCGCACTCTAAAGTTGCTTATGATCTGACTGGTATGGGGTGGCAGACGTCCTCGAGTTCGCTGGTCCATACTGACCCTGCCTTATGACAGAGGAGGTTTTAATGTCCCAGACTTCCAACTGTATTACTTGGTGGCGCAGTGCCACTACGCGCACGCCTGGTTTCACCCAGACGCACGTATCCCGTTTCTGAGACCAGAGGCAGACCTAGTTCTTCCGGACAAACTGAGCAAGGTGCTGCCGAGTGATTTCCCACGGGACAAGCGGGATATCCAGACAGTGTGAACGACTGCTTGGGCCTGGGATAAACTGCGAAGGCACGTGGGAGCCACATCTTTATACTCCTCCGCCCTGCCTTTGCCCAATACCAGATGGTTCCCACTCACTGGAGAGCGAATAGTACAGCGCACATTAGCAACAACAGACATAGCTAAGCTAGGTGATCTGTTCCCCGGGGGGCATGTTTTCACAATAGACTAAGACGACAGATTCCTGGATTGCAGTTTTATGACCCGCTTCATAATGTGCAGAATGAAAGCTGCCTTGCGTGTGGAGTTTCCCTCTTTCCCGGTTGAGCCGGACTCATTCCCCCCGCTTAGCTTGGTCCTGGAGAGCACAAGTGGCGCACGCCTAATTTCTAAAATGTACAAGTCCTGCGCCCAGGTCCTTCCTGTAGAGGACTACAAGATCAGACAGGAATGGGAAATACTGTGGATGTGGGTGGGGCGATCACAGACGACCAATGGAAGAAGTGTTGTATGGTCACCTGGGACATCTCGCTTAACAGCCACCATAAGTTGCTACATTTTAAATTTCTCCACCGTGCTTATTCCACACCAGCCATGGCCCACAAGATTGATGCTACTAAACCTCACAATTGCTTGAAATGCACCTCCCCACATGCTGGTTTTCCTCATCTGGCTTGGTCCTGTCCTCGTTTACAGACCTACTGGGTGGAGGTACATGAGACACTGGGGAAAATCATTGGGATTCCACTTGTCCCACTTCCTAAAATTGCCCTCCTGGGTTATACAGTTCAGATTCCCAAGAAAGTTAGGAGGTTGGCATCCCTGGGGCTGTTGCTGGCGAAGAGGGAGGTGGCCATCCACTGGGGCAGGAAAACGGCCCCCAAGCTACAAGACTGGCTGCGTAGCTTAGTGTACTGCGACACTAATGCAGCTATATGCCAGTTTGATGCCACCGACATCCCGTCCTAAAGACATATGGGGACCGCTGAGAGCACACCTGGCCACGGCCAAGCAAGCTTCCACCTCACAGGCAGACAATGGCATAGTGCCGGAGGGTGTGGGCTGAGGTGGGTGCTGCACACTGTCGCACGGCACAACGTGGCGGAAACTCGCTGTGAGGCTGCGGCTCAGAGTGTTCACAGGAAATCGACTGCTTAAAGTTTTACAGTTCGGGATGGGGAGGTGGGTGGGTGGGGTCAGGATCCGGTGACCATTGTGTGTTGCCACTGTATGGGTCAATATTTTGCCCACTATTACATCACAAACTGTCAGGTACGATTTGTTTATGGTTGTGCAAAAACCATATGCAATGTGAATTGTCTCCTCTATTTGGAAAATAAAATGTTATAATTAAAAAAAAAACAATACAAACAAAAAAAAAAAGAAAACTGTAGTCCGCTGTCTGCTTTGCAGCCATGAATGCGTATTGTATTTATGTCACAGATCACGATCAGTTGCACCATTGGACATTGAGGTACTGATGGACCCCTTAAAGGCCCATTGGTACTGTTGTCCCCAGCGTATTCCATTGCTTTGGCTTCAAGTGAAACGGATACCAGCTCTGCGGAAAACTTACAGGATGCAGTCCCTCCCTCAGAGGCTGCTGTGGAAACTGGATGGAATCACCTTTGTTATGTTATGCTATTGAGTTTTGTAACGCGCACAGCTACTCCTAGGAGTGTCCCGGCGCGACCCTGTAGGGTTCCAGAGAAAAAGCAGTTAGAACAAGAAAGTTTTGAGTTGTTTCTTAAACTGACTTAGCTCTTTGATAGCACGCAGAGAGACAGGCAGCGAATTCCAGGCCGTCGCAGCCCTGACAGCAAGTGATCTACCCCCCATTCTTTGGAGGCGCACCCGAGGAATCTGCGCAAGCAGCTGAGAGGACGATCTCAGATGCCTAGTAGGCAAATAGAAAGCAAATCGTTTTCTGAGATAAGGTGGACCTCCAACGTAAAGAGCGCGATGAGCTATGACCAAGCCTTGAACTCAACCCGCTTCCTCACCGGGAGCCAGTGTAACATGCGCAGATGATGCTCAGTCCTCATCCTAGCCGGAATGTTCAGCACCAACCGGGCTGCCGCGTTCTGGACCACCTGTAGCTTTTTAAAAATATAGTCAGGAAGGCCCAGATACAGCCCATTAGCATAGTCGACCCGGGAGAGGATCAAAGCCCGAACCACTGTTTCCTTCGCTGATCTTGGCAATAGTGGAAGAAATTTCTTGAGAGACTTTAGTATCCCAAAACAGCTCCCCGACAGTTTTTAAATCTGAGTTAAAAAGGACAGCTGCTCATCAAACCGGACCCCCAAGTTTTTGACTGGGAGGCCTGAACACGAAGGCAAGGGAAAGTCAGATGGCCAGAGTGATTCCCTAAAACGAGGGGAAAAGTTGCCAAAGAGGAGGATTTCAGTCTTTGCCTCGTTGCATTTTAGTTGAGCCGCCGAGAGCCATTGAAAAACGGCTGTCAGACACTCCTGCACCCTTACGGTGGAGAAATCCGATTTGCCCCAGGTGAACAAAAGCTGGGTGTTGTCGGCATAAGCAACGATCTTGGCACCTCGTTCCTCCGCCAGATGGTCCAATGGAGTGACGTATATATTAAACAGCAGGGGGCTCAAAGAGGACCCCTGTGGAACTCCCGTGGTGACCAACTGCGGGGGAGACGAGAAAGGCGGTAGCCAGACCTGTTGCGACCGTCCCGTAAGAAAGGATTCCAACCACTTCCAGGCTCGTCCAGTAATACCAATGTCCGCTAGTCAGGCCAGGAGCACAGCATGAGGGACAGTGTCGAACGCTGCAGACAGATCCAGCATTATGAGGGCTGCACTACCGCCTGAGTCAAAACAGTTGTGAATTGCTTGCGAGACCTCGAGCAGGGCGGACTAGGTGCAGTAGGCAGCTCTGAAACCTGATTGGGCTGGATGCAATAGACTGAACCCCTCCACAAAGTCAGTGAGCTGTTTGTTGACAGCCTTTTCGCAAATTTTTGCGAGACAGGGGAGTAGAGAAATAGGGCGATAATTTCCTGGGTTCCCCGGGTCGAGCGATGGCTTTTTTAGTAATGGGAGGATTGTTGCCTGTTTCCACTCCAGAGGGACAACTGCCTCTTTAAGGGAGAGGTTAATAAGTGTATTAACCTCATTATTGACCACTTCAGCAGTAGAGGCCAGTAATCTGGCTGTACACGGGTCCGTAGGGGACCCCGATTTCATAGATTTCAAAATTTTCAGGGCAAAGGCTGGCAGCGTAGAGGCCACTATTGGGGGCACATCCAGATGAAGGCTCTGACCAACAAACGTCGCCTGAATGGCCCGTATCTTATCAATGAAGTAGTTAGACAATTTTTCGCACCAGGCAGTAGAGACAGGGAGTTTAGTAGTCATAGCCTTGGGGGCCATGAAACTCTGGACAATAGAGAATATCTCTCTAGAGTTATTACTAGCGGACTCAATTCGTTCAGCGTAATAGAGACTTTTGGCATTTCTAATGGACAGATAGTACACCTTCTGGGGTTCTCTGAGGGTCTTTTTAGCCTCCGGGCAAAAGTCAACGCGCCAACCACGTTCAAGCTTTTTGCAATGTTGTTTAAGCATTTTTAATTTGGCTGAGAACCGTGGTTTAGAGGGGGAATTCCTAGTACGACGGCGGCATGAGGGGGGAGAGAGAGTAACCACTGCCTGCTCAATCCAGTCTGTAAAGCAGGCCAAGGCCCCTCTCAAGTCAGCAGGAAGAGCGGTCCTAGAAGTTTGTAAGAGATCCTTGAAGGCAGCCGGATTGATTTTAGCGGTAGCGGGGCTAGAATTGGCCTGATGATCCGCGGCCTCCTCTCCCACTAGCCATGTGAAACAAGAGAGAAAGTGATCTGACCAGGGGACTGGAAGAGGATTTTCAATACAGATAGGGAAGTTGGAGCAAATGGGGTACAGGATATGGCCCCCGCAGTGAGTCGGGAGACTGACCCATTGAGTGAGCTGGGCTGGATTCAAGGAGTCTAAGAGAGACTGAGTGATTCCCAAATCCGTCTGATCCAGATGGATATTAAGGTCTCCCAGAAAGAGATATTGGGAAAAGCGCAGGGCTCGAGGAACGATAACCTCCTCAAGACCGCTAAGAAAGGTGCCCGCAAAGACGGGCGGCCTATACACCAGCGTCCCCCCAACGTAGAATGGGCCGAAAAAGCAATGGTAAAATCCAAGAATTTGCCCTGCCCCAATACAATGTTAGATCCTTGAGTGACCTCCGAAACATCCCTATACACAATAGCAACACCACCCCCCTGCCACAAGGGCGGTCCGCTCGTGAGATTCGGAAGCCCACTGGAATAGCCATCTGAACAGTAGGGTTGGAGGAATCATTCAGCCAGGTCTCAGTGATGAACAGAAGGTCGAGATGTTGATCCAGGATAAGATCGGAGATATCCTGGTAGTGTCTCACCAATGACCGACTGTTGATCAGCCCGGCTCTAATGGTAGGGCGGATTTTAGTTTTAGGCGGGGGCGCATGCACGAGCTCCGACGTTTCCGAGACGGAGCCCAGGTGGAAATGGCACTCCGGGTAAACTAATAACCGAGCGCAGCCGACATCCCAGCTGGAAATTGCTGTACATTTGCCAGGTCTAAATGATAACAAATCCCCACGACTATACCCCTTTTGGGCCACCAACGGCAAAGGCCTGCGGACATCATGCCTGGCACTGGACGCTTTCGGGACGCTGATGGGCGTCCGACCAGCGTGCATCTAAGTAGTCCCGTGTGCCCGAGAGCTAGACCGCTACTGAGCAAAAGATGGCGGCTCTCAACGGCACCACGGGAGAGCAGGAAATGAAATAATCGCGTGCCCCAGCAGGAGTGTCCCCAGTAAAATAAGGAGCAGCCAGTTAGCTTCTAACATTCATAAAATGATTCTCCTTCGATTTTAAAGTGCGAGTGTGTGGCCCAATTAAAACATGTGCAAAATAAGCAGAAAGCGCAACAAACATGTAGCAGCAAGAGCGGAACCTTCAAGCGATGCGCGTCCGACCAGCGCACATCTAAGTAGTCCCGTGTGCCCGAGAGCTAGACCGCCACTGAGCAAAAGATGGCGGCTCTCGACGGCACCACGGGAGAGCAGGAAATGAAATAATCGCGTGCCCCAGCAGGAGTGTCCCCAGTAAAATAAGGAGCAGCCAGTTAGCTTCTAACATTCATAAAATGATTCTCCTTCGATTTGAGGACTTAGGGAGTCAAACACTATAATTACTTTCAACTGCTTTTTATGAATATTTTTAAAGGGAACCTTGTTTCTAGATGATTTTATAAAAGTGGTTTTAGACCTTTTTAGTTAGAATTTTATTATGGCATGCTGCCTTTTTATATATCGACCCTTAGTACGAGGAGTGGGAGTTATGCGTCTGGGATAGGCCCATGTAGTGTAGCTGCACATTTACTTACACTGTCCTCTTTTTGCACAATAACATTACTGCTGTGACCTTCCACACATATTCACATGTGACAAAATGTGGATTTGTTTCTCTGAAACTACTTCTGTTTACACATCTGGCTTCGCATAACATTATCACGATGCCTCAAACACCAAGTACAAGCCACAAGGTACAAATGTCGTTCTATCTTTATCCACAGGGCATCAGGGCTATCTACATACCATAACATTACTAATCTATACGCACATCACAAGGATGCTTTTTATTATAAATATTAAGCATCTCAGAGGATTAGTAGTGGAGGCACTTCAGATGGCACCAAAGGTCCCTGCATCCAGAGACTTTACCATGCAAGCAGTCTGATATCTCCATAAGGGGTGTCCAGTTCATGACCAAGACAGGGTCTTACATTCTTTCCTGACCGGTAATTGGGTCATCCTTTGGGGGTATTCTTGGCTTTATACCTACATACAGTTTAGACACACACACAGAGTAGGGTTTGCATAGTAGGAGTACGTCTGATTACTACTGTGTTTTACATGCCTGTACATTTACACTCATTAAGCACCCTGGTAGAACTATGTCTACTATTTACTCTTTTAGTGCTTGTAATCACTTTCATCTGCTTTTGTCTACTGGTTATCACAGCACATGTATTTTAAGATTAACGTTGGTTTACTAAATATATTGAAAAAATCCCACTCTGTATTCTCTGTATATTTCTCTGACAACAAGTAAGCACGAGTGTCTGAGCGAGAGGGTTCTTTCTGTTATCACGATCCCTGAGGGGTCAAGGCTTTCATGTACAGTGGCTGCCAGTAACCATTTGCTCCCTGTTTTGGGTTAGGGAGGCTTTTAGTGGTACTGTGAGCTAGCTGCTCTCTAGCCCAACATATCCTGCGGGTGCCTGGAATCAGTCTAGACACCTCACCCAAACTTTATGTTGTCCAACAAACACGCAGATCCCACAGATTAGTGGGAACTACACGACATGGCAAGCTATAGAAGACAGGAGGGCAGCAAAAATGAAACTTACAAAGGCCAAATCAGAGAGGCTGCAGGAGTCGTACAAGCAAAGTATTTAGAAGCAAAAAGAGAATTTAAAAGAACGGGAAGAGCAGACAAGGGGGCGTAAATGGACAACATTGTCAGCCAAGCAGAGGAGGCAGTCAGTAGAGGATCTTCAAGACCACGAGGTTATTTTGGAGTAAATCTCCTGTAACATACACCACCTCAATCATGAACAAGCAGGGCGAACTACTCGCATCAGGAACAGGAAGCAAGTTTGGCTGAGCACTTCAAAAATGTCTTGAATAGACCAGTACCTACAAGCAATGTGTACATCCAAGAATCAAAGACAGACTTGGATGTGAACGCTACCTAACAAAGAAAGCTTAAATTGTGACTGTCATCTGATCCTTCAAGAATGGAAAAGCTTCTGGACAAGATAACCTGAATGGTCAAATGTTCAAAGCAGACCCTGGACTATCAGCCAAGATCCCCCAACCACTGTTTTTATCGATTTAGGCCGGAGAGAATAGTACTATGCAACTGGAACCAAGGCCTAATCGTCAAGATTTCAAAGAAAGGAGCATTAACTAATTGTAACAACTGGTTTAAAATCACACTTTTGTCAAACCCAAGTAAAATCCTGGCCAAAATCATTATACACTGCATCTTTCATGTAGAGGATAAGCAGTTGAGAAAAGAAAAGGCTGGGTTCCGCAAGGGTTGTGGGTGTGACAATAAGATCTTTACCCTATGCAAAATCACAGAGCTGCATGTGGTGTAACAGAGATACCTACACAGCAACTTTATTGATTTTGAAAAATCCTTTGACAGCATTCACCATGCCAGATTATGGCGTGAACCTAGAGCCTAGAGTATAGCACAGCAGATAGTTATCCTCATCAAGAGTTTCTATGACAATTTTACCTCCAAGGTGTGAGACAGTGAGTACAGCTTCAAATTCAAGACCACTGTGAGACAGGGATGCGTGATATCCATTTTTCTTTTCAACTTATTCTTTGACTGAATGATGTAACGCACAACAGAATACCAAAGCCAGAGTCATCAGATGGTCACATTCGCTACACTGGATGAACTTGACTATGTGGATGACCTACTGTTGGTCTCACACACATCCCAGAGGGATTTCCAAAAGATCCTGCTGCTCCTCCCAATCTTCACCCAGTCCTAGCCCTTCAGAATAAGGAACAGTACTCAACATGGAGCCCAATGGCTCCATCGGCGCTGGTCTTGACATCAATGGACCCCCAGCTGGCTCAGTGTCGTCTGGAATGATAATTGTGGAAATTTTGAGATTTTAACTCTTTTCCATAAGGCTCCTTCTTATATTAGAATAGAAGGGAACTAAATAACATTACTATAATGTTTAATGATGTAAATATCACAAAGAAATTGTTATGTAAATGGTAGTGACACTAAATGCTGTATCAAAATATATGGTTATGATATTCAATTGTCTTTGCAGAACCTACTATTTGGAGGTGGAACTCCTGAGGAAGGCAGTAGTCTGCCGAAACGCGCGTTGAGAGACAACTTGGAAACCACCCGAAAATTATATGTTCAAATGAAATCTTTTCTATACCCTGTATAGCTGACTAAAAATTTGTACTGTTATCAAGAGAACTGAATTTGGAAATATCAATCTAACTAGTATGAATGCTTGAAGGATGATTGAAGTTAGTATGCTGTATAAATGAAAGCCCTGTGCAGATCTATAAATACCATATTTATGAATACTTTAAAAATTATCATACATAATAAAATAAATGTTTTTGTATTTTTCTAAATATTAGTGTCACTACTTTTATTTGACATATTCTGATTTTTCTATAAAGTTTCCCTAGATTATTTACAGATTGTGGAAACACCGCCAGTGGGTGCCGTCGACGTTGAGGGTCTGGGTATTAGACATGGAGCCAGGGAAGGTCAAAGTGGTATTACAGGCGCCAGTCTGGATTCAGGAACAGATCCAAGAGGAGCCCATGGTGCTGGGGCCAGAGCTGAAGGCGCGGAACCCACAGCGTCTTCTTTCGCTGAGCCTGCGGGGCCACCCAAATATGGTGTACATGGTGTTGTAGAATTCCTTTAACTGGACAGGGGTCGTTGTCAGCCCTGGAAAGGGAGGGAAGCGCGGAGTTGACCTGCTCTGCAATGTGGGCCTCAAACGGAAGACTCCTTTGTCTCATCAGGAGACAGACGGGGGCGAAGTCGAAGCATGCTTCGACTTCATGTGCTTTTTATGGTGCTTCTTACCTGACCTCGATGGGTTCAAGTCGGAGTAAGAAGACTTCGATCCCCCAGAGCAGTGGTCAGACTTGCCTCCCGACTGAGGCCGGGAACGGGGGCAAAATCGACGTGACGCTGGCCGCAAGCAGCTGTAGGGACTGCTCCCTAAAAGCTTTTGGTGACATGGCCCAGCCGTCGGAGCTCGACTTTGGGTCGTGGTCGTGCTCCAGGCACGAAAGACATACCAGATGCGGTCAGTGACCGACATGGCACGGTGATGGGCGCTGCATGGTTTGAACCCTGAGGTCTTCTTACAGGACATCCTACACACCAAAAAGTTTGACAAAGTCAAAAAGGGTCGGTCGAAAAATGATAGGGGTAGCTCTCTCCGACTGATCTGCACTGCCTAGAGCAAAAAGAAAAGAACCGACAGCGCGTTGGGGAGGAGCCTATAAAGTCGACGTGGACGTCACGATGACGACAAAACAAGACGCCTACGATGTCATGCGGAGACGACCAATACCACCTATTGCTTGCAGGGGTACTGGTACCAAAAATCTTACAGATCCACCTTAATGCCTGGAAGTTCACAGGTAATGAATCTGCGGCTAGATGTCTATCAGATAACTGGAAATGATTCGCCACCACCACTAACCACAGGTAGCGTCACTGGGGCAGCAGGACCAGCATTGAATGTACGTAACCTGCAAGTTCATGGACACCATGCAGTTCCTTAGATCCAGGGCTGAAAGAATCCGGACCCCAGTCAACATCTTGAATTTGTCCTTCTAAGGAGTATAAGGTCCAGAGTCAGTCCTCCATCCTTTATGGGCACAAAAAATAATGGAAACCATTCTTCACCTCCAGAACTCTCTCTATAGGCCCTTTGGTCAGTTCCGACTGAACTTCCTACACAAGGATGGAGGAGTGATTTACTGAAGTCTGAACAAAAACAGATGCAAGAAGAGGGGGAGTGGATGTGATAGGGAAGGCGTAACCGTGGTGAACAAGACAGCACCCATTGATCCAGAATTAAAGCACGACACCTGGGTAGGAAAAAAACGATTCTTCTAAAATCAGATCACACATGACCGTGGGAGTGGGAATCTAAGCGACTGATCCGCAGACAAGGCACTGGAAAAGAAAAGCAAGTGCACGTTGGTATTCTCAGCCTCTGCTACTATCCTATCCTATTGAGTTGCAAAAGGGCAGTGTTGTCTGTTGCATGAGTGGTGATGATTGTCTTTGGTGATATAGAGGCCTCAGCAGCGTGTCAAGCCAACCTAGAGGAGTTTTATATTTGATAACAAGGGGTGTAACCTTATCTTCTCACATCAGCGCTGAATTGTTAAGTTAATTAGTAAAGATTTTTAACTCCACCTTAGACCCTATCCTGCATGACCTACCCTGCACCCTATTGGGTGAGGCACAAAAGACTAATGAGACATTTAACACTTGGATCGTCACTGTTCTTGACTCAGCCATTCCAGCTGTAATGATAGGTTCCTACTGCAGACTCCCCCCAGCACCGTGGCATTCACAGGAGTTGGCAGCAGCCAAACGCTCTTGCAAAGAAACTGAAGGAAAACATATGCTCCTGACAATGAGGCACAATAAAATGAAGAGCTAAAGAGAACAACTGAAATCAGCTTCCACTAATAAAAATGCCAGAGTTTTTTTTTTAGAAATCCCTAAACAAGGTAGCAGGGCCGCATGACTGCGCAAAATACGCCTGTACCAATTCACGTTAAGAAAATCCACATATAAGGGTTTCTCCAAAAAGAAGGAGTAGCCACTTTACACTCCGAAAGGGAAAGCAATGCTCCCAACAATAATTTGCAGAGAGTTTTCATAAACTGCTGGATACATTGTGAAGACACAAAAATATAGACACATTAGTTATGCTGGATTCTTTTGGGATTTAAATGATTATACTTTCTGGTGCTCAGGAGATCTTGCAATTTATTTTTTACATCATTAAAGATGTTTGTAGCCCTTGCTGTAATTTGTGTGATTTTTATAATTTGCATACCATTTATCAATCATTCCCAAACCAGACAGCTTAGGAAGAAAGGTTTCAGCTGCTTTTAATTTCTAACTAGACAAATTCTTATTTGTTCTCCAGGCTAGAAACTACTTCCTTACATGTCTCATCAATAAATCTGACGGCTCTTCTGGCTTGCCTTCATCCCTAACAGAACTGAACGATATATCTCCTGTTCTGCAATTGATGTTAATCATTAAGTCTGACTCCCCAGATGACCCTTGTCCAAGAAGGATTCTTCATCCATTGGCACAGTCTGTTCTCCTATGTATGAGTAATTATGACGTCTTTTAAGTCTAGTAATTTGCCAGCAAAAGGAAACATGCATGTGGTGTTCAGTTGCTCCCCCCCCCCAAAAAAAAAAAAAAACCTGAATCAACTCTCCTGATGCAGTAAATTACTGCTTTATCTCTCTTCTTCATTTTAGTGCTAAGGTGGCAGAGAGGTTAGTAAACATGCAATTATCCCAGTTTATGTCCAAGAATTGTCTGCTCAATCATAGAAAATCAGTTGTTCACCCTTTTTATTGCACTGCAGCCGCTCTCTTAGCAGCCCAAAAGGAGTCCTGGAAGAAGCAGGACCAAGGACACCTGGCAGCGCGTATTCTTCTTGAGGTTTTCGCCACTTGTGAAAGTCTGCCATCCAGTTCTGGTAGAGAGGCTGATGAGTGTCGGGGTTTGGATTGAAATGCTTAAGTACCTTCCTGAAAGTTTAAACCAAACAGTGATCATACCTTCATTTAGATCCACCACCAAAATTGTCTTAAGCGGCGTACCACGAGGGTCATCCCTGAGCCCCACCTTATTTCATTATTTATATGGCTGAAAAAGTTAATCCAAGACTTCCATCCATCTTGTATGTCCTTTGCAGATGACAAACATGTAATTTTAAGACACAAAGGTCAAACTGACATTGCTTGTGCCAGTTTTCAACAAGACTGAAGGTGGTTAAAGACTGGATGGCATCCAGTTGTTTAAAACTCGATTCTGAGAAAATGTAACTATTAATACTTGATGAATCGTCTTTCTGTTTTACTCCATATTGGTGGCCAGATTTGCTTGGTCAGTAATCAACTCAAGTTCAGACTGTAAGAAACCTAGGGATAACTTGGGGTACAAACTATTCCTTTTACCAACACATTGAGAACGTATCTACCACCTGTATTCATTATAAAAATATGAAGAAAAACTTGTTTATATCAAAATCTATGTGTATGTGGACAATTTAAGCTCTAGGACCCAGACTAGAATTTGTCAATGCCCTCGTTCTGTGCCTGCCAGCCTATTCACTCCAAATACTTCAACTTCTACCGAATTGCACTGCTCATTTTTTTGGATTGCTATGCCATGCACAGATCTTCTACTATCTCATTACACTGGCTGATTATTGTTTTCAAAAGCCTCTGTATTAGCTGTAAAGCACTACATGACCCTTGTCCTGTTTTCATTAAACGCATGTCCTTTCTATATATAAACCCACAAGCATGCTGCAATCTGCTTATGAGAATCCACAAGACAAGGAAGGTTTGTCAAGGGGGCATATACTTTGTTTCCCAAGCTGCCTCTCTTTGGAACACTTTTCCATTAAATGTAAGACAACAGACACATTTAGCTTTAGGAAACTCCACAAAACATGGTTATTTACATTATAAATGCTTTGGCGGACTAGTGCGTTCTTCAGTGAGAGGACACAGTTGGGTAATTGTACGCTTTAGAGAACTTTAAATAAATCAATAAATATTCTGTGAATTTTCGATATTGTTGATGGAACTAACAGGTTAGAGAGAGCAAACCTAAAGAGTATGGCTGTCTCTGAAACGTTCCAGTACAGAATCTGCCTTTTCACTTTAGAGCCTGGAACCGTGAAATAGCATATCTATAAGTAATGGCTGCATTTCAAAGGAAAATCCTGTGGCACACACGCAGGTGCGATGCCTAATCATGACTGTTGCCCATGGGACGGTCCATATAGTCTGTCGGGTCCAGGGTGGATCTCAACACCGAATATGCAGCATCCTGTCAGTATTGGATTGTCTGAGCAAAAGCATTCCTGAATTGGTCAGGGATAGCCAGTATGATCACACAGCCATATTCCACATGGCTTATGTGTAACTTCCCAGGCAGACTTTGCTTCGGGGACCTCAGTGCCAAAGTAGCAAAGGAAAAGACTCTTCTGCCAAATGCATCAATGCGCTTCAACGTCAAACCATCAGGAGCAGGGTATTGAGTCAAAACATCCAGATTTACAGGGGCAGGCCTACAACGTCTATTTACTGGGCAACTTACGGTGGGAGTTGACCATGACTCAGACTAGATTGCCATCAAGGTTTCCATCAAAGCCTCATTAAAAGCAGTAAGGGTATTGAAGTAGAAGGCCCAGGTTGGAAGATTTCTGTCATGCTTGTCTTTATAGGAGGTAGCTGTAGGTCTAACAGTTCAGCTACTCTGCAGACTACTACTGTAGAAGAAGCAATCCCTTCAGTGACGGACTAGTGATAGGGAGTACAGCTGGGTCTCTATTATCCTGGTCACTAGGCCACTCGCATTTTGCAGATTGCAAATCTAAGTATAGGACAACTACAGAGTAATCAAAAAGGAGAGATTCTGTGCCTCCTTCTCTTTGTAGTGTGTAACATTTTTGAGCTCTTGAACTGCGAAGATGAGAGTCCTTTAATCAAAAAGGAAATGAGATACTTGGGTGTAAAATTGTACAAGAGGTTGATAAAATAAAAGGAGTAAATCTGGATATCGTTTAAAGAGAGTGTGTTTGAATGAAGAAGAGCTGGGCAGATTTACCGTTAACTATCTTTGGGAGGCTGAATTTAATAAAGATGATAATTTTGCCCAAAATAACCTTTCTACTCAGCACAATTCCTCTGCATTTTGATAAATCTCAGTTAGTCAGAGTTCAGCAGGCCATTAATTCGTTCATCTTTGCTTCTAAGGGTGTGTGAATCTTTTGGAAGAAGCTACGGTGAAAAACAAGAGAAGGGGGGTCTAGCCTTGCCAGACATCCAATATTAAGAGTGGGCCTTTCAGCTCTCACATTCTAGAATGTTGTTTAATCCCCAGATAGCTCGTATCTGGGGGTTCTGATGAAGGTGATGTTAAAGGGAGGCAAATTAAGCACTGCTCATTTCTTGTTTAAGTTCAGTGACCCGAAGTACTTCAAAAAGATCAAGCTGAAAGTACTACAGGCCCTTGTGAAAAAATGGTTTAGAATAAGGTGCCTTGTAGGTTTCAGCTACTATTCCAAACTGGCCCAAGTATGGAACTCCCCAGGGACCCCGGACTGTCTTAAGGACAAGTTAGCTCTCCCTCTAAGAGAAGCTGGAGTTTGTAGCTGGGGAGCGCTCACCCAAAATGACACATTTCTACCTTGGGCAGAACTGAACCTAAGTATGGGAGGGAAATTGTGAAGATTTAAATACATTCACTTGAAAAGTTGGGAGTATAGTTGCAGTTTCCCACTGGACAATGGACATACCTTGGAAGACCAATTGCTGGGAAAACCTCCGGGAATAAGGAAGTTTCCACGTGGTACTGGGCTGTTCAGGACGCTATTGATGGAGAGTTTATCCTGGCTGAGGATCTGTGGGGCGAGTACTTGCAGAGGGAGCAACTGCAGCATACATGGCAAGTATCAATGCGCACTTTATTCTCGACAGTAAAACCTGCTTGGTTAAGATGGAACCATTTTTTTCACTCAATAGAGCCTACATAACCCCGGAAAAGTTGTTTAAAATGGCGAAAGATTACGTCAAATGCAAGAAGTGTGGTCTAGCACGCGCCTCCAATATCCACATGTTTTACCAGAGCCCAGCCTTAACAAACTTTTGGGAGGAAGTTGGTAAGATAATCTCAAACTTGTTGGGGGCCAACATCAAGGTAAGCCTCTTTCTGGTTATATTTGGAGTAGAAGAGGCCATGCAGGGCCCGGCAAGAAAGATCCTGTTTTATGCTACAAGGGAAATCTGCCGTACGTGGGTGAGGGATACCCCTCCATCGCACCGTGAGGGGCTTGACTCCCTGTTCTGTGTATCTAAAACAGATTTATTAAGGATTCCTGCAAGCAATAGCAGGGAGAAGCTTTGGAGCTTCTTATCAACGTGGTCGCAGCAATCGAGGGTCACAAGAATACACCTAAAAATCTCTTAGAGCTGCATGGGTTACCCTCCTTGTTTCGCCTCGGTTATACACAGTTCTGGGTTATCTGGAGAAAGTTGAGAGCGACTTACTCCTTGGGGGGCAGTGGCTATCCTATCCATCGCCTGATGATGTGAGGGTAGTTTTTCTCTTGACACACTCTATTCGGTTTACGGGCGAAGAGTGGGTGTACTGCAGTCTGGTGGTGAATGAGGACCAAAAAAAAATTCTAGGCTACAATAATACTGGCTTCGAGGGAAAGGCTGGGGATCATCCAAACTGAGGGCTGTGCCTTGTTAATCTCATAGAAGGACATAAACTTAGCGTGGGCTGATGACAGCTCAGGACCAGAAATGGGCTTCAGAGTTGGATCTGGTGCAGGCACCACTGGAGTAGATGCACGCGCTGGGTGTTCTGAACCAATGAGGCCTCTGGTGACGGAGTAGAGGCAAAGGCTGGTGGCACCAGGGAACCGGCACAGGACCAATGGGGTTGGTTGTTGCTGGGATCAGACCTTCAAGCCGGGATCAAACTGTGGGCACCCGTGACTTAGTGTGGTCTAAATGTAAGGCAGTCCAGATGGAGCAATCATATTCTAAAAAGCTGCAGCAGAGCTATCTATCTCATAGCAGAGCTAGCTATCTATCTGCGGAAGGGTAAATGACGGTCCTAGGAATTGCAAACAGGCTCAAAGTTGGACAATGGTAGCAGAATCCAGACCCTGGTGTGCCGACTGCACAATTTCCCTGAGAGCAGGAGTGGTGGGATTGTGGATTGTCCTGTTATTTGACTTCATCTCAGACTTTCCCAGAAGAAAATGACTTGGTGCAGGACTGGAACCTGGATCAGGCAAGCTGTTTGATGCACAACCTACTTCACTTTGTGTACAGCAACATATAGCTTTGAGCACTAGTTGCATGACTGAGTCATAGCTGACAGCGCAGGCATTAAGACATCAAGCATCGTTGACCAACATCTGCTTCATAGTACAGTTTGAGGCCTGTGGTTTTTGGAAAGGCCATTTCAGTGGCAAACTGTCCTTATGGTGAAAAATGCAATTTTTTATGTCTGTGGTCACTGATGAATTTTGGAGCACAGATAGAAAAGAAGGATCATGGAATGCTTGAATTAAATGTCAGCCACTGGTAATTACTCAGGGCTGCATCCCAGTCTATCGTTATTTTGCACACCATGCCACCTTAGTTGCAACCAGCCATATGCAAATCAGTCATACAAACCAGCATTACATGTATAAATATCATTACATTCAGCCACATTAAAATTGACTGGACATAGGGAGAAAATAGAAGACTGTGGACACCAGCAACAGCTTGACGGTCACATTGGAACATCTTGCTTATAGGTTTCTCGTGAAAACTATAGGTCCCCCAAAGCCACTTTTGGGACTTGTTTGGGAAATAAATTGCAAGAAGTAAAATAAAACAAATTAATTCATTTTAGGATTACTCTGAAGATTTCAGATCTGACGCAGGAACAGTCATGCAAGTATACATGAGATGGGGCAGTCCATGACTACTCCTGCTCTAAGGTTGTTCTGTTGGATTTGCTGCAGGAGTAAACATGATTAATCTGTGCATTAGTAAATAAAAATATATATATTTTCTTCTCCAAAGGAAAAATACTTTTTTCTCTGTTGAGAAAACATTTCCCCTAGACCTCCATGAAATACTGTGGTGTCCCCTTTCAGACCTTAACGAATGGCTATGCAAATGGGATTGTGAATTTTCATCCCTACCATCTTATGTCCTAATATTAAAGGAAATTAATTTGGATAATAGGCACAGTTTATCTCTAAATGCATTCTGTACATGGAACATATTTACAAAACAAACTTAAATACTTTAACAATGTGCATGTGGTTCTTCAAGCTGAAAATGTGCAACACAAAATAAGATGGAACATCTTATGGCACATGTATTGAATTGAAGGCTGTGCTAATAAATAAACACAACCAACACATAAAACAGTTAAGAAACACAAATTTCATTACTATAACCATTTTCTACAAGATTTATACGCTGAATAATTCTTGAAACAGAGGAATTGCACTTCTCGGAATACAATGTAAAAACAAACCTACAGTGAAACGAAACTGTAAAGAAATAAATGTGTGACAACGTTTTATTAACATTGTGAGTTCTGTCCTTTTAATGAAAGATTTATGATTGTACCAATACTGTTATTGATTACTTTTGTCAAAATACAAACTGATAGACTAAATTATAACACATACAAAAAAAAAACCAAGATATCACCGGACATGATTAATAAAACTGGGGACATGAAAAATTAATAACAATTAACAATAATTTAGCCCTGGGAATATACCTTGAGTTAAATTCTCACTCAAATGTACACCGTGTTATTAATTCAAACAATTTACAAAGCTGTACTATAAACACATTAAAGGCACGAATACAGGCAGTGTTTTATTATACATATCTGTCCGCACGTGGTAGTGTCAAGTTAGATCTGCACTGGAGCAGGTTTCTTCAACACATTCATAAAAACAAAGCCAGGGATAACAGGGATTGTAAGACCCTTCAAATTTCACCAGTATCTGATATTTGCTATTACCAGACTTTAATTTTCACTTCTTTTTATTCCACTTCAGCAACTTTTTACTTTACATTTAATGTATGCAGAAATATACAATGATGTCAAAATTGTCTTAATGAATTTATAAATGGTAATGTTGGCTGTACTTAAGTCACTAGAACAATCATACAGGATATAATACAATTTACATAACCGTTAAAAAGTACACCTAGAGAAATCTACAATATTCCATACTTTACAGCGGATTCTCACCTTCACTCACCTGTGGCAGGAAGAGTATTATCTATATTCAAGTTTATTTTGGGTGCACTTAGTAAAAACAAGTGCAAACTAGGTAACTTCAAGTCTTTAATTTCAGCGTGCATTTTTTCCATCTCATTTATGCTACTATAACTTATGGAAATTTCCTTTCCAGTACTCTTCTTGCAATAGCTTTAGAAACTGGTTGGACGATACTTGAGGTCTCCTCAAAACTTGCACAAGAAAATGTATTTTATATTCAGCTTGTGTACAGCCAGAACACAAGAACAGTCACTCACTGTCGGTCTCAAAATCAGAGTCTGACCACTCCACAGCAGCAAGCAGCCCCTTCCTTTGTGCATACTCAATAATGGCCATGTAACAAAAATAATATTGGTCCCATGTTTGAATACTGAAAGCCCTTTGAGTTCTCATTCTCTTCACTGTCTGGTTGACATTCACAGTGCCAATGTTCTCAAGTCTCGAGAGACATATATCCAATGTGCAAAAAGTACCTGTAGAAGAATTAATTCGATGCCAAAAGTTAAATCTTCAAATTGTGTTTCTTTTATGATGTAAAAGTGACAGAATATATCTAATACATTATGTAAACTTGAACAAACTCATGAAAAAACAAACAAGGCAACTATAAATAGCAATCACAAATCTTCTGAGAGCATTAACATTCAATTAATAAAAAAACATTATAAAAAATGCATATTTAATACGTTCTAAATAAAAATGATGAAGACAAGATAACCATCCACTAATAGTTAGTGTGGTCTGCTAAACCTGCACAGTAAATGCATCTTTATCAAATGCTTTCCATATTTTTTAAACGTGGTTAGGGAGAAACTCCGTGAATTATACCAGTGTTCCAGAGTATACATTTTAGCAGGCATATATCAGCTAAACTTGAAAGTCGGCTGGCAGGACTGACTTTCAATTTGCTGTTAAGTCAGATCATGCTAGGAGCAGTGTAATAAAAAACGTTAACCTTGAATCTGTGAATTCTACAATTATGACAATACAAATAAATGAATACAACTAAAAATTGCTTGCCAACATTTGAGCAAATGGCTGCAGGACCAAAATATATTCATCCAGCTTCTAAACTGTATGCTCAATCATCTGGGGCAAGAATCTGTAACACTATTAGCTTTGTTTAGATATGTAGGGGTATTATCATCTAGATACATGTTGTCATAAGCACCCTGCGCAAATTGCTTCCTAGAATAAAGGTGAAGTTAATAACAGTTCAATCCAACATACCTATTTCCATTCGTTTCTGTATTTGAATTTGATCCTGTACACAGGAGTAGAAATGTGCAAGAATTTTGTAAATGTATTGTGTAGACTTTGAAGACACTGAACTAGATCGGCTGAGTTGGCAATGTTGGGGTCCATGAGAAATCAGAGCACACCTAGTAATTGTAAATATGAAAACTGAAACCACATTTTATCCATTTGATCAGCAAGCAGTTAACTTGGAGAAATTCTTCAATTGAACAAAATGAAATGTTGGAATTAAAATTTTTTTTAAAAAAAGTAGCTTGTTCTCTGACTTGGGTCCTGATTTAGAATTCAGCGGGCAGGTTACTCTGTCACAAACGTGACCGATATCCCATCCACCACTTTTGTGATGGAGTAACCGGTCTGTCGAACTGTAAATTAAACCCTAAGGTAGCCAGACATCTTTTTTTGTTTAAATTTAGGTATAACATTTCGCACATAATTGCAGGGTTACACATTCGTACTATATATGCAAACATTGGATACAGATTATAGAACTGCTGTGCCAGTATTGCACAATGCAAACATTTCAAATTATAAACAACATTGTTTATTAACAATATATGCCCTTATGCCCTGTAAGTTAGATGAACAGACCCTCTGTGTAAGTTGCCAGTGCATGCATGATTCGTTGCAGTGTACTGTGTAGTGGATTACCTATCGGGGCGCTAGTATATATGCGAGGAGGGGGACTGAACTATAGCCTAACTTTGTCAGGGCCGGGGTGTAAGACCACTGGACAATTGTGTCTGTGAGTGAGAATGAGTGAAGGCTCACAAGGTCAGGGTGATAGAGCGATCAGACACAGCTATCTTGGTTAGAATTGAGTAAGGGGAAATCCGTAGAGGAATGTTGGCATGGGGGATCAGTTCTGTGTGAAGGAGCAGTTGTGTACGTGTTGGTGGAGTTTAGACTATATATGTTAAGTATTTCTGCTAGTCTGGGGGGTTAGAGCCTATAGCACATGTGTGAGTGGTATCCTGTAGCTGTGAGTGTTCTGCCATCAACGCTTTCTTAAGATTTGCAAGCCAAGTGTGTGTACATGGGGGTTTGTTTTGATTTCCATGTCCTGACCAATCTTGGTCAGTCCGAGCGCCAAATCCATAAATGTGTTAATATTTTTCCTCCTGGTGGTGCGTTTGGTAATTCCCAGTAGGAAATGCAGTCCCTGCGCTGTCAGCGCGGTCTCGGTCGCCTCAGACAAAGTGGCTGTCACCACATTCCAGTATGTTTTTATATTTGGACAGTGCCACACCATTTGTAGAAACGAGGCCTCAGTGCCACGGCACTGAGGACAAATAGCACAGGAACCCTTGTACAATCTGGCTAGTCCGTGTGGGGTTAAGTAGGTAGGATGTAAATAGTTAAATTGTGTGAATTTGGTTTGAGCATTGACTGATATTATTTGGGGATTTGTTAGTCCCTGTGCCCATTGTTTGTTAGTTAGTGTGGTTTCAAGTGCGGTATCCCATTAGTCCCTTAATGGGGACATAAGGCTTGCAGTGTCCGGTTTGAGTGAGCTATATAGCACAGTGACTGCTCTCCTGCCCGTGCCGTGTGTCAGTAGCGTTTGGAGCACGTCAGAGATTTTTGGCTCGGTTTGCCTAGTACCCCATGTCTGAAGCAACTGTTGTGTTAGTGATGCTTATAGTAGGAATGATCCAGGGGATATTCTACAGTCATCTACAAGTGTTGTAAATTCACGGAGTGTGGAATCAGGAAATAGGTCCTCCCAGGTCACGAGTTCTGCAGTGTGCTATTACGCCAGTTCTAGATGACGGAAACCTGCTTGTGAGTTGGGAATCACCCCTATAGGTAGGCCTGGAACATTGCGTGGGGGTGAGCGCATGGTTCGTACATATCGGATCTAGCAGCTGCGCGCTGTGGACACTAAAATATTGCCAGGGTGCTTTATCATTGCGTTTGACCTGGCCAGCCACTCCAGTAATGTCGTCTGACTGTTGTGTGGTGACCATTATCCCAGTTCGGAGATGTTATGACTTGATAACCACCTTATTGACCATTGCAGCTGTGCCGCCGCATAGTATTCCTCATAATTCGGTGCACCCAATCCCCCCTCTGTGATTGGGGCATAGAGCTTCGTGAGGGCTACTTGAGCTCTAGACCTACCCCAGATCAAGGAAGTTAGGATTGATCTCAATTTCCGAAACAGTTTCTTCGGCAATGGAAATGGTAGGGTCGCTAAATAATATAACAATCAAGGGAGTAGTAGCATTTTGGATATAGCTATTCGTCCCATTGGTGAGAGAGGTAGCTCCGTCCAGAAGGAGATGGAAGAGCGAGTCCTGGTAACTGCCCTCCCCAGGTTGCCCTCTATGACGTCCGCTTGTGAGTGATATATTTGCACCCCCCAGGTACTTAAAAGACTCAAATGTCCTGGTGAGAAGTGCCTGTGGGAAAGCTATTGGTTGTTCCAGGGACTGCGGGACCATCGGGAACAGGAGGGACGTTTCCCTGTTTACTTTGAGTACAGAGGCACGCCCGAAAGATTCCAATAATGCCATCAGGTTGTCTAGTACCACGTGTTGGTCTCGAATGAAGATTAATGCATCGTCCACATACAATCAGATTATGTGCCATTGGTTATGCTCTTTGATGCCCCAGTCCATTACACGGTTCCGCAGAGCGCATGCCAGGGGTTCCATCGCCAGGGCGAAAAAAATGGGTGAAAGGGGGCAGCCCTGTCTGGTGCCGTGCTCGATGTGGAATGAATCTGGAAAAAAAGGACGTTTTTTACTCTGGCCTGTGGTGCACTGTATAACAATCCAAGCTATTTCAAGAACTTAGGGCCAATGCCACACCCTCCTAGTAACATGCCCAGATATTCCCAGCCCAAGGTGTCAAATGCCTTCTCTATGTCAAAAGAGGCTATCCATGACAGTTCCCCTGATGTGTGTACCAAGTCTAGTAATCGGAAAAGGCGCCGTAAATTGAGACTAGTGTTTCTGCCAGGTATGAATCCATTTTGGTCCAGATGTACCAACAATTATGTGAACTCCGTCAGTCTGTTGGCTAGAACCCTGCCCCGTATATTGTAGTCTGTTTTCATGGACAGTGGGTGATAGGATCCCATTTGTTGTGGATCCCTGCCCGGCTTCAGGAGTACCACCAATACAGTTTCTTGCATCGAGGTTGGTAGTGTGCCCCTCTTGTATGAACCCAGATATACACGATAGAGGTGTGGAGTTATTTGTGTGTTTCAAGTGACATAAAACTCCATAGGCCAACCATCTGCCCCCGAGTCTTCCCTTTCGCCAGCTGCTGTATTGCCTCCATTATTTTATCAGCTGTGATGGAGGCTTCTAGAGTTTTATATTAGTTGGGTGGGATTTGGCGGATTGTAATTTGATCTAAGAATGCCAGTGCATCTGTCCCCGTTCTTGGCGAGGGGGGCTATATAGGGATGCGTAATATTGTTGAAAGGCCAAGTTTATCTCAGCTTGTGTATTAACCAGGTGGCCCTCCGAACTATAGATGGTGTTAATTGGTGTATGGGTTGTGTCTCTCTTTAGCAACCAGTCCGGCGTCCTGCCAGCCTTGTCATCCTCCGCATGGTTTTTCACCAGGTATCTCTTGTAATCCAATGCACCTAGCTTGTCCAGTGTCTCGTTACGGTAAAAACTGGCTTGGGCTAGTTTGGGTGCTGCCTGTGGGTTTGTAGGAAATTGCTGTTGATAACTCCTTGTTTCCTCCGCCAGGCCCTCCAACTCCTTCATAAGTGTCATCCGTGCCCTGTATACCGTTTTTATCATGTGTCCCCTGAAGACCACTTTGAAGGCGTCCCACTCTATACAGACAATAGAGGCCGTACCTTCATTGCCTGAGAAATATGTTGTGACTGATTGTATGAGCGAGTCTCGCATTTGTGCATCTTTGAGCGCTTCCAAGGAAAGGCACAAGTTGGGATGTTAGCTTGGATTGGTCCACAGGTCAATCGTTTTTGCAGAGGATTGTGGTCTGATAGTGTGCGGGAGGTATTCAGCATGTGATACCATTGGAAGGGCATCTGATGAGCAATATGTCAGGATTATTCTAGTGTGCAAATCGTGACAACTGGAATAATTAGAATACTCGATAAGTATGGGGCGCAGTTTGCATCACACAAATGTGTTCTGGAGGACAAATCCTGTAAATGTTTTGAGAGGATAATAGATTGCGTGCCCTGCACTGGTGTATGTGAGCGATCCAGTGCTATGGTGGGAGTGCAATTAAAGTCCACACCCCAGAATGTGGGTACATTGGGATTTTGCAGTAACGCCAGCATGAGTGTTTGCAAAAACTGGCCCTGACCTGAATTTGGGGGGTATAATGATATTAGTGCTATTGGTTGACCATTTAGTACCCATTCAGTGTGGGTAGACTGTATCTCAAGTGGTGTCCCTGGTGCCACCCATATCAAGGTTCCTCTAGCATAACTCGAGTATGTGGTTCCTACTACCATGCCTCTCTATCTTTTGCTCATGGATGTGATTGTCTGTGTAGTCAAGTGCAAAAGTGACCCCTTTTCTCCTTAGAAACTGATATATACAACAGCGTTTTGCGCAGCTGCCAACTCACATACATTGCAAGTTAGGAGTGTAGTATTGTCAAGTCATGTGGCCATCTGCAATAAGAAGTGCGGGTTTGTGAGTCTATGTCCCACCTCCGTAGTAGTGCATCCACTGAGCGTGTGCGGGTGTATATATACTACACAACAGAGGAGTAATTGAGTCCGTTCATAGTGACCAAGTACGTCCTTGGGCAATAATCAAACATTATAACAGAACATTCTCAACTCCCAGGCCCTTGTGCCAACTGGCAGCCAGCCATCAGCACTTATCTGCAGCACAAAACTATGTTTTATTCAACAAATGTTCAATTGATAACAGCCACACAAGGTGAGTGGTAAGACGGGGGTGGCAGGATCTGCAATATGGGTCCAGTGTGCCCGCCGGCATAAATACGTGTATAGTGTTCCAGCTTGGCCTGCATGAGTGCGCACAAAAGAGAAGGGTTGAGGTGCCCGCCCGGGTGGTGCTCGCCGCTACTTAAATTATGTCAAAATTGATGAAGTCCTGTTATAGGAGATCGTCTGCTTTCTGAGGAGTGATGTCTGGGCCATCTGCTTCCACGGCTGCCCTTTGAGAGTCTGTTAAAGAGGGGGCGCCCTCCAGTGAATTTTCGAGTTCAGACTTGGAAGATGTGGCAGTTTGAACTGTTGCATAGCGTCCGGCATTTTGAAAAGTGCATATGCTCTTTCCTTTTTTGCTTGCGCCTTGGTGGATCGCTGTGGGCGGTGCCTAGAACGCTGTCTGCGTCATCTTTGTGTCTGCCATTGGCCTTAAGATGGAGGTCGAGTCTCTAGTAATAGCCAGGCCGTTTTGTTCCATCCAATCTCTTGCGGTCTCAGGTGTATTGCAAAAGATGCTTTTGTCATCATGCTGGATTCTCTGAGTGGCAGGAAATTGCAATGCATATTTTATGTTGCATTCACAAAGGCTTTTCTTTATTGTGATGAAGTAGGAGCCACACTGTGATGAAGGAGGAGACACGCTGTTGTACCGCCAGGGTGAAGTCTGGATAAATGTGGATCGCAGCATTTTCAATTGTTCACGGCCCTCGCACTCTTGTAACCTGAAGAATGTGGTCTCTTTCTCTGTAATTGAAAAGACGGGTTACCACCGAAAGCGGTGGAGCCCCCGGGCGGGAAGGACCTCCAGGTACTTTGTGGGCCCTTTCTACAGAGAAAAATTTGGATTGTTTGCCTTGCGTAATCGTGTCTACGAACCACTTCTCCAGGTACAATTCCATGCTTAGGCCTTCTGCCCGTTCCGGGAGGCCCACTATGCGGACGTGGTTTCTCCACGACCTGCCTTCCTGATCCTCTACCCTGTCGCGAAGGTATTCCACCTCATTCTGTAATGTCTTAAGTTGTTCCTCCGTCCCCCTTACTGTGGGCCTCAGGGACGCCAAGGTTGATTCAGAGTTTCCTACCTGTTCCTTTTGATCTTCTCGCAGGAGGCCCACCTCGATACTAATCAAGTCAATTTTGAGGCCTAGGGTCGATCCGATGTCCAATATGGCTGCAATGATTGCGTCGAGGCGATCCGCATGGTTGGTTGATGTTACCGGGTGCTGCCCCGCCTTGGAAACCGTCTCTGACGAACAGTCTGCTGAGTCAGACACGGTTCCCTTTCGTACCAGAAGCTTGTCCATTTTATTTCTGCCCATCTTGTTTTTTTTTTTTTGCAGCTTGTCATGGCAATTAGATGGTCCTTCATTCAAGAGGGGGAGAGGGGAATATCCGCACCAGGACACTGTATCGGACAGTAGATTCACAGGTTTGTGCATCTTTATTCCTTACTGCCGATTGCTTCCAGACCCCACTCTTGGTTCAGAGCCACCTCTTCTCCCTATGGATCCACTTCACAGTGTACAGTATAGATAGCGTTGTGTGCACTTTGCTACCTCGTGGGCAGAGAGCCAGACTCTCCCTCTACGATTGCAGGCAATGGTATTGTGGCTTGAGGTCTATTCTGCTGAGCTGGCTTCAGCAATCTGGGGGGCAGGTCTACTTCGTGGCGCTCGATGATCGCCCCTGCGGGCAGCCCCCACAAGAGCACAACACTGTGCAATGGAGACCCGGGAGGCCACCTCAGTGCGGGGTCCAGACCTACTGCAGTATGTCTTCAGCTCCCGGAGGTCTGAGCGGTCCCCACAATACCGGGAACTGGTCCATGCAACGTATCGTTGACTGCTGGGATTCTAGGCAACTTCCATGGATCGGGGGTCTGACCCACCAGCGCCCAGGGCCTCGGGCAGCCCACCCAGTACAGAGTCCGGACCTGTAGTAGAATGCCAACAGGTCTCTGGGCCCCAGCTGGTCACATAGTGAGGGGCACAGGTCCGCCTCCGCTCACCGTCCGTATGTCCTGGGCTGCTCCGGCAAGACCGGGCCCAGGACTCCCTCTGCCTGGTATCGGAGCCTGTGGACCCCGATTAAACTGTTTAGAGTAGGGCCTGTGTCAATCACCATGCCCCGCTGGATCCCAGGGTTTCGGGTGTTTCCCTCCACACAAGGCCCAGGCCTGCCCCGATATGCCACTGATTTGCGGGGTTGTCAGGTGGCTCTAGCAATACAGGGGCCAAATCTGACACAAGGCCGTGCCAGCTCCCAGAGATCATGCGGATCCTTCCACATAAGCATTGGGCCTGTTGTACAATGCCCCCAATTTCGCGGCCGACCGCAAGGCCGCAGCAGCGATGGCCCACCACCCGGTATAGCCGGTTCCCAGCTTACCGCTGGGGGCTCACTTTCCTTTGTGCCAGCTGCCTTGATCCCAGGTGTGCGATGCCGCAGCCGTGTGCCGAGGGTGGCAGAGTCAGTACGCGTCCCGGCTCCAGATGTACCCAGCCACCGTGGACAGATCATGCCTACGGACCCCAAGTCGGCAGCACAGGCCCACTCCGCACGTCTCTGCTTCAGCGGCCGTAACTGTTGGAGGCCTAGCTGCCGGCAACACTGCGCTAGCAGCCTGTGTGCAAACAGGGTCTTAGGGAGCGCGGGTGATCAGGATAATTCGGCAGGCCGAGACGGAGCAGCTTAGCACACGTCTGTTCCATTCGCCATCTTGGCCAATTAGCCAAACATCTTAAATATAATGAATTGTCCATATCAGAAATATGCAGAAAAAGAGGAAGCTCTAGAACAGATATGAACTTCAAAATATGGTTAATGAGCCATCAACACAGTTTAAACCCTCCCGAGCTGTAAAAGCAGCAACAGAAATAAATTCAATTAATACAGGTAGAGGTCAGCAAATCCCACACTTCCCTCTGAAAAACAGGCAATTTTTGCCTTGAAGGCACAGTCTCAGTTGTTTAACTGACCACATAAAACAAGTTAGCATGCTTTCAACTTTCCAAAAGAAATTTGATGGTAATTAACAAGGAGGCAAAACAAAAACATTATTATGAAAAGCAGTAAGATGAGCAATTTGACCTATTTGTTTGTTATGCAAAGAGATATAAAGTTTTAACAATCTCAAGTAGTGTACACTTTACAGATCAAAGAAGTATAAATTAAATTAAGAGCATACATGTCTGATCATGAGAAACGGGACTGTGAAATGTCTCTTTGTATTCAGACTGTACTCATGTTCCAGGGACAGGGTTATGGCTGGCAGCTGCTGCATTTAATAGAATGATCTCACGTTAGCAAACAACTGACACTAACATTGCTAAAATGTATAATATCAAAGTCTCTTAACCCCTTCAGCGCAGCGCGGATTACCGCGCTGTGCTGAAGGGTTCTTGCGTGGGCGGGGCCATGACGGAGTGGTTCCGTCATCCGCACAGCGCGACCGACGCGCGTGACGGAACCACTCCGTCACGCGCATCGAAGGGGTTAAATACTCAAATGATCTGTCTTACACAAGAACAATGTGATCTGCATATAAGTGAATATGCTAAATATACATTATATGGGTTGCTATCTTTTCAAAGTGACAGATTAATACCACAAGACGCTAAATGAGCATTGCAGAGAAAATTGGTGACTTCACACAACTTTGGAGGGATCCCTGGGTTACTAATATTTGATTATCTAAGGCTTAAAGATATAAATTATGGTCTATACTGTTAAACATGGGTCTCGACAAAGATATTGTGTACTTTCTACATGACCTGCACAAGGATCTGGAGGCGGTTATAAGATATAACAAGAATGGAAATACAACTGTACCTTTTAAAGTTGCCGTGGAGTTAGACAGAGCTGTATACTGGCCTCACTTTTATTTACTTCTTTATATAAACGATTTGTGGGAGGCAATTTTTTCAGCTTGTCAAGACATTTTGCGAGCTGGTTCACATGTGTAGGAAGCTGGCTCTCTGTGCACACTATACCTTACTTTGGTATAATGTATAGAGTCTAGGGAGCCCCCAGATGTATAGCAGAGGCTAAATTAGGCAAGTACTAACAGCCCTCTTTGGGGGTAATGCGAGCGAGCAGTTAGGCTAAGCCAGAGGGTGTGTTACGCATTTATTGTATTCACTCACTCAAGGACTGATTACACACGATCAGAAACAGAATCCAGACCAACTGGGTAAGTATAAAAAAAAGTATACTAGTACTTTATTTTTAGAACCAAGCAATGGTAAAATGTTCTTTCAATTGTAAACCTTTACACAGAAACACAATTGGGAATGGATTTGCAATTGTTACAGGTTGGTATGGTTTTAAAAACACAGTAATTACTTTTAGAATACTTCTTGGTTACTTTTAGATGACAGAGACTGGAGGTGGTTTGCCTAGATACAACACCTAAGAATCTCACAATACAAGGTAGGTAAGACTTTTCATTTACTTGAGTTATAGTTACTGTTTTCCCCATGCAAAACAGTTCATAATTTTTAGGCCCAAAATCTCACAACATGGGATCCTACGGGAGAAAAATAAGTATCGATTTCACAGGTAAATAAACGTCTTACAAGTGGGAGTTTTGGGGGTTAGTACCAAGGTTCCCCAAGGTCTTGGCTGGCACTCGAGTTGCACCACCAGCGGCATGGGGTGGCTGGGTGCAGAGTGCAGAGTGCAGAAGCCCAATGTTAGTCAATGGGGCTAAGGGGGCTTTCAGTTAGGGACTGCTTACGAGCAGGCCACTTGGGTATGGGAGCAAAGCTCCTCAGTTTAAGGACAGCACTGCATGGGTCAACAACGAGCATGGGAACTACACCACCAGTGGCACAGAGGCGGCAGTTGCAGTGTGCCAACGAGACGTCTGGGACCCTGTGATTCTCAATGGAGACCTATCTTTCGGCAAAGTGGCTGCAGGCTCGGGCAGGGAGACGTCCTGAAGACGACCACCGGCTGGAGAGGTAAGTTGTATTCTTGGGGGATGCCTGGGCACTGTCAGTTGAGCCACTCATGGTTTCGGAGTGCAGGGGTGTCTTCTGGCATTGAGTTTTCTTACCAGCTCGGGTTGCAATCGGGGAAGACCCTTGAGGCTGAGGCTGCAGGTGTCGTCTTGAAGCTTGAGGGAGGTTGTGGATCGCAGAGTCCTAGGTCAGAATCGCTGGGTAGACCTCCTAGTGGTATTGGGCCACTCTTAACTTGGGCCGTGGGAGTTCGGTGGAGAGTGGTGCAGAATCACTGAGTCATCGGAATCTGAATTCTGTGGGTGAGTCTTGGCCTGAGCGAAACCGGGGCTCACGGGAGACAGTCTGTAAGATGGTTGCAGGGCAGGTCCTCTGGGAGGCTGCTGGACACACTGGGTTCATTGCTGTAGGGAGGTCGGAGGCGGACAGGACTGTAGGTATCCTCTCCTTCCTGAGTCAGCACGGCCCTTTGGTCCTTCTTCTTTCTTCCTAAAATCTGAGGAGGCACAGTTTAGGGTTGCCCCTAAATAATAGATTTATGGGCGTTTCAAGGGAGGTGCAGGTCGGGAACAATGGGTCCCTTCCTTTGGGTGGGCACACCCCGCATCATGCCACCCTCCAGTGGAAGGGGGGTGAACAAACCTCTCTCTAATTGGCTGGGTCCCCTCATCTTCAAGATAGAGGGGACTGAGATGTGTGCTTCCCCTCACCTCCCCCACCTGAGGGGTGGGGTTGACAAAGGAGGGCACACCTCTCTTCCTAGCTTGGTTTTCCAGCCGATTTCGCCTGGCCAAAGTGGGGCCAGAACCGGCGGGAGGCAGTTGCTGAGGGCAGAAAAGGGCAGGGACAGCTTCCAAAGGTGGCATGCCTTTGAGGCTACCCCATCATAGACCCAGCCCATCCTGTGGGAGGAGGTAAGACACCTCTGCCCAGGATGGGCTGTGTTTCTGGATCCAGAGAGTGGAGTCTCTCTACCCAGTGGTCCAGAAAACTGTCTGGTGGTGGCAAATTGTGGGCAGCCATTCAGGAACCACACAAGGGCTGGTCGTTTTCAAGATGCATCTCTAAGAAGACCTCTGACTTCATTTTAACATTAAATCCTACACTGGCATCAGTGTGGGTTTGATGTGCTGAGAAGTTTGCTGCCAAACTTCCTAGGTTTTAGTAAAGCCATTATGGAGCTGTGGAGTTCGCAATGACCAACTCCCAGACCATATACTCTTTATGCCTTTACTACACTTACAGTGTCTAAGAATGGACTTAGACACTGTAGGGGTACGGGGCTCATGCCACTGTACCCTCACCTGAGGGTTAGTGCACCCTGCTAGAGGGGTGGCTAACCTATGCCTTAGGCAGTGGGTTGTAGGCATGGCACACAGGAAATGTGTGCCAAGTCAAATCTTCATTCTCTGCACCAAAATACGCATCCTGCATTGACAGGGTGTGGATGTTAAGATACAGGGCTTCTAAGGGTGGCACAATAGCTGCTGTAGCCCTAAGAGGCCTTCCATGGTCACAGTGCCCTTGGTACCCATGATACATGTTACAAGAGGCTTACCTGTGGCTAGAGATGTGCCAGTTGTAGATGCAAAGGTACAGTTTCAGGAAGCAACACAAGTGCTGGGGCCTGATTAGCAGGATCCCACAACACATTCAACCAAGTTGGCATCCAGTATATGGCAAAAAGTTAGAGAGTAATCATGCAAAAAGGGGCACTTTCCTACACTCTCTAATAAGATGGATTTTAATCTGGCTAAATCCAGAATTGGGGCTAAATAGTGTACTTTTGAGCGACAGTATGCTCCCCGATAAGGCTAAATCAATTCCATGGTTGAACTACATTACATTAACCTTCGGGGATCAGGGTCGCCCAGATTTATACGATCACCCTGAAGGAATTGTAAGAGTTGATTTGATTTAGATTAAAAAACACTTTTTTACCACAGTTCAAGTTAGTCCAGACCTCTGTTCGCTCATCGGTTTTCATCACAACCTGTGGTTTTACCAAACCCATATCTCACTTTTGTAATGAATCCCCACCATTGGTTCTTGTTGATCCGATTTAGGCTGAATTTTATGCACTGGTTGCTGGTGGAGCCTATAGGCTGGAACAAAGTTAAGCAATTAGCTCCAAGCAGCAGTGGCATATTTTCTGATCAAGATATAACACACTTCACTCTATTTTGTGAATTTCATTGTAATGCAGGCTGTTAATTCATTTTACCCTTATTAAGAGGGAAGCAATTTACTCAAGCCAGAAAAGCTTTAATCTTTTTACAAATGTTGCAGAATGAGTATGTTTGATTTAATGTTGCTAGGATTTTAGTAAGTGCAAACAGGGTAAGAAAAAGAAAGGGTTGCCAGCAATATTATGCAATGCAATGTGTACGCCATCGTAATTAAGACACAGATAACGCTGCTAATCAATGAGTAGAGACACTTGAGCGACAGGAACCACTAACCAGAGGAAATTAATATATAAGACCATGACAATGTGAGATTGTATGCACAAGTAAGAGAAAAAATAAATGTGATGCATGAGTAAGATAATGTTATATTTCACGAATGCAACAAATGAAAAATAAAGAGCCACTTGAAAAAAATAAGGGTCCCATCAATATCTAGCTTTTAACTGACTTTGTTCTAAGTAGTGTCCTGTCTAACAACACAATTAATATATACATGGATATATAACTGGGATCATGATACTGATGATAAGATGACATGTACTGCATCAACTAAAATGGCCAAGTCTGAATGTCTTCTTTATTTTTTATTCCCTGCAACGGGCACAAGACTGAGGCGGGGAAAAGTTTGGGAGTTAACGGACATCAAGCTGGAGCCCAGATATTACTCTGCTATTTGCTATTTTATTTGCTCCATTTGGGATGTGAGGTACCAGAATGCCCCTTTGCATTGTAACGCATTATTTTGTGTAAATGTTCAGGTATTTTGTGCAATTTCAGCAAATGAAATTACGCAAATTTCGCCTTCGGCTCAATTGTAACAAAAAAGACAGAAATTCCTGTGTGGAGAGCTAGTGTGGAAATGTAAGTCAACTGGAGATTGTTTATGAGTGAAATTGTTTAGGGGTCCTCATGCCATGACCCCAGTCTATCTTCGAAGCAGCATACAGCTAATGAAGAGAGAAAAATAAGTAATGTTGACCATGGTAATCAGAGATTTTCCCCAAATGCTGGAAAGAGATGCATTTAAGCTCTTAAAAATATTTACGAAGCAGAATTTTATCTTAGGTCCTCTATACTTGAGAATGTCATTCATTAGAATATTGTCACTTTTGGGGGAAAGGGAAAGGGACATTTTGTAAACACTTATTAGAAATACAGCAAAATAATTTTTCAGCAGCTCTCAAACTGGAATTGGAATAGTTAGTGTATTTTATAAAGGTTATGTTAAAATGTTTAGTTATTGGCGTGGAATTTACTCAGTCCAAAATGACTCTTTAAGGTCTCTTCTGTACTAGCAGCTTTTACTTGAGCTTGTCTGCCAATAATCAATTTGTGCTTCGCGTTTAGAAATTTCGCCGAAAAATGGCGACATAGTATATGCATTGTCAATAAAACTGTTTTTAAAACACGGGCGAAAAGCCAAGTTTTAAAACACAGTTTTGGAGATTATATTTTTCCTTTTCTTCCTGCTGGTGACAAATCCAATGGAACGTGGGTGCTTGGGGAAAATGTTCTAAAAATGGAAGGATCAGTTTACAATGCAACATGCCCTCATGGACTAGGGGTCGTATTCTATTTTTCGTACAGTCTTGGGTGTTGATACAAAGGTATATCAAAGGTCGTTAGTTATTTAAAAAAAAAGATTATGCAGAAATACTGTATTAACTAAGAACATTTTGCTTTTGTTTTAAGCTCTATATGCATTGTGGTTCTCTGTAGCATCAAGAGACCCTCTGAGTGAAATGGGCCTATATAAATAATAAAATAATACAAATGAAATTTTCAAAAGAAAAAGATGCATGCTCCCAACACTAAAACTGTACAATCGTGAAGTCCGCGACATCCATATAGGCACCACCTCGGCATGCTGACATCAGTACTTTTCACGACTTTCCATGCCAGAAGTGTGGAGCCATCAAGTTGACTGACAATGGTGTGTTCAGACAACTAGGGCCCTGTTCGAGGCTGGCTTATTATATGTTATACACACTTATTTAAGTGAAGCACCCTGCACTGATCCAGAAACCATTATGGTGATTTTAGTGGTCTTAGGCAACCATAGAAAGCTCTCTAAGTGGTAGCTGTGGAGAGCAGCATTCAGGCTTTGTCCAGAGGGAGTGTGAAGCAGCTTGTTGTACCCAAAGTTAATCTTATTGTGATAGATTAAGTGAAAAAGAACCACACAGTGTATCTATAAAAATATGTATTTATTCTAAAACACTCACTAACACACATGAATATCTCCTACCCAGAGATATATAAACAATGCAAATTGAACAGGTAAGTAGCCCAAATACACAGTGGTCACCAAGGAGTGACCAAACCATATACTAAAATAGCGGGATGCAAACCACGACTCGAGTCAAGACTATACCCAAAAGGCATAGCGGTGTTGGGGACCCAAGGAACCACCTGAGGTAAGTACCCAGGAACCTCACGGAGGCTGTGCGTAGAGTGGAAACACGACCCCGTGCTCAATTTAAGTCAATGGGTAAGTCATGGTTGCAATTTTAAAGAAAGACCCTTCCCAGTGGACCCTGAAGACACCCGATGGAAAACAGAAGGTTGGAGAGCCACCCCACCCGTGGATACCCGAGGAGCCAGGATACCTACACCAGGGAAGCCGGGTGCATAGGGGCGAAGTGGCATCGGAAATCACCGTCAAACTCAACAGAGGACTTCAGCAAGATGCATATGACGAAGAAGATGAAAGTGTCTGGTGGAACCCAAAGGTTGATTCAAGATGAGAAGTACCTGCAAGCAGAGGGGACAGAGTCTATGCCCCTCAGGAGTGACCAGGAGGCATGGAAGACGAATGCCCACCTATGTCGGGTGATTCAGAAGAGTTGACGATCTTGAAGCTGTAGCTGTGTGGACCAGGTGACGCTGTGAGACCAGGAGCCGTTCACGAGCTGTCCCATGTCGGATGTCGAGAGTTGAGGGGTCAGTGTCTGTCGGGAGCACCAACAAGCCCTGGAAACTGCAAACAACGTGGCAAGCGAAAAAGCAGCAGTGGGGGGACCAGCAAGATCCAAGTGACTCACCACAGACAGGGGAGTGAGAGTAGGCCAGAGCAATCAGAGGAGCCCACAGGAGTCACAAGAGGACCTCGAGCAGCTCACCAAAGATGCAGGCCCATGGTGCAAGGGATATGGTGATGACGACGATCTTGGCTGCAGGAGATGCTCGATGTTGGAGCTTCTTGGGGCTTGAAGATCTCTGAGGAAGAGAGTCAACAAGCCTTGGCAACTGCGTTTCGACACGGTGCACAGGGGTTATCTTCCAGCAGTTCCGACGAGGGATACTGGCATCAAATCTTTAGAGAAAGCAATATAGGCCTCAAGGGAGTTGCAGAACCACCACTTGTGTTGCTGCGCCTTTCAGAGTCCGTAGGAGCCCATGATCAGCAAACCGTTCAGCTGTTTTGCGCTGCCTGCAGATGAAGGGAAGTGACTCCTTCACTTCAAGGGAGATTCCTTCAGGTGTCTTGGATGTCCACAGGCCTTGTGAGGATCCTGTATGGAGCATGGGCACATACATTGCAGCAGCTTTGCAGGAGGATGAGACCAGTAGCAGCAGGAGTCTTCCCAGTTGCAGTCTCGGTGTCCAGAGCAAAGTCCAGAGTGCCCAGACGGTCGAAGATGAAGTGGTGTCTGATCTGGATTTTGTACCCCAACCAATCTAGGGATTCACCCACAGATAAGCCCTTAAGTACCCTAAGGAAAGGGTTGGGACGATTCAGGGGTCCCTCTCAGAGGAGGGGCTGGAAAGTGGGGAGGATACTCCCATGTTCTTTGCCCAGTTTCACGCCAGAGCGGGAGCTAATGTCTTCCTGAATTGGTTTGAACTGGAGTATGCAAGGAGGGCACCAAGTTTGGCCTTCAAGCAGTCTCAGTGGTGCAGGCAAGCGTCTCCACCCTACCCCAATGCCCTAAACCCTGTCTGGGAGGTGGTCACACTTCCCCGTGAAAGGATATCTATTGTTCTGCCTTCCCCTGCTTGAGCTTGGCTCAGCAGCAGGAGGGCGGAAACATTTCTCTAGTTGGCAGCAGCCCTAGCTTCCTGTCCGGTTCAGGAAGACTGGTTTTGGGAGCACTGAGGGCCTCCCAGAGGAGCTTTACGTGGTGCCACCCGAACCCTCAGCCGAGTCGCGCGAGGGGAGTCAGAAGAGTGATGTCACTTCTTCGACTTCTTACTGTGCCTCGACTTACCGGAATGCGAGGACTTTGATCCCGACGAGCGGTGATGGCTGCGGCTCCGTGACCGGTCCCTCGACCTCCTCCTCGACCGGGACCTGGAGCGGCGCGGAGCCGACTGCCGGATCTCGAGCAGCTTGCGGGACCGCTCCCGTCTAGCCTTCGAGGTCAAGGCCCGGGAGTCGAGGCACGACTCGGCATCATGGTCGGCCCCAAGGCAGTAGAGACAGCAGCAGTCCGTGACCGACATCAGGCAGTGACCGGCGTCGCACGGCTTGAACCCGGGCATCCCTACCGGCACCAGGAGTCGAGGTCGACTCGAAAAAGGGAACCAAAAAAGTTTAGTCAAAAAGTGACTAAAGGGTATGCTCTTCCCGGATCTGCGCTTACTGGCGCGGAAAAAAGAAGAACTGACGTCAGCGCGCGAGGGCGGCGTCTAAGTACTCCGACAATGTCATCCCGGCAATCACGTCGCCGACGACGGACGCAGAGCCGCAGACGACGCCTAGTGGCGCGCAAGGGTATTGCTGACGAAAATCTTTCTGGATCCAGCCTGACGCCTGGGGATATTCTAAGGTAAGGAATCTAACTAATGTGTTTATTTCAGATCTCTATATTTTGTTCCCATCGGAAATACATAGGTGTTTTTCATACCGATTTTTCACTGTTTTTATTTTCCCAAGTGAATTGCTATATACGCAGTACACAATAAAAAAACATTGCAAGACACTGCTCAGTTATTGGCTCTGGGTTCCTCGGTTTCTTGGTAAACCTACAAAGTCCTATATATCCCCACAACCAGAGGGATCCAGCGGATGTAACGGTATATTGCTTTCAAATATCTGTCATACTTGGAAGAAATTACAGGTGAAAATGTTGGCACAAATGGCTGTTTTTTTCAACTCATTTTCAATTTTTCCTTTTTTCAGCTGTTAGTTTCTATAAAAAAACAAGCATTTACAATGCAATAGGTCTCCCAATAACATTGTTTTGAGCTATTGGCATTGTAAATGTTATTGGTTTTTTTTCCCTTCGTGAAACATTAATCAAATGGTGTAATGCAAAATGGCAATAGCTCACTTGGTTGTAATTACGAAATCTATTGCATTGCATTTGTACTAGTGTGACTTTTGTATTGTAAATGATACTGGCTTATATTAATGTTTTTTTATCACATTAATCTAATGCATTAAAAATGGTAATACGCACTCATTTTGGAATAAGGACTCTGAGTGGATATTACATATACCCATGTATTGTTACTATGATTGCAGTTACAGGTGTGAGATCACCATCACTGCAGATATAGGTGTGATATTACTATCACTGAATGGAGTCTAAACACTACGCTCCTTTAAAATGACCTACCTTTTTTTTAAAACTCAGGCCAAAACTTTATGGCCTATTACACTATTCAAAACCAAAGGGGATGCTGGACGGAGTGTTGAACATTGCAAGCACTCACCCCCAGTCAACTGATCTGGGTTTAATCCATCATCATTCTTTAGCTCACTCCGCCACCCCAGTTCAGACATGGCCATAGGCAAATCAGTCTGACCCTGTGCCTCATGGGAACAGTCCAGCTTCGAACTGCCAAGCCATGTCTTCCCTGGACCGGAAACAAGCATCCTGGGACCGGTTTCTGGCTAATCAGCCATCATCAGCCAGGCTAGCTTGAATCCAGTGGCAAAGTGAGCAAGGGACCCACGTCTGGGCATATCCTGCCAACTTAGGGCGAACAAAGCAAAACCAAAGGGGATGATGGACGGAGTGTTGAACATTGCAAGCACTCACCCCCAGTCAACTGATCTGGGTTTAATCCATCATCATTCTTTAGCTCACTATGCCACCCCAGTTGAGACATGACCATATGCAAATCAGTCTGACCCTGTGCCTCATGGGAACAGTTCAGCTTCGAACTGCCAAGTCATGTCTTCCCTGGACTGGAAACAAGCATCCTGGGACCGGTTTCTGGCTAATCAGCCAGGCTAGCTTGAATCCAGTGGCAAAGTGAGCAAGGAACCCACGTCTGGGCATACCCTGCCAACTTAGGGCGAACAAAGCAAAACCAAAGGAGATGATGGACGGAGTGTTGAACATTGCAAGTACTCACCCCCAGTCAACTGATCTGGGTTTAATCCATCATCATTCTTTAGCTCACTCCGCCACCCCAGTTCAGACATGGCCATATGCAAATCAGTCTGACCCTGTGCGTCATGGGAACAGTCCAGCTTCGAACTGCCAAGCCATGTCTTCCCTGGACCGGAAACAAGCATCCTGGGACCGGTTTCTGGCTAATCAGCCATCATCAGCCAGGCTAGCTTGAATCCAGTGGCAAAGTGAGCAAGGGACCCACGTCTGGGCATACCCTGCCAACATAGGGCGAACAAAGCAAAACCAAAGGGGATGATGGACGGAGTGTTGAACATTGCAAGCACTCACCCCCAGTCAACTGATCTGGGTTTAATCCATCATCATTCCTTAGCTCACTCCGCCGCCCCAGTTGAGACATGGCCATATGCAAATCAGTCTGGGGTGAATGTATGACATTGTTCTGCATTCTGTCCATCAATTGTTGTTTTTGCATTTGTCACCCCGAGTGGGACGGGTATGCTCAGACGTGAGTCCTGTGCTCTCCATGCCACTGGAATCAAGCTATCCTGGCTGAAGAGGGGTGAAACCCCGAAACCGGTCCTAGGATGCTTGTTTCCAGTCCAGGGAGGACCTGGCTTGGCAGTTCGGGCTGGACTGTTCCCATGAGGCACAGGGTCAAGACTGATTTGCATATGGCTGGGTTCAAACTGGAATGGCATGGTGAGCAAAAAAACGATGGATTTAGGCCCAAATCTCTCTACTGGGGTGAATGTATGACTTTGTTCTGCATTCTGTCCATCAATTGTTGTTTTTGCATTTGTCACCCCGAGTGGGACGGGTATGCTTAGACATGAGTCCCGTGCTCTCCATGCCACTGGAATCAAGCTATCCTGGCTGAAGAGGGGTGAAACCCCGAAACCGGTCCTAGGATGCTTGTTTCCAGTCCAGGGAGGACCTGGCTTGGCAGTTCGGGCTGGACTGTTCCCATGAGGCACAGGGTCAAGACTGATTTGCATATGGCTGGGTTCAAACTGGAATGGCATGGTGACCAAAAACCCGATGGATTTAGGCCCAGATCTCTGTACTGGGGTCAATGTATGACATTGTTCTGCATTCTGTCCATCAATTGTTGTTTTTGCTATTACACTATTCTTCTTCTGCTAAGAATCAAATACCATGAGAATCCAATATGAGGGATCAATACCTTTGTGTAATATTTGCATAAACAGAAATATGGGCTATACATCACCCTGTATGAAAAAAGGGGAGGCAATGACGCAATCCGCTGATATCGACCATCATATCTTTGCTGTTTTCTATTAACATGAAGGCCCTAAAGCTTCTCCATAGGCTGGGGATGTTCACACTGATATTATGCCTAGCTCCGCTATGACACCATTGGCTCTTACTTTTCCACGCCGACACACTAATTTCCCTAACATTATTCAAACACTTCTCCGCGAACAAAACCACACAGTATACGGTCAGCCTAAATCAAGGTAGTCCGAACAATAACTTGGATCAAAGCTTCACAGATCGAAAAAACAGATCCTTGATATCATTATAATAATGAATGATTTGAAACTTGAAAAAAAAACTTACCTTTTTTCCAAGTCGCAGGATGTTATCAATTAAGGAGGGGTAGAAAAAAAGTAAAAACACAGCGGGCAGCAGAGACAAAGACAGAAAGGCTTTGTGTAGAAAAATAATTGCTGAGTTGCAGGGCATTTGTATTACTTGAGCACCGTTTTCAAATGGGTATAGTGCAATGGTAAGACATTTCTACACTGAAAGATCTTGGAAACATTATCTGCTACATCTAGTGTCCACACGCGTGCAAATAATAATAGGTAAGAGTCATCTGGAAATCTAGATGTCTCCTGTTTGAACTGATATGTTGACTGCAACCCTTCGATTTCCACTCTAATGACACTTACTTCCCAGCTGGTAAAGAATAAACAACAATTAGAAACTGGGAGTTATTTTCCATTTATTTTTAAATCAGTTTAATTAAATGTTCCATATGTGTAGATAACGCTATTGGTTACCAATCTACATATATAAACAGAACTACTTGAACGATTTTGACTAAACACTTTATCTCGCTGGCCGGCCAGGGGGCTGTAGCCCATGTGATTAAGTGCCACAGGAATTCCATTTACAGATCAGAACTCGTCGTTTCACAATATGCATCAAGGCGTTTTTGCTTTCGGTTTCATAATAAGAGCTTGAGAGCTACAACATGAGCCAGGCTTTCCACCCCCACCCTGCCTCGCAGTGATGTCAGTTTCATCACACGAGGGTAGAGGACATAATCCCCAAACAAGAAAGGTGTGGCACTAAAACGGGGTACACAAAGGTCGATCAACGTGTATAAGAATGTGTTACTGTCAGCGGTCTTGCTCAAGTCATTTTATGTGTTAGTAAGTTGTGTGTAATGTTTACGATGAGTACCTTCCACTCAGGTTCACACAATGCGCTGCTTATACACGGTAATATATTTTGAACCCCCCCCCTTCCGTGCCAGCCATGAAATGCTGTATTACACGTTCACCCCATGTGTACCGAGCTGCAGCACTCTCACCTTCCCACAATTCGCTCTGCTAGTTGTCGGCACTTACCATGTACTCCGCGCCGCAGCCCGAGAGCCCGTCGCCCCACTGCCGCTGCGCTGGTAATAACGACCGCCGCCCGGTACGGTGTGCGGACAGTTTCCCTGTGTACCCAGGAAGCGGTGCACCGACGAGAAGTGACCTAGCAACAGGCGTCAGTGCATCTCAGCCTCGCCTGGAGAGGCAGAGCGCCGCTCGGGTCTTCCCGTCCCACGCAGCCAGAAAAGATCGAAGCCAACGTGTAGACCGGGGGATTCCTGGGGACCGCTAACGTAAACACAGGCGAGACACTGACAAACAGCTGCTCTACCGGACCTGGAAGTGATTCCTCCTCGCTCCTGGGGCAGAACCACCCTCGCCGAGCTCTTAAAGAGGCACAGGCACTGCAGCTCTCGCGGTATGCTCAGAGGCTCTCGGGTGCCTGCGCAGAGGCAAGGTTCCAGCCTGTCCAGAGGTTTAGTCATGTCACCGGTATTTTTATATGGAGGCTAGTAAACATAATAGGAAAAATAAAAGCTTGTAAAAATTGAGAAAATCAAGACTTTGTATAAAATTGGAAAAAAATCACCTAAAGCCCGCATTATATGCCTTTAAAATGTCATCTAAAAGCGGCAAAAGAAGTCACAAGTGTTTTTAGAGCAGTCTAAACTGCTTCTAAACGAATGTTAAAGCATTGGCCCCACATTTGTTTGTCCTCTCTTCTCACGGTCTCTCAAGGCGCTAAGGGAGCACTAATAAAACTAGCTCTCCAAACAGTGATTCTTAGTTACCGCCCTGTCTCCTTTTGGGACGGCCCATCCGGACTGGATCCTTCGATTCATGGCTTGTTTATATAACACGCCTCCTTTAGATAAGAAATTGTTTCATGACAGCCGTGAAGCAAACAATCCGGTCCGGATGGGCCGCCCTAAAAGGAGAAAGGGAGGTAACAAAGAAGCCTCATTTTTAATTGGAGGTCACCATTTACCATAAAAGATGACGCCATCCAATGAAAATGAGGGGCGGGGCTTCAAGCACCCTTCTGAAATCTCCTCTCTCACAATATGTCTCCAGAGAGAGGAGCGCATGCGCAATGCAACGCTGGGTGAGACCTAAAAAACCTTAATGGAGCTACACAAATGACCCCTTGCTGAATTCGGAATGTTGTCTACTTTTCTGAAATGCATAGCTTTCCAGAATCCATTATTGCTTTCATACTCATTTCTACCATTAACTGGAAGGAGGTCGAAAGCACAAAAATAGCAAAAATAGGCTATGTCCCAGTAAAATGCCAAATCAGTGCAAAACCTTTTGGTTTTGTGACAAAAGTCTGCAAGTCCCTGAAAGCTGGGAAGGTGATGAATTCAGCACCACAAACCCTTTGTTGATTCCATTTGCAGGGGAAAAACACAGACTCTTTCTTCTGCAGCACTTTTTTCCAATTGTTCCAAAAAAACAAAAACACATTTAGTTGTGTTATGGCTAATTTCGGGGTCTCCTCCAGGGAAACCAACAAACTCTGAGCACCTTTAAAATTCCCATGACATGGGAAGAAAAGGACGCAAATTTGGCGTGGATACCTTTGGTGGACAAATATTTACAGGGGCCTAAGCGCGATCTACCCCAAATAGCCAAAAAAAGGCTTAGCACGGGGGGCAGGGGAGGCCTAGCAGCGAAGGGGTTAAAGAGCAAGTGCTCCTTTTGTAAATTGTTATTAGGAATTGGTGTTTCCATGATTGGCATATTTAATTTACTGGTAAGCCCCTAGTAAAGTGCACTGAGTGTGCCAGGGCCTGTAAATCAAATGTGACTAGTGGGCCTGCAGCACTGCTTGTGCCACCCACATGAGTAGCCCGGAAAAGGTAACTCAAGCCTGCTGCCATTGAGGAGCCTGTGTGAAGTCTGGTACTGCCATGTCGACTTGGCAATTGCACCCACTTGCCAGGCCATAACCTTCCCTTTTCTTACATTGTGAGTCACCCCTGAGGTAGGGCCAAGGTACCCCTGGGGGCAGGGTGCAGTGTACGTGAAAGGTGGGACATCGCCTGATGTGTGTGGCATGTCCTGATAGTGAAATACTGCCAATTTGGTTTTTAGGTCACGCCTGACCCAACGCATGCGCTGGTCTGGCGAGACTTATTGAGAGAGCTCCAAAAAGTGCTACCAGGCCAGCCTAGAGCTACAGTGCATGTGCGTGGGCGCGCGCTTGACCGTGATTACTTTTGCGGCCGCAGGGCCGCTTTGATGTTTGATCACAATCACTTACGCGGCCGCAGGGCTGCTTGGCATAGCCAATAGGTCTCGCTTTTGGGACCTTATAAGTATTTAGTTATGCAACTGTTGCATGGCTAAACACTTACAAGGTCCCAAAGGCGAGACCTATTGGCTATGCCAATGCTTGTTTACTATTGCAAGAATGGGGAGTTTGCTTATAACATCTTATAAACATAACTACCACTGGGAACAAAGCAGGAAAAAAAAGTTTAGTATGCCTGAACTCAGATTGTCAAAATGCATCTTTTAGTGAGGGTGATTTTTACATTCTGTGTTTAAAAATACCACTTTTATAAAGTAGCTATTTTCTTGCTTAGCTATCCAGTGTGCCTCTGCTAGGATGTGTATTGACTGTCTGGCTTTGGAGTGACAGGGGCTGGGGATGTGCAGTGGCTCCAGAGAGTCTGAATGAGTCAGGGCTGTGCTGAATAGACCTGGGCTGCATTTAGAGTAGGGGGAGGAGATTTCCTTTCACCTGAGTGGGCCTGGTCTGCCTTCCACAATGCTGTCTCCAGGTCCTGCAAGGAAGCTGGGCCAGAGAGGGCAGAACTGGTTTGGACTAAGCACAGACACTCTCTGCTTGAGAGAACAAAGGGATTTTGAGTATAAATATTGGGGCCCAGACACCAGAACCTTATAACTCACTGGAATCAAGAAACATGCCAAGAAGAAGAGCTGGAAGAGCTGTCAGGAGGAGTACTGCCCCTTTGCTGTGTTGTTGATTTGTTGAGTTGGTCTGCAGTTGCTGCTTCTGCCTTGCGCAGTGAAAGGACTGGACTGAACTGTCTTTTACTTGTGCCGAGCATCTCCAAGGGCTTGAAGTAGAGCTTGACTACTATTCTGACATCTCAGGGACTGCAAAGACTTCACCAACCTCTGGGTACCGATTCTGGAACCGCTGTTTCAGTTTCCACAGAGAAGGGAAACGCAACCGACTCCGTCACTGGTGTCCTGAAGGCACAGCAGAAGGCGCCATCAGCATCTTGCACCGCAAACCCGGTCTCACGGACGCTGCCCGCTGCTGCCACCGAGCCGCTGCTTGCACCGTGGCCAGTGGGCACCGCACTCCACACCGCCTCGCTTCGCCATCCTGGTCTCACAGACGCCGTCGCTGCTGCTGACTTCGACACCCATGACCGCATCGAGGCTGAGGGCACGGACTGTAAGTTTCACGATGCACAGCCTTGCCCCACACGAGTCTGGGCCGACTGATGCCAGCTCCCGCTAACCGGCTCTGTCGCTTGCACCGCAAGCTTCCAGCACCGCATCGAGCACCGCCTCGCCCTGTACCATAAGACTTGGTCTCACCGACGCCGTCTGGACGATCGTCACCGAGCCACTGCCTGCACCACATCAAGTGGGCACCGCACCCTGCACCCCTTCCATTTTGAAAAGCAACTGCAACGGTTGTCACGACCGGCTCGCACCAACGTGCCAGCCGCAACAAGAGAAGTACTGATACAGAGCCTGTCCACGCTTTTGCTGGCCTGTACTGACACGGTCGGCTGGAACTGTTAGACTCTGTTTTTAGCATCGCGGTAGCCCCGGACGGAGCTACCGACTTGTACGAACTGTGTTTTTTTTAGTTATTTCTGCATTTTTAAGGACATCTTGCAAAGTTTATATTTTTAACCCCTTCCATGCTCATGACGGAACGGTTCCGTCATGAGCATCGGTTGAGCTGTGCTCATGACGGAACCGTTCCGTCATGGCCCCGCCCGCGCTCGAACCCTTCAGCACCGCGGGGGAATCCGCGCAGCGCTGAAGGGATTAAAGTACTGTTTGTTGGATTTTTATCGTTTTGGTCTGGTTTTGGATATATAAAAATATTAGATATTTTTCTAAAACTGGTGTCGTTTTGTAGTATTTTCACTGTATTACTGTTGGTTATGTGCTTATGAGATAGGCCTGACTGCTTGTGCCAAGCTACCAAGGGGGTGAGCAGGGGTTAGTTTAGGAGTGTAACTCTGTTCACCGGACTAGGAAGAAGGGAGTAAACCCTTGCCAACTAGAGACCCCCCATTTCTAACAACTACTGTAAGGCTATCTGTCCCTATACGATAGAATAGGTAGCTCCCCTATAATATCTTATAAGCATGAATGCCCATGGGAACAAGATAGGAAAATAAAGTTTGATATGCCTGAATTCAGAATGTTAAGATACATCTTTTAATAAGGGTTAATTTTACATTCTGGTTTAAAAATACCACTATTAGAAAGTAGGTATTTTCTTGCCTAACCATCCAGTGTGCCTCTGCTAGGTTGTGTATTGACTGTCTGGCTTTGGAGTGACAGTGGCTGGGGATATGTATTCTCATCAAACAGCCACCTGGGGGGGTGGGGCGGGTTTGAGGTGTGTCCTGCCTTTCCAGCGTGAGTTAGGGCTCGGATGAATAGACCTGGGCTGCATTCAGAGTAGGGGGAGGAGATTTATTTAACACCTGAATAGGCATGGTCTGCCAAGGACAATGCTGTCTCCACTTCCTGCCAGGAGCTGCACCAGAAAGGACAAAACTGGCTTTGGCTGGGCAAAGAGCTTCTCTGCACTAGAGAACAACGTGATTTAGTGTATATAAAGAGGGGACCAGGACCCAGACTTATAGATCACTTCTGGGAATCAAGAGAAACCTTTGCCAAGGAGAAGAGCTGGAGAAACTGAGGAGGAATACTGCCCCAGTGCTGTTTGCTCTCTGGGGTTGGCCTGCAGTAGCTACTTTCTGCCAAGGTAAGGGAAAAAGACTTTGCGGTTTGCTGTGTCCCCTGCTCGAGGAAGACCTCCAAGGGTTTGGAGAAGAGTGTGCCTCCTGTTCTGAAGTCTCAGGGACACAAAGACTTCACCCCCAGCTCCATTGAACCTCCTTGTTGGGAGTTTTGGCCTGCCAAGAGGTGCATGTAGCTGTTCAGGGCCTCTAGAGGTTGTTCTGGCTGTGGGAGCTGGAAAAGCAACACAACGACGAGAAGCGTGACGCATCCGTACCCGTTTCCGACGCATTGCCTAAGAAACCGATGCAGCACCTGCCTGCTTCTCGAGAAATCGCTGCATCGAGTGCACCGGTCTCCGAAGTCTGAGATCAGCTGCACCGATTCCGATGCAAGCCCAGCTGTGCAGCTGCAAGAACCCAAGCATCTTTCCGGATCGTCGCATCGAGGCGCCAAGTCTGTCGCATCATTGGGGGATGCAGTAAGAAACTGATGCATCACCTCCCCACACACTAAGAAACCGACTCATCCCCTCCTCTCCGGTAAGGAATGGGCGCATCACCTCCCCTGCGCAGCAGTAATGAACCGACGCATCACCTCCCGCGGAGCATGGAACCAATGCATCACCATCCCTTAGTGTAAGGAACCAACACATCACCTTCCCTGCGACCCTTTTTTTGTGTGTGCGCAACGCATCCAAGGTACTTTGTGTGAAAAGTGTTGCATCTGCAATCTGCTTTGAACTGAGCTATTTCTACCATTTGAAAAGTCGTATTTTTATTACTGTATTGTGGATTTTTGTTGTTTTTGTCTTGTTTGGTTTAGATAAAGATTACTTATTTTTCTAAACTGGTGTCATGTCCATTTGTAGTGTTTTCACAGTAATACTGTATGTGTTCACAAATGCTTTTCACCCTGCCTCTGAGATAAGCCTTTTTGCTCGGGCCAAGCTACCAAGGGGGTGAGCAGGGGTTATTTTAGAAGTGTATCCCCCTTACCCTGACTAGTAAGAACGGTCCCTACTTGGACAAATGTATCTAACTCTGACAACTAGAGACCCCCATTTCCAACAATGAGGATTGGTGGAACAAGTAACAGTCATGAAAGGGAAGATTTAGAGGCTGTAGTGGGATGTTAGAAGGGCTGATGGAAGAGCACAGAGTAGGAAGTGATGAGAGACAAAGATACGGCTGGTTAATGATGTGAGGCAGGAAAGAGAACAATGGAGTTTGAGGAGTCAGCATGTGAAAAAAGACAAATTTAAGGGAGGCATAGAGTTGTAAGAGAAAGGGTAGTGAGAGATGGAGGAGAAATTAGATCAATACTGGCAGATTGCAGTTGGGATATGGTGGTGGAAATGGGGGTGCCTAAATAAGTAGGAATATATCAATGTAAATACCAGCATTTGTGAAGCGCACAGCTACCTCCTGAAGTCAGTTTTCAAGCCACATACTGTGTTGAAAGAAATACCTTCTAATTAGACTAGGATGAACCTTTAGTGATTATTGATTTGGGAGCGTTGGTTAGATCAGGCAAAGATAAGGTGTCAGTTTGTACAGTGGATTATTACTGACTAATTCGATCTGGAGTAGCAAACGCTACGCTAGCTACGAATACTATATGCTGTTCTCATTAAAATATGATGACTGTCATTCTATTTCAGTGGACGCTCGGCTATAAAAAGAAGATCGATTGCTCGAGTTTTTAGGTCAGTAATGCTGAATTTATTCTGAAAAGGCAGATGCTACATCTTACAGTGGTGGTGGTGGTATGTTAGGATATTGACTCATTGATATAGGCATCAGAGCAGAAATAGTCGCCATTGTAGAGTCGTAGGTAAATCAAAATGAGGTACGGTTCAGCCCTACAGATAGAGTAGACAACCCAGTAGTGTTCTATAGTAATATTAATGCATACTACTATAGTGGGCCAAAGGTGTCACCTAGTGAGCTTCTGTGTTATAGCTCTAAAAATACTCAACAGGCACCACAATGGTGGGTTTTTAGATTTAACCAAGTAATATCTACTGCACAAAGCTGGGTAAAAAATGTACAGAGGCCAAAGGTCGTGGGTCACTGAGGGGCCATCTGGGTATTGCTAGGAGGAGTCCTAAGAAGGAGGACTAAGCTTTAGAAATGAGGCATTAAGAGGTCAGCCAATGAGCTCCTGAGGTGCAGTCTGACCGAAGAGGAGTGGGCCTGTGGGTTATAAAGAGGAGCAACTAAGGCGCAACTTTAGAAAACTAGACCGCAATCACCACCAGTGGGGCTGTGTTATCCACTGGGTCACAGCAGGTGCACAGCCACAGGGCTTAAAAGTAAGAATCACAGTAGTGAAACTTAAGGGCAAGCAGTTGAGTTGTAGGCTTAAGATAGGAGAAAGATATCATGGTGGTCGGTCAGCTTGCTTAATCGAGAAGCAATTATAGTGCAGCCCAGGTAAATTATGTAGCAACCAAACAGTGCCCCTGGTGTGACTATGGCTACTATTTTTTGGGGTGAGTGTGGTCTCTGTATGTGCTTTCCTAGGAAGGAATGATGGTTCACTGCGAGTCGTGGTGTCTTTTGAAAATATGTGTACAAGAAACATGTACATTGTCTAGGAAAGTGCTATTTGTATCTTTTTCCGGATGTTCTAAACAATCCTGGGTGCCTTTTAAGCCTATCTGTGGAAGGCTGCTTGATGTGTTTGCACTGATGTGAAAGAGTGCAAGAGACTGTTGGTGCCTCAGAGAGAGACAGGGCGATTGAGTGCACGTGTGTGTGTGTACACACATTCGTAGCAAGTGCTTGTAAGAATAGGGGTATTAGTTGAGGGGGCTAAGTAGTCACTTCAGGTAATAGTTAATAACCACAATCCTTGTCAGGGTAATGCAAACTTAAACTCACTAAATTAACCTGAACGCAAACCTATGGTAGCTATGGCACAGAGCAGACAGGCTTACCTTCAGGAAAATGTGCAAAACCTTTATGCAGTACTAAAACAGTAATAAAAATAAATAGAAAAACAATAAAAGTCTCAAAAAGCATTAGGAAAATAGGGGCATGTGCTAAATACGATCGATGTTTTCACTTGAACCCTGGCACTTCAAGACTCAGACGGGAACTTAGAAACCACTGGACCCTCATTAATATGAACATTGGTGGAACAATTGAACTGTCTTAGCAATGTAATGGAAGCAAGCCTATCACCAAGGATGATTTGTGCTCCAACGCATAGAGGGAGAGATTCTCACTCAACGATTGATTTTATTTTCACATCCCCCTGCCTAATAGACCGCGTTGTTGACTCAAACGTGGTTGAGACAACATATGGAGACCACAACCCTCTTATAGTCACCTTATACTTGGGACCTAGCCCAGCATATGCAAAATTTAATGGCGCGAGAGATATTACGCCATCAGGTGATGGTCTACGTCTAAAATGGAGGGGAATCGATTGTGAAGTCTTAATGGATCGCGTAAAAAATGATCACCTTGCACTAATAAATTCTTGCTTACTGCCCGATGGGGACTGCCACAGAATAGTCGCCGATTTTGGCAAACTATCTGTGGCAATTAAAAACTATTTGCTAGTCCCACTACCAACCAAGGCAAAAGACCCAAGATGGTTCGACTCCGCCTGTTCCATGGCAAACAGGGAACTGCGCAGGGTATTAACCACTAAGCCAAGGAATATAGTGGAGGTACAATCAGCTAGGAAACTTTATAAACAAAAAATAGCTGAAAGAAAAGCGGCACTCTTGATGGAACAATGGGAGTCCCTGGTTGTTAGCGCTAATATGAAGAGCAGTGGACCATTTTGGACCGCAGTCAGGAAAATGCGCGATACGGGTAAACACCTATCCCAAATTGGCTGCAATATAACCAGCAACACTTGGGAAGCTCACTTTTCCAATATATATGCTGCCCCTTTTGAAGAAACAAATACTCCAGATTTGGGACAGTTGCGAGACTTGCGGATCGACCATTCCGAGGTGATGACAGCCGTCAGAGAGAGCCTTGGCAACAAGGCTCCTGGACCAGACGGTCTTCCCATAGATATTATAAAGCACAGTCCAGATCTATGGGTACCAATTTTACATAATGTCTTCAACAGCCTGACAAGAGCGCATATCCCTATGACGTGGTCCTCTAGTATTATTGTCCCAATTTATAAAAAGGGCGATAGGTCAGACCCAGCTAACTATCGCCCAATCTCGCTCTTGGACAATACTCTAAAAATACTTGGGCGAGTCATTTATAACAGGGTGGTAGAGTGGGCGGAAGATTCTGACCTACTGGATCCATGTCAGATGGGATTTAGGAGCGGGGTGGGCACGGTCGAGCAATGTTTGAATTTAAAACTAATAATTGACAAATATACCGTTGCTCGATCGTCCCCTATATACCTCGCCTTTATGGATCTTTCATCTGCGTTTGATCTGGTAAACAGATCAAAACTGTGGCCCATGCTTCTCAATTATGGACTGGATGAGCCCTTAGTGCATTTTTTGGCGCATCTCCATACTGACCTTAGGGCTCAAGTCAGAATTGGGTCGGGGGGCGAAGTTTCCGGAGCCATAAAAATTGGTAGGGGGGTTAGACAGGGGTGCGTTTTAGCACCCCTGCTGTTTATTATTTACATTAATGACATAGCAAAGGTTTTAAAACAAGTAACCAGAGATGTCCCAACTGTCCAGGGGCTTCCCTTGCCAGTTCTGCTATACGCAGACGATGCGGTCCATATGGCCCGCACCCCTAATGCCCTCCGTTTGCTTGTGGAAAACTTTGTCCATCATATGGAGGGATTAGACCTGCGTGTGAACTTTAAAAAATCTTTTGTCATGTCATGCGGACCTGGAAAACGGAAACTTAATGCCATCCATATCGGGTCCGACAAACTTGACTATGTAAATTCTTTTATATATCTTGGGGTGGCCTTCGCTGCGAACAACTCATGGAGTGGGCATTTTGCCCACGCCACGAGCAAGTTCTCGAAGGCCATCAACTCAATATTGAGTCTCCCACGCCCTAAAAAATTAGGGGCAACCAGTGCTATTTTAAATTTTTTTAGATTGCAGTGTATCCCTGTTGCCACTTATGGGGCGGAAGTTTGGGGCCCTGCTAAAAATCCCGGTATCCAACGAGAAGAGACACGTTTTTGCAGGAAAGTATTGGGTGCCCCAATTTCGTCCTCTGAATTTATTTGTCACAAAGAGTTGAACCTCCCTTATATTAGTGACTTTATCAGATGTAGACCAGCCCTATTTTGGCTGAGAATCTGGAGGAATAATGCTGCTTCCTTAACACAAGACATAATTAAAGATTGTCTTAAATGTGATCACGGCCTCTTAATTCCTTGGCTTGCTGGGGTCCTAAAATTATTAAGCGCCGTGAACAAAGGAGATCTTTTTTCAGATCCCTCCAGAATCGGATGTCAAGATAAGACTGAGGTTAAACAAGCACTATACGCACTTTTTGAAACTGAAAGGATGGAAAGGGAAATATCCAAATCAACTGTTGTCAGATACATGGAGGATGACCTGCCCAGGCAACCTCTCCCACTCTATCTTACCTTGCCAATGTCCAGTTGGGAGAGGTCTTTGTTATTTCGATTAAGGGCAGGTTCTATAAAATTTTCGCTGGGCTTTCCTTTGGGGTATAATCACACCACAGAATGTAACCCCTGCCCCTGTGATGGTACCAGCAAACAGAATGATCTGCACTTTTTATTCTTTTGTAAATTTTATTTAAAATATATTAATTGGTTCTTAACACCCTATTTTAGAAAACAAAGACCCCTCTCTCTGGAGGAGTCCCGCTTGAAGTTACTCTCCCTGGACACAGAGGAACTGACCTTTCGTACTAGTACCTTTTTAAGATTAATAATTCGTGTACGCAATATGATGGAAAACCCCTGAAAGATTGCTGTCTTAGTTCCTTTTTAAATTTTTAAAACTATTGTATCTTGTATATTGTATTAATGAATTGTTTTTATGTCTGTACTTTTATGAATTCAAGTAATTCGAATAAAGGTCTTTTGATTGATTGATTGATTGATTGAACTGTCTGTTATGTTCCTCACCCTGTGAAAATTGTTAAGAACTGAACAAGAACTTCCCTTTATGCATATTAAGTTTTGACTGATTTGGCTCTAGCTGGATATTACAGGGGGGCATGCTATTTTAATTTGCAGTAGTATTATGCTGTTTTATGGTCGTATCCTGCTTTTTGCATACTGATGTTTTCCTGATTATTGCATCATAACGCTGAAGGTACCATCACAGTAAAGATTGCACACCAAGAGGATGGTCCCTCGCAGCTGACATCTTCACTCATTGTTACGAGCAATATTGATGGGATACAATCAGCTAATCGATCCCTAATTGAAAATACAGCTAATGAAACAGGAGGAAGGGGGATGTTCCAACTTTCCCATGCTCAAACAGATGTGCACTGCTAGCTCTCCTGACAAAGGATAGTGAAGTTCAATCTTTAGCAGGTAATCATAATAGATCTGTCTCTAGTAGAAACCAACACCCTTCTCAAAGCCCATCAAGTCCTTGCCATCTACGCAAGCCCCCTGGATTATCTAGCATGACACAAGGTAATCTGAGTAGCCCAGTAGTGAAGGAGCTTTACCAAAGATTAGATGCCTTACCAAAAGAGATTGCTGATCTAAAAAGACTGATAGGAAATTTAACAAATTTAGGTAGTAATGTAGAGGTTACTCGAGAAAGAGAAGCTCGGGAGTATAGCATTATGCAATCTGAAAATCATCAGACAATAATTGCTCCCAGTCAGGAGAGGCAGCAAAACCCCCCTATATTTAGACAGATATTTGCCAACACGATTCGTACACAAGTTCAACACAATGTGAGCAGACGGGCGAGGGAGGATGCATGCAGTATGGAGCAAGACTTCTGAGAGATTCAAAGTTTTAAAAAACAGTAGGCGGAAATGGTGTGACAGAGACCCCAGGATGTCATAGTACAGTCATTTTCCGGGTAGTTCTTATTGGTTGTGCAAGTATAGAGAAACCAGGTTTCTACATCAGAGGGACGAGAGTCGCTAAACACTCATGCACATTTGATCCACAGGTACTCAGATTTTAAACAGTGGTTATGTTATTATTGTAATTCTGGCGATTTTGAAGTGTTCATGGCTAATGTCCCTAGTTTAAAGCCAGCAAATAGGGAAGAGGAAGACTCACTCAAAAACAAAGCAATCCACTGGATTAGACATATTCGCCAGTGTTTGTCAATTGTGACATCAAATATAAATAGGGCCGAACGCCTGACAAGCGAAAATGGAACTTTTGACACAATACTCCTTACTTTTAGAGTTAAGAGTCTAGTTGATGGCTTGATCAACTGGGCATAAGAACCAGACCACCCAAACTCACAGATTCAATTTAAGCTGAATTGGCCTGCAAGTAGAGTAGAACAAAAGCAAGCTGCTTCAATAAAGTCAACTATTTACCCTAGACATAGCCATGCACAAAATGACCTAGAATATATTAACTGACTCGCAAGGTAGAGGACCTTGACTACTTTAAATGAAAAACTATAGCATCATTTCTCGTATTTTATACCTAGTATTTTAGAGAATACCAATTCAGAATCTTTTAACCATTTGCAGCAGGGCGGTGGTGGAGTGACCGCAACAAAGCATATTCAAGCCAATTTATTAACCGGTCCATCTAATGAGGCACGACCGCCACTTAAGTCTATAAATTCCTGGAATATGGCAGGGTTAAAGCTAGGGGCGGTTTCTCCATTAGGGCTGTAGGGTTGCGCCCCTCTGAAATTCTTACACATTTCATTTACATAAAAACATATTAAATAGATCAATTTATTTAGAGATATGATTGGATCTCTAAATAAATCGATGTATGAAAGTCTGGGCTGAGCTGTGTAATTCAGGATGCCTGCCCCGCCTCGCTCTGAAGGAGGAGACAGAAGCCAGGCATTACATCAACTTTTGGAACTTGGACGCAGTTCTGCAAAGCCCTTCATTGCGGTCTAGGGTTGGATGCACTCTGTAGGCCAGTGACGCAATAAGCGTCACGGTTTCAGGTGTCAGAGACTTCATCCCTGCGTGATTTCAGACACCACTTGGCAATCTTTTTTTAATTTCTTTCTCGGGAGAGGGACCCACCCTGGACCCCAGGTTAGTCCATTAAACCTGTTCACTTTCCTCACTATATTAAAGTCATGCCCAACATTTACACCTCGCCACTTACAAATGTCACCAGCCGCCCATGGTTAAAGCAGAAACGAATGGACTCAGAATGGCACGGATATATGGACTACTTCAATTTTGTCTTGCTCCAGGAATCTTGGCTACTGGAGCCACCACACAAATTAGGCTACAGATCATTCAGTATAAACGAATAACCCTCGGAGGGGTAGGCCATCAGGGTGACTGTTTATATGGATAAAAATCTCTTTAACACATTCTGTGCTCATGACAGAATGGTTCCGTCATGAGCACATGCTCAGGAAATCCCTCTACTGCAGACAGCAGAGGGATTTCCCTTTATTTTTTTTTGCCTGGGGAGGTGGGGGAAGAGCTTCACCAACCTCCCCAGGCGTATTTTGGTATTTCATTGCAATGACGATCACGTGCATGGCGCGCAGTCGTCACTGCAACGAAATCGAAACTGAAACTTAGTTTCAGTTTTGGTGCTTGTGGGGCTATCTCAGCCCCCCGAGCACCGAAAAAGATGGGAGACGTATTGTTGGAAAGGGAAGAATCACCCCTTTCCAATGGTACCCTTCCCTAGTGGATCCCTGCTTGGGGATCACCCCAGGAGGGCGATCCCCAAGCAGGGATCCACCCACTGACGCCAGGAAAGGGGGAGCGGCCCCTTGGGCAAGGGCCTTTGCTACCCCCATATTTGTTTGGTCGCAACAGACTTTCTGCACCCCCTGAGTCAGAAGCCCCCAATCTGCCCCCCACTGGGGATGAAAGCCCCTAGGAACTAGAGATTCTTTTTTTTTTTTACTGACGTTGGGGTGGGGGCTGCCCAAAAAGAGCATGGCAATGCCCTCAACCTCCCCAGAGAAATGTAAGTCTTTCTGCCTCCCCCCGGGAAGGGGGGGGGGGGGGGGGGCAGAAAGGCCATTAGGAACCAGGGATTTTATTTTATTGACGTTGGGGTTGCCCAAAAAGGGCATGGCAATGCCCCCCCCCCCCCCCGAGAACTGTCAGTCTTTCTTCCCCCCTGGGGGGCAGATGGGGGCAATAGCCCCCAATCTGCCCCACCCCGGGGTGGCAGAAAGCCCACTAGGAATCAGTTATTTTCTTTTATTGACATTGGGGTGGGGGGCACGGCAATGCCCCCACCCACCAAAAAACATGCAAGTCTTTCTGCTCCCCCCAGGGGCAGATGGGGGCAATAGCCCCTGATCTGCCCCCGGAAGAGGCGCACAAAGACCACTAGGTACCAGGGATTTATTTTTTATAATGTAGGGGTGGGGGATGCCCAGAATGGGCACGATAATGCCCCCACCCCAAAAACAATTACCACAGTCTTTCTGTCCCTCCCCGGAAGCATATTGGCAATAGCCCCTTATCTGCCCCACCGGGCCCTCTAGGCCTCAGGTTTTTTTTTTTTTATTCAGGGTTGAGGTCAGCCCAGAATGGGCATGCCAATGCCCACATCTCCCCCCAAAAAAGCCACTGTGTCTGCCCCCCGAGGGGTGGATGGGGGCAGAAAGCCCACTAGGCACCAGCGATTATGCTGGCTTTCTTTATGCTTGGGGGCAGCCCAAAATAGGCATACCAATTCCTCCACGCCCCAAAAACATAGCCACAGTCTTTCTGCCCCCCTTGGGGGCATATCGTGGCAACTCCCCCAACACCCCAATTCCTCCCGAGGGCAGCAGCAAGCCCACTAGGCACAGACTTGTTTTTAGCAATGTACCTACCTGTGGATTTTGGGCCCTAGCGCAGCCGGCACATAGGGAAACCTAGCAAACCTGTAAATTTTTTAAAACTAGACACCAACTGGAATCCAGGATGGGGTGACTTGTGTGCCTCTCATCAGGTTATGTTACCCAGAATCCATTGTAAACCTCAAAATTATTTAAAAAAACATTTTCCTCACATTTCTGTGATGGAAAGTTCTGGGATCTGCGTGGATCCACAAAATTCCACCCACCCCGCTTTGCCCAAAGTCTCTTGAGAAAAATGGTACCTCACTTGTGTGGGTAGGTCTAGCGCCCACGACAGGAAACGGCCCAAAACGCAATGTGGACCCACCACATTTTTACAGTGAAAGCTGACCCCTTTTTGCAAAGTGCCTAACTGTAGATTTTGAACCCTAGCTCTGCCAGCACCCAGGGAAACCTACCAAACGTATATATTTTTTAAAATTGGACACCCATGAGAATCCAGGATGGGGTGACTTGTGTGGCTCTCACCAGGTTCTGTTACCCAGAATCCCAAGTAAACCTCAATCTTTCAAAAATAAATAAAAAACACATTTTCTTCACATTTCTGTGATGGAAAGTTCTGGAATCTGCTTGGAACCAGAAAATTCCACCCACCCCGCATTCCCCAAAGTCTTCAGAGAAAAGTGGTACCTCACTTGTGTGGGTAGGCCCAGTGCCCGCGACAGGAAACGGCCCAAAACGCAGCGTGGACACAACACATTTTCACAGTGAAAACTAACCCTTTTTTTGCAAAGTGCCTAGCTGTAGATTGTAAACCCTAGCTCTGCTGGCACCTAGGGAGACCTAGCAAACCTATACATTTATAAAAACTAGACACCCAGGGGAATCCAGAATGGGGTGACTTGTCTGGCTCTCACCAGGTTCTGTTACCCAGAATCCCTTGCAAACCTCAAAATTTGTAAAAAAATAAATAAAATAAAAAAACACATTGTCCTCACATTTCTGTGGTGGAAAGTTCTGAAATCTGTGTGGATCCACAAAATTCCACCCAGCCCGCATTCCCCAAAGTCTTCCAAGAAAAATGGCACCTCACTCGCGTGGGTGGGTCAGGTACCCGCGAAAGGCAAGGGCCCCAAACCTATTGAGGTGACATCAAAATTACCTATCACAAAACAACCTGGATTTGCAAGGGGGGTCCTATGAGTTTTTGGCCCTGGGCTCGTCGGCCACCTAGTGAAACCTACCAAACCCACACATTTCTGAAAACTAGACACCCGGGGGATGCAGCAAGGTATAGCTTGCGTGGGTCCCCCAACATATCCCTTCCCAGAATCCCCTGTAAACCTCAAATCTTGTTGAAAAATTCGATTTTTTCTCACATTTCTGTGTGGGAAAGTTGTAGGATCACCGGGCTGACACACATTTCCTACCACCCAGCGTTCTCCCAGGTCACCAGATAAAAATGGTACCTCACTTGTGTGAGTAGGCATAGTGGCTGCAACAGGAAATGGCCCAAATTGTACTGTGGAGACTTCAAAATTACCTATAACAAAACTAGCTGGTTTTGGAGGAGGCACCTGGGGTTTTGGCCCTGGGCTCGCGGCCATCTAGGGAAACCTACCAATCCCACACATTTCTGAAAGCTAGACACCCTGGGGAATCCAATTATGTATGGCTTGCATGGATCCCCCAACGATTCCCTACCCAGAATCCCCTGCTAACCTCAAATTTAGCTGAAAAAAAAGAATTTTCCACATATTTTTGTGTGGAATCATTGTGGCGGCACAAATGTCCTACCCCAGAGTCTTCGCCTTAGTGTCCCAAGTAAAATGGGTTTGGAAGGTTTCACTAGATGGCTGCCGACTCGGGACCAAAAACTCAGATGCCCCCTATGTATCCGAAAATTGCCTGGTTTTGCAAGGGGGGGCCCATAAGCTTTTGGCACTGGGCTCGGCAGCCATCTAGAGAAACCTACCAAACCCACACATTTCTGATGGGGGAGTCCAGGGGGGTATGGCTTGCATGGGTCCCCCAACGTTTTCCTACGCAGAATCCCCTGCAAACCTCAAAATTTGATGAATTTTTTTTTCTCTCAAATTTCTGTGTGGGAAAGTTCTGGAATCTACGTGAATCCACAAATTTCCTGAGGAAACGCTAGGTGGTAGGAAATTTGTGTATCCACGCAGATTCCAGAACTTTTCCACACAGAAATTTGAGAAAAAATTGATTTTTTCAGCAAAATTTGAGGTTTGCAGGGGATTCTGGGTAGGAGAATGTTGGGGGACCCACGCAAGCCATACCTCGCTGGACTCCCCCGGGTGTCTAGTTTCCAGAAATGTATGGGTTTGGTATGTTTCCCAAGATGGCCGCCGAGCCCCGGGCCAAAACCTCATGGGACACCCTTGCAAAACCAGGTTGGTTTGTGATGAGTAATTTTGATGCCGCCTCAATAGGTTTTGGGCCCTTGCCTGTCGCGGGTACTTGACTCACCCTCGCAAGTAAGGTACCATTTTTCTCATAACACTTTTGGGAAATATGGGGTGGGTGAAATTTTGAGGATCCACGCAGATTCCAGAACTTTCCACCACAGAAATGTGAGGAAAATGTGTTTATTTTGATAATTTTTTAGGTTTGTATGGGATTCTGGGTAACAGAACCTGGTGAGAGCCAGTCAAGTCACCCTATCCTGGATTTCCCGGGTGTCTAGTGTTTAAAAATGTATAGGTTTGCTAGGTTTCCCTACGTGCCGGCAGAGCTAGGGTTAAAAAACTACCGCTAGGCACTTTGCAAAAAAAAAAAAAGGTTCATTTTTCAGTGTGAAAATGTGGTGGGTCCGCGTTGCGTTTTGCGCCGTTTCCTGTTGCGGGCACTAGGCCTACCCACACAAGTGAGGTACCATTTTTCTCTGAAGTGGGTGGAATTCTGTGGATTCACGCATATTCCAGAACTTTCAACCACAGAAAAGTGAGGAAAATTAGTTTTTTTGACAATTTTAAGGTCTCGCCTACGCAACTCGTATGCACTGCTAGGCAAAAAGACGTTTAGCGATCGCTTTGCTTTTCAGCCAAAAACGTGCACGCGGTCTATTGCCTTCAATGGCAACGCGTGCACGTCTGGAGATTCACTTGCGGGAGCGAGCGGCTGGCGCAATATGTTATCAGTTATCACGGAACCAGCCGCTCGCTCCCGCAAGTGAATCGCGCAGACGCCCCCTCTCCCTTTGCTGCCACGCGAGGCGCGTGCGCTTGTTTACTTCAGTTGGGACCACTTCACTTCCCATGCCGCTAACGGAGAAGCGCGTCCTGCCCTTACTACGCAGTGCCTTTGTAATGAGGAGTGTGGAGAAGTTCCATGCTCCTTATAGTTGAATGAGCCATGCCTTTCGCCTTCCTTTGCCTCGTTATGCCCCCCCCTGCATTCCTTATTTGTTTATTTTACCTACGGGGTGCTCACACTGTACACAACTAACTGCTCCTCTACTAAAATAAACACGGGAGGAGCCTCTTTTAAAACCCATGCACGACAGACAACTCCATTGCTAAAATGAAAACAGTAAGCACCTCTTCACACAGGAATAAAACAGCTTTATCAAGAGAGAAAAAAGTATGTAATTACCAACATTATTTGTTTATTTTACCTATGGGGTGCTCTCTGTGCACAACCAACAGCTCTTTTACTAAAATAAACATGGGAGGAGCCTCTTCAAGCACCAGTCACTACGGACCACTCCATTGTTAAAATGAACTAGGGAGGAGCCTCTTCAAACATAAATCAAACATCTTTCTCAATATAAAATAATATATATGATTTATTACAAACATCATGCAAAATGTCATTCGCTTTATTCCTTCAGTTGCTACACATTATAAGGTGGAATGTATTCCATTCAGAAGCACACAACCTAAGTGGTACAATCCGTCTAATCAGGTCCATGGAAGTGGAAAAGTTGTATCATCTTGCTATGCTCCTTACTTTCCTCATCAGAAGCATTTGGAGCCACCAACAGAGTAGGAGCAGTGCTTAATTTGAGCCGGTGGTTTCTGGGGCTGAGCACCGGTATTTAATCATCAACACCGGCGCTTTGCTCCAAACGTGGGTTGCGCGCCTGCTGGGCGATGGCCCACCTATGGTAAGATTAAGGGTCTGTATGAGCGATGCATGTAGGTGTAGCACCTAGAGGGTGAGCTACAGCGGCTCGTGCGCTTATGCAGTCATCAAAGAGCCAATCAGTGACTAACTGGAAGGAGCTTGGTACAGTGAAACTACGGGACACCTGTCAGGAGCCTCTGTGCAGTGGAATTGGGACGCGCAGTGCCTCAGTCTTCCAGCCCAACCAGACCTATTGCAGACCATTGACCTCCTCTGGCCTGCATTCTTTTGGTTTCTGCACAAACTGGTACGTGAAACGTTTGCAAAGTTAAACATGTTTTTTTCCATTTTGCCATGTCCACCTGAAATCCATGACTTTTTGTAACAAATTAGGGCCCCTTAAATCAGACTTACAACATTCCGCGTAAGATTCTCTTGTTAGTGTTCTGTTCCAGCCCAATATCCATAGTTCTCTTCTTCCCAGGCATTGCTTCATGTGGTGAATCCTACCTCCGGAAAGGAAACTTCAGGAAAATGATGACCACCGTCATCTGGGTACCCTGAGACGGCTGGCATTCCCAGCATGTTCGGAAACTCACTTAATCTTCCTGCCCCAGTACTATAAATGCTTTTATTGCCCGTGTGAGCAGCAAAAATGGTTCCAACATTCGACCTAGAAGGTGGAGCGCTCTGCGTGAGCACAGGTTACATTGCACAATCATTGTTGGTAGGGGAGAATAAGTGATTTACCAGAAGCACAGGATGTTGAGCCAAGGCTGAGACTCAAAACTGGTTTTCCAGCTCCGAAGTTCCAGCTCTGGCCATCACACCCCATTCATAGTTCTGTTTAAGGCGGCACTAACAGGAGATATGGTCTGCTGCAAGCTGCTTCCTGATGAGAGGCCCGGCACTTATTATTTTACAAATTAACGACTGAGTAGTAGGAGAAGAGGCCACACCAAACTGTGAGTAACTGCAGTCAAATGGAGCAAGCCACAAGTGTCACGAAATTTCAAGCTACATAAATGTTATGTGTGCCTTACACACCTGCTGCATGTTAACTTTTATTAAGTGTGTTACTGATAACAGAACACACCAAATGCTTGTTTTATTACTAACAGGAGTTCATTAAAGTGCACCATGTGCCCTCCTCCTTCCTCATTTCACTGTTCCCTGCCCTGCTTTGAGTGCCACCCTCACGTATGACAGATAGTGCAGCCCTCAGCACATCAGTGAATGACAGAACTCGTATCCAACAGATTTATAGTGCACGTGCCCCTCATGTAGTGAGTGTCCTGTCGCAAAGTGCACACGTCATCACATGTTAAAATGCACAATACCCCCTATTAATGTCCCTCTGCAGCACCCGTTCTTCCTAACTAGTAAGTGGGTGATTCCACTGCTGCTGTTTTGCTTCTTTATTAATTTTTCTGGTGTTATGAACCAAATACCTGCGCAATACCCATTAATAAGAACAAAAAATGTAATTTGCATAAAGCACAAGATGGTTAGTCAATCATAAAACTGAAACTTATTCAATCAATTGCGAAGTCAGCTGCTTTACCTGTTAAGTTACTCCACAGCAAACAAAAAACATGAGTAAAAAACATTATCATTTACAATGCCAATAGCTCTATCCTTCACAAATGCGAGACTGATTGCATTGCAAATGCTTGTTTAGGTTTGCAAGGGATTTTGGGTAACAGAACCTGGTGAGAGCCAATCAAGTCACCCCATCCTGAATTTCCCTGGGTGTCTAGTGTTCAGAAATGTATAGGTTTGCTAGGTTTCCCTAGGTGCCGGCAGAGCTAGGGTTAAAAAGCGACAGCTAGGCACTTTGCAAAAAAAGGGCCATTTTCCACTGTGAAAATGTGGTGTGTCCACGTAGCGTTTTGGGCCATTTCCTGTCGCGGGCACTAGGCCTGCCCACACAAGTGAGGTAACATTTTTCTCTGAAGACTTTGGGGGCCGCGGGTTGGGTGGAATTTTGTGGATCCACGCAGATTCCAGAACTTTCGACCACAGAAATGTGAGTAAAATCTTTTTTTTTGTTTGACAATGGTTTAGGTTTGCAAGGGATTCTGGGTAACAGAACCTGGTGTGAGCTAGTCCAGTCACCCCATCCTGGATTCCCCTAGGTGTCTAGTTTTAAAAAATGTATAGGTTTGCTAGGTTTCCCTAGGTGCCGGCAGAACTAGGGTTCAAAAACGACAGCTAGGCACTTTGCAAAGAAAGGGTAATTTTTCATTGTGAAAATGTGGTGTGTCCACGTTGCGTTTTGAGACGTTTCCTGTTGTGGGAACTAGGCTACCCACACAAGTGAGGTACCATTTTTATCGGGAGACTTAGGGTAACACAGAATTGTAGAGCAACTGTTATTACCTATTGACTTTCGATGCTTCTCTGCCTTCCAAATGAAAGACAATGTGTAAAAAAGAAGTCATTTTGAAAAATTACCTATAAGTCTCATGCTAGTTTGGGTATTCCCAATTTCGGAAATGTGCAAATATCTACTGTTTCTAAACTCTATATTTTGTTCCCATTTCAGAAATACATAGGTGTCTTTCATACCGATTTTTCCATGTATACATGTTCCCAGAATAATTGCTATGTACCCGGTAGATAATAAAAAAAACATTGCAAGTCGCTGCTCAGTTATTGGCTCTGGATGTGTCGGGTTCTTGGTGAACCTACAAGTCCTATATATATATCCCCACAACCAGAAAGGTCCAGCAGATGTAACGGTATATTTCTTTCAAACAGCTGTCATAATTAGAAGAAATTACAGGTGAAAACTATGACACAAATGGCTGCTTTGTTCAACTGATTTTCAATTTATCCTATATTCAACGGTTAGTTTCTATGAAGAAACCTTGAAGGATCTACACAAATGACCCCTTGCTGAATTCAGAATGTTGTCTACTTTTCTAAAATATATAGCTTTCCAGGATCCATTATTGCTTTCTTATGCATTTCTACCATTAACTGGAAAGAGGTTGAAAGCACAAAAAATAACAAACATAGGCTATGTCCCAGAAAAATGCTAAAACTGTGTAAAGAATTTTGGTTTTCTGACAAAAGTCTGCTTGTCCCTGAAAGCTGGGAAGATGGTGATTTCAGTACCACAACCCCTTTTTTGATCCCATTTGCAGGGAAAAAAACAGATGCTTTCATCTGTAGCCCTTTTTTCCCATTTTTATATTAAAAAACAACATTTAGCTGTATTTTGGCTAATTTCTGGGTCTCCTCCATGGGATTCCACAAACCCTGTGTACCTTTAGAATCCCCATGATGTTGGAAAAAAAAGGAAGCAAATTTGGCATGGATACCTTATGTGGTCAAAAAGTTACAGGGGCCTAAGTGCGAACTACCCCAAATAGCCAAAAAAGGCTTAGCACAGGGGAGGAAAAGGCCTAGCAGCGAAGGGGTTAAATGAAATTATAGAGGTACTAAAAATCCCCTCACCTGATATCATTGAAGGAGCATTACCCATCTCTAGTAGTCTGAAACTCTAGCTAAAAAAACCCAATAAACACCATCAATTCTTGTATTCCAGGTCGTGCACCAGGCCCTGATAGAATACCAAACGATATGTAGAGAAAATCCAGAAACATGGGGGCCATACATAAATCTACTCTCCAACAATATTTTAGATGGTATAAACATTCCCCTTTCTTGAAAACTAGCTGAAAAGGTTACTATATTCAAGAAGGGTGATCGAGAAAAAACAGCTAATTATAGGCCTGTCAGCCTGATTGATTCTTTCCCAAAAATTGTTTGTAAGCAGGTGTTGGAACATCTCCAAGATTGGATTAGTGAAGAGAGTGTTTTATCGGACTGGAAGGCAGGTTTCAGATCCAAAGTGAGTTCTGTAGATCAGATCTTTCAGTTTGGTTGCATTTATAGGAAGGAGGTAGTCATTGACAAGGCCAAACTATATGTTGCTTTGTCGATCTTGGATCAGCCTTTGACATGGTACTCTGAGACAAGCTATGGTAGTGATCAGGGACATGTAGGCATGGCGCATTCTTACCTCAATTGCCGTGAAGCTTCAGGGGGAGGGAGGATGGGTGCTGCTCCTAGTGTTTTTTATACTGTAAAGATTTTAAGTAATCATACCGTTAATACATTTCTTACTTACAAGCTGTGGGGAGTACTTGAGGAAATGGGGGTTTGTTCTCCATCTCCTGAATATTTTGGTGAGGTTACATGCAGGCACTATGACCCAAGTGAGATGGAGGGGAGGAAGGGGCACTGACAGAACCCACACACATATATATCGAGGGGCAAGACTCTTTAATCATATTTTGGGCAGGCCTCTCGAGACGGAGCTGCGGATTGATCGAGCACACAGAGTGGGGCATCCGAGGGCGCCATCCGCCCCTCCGCCGGACATATTAATGTGCGTCCAACACTACCGCACCAAAGAGGACATAATGAGAAAGGCCCGCCAGATGCATCAGGTGTTGTTCCGCGACCAACGGCCGGTTTTGTTTCGGGACCTCTCTGCCCTCACACTTCATCTCCAACAACGCAAATTTCCTTACAGTTGGGGCCATGCTTTCCGATTGGTGTTTGGTATTGACAATACGCTCTATCAATTGTGCTCCTTGGCAGAGGCGGACAGATTGCTGGGAGTGGAGCTACCAGCGGGTGATAGCGACGACGCCAATCACCCAACAGAGGTCAATGATTCACGGCTCAGATGGCGTCAGCAGGGCCGCAGACGGCGCACCAGAAAACCCCCCATGGCAGAAATACTCAAAGGCCAGCAGGCAGCTCTTGAGACAGTATCCACGGAACTGACCGGCTCCCAGTCCGGCTGAACCCGGCAACAGCGAGGGTCCAGCTAGTTAACTGTTCTTTACACGGGTCGTCGGCGGGAGGGGGGCGTCTCACCGCAGGCTACTTACTCCATGATGCTGTCTTTCCATTCACCGGGAGTTGGAGGACAATGGGTTACAATACACTTTTCTTCCCTGTTGTCATTATTGTTCTTGTATTTGGGGACTTCGTTGGGGGGGATCCAGGGTTCCATGTCTACCTTCGGGGGGGCCACCGGGGCTCCACCAGATGATACCACACACGCTGACTCCTCACTCCGCACTTCTACCAGGCGCTCTCATGGGTCTTGATAGCGTCGTCTGGTTCCTTGACGCACCATAAATGCCGGCTTCCACACTTAAAATACCAACTCTCAATGTTCGGGGTCTCAATAATCCCGTAAAGCGTAGGGCCGTCTTATCATGTCTTGAAAACTCCCAAGCTGATCTATGCCTTTTGCTGGAAAAGCACCTACTAGCTAAGGACTGCCACCGCCTTCGATCACGGAAATTCCCGACACAACTCTTTTCCACCGGCCCTACCAAGTCTGCAGGGGTGGCGATATTGGTGGCACAGCGGTTTAAGGGGGAGGTCCTGCGGAAGGAGGTAGAAATAAGGGGTCGGCTGCTGGCCTATAGATTCGCCCTGGGCACAATGACTTTCACCGTGGGCTCCATCTACGCCCCAAATGAGGGCCAAGAACAATTCCTCCAATCCGCCCTTACTGAAATCACGGCTACGGCAGACCGCCACATTATTATCGGGAGGGGGATTTGAATCTCGTTTTTGACAATACACTGGACAGATCCTGTCAGCGGACGCATCAAGCCGGAGCGCTCTCAGCACTGGGGATGGAACGATTGCTGGACCTAGGGCTTTGTGATTTGTGGTGCTGTTTCCATCCGCAGGGCCGGGAATACTCTTAATACTCTTACTATTCCCACACACATAAGACCTATGCCAGGTTGGATTATCTTTTGGCATCTACCTCGAGCGATAGGGGTTGAGATAGGGGCTGTCTCCCTCTCCGATCATGGACCGGTGGTTGCTACTTTTACCCTCCCACCCTTGTCACAGCCTGCTAGGATATGGCGCCTTAGAGACGCTCTCCTACATCGAGCAGACGTGGTTACACATATACAGAGTTCCATTACTGATTTCCTGTCACATAACGCTAAAACTGACACAACTCTGGGCGGCACTAAAGGCAGTCCTCCAAGGGGAGTTTATTGCCATATCGGCGGCAGATAATGTAGAGCGGAGGCATAAACGGGACGACCTCACACAATGGACAAGAGAGCTGGAGCAGATGCATCAGAGAACGGGAGCCCCTAGAGTGTGGCGTCAGCTAAAAGCGATACGCCAACAACTTGCAGCCCTAGATGAGGATACAGCGGAGATTGCGGCCCTGAGATTGAAACATGCCTACTACACGGGGGGATAGGTGCGGGTGCCTTCTTGCCCACAAGTTACGTGAAGTCCGGCAGAAGCAGGGGGTCCGAGAGATCTGTAGAGGAGATGGTACGCGAGTTTCGGAGGACGGTGCCATCGCTGAGGCATTCCGCGATTTTTATGCTACGCTTTACACTGCCTCCCCGTTGGAAGAGACGGAGGGGGCCGACTTTCTGGACTCTGTCACTCTCCCGGCCCTGACTCAGGCCGATCTATTAGATAGGGACATACGAGTCGAGGAGGTAATTGCTGCCATCGCCCGGCTGAGGCTTGCGAAGGCCCCCGGTCCAGACGGCTTCCCAGCATTCTTCTATAAAAAGTTTTGTGCCCGGCTCCCTCCATCAGTCTGTATGCGGATGATGTGCTGATCTCGTTATCTAGTCAGCGCACGGCGTTGCCGGCATGCCTTGCGGATCTGGACACCTTTGCATGGGCTGCGGGGTTTAAGGTCAATGCTGACAAATCGTTGGCTCTTGATCTCTCCCTGTCACGATCCACTCAGGAATATCTTCAGAGTCTGCTACCCATTCAATGGGCTCAATAAACGATTCCCTATTTGGGGGTCCAGTTGGCGTCCACTCTCCCGCAAGTCATTGCTATCAATTATGCTTCCTTGCGTCGGAAGATCCGTCTGGAACTTGACACAGGTGATTGATGAGGTAGATAAACACTTCAACACTGTGCTACCACGAGTCCCAGCGTACATTTTGCTTGGTCTTCCAAACCCCTTGACTTACCCGCTTCGATCTCGTAGAGGTCGGCAAATGGCAATAGCGCTGGGGTCGGCGATACAGAACATATTTACTCACTGGCGTACCCTCACCGTTCCGACCTTCACGGGTTGGCTGTATCGTTTGTGGTACGTCCTCGGAATGGAGAAGCTTACGCTGACAATGGCGGGTGAGGGTTCCAAGTATAGAGAGGTGTGGCAGCCTTTTCTGGCACTTTTGGCTACTGAATTTCGAGAAGTCACCTGCCCACGTTATCTACGTTTATTACACCTTGCGGACACACCAGAGACGGAGGGGTGAGGGAGTCACATTCGGGGATCTGGGGGATCTAAAGGGTGGACATGGAACAGGAGTGGGGGCTCACGGAAGGGAGGGGGGGGGCTTTTGTGGGGATTTTTTTTTCTTAAGGTATATTAGCCTTTGCTTAGACCTGGTGTGGTTGATTTTCTAGGGTGCATGCCCGCGGTCGGAATACGCACTTCTAAGTCGGCTTGTTCAGTTGCATGCCCTATGCCAATATGGTTTGGATAGCTCACCCTGTCAGAATTGCCTTGTGTGTTTTTTGTTCTTTTTGGAAATTCAATGAAAGATTTGAACCTAAATATGGTGCGCCTTCCAGAGCCTATGGACCTTAGCGGGTCATTTCTTCAGGGACATGGACTTATTGCATCTCGAGTGTCTTGCTCGCCTGCTCATGATATTACTTGACAGTTCATTTACCTTCCTCCATTCTTTCAGACGCGGCCGGCCCGGATGGGTTGTAGGCGGCATGCTGTGTTTAAGTTGGAAGTGTCTGCTTTGATTTTTGCTTTGCTTTGCCTTGCTGATATACCCGTGCGTAGCACGCCGGCCCGCTGGGTTGTAGGCGCTAAGCTTTTGTATCACTGATGGTGTTCTTTCAATAAAACAGATTTAAAACTAAAAGTCTGTTACCTTCATTTGGCCCCAGTAAAGATGCACAATCCGCAAGGTAGTAACAAGAACCTCCTACTGTCAATATTGCTGCTTCGCAGCGCTAGTGCTACTAAATACAATGACCTGCAATCGCAAATCTCCGAAGAACTAGAGTCTGAGCTGAAGGGCTGCTGAGCGGCACGACACAACCAAGACAGTAATGGTGGTCACGGAGAGACACGTGTCGCACCTTCTAACACGGGCTTCCAACTTTCAGGCCATGCTATTGCCGATGGAAAATTGCAGCAGTCCAAGCTACGTAGCCCAGAATGTTGGTGCAAATCTGCAGTAGCATTTTCTAAACTGTTGGGAAAATGAAAAAAATGCGTGCCCTTTGAGGTGGCCCCATCTATATGTCTGGTTGTGCTTTGATTCAAGGGCAAAAGGCTGCAGGTGCTGAGTGCAAATATTTGGGGGGGGAAATCAGCGCCATGTTTGTGATCGCTTCATAATCAGGCCTCTTTTTGCCTCAGAGCACACACTTCGCATCCAAGCATTGTTACCTCCTCCTTCGTCTACAGTTGAACTAGCACACATTATGCCATCATTGCATGCTTAATTTGTATTTAATGGGCATACAAGAAGATACATTTGTACTAAACAAAGTATACCAAAGCGCGCGGGATTGCACCTGCGCTGCTAACAAGTTGCACGCAATGCGCCACAAAGCCGTGTCCCTTGCTGCAGTCAACTGTACCACATGGCCGGCCATTTATCTGACCTCGAGTGCTTGTTTGGGCTGTTTTACGACGGGCCCACATTGTTGTCTGTCCGACACTCAATCTGTCAGGCAGTCAGTCTGTCTGGGCCGTCTCCGATTGTTCCCCTATCGGCACCTCTGTGGCCTACAGGGTGGGGGAGGGGCCCACACTGCTGCCAGGAGAGCTGCAGGACCCCTAGAGTAAACACAACCTCCAGTGAGCTGTACATTAGGGGGAAAGATATGGCAGCATGCATTGTTCTCTCAGTTTTTTCAGCCTCTAATTTTGGCTGAAGGGAGATTAGTTCAATTTGAATCAGAGGTTGCTGCTCATGGCCTGACCCAGTCCATGCATTATCCATGAAAAGGCCACGCCAGGGCCGTTTCTAGGTTTTTTGCCACCCTAGGCAAGAATTGAAAAATGCCGCCCCCTCCCTTTTACTACCATCACTCTCTCCCCCTGTCATCCAGGCTAGAAGAATTAATTCATTAGATATTCCCAAACTCATGTTTTTTGCCACCCTCCTCCTTTTGCCGCCCTAGGCGGCCGCCTAGTCTTGCCTAATGGTAGAAATGACCCTGGGCCACGCATTTGTATACGAAAATGTATCCCTTGAGTACACGTACAGGTCAAGCGCGGTTTGGTAACAGCAAGCAGGGAGGTTTGCTGCTGAAAGACTATGGGGTTTATTTAGAAACCGCTTGCGCCGCCGGTGTGTTTAATGTGGGAAAAAGTGACGCACCGGCGGCGCAAGGGGCTTGTAAATAGGCCCCTATGTTTTTTTTGCCCGTTGATTTGTGATCAACTGAGGGATACTCTGCAAGGCATAAAGTTAAAAGCACGATAAATAGTAATATATTGACTATAGGAGAGGCAACTGTCCGGAGTGTAACAATGTCACGCCTTTTAGTCAGAGCCAATGTTTGCTATTTTTAGAACTTTGAGTAACAGGGTAGTACATCTTTTTATTGTCGGTCTCCTTCGCCTGCAGCTCACCTCACTCACTTGCGTCACAGTGACGGAGTACAGGTGAATGTAACCAGCAATACCCACACCTTGCTGACCCCGGCTGAATGACGATATACAACAAACCTAACAAACGCTGCTATTCCAGAGGTGCGCAATAGACCAGGGACTCCTATATTGGCGGTGCAGTAGGCGCGGTGGCATCGGGGCGCAGAGACCCGTGGAAACCTCTGCACCCAAGTTTGGTTCTGTTTTACTTCCTAAGTTCTTGAAAGAAGGGGTATTTCCTGGCTTGCAGCACAGTTACGATGCCACTGTAACTGTAATCGGCACGCTCTTTCAGCCTCTTCCAAAATTTGGGGTGTAGATCAGGCCTAGCCCAAACCAAGACAATGAATAACTGAGATATGGATGGGGGTACGGGGGGCATCACATTTTGCAGGGTGTTGGGGGAATAATTTTGCTTTAACCACAGCCCAAAATATCGAATCTGTCTGCCACCCCATACAAATTCCGAGAGGTCAATTAGGAAATTGTTTTGCTGGAGCCAAATACGGAGTATAGATTTGTGGGCGTCTGCTGAAGAAACAACCCGCAGCTGACTGGCGGAAACAAGCACTGAAAATGCAATAGGTCTCGCGTTTTATTAAGTTAAAAGCCATTTGCTTTGATAATGGTATTGTACAGCAAAGCAAAGGGCTTTAACTTAATAAAAGGCGAGACCTATTGCATTTTCAATGCCTGTTATAAACAGTCTCGAGCCAAATGGATTTTTTATTTCGGAGTTTTGTATAGTGTGAACATGATCCGAAGGTATTAGGTATCAGAGAGCTTTACATGAGCACCAGTTGCACTACATAAGGACACATTCATTTTTGTTAGGCACGGGGATATGAAGTGATTTGCCCAGAATCACAGGATGTTGAGCGTCGTTGCCGAGACTCAAACCCGGTTCCACAGATTTGAGATCGCCCGCTCTAGCCGTTAGGCTACATCCTCTCCCCAGGATCTGCCCCCCTTTGTAGAAAGCTGGGAATCAGGAAACACCAGGAGGCGTTCACAATATTGCAGACAGATTCAAGCCAGATTGTGGCATTCTGTATGGCCAAATTCCTGATGGCAATATGGATTAGACGCATGAAATATATACATATTAGTCTTTAAACTCTATATTTTTTTGGGTACCACTTCCTTTATGCTGCTATGTCCTGCTGCTAATACTGTGTTTTAGCTCTTGTAGAAGAGTTTCATCTTGTATATGTTTTTATTTTAAAAGTGTTTAAATTAATTAATTTGAAGGGGAGTCTTCCTCAACAGGCTGCTACTTAAATGGATTTACAAATGAATTTTTAAAGTTCTCTCTCATGTATTCAGTTTTATCTGTTTAAAGAGCATATGTTGTGTTTTTTTGTGATTGTGTTGTGTTGTGTACAGTAAGTTTTGATCTAAAGTGATCGAAATAAAGTCTTACTGAACTGAACTGATATTATTGGTCTAAAGATAAAAATTCAACATAGGGCCGAAGTATATTTGCTTAATGTTTATATTAATTAGACCAAAATCTGCTAGTATGGAGTCATCTGTGGTAGAATAATTAGATAGCATCCTTGGTTCTAGAAGCCTTGAAGCTGCAGTTATTATTGGTGGTGACCTAAACTGCAAATCTGAGCCAATAGTAGAGTTGGAATCTCTTCCAGAACAAGTGTATGGTGAGGCATTTCCTCACTAGATGCAGGCACCTCTGTCCCTTGTACAGCAGCGCCTATGAAATGTTCTCACTTTGCATATGAGCATGGGCAGTGAGTCTGCAACTGTAGGATGCCATTGGATGGTCCAAGTACATTTACATTCAAAAGAGGTCCTGCTAAAATGAAAATTGTTTATATAAAGGTTATTTACAATAGGGGGTAGTGTAGCTGATTTTAAAGTAGACCAAAGAGAAGACAGCGATCATCTTCCACTTTGCATAGGATAAGGCTAAAAATTCGCTCAGTCTATCACTGTTAATAACCGTAGGTCAGTTAAGCAGCCACTCAATGTGAATAAGCCAAAAATCATGATAGAGATTTATAATGTATTTTCTAGCGCCCTATATCTGTTTGTAGACAGTCTACCTCATGACATCCCTATCACACAATTACACTGTTCTTTGGCAGAGAAAATTAAACCGTTTTTGACCAAGAACCCTTTGAACCATTTAACAAAAGGCACCTCTAGGCGGCCTCTCAGGAAACCTTGGTAGTCTAAAGTTTGCCATATGGCAAAGAAGCAGCCGTTAGCAGCTCTGAAGACAAAAAATATTGAGTCCGTAAGAGAGGCCAGGGCAGATTATAAAAAAATACTAAACCAAGCTGAAAAGGACTGGGATGAGGAAAGTTGGAGTGATTTGTTCCTTGCAGCAAAAAATAAAGATAGTGCTGTCTTTTGGCAAATAATGGCCCATGGCAGCAAAACTGGCAACATTGGTTTAAAGTATCATCTAGATCCAGGCACTTGGTGTAGACATTTTACCCATTTATATTCTGATACTAATGAATATCTGTAAACTACACAAGGCCCAAGTTGTTTTGAAACAAATAATACTGTAACATACTCCCCCCATTTTAGCCTAGAAAAGACCAGGGTAGAAATAGATTCAATTAAACCAGGGACAGCCCCAGGTCCCAAAAAAATACCAGGGGACCTTTTGAGACATGATAAGGCAGTATGGGTTCCATACATAAATCTGCTTTGCAATGCAGTGGCCTCAGGACCATCAGTACCAGGAACTTGGAGAGAACTTAGAAAGAAGCTGAAACTGTACCAATCTACAAAAAGGGCAGTCGGCACGAACCCACCAACTATAGTTCCATCAGTTTAATTGACACCTTGTAGAAAATCTATGCCAAACAAGTTCTAAATAAACTTGCCCACTGGATAGTCAAAAAAAAAACAGTCTTACACCGTATCAAGCAGGATTCAGAACAAGAACTAGTACAATCGATCAGGTTTTTAGGCTTTTGTGCATAGCACGGAAATATACTAAACTGAGGGGAGGTCAACTGTACGTAGCATTTAATGATCTAACAGCAGCTTTTCATCTTGTCCTAAGAGGTCATCTGTGGGACTCAAAGAAAAACCAAGGTGTGCCAGATGAGCTCTTGGTTCAGATTGCTAGATTACACCAAGACAACTATGCCAGGACTAGATAAGGCACTGGAGGTGAACTTACGGATGCCATACCTATCAAAAGGGAAAATGAGAAAGGGATATGTGTTGGCACCTACTCTTTTCTCGTTATATGTTAACAATGTTGTGCAACATTTGCAACAGTGCAAGCAAGACTCCCCAAAACTTGGTGGGGTCCCAATACCTGTGTTATTTGCAGACAATACCATCCTGCTATCAAAAACTCAAAGAGGCTGCAAAGGCTATTAGATAGCTTTAATAACTACTGTACTATAAATGGCCTTGAAATCAACTCTAGTAAATCAATATGGCCATAAGACCGCACAAGTCCTTCACGGAAAACATTACTGTCTATAAGCCACACCTGGAATGTGTTACTAATTTTATTTACCTTGGCATTACAATAGACACAAAACTGTCCTGGAAACTACAAATACAGAAATCCAAACTTGTTTTATTGCAGAATTCAATGGCCATTGAAAAAAAAGAGAATGGGGTAAGAAGCAGTGATTTATTCTGCTTCCATGCTTAATAGTTTATAATTGAAAGGGAATGAACCACATATCTTGAAAAAGCCAGGTTCTAGAAGTGTTGTACAAAGGCCCTCATACAATCCAATCCGTAGGCAGCAGTATATCTTGGTTCTCCGCTTGAGAAGGTTAGGCGATTGATTTTATCTCTGGGTCCTTTTCTGCCTGAGTTTCCCGTTCTCCAGGCAGTCAACCTTCCTCCACTAGGAGGGAGACCATCTGGTTCTTTGACGGTCGTGACTTTGATAGTGTTAGCGTAAAAGGTTGGACAAGGGTGGGTTCTTTTTCTTCTAGCCCTCGGAACCGTGATAATTCCTGGCTATACCAGCCTATTGTTCACGATTTCCCATGCCAAAATAGGTTTAGTCCTCTTGAAGAGGTGGATTGACTGCAAGTAGGAACTAATCCCAACGAAGATGAGTGTGAATTAGTTTCAGTATAGACTGTGGCGATATCACCAAATGACATCATCTACAATGACCCTATATCCATTTCAGATAATGTTGGTACACCTACTGACCCACCCTGTGCCCGATCTTCATTAAAGATTCTTTCCTGGAATATAGCGGGCCTCCAAAATAAGCTTGACTGTCCCGAATGGGGTCTTTTCATAGATCAACATGATATATGTTGTTTTCAGGAAACATGGGCCAGGACTAATCATCATCGAGTGGGTTTTGCTCCATTTTTCTTCCGGCAATTTGGGGAGGTAAGGGCCGACCATCTGGTGGCCTCTCCATTTGGGTGGCAACTCATTTGGGCTGTACCGCTACTGTCCTGAGTACAGGATCTGATGATGTTCAAGCCATAATATTGAATTGGCAGGCTAAGACACAAATGGCCCTGATTAATATTTACTCTAGACCGACTAGTCTATCGGCAGAATCAAGGGCTGTGGATGTCTTATCTATGGTATTGGCGGATTTACCTGAGGGTATCCCTTTAGTGGTGGGTGGGGATTTCAACTCCCACTTTGAACCCCTAGAGGGATTATTAGATGCCATAAACCAAGAGGACGACGACTCTTGGGAAATTCCACAAGTAGTTGGCCCCATAGTAAGATCATGGACCCCATTGGCTCTTCAAATCACCTCTTTATCGTTGGCTCACTCTATTAGAGCTTGCAATGGGCGATCCAAATCTGATAATCCCCCAAAGAGTACCTTTAATGTATCGGGTAGAGAGGCCCACCTTGATTACATCTTTGTCAAGTGCAAGGAATGGAATCGAGTTTTGGATTTTGTGGTGCTTCCCAGGAGAGAAAGTGACCATAACCCTCTAATCTTGGACTTCGCTCTATTTGGTTTGGATCCAACTGAACCCTCTCTGACCTTAGATAGAACAGATACTCTTGCCCTCTCAAATAACAGACGGAGGGTGAAATGGTCGAAATTGGTCAGTAACTCTGAGGACATTTCCAGAGTTTACGTGAATGTTAATTCAACCCTGGACCGAATGGCTGACCTTATTGAGTCTGAATTAGCCCCGGATACGAATAGTGAGATTGCCGCATATAATGATGCACTTTATGCAAGTTTAGGAAATATTTTGAATCCCCTAGCTCCTTTGAAGAAATACCAATATAGGAAACATTCATGGTATAATCGAGCTTGTAGACTGGCAAAAGCCGAATTAATGACTGCGCTAAAGGCAAACGCCGAGCGAGATCTCATTAAATGTAAACGACGTACTTATCGCTATTTGACCCACCATTCTAAACTTGAGTGGGCCAGTCAGAACTGGGCCGATCTAACATTAGCTTTGGCGGATCGAGATTCCTGTAGATTTTGGAAGATCGTGACTACCGGTTCATCTGACATGGTGTCTGCCATTAGTCCGAATATTGCCCCACAAGTCTGGGAGGATCATTTTAGACTTTTATATAACAATCAATCCCCAAGTACAGTTCCTTTGCCATCTGAATTGACGTTGAGTGATAACTCTGCTCCTCACCCAATTCGTTTTACTATTCTTGAAGTCCAGACTGCTATTGCTGCACTTCCCGCGGGAAAGGCCCCTGGTCTTGATAAGGTCCCTGGCGACCTTTATAAACATGAACCAAGAGTCTGGGCTCCTTATCTTTTAATTGTATATAATGGAATTGCTAGGGGCATGAAGATACCTTCTACTTGGCTGGGTGCGGAGGTGGTTCCAATCTATAAGAAGGGATCGCCCCTCCTCCCAGCCAATTATCGGCCTATCAGCCTTATTGATGTAGCCCAAAAACTTTTTGCTAAGCTGATTATCAATCGCCTATTGGACTGGATTGATGAGTACGAGATCTTGAGCCATTACCAGGCTGGCTTCAGGAAATCTGTATCCACTATTGACCAGATCTTTAGGTTTAATATGCTCTATTGGAAAACTGTCACGGTTGAGGGTGGATCCCTATACACAGTCTTTGTTGATCTTCGATCAGCCTTTGACTTGGTCCCACGCACCAAGCTATGGGCTGTTCTTCGTGAATTAGGAATTCCACCCCCCCTTCTTGACATTATTATTCGATTACATACTGATAACTTCGCCAAGGTTAGATGTGGGAGAGAGGGAAAATTATCATCTAGCTTCCCTGTTAATAGGGGTGTGCGCCAGGGCTGCGTCCTGGCTCCCACCCTTTTCTGCCTATATGTAAATGGAGTTATCCCCTATCTAAACATGGTGCCTAATAGAGACGCGCCAAAGCTCGCTGGGGTGGGGATTTCGGCGATTATGTTTGCTGATGACACCTTGTTACTCGCCAAGTCCCCCATGGGCATCCAGCGGGTATTGGATGGGTTTGTCTCCTTTTGTCAGGATAGGGGTCTGGAAATTAATACAACAAAAACAAAGTTTATGATTCTGAATCCTCCAAGAAAATCCCGTCCAAATCCAACTATTGACGGAGTTAGCTTGGAGAGAGTTCGGGTGTTTGAGTACCTGGGAGTGACTATAAGTGAAAATTTCCTATGGACTCAACACCAAACTAAATCCCAACTAAAATTAACGCAGAAAATTGGGGGGATTGTTAAACTTTGGAAAAACTCCTACATAAAACCTATTGGTCCACCTTTAGAAATTTATAAGGTACAGACCAGAGCGGCAGCAACTTACGGGGCGGACCTGTGGGGCAATAATTGTCTCAAACCATTTATGGTTATTGAAAATAATTTTCTACGACAATTATCATCTTTACCCTCCAGCACTCCTCTTCTCCCCCTAAGGTTAGATTTAGGAATTAGATCTATTAAGGAGGAACTAGCCTTAAAGCCCCTAACCTTCTGGCGACGTCTATGGGCAACCCCCGAACTTAATAGCTACAGACTAGAATTCTTGGATTTATTGAAGTTCCAAACTATACAAAATCTTCCCTGGATAAGATATATCAAGGCTGAGTTTGATAGCTTGGGCTGCCCTTCCTTATGGAGTTCTCCAGAATTTGCATCCAAGACCACATCGCGTAAAGCTTTGGCAATGATGTATTATGAAAGAAACCGGTCGGTTTGGCTGACCTCTGATAATTTGGGCTCCATGACAAGTTCATTTATTTTAATGAAAGATTATTACAAGTTTGAGATAGTGCTGAATGATATCTATCCTCTAACTCTTAGAAAGCTTTATCTCCAATGGAGATATAATTCCCTTCCTATTCGTGCTCTTACGAATAGATGGCACCCTTTAACTGTTCAGACTGAGAATGATATCCATGTAGTTTTTTTCTGTCCCCTATATATAGCATCTAGAAGAAAGTGGATTATTCCCCTATGCAAAAAATGGGGTTTTAGGAAATATATGGAGGCTTATCGAATACTAAAAACGGATTTATCACCATTAACCGTTTACGCTGTCAGCAAATTCTTAGACGCAATGTGGAAAACTAGAAGAAAGTATTTGTAAATATGATATTATCTAGTTTTCACATTTTTTCTGCTATGTTGATTCCCTGGCAAGTGGCACTAATTGTGTCTGCAAACTGATTAGTATTCTTTGTCGGCTATAAAGTGTATGATGGATATATCTTTTTTTTGTTTTTTTTTATTGTAATAATTGTTTAATTTTATGTTACTCTGTGTTTTCTTTTATGACTCATTGTAGTCGAAATAAAGATTAAAGAAGAAGAAGAAGAAGAAGTTAGCGTAAAAAGTGATACATTAAAAATATCTCCTATCCTGTACTCTTGTTTTATTCATCAGGATGGGGTACGATTAGAAGCAGTGTGTGGTGCTCTGGTGGATGTGTGAATGGTCCACCGCACCTATATAATGATGATTTCAGTGGTCAACATGTTTCAGTCCATGGGTGTCTCTAAAGATCGGTGGACTTTCATTAGGACCTTAGTCATAGCGATAACGTGATAGATTGCTTTGACACATTGGGTAAGTTAATGTCGTTACCCATCTTCGTCATTATTTCATGTAATCAACAGGTTTATAGGTTATGGTTCTACCTATAACTTGGGAAAGAAAAAGGGGAAAAGGAAAAACATGCATATTGTTGCTTTATATAGATTTCATATAGTGTTACCCAATTAGGTGCTTGGATGTGTAATGCTACTTGCATATGTGACACAATTTGTGTGCTGTACTCATGTTAATTCCTCGTTACATATGACAGTGAAGCGTTAATAATCAATCAGGGATCAATATCAATCAATCAATCATTTTATCTTTATTCGGTTTTCATATGATATAAAAAAAACATAAAAGCACAATTTTCCAACAATAAAAACAGTTCCATAGCTCGTTAGAACATTGAATGTAAAAAGAGAAAAATTATTTTCAATTGATAATTTCATGTCACCGTCATTAAGTTCTGTAAGCAAGCACTATAAACAATAGGGGGTTCTTTAAAATAGGGAAATATGTCAGTTTAAAAAGAAAGTTAAAAAATTAATCACTGTAGAAAATTAATAGTATAACATTCTTCACAAATACTTTCTTTGCTTAATTACAGATTCAATATCAAGAAGGCATCTTCATCTTTTTTATTAATTGTACAGTAACTGCATGGCACAAAAAGCTGCAATGTTTAATGATTGCTATTGTCTGATAATAAAAATAAAATAAGAAAAATGTGCTCCTTGTAGTTCCATCTGCTTTGGAAAAGCAGCATTGTCTAGTAATGTTTTGAAACGGTAGTGATTTTTTCCCCTCTAGCCCCGCCCCCACTGACCCCGCCCCCCCCCCCACTGACCCCGCCCCTACCGCTGCGGCCCTCGGCCACAAACCACACTGTAAATTTGGCCCCCGAGAGAAAGTTTGTGAGTACCCATTAACTAGATGGTCATCTGGACCGACTGTTGAGGGGGAGAGATATTGTGATGAGATGCAGAATTCCAATATGGCCGACAGCTTAGGCCACGTCTCAACCACGGAGAAAGCTCCAGCTCTCACTGACTCAGGGTTGGGAGATCCGCCACGCCCCTGGGAAGGACGAAACAAAGGGCGCGAGGACGGAAATGCGAGCGATGAGAACCAGGAAGAGAGGACTCACAAGCGGAAGACGACGACGAAGTGAACGGCCGGAGACCGGAAGAGACGATCGTGGTACCCGAGTAGGACTTACCGGTCGCAGTGGGCGAGGCTGAGGACGGAGCTTCGGGAGAGCCCGAGAATCCTGGAGCAGAGGGAACCAAAGACGGACAGCTGTGCTGTGCAGGTTACAGCCCCAGCACCTCGAGGGGCGAGACAAACTCTTTTGATGCCCACACCATGGCCCAGGAGACGGGTCCTGGTCAAAGGCAAGTAATAAAGAACACCCAGGACTTCTAGTGGAGCCGGGTTATACCAGGCACCTGGGGAATAGGGAACAGCGCATGTGGGAGAGCATGTGTGCATAAGACGGGGGAAGAGAATCCGCTCACAACAAGGGTTGTAGCCACAGCTTCCCACCCTGCACAAACACCCCTTGCCTGTTGAAGCTGGCACTCTGGTGAAACTCCTAGAAAGAGTGACCCGTTATCTAATCCCTTGCTTCTTTGGATTGTTTTTCGTTTGGTTTTTTTCTCAACTTGGGAGTCCTGGACGACGTGATGCTTCTAGAAGGAAAAGGAAACCAGTCAACAACAACTAAACCCCCTGAGAGACTGACTGAGAGTTACTCCTTTGTACCTTATTTATTTTGTTCCTCTTGAGTTTAATAAAACATACACAGTACAAACCATTACAGTGCATTCCGCCAATCTCTCCACTATGACACATATTTACACTATGCCTTTAAACGCTGAAGAAAATCTTGCAAGTGTTATTATTGTGTCCAACTTAAGCCCTCCGAGAAGGAAGTAGATTAAACTATTGTACTGCAATATGGGGGCTAGAAAATGTTTAGAAGCACTGAGAATATTAAAATCAGATACGTTGGTGGCTTAGCAAGCCAACATGGCGGACGTCTTCTAAGTAGGCTCCGTCCAGCCCTTCATTAATCCTACCTTGATCCTGCTCCCCTAACCACGATACCCCCCGCCTGCTGTGCCTGGAGGTGGGGAGACGCGGCGACGCTTGTTGGCGGTGTTTGGGGGCCGGAGCTGCAGCAGCGTGATAAGATCGACGCTGAGGCCTGTGGGCGGCGCTGAGACCACGGCCTCGAGTGCGGCCCAGCTGGTGGATCCTGTAGCGGCGGTTGCGGATGGGGTGGCCCCCGCTGGTGGCACAGAGGGAGTCACCCTGCTGGCGGGGTTTCCTGTGTGGCAGAGCGCCCCCCCCCCATTGATCGGCGGTCGGTCGTACCGAGGGGGAGAGTGTAGGCGACCAAGGAGGTGTTTTCTGCTGTGGCCGCCATTTTGGCCTCCCGGCTGTGGAGCATCCGAGACCCGTGCCTAGCCTGGTGGTGTTGGCGGTTGGCGGAGGCCCGCCTTGCCTAGGGCTTTGCTTGTTTGGACATCGTGGAGCCGGGGCCTGGTGCGTGACCCCTGGGCTGCGGAGGTTGGCCCGTCCTTCGTGGTTCGCGGGTGGGCTCCCGCCCATCCGTTCTGGGCCTCCGGCGATTCTCGGTTTTCACAGAAGATCGCTCCTATTTGTTCGGCAGCCATATCGGGCTGCGGGGAGGACCCGGGCGACACGGGGTGAGTGGTCGTATCCCCCACTGGGCCCAGGGGTGTGCTGCGGTGGACCGGTGGTAGTGGCCTGCTCTCTACGGGTGGGCTTGGGTCCCTGCCCTCCCCTCCATCTTCTCCAGGTCTGTGTGGGGGTTCGGCGGTGCTGTCGGACCGCGTGGGGGTGCAGGGTGGCGACCGCAGCCTGCAGAATCTACTGGGTCTCTTGGATGGCCCAGTGGCGCATCCTGTCCGTTCCCGGGGGCCTTTCTGTGGCTCTGTGGGGGTACCATTGAGCACCCAGGCTCTGGGGCATACTGTGATATTGGGGCCCGTGCTGTGATTTCTGTGATGCCCTGGCAGAACCCTCATCGCTCGCAGGGTCCCCGTGGGACACTGACATTGACCCGCCGGGCGGCGTGGAGCGGTGCCACTTGGCGCACAGGGATTAGGGACAATCGGCGAGGGCACCCTGACTGCCGCATCGGCAGTTGGATCGAGCTGCGCGGACCGCTGCCGGACAGTAGTGTCGCCCCTGTGCTACCTACGCTACCCTACCGGGGTGCACAGTGATAGCGCCTGCCTGTTGGGAAGGGGGATCACAAAGGTATACCTGGCCCACCATGACGAGAGACAAACTCGGTGGAGAGTCCTCCAAGCAAAGTACGCTGGACAAATTTGCTGGCCCTGGGGGCTCTGTGGTGGCGGCGGGTGGGGCCCAGGGCAAAGTTCCAGACAATGCCGCCCTCCTGGTGGCAATTACCCAATCCAGGGACGCCCTGGATGCCACAATAGGGGCGGTGGGCTCAGACGTTATGTTGCTGCGCCCGGACCTGCGAAATGCGGTGGCACGCATCATTGAGACTGAGATGCAGATCTCTGGAGTGGAGGATGTGGTGACGACCCTGCAACAACGAGTGGCATCTCTGGAGACTGCTCAGCGGGGTTTGGCGTCCAGGGTGGAGGATGCAGAGGGCAGGGCGCGACGCAACAACCTCCGCTTTGTTGGTTTTCCGGAGGGGTGTGAGTCTGGAAATATGGAGAGGTTTATCACCCAGTGGCTGGAGAGCTGGCTACCCCCCGACTCCTTATCTAAATGCTTTGTGGTGGAGCGTGCACATAGAGCCCTGATGCAAGAGCCTCCCCCGGGGGCTCGGCCGAGGCCAGTGATTGCGAAACTACTTAATTATCACGATCGGGATGTGATCCTGAAGCAAGCCAGGGCCCAAGAACCTTTGCAGTATAACAATGCCCGTATCCTCATATTCCCGGACTATACTAAACGGACCCAACAACAGCGGCAATCATTCCTCGCAACTAAGGCCCGCCTGCGAGAACTCAAACTTCCATATGCATTGCTCTACCCGGCCCGGCTGCGGGTTGTCTATCGCTCCCGTACGTATTTTTTTTGACTCTCTGGAGGAGGTTTTCCATTGGACGGATGAGACGGTGCGGCTGCGCCCTCACTCTCCGCCCGGGAGAGAATCTGACTCATCCTCGAGCGGAGTGGTCCGGAACGTGCCTGGTGGCCGGATGAGGGGATCTCGCCGCTCCGAGTCCAGGAGGTGGTCCAAATCCGGCGATGTTCCGACGCGTGTGGGATCTGCTTTGGATCAAGTGGCACCAGCTGACTGATTAATTTCTGTGCATGTGCATCTACGATTCTTAGAAATGTTAGTAGTGGTCAGAGGAGCCCGATGAGGGCCGGTATCTCTGTTGGTTATTCCAGACGGGGATAGGGGCTGGGGGACGATGGGCTGTAGTTTGGGGATACATTGGCAGGTGAGGGGTGGTACCCCCTGTTGGGTCTGCCTGCTCTGCCTGCCGCGACAGGTACGTCACTGTTTTCAAGGTATAGGGTGGGGGTAAGGGATTGGTTGGGTTGTTCAGGGGAACTGTTGTTCTATCATCGCACTGTCCAATTGCAGGTCGGGGTCGCGCTGTGTGGTATGTCTTGGGCCACCAGGGCTCTTCATGCTTCTGATGTTTTGGTATGGCCGCCATTGCGGGTAGATCGTTAGATTCCTTGGGGTCCCTGCGCATTTTGAGCTGGAATGTCAGAGGGGTGCTAGATAAGATTAAGCGTGGTGCTATCCTTAAGCAGGCTAAACGCGCCAGCGCTGATATCTTGATGCTACAAGAGACACACCTAAAGCACTCTGTTTTCAGCGCTTCGGATATATCCAAGTGTTTCATGCGGGCTTTGTGCGGGGTTCAAGGGGAGTGGCAGTCTTGATCCACAGACGAGTCCCTTATATCCACATTAGAACGTGGGGTGATGAGCAGGGCAGATATCTTTTCCTACAGGGTACGTTGAGGGGTGAGTCCATGATTTTCGGTAGAGTCTGTGCCCCACCGCCGCTGTCCTGGGGTTTTGTAGAGAAACTTGTGACCGTGTGGACAGATATCCCAGAGGGACTGGCAGTGGTTGGTGGGGACTGGAACGCTGTGCTAGATATTGCTCTTGACAGGTGGAGGCCCGACGGGGCCCCGATGGTTCGCAATCCCACCAAGCTTCATTCCCCCGTAGTGGGCCAAGATTGGGATGACCCATGGCGTTGGTTGCATGGCGGGACTCCGGGGTTCACCTATCTCTCGGCGGTCCACGAGTCCTTCTCTCGTACTGATTAGATCTTCGTGTCTCGGGGGGATGCTGGCAGGGTGGTGGAGGCCGACATTCTCCCTCGAGGGCTATCTGATCACTCGCCTGTGACCATTACACTACGTGCTGGCCTTGCGCGAGGACCTTTCCGGTGGCGCCTCTCCACATGGAATCTCCAAAGGGCAGAGTATAGGGAACACATGGGGGACGCCATAGACCACTATTTGTCGCACAATGTGGGAACGGTGTCGGCGGCGGCGTCTCTGTGGGAGGCGATGAAGCCCGCACTTCGTGGGGTGGACATCTCCTTCTGCGTGGCAGCACGCAGGGCCCGCAGGGGATCTCTTATTCGGGCAGAGGCGAAGATCTTGGACCTAGAAGCGCGCAGTGGAGACGAGGGGAGGCAGCTGGTCCGCCGCCAGTTGTCGCTAGCGCAACAGGATTACTCGTCCCTTTTGCTAGACGAAGCCCGCCAGGCGTGGTTGGCAACCCGCAGCAGGATTTATCAGTGGGGGGACAAGTCGAGCAAACTCTTACATAGATTGTGCCAAGGGGCGACGGGCTCCCTGGTCCTCCCGGGTATAGTCGGTTCCGATGGAATACCGATCTCGGATCTGTCGGCCATCGCAGAAAGTTTCGCAGTCTACTATGCGGACCTCTATGCTCCCCGAGAATGTCTGTCGGCAGAGGTTATTGCCCGATTTTTGGATAATCTTCTGCCTAGAACTCTGACCGACGAGGTAAGCGCGGACCTTGACCGCCCATTCTCGGCAGATGAACTGAATTCTGCTCTCCAGGAGCTGCAGCCTGGTAAGGCGCCGGGTCCTAATGGTTTCCCGAATGAATTCTTTAAACGGTACTTCCAGCAGCTTGGTCCCCATTATTGCAGGGTCATGGAAGAGGCTAGGGAGGTTGGTCGTTTGCCCAGAGACTGGTGGCATGCTGAGGTGGTGGTTTTCCACAAACCCGGCAGGCCTCCCGAACACCATGCATCTTACCGTCCCATCACTCTTCTCAACATCGAGGCTAAGGTTCTGGCCAAGGCGCTTGCTAATCGCCTCCGTCCCCATGTCTCGTCTATTGTTCATCCGGACCAGGCCGGGTTTATGCCTCAGCGGGCGACCCGTCATAATATTCGTAGAGCTCATACAGCAATCGCGGCAGCCGAGAGCTTGGGGGTACGCGCGGCCTTATTGCTTGCCAATATGGATCGAGCTTTTGATCCATTGAGCTGGGAGAATTTATTCGTCCTCCTACGCAGATTGAATCTAGGACCTCGCTTTCTCTCCTATCTGACTTTACTTTACACGGACATAACAGTGTCTGTGCGCGTGGCAGGTTCTGTCACGTCGGTCTTTCCCATTGGTCGAGGCACCAGGCAGGGGTGCCCCCTGTCACCCTATCTGTTCGCCCTGGCAATGGAGCCCCTGGCTGCATGGGTGCTTATTGATGCGCAGGTGTCAGTGCTTGAATGGGCCAACGGACTGTCGGTTCGTATAGCCTTATATGCGGACGATGTGCTATTCTTTCTTACTCAGCTGGATAGGACTGGCCCGCGGTTGCTGCGTATCATGCAGGTGTTTTGGGAGAATACTGGCCTTTATATGAATGAGCGTAAGTCTACCCTGTGGGTCTTGGGTGGAGGGGCTGACCCTGGTGCCTGGGCCTCCACAGTGCAGGTGGTGCGTGGGGGGCTGAAATATTTGGGTGTGTTCCTCTCGGACGCACGGTCGATTTCCTGGGAAAGGAACTTGGTGCCTGTGTGGAACAGGGTGCGTGAAGATCTTAGAGTCTGGTCCCACATGCCCCTATCTATATATGGCCGCTCGTCCATTTTCAAGATGGTCTCTCTTCCTCGCTTGCTGTACCAGTTGCAAAACCATCCATATCCTATTTCCTCGGGTTGGTTCCGCCAGGTCAATGCGGCCTTGGGCCAGTTTCTCTGGGGCGTGGTGTTGTTAGGGTGGCTCTCCGTACTTGCTTTAAATCCACGTACTGTGGGGGACTCGCTACTTCCGACATTCTTTCGTACTATATGGCCTCACACCTGTTGATCTTAACGAATGCTCTCTCTCCTAGCTTGGTGGGCCTGGAGGAGCTGGCCGACTTCAGTCCTGTAGAGGCGAAAGTTTTCAAGGGGGACCTGCGGGACCATAAGATATCAAAAATTTACCATTCCCTGGTTACACACTGCTCCCCATCTCTGCAGCGTCTCCGCGGGGCATGGGAGGAGGATGTGGGCTCACTTGAGGAGGAGGACTGGACAGAGGCCCTGGCCTCCGCACGCGGGGCGGCTATTCGTATGAGCCTTCGACTCATCTAGTTTAAATAAATCCATAGAGTATATTTTACTAGAGTCAGACTGTACAGGGCTGGTCTGGTGGCATCCCCGAAATGCCTTCGCTGCTTGCATGAAGAAGGTACTCTGCTGCATAGATATATGGGACTGCGCTAACTAGGTTTTGGCGGGGTGTACTGGCATGCCTTTTCTGGGTTGGGATCTCCCTCGGTCTCCTAAATTAGTGCTCCTGCATGTTATGGATGATATAGGGGGCAATGTCTACAAGTGCCACCTGATGCTCCTGGGCTTTACCCTTGCCAAGCGCAACATTGCGAGGGCTTGGAAGGTGACAGCCGTCTCAGTGTGGAAGGCAGGACTGGATTTCTGAATGGGCCTTGAGGCCCCCATTTTTATAGCACAGGGCTGCCCGCGTAAACATTATAAAATCTGGACGCGCTGGGCGGATTACAGGGGATTGGAATTAGAGCCCATTCCAGCTTAGGGATTGTGTGGGTTGTAGTCTTTTCCTCCCTTGTCTTGGGGGGGCATGTAACATACGCATATTGGGCGGCATGGTGTCTTTTGGACATGTTTCATAGCGAGGGTAGAACTGTAGCTCCGATCATACTTGCTGATTTTGCTGGGTTGGCTGTGCGATGGGGTGGGGGGTGTTATTTGTTTTTTTGTTTAATTTGCTGTATTTTATATGCATGTCCCTTCTTTATTCCTCTTTTGGTATTACATGAAAAAACTGTCAAAGTCAGGATTTTGTTCATTGATGCTACGGAATCCTCTGGGTTACAGAGCTCCGCTGAATGTGCATTTGACAATTAAAATTTGTTTTAAAAAAAAATCAGATACGTTGCAGCCTGTAGTTTTTGGTCTTAGTAAATCTCTTTGCCGTAAATGTGGTACGTTAGGACAAAAGGCTTGGAATTTTAATGTGTAGAATACATGCGAAAATTACTTTTCCGTAATATTTTGAAGAATTCCAACTTCACCACTGAATTGGATTTGGCCAATTATTAAAAATAGCTGTTGAACTATTTTTCTAGTTATTCCCATTCTTGAGATACAGGATTAGTATTTAATATTGCATCCCACTGTTTTCTTATTGAACAGCCAAACTGACTACAGTGAAAATAGCTGGAGGACATTTTCACTGCAAGGACATGTTTAAATACTATGTACTCTTCCTTTATTTACAACAAGGCCTACTTACGGGTGACTTATAAATATTTAAAATGACAATTTAGACCTGATAAAAGGGGCTATTTTGCAGCTAAAACCGGTACAGCCTGGCTTCTGGTGGTAGGCTGGCAGTCAGCTTTACATTGTCACTTTAGTGGATGGCACAATGGGTGCTACAGTCTACCTGTGACATTTAACTTACAGGCCCTGGCTATACCTAGGTACCATATACTAGGGACTTATACGTAAGTTAAATGTGCCATTTGGGAACAAACCAATTTTACCAAGTTGAAAAGAGGAGCACAAGCATTTTACCTCTGGTAAGTGGGGGTAAAGGGCATAGAGTTGTACAGCCAAGAAATGAATATGCTACTTACCAGTATGCATCTGTTCTTGGCATGTAGGGCTGCTGACATTCATATCTGTGCATAGATCGCCGCCTAGTGTTGGGTCCGGATGTTTGCACGTTGTTGTCCTGGAAGAGTCTTCGAAGTATCCTGAGATAGGTGACTCCTCCCCTGGACCACAGTGCGCATGGGCATCCTCTCCATCCTCAGATTGTTTTTCGCCATTGTGGCAGTGATGGAGTAGATACAGAAAGTGATGACCATGCTATACAGTAATTCTGAGAGCTGCAGCTGCTACAGGCGCCGGGGAGGAGGGTGGGCGATATGAATGTCAGCAGCCCTACATGCCAAGAACAGATGCATACTGGTAAGTAGCATATTCAGTTCGAGGCATGTGGGCTGCTGAATTCATATCTGTGCATAGAATACATAGCAGTACCTCCTATCAGCGGCGGCTACCAGTGCCAGCTGCAGCGATATGAAAAAGAGTTTTGAGAACAGCCTGTCCTACAGCTGCCTGCTGTTTTGAGTGCACATCTACACAATAGTGTTTGGTAAATGTATGTGTAGTGGACCATGTGGCTGCTCTACATATATCATGTAAGGGAATGTTTCCCAGGAAAGCCATGGAGGCCCCTAATTTACGTGTTGAGTGTGCTCGTGGGGGAATCGTTAATGTGCGTTTAGCCTTTTGATAGCAAATTTGAATACATTTAACGATCCATCTGGCTATACCTGCTTTGGAGATGGCGTTGCCTTTGTGTTGTGGGGAAAAGGCAACGAAAAGTTGTTTTGTCTTCCTAAAGTTTTTTGTTCTGTCTATATAGTACATGAGGGCTCTTTTGACGTCTAGTGTGTGGAGCATTCTTTCAGCAACATTTTGTGGATTCTGAAAGAAAACAGGCAGTTCAATCGTTTGATTCATGTGGAACTGCGATATTACTTTAGGCATGAATTTGGGGTTGGGAACCTGTATGAATGGCTCTTGAATGGTTAGTGCCTGGAGTTCACTAACTCTTCTCAACGAAGTGATTGCTATTAGGAAAGCTACTTTCCAGGTGAGGAATTGAATCTCACATGAGTGGAGAGGTTCGAAGGGTGGACCCATCAGCCGGGTGAGGACCAAGTTGAGGTTCCACACTGGTGCTGGTGGGTGTCTGGGGGAATTACTCGTTTAAGTCCCTCCAAGAAGGCTTTGACGGCAGGCACTCTGAATAAAGAGAGGCGCTGCCTGTTCTGGAGATAGGCTGCTATTGCGGTCAAATGGATACGTATTGAGGTGTATGCCAGATTGCATCGGTATAGGTGTAAGAGGTAACCGATTATGTTTTGAATGGATGCGTCTAGCGGGTTAATGTTATTGTTATTGCAATAAATGACAAACCTCTTCCATTTGGCTGCATAGCAAGCTCTGGTAGTGGGTCTCCTAGCTTCTTTAATGATCTCCATACAGTCAGGTGGCAGGTTTAGGTAGCCAAACTCTAGGACTTCAGGAGCCAGATCGCCAGGTTCAGCTGTTGCGGATCTGGGTGCTGAATTTCTCCATGGTTCTGCGTCAAATGCGCGGGTTTGATCCGCAGCCGTTGATGCGGCACCACGGAAAGTTCTAGAAAGGTGGTGTACCATGGCTGGCGTGCCCATGTTGGAGCAACCAGGATGAGTGTCAGTGAGTGTTGTCGCAGTTTGCGTGCCACCAGCGGTATCAACGGCGCTGGGGAAAAAGCGTACGCAAATCTGCCGGACCAGTTCATCCATATCGCATTGCCCTGCGACTGTGGATGTGGGAACCTGGCGGCAAAGCTTTGGCATTTTGCGTTTTCGCTTGTGGCGAATAGGTCTATCTCTGGATGACCCCACTGTTGGAAGTACGGTTGGAGTACTGACGGGTGTAGCTCCCACTCGTGCATCTGGTGGCTGTGTCTGCTGAGCAGATCCGCCATCTGGTTGTCTTTGCCGGGGAGGTGTTCCGCCATGAGGAAGATGTTCCTCTGAATGGCCCACTTCCACATGCCCTGAGCCAGATGAGACAACTGTGGAGAGTGTGTTCCTCCCTGCTTCTGTATGTAGTACATGGCAGTCATGTTGTCCGTCCGGATCAACACGACTTTGTTGCACAAGTGTACTTTGAATGCCTTCATTGCCAGGAAGATTGCCATCAGTTCTAGAAGGTTGATGTGCATCTTCTTTTGTTGCATTGTCCATAGTCCCTGCACTGTGTAATTAAGTACATGAGCTCCCCAACCCTGGAGAGACGCGTCCGCCGTCAGTATTATTTGTGGAACAGGCTCCTGGAACGGTCGGCCCTTGCAAAGGTTTTGTGGATTCCACCAATGCAGAGAGTTGTATGCCCGACCGCTCACCAACACTAGGTCTTTTAATTGCCCGTGAGCCTGATTCCATTGACGTGCCAAGCACTCCTGAAGCGGGCGCATATGTAGTCTTGCGTGCGGGACTATGAAAATGCAGGAGGCCATCATGCCTATCAACTGCATGAACACTCTCGCAGGAAGGGAGTGTTGGGGTTTGAACTTTGAGATCAGCATTTGCATGCTGTTGATCGTCACTAAATTTGGCTGAGCTGTGGCTGCCAGAGTGTCTATGGTCGCACCTAGGTACTGTTGTACGTGTGCGGGTTGGAGATGTGATTTTGGGTAATTTAGTGAGAATCCCAGACTGTGAAGAAGGTGAATGGTGCGGGACATGTGGCTGGCACATTGCTGGGCTGACTTTGCCTGAACAAGGCAGTCGTCCAGGTAAGGGTAGACGTGAATGTGTTGTCTCCGTAGATGTGCAGCCACTGTAGCTAGGCACTTTGTGAAAACTCTGGGTGCTGTTGTCACACCGAAGGGGAGGACTTTGAATTGGTAGTGCTGCCCCTGAATAGTGAACCTGAGATATTTTCGGTGTGACGGGTGTATAGGTATGTGGAAATACGCATCTTTGAGGTCTAGCGTGGCTAGGAAGTCTCCCTGTCTGAGTAGCGGGAGAACCTGCTGTAGGGTGAGCATGTGGAAATGCTCTGAGAGAATGTAGTGGTTGAGGGGTCTCAGGTCTAGTATAGGTCTGAGTGACCCGTCCTTTTTTGGTATTAAGAAGTACAGAGAGTACACCCCTGTCCCTTGCTGGTGGACGGGCACGACCTCTATTGCGCCTTTTTGCAGCATACTTAGCACTTCCTGCTGTAATAATGCTAAGTGCTCTGAGGACATAGGACGGTGCTTTGGCGGTATTGTGGGTGGAGTGGAGGTTAATTCGAGGCAGTAACCGTGTTGGATAACATCTTTGACCCACCTGTCCGTGGTGATGGTAGTCCACGTGGACAGGAACTGCTGGAGTCTTCCCCCGACAGGTGTTATGTGGTCGGGGGGAAGGGAGAGGGCGTCACTGTTTGTTCTTGGGGGAGGACCTGGTAACCGCGTCCTCTGCCCTTTGTGCTGGAGCCACGATATCCACCTCGGATGTTTTTATCGTAGGTACTTTGTGTGCCCCCTTTATTGTAGGTTTGCTGTGACCCCTGTCCTCTACCCGCTCCTCTATTTCCGGGGCGACGAAAGGAGCCACTACGAAATGTCTGCGTTTGCAGAGCCCCCATTGACTTTGCAGTGTCTGTGTCTTTTTTTATCTTTTCTAGGGTGGTGTCAACCTCTGGTCCGAATAAGTAGTCGGGGTTGACCAGCTGATTGAGGATGTTATTTTGAACCTCAGGTTTGAATCCGGAGATTCGTAACCAGGCGTGTCGTCTTAGCATGACGCTGGTGTTTATTGCTCTCGCAGCTGTGTCGGCGGCATCCAGTGCACACTTAATGGATGCGTTTGTGAGAAGTTGTCCCTCCCTGATGAGGAGCTCCGCTGCCTCTTTGTACTCGTCAGGTAGATGTTGGAGTAGGGTCTCTAACGTGTCATAATGTGAGCGATCGTAGCGAGCTAGGAGCGCCTGTGTATTGGCAATGCGCCATATGTTTGCCGCCTGGGCTGCAATCCTTTTTCCGGAGGTCTCTAGCACCTTGGACTCTTTGTCCGGGGGAGGAGCATCACCAGTTGTCTGCGAGTGTGCCCGTTTGCGAGCATTAGCAACCACGATGGAGTCCAGAGGCAACTGGCCTCTAATGTACGTAGGGTCCCCAGGTGCTGGCTTGTATTTTTTCTCGATCCTGGGGTTTATTACCCGTGCCCTGGTGGTTTCTTTGAAAATGTCCTTTGCTGGCTTGAGGACACCTTTCAACATGGGCAGAGTTTTTACAGTCCTCTCTGAGGATGCGAAAGTGTCCACCAAGAAATCGTCCTCGATTGTGTCTGAGTGGAGTTGCACTCCATGATTGGCTGCGGCACATTCAATGAGGGCGTTGAATGCAGCAGTGTCCTCTGTGGGAGACGTTTTTGCGCCATAAAGCTGCGTGTCCTGTGTTTCCATAGCGGCACCTGGGTCTACAGGGTCATCCCAAGCTTGATCAGGGTCCTGCTGGCCTTCAGGGTCCATATCCCTGGGGTAGGTGGTGTCGTCACCCATGTAGTCCTCTAATGCGTCCGTGTCGGAGTGCGTCGGAGAGAAGGACTGTGGATCTGGGTAAGAGGTGTGGAGGCGTTCATAAAGAACTGGTTCCGATTCCGCCGGCAGTTTTTGCTTTAGCGGGATCCTGTAAGAGTCCAAAGCCTGCTCGGAAGTGATCTTCCGCTTTCTGAGCATGAGCCGGCCTGTGTCGGCGTCGATGAAGTGGGACGGTGATGTCCCAGTAGGAGAGTGTGCAGTAGATGGGGACCTTGTCTGGGTGACACGTGTTCTGATCTCGAATAGTTTCGGCGCCGTGGATGGCGGCAAACCAAAGGTGATGTTGGTTGGTGCCGAAGGTGCCTTTTGAGCCTTTTTCGGCTCGGAGCCCGACGTGGCCTGGAGGGCTGCCTTTTCTCTGATGCGTTGCAAGGATGCTGCAACTTGTCGCACCTGGAACTCCGACGGTTCTTTGGCGCCGAGTGGTTCTGTCGAGGTAGGTGTGGACTTCTTTGGAGCCACAGGGTCATCAAGTCGAGGAGAGGTAGTAGCTGTCGACGGCGTCGATGGTTGGACCGTAGTCGCTGCTTTCGATGCGGATTGCGATGCAGCGGCCATTTCAACCTTGGTGGTCGGTGCTGATTGTTTCGGTGCCGGGGGCCGAGGCGCTTTGGCGGTACCGATGGCCTTTCTCTTTGGGTCGGCGCCGACATCGGATGCAGCGAGTTTGGCACCGAAGTCCCTTTTGGTGCGGTCGGAGCCGACGGTTTTGGCTGGCGTCGAAGGTGTGGTGGTCCTCGAGCCGACCATTATTAGTTTCACTTTCGGTTTCTGTGGAACCGGTGCGACGATTGGTTTCGGTTTCGTGGAAGGGAAACCAGTATTTTTGGGTAATAATGGCTCTCGCTGGATGTCCGAGGCCGGGCCAGAGGGCGGGGCCGAAGAACTGCGGGATTGATCTTGGGTAAGGCCCGAAGGCGATCCCTCGACCGGAGCCGTAGACTGACGCACTGGGATATCCTCCGTTTGGACGGGTAGGCCCTGCTCGTCACCGGAGCTACCTTCTTCGGCCCCCAAGGCCTCATCGTAGTCTCCTACCTCATCGTCGGCTTCTTCCCTGTGAAAAAGCTCTTCATCTACGTCTTCCGATCTGGGACCGTGTTCGGAAGCGGGGCTGGAGGGTATGTTTTCCACGCTTTCAACATCTTCGTCCTCGGTGCTGAAGATGTTGGTCGGGGCCGGTGCCGTTTGCTGCGCTTCAAGTCTCGCGGCTCGTCGATTCCGGAGAGTCTTCTTGGATCTGAATCGGGCACAGGCCATACATTTCGATTCGTCGTGATCCGGTGAGAGGCATTTGTTGCACACCGGGTGGACGTCGATATGTGGATATTTCGCGTGGCAAACAGGACACCGCTTGAATGGGGTCCTCGATTCCATCGTCGATGTAGAGTCGATGGGCGGATATAATGGATCCGAAAGAGTTGTTAAAGTCGCTAAACTAGCAAGTAAACTGTCGATACCGATCGGGAACAGTACCGACGAAAACTAAAGGCCTTTTGGCCTGAAAACTAAATTTTCCTAACTTGAGTCAAGATAAGCACATCCGAACCCAATGGCGGAAAAAAACAATCTGAGGATGGAGAGGATGCCAATGCGCACTGTGGTCCAGGGGAGGAGTCACCTATCTCAGGATACTTCGAAGACTCTTCCAGGACAACAACGTGCAAACATCCGGACCCAACACTAGGCGGCGATCTATGCACAGATATGAATTCAGCAGCCCACATGCCTCGAACAATAGAATTCTGCAAAAATCTTCAAAAATCATAGTGATCGTGCAGAAATGGCAAACTTCAAACAGTGTTGATGTGTGCAGATTTACAGTGGTGTAGTGATTGTGAGTGTGCCTGTGGTGTTGTGTGTACCTGTGTGTGTGCTGTCCTAGGTAGGGGTGTGCAGTATTCTGTCAGGAATGTTGGTTTGCAAAGTTAAGTCAGGGATTCTGGTCTGTGAATGTAAGGCGTGTCAGTGTGTAAAAATGAGAAGCAGTATGCAGTTCAGCATGACTGGTGGGGCAGCGAAGATATGTAACTTATCTTTTGAACAAATAGCGTGCTTTATAGTAGAAACAAAACTGCTATGGTCTACATATTTCTTTCCATTTCCCTCTCTACCAAGACCTTTTAGTATCCATGCCACTACAGTACTCTTGAAACTCCATAAAATCAACTAGATTATAACGTGAACCTGAAACCTGATGCACTCTGTGATAAAGGTCTCGTTTCTTTGGCACTCACTGCTGGGGCATTGAGCTCCCTTGCAAGTAGGCACTTACCTAGGAAGTCGAAGCAAGCATTGTTTAATCCTTGGTTGCCCTGTCAAGAGAGACCAGCAGTAATCTCAAGGAATCTGAACCCAAATGAAAACCCAACTCTCTATGAACTGTGTTCCACTGTACAGTCTTCCTTAGGCTCGTCTGTCAAGTGTGAGAGCATGTGTAAGCACTCGTGTATTTTTCTAGATGTGAACATCAGAAAGGCACACAGGGGATAATCTTTCATGGCATATATGTACATCACAATGGCAGGCAGAGGGTTAAACTTGAAAATCAATGGGAATTATAGTATTGGGGTGTAGAAAACATTTTAAATTAACAGTTAATTCCAACTAGGACTACTAATTAAATTAATGAGAGTCAAATGGTACTTAAAACATTAATCAACCAAATAACCTAAGACGAGATCAATAGAATTTGCTAAACGTTTTCTGTTTTAGCGAATGACGTGGAAAACTGCGTCTCCTCTATGCCATGGCAAATGGTTTCACAAACAACGGAGATGCCACCAAGACCTCCAACTGCTAACAACTACCTCCATACACAAACCTGATTTCTCCCAGGAAAAGGGCATGGCATAACAGGCTTTGACCATAAAATCAAGAGGCATTTAAATATTGGACTTTTTCACAAACTTATGAGTGATCACAAATGATGCCTTTTTATATAATGGATACAAAAATATTGTTTGAAGTGGCAGCAACAGTAAAATGGTGTAATCTAAATGCAACAGACAACATACTCACTTGACTGTAATAACATCAAACACTTACCTGTTCTTCCAATGCCTGCACTACAATGGATAACAATAGGTGGGCCAGCTGGATGTCCAGTCCACTGTGGTCCCAAGGCCTGTACCGCTGCAGCTTGATGCTGTTTCACCTGGGCACGGAAGTCTAACATAGCAGAAGCAGATTTGGGTACTCCAAAGTCAGGCCAGCTCATATACTGATAGTGTGCAACATTTCGGCTTTCCCCTGTCTTTAAAAATCAGGAGACATTTAATACAACTGATTAGGTTAAATTCCACTAATTATACCCAAATAGATCTAAAATGTCTGTGAGTGAATGAAAGGTTTATTGCTAAATTACTTAAAACCATTTGCAATATTTCAGACATTGATAAAAAAACACAGTTAAAAATTCTATCTGAATCACACAAATTATATAGAATGTTCGTTCATCTTAAAAAAAGTATTGTTTTAGCAGCATTGATTGAAAGTAAATGACAGTTCCCTGTCTTGAGGCTGTCATGCGGCAGGAATGGAAGAAGGTGATGGCATCGATACAAGCCGCAGGGATGTCTAACCGCCTCAGGGTTAAAGTGACCAAGTGCCTTGTACTGCTGCCTTGTACTGCTTAATGAACTTAATGAACAAGTTACTTACCTTCGGTAACGATGTATCTGTAAGAAACATTAGTTAGTTAGATTCCTCACCTTAGAATATCCCCAGGCGTCAGACTGGATCCGGAAGATTTTTCGTCAGCAATACCCCTTGCGCGTCGCTAGGCGTCGTCTGCGGCTCCGCGTCCGTCGTCGGCGTCGTGCGCCGGAATGACGTCGGAGTACTTAGACGCCGCCCTCGCGCGCTGACGTCAGTTCTTGTACATAGCCTTCCGCGCCAGGAACGCAGAGCCATGCAAAGACCGACACTGGTGCCAAAAATAAAATCTAGGGGCCTGAAAAGGATAACCTTAACCCTAGATGTCAGTTCGCAGAACGGGGAGGATGGGTGGGTCGGTGAGGAATCTAACTAACTAATGTTTCTTACAGATACATCGGTACCGAAGGTAAGTAACTTGTTCATCTGAAAGAAACACGTTAATTAGATTCCTCACCTTAGAATAGATACCCAAGCAATACCATCCCCGGTGGTGGGTCTGCGAACCAAGATCACACCAGAAAGTCCTGGAGGACAGAACGGCCAAAGAAGCCATCCCTCCGGACTTGGCTGTCAAGGCAATAATGCCTGGCAAACGTGTGTAGCGAAGCCCACGTCGCCGCCTGACAGATGTCCTGCAAAGGGACTCCCCGTCCCAAGGCAGTAGTAGCCGCTGTGGCCCGAGTAGAATGGGCGCGCAGCCCAACAGGAGGGTCCTTTTTTGCCAAAGAGTAACAAATTTTGATGCACAAAACGACCCACCGAGAGATGGTCCGTTTGTGCACAGCTTTCCCCTTCTTAGCACCCACGTATCCAACGAAAAGTTGGTCGTCCACCCGGAACTGCTTTGTGCGGTCCAGATAAAAGGAGAGCGCACGTTTTGGGTCCAGACGGTGGAGCCTCTCTTCCTCTTTGGAAGGATGCGGAGGCGGAAAGAAGGTGGGCAAGGTGACAGACTGCCCAAGATGAAAAGGAGTCACCACTTTCGGAAGAAAGGAGGGACGAGGCCGAAGGACAACCTTGTCCGGATGAACAGACAGAAAAGGAGGCTTTGAAGATAAAGCCTGGAGCTCACTCACCTGTCTAGCCGAGGTGATGGCTACCAGAAAAGCAGTCTTAAGAGTCAGAAGACGAAGAGGACAATTGTGAAGAGGCTCGAAGGGAGCGCACATCAGGAATGTCAAGACCAGATTCAAGTCCCACTGAGGCATTACAAAAGGGACAGGAGGGAACGTGTGAGTAATGCCTTTTAGAAAGCGTGTAACCACAGGGGACTTGAAAAGAGAAGGCTGACCAGGAAGCCGCAAGAAGGCAGAGATGGCAGCAAGATAACCTTTCAGGGTGCCCAGGGCAGAGCCCTGCCGTGCCAGAGAAAGAAGAAAGAGGAGAACCTCAGAAAGAGGGGCGGAAAGGGGATCCACAGCCTTTGCTGTGCACCATGCCACAAATTTATTCCACCGGCAGGCGTATACCGTCTTTGTGGAGGGACGCCTGGCTGCCAGAATGATATCACAGACTTCAGGAGGCAAGTCAAATGGCATCAACTGCCGCCGCTCAAACTCCACGCATGGAGGTGGAGGCTGGACAGGTTCGGGTGGAGGACCGTCCCCTGCTGCTGCGACAGAAGATCCTCCCGAAGGGGCAGACGTATCGGGGGATCGGTCAACATACTGAGTAGCTCGGGATACCAGTATCTTCGTGCCCAATCCGGAGCCACCAAGATGGCTTGGGCCCGGTCGTGCCTGATCTTCTTCAGCACTCTGGGCAGAAGTGGTATAGGCGGAAAGGCGTACAACAGACCGCAACTCCACTCGTGACGAAAAGCGTCGCCGAGCGAGTGCCGCCTTGGAAATTCCAACGCGCAGAACTGCTGACATTGCGCGTTCTCTTCGGTGGCGAATAGATCTAACCAAGGCTCTCCCCACTGCTGAAAGAGACCTTGCGCCACTTCGGAGTTCAGACGCCATTCGTGATCCATCATGCACCGGCGGCTGAGTTCGTCCGCTCTGGCGTTCAGAGAGCCCGCCAGATGTTGAACCACTAGGGTGACGCCCTGGTGTTCCAGCCACGTCCAGAGGCGCAGAGCCTCCTGACAAAGGGTCCACGACCCCACCCCGCCCTGTTTGTTGCAATACCACATGGCGGTGGTGTTGTCCGTGAACACCTGCACGACACTGCCCCTGACAGAGGGAAGGAAGGCTTTCAGTGCAAGTCGGATCGCCCTCAACTCCAACAGGTTGATGTGGAGACGAGACTCCGCCGGAGACCAGAGGCCTCTGATCTCCGCCTCTCCCATATGGCCACCCCATCCCAGGAGTGACGCATCCGTCACTACGACATGCTCCGGTTGGGGAAGGGAGAGGCTCCTGCCCATGACCCAATCGCGGTCCGTGAGCCACCACTGCAACTGCTGTGCAGTGCCCTCCGAGATCAAGACATGGTCGGACAGGTTGCCGTGATGCTGGGCCCACTGAAACTTCAGGTCCCACTGCAGAGCCCGCATGCGCCGCCTGGCGTGATGCACTAGTAGGATGCAGGAGGCCATCAGCCCCAGAAGCCGCAACACTAGCCTGACCGAAACCCAGGATAGAGGCCGAAAGATGGGAATCAGGGCCTGTATATCCCGGACCCGCTGTTCCGGTGGATAGACCCGGAACTGCGCTGAATCGAGAACCGCTCCGATGAAGAGGAGCTTCTGAGAGGGACTCAGGTGTGACTTCGGCACGTTGATGGAAAACCCCAGCAAATGCAGGAGATCCGCCGTAGTCTGGAGGTGGGAGACGACTGTCTGGGGCGAGCCCGCCTTCAACAACCAGTCGTCGAGATAGGGGAAGACTGGAACCCCTGATCTGCGCAGATGAGCTGCGACCACCGCCATCACCTTCGTGAACACCCGAGGGGCACTGGTGAGGCCGAAGGGGAGCACGGTAAACTGAAAGTGCTCTGGGCCCACCGTGAACCGCAGGTAACGCCGGTGGGCCGGCAGGACGGGGATGTGGAAATAAGCGTCCTGCAAGTCCAACGCTACCATCCAGTCTCCGGGGTCTAGGGCAGCTAGAACCTGAGCCAAAGTCAACATCTTGAACCTTTCCCTCCGGAGGAAGGCATTGACGTTCCGAAGGTCCAAGATAGGGCGGAGGCCCCCTTTGCCCTTCTTGGGAACCAGAAAGTAGTGGGAATAACAACCACGACCTACTTCTGGGCTCGGAACGCGCTCGACGGCCCCCTTGGCCAAGAGGGCGGAAACCTCCTCGTGGAGAAGATGCAAATGATCCCCCGAGATACGGTGGTGCTGCGGTGGCATGGCTGGAGGGGTCGTCTCGAAGGGAAGGGAGTAGCCCCTTCGGACGATTTGCAGCACCCACCTGTCCGATGTGATGGACCGCCAGTGGAGCAGGTGATGGCGAACTCTGCCGCCCACTGGCGTGGAATGGGCCTGAAAGCTCGGACTAGGAAGGCTTTGAGGCGGATGCTGCCGGGGTGGATGTGGGCTGACCTCGTCGTCCTCCAGATCCGCCTCGGTGGAAACCACGTCCGCGACCGCGCGCAGGTTGGTTCTGCGGCTGGTGGCTAGGCGCACGTGAGGAGGCACCCCTTCCTTGGCCACGAAAGGGGCGAAAAGCGGAAGATTGCGACCGCGGGGCCGAGAGGCCCAAGGACTTGGCCGTAGCCCGGGAGTCCTTAAAGCGGTTCAGCGCACTGTCCGCCTTCTCGCCAAACAGGCGAGTGCCATCAAACGGCATGTCCATGAGAGTGCTCTGGACATCGCCGGAAAACGACGTGGACCGCAGCCAGGCGTGACGTCGAAGTGCCACAGTGGTGGAAATGGCCCTACCCAGCGAGTCCGTGGTGTCAAGCCCACAACGTATGGCATGTCGCGCGGCATCCCTCCCATCGGCCAGAGCCTGGGTAAGTCGTGTCCGGACCTCCTCCGGACACAGGGGCAGCGCGTCTTCCACCGCATCCCACAGAGAGTGGGAATAACGGTGCAAGAGACAAGCGGTGTTCAAAGACCGCAGGCCCAAACTAAGGGATGAGAACAGTTTCTTGCCAAACTGCTCCAGTCTCTTGGAATCCCGGTCCGGCGGGGCGGTCGGGAAAGAGGATTGGGAGGTGGAGGCCTGGATAACCAGGCTCTCAGGGGTAGGGTGTTGGGACAGAAAACTGGGGTCGCCCGGAGCAGGGCGGTGGCGCCTGGCAACGTTCCTGTCCACAGGAGGAACTGTGGAGGGCTTGGACCAGATGCCCTGGAGAACGTCAGTGAGGGCTTCATTGAACGGCAGCAGAGGCTCAGTGGAGCTTGCTGTAGACTGAAGCACCTCAGTGAGGACGTTCGTCCTCACAGCCACGGCAGGTAGCTCGAGCCCAAGGGCTGCGGCCGCCTTGCGCAGCACCACGGAGAAAGCAGCACCCTCCTCCGAAGCCACAGTCGGAGGAGAGATGAACCCAGTGTCTGGCGAGGTATCCAGACCACTGGCCTCCCCCAGTTCATCTGCCCAGTCCTGGGACAGTTGGGCCTGATGGGCCATAGGATCCTCGGATCCCTCCCAGTAGTCCCCATCATCCGACTCCTGGTGTAGAGGAGAAAGTAACGGAGCCGGGCGGTAGACAAAATGTGTCTCTAGCGGCGTCGATCTCGGCGTCCATCGATGCCGGACCGGCGCCGGGCCCGGACCGGGACTAAACTGGGGCACGGCGTCGAGCGGAGTCGACGTCGGCGTCGGGGGTGGAACCGGAGTCGACGCCGGTGGAGGAGTGACAAGGTTGACCGGCGTCGACGGGGACTCGAGAACGGGTCCCTCGGGCGCTTGCGGCGTCGAGGCCGGAGCCGTCAACGGCGCCGGAGCCGCCGGCTGGCAAGGCAACCCAGTCGGGTCCGCGGGGCCCGAAGGCGCACCAGCGGGCGCCGACGGCGGAGCCAGGTTCCTCATGGCCGAGAGGAAGGCACTGACTTCCGCCGGCGTCGCGTTAGTCCCAGGGACCGGAGGGTATGGGGACGGACGCGGCGCCTGCGGCTCCGCCGGAGCCGCGGGGGTGGAACCACCCTGACCCTCGACCGAGTCGCGCGACCGGCGAGGGGAGTCCGAAGAGCGATGACGTCTCTTGGACTTCTTGGAATGCTTCGACTTACCCGAAGACTTTGATCCCGACGACTGATGGTGACGTCGGCTGCGGCTCCGCGACCGATCCTTGGACCTCCTCCTGGACCGGGATCGAGAGACGCGCGGAGCCGAGTGGCGAATCTCGAGAAGCTTACGGGACCGCTCCCGTCTAGCCTTCGAGGTCAGGGCCTTACAGTCCGAGCACGACTCCGCGTCGTGGTCGAGGCCCAAACAGTACAGGCACCGGCGGTGATGGTCCGTAACCGACATCAATCGGCTACAGTCCGTACAGGCTTTAAACCCAGGCATCCTACCGGCACCGGTGTCGATAGACAGGATCAAAAAGGATCAAAAAGTTAGTCAAAAATTGACTAAAGGGGTAGCTCTCCCGGATCTGCGCTTACTGGCGCGGAAAAAAGAAGAACTGACGTCAGCGCGCGAGGGCGGCGTCTAAGTACTCCGACGACGTCATTCCGGCGCACGACGCCGACGACGGACGCGGAGCCGCAGACGACGCCTAGCGAAGCGCAAGGGGTATTGCTGACGAAAAATCTTCCGGATCCAGTCTGACGCCTGGGGATATTCTAAGGTGAGGAATCTAACTAACGTGTTTCTTTCAGATGTTAGAACTGTTTACTTGTTGCTTGTGCCAGCCCCGCTAGTGTCATCAGGACCTTCTTTGTCAGAGAGCCGAACACGCAGCTCAGCCATATACTTCCCAAATTTGGCCAATTCTGTTGGTACTGTGCAAAAGAACAACGCAGATATTGCTTTTTTGCACGAGCACCTTTAGATAGACACATCGGTTTTAACAGCTTCGGACGTAGTGGTAGCAGGCCAGGGCAACAGCATACCAAATGCTGCTGGGACTTCATTCTGTACTTGCAGATTCTACACCTGGTTATAGAGGCCAGGGATTTCCACCCGGGATTTAGTTCTTTAATTGGAAGGGACAGTAGCCTGGCCCATTGAATATTTTTTAGTGCCTTCCTCCCCAATGCTTGCTTAAGGTAAGGCTGTACTTTATGCTGTTTGTATGATGTAATTAGTCCGGTGAGGCCTCCCCTAGCTGTATAGTTTGATAAGTTGGCTTCACATGATAATTGCTGAATTTGTTTATTAAGTGCATTTTTAATTGCCACGCAGCTTAAACATTCTTGGCCCTAGTTTTGTGTTGCCAGACCATGTGTTTCCACAGCTTTTTGCATGTAATTTTCCATGGGTTGGTGGTCCCTTCATAGATGGGTTTCAGCATGTTCTTTACGCTTCCATTGGGTGCTTTAAGAACTTGGTAATTATTTTTCACCTGCGTTCCCAAGCATTCATGGTTTTGCTGCACCAGGCCAAACTCCAGGCGAATCAGGCTGCTGTGGATATACTTTGTTGACTTAAATATGAGTTTATACACCTGACATTGTGATTTCTCAAGCAGGCTATCCATTTTGCCTCGGAATGCCTGATGTGCATAACCCACTATTGACCTTATTTTACATTGGATGGCTCTTCTCATTGGTCCCGTCGTTGGACTCTGCAGCTTCTCATGGAGTTTGCACAAAGCGTAAATGGTCGACTGAGGTTTTGAAAAAAAAATTTGTAGGTGCAAAGTGCTTTCCCAGAGTCGCTGAGGCATGCTTCAAGATAATTATGTTTTTACAGAGGAAATTGTCTCGTTGCCCAACTTCCATTTGAATATGTCTGTGCTGTGACAACATACAGTTTGGAAGGCCTTCCAAACACACATCAACCAGGTTAGATCTTTTAAAATGAGGCTTCAAACAATTAAGATGCACCTTTTTGGGTCTCGCCTGAGCCAGCACATGCGCTGATCTGGCGAGACATTTAGAAGCTGCTAAAGAAGCTTGTTTTCTTATGTGTGAGTACACGTCTCCTCGCCACAAGCTGTCACAACATTATTCCTCGTGCTGTATTTAGAACGTGACGGCCTAGAGATCGTTACCGCAACGTGGCTCTCGGTGTTCCTAAGAAAATAAATCTACTTGCTGTTCTTACGTCGATTCTTAGCTACTACACTCAGCCAGATGATCACGAACTTCAAGTCAGATGTCCGGATTACTCCAATGGAGTGATGCAATTGCAAAGCCTCCAGCAGTCCAACCCTAAAGTGACCACCAGTTCGCTACTTACAGGGACCGTCCGTGCACTACCTAAATGCAATTACAATACAATTCTGCCTGATGGCTGTCCTCCTGTGTTGATATTTTTAAACAACATAATTGATTCATATTTTTAACACATACGGGTTACATGCCAGCCAATCACAAGAGTGAATACATTGTCAGAGTCGTCTAGGAGTAGACAGTATAATGTAAATATGTAAGGGGAGCTAGGATTGGCGTGTTGGGGCATCCTAGCCAATCCTAATGCGCCAGGCGAAATTCTGAAGTGGTGATTCGTTATGGAGCCTCCTCACTTCCTCTCTGTGTGTCGTTATTTTACAGCGATCCAATTATGCTATTATAGAAACTCCTGCGGGTTCGAGCGTGCCACCCAGACAAGTCCCCAGACAGATGCTCCAATTTGGTTAAACAAGATCATGTTAGACCTTCAGGCATAGATCGAATTATTGATTATTAATCAATTAAAGCCGGTCACAAGTAGACTAGACAAAATATTAAGTGAGATAAAAAACAGAGCGTCTAAAGACCCCCTGGCAGGTGCCCCAAGTACTCTCACACTAGCCCCCGAGTGACCCACCCAGTCACTAAAAAGGTGACTAATGCCAATGAGAGTAGAAACACACATACAATTTTAGCACAAATTCATGAGCCTCCCATCTCCCACGGACAAGTGGCTAGTAATGACACTGCTAGTGAGAGCAACCGGCGCTCGGATAAAGGACCAGGAAAACATAATGTAGACGCACAGTCTCAGCCTTTGGCCGGCCCCTTAAATTATGTAGCTGCCCACGAAAAAAGAGTCCCTCCCCTATACATAAGCAACTCCCCACGATAAACCTTCCACCCGAGGCTTGTCCGTTGGTTGTTGTGTTTGCAGGGGTTCCAGAACTTAAAGAAACACAGAAAGAATCCCAAGAGGAGTTAAAAAATAAACTCATCTTCTGGCTTAACCAGAATAAACGTATTGCCAACAACCAGGTTGGGGAAATCCTTTTGGTGAGACGAGTGAACTGGATAGGGAGGAGCCCGAAAAATATCGAGGGAAACTGCATCATTGCCAATTTTAGGGACAGCAGGGTGGTCGAGCATATTTTGAGTTTGGGACCCTCGGGAAGTATGACAAGCATAAGGCCCCTGCCACTTAGTTTCTTTTATTCAAAGCAACAGGTACTGAATGAGGGACAGCATCATGGGTGGAGACATGCCGAGGGACGACACCCTGGGTTAAACAGAGGTTTGAATTTTGCCCATCAAGCTACGGGGGCCTGGGATGGAGGACACCAGTCCTGGGTAAACAGGTTCGCCCCATTAAGGTCACTAGAGGAGACTGATTGACTTTGCAATTCTCACTCTTCTTTAGCACAGGCTGACATGGATCATATAGGCCTGCTAGATGAAGTTTCTTCGGGATATGGTTTACCCATGGAAGAAGGGCAACCAGCACTTGGGGGGGAGAGGTCTAGGATCTTAGCAAAAACCCAAGGAGCATTAGATACTCCGGGTGTGGGTTGCGCATATACACCCCCTGAGTCAGTCACTTTAGCGACCAAGCGAAGAAACCAAGCTAGTGACTCACAGATCCAATCCCTTGGCAAGGAAAACGGGGGGGGACTTATTATTAATCAAGAACTGGTAGTGGTAGGGCCCGTTACCATCGAAAAAGAGGGCTTGAGAATTATCTCGTGGAACATTGCAGGTATTGCAGGAAAATTTAACAACAAGGAATGGCAGCAGTTTATGACGCCTTTCCATATCATCTGTCTGCAGGAAACCTGGGCTACTGATAACACTCACTACCAAATAGCCGGTTACAAATGCTTCTTTGTACCCGCCCAGAAAACCCTATCAGGCAGGGCCAAGGGAGGCCTGCTTACATATATTGACCTAAATATAGAAGGCAAATGGTCTAAGGTGGATTGGTTCACATGGAACATACAGGCCCTTAGGTTTAGAAACAAAGGGTTGGGCCTTGTTTTGTTCAATGTGTACAATGCCAATGCCTCGGAAAGTGATCTTTCTACTCTGAAGGAGTTGGATGCCAGGTTGAAATATGAACTTGCCATCGCACAGGGTGCTTCGGCCCCTATGTTATTAGTAATGGGTGACTTGAATTGCCATCTATGTCCTGGCCTGTTCCCCTTTAGTGCTAACTGGTCTAAATGCCCCATAGAAAAGGGTCCCCATTTTAGCCACTCGTCAAGTGGCCTGGAATGGGGTAAGTTGATCCACTCCTTTGACCTCGAGCATACAGTCGCCAGGATTACCCTGGGACCGGACGGAACTCTCCCCCCGACTTTTAAGGGGAGAGGGTGTTCGTCCATAGATTACATATTTGTCTCGAGAGGCCTAAAAAGTCGCATTACCAAGGTAGACATCGAGTGGAGTCCTTTTAGCGATCACAATCCTCTGGTAATGGAGCTCTTGCTCCAAGGACAGCAAAAAACTAAGTCAGTGGATGGCACCTTTATGGAAACTGTGACGGCACAGGGCAGAAGGCTTAAGTGGTCAAAAATAGATGGGCCCAGATTCTATAATACCCTGGTGGAAAAAGGCAAGTCTTTCATCGACGAGTGCTTAGATCCACTGGTGGCTGGGGCTTGCCTTATAAAAGCGTTCGACCAAATAACGCGTTTGGTGAACGAATTATTGTTGGCCAAGGCCCCTAAGAAACCTCATTCAGATTCACCAAAATGGTTTGATAGGGGTTGCACACGAGCACTGAAGAACATAAAAATGGCCTTAGAGTAGCAATCCGAGGGACCAGGCTGTAGTTAAAACATGCAGGCTAGCTTATAGGAAGGAGCTAAAAAGACGGAAAGTCACGCTCCAGGTGGAAGCTTGGGCGGCCCTCAGGGAGGCATCTGAAAACAGGGACATCACCGAATTTTGGAGATTAATAAACTCTCCTTGTTTTCAAGACAATAATGCCTCGGAGATTGCCTCAAATATCCTCCCCGAACAATGGATTGCCCATTTTGAGGGGCTATACAATCATGGGAAAGATACTTCATTACAGGAGAAGGGGACGATCATCACGAGTAATCAAGTGGCATTCTCTCTGGAAGAGATTAGATTGGGTATTGAGGGACTCACCAAGAACAAAGCCCCGGGCCCAGATGGGATCCCCCCAGATTTATTTTTAAGTCAAGTGGATCTTTGGGCCCCTATTGTCACTAGAGTGCTGAACGCTGCTATAATGACCGTTTTGCCACGATCATGGTCAACGGCCATTATAGTCCCTATTTTCAAAAAAGGGAGTAAGGATGACCCTCAATGTTATCGGCCTCTCTCTTTGATAGACGTTACTGCTAAAATTTTGGGTAGGGTAGTCTTGACCCGATTGACCGAGTGGGCTGAGGACAATAATATAATCTCAGATGTCCAGTACGGATTTAGGACTGGCAGGTCATCCAGCGATCAATGCCTGAACCTATATATGCTGGTAGCAAAGTACACCAAGACCAGCAACGAAGCCATGTACCTGGGGTTCATGGACTTGGCCGCTGCATTTGACCATGTCAACAGGAAGAAGTTATGGGCCATGATGAGTCAGCTTGGAATTGACCCTGGGTTAATCCACATTTTGAGGGAATTACATAGCGATACCTCGGCTAGGGTACGGTATAACAAAGATGGGGGTCTGACTGAATCTTTTGGATGCACAAGTGGAGTGAGGCAGGGATGCATCTTAGCCCCTTTTTTGTTTTCGCTGTACATTAATAATCTGGAACAATCCCTCAATAATTTAAAAGTAGATTGCCCAAGGGTTGGGACTCGTAATTTCCCAGTGCTGCTGTATGCAGACGATGCGGTTCTGTTGGCACGGACCCCCAAGAGTCTGCAGATCCTCATCGATGGGTTCGTTAAATTCATGGAGACAATTGACCTGTCTATCAATCTAAAAAAATCATATGTTATGACAGCAGGCCATAGGCCATTGACCGGCTTCACCTATAGGATTGGTACCCATACTCTTGAAAGGGTGCAAACATTCTCTTACTTAGGGGTGCTATTTGACGATTCCTTAAAATTCACATCCCTTGCACAAGAAAGAAGTGGAAAACTGGTTGCATCTTTTGGTGCAATCTCCGGTTATGGGAGAAAAGTTGGCCGTTGGAGCCCAGAACAAACAACAAATTTGTATGGTTCAATGTGTTGCCCAAAAACTATGTACGGTTCAGAAGTTTGGGGTTTTATAAACTTGGATGGTATACAAAGGGAAGAAAACAAAATATTTTGTTCGATATTGAACGCCCCCAACTGTACGCCAGCTGTTATTGCCCATAAAGAACTTGGAAGACCCTATATAGAGGATCTGATCAAGTTCAGACCAATTTTGGCCTGGCTTAAACTATGGACGAATCCTGAAGCAGCACTGAGTAGGATGATCATGCAAGATTGCCGGGGAAGAGACAAATATTTGAAAATCCCATGGATCAGCTATATCAAGAATACTTTGGAAAACATGGGTTATCCAGAGATGTTTCTTAACCCTTCATCGATCACAGCACAGGATAAGTTAAAACTAAAGAGAAGCTTCCTGGAACTTAGAGCAGCAGAAAGGAGCACACTAGAAGAGACTAAACCCTCGGTGAGCGCCCATAGCTTGCTTGTAATGACTAGTGGGTTGGAACCATATCTGTGAGTCCATTATAATGCCCAAGAGAGGTTTTTAATGGCACGTTTTAGGCTCAATTTTTTACCTTATTTATTGGCTGAACCAGCTGGTTTTAACAGGTCTATTGAGCAGAAGGGTCCCTGCGGCTGCGACAATAGGTCTCCGCAGGACACCCTTCATTTTGTACTTGTATGTCCTATGTATAGCCTCCCTAGACGTAGATTTTTGATAGGCATTTTGAAAAAGGAAAGATTCACTCGGGCAAAGGAGGCCTTGACTTTTCTACAAAGGGCTAGTGAACCATTGACTTTATGTGCAGTGATAAGTTTCTTAAAATTTGCATCTAGACTCAGAGTCTCTAGAGGGTAGATCCACTCAGGAAGCCCGTAGAATTGGCAATGTGTTAGTTTTAGGCAACCCACTTCTGAGATTGGTATGTGACCAATGATATATTTGCACATAAATAGTATCATTCAATGTTCTATGAATTGATTTAATATTGTCTTAAATGTATATTTGTCTAATCTTTTATGATGATTTTTAACCATCGAATAAAGAACTATTGAATTGAATTGAATTGACTTTAGCCTAGTTATTCATCAAACAAATAGGGGACCATAATTCTAGAGTGCTCAGTCTCTATTAAGAGTCCAGCTGGGTCGGGCCCGGAGGAACAACGTTCGTATTGTCGGGGTGCCGGAGGGACGGGAGGAGGAGGCGGCAGATTTGTTTGTGGAAGACCTGATCCTCACCCATCTCCAGCCCCGGGGGCTGAGTAAACTTTTCGCGGTGGAACGTGCTCACAGGGTCCCCGGAGGAAGACCTAAGGTCGGAGCTCCGCCGCGGCCTCTCATTGCCTGGATTTTTAACTTTCGGGACAGAGACGCTATCTTGCAGACTTCCAGGCTACAGGGACCGGTCAAGCTTGATAATATGGACGTGAATTTCTACCCTGACTTTACTCCGACGGTCCAAAAGCAGAGACTGAGTTTTCTCGGAGTTAAACGTCGCCTACGGGACATGAACCTTAAGTACTCAATGCTTTTTCCAGCTAAGCTGAGGGTGGAGGTGGATGGTCGCACGCACTTCTTTGACCGTCCCGAGGCGGCTGGGGACTGGTTGGATACTCTGCCTGGGGATCGGGGCCGGGGGGGTGGGGGGGGTGCGGTTGGCGGGGAGGGCGCGCCGGATCAGAACTGAGGGGTGAATAGTAGGCCTTGCTCTGGACAACATTTTGGTTACCATTCACTGATCGTGTATGTTCCCCTCCTATGGAGGTCGTACGGGGTCCGTTGGGGGCCTTCCCTCCTCCTCTGGGGGACTAGTTAGTTTTTTATCTATGGGGCGACAGGCACACTGCACTTTGGGGGGGCTGTCTGGGCTCATGCAGGGGTGCAGGGAGGGGGGAGTTCTGTTGGGATGGGTGGGTGGGGGTGGAGTGTTGTTTGTTTGCACCGCAAGGCGAACCCTTTACTGTATTGTTGTTTTTGAGATGCTCTTTGGGGGACGATTGATGGCTTCCATGTATGATGGGGGGTAGGGACCTGACTGTGTTATCATGGAACGTTAACGGACTGGGGGATAGGATTAAGCGTGGTGTGGTCCTGCAGTATTTGAAACGAATTTCGCCAGATGTGATCTTCCTGCAGGAGACACACCTTATAGGTAATTCCTTTCATGCCATGAATCGGAGAGGCTATCGCTTGGTGGCCCATTCGGGCTTCACCTCGGGCTCGCGGGGGGTGGGCATCATGATTAAGAACTCGCTCCCATTGGAGATTGATGAGGTGCGCCATGATGAGAGGGGACGTTACACTGTCTTGGTGGGTAGAATGGAGGGCAGAGTGGTCGTTTTTGTGTCAGTGTACGTTCCGCCGGGGTTGCAATCTACCACGTTTGCGGACCTGGGGCGCCTCCTCCTTGACCTCCCGGATGGGCTTCTGGTAGTTGGGGGGGACTTCAATGCGGTGGCTTCAGGGTCTATGGATCGCCATCCTCCCAGGGACCTCCCCCGGGCACAGGCGTGGCTGTCTGGCCTTTTAGATACACTAGGATTGGTGGATTGCTGGCGACTAAAGTATCCTGCACAGCTGCAATACACCTTCCACTCGGGTGCCCATGGCAGCCTCTCGTGGCTTGATTATATCCTTGTTCCTGCGGCCTATGCTGGGAGGGTGGGAGAGGTGCGCCATTTGGCGCGGGGTATTTCAGATCACTCCCCACTACTGCTGCATCTTGGTGTCTTCCCGAGGGGGGAGGGCAGGGTAGCCCCGATCAATGCCTGGTACCTGCGCGACCCCACTATTCGGGCCGAATTGATCAAATCCTTGCAGCGGTACTTTGAGGAGAATGTGGGGTCTGTCCCTTCTGCCATCTCCCTTTGGGAGGCTTTTAAGGTAGTTCTTAGGGGGGAGGCCCTCTCCTTTATCTCCCATGCCCGGAGGCGCGAGCGGGAGGAGGTAACCCGGGTGGAGGCCGAAATTACTGAACTAGAGGGTGACCTGGGGAGCGGGGTGACGGATGCCGCATTGCATGTTCTACACCTCAAGCAGGCGGCCTATAGGGCCCTCGTCACGGAGGCGGCCAGGGGCCTCAGTAGAGAGCAACAGGGGCGACTGTATGATGTGGGTGATAAGGCTGGTAAATTGATAGCGTGGTTGGATAAAAAGGAGAGAGCGAGTCGTGTGGTTCCGTTGATTGAGAGGATGGATGGTGTATGTGTCACCGAGCCGGACGCCATTGTCTCCTGCTTCGCGGATCATTTCCGCGAGGTATATACCCCGGTTTCTCCCTGCTCGGAGGAGGATTCCCATGCCCTGCTACGGGACATCGCGCTGCCCTCCCTTTCGGTGGAGGATAGGGATTCGCTGGACGCTCCTCCCACCTCGGACGAAATTGCCCTTGCTATCCGCTCCGTCGCATCTGGCAAGGCCATGGGCCCCAATGGCATCCCTATCGAGCTGTATAAGCTGCGACCGGATGTACTGGCGCCCCACCTGCGCGCGATGTTCCTGGCGGCCCGCTCGCGGGGTTCCCTTCCGCCGGACCAGCGTCTGGCCACGATCGTGGTGATCCACAAGGAGGGGAGACCCCGTGAGCGGGTCACATCCTATAGGCCTATCTCGCTCTTGAACGCCGAGCCCAAAATCCTCGCCAAGGTGCTGGCCAACCGGCTGGTCGGCGTGGTGGGCGATTTGGTCCACCAAGACCAGTCCGGCTTCATACCCCATCGTAACACGGCCCTTAATCTGCGGCGCTTGCACGGGGTGCTCGCGCGTGTCCCGTTTGTGCGGGAACCGGCCATCTTGGCGTCCTTGGACGCCACCATGGCGTTTGACACGCTCGAGTGGCCATACATTTGGGCGATGCTGGCGAAGTTTGGCTTCGGACCGGGCTTCATCAGCTGGGTCAAGTTGTTGTATTCCGGCCCATTGGCGCAGGTGGTGGTGAATGGACGAGTTTCGGCCCCATTCGCACTGGGACGGGGCACGCGGCAGGGTTGCCCCCTGTCGCCTCTCCTGTTTGCACTGGCCCTGGAGCCCCTGGCGGAGTGGCTGCGGTGGCACCCTTCCATCCGTGGTCTCCGCTGGACCCCCGAGCATGAGGACCGTGTGTCTCTCTACGCTGATGATATCCTTCTATATCTCGCCTCCCCGCGTAAATCACTGATCGTCCTAGTTGATGTGTTGCGCTCATTCGGTCGCAACTCAGGCCTCGTCATCAACTGGGCGAAATCCTGTGTATATGTGCTGGCCGGGGAGGCTCCGGTCCTACCACGGGACTGTCCGATCCAGATCGCCTCCCAGGGGTTTCGGTACCTGGGTATATATATTACTCTGGACCCGGAGGCCCGCTACGAGCGGAATTTGCTGCCCCCCCTCCAGCGCTTGAGGGAGGACGTGGTGCGTTGGCGGCGTCTGCCGCTTTCGCCGCTCGGCCGAGCGGCCTTGTTTAAAATGTCGTTGCCGCGCTTTCTGTACGATCTCCAGAATACTATGGATTTGGTTCCGGCGCGCTACTTCCGAGAGGTGGAGAGTTTGCAGCGTCGCCTGTTCTGGGACGGGAGGCCGCGTATTGCCTTGGCTAAATTGACGCTCCCGTGGTACGATGGGGGGGTTGCCCTCCCGGATATTAAACGGTATTACTGGGCCTCCCAGCTAGCTGCGATTAATCATGGCCTTTACGGGCCCGCCCTGAACCCGGCGTTTGAAATGGACAAGATGCTCCTTCCCGGTGGCGACTACAATCGGGCGCTCTACTCTGGCGCGCCGGACCCTCGCCTGACGGGACCGACGCGTGTCATGGTGCGTGTATGGCACGCGGCTAACGCAGCTATGGGGTGGAAGGACCGTTTGACCCGGGCGTCACCGCTATATGCGTCGGCGAGGTTGGGTTCCTTGTGGACCTCGAAGGGCTTCGAGAAATGGGACACGATCGGTATCAGCACAGTGGGAGATCTCTGGACGAGGGGGGGATTCAAAACTTTCGAGATGCTGCAGACGGAGTTTCAGTTGCAAGGCAGTGAGTACTTCCGGTACTTACAAGTCCGCCATGCGCTGGGCTCCGTCTTCCCGGATGTCGCGTCCATTCCGGAGTCTTCCCCCCTGGAGGACAGAGTGCTGGATGGCCATGTCCCAGACAGCACGATCTCCCTTATATATAAAAAACTGATTAACGACCGATCGGGCCTGCTGGCTGGCCTCCGCGAGGCCTGGGTTGCCGATGGGCTGGAGTTGGACGACGAGGACTGGATGTCCGCGGTGGCCTCTCCGAAGGAGGTGGCCATCCCGGCTCGCCTTCGCTTCGTCCAGCTTAAGATCCTCCACCGGGTTTACGTGACGGGGCCAAGGCTTCTACGTATGGGCTTTGCTGAGGATGGACTGTGCAAGCGTGGCTGTGGTGCCTTGGCAACTTTCTTGCATATTTTGTGGGAATGCCCAAAGGTGGAGCGATTCTGGCGAGGTGTGCATGAGGTCCTGCGAGTGGTTACGCGTGTCGTGCTGTTGCCTGAAGCGAGGAGATGCTTGCTGAATGTGTGGGAGCCAACTGACTACTCGGTCCCGCAGACGCGGTGGGTGACTCTGGGATACATGATCGCTAAGCGTGACATTGCTCAATTGTGGGGATCCCAGAGGCCTCCGGCGGTGTCGGCCTGGAAAGAACACATGGATTGGTGTATGTTTCGTGAAAAGGTGGTGTATGTTGCGAGGGGTAAGCCTGGGGCGTGGGTGAAAATCTGGGGCCCCTGGAACGCCTATCGCGGGGGTATTTGCGAGGCGCCGCTGCTGCCGGCTGCTTCGCCAGCTCCGTCCCCCTAGCCGACCCCCTCCCCCAGCCATGGGCACGTGGTTCCCCAGTCCCTGATCGGTTCTCATTCCCCTCTTCAGAGTTTGGCGATTGGTTGGGGTCCCCCACTTAAGGAGCGCGTGCTGTCACTTGGGATTGCGGGTTGCCTTGCGGGTGTGGTTGTTTTTGTGTTGTTGTGTTTTGACAAAAGGAAACCGTATTGTTGGTTTGGAGTTATGTGGCCTGCACTACTGATATCTCCTGATTTACCCTTTTTGCACCGCCAAGAGATTTTTCTGTATGTATGTCATATGCTACTGCCACTCTAGCGGCCGGCCAGACGGTTGTAGGCCCATACTTGTAAATATTTGAGATAGTAATAAACGGTTTCAAAAAAAATAAAAAAATAATAAAAAAAAAAGAGTCCAGCTGCCATTTTAACCAATCAATAATAGAGAAGCTAGACAGAAGGCCAGCAATAGGGTGACCAACCGTCTGTAAATTTCACGGACAGTCCGTAATTTCGGCCGTCTGTCCGTTGTCCGTGAAGGATTCTTTAACGGATGCCATTTGTCCGTAATTTTAACCGGGCACCGGTCGCACCACCCTAAAGCCGGCACAGCTTCCAACCACCTCCCTGCTCGACTCCGATGCTGTTGAGGTCGGGTGTAACGGACACCATTGCAGTACCAAAGCTCAGATACCCAGCAGCATTGAAGAGGCACAGCGGGATGGCAACCCTCACACCTTCAGCCCTTGATGAGCTGTTAAGAGGTGTTTGAAGGTGACTGAGAGGGAGGGGCTGCAGCTTTAGGAGCAGGGGCATCTATTCAGATGCAAACAACCCTGAATGCGACATGTCTCTGCAATTTAGAGGGGTCTCACACATTCCCTTTCTGCCCAGGGCCCCAAAAATCATAGAACCGGCCCGGATTACACCGAGGCAGCAGTGGTTCTCTTCACCGAGCTTAATTCCTGTTACTAAATTGTAAGCAAACCTCGGTTCTTCAAACATGCAGTCTATAATGTAATAAAATAAAGACATGGCACAATCGCACCCACACTGATTAACAAAGTATGGAGCACCCACACTGATTAACAAAGTATGGAGGACAATCAGTTAAATCAGCTCTCTTGGAGTATCTCCTTTAAGTACTGTACATCACAGTGGGGGATGGCAAAACTAACGTTTTAGAAAGAGAGCCTGTCGTCTCGTTGTCTTGTCCAGGAGGGGGTGAGGAGCCCTACCCCACCCTGGAAGAGACCAAGGTGATGCTAGAATACTGCATGCCCACCCCTGTGCCCACCCTGGTGGATCCTGTTCCCCCTCATGTAATGGCTCCTGCCCCCCCCCAGTGATGGCTCCTGTCCCCCCATGTGGTGGCTCCTGTCCCCCCCCCCGTGATGGCTCCTGTCCCCCCCCTGCGGTGGATCCTGTCTCCGCCCTGGGTGGTTTCTGTCCCAGTCCTGGAATGACTCCTGCAGCGAGGGTGAAGTTCTTGATGGGCCTCTTCTCAAAAAGGCTCAGCTCAAAATTAATATGAAAAGGTGAGCGAGTGAGTAAGTGAAGGGATGGCTGGATGAATTAGTGAAAGGGTGAATGGACGAATGAAAGATTGAATAGATGGATAATGAGAGAGGATGGATGGATTGATGAGTGAGTGGAAGGATGGATGAGAGAAAGGGTAAATAGCTGGATGTATGGGTCGAAGGGTAGCTGGATGGGTAAAAGGGAGGATGGATGAGTGAAAAGGTGGATGATGAGTGAGTAAGTGGGAGGATGGATGAGTGAAATTTTGGATGGATTGATGAATTGATAAGTGCAAGGCTGAATGGATGGATGGATGAGTGAAAGGGTGGCTGTAAGGATGGATGAGTGAGTGAAAGGGAGGGTAGGTGGACAAAAGGATGAATAGATGAGTGAAGGAGTGAAAGGATAAATGGATGAGAGAAAGGATGGCTTAGTGATAGGATCAATGGATGGATTCATGAGTGGATGAGTAGATGGATGGGTGGGTGGGTGGATGGAAGGAAGGATGGAAAAGTGAAAGGGTCGATGGGGAGAGAAAGGGAGGATGGATGGATGACTGAAAGGGTGGATGGGTGGAAGGATGACTGAAAGGGTGGATGGGTGGAAGGATGACTGAAAGGGTAAATGGCTGGATGGATGAGTGAATGGATAGGTAGAAGAGTGGATGGATGAGTGTACAAATGGATAGGGTAAAAGGATGGATGGATAATGGATGGATGAGTGAAAGGATGGATGAAGGGATGGATGAGTGAAATGATACATGGAAGGATACATGATGGATATGTTTACAAATGGTTTAATATGTTTGGATATGGCTGGGCTTACTTATATACTATTGCGCGACCTCCTCTGATGTGTCTGTAAAACGTACCTATTGTCCTGAAGTTTTGTCTTGAATTTTGACCCTTTGTCCTGAATTTTTACACTCACCGTCCAGAATTTGCACCAATGCCAGTTGGTCACCCTAATTGGCAATGACAAATGCGGTACGTGCAATGTTTGTGCATCATGTATTGAGTCAAAACATTTGGAACATAATGGTTGTCATGTGAATTCGAGGTATTTGAACAATTGTAGGAGCAAAAATATAGTCTATTTCCTACGTTGTCCGCGTGGCAAGGACTACGTGGGGGAAACGAGTAGGGAACTACGTACAAGACTTCAAGAACATCGCTCAGCAATTAGAACAAAAACAACTAATGCCCCTCTAGGAGGACATTTTCTAGAAATGGGACATAGTGATCTGGATTTAGAGTGGTACATTTTGGAAAATATTCAGATGAGGGCACGAGGTGGCCATGTGGAATTGAAACGTAAGACCAGGGAACAGTGGTTTATTTAACTTTTTAACACAGTTCGTAATGGCCTGAATTCAAAAGAAGAATGGGATCGCCTTAGATGTCTCTATGCCCATGTTAACAACTTGGCAGGAAATGAATCTTAAGTTAAGTTAGGAGTTGTTTTGAGCCGCCAGTGCTCTGTGTGCTTCCTTGACCGTCACGGTAGGTATGTACCAAGTCACTTTTTAAATTCCTATTCTTTTTGAAGGCAAAGATAGGTCTGTCCAACTTCTTCTCTTCTTCATCATTAATGATATGCCAGTTACTGTTGATAACATTTTTAATCCGATTGCTGATATGAGAAAAATTGCTTACAAATACCGCTTTATCTCTTTCCTTCGTTTTGTTTATCATGGCCTCTCTATCATAAAATCGTGCTCGTTTGCAAGAATGAGAGATTAACTTTTTAGGGTAGCCCCTGTCTTTGGATTTCCTTTTTAGAGTTTCTGCATGTTTATAAAAGTCATTTATGTCTGAGCAATTTCTCCTTAACCGGAGAAATTGGCTAAAGGGGATGTTGTCCCTTTGGGACTTAGGGTGGAAACTTGAGTAATGTAGCAAGGTATTCTTTGCCATAGGTTTTGTGTAAAGTTCGACTTCCAGGACCCCATCCTTTGCTTTAATGGAAATGTCCAGGAAGTCCACCCTAGACCTACTATGTTGGGACGTAAATTTCAGATTTGGGTCTCCCATATTCAACCAAGTTAAGAACTCCTCTAGCTGTTCTTCCTCGCCCTCCTAAATAAAGAAAATGTCAATGTAGTGGTACCAGCCCGCTACATTCTCATAAAAAGGTGCGAGTAAATATGTTGGTTCTCGAACTCCCCCACATAGAGGCATGCTAGATTGGGGGCACATGTGGCCCCCATACTGGTCCCTTTCAATTGTTTGAAGAGTTTCTCTTTAAATAAAAAACAAATTATTCATTAGAACCATCCTAGCACACTCCACTACAAAAGTCCTTATTCACTCCATCTAGTTCTACATCATTGATGCCCCGACGGACAACCTCGACTGTGGCTTCTTGTGGAATGTTAGTGTAGAGAGACTCAATGTCCAGAATAACCAGACACTGAGTCTCTCTACAGAACACCTTGCCTTCCAACATGGAGATATATGAGATGAATCTCTCATATAAGATTTCAGGCTCATCACTAGTGGATGCAAAAAATGATCCACATATTTGCTGAGAGGCTCTGTGAGAGAGTCAATACTACTCACCATTGGCGGCATTGGTGGATTATCACTGCTCTTATGTATCTTAGGAAAGCCATACAAGGCAGGAATTCTAGGTTCATCATTACTTAAAAATTTGAATTCCTGCTCACAAATCCAACTATTTTTTTTAGCCTCAGTTAGTAACGCCAGACAATCCCTAGCCAATTTTGCCACTTGACTTCTGGGGACGGCTTCATAGTGCTCTTCTACCGTGAGCATTTCCTGCATTCTATATTCATAAACACAGGTGTTGAAAACAACAACCCCTCCGCCTTTATCAGCAGGCTTGAGTGTCAAGGATAGATGATCTTTTAGGGATTTTAAGGCAATCTTCTCTTCTTTACTCATATTTTCCATGGAGTTTCTAGGATTCTCAGCCAAAATCTTAGGTATACCACTCTCAACGGCTTTTTCAAAAACTTCCAGATTCTTTCCTACCATTGCCAGTGAGGGGGTAAAAGTGGACCTAGGTTTGAGGCCTGACCTCTTAAGGTAACCAGGCTTGGGCATCAGATAGACCTCTTAAGGTAACCAGGCTTGGGCATCAGATAACTGCAGCAACGCATCCCGTGATTGTTGACCCATGTGTTGAAAATAAATTATACAACTCTATATTACTGAAAATGAGTCAAATTAATACCAGTGCTGTGGTTCGGACTGGTAGGGTGCTGCTGACCTACTAACACCTGAATTTGCCCATGCTCCATCTAGGCTTTCCTAAGCATGAGGTTGACACACTGTGATGTACCTGTATTTTTTAGCAAACTTGCCCCACCATAGGTTTCTTCAAGCCCCCTTCCACCACTATCCTAAGAGCTCCGCAGGCCTTTTGCCTGTGGAAGGCATGGAGTTAAATTAGAGGCACACTTACTAGCGCTTGACAAGGTATCCACCCATCACTACCTACCATTGGCAGGTAATGGCTGCATGTTAGTTCAAGAGTCAACAAGGCCCCCCAATGCCACACCTTCGAGGCAATTACCTCAAGTCCCACAGGCATGCAATACGACAGAGACAAGGAGTGATCCACTTTTAGAACAATCTGCGATGGAGAGCACAAGACCCCTGTCGCCCAACGAATGCAAACCAAGGAAAGCTCCATCTCCCGCCGTTCGCCTGACCGTACCGCCCCTGTGCCAGGGAAAGCACATGGCACCCTGCCCACGGGCCCAAATGAGCCAAAAATTCATGACCCACTCTTGAAGGTGCAGAATCACTGTCAACTCTACCACACCGGGGGGCCAATTGGGATACACCCAGCAAAAGTGCCCGGCAAAGATGTGAAACTTCAACACATCAACGATTCTCTTGGTCCCGGAGAGTAGCAAGTGGCAGAGCCTTGGCTATGACGTTTAACCGTGCCTAAATGACTTTATTTAATCAATGCAAACAGGTTGAGGAACAATGGGGCAGTGCCACCTTGTGGCTTCCAAACGTTTATGCCCAAAGGGGAAAACATGAGCGTTTTTTGGAACAAATATCAACTCATCCAGTCAACATCTGTCACTTCTGAGTAGAAGAGGGGGGCATGGTTTCTTCTCTCCCATTTCTATTACCTCGGATATACTTGATTCGGACACACATATGCACCACCAAACATAGCCCCTGGCTGCGACACTTAAAAACTGAGGTGCATTTTAAATTATCACCGCGCTGAACATGAGGGGTGATTCGATCCAATGTCCTTCCCCGTGCAAAGGTATGCCAACAGACATATTAGAATGCTCTCAAACCTCCCCAACCTTTCAAAAGCAGCAGCATTCCCCAAAATCTTTGCACCAGACATGGAAGTTGACATTAATTGCACTGCGTCTTACTATTAATGTGTGACCCACAGACTGTGATTAGCCGCCCTCTCGCCGCTGTTCCACTCCCATAAATCTGGAAAACTACTGTTATAATAGAACTCATAAGGTGATCAAACAATGTTTATTAAGAGAATAACACTTAAAGGCCCACCCACAGATGGATGCAGAAACGTGCGGTACCAAGCACTCTAAATCAGCAATGGTACAAACCTTCAATCACATTCTTTAAATAACATTCCAGACCTTCAAAACAATTGCATATGATAAAGAAACAACCAATCAATGGAGAATACGTAAAGCAAAGCATAGGGGTCAAATGGGCTGACACCGGGACTCGGGTCAGTTCCCTCATACCAAAGTCGAGAGTTCAGTTTGCAAAGCTGCATCCAAGAACCTGTGACCCCACACTGCACAACAACACTCCCCCACCCTGCCCATTTTTGAGGCAGTTTGGGGACAGCACAGGACAAACCTGTGACCGCGTCGATACCAACAAAACGTAAGGAGGTGGAATTCCGGTCCGCCGCAATTGCCAATGGGGCTCTGGGCCACCCACCACACATACCAGTGTGTCCGGGACAATAACGGCTTAGTGTTTTAGCGGGGCGCCAGGAGGCTGACCAAACACCCCCAACGGGCCCCAAACTCAACACGAGGAAAACCCCGATGCTGCCTGCAGGCACCAGAGTGCGACGCAGCACGGACCCATATGCTCAGAACCTGTGCTCACCCCTAACCATCGGCAGACAACCATCCAGCACAACCCTCACCCACTGCAATGGCAGAAACACAAAAGCAATGAGCCTCGAGTGCCCTACACAAACACACCAAAAGGTGTCACAGCAACGCTTAGGGGATGCACCCATGAAACAATACTCCACAACAGAAGCGATTGGACCTACCGAGCTTGAAACACATCCGTGCCATGCCCAAAGCAAGCACACAAGCCGTGATGTGCACTGTAGGAGGGAGCACAATGAAGGTTCAACACGAAAACAAATCCATGCTTACCCCAATGCAGTCCCCACCGTCCTCCCATTCAATAAACTATTGTAGATCATGTGGTGCCTGGCAAAACAATACTCAGCTACCGGCAAACCTCATACTCCCCCGGTGCGCTGCGAAATCCAACCACTCGCACCCATTCTATTACTTCGTGTAAATTCAAAGGCACCTAGTTTCCAGATACGGCTAGCCCTTTACTTCCAGCTCTGCTGGGTTTTACGTCCAATACTGTGAGCAAAGCCAAGATTGCTCCTGTGTCCATAGCTCGTCCTGGAGGGAAGCGTCATTCCAGAGGTGGTCACAGCAGACAACACTGTGCTAGGATTGTACGGAGCATAGAGTTTGTACAACCCTCCTGACCGCCACTATATAAAATGGTCTTCTCATAGCGGCCAGAAAGACACACATGTAAACCGCTTGCAGTGTGCCATCACCAATTAGACACTAAGGGGGGTGCTGGAGTAATAAAGCAGCATGCAGAGGAATGACACCTGTAAAAGGGGCCGCTCAGCGGGGCAGAGGCACCGATTGCCTCCCAGCAGGAAACGCTGCCTGATTCATTCACACGCCGGGCCATCAGACCTTCCAACCAAATGTCTGAGCCAGGGGCGTTTATTCACCAGCGCACTCCTTTCAGTATGTAGCTTAATATACCCTATGCTTAATTAGTGGCCCGGGTATTTCTAATGACAGTGCATGTAAGGGGAATAGAGCTCCACATGTGCACACCATGACCGCGTACCCCTTAAGTGCTAGCGCCGGAGCTGTTGGGCATCTGGCCACCCGTCAGGGCCTGGGCAAAAACCAGGCCCTGGCCTTCCTAATTCATTGCACTTTTTGCCCCTCGCTCCCACCACCGGACATAGCAGTGCAGTATGCGGTGGCCATAGCCACCCACTCCACCCTCACTCGTCTTGAAAAAAATACCCCGGTCACATCCCAGGCACGCAAGACCGCTCCAAACCCTTTGCCCGGGCAACCACAGAGATCGGAGCCATGGGATTATTAAGAGGGAGGTACCCAAGCAAAACAGCCAACTGGTGCTTGTGCCTGCCCCGGCACCCACCAGAGTCACCACACCATCTGGAGGTCAGTGGTCATGCAGGCAAGTGTCGCTGGGGAGGGGCTGGGGACCTTCTGAACAGTAAGTTGTGTCCCACAGCAACAGGTCAGCCAAGTCTCCCCCGCCCTTGCAGCTCCGAGCTGCAGAGGAGGCAGGGGCGACCCTCCCAAACCTGACTCACCTCAGGGGTGCTCTGATGTTCATCAACACCCATTAGATGGCCCTGGGGCGTCCCACACCCCGTATGTTGCACCTGAGGTAAACAATACCCATACACTGACCGCCTCAACAAAGCTAGCGAGGTCCATGCTGCACTCGGTCAGATAATCACACTCACCCCCACACCCGCCGCTTTGCTGCCCCTTAATGATTCACCCTTATCTGACGCTGCAACCGGGACCGGCACAACAGCCTAAAAGCCAACACTGCGACCCACATGACATATGCATGCTTGCCAGGTGCCGTCCACGCTGTCCCTCCTTCTTGGGGTAGTGCCGAGGAGGGCAATCATGCCCGAGACCACCTGTGCCCAGTAGACTGAAAACTATGGGCTGTTAAGCAGTGTGTGTCCCCCTCAGGGTGACAGAATGGTGCGGCCCTACTGGTCACGCACGCGGCCCCCAAGGGGGTGTGGGGGAACATTAAAAAATGCCCAGAGGGCCTGGGATCACAGTGCTGCCCTGACGTTCTCACTGGTTGGTCTGGTGCCCCCAGAGGCCCCAGATACTGCTGGGCGGGTGGGGGGACAAGCAAGAGGTCCCCCCGAGGCAACCCGGCGGGCCCAACAGTTGGACATACCACCCATGAGGGGTCACAAGATCACCGTGCGGCCCCCCTCCCCTGGAGGTGGGTCGCAACATTAGAACATACCCCCTAGCAGAGGCCGACTCAACCAAGGGATCTACTTCCTAGGAGGAGGCCGTGCGGTGGTGAATAGTTAGGGGAGCTACACGGTAAAACCCCCTGACTTTGCGTTGGCCCGGTATGCCCACGTACATAGCCAAACGGTCCAGAGGAGGCTGTCCCCCCACTCCCCCCCTAGTGCGTACCCAGGATGAAGATGCCTGCCCCCCGGCCGTCGTGTGCCACATCGCCACCAAGCGCACTCAGTCCCAGCGGACCTAAGGCAGGCAGACGAAATATGGCCGGGGAGGGGGAGTAGTTGTATGAGGAGGGATACCCCCACAGTGACAACGGCCTCTTAGGGGTGCGACCCGTGGGGAGGCATGGGCCAGCTCACCGCCACTTCTTTGACGCAAACTGGACCAGCGCAAACCTCCAGACGGCGTGTCCAGAGCCAAAGAGGGCACCAGATGGGCAGCGGCAGGTATAAATACCTCACCTCTACCCTCTGTACGCCGGAAGTGACACGGCCGGCGTGCAGGGCTGGATGACTCCTCCCTTGGATCCCTTCAACTAGAGGGGTGGCGGTGTGCCTAATGTGGCACTAAGGTGGCCGCCCTTTTGAGGTGGCCCACTGCATGAGCTGCGGGCAGCCTAAGGTTGCCAAAGCCGCACCTGCAGCCCCCGATTCGCTCCGTATGTGTTCGCTGTCAATATTCTGCCCTCCGCCATCTTCTGTGCTGGAGTTTTCGGCTTCTCAGGCCTCCCACTTTGCTGTCCTGCCACCATTTTAATGTAGAGCGGTGTGCCTCAGGCAGCCCGGTCAATGGATACTCTCACTTTGGCTCTCCCGGGTCACTTCTCAGTTGCTCTCCTCCAAGGGGGCTTTGTGGCCCACCAGGGCCGGCTTTGTGGCCCACTAGGGCCGGCTTCTCGCCCTGGGAGCCCCTGGGCAGTCGCACTCAGGCACCTCTGCCCAGGTGCCTCACAGGCTCACCATATGTCTTGCTGAGCCCTTCGGAGCCGTCTCTGACCAGGACACCTGTAACACTACCTCGGAATTGCGTCTACCGGGTTAGCCCTATCCAGTGGTTGGATTGGCTCGGGTCTTCAGGACAACAACTGCGTAGCATCTGGGACCCCAGTATGCATGATTTCACAGGATACTGGTCTTCATGTTTGGAGCAACTGGGAGACACGTCTACCCGGCCATCTTGCCTGGCTCTCCCACCATGGCCACTAGATATGCTCAGCATGGGTTGAGTGCCAACAAAGAACTTGGCAAAGCACGGGATCAAGTCTCTACGTGCGGTCATGCCTTATTACCACTAATGAAAGTAGGCTCTTACATATACATCACTCGCCTAATAGTCTGGCAACTGGTTTCATAACTGTTTCATTCTCAGTATAGAGCCAGGTTAATGTATAATGACTGTGTCTTCAAACCCAGAGATGCTGTGACTTGTATCTAACTTTAATTTTGTCAGAAAGGTGCTACATTGCTTAGCCGTTTGTAGTGAAGGTGGACAGATAGATGACGGTATAAAGGACATCCTTTATGATGCTAAAGGTGACATTCAGTGCGAGGTCCTAAGCAGCACATTTTTTGAGGTGGAGTTATGGTTAACAACAATAGAGAATTTCAGTTGTTTTCATGTGAAAATCATAACCACAGTGTAACTTTAACTGGATACAGAAAAAGGAAGTGGCAGGGTTAACTCTGCGCAAAATCGTGTATAACACAATTTCCAATCCGATAATTGTAAAAGGTGCTACAAGGATTAGAAGTGGCCACTCAACCCTCCCAATAGTGAAGACAACAATGCCTTCAGCAGACAATCAATAATATCCTGAGCACCAAATCAGTGTCCAAAGTTCAAATGTCCACTAGAAGTTGATGTGATTAATTCCACTTGATTTTTGGTCTTCATATGTATACATTAACGTTCCAGCAAAAACGCGTAGCCAACGTGTTTCATCCTATGGTGAATCTACCTCTGACTTCACCAGGGCTACAAAACAAATAATAACCAACCTCAGTTACACTTTCCCGTTGTCCTAATTCAATCCGAAAATACAACCACGGTGATTATTGATCCTAGGGTGATATTGAAAGGATCTATGAAGATTTACCACAAGTGTACTGCTAACTAGTATTTTTTAACTTCACACGGCTGGTTCTACTTCATGCTTCAGTTTGGGGTGCACCATTTATGGATGTGCGCGGAATAATATAGACACTAGGTTTTCACAGTGATTAATAATCACCATGCTTTGAAATGACCTGTATGTTCATTTGTGACATTAATAATTACATCTGTTACATCAAGAATGGGGCCACAACCATTGTGTAATTTATGGTTCGAATGGCTGTTATGCGAGTTATGGATGTAATGGATTTTGCAGCTAACCATATCTGATGATGCTAGTGGTTTTTCGTAATCATTGTTGCACTTTAACTGTGGATTTACTAGCCAATGGAGCGGACTTTTACACAGCAGAATAAAAAAATTCAACTCTCCTGGTCTTGAACCAGGAAGTGGCTGCTGTATAAAATGCACTTCTAGAAACACAGATTAAATTGCACAATGTACTTAGGATTTTTTATTTTATTTGTGGTACTTGTATAGCGTGGACCTAGACTTAGGGTAGCAGAGTGCTTTACATATTAAATGTGAATTGAATATAGAGAAATTAGCACTTTATATAGAAGAGGATACCCATGAAAGCAGCTCTAAAGAAGAAATTGGTTAGTGGTCCTTACGTCAGTGAACTAGTTTGAAGAGAGGTGTTTTTAGTTTTTTATGAAATGACAGTAGCTGTGGGATAAGTCTGATGTAGCCACGTATGGAGTTCCTTAGTCCTGGGGTAAAGAATGCAAAGACTTGTTTAGAAGTTTTGCATTTGTTCATTTTTGGTATTTTAGGGATCAGTCTGTCCTTGTATTTTTGTGTCAACCATAGACTGCAGTTTTTCTTTCAGGTAGGAGAGTCGACAGATTTATGGGTTATACATGTGATTTTGAACCTCGATCCTTGTTTTGTGGGGCAGCCTATATATTTTTTCAAGATGGGTATGGTTTGGTTTCAGAGTAGAACACGTAGATGAGGATTTGGGTAGGTGAACGAGGACAGTATTAATCCATTAAGTGTTTAGGAACAAGAGATTGTCATATATTTTTGAAGTCGGAGTGAGCGACTGAAGGCTTTACTTTCTTGATAAGTAGTTGCAAGGAAGCAGATTTAGGTAATTTAGCAATATGATCATTGAAGTTTAGATTTTGGTTGATGATGAAGCCAAACTACTTTGTGAATGTAACTATTTTGGTATTGGAGGTAAAGTCTTTTGTTTGTGAAGAGTAGAACAAGTTTGGTTAGATTTATTTTTAGGGAGAGAGAATCCATCCATTCAGTGAGTTTTACTAAAAACATTTTCAAGTTTGTGATACTGAAAGGACACAAGATAGGACGCTACATTGGGTATCACTGAAGTATTGGTAAAGGAGGGATGGAACTGCTTTGAAGCACTGAGGTAAGAAGTTTCATAAACAAGCTGAAAACAAAGAGAAAGGATGGAACATTGTGGATCTCCGATCGTGAAAGTGTGTTTGTCTGAATCAAAGAATTCATTTCATTTCATAAGGCTTTATTCGGAGCTTACAATACAAAGTCCATAAAAGCAAAAACAGATACACATCAAATACATCAGTCATAAAACCATGATAATAATACTACAATACAGATCACATGGTTAAAACAGATAAAAATGGTTAAAAGAGCATACTGGGCCTTGCTTTGGTAACTTGTAGGAGGAAAGTAGCAGTGAAAAAGCAAACATCAGGATAGGGTTTAAAAAGCAACTTCATAGCATCTTGTACACTCCTAACTCCATATTTTAACAGGATAGGCTTTAAATAGGCTTGACGAAAACTACCATATAAATTACACAGTAGAAGAAGGTGCATGGTGCTTTGTGCTGATACATTGTCACATGGACATGGGCCCACCGGGTGTTTTTTAATACAGGGGAAAGCCACCAGGTGGTGCGCTATCCCGAACCTTAGTCTAGTAAGGACAAACCGGTGAGAAGAACGTGTGACTAAACTCAGATACGGCTGGAAACCCACAGTATCACAATATTTTCCATAAAACGTACACATGGTTAAAATACTGCAGGTCCTTTCCCGCCTCACTGATTTATAGTTCATAAAAACTGACTTCAACACTTCCTTAGACAGGCTGGAGGGGGCATAACAATCATCTTTAAGTTTGAAACCATAGATCTCTAAAAAACAATTGAGGACAAATTTAATCCAGGGAATCTTTAAGTGGTCATCAGTGGAGAGACAATCTCCAATAATAGCTCTATTTAAGGAGGTCTCCTCCTTTGACCAGATGGAACACCACAACATTAGTGGTCTTATGGCCAGCAAGTCAGAAAGATGTGAAATGCCAAGCTCTCTGTGCGCCAGGTCGTTAGAAACTGATTTGGGCAAACACAGGAGCCTCTTAAGGAAGAGATTTTCGCTCTCCCCGACATTAGGTGGTATTCTGTAGCCTTTCAGTTAAAAAATATTAGGATGCTACTTGTTAAGCCGGGGGAATCATCTTGGGGGAGATTATTGGGTGAAATGGTTAGGACAGAGGGTGGGTGTGTTGAGGAGAGTTTCTTGTATAAATTTGGGGCGCCAAGGTTTTTAAAGAGAGTACGACTGAAGGTACTAAGGGCTGCCTTGGAGGTATGGGTTAAGGTGAGATGTAGATGGGGGATTGGGTATTATTCCGATTTTTCCCCTATTTGGGATTCTCCAGGAACCCCGATCTGCTTGAAGGATAGCCTTGCAGTTCCTATCAGAAGGGCAGGTATTACAATCTGGTCAGATCTGATTTTAGAAGAAGGGATCTATCCTTGGGAGGTATTAAGGTCTCGGGTTGGAAGTGATTTCTCCCGGTTTAAATATATGCAATTAAGTTCTTGGTTCAATGCGGAAAAAGGGGATATAAGTGGTGACTGGGAAACAGAACATCTTTTGCAGAATCCTAACAGTAAAAAAAAAAGAAATCTCTTTATGGTATGGAAAACTTATGGATTCTGATGATAAAGAACTGCCTGCGCAACATGCAGTTTGGAACCAGTCCCCCCTCGAGGAGATAGCGGTAGACCTTTTTGAACCTTCAATGAAACTTTTGTACAAATATGTTAAACCGGCTAGTTTAAAAAAAAAATCACTTTTTTGTGGTAAATAGACTTTATTATACTCCTGCTAAAATCGCCAGATTTGCTCCCTTATCATCCCCCAAGTGCCCAAGATGCAATGTCCCGAGTGCCAATGACATACATATCTTCTTTGAGTGCCCTGTTTTGAGTAGATATTGGAAAGAAGTGGGGGACGCCCTCTGTGATATTTTTAATACTAGTATCAGGATAAATATCTCTCTGATAATGTTTGGAGACGTTGGAATATCCGAGAATGATTTATCACAGTCACAGCGGGGTCTCCTGCTAAACCTAGTGTTATTAGCTAGACGTGAGATATGTATGAAGTGGAAAGATCAGGGTCCTCCTAGGGGAAAGGACTGGTATAAGGCGGCATTTGCTATGGCCCGATTAGATCAGGGAAAGGGCAGGGAAAGTGAGTTGAACATATGGCAACCTCTATGGTCCTGGGGCCTGAAATTGAGATTGATATAAACGGTGTTGGCTCCCCCCGCTGCCCCCGCTTCCCCTCCTTGCAATTCCCTCTTTGTCCTATGATTACACCAAGCCTACATCAATGGGGCCGGTCTGGCTAGACCTAAGCGCAAACAGTGGCCGCTGGGCGTATAGATCAAGATGACGGCCTTCTCTGTTAATGCTTATTGGTGAGATGAGGATAAAAAAAAAAGAAAAAAAAAAAAAGTAAGAGATTTTCCTCCACTTGCAAATTCCCTGCCATGGTATGTCCCCACACCCCGGCACCATAAAGAGCCACAGAAAGACATCTCATTTGAATTTTTTTTAGCATGTCTTTGATCCTTTTGTCTCCAATTTTGGTGGCAAACTTAAATACTCCGTGAGAGCTTTTCGCCATCTTGGCCCGGACGTGATTGATCTCACTGGACCAGCTGCCCGATTTTGAAAAAGTAATGCCAAGGTAATTAAAAAACTCCACTGTTTGCACCTTGTGCCCATCAATAAAAAAGGCATGGGGCTTTTTACGTCCCGCACCACATTCCATAATGAAGGTTTTGGATTTATTGATCAACAGCTTCCTGTCCTTGATGAACTGCGAAAACCTGTCCATCAGACGCTGTAGGCCAATAGGAGTCCTAGACAAGATTACGGCGTCGTCCGCATAAAGAAGAACAGGGATGTAGAAATAGTTTACTTTGGGTGCATCAGCCGCAACCGTCTTTAAAGCTGAATCCACTTCATTAATAAAAAGAATAAAAATTAAAGGGGCAAGCACACACCCTTGTCTAATACCTCGCCTGACCCTAAACTTTGGGGTGCGCTCCCCTTCCTGACCGTAACGGACACTGGTGCTTAATTTAGCATAAAGTCTTGCTAGAAAGTAGACGATGGCCTCCTGTGCCCCCATTTCTAGTAATTTGGGCCATAAAATATTGTGGTCCACCATGTCGAAGGCGCTACTCAAGTCTGCAAAACAAAGGTAGAGGGATCCTTTTTTAGCCTTCGTGTACTTCCCGATTAACAATTCGAGATTAAGACATTGTTCTATGGTCCCTCTACCCTTCCTTAAACCATATTGGGAGTTAGCTAGAATATTATTAGTTTCAACCCATTCTTCCAGCCTAACCATAAGCACCCGACTCATAATTTTCACCGAGGAGTCCAGGAGGGAGATAGGGCGATAATTCTTCACATCCCCCCTGTCACCCTTCTTGAATATTGGTATAATTATGGATTCCTCCCAAGTGTGAGGGACCCCAATATTTACGGCAGCATTAAATAACTTTGTTAGCAACGGACCCCAAATCTCTGGTGCTGTTTTATATACATCGATAGGTACCCCGTCAGGTCCCTGGGCCTTCCCACCCCTACTAGATTTAATGTTATCCCACACTTTAGCAGTGGTGATGTCCAGGGGGATGACCGGCCACCCATCTTCATAGGGTCCCCTAGATCTGTCCGAATCAAAGATCAGAGAGAAATGGGTAACCCAGCTCTCCGCACTAACATTTGCCGTTAATTCGGGCATTTTATCATCCTTTAAAAATGGGCTATTAACTGTCGCCCAAAATAAAGAGGAATCCGCGGTTGAGGCTGCCTGGTCTAGTTTGTCCCATGCCTCTTGTCTTAGTTCTATTTTCCTAGATTTAACTGCGGCCTGGTAAATACCTCGCAGTTCCCTAATCATACTAATATCTCTATTCTGGGCTGCCAAAGCTGTTTTGAGCCCCTTGAGCGCAATAGAACATGCATGGTCAAACCACCCCCTTTGTTGGAGTTTCCTACCCTTGGAGAGTATGGTGAAATTGCTGTCTATGATTAAATTAATATTAATAAAATTACGCACAGTTTCAACAGTTACTTCCTCACTTTCTAAAATGATAGTGATTTCCATGAGACATTTTGAAACAATGGAATTAGACGTAATGTCCGCTTTATTACCTTTCCATCTGATACGAATTCCATTAGGTCGATGTGGCTCAATATTGGTAAGGGTACAAGTCAGAAACCTGTTGCTCCTTCCAAAGTGTAACCTCAACGGTAATACAATTATGGTCACTGATCTAATTGTCCACAACCACAGGGACCGAACACCGTGGGCTAATACCAGAAGACATACAGATAAAATCAATTACTGTATTAGCATTTCTTCCCGTGAAAGTAGGGACAATTACACCAGAGGGTTTGACCTGATTAACCAATATTTCCATATCATAAGTAGTTAATATTTTTTTCAAGGAATTGCCATAGGAATTGTGAGGAAAGTGGGAGACACCATCCCCAAAGTGGTTAGTAAAACCACATACCCTTTGGGCGACAAGGGGGCACACCACTGTGTTAAAATCCCCTACCCAAATGATATCGAAATCAATATCAAATTTGGTTATGATGTCTTCCAAAGCGGACTCCAAAGCAAGTACAACCTGATATCTCGTACAATCAAAAATATTATAAAAATTAATTAAAAGGATATTTCTACCCAGCTCCTGTTGAAGCCATAAAATCTGGGAGTGTGCCCCAACCAAAACATGTTTCTTGACTCTGATGGGTATTTCTACAGAGACCAAAACCAATAACCCACCCTTTGCCCTACCCGACTGTGAGGCTACAGCAGGTAGGTGAAAAGAAACAAAACCATTATAATTGATTGGGTCCACACACCAGGTTTCCTGAAAGCATATAATGTTAAAAGCATTAATGAACTCTGTCCATCCCAAACAGACGTCCTTTGATGAAAGTCCCGCAATGTTCCAACTGACAATCGAGAAAACACTCTTTCTACAAGATTTGGATAAGGGTATAGGGCTAGTGAGGTCAGGGGGTACATAATTAAATAGTGAAACCCCATTCTCACCATCCAAAATAACCCGATTCTCACTATCACAAACTAGCCTTCCTGTTGATATTGTCCGGGGGGTTATCGTTACCACTAGGGTCTACTGTATCTAAAACCCTCAAAATGACGTCCCCTCCCATGCCTGTATTAGTCAGGGCTGGCACCAGTCAATCGTTACAGTCCAGTCCGCTCAGGGCTTGGAATCGATTTGACGTGGTCATTTTAGGATCAGGGTATAAGTTCATGTCTCCTTCTTTAGCCCCAGTATGTTCGACATTAGGTCGATAATTAAAATGCCTGTAAAAAAACCCTAGGGGGCGAAGAGATATCCCTTGATCCCGAGAGGAGGATGGTGGTGCTCTTAACAGGACAGTTGAAGCAAGATGAGGGTTTCTAAAATTAATCACAATACAATCACCCCCACAAGTCTTGTGCGAACTACCGATCCATTTAATTCTTCTTGTGCTTAGTATGTCCTTTGATAGAACAACTGGGAAACCACATTCCCGGTGCAACCATTCCAGTGTCTTGTTCTTCAAAGAAGCATGAGATTCACCATAACTACGACCAGTCTCACTTACTGGGGGAACATTAGTGAGAACGGCCACAAATGGGGCACAAGCCGGGGGCAAATCAATCCTAGGGGTACCAGAGTTTTTAACGCTAAATCCTAACTGATCCTCTGGGGCTGGGTTACATAAAGTACTGATTTGCCCTGAAATCCGCAGGGAATCTGGAGCATGAATTCTCTCCTCACGAAGTCCTACAAGTGAGGTCTTGGGAGGGTTGGTCATAGGCGTGGGTGTAACTTCCCTAGAAACCTGCGGAGGATCATAAGTGCTTCCTTGATCCTTAACTGTAGTTTTAGTTCGAATACTAGCTTTAAGGTGTGATTCCAGCAGGCCTCCCAATCTGACCACCTCATTAGCTGCCACGTCGAGTTTGATCTATAAAGGTTTAACAAGTAGATCAAACTTAGCATCTATCATGCTAATTAAGAGGTCAAACTGCTTACTATCCATGGAGACAGGGTTACTATCCTGCACTACACTAAGATCATGGACAGGGTCAGCTCTCTTAAGTGATCGACCCCCCCCCCCCCCGCCCCGTTTAGAGTAAGCATTCTTATTATTGTTCCTACTAGAACGTAGTACTCTCTTTGATGTGGTGGCCGTCATGGTAGGGGTCGATGGACCCGGAGTAAATATTAAATCATGATTACAAACCCCAGATATAGAACCAACAGGACTATTTTCTACTAGAGGGACCACCACTATAGAACCATCAATAAGATTAGGCTCGTTGCTTACGTCTTGATTGGAAACGGGGAGGGAGATAGGGGGGTTAATATTTGGGGAAATGGGGTCAGTAATTCCTGATCGCCCCAGGGACTTTCTCCGCTCCTGATTTATCTTATCTACCATTTTAACAAGATAGTTATCCATGGTTGCCTTCACCGGGATAGGTTTTACTTTCGGCATGGATTAATCACTGATACAGCTCTGAAGCTTTAGGTCTAGATTAACAGGCAGTTGCAAACCCTTGCTTGCTACCCTCTTGGAACTAATAATCCCACAATGGGACGCTATATACACCACACACTAGGGCAGCACAATACAAAATACCTGCTATGGCAACCAGTGTGACCAAACACTCCGTGCAGTTCGAAATGACCGCAGCCCCCTCCAGCCCCCTCCTGTCCCGGACTGTCACAGACTGTCCGCCCTTTGTCCGGGCTTCGTCCAGGGCGTCCCGCTCGCGTCCCGCGCAGCGGCAGACAAAGGGGAATATGTAGGCGTGGATCAATAGGCGGGTAGGCGGGCCGCAGCGCAGCTGAGGCCACGCACGGACTCCTGGTCAGTGGAGTCCCGTGCACCAGCCTGTCTTCCCCAGCAGCAACACCCGGTTACTCCCGCAGTTCCTCCAGGTAAGGCAGCGACTCTCAGCGGTTCAATGCCCCTCTCGGCGATGCGGGACCCGCGCCAGCGGGTTCCGCGAGCTTATTTCATAAGGATGTGGGCGGATGGGCGGGCCGCAGCGCAGCGCAGCTGAGGCCACGCACGGACTCCTGGTCAGTGGAGTCCCGTGCAACAGCCTGTCTTCCCCAGCAGCAACACCCGGTTACTCCCGCAGTTCCTCCAGGTAAGGCAGCGACTCTCAGCGGTTCAATGCCCCTCTCGGCGATGCGGGACCCGCGCCAGCGGGTTCCGCGAGCTTATTTCATAAGGATGTGGGCGGATGGGCGGGCCGCAGCGCAGCTGAGGCCACGCACGGACTCCTGGTCAGTGGAGTCCCGTGCACCAGCCTGTCTTCCCCAGCAGCAACACCCGGTTACTCCCGCAGTTCCTCCAGGTAAGGCAGCGACTACGGTTCAATGCCCCTCTCGGCGATGCGGGACCCGCGCCAGCGGGTTCCGCGAGCTTATTTCACAAGGATGTGGGCGGGTGGGCGGGCCGTAGCGCAGCTGAGGCCACGCACGGACTCCTGGTCAGTGGAGTCCCGTGCACCAGCCTGTCTTCCCCAGCAGCAACACCCGGTTGCTCCCGCAGCTCCTCCAGGTAAGGCAGCGACTCTCAGCGGTTCAATGCCCCTCTCGGCGATGCGGGAATTCTAGTTTTACAAATGAAGGCGTTATGGAGAGGAATGATTTAAACAATTTTAGAACAGTTCCTTTTACTCCTATTCTACCATTTGGGTTATGAAGCTGTTGAACACTGCTGAAAGGTGGAGAAGCACCAAGAGGCAGGAATCCTCTCATCTAGATTCAAGGTCACATGTACTTTCCGTATTGTGGCAGTGTCTATACTGTATTTGGAACGGAATACAAATTAGTAAGAGTCCAAAAAGTTATTGGTGTAACAACTTTCCTAATGATTCTGCCAAGGTAAGGGAATTTAGAGACTAGTTTGCAGTTTTGAAGATCCCAGGCATCTAAGTTTGTTCTCTTGAGAAGTGGAGTGATGGGAGGAAAACACCATCTTTCAGGAAAACTTTTACTATTTTTAGTGTGAGAGGTGAGATGTAGTGTAGCAGATTATTTCAAAGGGATTCAGGAACTGGATTCAAAGAGAAAAGAATGGGGTTGATAGAGGAGATGATTTGCATGATGTATTGGATGTCAAGTTTGTTAAAGAATGACCATGAAGTCTTGGATCTTTCACAAATGACGGATAGGAGTGTTTTTTAATTTTGTTATTATATGGAGAGTTCTTTGTGTATTTTGCTAATTATCTGAATAAGGAGTTGGCAATATTGTCAACAATCATCTGTGACCTCTGGATTTTTGAAGTTAGGATGGGGCTTGTCCAATGTTTCATTGTGTTGAATATTTTTGGGATAGTTGGTAGCCTCATTTTATTTTTGCATTGTATTAGATGGTTATTGTTTGTATGAGATCTTTTTGGATCTACTACTGTTCTTTTGACAGCAGCTAAAGCTTAAACTGATTTTTCTTCCAGATCTTTTTTTAATTCCCTAAAATCTCTTTGCTGTATTTTAATTTTAATGGAGAATATGTGCATAGCATGTCTTTTGTTCCTTCATTGTAGTGGTTTATGAGGGAATCTACAGAGTTTGGCAGATTGTGAGAGGTAGCAACAATTTTAAGATGATCTGATAGTTGTTGGATAGGTATGTTTTTTTCCAGATATTTTAAGGGTTTTGATGTTTATCTAATATCCAAGCCAACCATTATTTTTAAATGGTATTTAACGAAAAGGTACAAATTCAGCTCCAATTAGTTGTCTGGTGATATAAAGTTTGGTGGAGCGAGTTTAAAGTCACTAGTTTCACCATTCTTTTGTGTTGTAAGTGGGATATGTTGTATTAGTCTGTATTGTGAGCGTAGATTTTTTATTCGTGAGTGGATCTTTCTGACTGTACCTTGGGAGGTAGAGATCTTCATGAAAGATAATGTTGATATGGTGTGCTTTCACCAACATGATTATCCTTCAAATTGTTCAGAAATGCTTGGTGTTAGTTGGTAGGGTATTATGGTATGAAAGCAGAAAGATTTATTATGTCTGTTGTGTCGAGATTAATAAGTTACTTACCTTCAGTAGCGCCTTATCTGATAAAGACAAGATCTAGCAACAGAGTCCTTACCTTTAAATTATCCCCAGGTGCCAGACTGGATCCAGAAACTTTTCTACAGCAGTATCTCTGCGCGTCGGTAGAGTGCGTCAAGAGACTCCGTGACAACATCATCCACCAGATGCGATGAAAACAGAGTCCATTCAAGCCCTTCTTCGGCACTCTGATGTCAGTTTCTTCCGCCACTACTTCCCATGCTAAAATGCGGCGACACATTTAGTACGGCTAGGGAAACAGTGTGCCCAAAAGGAATCTTCATTTTGAAAAACGTTTATGTTAGAAATGGGGGTCTCTATTTGGCAGAGGTAGGCACCTTTGACCAAGTAGAGGCCCTTCCTTCTAGTCAGGGTAACGTGGCTTCACTCCCAAAATACCCCCTGCTCGTAGGTAGCTTGGCACGAGCAGGCATGCTTATCTCAGAGGCAGTGTGTAAAGTATTTGTGAACACATACAGTGAAAACATTACAAATAGACACCACACTAGTTTAGAAAAAGAAGTAATCTTTACTAGACTTAACACAAGATCAAACAACAAAAATCCACAATACTGTAATAAAAATATGACTTTTAGATGGTAGAAATAGCTTAGTTCAATGTACATGGTAAATGCAACACTTTACTCTCAAAGTACCTTGGATGCGTAAAGCAAAACAAACAATAGGGTCGCAGGGAAGGCGATGCGTCAGTTCCTTACTGCAGCGCAGGGGAGGTGATGCGTTGGTTCGTTACCGGAGAGGAGGTGATGGGTCGGTTTCTTAGTGCGTTCCGGTTATGATGCAACAAGATGGCGCCTCGATGCAACGATCCGTTGCAATGCGACAAAATGGCATCTTTGATGCGATGCGACAACGTGGATGCGATGCGTGCCCACCCGACGGCCATGCGGCAAACTCGGTAGACTCTTGAGCCACGACAGGCCCTGCGACACGCTTCTCCGGTGATGTGACGGCAACCTCTGCGGTGGCGACACGCTTCTCTGGTGATGTGACATGCTTTGTCGGTGATGCGACTGTAAACAGCTGCGGCAGCGACACGCTTCTTTGGCGATGCAATGGCAAGCGCTGCGGCGGCGACACGCTTCTTCTTCGTTGCATCGCGCTGCCAGCTCCCTGCGACACGCAGTCTCCAAAGGGCCCAAAACAGCAGCAGGCACCTCACTGCAGGTAGAATTCCCAGCAAGGAAATTCAGGGGGAGCTGGTGGTGAGCTCTTTGTGTCCCTGAGACTTCAGAACAGGAGGCAAGCTCAGCATTAGCCCCTGGATATCTTCCTCAAGATATTAAAAGTTCACATAAAGTTCCTTTTCTCCTTTCCTTGGCAATAAAGTAACCACTGCAGGCCCACCCCAAACAGCAACAGCACAGGGGCAGTAATCTTTCTTCAGCTTCTCCGGTTATTCTCCTTGGCAAAGGGTTCGTCTTGATTCCCAGAAGTGATCTAAAGTTCTGGGGTCTGGGCCCCCATATTTATACTGCAACATCTTTTGTCCTCTGAAGGCAGAGGGTGTCTGTGCCCAGCCAAAACCAGTTCTGTCCTCCCTGGTGCAGTTTCCTGGCAGGAGGTGGAGACAGCATTGTTGAAAGCAGACCTGGCCCAGGTAGCTGAAGGAAAACTCCTCCCCTCTACTCTCTATTCTATGAAAGCTCAGGTCAGTCAAAGGAAATCTCCTCCACCTACTCTCAATTCAATTCAGATCCTATTCAGCCCAGCCCTGACCTATCAGACTGCTGGAGTCAAAGCCCTCTCCAGCCCCCAGACATGGAATACACAAACCTAGTAGAGGCATGCTGGATGGTTAGGCAAGAAAAGACCTACTTTCTAAAAGTGGTATTTTCAAACACAGAATGTAAACATCACCCACACTAAAAGATGTATTTTAACATTCTGAGTTCAGGCATACTAAACTTTATTTTCCGATCTTGTTCCTAGGGTCAGTTATGATTATAAGATGTTATAATCAAACTGCCCATTCTGGCCTATGGGAACAGATAGCCTTGCAATAGTGAAAAACTAAAATTGGCTGTAATTCACTATCAGGACATGCCACACACATCAGGGCATGTCCTAACTTTCACATACAATGCACCCTGCCCTTGGGCATACCTTAGGGGTAACTGAGATGTAGAAAAGGGAAGGTTTAGGGACTGGCAAGTGTGTGCACTTGCCAAGTTGACATGGCAGTCCCAGACTGCACACAGGCTCTGCAATGGCAGGCCTGAGCCACATTTTACAAGCTGCATCTATGGGTGGCACAATCAGTGCTGCAAGCCCACCAGTAGCATTTGATTTGCAGGCCCTGGGCACACATGGTGCACTGTACTAGGGTCTGACAAGTAAATCAAATAAGCCAATCATGGAGTCACTAATCCATTACAACAATTTACAATAGGGAGCACTTGCACTTTGGCACTGAATAGCAGTGGCAAAGTGCCCACAGCATCTAGACCAGCAAAAACAAAGCACAAAAACAGAAGGCTACAGCAAACAAAATGGAACAGAGACCCACGCCAATGGTGCCATGTCTAACAGTTTATATAGAATTTCTCTTTTTGTTTGTTTTTCAACCAATGAAAAGCACAAGAGTGCATAGAAAGGATCTGGAAAGAAAAGGAGAATCAGTTCGCAGAGTGGAGTGGATGGGTGTGTCGGTAAGGAATCTGCGGCTAGATCTTGTCTCTACCAGATAAGGCATTGCCGAACGTAAGTAACTTATTCATATGACAGAGAAATCTAGCTGCAGATTACTTCGCTTTGAATGAGAATCCTGAGCAATACCATCCCCGGAGGAAGGTCCACGAACCGATCCCCACGAAGAACCCTGACTAGGCTATCGGATCTGTTATAAGAAAATAAGAGAAAGAGACCGGCTGCCAGGAAGGAATGTGAGCAAGATACATTCCACCAGAAACATTGTGTAGAATCCTATACGGAACAGAAAGCCGAGCTAGCCTCAGAAGTGAGGCAAGGAGGGGAAAACAAACCCAAGGATGCTGAAGAGTCGAGGCCCCTAGCCTCACTAATGTCAGACACCCAATGAAACTCCAGAGGCTGAATAGTATCACTCGTGTCATCAGAGACATCACCAAAATACTTGTTTCCCGAGAAGAAAATAGCAAGGGGCTCCTCAAAAGGCAGAGGAAGGTAGCCCAAAAAGAACTGTTCTGCTGATGTCACTCCCGACAGACAGGCGTCGAAGAGGTGACACCTCAGTGTCGGGAAGGAGAGGCATAGTAGCAGTGATCGGCAGAGTCGACTTCGGCGGATCTAACACTGGTGTCACAGGTGGGAACCCAGAATGGCTGTGCACCAGATGGATTCGATGACGGATCCAGAGGGCTGTGCACACGTTTTTGTGCATTGCAGAAACAGTACTGCGTAACTTGGGTTCATAAACAATCAGGCAAAACACTACTATCAACACGTAAATCAGTGAAATATTAGCAGAACACTCCGGGCATCTTGTGTCCTTTGTGTTTTATGGAGATCGATTGCCCAGCCAACACGTGTTTCATCATGGTGTGAACTCTCTTCCGGTATTTGCCGCAGGTCATGGGATTGAGCAGCGCACTCAGGTGCCTTCATACCAATATCCAGGAGAGCAACTCGCCCTGGACTGAGGCCAACTCAGCTCGTTTTTTCCTTCATGTGCTGTGAACTTTCCATCACACCACATGGAGTGATTTGGGACTGTTTATTGGACTAGTCCCAGTATACTTGATTTTACCTTGGGAATCTATAGAAATTTTGTTTCTTGCGTCAGCCGGGACGGAAGTACAACCGGTGGAGTGATCGATTCATGTCATTTACTCGCCAGAGTCCTGAAGAAATGGTGGGTTCACACCCTGACGAAACACGTGTTGACTGGGCAATCGATCTTCATTAAACACAAAGGACTCGAGATACCCGGAGTGTTCTGCTATTATTTCACTGATTTACGTGTTGATAGTAATGTTTTGCCTGATTGTTTATGAACCCAAGTTACGCAGTACTGTTTCTGCAATTTACAAAACGTGTGCACAGGCATCTGTTTTATACTTCTGTGGGCCTTGTGTCTGTCTGAGGGGTTCAGGGTTATCCCCTCGCCTGTAGCACCGTACGACACCACGTCACTCATACAAAGAAGCGCACACGAGTAGGCGCCATCGCATACCACACAAATCCAAAACCTTTTCCTTGTATCGACGGATCCAAAGGGTCTCACTGACACAGAGGGAGGTCCTGCAGGCTTAGAGTCAATCAATGCTTATCTGGCCTCCTTAGGCCCAGGACGTGCACCAGAGGGAGGCAGAGAACCGAAAACAGCATGAAGGGAGAGACAATATTATCTCCTGTGATCCAAAATCGCCCCTGCGCCAGAGAATATTGGAAGGAGCTGGGAAGATTCCAGATCCGACTCAGTAACCAGAGGAATAGGAAGGGTTGCAAGGACACCGCAAATATGTGGAAAACCCGGGGCTCTGATCGTGTCATACCGGTCAACAGAGAACTTGAGAGCTGGCCCTTGAACAGTCCTCAGAGGGAGAAGAGGACCATGACCGACGAAGGGCCTTTGACCACCGTGTTTGTATAATACACCGTGTCGCTAACAGCGTCATGTGGAGCTTCAGCAAGGCCGACAATCTAAACAAAAGACATGATCCCCACCCCTTCGAGTCACGGTGCACGCTCAAACACCACATGCAAATAGAATGAGGGTGTGGGGTAAACCGTGTAATCCACAGAACCCCGAAAACACCAGAAAAAAGCACACTGTGCAGTCAACAGACGTCAAGGTAAGCCAAGGTACGCCACTCCAGACCCGCGTGGAAGCACGGAAAGAAAAAAATGACACTTATATGTCAACCTCACATCCAATGGACGACGACGTCATGGAGTCGCTCACCACCCTCTATCGACACGCAGAGGTACTGCTGTAGAAAAGTGTCCGGATCCAGTCTGGTGCCTGGGGATAATTCAAAAGTAAGGAATCTCTGGCTAGACGTCTCGATCAGATTGATAGAAGTTCATAGGAGGAAAGCAAATGTAGTGCAGCATTTCCAAAAGGTCTTGTAAATAAATGCAATACCAACTCCATGTTTCTTGTATCTCTGCTTCTGGATGTTTGAAACATCACCAACACATCAAAAGAGATCAATGTTGTAGTTTGAACCAATGCAAAAAAAAAACCAAATGATGGACAGAATGCTGAACAATGCCAATCATTCACCCCAGTGCAGAGATCTAGTGATAAATCCATTGTTTTTGCTCCTGCCATTCCACTTTAAACCCAGCCATATGCAATTCAGTCTTGACCCTGCTCCTCATGGGGACATTCCAGCCATAACTGCCAGGTCTGGCCCTTCCTGGGCCAGAACCAAGCATCCTGGGACAAGTTTCAGCATATCACCCCTCATCAGACAGGCTAGTGTGACTCCAGTGGCATGGAAAGCAGGGTTAAGACTGTTTTGCATATGGCTGGGTACAAACTGGGTTTGACGTGGCAAGCAAAATGACGATGGATTAAAAACAGATCTGTGATTGAGTGTTTAAAATGTTTCAACACTCCGTCCAACATTTTATTTTGTGATGCAGTTTGAACCAAGTCTAAGTAACCAAAAGTAAGTCCAAGACGTGAGATTATGTTGTCAGAGATTTTTAGAGCATGTGCTTGCACAGGTTTCATATTAGGGTGCATTTTAGCTGTGATTTAGTGATGATTGTTAGGGAATTGGTTTAGTTTATTTGGATTACATTTTCTTCATAGATTGCTTTCCAAGGTTCCTGGGAGGATACTTGGCTCCTGACAGCTTGCCTGACATGAGGAACAGGTGAATTAAAACATTTTCAGAAGCACATGGTGAATTATGTTATTGCAGACAAAGGACTGTGGTCAGCAGCTAAAATGAGGTGTATCTTTTTAATTCGCTATGTTTATTTAGTTAGTGCAATTTGTTACGTTACCAAGTAGAAGAAAAAGGAAAACCAGGGAAGGTTCTATGTAGGAGATTGGCTTAGTATATGGTGCACACTTATTTAAGTGGAGCACCTTGCACTAATTCAGGCAACACATGTGGTGATTTAGACAACAATAGAAAGCTCTCTAAGTGGTAGCTGTGCAGAGTAGCCTCCAGGCTTATCTTGAAGTAGTGTTAAGCAGCTTGCTTTACCAGATCTAATCACATAGTGTAGGTTAAAGGAAAAAGAACCACACAGTGTATATATACAAATATTTCTATTTATTACACAACACTCACTAACACATTGGTATATCTCCTACTCGGAGATATCAACACAAATACACAACAATACTTCAACTGCAAATAGGTAAGTAACCACAATACACAAACCATATACTGAAAAAAGTGGAATGCGAACTGCAATAGAAGTCGGAACTTGTACCAGGAGATTTAGAAGCATAAGGAACCACCCAAGGTAAGTACCGAGGAAACCTACGGAGGCTGTGTGAAGAGTGGAAACACAGCTGCGTACTTAATAGAAGTCAACAGGAAAGTCGCGATTGCAGTTTTGAAGAAGGACTCTTCCCAGTGGACCCTGAAGAAACCCCGTGAAAGACAGAAGGTTGGAGAGTCACCCCACCTGTGATACCCCAGGAACCAGGATACCTACACCAGGGAAGCCGGATGCATAGGTGCGAAGTGACGTCGGAAACTGCTGTAGCCCACATTACAGGACTTCACGAAAGATGCCGCTGGTGAAGGCGGTGCAAGAGCCCGGTGGAATCCAATGGTAGACTCTTGCAGTGAAGAACCTGCAAGCAGAGGGGGCAGAGTCTATTCCACTTGGAGGTGACCAGGAGGCACGGAAGAGCAATGCCCACCAATGTCGGAAGTTGCAGGAGTGATGACGGTGACCTTGTAGCTGCAGCTGTGAGGACCAGGTGACGCTGAGGAAGACCAGGAGCCGTGCACGAGCCTTCCCATGTCAGAAGTCATGAACCAGAGGGTCAGCGTCTGCGGGGAGCACCAACAAGTCTTGGCAGCTCCCACAGGGGTGAAATGCAAAGAGGGAGCAACGTTGGTCACCAGAAGCAGGAGAGTCAGAGCAGGCCCCCGAGCAAGCAGGGGAGCCCACTGAAGCAGGAGAAGACCCTCGAGAGGACCCACAGGCCAAAAGGCACAGGAGTCGCAAGAGATCCTCGAGCAGCTCGCCAAAGATGAAGGCCCATGATGCAGAGGATGAGGTGAAGGCACTGTACTTGGCAGGAAGAGATGCAGGAGGCTGGAGCTTCTTGCAGGATGAAGATATCTGGAGTGCAGAGCCAACAAGCCTTGGTAACGGCAAGTCAATGTAGTGCACAGGGGTTTGGTCAAAGCGGTTCCGACGTGGGATACTAGCCTCAAACTTGCTGAGAGGACAGGGCAGGCATCAAGGGAGTTGCAGAACCACAACCTGTGTTGCTGAGCCTTTCGAAGTCTGAGGGACATCAGGAGCAGCAGACCGGTCAGCTTCGTTTTGGTGCCTGCAGATGCAGGGGAGTGACTCCTTTACTCCAACGGAGATTACTTCAGGTGTCCTTGATGCCCACAGGTCTGCTGAAGATCCTGGAAGAAGCACAGATGATGAAGAATACTTTCAGAACAGCAAGACCAGGAGCAGCAAGAGTCTTCGTGATGCAGTTTCGTTTCCAGGCGAAGTCCAAGTGTCCAGACAGTCGAAGAGTAACATGGTTTCAGGCTTGAGTCTTGTCCCACTATGAATCTGAGAACCCACCCACAGGAAAGCTCTTTTATACCCTAAGAAAGTGGTTGGGAGAACTTGGGGTCTCTCCCAGAGGAGGGCTAGACACAGGGTAGGATACTCCCATGTCCTCTGTCAGGTTTCACGCCAGAGCGGGAGCCAAGGGCTCTCTGAGCTGGTTCCAACTAGAGTATGCAAGGAGGGCACCAAATATGCACTTCAAAGTAGTTTGGTGGTGCTGGCAAGTGCCCCCAATACACTAAGTCCTGTCTGGGAGGTGGTCACACCTCCCTGTGACAGGAAACCTATTGTTCCACCTTCCTCTACTCAAGCTCAGCTCAGCAGCAGGAGGGCAGAATCATGTCTGAGGTCGGCAGCAGCACTAGCTTGCTGGCAGACCCTGGAAGGCTGTTATCCGGAGTACTGGGGGCTTCCAGGAGGAGCCCACCCGTGCTTGGAATTATACCTCCATACCACCTGTAACGGTGTTGGGGTATGATTCCTACATGTTTAATGCCAAGCATGCCCAGGTTCGCAACAGCCACTATATAGTTAGCCATTTGCCTAATGACAGATGGCCACAATATTTATCAAAATGGCTGGCAGCACTTACAAAGCCTGGAGAATCGACTGTGGGATTTGTAGGAGTGTCCCGCTCATGCAAGGACACCACACACTTGGAACCTAGCACCCTGCCTTAAAGATTGAAAGGCCTGCCTGAAGGGTAACTTATAGGTTTTAAGTGTAGTGACCTCAGATATAAAAAAAAAAACTTATATCTGCTATATATGGTGCTAGAACCATTTTACACAGGCTGCAATGGCAGGCCTGAAGTCACAGTCTGAGTGGTCTCTCATGGGTGACACAATACATGCTGCAGCCCAAAGGAGACCCCTGGTGTACCTATGCCCTGGGTACCTCAGTACCATACACTAGGGACTTAAAGGGGTACACCAGTAGCCAATTGTGGAGGTACAAAAGTACTTACCATGTCAAATTTAGGGAGGAAGCACAGTGACTGGGGTCCTGATTAGCAAGATCCCAGTCGGACTAGTCAAAAAAACATAGTAGATTTCTAAAGGAGGGTTTTTAGTAGCCAGGGATTTATAGGCGCACTGCGGTGTCACACAAATGTCAATATGCAAACAATGTGCTACGAGGAAAGGGGATAAGCCCTATAACCCCTCAGTGTTGTGTGGGAAACTAAGAAACAGACTTAGTTCTACCGTACCTAGACTTGACTTGCCAAAGATTCCACATGGCTTAGACCACACACGATAGGTTTCTATAAATGTGGGTGTTGTGGAATATGTCGGTGGGCTAAACATGGCACAAAACGTTTTACAAATTTTGACAAGAAAAGATATGATATCAAGCACAACATAAACTGTAACACTAAGTTTGTGGTGTACATCATCGAATGCTTGTGTGGCAAATTCTATGTGAGCATCACCATTAGACCTCTAAGAGATAGAATTACTGAACACATCAGAGCACTACACCAACAAGATGCGAGATATCCTGTAGCTATACATGCAGCAACCTGTCCCTCACAAGGGATGAAAAAACAGGTATCATTTTTTGGCATTGATGTCACTCTTCCCCACATAAGAGGGGGGAATAGAGAACTCAAACTTAGACGCACAGAAGCTGTCTGGATTATGCGCCTTCGTACAGTAGAAAACGGTCTCAATTGTGACCATGAAATGCAATATTTTTTTGGGGACGACTAACACACGGATCTAACAGTTAGCATTCATCGAGGAAATTTTCCTGACACGCATCCCACCGCATACCAACTACAAACACCAATCTCTAACGACTTAGAGACTAGCAAAATATGGTTTCTCTCTGTCGTAGAATATACAGTGGGGCTTACATTGTAACTCTTTAAGTCGGCGTGTACTGTTCATAGATAAACACAGATGTTTTAAGGTACATAAACCCTGAAGGGGTTTTTCCTCATGCTCACGACGTGTGATGTGGCCACCTAATACAGACTTCGTTTACACAAGTGTGGACCCCGAATCAGAATATAGGACGTTATATTGATTGATTATACTTGTTTAAGATCTACATATAATGACTTTTAATAATGTGTTAATGATGTTGGAAAATATGTCATTCCGTCACTATTCGTCGTTTTTTTGAGAATGTTTTGGCTCACAGATGTGGTGCTATTTTTTCAAAAATAGAATATACTTATTCTCTAAACAACTTTCTCCATCTCTCTCTCTCTGCTTTTACCTATTACATTTCTAACATACGAATTCTTGGATATTAATATACTTACTTAAGACCACAATTATAACCAAACATAATTAGGACTTTTACGCCACAACTTTATCTATTACACTGTAATGAACGTAAGTGAATTTCTCGGTATCCTTTTCTTCCTTCACTAACGCGTGATTTTGTATCGTCGTAATACTTTCGGTGATACAGAAGTCGTACAGTAACTTCTCACCTTTAGAAAATCTATATTCAATTAACGTGACTGGTGTTTTCCAACAGAAAGCCATGTCGCCCATCATGGACAATAAAGTTATTGGAATTGCCAATGTTTGATCTGGGATAGCATACTCACTTCCGGTTAAATCCTGTTAGGGGTTACCGCTCTAGTCCGGATGATGCTTACACAGCGGCTTTAAAACAACCTCCGGCAGTGCAAATCACGTGTCCGTACCGGAAAAGCAACTGCCGTGAGGACGTCTATAGCACACTAGCTACGGGTAAGACGTATACGAATCTCTTTTTTTACCTTCCCCAACTTTCCTTAGCTCTAAATTTGATGAATGATCTAATTTCAGATCGGACCGCGAACACGATCGCCAGTTACACACGGATCGCCCTAACGGCACATTCTGCAACTAGACTTCATATACCACGGTATACCTCCTTTCTTTCCCGCGCCTCATATTTGCCTTTAACAAGATTTTGTTACTCTCGAGCCCTTTATCTTATGATTGTTTAGGGCATCGCAACAAACGCATTGGACCACTACCGTTGTGAGCAGAAGCCCCAATCGTCTTCCTCTCACAAGTGTTTTTTTTAACTCTAGCGTTATCACTATTTAGACAAAATTATTCCCGCCCTGTATATTTTTCCAAAAGGTATATGTAACTTGCCAGTCCTATTCTTTAGGATTGTTTTTTTCAAGCCGGAGAGTACCTCGACCGGCAGTGCGGCAAGCGCTTTTTGCTATTATTTTTGTGAGCAGAAGTCTCAATTCTCTTTCTCCCACTTGGTTTTTATTCCCATACTAAGTGTTTAGATCTAATGTTTAGTTGCATTTGTGCCACATGCTTTAGGGCCATCGCCCTCCCTCCCTGCTTATTTTTAACTGTTATATTTTATACTTGTTTTGCACCACAGATCTTAGCTTGTGGATCCTTCTTATCCTAAGACAACGTTTCTACTAGCCGGAGATTAACTGAATCGGCAACGTGGTGAGCGTTTTTCCAGATTATTGTGCGAAAGGAGACAACCCACCTCAACCTATCACCGTTATCAATGAGTCACCATCTCACACAAACTCCTTAGCTAACCTTTCGCCTCCCCCCCCCCCCTTTTTATACCCTCTCCTTAGACATCCATTCGAAATTCTTTTACCAATTTCCAGTGATTAGCCCAGCCGGGTTGGAATTATCACCGGCAGCGCGGTAAGTGCTTTTCCTTTTTATCCATTCTCTCGCCACACTATCTGATCTGTTACTCTAGTAAATACACTTATGCTTCTCCCTTCTCCGCTATCTCTCCTTTTATTTCACATCTTAGATTACAAAGCCGTATATGTCAACATTCAGGTATTTAGTGATTTCTTCTCTGTTTAAAGGACCGATCTAGCCATTTTCTCCATGTAATGATTTTTTGAATCTTTTGATTTTAGAAAACCTCAAACGAACTGTCACACTATTTTGACTCACTAAGACACTGCTTAGAATGTCACTGTTAAAGGTCTGTGCCTTTTTTATAAAATGCACCTACAAACCAAATTCTCAAATGTTTACCTGAAACTTTTCATCTTGTAGTTCCACGGTGTTTTTGGTTTCCACTGGCACCTTAAGTTCATGTCCACTCATCTTGTGTTGTACATTTGATGAGCAATATGTGTCACACATACCATTTGTCTCTTTCCCAGCCCTGAGGAGTCGTGGAATTAACTTCCATACACGACGAAACACGTGTCGGCTGGTTTCTGTTTGACCACACGAAAACCGAATAAAAAGACCAAAAGAACACAACTTTTATATGACTATGAATTAATGCTTTGTATATTTTTTCGAGTGTATTGAACTCTACACAAACGTTTGAATTACCTATATGTGTGCCTAGGTTTAGACATTAGTCAAAAAAACATACTGACACCAGCAAAAAGTGGGGGTAACCATGCAAGAAGGATCCTACCTTCTTACACTCTGCCAAAATTGTTAAGATTTAAAAGGCATTTATATTACTTTAATTTTTTTGTTTGCCAGTTGTACTACCAGAGAGGGGTCCAGTGCTTTTAGTTTTAAAGATGATAGAATAACTTACTCAATTACAGGTGGATGCTGTGGATAAATAGAGTAGAGCAGTGGTTCCCAAACTTTTGACTCCTGAGGACCCTCACTGAGTCACTACGGAAACCGGGGACACCCAAGCAATTTGTAAGATTTAAATTTCAAACATTAAAACAGTAATTCGCTAAAAATACAGAAACAAGTGCACAGCAAACAAATAATCGAATTACCAAAGATTTTATATTGAAAAATTTTGCAAAAATAAAAGCATTTTAATGGAAAGGTTGGTGCTGCATCTCGATGGCTAACTTTTCAATGTTTAGTTTTATTTAGTGGTACGAGGGACCTGCCATGGCCGAACTGGGATGCAAAGCAGCCCTGGCAAATGTCAGACCAGCCCCTGTACGTTGCATACCAACTGCAGCGAGTGAGCCTGACCACTACAAAGGGTGCTCTCCCACAAAGAAAATTGGGAAGAAATTATGCATTCTACACATCTGTCATTATATATTGATCTAAGTCAGCATTGAAAGCATAGTAAATGATGATCTTACTGTGAATCAGGATACAACAATCTTTGTTGGGGCTCTTCAATGATTCCCTCACTAACACCCCCCAAGAGTGCCTCTCATCTCTCAATAACCCTGCTGTCACATGTATTTGTTTTATAGCACCTTTCATATCAGTGTCGGGTGTCACAGCATTTTACATCACACACATAAATAGACAATAAATCATACGCGTATAAATCAGTGTATAGAAAATGTTACATAAGGCAAAGGGGACTACAAGGTGTAGGATTCACAAGTCATCCATACTGGTGAGAACTTCATTGCCTCACCTTGCTGCCGCTACCTGGGGACTTCATCCCCCAACAATCCCTGCGCCCAGGAGGCGCCAATGTGTTTCTTGCGTGCCCGGAGGCACATAAATCCAGCTTGGGCTCCCGCACTGCGGGAGCCCTTCATCGCCTCACCTTGCTGCCGCTACCTGAGGACTGCATCCACCAACAATCCCTGCACCCAGAAGGCACCAACGTGTTCCTTGCACGCCTGGAGGTGCATAAATCCAGCTCGGGGCTCCCGCAGCACGGGACGCGCGCAGGAGTGCCTGCGCCACACAAGGGCGAAGCCCTGGCAAAGGTCGAGCCTGTCCTGCGCCCATCATCGACAGGAAGAGGTAGGGCAGGGCCACCCCCGTTGGCTTTCCTACGGGGATACTGACTGCAATATCTCATTTCAGCATACCAGTTACTGTGACTTTAACTGTGGCTTTAAGGATTATCTGGGAACCTCATATGCCTTTCTATCATTTACCCATTTCTACCTTCTCTTTCTTTTGAGTTATAATATCGCTTCAATACCGGCTTAGCGACATCGGTAAACGTAAGGCTACAGACGGGGCTTCTAGGGCACCGAAGGGGAAAAAAATGCCTATCAGGAAGATTGATGGTGATGGTATTAATAGAATTGACTTGCTCTTGTCAGAGGGCACTGATATTATCTCATCCAACTCTGGGCTACCTAACTTAAGTCCAACGGTCCATTCTAGTGTATTACCAAAGCGTAGCCATAAAATGTTTGAAAAGCCGCCTATGAAATCTTCTGTGTCAACCCCAGAGAGGAATGATGGCCCGTCTAATCCTGTCTGCCGTGATAGTCTACCTTCAAACCATGAGACTCCAATGATAGAATGCAGTAATAGATATTCTGTACTTAACAATACTGAGTCTGAATCAGAGAGCTGCGCTCCTATAGGGAGAGATTGCATGAACACTGAGACTTTCTCAATGCTGCGGAGTACGATGGAAGTCATTAGGGCGACTGTATATCTTGCTCATTTCCAAAACTACCCACTGGTTATGGGACAACAAGGAGTCCCTGACAAACAAAGTCATTCACTGGTTCCGCGAAACCAGACACTGTTACTCAATAATGAGGAGCGACATCCTAGATGTGGAAAGGCTTCCAACCTCAGCTGGTACACAAGATCTAATCCGGGTCTCTTTCGTAAGCTATGACCTAGTGGAGGGACTCATGGCAGTCGAACCACGCACAATATCTAACACACATACCGTCATCTAACTTACATATTGTGCACCGACAGATCTTTTGAGATCCCAGCGGTCCAAGATAGATAGGTGAAGAGACTAGTGCAGTTAGTAGCAATGACCAGTGACTGGATCATATGAGCCCATGTAATATGCATACAGGAGAAAACATGTGGGCTGAGAATGTGCTGCCACTCCTTCTCCAAGAAGAGGAACCTCCCAGGGTTAAGGATCTGGATTTTGGGCAGCCTAGAAATTATTTGTTTAAGCAAGAAGCGCTAATGATATCATCAATTAATACTATGCCTATTGATAGTAATCCAAAAGTTAACCCTACTTCACAGGAGGCTGAATTAGCCTTGGAATCTTTGGTAAGGATTGCTTCGTGGAACGTAGCAGAGTTAGCCAAACCTTTGCCTGATGTCGAGTGGGGAGAATTTATGGACTCCTTTGACATATGTCTATTCCAGGAAACCTGGTGTTGTACACCATTCTATAGAAATAGGTATACATCTTTTTGTGTAGAAGCAACTAAGAGTACTAAGGGAAGGTCCTCAGGGGGACTGGACATTTGGATTAAGACTTCGCTTCGATGTACTATTAGCATCTTACCCTGTGATTCCAAGGATATTTTAGCACTTACACTTTTGTTCCCCTCTGGTCTGTCCCTAAAATTAATTAATGTTTATAACAGAGTAGAGGGCAGACACAATGAAACCACTACTATCTACCAACTTGAACAATTGCTTCTGAATCATAGGGCAAGAGATCTCATACTGGTGGCAGGAGATCTCAATGCAACCTTCGAACCGCTGGTTGCTGCCCCACATGACTTAACTTCTGAGTTGGACAACCAATGGGGTATACACCATTTATAACTGCCTAAAATAAGATGGACACCAAAAGCAGATCAGCTTCTGGCACTAACACTCGAACATGATCTTAGAGCCACTAATGGCAGGTGTACCTCGGATTGACAGGGTAATGGACACCGTAGCAGAATAGACTACTTCTTAGCTCAAGTTGAGCTATGGCGTGCTATTATAGATATGGAAGTGATTGCTCGACCAGACAGTGATCACAATACCCTTAGCTTGTCATTGAGTATTCAAAAACCCTTGCAGCATGGGAGTAGGGGTCATTGTGATATTGGAGCACTACAGCCGACAAATAATCTTAGATTTATTAGATGGGAGTGGGTAGTCAAAAACCCCGCAGTCCTAAATATCATCAAGGGAATTGTTATTGCTGACTTTGAACATCGGTCTCAACTTCCTAGGGATCTGAGAAATGATACAATGAAACCAACACATGAAATGCTAGAGGGGGAAATAAGGGATGTCTTGGGCAAACCAAGAAGAAAAAATAAACTTTGCCCTGAACCCAAGTCTAGGTATACTAATGCCTGTAGAGTGGGAAAAGTTGAGCTCCTTGCAGCTATTAAAACCAAGTCACAGGTAGAGATCACTAAATCTAGAGCACACCATAGGGCAGTGATTACTAACTATGGTCGGATCTGCATGATGCCTTGGTTAATAGGGTCACCAAAGATTTCTGGAAAACTGTAGTTGTGGCTTCAAGGGGGAACAAACCAGCGCTTAATGAACAAGTTACTTACCTTCGGTAACGATACATCTGTAAGAAACATAGGTTAGTTATAGATTCCTCACCTTAGAATTACCCCCAGGCGTCAGACTGGATCCGGAGACTTTTTTTTAGTCAGCAGTACCCCTGCACGTCAAAAGGTGGCGTTGGTCAGATCGCGTTTATCGTTGGCATCCTGGTCACCAGAATGACGTCGCAGTAGCTACTTAGACGCTGCCCCCGGGCTGACGTCAGTTCTTTTACATGACATTCCACACCAGAAGCGCAGAGCCATGCAAGACAATGACCACTGGTGCACATCAGCAGTTTTTGAATGGCTGGCTTTGGCCCAGCTGAAGTGTAAAGAAGAGAAGTCAGAGTTTCTTCTGTATGGGTCTTTTCCTCCGCAGTTTAGGGAAGCCCTCTGGCTGACGAACTGCCCTCTACCTAGCTCTGTGGGTAAGCCTGTCAAAAACCTAGGTGTTTGGTTTGATGAGGACCTTAGGTTCTCCACACAAATAAAGAAACTGGCCGGACAGTGTTTTGGTACACTGAAGATTCTCAGGAAGTTTCTGCCCTTGCTACCCAGGGCAGACAAGGAAATTGTCACGCGGGCACTGATTCTTTCGCGCCTAGACTATGCCAACGCACTGTATATCGGTCTGCCAGACTTCCAGCTGAGGAAGCTACAAGTTGTACAAAATGCGGCAGCCAGAGTTCTGCTAAACATCTCCGGAAGAACTAGTGTGAAGCAATATTTGCTGGACCTACACTGGCTTCCCGTAGCCCAACGGGTCAGATTCAAGGCCCTCACCCTGGCCCATGCAGCCCTCCATGGCTCAGGTCCACCGTATTTGAGGAATCGCTTGAGCTTCTATGTGCCACAAGGACTGTTGCGTTCAGCCTCTCAGTGGCTGGCAGTGATCCCTCGGTTACGTCTGGTACAAGTGAGGGACAGCTCTCTCTCTTTCAAGGCGGCTCAAGCCTGAATCTCTCTGCCTTACTCACTACGGAACACTACTAACCCAAGGTTGTTCAGGAAATTTAAAAAAAACTTGACTGTTTGCCTAAATGTGGTGCTCTGTCCAGCTCCTTCCCTCCATCATTTGGCTTCCGCGCTGGGACACTCTTGAGTAGCCACGCGTGTTATAAATGATATTAACATAGCATAACATAACAAAACTAGGGCCCTGAAAGGAAGTCCTTAACCCTAGAAATCAGTTCCCAGAATGGGGAGGATGGGTGGGGCGGTGAGGAATGTTATGTTATGTTATTCCGTTTTATATAGCGTGGCTAATACCCGTGGGTGTCCTGGCGCTGTAGAACAGAAAACTATCCTGAGTAAAGGTGGTGCAAAAGGTATTAAGAGGTAAAGAGGCTGGTCTTGAGCGCCTTCCTGAATTCTAGGTGATTGGGTATATGTCTCAGGTACAGCGGTAGTGCATTCCAGGCAGTAGCGGCCTTTACCAGAAAGCTGCGTCCTCCCCAGTTGGCTTTGTTTACTTTGGGGACTACAACCAAATTAGCCTGAGAAGACCGCAAAGTTCTTCCAGGAGAATACCATTGGAAGCGCCTAATTAGGTGGAGAGGTCCATTCTTATGAAGAGCTCTGTGAGTCATACATAACGCCTTGAACCGGATTCGTTTGTTTTTGGAAGCCAGTGTAGTTTTTTTATTTCGGCCGAGATCGAGGCATATTTAGGAATGCCTGATATAAGTCTTGCCGCCGCATTTTGCAGTAGCTGCAGTTTTTTCTGTAATCCTTCCTGCATGGTGATGTAGAGACTATTGCAATAGTCGAGTCTGGATAGGGCAAGGGCAGAGATGACCGTCCGGTGTGATTCTTTGGGGAGCAGTGGTAGTATCTTCCTACATGATCTAAGAATGAAAGATGTGGAGGAGATAAATGAATTAACCTGGTCCTTGAACAAAAGTTTATCATCTATGATAATGCCCAGGTTCTTGACTTTCCTACTGGGCGTGGGTAGTGAACCCATTGAGTCTGGCCACCAGGTAGGTGTCCAGAAACTAGGATCGTTTTCAAACAAGACTACCTCCGTTTTGTTGGAGTTAAGTTTGAGGCAATTTAGGGTCATCCAACTGCCACTGCTGACATACACTCTTTAAAGTCATCCGCAACATTGGTAGGGGTCGCAGGTAGTAAGGATACCACTATCTGGGTATCATCTGCGTATGATGTGAGGTTGAATCCAAAAGATTCTACCAATGATGCCAGATGTTTAACATATTCGTTAAAGAGAGTAGGACTGATGGAAGATCCCTGTGGCACCCCACATGGCAGGGAGAAAGCTTTAGCAGTAAAGTCTCCCAGCGAGACCGCCTGTGTTCTGTCTGCTAGGAAGGACTTGATAAGGCTCCAAGCTTTGTCTTTGACTCCAATTTCTTGAAGCCGGTCCATCAATAAATCATGATGGACCATGTCAAAGGCTGCAGACAGATCCAACATGATCATAACCGCCGTACCACCCTGGTCTAAAGTCTCTCTAATTTCTTCTGTTGATTTGACCAGCGCCGATTCGGTGTTATGTCCTGATCTGAATCCATACTGCGTAGGGTCTAATCCCTGGGCCTCATCCAAGAATCTGTTTAGTTGCGTGTTCATGATTTTCTCAATTAGTTTGGCAGGGAGAGACAGCCTTGATATGGGCCTGAAGTTATTTGGGTCCAGAGGATCAAGCTGGTTTTTTTTTAATAGCGGTATAATAGAGGCTATTTTCCAGGTCCTCGGAAAGTAACCCTTGACAAATATAGAATTAAAAATAGATGTGAGGGTTTCCGTGACTGGTTCGGGGGCTAGCCTGAGTACTGAAAGGGGGCAGGGGTCCATCGGGGAGCCTGATCTAGTCAAATCTAGAAGTTGAAGTCTTTAGCGTCCCGAAGTTATTAGAGTCGTCGTGTGAGTTTGGCGCCCCAAAAATGGTTGAATGGGTAAAGATTGAAAAAATATTATCCACTTTTTCAAAGAAAAAGTTTGCTATTTTGTCGCACAATTCTTGGCTGGATTCGAACTGGGGGGTGGTAGGTTCAGCTAGGGATTTAATCGTTTTAAACAGTTCCTTGGAAGAGTTTCCTGCTTTTTTAATTTTGGCGGCAAAAAAGTCTTGTTTGGTTTTAAAGAGATGTTGTTTATACTGAGCTAAACAAATCTTATAGCGTTTTTTGTCCTGTGAGTCTTAGTTAATGCGCCATAGTCTTACTAAACGTTTACACTCACGTTTCAGTTCTCTCAGGTCTTGAGAGTACCATGGGGCGGATGGATGAATTCTGAAATTGCGGCGAGTTATCCTAGGGACCAATTCCGTACATGCGGAGTCCAACCACATGGAGTAGTCAGTGGCTGCGGCCTCCAAATCCTCCGAAATAATGGGGAGAGATTTTTTCAGCAGATTGTTAAGGACATCGGCATTAACTTTTTTCCAGGAGCGATACTCCGTGTGGTTGGTCGTGGTTTTTATTAAATTTTGCATTGAAGGTGAGATCAGGAAAATGATAGCATTGTGATCCGACCAAGTCATTGGTAATATTTGTTTCACGGTAACTTCCGTGTTATTGGTGAAAATACCATCTAAGGTGTGACCTGCTTTATGCGTAGGACCAGCAACTCGTTGAGTTAGATCGATTGTCTTAAATAGATCGGTGAGTTTAATAGTGTCTGGGTCCTCTTCCACTTCTAAATGGAAGTTGAAATCACCTAGGATCGAGTAAGAACTCGATCCTAGTTCGTTTTCAACCCAGGTACTAGCTTTTGTTAGGAACCCTGCTTTAGGACCAGGTGGTCTGTATAGTAAGGTACCTCTAAAAGTATATCGATGAGAGAGGCGAAAACAAAAGTCCAATGCCTCACAGTCAGCATTGGTGGAGTTATTAAAAGTGACTTTAAAAGATTCATGGTAGATTATGGCTAATCCGCCCCCTTTTTTCTCTATCTATAACTAAGCTATGTTTCTTACAGATATATCGTTACCGAAGGTAAGTAACTTAATCAGAAGAAACAGTTAGTTATAGATTCCTTACCTTAGAAAAGAAACCCCAGCAATACCAACCCGGGAGGTGGGTATGCGAACTAAGTTCACACCAAAAAGTCCTGGAGACAGAATGGCCAAAGAAGCCTTCTCTCCGGACTTGGTTGTCCAGGCAGTAGCGTTTAGTGAACGATTGCAGAGATGCCCACGTAGCCGCCTGACAGATGACATTAAGGGGGACTCCACGTCCCAAAGCAGTGGTAGCTGCAGTCGTCTTGGAGGAATGGGCGCGCAGACCCACTGGAGGCTCCTTTGCCAAAAAATAAACTTTGATGCATAAAACGACCACCTGGAGATAGAGCCTCTCTTTCTGCTTCGAAGGTAGCGGAGGCAGAAAGAAGGTGGGCAATGTGATTGTTTGACCAATGTGGAAAGAAGTAACCACCTTGGGAAGGAAGGAAGGTCTAGTTCTGAGGACGACCTTTTCCGGATGAACAGCCAGAAAGGGAGGCTTGGAAGAACGCTTAGAGCTCACTCACCCTGCTGGCAGAGGTGTTGGCCACCAGAAAGGCAGTTTTCAAAGTCAGAAACCTGAGAGGGCAGTAATGTAGCGGCTCAAAGGAAGCGCAGATAAAATATGTAAGAACTAAGTTCAAGTCCCACTGAGGCATTATGAAGGGAACAGAAGGAAAAAGATGAGTAATGCCCTTAAGGAAGCGATTTACAACAGGTGACTTGAAAAGAGAAGGCTGATCAGGAAGCCTAAGTAAGGCTGAAATGACAGAGATAGCCCTTAAGAGTGCCCAGAGCAGAGCCCTGCTGGGCCAAAGAAAGAAGGAACAAGGAACCTCAGAAAGAGGGGCAGAAAGGGGATCCACAGCCTTTGCTCTGCACCAGGCCACACATTTGTTCCATCTGCAGGTGTATACCGTCTTAGTGGAGGGACGCCTGGCTGCCAAGATAACATCACAGACTTCGGGAGGAATGTCGAAAGCTGTCAACTGCTGCCGCTCAATCTCCACGCAAGGAGGTGGAGGCAGGACAGGTTTGGGTGGAGGACCGTCCCCTGCTGCTGCGACAGAAGATCCTCCCGAAGAGGCAATCGCATCTGAGGATCGATGGCAATGTGCAATAGCTCAAGGTACCAGACTCTTCGTGCCCAATCCGGGGCCACAAGAATGACTTGGGCTCGGTCGCGCTTGATCTTCTTCTGCACTCTGGGCAGAAGTGGTATAGGCGGAAAGGCGTATAGAAGACCGCAAACCCACTTGCAGCGAAAAGCGTTGCCTAGCGAGTGGCGCCTTGGAAATGCCAAAGCGCAGAACTGCTGACATTGCGCGTTCTCTTCGGTGGCGAATAGATCTAACCAAGGCTCTCCCCAATGCTGAAAGAGACCTTACGCCACCTCCGAATGAAGTCGCCATTTGTGATCCGTCATTCACCTGTGGCTGAGTTTGTCTGCCCTGGTGTTCAGGGAACCTGCCAGGTGTTGAACCACCAGGGAAATGCTATATGTTCCAGCCATGTCCAGAGATGGAGAGCCACTTGACATAGGGTGCACGACCCCAACCCGCCCTGTTTGTTGGAGTACCACATGGCGGTGGTGTTGTCCGTGAACACCTGCACCACTCTTCTCCGGACAGAGGGAAGGAATGCATTTAGTGGAAGACGGATCGCCTGAAGCTCCAGAAGGTTGATATGGAGCCTGGACTTCGCCGGAGACCAGAGGCCTCTGATCTCCGCCTCTCCCATGTGGCCGTCCCCTCCCAGCAGTGATGCATCTGTCACCACTGTGAACTCTGGTTGGAGAAGGGAGAGGGATCGGTCGTTGACCTAATCCCGGTTCGTTAGCCACCACTGCAATTGTCATGCAGTGCCCTCCGAGATCTGGATGCAATACGAAAGATTCCCCCGATGCTGTGCCCACTGGAACTCCAGGTTCCACTGCAGAGTCAGCATATGCCACCTGACATGATCCACCAGCAGGATGCAGGAGGCTATGAGGCCCAGCTGCCTCAGGGTAATTCTGACGAAACCTGGGATAGAGGCTGAAAGATCGGAATCATAGCCCGAATATCCCGGACTCGCTGTTCGGGAGTATAAATCTGAAACTGCCTTGTGTCCAGAAATGCTACGATGAAGAGGAGCTTCTGAGAGGCAGTCAGGTGTGACTTCTGCACGTTGACAGAGAACTCCAGCCAATGGAGAATGTCTGCCGTAGTCTGGAGTTAGGAGACGACATTCTGGGGCGAGCCCGACTTCAACAGCCAGTCGTCAAGATAGGGGAAGACTGGAACCTCTGATCTGTGCAGATGAGCCACAATCACCGCCATCACTTTCGTGAACACCCGAGAGGGGCTGGTAAGGCCAAAGGGGAGCATGGCAAACTGAAAGTGCTCGTGGCCTACCATGAACCACAGGTAACGCCAGTGGGCCGGCAGGACGGAGATGTGAAAATAAGCGGCCTGCAAGTCCAACACTACCATCAAGTCTCCAGGGTCTAGGGCAGACAGGACCTGAGCTGGTGTCAACATTTTAAAGTTCCCCTTCCAGAGGAAGCAGTTTATGTTCCTGAGATCCAAGATAGGACGCAGGCTTTTGTCTTCTTGGGTACCATAAAGTAGTAGGCATAACAACCACAACCTACTTCTGGGACAGGAACTCGGTCGATGGCACCCTTGGCCAAGAGTGCCGCAACTTCCTGTTGGAGAACGGCCAGATGATCCTCTGTCATGCGATGGTACTGAGGTGGCATGGATGGAGGGGTAGTCTCGAAGGGGAAGGATTAGCCCCATCGGACTATTTTAAGACCCACCTGTCGTGATGGTGTGCCAGTGGGGGAGGGGATGGGGAATCCTGCCACCCACTGGCAATTGGTGGCCCTGAATGGTCAGACTAGGAGGGTCTGGAGGCTGCTGCAGAGGGAGCTGTGGTGGGCTGGCCCGCCAGCTGGCCCCCAGAACCACAGCGGTGGTTCCCACGTCCCTGGCCGCGCAGGGGCTGGACAGCTTGCGCCGGCCTGTGGCTCTGGCGGGACGTGGCGGGGCACTCCTTCCGTAGCCATGAAAGGGGTGAAAAGCAGACTGCACAGGGAGGGTGGTGGAGAGATCCAAGGACCTGGCCGTAGGCCGCGAGTCCGTAAAGCGCTCCAGGGCGTTGTCTGCCTTGTCACCGAAAAGGCGACGGCCATCAAAGGGCATGTCCATAAGAGCGGATTGGACATCCCCTGAAAAACCAGTCAACCTTAACCGGGCGTAGTGTTGAATGGCTACCGATGTGGAAATCATCCAATCCAGCTAGTCGGCGGTATCCAGCCCACAGCGGATGGTAAATTTCGCTGCGTCTCTCCCTTCGGCAACTGCACGGGAGAGTACGGCCCGGGCCTCCTCCGGGCACTGGGGAAGCACTTGCGCAACTGTAACGGAGTGGGTGTAACAGCCCAATAGACATGCAGTGTTTACCGACCGCAGTCCCAGGATGTAGAAAGAAAACATCATCTTCCCAAGATGGCCCAGCTTTTTGGATTCCCTATTACGTGGTGCGGAATGGAATGCGCCTTTGGAGGTGGAGGCTTGGACCACCAAGCTCTCAGGGGTGGGGTGTTGGGAGAGGAAAGTGGGGTCACCCGGGGCCGGGCGGTGGCGTCGGGCAATCAACCTATCCACAGCAGCCCCTGTGTTGGGCCTGGACCAGGTGCCAAAAGGATGTCTGTCAGGGCTTGAATAAACGGCAGCAAGGGTTCTTTAGAGCTCGCCGCCGGCTGAAGCACCTCGTCAGGAGGTTAGTCCTGACTGCCACTGTAGGTAGCTCGAGGCTGAGCCTCGGTTGCCCTACCCAACACCACTGTGTAAGACGCTCCCTCCTCCGTATCCATGTTAGGAGGAGACAACATGCCAAGGTCTGCTGAGGTATCCAGCGCACTGGCTTCCCCAGTTCCTCTCTCCAGTCCGGTTCAAAGCCCAACTGGTCAGTTAAAGGGTCTCCAGACAACTCCCAGTCCTCCTCACCCTCCTCTGACTGCCAATCTGGTCTAAAAGAGCCAGGGTAAAACAAGGGCACAAAAGTACCTGTCGGCGCCGGATCCGGTGTCTACATCGGGATGGAGGCCAGGGTCGATGCCGGCTGGGGACCCAACCGACATCGGCAGTGGACATGGTGCCAGTGGAATCGGCGCCAGGGCAGGTGTAATAAGTCCGACCAGGCCTGGATCCAAGGGGACCCTGCGTCGAAGGCCAAGGGCCCCCAGCAGAGTCCGTGGGGCCCGAAGGTGTGCCGGTGAAGTCGGGCTGCCCAAAGATGGCATGCATTGCTTCGTAAAATTGACAAAGCTGGGCAGGAGTCGCTCCGGGTCCTGGGAAGGGAGGGAAATCCGAAGTCGGCCATTTGGGCTCTGCACGCAGAGCCGCTGGAGGTGCACCACCCGCATCCCTTGTCGCGTCGGTCGACGGACGGGGAGAAGTCAAAGAACGACGATGCTTCTCCGACTTCTTCTTGTGCTTCGACTTACCTGACCCTGAGTGAGAAGACTTGGAAGAAGATGTCGATGATGACTCCGCAACCGGTGCCTCGACCTCCCACTCGACCGGGACCTCGAACGGCATGGAGCCGACTGCAGGGCCTCGAGAAGCTTTCGGGACCGCTCCCGCAAGGACTTCGGATTCATGGTCCGGCAGTCGGAGCACGACTTGGGGTCGTGGTCGCGCTCCAGACGAAACAGGCACACGAGGCGTGGATCCGTCACCAACATCAGTCGGCTACAGGAACCGCAAGCCATGCAAACGGGCATCCCTGACGTGCACCAGTGGTCGAAGACTCGAAAACGGTTTCGACAAAAGTTGGCAAAAAGTCCGTCAAAAAGGGACTGGAGGTACCGCTATATCCGGATCTGCGCTGGCTGGCGCGGGAAAAAAAAAGAACTGACATCAGCGTGCGATGGAGTCGTCTAAGTAGCTACCGCAACGTCATTCCGGCGACCTCGACACCAACTACGAACGCAGAGCCGACCGATGCCACCTTTCGACGTGCAGGGGTACTGCTGAAAAAAAAATGCTCCGGATCAAGTCTGACGCCTGGGGGTAATTCTAAGGTAAGGAATCTATAACTAACTGGTTCTGTCAGATTCTTTTATTCAAACAGAAGAGTGGGTAGCACATTTTAGCCAATTGTATACAGATTAGCGTAGAAAGGCAATTGACAGTGATATCTTACATGTGAGTGGGGTTTCATTTGAGCCTAACAATCTGCAATTCTCGCTCAGTGAGACTGAAAAGGAAATTAGCTCCTGTACTCCTGGTCGTGCCTCAGGACCCGACAGAATACCTAATGACTTATACAAAGAAAACCCAGAAATCTGGAGTCCATATATTAATTTGCTCTCTGATAGTATCCTCTCAGGCATGGAAATTCCCCAATTATGGAAGTTGGTGAAAATAGTTACAATTTTTAGGAAGGGGATCGTGCACTTCCAGCGAATTATAAGCTCATTAGCCTCATAAATTCCCTGCAAAAACAATTCTGCAAACAGATGCTCGCTCATCTCCAAGATTGAATTTGAGAGGGTATTGTTATTTCAGAATGGCAGGCCGGTTTTGGGGCACAAGTGAGTACCCTAGATCAAATCTTCAGCTTCATGTGTATCTTTTGGAGGGAAGTGGCCATCCACAATGGCAAATTGTATGTTGATCTGCGAGTCGCTTTTGATATGGTACTGACTGTAAAACTATGGGAAGTCCTTGAAGATATGGGTGTGCCGGCTCCCCTCCTTAATATCTTTAAAGGACTTCACGAAAACACCCTGGCACAAGTGAGGTGGGAGGACAAAGGGGCCCTAACGGAGAAGATTCACATCCATAAAGGAGTTAGACAGGGGTGTGTATTAGTACCTACCCTGTTCATTAATGATGTTATAATCTTTCTGGGTAGGGATGGTTGCGATGCTCCCAAAATAGGAGGGCGATGGGTCCCTGCACACCTCTTTGCAGATGACACTTTGCTCATATCTAAGTCGCCGCAGGGGCTCCAACAGTTGCTGAATGACTTTCAGGTATTTTGCTAAATAGCTCCAAAACTAAATGTATGCTTTTTTCTCTCAGTCTAAGGACTAAATGTAAGAAGCAGCTGTACATGGGTGACGCTCCCCTAGAACTAGTGACAGAGTTTGATTATCTTGGCATCAAACTTACACAGAACATGAGTTGGGTCTCACAACTGGAAAGAGTACAATTATCTCTGATCCATGGTGAACATCCATAGGAAAACTATATCCAGGAAGATGGCAATGGAGCTTGAGATTTATAACGTCAAAGCCTTAGGTGCAGTTTTATATGGTACGGAGCTGTGGGGCTGTTCAAACTGTAGTGATCTGCCAGTAATGGAACACAAATTTCTTAGATCCATGTTGAATCTTCTGGTGTCTACCCGCTGATTACCCTTTACTTAGGTCTAGGCCATCAAAGAATTGCCCACAAAATCGTGCCTAGATTGCTCATGTTCTGGCATCGGCTATGGTCTACTGCGGCACTTGAGACCTTCAGGGTGGGCCTCCGTGAATTAATGACTCCAACATGTGTGGACAAGATTCTGTGTTTACGTACACTTAAGAATTTGTTACAGAAATTAGGACTAGATGCATACTGGAGTCAACCAGAAACCGTTAGTCAGATTAATAAATTCAGTCTCAAAGCTGTATACTGGGGCACTGATGAGACTGATTTGATAATGAATTGTAAGGGATCGATTTTGGCTGCTTTTATGGATTTTAAACAGTCATTTGAGACTACGATCGATGAAATTGTACCCCCGCTAGCAAGGAAACTATAACTGCAGTTTAGGTATAGCTGCCTAACTGTAAATAATTTGAAAGGCAAAAGGTGCAAAGTAGGAAACAGGGTTGAAGGAAATTGTGCCTGTTGCCAAGGGGTACTTGAGCACGCTCTTTTTTTTGCCCCTTGTACAATCAATCTCGATCAAAATGGATAGCCCCACTATGCAGAAATCTGGGAGTAAGTAAATACAAGGAGGCGTATAGAATATTGCAGACAAATGCACCTCGTATGATTGTATTCTGTACAGCCAAATTCCTAAGGGCTATGTGGATCATTCGTATTAAGTATTCCCCTGACAGTTCTTAGGCTGTGCCGTACTGTATGGGTCCTGCTAAAGCTGCATCATGGGCTTTGTACTATTTTATGTGAACATTGTTCTTTTAATATCCTTTTAGATATTTAATACGTTTTATTGTTGTTTTTATAGTATTTTATGATGCAGTTTTCCAGTACAAACAATGATGCAACTCTTATCGATCTACTGTACTGCTATTGGAATGAACTTTTCGGTACAAATAATGATGTCATTTGTATCGCTCTACTGAGCTGCTATTGTAAATAGACCATGAATGAGTACTTTTAATAACACACAAATAATTTGAGAGGGAAAGAGAACAGAAGGACAGGTTGAGGAGGCACTGTTGCCAAGCAGACACAAATGAGTCGAGAGGTTGTCTTTGGAGATTGTTTCTTTTATTTAATATGATTTGTCAAATTTTGCAATACAACCAACGCGATCCGCCCGTATCTGGGCTTCTTCAGGGCTGTAATAAATACAAACATGAAAAGAGAACATTTTAAAAACAAAAATCTTGAAATAATTGTAAGAGTACAAGCAAGGGCAGACAGCTAAAAAGTCAGAATAAAAACCAAACAGAAGAGAATAACAGAGAATATTACATACAATATCAAAAAAGTGCATCAGATGAAAATGTTATTAAATGTTTAAAACAGATAACTCATTGACAGAATAGCTTGGTCCAAAAGTGTCATATAACCAACAAAAAATTGTCATAAACCAATATTGTTAACAGGACAAAGTAGTGAACTAAAATATTAGCATTCTATATTTGTTCATTAGGGCACATCGATTACTACAACTGTTTTTGTCGCATTACTTATCATAACAAGATGGACAATTTGTCGCTTACCATCCAAAGAGTAAAAACTCCTCAATAAGAAGATTCAATTTCAAAAACGTTATTACTGTTAAAGACCCAAAGGCTGTGAAAGAGAAAAGAAGAAGGGGAGGAGAAGGTTATCTCAATTAGACCAATGTATAAAAGAAGAAAAGTGTAAAAAAAACAGGTGAAGTGGAACATCTATGAGCTACCTAACTGAATTAGTATAACAATGAGCTCCCTCGTACACAAACAAAGTCGAAGAATGAACTTAGCACAAGATTGCTAACATACCTGTGTTAGAAGGTTAAAATTAGCATACCACTGTACAGAATAGATCCAAATATTTCGAAAAGAGCTACACACAATGAAAAACAAAAAGAGAGGAAAGAAAACAAAAAGAAAATGGTCACCACAAACGCGCTTCATTAAGTCAAACCAATAACCCACCCAATACTACTGCCCCAAATAAGGGGGCGCAGGTGGGGTAAAAGAATTATACAAATATACCTGTGTTTTGTGAAAGAAGTTAACCAGCAAACTAGAGATGTAGTGCCATCAGCCACATCTAGGAACATTCCTATAAACAAAATAGAAGTGCAGAACGACATTTAGGGAACACTCCCATATGTAGAGCACATATATATTGTATTAAACTAAAAAGACAATGCAAAAATAGCTAAAACAGACCACACAGAACTGCTCTCGTAGTAAGCATCATTATAAGCCAAAAACTGCATGTAAATATATAGGGTAAGTGCCGTATGGAATACAAAGAGATTCACAAGTCAATCTATAGAACCAGTGCAATGCCAGTAAGTAAAAAGTATTTAAAAGTATACGATGTAATGTGCAATGTCACTGGCAAGCCTGGGTTTAGATGCATAGAACAGAAACACTAGACAGAGTAGTAAAAAAGAATATCATAAGGAGCCTTTCGCATTTTGTCACAAAAAGGGGGCCCCAACTAACAAAGCGTTAGGCATCATTAAGCGCGACGCACGGTGATCTTCATAGTAAGCACCCAGAGAGAATTCAGAAAGGCATAAAAGGAGCAAATAAAACAACTGGTTAGACCCAACACGACTACGACTGCGCTCTGTAAACAGACAACGATGATGTGCGATGCATGATGGACTACATAGCAAGTGCCCAGAGAGAGTTCAGAGAGGCATGAAGGGAGCGAATACAGCAACTGATTAGACCCAACATGACTACAACTACACTTTGAAAACAGGCAACGATTATCTGTAACTGGGAAAGATAATATGATCCCCGTTAAAAAGCAAAGCATGAATAGAACGCTGATTTAACAAACAAAACTCCCATCAAGTTTCTCGAAAAACACCAAAGGTTACGATATTCCATTCACATGTGAACACCTTACCTGTATCTGGTTCCAGTATCCAATCTACGCGGACTTCTATTGGAGAACTTCAATTCGATCACACCTACCACATTTTTTTTAAATACTCCTGACAAGAAGAACAACTAGATTATTACCGTCAAATGTAAGCCAGAATACGGAAGGAATTTCACTTCCGTTCGTCCACTCAAACTGGACCGTCAATGGAGAAAGTAAGTCATGATGTGAAAAAGGCTTTCATTTGCGTTCCACGACTCCAGTTGTCTACGGACACTTTGAATAGCAAAAAACGTTATCACTAGGCACAAACTAGCAACGCAATATTAAAAATAATAAAACAAACCACAAACAGCATAGGCTCGAAGAAATTATATGCTCTTTTCGCGGCGTAATTGGCATCAAAGATGGAACAATCCACAGTACCTAAGACATTCTACTTCGTATAATAGTCAGGATCAGAAAGGAGTATACCACTATTGCGGAAAATACAGACTCTCAATATACAGGATGTTTTGATGTAAATTCACAACAGATAAAAGTAAGACTGTAGGTGGCCAGGGATCTCTCACATTCCCCACCAACCATATGTTCTTAAACAGGCACAAAGGAACCGCCCCATTCAAAATCTTAGGCGATTTTAGTAGTGGGATGGTGTTGGTTACACAAACACAGCATAGCTATAGCAACTCAGAGCAGATACGGTGGTACAGCACAAAATGTGTACAGATTAACATAGGAAATGATGAAGCTCATCCAGGGGTCCGCGATGGGCTCCAAATTTGCCCCATCGTACGCAAACCTTTTCATGGGCTGGGTGGAGCACAGGCATGTCTGGGCAGATTCTGCAGCACAGTGGTGGAAGGATGTCCACTACTGGGGACGAAATATAGACAATATTATTGTCTGGACAGGCACAAAGAATGATTTTCAAGATTATTTTCACTATCTGAATAATAATCCATAAAATGTGAGGTAAACGATGACAATGTCCCAATCGAAACTGCAATTCCTGGATGCAGAATTTTACATCAAAGAAGCGAAGGTGCGTAGCACCCTTTTCCGTAAAAAAACACGTTATTAGCATTTTACACTTTCAAAGTGCTCACCCACCATGCATGAAGCGGGCGATCCCTTATGGAGAGCTCGTACGGATGCGCAGGAACTGCAGTGTGGATATGCACTTTGAAGAACAGGCTAATCAGGCAATTACAAAATTGGAAGAGAGGGGTTATAATTATGATTGCTTGCAACAGGCAGTTCAGAAGATGCATAGGATCAGCCGTACTGATACTTTGAACATTAAAACAAAAAAGAAGCAAGAACGTTTGTCCTTTATCACCACTTATTCTAAACTGAATCAAGACATCTTTAAGATAATGAACAAGCATTGGACGCTTCTTAAGAATGTCCCTGAGGTGAAACACCTGATCAAAGACAAACCTAGCATAACCTACAGAAGGAGCAGGACTATTAAAGATATGATCTGTCCTAGCTATACTGTGAGCATAAAAAAAGTCAAGGAAATCTGGCTACAATGTCCCAATGGTTTCTTCCCATGTAACAACTGTAAAGTGTGCCATTTGGAACTGAAAGTCTCCGAGTTTGAGTAGAACTCGAAGAAGAAATATAAAAGCAGACAGTTCATTAAATGTCAGACTAGCTGTGTTATCCATGCAATTCAATGTGTGTGCGAGAAAATGTATGTGTTCAGCACAATACGTCCACCTAAATTGCGGATTTTGGAACATCGTGGGGCCTGCATCAATGAAGATCAAACATACTCCTTGGTGTTGCATGATTGCATCTCTAGCAGCAGCACAGCAAATTTCAGATTCCATGGAATAGAGGTAGCTTCTGTTGATCCAAGGGGAGGGAATACGGAAGCTTCTCTTTGCAAATTAAAAGCAAAATGGATCTGTAATTTGAGGACTGTATCTGAAGGGCTGAATCAAGATCATGAGCTTCATCATTTCCTATGTTAATCTGTACACATTGTGTGTTATACCACCGTATGTGCTCTATGAGTTGCTATAGCCATGCTGTGTTTGTGTAACCAATACCATCCAACTACTAAAAACTCCACAGATTTTGAATAGAGCGGTTCCTTTGTGTCTGTTTAATAACATATGGTTGGTGGGGTATGTGCGAGATCCCTGACCACCTATAGTCTCACTTTTATCTGTTGTGATTTTACCTCCAAACTTCCTATATATTGAGTCTATGTAAATGGTTGGATTTCCTTATAGGCAATGAATCTGCGCCTATTAACAATGCTCTTTTAGTTTTAAGCATTTTTGCGTCCCTTCAAGTTTGGTTTTTGGGCCATTGGGCTTGTGTTTTTGTGTGAAATTTTGGTCATGAGCTCTATTTATGGATGGCGCTATCTTGCATTTCTTACCCTTTGTCTCTGTTATATAAAGATCTGGTTTGTATTTTCCGCAATAGTGGTATACTCCTTTCTGATCCGGACTATTACACGCAGTAGAATGTCTTAGGCACTATGGATTGTTCCATGTCTGATGCCAATTACTCTGCAAAAAGAGCATATCATTTCTTCGAGCCTATGCCGTTTGTGGTTTGTTTTATTATTTCTAATATTGCGTTGCTAGTTTGTGCCTAGTGATAAAGTTTTTTGCTATTCAAAGTGTCCGTAGACGACTGGAGTCATCGAACGAAAGTGAAAGCTTTTTTCACATCATGGCTTACTTTTTCCATTGACGGTCCAGTTTGAGTGGATGAACGGAAATGAAATTCCTTCAGTATTCTGGTTTACATTTGCCGGTAACGGTCTAGTTGTTGTTCTTGCCAGGAGTATTCAAAGAAAGGTAGTAGGTGTGTTCGTATTGAAGTTCTCCAATAGAATTCCACGTAGATGAGATACTTGAACCGGATATGGGTAAGGAGTTTACATGTGAATGGAATATCGTAACCTTTGGCGTTTTTCAAGCAACTTGACGGGAGATTTTCTTGTGGAATCAGCGGTATATTTATCCTTTGCTTTTTACGGGGGTCATATTATCTTTCCCAGTTACAGATAATCGTTGACTGTTCTCAGAGTGTAGTCATGCGGGGTCTAATCAGTTGCTGTATTCGTGCCCTTCATGCCTCTCTGAACTCTCTCTGGGCACTTGCTATGTAGTCCGCCATGCATCGCACATAATCGTTGTCTGTTTACAGAGTGCAGTGGTAGTTGTGTTGGGTCTAACCAGTTTGATTTGCTACTTTCATGCCTTTCTGAATTCTCTCAGGGTACTTACTTTGAAGATCATCGTGCGTTGCACTTAATGACGCTTAACTCTTTGTTATTTGGGGGGCCCCTTTTTGTGACAAAATGCGAAAGGCTCCTTATTTTTTTTTTTACTACTCTGTCTAGTGTTTCTGTTCTATGCATCTAAACCCAGGCTTGCCAGTGACATTGCACATTATGTTGTATACTTTTAAAATACTTTTTACTGTTTGGCATTGCACTGGTTCTATAGATTGACTTGTGAATCTCTATGAATTCCATACGGTACTTACCCTATATATTTATGTGTAGTTTTTGGCTTATAATGATGATCACCACTAGAGCAGTTCTGTGTGGTGTTTAAGCTATTTTTGCATTTGTGTTTTAGTGTAATACATTATATATGTGCTCTATATATGGGAGTGCTCCCTAAATGTCGTTCTGCACTTCTATTTTGTTTATAGGCTAGGTCCTAGATGTGTATGATGGCGCTACATCTCTAGCTTGCTGATGAACTACTTTCACAAAACACAGGTATATTTGTATAATGTATTTTACCCCACCTGCTCCCCCTTATTTGGGGTAGTAGTATTGAGTGGGTTATTAGTTTGACTTCACTTCATGAAGCGCATTTGTGGTGATCATTTTCTTTTTGTTTTCTTTCCTCTCTTTTTGTTTTTCATTGCGTGTAGCTCTTCATTTTGAAATATTCGGATCTCTCTATACAGTGGTATGGACATTTTAAACTAACACAGGTAGGTTAGCAATCTTGTGCCAAGTTCATTCTCCAACTTTGTTTGTGTACGGCGGAGCTCATTGTTATACTAATTCAGTTAGGTAGCTAATGGATGTTCCTCTTCACTTGTTTTTTACACTTTTCTTCTCTTATACATTGATCTAATTGAGACATCCTTCTCCTCCCCCTTCTTTTCCCTTTCACAGCCTTTGGGTCTTTAACAGTAATAACGTTTTTGAAATTGAATCTTCATATTGAGGAGTTTATACTCTTTGGATGGTAAGTAACAAAATGTCTCCCATCTTGTTATAATAAGTAATGGGACAAAAACAGTTCATTGTAATCGATGTGCCGTAATGAACAGACATAGAATGCTAATATTTGGGTTCGCTACTTTGTCCTGTTAACAATATTGGTTTATGTCAATTTTTTAGTTGGTTATATGACACTTTTGGACCAAGTTATTCTGTCAATCAGTTATCTGTTTTAAACATTTGATAACATTTACATCTGATAAATTAATCCAAGATGCACTTTCTTTTGATATTGTATATAAACTTCTGTTATTCTCTTGTGTTTGGTGTTTTTTCTGACTTTTTAGCTGTCTGCCCTTGTTTGTACTCTTAAAATTATTTCAAGATTTTTTTGCTCTTAAAATGTTCTCTTTGCATGTTTGTATTTATTACAGCCCTGAAGAAGTCCAGATACGGGCGAAACCATGTGGCTGTATTGCAAAATTCGACAAATCATATGAAATAAAAGAAACAATCTTTAAAGACAACCTCTCGGTTCATTTGTGTCTGCTTGGCAACAGTGCCTCCACTAGCTGTCCTTTTGTTCTCTTTGCCTCTCAAATTATTTGTGTGTTTAGTTATTTGTGGTTCTAGTCCGTGGTGAACCATTATTTGAGATGGGCAATTGTGAACTTCCTGGTAATTTCTGAATACCATAAGCTACAGGCGATTGTGCGACATCTGGTCTCTCTAGCCACCAATGTTTGTTTGACTTTCTTGAGTACTTTTAATGTTCTATTTGTAAGTGTGTTTGTAAGTGCATTGTTTTATGGCTTACTTTTAGGATCTATAGTGATTGAAATAAATTTCTTCGATGATGATGGTAAGCATTTTTTAAGAGTACTTGGTCTGGAGAAGCACAAACTCAGGATTCAGAACATAACACAGTGGTCAGCATTGACTTTATTAATAAGAATCTATTTCTACCCAAAAGAACATTTTTTAGCAGCATCAGGATAATGAAAGAATGGGAAAAAAACATAACTTACTAACTTGCACCAAGCAGTTTGCATGCAGCTCTTTGATCAAAGTTCATAGCTCCCTGTGCAAGATTACGATTCTAACTTAAGAACTGCACAGTAACAAAAGAATATCTGTGACAAAAGCAGTAACCCATTGAACTATGCACATAAAAATACTTTTTTTTTTTATAAATGCATGGTACACGTTCTTTGCAGCAGGCATTTTAATCATCTGCACTACCTTAGATGAGTCAAAACTGCCACTGTAAAAAACTCCCATCTCTCTCCAGCAGGTACAATATTCACCAGAGTTATCTTGACAGCTTTATTGTTGGCCGATAACTGCTGACTATACACAGAACTTTTCAGTGCTTTTAAAACTGCTGCCTGAGGACCCCTTGGGAAAATCTCATAGACTTCTGGAGGTCCGAGTACCACAGTTTGGGAAAGACTGGAAAAGACAATTATATGAATGTAGAGCACTGGCACTTGTGGTCTGTCTTTGTAAACAATGGCCACTAGGAGGCCAATAGGTATACGGAGCAGGATATAGAAATACATTTTTGTTTTCCTTTATTTGATGGTTTAGGAGAGAATCAAGTTAGGTTATTGCTGGAAAATGGTGTTGCTTCAATAACTATACAGAAGAAGGGGGAGTAAAGCCTTCATTGTAGGATCAATGATTTTTTCACAGGTTGCCTGGAGCTAGAGAACATATTGGCCATGCAAAGTATTGAGGTTAACGATGGATCTCCTTTGGTAGCCTTTCCAGGACCGTTGGGTCTGCCAACAGGAGATATTGCAAAAGCAACAGGGCAGTAGCGGTCGGGGAGAATGGGCCAGATGTGAAAGGAGAAAGAGTTGGTTACTCCCTGGCGGCAGTAGAACTAGTTGTAGAGCATCACAATGCAACATGAAGCAGGGCAATGAGGACTCTGTACACAGGGATCTAGTTGCCAGTGGGATGGGAATCTAGGTGACTCCAGACTTCTTGTTAGTGCACAGTGGGAGTGTCAGCAGTAATGGCAGCTACATTAGAAGGTTGGATCTCCCGGAATCGGTGGAGGGTGGCACCAAGTCAGTGAACCTGTGTGTCAGGAGCTAGGTAGGTATGTAGAACATCCAGGCAGAGTGCTCATGAACCTAGATACCAAACAAAATAGAGAAGGTAATAATCGAGCTTAGAGTCCAGTGCTTGGTGATCTCAAAGGTGATAGTTACCTCTCTATGATGCTAAATTAAATTGGAATCCAATAGAAATTTGACAAGGCTCCTCAAGTATTTGATAATGCAGCTCCTATACAAAATGACAATTTATTTGTACATTCTCTAACATATTCCAAAACAAAGGGCCTCTTTTACAGAGGTCAAGAAGCGCCTTCGTGATAGGGGGATTACATATGCAATGTTGTTTCCTGCATGTTGCATATGGGCGTGAGGCACTGTTTTTCACTTCGCCCCAGCTGGTTTCCGAGTGGGTATATCAACTCTCCCGGGCGGAGGTTGCACGACCCAAGAACAAGAAGCAAACAGATAAACGGCCTGATGGTGAGGAAAGATGGGGGCGGGGGGGAGGTGCGGCCCACTCTAGGCTACAGGCTAATCGAGAGCAAAATTGACTGTTAGAGAGGTGGCGGATCATAGATAGGGCTCCCGGTTTTATAGTATTTATTTTTTTGCTATTTCCGTCTGTATTTATCCACATTTATTTTTGCCACAAGCAAAAGACGACGCTACAGCTAGTATTTTTCCACATTTATTTAAATTGACAATGCACACATGCGCTCAGTTGTTATTGGTCAACACTATTATACATTCATCTGAAAACTTTGCCATTTGCAAAATGTCCCAAATATGCTTAAAAGTGCTATCACAAGGCATTTGTCTAAGAGCCTTGCAGTTTCTGTCATCGGCAGAGTGCCACATCCTCTCCCCGACTGAACACCATACTGCCCCACTGAGAGAAACTCACACTGCCTTCAGCTGCAACCCAATTGTGCCCCACCAGCGCTAAAGCTGTCCCTGGCCATCACTATGAGGATTGATGTTTTGTCTGTGCAGAAGAGAACAAGCATTTGCAATGCAACAGGTCTCGCATTTACGCTAGTTTAAGCTATTGGCATTGTAAATGACAATGCGTTTTATTTATCCGTTTTAAAAACCAAACATAAATAAAAGGCATTGTCATTTACAATGCCAATAGCTCAAACTGAAGTAAATGCGAGACCTATTGCATTGCAAATGTTTTTTTTTTCAAGTGAGTGCTTGAAGTAGGAGGACAGAAAAACAGACGCAACAAAGAACAAGCATTTGCAATGCAATAGGCCTCGCATTTACACGAGTTTGAGCTATTGACATTGCAAATAACAATGCCTTTTATTTTTGTTTTTAAAACATAAATAAAAGGCATTATCATTTACAATGTCAATAGCTTAAACTCGGGTAATTGCGAGACTTATTGCATTGAAAATGCTTGTTTATTACTCCTTTGTCTGCCCATAGCATGTTCCAGGGAGACTGGCAAGCTTCTTGTTGTAACACTACTTGAATAGAACATGTGGTGCCTCTTGGCTGTTCCAAGTCTGTTGCTAAAGATTTGGCATGCCCTGTGACGTAAGAAGATCCACCGTTCCACAGCGTGCTGTCAAGGGACAGGCTAGTACAAGACAGCATTGTGCCCTATGTCCGAAATGATTAATGCCACCCTGTAAAATGAACAAAGAGTCCATTTAAACTGCGTCCATGCTGCTGCAGGGGCTCCTAATGCAACAGCAGCGAGACCCCCCCCCAAGGATGTTGTAATGTTTTAATGTGTAGAAAAATAAGTTTTAAAAAAGATGCAAAATAGGCGCTTCTATGTAAATCCTGTGTTGCTTTTTACCCCAAGCAACATACACAACAGTTTGTGAAGCCTGAATTTTAGTAGGTGGTGGGGGGGGGGGGGGGGGGGGAGGCAGGGTGTGTAAAGATTTGCAGATAGTGTCATGAGGTTTGTTTTTACGACGGAAGTGAAGGCCTGGTGACCTGGGGTGGAAAGTGGGCATGAATTGAATGGGAGGCGGTTGCATTGAGTTGGGGAGAGTGCAGGGTGGCAGCCACGCTCAGTAGGATTTGGAGGGTTGTATGGGGTGAGGGGGATTGTTTGTAGTGTTGAGGAAGGGGGAGCCATGGTTTGAATGGAAGGCTGAATGATGTAGGGTGTGACTAGAAACACCTAATTGGTGCTATTAGAAGCGCTGTCTCCATAGCGGAGGATGTCCAACGTGAGTTTAAGAGGGCCGCACTGCGCCAGACGCCTGCTTCTATGTGTCAGAACATGTATTCACCCACAGCGCTCCAGTTTTGAGTTCCCTCCCGGCTCACAGCCCAGTCTGCTGCCTGCATTCCCACGACCCTCTCCCCTCTCGAGATGCCCAGCAGCGTACAGCCAGCAGCAGTGCAACCCAGTGCTCCAGATCACACTGAACAGAGACATATCAAATAACACCCAGTCTCTGCCCCCGCATACAACCACTATCAGTCACATTACACACACACCAGTGACTGCTGCTCTCATGGACATTACATCACAGAATAGGGTAGCCAAATGAGTGGGAAAGCGATCAGCTGCAGAGGGACCACGAGGCGGGAAGAACAGTTATAGCTTGCCGTCTCGAAAGGGGGGGCACTTTTTATATCCACGTGTCAAGCACAAGCTCTGCATCCCCAGAGGCAGCTGCTGCCTCCCAGACCTGCTAATTCCATCAGGGAGCGGAGTCCCACCCTGCCACCAAATGCTCCATTGCTGTAATCGTGCTCACAACATGGTGCAAGAGCCACAACTCTCACAACAATGGTGTGAATAGAGGCTCCTAATCTGACTCTGGCAGGGGTTCTAAAAGGGGTGCAATAACAACAAAGCCTCATTAACAAATAAATGGTCTTTCAAAGACCTGTGAAGTACTCGGGTGCGGCTGGCAGCTGTGTGTGTGCCTGGGAAACTGTCTCAGCCCGGGCTGACACCTCTTAACCCTCTAGGGAGGGGGGAGACACCAGACGGCAGCACAGCAAAATGTAGTAGTATTTTCCCGCTTTTATATATAAATACAGATAAAGGAAAACTTGTTTTCCGTCTATATTTATATGTAAAAATCCGTAAAAACTGAAAACTGGGAGTCCTAATCATAGAGGAACTGCAAAACAATTCCTCACACAAAATACTGAGGAAGAGAAGGGAATTGAAACAGATGGATCCAGCACATCCCTTCTGAGTTGGGGATGAATCTGCCGCATCACACATTAGGCACTTAGGATTATATATTTTTTTTTTAAATAGCTACAATGTAATTTTAAGAAGTGTTGTGGTAGAATTTTGAGAATATTGGAAAATATAATTATCATAATTGTAGGAAATGGGGTGGGTAACTATATTCTGAATGTGAGGTGGATGGTGTGAAGGGTAGCGGAAAGTAAGAGTTTTATTTTATTTTGATGGGGAGTGCCTTCTTGTCCTGGGGTTGGGGAGTTTGGTTCGGGGTAGGTAGGTTAGGAAGACCAATAGCCCATACAAAAGAAGGGAAAAAGATAAGTAATCTTACATGATGTAAAATGTTATTAGTTGGAATGTGCGAGAAATGAACAACATGACTAAGCGCTATAAAGGCCATGAATATTTAAAACGACGGGGTGCGCATGTTGCATTACTGCAGGAGACCTATCTCTCAGCCTCAGAAAGGGAAGCATTATATAAGAGATGGTGGGCCAGTTGTATGCCACAGCATACTCTGTTTCTCAAGGGAGGCTTTGAAATAGGTCCGGCATGGTGTGCCTTTCCAGAAAACAGATGAATAAATTGATCCAGAAGAAAGGTATGCGATAGTGTCAGGGCGCTTGGCTGGGTGAGGCTTGACTATAGTCGGAGTCTATTCTCCTAGCTCGGTTCAAGATGGGTTTCTACAGGGATTGTCGAGGATATTGGCACCATACATGACACAGAATATCCTCATAGGAGGAGATTTTAATTGTATTGCTGAGCCACACAGATAGATTGCACCCAGTCCTGATGGTTTCATCAGTGACTTGGGTAATTTAGAAATTAGCAACAAGGATGGGGGTGAGTGGACTCATGGGGGTTTAGTAGAGCCGCAAGTACATAGTGCTTGTCAAATACTGTGTACCACGACGGGTCGTATGAAGGCAGTGACATGTCTATCAGGCCATAGGAAGTGATATGATAGTGTCTCATGCTGGTCTAAGAGAAAAGTGGGAGGAGGATTTGGCACATCCAATACCATGGGATGGTCTAAAATCCTTGGAAATTGTTACATTGTATCTAGAAATGTGAGATTTAAAATGATACGTTTTTTCTACTTGCAGAGAGCGCATCTACCTCCGGGAAAATAGCTTTAATTTATCAGACAAATGTGGCATGCCTGTGATGTGGTAAACATGGTGCAGAAATGTTGCACATGGTATGGTCATGCGCATTATTAGTGGAATACTGGAGTGAAGTAATATTCTGTATGAATGAGGCAACAGAGAGATCAATTGAGGGTACTCTTATGGTCTGTCTGCTAGGGGGATTTCCAAGACCTACATAGTGTAAAAATACTACAGGATTTATTGATTTAGCTTTAGTGCTTGCAAGATGTGAAATAACTATGAACTGGAAGGTGCTTAGAGCTACTAGGGTAGCACAATGATGCATGTAGTTGGTTCTTTGGACGGGTTATGAGAGTGCAGTATTGTATAATGATATGAGGAAAGGAAGAGGATCGACTGTAAAGGTTTGTGCATGGGATCACTTATTTGATTTTGGTAAATATTTAGAAAAGAGTGATGATTCTGAGGAAGAAAACTGGTAAAAATGTAATTTGCTAAAGAAATATGTTTTATATACATACTGTAATGGGGACTAGACTTAACGGAGGGTGGTGGTAGTGAGGGTAAATTGTTTTATATTTATTATAAATGTTAATAAAAATGTTTTTTAATTAAAAGGTTACACTTAGCAAAAGATAACTCATAAGTAAAAGATTAATACAATTGTAACAATTTTCCAATATAGAGCAATACATTATTGATGCATATCTCCTATTGATCTTTATTGGAAACTTGCTAAAAGTATAGTAATCTTTTACTGATAAGCTAGGTTTTGCACATTGTGATCCATTGTTTCGTGATTAGGGGGCTTTGAAAGTCTCTCCTTGGTCAGTGCAATATATGATAGAATATACAAATACATTTTGCAAATTTGAATAGAAACTGTTTCTTGGAATAATTTGGATGCCTTGTCAAATTTCTCGTTAAACTTTCAAGCTGGGTCTCCAAAAATGTGTTGAGGATGTCAGGGAGCCCAAATATTCAGGATGACCCAGTCAATAATCCTATGGATGAGTAGTGTGTGACCGATGTTTGTGTAAAGCCTCTTGGTTTTACGAAGAGAAGCTATATGATGGGAGGATTTTCTCTTAGGAGGCCATATTGATGACCTCTTAAAGATCAGAGTGATACCTGGGGAACTATGTGTTTTCTCACTCTGTGGTGGATAGGTTTTAAGCAAGGCTGATTTTAGAAAACTCTCTGAAGTTCTCTGTAACAATTCTGTCATCAAAATATGCCTCTCTAAAAGCTAGGATCTTCCTGCGCAAGGAAGAAGTGCATCTACAGCCATTAGAGGCTTTGTGGTCCAGCCCAACATCAGAGTATTAATCCTTTAACCCTTGCGGAAGCTTGTTATGAGCATTTGATTAACCCAGAGTAAGAGTTCTTGATTGAGTGCGAGCTTTATTTATCAATTTTGCAGATGATTTATTATTGAGAAAACTTTTAATATTGAAGATCTCCTTGAACGCTTAATTTTAATTTGATCACTAATCCCAGAACAGCACCGAGAATGTTGAAGCATGAATGGAAGCTAGGTACACCAGCAATGAGAAACAGCAAAGCTGGGTATCTTCTGAGAACAGAGTAGCCATTCATCTATCACTTGGAAAGTCACTTCTCTGAAAGGTATCTAAATGGCTGGGGAGAGGGGGAAGGAGGGGTGTAGACGTGGTGGTACAGTAAGAATGGAGGACTAAAAGGTGATGGTTAGCTTGACATTCAAATTATTTGATTGGTATACAACACCAATTGTTGACAGGATGTGAGTAAAAGCCATCACTTCAGCTCAGTAAAGTATGTCCCAAGAGGTGGAAGCAAGGGCCTAATAGCCTCAGAAAATGCTCCCACTAATAGCCTCAGAAAATGCTGCCATCACCATCATTGCCCTCTCTTGTAGAGCACTACATGCCATGTTCAGGCAGAAAAAACTCTCTTTTGCATGCTTGCATCAAATAAAATACATAGCAAACACAAGGAGATGATGGACGGAGCACTGAAACTTTTCAGACACTCATCCCCAGTCACAGATCTGGGTTGAATCCATCACTATTATTATTTCTGTGTTTTCTAGAGCGCGAACTTGACCCGTTAAGGTATCAGCGCTTTACAGGAAACATAGCATTGTACAGAAAGGCATAGAATCACCAAGGGGTATAGGATACATAAGAGATAGAAGGACACGTATTTACAAATTACAGTTATTCAAGATATGAGACGTATTTACAGATTACATTTACCATTACTCAAGACAGGATCCCAGGTTTCTGCGTCGGGTGACTAGGTAATCCGAGGGCAGGCAATAGACAGACGTAGATCAGGGCCATAGTGGTGTTTGAGGGCAAAGTTTAAACGAGGAATTTACTCATTAGGAAGGTCTTGGCGTCCTTTTTGAAGCGGGCCAGAGAAGGGATTTTTCTGATGTCAGGTGGGAGAGAGTTCCATATTCTTGGAGCGGCGCCAGAGAAAGCCCGATTGTAAGTTTTTTTTTTCCGAAAGCGTGCAGGTTAGAGCAAGAGGGGTCTGGCAGTCCAGGGGTTTCTGATTCCTCCGGAAAACACAAGTTTCCGTGTAAGATATGCAGGGGAGTTTGAGTATAAAGCCTTGTGTGTTATGCATGCTAGCTTGAGCTGTATTCTTGCTTCAAAGGGAAGCCAGTTCAGAGCTTTCAGGTGTGGGGAAATATGGTCGAATTTCCTTGTGCCGGTAAGTAATCTTGCTGACGCATTGGGGCAGGCTTTTAAAGGTGCCAGGGAGATCTTGGGTAGACCTAAGAGGGTAGAGCAGCCATATTCCAGTCTAGAGATGACGAGTGCTTGGACAACCATTTTCAAGTCAGGAGCATCAAGGAAAGGTTTCAGTTTCCTAAGGTAGCTCAGGTGGAATCTGGCTGAATTGGCCATCGAATTGATGTGGTCCCGCATCTTCAGGTTGCTGTCAAGGGTAATTCCCAGGGATTTGGCCGAGTCCACGATGGTCGGTGGGCAATTTAAGGCTGTGATAGCGTTAATCCATGTTTGAATATCGTGATTGGTATTAGGAAGGGAAATTAGGAGAAATTCAGCTTTCTTAGCGTTGAGTTTGAGATGATTGGAGGCGAGCCATTGGACAGTGAGTTTCAGGGCTTCGTTCAGGGAGAGAATCTCTCCGAGAGATGAGGTTTTGATGTAGATCTGAGTGTCATCAGCATACATATGATAGGAGATATTTGCAGTGCGTAGCACTTCGGCAAGCGGTTTTAGGTAAAGGTTGAAGAGGTTGGGGGACAGGGTTGAATCTTGAGGGACTCCAACCGTGACCGGGGAGGGTGCAGATAGGTTGCCGTTGATTAGGAATCGCTGTGATCGGTTTAGGAGGAACGGCCTAAACCATTCTAGAACAGTGCCATCCAATCCCATCCTGAGTTTGAGGCATTCAATTAGTTTTTCATGGTTGATCGTGTCGAAGGCTAAGGATAGATCTAGGAGACATGTTTTGCCTTGGTCAAGGGCTTGGAGGGCATCATTAACGATGTGGAGCATGGTGATTTCAGTGCTGTGCCCAGGTCTAAATCCGGATTGGAAGTCATCGAGTAGGTGGAAGTTGTTGATGTGTTGAAAGCTGCTGTTGCACACACTTCTCCAGCACTTTGGCTAGGAGGGGAATGTTGGAGATGGGTCTGAAGTTGTCAGGGAAAGCTGGATCCAGCGATGGCTTTTTCAAAATGGGGAGGACTTGGCCGGCTTTTAGAGAGTCAGGCATCAATTCCTGCCGGAGAGAGGCGTTAATTATTGCAGTCCAGCTAGGAATAATGGATTGGGCGACGGCAGCTAGACAGTTGGAAGGGAGCAAGTCATTAAAATGGTTATTCGGTTTTAAGGAAGATAGGATTTAGAGACGGAGTCTTCGTCATAGACATTGACGCCTGTGGGGGCGTCGCGGAAGGAGGAGGCAGGTCAGGAAGGAGTTGAGAGTATGTGGCAGGGAAGTGAGTTTGATTTCTAGGGTTTTGATTTTGTCAGCGAAGAATGAGGAGAATTCCTCGGAGGATATAAGAGACATGGGGGTTTCTTTCGATGTTTTGGCCAGTTTTTTAGATTGCTGTTTGACCAGTTCGAAGAGCTTGTGGGATCTGTTCTTGGCCTTCTCTAGTTCAGTTCTGAAAAATTCTTTTTTTGAATTGAGGATGTTCCCGTTATAGACATCTCTGGCCTGGTGGAGAAGTTTTAGATGTGCGGCAGAGGGGTGCTGCCTTCAGGTTCTTTCAGATTGCCGGAGGGATCGCCTCTCATTGTTGAGGGATCCTGTGAACCAGGGGTTTCTGTCCTTGATCTGGGCTCTTTTCAGTTTTAGTGGGGCTAGATCATCCAGGAGGTTTGATATAGTCGCATAGTAGTGATCGTTGAGACCACTGACCTATGTGATATGCGTGGGGGGAGGGGAGGTCAGATTTGCAGTGAGTCTCAAGTTCCCTGAGGTCCAGGTTTTTGGTGTCTCTGATCCAGCGTTTAGGAATCACTGGTTGCCGTGCCCTTGTCTTGCGGGTGCCAGGTAGCAGAAAGGTGATGGTGTGGTGGTCAGACCAGTCGCATGGGTCTATAGAGATAAGCTCGACTATTGATTCTTTAGAGATGATCCAGTCAAGAGTGGCCCCTTTCGAGTGAGTTGGGAGTGAGCAGGCTTGGGTCAGGGCTTGGTCGGTCAGGAGGCCTTAGATGGCATTGACATGCGGATCCTTGGGATCATTCCAGTGCAAGTTAAAATCACCTAGGAAAATATCTTTAGCGTTAGTGGAGAACTTGGCTGTGATGATTTCCATGAGGTGGTCGGTGAAGGAGTTGTTCATGCCTGGGGGGCGGTAAAAGATGTGCAGGTTACACAGGGGGGGGGGGGGGAGTTGCTGCGAGTAGCGAGGGCAAGGTATTGGGATTCGGTGGTGTTTGCCAGAAGTTCCGTGACAAGAAAGTTAGAGTGGTAGATGCAGGCGATACCTCCTCCTTTCTTGTTAGATTGCCTGTCCAGCCTTGCAATGTTTGAGTTGGGAGGGACTAGGAGGTTCAGGCATGGAGATGAGGATTTGCTGAGCCATGATTCTGTTGGGGTTGCTAAGTCGAAAATGTTGTACAGGATAAGGTCTGCAATATCCGCAGCGTGCTTAGCTGCCAATCCGCAGTCATCGTTCTTTAGCTCACTTCGCCCCCTCAGTTCAGACCAAGCACATATGCAAATCAGTCTTGACCCTGTGCCTCATGGGAACAGTCCAGCCGGAACTGCCAAGCAATAAAAAGCATCCTGGGACTGGTTTCAGGGTAACACCCTCATCAGCCAGGCTAGCTTGAATCCATTGGCAAAGTGAGCATGGGACCAAGGTCTGGGCATACCCTGCCAACTTAGGGTGAACAAAGCAAACACAAGGAGATGATGGACGAAGCACTGAAACGTTTCAGACACTCACCCCAGGTCACAGATCTGGGTTGAATCCATCATTGTTCTTTAGCTCACTTCGCCACCTCAGTTTAGACCCAGCCATATGCAAATCAGTCTTGACCCTGTGCCTCATGGGAATATCTAAACTAATTGTATGCAGCCCTACTCCATACTGATGCTACATCACTTGAAAACTGAGAACAGTCTGCTGAAATTAGGACAATTAAATGGCTGAAATAACTTTAATTCCTGTGAAAGACCTGTGCTGCTGGGATATAAATGTGGCTACAACTTGATTACCTGCTAGGAAAGCCACAAGATGCTGAAAGAGCCCTCAAGTTCTGAAAAAGCTTAAAAACTGAAATACAACCAAGAAGACTTGGCTTCATGCTGCAACATGTGTGAAATAATAATATGAAGCCGTTGACACGGTGCATTATGGTCCCCATAGCAAAGGGGTTTGAAATTCCCTTATGAAGGTTCAGTATCAGTTTAGTCCACAATGCTTCCCTACATTTAAAAAAGGTCTGTTGTGCAGGTGTAACAAAATGTGAAATTGAAGTCAACAATTCTACAGAACAGGAATCTGAAAAGGATCCAGAGCTGGAGAACTACCCATTTTAAAGATTGCTAAAATGTTTAAAATGTTGAGAATCTTTAAAAACGAAAGAATATTGAGTAAATTGAAAGAGGCACTGGTGGTCCTGCTGCAGCCGCTTTACAGTATAGCCATGCCATTATCCTAATTTCCTACAACCCATAAATAGCAATTTTAGAAGTTGTCCTACCCTGGCCATAAACTCGGTACAGACTACACACCTGTAACAGAGCAGCTAAAAAGCCACTGATACTCTGCTTTGGCCACCAAAATGAGCATTTGGAGACGCAAAATGTACATCTTAAGCATAATTTTTGACTTCCAAAATATTTTGATTCAACTCTGCGAAATCCAGCAAAGACGCTCTTACCAACAAGGTTCCAGGTTCTTGCATGCAATTAGAAGTGGCCTTAAATATGTCAACCTTCTTGTAAATGTAATCCTGAAGAAGTGATTCATTTTAATTCGGTATTGCAACCATTTTAAGGACTTTCAAGAGTAACAATTTATTCTAGAACCGATGCGAGAAATACTTCATAAAAGATCTATATTGCAGATATACGGAAAACCTCTGGGCACCAGATCCAGATTTATACATCCAGCCTTTGCTGCTACACAATTTTACAGCTGGATGAAATACATGATAGTTCACTGTATCCAATTGACAGTTGTTCGCTATCGCTGACTAACTCGGGAAATTAAATGCTCACAAGTAGAAGACACATTTTATGCTATAAAACATTGCACACCATACTTTGCCTTTTCTTGCCATTCACTAATCTTCAATTTCTATATAGACATCTAACATCAAGCTTTGTAAGGCATTCTTCTCAAGCAACGGATAAGGCAGTGAAAGACAGGAACCTCATTACCGAAAAAATAGCTCAGATTCATGCCATTAAGTGGAGTTGTGTCTTGACAAGAGGAAGGTCGATGTTCACTGCTGACATCTGCATTTCAGTCTTTTTGAAAGGTGGAGCAGTGAACTCTCAAGTCCTTATATTGGAAGTAATTTGAGGCAATCCAACTTGAAGAGAGTTCATAGATAAGGTGGGTAGTAGGAAGCACTTTCGAGGCTTTATCATAGTAGGCCAGATGGCGACTTAGTCCAACATTTTAGCTTAAAAACAAGTATACTTTCCAGCCCCTAGGTTCGTGGTTCCATTAGTATGAAGAACACATAAGTGTTGTGCTTGTCCCAATCCATAATTTTTTTCCAGTTCAGACTGCAAAATGCTACACAGGTATATTCGACGAAAAAAGAAAAAAAACACCGATATTGATTCCAAAAACGAATCTTTCTCTCCTCAACAATAACTCAAGAGCTGCCTGCAACCAAGATCTAAGTCAACGTAAGTGAAAAACCTTTACTGCACAGGCTGAATAAAAATGGAAGGGTAAAACCATTTCACACCAGAAAGCAATGGCTGACAAAGATATCTAAAAATAACCAGGATGCTGCTGTTCAGGAATAGCTTTTGATATCATCAGGGTTTATTTCATATGCTCTTTCTCCCACACTATTACGTTTATGAGGAGTTATTTTGTATCCAATAACAAAGACCTAAATCTGATAAACATTACTACAATATTTGTCCTGATTGAACCTGAGCAACTGGCCTCCATAAGCAGAACTGCTAAGGTCTTCGGATTACTTTGAAATTATTTTTCCAAGAGAGGAATCAGATGCAAAATAAAAAAAGATTAACATGAACATAAATCAATTGTGAGACATTTCCCTCATTTAAACAGCTGCAGGAGGGTCACTTAAAAAAACATTTCTTTTCTTTTCTAGTAGATAGCATCTGATTCAAATGGAAGATAGCAGGACTCTAAGAACAGGATTTCGATTCTAAGTAAAGAACCATCTATTTCCAGGGCATACTTGCACTAATATTCTGAAATATTCAGCGAGAGAATCAAATGCATGTTGACCACTCTAAATTGAAATCCTTACCAGGAAAGACAATTAACTTGCTAGGAAATATCAATCACAAATCATTGTGGGGTACGTAAATTGTAGATCTTGGAATATTCTCCATATTTTAGATGTTAGATCAAATCAAATTGCCTTGGGAGTTTGCCTTGCCAAATTTGGTATTTGTCAGTAGTAGATCTTGACACAGCTGTGCTTTGTGAAAGTATGCTCAGATATCACAGTATTTTAACATGCATGTTTCAGAAAATGGCAGCAGTGACTGCTTTTCATGATGTGGAGTGTGCCCATATTCTATTTGGGGCAGGTCCATCTAGTTGCCAAACAGTTTTTATCTTTTTGTAAAAAATCGAACCTATGGGCATCAAAATGTATTGATTATTTTCCTTTAATAGAGAAAAAAGTTTTGGAAAACGAATCCAAGTTAATGTACACAGATGGACAAGTTATTTAGCTTCGGTAACGCCTTATCTGTTAGAGACATGATCTAGCCGCAGATTCCTTACCTTTCAATTTCCCAGGCATCAGACTGGACCCGGTAGTCTTTTGCTTGAGCAATACCCTTGCGTGCAAGTAGGTGGTGTCGATCGGCCCCGCATTCCATCATCCGCATCGTCCACGCCAGAAGTGACTTCCACATCACCTAAATAGGTGCCACCTCGCCGTGCTGACATCAGTTACTTTTCAAGACGTTCCACACCAGGAGCGTGGAGCCATGTAGTGCACAGACAGTGGCGTTTAGAACAACTAGGGCTCTGAAAGGGAATAGCCCTAACCCTTAAAACCTGGCCGCAGTACGGGGAGGATGGGTGCGTCGGTAAGGAATCTGTGGCTAGATCATGTCTCTACCCGATAAGGCGTTACCGAAGGTAAGTAACTTGTCAATCTGATAAAGACAACTAGCCAAAGATTCCTTACCTTTGAATGGATACCCAAGCAATTCCATCCCTGGAGTAGGGACTACGGGCAAGTTTAGAACAGGAAGTCCTGCAGGACAGAGCAGCCAAAGAGGCCTTCCATGTGGACCGGACTGTCCAGGCAGTAGCGATTGGTCAACGTCTGCAGAGACGCTCACGTTGCTGCTTGATAATTGTCAAGGACTGGGACTCCACGTTGCAATGTTCCGTTAGAATGAGCCCTTAAGCCTTTAGGAGGCTGCATTTTGGCCAGAGCGTAGCAATTCTGATGCAGAGGATCGCCCATCGCGAGAAAGTCCTCTTCTGCATCGCACAACTTTTCTTTGATCCAAAGTAGCAAACAAAGAGTTAGTTGTATACCCTGTACTATGTAGTGGGGTCAAGCTAGAACAACAGCGCTCTTTTTGGGTCCGGACAGTAGAGTCGCTCCTCACCTTTAGAGGGGTGTGCAGGAGCATTGAAAGTGGGCAAGGTGACAGATTGGCCCACATGAAATGGTTAAAAAAGATGCCCTAGTCCGAAGCACCTACTTATCAGGGAAGATGGTCAGGCAACGAGGCTTTGATGACCAAGTCTGTAATTCGCTCACCTTCCTGCAGAAGTTATTGCCACTAAAAAGGCTGTTTTGATGTTAAGGAGTCGGAGGGGGCCATCGTGCAGAGAACGGAGCACACATCAGGAAGGTGAGAAACAAATTAAGGTCCCACAGAGGCATGATGAATGAGGCAGGTGAAAACATATACAAGCCCTTTAGGAAATCTATTTACAATGGGGGATGCAAATAAAGAGGGTTGGTCTGGCAGCCTCAAGAAGGCAGACAAGGCCAAAAGGTACCCTTTAAGAGTGCCCAGTGCAGAACCTTGCTGGGCAAGGGTCAAATTAAGGAGAAGGATTTGTGAAAGGAAAGCAGAAAGAGGATCAATACACTTTTCTGTAAAATGAAACAAAATACATTGGCAGGCGTAGACTGTTTTGGTAGAGGGACGCCTGCAGCTAAAATAACATAACAGACTTTGGGAGGAAGGTTGAATGCAGTCAACTGCTGCCACTCAATCGCCACACAAGGGGTCGAGGACGATCCCCTGCTGCTACAACAGAAGATCCTCCTGATGGTGCAGCCTGATGTGAGGATCGATGCTAAGTTGGAGAAGCTCTGGATATAAGACTCTCTGTGCCCGGTTGGGAGCCACAAGAATGATTTGGGCCCAGTCACTCCTGATCTTCTTGAGCACTCTGGACCAGAGTGGTACTGGAGGAAAAGTGTACAGGAGGGATGAGCTCCACTCAAGATGAAAAGCTTCGCCGAGTGAGTGCCGCCTTATAAACTCCAGCACACAAAACTGCTGACAGGCAAACAGATCTAACCAAGGCACTCCCCACTTCATACAGATACCTTGAACCACCGTGGGATGGATGCGCCATTCATTATCTGCTAGCCATTGACAGCTGTGCCCATCCAACCTGGGTTTAGAGAATGTACTAGGTGTTGAACCACCAGGAATATGCTCTCCTGTTCCAGCCATGTACAGAGATGCAGGGCCTCCTGACAAAGCGTCCAAGGCCCCATCCCGCCTTGTTCGTTGCAGTGCTACATTTCGGTTGTATTATCTGTGAACAGCTGAACCAGCTTTCCCTCGATGGAAGGAAGAAAAGCTTTTACTGGCAATCGAATCACTCGGAGCTCCAGCAAGTTGATGTGGAGTCCGGATTCCGGAGTCCTCTGATCTCCACCTCTCCCAGATGGCCGCCCCATCCCAGGTGTGACGCATCTGTCACGACTATGTGAGCTTGCTGGGGAAGGGAGAGGGGCCTGCCTCTGACCCAATAGGGATTGGTCAGCCACCACTGCAGGTCCGGTTTAGTTCCATACGAGATCAGGACGATGTTGGAGAGATTCCCCTGATACTGGGCCCGCTGGAACTTCAGGTCCCACTGCAGAGCCCGCATATGCCATCTTGCATGTCACTAGCAGGATGCCATGAAGACCAGCAGCCTCAGAGCTGGTCTCACCGAAATCCAGGGTAGATGCTGAAGCATGGGTATCATAGCCTGAGTATCCTGGAGTCACCGCTTGGGAGGATAGGCCCAAAACTGCACTGTGTCCAGAACATCGCTGATGAAAGGGATCGTATGAGAGGGAGTCAGGTGTGACTTCGGCACATTGATAGTGAACTTCGCTGTAGTTTGGAGGTTTAAGACGGCAGCCTGGGGTGAGCTCGCCTTAACAACCAGTCGTCGAGATAGGGGAATGCTGGCACCCCGGATCTGCGCAGATGAGCTGCAACCCCCACCATTTCCTTGGTGAACACCAGAGGGGCGCTGATAAGGCCAAAGGGAAGCACCGCTAACTGAAAGTGCTTGTGGCCTACGGTGAACCACAGGTAACGCCGGTGAGCAGGCAGGACAGGAATATGAAAATAGGCGTCCTGCAAGTCTAACGCTATCATCTAGTCTCCGTGGTCCAGGGTAGACAAGACCTGAGCCAGAGTGCGCATCGTGAACATTTCCTTTCTAGGGAAGTTGTTGAGAGCTCGCAAATCTAGGATTGGACGAAGGCCTGTGTCCTTTTTCAAGGCCAGAAAGCAGCAGGAATAGTAACCACAGCTTACTTCTGGTACCAGAACACTCTCTATGGCTCTCTTGGCCAAGAGAGTCCTGGCTTCCTCCTGAAGAAAGTTCAGGTGGTCCTCCGTCAGCTGGTTGTAAATTGGAGGCATGAAGGGAGAGGTAGTCTCGAAGGGGAGGGAGTAGCCTACACGGACTATCTGAAGAACCCACCTTTTCGACGTGATGTTTTGCCAGTGTTGGAGGTGATGGCTGATCCTGCCACCAACTGGCCATCCTTGATATTGAAGCACCGGACTAGGAATGTTTGGAGGCTGCAGGGGGAAGAGTGGACTGACCAGCCCTCTGGCTGCCTGACCCACAGGTTCCAAAGGAGCTGCGCCACAGCCGCACAGAAGTTGCTGAACTAACGCGGTCTTGTGGCTGGGATATGCTGGAGCAGCTAAAAACCCCTTCCCTGCCCACTGAGAGTCCCAAGGACTCGCCGTAGCCTGTGAGTCCTTAAAGCGCTCCAGGGCCATGTCAGCCTTGTCTCTGACGAGACGGTGCTATCAAAGGCAATGTACATAAGGAAAGCCTGGACAGCCCAAGAAAAGCCGGAAGTTCAGGCAGGCGTGGTTCGAACAGCCACCGTCGACAACATCGCTCAGCCAAGCGAGTTAGTCGTGCCAAACCCACAATGAATGGTGAACTTTGCCGCATCTCTCCCGTCTGATAATGCTTGAGAGAGAATGGCCCGGGTTTCCAACGGGACCCGTAGCAGCACTTGGCAACCATTTCCCACAAGGAGTGGGAGTAATGGCCCAATAGGTATGCAGTATTTACTAACCGTAATGAAATGGTTGGCGGAAGAAAACATTTTCTTGCCCAAACTATCCAACCTCTTGGATTCCCTATCTAAGGGTGTGAAAGGGAATGCGCCTTGTGAGGTAGAGGCTTGGACCACCAAGCTATCACGGGTAGGGTGGTTGGCAATAGATTATCCTATTCACAGGAGCCCTTGTGCTGGGCTTGGACCAGGTTCCCAGAAGGAAATCAGTCAAGGCCTCATTGAAAAGTAGGAGGGGTTCCAAGGAGGAGACACTCGGCTACAGGACCTCGGTCCAGCGATCCCTTCCAATCTTCCTCTATTCCTAGCCCTTCAAAATAAAAAAAGATGACCCAACCTAGGACCCAATGGTGCCATCGGCACCGGAATCCATGTTGGTAGGTGCTAATCTGGCTTTTCGGGGATAAGAATGGGGCTGGGGTTGCCGGCAGCGGCAGGAGTCTTGGCGTCGGGAAGGTCGCAGTGGCACAAAAGGTGTTGGTCTGGATCCACCACCAGATCCATTGGGGGGCTCCGGAGAAGTTGAAGCACACTTTGACTTCTTGTGTTTCTTATGCCTCTTAATTGACCGACTCAATGACTGAGTGCGAGGACGTGGCCTTAGGATTCCCGGAGAGGTGCTCACACCTTCCTCTCGACTGGAAACGAGACCTATGGGACGAACGGCGCGGTGCGGAGTGCTGGCCTGCAAGTAGCTTTACGGACTACTCCCTCAAAGTTTTAAAAGCCATGGCCCAGCCCTCAGAGCACATTTAGGAGGCTGGCTTCGTATATGGTGCACACTAATTTAAGTGATGCACCTTGCACTAATCCAGGTAATCCTTACGGTGATTTTAGTGGTCTTTGATAACCATAGAAAGCTCTCAAAGTGGTAGCTGTAGAGAGAAGCCTTCCGGGTTAAAAGCAGCTTCTTTTACCAGTTTAATCTGTAGTTTGGGTTAAATGAAAAGAAACCACACAGTGTGTATACAAAAAGACTTCTATTTATTATAAAACACTCACTAACACATTGGTATAGTCCTACCCGGAGATATCAATACAATACACAGGAATACTTAAAAAGCAATCAGGTAAGGGGCACAAAATAGAGTTGTCTCCGGGGGGGGGGGGGGGGGGGAGACCAAACCATATACTAAGAAAGTGGTATGTGAACTGCAATGAAGGATAGGACTACCATCAGAAGACCCAGAGGAACTGGGGACCCCACAGAAGCTGTGTACAGAGTAGAAACACACACCACGTGTCCAGTAGAAGTTAATGGGGAAGTCGTGGTTGTAGCTTTGTAGAAGAATGACCCTTCCCAGAGGACCAAAAATAATTCCCTTGGAGGACAGTAGGTTGTAGAGCCACCCCACCCGTGGATGTCCCATGAACTAGGTTCACATACACCAGGGAAGCCAGGTGCATGGGTGTGAAGAGACGTCGGAAACCTCCGTGGACGACAATGGAAGAAAATGCCTCTGGAGCTGAAGCTGAAGAAGTCCAGTGGAATCCTAGGGTGGATCATGGATGTGAAGAACTGGCAAGCAGAAGGGACAGAGTCTATGCCACTTAGAGGTGACCATGAGGCACAAAGACATAATGCGCACCAATGTAGGGAGGTTCAGAAGAGTCAACGGTGAGCCTGTCACTGCAGCTGTGAGGACCAGGCGATGATGAGGAAGACCAGAAGCCATGCACGAGCAGTCCCACATTGGATGTCGGTGACTAGGATGTTGGTATCTGGCAGAAGCACCAACAAGCCTTGGTAGCTGCAAATGGCTTGGCAAATGAAGTAGGAGCAACGTTGGGACCAGCAAGGTCCACAGGACTCACTGTAGGAAAGGGTCCCTTTTTGCATGGTTAGCCCACACTCTTTACCAGACACATGATGCACTTTAACTTGGTGTGTCCTGGGTCCCTGCCAATCAGCTTCACAAGGCTGGTGTTTTTTCCCAACAGCTGTACCTTTGTACCCAAAATTGGCACATCTCTGGCCTCAGGTAAGCCCCTTGTATAAAGAACCATGGGTAGCAAGAGTACTGTGACCAGGGAAGGCCTCTCAGGCTGCAACACCCATTGTGCCACCTTTAGAGGCCCTGTACCTTAACACCCACACACTGCCATAACAGGCTGCATGTTTTGATGTAGGGAAAAGTGAAGAGTCGTCGACATGACACACATCCCCATGTACGATGCCTGCAACCCACTGTCTAGGGCCTAGGTAAGTAAACCCTCTAGTAGGGTGCCCTAGCCCTCAGGTGAGGGTACGGTGGCAAGAGCCCTGTGCCTCTTTAGTTTCCAAGTCCATACTTAGTCATTGTGGGCGAGATGTACGACCATGGAAATAGCGCCTCGCAAATTGCGAGATTTTTGCGACTCGCAATTTGTGAGGCGCTATTTCCAATGTGCAACAGTGTTTTTCACATTGTTAGCGATCCCCAATGGGGTCGCAAATTGCGAGGCTCATGAATACTAATGAGCATCTCACAATTTGCAACCCCATTGGGAATGCCAGCCCTCCCAGGGATGGTGGCCTGCTGGGCTCAGCAGACCACCATGTCTGTGACTGCTTTTTAATAAAGCAGCTTTAAAAAAAATGCAGTTTAAGGAAAACGGGATGCATTTGAAAAAATTAAAAAATGAAACGTTTTTGTTTCATTTTTTAAGGGTAGGCAGTGTATCTTGGGACCACTGCCTGCCCTTAAAAATATTTTCCCCTGCATTTGCAAAGGGGAAGGGATCCCCTGGGGACCCCTTCCCTTTTGCAACCCCATTACCGTCCTCTTGAAGAGGGTGGTAATTTGAGAGTGTTTTGCGGTCGCAAAACATTTGTACATGGGGTTACACTCAATATTAGGAAGGGAACGCCCATTCCTAAGAGCGACTCGTAATTCCTAAATAGCGAGTCGCAAATAAATTGCGACTCACTATTTGGCAATGGTACATAGCCCTATTGGTTCTTCCTTGCGCAAACTGGTTCGCAAACCTGTTTGCGCATGCAAAAACCGTCGTACATCTGGCCCTTTAAGTGTAGTAAAGTCATTAAGAGTATATGGTCTGGGAATTGGCCATTATGAACTTCATGGCTCCATAATGGCTTTACTAAAGCCTGGGAAGTTTGTTAGCAAACCTTTCAGCACATTAAACCCACACTGATGCCAATGTGGGATTTAATGTAAAATGCACTGAATACATACAGCCCTAGTGTGGTTCTTGAATGGCTTCCCGCCACTTGCCACCACCAGACAGGTTTCTGGACCCTGGGTGGAGGGCATCCGCTCTCTGGATCCAGAAACAAAGCCCATTCTGTCATGCCTTTGTCCCCAGAATGGGCTGAGTCCCCAAAGGGGAAGCTTCAAAGGAATGCCACCTTTGCAAGCTGTCCCTACCTTTTGCTTCCCCCACCAATTGGCTTCCACCAGTTCTGCCCCCTACGGGAAAATCACCAGGGAAACCAAGTTAGGAGAGGTGTGCCCACTTTTGACAACCCCACTCCTCAGGTGGGGAAGGCGAGGTGAAGCACACATCTCAGTCCCCTCCATCCTGCAGATGAGGGAACCTAGCCAATTAGGAATAGGCTCATGCCCCCTTCCCACTGGATGGTGGCATAATAGGGGGTGTTACCACCCCAAGGAAGGGACTCATTGGTCCTGTCCTGCAAACTACTTTTGCGCCCCTAAATTTAGTATTTAGTGGCGACCCTGAACCTTGCCTCATCAGATTTGAGGAAGAAATAAGAACCGAAGAGCCGTGCTGACACAGGAAGGAGGACGACACCAACTGCTTTGGCCCCAGCCTCTGACCTTCCTGCAGCGAAAATCCCAATGTAGCCAGCAGCTCCTCAGAGCCCGGAGGACCTGCCTTGCACCCATCTTACAGACTATCTCCTGTGAGCACCAGATTTTCTCAAACAAAGACTCACCCACAGAATCCGAATCCTGAAGTCTCGCAATTTTGCATCACTCTGCACCGGCCGCCATGGCCAGAGTGGCCCAACACCACAAGGTCGTCTTCCCAGCTATCCTGACCTTGGCAGAATGGGCCTCATGTGAATTACTGAATTGTGGGACTATAATCCAAATGCAGAAGCAATCCATTGGAAAAAAATGTCTAGCTTGTCAAGGTATTCTTGGCAGAGGTCTCACATCAAATTGGAATATCATCTCCTTTATTTATCACAACCCTTGTCGGATGATGATGAAACTGCAATCATTGGCCAGGAGAAGAAGCAACAAGTCAAATTATTATTACTCAAAATTGCCCTGAATAAACAAATCCAAGATCCTACACAATAAGCACGGCTTTTTCTGGATTGGGCTTCAGCCAAGTGAAGCTCTTTGGCACAGACAATTGCCAGAGGGCCTAAAATAACCTCAAGGTTTGCCTAGTAATTCGACATAGATCTGAATGTAACCAGTACACTGATATCACTACAGAAACTCCACCTGGGAGTGATTACTCTATAGTCTGAAATACAAATAGAATAAAGTGACAAAAGCACCAAACAATAAGAAACCCCCGTCCCATGTCAATTATCCTTTTAAGCTATTATGAGTCCAAACGGTATCTAACCCAAACTGCTGTATACTGTCAAGAGCTAATATAATATTGTAAAATAACTACATAAAACAATTACAAAAAAATCAATGAGACCCCCAAAAAGAAACTCAGTTCATAAGGGATTCATGGAAAACAGGGCAAGACACACAAAGTCCTATCCCACAGTAATAATAGAATAACTTGCTAACACAATTGCCTAGACACAATGGGATTGTTTAAACTTATTTCTCAAAATAATAATGACTGCTTTTTAAAAAAAGCTGTGCCATGTACCCCAGTCAAAAGTGACCTCAAGTCATATGATAAACCAAACAAGTATTAAGGCTTTCAATTATCCGAATGGTGCTAGGCTTAACACAACTTTGTCACTGTTTTCACCGGCAAAGATGCAGAATGGCTCACTAAAAACACCTTGCTGTCTACCCCTTCAGAGAGAAAAATGCTACTTACCTTGTAAGCATCTGTGAATGAATAAAAAGACATTTATAAAGCGCGATGGCTACCCTGAGGCCTCCCAGTGCTACAGACAACAAAACAGAGGACCCAGCAGTAAGAATTAGATACAGTTCGGAAGGCCAACAGGTTGGGCTCATTTCAAAAGTGAAGTGGAAGAGTGTTCCAGAGAATTGCAGCATTATAGGAAAAGGACCATCCGCCACATCTGACTCTCCTTATTCTGGGGGGTAAAGAGAGAAAAGCGGTCGTTGAACGGAGGTCTCTCCTAGGTTAGTATGGGGTGATCAGGGATTGGAAGACAGGTGGGCCGTTCTTCCAATAGGCTTTGTGGGCCAAACACATGGCTTTAAACTGAATCCTTTCCCTAATCGGCAGCCAGTGAAGGGTCTCTAGGGCTGGTTTTGCAGACTGCTGGCGAGAGATCTGTAGAAGCAGGCGGGCAACGCAATTTTGGATAATTTGGAGCTTATTGATGGTGTATTGTGGAGCTCTCAGATAGAGGACGTTACCATAGTCCAGGCTGGAAAGGATAAGAGCCATGATTCTTCTAGCTTGGAAAGGGAGGAGGGGAAGGATCTTACAAAGCATCCTAAGCAAGCCAAAACAAGTGGCTGAGAGTTTTGCTGCTTGATGATTAAAAGTGAGGGAACGATCGAGCCAGATGCCCAAACTCTTAATCTGGTCTTTTGGGACAGGGGAAGGCCCAAGACAATTAGGCCAAAGCAAGGCAGAGTTAAAGGAGAGGGAGTTGCCCAGGAGCATAAGCTCCATCTTGTCCCCATTGAGTTTAAGGCATGAGAGTTCCATCCATCTGGCAACCTCCTCTAGGCAACAGCCTACGGTGCTAGATGACCTCTCGGGGTGGTTTAGTGCCACCACAAGCTGCGTGTCATCTGCATAGGTGACGATTTTTATGCCAAAAGGATGGATAATCTCCGCCAGGGGTCTCATGTACACATTAAACAGTGTGGGGCTCAGGGAGGAGTCCTGAGGAACCCCACAGCTGAGAGGCAACTGATTGGAAACAACATCTCCTTCGAAGAACTTGAAGGAGCGCTCACTCAGAAAGGACTGCAACCAGGTTAATGCAATGCCGGATACTTCCAGATTTTCAAGTTTGAGGATCAGAGTGTTATGATTGACAGTGTCGAAAGCAGCACTGAGGTCGTGGAGGGTGATCGCTGTATTACCCCCTTGATCCAGGATACTCCTTGCCTCCTCAGTTGCTGCGAGGAGGGCGGGCTCAGTCCCAAATTGGTGGCGGAAACCAGTCAGGGAGGGATGGAGTAAATCATTAGATTCCAGAAAATCCACCATAATAGTGTTTATGCGTTTTTCGAGAATCTTACTCACCCAGGGAAGGAGAGAAATGGGGTGATAGTTGGCAAAATCAGGCTGATTGAGATTAGGTTTCTTCAGAATGGCCTTGACCATAGCGCATTTCCAAGCCGGGGGAACTGTACTGGATAAGATGGAGGAATTCACGAGATCGAGGATAGCAGGACAAATTATATCAGTGGCTAATGTGAGGATCTGAGGAGGGGCAGAGTCTGCTGGAGAGTCGGATTTCAGTTTATTCATAATTGGGCCCAAAGAAACAGAATCTAGGGGGGGAAATTGCTCTAGTAAAATTTGGATTCCATGTTGTGATTCTGGCATAGGTGACATAATATAATTATTCCGTGAGGTCGGAAAGGACAGATAGATGTTTTGAATTTTCTGTAGAAAGAATTCTGCGAGGTTATTGCAGCGTGTAAGAGCGGCATCAGATGAAGGCTATTTCAAGGGCAGTTTGGTGAGGGTCTTAGCGATACAAAAGATTTCTTTGGGGGAGTTTGCGGATAAATTAATCTCATCTTCATAAAAAGCAGCTTTGATTTCAAGATTGTAGGATCTAACTGCCTCCCTATATTCTAATTTGCTACGGTCTGAATAATCCCGTCTCCATCTCCTTTCAAGCCTTCTGCAGGATTGTTTTAGTTCTCTTAACTTGGGGGAGAACCAAGGGGCGGTATTGTGCCTCCTGATTTTGTGGGTAGGTTTCTTGGGAAGTACTGCATCCAGTGAGCCTTGGATCCATATATTAAAGTTCTCGGTGGCCACGTTAAGATTTGGGTCGCTAACTGGTCTAGTAGCTTCCAAGACGTGTTTCCACAGATCAGTGGGGAGTCTAGACCAGTTCCGTTCCTGCACCGAGATTATATTAGGGGAAGAGAGGGTCCGGGCATTTCCCAGGTTAAGGGGATCAGAAAGTTATCGGACCAAGGGAGTGGGACAGGAGTTCCTACACTAAGTTTGTTACTATTGCTAAAAACAGGGTCCAGTAGATGACCCTTAGAATGAGTGGGTTTCCATACTTTCTCATCAAGCTGGAGTACCAGGAGGTTCCCAATCAGCTCGTTGTCCGTCTTGTCAGATAGGTCATCTAGATGGAAATTAAGGTCACCGAGCACAGTAAAGTTAGAAGGAGCGAAGGCTAAGTTAGCAATAGTGGTGGGAAAAGCATCAAGGAATTGTCTGGAGGCGCCTGGAGGGCGGTGAATTAGGAGGCCAGAAAAGGTGCTAGTCGGGGAGACATCTATAGAAAAGACAAGACTTTCACTGTCTGACAGAGGGTCTGCTATAATTTGGCAGTTAAATGTATTGTTAACAACAATAGCTATACCTCCACCTCTGCCACTCTTGTGGTCCACCTGATGTATTAGGTAGCCGGGAGGGAGGGTTTGAACGAGGATTGGGTCGGACTCATTATGGAGCCACGTCTCTGCCAGAAAAAGGGCATCAGGTTTTAGATCTTCCAGTAAAATCGCAAGTTCCGTTGAGTGCTTTGAAAATGATCTACAGTTTAGTAAGAACATCCTTAGTGGAGGTAGATTGCCAGAATGGTTTGACACTTTGATAGAAGGCCAGACGGAATAACCACAGTGGGGGCAATGAGAATCGCCATTACTGACATTCAGAGAGTGCAGACATGCATCGTTAATGTCCGTTCTGAGTGTGTAAAGTGATTGGGAGCTATAAGATGTAGCCTTTTCCTGAAAACGGGCAGGGGTTGTGGCCCCTGTCCCGGCCGGGCGCACCCACTGCGCTCGTCCACTGCACGGGAGAACTGGCATCTGTTTAAGTAGTGTATTCAGACTCCTCCCCCTCCGGTCTCCGGCTCGGAAAACGGGAACGAAAGTTGCCGGTACTCCCTCCACAACAAGCGGGAAAACCCGTGGTGGACCAGGGAGCAGTGTGGGTCAAGGAGGAGGTGCAAGTAACACAATAGCAAGTTTAAAAGATTTAAAAGGTCATAGCGTGTAGGGCCAAAGATTCACATGCTCTGCATACTCCTGCCATCTAGTGCTGGCCTCAGACATAATAAATTATTTTTCTTTGAAGATGTTTCAAGTCACAAGATGTGCTGTAACTCCTCCATCACATGGATGTCACTTAAGGGTCACAGCTGCTACCCTGGCTTGTACCTTGTGATCCCGGACACAGCCTTCGCGACCCTGGCAAGAGCAGTGCCTGGAACACAGGGGCACCCTATTATGATATAATGGGGTAACCCACAATAGTCCACGGACCTGGGTAGCAATCAGTATAGAGAACAATGGTCCTAGACTTATTTTAAGCTACAGTTTAGTTATGAGAACATTCATTTTGCAAAAAACACATCAGATATATACATGTTTAGCATATGGTCATTAATGCACAACAATATATCAAATATGCAAGTCTGTACATCTTCAAATGACACAATGGCACCGAACATATCTCCAATAGTGACTGTTTATTATATCTCAATTACTTTTTTTATAACAGATGACCATATTAAATGCTTCAAAAGAAAGGTTGCTCCAAAGGGAGTGTGAAAGGGAGAACGTGCTTGTGAATAAAATAGATATGGAAGAGGGGAATCAAGTCAGAATAGAAATCACCAAACAGTCAATTTACACTTTGATATCCTAAGCAAACTGGCTCTGGTTTATAATGGCACCAGTTCACAACGAGGCCTGTCCCTCATAGATTGTTACAAAATGTTGTTTTTTGATTTTCTGGAGGTGCACAGAGAGTTTATCTTCTGTGGAATGGGCAGGACTGGGGTGATATCAGGTACAGGCCCACTGAGGGAGTGTCGACGTTTAGACCCTGGCGCATAGAGGGTAATTTACATCCTCAGTGGACGGGTCTTCCTCGGGACAGGGGGAAGGGGGAGGGCAACCTATGGTTGGGTAAAGTCAGGATACAGCCCCTTGTGCGATAGTCCGCACTGTGTTTGCGGCGTACAGCATGGATCCCCCGGGCTGTGCCTAAACTTCGTCAACCAGATCCTGTGAGCGATTGATTCACCCGTGTTTGATTATTTTAAACACTGCAGCCAAAACTCTCCTGACCTAGCCTTAGTTAAGCACGTTCTCCCTTTCACACTCTCTTTGGAGCAACCTTTCTTTTGAAGCATTTAATATGGTCATCTGTTATAAAAAGTAATTGAGATATAATAAACAGTCACCATTGGAGATATATTTGGTGCCGTTGTGTCATCTGAAAATGAACAGACTTGCATATTTGATAAATTGCTGTACAATAATGACCATATACTAAACATATACGTATCTGATGTGTTTTTTGCAAATTGAATGTTCACATAACTAAACTGTAGCTTAAAATAAGTCTAGGACCAATGTTCTGGAACACAAGGGCAGCTTGTCCTAATGGACCTTGCTCGGGCTCCACTCTTCAGGTTCTCAGTCAATTTGCTATTGCACGTGTGGTGAATAATAATATTTACTATCAGTGTAATAAAAATTGGCATACAATTAGCTGGAATATGACCTTATCAGGTGCTGTGATAAGTAAAAAATGCTTCTAAATGCATGTTGTAAGCGTGCTTGAGGGTCAGTGCGTGTGTATGTGTAAGCATATGTGTGAGTCAAAGTAAAGGTCAAATGGTGTGTAATGTCACTTATGACCACTGCCTATCAAGACACTTCTGAAGTAGGCACACATGTAATCTGGCTTGTGACACCATTGCTATGCAGGATGCCATCATACCCTGGAGCTTCATTACAGTTCTTACAGGAAGTAGACGCGTAGACCGAAAAGGAGATAGCAGCTCCTGAAATGCCATTACTCTCTGCTGGTTTGGATATGCTTTCCCTGTGACGAGATTTAATACAGAGCCAAAAGAAGGCTGGATTTGTTGGGTTTGGAAGCAGGACTTCTTTGTGTTTACGGTTAACCCCATTAAAGTTTGTGCGGAATTAGCTGCTGTACTTAATCAGCCAATTGTCGAGGTATGGAAAGACAAGAATATCGCCCCTCAGAAGTTATGTGGTACCAGTGCCAGGCACTTTGTGAAGACCTTGGGAGCAGGGTAGAACTTTAAATTGGTAGTGTTGTGCACTTACCACAAACTAGAGGCATGGTTGATGGGCAGGCTGCATGAAAGTTGGCGTCCATCAGGTCTAGCACCGTCATGAAGTCCCCTTGCCAGACCAGCGGTATGCAGGCTGTCATATGAAAGTACTACAATCTGAATTTCTTCGGCGCTTAGCCTGTGAAAGATAGGATAGCGAACTTCTGAAAGTCTCAGTGAGAGGCCACCTGTTAACAAAATCATTACCGGGTCTGGAACCCTACCTGGCGTATATATATATATATATATATATAACAAAAATGATAGATTTTTAATGACTAGATTCAGATTGAATCTTTTGCATCATATTTTATCTGTTCCTGCAGGGTACACAACAGACGTTGACATAAAGGGTCCTTGCGGCTGCGATCTGAGATCTCCGCAGGATACTCTTCATTTTGTCTTTTTTTGTTCTTTATATGAGTACCCGAGGGTTTTATTTTTAAAATCCATTTTAAGAAATAATAAATTTACCCAGGTTAAGGTGGCACTCTTGTTTTTGAAACTTTCCTCTGACCCCCTTACGTTGTTCTGCACTGTGAACTTTTTAAGATTAGCTGTAAAACTTAGGAAGACTAGAAATGAGGTGTAGCTACCTTGGTTTCAGAGGTTAGGGATGGGTGGGATGCATAAACGTAGCCATGGTTCCTTGTTTTTTGGTAGCTGTTTTTATGCAGTTCCTTTGCATTTTTTCTTAACATTTTACCAGCCAAGGACCCATTTACTAATATGTATGGGCTGGCTTACTGTTATAATGGTGTATTATGTTGTTTACAGAGACCTGGCCCACGTTATGGTATCCCGTTTTAAATTTGCCAAACTCTTGTATTTTATCACTTTATATCATGCTGCAATGACCTTTGGAGGGTCTTTGTTAGTGGAGGCATATCAAATATTGGAACAGAGCATGACCCAACACAAAATGGTGTGACCAGTCACCTCATTCTGTTTCCTTGGCTGTGCCAAAGCCTACAAAGTATGGGTCATCCACTCTGTCCTGTTGAGTGCAGTTGCTGTAATAAGATACCCCACAACTAGGGTCCAGTCTATGTAGCCGCTTCTTTTCTTTGATGGAATGAGGAGGGGTAAGAAAGATAGAATAGTGATGGACTGGCCCATGTAAAAAGCAGACACCACATTTGGAAGGAAAGATGGTTACCTACATGGAACCAATTTACCCAGGTAGAATAGCGTGATGAGTGACTGAAAGGGATGAAGTTCACCGGTCATTCGGGCTGAAGTGTCTCTGTTACCAAGAACATCATTTTCAAAGTGACCAGTCGAACTGGGCAAATGTGCATTGGCTTAAATGGGAGTGTCGTTTGAATAGTCAACACAAGATTCAGATCATACTGAGAATCAAAACAAGCATTGGCATAGCCAATAGGTCTCGCCTTTGGGACCTTATAAGTGTTTAGCCATGCAACAGTTGCATAACTAAATACTTATAAGGTCCCAAAAGCGAGACCTATTGGCTATGCAAAGCGGCCGTGCGGCCGCGAAAGTAAAAGTGATAGCGATCACGATCAAACATCAAAGCGGCCGCTAAAGTGAAAGTAATCGCAGTAAAGCGCGGCGCGCGCGCCCGCTCACATGCACTGTAGCTCCAGGCTGGCCTGGTAGCACTTTTTGGAGCCCTCTCAATAAGTCTCGCCACACCAGCGCATGCGCTGGGTCAGGCGAGACCTAAAAACAAAGAGGAAACACATGCAAAAGTAGCATGCATGCCACTTGAGCAGACCTAAACACAGAAGGTAACTTGCATTGTCATAGAAAGGTGGATAGGGCAGCAAAATATCTTTAAAAGTAGCCACAGACAAAGTCTTATGGGCAAGTGACAATGCTAAGTGAAGAATTGTGGCACCACTGAAATGGACTCAAGTCTTCAATAGACCAAACTTGTTCCAGCAACCCATGCAAATTGATTTTGTGACAGGTTTCCTGGTAGCCAAGGAATCTGCTACTTCAGATGGCAGACAAAAGACTCTAATTGGTATAGCTCAATCAGTATTCGTGCAGCTTCTGAGGATTGGGATGGAGGCTGGGCTTAGAGTGTCAACCGAACTTTGTCCCAGGTCCTCCTCACAGAGTCTGGGGTAAACAGAATCAGCCAAGGACACTTTTTCCCTGAGGCCGTGATGAAGAGATCAACATAGAGAATTCTACTCACAGAGACAGAAGGGAGGAGGCCTTCATGACTAGACGGACTGCCCACAGCTCCAACATGTTTACGATTAGGTGCAGTTCTAATGTTGACCAGAGGCCCTATGCCGTCATGCCACCAAGATCACTGCCCCAGTCCAGCATATTTGACTATAGTTGCTTGCACATATGAAGGAATAGAGGAATGATCTACCGAAAGGTTGATACGGTACATCCATGAATGATGAATGATGGTGGTGGCTCCGAGACCACCTTCTCGACCAGGACCTCAAGCGACGTGGAGCCGACTGCCGGGCCTCCAACAACTTTCGCAAAGATTTCAGATTCATGGCCCGGTTGTTAGAGCACGACTTTGGGTCGTGATCGCGCGCCAACCACCAAAGGCAAATGAGGTGGGGGTCCGTAACCAGCATTAGGCGGTTACAGGCCGCGCATGGCTTAAACCCGGTCAGTCGATGGGACATCCCTCATACACCAGGAGTCAGAAGACTCAAAAAAAGAATTTGACAAAAGCCGAGAAAAAACTGACTAAAGGGGCAGCTCTCTCCGGATCTGCACAAGGCTGGCGCAGAAAAAGAAAGAACTGATGTCTGCGCGCAGGGGCGGCGTCTAAGTAGACACCATGGCGTCATTCAATTCGTTCACGATGCCAAAGACGGATGCAGAGTCGTCCAACGCCACCTACCGACGCACAGGGGTACTGCTGAGAAAAAAGTCTCCAGATCCAGTCTGACGCCTGGGGGGAATTCTAAGGTAAGGAATCCAAAACTAACAGTGTCTTTCAGATTCAAGATTACAGAAGGTAGCATTCTTAAGTATGCATAAATGTACTACAATATTCAAGGAAAACATTACAAGGAACAACAGTTAGAGCATGCAAGAATTTAATGGCTCGTCTTTTCTTACAGCTTTCCATTGTCTTAATCTCTGTTATGGCGAGCAGTGATGTGGGATATAGGAATTGAAATAGGGGAACAAACACTGCCAGTACATTTTCCCATACGGGACCACAGAAGGGCGTATAATAAAACAGCAGTTGACAAATAAGAACAAAGCACATTAACAAATATTTCTTACCTGTTTATTGTACACGTCTAATTGAGTAAGTTTGAAATCATGAAAAAGTTCTGTATGAATGCTTTTAACAATAAAGTGCCCAAAATCTTCACTTTTTCCAGAGTCAAGTGGCCAGTACTGCCCACACTTTATCCTACCCCTTTCTACAACTCTGAAGTAAAGAAAAAAAAAATCAACGTGTTTGTTAAAGTCACCAGCAAGTTATTTAATTATTGTTAACAGCAAATACTAATATGCTTACCTTGTTGTCATTACAATAACTAGAGTGTTTTGTTCCCACACCATTCGCCAGTAATCATCAAACGTCTTTGGTAAGGGACCTGGAGAAAATATATTAGTTAACAGTCACCATTGTGTGCTTCCTATAGCACTTGAGGTGTCATTCAACTCATGCACAACAATGGAAACATTTCCTATCTTATGTCTTGGACCCAAAAGCAAAAAAGATGAACAACTGTCCTAGTACTCAATAATGCGGAGTAGAAAGCTGTGCGTAATGAACAGGTAGTAGACGGAAATTATGACATTTATGCAAAGACAAGTATGATTTTCCATTATATACAAGGGTTGGCGGAAAAGCAAGCTCCGAAACTGACCGTGCAGTGCCTTTCTGGGTCCATGGACAGTAAAATGGCTCACCGCCAGATGAATAAACCATGACTGCCTGAAGCATGAACAAGAACCCTTGAATTTGATGTGCTAGGAGAAGCCTTATAAGAAGAGGGAAAAGGTGTCAGACCACACAAAATAAGGGGTACTGTGGAGCCTTCACACATCATTTGCTGAGTGAGAAGCTTCCCATTAAAATTTCTCCTAGTCATATTCTTATCAACATGATCTGAGCAAGCTCTATTGTGGGTATTTAGTAACTGTGGTAAGGGGATAATTCAGATTTGGACAATATTGACTTCCGTCCAGAAGCAAACCAAATCCCAGGGCACAGCAAGGTTCAACAGTATGTATTAAAGCATATTTCAAAACATCTACGTCTCTTTAGCTGTGTCGTATGAAAGCTCAAGACGATGAATAACCAGTAAAACAATAAAAAATGCACAAAAAACTTGGATCACCTTAGCCGCTTTGTTAAGAAAGTGTGTAAGTAACAAACCTAGTCAGGAATGAGAGATGCAACGGAGTGTCAGCCTTAGGGAATTACCAATTATCGTAAAGGGAGGAATGTAAAAACTTGATGTTTAATAAGCAAAAAGGGAAAACAAATAAATGTTTGCTTATTGAAGTGAAATTTTTAATTCCATAGACGTTGAAGTTTGTTTCAAGCGCATTTCCTTCTTTTTAAGTTGTTTTGAAGGGTGTTGGCCAGGCTTCTTATAGTAGGGACCACTGAGACACCACCGTCTCAGAAAAACTGCACAGGCAAATATGCTGTAGTGTTCAGGCTCTGTAGGAGATTAAGAAGGAGCTCTCCACCACATTCGTTGCCTCTTGTACTTGAAACGCAGTATTTCAAGAATGCCAATCTTTTGGCATTTTCTTGATCTCCATCTCCACTCCCTCTGAATAGACTCATATGTGAGCTAACAAAATGAGCAGCCAACAACAACAATACTATGTATGATGGAAGGACAGTGTATTCCTTTGATAACTAAAGGTCTCATAACACCGCAAGCGTGCGGCCAGGAGCCTATATTTGGCAAATTAAAAATGAGGACCATTGGAACTTCACTGAAAAGGAGCAATGAGGCCAATTTTCACTCTAAAAAGGATGAGTTGGGGGCGTGGCCAAGATGGCGGTTCGAGCAGACGTGTAGTGTCTGGGCTCCCGCCGCCGACCTATGGAAGCACCGGCCTTCGGGTCGTTAATGCACTTGCTGACCCTCGCAACGGGGGCGGTTGTGCCCCGGCGTTGTGGTGCAGTTGGTCCTGGGCGCCAGTGGTGAGCGAGGACGCCCGCGGACGGAGGACTAACACCGCATCAGTGGCGGGACGCGGAGAGGCCCGCCGGGGACGCCGTATCCACGGAGAGGCCCAGGTGGCGGTTTGAGCGTCTGCCCGTGTGCGGAGGACGGCGGCCGGCAACCGCGCCACGGGCCCGGTGAGAGCTGCATCCGAGGTGCGGGATTGCAGCGCTGGTGCGGAGAGACGGGTGAGAAGGCGGGGAGCCCGACCTCAGACGGCGGTCAACGGAGCGGACCATGGCGGGAGTGTGCCTGCACGGGGACCTGGTGGGCACAGCGGAGATCTACATTCAGACGGCGCCCGGGGGTCGCGGCCCCTGCCGCGAGCGCTGCCTGAAGTGAGAAGCTGCTGGGCGAGCCGGGGGGGCACGGTAGGAGGTGTGATCAGCGTCCGGGCCCCCGCTTTAGGAGAGGCCGCAGGCAGCGATCAGCAGTCGGCGCGGGCGAGTCCCACCGTTGGATCCTGGTGAGCGGCGGGCCACGAGCAGAGGTGGTCAGTGTGGAGCCGGTGGTGTCCAGAACAGAGCAGACATCCTTCTGGGAGCAGGAGGGCGGTGCCGCCGAAGAAGTGCTGGAGGGCGATGTCCGCCATCTTGATGGGACGGAGGGAAATGGCGGCCTGATGATCATCGGCGGCTTGATTACGGCGTCTGGAGGCGACGATTCCCACTGAAGCTGCACAGGAATAGGCGGTGAGGTGTCTGGGCCATTGTCAGAGGGGTCCCTCTCCTGGAGTGGGCAGCGGAGGGGACGGGCCCTGGTGTTCTTGGCCTTGTGTGTCCGGTGGCCTCCCATGGGACAGTAACCGGTTTAGGCGCTTCTGGCGAGTGTCGGCTTGCCTCATCTGTGTGACATTGCTCTGCGCCTGGCTGTGGAGGTGACTTGCCGCGTGCTGCCCCTACCGCAGGACGGGGGCTTAGCGCAGAGGAGGGCATTGGAGCTGGGGGTGTGAGCGCCTGTGGGACTGAGGTCTCTGGCTGGACACTGTGGAGAGACTGCCTGCTGGGGGTGGGGGGGGGGGGGGGGTGGGGCTCGCATTTGAACTGCTGTGCCCCACCGGGGATTGGGCCACGCGGGTGCTGGGAGGGCGCCTGCGCGTTGCGGGTTTGGGCCGGGGGCGGTCGGGTTTCTGCTCATCCGCCAACTGCTTATGGCACGGTGTAGCCGGGAGGTTGTGGAGCACCGGAGCAGGGCACCGCATGAGCGAAGGACGGAGAACGGGAGCGGCTCTATTGCAGCGACTGAGGGTCCGGGGGGACCAGGCAACACAGCGGTGGTATTTAGGGGGGGGCAGAGGGCTCAGACGGGCTGACGGGCCTGAAACGGATGTGGCGCAGTGGGCGCTCTTGCAGCGGATGAGTGCGTGGCCGAGGCTGGACGCCGCAAACTTGACCTTCTGAGCCAGCGAGGTGAGCAGGGAGGAGGGAGATATTGACGCCGGGAGCCCTCTTGGCTTAGGGTGCAACACGGCATGGTCCCCCCGAAAGGGCGCAAATAAAAAACCCTGAAGGACCTGTTCGCGAAGGCGCAGGCGGCCCACCACTCAGACGACATGGCGACGGGTGATGCACGCTCGGCAACCACACGGGGGGATGGAGCAGAACCGATTACTAAGGCCTTCCTGGAGTCCATGTTTGCAGGCCTTCGGGATGATATTCACACCCTCAAGCGGGAGTTCACGGCAGAGCTCAGAGAGGTCCGTAGAGATGTGGACGGCATAGGGGAGAGAGTGGCTGAGCTCGAGGGCAAAAGCGACGGATGGGACACGGAGCGGTCGGCGCTGCAGCAGGAAATCCTCAGGATTCACGACCAGCAGGTCGACCTTCAAACACACGTGGAAGATCTGGAGAACAGGTCCCGGCGCCACAATATCCGGATCCGCGGAGTGAGGGTGGACGATGCTTCGTAGGACGTCTTTAAGTACGCACGAGAGCTCTTTAATCACATTCTGGGCCGGCTGCTTAAGACGGAGTTACGGATTGATCGGGCCCACAGGGTGGGGCCCCCGCGGGCATCGGCGGCCCCACCCCCGGACATCTTAATGTGCGTTCAAGACTACCGCACCAAAGAGGACATAATGACAAAGGCCCGCCAGATGCACCCGGTGTCCTTTCGCGATCAACAGCCGGTTCTGTTCCAGGACCTTTCGTACCTTACTCTGCACAAGCGTAGGACCTTTAAGCCAATTAACGGCACATCTCCAGGAAAGCAAGATTCCTTACAGTTGGGGTCACCCTTTCCGATTGGTGTTCCGGATTCACAACACAATCTATCAACTGCGCTCCTTGTCTGAGGCGGGTAGATTGCTGGGTGTGGAGCTACCGGCGGGGGACAGCAATGATGAGGCTTCCCCGAAGGAGGGCAACGACACGCGGCCTCGATGGCACCGGCAGGGACGCCGACGGCACCCCGAGAAACCCCCAATAGCAGAAATTCTCGAAGGCCAGCGGGCCGCGCTGGAGTCTGTATCCACGGAACTGACCGGCTCCCAGTCAGGCTGATTCAGGCAGCAGCGAGGGTCGAGCTGGTTCAATGTTCTCGATACGTGCCGTTGGCGGGAGTGGGGTTTCCCACCGCAGGCTGCTTACTCCACAACGACATCCTTCCATTCACCCGGGGGTGAAGGACAATGAGTTACGATTCATGTTTTGTTTTGGGGGACCTTTCTGTTTATAGTATTTGGGACTTTGTTGGGGGGGGGAATTGGGGTTCCATGTCCACCGGTGGGGGGGGGGGCCTCCAGAGTTTGCGTCCGATGCCCCTACACAAGCAGATCCCTCACTCTGCACTTCCGCCAGGCATTTTTGCAGATTTTGACGACACAATCTGGCTCCTTGAGAAGTTGTAGATGCCAGCTTCCACACTTACAATACTAACTCCCAATGTACGGGGTCTCAACAACCCTGAAAAGCGTAGGACGGTCTTATCATGTCTTGAAAACTCACAGGCCGACTTATGCCTTTTACAGGAAACGCACCTATTAGCTAGGGACTGCCACCGCCTCCGCTCACGGAAATTCCAGACACAATTCTTTTCCTCCGGCTCTGCCAAGTCAGCGGGGGTGGCGATATTGGTGGCGCAGTGGTTCAAAGGGGAGGTCCTCCGGAAAGAGGCAGAAATAAGGGGTCGGCTGCTGGCCTATAGATTCGCCCTGGGTACCATGAGTTTTACTGTGGGTTCCCTTTATGCCCCGAACGAGGGTCAGGAACAATTTCTCTAATCCGCCCTTACGGATCCCACAACTGCGGCAGACCGCTTCATCCTTATTGGGGGGGAATCTGAACCTAGTTTTCGACAACACACTGGATAGATCCTGCCACCGGACACACCAAGCCGGTGCGCTCTCGGCCCTGGGGAGGGAATGGTTGCTGGACCTAGGACTTTGCGACTTGTGGCGTAGTTTCCATCCACAGAGCAGGGAATATTCCTATTACTCTCACGCCCACAAGACTTATGCCAGACTGGATTATCTACTGGCATCTACCTCGGCCCGGGCGATAGCAACAGGGGTGGAGATAGGGGTTGCCTCACTCTCCGACCACGCACCAGTGCTTGCCACCTTCGTCCTTCCGCCCCAGTCACAGCCTGCTAGGATATGGCGCCTGCGAGACACCCTTCTACACCGCACAGATGTGGTCACACACATACAGGGCTCTATTACTGATTTTCTAGCACATAATGCTAACACTGACACGACTCTGGCTACACAGTGGGCGGCGCTGAAGGCAGTTCTCAGGGGGGAATTCATTGCCATATCGGCAGCTGATACTGTAGAGCGAGAGCGTAAACGGGACGACCTCACCCGGCGGACTAGAGAATTGGAGCAGATGCACCAGAGAACGGGAGCTACCCGGGTGTGGCGTCAGCTTAAAGCGACACGCCAACAACTCGCAGCCCTAGATCGGGATAGGGCAGTTTGCTGCCCTGAGGTTGAAACATGCCTACTACACGGGGGGAATAGGTGCGGGCTCCTTCTTGCCCATAAGTTACGTGAAGTCCGCCAAAAGCAGGGGGTTCGCGAAATCTGCAGAGGAGATGGCACGCGAGTTTCGGAGGCGGTGCCATTGCCGAGACGTTCCGTGATTTGTACGCCACGTTATACACAGCCTCACCGCTGGATGAGGTGGAGGGGACCGATTTTCTGGACTCGGTCACTCTTCCAGCCCTGACTCAGACTCAGGCCGATCTGTTAGACCAGGATATATGAGTCGAGGAGGTCATTGCGGCCATATCCCGGCTGAAGCTTGCAAAGGCCCCGGGCCCGATGGCTTCCCAGCCATCTTCTATAAAAAGAATTGTGCCGGGCTCGCTCCGCTCCTCACCCAGCTCTTTAACTCCTTTTCCGAACCTGGGGCAATTCCTCCAGATCTGTTGGAGGCCTCCATAGCGGTAATCCCTAAGCCAGGGAAAGATGGGACTCAGTGTGGTGCATACCACCCTATTTCCCTTTTAAACATAGACCTTAAACTGTACACGGGCCAATCATCTCGCACCCCACATGCCCGGACTCAAGCGGGTTTTATTCCGTAACGCCAAATGCCGGACAATACGAAACGCGCTCTTCATCTGATTGAGAAGGCCTCGCGCACGGAGGGAGAGTACATGCTCCTCACAATCGATGCGGACAAGGCCTTCGACCGAGTGCATTGGCCGTACTTGTATTGCACCGGATGGGCTTGGGGGAGAAATTTCGCACACATATATTTAATTGTTATAAGTACCCGTCTGCCTCGGTCCGGGTGAACGGCTACACGTCCACCAGATTTCCGATAGTGAGAGGCACCAGACAGGGGTGTCCTCTGTCACCCCTCCTTTTTGCCGCCTTTATGGAGCCGTTGGCCCAGCGGATTAGGCAAAACCCAGCAATCTCTGGCATCTGGTTCGGGGGCTATGTCCACACCATCAGCCTGTACGCAGATGTGCTGCTTTCATTATCGAGCCCACGCACGGCGTTGCCGCCAGTCTGGTGGCGTTGGAGGCTTTTGCACAGGTTGCGGGGTTCAGGGTCAATGTCGACAAATCGCTGGCCCTTGATCTCTCCCTGTCGCGTTCCACCCGGGAATATCTTCAGAGTTTGCTTACCTTCCAATGGGCCCAAGACAGAATTCCATATCTGTGGATTCAATTGGCGCCCACTCTCCCGCAGGTGGTTGCTATTAACTATGCTTCCCTGCGGCGGAAGATCCATCGGGAGCTTGGCCAATGGAAGTATAGCCCTCTCTCGTGGCTGGGGAAAATTGCGGCGGTCAAGATGACCATTCTACCTCAAATTCTTTACCTCTTTCTCACCATTCCTCTACACCCGCCGGCTGGCTGGCTGCAGCAGACCCAGGCTGACCTCGCCCAGTTCATATGGCACGGTCGGAAGCCACGTATGAAGCGGTCACTGTCGACTGTGCCCCTGGAGGGAGGTGGTCTGGGCATTCCTGATCTACAGCTTTATTATCAAGCAACCCAACTACGACACTTGGTTGAATGGAGCCATTGGGAATCGGAGAAACATTGGTTATTTCAGGACCAAGCGGTGGCAGCGCGGCTACTGCAGGAGATCCCCTTCCTCCGTAGGCAACATAGACCCCCTAACTTGTACGCTTCATATATAACTCGTGTCCCTCTTGAAGTGTGGGACCGCACTAATATTAAGCACGCCCTTACCACCTTTCCCTCCCAACTGACTCCCCTGCTGGACAATCCGGATTTCACTCCGGGAATGGACCAGGTGGCTTTTGCGGCATGGAAACCGGCCGGTTGTCGCTTCCTGTACCATTTATATGGGGCAGACGGAGTTATCTCCTTTCAGCAACTTAAACAGGACTACGCGCTGCCGGAAGCGGAAAGGCTCAGGTATTTGCAAGTCCGTCATTGGGCGCTGAATGCACGGGTTCGTTCGGAGGCAGATCGACGCATCTCCACATATGAACAATGGCTCATTACCCGCACCTCAGATAAACAACTAATTTCAGACTTGTACAAGATGCTCCAGGTTAGACTTGCATACATTCACAATCCGGGCAGGGCTCGTTGGGAGAGGGAGCTAGGACGGTCACTTAGCCACAAGGAGTGGGAGGGTATTTATGATAGGGCCCAGCATTCCGCTTACCATATGGGGCTCACAGAGACCCTCACGAAGGTGGTAACTTATTGGTACTACACTCCAGAACGTCAACATTCAATGGACCACATGAGGGAGGCGTGATGCTGGAGGGGGTGTGACCATATTGATACACTGGTGCACTTACTGTGGGAGTGTGAACACATTCAGGTCTATTGGACACAGGTGATTGGTGAGGTTGATAAACACTTTAACACAGTGCTACCTAGATTCCCAGCGTATATTTTACTTGGTCTTCCCAAACCCCTGACTTACCCGCTTTGCATTGGCGTACCTCTACGGTCCCGACCTTCACGGGTTGGCTGTATCATTTGTGGTACGTCCTAGGAATGGAAAAGCTCATGCTGACCATGGCGGGTGAGGGCCCCAAGTACAGAGAGTTGTGGCAGCCTTTTTTGGCACTTTTAGCTACAGAATTTCATGAGGTCACCTGCCCACGTTATCTACGCTTATTGCGCCTCGCAGATACACCAGGGACAGATGATTGAGGGAGTCATGGGGGGGGGTCCAAGGTATTGCAAGGTGGACATGGAACAGGTGGGGGAGGATGGTTTTTTTGGGATGGGTGGGGGGGGGGGTGGCTGGTTGGGATCAATCTACCGGAACAAATTGTTTTGAGTGTTTAGTCCCCTTTAAAAACTCAAAGTCTGTCACCAATTCATGGAGCACTTTCAAGAGGCCATAGGCCTTAGCGGGCCCGCTTCTAAGGGACGGGGACTTTTTGCATTTCGAGTGTTATGTTCGCTAGCATCAGCCCATAGCGGACAGTTCCTTTCCCTCTCCTCACCTTTTCAGACGCGGCCGGCCCGGATGGGTTGTAGGCGGCATGCTGTGTTTAAGTTTGCAATGTCTGCTTTGACTTCTGCTGTGCTTTGCCTTGCTGATATACCTGAGCAGTAATTCACCGGCCCGCTGGGTTGTAGGCGCTAAGTGCTGATACCATTGACGGTGTTCTTTCAATAAACAAATTTAAACCTAAAAATTATGAGTTTCTGCACAGATATAGATGCTACTTTTCTACGAGGGGCATTGTATCACTGGTTCTCGCTAGAAGATTATCTTGCACCATGATCTGAGATGAATGGCACAGGATTGATTGTCTGTATTACAAGGTGGCCAGTTTGTGGGACACTTCAAGCAGGAGGCTACTAAAAGAGGGCGGAATTTTAGATAAACATCTTCCTCCTACTCACAATCAGTGAGAAATGAAAACAGGCAAAATGGCACAAAGAGATGGCAGCATTACATGGCAAAGGTCCGGACCTATGCCACATGTTTCCTATCCAAAAGTTAGGTTACATTAAGCTAATCATTTGTTCCATACTTACTTTGAAATAATTCCCTTCCTTGTTAGAACTATTAAGGAACATTGACTTTAATATTAAAAATGATAAACAACCCTGATTGAAATGTATGTGGCTCAAGTACAGGGTGACATAAGTGGTGCAAGCTGGAAGGGTGGAGCAAGTAGGTTTGTGGAAAGAAAACCCTACTAGGCACCAGGGATTTTGTTATGTCTGTAATGGAAGTGACATGGTTGCGTCCATGGGGGTAAAATTTGGTTAATGCTTTTTCTACCCTCCTGGGGACGGGTCTGCCCCTTTAATTTTGGCCTTTCTGCCCTAGGCGGGAGGGGGGGCAAAAAGCCCTACTAGGCACCAGGGATTTATTTCTTTTCAAGGGGGGCACATTTCTGTCTGCCGTTTTCTGCCCCACCTGGGGGACAAATCGGCCTGGCAGACAACCTCACCCGATCCTTTGGGCAAGTTCACACCCCATTTTTCTCAGCCCTATTGAAGGCCCATCTGGCAGATTGACCATTTGGGTAGTGACATAACATGTTCTAATTCTAATTGTTTTATTTCTTGTGAACTGAAATTGTAATGCTTTATTTCTCCCTTTTTGTTCTAGTTAAAGGCTTTTGCTCTTTAGACTGTTCCAGGTTGCGGTTTCGTTACTGGTGGTTCTGCTGTTTGTGTAGTTGCATGTGTTTGGTAAGAGACATTTTTTTTTTGTACAATGTAAATGAGTTTCATTTCCCTGCATGAAGGTGTTTTTTGCAAATGGTGTAATAATAGCAGTATGTTTGGCTTCTGTTTTTTTATTGTTAAAATCTTTTTGCATTTGTGCTCGATGTGTATTGTGTTGTCTTGTGAGTAATTGGTTTTGTTTTTTCTTTCTAGAGGGATATCGTTGGTTTTTGCTGTGTCTCTGCAGAGTAGGTGTTGGTGAGTGTAGTTGTCTCTTGCAAGTGAATCGTATAGTTTTTGAGTATATAGATATTTGTGATAAAGGCACACATTTTTTTTTACTTACTTATTTTGCACAGTGTTGGTTGTTGACTTGTTTGTGCAGTCTCCTTTCTTAGTAAGGATAATGGCTAGTCGCAGGATTACTGCTCAGCAGGTTGTTGGTATGCTTTTTGAGTCTTCCTCTGACCAAGGTTCAGAGACTGACTCTGCATCTGAGGCAGAGGAGGGAGGGGAAGATTCAGGCAGTGAGTTTTCTCTACACATAGAATCATCGGATGATGAAGCTACTCTCAGTGAGGATGAAGATACTCTTAGTGCGGATGAAGTGACTATTTTAGAGGAGGACACTGATGTGCCGATAGTGCAGCAAGAGGCATCCGGACTGCAGCCTGGGGCTGCAAGGCTTTCAGTTGGAAGTGATGACCTCCGGGTTGCCCCAGGCTGGCATTGCCAGACTTTACTGGTGTTCCAGGGTGAATACAGAAAGTATTTTGCTAATACATTTTTTTCAGTTGTTTATGGAAGATGTATTTTTGGCAGAGATTGTTGAGCAGACTAATTTGTATGCCGAACAGCTTTTGAGGGACAACAGTGCCAGCCTTAGGTCCCATTATAGAGCTACCCGGTGGACTCCCACAAATCTGGAAGAGATGAAGAAATTTCTTGGGTTTAACTTTTTTGATGGGCTTGCTAAGGAAGCCATCAATGTCTTCATATTGGTCTACTAGTCCCTTGATGGCAACGGCTACATTTCCGGCAGTCATGAGTCGTGATAGGTATTTGCTTCTGCTTCGGATGCTGCATTTTGTCGATAAAGGTTTACCGTTGCCAAAAGATCACCCTGAGTGGGACTGTCTTTTAAAGATTCGGCCCGTCATTGAGCACTTTGTAGATCGATTTTCTGAGATTTATGCACCAGGGAAAGAAATAGCAGTGGATGAGTCTTTGGTGATGTTCAAGGGCCGCTTGGTTTTTAGGCAATACATTCCTAGTAAGAGGGCACGCTTTGGTATTAAGCTGTATATGCTGTGAGAGAGTAGGACTGGATATGTCTCTAATTTCGGGGTGTACACCGGTAAGGAATCCAGGATTAACCCCCCCTAGTTGTCCATCCACTTTTGGAGTGACTGAGAAAATTGTGTGGGAACTTGGTAGAGGACTTTTTTAACAAAGGCCACCATTTATATATAGATAACTTCTACACTGGTGTGCGGTTGTTCAGGGAATTGGCCAAAGTGGACACTTGCTTGTGGCACAACCCGCTCTAACCATAAAGGTTTCCCAAAAGAACTTTTTTGTGAAAAGCTTGTGCGGGGACAGTGCAGTGCATTGCAAGGAACTTCTAGCTGTGAAGTTTTCAGACAGGAGAGATGCCTACATGCTGACTACCATCCATGATGAAAGCACTTCACCAGTGACTGTTTGGGGTCAGGTTGCTGAAGTGCGCAAAACCTGTGTGCATTTTAGACTATAATAGGCACATGGGTGGTCTTGATAGAGTAGATCAGATGTTGGAACCTTACACTGCTCTTCGTGAGGCTTACATTTGGTATAAGAAGTTAGCTATCTATCTTTTCCACTTGGCAACTTTAATGCTTTTGTTGTATTCAAGGATTCTTGTCCTGAGTCAAAGATGACTTTTGCTAAGTTTCAGGAGTCTATAATAGGCAGCCTTGTTCTAGTGGAACAGGCAAGTGTTCCTAGAGTTAGAGTGGTGGAGGATGTGGTTAGATTGAAAGATCACCACTTTCCTGATCACATTCCTCCCACACCCTCAAAAGACTTTCGCAGTAGGAGTCTGTTGGCGATGAGGTATGCGGAAGGAGACTCGTATGTACTGCCCCGAGTGTCCTTCTAACCCTGGGCTGTGTATGCCTGCTTGTTTTAGAATCTACCATACGCAAAATAATTTTTGGGGGCATCCATGAGTGGTAAAGTGAACTGCCTAGTCTCTATAGTTTTATATTTTTGTTCTGTTTCAAGGTTGGCATTTGTGCAATGTATTTAGTTTCAGGTTTTGTGTTAGTAGATTTGTATCTATTTGCAATTTGTTTGTGTTTTCTTTTTTGTATAAAAAAATCCTAAATGTGATGGCGGTGTGTGTAGGCTGGCATTTGGCTGGTGGTGTGCGTAGACTGGCACTTTGCTGGCGGTGTGCGTGGACTGGCGCTTGGCTGGCAGTGTGTGAGTAGGGACTTGCTGCTGGTCACTACACACACTGCTAGCCAAACACCACTCCACACAATCCGTGAGCTGGTGTGGTTGCTGTGTGAGAAATGTGGGCGTGTAAAAGTGATGGGCCCTTGAATGGCGCTGTATGCTGGTGTGAGTGTTGTAATGTGCAGGGCCCGCGGCTGGCGGTGTGAATGATTTTGTAAGTATCACACGTATGAAAGGTGTATGAATGGCCTGTAAAGGGGCTGGTGCCTTGTCGTGGCTTTACAGCTCACAAGATGTGAGTCAATGGTTCTGTTTCTTGTCCTTTCAATTATAGACAGTGCATTTCATTTTTGTGAAATCTCTTGTTAATACAACTGTATATACTGAACCATCACTCACCCTCATGCCAAATCCAACCGGTATGTATGTGTGTTTGAGGAATAGGTAGTTGTGCAGAAATATTTGTCTTTTCTATCTTACTCCCTTTTTGTGAATGTTGTAATGTGTTGGTTTTGTGCCGGTGGTGTGAATGGTCTTGAGTGTATCACGTATGAAAGGAGTGTGAATGGCCTGTAAAGCGGTTGGGGCCTTGACGTGGCTTTACAGCTCACAAGCTGCGAGTCACTGGTTCAGTTTTTTGTCCTTTCAATTATTGACAGTGCATTTCATTTTTGTGAAAACTCTTGTTAATAAAATTCTATATACTGAACCATCACTCGCCCTCGTGCCAAATCCAACCAGTATGTGTGTGCTTGAGGAATAAATGGCTGTGCAGTAATATTTGTATTTTAGTCTCTCTGCCAAGGTGTACATTTATCTAAGAAAAACCTAACAACTGTAGATATTGTCGTAAACTAAACACCCAGAGGAGTACATGGTGATGTCTCTCTTGTGGATCCCAACAAGTTATCTTACCCACAATGTCTTGCAAACCTCAAATTGTGTCTGTCACATTTTCCTTGCATTATTGTGGCAACATTTTCACGCTTCAGAAAGAAACAACAAATTTCCTTCCCCCAAGCATTTCTCCAAGTATCCCAATAGAAATGGTACCTCACTTGTGTGGGTGGACATCAAAATTACCTATCCCAAACCAATCTGGTTTTGCAAGGGAATCACCGTGCCGGCACAAATGTCCTACCCCACAGCGTTCACCTGAGTTTCCAGAGTAAAATGATACCTCACTTGTGTTTTTTTTTTTTTTAGCTTAGAATTCTCGGTGCTATACCCTTATTCCCTATGTTTTGGGCTCTTCCCTGTCACAGACCCTTGCCCCACTCACGCAAGTGAGGTATCATTTTACTCGGGAGACTCAGGCGAACGCCGTGGGGTAGAACATTTGTACCGGCACAATTATTATACCCAAAAATATGTGGAAAATGTGTTTTTTTCAGCTAAATTTGAGGTTTGCAAGGCATTCTGGGTGGGAAAACGTTGGGGGATCCACGCAAGCAATACCTCATTGGATTCCTCCGGGTGCCTAGTTTTCAGAAATGTTTGGGTTTGGTACTTTCCCAGGATGGCCGCCGAGTCCAGGGCCAAAACCCCAGGGCCCCCCCTCAAACCAGGTAGTTTTGTTCTAGGTAATCTTGAAGTCCCCACAGTATGATTTGCGCCATTTCCTGTTGCAGCCACTATGCCTACCCACACAAGTGAGGTACGATTTTTATCAGGGGATCTAGGGAACGGTGCACGGGAGGAAATTTGTGGATCCACACAGATTCCAGAACTTTCCCACACAGAAATTTGAGAAAAGAGATTTTTTCAGCAAAATTTGAGGTTTGCAGGGAATTCTGGGTGGGAGAATGTTAGGGGACCCACGCAAGCCATACCTCGCTGGACTCCCCTGGGTGTCTAGTTTCCAGAAATGTGTGGGTTTGGTAAGTTTCCCTAGATGGCCGCCGAGTCCCAGGGAAAAAACTCATGGGACCCCCCTTGCAATACCAGGTTGGTTTGCGATAGGTAATTTTGATGTTGCCTCAATAGGTTTCGGGCCCTTGCCTGTCGCGGGTCCTTGACTCACCCACGCGAGTGAGGTACCATTTTTATCGGGAGACCTGGGGGGAATGCTGGGTGGAAAAAAATGTGAGGATCCACGCAGATTGCAGCCCTTTCCCACACAGAAATTTGAGCAAAAAGTGATGAAAACTAGACGCCCAGGGGACCTAGATTCCACTGGGCGTCTAGTTTTCAAAAATGTATAGGTTTGCTAGGTTTTCATAGGTGCCGGCAGTGCTAGGGTTCAAAAACTACACCTAGCCACTTTGCAAAAAAAGGGTAATTTTTCACTGTGAAAATGCTTTTGTGTCCGTTTTGCACCGTTTCCTGTTGTGGGCACTAGGCCTACCCACACAAGTGAGGTACCATTTTTCTCGGATGACTTAGGGTAACACAGAATTGTAGAGCAACTGTTATTACCTATTGACTTTCGATGCATTCCTGCCTTCCAAATGAAAGACAATGTGTACAAAAGAAGTCATTTTGAAAAATGACCTATAATTCTCATGCTAGTATGGGTACTCCCAATTTCGGAAATGTGCAAATATCTACTGTTTCTAAACTCTATATTTTGTTCCCATTTCAGAAATACATAGGTGTCTTCCATACCGATTTTTCCATGTATACATTTTCCCAGAATAATTGCTATATACCCGGTACATAATAAAAAACCATTGCAAGACGCTGCACAATTTTTCTCGGAAGACTTTGGGGAACGCGGGGTGGGTTGGAATTTGTAGATCCACGCAGATTCCAGAACTTTTCACCACAGAAATGTGAGTAAAATTTGTTTTTTTGGCAAATTGTTTAGGTTTGCAAGGGATTCTGGGTAACAGAACCTGGTGAGAGGCAGTCAAGTCACCCCACCCTGTATTCCCCTGGGTGTCTAGTTTTCAAAAATGTATAGGTTCGATAGGTTTCCCTAGGTGCCGGCAGTGCTAGGGTTCAAAAACTACAGCTAGGCACTTTGCCAAAAAAGGGTAATTTTTCACTGTGAAATTGTGGTGGGTCCACGTTGCGTTTTGCACCGTTTCCTGTCGCGGGCACTAAGCCAATCCACACAAGTGAGGTACCGTTTTTCTCGGAAGACTGTGGCGAACGCAAGTGGGTGGATCTGTGTGGATCCACACAGATTCCAGAACTTTCCATCACAGAAATGTGAGGAAAATGTTTTTTTTGTGTGACAATTTAGGTTTGCAAGGGATTCTGGGTGCCAGAACCTGGTGAAAGGCTGTCAAGTCACCCCATCCTGGATTTCCCTGGGGGTCTAGTTTTCAAAAATGTATAGGATTGCTAGGTTTTCCTATGTGCTGGCAGAGCTAGGGTTCAAAAACTACAGCTAGGCACTTTGCCAAAAACGGGTCATTTTTCACTGTGAAATTGTGGTGTCCACGTTGCGTTTTGCGCCGTTTCCTGTCTCGGACACTATGCCTATCCACACAAGTGACGTACTATTTCTATCGGGAGACTTAGGGTAATTCAGACTTGTAAAGCAAATGTTATTACCTATTGACTTTCGATGCAGATGTGTAAAAAAGAAGACATTTTGAAAAATGACCGATAATTCTCATGCTAGTATGAGTATTCCCAATTTCCGAAATGTGCAAATATCTACTGTTTCTAAACTCTATATTTTGTTCCCATTTCAGAAATACATAGGTGTCTTTCATACCGATTTTTCCATGTATACATTTTCCCAGAATAATTGCTACATACGCGGTACATAATAAAAAACCATTGCAAGTCACTGCTCAGTTTTTGGCTCTGGGTTCGTCGAGTTCTTGGTGAACCTAAAAGCCCTATATATCCCCACAACCAGTAAGGTACAGCGGATGTAACAGTATATTGCTTTCAAAGAGCTGTCATAATTAGAAGAAGTTACAGGTGAAAACATTGACAAAAGGTTGTTTTTTTCAACTAATTTTCAAATGTTCCTATATTTAACTGTTAGTTTCTAAAAAAAGAAACCTTGAAGGATCTACACAAATGCCCCCTTGCTGAATTCAGAATTTTGTCTGCTTTTTAAAAATATATAGCTTTCCAGGATCCATTATTGCTTTCATACTCATTTCTACCATTAACTGGAAGGAGGTTGAAAGCACAAAAAATAGCAAAAATAGGCTATGTCCCAGAAAAATGCCAAAACTGTGTAAAAAATGTAGGTTGTCTGACAAAAGTCTGTCATTCCCTAAAAGCTGGGGAAATGGTGTTTTCAGCCCCACAAATCCTTTTTTGATACCATTTGCAGGGAAAACACCAGACACTTTTATTTGCAGCAGTTTCTTCCCATTGTTCCCCCAAAAAAACGAAATTTAGTAGTATTTTGTCTAATTTCTGGGTCCCCTCGAGAGGAATCCACAAACCCTGGGTACCTTTAGAATCCCCATGATGTTGGAAGAAAAGGACGCAAATTCGGCATGGATACCTTATGTGGTCAAAAAGTTACAGGGGCCTAAGCGCGAACTCCCCCAAATAGCCAAAAAAAGGCTTAGCACAGGTAGGGGGGGGGGGGGGGGGCCTAGCAGCAAAGGGGTTAATGTTTCAGCTAGCCTTAAGGCGGACACTGTCACTTAATGTTGCCTGTGTATCTGTATGCTGCAACACCCTAGGAGTTTGGTTGATCTATGTATTGTTTTACATACAGTTGGTTTGGGAGAAGATATAATAAAAAGATTTTACAAGCAAGCAAATTGGATGCTATTTATTATTTATTTGTGTGTCCTGGTGCCCACCCGGGGCAATATTTTTAATTCATTGGGGAGGGTGGTGCACCGCCGCCGTCCTTGATGCTTGCAGGACCTGGGGATCCCATCCCACAAGGCCTTTCTTCTCTTTTTCTATGAAAAGGAGGGGGGACACTGCCTGCCCCCTCCCCCCGAGCCACCATATGGGGAGGAGGCATACGGTCCTCCCTCCCGAGCGTTTATGGCCCTTGGGGACCCCATCTGGACCACTCTATCCTGGGTGCTGTGTGGGAGCCCCAGAGCTCCCAAGGCGCCGCCCGCTGCCCGCATTCACCCATCCTGGATGCTGTTGGAGCTGGCTTTGCACCTACTCGGCAGAAGCAGATGTTTTTTCTTGCTGTTGCCGGGCAACAACACTACAAGTGTCACTGCTCTCAAAAGCACGGGCAGGGTAACAAAAGTCTGCTCCATCCCGGTGGGAGAATTTTTAAAGTTCCCGCCAGGTGAGGGCAAACTAGTTTCCCAGGGCTGGGCTCCCTGCAACACAGTCTTTGAGCGGGCCATGAGGGGTGGGGGGGGGGGGGGGGGGGAGACTTGCTCCCTCCTTTGTATTTACAAATCAGCACTGGGGGGATAAGATCCCCGGGAACCATTAGTAGCTCGGGGGTGGGCCTGCATCCTTTCCCCTATATATATGTATCTCGCCCCTGGGAATTGGGGCCGTGCAACCTGCTTTCTTTAATTTGAAAATCGGCCCCGGAGGATGGGTCCCCGGGACCCCGATGAGGCTCAAGGAGGGGAAGTGTGTGCCCCTTACCGTTTCATACTTTGCTGGGCCCTCAAGGATGTGGTCTCTGGGCCTGTAATCGGCCTAGGGAGGTGGGCCGTGCACCCCCTTCCTAACTACTATATTTTGGACTCTGGGGATGGGGTCCCCGGGGCCCCAATGAAGCTCGGGAGGGGGGGAGCAGGCGCACCCGTCCCTCTGTTATTCATAGCGGCCTGTCCGCCATTTAATTTTTTAATATGTAGCAATTCTGCAGGATCATGTCTTTTTTCTATTTATTATATTGGCCCTAGGGTTTCCTCTAGGATGTCCCTATAAAGCTAGTGGTGTCAGGGTATCCCAACCCTGTTCCCTTGTATGTTTTTTATTAATTTAACTCTGGATACGGGACCAAGTCCCCGACTTCTGTACTGGCTGCCTGCAACATTTTTCCTTGTGTTGCAGGCAGCCAATCAGAGCACTCTTTCTTGTAGGAGCATTACTGTCTTGGGAACGAATTGAACTAAGGGGAATAAGACCCCTGAGACTAATCAAAACACTCCATTTTTTTAATCTGGATTCAAGGGACTCTTGCAGATATACAAATATGTTGGATCCTTAATTTCTCAAAAACTATTGAACGGATTTACACCAAATCAGAAGAAGGACACTTTGTGGACCAACATCTAGCTTGCTGCCAAATTGGGTATAATTCAATACAACAGTTTTTTTGGTAGCACTGCTATAAAAAAAAAAGTCTATGGAAAATGCATGGGGATTTTGCGTTTACCCCCCTTTTCTCGGTCCCCGCTTGACAGATCATCCCGAAACTTTCCATGTACAAATTTGGCAAAAAATTAGCACTTTTTGGGAATGTTTTATGAAGATTCCTCTAACAGCGCCAAATTATTAGCAAAACAAACAAGCATTTGCAATGCAATAGGTCTCGCACTTGTGAAAGTTAGAGATATTGTAAATGACTATGTCTTTTACCTATGTGTTTTGGTTTGGAGTGGAATCATGTAGGTTGAATTTGAATAGTTAGTTGGGGAATGGTGTAGAATGGAATTGTGTGGTGGGTAGTAGATTTGTGCAGTGAGATTATGTGGCATGGTGAATAGATAGGGTTGAGACCAGCAAAAATCGATAAAAAAGACAGAGAGGGATAGATAGTTTGTGCACGAGGTGTTGAATGAGCTGTAGATGGAGGAGCAGAAAGAGCGTGTGAGAAAGCGGAAAATGGGAGAATAGAAGCAAAAATAGTGTACGCAGAAGAGACCCTAAGAAGCGGAGGAGAGCATGGGGTTCAGAGACAGAAACGTTCAAAAGGCACAAGAAAGAACTTGTGCTTGAAGACCTGAAGTGAGCCAATATGAGAGTGGTGGGAAGACTGCGTGAGAGAATGAAAGTGAGGTGTGAGAGAGAGAGATCAGAAGATGGGGCACCCAGAGGGTGTGGGAGGGAGATGAGAGCTGGACGTTTGGGCTTGGATGTGCCTCTGTCGGTAGTTACTTCTCTTCTCAATGAGCTTGGATTCACACCCAGTGCAACCAGGTCTGGAGTTTCAAGATCCCGTAATTTTTGGTACAGAAATATTAGACCACTCACAGTTGCCCCAAATGCTCTGGGAAACTCATAATGGGCTCCTATGAAGACATAGAAAAATGTTTCAGAAACACGTGAAAGCTGTCTGGTAACAAGACTCTAATCATTATATGTCTGAACCTTTCAAGAGCTAACGTAATGGAAATATTTCAAACATGCAGGTTTGAGGGCTATTGAAAAATGTCGTCAGTTGTGAGAGAAGATAATCATGAAGATGGTGAGCTTTTTTTTCAATTATGCAAGTGAAGTCTCATGTAGAGATTGATTGCTGGCTAACCCGTAGTTCTTGAAGTTTCCACATTTTCTTGAATTTAAGCCACGGGGTCGTTTTTTTCTGCCTCTAAAATCTAACTGAATATTGGTGACATGCTTTTCTCAAAACAACTTAAAAAGAGTTTGAAAGTCCTGATTTGCAAACAGCCAAGATAACCTATGTGCACAAAAAGTAATGAACTAGAGGATAGTAAGTAAAAAAAATAAAAAAACTGCCAAGAATTGGGGAAAGTTAATAAGAATTTTTTCCAGACCTACACACCCCTAAATCGTGAGAAGAAAATGATGCATTAGGAGATGAGTTGAATTAAATAAAACGATGCAGAAAGGTTTGGTGAAGGTTAGGCTGTCCATGTTGTATGCTTGCAGGCCCAACAAGAGTATGGAAAGAAAGTAGACAGCATGGAAAAGCCATCACCAAGACGAGAAATCAGGGAGTGTGCATATACAACAGAAACTGCAAAAAGCAGGTTTACCTTCTTACACATTTACGTCAGTATGGGGAATTAACATAATTGCATAATCACCACAGATTAAGGTAATCTACCCCACGAAGAGCAGAGGTTAGATCTGCATACTCTTGAACTGGTCATGTGACCACATTCCATGACAAGGTACCCACCCTCACCATGCTCGATGGGTATAGCCATACCAAACACAAATGTCCAGTACTTATGTGCAGCAACAGAAGTCATTTGTCTTATAACTGATGCATAGCTCCGACTCTTGGTCTAGGTCCACTCTCTCCCCACAGCTCTGCTGTGCCGTCTCTCGCCTCCAGACCTCGACCTCCTCCTTGAGAGGTTCGAGGCTGCTGTCTGCTCCTGCTGCCCTCTCCAACTGGGACCAGACTGCCTGCAACCACCGTAACCTTTCTCAGACGTTTTTTTTCTTAATTTTTCCCTGTTGTGCCACTGTTATTGTGCCCATCTGTGACTTGCTCTAATTCCACCACTGTTTTTATTTTCTCGTGCCTGCCTGTTCCTTTCACCGCTGCTGCCCCTGCGGCCCCTCCCCCCAGAAATTCCCCTGCTCCCGCCTCCCAGCCTCTCCTCCCTTCCACCTCCCCTACTTGATGGCGGCCGCTGCGCGGTCGCGCCGAAGGCTGCCAAAGGCAAGCCCCTCTGCACCTGTCCACGACCTGACCGTGGCCAGTGCCAGGAACCCTGGACCTCCAACTACCCATCGCTACGACACCACCACCCTCCTCGCACTCAACCCTGGAAGACTTAGAGAATGCCAACAGGCCTCGCCGAACACGACCCACGGCCAGTTCTCCTGCCTCCACTGCCGCCAAACCCTCACTGCCACCCCAGCCTCCAACACCACCGATGCCAGCACCGGCGACACCCTAAAATGCATCTTCCTCAACGTACGTGCCGTAAAACAAACACGCCATGGAAATCTGGAACCTACTCGACTCTCTCCCCCGACGTTGCCTTCTTCACAGAGACCTGGACCATCGCATCCTCCGCCCCGACATCAGCACCGTCATCCCAGATGGATACAAGATCCAGAGAAAAGACCGCCCAAACCACCCAGGAGGGTGCCTCGCCATCGCCCACAAGAGCACTCTCCGCCTCACCACCTCCAGCAAAACCTTCCCCTCTGCAATACACCTGCACTTCCAGATCCAGACCACCCCCACGACGGACTATCACAACCAGATCAGAGCCACTAAGATAAACTTCATCCACAACAAAATCCTGACCAACTCCAAGGAACTTTTCAGTGTCATCCAAGAATTCACCAACCCACACAGCGAAGCCACAGACATCACCCCATCCCAAGACCTCTGCGACAAGCTTGCAACCTATTTCCACCTCAAGATCAAAGATCAAAAACCTCTACGAAGGCGGCGTGGCTAGGCGGCGGAGCGAGATGGCCGCCTAATCCACTAGCAACATTGATACTGTCTTTCCTACATCCATCCGACACATAAATCCGAGTCCCCAGAGGATGAAAACGTACCGGAGGGCAAGCGGAGCCATACCCAGGGACTCCAGAGTCCAAAGATCGCCTGCGGCCAAAGTTACGGGTCCCGTTCGCGAACGGCCTGTGGCGGCGCCAGAAGCCGGGGACTGGAGTGCAGGCTGAGGCCACAGCAGGGGCAGGGATTCTCGGACCACTTTGTCTGTGAGCCCCGGGTCCTGGCGGAGATACTGGGCACCAACATCACCGGTGCTGGGGGCACCCGCTGGACCCACGAAGCGCAGCAAAGGCCAGTGGAGTATTTATGACGGCGTCAAGGGCTGATACCAACTGGTGCCGGGCAGAATAGGAAGAGCGAGGCGCCTGTGACGCATTGCGACGGTGATCGGGCCGTCTGTGCACACGAGGAGAGGCGGTTAGAAGCGGTGGGGTTCTGGTGCTGGGGTCGGAGAACATAACAGCCCCCCCACCCCCCTTACTTTCCGACCTATCCTGCTCTGATCGAGGACAAAGAGGCAGGAGAATGGTGACGGCCCCCCCTCCCACGGAGAAGGCACCACATAGCATGCAACGGAGCCAGTGATTGTTGAGAGGTATCATGGAACGCCTGAACAGTATTAAGCAGCCTGGCTGCAGAATCTTTGGGAGTTGAGGGTCGTGGGGACTGGCTGCGCCACTGTGTACCAGCATCGCAACTCACAACGAATGAACAAACCTGCCGCCCAGGACCATTCATTGATTTAGAGACTGTGTGTGTATGGAGCAGGGAGTCGCACCCTCCCCCTCCATTGCTCCTTCGCTCTGCCGTCCTGTTGGCGCGTGGTTGCCGGGGATAGAGATACAACCCCGGGCTGAGCAGTGCACCGCTGGGGCCGGGGAGAGAGAGAGGCCGAACGGCAGGGTCCTAAACATACGAAGAAGCTACAATGGAAAAGACCAAAGCCACAGGGGCAAAGGGCTCCAAAACTGTCCAAACTAATAAACTAGATCGCTCTGCCTTTCCTAAGGATACGCTACCGGAACACCACACCAGAGGCAAATCCACAGACGACCCGGGAGGGGAGGACCAGGAGTTGTCGTTGAAGGACGTCATGGAAGCTATAACTGGGGTTAAGACCTCCTTGGAACACAGGATGGACTCCATCTTGATCGACGTGAACCTTATCCGAGCAGACCTCACCAAACTCAATGAGAAAGTCAAACAAGTAGAAATCACTACAACAAGCCTAATGGGGGACGTCACGCAACTCCCAAGGGGAGGTTCAGGATCTAAAAGCCTTCCGTAAATTTACTGAACTCAAGCTGGACGATTATGAGGGCCGCCTTCGGCGGTACAACATACGCATTTTGGGATTGCCGGAAAAGGCAGAAGAGCAGACACCGGACCTCTTTGTGGAGGACCTTTTCCTGAATCATTTGCAGCCCAAAGGCCTCAGCAAATTCTTTGTCATTGAAAGGGCGCACAGGGTCCCGGGAGGGCGTCCAAAGCCGGGGGCGCCCCCACGGCAGATGTTAGCAAGAGTATTGAATTTCCGGGACAGGGATGTGATCCTTCAGAACACCAGGGCAGGGACTCCTCATCGCTACGATAAAACCAAAATCACCTTCTTCCCAGACTTCACAGAAATGGTGCAGAGGCAGAGATGAACATTCCTCATGGTGAAAAAGAAGCTCAGGGAGAGAGGGTTTAAATATGCCATGCTGTTCCCGGCGCGCCTTCATGTCGAGGCAGAGGAACGAGCCTGGTTCTTCGAACAACAAGAGGCGGCCGCCGACTTGCTTGAAAGCCGGAAGGATCGAAACCCTAACAATCGTAAAAGTGGCGACGAGACAGCCTCTCAGCCAAAAGGGTGAAGGGGACTAGGATGAAAATGGGCCTCCTCTGATCAAAATGAGTCCATGGATGTGTTGAGACAGGTAACGGGGACCCATTGCTGCCGATGCCCAACAGGGGCCCTCTCCCAGCCACCGACACTTAAACTGTGGACCATGACTCTTCTTGTGGACTACACTGCAACACTTGGGGAGGGGGGACAGAGGGACGGAGTACTACGCCCGATCTATATCTACTTTTAGTTAATCAATAGGGCGACAGGCACACTGCAAGTTTTAAATGGGCAGTTCTACGCCCAGAGTGCAGGACAACAGGGTGGGGGGTTGTTGGGTTGGGTGTTTGTGTTTGTTTCGTGTTATGGTTTTAACATCGGAGATATATATTGACAGTGTTGCAGAGGACATAAAGACTTACTCTAGATTCAATGAGTACGCAGTGGGATAAAAGTGCTAAAATACTGAGCTGGAATGTCAACGGGCTTGGGGATAAGATCAAACGAAGCGTGGTCCTTCAGTATATCAAGAGGCAGGCCCCTGATATTGTCCTAATTCAGGAAACGCATCTGGTCGGGAACTCCTGTAAGGCGATGCACAGATGGGGATACAAAATGGTAGCTCACGCAGGGTTCACAACCAGCTCACGGGGCATTGGTATTATGATGAAAAACTCATTCCCCCTCACCGTAAATGCCACAAGTACGAATGATCGGGGAAGATATATAGGAGTAACTGGCACATGGGAGGGGCGTGCCATAACACTCATATCAGTCTACATCCCACCCGGCCTGCAAGGTCCAACATTTAAGGATTTGAGCGCTATCTTACTTTTGCTACCAGATGGTCTACTAGTACTTGGGGGAGACTTTAACTCGGTAGTCTCTGGCACGTTGGACCGTCACCCCCCCCCGAGAGGTGGGGGTCATCTCGTTGGTTGCCTGACTTTCTTGAGGCCCTGGGGCTAGCTGATGGGTGGAGAACGTACAGCCCAGACAAAATACAACATCCCTTCCACTCTGGGGCACATCACAGCCTTTCCCGCATCGATTATATCCTAGTCCCCGCCCCACAAGTTGCACAAATTCAAGAAATCGGGCACTTAGCCAGGGGCATCTCCGGCCACTCCAGATATGGGTGCAAATAGTTCTCAACCAGGTAAGGGAGGGGAGGCTTGCACCAATCAACCCGTGGTACCTCCGGGATCCGATAATCCGTAAAGACCTCATCAAAGCTATAGATAACTACTTTCTAGAAAACAAGGGGACAGTGGCCTCTTCTAAGACTCTTTGGGAATCCTTTAAGACAGTGATCCGAGGCCAAGCCCTGTCCCTCATATCTGGAATGAAGAAAGACAGGCAGAAGCAGATCTCTGAAGCTGAGGCAGAGATCTACAGATTGGAAAGGGAATGGAAACTGAGTTCACACCAGAGAAAATCCACTCGCTAAGTCTCTAACAAGATGAGTAATAAGGCGTTAGTAACCAACAGGGCTAAAATTCTGGGGAGGGAAAAACTAGGCAGAATATACGACCTGGGAGATAAGGCAGGATAACTAATTGCTTTGCTTGATAAAAGGGAATGGGCGAGCAGACTGGTTCCGGAGCTCAGGGATGCGGGTGACATTTCCATCACAGACCCACAGGACATTGCAAAACGATTTGCAAGCCACTTCACTGCTGTGTACACAGCAGTGGCACCCTATACTGAAGAGGACTCTTACGAACTATTGCGAGCTATAACGCTCCCCACGCTCTCTGTAGAAGACCATGATTTTCTAGATAGTGCCTTGACGACAGATGAAATTGCGCAGGCAATTAGAGCATTAAACTCAGGAAAGGCCCTTAGTCCCAATGGTATCCCCATCAAGCTATATAAACTTAGACCGGATAAATTTGCACCCTATTTAAAATTCATGTTTGATGAAAGCAAGGAGCGGGGGATGTTACCAATGGATCAAAGGGTGGCCACCATAGTCACTATACATAAAGAGGGTAAAGCTCAATTCAATTTGTCTTTATTCGATCATAAACAATCATAAAAGACACATTAACAGTACAATATAATAAAAAAGGAAAACTTTTTTTGTAAAGACATTAAAAGAACTTCTCATAATAAAATTCCATTAAAATTCTAGACACATCAGATTGTGAAATAATTATAAATCCTTTCCTCTAGACCAGATAAAATCCATGATAAAAGAATTTTATCCATAATTACACAAGTTTTGGTTTGACGCTTCATTCTTATAAGCAGATTAGATTAGAAGAGACTAAAAAACCAGAATAAAACACAGTAAAACTCAGTACAATCAAGTTACATAGTACCATGCAAACTATTCCTTCTAAGTGCCCACGTCCAACTCCAAAATTTGGGCATAGCAATGACTATGACTTCACTGGTATCAGTTTTTAAGATACGCAGAGCCGTTTGACAAGATCTTGTTCCAATTTTAACACAAACCGGCTTGAGCCATTTAGGACGAGGGCCCTTGTATGCAGGGCACACAAACAGAACATGCGGTAAAGTCTCTTCCTCACATGGGCAAATATGACATTTTGTCTCATAGTCAATCCCACACCTTTTTGTAAAAGATTTTAGGGGGAGAGTACCCACTCTAAATTGGTGATAAAGCTTCCTATCACCAGGGCTCGTAATGGTATCCCAATAGGCCTCTAGCCTGTATTCAATTTTATGGTCCATAAAGAGACCTGTTAGGGAAGCACCATTCACCAAGGAAAGAAACTTATGACAGACCATATCCCTGTATTTTGCTTTGAAATATGTTTTGGAGGGGGAAGAATTCCCTTCTGGGTCCTCCCACAAATCGTTGAGGTCCATATCCAATAGAGTAGCCTTAATCTTTAGTAATCATGTGATTGTATTAGATTTGGCAGCTCTCTAATATACTTAACAGCTTGCACATAAGGGGCTAACTCCGGGGTAGTCCATAGTCTGCGCCAGTAGGTAAGAGGTCTAAAACCCGCAGCCTCCTCAAAAGAAATACAACCCAGATCTAAAAGTAGAGGTCTGAGTGGTGTCGAGTGAGGAAGGCCGGTCAATGCCCTCAGAAACTTGTTCTGAGCTTGGACTAATGGAACTAGATTTTCAAATCCCCAGAGTTCCGCTCCATAGATTATTGAAGCTCTAACCTTCCCTTGATATATAGTTAGAACCGGAGCAACAGGTTTAGTTTGTGATAGCCGGTGTTCTTTTAAAAGGGCCCCTGCTAGTTGATTATGCCTTAATACTAACAGATCCATCTGCGGCTTCCAATTCATCCTTTTGCCCATAGTGACACCCAGATATGTAAAGGAGTCCGTTTGTTCCAGGGACGCGTTGTTCATTTCTACTCTGGCTTTCACTATCTTATATTTATGTAAGACCATGAACTTCGTCTTGTCAACGTTTACTACAAGGTCATGGTCATTACAAAAAAGACAATCTATCAAGGGCTCTTTGCAAACCAACTTGTGTCTTAGACAAGATTAAAGTGTCGTCTGCAAACATTAGGAGAGGGACCCTCGATCCAGCAAGAGTAGGGGCGTCCATGGGATATTCAGTATAATATGAGATAACATTTATGAACAATGAAAAAAGGGTAGGGGCAAGAACACACCCCTGCCAAACTCCCTTGTCCACAGAAAAACGTTCGGTTATCTCACCCTGTTGACCCCATCGGACTTGGGCATAAGTAGATTCATGTAGTTTTATAAATTATAAGATCTCAGCGGGCATCCCTACTTCATTAAGACTGTCCCACAGCTTATTGCGGGCACTAAATCAAATGCAGATTTAAGATCTATAAATGCTGCATAGAGGGTCCCTCCTGCTAAGATAACTGTATTCCAGTATATTAACATGAATCTAAAAACATGGTCGATAGTGCTAACATGGGAACGAAATCCTGCTTGATAGGTGGATAAAATTTCATTATCATCAATCCACCTATTTACCCTGCCTAGCACTAATCTAGCCACCAGCTTTTGCATGGTGTCAATGAGGCTTATGGGCCGATAACTAATTGGACTGGCGTGATCCCCCTTTTTATGTATCGGGATAATTTAAGCCCCGCGCCAGGATTCCGGGATGGGGGCACCTCTGGCCAAACCATTCGCAAAAATAAAAATGTATTTAAGCCAACTCTCCCGGTCAGATTTAAATAGGTCCGCTGGGATACAATCTGGGCCCAGGGGCCTACCTGCAGCTACCCCATCAAGAGCACGCTCAATTTCCACTTGGGTAAACGTTAAGACTGACTCCGAGACTACACATTGGTACTGCCCAATACTTTTTGTAAGCAATGAAAATTGGGTCTGATAATGTGCAATCCAGGCTTCAGAGGGGACACTGTTAACGGGTACCGGACCGGCATTATCACTTCCCCACTTAATAAGTTGCCAGAATCGACACCAGTTTTTCCCATTAGTAGCGTCTAACAGATCCCTCCATCTATTTTCATCAAAGGCCTTCTTTGCCCGTTGTTGAGTTGCCTTATATTCAGATCTTAGTTTCCTTACCTCCTGCATTACACCTGCCCTTATAGCTTTAGACAAATCCCTATAGACTATCCTACATGCCCTACCATACCATTTCGCTGATTTATAGATAGGATACGTGTTAGTTATTTTTTTTGGTTTTGTCAAAAAGGATCTCAACTTGGCAAAAAGAGCCTCATGGGCTGTTGTAAGGGCTGGGAGAGTGGCCTCATTAAGATCAAGTTGCGAGAGGGCTGTAAGTGAATCTGCTAGTGTTGACTTGATCTGGGTCATAATTCCCTCATCCTCGAAAACATGTACCCATTTTAGCCTACGGCAGACATGAGACATGATTACGTCTGCTGTTACAATATCCATACTACCCCTAGGAGGCATACAATACTTTACCTCTAATGTCAATATCAGGGGATCATGATCGCTCTCTGGTCTTTTCAGAACCTCCATGTCCCTCATCCTTTGCCAGAATTCTAGTTTAATAAGAAAGTAATCGATCCTACTGCTTCTTAGCCCGTTAGAATAAGTGGAATTGCCTTTACTATCTGAATTAGATCTTCCGTTAGCAGCCCGAAGCCCCCTCTCCAATGTTACACTTTTTAACTGTAGGACAGCTTCTGTCCATTTCTTAATAGGGGTGAGCATCAAAGACGGAACACCCTAAATAGCATCCTCATCAGATGTGAGGCTCCCATCTTCTAAGCCAAGCGGCTCGAACGTGCAGTTAAAATCCCCCGTAATAATCCAATTACATGACCCCTTTAATGATTTAATATATGCGTCCAGGCTGGAAATGGTCAGTGATGCCCTTCCACCCACCAACCCTCGAACATAGACATTTATCAATATGAACTCAGGTTCAAACTCAGGGTTTATTTTAATGACCTGAATATCCGGATTATCAATCTCTAGTTCTTCTGCCTGGTAACCCGCCTGTTGTTTTACCCAAGTGGTTAATCCACCTGACGGTCGACCTGTAGTACTCGCTATTGCTGGCTTACCAAATGCCAAATATCCTGGCCGAAAGATCGTACTAAGAGACCAAGTCTCCTGAAAGACAATAACATCATAGAACTCTATGAAATTAGACCAATCAGAAGAACTAGTCTTCGATTGCAAGCCAGCAATATTCCACGATAAAATACTTAGTGAGCTGGGATTTGATCCTTCACCTTGATCTATCTGTACCAATTCCTCAGCACACTGTGGTCCACTAGATGTTGCTAACTAAAGGATTGGATCTATCACATGGGGAGTAACAAGTTGATTGAGGATGTCATCTGTCCCTGATACGTCTACCGGTAACAGTCAATCACAGGCATCTAAGCCGGACAAAGGGGCAAATCTATTAACAAGATTGAGGTCAAACGGTCGACCTAAAGCCCGATGATGGACATTGCGAACCCCCCCTCCTAACAGGGAATGATAACGAGGTCTGTAGAAAAACCCTAGGGGCAGGAGAGATATTTTTCCCGAACAGTGCACTTCATTTCTTTTCCCTAGGCACTCCAATAGGAGTCTAACTACGTGCTCATTGTTGAAATTGGCAACCACACAGTCACCCCCCCCCATCCTTAGCGGAATATCCAACCCAAGATGAACGTCTGCCCATTATCAGTTGGTTACTAATATCCCAGCCCCATACCCCTGCTTCCTTCAGATGTATACTTAACCAATGCAGTGTTTTTGCCATTAACTGGTCAGTGGATTCAGTCTGCCCACCTCGTAAGGGCGGTACATACCTCAAAACCACCACCAATGGAGTGGCAGCAGGTGGGAGATGTAGTACCTGATGATCGCTTCTGGACAAGCTATTGGCCAGCCCATAGTGTTCTGCTAAAGAATCACGACCAGAACCAGGACCAGAATACCCAGGGACCATAACTGGTTGATTATCTAAACCACAAGTAGGGTTGTTAGGTGGGATGTTAGGTGGGATGTTACTTACTGTCCAAGCACAAGGTCTGCCTCCCTCCACCCTAGGGGTACTCGGAATAAGCTGGGCACATTCACTAGATGTATTCCCCAACTCACCCACGCATCCTCCCTGAGCCACTACACCAACATCAGAAGCAATGCCCGCCCCGGCATTCCCTCTAGATAATGAAATATTGAATTAGATGGTAGAGGGATGGCTAAAGGGCAATTAGAAATTACAGGATTACACAACACATTTGATGTCGTTTCAGAGGGTCGATTGTTTTCCCCCAATGAGGCCTTTATAGAACCAAGATTAGACACAACAAACGATTCGAGATTAGTCTGTTTTTCCTCAATTAGTGTCAATCTCTCAAGGATTGGGGATGAAGGCGCCGACAATAAGGCCCCCATACTGGACCACAAACTCTTGTCAGCTTCAAGCGCGGAAACACCTGAATCCAAATTTAAAGCACCTAATATTGGGGCGATAGACTGAGGCTCGATTGTCGTTGTTGCAGTTAAAGTCGGTGTTAGAATCGCAGACCCACCATTCCTGTTCGTTTTTAGCATCTTTGCATTTTTTTGCCTTTGGGGGCCCCTTCCTCGCTTCCTCTTTGTCGATGGCTCCAGAAGTGGTTCGATGACTTGCAATTTAGATTTGGGCACAGACCTTGTAGTAACGCGAGGGAATGTACAACACACTAAACCATTATGCACCAACTCATCAGGCGTAGAGCTAATTGGAGACTTCATTATTGTTGAAATGTTCAGCTGTCCAGATGGACACTGGCTAATAACTCCATGCCTACGACCACACAGTGTTCGGGTGAGCGTGCAGATATCAAACCGCCCAGAGACGATCGTTTTAAGTGCACGGGGTCTAAAGATAAGCGGCGCTCAGTCAGGGCAATTTCGTGGGCTAAGACCGAACTGGCCCTGGTTATAAAATGGTCCAGGGTCCCAGCCACACTTCCGCCCATTTGGGCATTTCTCCCCTTACCCTCGCGAATGTTGATCATAAACTGTGCATGATATCAGCAACTGGCCCGAAAAACAAAACCCAAAGGGGGCAACAGTAAACAGATGTGGACTCACCTTAGTGAGCTGGTGGATTAGATGGGGGGCCCGGCCTGGCCTCCTCTGGTCTCTAACGGCCTCAAACGGGCCCGCCCTTGGCCCGGGCTTTGCTGCAGCAGCCTTTTAGCGCCTCCGGGCGCGGGTGAATGACAGCGCCTCCTGGCGCGAAGACGGAAACCTGGGATCTCTAGTCTTCCGGTATGTGTGGGAGCAATTCAAGCGGATCCCGCGGAGCGGGAGCCGCAGCAGCCTTTTAGCGCCTCCGGGCGCGTGTGAATGACAGCGCTTTCTGGCACGAAGACGGAAACCTGGGATCTGTAGTCCCCCGGTACGTGTGCGAGCAATTCAAGCGGTTCCCAAAACTGAATGTGCCTCGCATAGACCGATCTCTCTACTAAACGATGAACCCAAAATTCTAGCCAAGTTCCTGGCCAATCGTCTAGTTAAAATAATTGGGGGCCTAGTACACCCGGATCAATCTGGCTTTATGCTGCACCGAAATACAGCTCTGAACCTGCGGAGAGTCCACGGTGTTCTGGGTAGAGCAGACACAATCCAAGAACCTGCTATAATTGTATCCTTGGATGCGACTATGGCATTCAATACTATTGAATGGCCTTATCTCTGGGCTGTGCTCGCGAAGATGGGGTTCGGTCCGGGCTTCATTCAATGGGTGCGCCACTTGTATCATGAGCCCATGGCGCACGTGGGGGTCAAAAATTCTGACGCGTTCACGCTCAGCTGCGGGACCCGTCAGGGGTGTCCACTTTTGTCCCTTCTGTTTGCCCTAGCCTTAGAACCACTAGCAGCATGGATCCGGAAGGACCCAGTAAAACGAGGATTGCATTGGTCCCCTCCAATCACTGCAGGAGAGATGGGTAAGGGATGGTATCGAATTGGATGATGAAGAATGACAGGAGGCAGTGTCTTCCCCGAGGGTGGTTGCAATCCCAGCACGACTTAGGCTTGTACAGCTCAAAATCCTCCACAGAGTATATGTCACAGGGCCTGATTGGTACAGATGGGGAGGGTCGAGGGAGGAGAGAGCAGGAGACAGTGCGGCCAATTAGGCACATTCATGCACATCATATGGGAGTGCAAACACATACAATCCTATTGGCGGAAAATACACGACACAATAAATGAAGTACTCACAGTCCACCTTTGCCCGGAGGCAAATAGGTGCCTCCTAAATATATGGGAACCTACGGACCTGAATACCCATCAAACACAATGCGCTACATTGGGTTTAATGCTGGCAAAGAGGAACATAGCACAACTATGGGGAGTGGCACAACCAACCACATTAGAGGCCTGGAAAAAAGATCTTGATTGGTGCATGCACAGGGAAAAGACGGTCTACACGGCCCGGGTTGCCCCAAAAATTGGTCCCGCATATGGAGCCCTTGGAACTCATATCAGGGGATATATGCCGTCCGCCGCGTAGCATTGAAAAGGGTGATGCCCCTACCTCGTAACCCACCCCGGGGATGTAATGTTGCAAATAGAGGCCACTTATTGTCTTCACTGTGTGCGACTATGCTGAATCCTCTGTACTGTATATCCTATACCGGTGTATGTTTATAAAAAACAATTTAAAAAAAAAACCTCTACGTCAACTTCATCAACCATCCACCAGGCGCCACAGACAGCCCCCCCGCCCCCCAGAAACACCAGCCAGCCCACCATCTCCAACTGGACACCGATCACAGCCGAAGACACCGCCTCAACCATGAAAAGCATCCACTTGGGGGCCCTCACTGACCCCTGCCCCCCTCACATCTACCACAGAGCCGCGGCTGCCATCGTACCCGAACTACAACGCACAATCAACACCATATTCAAAACAGGCACCTTCCTTGACGGCTGGAAGAGCGCAGAAGTCACACCTCTGCTCAAGAAGCCCACAGCTGACCCCGCTGACCTCAAGGACTATCGGCCCAATTCGTTCCTCCCCTTCGCAGCAAAAGTTGCACAGACAACAGTCAAAAGGAAACCGACACGATTCATTGAAGAGAACGCAGTCCTCGACCGGTCCCAATCCGGATTCCGAAGCAACCACAGCACAGAGACCGCCCTACTCGCCACCACAGATGACATCCGCACCCTCCTGGACCAAGGCCACTCCGCAGCCCTCATCCTACTCGACCTATCAGCGGCCTTCGACACCGTCTCCCACCGCACACGAGTCGCCAGACGACCCGACGCAGGCATACAAGGAACAGCCCTGGACTGGAGCCGATCATTCCTGACCAGAAGAAGCCAAAGGATCAGCCTCCCACCCTTCCTCTCCGACCCCACGAAAATCACCTGCGGAGTCCAACAAGGTTCATCCCTGAGCCCCACCCTCTTCAACATCTACATGGCCCCCCTCGCACCCATCGTCCAACAACACGGCCTCAATATCGTGTACTACGCCGAAGACACCCAGCTCACCCTCTTCCTCACCAAAGACCCCACCACTGCCAAACTCAACTTCCAGAAAGGAATGCAAGACATCGCAGTCTGGATGACCAACAGCTGCCTGAAGCTCAATGCTGAGAAGACAGAAGTCCTCGTCCTCTGTACCACTCCTTCTGCATGGGACAGCACCTGGTGGCCGACCGCCCTCGGAAGCCCACCTATCCCCTCAGACCACGCCAAGAACCTCGGCATCGTACTCGACTCATCATTCACCATGAACCGACAGGTCAACACCGTCACCACCAGCTGCTTCAACACCCTCTGCATCCTCCGCAAGACCTTCAAGTGGATCCCCCCTGAGTCAAGGAAGACAGTCACATACGCACTCATCACCAGCATACTGGACTATGGAAACGCACTCTATGCCGGCATCAACAAGTCCCTACTCCGCAAGCTTCAGACAATACTGCCGCAAGACTCGTCCTCGGCATCCCCCGACACGAACACATCAGTCAACACCTACTAAGTCTCTGAGCGTGGGGGGAGTGCGGGCCGGATAAACAGACGCAGAGGCTGTATGTAGTAAGCAATTGTAAGAGGTTATTGCTAAAAACAGGCTGGCTTGGCTTGCTGGACCAGAATGGATCTTCTTTCCCCTTTGGTGTTTCTTCTTCTTTGTGTCCGGCTTCTCTGGTCTCTATGGATGTCTGACCTTCTCCTGAGGTAGTTCCCGGAGGCTCATACAGAGGGGATAAACAAAAGGAAGGCGTCAGCTGCTGTTCTGTCCTAATGGTTTGTGACTAAGGCTATCCTTCACCACACTAAATCGGTGCTTTGTGGTAAACAAAGATTTGGAGGGTGGGATGTGCAAGGGAAGACGTGACCTAACAAAACAAATACAGGGCAAGAAACGTTACGACAGGGGAACTGTGGTGCCTATGAGGGGACGTTTGGGTCAACGTATTTCAGGGTGTGTGTACAGCGTGCTTAACCCCCAGACCTTCCCTTATCCCACCCCCGGTATTCGCTCACCACCCACCTCCCCCGCTGTCCCTTTCTCTCTCTCTCAGTGACTCACCGGCTCCGCCGCAACTCTCCTGAGTTGCGGCCGCTCTCCAGCCTCCTCCAGTGGGCTACACCACTCCTCGCTCCACTGTTCTTCCCTGTCTGGTCCGTCGGTCTCGTCATCTCGTGCAGTTCTCCTTTTCCTCTACGCTCTGGCTCGTCCTCTTCGCCTCCTGCAAATACGCCCCTTCCTGTTCTCTTCGCGCTGTCTTTACGGTCACAGGGTTTCTGTTTCGGGGTCAGTCCCGTCCCCTTCCGCCGACTACTGCCGGGTGGTTGATTCCTGTAGGGACACACGACAGGAGGGCAAGGATATTCTTACCGACGTCATTCTGTAGTCCCCTGGATTTCACGTGGACTGAGGGGACATCGAACATGACACTCTGGATGAACAGGTACAGTACGGTCCCCCATGTGCACCGTCTCACTGGCTCCCAGTGGAGAAAAGAGTCACTTTCAAAATCCTCACTCACGCCTACAAATGCCTACACAACAACAAATACTTCAACGACAGAATCAACTTCCACATACCCAAAAGAAACCTCCGATCTTCCAACCTAGCACTGGCCGAAACTCAGCGCATCCACAGAGCCAGAGCAGGCGGAAGATCCTTCTCTCACATTGCAGCCAAGACCTGGAATGAGCTACCGGCAAACACGCGCCCCCTCCCTGAACACCTTCAGGAATACCCTCAAGACCCGGTTCTTCGGCTAAACAGATCTGCGGACCCTCCCTCAGCGCCTTGCGACCCTCACGGGTGAATAGCACGCCTACAATTCCCTGATTGATGGATAGCTGGAACATGAAATAAGTTCAAATGTCACAATACATGTTGACACACTGTGCGGCACTCTCTACCGAGACATTGTACAAGAGAAGACCGTTTTACAACAGCGCACTCCTGCATAAGGTGCTAATTAAGATGAGTGATTCAGCAGTCATTAGCTCTTGAGCGGAGTTACACCGTCACCGCGTATTACGTCGATCGCGCTCCCTCTTGGTGACCATTGTCCAATGTCCAACTTGTGGCGAGTGTGTGCCCTAATAGTTCTCTTTTATATTACATAATGTACAGTGCATTTATATAACATATTGTGCAGCACTGTCCTGGACGAATAATATGGCAACAACTTTAAAAAAGCAACCATGCAACATACCAAAAAACACATTTTTGTGTGAAACACGGTTTTACAGGCAATGTATCTGTGAATTTGAGACAGATTAACCCCACGGATGCCAGTCCATGTAAAGTTCCCGCCAACTACAATTGTCCAGAAAGAGTGTCTCTGGAACGGACTGGGGTAAAAACTGTGCAGAAAAAAATTGAAATTGTAGATATGATCATTAAATAAACACTTATTAAAATAATATGGTTGTCAAAAATGTCTTTGCAGAAATATTCTTGATATGGGTGCCTGGAAGCTGTTCAGACAGTTGCAATACTAATATGCTTTGGCTTTGTTCGAAATTAGTTTATATTCATAACATTTAGATATCCCTCTGATATGTGAAACATACAGTGAAGCCAAGAGAAAGTGTTTTGTCTCTAAACTTCGCGCTGTCATCTTTAGCCATGATTGGCTTACTGATGATTACATGTATTCTTAATTTAAACAAACTTTAACACACGCCATCTCCTTAATCTATCAAAGAAAGTATTAACACAATGCACTCATATTTCTTAACTGAAGTATTAAAAATAGCATTTTTACAATGCATTCCGCCCAAAATTAGTACATCAAAATAAAGATTTAACCTAGTCATTTCCAAATGTAGGTTTTGTAGAAAAAAAACGCATTTGAAACCAGACAGAAAAATATCTTCTTGGGCCAGAAACATAAAATGTCCAAGCAAGCACACAAAAAAGTCAGAGGTGACCACGTGCAATTAGTTTCATCTGACATAAAACACACACACCTACAGGCAAGCCTTGCAACACAATGGCTTAATGTAACACGCATGTGAGAGTCCTTGTAAACAATTTCATCTTAGTAGCATGAATTTAAAAATACATTCATCATGTACAACTCGATTCTTTCAAAGCCTCTGGCTACTTTTGACAGCGGAGTATGGTGTAGTGACGCACAGATGGGGAAGCACTAAGCACTGTTAGTGTTAATCATTTGCACCATGTTCCTGTCGCATGCCCTACATTTCCGTTGGAGGCGTGTAGGGATCCTAAAGGGATCTAACGTTTATTTTGTTGCTGTATTTTGGAAAGAAAGCTGTATGAAAAATGTAGACTTGCCCTTCGATGCAGTTTCATCAACGTAATCAGAATTTACCAACTCTCTGTTGCCTGGATCTGCCGACCAGTGAAGCTTTGTTACTGTGCTGTGAGGCCTGCCTACATTTCATAGTGGTGCAGATTCTGCTTCCTTGTTCCTATTTCCTCCGCATCTGCTAGCTGTTCTTTTCATGCTGGGCCAGTCTGCCTCATCAGTGAATTCAAAAAGAGAAGCTAAGGAGGATTTGCTTTAATTGGCCACCACACCACTTGAAGGCCAGGCACAGTACAACAGGTTTCTTCAGCTCCTAGGTAGTATTCTATTTTGATTAACTGAGAGAGTGGGTGACCACAATTTACAAATCGCAGTGGAAAATGAGGCAGGTCGAAAGCGCTGGCAGAGGCAGAAAAATGTATATCTATAAAATAATAAAATAGAAAAAAAAAGTACAACCGTGCTGTTTCACCCTCCAAACATGTAATTTTGTGTAAATGTCTTTACTTTAAACATCTCAATTTTTTTTATTCCGAGCTGTGACATAGGCCCTGTCATAGTCAGGGCCAATTATTGCTATTAAGAACCCATCATGTCACTGCCTTGCTCCCCCCATTACGAGGACCGTGCTTTCCAGAGCTATAATCTTCATTCACTTTCGATCCGTCACTCCCAGAAGGAACAAATTTGAACAAAAAATAAATAAACAGATACATAAACCCTTGTTTTTCTACTCTCCTTGTCATTTGCATCATGAATGTTGGGACAATGCAAGGAAAAGGAGCACGAGAAATAGAAACCAATATGGCAGCACAATAAAAATCCATTTCTTTATTAAAAGAGAACAAAGAATACTGCAATATTTCCCATTTATGAGAGCACACATTGTTTTAGGTGCTTTAATCAATAAGAGGAATACTCAACCAAATAAATACACTGATTTATTATTTAGGATTTGTTATTTACTTTATGTTACCTATTTATTACAAACACTATCTTCTCTAACTGGCCTGTAAATATCCTCTGTTTTTTCTGTGGCACTTTAGATCAGATGTTGACATGTATCCAAGCACCACCAGACCTTGGCAGACAAGGAAACTGGGGAACAGAGAGATAATGGGATTTTGCCCAGGAGTACAAATTTGTCAAGTGGAGAAGACAAGAATTTAGCCAGGTTTCACATTCCAGTGTCTGCAATCCAGGCTCTAAATTACATTGTACGGTAACAGAATATCAGGGCCTATGTGCAAAATATAGTTTAGGAAAAATACTGCTCCACTGGAGTTAATCATACAAAATATGCAAGTAATTGAAGTACTAGATTTGTACTTAAAACATGACCATAAGATGAATTCTATGGAAGACCCACAAAGAACTGACAGGAGAACTCTGTGGGAAAGGTCTGCAGAGATATGAACCATCCATAGAAGACCTATAAAGTCCAAGCTTTTGTAGGAAAGGTCCACAGAGTGACAAAAGATCTGTCAAATGGACCCATAGAGGAGAAACTATAGTAGGAAAGGCTAATGAGAGAGCTACAGAAAGATCAAACATCTGTAGAAAGGCATAGTAGAAAAGACGTTTCAATGAGAGAGGCCCACCAAGTGATGAACAACCTATGGAAGGCACACTGAGTGATGAAAACTTAATAAAAAGTGTCCATATAGAAGATATTTCAATGGGAATGGCCGATAATGTGGTTAAACATCTCCAGAGGGCCCATAAGGTGGCATAACAGGTATTCGAGAACCCATAGAAAGGAAGCTGCAGTGGGAGAGAGTGAGAGGAGTTTTCTATAGCAGAGGAAAAATAGAGAGATGAAACATCGGCAGTAGGCTCGCAGAGTCATAAAGCAGCTACAGAAGGCACACAGAAATGAAGTGTTTGTGTCAGAGAGGCCCACAGTTTGACAAGGTCTGTATAGAAAGGATCAAAGTAGAAGAAATTCAATGGAAATGAGTGAGAAAAAATGTGTGCAATGCCCAGATAGAGAATGCCATCTAACTTCACAATCCTCTGCATACCAGTCATGCTCATCAAACTTCTACATGCCAGGAGGAAAAATTTCCTCTCTAGTGTTCCTTCCTTTTCCTCGCTATTCCCCCGAGCATCCACACCTCCTTCCTTCTGTCAGAAGTATCACTAGTAACTAAAACAAGAATGCCTGCCAGAACAAAAGCCACCAGTAAAAAAGCCATCCAGCAGAAATTGCTTGACTGTGCAACTTAAATCGAGCCTCGATTAGATCTGAGCACGGACAAAGACGGGGTGCTGGCAAGCAGCACAGTCCAAGGGTAATGGGCCTCACACAGCCCCCACACATGGACTGGCACATAAGTGACAGCCCACTGTTTCTTCCCAGAGACTTTTCTTCTCCACTGGCTGGGTCACCGGCTCTGGGGAAGCCAAGCTGCCTGTATTTGCCTTTCTCCTTCACAGCAACAAAACGGTCCCTCCCTCGCTCATTTTCCAGTCTGAGTAGCAGCCGCAGACCTTATTAAGGGGCGCGGGGGTGGGAGGAAGTCCAGGATGGCTGGTGGGCAGCTCTTGCCTCACTGCTGTCCTATAAAGCAGCCCGAACCATGACACAACTGCCCTTGTACCCGGTGTGTGGATTTACGTGACATTGCCGATCTAATAGTGTACGTATTGTGTTTCACTTGCAACAGTGGAGTAACTAGAATCCATATCATCCAAGGTGGGCAAAATGTGTCTCTGTCTTACTCTCATCTACCAATCAACCACCCAGACGCTAACTGAGCAGCGGCTGGGTGGTCTCAAGGTCGAGGGCTGGGGCCACAAGCTGGCTTTCCCACCCGCTCCTTAGTCAAAAGATCTCCGAATGTGATCTACAAATTGGCAGTGCCTAGTGGTGCCCCTTGGGTGGCACTGGGAGCCGAGATCCGTTAGCCAGTTAAGGGCTTTGCATAGTGGCTTGAGGATTTATTCGTTTCCAGGCCATTTAACGCAGACAGGAAGAGCAATAACGTGATATCTCCTACTGCATGGTGCCAGGAAACAACTGGGACCTAAGCAAACTTCACTCTAAAGCTAGACCACAGCCAGTTTGCTTTACCTATGCACTATACAAAAGCACACCACCATCAACTGCGAGGGATGCCCAGTAGAAAAAAGCCGGGGTGAACCGAAAGTGAACCAAGAGCAGGGGAGTGAGGATGGACATCAGAAAGCACCAGAAAAGCAATGGAGCCCGATGCAATGACACGCAGAAACATTCGTGGAAGCATGGAACGGGCTTCTCCATGAGACCCTAACGTGTTATCCTAATCAGATCACTTGATCGACCTGTGTCTCACCTGTTGAAAGTGTGAGTGCCTAGAAACGAGCATCATGCCTGCAGAGAAACCTTTATACGATGGTATAGCCGATGTGGTGAAAGACAGACCCCGAGCAATGTCCTGGCACAATCTTGATGGGGCTGGGGCGGGGTCTGGCAGCAACACGGAGTTACTGCCATAATTTCAATACAGAAGCGATACGAAAATCGATATAGGGTTCCAACGGCTACCAGGATGTACCTGTGGCCCATCTCCCTCCCTGCTGGTCTTTCCAGGGCGCTAGAATATCAGTCTGGGATGCTGGGACCAGCGTCTAATGCGCCTCCTCCCCGTGGGCCTTTCAGGAGCAGAGCGAGTCCTGCATAGGCATCACCGCAGGCCCGTCCGTCTCTGGGTCACATGCATTTGTCCAGTCACGGCCACCATTCGGGGCCCACATGACATGGAGGGGTTGCCTGGGACTTCGAGGGGGGTGGGAGCAGCACCTGCTGGTAGGATCCTGCCGGGGCAAAAAGAGGAAGCTCCACACTGAAGGGAAAGCAAGAAACGAAGGGAAAAGGGAAAAACAGCGCCAGAAGGGTTAACCTAATCCATCCCGCATGAATAACAAATAAAAGGGCACGTTAATTAAAATTGCTGTGTAATGTCTTAGCTCCAACAGACAACACTTGAGGACACATGGTTAAATCACACAGGTCTGAATCCCCTCCCTCCCCCATCAGCCTGCACCTCTCCTCCACAGCGTGTAAAAGAAACAAGCATACAAACACAGCCACACGGAGCAGTAGCTTAAAACAAGGAATCATTTTAAAACTTATGTTTGCACTTTACTGCGGTCACGAAAGTGAAAGCGACGTAACCCGATACTGCAATGCAGCTAATTCCAAGAAAATAAAAAACAAGCGCGCACGCCTAAAAAAGTGTCAGCAAAAGTGAAAGCGTTTTCCCATGCGGGAGCCAGCCACGGGCACCATGTGTTTGCAAGTTAAATACAAACATATGGTATCAAGCTCGCTCTCGCAAAGGAATCACCAAACGTACACGCGTTTCCATTGAAGGCAATGCAACACGTGCACGTTTTTGGGACAAAAACCATAGCGATTTCTACAGTGCTTTTTCTTATGCTGTGTAGGCGAGACCTAAAAAACAAAGAGGTGGGAACTGAAGCCGGGCAAGGTTTGGAATGCAAAGTAAAAGCTACGCAAACTAAGCTGACAGACACGTATGAGGGTAGCTGGCGCACTTTGTGAATCTTGTAGACGATTGCTGTTTTTGTTTAATTGTGGTGCGCAGAATGTTTGGAAAACATGGCAGATGATCTGGGCGAGCAGTGGCGGCAGGAAGAGTAGGAGCCACTGGCGAGAAAGCGTAATGTATTCGAAAAATGCTGTGTGCGAGGCATGTGCAGTCGAACCTTTTCTGTAAAAGTCAGGCTTCTCTCCCTGCAGGTATTAGTCTGGAGATCACATTTACTTAACAGCTGGTAAATAGATTCTGCTTTCAAAAATGCAGAAAATAGAAATAAAACAAGGAGGGGCTAGCAACGGGAGGTGGGATGGGTGAACCTGTGAAGCGAGAGGGATTTGGGGGATGCAGCAGGCACCCTCCGCATTAGCAGAAAACATCTGGGGCTCCTGTAGAGTATAGGACTCCACCATGTCCCCATTGCTACAAAATTCTACACCCGGATAGATACAGGGACATTATAAAACAAACACACAAACAAATCAAACATAAACAATGAAACTCACACATGCACTGCTGGAACTGATGTGCTTCTGGGGAAATATCCCTGTCATCATTACCAAAGTGAAACAAGCCCAATCACCTTAAATAAAAGCCCAAAACCAAACCACTATCCTACCAAAAAAAACCCCAAGTGACGCTCGACATTTAAAAATTGCGAAAAGAGTAATAATGGCTAGAGCGCCCATCTTTGAATTTCGGGAACCATGTTTCAGCCTGCACTGCAATACCTTCGCAGTGCAGGACACAAGTAATTTAAAAAAATACAGTCGCCAAACACAAAAATGGGAGGGGCAAATGCTGCGTTAACATGCAAGCCCAGGCAGAAAGTCGAGTAGAAAACTAAGAAACAAATAGTCTTTCAAAGAGAAAAGCAACAACTACAGTGTAATGATACCGTACTTAGTCCCTGCTGCCTGGGATGTACAAAGAAGAAAAAGGAGGGACAAAGTGGCAGGACTGACCGATGGCAAGCAAGGATTTTTGAAGGACACAAACAAACAAATCAAAAGCTGGGGGATGGCTTTAACCCAACATAAGAAATTACAATAGGTCTCGAATGCTCAAACTAAAAAGGCATTTCTTATGGAAACGCTGACCTAACTAACTGAAAAAACTGTAAATAAACAATAGCTTAAGTGACTTTATAGTTAGGTGTTAAACTGATACAAAAACTGTTTAAAATAAAAACAAAAACACAGAAATTTACCAGAAGGAGTTTACAATTTCGCTCACAATATGGTAACATGCCATTCGTCTAAGGGCACACTATGTGCTTCCCAATTAAGACAACACCCTAACTATATTTCCCTTCTTGATCAGAGGATAACTAAAATGGTTTGACAACATATATACACAGCAGGAGATGTGTCAGGAGAATGTATGAATGTGATGGTCAGGTATGAATGTGAGACAGTTAATATGAGTGGGGTACGATGTGTGATATATTTTGTAATGTGGTGTTAATGGACAAGTCGGACTACATGGCTGAGATAGACAGACAATTGGCGGATACAACATACATTCATGTAGACAGCAATCCATTACATACAACAAAGGAAACAACACGTAACAAACTGATGTATTGGAAGGATAGGTGTCTTATTTCAGACACAGAATTTAGATATCTGTACAATGACACCCCAACCATCCCCTTTATATATTGATTGCCCAAAATACATAAGGGGGGGGGGGCATTTCCCCCTGGGAGACCCATTATCTCGGGTATTGGGTCTCCCACGGAGAGGATTTCTGAATACATTGACACTTTTTTACAACCTCTGGGGGTTAGTTTACCGTCATTTATTAAGGACACGTCTGAGGTGTTGAATAAAATCTCAGATGTAGAGTGGGTAGAGGGTCATTATTTAGTGACCCTTGATGTATGTTCCCTTTACACGAGTATACCAGGAAATCTGGGAATTAATGCGGTACAGCATTTCTTAGACACCAGACCAATCCAGCTATATGAACATACTATAATGCTGTTGGAACTCATTGAGATGGTTCTAAATACCAACATCTTTGTACACAATGGAGATTGGTATTGCCAAATCAGAGGTGTGGCAACATTTTCGTCCTCATTTGCCAACCACTATATCGGCCTTTTTGAACTGATTCATCTTTGGAGAAAGGGTCCTAGTGCCCTTATGGAAAATGTACTGTATTTAGGATGATATATATATGACATCCTAATGTTTTGGGCTGGAACGAAGGAGACATTGGAAGAGTTTTTCCTTTATATAAATGACAATCCATTTAACTTAACTTTTACAAAAGAACAGAGTACCTCTTGAATTAATTTTATAGATATCACCATTGTGGTTGATAAGGACAAACTACAGTCAGTGCCATTTAGAAAAACGACGGCATGCAATGCGACACTTCAAGCTAATAGTGCTCATCCTCCCTCACAAATAAGATCGTTTCCATTGGGGGAGATGACAAGAATCAAAAGGAACTGTAGTGATGCCAGTAGATTAAATGAGGAACTTAATGCTGTAGAGACGAGATTTATTGCTAGAGGATACAAAGGGGAGACATCAGAAGAGCACGCAATAAGATCAACAAGGTAGATAGAACACATCTATTAGCAGGACATTCTAGTAAGAAAAACAAGACACGTACAAATAGGAAAATCAGGTTTATTACACCATACTCCGCAATAATCACAGATTTGTTTAAAATATTAAATAAACAATGGCAGTTGCTAACAGATGATCCAAATATATTGGAAGTAGTTGGACGTAAACCGAATATCACATTTGAAAGAGGTAAAACTTTGAGACAAACCCTATGCCCCAGCTTTATTCCAGTGGCCACAAATAGTACTTGGTTATCTGCAAAACCTAAGGGTTTCTTCAAATGTGGTACTTGTAGTGTCTGTTGTTTTGCAATGAATAGAACCACGAACTTCAAATACAATACAGAGAGAACTTATGCAGTGAATGAGTTTATTAACTGTAATACCAAATTTGTGATCTATTGCATAAAATGTATCTGTGGGAAAATATATATAGGAAGTACCATAAGACCGTTAAAGGAGAGGATACAGGAACATATGAGGGAGATACGCAACAACAATGCCCAGTATCTCCTGGCGTCTCATTTCAATACGATGCATAGGATGACAGAAATGATCAATATAGGTTTTCATGGACTGGAGGTAGCTCTCCCGAATATGAGAGGGGGCAATAGAACTACCAAACTACGTCAGATGGAAAGTAAATGGGTCATTACTTTGAGGGCTGTAGAACAAGGAATCAACATTGATAAAGAAATGTTTGAATTTCTGTAATGTTATTCATTGTTTCCTGATAGATCTCTTCCTCATGGATCTGTGGTGATGGGAAATAATCTAATCTGTTTTTTATACACTAACATATCTGTACTTTGTACTTTTTATTTCCTCCACACATTTGAGGAAATCTTGATTACTGACACTGTCTGTAGTATGCTCTCTCTCTCTAATACACTATTGGTACTAAATATACATATACATATCATGTTATGATATCTTAATACAGTACACCATATGGATGCCTTTTAACATTATGACAAATCATGCTGTGAAGGATGTATTTATAAGAGGTGGCTGCCTCACAAATATATCTCAAAAATGGCAGGTTCTATATGGACCAATTTCTGAAAAAAGTAGATGATTAACTAGAGGTGTTTTGAGGATACTTTGGAGCATTTGTTTATAGCTGTCAAATGTTTTTTTTATCCATACGTCGATTGTGCTAGTCATATAGATAGTATATTCTGTATTCGATACTAGCAACATGTTAATGGGTAGATTTCAACCCATGTAATCTGCCTGGTTGCTTGTGATTATTATTTGCAAATAGATTGAGTAATTTTAATCTAAATCATATGTCTCGGAAAAATGATGACCGTTATCGATCGCCATGAAATAGGCATTTTTGTGACCATAATATCAATTTTGGATATAGGTGATAGATATTGGATCAGGCTTGATAGATATAGATTAGTAATTATTTACTGATACTGTGGAGGTAAGGCGAACGCCGGTTTTTGTGATCTCTCCAATATGGCCGCCGCATGCAAGTACCCGAATGAAGTGAATCAATACCAGTCCTATTTTGTTGACTAATAGCCCGCAAGCGCCTTTAAAAACACAATGGTGCGACGAGGAGACGCACACGCCTAAAGAGTTTTGATGACATGCTGTCGGAACACAGGACAGCAGGTAAGGATTGCATTATATACTAATCGTTTCTTAATTGCGTTTCATTACTGTGAATTATACGCGGTTATTCACATGATAGACGGCATCATGTCTCAGAACGTTTCGAAGGAAAACCAGGTCGCTTTATACGGACTTGGTGAAGTAAATTAATAACTTGGTTACGGGATTTACATATAACGAACACCGCCTTACATGAGGGTTAATAAATTTAGAGCGCATTATGAGCTATGTACTCTTCATGTAACGTTTGTCTTGGCTTCTATTACAAGGGCGGTTGGCCATTCAGTTCGTTTTTATGTAGACTAACATGACGTATTCGGGAGTTCATACTACACAGACAGTAACTAAGGAAAATTGTTGAAATCATGATTTCCCTTTTATATCTGTATGATAGATAAAGGACTAATTTGGTGATTATATGATTGAGCTGGTGGACTATGTGACGTAAATGAGAATTATGAGGGCCATAACCTACTCACATGTATATATATACATCGATTTGATATATGGGAAATTATGGACCAGCGTTTTTACTTTTTTATTTTAACAGTGAGGACATAATGTGGTACCATGAATGAACTATGTGGCGTAACTGCAAATGTTGAGGGCCTTAGCCTACTCGCACATATACATTTATATGCATTGATTGGATTTATGACGAATCATGGACTAGCGTTCTACTTATTTATTTCAACAGTGAGGACGTAATTTGGTCCCAGGAATGAAGATCACTTCTTCTTAAATAATTTGGAATCTACATGCCTAGACTGATGATGACTGGATTTGTTATTACGCACTTCACAGTTGACATTTGGTAAGAATTGTTATCCATACAGTATAAAGTATATGCTGTTTTAGCTGTTCTAGACTTGCGTTTTCTTGCTTGTTTCCTTTGGGGAACTTTATTTATATCGTATGATTCATATATATTTGGATTTCCTTGCAGAATCCCTGAGCTAGGACTGTAATGGAGTTTGACAACGTGTGCTAGAGATATACTGATCACTTGAAAGAATAACTCATTCTTGAGGTGAGAATTGATTTTCTCACCATTGGAAGTAATATTGGAAGCACACTTTATATACTCGTCACACTGAGCATGAGATGGGATATAATAGTTAGTCGTTTTGTTCCAACATTTCAACTTCACTTTAGGATAAATGCACTTAGACTAATGGAATCTTTGGTGATTGCAAAACTAATCTGTATCACTATTTTCGGTGAGGTTTGAACTAAACCTAAAGTAGGCATTTCAACTACATTTTATTGAGTGCCCTGTTTGTGTTGTTCCTCGTGGTGATGGTTCTTGACACGGGTGTCCTTAGAGTAATACCATCCATGTAAATATGTAAATAAGATATAGGTGATTTTTTTAAATATGTATTAATAATAATAAGTGATAAGTTGCTGATTGTTACATGTAATTTTTGCAGCCTTGAGGAAGCCCTGTCGGGCGAAATGCGCGTCGGCTGTTATGTGAATTTGGAATAAAGTTTAATTATTGACATCTCTACGTGGAATTGGACTATTGTTTGAAGCTCTCTGTGATATGCGGCACAGTTGAATGGACACAATTATATTGTACCAAATGTTGATATATTGATCAATATTAACGTATTTAGAGAACTGTGATAGTGACTTTGTTCTGGTGTGCTACAGTGCGTATGATGTGGACATATTTTGTGCTGATGTAGCTAGTGTGCAATATATGATGTATTGTTGGTGGGATTAAGAACTGCAATATGCATGTTTTTAAATAAATGTATAAAGAAGTAATGCTTTCTATGTATACAGAACTAAGAAATTTATGAAATGTACATAATTAGGCTTTCCTGTTTTCAGTTTCTGTTTTTGGTAAATTCTGGTGGGGTTTTTTCAGTGTTTTCAAGCGATTTCAGTACCTTGAAAAACAGTGGTTACACATTTTTTGCATCATTAAAAACAACAGAACCTGTGTTTTTCCGGTGTTTATGGAACATTTTGCTTTTCTTATTGCTTGCTTTCTGCACTGATAGTGCATGGTATATAGACAGTGTATATGAGGTCCAAATACATTTTTAAAAATCAAACTTATCATAGTACACCATACAATACTTCTTCAGTGAGTCTTTGGTCATGCACGCTTAATCTTTCCTGCCCATGTAAACTTTTATCTGTGAAAAGGCCCTTTCAACATTGGCACTTGAGGCATGCAACGCCAAAATAGCCAGTACACAGTTTGCTAACTCTGGCCACAAACATAGCTTTCCATGCCAATACTGGTGAAACTGAAGTTTGTGATTCTCTGTGACAGGTCCTGTAAGATATGTGTTGAACTGGGCGCATATGCCCTCAGTTTTTGAAGCAGTCAAAAATGAGGCAGCACTTAGGAAACTCCGGAGAAAATTTTCCTTTACGGAAGGGATCTATAACTTGTGCAGAGTACCACAGTGAGGCTCTATCGACTTCAAATGCCATGGTAGGTGAAAGGCTATTTCTCATACATTGTGAAAAGAAAAAAAAAGGTCCTGAACTTCTCCTCAACATTTCTTTTGCTTACCAAGTGCTAAGCACTCTAACATAGAACATGCTGCAGTGCCAAAGTCACTAAAAGTGTGGCCCAGCCTACTCTCAAGGAGATGTTTCACATCTACACCAATTATGCTGAACACTTGGTAGACAAGGGTGTTTTCAGACTAGTGTTTTTTTATTATGCCCACTACAACAGCCATTCTCTCCAGTAAAAATCTAAGAATGCAGTATAGTGTACTTTTTTTCAAATCAAAATCAATATGTAACCAAAGATCCTCACATTTCTTGCCTTTGGCATCATAACTCAGCAAACGTTCTGTAAACAGTTGCCACGTGTATAATGTAGCATTCATGACCTCTAGGATTGAGAATCACCAGCTGACAGTTGGGATGTCTCTTTCTTTGACACCACACAAAGCACACAATTAGAAATATTTGTTTTAGTTTCCGCGCATAACAAAATAGTGCACCAGAATGGGCTAAAAAGTCAATAGCGTTCTAAATGAACTCTGATGACTGTAAAGATGCTTTCAGCATACCATCTAACAAGCGGCAAGGATCTCTTACAGGGAAGCACTTCAGCTCAGGTATCGATTTTGACAGGTCATTACACAACTTTTTCATATAAGTAGCTAAATCACTGCAAATACAAACAATATCACTCCAATCTTTGTTGAACTTAGTAAGAACTTTTTGTAGCAGTATTCCAAGTGATACTGTGTTCCATGTTTTCCAAGACTGGTGTCATGTTTTCACCAGTATCCCAGATGCTTTGTGACGGCACTCTTTTCACACATACCGGTCACTATACCTTGCATTGAATGTTTAAAGCCTGGGGTGATTGGCAATTCATCTACTATCAATACTGACTCACTAGATAAGGGGGCTGATGTATCAAGGGGTTTCACCCATTCTCTGTGGGTAAATCTGATAGTACATATTGGGAAAGATTCTTATGAAACCTACATTTTACCTATCAGTGAAAGACTCAAACGCAGCCAAAATCTTATCTGATTTTGATATTTCCTGATTCTCTACAGGTTATAAAATAAACAACACCTAAAGCATGATTCTAACCCCTCTATCTTTAGACCAAAGACCACAAAACTGAAAAAAAGAAATAACAATATTTTAGTGACATCCCTAAACAACAAAACTCAAGCAGAATAATGTTAGCCCAGTCTTTCTTACTGCTACCTTATATAACAAAGATACATTGTATTGGCTCCTTCAGGAAGAAATAAAAATTACTCTTTTGCTCTCCTTTTCCTTTCTTTGAATGGCATTTAGTTTGTGTAGGTTTTTTTTCCAGTGTTTATATGATTACACTGGTGAGGGCTATTTCCCTTCCGGTGGGATTTTATCAGTTATTATAAGTTTAAACCCAAAACCAGACTGCTTATACATAATTGACAATGAACAGTGAATAATGTAAAAAAAATCTTGGGAAAAAAGTTTGGGTCAGTATTTATGTTTGAGGAATTTTCTTGTTTAAAAGTAGATAGGTTAAGCTGGAATCGTTTGTTGTAGCAATGTAATGATCCCCCCATTTCCAAACCTAAATTTCATTTTTGGGGGGCGTGCCCTTCATGTAGGAGGCTCTGCGCGCTGCTGCTTTGGCTTTGTGCAAGCCACCAACATCAGTGGAGTAGCAAGAGTGTCATCAATCCTAATGCAAACCAGAACAATTGTACCCCTTCCCTTGTGGTGATATTATAAAGCAACCATTACATGAGAGCCGGTCTGGCACCCTTGGGCACCAGCGACACAGCGTCTTGTACCCTAATCATTCCACCTATCATTCCTCTCTCTTCGTTATCTCCATGCCTCTGATATCTCCTCCTTGCAATTTTTTTTAACCCTCTCCACTCCCACTCTCACATGTCTTTGTCTCTCTCCTTCTTTCTTTGCTCCGGTTTACTCTCCTCACTTTTCTTTCTCTCTTTCTTCTCTCTTACACGGTTTCCTCATCCTGTCACCTCTTAATAATCTACGTTCTACCCTTCTCTCTCCTTAAATCTCCCTCTAATATCCCTATCCTAACGCTCTCATTCCAACCTTTCTCTATCAAATCAAAATCTTGACTATGCTTCTTTCTCACTCATCTTGTTTCTTTCCTTGTCTTATATCTCCATGTTTGTCACCTCCTTGTCTTCCGATTCCCTTTTCTTTTTTCATTTTGTATCATTCTTGCCTTCTTTCACTTTCTTTTTCCTCTCCTTGCTATGATTCACTCCCTTTTGTTTCTTTTCTTCTCCATTTCTTCCATATGCCCTTCTTCCTTTTTCTCTCTTCCATAGCTCCTCTCAACAGCTGCCATCTTTACTCTCTACATTTAAATCTTCTCTTGCTCACTACTCCAAATATCATCTTCCCGTTCACTAGCAGCTTGTAAAACGTGACTCAGGCCTGCCATTGCAGAGCCTGTGTGCAGCCTGGGACTGCCATGTCGACTTGGCAAAGTGTGCACACTGCATATTAGTCACCCCTAAGGTAGGCCCAAGGTAGCCCTGTGGGCAGGGTGCATTGTGTGTGAAAGGTAGGACATGCCCTGATGTGTGTGGCATGTACTGATAGTGAAATACTGCCAATTTCGTTTTTCACTATTGCAAGGCTATCTGTTCCCACAGGACAGAATGGGGAGTTTGTTTATAACCTCTTATAAACATAACTGACCCTATGAACAAGATGAACTCAGAATGTTAAAGTGCATCTTTTAGAGAGGGTGATTTTTACATTCTGTGTTTGAAAATACAACTTTTAGAAAGTAGATATGTTATTGCGTATCCATCCAGTGTGCCTCTGCTAGGTTTGTGTATTGCATGTCTGGCATTTGGATGACAGGGGCTGGAGAGGGGCAGCAGCTCCAAAAGTCTGAGTCAGGGCTGGGCTGAATGGGCCTGGTCTTCATTTGGAGTGGTGGGACCACTTGGGTGCACCTTCACCTGAATAGGGCTGTGCCAGCCTTCCACAATGACTGCTCCGCCCCCCAGCGTGGTGTGTCTGGAGCCAGGTCTCACACTGACAATGGAGTTTGTTGTGCACTTGCAAAATGCCCCACAGAACTGGTTTTGGCTGGGTACAGACATTCTCTACCTTCAGAGAGCAAATGATTTTGGTGTAAAAAAAGAGGGGCTCAGACCCCAGACATTTAGATCACTTCTGGGAAATCAAGACGAACCTTTGCCAAGGAGGAAAAACTGGATAAGCTGAGGAGGAATACTGCCCCTGTGGTTTGCTGTCTGGGGTTGGCCTGCAGTGGCTGTTTGCTGCCAAGGAAAGATGAAAAAGGACTTTGCTGTTTGCTTTGTCACCTGCTTGAAGAAAAAATCTCCGAGGGCTTGAAACTGAGCTTGCCTCCTGTTCTGAAGTCTCAGGGACACAAAGACTTCACCACCAGCTCCCCTAAATTTCCTTGCTGGGAATTCCAACCTGCATAGAGGTGCCTGCAGCTGTTTAGGACCTCTAGAGACTGTTTGTCGCTGGGAGCTGGAAAATCGAGGCAACATCAAAGAAGCGTGTCTCATTCGCTCCTGTTTTTCGATGCATCGCAGAAGAAACCATTGCAGCACCTGCCGCGGCTCGAGAAATCGCCGCACTGGGTACAACGATCTCCGAAGTCCGAGATCACAGCACCGATCCAGACGCCAGCCTGCTGTGCGCCTGCATGAAACCACTCATTGTACCGGATCAACGCATCGCATCACGGTGCCAAGACTGTTGCATCGTTGGGGGCCGCAGTAAGAAACAGGCGCATCAACTCTCCATGCAGTGAGAAAATGACGAATCACCTCCTCTCCGGTAAGGAACCCGTGCATCAACTCCCCTGCTCTGCAGTAAGGAACTGACGCATCACCTTCCCCGGAGCAAGGAATCGACGCATCACCTTCCCTGAGTGTAAGGAGCCGACGCATCACCTTCCCTGCGGCCATTTTGTTTGTTTTGCATGACGCATCTAAGGTACTTTTGAGGAAAGTGTTGCATTTACAACTTGCATTAAACTGAACTATTTCTACCATTTGAAAGCCTTATTTTTAATACTGTATTGTGGATTTTTGTTGGTTGGTCTTGTTTTGGTTTAGACAAAGAGGACTTATTTTTCTAAACTGGTGTGGAGTCCATTTGTAGTGTCTTCACTGTATGTGTTCACAAATGCTTTATATGCTGCCTCTGAGATAAGCCTGTCTGCTCGTGCCAAGCTACCAAGGGGGTGAGCAGGGGTTATTTTAGGAGTGTATCCCCCTTACCCTGATTAGAAGCAAGGGTCCCTATTTAGACAAAGGTACCTACCTCTGTCAACTAGAGACCCCCATTTCTAACACTTTTCTTTCTGAGTGTTCCTGGTTATCTTCGTTTCTCTGTTTCCATCTTTCTTTCCATTCTGACTTTTCCATCTCCTTTATCCATTTTCTTGCACTCTCACGTCTTCCTTTCATCTTTCTACTTTGTAGCTAAGTCTCACCCACCCGTCCATGTTCCTCCTTTATTTCCTCCTTAATCCCCACCTACATATCTGCCCTTTGAAGTCTGGCTCTGAGTCAGTTCCATGACCTATTGGAACCTCGAGCTAAGAACAAACCAAGCTTTCGTGTGGCTTTTGACTGCTGTTCTCCCTCTACCCAGGATGTGGAGTTACGGCCAGTGCTGCAGACTTTGTAACTGGGGACCCAAGTTTGAGTCTCAGCCCAACATCATGTGATTCTGAGCATATCACTTAATCTCCCAGTGCCTAAAGAATGAATGTGACCTAGTGTAATGTAGCTGGTGCTAATGTAAAGCGTTTCCAATATCTTATCCTTGGTTGAGTTTGTGCTATGTATAAAATGCACAAAGAGGAAAAAGCAAATCATTACGATAAAAGAAGGGAAATACAAATAGAAACCCATTTAGTGACTGATTTGTACAAAGTAAAACCAGAAAACCTGGATAGATTGAGGCTTTCCTTCTGTGTCAACTTTATTTCATCATGATCTATGAGATCACTTTTAATTAGGTTTGTTCACAATGCCAGTTTTTAAACTATTGTGTTTAATAGCCTATAATGTTGCTCTATAATAATCTGGGCAACGTACAGGATTCACACGACAATTGTCTTGCCTCTTAGTCATGTTTAAATACTATCACTTTTAATAAGTGCTATAATGTGACATATTAATATCAAAGATTCCACATGTTGAAGAAATACAGAAGTTTTATTTTTGAAGAGATAATGTTATCTATCATATTTTATGAGATGTTTGTTGCATGAGTTACATGATATTTTCAGGGCTCAGCTCGTGCACAGGCTCTAAGAGAGGACTATGCAACTCACACCTAAAGTTGAAACTGGCTGAGCATTAAAAAAACCTGCTTTACCATTTATTTCTTGTAGGGGATATGGCCTGGAAATGGGAAAAAACTAATAAAAACTGTTTTTGCGGCAAAATAATTGAGCTCAAAGTTAGGGTGACCCAATAAGTATACAAAATAGTGACGGTTGGATTACTTGAATTTATCTCAGCCACTAGTAATTACTTAGGCCACATAACAATTCATCTTCATTTTTCACATGCACGGGTCAATTGCACACCGTGTCACTGGAACCAAGCAGTACCCATATGATGAGCAAAACCGGTCCTGGGTTGCTTGTGTTCCGATTCAGGAAGGACCTGGCTTGGCAGTTCGGGCTGGATTGTTCCAACAATAGCAGGTTCAAGACTGATGTGCATATAGCTAGGTCTAAACTGAGGGGGCATTCTGTGCAAAATAACTATGGATTGGGACGCGGGCCGAGTGATTACCAGTGGATGAGACTGATGGAAGCCTTCCATCTATCACTGTTTTGTATACCCAGAGTCATTCTGGGCCCCAGAAGAAGCAAGACTGTGTGTGTGCAGCCTAGAGGGAACATAGTTTACATGCAAGTATCTGATTTCCTTTGCAGCATGAAACTCTTCTAGATTCACATGTTGTGCACTGACAACCTAATCAGTGTGCTTTCCCCTTTGGAGAGGTGTGTGAAAAAGGAGTGGAAATAAACCAATACCTTAGAACAGACTGTCCAACTGCATGTTCCTCACTTGTCTGGATAGCCGCACAATGTTTTCTTAACATTTGTTTAGATGACGATGACTCTGGCATACATACATCTTGCAAAGGTACATTACACATAAAATAACAAAGGTGCCCGATCACTTTTAGTAGAATGTGACTCTGAACCAACACTCGGAACTGTATTAGCTAACTCATATTACAGTATTATAGATTGGACTATTTACCCGACAAATGTTTGTGATGCATGTACTATCAAGAATTGTTTAGCCATATGGAAATCTTTTTTCCTGTAAATAATTAATTATAGCTTTTCAGTCATCCAATGCATGCAATGCGATCTTTAATGCACTTGTTGGTTTCTGGAAAAATCGATGGCAACTGTATACTTTGATTAATATGGTATGGTGATATTACTTTGGGATCAACTTGAGGGTGTGTTCTCATATTGACCTTATCTTCTAAAATAGTTGGGTATGGTTGCTGAACCATAGGCATATTTCTCTTACCCATCTTAAATGAGTATTGGCAATTAAGAATTCTATTTTGAAAGGTAAGTGTTTCAGAGTCGTTTATGGCTGAAAGGGTGGTTTAATTAGCCCTGCTAATAGCAAATTCAGTTTCCATTGTGGTGGTGGGACTGTTGGGATCAATGGTATTGGTGGAGGAGCATAAGCAGACATCCTCTACTAGCTTATCAATACTGCATTCCCTCCAACTCAAGAAGTTAGTGTCTGGATATAAAGCTTTGGCATTTTGTGTTTTCAATTGCTGCGAACCGCTCTACAGGCGGTATTCCCCACATCAAGAACAGCTTGTCCACAGATGACTGCTTTAGTTCTCACTCATGATGTGCCTATCTGTCTGCTTCACTCATGTGAATTTATGCTCCTGGCATAGGATTTGTGACAATTGAGACGTTTTTGCAATTGTCCATCTCTAAGTGTATTTTGCTTGTTTTAATAGTGGGCATAAGATTGTAGCCACCTGCTTGTTTACTTAAAATATTTCAGTTGTGTTGTTTGTCAATATTTGTACACTTTTGTTGAGAATTTAGCTTTGAAAAGCTTTCATCCCCAGGTAACTTTTCTCTAGATCTACATAGTTTATGTATTTTATCGCCTCCTATCATTTTAGTCCTCCCATGTGCGTGTCCCATCCTACATGTTTCGCATCGCTGTTATGATGGCTTGTGGAACTGCAGTTTGCAAATGTCTGTCGTTCAACATATTTTCCTTGTTCCAGCATTACAGCTTTATGCAAACCTTGCATGTAGCTATCCTTAGATCTGTGGTCTTCAAAACATTTTAATGCTAATCAGTGCCCCAGTTTCTCTGCTTTCTCCCCTAAATTGTTATGTTCAGTACTTAGGTACATCCCAGGTTAGATACTGCGGTACCCTTATCAGTACCTAGTATATGGTACTAAGGTACCCAGGGCATAAGTACCCTAGTGGTTCCCCATGGGCTGAAGCATGTATTATGCCACCCAAGGGAGACCATTCAAACTGTAAATACAGGCCTGCCATTGCAGCATGTGTAAGAAGCTGGTGCTTGCAGCACTTATAAAGGATATAGCTTTCCTATATCTATGGTCACTGTACTCAAAACCTATAAGTCTCCCCTATAGTAGGCCTTTACAATCCTGAGGGCAGAGTGCTTGGTTTTAACTGTGAGGGTGACCCTGCATGAGCAGGACACCCCTACAGCCTACGGAGTCTGTTCTCCCGGGTTGTAAGTGAAGCAGCCATATACAATATATAGAGACCATCTCGGAATTGGCTGCAACTAATCCTATCGTGTTTGGTAAAAACATGGTGGAAGAGCCCTTTGTTAGGCTCTCAGTGCTCCCTCTACCAGTCTTGTAGACCCGGACAGCACAACATAGCTGCTGCAGAACAGAGACACAAGTCTCCCTCCTGCTGCTGAGCCATGCTTGAGCAGGGGAAGGCAGAAAAATAGGTATCCTGTCACAGAGAGGTGTGACCACCTCCCAGACAGGATTTAGTGTATTGGGGTCAGGTGGGTGCACTTGACAGCACCACTCAGTCTGCAGGAGGGGCACATTAGGTGCCTCTTTGCATAGTCCAGTTCAAACCAGCTCTGGAAGCTGTTGGCTACGCTCTGGCGTGAAACTGGACAAAGGACATCGGAGTATCGTCCCCACTGTCCAGCCCTTCTCCTGGGAGGATCTCCTGAATTGTCCCAACCCTTTCCTAAGGGTACTTAAGGGCTTACATGTGGGTTGGTCCCTAGATTCGTCGTGGGACACGATTCAAATCAGACACCACTTCAACTTCTACCGTCTGGGCACTCTGGATTTTGCTGGACTTCATCCGCTTTTCAGTCTGCTGCATCATCTGTGCCTGTGCACCATACAGGAGCCTTCCAAGGCCTGTGGCCATCCAAGACACTTGAAGGAATCTCCCTCGAAGTGAAGGAGTCACTTCCCTGCATCTGCAGGCACGCAACTAAGCTGACCGGTCTGCTGATCCTGAGCTCCGACGGACTCCGAAAGGTTCAACAACACAGGTGGTGGTTCTCCACAGCTCTCGAGGCCTGCCCTCTCACCAAGGTTGAGGCCAGTATCCCTCGTGGGAGCCGCAGAAACCGAACCCCTGTGCACTGCGCCGACTTACCGTTGTAAAGGCTAGTTAGCTTCCTTCCATCGAGATCTTTGGGCTCCAAGTAGCTCCAACCTCAAGCATTTCCAGTGACCAGAATCTTCGGCCACAGCGCATCATTTACCTCGTGGCCTGCATCTTTTGGTGAGGTGCTTGAGGTCCTCTTGCGACACCAGTGCCTCCGGCCTGTGGGTCTTGTTGAGGGTCACCTTTGTTTCCTTTGGGCTCCCCTGATTGCTCTGGGCCTGCCCTGACTCCCCTGCTGTGGTGGTATCCCATGGACCTTGCTGGTCCCAACATTGCGCCTTCTTCAACTTCCACGCTGTTTGCAGTTGCCAAGAATTATTGGTGCTTCCGACAGACACTGACCCCTCAGCTCTTGACATCGGACGTGGGACAGATCCTGGTCTTCCTCAGCATCACCTGGTCCTCCCAGCTGCAGAGTCAAAGTCGCCGTCAACTTCCCTGCAACACCCAACATCGGTGGGCATTCATCTTCCAGGTCTCCGAGTTACTCCTGAGTGACATACTCCGTCCCCTCTGCTTGCAGGTACCACTCAAATTGAATCCACCTTTGGAGCCCACCGGACACTTTCTCCTTCTTCAGCAGCGGCACTTTCCTGAAGTCCTCTATTGGGTTTGACAGTGGTTTCCGACACCACTTCACACCTATGCACCCGGCTTCCCTGGTGTAGGAAACATGGGTACTAAGGTATCCATGGGTGGGGTGGCTCTCCAACCTTCGGTCTTTCACAGGGTTTCTTCAGGGTCCACTAGGAAGCTTTCCCTTTAAAATTGCAACCACGACTTAAATGTTTATTTGTACAGACAACGTGGTCGTGTTTCCACACTGCACACAATCTCCGTGGGGTTCCTAGTCACTCACCTTGGGTGGTTTGTTGGGTCCCTGGCACTTTTACGTCCTCTGGACATTGTCCTGACACGAGTCGTGGTTCTTATACCACTCTATTAGTATATGGTTTGGTCCCCCCCTGGGGTCCACTGTGTATTCTGTGGTATTTGCGTGATATCTGTGCAAAATATTGTGTGCATTATGCATATCTCCGGGTAGGAGATATTTGTATGTGTTAGTGAGTATTATATAATAAATACATATTTTTATAAATACCTTGTGTGGTTCTTTTACAATTTATCTATACCTATAAGATTGCATTCTGGTAAAACAAGCTGCATTACACTCCTTCTGGACTACACCTGAAGGCTGCTCTACACAGCTACCACTTAGAGAGCTTTCTAAGATTGTCTAAGACCTCTTAAATCACCATAAGGGTTGTCTGGACAGGTGCAGGGTGTCCACTTACAGAAGGGTACATCATATACCATGCCAGCCTCTCACAATGGGATTGATAGTCGTCACGTAGTCCTGTTTTCCTAATGGTGGTATAACTTCTTGGAGGGTATTCACTTGGACCCTTTGAGTTTGATGACTTTGTTCACAAACCCTATGTCCAGTACTGGTAGCATAGGCAGGTGATCATCACGGTTCGATCCCAGACACAAAAGGCAAATGTGATATGGATATGTTATAGACATTAAGCCGTCACAGTCCTTGCAGGGTTTAAAACCCTATTTTCGAGGAGAATACATTATTGAAAAAACTGCAATCCAAATAGAAGAAAATGTTGAAAATGCTACAGTTCCTTAACGGAGAGTTTGAAAAACCCCTACGCGAAGGCGAGGAAAAAAGGGAACCGACGTCAGCACGTCAACTCTTTAGGGCTTCAGTAATATCAAATGGTGCCGATTGCACAGCCATTGTTGATAGACACCCCTGTCATCTTGGAAGAGTTATCAAAAACGCTCCTTTCAAGCTGATGTATGGAGATATTCAAAACGAGATGAATCCGCAGGTAGAAGTATCCATCATACCATCCCATTTCTGGTGTTCATATCTATTCAATAGGGCATTAGAAATATCTATGCACCATTAGGTTGCTGCCACTCTATCCATTTATCCCTACTGACTCAAGCCTCTTACTGTCTTTTCTCTGGGAGTGTGCTCCCTTCATTACTGGGGACTGATCCCTATTTCTTGCTGTAAACACCATTATGAAATCAGGTTGCATCTGATATTTAACATACTGTGGACCCTGGGGAGATGTTTTATCCTTCTCAATCCTTCTTCTCATAACCATTGAGGTCGATGGGCTAGAGCAGGTGTCTTAAACTAGTAGCTTGTGAGCTACCAGTAGCTCTCCAGGTACGCTACCTGTAAGTAGCTCTCCTGTGCGCAGCTCAGCCTACGACTATCAAAGCTTTTGCTAAGTTGAATTATTATATGTATACGACAATTAAAAAGAATGTATTCACCACGAAAATGGGTGCCTTTTCAGATCTCATAAACTGATGTTTAGAGAAAAATGGTTGCATTTTAAAAGTACATTTATGGTTTAATTCTTTTATTTAACACTGTAAGAAGCAAGCTTGCATATACCAGGCCACACTGGCCCATCGTAAATACTGATCAGTGCATCGTTTTTACCAAAATCAACAATGAACAATTACAATCCCACCCGCCACTCAGAGAAACGGAAGAAGAAGAAAAGAAACATAGAGAGAGCCACCCCCATCCCCATCCCTCCCCGGTCCATACCAGCAATATAGCGCTATGCCAAGCGGGCTATCGTTCCTAAAGGCTAGTCAGCCTACGCAGAGGGCTCCGGCGCCGTTAGGTGTAGCAGGCGTAAGTATCTCGGGCAGGAGAGCTCCTGGAATTCTTTTGCAAGCAGTGAGAGGAACGGCTGCCATAGGTCGCTAAAGGAGGAGCCTTTCCCAGCCAGGGTATGAGAAATCTTTTCCATACCTAGCACGTGCCATAATCGTTGATACCACCCTGTGTGTGCAGGAATACGGGGGGTTCTCCAATGGATTAATATGTTCTGGACGGCTGTGCCTAGTGCTATGGCTATCTGCTTCCCACGCCTGGATTTCAAGGGGTAGGTAAGCGGGTTTGGCACCCCCAACAGGACATAAGCTGGAAGCCTAGGGATTTCAGTGTCGAGATTTTTGTCCACGTCGTCTAGAATGTGTGTCCAGTAGGCCCGGAGATATTCGCAGTCCCACAGCAAGTGGACCAGTGTGCCCCTCTTCCCACACCCGCGCCCGCAGTCAGGGCTCTGCGTCGCATCAGTTTAGTGGAGTCTCTCTGGGGTGTAGTACCAGTGATAAACTAACTTGGTGAGTGTCTCAGTGAGGCCTATGTGTGTTGCCGTGTGGCGTGCTCGGTAGCATGCACCCTCCCATTCCTTGGGGCTAAGGATACGTCCAATGTCCCTCTCCCAGCGCGCGCGCCCTGCATGGTAGGTATGGGTGTATCTGGACAGAAGTATCTTATATAGGTCTGAGATCAGCCTCTCCGAGGTCCGCGTGATGAGCCAACGTTCGTAGGGAGTGAGATGTTTAGCTGCCTGAGAGCAGTTGTCAGGATGCATAGCCCAGTGTCGTACTTGTAAGTAGTGCATACATTCTGATTCTGGGAGGCCGTAGTCTGCCCTAAGCTGCAAGAAGGGGATAATATCACCCGTGGCGAATTAGAGACCTATTGCGCAGCATCCAGCCCCTCGCCACAAGCAGAAGGGCTGTGAGCCCATACCGGGGCTAAAGTCAGGATTATCCAAAAGTGATGTGAGTGGAGAAGGGAAAGTCGTAAGGCCATGACGCGTGTTGGTCCGATCCCTGACTGTGAGGATTGTGCGTGTCACCTGTGAAGCATACAAATTGGGGGGGGGGGGGGATGGGCTTTCAAGAGGAAGGGGAATTTCATGAGAGACGTGCCGGTGACAGCAGGATCTTGAAAGAGCCAGTGTTTCTCAGATTCAGCCCGGCTCCATTCGACTAGGTGTCGAAGTTGCCCGGTGTTATACGCAATATTCCTGCCATCTTCACACAAGATCCAAAATTCCGGAACGGCTTTAGCCATCTTGCCACAACTTGTTCCGGACATTGGATGGTCTTAGGCATTGACACAGCTATTGAGCACAGCAAAATAGAACTTGAAGAAATTGCTGAATTGGAAAAACGTATCCTATCAGACACATCCATCACTGATGCAAAAGCATTACTAGATAAAATAAACAACACCATTGCAACTTTTCATACTTTTGAACAAAACAAGAAGATAAATAAAATACAAAAAGATATCAAGAACTACAACAAGGACAACACCTATCCATACCTCCTGGACACATTCTTCAATACACCTTACCAACCTCCTAGAAGTCGGAACTGGGGCAGATACAGAAATAATCAGGCCATCACCTTCTCGGGCTCATCCAACACCTCCATTGAAGACTCAGACCCCGGTGAAGGTACCAGCAGTGAACGTCCTCAGAACAGACCTCTACTCCACCCTCCACCCCTACTACCTTCATTTTTTTTTAGGGACACGCCGCGGTCGCGGACGTGGACAACCGAGAGCAAATTACCAATACGAGTACGCAGGCGTGAGACAAACTCGTCAGAAATTCTATCAATGGGGCACACAATGATGACACTCATTGATATCAAACAAAACACTGTTACACAATCTTTGATTCAGTATCCAGATCCCCAAGCGGGTCTACCAACAGGACCGTTGAATTGTGCAACTTTAATGGATTCTTCTACGATGCCTAGCCTACCTCTTATGCAAAGCAACACTACATTAATTGAGCTTACAACTGCATTGGAACCTGTCATTAGACAACAGACAGGCTCATCCATTCCCCTTATCACCATGCCTTCACTGGAACAAACTATGGCACCTCAATTTTTACCCCCTACGGTTTCCCCCATCCCCATTTTTAATTTATACAAACATAATTTGTCCACTGAAGAAATTTCTATCCTTAGCAAGGGCCTTTCCTTTGTCCCAACAGATCGTAGTATTTTTTTCAAATTACAGGAAGATCTACTCTTGTTCTTTAGGCGCATCCGTCGAAAATATTTCTTTAGGGATGAAACTGACTCAAACCGCTTTCATGAAAGACTATTTCACCCGCCTTCCACCTTCCTTCCCCCCGCTTCTACCATGCCACCCGAAATTTTCACCTTTGAGAAACTGGTCTTACATGAAGTAAAGGAAATACAGGCCAAATCCGAATTTGTCCCTTATAATATACCAATTAGTGAGAAACATGCTCTTAAAAACCTCAGCGTTAACTCACAAATAGTTATCAAACCAGCTGACAAGGGCGGTGGCATCGTGATCATGGACATAGACAAATATGATACCGAAATATTACGTCAGCTTAACAACACTGCCCACTACCGACCCTTACCAGCAGATCCCCTTTCAGACATTCGCAAACAAATACAGACAGTCACCACCCAAGCTTTACACCTGGACATCATTTCTAAAAAAGAATACCTTTTCTTAAATAACACACACCCCCGTACACCAGTCATTTATGTACTACCCAAAGTCCATAAAGACTCTGCCAACCCCCCAGGACGACCAATAGTATCTGGTTGTGGCTCCATACTGGAGCCACTAGGAAAATATATTGACTTTTTCCTGAAAGGTTTTGTCCCCTCGACAGATACCGTTGTCAAAGACAGCACACACTTAATTAACATCATCGAGGATACCCCCTTTGACAGCGACCATGATCTCATGGTAGGTCTAGACATCGAATCTTTATACACCAACATACCCCATTTGGAGGGCCTCATTGTCATAAAATCACTTCTAGACACCCGACCCAGACCCACTCGCATCCCTTCAGATTTCCTCATGGATTTACTACGTATTGCACTCACCAACAACTACTTCCTATACAAAGACACCTTTTTTCTACAGATCAAAGGTGTAGCCATGGGGGCTTGCTTTGCTCCAAATTTTGCTATACTGTATGTCCATCACCTGGAAACCACTATTTTTCCTACCCCCTTGAATCCCTTTCTCAACAGGATTAATCTATGGCGACGCTATATAGACGACATCCTCCTACTTTGGCATGGTACACATGAACACCTCGTATCATTCATGACCTGGCTCAATAACTCTCAGAACCATCTCACTTTCACCAGTGATGTTAGGACTAATGACCTTCCCTTCCTTGACCTCACATTGCATGCAGAAGAAGGATCCATAGGTACTAGCCTCTATCGCAAACCTACAGAACGCAACACCCTTTTGATGTATTCCAGCTATCACCCAAGAGGGCTAAGAGATGGCCTACCCTATGGCCAGTTCCTTCGCATTCGAAGAAATTGCAAATGGCGCAAGGACTATTTTAGGGAGGCCGCCATCCTATCTGAAAAACTGATCTCCAGAGGTTATCCTAAACGCATCGTTTCCCGTGCCTCAAAACGAGCATGGTATTGCCACAGGGAGATTCTCCTCTCCCCTTCAGTTAAAAAAACTAATCTGCGCATCCCATTTGTTTCTAACTATAGCCCTTCAAGCAATTTGATTAGCAAAGTGATAAAAAGAAACTGGTCGATCCTGCGCACTCATGCTCAATTCAAGGAACCCCCCCTTTTCTCATACAAAAGGGGTACCAATTTATCCGATAAATTGGTTCACGCCATCACATGGCCCATAAAAGAAAAGAATACCCAATCCGTGACTACCCTCTGGGGCCTCCCTCCGATTGTAGGCCATTACAAATGCCAAACTTGTGCTGCCTGTAACCTCACGCACAACACCAAGGAATTTGTCACACCAGATCAAACATACCAACTGAAAACCTTTTCCAACTGTCGTACCAACAATGTTATCTATGCCATCCGATGTCCGTGCAACCTCCTCTACATCGGTCAGACAACACAGATGGTAAAACAACGGATTTTTCAACATCAAAGCCGCATAAGATGCAATGTACAAACTGCACCCCTTGTTGCGCACTACAAAGACAAAAACCACTCGGAAACCAATTTGATTTGGCAAGTAATTGATCGCCCAGTACTCTCACTGCGAGGGGGTAATCTGCAACTCTGGCTGAATAAGTGTGAATGCCGATGGATCGCACGCTGTAACTCAGTCAATCATGGATTGAACACTTTGGATGAGTGGAACACAGTCACTAATACAGCTTAATTTCCCCAACTGTTTCCCGTGTTTGTCTCGACATAATTCATAATGGGTGTCCCACCTACTTCTGGACCACCCGCTGGCCCTTACTCCGCCATATTCTTCTCTCCTTCCCTCCCCCTCTCCCCCCCCCCCTTTTTTCACGCACCGGATGGATATTTGTATATATTCAATTATTGTAGAACAATGGTTTTACTTGGGACACATGCCACTAATGTACATTCTGTGTCTCTCACTAAAGTTTTATTCTGTTGTCCAATACCATTAATAAATTATGTCGATCTCCATCATGTGCATATTATTGACAATCTGTCCCTTGTACTTATTTTTCCCTTTGCTGTTTTCCTTTTTCCTCTACATTGTATAGAGTAATTCCTTTAAATGTTTAACATACTGTGGATATGACGCCCCTGTATCTTAATTGTTAGCTTGTATATTAACTACCGTATAATATTTTTTCACTTGATACACATGTCATTTTATTTAATGTCGTGGTTTACCATGCGCAGTAACACTATTGATCTGTTTTCTATTTTTGGATTTCTCCTTTTAAAACGTTTCTCTTTCCTCTTTAATTACCAGCCGTCAATTTTAATGTACTGTTGTTCCAAATGTAAATAACATACGACTCAATATGTGGCTACCAACAGCCTCGAACCTCTCACTTTCGGTGTCTTTTTCCTTGTAAGACTACGTTCTCCACTCCCTTTCCCCTTCTGACTGTCCCCCCGAGGCATTATCTGGTTTCGTTAGTTACAGGCCCAGCTTTTTTTCTCTCCTGCCCCGATCACGTGACAAACTTTGCTTGGTTTTAACGTTGCTTCACCACTCACGCCGCCATGGGCACGGACTCTTCACTCGCCCGCCCCTTCATCGTATCAGGATTTACTCCCTTCCACCGATCCAGTCACTTGTGGACCAACTTGCTTTACTCCTTTTTCGAGGTAAGACCTGACAGCCTCGGACGAATCTCAAATTCGTTTCTCCACAACCCTTAGCCTCCCTAACTCCCTCCTTCCGTTTCTATGCACACAGATTCGATTCCTATGCCCGGCGACCGGACTCCTTCAATTGCTCCCGGTTGCAGCCAATTTTGACGATGACCCCTGACTGCTATAATTCCCCTTGGTAAGTATAAGACCTTTACCCTCTCTACTGGCCACATCATTTATCCTCGAATTTAGCTTAACTAATCGCGTTCCCTTCTTTCTTTTTTCTCCCCCCCCCCCCCTTCCTTCTCTCATATTTACAGGATCCAGATTACGCGCTGATTTAAGCCCGCGTTTTTTCCACTTCAACTGGATTCCTTGTACTTACCTGTACTACGCCCAGGTATTCCTTTCTCTAACCCCTTGTGTCACTCTTTACTCCGGGCTTTTTCTCTTAGACATTTCTAAACCCTACCTTTCTACTTCCCCCTTACAGCACACACTTAAATTATGACCATTGTCCTGATGATGGCCTGGAATCAATCAGGCTGAAACGCCGTCGACTACTCCCAGCAAAGAATTTTGGCATTTCTGTGGTCAATCTAATTTGCTCATTGAAAAAACCAGATTGTATATAATTATTTTCCTTGACCACATTGTTATTATATTATTTCTTTCGCCGTTCACGCTGTCTTCACCCATTGTGTCACTGCGCCGTTCACTATCACTAGCACGCTCAGTGCTCACTTGAGTGTTTTGGTCATTTGTACTTTTATTGTACTGTAATAACTACCTACAATATATATCCTTTTCTTATTTCCTTGTGGTCTCCCTTCCCTTTTTTTCCCCTTCCCTATGTGATTTATATCACTGACTTGGTACCTGCTATGTTTTAAATGATATCCAGCTGAGACGTTGTTGTTTTGTTGTAAACTATTGCCCGGTCTCTGCTGGGAAAACGGGCTTACTCCTGTTCATTGTTTCTTCGGTGTTATAATACAGCGTGAGATCCGGGATCCCTAGTCCCCATTCGTGAGGCGGGAGAAATCCAACCATCCGTTTTAGTCGTGGCTTGCGCCCCTGTCAGATGAGGTGGGAGAGTTCCGACTGCACCCTATGTAGCCATCCAGTTGGGGGTGGCAGGGGATGCGTCTGAAACAAATGGAGAATTTTGGGGAGGATGTCATTTTGATAGCTGCGACACTCATGCGCGCATGAAGAAGGGAGTAGTTAGACGTCCGCATAGCCTGTAGGGTCGGGGCCAGATGAATACCCAAATAAGGGACGACCATCGGACCACTGCAGAGGATGACGAGCTTGCAGATCCGCCTGCTCCTGGGGCAACAGGGAAAGATTAATCGCTATGGATTTAATCAGGTTAACTTTAAACCCAGAGGCGCTGGCGAAGGTGTCCAGTTCCTCCAAAAAAGGTCCCAACGCCCTCTCAGGATTCGCTAGGGTGACAAGCACGTCATCTGCATATAGGCTTATGGTGTGTGTGTCCCCTCCAAAGTGGATGCCTGTGATCGGAGGGTGGTCCCTAACCCTCTGCGCCATGGGCTCCATATAGAGAGCGAAGAGCAGGGGCGACAGAGAGCACCCCTGCCTTGTGCCTCCATTGACAGGGAATAGGGTAGACGTGTGCCCATTGATCCGTACTGTGGCAGTGGGAGATCTGTAGCAGTTAAAAATGTGTGTCCACATCTTTTCCCCCCCAAGCCAAAGTGGACCAGTGCCTGCTCGAGATATGGCCAATGGACCCTGTCAAAGGCCTTCTCCGCATCCATTGTAAGGAGCATATATTTCCCAGGTAAACGGGAGGCCTTTTCTATGAGGGCGTAACACGTTTTGTGTTGTTGCTTGTCTGACGCTGCGGTATTAATCCGGCCTGATCGGGATCCACTATTCCCTGAATATAGGGGGCGAGCCTGCTGGCCAATATGCTGGTGTAAAGCTTCAGGTCTACATTCAAAAGTGAGATAGACCAATATGACCCACAATCTGACTTGTCCTTCCCTGGCTTAGGAATAAACGCTATCGCCGCTTCCAACATGCAGGCAGGGATCGCCCGGGTGTTGCAAAGGAATTAAAGAGCCAAGTGAGCAAGGGGGAGAGTGTTGCGCAAAACTGCTTGTATAAGGCAGCTGTGTAGCCATCTGGACTAGGTGACTTGCCCCGTTTCAAGCGTGCAATAGTTGTGATAACTTCCTCCGGTCTAATCTCTCGTTCTATATGGGCCGCTTGGTCTGGCGTCAGGGTGGGAGACGAGCCTGTGCAAGGTATGCATCAATGTCAGCCCCCTCCAAAAGCTGTTCATCATAAAGTTGAACATAGAGGTTGTAAAAGGTCTCGGAAATAGCCACATCCTCCGAGCGTAGCTCTCCTACATTGTCTCTGATCCCCCAGACACCCTCGCGTAGTCGAACCTCCCGGAGCCTATGCGCGAGTAGTCAACCGCATTTGTCTCCGCCCGTGTAATATGAATGCCATAACCGCATCGCGGCGTATTCTGCCCTGTCCCAATCAATGGCCACCAGTTGTGCCCGAGCAGCCGTTAACTGTCGCCAGATGAGGGGTGTGTTGGTGCATCTGCTCCAGTTCCCGCACCTTCTGTGTCAGTTCCTCCCTCTTTGCTTTGCGGTCCGCATTGTCTGCAGATGAGATGGCGATGACCGCTTTAAGGGCCTCCCATTGTGTAGAGAGGGCGGTGTCTGGATTATCATTGTGTGAAAGAAACTCCTCTAGTGCGCGTTGTAGCTGGGCAACGGTGTCAGGTCTGTGCAGCAGGGCATCGCGAAAGCGCCAATGTCTGGCCCGACGTTGGATTTGTGGGAGAGCCAATAAGATCTCCACTGGGGCATGGTCGGAGAAGGCCGCCACCAATATGTCAGCCGAGAGCGTGGCATCGCACAGTGCCTTGGAGCCTAGAATATAATCTAGCCTAGCATAAGTTTTGTGGGCGTTGAAATAATATGAGAATTCTCGTGACCGGGCGTGTTGGTGACTCCAAAGGTCCGTGAGGCCTAAGTCATGTAGTCTGGTGAGTCCTGTGGGTGAAAAGGCACCAACCCAACCTGGCTTGTGCGTTGTGCTGACCTATCTAACTCATTGTCAAGCACCAGGTTAAGATCCCCCCTATCAAGATAGGACGGTCCTGTGTTGCTGTGGCATCAGTAAGAGCTTCATGTAAGAATCGTTCCTGACCCTCATTAGGGGCATAGATAGATCCCACGTGTAGAGTATGGCCCCCCCACAAGAAATTGATAAGTGAGGAGTCAACCTTTTATCTCAACTCCTTTCTGTACCACCTTCCCCTGGAAAGCCCTTGAGACTACAATTGCTACCCTAGCTGTTTTAGTTGGTTTGGAGGAAAAGAATTGAGTCGGGAATGCGCGGGACTTAACCCGGTGGCAGTCCTTAGGGAGGAGGTGCGTCTCTTGATGGAGGCAAATGTCTGCCCGGGAACTCTCTAGATAGGAAAGGAGTGCCCTGCGTTTGATGGGATTGTTGAGCCCTCTTAAATTGAGCGCGAGTATCTTAACCGGAGACCATGGATTCTAATACCTAAAGGTGGGTGGGCGCCAAATATAGGCAGCAGGACAACAAAGACCCCTCAGCACCAGCGCAAGAGCAAAAAGATCATAGCACCCCTTGGACCGGGCCCACTCCAGAAATAAAGAACAGCTAACAGAAAGGAGCAAAAGAGAGGATAGAGCAAGAACCCGCAAGAAGTAGAACTGAGGTACCAAAGTACAACAGGTGCCAAAGAAAGTCTTGAGTTCAGTCATTAGTGCGCCATCCAAGGATGAACAGCAAAGTCGTCGATGAGGTTGTAGAATGGCCGATGGGAGTCGCAACCCCCTTCCCCCAACCCTCCGAACAGCAATAAAAGCATATGTCACAGTAGCCAGACTCAATCACATTGTCAATGACTTGTCCAGGGCTCCTGGCAAAGCCTCAAGGGCAGCCTGTTGCTCTTTCTTGACAACCAGTTGATCCGGTCACTGAGTGTGGCGTCATCGGCGCTGCTGTCTCCACTTTGGGCGGCTGTCGCTGGAACCTTGGTCCGATCGATCACCCTCCTTAGTGTCCTCTGGGAGAGGAATCCCCAGCAGTTTGCTTGCTTCAGACAGGGAGCAGAGTTGGAACAACTTTCCGTCATGCCGGAAGACGAGGCAGAATGGGTGGCCCCAAGAATAGGCAATGTTTCACTGGCGCAGGGCCTCCGTGATGGGCCGGAAGGTCCTACGTTTCTGGAGCATAATAGCAGGATGCTCTTTGTAAAGGACCGGTGACTGGTTGCGAAAAGGGATCGGTTGAAGCGATCTAGCTTTACGTAGGATTTCTGCTTTGGTGCCAAAGTCCTGGACGCAGACCAAGATGTCTGCTGCGGGTGCCGTCGTCGTCCTGGGAGGGCCCACTCTGTGTGCTCTGTCCAGCTTCAGGTCAAAGTTCAGTAGGTTACCCAGGATATGATTGAAGAGTTCACCTACGTATCCAAAGATGTCCCCTCCCTCTTCATTGGTGCTCACCCCCCAGATTCGGATGTTCTGGCGGCGGGAGTGATTTTCGAGGTCCTCCAGGTGAGATTGAACGTCCACCTGCTGCTCATGTATTCGAAAAACTTCCTGTTACATGACCACCAGTTCAGTGTCCCTGGCATCGCTTTTGTCCTCCAAGGATGCCACTCGCTCCCCTATATCGTCTACATCTTTGCGTATGTCTTTGATCTCTGCTGTGAGATCGCGTTTCACTGTCTGGAGGTCATCCCGCAGGGCTGCGAACAGGGATTCAAGAAAAGCCTGCGTCACCGGTGCATCTGTAGTGGTGGCCATCTGTGCCGCCGCGTCCGCCGGACCCCCACTCTGCGTTCAGGCAAAGAGATCCTTGAGTGATTTCTCCCTTGTGGTCGACCTGTCCTTTCTGCCCCGGGTGGATGTCATACTCAGCTCCCCCTGCCACGCCGGCACCCACGGCCACATGTCAGGTTGCTTTGAGGGTCACTATGGCCTCACTTCTCCTGGCCGTAGCCAATGTTTGCCAACTGTACCGCTCCCTGTGCTGGACAGTGCGAGATCTCTGCTGGTGCTCTGGGGGCCCCCTCCGATGCACCGGGCCGTCTCCTCCCTCCAGGCCCTCAGGTGTCGAGTGTGGCACAGTAGATGTTCAGCAGCAGTGGAGGGGTAGATCCAGCCTCCCGCCTCTCATGTAGGCCCCTCCGACTAGAAAGCAAGGTAGCGCGAGGTAGATACGCGCCAGAGTGCGTCAGGGTGTCTCAAAGATAGGGCCTCCTTGACTGCGTGGTGCCCGGTGTTAAGCGGCGTCGCAATGAGCAGGGCCGGCAGAACCCCACCCGGCAGGCGCAGGCCCAGATGCACCACCGTGGCCTGGTAGTCTGGTGGGCCCGCCGCGGGGCCAAATATCTCCAATGGCTCTGGGGAATGAGGGCCGCAGCGGGAGAAGGGGGGTGGTACGACTCACTGCTGCTTGTCTCAGACCGCTCCTTCAAACCTAGGGCAAGGATTACTCCCGATGCCTCACTCCACACAAAATGGCACCCGCAGGACCACCGCTGGCAGTCGCCGCCACTTGCCAGTTTTAAGCGGTAGGCGGTGTTGTCGTGTCCGGCCCACAACTCCGGTGAGGCTGCTGTACTCCTTGACCTGGTGCTGATGGCTCCGACCCAAACGGCCGCTGCAGCCCCGTCCGCAGCGGAACGCTCACACTCCGGTGCTCAGACCCAACCCGGGCCAAAAGTCACAAATACGGCCACGGGAGCTCCGGGAAACACCGCTAATGGATCGCCGAATGTGTCTGGGTGGTTCCGACCCCAAGTCAGCCGCCTCCAGTGCATTTCAGAGCGGATGCTAGTGCTTATGATTCGGCGGGCGGAGGAGAGAAGGCAGAGCACGTCTTAGCTCTCCGACATCTTGGCCACGCCCCCTTAAAAGTAAATTTAAAGCTAATATTTGAGTTGGAGTGATTACTTACTCATTTTCACTTGGTGCCTAGGGGATTTCAGCTATTACCCGTGTAATATTTCGATTCAATTTGTCAAAGCCTTTTCTACTTTACTGGTTGAACCCTGACTAATGTACTGACGTAATCACAGCTGACAAACTTGGATGGTATGGCCTCTCTAACATCACTAATATAAGGAGCCCAGGATGATGATTTTCATTGAACATATGTAGCTCTTATTACAGAAAAGGTTGGAAACCCCTGGACTTAAGTATACCTGCCCACTTTGCTGCAATATAATAGTAAAATAGGTAGGAACTAAGCCTTCCAATGTAGAGTACTGAGAGTCTATCAAGAAGCATGTTTTTTTTTTGTTTGAACTCCACTTGCATCCCATAAGCATCAGGTTTTTGTGTGTGTTTTTTTTACCACCTGCTGGTGATATAGGGACATAGAGAAGCCATCCTGGAGCAATGTTACCAATGAATACATGTCCACCTCTTCCTATGGAAAGAGTGAGCATCGACATCTTCCCATAAAGGCTGCTCCTTTTGCCTGGATATCGTACTGAGTTTCCTCTAGATCTGCCGCCTTGTGTATCAACAGTATCTCCTCTCTATTACCCTCTTGAGTCTCATGTTAAAACTTACACGCGTGGATCATTACTTTTGTCTTAGACCATGGGGTGGGGGTTTGTTGTATATGGTTCATCCAACTATTGCTAGTCATTGCTTTTCTTTGTCTATGTCAGTGTCCTTTAAAAATCCTTGCTTACTAGTGGTCAGTCCTGCCTCTTTGTCCCTCCTTTTTCTCTCCCGTTCCTCCCACAGAGCAGGGACTAAGCACTGTATCATTACGCTATGGTTCTTAATTTGCTCTTTGGGGGACTATATTTTTTTAAGGTTTCCTGCTTTGTTACGGTTTTCTGTGTTTAGCTTCGGCGCCAAAGCTGCTTACAGCTTCATTCATCATCCCGCCTTTCCACCTCCTCTTAATGCCACAGTTGTATTAGTGCTTCTTCAAGTTCCTTTGTTAGCCTCGTTTTGCAATTTTGAATGTCGACCGTCATTTGGGATTCTTTCGGTAAGATATTAGTTTGGTTTTGGGCTTCCTTTTAGGGGGATTGGGCTTGTTTTGAGCCTTTTTCAGTTTTGGATGTTGACTGTCAATCTTGTGTTGATCTTCTCTACGTAAGATATTCGTTTTGGGCTTCCTTTAAGAGGGAATGGGCTAGTTACCGTCTCTCACCAAGATTAGAAAAAACATCTTAGCCCCTTGAGGCTCAAGTCTCGTCAGAACTAGTTGACTTTCTGGGATTTACACAGAATGGCTTTTATCCAGGAATAGGGACTGACATTACCCTACTAGCGGGGTTTGTGAAAAATATCGCTGGACCTATATTGCAGGAGAACATATACTTTTTAATGTTTAGTATAGAAACTGAAGTAGCCAGGCCTTGTTATGATTCATAATGTATGCCAATATAGGCCTGGGTAGTCTAACCTTTCACCTACATTTACCCTGCCATTGTACTACATAACCGTTTTGGTGCTGACCTTTACCTAGTTAGGTGCTGCATAAACGTCCTGTGGTTTTCTCTGAAAACTAGCCTCATTTATTATGCATGAGGATTCTCAGAATAACAGCAGGATTACCATCTTCTGCATAATAACTGTGTACAAGGTTCATCAATATTGTCATTCTCTGCCGACATGACACCGCAAGGTAGAACCCCTGAAGATACATTTTGGGTATATAAACACCATATCTTTGCTGGGGCGAGCAGAGGAGAAAAAGACTTCCAGGCTAACACACTGACGTAAAACGTTGAGGTTCCTGCACACAGACACTCCAGCAAGACGGGGTCCTTCGTTCTCACACCTCAGGTAATGGGGTTGATCTTATTCTAGGGGGATTCTTGGCTATACACTTACACACATGCTAGGTACATTTGGGTACATATAGTTAGGGTTCGCATCGTAGGAGTACGCATTATTAATGCCATGTATTTATATGTTTGCATATATCCATTGTTTTAGCACTAAGGTAGAATTCTTCCATCTATTTACTCTGTTGGTGCTTAAAACATATACATCTGATTCTGTGTCATGGTTGTTGCAACACACGTATGTTACACTAAATGATGCTGGTTCAATAAATGCTTATTGAAAAAGTCCTTATTGTTTATTCTTTGTAACTCTCTGAGACAAAGTGAGCACGAGTGACAGAGCGAAAGGTACTGTATCCACGATCCCTGAGGGGTCAGGGTTGTCATTTTCGATAGTTGCTAGAAACTACTCGCTCCTTGATATAAAGAGGTTGATAGTGGCACTGTGAGCTAGCTGGAATACAGGTGAACATATCTGGTGAGGATGTTTGGAATCACTCTGGACCCCAATCCCAAAGTTTATGTTGTCTAAACGTGGAGATCCTTTATAGATTTATAGGAACTACAAAACAGCCTGCGCGTGCTTGCTGCCGCCCCTCTTGTCTGCAGGAGCTGGTTTTCCAAGGCGGAGGGATACCAAGTAAGGCCTGAACGTGGTTCTGCAGCACATTCTCGCAAATATGTCTGCCTAACGGACAAAGCAAACACAAGGAGATGATGGACGGAGCGCTTAAACTTTTCAGACACTCACCCCCAGTCACAGATCTGGGTTGAATCCATCATTGCCCTTTAGTTTACTTTGCCACCCCAGTTCAGACCCAGCTATATGCAAATCAGTCTTGACCCTGTGCCTCATGGAAACAGTCCAGCCCAAACTGCCAAGCCATGTCTTCTCTGAACGGGAAACAAGCATTCTAGGACTGGCGAAACCCCGAAACCGGTCCTAGGATGCTTGTTTCCAGTCCAGGGAGGACCTGGCCTGGCAGTTCGGGCTGGACTGTTCCCATTGGGCACAGGGTCAAGACTGATTTGCATATGGCCGGGTTCAAACTGGAATGGCATGGGGAGCAAAAAAGCGATGGATTTAGGCTCAGATCTCTGTACTGGGGTGAATGTATGACATTGCTCTGCATTCTGTTCATCAATTGTTCTTTTTGCCTGAGGGACACCCACAAGTTACATTCAGGGGAAAATTCAAGAGCCAAACACAGATTCCCAGCTGCGGCACACTACCCACGCAGACCGTGGGTACCAGGGTCACTCGAGGTGGCCGTTGGACACACTTCACCCACCTTGTTTATACTGAGTTTGCTACAGCAGTTTTGTAGTTTCATTGCAGTGCGCTGAAATTAATGCACGTTGGTGTTAACCAAATTAAACGTTAAACCTAATTTAACGCTGCTCCCTTTATTGTCTGCCGATAAATGAAAGGCTCAATTTGCCTATGCTGTGATTAACAAGCGTGTCTACAGGTTGCACTTACATCTGAGCAGTGTGCGCTTAATTCTGTTCGTGAAAAGAAATGCCTTTGTGCATTTGTAAAATAGAAGATTAACTTCCTGGCACATGCCTGGCTTGCACAGGCCTGCCCTAACGATCCTGTCTTAAATTGTGTAGCTGCTGCAGATTTTCCTCCCCTCCACACAGTCCAAGTCTAATCAAATTCCAGCTTAGAAAAATGTCAAAAAAGTACTTTCACAAACCCAAACTGTCTTTATCAGGTACCCCCCTCAAAAAAACAACCTGCACACTACTCTACCCTAATTCACTATTTTACAGCAAAACAATACTTTAAACCCAAAACGTTAGTCCCAAATTGAAATAGCCTTTCCTATAGAATCTACTGGTTTCCTATTCACGCCAACCACAAAATCCCAGCTTGTCATTGAATCCAAGGGCCTAATCAGCCAAATCATTAATATTTTTGCAATTTTATATAGCGCAGGCTCAACCCTAAGGTATTGTAATGCTTTCACAAGCACCAACTAGATTACACAAGGTCATATTAATTTTTTAGGCAGGACAGGATCACAGGATTTTGAGCTGACGCAGAGACTCGATCCTGGTTCCCCAGTTCCAGTCATTAGTCCTGTCCCTAACGCCACATCATCTCAGACTATGGTCTAATCTACCTGCCATCCAGCCCTTAGCCTAATTATCCCAACCAACCCTTACTCCATTTGGTTGGAAAAATAAACAAATGCCCCTACATCATTTGGGTCCTTGACAGCTGCCAGTCTGACCCAAATATTCTGCTGTGTGCAGGGTTCGTCACTTTGGAATACCTAACTACCTGCTCAGCTGAGACCGGAGTAGGAAGATTTTCCCAAGTTTCTGAGGAGGCTGCCTAGACTCACTTCAGTAGAGGCACTCAATTAATATATTATTAAATCAATGCAATCAGTTGGAGTGTTTTCACAAATTAGTGTATGCAATCTGATGTACTTCTGTTTTTCAAAGTTGAATTAATGCATGGAATGAACCGTGATTTTCCTCTCACAATCTATCATGTTCTCTTGATGTTCTGAATGCTATTTGTGAATGTTTACATTTTTGCAGGGTAACCGCATATTTTGCTAGTGAACTGCCAAGGCAGCCACATATGCCCGCTCTAACCACAGCGTATCCCTTGGGGCTTACCACATTCTTTCAAATCCTTCTCTGAACCAGCATTGTGTGTCTAAACACTCAACAAAACATTTCTTGACCTCACTGTCAAACACCATGGTGATCCAAGCTTGCAAATGTGCACGGTACTGCTCAAAGACCAGTCAATCTCCGGAACATGGTGGGATCGAAGAGCCAAAAGCTTTGGCTTTGAGGCTGGTGCTGGAGGTGGATTGGGTTTTGATTTTGTAATGAGATGTTGATTTGATCTGGTATTAACAGCTGAGTCCCAAGACCACATGGAGTTTTCTTTAGGTATAACAATTCTTATTTCTGGAGCTGCAAAACTATGCTTCCCAGAGGCAGACAGGGTTTGACAGATTAGAGCACAAAGTAGACCGTTCCACCAAAAGCAGGTGTCTCTTGCACCACCCAAGAGCAAAATTATGTCATAGCATTAGCAATTATTGACATGACACCATAGAAGAAGGCCTACTAAGTCAACCCATAATGATTATTCTGCAATCCTTGGAATAATGGAGTTCACAACAGCGGTAGACTTCTGACACCTCCTTAAATAAATACCAAAGAAGAGAGTCCTCTGGGAGCAGTGGGCAGGCAGCCCCGAGAGAAAGTATGATCAATACCAGTCATACTGTGATACCATTTTGCTGCAGTCTTTAATTCTGGATTTTGGTGATTTTGCTTGTAAATCTCCGCAGGCACCAGCCTTTCTGTGGCAGCCATCTTGCAATACCTTTTCTCCTATGGTAGGTCGGGCCATCTGTCTCTGTCGCTACTCCATCTTGCTCATAAACATGATGAAAAGGAGCCCCATAAAGGCTCCAGTTATGTGTCCTGTAGTCAGTTTTTCTTCTATTTTTTTTTTAACACCCAAAGACACAGATCTGGATCTTATCTCCTACCTATTTGTTTTTTTTAATCACCAATTAGACAAAGCTATCCACACAGTTCTACGCCACACAATTCAACTCCACACATTTCCAATCCACACCACATAATTCTACACCACATAATTCAACTCAACAACACAATTACAAAACACACCAAATACATCTAATCCACACCACACAATTCCACATCATGCCACAAAATTCAACAGGACACCACATAATTAAACTCACCACATCCTACTCCACAATACAAAACACCATTCCACATAGTTACACTCCATAACACACAATCCCACTTCATACAATTCCAGTACACTCAATACCACATAATTACCATCCATATAATTCCACTGCACACCATGCCACATAATTCCACTACACAAATCCACTCTACACCACACAATTCCCATTCAACCCACATAATTCCACTACACACAACGTTCATACACTCCTTAACACATGTGTAAAAAGACATTGTCATTTGCAACGCCAATGGCTCTAACTCAAGCAAATGCAAGACCTTTCTCTTTTCCAATGTTTCAGCTCTAAAGTTTTAGGTATTTTGGATGCAGACGTGGTTTCCTCGAAAGGTCTTTTCTTTTAAACCCTGCATTAACTAACATCAGACTTTTGGCCTACTTTCGCCGATTTTTCAACCTCCTCTTTGCAAATATTTGAGAGCTCTCTTGACTCATCTCCGAACCCAGTGTCAGAAATATCGAATCGAAAATGGAGGCTACGTTAGGGGGCATTGTGGGCTTACGGTCAACGTCATATTTGCTCTTCCTATGTCAAGGCCTAGGGGGAAAAAGTTTGTAAAACTCTTCCGAACCCAACCACTAGATGGTAGAGGAATGCAAATCTAGAAGAGTTTCGCACTGCAAAAGAGAAGTAGTGTTCTGTGGCTAAACCTTGTTTTAAGTAGAGGTTTGACTTTTGCAATTAGAATTTCAATGGTTTGTGTTATAAATCGAATTTATAATTTGAACAAATGGTACACAAGAAAATAAACAATCAGAACTGTTGCAGCACTTGCCTACAGTGCACCCACTCTGATCTTCTGCTGTACAACTGAGAGTGAATTAATCTTTATGCTGAGCTATCATCCTCTCTTTTTTGCAGTATGTTAGTCAGAGACTCACTTTCTTCCTTATTAGCTACCATTAGGAGTACAATAAAGGTGGGGCAACAATGTGTTCAACATGAAAGCCCTAAGGGGTCTCACAGGGGTCTCTAAATCAAAGGTAGTTCAACTCACAGATTTTTCTCAAGCACTGTTGGGGGCAAATTCTACTTGTCTCGGAGGGGACTCAGTGGCGGCCGGCACAGATTGGGGATTAAGGGGGTGTGAAAAATAAGATAAAACGTACCTCCTCGCCGCTTCTCTCCTCTGTCGTCCCTACGTTGTCTCTCCTGGCCAGAACAGAACAGGAAGCACCCAGGCTCCCCTAAGCCAATCACAAATGAGCGCTGTGGTTCGGTGCTAGGTAAGTGACTGGTAGCCTGGACATGTTCTCCACCCAGACTGTAATACAGCCTGGGTGAAGAGCATGCAAAGTGTGCATGACTGTTTGGCCAACCAAACAGTTGTGCACACTTACAGTGTGCCACCACTTGGTGCTCAGGAAGTGACTAGTAGCCTGGACATGCTCTCCACTCAGACTGTAATGCAGCCTAGGTGAAGAACATGCAAAGTGCGCATAACTGTTTGGCCAGCCAAACAGTCGTGCACACTTACAGTGTGCCACCACTGCTCTCCCTACTTATCTGTTATCGGAGTTGCCCCGCTCTGTCCGTAAAGCTGCTGCAGCAGGAAAAAATGAAATGATAATAACCTAGAGTTATTTTCATTTTCCTTTATTTCACTGCTGGAAAGCAGTAAGGTGACGCTCCTCTGCCTTAGCGGAGACGCTACTGAGGAGACTGCATTTGTCACTCATAAAGCATTATATACTGGCCAACCTTCATATCGGATTGATATTTTCCAACTCGCCAGAGGCAACAGAAACACTAGGAGCATAAGTAGACTAAATCTGGGAAATGCAGTACTAATAATAAAACATCCATGCAGGCTTTTACCTGCCTAGCCCCCAGACTTTGAAATACTACTACTAATCATATTGGACCCAAAAGAACCTCTTACTCTTCCCTAAGGAACTAAAAATCTACCTCTTCAAAATGTATCTACCCAGCTAGCATTATTCTAATTTCCTATTTTCCATTCCTCCCATCAATGTAAGCAGTGGCGGCTCCTCGTGGGAGTGCTGAGAGGCGGTGAGGCAGGGCGGGGGAGGGGGTAGTAAACTCCGGCTTACAGTCGAACGGAGTTAAGTTAATAAATAAAAAAAACGAATTACATTGTGCGCGCTGCAATGCCGAATGGCGTTGAGGCGCGAGCAATGCTCTTAGTTTTATTCACTTATTTATTTACTTAACTCCGTTGGCCGTAAGCCGGAGATTACTACCCCCACCCTGCCCCTCCCCCGCCCCACTGAATGTAAGCTATATGTATTCTTCCAGTCTTATGTAAAGCGCTCTGGTAGTCCAGAGGCTAAGGACCAGGCTACGTAGGTACTAATAAAAAATAAATACCAACTACCCAGGTTACTACTCTGTGTTCTTTTCTAGTCACAGCACTACTTCTGCAGACTTGTTCCTGACTTCGAGTTGGACTTCTTCCAACTACTGGAATTTCCAGGATCCAAGGCCTAGCACGAAGTCAACATTTGCATAAGTGGGAGCCCAGTTGTGTGTTCTCAATTCTTATTCCTAAATTCAATGTCTGTGGAATGTATGTTTGCAATTGCATAATAAATCTGAAAGCACCGCACAATACATCTGGCTATGTCTCCTTATGAAATAGGTTTTCCAAAAAGTTTAATAACGCGGATTTTCCAAAAAGAAATCGATGGCCTGTTTTTATGTTGTCTGTTACTGTTGAGAAATGTAATCGAAATGAAGTCTAAGCTAGGTCGGTTTCCTTAAATTAATAAAGATAGCACATTATGTGTGATTTTCTTGCAGTATTTCGGAGAAGACTGTTTACAGTAATGAACAAAGGGTTTTGCTTGATAACACGCTTGTGTAGTGGGACAGTGTGCTTTCTTAAGAATCGTCATACATCATTATGGTAAATTAAGGAACGCAAGTTCTAATGCCTGGAAATCCACTTTAAACTCTGAAATTTTTAAAAACATTTTTCTAACAAGTTAGGGAACATACTTCCACGATAGAACATCCTGGGATATCACCTGCCTGCTTTATTCAGTTTGTTATGCCTGTGAAAACACATTTTTACTCACGGAACAGTACTTTTTGATGTGTGAACACACCTAGTATGGCCCTAATTTATGCATTTCCCACATGGGCCCTGTCATGTCACAGTGATTTTTCGATATTGTTCAGAATATATGAAACTAGTTTAAAATGCATCACACAAAAAACAGACACTTACAAACTGAGGGGAAAGGAATTGCTCTTTTGCATATCTGGTCATACTGGCAATAGATATGATCAATCCATACCTTGTGTTGCTATATACGCATTTTTCCTCTTATATCCATCCATAAAACTTGCATTGATGTAATCTGTTGTCTAAATAAATGAAAAAGTAACTTTAACTTTCAGAACCTCTGCATTCGACATTTCATATTGTAAGGAATACATTGCCAACCTGTAACTACATTTCTGCAGCACTGGTATATTTCAGAGATTGACATACCTGAATCCTTCCCCAACATTAGGCTGGGAATCCCCAGTATGTTAACATAGATATAAACAGCATTAACATGCCCTTAGGTAAAACAGTGTGTTTTGAGAGTACTGAGCAAGTTACTTACTTTCGGTAACACGCTTTCTGGTAGATGATCTATTCACAGATTCCTCAACTACTGAATATTCCCCAGGCGTCAGGCTGGATCCAGAAACTTTTCAAAAGTACCTCTGCGTTTGGTAAAGTGGCACTTGCGGCTCTGCAATGACGCTGATCCGCTCCAAAAATGTCATGCAAGGCCTATATAGGCGCCACTCTCGTGGGAGGGTCGGTGAGTAATCTGTGGCTAGAAAGAGACTTTTCCCTATTAGAGCATTATCAAAGGTAAGTAACTTGTTCTTTTAATAGAGACTTCTAGCCACATAATCCTCACCTTTTGAATAGATACCACAACAATACCTATTTGAATGTGGGTCTGTGGATGGGACTCAAACTAGAAGGTCCAGCAGGACCGAGCAGGCAAAATGCCCCTTTCGGTGAAACCGACTGTCCAGGAAATAATGCTTTGTGAACGCAGGGAGGGATGCTGACGCAGCCGCCTGGCAAATGTCTAAAATAGGGACCCTGAATGCAACAAAGTGGCAGCAGCTTTGGCCCTGGCAGAATGAGCCTGCAATCCTTCCAGACTACTTGTTGGTAAATACGTAGCAGATCCTAATGCAGATACAGTGGGAGTTGTTTCTCTTCTGCACTGCCCTGCCTTTTTTCATTCCAGTGTACTCCACAAAGAGCTTATTGTCCACCCAGTGGGTTCTTTGTACTATTAATGTAGAAGCTCAGAGCTCTCTTGGAATCCAAGGGATGAAGTCTCCCCTGCTCCTTAGATGGGTGAGGTGGAGCACAGAATGGAGGCAGATGAGGGTTTGAATGACGTGGAATGGCATTACAACTTTTAGCAGGAAGGATGCCTGTGTGTGCAGAACCAGTTTGTCTGGTAAGATGGTAATGGCAGGTGGATTGGCGCAAAGGGCCTGAAGCTCGCTCAGACGCCGTGCTGAGAAGATGGCAATGAGGAACACAGTCTTGATGGTAAGGAGCCATAAGGGACAACTGTGTAGTGATTCAAACAGTGTGCCCTTCAGATAAGTCAGTACCAGACTAAGGTCCCACTGAAGCATGACAAAAGAAGAAGGGGGAAACATGTATTGCAGCCCTTTTAAATATTGCATCACAACCAGTTATTTAAACAAAAAGGGCTGATCTTGCACCAATAAGAAGGCAGAGGCCCGAAAGATAACCTCTAACTGTGTCCAGAACAAAGCATTGCTGTGCAAAGACAGAACAAATATCAGGACATCAGACAGTTTGGCCTGGAGGGAATCAATCTGGCGAGTTTCGCACCAAGCCACATATTTGCCACAACAGGCATATCCAGTTTTTGTAGAGGGACACTTGGCTGCCAGGATGACATCAACCACTTCTGACAGAAGGCTGAAGGTGTTCAGTTGTCACCCCTCAGTCTCCACGAAAGAAAGTGGAGATTGCTATGGCTCGGGTGCAGAACCATGCCCTGTAGCTGCAACAGCAGGTCCTCCCAGAGAAGCAGCCTGATCAGAGGACTTACGCTAAACCCAGGAGGTTTGAATACCATACTCTCTGTACCCAGTCCAGTCACTAGGATGACTTGGGCATCGTCTGCGCTGATCTTCTTGAGAACTCGGGGCAGGGGTGGTATTGGAAAAAAGGCATACAAGTTCCACTTGAGGCGGAACGTGTCTCAGAGTGAGAGGCGCCTTTGGAAACTGCAGAAGCATTGACATTGCCCATTCTCCCCATTCACAGAAAAGACCCTGCTCCATCTTCGGGTGCAACAGCCATTTGTGCTAAGCTAGGCGCCAAAGGCTATGCTTGTCCACCCTGGCATTCAATAATACTGCCAGGTGGTTGACGCACGGGAAAATTCCTTGGTGGTCAAGTTAATACCAGAGGCACAAGGCCTACTGGCAGAGGGTCCATGACCCCACCCTGCTCTGTTTGTTGCAGTACCACATGGCAGTGGTATTATCCGTGAGCATCTGTACGAGCTTCCCATGGATGGAAGGAAGGTTTCCAGCGCTAAGCGATTGGTCCTCAGCTCCAGAGGGCTGATGTGAGCTAGGACTCGACCGAAGGCCTCTAATCTCCACCTCTCTCAGATGGTCACCCCAAACCATTGGAAATGCATCGGTCACTACTGTCAGTTATGGTTAGGGAAGGGAGAGGGGTCTTCCACTGATCCAATCGTGGTCCAGTTACCAACACTGCAGGTCTTTGGTAGTTTCCTCCAAAATCTGTAGGTGGTGCGAGAGGTCCCCTTGATGTTGGACCCACTTAGTCTTCAGATCCCACCTGGTGTGCGCGATCAGCAAGATACAGGACACCATCAGTCCCAGCAGCCTCAGAGATGTCCTCACTGAAATCCAGGACAGGGACTGAAAGATCACTCCCATAGCTTGAACATTCCAGACTCTTTGCAAGGGAAAAGGCACGAAACCAAACCGTGATCCTAATTACTCTGATAAAAGGGAGCGTCTGAGAAGAAGTCAGGTGTGCCTTGGACACATTGATAGTGTTCCCCAAAGATGCCAGGTGGTTCACCATAGACTGGAGCAGGGTGACGACTGCTTGGGGCCAACCCATCTTCAACAGCCAGTGGTCGAGGAAGGGGAAGACTGGAACCCCTGACTCCCAAATGTGTTCTGCCATGACCTCGATTACTTTCGATGAAGACCTGAAGGCTGCTGGTGAGACCAAAGGGGAGAACAGCTAAACTTGAAATGCTCCTCTTTCTACCACGAACCGCAGGTAGCGCCAATAAGGTAGCAGGACAGATCGATAGAAATAGGCATTCTGCAGGTATAACGCCACTATCACGTCTCCAGGATCGAGGGAAGACAAAACCTGGGCCATGACAAGCATCTTGAACTGCTACTTCTGGGGGAATGCATCGAGCTGGTACAGTCTGAGAGTAGGTTGAAGGCCTCCGTGTTTCATGGGCACCAGGATGTAGCAGGAATAACCACCATGCCCTACTTTTGGCATCAGCACCCTCTCAACAGCCCTTTTGGTCAAACGGGCTTGCCCTTCCGGTCATAAAATGGAAAGGTGGTCCTCAATCAGTCGTTGGGCAGATGGTGGAAAGTGCGGCGGGGATGGAAAAATGGGCAGGCATAGAGTTTATGAGCAATTTGTAGGACCCACTTGTCTAATTTGATCGCTTGTCAACCCAGATAGAAATCAGTAGATTCTTCCTCCCACCAGGTGGCAGTGGCGCTGTAAGGGTAAACTAAAGATGTTTTGTAGGAGTGGCTGCTGGGGAGCGGTGGGTTGGGGGGATGCAGCAGCACGCTGACCTTTGGCGCAAGGGCGGGAGGCATCTCTGCTTTTCCTGTGAAACTGCTGCGTCACTTTTAGGGAGCTGCCCAAGCTAGCAGGAAGGGATACTAATCCTAAAGGCCAAAAAGGAGCAGGTCAGGTTGGCAAGGCAGGGCAAAAAGGCCAAGAGAGTGAGCAGTGGCCCTATTCTCTTTGACACGTTCGAGGGCAGAGTCAGCCTTGCCCCCGAACTGTGAGTCCCATCAAAAGGCAAGTCCATCAAGGAGGACTGTACATCGCCAGAGAACCCAGGCGAGTGCAGCCACACATGGCAGCGGATGGCAATGCTGGTTTCAATTGCATGTCCGATGGAATCAGTATCCAAGCCACAATGAATTGTGAACTTGACTTCATCACGACTGCCTTGAATTGCCTGAGACAGCTTAAATCGAAGATCTTCCAGCATACCAGGGCCGAATTGTGCCATAGAATCCCAAAGGGTGCGACTGCAACGGCACAACAAACAGGAAGCCTTAGCAGAACACAGGGCCAAACTTACAGAATGTCTCCACTTGCTTTGAACCCCCAACAAGGAGAGTGGTAGGAAAAGGGTTCAGATTGGAACAGCTGGTGGGAGCCTGTACCACAAGACTTTCTGGAGAAGGGTGCTGGGACAAGAAAGCCAAGTCTCCTGGAGCAGGGCGGTGGCGCCTGGCAAGCTGTCTATTAACTTGCGGGCCAGAGCAGGGTTTGCCCCAAGTCCCCAAAATGATATCCGTCATTGCATTGTTGAAGGCTAGGAGGGACTCAGAAGTAGTCTGGGCCAGCAGAAGGACCTTGGTCAGACATTAGTCTTTACCTCCAGTGTGTGAAGCTGGAGATCAAGGACTTTGGGTGCCATGCGCATGACCTAAGATGCAGATTCTTCCATTGCTGGCCAAGGAGGAGAGAAAAGAGCTGTTGCTGGGGAGGAGTCAAGCACACTGGCCTCCTGGAAGTCTTCATACTAGTTGTCACCCTGACAGGACTTGGTGCCTTGGTTGGACTGGAGCACAGTATCGGTCGAATTTGAGTCAGTGTCAGAGAGGATGATTGGGTCAACCTCTCCAGGGCGGCGAGGTCGTCCTCGGCATCGATGTACCCATGCCCAGCATGGTTTTGGGCACCAGGAGCAGCATTGGAGCAGGAGTCAGAGTGGCTCAGACAGACCAGCTGGGGCCTAAAGGCGCGTTAGAGCCACTCTTTAAAGAACCAAAGAGCTGGAGCACAGCTGTGCAGAACCAACTGTGGAAGTCGGCTGACTTCAAGGGCAGGATTAAGACTGTTGACGCCATCTACAAGCTTGGTCAGGGATATGGAGTGGCGAGAAGGAGTGGAACTCCACTTTAACAGCTTGTGTTTCTTGCATTTAACTGCAGATTTGGAGAGAGATGAAGACCAGCCTATGGAGAGGCTCCTTCGACTCTAAGAGCGGAACAATGATTGAACCTTCAACACAGATCAGGACTTGGAGCGGTCCTGGAGCTGAGTTTTCTTTTGTTTGCAGATAAGATTTCACCTTGCATTCTCTGATGGCCTTTAGGTTTATCTGCCCATTCTTTGCAAATCTTGGAGCCATGACCTCAGACACCACAGATACACCTGATGACGCTTCGTTACAGTTATCTATTTTCAGGGCTTGAAACCTGTCATTTTAGGAGGTGACATCCCTTGCACACTGTTTTAGAATTTTGAACAAATCGATGTAAGAAATGAGAGGAAGCTCCGAAACTACATCTTGGAGGCGTAGAAAGAAAGAAAGTGACGTCAGCACATCAGAGTGGCACTTATGTAGGCCACACACGTCATTTTCGGACCGAAACAGTGTCAGTACAGAGCCACAAGGCACCATCTTTGGAAGCGCAGAGTTACTGTTGAAAAGCTTCTGAATCCAGTCTGACTCCTGAGCAATATTGAAAAAGTGAGGAAGGATTAGTTTCTTACTTGTAACTCCAGTTCTCTCATAGGGCAATCTTCATTGAAGTCATAAGTGTTTGAATAGTTCCGCCAACGTGCAGGAATCCTGGAGCACTTCATCATAGAATATCTTCTTAAGTGTTGACGTTTGCCTTTCTTCAGGAAGGCCTGAAAAACACTTAAGAGAAAACATAATGTGCAGCCTAGAAAACAATCTACATTGGAGAAATACTTCCGATTTTACTTACACAAGGGTTAAAATACCCCCTGAATATGTATAATTTTGAAGTGAACAGTTCATAAAACAGCTTAAATCTCTTTCAGAAACTCTTTTTTTTATGTAAAAAAGAACTAAAGGATAACAGGACCGTGTAGCCACATAGGCTGTCATTATGTGAGTTTGAAACAGTGTCTGTGCCTTTAAGGACTCAGAGACCACCAGTACCCCATCATGCCTAGCAGGTGGCAGTTGCCTAAGTTCTTTCTGAAGGACTGTTTAAGTGGTTCGAGAACCCAAAACAATCCTTTGCTTTATCAACCAGAGAGGCGGTTGGGTCACTTATGACTTCAATAGAGATTCCCTTATGAGAGAACTAGAGTTACAGGTAAGAAACTAGTCCTTAGGGAGAGGATGTGGCCTAGCGACTAGGGCGGTAGATCTAAAATCTGGGGAACCGGGTTCGAGTCTCAGCAATGACGCTCAACATCCTGTGATTCTGGGCAAATCACTTAATCTCCCCATGCCTAACAGAAATCAATGTGTCCTTGTGTAACGCAACTGGTGCTCATGTAAAGTGTTTTGAGACCTGATATCTTCGGGTCAAGTTTGTGCTATATAAAACTCCGAACAAAATAAAAAATCCTTCTCTCATAGTGGTTCTACATTGATGGTCATAACCGTTGAAATAGAAGAGCAAGTCCAACCCCACCAAGAGTGGTGAAAAAAACAGAGGAATGGCAATGGACTCTAATTAAGCAAATACGTTTCAGAGGGAAACTTGTCCTACTTAAGCGTCTGCTTGAGCATCCGAATCCAAGCACTAATGCTTGGTGAATGTGTTAACAGACCTGCGTGAAGGCACTTTACAGATCTCTGTTATACGAATATTTCTCATGAAGGCGGCAGTAGCTGCCTTCCCTCTAGTAGAGTGGGCCTTAGATCTAGCTAATAAGGTCTTGTTGGCTTTTTGAGAGCATAAGAGAATGCGAGACACTAACCATCGGAGATGGATTGTTTGAAAGTGGCTAAACCTGTATGGACCGTGCCATAATTTATAAACAATTGGTCTGATGTACATATGTTGCGAGTCTTGTGAAGATAATACTTCAAGACCTGCCTCACATCAAGGGAATGAAGAGTTCTTTCAGCTGGAGTTGAAGGGTGCTGAAAGAAAGTTGGCAATGAAATTGTCTGATTGACATGAAGGTCCAAAACTACTTTGGAGAGGAATTTAGGGTGGGTCTTCATAACTATTCTGATAGAGTAGAAGACAGTATAGAGGTCATCACATCTTAATTTCACAAACTCTACAAGCTGATGTAATTGCTACAAGGAAATCTGCTTTCCACAAAAGAAGCTGTAGGGACGCCTTATGAATAGGTTCTAAAGGGGCCTGCATGAGGCGTGAACGGAATATGTTAAGCTCTCACGGAGGGGGAAGGACACTTAATAGGATGGAAAACCTTCTTTACCCCTTCAGGAAAGTCATTAATCTCTGGAATTTTGAAAATAGAGACATGTAAAGGACATTTTCTGTAGGCAGTGAGAGCCGTCAAGTGGACTAGTATGGAGAATTGCAAGCCAGATTTTGACAAATAGAGAAAATAGGGAAGAATGACACATTCCAGTCAAGTCGTTGGAAGTTCTTGGAACACCAAATGCAAATACTGTTCCACATAAAGGCATATGCTGAATACGTTGATGACTGTTTAGCATCCTTGAGGATGTCCATGCAGTCTTGTGGCAAATTCAGGTGTCCATACTGCACTAGCTCAGGAGCCATGTTGTCAAATTTAAAGAGGAGAGATAGGGTGAACTATCTGGCCTCCAAACTTAATTAGCAGGTCTTGGAGGCAAGGCAGCTTGAGATGTGGATGTTGTGACTGGTGAAAGAGGTCTGCGAACCACCAATGACGTGGCCACTCTGGGGCTATCAGGATGAGTCTGGATCTTGAGTGGGACAATGTGATGGAGGACTGCCGGAATCAGAGGGATTGGTGGAAAGGTATAAGGAAATTTGCCTGACCAGTTGAGCAATAGGACATTCCCTAGAGTCCCTGGTTGGAAGTACCTCGAGACGAAGTCTTGGCATTTGTTTATTTTCTGCAATGGTGAACAAGCCGAAGTACCCATTCGTGATTTTATTGCTGAACCCTGCTGAGGGCGTCTGCCTGAACATTTTGAACACCAGGGAGGTGAGTTGCTGTGATCAGTAGTTTTCTGGATACTAGCCAATCCAAATTACTTGGACTTGGTCGGATAAGGGTCTGGACCGTGTTCCCCGCTTGTTGAGGCAATACATGGTGGTAGTATTGTCCATCTGGTCAAGCAGGTCCTGGGTTTTGAATGAAGGGTTAAACCTTTTCAGTGCAAGGTGTACTGCCCGGAGTTCAAGGAGATTAATGTGGTACGTCATCACCTTCAGAGACAATGTGTCTTGAATTTGAAACTGATCCATGTGGGCTCCCCAACCCAGAAGCTATGCGTCTGTGGATATGGTTTTAGAGGGAGCATGTTGGTGGAAAGGCATCCCGTGAAGGAGATTGGTTGAAGAGCATCACCATGTCAGAGATTGCGTCACATTAGGGGAGAGAATGATCTTGTCATCCCAGTTGCCTGGTCCCACTGGTCCTCAAGACACTCTTGCAGAGGACGCATGTGGAGGCGTACATTTGGAACTGATCCATGTGGGCTCCCCAACCCAGAAGCTATGCATCCATGATTATGGTTTGAGAGGGAGCATGTTGGTGGAAAGGCATCCTGTGAAGGAGATTAGTTGAAGAGCACCACCATGTCAGAGATTGTATTACATGAGGGGGAAAAATGATCTCGTCTTCCCAGTTGCCTGGCCCACTGGTCCTCAAGACACTCTTGCAGATGACGCATGTGGAGGCGTGCATGTGGAGGCGTACATTTGGAACTGATCCATGTGGGCTCCCCAACCCAGAAGCTATGCATCCGTAATTATGATTTGAGAGGGAGCATGTTGGTGGAAAGGCATCCTGTGAAGGAGATTGGTTGAAGAGCACCACCATGTCAGAGATTGTGTTACATGAGGGGGGAGAATGATTTTGTCTTCCCAGTTGCCTGGTCCTCAAGATACTATTGCAGAGGACGCATGTAGAGGCGTACATTTGGGGTGTGGGAGATACATGAGGCCATTGGGCTGAGAAGGGATGACACTGACATCACAGTGGGATAGGAGGCTTTTACTAGAGAGTTACATTTCTGACGGATCAATGAAAGTCTCTCCTCCGAAGGACACACTTTTGCCTGCCGGGTGTAGATCGTGTCCCCCAAGTATTGCAGAGTCTGAACCGGGATGTAGACTGACTTGTTAGATTGATGTGAAGACCAAACCATTGAAGGACAGTGCATATCCAGTTTAAATGCTGTTGGACTTTCTGTGAAGTGGACGCCGTGATTAGCCCATCGTCTAGAAAGAGACAGATGAAGATTTGGTGCCTCCTGTGATGAGGGAGCAACTACGAGAAGGCTCTGGGAGCTGACTTGAGGCAGAATGGAAGGACCTGGAATTGATGATGGTCCTGCCCCACTACAAACCTCAAGAACTTGCAATGTTCCCTGGTGAAGGGCACATGAAAATATGTATCTTGGAGGACTATGAAACAGTCAGTCCCCCGATGTAGATGGGGATAGTTCTGATGTCATGCCAGCATCCAAAACCTTTGTCGCCGAATCCATTTGTTGGCTCCTTTTAAGTCATGAATGGGTCTGAATTAGTCTTTTTTTTTCTTTACCAGAAAGTATCTGGAGTAGACTGCTGCACCCTGTAGCTTGTGGGGGAAGACTGCTACTGCACACGTCAGGCGCAAGATGTTGACTTCTTCCTGAAGCAAGTGCACATGATGGCTGGATGGTTTTGGTGAAATGGTCGGAGGAGGACTGGTGAATCTGGGAGAATAGTCATTTTGAACAATATTCGGCACCCTGTGAACCTGTGAGAATAGTCATTTTGAACAATATTCGGCACCCAGGCGTCTTTTGTGATTTTTTGCCACTGTTCCAGAAAGTGTGTGATGCTTTCCCCAACTGGATTGGGTAACAGAAGAGAGGGAAGGAAAGATTCAGTGTTTGCCGCCGGATATGGGTTTACCTCCTTAGGTGGGCTGTTGGGAAGAGCGTCCTCTAGATTATCATCGCTACTGTTGCTGATATTTCCGCTGTTGTAACTGCTGACTATGGTACCAATGAGGGCTTTGAACTGTCTGAGAGTAAAACCAGAGGTGGATCCTTTGATCTTTTGGTCTTTCTAGGCCTACAGCCCATTTCTGACTTCATGTGAGCCATATCATCATCAGTGTGGCTGCCGAAGAGGGTAGATCTGAAAAAAAGGAAGATTTAAAATCCTTTGTTAAGACACTTGTTTCAGAGACGTAAGGCAGAGCTAGGAATGCCCCCTTAAGTCAATGCCATGACAATATTCATGTGCCACCAATAGGGAGGAGTCTGCTGAGGCACTGATTCACTTGGTTCCAAATCTCCAGGAAGTCCTCTCTGTTGGCCATGGAAAGGCCATCTGCCAATTGCTGGATAGAGTCCAAGAGAGCTCTATCATATCTACCCAGCAGGGCAGTAGCACTGGCAGCTTTCATGGTGGTTGAGGCCAAGTTAAAGACTTTGCGAACAACAGAGTCTGGTTTCTTGTTATCCATGTCATAAGGGACTGGAGAAGGAGGTGGTGGCATGATGCTTCTTTTCTGTCAGAATGACCACAGAGTCAGGAGGTGGATCTGCTCTGAGAGAAAAGAGTATCTTACTCAGGAGGCCGATATTTTTTCTGTAGCCTTGAAGGGGTTGGTTTAGTTGAGGCTGGGGTCAGAAACCGTTTCATCGCTGGCTCCAAAAGACCAGGAACCAATGGCAGCAGAGGTCTTGAAGCTGACTGCTGGTGCAGCCTTTCAAAGATAACAGATATGGTAGGTGTGGGACTGACATCTGAATATTTAGCTTTGCAGCACCTCTCACCAAAACCTCCTGGAATGTGGTGATGTCATCCACTGGAAAGATGTGAGGTGGTGAAGAATTGGATTTCGGTGAATAGCGTCCTGTTGACGTAGAAGAGGACGTTGTATGCCTCAAATGATGTCAGGATGATGTACGTGTCCTGGACCGGGATCTATGGCTGCGATGGTGAGAGGATGAATGCCTTGAATGACGTCTGTGATGGTGTGACCGATGGTGCATTACAGAGCGCGATCTAGGCCTTGGTGGTGCTACAGGAAGCATGGAGGAGCAGGCGCCGAAGGTGGAGAAGGGGTGGAGGATGTGGAGGAGGCAAAGGTGGAGGAGATGGAGAATCTGGAAGTACTATCAGGAAAGCAGGAATAAGCTCTTGAGTACTCCGAATCAGGTGACGAATAGATTTGCATCATTTTTCTCCTCTTTTCTGTTCTCCAGTTTGAGATGTTGAAGACTCGATATTGACCTTCTCCTCGATGGTGATTTATGCTGATGTCTTGACATTGAAGCATCCTCAGCGTTGATGGATCAGCTTGCGGTCAATATGCTCCTCGACATCTATCTTACAGAGTGGGGTGATGGTGCATGAGATCTACTTTGCTCGATGTTGATCAGAGATCCAGTCCTGGACAGCGAGAAAGTCGGAGACGTACCTAGTCTCAATGTCAAGTCTCTAGATGTTGACCGGGAAACATGCAGTTTTCTGTCTGGCACCCCCTGTTTGGGCCTTCCACATCAATCAGAGGCAGATGTAAAAGCCCTGGTAGAAGATTAATTCTCTCCTTGCTCTGAAGTCTCACCTTGAGATTGGACTTGCTGTTCTTCAGTGCCATAAAGGCACATTTTCTCTCTCTTCCTCAGTGTGCAACGAGAAACCTTCTTGCTGTGTTGGCATTGCTTGGGAACAAGCGCAGATGGGAAGCAGAGTATGCAGACATCATGAGGGTCTGATTTGGCCTTCTTCCTCCCGCAGGCAGGACACTTATCAATTAATAAGGATTTATAAAGAGCAGCTAATTACACTATAGGGTATCCAGGCCCTTGCAGGTTCTGAGGCTTATTTGAACAGTCCAGTCTTGAGGGCCAATCGAAATTCCAGAAGTGAGGTAATGGTCTGTAGGTGTGTGGGAAGGCTGTTCCAGGGCTTTGCTGCGATGTGGGAGAAGGAGCGTCCTCCACTACTGCTTCGGTAGATGCGGGGAGTAAGGGCAAGTGAAAGGGAGGCGGAGCGTAGTCTTCTCGGAGGTTCATGGAAGTTTAGGTGGTTGATAATGTAGGCAGGTCCTTGGTTGTGTAGAGCCTTGTGTGCATGGATCAGCAGTTTGAATTGACATCTTTTCTGTAAGGGGAGCCAGTGGACTTTCCTGAGGTGAGGTGTGATGTGCGTTCAGCAGGGAAGGGCGAAGAAGAGTCTGGCTGTGGTGTTCTGTATGGTCTGAAGTCTCTGTAGGAGGCATACGGCGATTCCTACGTAGAGGACACTGCCGTAGTCCAGTCGACTGTAGATGAGTGCTTGAGTCAAAATGCGTCTCGTGTGTAGGGGTAGCCACTTGAAGATCTTACGTAGAATTCACAGAGTGAGTAAGCAGGAGAAGAATACGGTGTTGAGCGGTGATTTCATAGTGAGCTTGTTGTCAATGATGATTCTGTGGTTTCTGATGGGCTGGAGGGAGTGGGTGCGGGTCCTAGGTCTGATGGCCACCAGGAGTTGTTCCATGTGTTGCTGCTGTTGCCAAAGATCAGTACTTCAGTCTTGTCTGTGTTCAGCTGCAGGCAGTTGTTCTTCATCCAGTCGGTGACGTTTGTAATGCATCTGTGGAAGCTGGTTTTGGTGGTGGTGGGGTCGTTGGTGAGTGAGAGGATGAGTTGGATGCCGTCTGCGTAGGAAATTATGCTGAGACCGAGGGATCGGACAATGTTGGCCAGTGGGGTCATATATACGTTGAAGAGCGTGGGGCTGAGGGTTGAGACCTGGGGGAAACCGCAGGTGATCTCCTTGGGTTCTGAGGTGAAAGGTGGGAGATGGATCCTCTGGGTTCAAACAGAGAAGGCATACGCATGGAGAAAATGCCACAAAGATCTGTCAGAAAAGGTTCAAAACAGTGAGAGGATGATTAAAGTCGCTAAGTGAAACAAAACACAATTTCACAGGTGAATATTTGAAGAAAAACAGCATAAAAGGCTGAGTTCAATGCTTCAGGATCGTGTCACCAGGTGCCGTAAAAAAGAACTGAGGAAACTGCCACCTGCTAGGCATGATGAGATACTGGTGGTAGATACTGGTGGTCTCTGTAACCTTAATGGCGCAGACACTGTTTAAAACTCACATAACGGCAGCCTATGTGGTTACACTGCCCTGCTATCCTTTAGCTCTTTCCTTTACGAAAAAATGGTTTGTGAAAGAGATTTTATGAAAATGTCATTTCAAAACTATACATATCTAGGGGTATTTTAACCCTTTTGCAAGTAAAATCCGAATTGTTTCTCCAAGGAAGGCTGCACATTATGTTTTCTCAAGTATTTTGCAGGCCTTCCTGAAGTAAGGCAAACGTCTACACCTAAGAAGATATTCTATGATGGAGTGCTCCGGGATTCCCCCAACAGGTGCAACTATTTAAACGCTTACGGCTTAATGGAGATCTCCTATGAGAGAATTTGAAGAGCCTCAGACAAATAACACATACTAAGACATGCGCTTTGGAGAGGTGATCATACTCAGTCATGACAGAAGAAAAGCAATGAAAAGATTCTCAAAGGACAACAATAACTGCACAGGGACCACATAGGACTAGAGTAATTATGAGTGAATTATCTCAATATGTACTTCATATAATGGGAAAAGCAAAGGAAATATTTGATATATATATATATATATATTCACTGAAAAAACCATAGGTTTCACACATGTTATAGTTAGCGGAAATTTTACTGATAAAAAACCAATGAAATTCCCCCGTTATAGTTAGTGCAGGAAACTATAACTCACGCGACCGCAATCCTCTGCTGATGCTAATACTGTATTTAGACACTTATTTGCCCATGTCTTCTTCCATAAATTTTTAGCTATACATATATTACAAATATTTTTTTTTCATAAAGACACATATGTCATCAGCAGAAGATTGCGGTCGCGTGAGTTATAGTTTCCTGCACTAACTATAACGGGGGAATTTCATTGGTTTTTTATCAGTAAAATTTCCGCTAACTATAACATGTGTGAAACCTATGGTTTTTTCAGTGAATTTGCAAGGTTTTTAAAATGCTAATTCCTAACTATAACGTGTTTGAAACCTATGGTTTTTTCAGTGAATTTGTACGGTTTTTTAAATGCTAAGTTACTTTACGCCATTCGTGGCGTGCGCTCCCACTTAACGCAGTTCGTTCCGTGCGCGCACGGTGAGCACGCGGTGCCCACGTTACGCTAGATGGGCCATGTACGCACGATGCGCTTCGCGCACCGTGCGCACATGGAGGACATATGATGCGCTTCGGGCACCATTTGCACACGGGGTGGGGAGGGTGTGGATAATTTTTTTTTTTCAATAATTTTTTACCGTACGCGTACGGTAAGCGTAATCGGCGAAATTAGCGAAAAAATTAAAATTCCGTTTTTGGCCTTGGGGGATCTTTGGGGACTCCCTCAACATGGCTAGGTGCTTTGGAGCTGGCTAAACAGCTCCTTTACATGTTTTTGTCCTTTGTTTTTTAATCCACACTCTGAGTGCGAGAGAGAAAATGGCGGCCGCCGCTTCCTGGTTTCGACCGATTCGAATGTTTACTAAGATCTAACAGCCAATCAGAATCGCGCTCGCGCACGTCACCGTACGCGTGCGGTAAGCGCACCGTAAGCTGGCTCAGATATATATATTGATTTAAAGGCTATTTTCGCAGAATCTACTGAACAGATTTACACCAAACCTACAAAAGGCACTTCCTTGACCTGAGGACTACCTCTCTGCCAAATTTCAAGTAATCCTGTTCAGCCGTTCGGGCTGTAGCTGTGTCTAAAGGTCCTATGGAAAAATGCATGGGAAAAACGCGTTTTGGGACCCCCTTTTATCTCAGCCCCCGCTTGACGAATCCCCCCGAGACTTTCAGGGTAGGAGCGGAGCGTAGCGCCCCACCTATTTTGAAAAATTCGCAAGGATTCGTCGACCGGTGCAAAAGTTATTCAAAATAGAATGTTGCGGATTTCCTATGGAAACGTGGTCCTAACTATAACTACCTACTGGCGACCGCCAGTAGGTAATATATATATATATATATATATATATATATATATATATATATATATATATATATATATATATATATATATATATATGTACTCCACTTCTGATTCCTTATATGAAACAGACACCGACACCAAGGGTGGATTGTCAATTACTTCTCCATTTTATTTTCTCCTGTAACGCGTTTCGGCATTGCTGCCTTGCTCACACTATATATATTCTCCTTCACCCGTTCTCTTGTTACTCTCTGCCGCTTCTCCGGGGCTTGTTTTTTAATGTATGGGGCCCTCCAAGGCCCCCCCAAGCCCCAGGGACCACCACCCCTGGGGCTTTTCTAAAATATTCGCGGGGGCACATGCCCCCCCCCCCGCTGCCTCAGGTACCGTCATCCCCCGGGGCTCTTTAAAAAAACAAAAAAAACCTGTGTGGGGGGGTCGAGCCCCCCACACACCCCAGGGACCACCACACCACCTCCTCGGGCACTAAGTATGTAAATTTGGGGGTCCGTTACGGACCCCCGAGCCCTGGGGACCACCACCTCCCCAGGGCTTTAAACACGTTGGGAGGGGGGCCGCGTGGCCCCCTTCCTGGAGCCAGTGATGGCCCTAGGGAACGCCACCCCCCAGGGCAGGCTCCTGCAGTGTCCCGGGGTGCCCACCCCCGGGACACTGCTGATTCTTATGACAGGGCCCTGTCATAGCAAACTCTGCTTTGGATTTTGGAAGGTTTCCTGCTCTGGCTTCCAAAATCCAAAGTAGATTGCTTTTCCACACTAGGAGCTGCATGTAAGCAGCTCCCCGTCTGGAAATGCAATGCCGGCTCCCGCAGGAGGGGGGGAGCCGGAAGGGACTGTGGGGGAATTAGGGCTCCCCCTACGGTCCCCAACAGGTAGGGCTGGCCCCGGGGATGGGGTCTCCGGGGCCAGAAGTGGCCCGGGAGGGGGGCCACGCGGCTCCCCTCCCCAATAAAATAATATATATATATTTTTTAAACGAGACAGAGCCCCGGGGGATGGGGTCCTCGGGCTAACAGAGGCCTAAGGAGGAGGGCCACGCAGCCCCCCTCCTTTGAAAATATATATTTAAAAAAATATATATATATAGCCATGCCACAGGGGATGGGGTCCCCGGGGCAGAAATCGGCCTCAGGGAGGGGCGACCACGCGGACCCCTTTCTGCTTATTTTTTTTTTAACAATAGGGGTCAGGCCCTCGGGGATGGGGTCCCATGGCCCAAAAAGTGCAAAAAGAAGGGGGGCCATACATCCCCCTTCTGGAAAAAAAAAAGCCAGCATCGTGACGGAGGCCCCGCCCCCTCCCTGCAGCACCCTGGCACGTTGTAAGTTGGGGGATTAATTCCCCTTGAATACTGAGGGTCCCTGGGGGGCCAACTAGCCCACCAAGTACCTCCAATAAGCGACAAGAGAGCTGCTTTGCTTACTGGAGGTAGTTGGTGGGCTAGTTGGCCCCCAGGAACCCTCAGGACTCAAGGGGACTTAATCCACCAATTTACAACGCACCAGGGGGCGCGTTTGCACAGTGCTGCAGGGAGGGGGTGGCTTAATGTGACAAGTGTGCAAACGCGCCCTGTGGCACATTTGAAGTTGGGGGATTAAGACCCCTTGAATGCGGGGGGTCCCTGGGGGCCAACTAGCCAACCAGGTACCTCTAGTAAGCACCACAGAGCTGCGTTTAATCACTCACTTATACAGTCAGTTCACACCTACTAAGTACTCCATTCAGACACTTATAAACCCACTAATTCTTCAATACACCTTGGCATATATATAAAACATATGACATGTCACCAGCAGTGTATTGGGTGGGCGTGAGTTATAGTTAGCTGAACTAACTATAACGGCAGAATTTCTCTGGTTTTGAACGAGTGAAATGTCCAACTTGCTATATCATCCCTGAAGCCTATGGTTTTTTCAGTATATATATATATATATATATATATATATATATATATATATATATATATATATATATATATAAATATATATATTCTTCAAGGCTCAGGCTTGGGTTTTCGTCTCGTGAGGAGCACTCTAACATCAACACGGGGCTCCAAGCACAGCCCCAGTCTCGAGTTACAGGAGAATGTGTCAATCAATCCCTCTTCACAGTTCTGGCATCATTCTTCTGCCGACGCGTTTCGAAATTCTTTTCTTCTTCATGGGCTGATGATGGCAGAAATTCATATATGTATAGATGCCAAGGTGTATTGAAGAATGAGTGGTTGTATGATTGTCTGTATGGATAATTTGTTGGGTGCGTGACTGACTGTATAAGTGAGTGATTAAAAGTGTCTTAGTGAATGTAAAGGTGAGTGACTAATCTGTGTGAATGTGTGTATCAATCTGTCAGTTGGTGTGTAAGTGGCTGCATGGGTGGGTGAGTAGGTACGCGAGTGTCTATATGGGTTATTGATTAGTTGTCTGAGTACCTGTAAGAGTGCCTGAGTGTTTGTGTGGCTGGATGAGGGGTGTGTGACTCCCTGCATGGATGTATGAGTGGGGGAATCCCTGGGTCTATGGGTTCATGAGTGCATCTGTGAGGGACGGTATGGTTGAGTGAGTGTGCGTATGACTGTGTCGGTAAGTGAATGGATGTCTCAGTGGTATATGGCTGAGTAACTGCATATGTGAAAGGCAGAATATGTTAGTGTTGGGGTATATAAGTGACTGTATGTGTGAGGGAGTGATTTTGAAATTGGCTGTATGGGTGAGTGCATGCTTGTGTCAGCGACTGTAAGGAGAGCAAGTATTTGTTAGTAAATGTATGAGGAGTGTGTGTGTTTCTGTATGGATGAGTAAGTGGCTGTGTGATTGAGTGTTTGGGTGAGTGAGTAGGTGTAGGAGTACTTTTATGGGTGACTGACGGTGTATGAGTGGCTGTATGAGTGGATATCTCGGCAGCTGTATTTGTGAGTGACTGGCTGTACGAGTGCCTGTATGGGTGAGTGAGTGCATGTGTATGTAGACCTATCAATCAGTGAGTGGGTATGTACGTACTAGTATCGGTGTGTCAATGGTTACAAGAATGGTATTCTGAAATGTGGCGTAGATGTACGAACGCTTATATTTGGGTGTGACTAGGTGCATCGGAGATTATGTGGATGATGTCATCAGTGATGTAATTTGAGATGTCATGAGATGAATTTCAAGCAGGAGCTAGTATATCCAGATTTAAAAGAAGATTTCTTTAAAAATAATAATCCCAGTTCTCTGAATTTACCATACAAAGGAAGATCACGCACAAGGTTCGTAACCTTTTCTGATTCATCTTCAAATTCTGATCAAGGAGCAGGCCCATATTATCAGCCATACCACCCTATCTACCAATATCCTAACGCACCCCCTCCTTTTTTAGACAGAGGGACCCGCAGGGGGCGAGGGTTCAGAGGGGGATGGAGGGCACCGATCCACCAACAAGCACAAGAACAGAACTTTTTTCGAACGCGCCAAAGAGTATACAGGCGATAAACTCAAATGTAGACACTGCCAATCCTTTAAATAACCCATCTAATGACACTCTGCCTATTTACAATTTATCCAAACATACCTTGACGCCGTGGGAAATGAGAGTCCTTCAAAAGGGTTTATCCTTTGTGCCTCTAGTCTTGCAAGATCCAGTGGACACGAAGACTGAGATACTACAATTTCTACGTAAGATTAGATTGAAAGTATTTTTTTCACACCAAAAAGAAACACAGGAATACAATGTGAGTGGTCTAAAGAATAAATCTTCTTTTTGCCCAGAAAGCGAGATGATCCCAGAAGAGATTTTACTGTTCGAGAATCAAGTATTGAAAGAAATAGACAATTTGAATTGTAAACATCTTACATTCAAGTCTAATTTCAATAAGCAAGAACATATGGCCTTGAAAGGCCTTATGGACAATCCCTTAACAGTAATAAAACCAGCTGACAAGGGAGGGGGAATTGTTGTTTGGGACATCGATGAATATGACAGAGAGGAGGTCAAGCAGTTGAATAATCCTGCACACTACCGGAAGGTATGTGATAATCTCACACCTATTTTAAAAGCAAAAATCCTGTATTTGACTACTAAGGCGTTAGAACATGGGTACTTATGTAAAAAAGAATACGATTATCTAAACTTTACGAAGCAAAAAGTACCGTTGATTTATGTACTTCCTAAAGTACATAAAAATGCCACTTACCCCCCGGGACGCCCAATTATTTCGTCCTGTGGATCGATACTTGAACCACTGGCCAAATATGTAGATACATTTCTCAAACCGTTTGTGAGTATGACACGGGCATATGTGAGGGACACTATGGATTTCATTTCCAAAATTGAGGATCAGGAACAATTGTTGGTCTCCTTTGATATCGAGAGCCTCTATACTAATATACCCCAAGATGAGGCACTCCTGGTAATGGAATTGATCTTGGACCAAAGAATTAGGCCACACCAGGTTCCCACTGAATTTTTACTAGAATTGGCCAGAATTATAATTTTTTCTCCTTTAAGAATGAGTTGTTTCTCCAAATAAAGGGCGTGGCGATGGGTTGTTGTTTTGCCCCGGGAATAGCGAACCTAGTAATGGATCAATTCGAAAGGCAATATATTTTGATAATGAGGCGGCACCATTTTTTCCATACACCTACAGGTGGGTGCGCTTCATTGACGATATTTTCCTTATCTGGAATGGAAAAATGGAGGAATTAGAGAGATTTCATATCTGGTTGAACGGATGTACACCAGATTTAAACTTCACTAAATGCGTTAGCAATGAACGTATCACTTTCCTTGATTTATGGATCTTTAACAACAAAGGGAGATTAGAGGTGAATTTGTACTCAAAACCCACTGATCGGAATACACTACTAGATTTTTCATCAGGGCACCCTAGGAGTCTCAAAGAAAACCTGCCCTATGGGCAGTTTCTTAGAATACGACGCAATTGCTCTAATAAAGATGACTATTTCAATAATGCTGAAAAACTACAGGTCAAATTGTGTTCCAGAGGATATCCCAAAAAAACTGGTGAGAACGGCATTGAAAAGAGCTTGGTTTACACCTAGGGAGAGTTTACTCACTCCCAAAATAAAAGAAAAGACAGATCTCCTGACATGTATACTGACGTTTAACCCAAAAGCAAATAAGGTCAAAAACATCATCTTAAAAAACTGGAGGTTAATTGATCAATTCAATATACCAAAACCATTGTTTGCCTTTAGAAAAGGTAAAAACTTGAAACAGCATTTGGTTAAAGCTATGAGAGATTCACCGATAAAAAAAGACACAAGAACTCTGTTGGGCCTACCTGCATTGATAGGGCATTACCGTTGTAATAATTGTGTGGCTTGAGCGAGTACGAATGAATCTAAAACATTGATGATTAAGAACAAGAAACATGTGATGCAAGCGTTCTCTAACTGCAACACCAAAAATGTGGTGTATGCTGTGACCTGTCCTTGCGGGAAGATGTACATAGGGCAGACAACACAAATGGTGAAGATGCGGATTATACAACACAAATCCCGCATTAGATGTAAAACCCAGGGAGCCCCACTTGTACAACATTACACTGAGTTTGGCCACAATGAGAACGATTTGGAATGGACAATCTTGGCTGTAATTAAGCGAGATTTGGAGATGAGGCTGAATCGTACAGAAGCACGACTCATCGAAAGATATCACACAGCGACAGAGGGTCTAAATGAGAGAGATGAACTATGGGCATTGATTTAAATTAAATAGAGACACTCTGAGTCCGCAGATATCAGGTTCAATTTCCGAGACCGTAGCTTGTATAACATCTTGATGACTGAGATATCCCCTCTCCCTCGCTCTCTCTCTCTCTCTTTTTCTCTTTCTCTCTCTCTTTTTTCTTTTTCTCTTTCTCTCTCTCTCTTTTCTTTCTTGATAGTCTGACATGTCAAAGAATAATTACTATGAAGTTAGGCGGTTCTTTTCTAGATTGTAAGCCCCGGCTTTTGAACATACAGTGTTGTGGAATTGATGACACTCTTGATGCACAGATTGGATACATCGAACCCGGCACTGAGAGTAATGGTTTGCCTATTTTGAAGCATTATACTAGAACTTTTGTGGTCTAAGCGCCAGCTTAGTATTTGTGACTTGATTTTAGGATCTGAGAATTTTCTTAGAGATTCCTTCTTTGAGAATCCCCTGCGTCGTTCCGCAATTTGATGGATAGACATTAGCAGTGGGAGTGACGAGTCTGACCTAACACCCTTTTATAGTTGGATTTAGGGTGTATATGATAGAGAATGGTTTGCCTATATGGGGTTTTTAACATAACACTCAGTGGTGCCGTTGAATATGCTGGGTGAGGAGTTGAGAGCCCATAGTTGCACCTTATTTGTTCAGATTTGTTTCGTTTGCATTATCATTATTTTTTCTATTTTGATTTTGTCTTTTTTGATTTTTTCGAACTATTTTTTCGTTCGCCTGCCTTCAAGTGGAATTGTAGGGAGAGCGCGCCTCTGTATTTGAGTTTATTGGTAATGGTTGATCTACCTCATCGGAAGACGGAATAGCTGCCATTACTAAAGCGTATGTGAGTTTCAATACTACCCGATAATTAGTCCTGTGTTTGTGTCTTTGATTCGGGTGCGTATGACGTAACCACGCGCATACGTATTTACACACGGCCCGATAGGGATTAGCAACGCCAGTTCATTGAAACAAAAGGAGGAATATGACGGACGTTTACGGAGCACGGTGGTGGTAAAGAGAACTAAGAAGAAATGTAAGTCCTGATCTTTGGACTCACCTGATAGACTTCCCGAATGGGAGAGATTTAGTGGGATGTGTACACACACAGAATCACTCGAGACCCTGATAGTAGTTTTGCGTTTCTCTTTTGTAGTGACCTGAGATTACGAGGAGGTAAACGAAGAATGCCAGGTCAACTTTAGAAGACGCAAGGATATTGAGGTTCGGATTTTAGCACTATTAGATCATTGATAGGTCTTTTAAATAGATCGATAAGTGTTGCTATGAAGTATCTATCCTTTATTTCTGTAGGATCCCGATACCGATGAATGGGGCCAGAGTAGAAGCCCTCCGGTTTTTTGAAGTGAGACTGGTTTAGCTTGGATGAATATACAGGTATTCCAGCCTTGAACTTGGATTAGATATGATGAAGTTTAGGTAGCTCGGCCTTTTTATCACATCAGTGGTGTTGGTGTGCATGAGTCTTAAAGTTACTTCTCCCTTTATATTCACTAGTTTGGTGCTCCATCTCCTGAAGTAATGTTACAAGTGAGGGCGCTTTATTATTAGCATTATTATTATTTGTATTTTTGCATGAACAGTTTTGAGACTATATATGTTTTTGAGTAAAGTCACATAACTTTGGAAATGTCTCCTCCCTTCTGAACACTGTATGGGCAAATAAGGGACAGAACACAGCACATGAAAACATATGGTTTTCAGTAGTTTATTTTAGTTTCATTATTGTTGTAGATTATATCCCCGTCCTGAGGAAGCCAAAAAGAAAGTGGAGGCTGAAACGCAAACGCGTCGACACATAGATGAAGGAGAAGTCCACCTATTGTTGGAACTAAAACGTTAGTTTTTTGGCATTACAAATTAAGTGCTAATACTCTTGTTTTGCCAATAGGACGACCTTCGAATGTATCACTAGGACCGAGAAGTGTACATTTTTATGAAGTATTTTTAGGGGAAAAGATTTTGGATTGAGTTACTCTATACATGAGTATGTATATATGTATTGTTTTGTAACCTATTCTTGTATTTATGTAACAAATGTGTTTTGTTTTGTGTACCATTCGTTCTGATGCTCACCAATGGATATTTGTGCCTGTAAAAAATAATTATCAAATTTGCCATAAGAAATAGGCTTTTTGCCAAGGTAATTAATAAACTCTTGTGCAAAAAACAAAAGAATGATCTATCCCTCTATACCATTTGTTTATATATTCTATCAGTGATGTCACTGACATTGTAATGAGTGATGTAATATGTGACATCATCAATACTGCATTGCGGGGGCGCATGTTATAGTTAGCTAACTATTATGGCTGAATGTCTCTGGTTTTGTGCAAGATGTCACCCTAACTATAACGTCCCTTTAACCTTTGTTTATTTCAGTGAATTTCTAAGGTTTTTATAAATGCTAATTCCTAACTATAACGTCCCTGAAACCTGTGGTTTTTTAGTGAATTTCCAAGGTTTTTAAAATTGCTATTTCCTAACTATAACGTGCCTGAAACGTGTTTAAGTGATTTTCTATGGTTTTTTAAATGCTAATTCCTAACTATAACATCCACGAAACTCTATTGCAGTTAAAATATATATTTAAAGGCGCGGATGTATATATGTGTAATTAGGACAACATCAGTATTTATACAATTATATACAGCATGCGTGTTTAAATGGGCTAGTCGGTTGTCCACCTCCAAGAAACATCACTGAGCACTTTCACTTTAAAAGACCCGAATGTTATATACAGCGTTGTCATGTGATCAAGACCAGCAAGGGTCAAAACGCGTTATGGCAGAAGGCGTTCAATAAACTTATAAACACTTGGAGCACAAAACTGCGGTCCACACTTGTTTTCCTTCAAGGACTGTTTTGTGCTGAGATATTTTGATATTACAAACCGTATCAACTTCCTTCGGTCTTTTGGACCCCCTCCTTGCAAGTTGGTTCTGGAACAGCAAATCAAGATCTCTGGTGTTCGCATCTGTGAACCCGGAAGTGAAATTGGATTATTCTGGGCAACGGAAAACGACAGCGACCCCTTGACGATATAGTAAACGACGCACCTTGATGTATTTTCTGGCGGTGCATGACGGGAACCAGGGCGGCTGACTGGTGTAGCTGACCGGAGATCGCGTCTGCAACGCCGATCTGTAGGAACGAGGTAGGCGAATCTCGAATATTATTGAGAGCCGGTGGGGAGGTGCATCTACGGAGTCCTTTTGCGGTGTGATTGATAATCTGCAAGGCTCCTTTTGGACTAAAACAATAGACTGACTATTGAACCCGCAATGTCTGCAGACACGCTGCGCGAGTGGGAAACTGCTGCAGAGGAGATGTTTTCGGACTCTCCTACGGATCTGGCAGTGCAAGATCAAAGTACATCAGGTGAAACTAGTGGAAGAGGTAAAAATTTCACGGATACCTTCAGCAAACCTGAGAAGCTCATGAGGCAGGAGCAGTCCAAATGGTGGGAGTTCAAATCTCTCGAAAGATATCTCGATGTTGGTAGAATGCCTAGGGGTCTTAGAATGATGATAGCCCCTAGCTATGAGACACCAAAACCCCAAATGGTGGCAGAATGGGCCGAGTGCCATCTGGAGCCATCCCGTAAATTAGTACAAATTCTTGTAAAATATGCGGAGAGTGACAGATGTGATTTACAAACAAAAATAGATGCACTAAATGAAGAAATCACAGCTTCAGGTGATTCTTAGCAAAAACAAAAACTACGAGAAGACATGATTGTGAGACTGCACAAAAAGGAGGATAAGATCAAGATGACAAAAACCTACAAATGTAAAAGAGACAAAGAGGATTATGAAAATGGGATGATTTTTACGTTTTCGCATAAATACGATTCCCTGGGGAATGCAAGGTCTAACAAACACAAATGGCACATCAAGGCAGCAATCATCATTGTCAAGTGGACATTACATCAGCATCCACTTTTAGTTCAGCGCTGGAAAGTAAATCAGAAGCAAGGGCCACAAGATCTAGCCAGAGCAATAATAAAATTGTCCTTGGGGGAAGAGATGGATTTTTTTACGACAAAATCAGAAAGAGACATTACGTCCGAGGAACAACAGACCCAGATAAAATGTCACAACAAAAGAAGACAGGAAAGACTAAAGGCCATCCGAAAGCAGAGGCAACAAGAAGCCGGCGAGCGGACGGGGGCACTGGAAACAGTAGTAGGATAAAGTCAACGATTGCCCAAAGCCAATTCCAATGCCAATTCGATAATCAATCTAGCCCCGGTGAACCTCAATCCAGCAGAACAGCAATATCTAACTTTAGGGTTAAATTACTGCTGTGAAAGCAATTTTAGTTACACGCAAACTAGAGTAGATGTATACAAATTTATAAGAAAACTGAAGTTGAAAAATGTCCACCATCTGCAGAGCCAAACAAAGAATGATGACATTCACATAGTTGAGGCGTCATCTTCAGTTACATTCAATCTAACAGTGGCAGATTTAGATTTAATCTAAGATTTGCAGGAGGATAATCTCGGATTATGGGGGAATCATGAGTGAACAAACGCAGAGATTCACAACAGAAAATACTCTATTTAAAAAAATGTGTGCTAAACCTAATACCCCTTTTAAGACTAGATCCAAATTTACTCTGGTTATGCCCCAAGACTCCCTGGATGTTTTTAATGAACAGGTGGTGGCACAAATTAAAAGTTGAATATTTATCTCGACAAATCCAAGAGAAAACTCACTATACATTAACGGCAATATCATCAGCTAATTGAGAAACTGCAGAAGGAAAAACAAGCAGTGTTCAGGAATTCCGATCAAGGAGGTAACATTGTCCTTTGACAACTGGACGACTATATGGAAGAAGCATTGATACAGCTTATTGAAAATGTGGAAAATGTGGTATGGTGCCCTGAGTATCTCTTGAAGTTACATCGCTCTATACAAGCATAAGACACATTGATGGCATAAGAGCGGTAGAGCACTTCCTTAGTCAACGTCCTTTAAAATATGCACATCATAATTGGATGCTCATTAGCATGCTCATGTTCTGCCTTGAGAATAATTTTTTCATGTTTAAAAATCAGATCTACCAACAAGTCTAGGGTGTGGATACGGGGGCCTGCTTCTCTCCCAGCTATGCCTGCTTACATATGGGCTGGTGGGAGGCGCTGGTCCTCAAGAAACAATTTGGTCACATATTTCAGAAAAATGTAATAACCTGGCTGAGGTTTATCGACGATTTGTTTATAATTTGGTGTGGTACTGAGCAAAGTGCAATTGAGTTAATTTGATCGCTAAATGTAAATAGTATTAATTTGAATTTTACTTCCCCCATCAGCTCAGATAAGGTAACTTTTTTAGATGTCCAGGTTCACATTTTAAATAATAAGATCACTACATTCATGCACCGTAAGCCAACAGCAGGTAATACTGTACTGCATGCAACAAGGTTGCATCCTGTACACCTTACACAAAGTATACCTTACGGAGAAATGTTAAGGATAAGGAGGGTATGCAGTGATGAGTCTGGTTTAGCAATTAAACAACAAGAAAGCAAGGAACGATTTTTAGCAAGGGGCTACAAATCCAAAACTATAGATGCCGCCAGTCAAATCAAGGCAACGATCAAGATTAGACCTTCTGCAGTAGGATTCAAAACAAAGATGCGTGGGTGACAATACACAAAGTGACCTAATGAGTGAACCTACAAGACTGATATTAACATACTCAAAACAGGAAAGGCAGCTAAGAGGCATAATTAAGCGTAATTGGCCATTGGTCTTAGATGATCCAGTGATAGGCCACATGTTACCTAAAAATCCGGCAATCACATACAGGAAGTCAGCATCAAGGGAAAAGGCTTTAGTGAAAAGAAGCCCAGAGAATATGCAAACAGGAACACGGCTAACTGCAAGAAAGGGTTTTTATAAATGCACAAGTTGCAAAGCCTGTAGATATGGCATCAATAAGAACTCCTACCAAACAGCGTTTAATAACAAAATGCAGATGATCGATAAACATCTAATGTGTAAAACTGATCATGTTGTGTACATACTGGAATGGAGTTGCGGCTTGCAGTATGTGTGTAGCTCAATTCTGCAGGCACATAAGAGGATTCTGCAGCATACCAGGGCCATAGTGAATAAAGATCCTTGCTATCTAGTGGCAAGACACTTCAGACAATTCTACAATAGTGATCTTAAATATTTTATAATCTATGCAGTCCCTGTTCAAAAAGGAGGAGGAAAGAGGGAGGAAAAGCTTAGGTGACTGGAAACAAAGTTTATTTTACAGCTAGACACAAAATGCCCAGGGGGCCTAAACACAAGCAGGGATCTTCCCACATATCTGTAACAAACTGAGCAATCTTCTATAGGCTATGTGCCCTCCTAATATCCTAATATCCATTATGGTTTTAAGGTTTCTTGGTCTTAATAAGCATTTTAAAACAGCTTTGTAGATAAAATAATTTTATCTCAAACGAATGCACTTTAATAAGTTAGAAACCTTGGAATATTTATTCATTCGATGCACTTTATATATTTATCAATTTATTGCGACAGATGAGCCAAATAATACATTAAGTTCATACAGGCGGTATTCTGTAGCAAAACAATTCATATGGAGCATACAGCACATGCACTTTTTGCATTAGGCACTTTAGTAAACAAGTCCCGGCTGGGGAGGATTTGTCAGCAAACAAGTCACTTTAATTTAAAGTTGATACTTGCACATAATAATGAATGAGACATGTAATCATTGATTGTCTTGCTAAAAAAAAGAAAGAAAAGAAAAAAGTTGGAATTTCTATTCCATTTTAGATTGTATGTGCAATATGTATCAGCAAGGATTTAAGCACCTGTCACTTTAAGTAATTTAACTCTGCATGAATACAAGTTGGGTGGAATAATGAGGTTTCTAAAATTGTACATGCATAAGTATTTGTACCAAAATGAAAGAGGAGTTGGCACATAAATACCATTGAAGGAAAATTTGTATTAGTACTATAAATTAGCTGTTGAGAGGTATTTATACAGTTATAATATTCTGTAAAGGCACGGAGGTATATGTGTGCAATTAGGACATCAGTATTTATACAATTATATACAGCATGTGTGTTTAAAAGGGGTAGACTGTTGCCAACCTCCATGAAACATCACTGAGCACTGTCACTTTAAAAGACCCAAATGTTATATACAGCGTTGTCATGTGATCAAGACCGGCAACGGTCGAAACTCGTTATGTCAGAATGCATTCAAGAAACGTATAAACACTTGGAGCACAAAACTTCGGTCCACAGTCATTTTCCTTCAAGGATTGTTTCGTGGCAAGATATTTCGACATGTATGTATGTATGTATGTATGTATATATATATTCAAGCTCCAAGTTTTCCAACAGTTTGGGGAGCACTCCAGGACCAGCAATGCCGCGTAGACTTGAACTGCTTACGAGGTGCGGCCTGACGCGTTTCGCTGTTTAGCTTTCTCGAAGGCCGGTCTCCTCTAATGTCCAGCAAAATGCACAACCATTTGTTTCAAAGAAGCTGCTTCCTGATAGGCTCATTCTTCTCCCACCGCATTGTGGTACGTGTAGTCTCGGTTGTTGCATGAATTGACCTTGTATAGGTGCCAGGCAAGAGGGGATTCCTGATGCTAACTCGTGATGAGTCTCGTGAGCTGGTAAGTCTTGATTCCGGTACCAGTCCTCCCAAAATGTGCTGGGCAGATTCCCAACTTCTTGGCCCGCTTTGATTATCGCGGTGGTGCTGCCCCCGCGGCTGGAAATGCCGCGTATAAATTCAAGCTCCAAGTTTTCCAACAGTTTGGGGAGCACTCCAGGACCAGCAATGCCGCGTAGACTTGAACTGCTTACGAGGTGCGGCCTGACGCGTTTCGCTGTTTAGCTTTCTCGAAGGCCGGTCTCCTCTAATGTCCAGCAAAATGCACAACCATTTGTTTCAAAGAAGCTGCTTCCTGATAGGCTCATTCTTCTCCCACCGCATTGTGGTACGTGTAGTCTCGGTTGTTGCATGAATTGACCTTGTATAGGTGCCAGGCAAGAGGGGATTCCTGATGCTAACTCGTGATGAGTCTCGTGAGCTGGTAAGTCTTGATTCCGGTACCAGTCCTCCCAAAATGTGCTGGGCAGATTCCCAACTTCTTGGCCCGCTTTGATTATAGCGGTGGTGCTGCCCCCGCGGCTGGAAATGCCGCGTATAAATTCAAGCTCCAAGTTTTCCAACAGTTTGGGGAGCACTCCAGGACCAGCAATGCCGCGTAGACTTGAACTGCTTACGAGGTGCGGCCTGACGCGTTTCGCTGTTTAGCTTTCTCGAAGGCCGGTCTCCTCTAATGTCCAGCAAAATGCACAACCATTTGTTTCAAAGAAGCTGCTTCCTGATAGGCTCATTCTTCTCCCACCGCATTGTGGTACGTGTAGTCTCGGTTGTTGCATGAATTGACCTTGTATAGGTGCCAGGCAAGAGGGGATTCCTGATGCTAACTCGTGATGAGTCTTGTGAGCTGGTAAGTCTTGATTCCGGTACCAGTCCTCCCAAAATGTGCTGGGAAGATTCCCAACTTCTTGGCCCGCTTTGATTATCGCGGTGGTGCTGCCCCCGCGGCTGGAAATGCCGCGTATAAATTCAAGCTCCAAGTTTTCCAACAGTTTGGGGAGCACTCCAGGACCAGCAATGCCGCGTAGACTTGAACTGCTTACGAGGTGCGGCCTGACGCGTTTCGCTGTTTAGCTTTCTCGAAGGCCGGTCTCCTCTAATGTCCAGCAAAATGCACAACCATTTGTTTCAAAGAAGCTTCTTCCTGATAGGCTCATTCTTCTCCCACCGCATTGTGGTACGTGTAGTCTCGGTTGTTGCATGAATTGACCTTGTATAGGTGCCAGGCAAGAGGGGATTCCTGATGCTAACTCGTGATGAGTCTCGTGAGCTGGTAAGTCTTGATTCCGGTACCAGTCCTCCCAAAATGTGCTGGGCAGATTCCCAACTTCTAGGCCCGCTTTGATTATCGCGGTGGTGCTGCCCCCGCGGCTGGAAATGCCGCGTATAAATTCAAGCTCCAAGTTTTCCAACAGTTTGGGGAGCACTCCAGGACCAGCAATGCCGCGTAGACTTGAACTGCTTACGAGGTGCGGCCTGACGCGTTTCGCTGTTTAGCTTTCTCGAAGGCCGGTCTCCTCTAATGTCCAGCAAAATGCACAACCATTTGTTTCAAAGAAGCTGCTTCCTGATAGGCTCATTCTTCTCCCACCGCATTGTGGTACGTGTAGTCTCGGTTGTTGCATGAATTGACCTTGTATAGGTGCCAGGCAAGAGGGGATTCCTGATGCTAACTCGTGATGAGTCTCGTGAGCTGGTAAGTCTTGATTCCGGTACCAGTCCTCCCAAAATGTGCTGGGCAGATTCCCAACTTCTTGGCCCGCTTTGATTATCGCGGTGGTGCTGCCCCCGCGGCTGGAAATGCCGCGTATAAATTCAAGCTCCAAGTTTTCCAACAGTTTGGGGAGCACTCCAGGACCAGCAATGCCGCGTAGACTTGAACTGCTTACGAGGTGCGGCCTGACGCGTTTCGCTGTTTAGCTTTCTCGAAGGCCGGTCTCCTCTAATGTCCAGCAAAATGCACAACCATTTGTTTCAAAGAAGCTGCTTCCTGATAGGCTCATTCTTCTCCCACCGCATTGTGGTACGTGTAGTCTCGGTTGTTGCATGAATTGACCTTGTATAGGTGCCAGGCAAGAGGGGATTCCTGATGCTAACTCGTGATGAGTCTCGTGAGCTGGTAAGTCTTGATTCCGGTACCAGTCCTCCCAAAATGTGCTGGGCAGATTCCCAACTTCTTGGCCCGCTTTGATTATCGCGGTGGTGCTGCCCCCGCGGCTGGAAATGCCGCGTATAAATTCAAGCTCCAAGTTTTCCAACAGTTTGGGGAGCACTCCAGGACCAGCAATGCCGCGTAGACTTGAACTGCTTACGAGGTGCGGCCTGACGCGTTTCGCTGTTTAGCTTTCTCGAAGGCCGGTCTCCTCTAATGTCTAGCAAAATGCACAACCATTTGTTTCAAAGAAGCTGCTTCCTGATAGGCTCATTCTTCTCCCACCGCATTGTGGTACGTGTAGTCTCGGTTGTTGCATGAATTGACCTTGTATAGGTGCCAGGCAAGAGGGGATTCCTGATGCTAACTCGTGATGAGTCTCGTGAGCTGGTAAGTCTTGATTCCGGTACCAGTCCTCCCAAAATGTGCTGGGCAGATTCCCAACTTCTTGGCCCGCTTTGATTATCGCGGTGGTGCTGCCCCCGCGGCTGGAAATGCCGCGTATAAATTCAAGCTCCAAGTTTTCCAACAGTTTGGGGAGCACTCCAGGACCAGCAATGCCGCGTAGACTTGAACTGCTTACGAGGTGCGGCCTGACGCGTTTCGCTGTTTAGCTTTCTCGAAGGCCGGTCTCCTCTAATGTCCAGCAAAATGCACAACCATTTGTTTCAAAGAAGCTGCTTCCTGATAGGCTCATTCTTCTCCCACCGCATTGTGGTACGTGTAGTCTCGGTTGTTGCATGAATTGACCTTGTATAGGTGCCAGGCAAGAGGGGATTCCTGATGCTAACTCGTGATGAGTCTCGTGAGCTGGTAAGTCTTGATTCCGGTACCAGTCCTCCCAAAATGTGCTGGGCAGATTCCCAACTTCTTGGCCCGCTTTGATTATCGCGGTGGTGCTGCCCCCGCGGCTGGAAATGCCGCGTATAAATTCAAGCTCCAAGTTTTCCAACAGTTTGGGGAGCACTCCAGGACCAGCAATGCCGCGTAGACTTGAACTGCTTACGAGGTGCGGCCTGACGCGTTTCGCTGTTTAGCTTTCTCGAAGGCCGGTCTCCTCTAATGTCCAGCAAAATGCACAACCATTTGTTTCAAAGAAGCTGCTTCCTGATAGGCTCATTCTTCTCCCACCGCATTGTGGTACGTGTAGTCTCGGTTGTTGCATGAATTGACCTTGTATAGGTGCCAGGCAAGAGGGGATTCCTGATGCTAACTCGTGATGAGTCTCGTGAGCTGGTAAGTCTTGATTCCGGTACCAGTCCTCCCAAAATGTGCTGGGCAGATTCCCAACTTCTTGGCCCGCTTTGATTATCGCGGTGGTGCTGCCCCCGCGGCTGGAAATGCCGCGTATAAATTCAAGCTCCAAGTTTTCCAACAGTTTGGGGAGCACTCCAGGACCAGCAATGCCGCGTAGACTTGAACTGCTTACGAGGTGCGGCCTGACGCGTTTCGCTGTTTAGCTTTCTCGAAGGCCGGTCTCCTCTAATGTCCAGCAAAATGCACAACCATTTGTTTCAAAGAAGCTGCTTCCTGATAGGCTCATTCTTCTCCCACCGCATTGTGGTACGTGTAGTCTCGGTTGTTGCATGAATTGACCTTGTATAGGTGCCAGGCAAGAGGGGATTCCTGATGCTAACTCGTGATGAGTCTCGTGAGCTGGTAAGTCTTGATTCCGGTACCAGTCCTCCCAAAATGTGCTGGGCAGATTCCCAACTTCTTGGCCCGCTTTGATTATCGCGGTGGTGCTGCCCCCGCGGCTGGAAATGCCGCGTATAAATTCAAGCTCCAAGTTTTCCAACAGTTTGGGGAGCACTCCAGGACCAGCAATGCCGCGTAGACTTGAACTGCTTACGAGGTGCGGCCTGACGCGTTTCGCTGTTTAGCTTTCTCGAAGGCCGGTCTCCTCTAATGTCCAGCAAAATGCACAACCATTTGTTTCAAAGAAGCTGCTTCCTGATAGGCTCATTCTTCTCCCACCGCATTGTGGTACGTGTAGTCTCGGTTGTTGCATGAATTGACCTTGTATAGGTGCCAGGCAAGAGGGGATTCCTGATGCTAACTCGTGATGAGTCTCGTGAGCTGGTAAGTCTTGATTCCGGTACCAGTCCTCCCAAAATGTGCTGGGCAGATTCCCAACTTCTTGGCCCGCTTTGATTATCGCGGTGGTGCTGCCCCCGCGGCTGGAAATGCCGCGTATAAATTCAAGCTCCAAATTTTCCAACAGTTTGGGGAGCACTCCAGGACCAGCAATGCCGCGTAGACTTGAACTGCTTACGAGGTGCGGCCTGACGCGTTTCGCTGTTTAGCTTTCTCGAAGGCCGGTCTCCTCTAATGTCCAGCAAAATGCACAACCATTTGTTTCAAAGAAGCTGCTTCCTGATAGGCTCATTCTTCTCCCACCGCATTGTGGTACGTGTAGTCTCGGTTGTTGCATGAATTGACCTTGTATAGGTGCCAGGCAAGAGGGGATTCCTGATGCTAACTCGTGATGAGTCTCGTGAGCTGGTAAGTCTTGATTCCGGTACCAGTCCTCCCAAAATGTGCTGGGCAGATTCCCAACTTCTTGGCCCGCTTTGATTATCGCGGTGGTGCTGCCCCCGCGGCTGGAAATGCCGCGTATAAATTCAAGCTCCAAGTTTTCCAACAGTTTGGGGAGCACTCCAGGACCAGCAATGCCGCGTAGACTTGAACTGCTTACGAGGTGCGGCCTGACGCGTTTCGCTGTTTAGCTTTCTCGAAGGCCGGTCTCCTCTAATGTCCAGCAAAATGCACAACCATTTGTTTCAAAGAAGCTGCTTCCTGATAGGCTCATTCTTCTCCCACCGCATTGTGGTACGTGTAGTCTCGGTTGTTGCATGAATTGACCTTGTATAGGTGCCAGGCAAGAGGGGATTCCTGATGCTAACTCGTGATGAGTCTCGTGAGCTGGTAAGTCTTGATTCCGGTACCAGTCCTCCCAAAATGTGCTGGGCAGATTCCCAACTTCTTGGCCCGCTTTGATTATCGCGGTGGTGCTGCCCCCGCGGCTGGAAAGGCCGCGTATAAATTCAAGCTCCAAGTTTTCCAACAGTTTGGGGAGCACTCCAGGACCAGCAATGCCGCGTAGACTTGAACTGCTTACGAGGTGCGGCCTGACGCGTTTCGCTGTTTAGCTTTCTCGAAGGCCGGTCTCCTCTAATGTCCAGCAAAATGCACAACCATTTGTTTCAAAGAAGCTGCTTCCTGATAGGCTCATTCTTCTCCCACCGCATTGTGGTACGTGTAGTCTCGGTTGTTGCATGAATTGACCTTGTATAGGTGCCAGGCAAGAGGGGATTCCTGATGCTAACTCGTGATGAGTCTCGTGAGCTGGTAAGTCTTGATTCCGGTACCAGTCCTCCCAAAATGTGCTGGGAAGATTCCCAACTTCTTGGCCCGCTTTGATTATCGCGGTGGTGCTGCCCCCGCGGCTGGAAATGCCGCGTATAAATTCAAGCTCCAAGTTTTCCAACAGTTTGGGGAGCACTCCAGGACCAGCAATGCCGCGTAGACTTGAACTGCTTACGAGGTGCGGCCTGACGCGTTTCGCTGTTTAGCTTTCTCGAAGGCCGGTCTCCTCTAATGTCCAGCAAAATGCACAACCATTTGTTTCAAAGAAGCTGCTTCCTGATAGGCTCATTCTTCTCCCACCGCATTGTGGTACATGTAGTCTCGGTTGTTGCATGAATTGACCTTGTATAGGTGCCAGGCAAGAGGGGATTCCTGATGCTAACTCGTGATGAGTCTCGTGAGCTGGTAAGTCTTGATTCCGGTACCAGTCCTCCCAAAATGTGCTGGGCAGATTCCCAACTTCTTGGCCCGCTTTGATTATCGCGGTGGTGCTGCCCCCGCGGCTGGAAATGCCGCGTATAAATTCAAGCTCCAAGTTTTCCAACAGTTTGGGGAGCACTCCAGGACCAGCAATGCCGCGTAGACTTGAACTGCTTACGAGGTGCGGCCTGACGCGTTTCGCTGTTTAGCTTTCTCGAAGGCCGGTCTCCTCTAATGTCCAGCAAAATGCACAACCATTTGTTTCAAAGAAGCTGCTTCCTGATAGGCTCATTCTTCTCCCACCGCATTGTGGTACGTGTAGTCTCGGTTGTTGCATGAATTGACCTTGTATAGGTGCCAGGCAAGAGGGGATTCCTGATGCTAACTCGTGATGAGTCTCGTGAGCTGGTAAGTCTTGATTCCGGTACCAGTCCTCCCAAAATGTGCTGGGCAGATTCCCAACTTCTTGGCCCGCTTTGATTATCGCGGTGGTGCTGCCCCCGCGGCTGGAAATGCCGCGTATAAATTCAAGCTCCAAGTTTTCCAGACTTACCAGCTCACGAGACTCATCACGAGTTAGCATCAGGAATCCCCTCTTGCCTGGCACCTATACAAGGTCAATTCATGCAACAACCGAGACTACACGTACCACAATGCGGTGGGAGAAGAATGAGCCTATCAGGAGGCAGCTTCTTTGAAACAAATGGTTGTGCATTTTGCTGGACATTAGAGGAGACCGGCCTTCGAGAAAGCTAAACAGCGAAACGCGTCAGGCCGCACCTCGTAAGCAGTTCAAGTCTACGCGGCATTGCTGGTCCTGGAGTGCTCCCCAAACTGTTGGAAAACTTGGAGCTTGAATTTATACGCGGCATTTCCAGCCGCGGGGGCAGCACCACCGCGATAATCAAAGCGGGCCAAGAAGTTGGGAATCTGCCCAGCACATTTTGGGAGGACTGGTACCGGAATCAAGACTTACCAGCTCACGAGACTCATCACGAGTTAGCATCAGGAATCCCCTCTTGCCTGGCACCTATACAAGGTCAATTCATGCAACAACCGAGACTACACGTACCACAATGCGGTGGGAGAAGAATGAGCCTATCAGGAGGCAGCTTCTTTGAAACAAATGGTTGTGCATTTTGCTGGACATTAGAGGAGACCGGCCTTCGAGAAAGCTAAACAGCGAAACGCGTCAGGCCGCACCTCGTAAGCAGTTCAAGTCTACGCGGCATTGCTGGTCCTGGAGTGCTCCCCAAACTGTTGGAAAACTTGGAGCTTGAATTTATACGCGGCATTTCCAGCCGCGGGGGCAGCACCACCGCGATAATCAAAGCGGGCCAAGAAGTTGGGAATCTGCCCAGCACATTTTGGGAGGACTGGTACCGGAATCAAGACTTACCAGCTCACGAGACTCATCACGAGTTAGCATCAGGAATCCCCTCTTGCCTGGCACCTATACAAGGTCAATTCATGCAACAACCGAGACTACACGTACCACAATGCGGTGGGAGAAGAATGAGCCTATCAGGAGGCAGCTTCTTTGAAACAAATGGTTGTGCATTTTGCTGGACATTAGAGGAGACCGGCCTTCGAGAAAGCTAAACAGCGAAACCCGTCAGGCCGCACCTCGTAAGCAGTTCAAGTCTACGCGGCATTGCTGGTCCTGGAGTGCTCCCCAAACTGTTGGAAAACTTGGAGCTTGAATTTATACGCGGCATTTCCAGCCGCGGGGGCAGCACCACCGCGATAATCAAAGCGGGCCAAGAAGTTGGGAATCTGCCCAGCACATTTTGGGAGGACTGGTACCGGAATCAAGACTTACCAGCTCACGAGACTCATCACGAGTTAGCATCAGGAATCCCCTCTTGCCTGGCACCTATACAAGGTCAATTCATGCAACAACCGAGACTACACGTACCACAATGCGGTGGGAGAAGAATGAGCCTATCAGGAGGCAGCTTCTTTGAAACAAATGGTTGTGCATTTTGCTGGACATTAGAGGAGACCGGCCTTCGAGAAAGCTAAACAGCGAAACGCGTCAGGCCGCACCTCGTAAGCAGTTCAAGTCTACGCGGCATTGCTGGTCCTGGAGTGCTCCCCAAACTGTTGGAAAACTTGGAGCTTGAATGTATATATATATATATATATATATATTCACTGAAAAAACCATAGGTTTCAGGGACTTTATAGTTAGAAATTAGTATTTATAAATCCTTAGAAATTCATTGGAAAAAACCACAGGTTTCAGGGACGTTATAGTTAGCTGGACATTTTACTCGTACAAAACCAGAGAAATTCGGCCGTTATAGTTAGCTCAGCTAACTATGACTCGCGCCCCCGCAATGCACTGCTGATGATATCACATATTACATCATTCATGACATGGTCAGTGACATCACTGATGACATCTCAAATGACATCACTGATGACATCATCCAGTGACTGTGTTTCTGTAAAGTTTAAATATGTCTTTATATATATATATATATATACATATATATAGGCCAAGGTGTATTGAAGAATGAGTGAGTGTATTAGTGTCTGTATAGATGATTTAGTAGGTGCGTGACTGACTGTATACGTGAGTGATTAAATGTGTCTTACTGAATGCATGGGTTAGTGACTGATACAAACATTCACACAGTTTAGTTTTTCATTTGGTGTGTAAGCGATTGCATGGGTTGGTGAGTAGCTAAATGAGGGTCTATATGGGTTATTGATTGGTTGTCTGAGTATCTGTATGGGTGCCTGAGTGTCTATGTGGGGTGGTGTGACTATGTGCATAGATGTGTGAGTGGGTGATTCACTGGGTGTATGGGTTCAAGAGTGCATCTGTGAAGGGCTGTATGGGTGGGTGAGTGTGTGTATGGGTAGGTTGGTGAATGAATGGATGCCTCAGTGGTACATGTGTTAGTAACTGCATTTGTGAAAGTCAGTATATGTGAGTGTTGGTCTATATAAATGACTAATTGTGAGAGTGAGTGATTGTGAGAATGGCTGTATGGATGAACGTTTGCTTGTATTAGTTATTGTATAAGAGTGTAAGTATGTGTTAGTACATGTTTGAATAAGTTAGGTGGTGTGTGTGTGTATAACTGTATAGGTGAGTAAATGAAAGTGTGATTGATTCTTTGAATGACTGACTAGGTGTGTGAGTAACTATGGATGAGTGGCGGTGTGTGTGTCTGTATAGATATGTGAGTGCATATCATAGTGCCGTATTAATGGTTGCCTGCATGTATGAGTGACTGTATGGGTGAATGAGTGGATGTGTGTGTAGACCTAGGAATTAGTGAGTGGGTTTGTACTAACTGGTTTTGGTGTGTCTGGTTTAGAAAATGCTAGCCTGTATATTAGAGTGGGTGTATCAAAGATTTTATTAGGATAGGAGGAGGTGCAGCAGATTATCACACAGATGATGTCATCAGTGATGTCATTTGAGATGTCATCAGTGATGTCACTGACCATGTCATGAATGAAGTAATATGTGACGTCATCAGCAGTGCATTGAGGGGGCGCGAGTTATAGTTAGCTGAACCAACTATAACAACCACATTTCTCTGGTTTTGTACGAGTGAAATGTCCAACGAACTATAAAGTCCCTGAAACTTGTGATTTTTTAAATGAATTTCTAAGGTTTTTTAAATGCTAATTTCTAACTATACCGTTCCTGAAATCTGTGTTTTTCCAGTGAATTTCAAGTTTTTTAAATGCTTTATAACTATGCTTACAAAGGTAGGACATGTGCAGAAAGAGGAAGAAAGGTGCAGAAAGAAGCAAGAGATGTGCACAAAGAACCAACAGAGGAGCAGAAAGAGGCATTGTTGCAAAGTCATACTGTGCCCCCAACTTTTTGCTGATGGGTACTGGTGGTAACTGACTGACTAACCAGGTCTGGAGCCAGTGCTATTTTGAAAGACACTTCAAATACAGTGAAAACACCTACATACACCAGGGTACACTATGGGTTGGGGTACCCCTGTGATTGGCATGACCTCCCCTGTATGGCCCTAGTACATAATAGGGCATGGGGATTAAAACTACCTCTAACTAAGAGGTGCAGAAGGAGGCAAGAGAAAAACAGAAAGAAGCAACACAGGTGCCGAAAGAGGCAAGAGAGGTGCAGAAAAAGCAAGTGAAGTGCAGAAAGAGGCAAGAGAGGTGCAGAAAGAAGCAAGAGCAGTGCAGAAAGAACCAACACAGTTGTAAAAAAAGGCAAAAAGGGTGCAGAAAGGTGTAGGAGAGGTGCACAAAGAGGCAAGAGTGGTACAGAAAGAGGCAGGAGAGGTGCAGAATGATGGAAGAGAAGTTCAGAATGAGGCAAGAGAATTGCTGAACGAAGCAACAGAGGTGCAGAAAGAAGCAAGAGAAGTCCAGAAAGAGGAAAGTAAGGTGCGATAGAAGCAAGTGCAGAAAGAACCAACAGAGGAACAGAAAGAGGGAAGAGGGGTGGAGAGAGGGGCAAGAGGGGTGCAGAAAAAGGTAGGATGGGTGAACAAAGAGGCAAGAGAGATACAGGAAAAGGCAGGAGGGGTGCAGAAAGAAGGAAAAGTGCAGAAAAAACCAAGAAAAGTGCAGAAAGAGGCAAAAGAGGTACATAAAGAGACAACAAGGGTGCAGAAAGAAGCAAGACAGATGCAGAAAGGAGCATGTGAGGTGCAGAAAGAGCCAACAGAGTTGCAAAAAGAGGCAAAAGAGGCTGCAGAAACAGCCAAGAGAAGTGCACAAAGAGGCAAGAGAATTGCTGAAAGAAGCAACAGAGTTGTAGAAAGAAGCAAGAAAACTGCAGAAAGGAGGAGCCTAGCGCGCAACCAAGATGGCCGCGTAGGTGCGAGGCTCCCGAGGACCTCCGCGACCTCCTGCATAAATCCTGACCGAATCCTGTCCTAGATGAGGGGACTGTGTTTGTGAGCCCGAGCTGAGGTGACGCCCGTTTTCCGTTTTCAAATCGGACTTCGGACACCGGCGGGAGCACCGATTGAGGTTTGCGGCCTTCTCCACACCGGCCCCCCGCACTGGAGTTATGGGGCGATCCGGAGACAAAGTGAACAACAGCGGCGGGCAAGGCTGGGCGACTCGCGTACCCCGCACTTTCACTTTCGCTTTTGCGCCCTCCTTGCTGCCAGGCGAGGTGGGGTTGCGGGGCGGTGTGCGGTGGTGTGGCCTCGTTGGGGTGCCCTGCCGGCCCGCCGGCTGCGGTCCGTCCTGCGGAGCGGTGGTCGCTCTCCCCCGGAGCCCTTGAACTGGATTGTCGACCCCCTTTTTGAGGAGATTGGCTCGATTTGGGGACTGAAACCATGGCCACAAAACAAGATGGCGACCGGGCTAAGGTGAAGTCGACCCGTCGTGGCGCGGCCCATCAATCCAACAACATGGACCGCTACACCCTCCCGAAGGGATCTCCAGAGGCGCTGCGTAGGTCCCCTACGGGCCCGACTGATGCTCCTGCTCTGCCCACGGACCTGACCCTCCGAGACGTCATGGGCGCCATCGCCGAGATGAAGGCCTCGGTGGACCAGCGCTTTGACACTCTGGCGCAGAAGATCGACTCGGTCCTCGTGGACGTGGGCCTCGTGAGAGCCGATCTGTCCAAAACAAATGACCGGGTCGATTCTTTGGCCCACTCTACCTCGGGCCTCACAACGGACGTGGCGGCCCTCCAACAGGAGGTGCGCAGGCTTGGCCAGGCGAGCGCCCTGATGAATCGTCGACTGGAGGATTCCGAGGGTCGGGCCCGGAGGAACAACGTCCGCATTATCGGGGTGCCGGAGGGACGTGAGGCAGAGGCGGCGGATCTGTTTGTGGAGGACCTGGTTCTCACCCATCTCCAGCCTCGGGGGCTGAGTAAATTCTTTGCGGTGGAACGTGCCCACAGGGTCCCCGGGGGTAGGCCTAAGGCCGGAGCCCCTCCGAGGCCTCTCATCGCCCGGATTTTTAATTTTCGGGACAGAGACGCTATCCTGCAGACTTCCAGGCTACAAGGGCCGGTCAGACTTGACAACATGGATATAAATTTCTATCCTGACTTTACTCCGGCGGTCCAAAAGCAGAGACTGAGCTTTCTCGGAGTCAAACGTCGCCTACGGGACCTGAATCTCAAATATGCGATGCTTTTTCCGGCTAAGCTGTGGGTGGAGGTGGATGGCCGCACGCACTTTTTTGATCGTCCCGAGGCGGCCGGGGACTGGCTGGACACTTTGCCCGGAGATCGGGGCCGGGGGGGTGGGGGGGGAGCGGTTGGTGGGGAGGGCCCGCCGGATCAGGACTGAGGGACTAATGGTAGGCCTTGCTCTGGACTGTGTTATTGTCACCATTGACTGTTAGGGTAAGTTCCCCTCCTGTGGAGGTCGTGTGGGGTCTCTTGGGGGATCTCCCTCCTCCTCTGGGGGACTAGTTAGTTTTCTTATCTATGGGGCGACAGGCACACTGCACTTTGGGGGGGCTGTTCGGGCTCATGCAGGGGTGCAGGGTGGGGGGAGTTCTGTTGGGATGGGTGGGTTGGGGTGGGGTGTGGTTCGTTTCTACCGCAAGGCAAACCCTTTATTGTATTGGTGTTTTTGAGATGCTCTCGGGGGGACAAATGATGGCTTCTGTATGTGATGGGGGGTAGGGACCTGACTTTGTTGTCCTGGAACGTTAACGGACTGGGTGATAGGATTAAGCGGGGTGTGGTCCTGCAGTATCTGAAACGGATTTCGCCTGATGTGGTCTTTCTGCAGGAGACACACCTTATTGGTAACTCCTTTTGTGCCATGAATCGACGTCGCTATCGTTTGGTGGCCCACTCGGGCTTCACATCAGGCTCACGGGGGGTGGGCATTATGGTCAAGACCTCGCTCCCGCTAGAAATAGACGAGGTGCGCCATGATGGCAGGGGACGCTACACTGTCTTGGTGGGGAGAATGGAGGGCAAGGTAGTCGTCTTTGTCTCAGTGTACGTCCCACCGGGGTTACAGTCCACCACCTTTGCGGACCTGGGACGCCTCCTTCTTGACCTTCCGGGGGGGCTTCTGGTGGTTGGGGGGGACTTCAATGCAGTGGCTTCTGGGACTATGGATCGTTATCCCCCTAGGGACCTCCCCCGGGCACAGGCGTGGCTGTCTGGCCTTTTGGACACACTGGGATTGGTGGACTGCTGGCGTTTAAGGCATCCCACTCAGCTGCAGTACACCTTCCATTCGGGTGCCCATGGTAGCCTTTCGCGGCTTGATCATGTCCTTGTCCCTGCGGCCTATGCCGGGAGAGTGGGGGAGGTGCGCCATCTGGCGCGGGGTATTTCAGATCACTCCCCACTCCTGTTGCACTTTGATGTCTTCCCGAGGGGGGAGGGCAGGGTAGCTCCAATCAATGCCTGGTACCTGCGCGACCCCACTATTCGTGCTGACTTGATTAAATCCTTGCAACGGTATTTTGAGGAGAATGTGGGGTCTGTCCCGTCGGCTATCTCCCTGTGGGAGGCTTTCAAGACAGTTCTTAGAGGGGAGGCCCTCTCCTTTATCTCCCATGCCCGGAGGCGCGCACAGGAGGAGGTGACCCGGGTGGAGGCCGAAATTACTGAATTGGAGGGTGATCTGGGGAGTGGGGTGACTGACGCTGCGCTGCACGTTCTACACCTTAAGCAGGCGGCCTATAGGGCCCTCGTCACGGAGGCGGCCAGGGGCCTTAGCAGAGAGCAACAGGGGCGATTGTATGATGTGGGTGATAAGGCTGGCAAGTTGATTGCGTGGTTGGATAAGAAGGAGAGAGCTAGTCGTGTGGTCCCGCTGATTGAGAGGATGGATGGTGTACGTGTTACTGAGCCGGAAGGCATTGTCTCTTGCTTCGCGGATTATTTCCGCGAGGTATATTCCCCGGTTTCTCCCTGCTCGGAGGAGGATTCCCATGCCCTGCTGCGGGACATCGCGCTGCCCTCCCTTTCAGTGGAGGACAGGGAGTCGATGGATGCCGCTCCCACCTCGGACGAAATTGCCCTCGCCATCCGCTCGGTCGCCTCTGGCAAGGCCATGGGCCCGAACGGCATTCCTATCGAGTTGTATAAGCTGCGACCGGATGTACTGGCACCCCACCTCCGCGCAATGTTCCTTGCGGCCCACTCGCGGGGCTCCCTCCCGACGGACCAGCGTCTGGCTACCATCGTGGTTATCCACAAGGAGGGGAGACCACGAGACCGGGTTACATCGTATCGGCCTATCTCGCTCTTGAATGCGGAGCCTAAAATCCTCGCCAAGGTGCTCGCCAACCGGCTGGTCGGCGTGGTGGGCGATCTGGTCCACCAAGACCAGTCCGGCTTTATTCCCAATCGCAATACGGCCCTTAATCTGCGACGCTTGCACGGGGTGCTCGCGCGTGTTCCGTTCGTGCGGGAGCCGGCCATCTTGGCGTCCTTGGACGCCACCATGGCGTTCGACACGCTCGAATGGCCGTACATCTGGGCGATGCTGGCGAAATTTGGATTTGGACCGGGATTCATCAGCTGGGTCAAATTGTTGTACTCGGACCCAATGGCGCAGGTGGTGGTGAATGGTCGAGTCTCGGCCCCATTCGTGCTGGGACGGGGCACGCGACGGGGTTGCCCCCTGTCGCCGCTCCTGTTTGCACTGGCCTTGGAACCCCTGGCGGAGTGGCTGCGGTGGCACCCTTCTATCCGTGGTCTCCGTTGGACCCCCGAGTATGAGGACCGCGTGTCCCTCTATGCTGACGATATCCTTTTGTACTTAGCCTCCCCGCGCAAATCACTGATTGTCCTGGTCGATGTTCTGCGCTCCTTTGGCCGTAACTCAGGCCTTGTCATCAACTGGGCTAAATCCTGTGTCTATGTGCTTTCCGGGGAGGCTCCTGTCCTCCCGCGGGGCTGTCCGATCCAGATTGCCTCGCAGGGATTTCGATACCTGGGTGTCTATATTACGCTGGACCCGGTGGCCCGCTACGAGCGAAATTTGCTTCCCCCCCTCCAGCGCTTGAAGGAGGATGTCGCGCGCTGGCGGCGCTTGCCGCTTTCGCCGCTCGGCCGGGCGGCATTGTTCAAGATGATGTCATTGCCGCGCTTTCTGTACGCTCTCCAGAACACTATGGACTTGGTCCCGGCGCGCTACTTCCGTGAGGTGGAAAGTTTACAGCGCCTCCTGTTCAGGGACGGGAGGCCGCGTATAGCCCTGGCAAAGTTGACGCTCCCGTGGTACGACGGAGGGATTGCCCTCCCGGATATTAAGCGGTATTACTGGGCCTCCCAGTTAGCTGCAATTAATCACGGCCTCTATGGGCCCGCCTTAAACCCGGCATTTGAAATGGACAAGATGCTCCTGCCCGGTGGCGACTACAATCGAGCGCTCTACACTAGCGTGCCCGATTCCCGCTTGACGGGACCCACGCGTGTCATGGTGCGAGTATGGCACGCGGCTAATGCAGCTATGGGATGGAAGGACCGTTTGACCCGGGCGTCACCGTTGTATGCGTCTGAGATGTTGGGGTCTTTGTGGACCTCGAAGGGCTTCGAGAGGTGGGACACGATAGGCATCAGTACAGTGGGGGATCTCTGGACGAGGGGAGGATTCAAAACATTCGAGACGCTGCAGGCGGAGTTTCAGCTGCAGGGCAGTGAATACTTTCGGTACCTGCAGGTCCGTCACGCACTGGGTTCCGTCTTCCCAGACGTGGCCTCCATCCCGGAGTCCTCCCCCCTGGAGGATAGAGTGCTAGATGGCCACGTTCCGGACAGCACGATCTCCCTCATTTACAAGAAATTGATTAATGACCGCTCGGGCTTACTGACTGGCCTCCGCGAGGCTTGGGTTGCCGATGGGCTGGAGTTGGACGAAGAGGACTGGATTTCCGCGGTGGCCTCTCCGAAGGAGGTGGCCATCCCGGCTCGCCTTCGTTTCGTCCAGCTTAAGATACTCCACCGGGTGTACATGACGGGGCCAAGGCTTCTGCGTATGGGCTATGCCGAGGATGGATTGTGTAAGCGTGGGTGTGGTGCTTTGGCGACTTTTTTGCACATTCTGTGGGAATGTCCGAGGGTGGAGCGATTCTGGAGTGGTGTGCATGGGGTCCTGCGAGCGGTTACGCATGTCGCGCTGTTGCCTGAAGCGAGGAGATGCTTGCTGAATGTGTGGGAACCGACCGATTACTCGGTTCCGCAGACGCGATGGGTGACTCTGGGATATATGATAGCTAAACGTGACATTGCTCAACTGTGGGGATCCCAGAGGCCCCCGGCGGTGTCGGCCTGGAAAGAACACATGGATTGGTGCATGTTCCGAGAAAAGGTGGTGTATGTGGCGCGGGGTAAGCCTGGGGCATGGGTGAAGGTATGGGGCCCCTGGAACGCCTACCGCGGGGGTATTTGCGAGCCGCCGTTGTTGCCTCCCGCGTCACCAGCTCCATCCCCCTAGTTGACCCCCTCCCTCAGCCCCGGGCACAGTGTTCTCCCAGTCCCGGATCTGTTCCCCTTCCCCTCTCTGGATTTCTGTGGATGGTTGAGGTCCCCCACTTGAGGAGCACGTGTTGTTACTTTCGATTGCGGGTTGCCTTGCGGGTGTGGTTTTATGCTGTTGTGTTGTATAAAACGAAACCGTATTGTGGGCTCAGAGTCATGTGGCCCACGTTGTTGATACCTCCTGCTTTAACGTCTCTGCAAAGCCAAGTGCCTCATTGTATGTATGTCATTTGCTTCTGTCACTTTAGCGGCCGGCCGGAAGGTTGTAGGCCCATACCTGTATATATTTGAGATTGCAATAAACGGTTTCAAAAAAAAAAAAAAAAAAAAAAACTGCAGAAAGAAGAAAGTGAGATACAAAAACACGCAGGAAAGGTAAAGAAAGAGGGAAGACGAGTGCAGAAAGACAACAGGGGTGCAGAAAGACGCAAATGAGGTGCAGCAAGGAAACAGACGTGCAGAAAGAGGGAAGAGAGGTGCAGAAAAAGGCACAACAAGTGCAGAAAGAGGCAAAAGAGGTACATAAAGAAACAACAGGGGTGAAGAAAGAAGCAAGACAGGTGCAGAAAGAAGCATGGAAAGTGCAGAATGAAGCAACAGGGGTGCATAAAGATGCAAGAGAAGTGTAGAAAGAGGCAAGAGAATTGCTGAAAGAAGCAACAGAGGTGGAGAAAGAAGCAAGAAAAGTGCAGAAAGAGGCAAATGAGATGCAAATACAGGCAGGAAAGGTACAGAAAGAGTGAAGAGGAGTGCATGAAGAGACAACAGGGGTGCAGAAAGAAGCAAATGAGGTGCAGAAAGAGGCAACAGAGGTGCAGAAAGGCAAAAGAGGTACATAACGAGTGAACAGGGGTACAGAAAGTAGCAAGACACGTGCAGAAAAAAGCTTGGAAATTGAAGAATGAAGAAACGGCTGCAGAAAGATGCAAGTGCAGAAAGAGGCAAGTGAGGAGCAAAAACAGACAGGAAAGTTACAGAAAGAGGGAAGATGAGTGCAGAAGAACAAGTTACTTACCTTCGGTAACGATATATCTGTAAGAAACATTAGTTAGTTAGATTCCTCACCTTAGAATATCCCCAGGCGTCAGGCTGGATCCGGAAAGATGTTTCGTCAGCAATACCCTTGCGCTTCGCTAGGCGTCGTCTGAGGCTCCGCGTCCATCGTCGGTGTCGTGCGCCGGAATGACGGAGTACTTAGATGCCGCCCTCGCACGCTGACGTCAGTTCTTGTACATAGCTTTCCGCGTCAGGAACGCAGAGCCATGCAAGAGACCGACACTGGTGCCAAAAAAGTCTAGGGCCCTGAAAGGGATGACCTCAACTCTAGATATCGGTTCGCAGAACGGGGAGGCTGGGTGGGTCGGTGAGGAATCTAACTAACTAATGTTTCTTACAGACATATCGTTACCGAAGGTAAGTAACTTGTTCATCTGAAACACGTTAGTTAGATTCCTCACCTTAGAATAGATACCCCAGCAATACCAACCCCGGTGGTGGGTCTGCAAACCAAGATCACACCAGAAAGTCCTGGAGAACAGAACAGCCAAAGAAGCCGTCTCTCCGGACTTGGCAATAATGTTTGGCAAACGTGTGCAGCGAGGCCCATGTTGCTGCCTGACAAATGTCCTGCATGAGGACTCCCCGGCCCAGGGCAGTGGTCGCCGCAGTGGCCCGAGTGGAATGGGCCCGCAGCCCTACAGGAGGTTCCTTTTTAGCGAAGGAGTAACAGGCCTTGATTCACAAAACGACCCACCGAGAGATGGTGCGCTTGTGTACCGCCCGCCCCTTCTTGGCGCCCTGGTAGCCGACAAAGAGTTGGTCGTCCACCCGGAACTGCTTGGTGGGGTCCAGATAGAAGGACAGCGCCCGTTTTGGGTCCAGACGATGGAGCCTCTCTTCCTAGGGATGCGGAGGCGGAAAGAAGGTGGGCAGCGTAACAGACTGTCCGATGTGAAAGGCAGTCACCACCTTAGGAAGAAAGGAAGGATCCGGATGGACAGAAAGGAAAGGAGGTTTAGAAGAAAGAGCCTGGAGCTCACTCACCCTCCTAGCAGAGGTGATGGCAACCAGGAAGGCAGTCTTAAGCGTCAACAGACGAAGAGGACAATTATGAAGTGGCTCAAAGGGAGCGCACATCAGATACATCAATACCAGATTCAAATCCCACTGAGGCATTACGAGAGGGACAGGAGGAAACATGTGAGTAATGCCCTTGAAGAAGCGAGAAACAACAGGGGATTTGAAAAGAGAAGACTGATCAGGAAGCCGGAGAAAAGCAGATAGCTGAAAGATAACCTTTAAGAGTGCCCAGAGCAGAGCCCTGCTGGGCCAAGGAAAGAAGAAAGAGGAGAACCTCAGAAAGAGGGGCGGAAAAGGGATCCACAGCCTTTGCTGTGCACCATGCCACAAATTTGTTCCACCTGCAGCCGTATACCGATTTTGTGGAGGGACGCCTGGCTGCCAGAATCACATCACAGACTTCAGGAGGAAAGTCAAATGGCATCAACTGTCGCCGCTCAATCTCCACGCATGGCGGTGGAGACTGGACATGTTCAGGTCGCGGACTGTCTTCTGCTGCTGCGACAGAAGGTCCTCCTGAAGAGGCAGTCGCATCCGGGGGATCGATCGACAGACTGAGTAGCTCGGGATACCAGTACCTTCGTGCCCAATCCGGAGCCACCAAGATGAATTGGGCCCGGTCGCGCCTGATCTTCTTCAGCACTCTGGGCAGAAGTGGTATAGGCGGAAAGGCGTACAACAGACCGCAACTCCACTCGCGACGAAAAGCGTCCCCGAGCGAGTGCTGCCTTGGAAACTCCAACGCGCAGAACCGCTGACATTGCGCGTTCTCTTCGGTGGCGAATAGATCTAACCAAGGCTCTCCCCACTGCCGAAAGAGGCCTTGCGCCACGTCAGAGTTTAGACGCCATTCGTGATCCATCACGCACCGGCGGCTGAGTTCGTCTGCTCTGGCGTTCAGAAAGCCCGCCAGATGTTGAACCACCAGGGTGATGCCCTGATGTTCCAGCCATGTCCAGAGGCGCAGAGCCTCCTGACAAAGGGTCCACAACCCCACCCCACCCTGTTTGTTGCAATACCACATGGCGGTGGTGTTGTCCGTGAACACCTGCACTACACTTCCCCGGACAGAGGGAAGGAATGCCTTCAGTGCAAGTCGGCTCGCCCTCAGCTCCAGAAGGTTGATATGGAGCCGGGACTCCGCCGGAGACCAGAGGCCTCTGATCTCCGCCTCTCCCATGTGGCCCCCCCCAACCCAGGAGGGACGCATCCATCACCACTACGTGCTCCAGTTGGGGTAGGGAGAGGGATCTGCTGCTGACCCAATCGCAGTCCGTGAGCCACCACTGCAACTGTCTTGCAGTGCCCTCCGAGATGAGGACGTGGTCGGACAGGTTGCCTCGATGCTGGGCCCACTGAAACTGCAGGTCCCACTGCAGAGCCCGCAATCGCCATCTGGCGTGAAGCACTAACAGGATGCAGGAGGCTATCAGACCTAGAAGCCGCAGCACCAATCTGACCGAAAACCGGGATAGAGGCCGAAAGATGGGAATCAGAGCCTGAATATCCCGGACCCGCTGTTCCGGAGGATAAGCCAGGAACTGCGCCGAGTCCAGAAGCACTCCGATGAAGAGGAGCTTCTGGGAGGGACTCAGATGCGACTTCGGCACATTGATGGAGAACCCCAGCGAGTGCAGGAGGTCGGCCGTAGTCTGGAGGTGGGAGACGACTGCCTGGGGCGAGCCTGCCTTCAACAACCAGTCATCGAGATAGGGGAAGACTGGAACCCCCAATCTGCGCAGATGAGCTGCGACCACCGCCATCACGTTTGTGAATACCCGAGGGGCACTGGTGAGACCGAAGGGGAGCACGGTAAACTGAAAATGCTCCTGGCCCACCGCGAACCGCAGGTAACGCCGGTGGACCAGCAGGACGGGGATGTGGAAATAAGCATCCTGCAAGTCCAACGCTACCATCCAGTCTCCAGGGTCTAGGGCAGCAAGAACCTGAGCTAAGGTGAGCATCTTGAACTTCTCCTTGCGGAGGAAGGCGTTGACGCTCCTGAGATCCAAGATAGGGCATAGGTCCCCTTTGCCCTTCATGGGAACCAGAAAGTAGTGGGAATAACAACCACGACCTACTTCCGGACGAGGAACGCGCTCGATGGCCCCCTTGGCCAAGAGGGCCGTAACTTCCTCCTGTAGAATATTCAAGTGATCCCCCGACATGCGGTGGTACTGCGGTGGCATGGCTGGAGGGGTCGCCTCGAAGGGGAGGGAGTAGCCCCTTCGGATGATTTGCAGCACCCACCTGTCCGATGTGATGGAACGCCAGTGGAGCAGGTGATGGCGAACTCTGCCTCCCACTGGCGTGGAATGGGCCTGAAAGCATAGACTAGGAGGGCTTGAAGGCGGATGCTGCCGGGGCAGATGTGGACGGACCGGCACGTTTTCCCCCTGTACCGCCTCGGCGGAATCCGCGACCGCGTGGAGGTTGGTTCTGCGGCCTGTGGCTAGACGGACGTGAGGGGGCGCGCCCCTTCCTTGGCCATGAAAGGGACGAAAAGCGGAAGCTTGCGGGCGCGGGCCGAGAGGCCCAAGGACTTGGCCGTAGCCCGAGAGTCTTTAAAGCGATCCAGCGCACTATCCGTCTTGTCGGCAAAAAGGCGTCTGCCATCGAAGGGCATGTCCATGAGGGTGCTCTGGACATCCCCAGAAAAACTCGTGGACCGCAGCCAGGCGTGGCGGCGGAGCGCCACTGTGGTCGACATGGCCCTACCCAGCGAGTCCGTAGAGTCCAGTCGACATTGGATAGCGTGCCGCGCTGCATCCCGCCCCTCGGCAAGAGCCTGGGCGAGCCGTGTCCGGGCCTCCTCCGGACACTGGGGCAGCACGTCCTCCACCGTATCCCACAGGGAATGGGAGTAACGGTCCAAGAGACATGCGGTGTTAATAGACCGCAGTCCCAAACTAAGGGAGAACAGCTTTTTACCAAACTGTTCAAGTCTCTTGGATTCCCGATCCGGGGGAGCGGACGGGAAGGAGGTCTGGGAAGTAGAGGCCTGGATAACCAGGCTCTAGGGCGTGGGGTGCATGGACAGAAAACTGGGGACACCCGGTGCAGGGCGGTGCCGCCGGGCCACGATCCAGTCCACAGGAGGTACTGTGGAGGGCTTGGACCAGGTGCCCTTCAGAACGTCCAGTAGTGCCTCATTAAACTGCAGCAGAGGCTCCGAGGAGCTTGCTGACGGTTGGAGCACTTCAGTGAGGAGGTTAGTCCTCATGGCCACAGCAGGTAGCTCCAGCCCAAGGGCTTCGGATGCCTTGCGCAGCACCACAGAAAATGCAGCACCTTCCTCCGAAGCTACTGTCGGAGGAGATATGAAGCCAGTGTCAGGGGAGGTGTCAAGACCACCGGCATCCCCCAGCTCATCTGCCCAGTCCTGTGATAACTGGCCCTGCCGGGCCAGAGGGTCCTCAGACCCCTCCCAGTCGTCACCGTCATCCGATTCCTAGTAGACCGGTGGAATGATCAGAGCTGGGCGGAAGATGAAATTGCCACCCATCAGCGTCGGACGCGGCGCCGCCGCTCCAACGCCGGGCCCGGACCGGGACTGAACTGGGGAACGGCGTCGTCCGAAGACCGCGCCGGAGGTGGCACCGGAGTCAGCGCCGGCGGAGGGGTCGTGAGGTCGACCGGCGCCGACTGGGATCCAGGCTTGGATCCCGCCGGGACCAGAGGCATCGGGACCGGAGTCGGCGCCGGGGCCGCCGGCTCACTAGGCCTCCCAGTCGAGCCCACGGGGCCCGAAGGCGCGCCAGCAGGCGTCGACGGCAGAGCCAGACCTCTCATGGCCGAGAGGAAGGCACTGATCTCCGCCGGAGTCGCGTCAATCCCAGGGACCGGCGGGTATGGGGATGGACGTGACTCCTGCGGCTCCGACGGAGTCGCGTGGGTGGTACCACCCGAACACTCAGCCGAGTCACGCGCCCGGCGAGATGAGCCCGAAGAGCGATGTCGTCTCTTGGACTTCTTACTATGCTTTGACTTACCCGAAGACTTGGAACTAGACGAGTGGTGGTAATGGAGCCAACTTCCGGAACTCAAGTAGCTTGCGGGAGCGCTCCCTCCTAGCCTTCGAAGTCAAGGCCCGGCAGTCGAGGCATGACTCGGCATCGTGGTCGGCCCCAAGGCAGTAGAGGCACCGGCGATGGTGATCTGTAACCGACATAAGTCGGTGACAGGAGTCACAAGGTTTAAAACCAGGCATTCTACTGGCACCAGAGTCGAAAAAAGTTTAGTCAGGCGCTGTCTGGTGCGGACAAAAGAAGAACTGACGTCACCGCGCGAGGGCGGCGTCTAAGTTCTCCGACGACGTCATTCCGGCGCACGACGCCGACGAAGGACGCGGAGCCGCAGACGACGCCTAGCGACGCGCAAGGGTATTGCTGACGAAAAATCTTACCAGATCAGGCCTGATGCCTGGGGAAATTCTAAGGTGAGGAATCTAACCAACGTGTTTCTTTCAGATAGAGACAATATGGGTGCAGAAAGAAGCAAATGAGGTGCAGAAAGAGGCAGGAGAAGGTGCAGAATGAGACAAGAAAGGTGGAGAAAAAAGTGAGCTGCAGAAAGAGGTGCAGAAGAGGCAAGAGAGGTGCAGAAAGAGGCAAGAGAGGTGCAGAAAGAGGCAAGAGAGGTGCAGAAAGAAGACAGCTGCAGAAAGATGCAAGAGAGGTACAGAAAGATACACAAGAGGTGTAGAAAGAGGCAAGAGATGTGCAGAAAGAGGAAAGAGGTGCACAAAGAGGCAAGAAAGGTGTAGAAAGAAGAGAGTGAGCTGTAGAATGAAGCAAGAGAGTGAGCTGCAGAAAGATGGAAGTGAGGTGCACAAAGAGGCAAGAGAGGTGCAAAAAGAAGAGAGTGAGCTGCATAAAGAGGCAAGAGATGTGCAGAAAGATGAGAGTGAGCTGCAGAAATATGCAAGATAAGTCCAGACCGAGGCAAGAGAGGTGCAGAAATAAGAGGTGCTGAAAGAGGCAGAAAGATACAAGAGAGGTGTAGAAAGAGGCAAAAGTGGTGCAGCAACAAGCAAGAGATGTGCAGAAAGAGGCAAGAGATGCAGAAAGGCAAGAGAGGTGCAGAAAGAGGCAAGAAAGGTGCAGAAAGAAGAGTGAGAGCTGCAGAAAGAGGGAAGAAAGGTGCAGAAAGAGGGAAGAAAGGTGGAGAAAGAGGCAAGAGAGGTGCAGAAAGAGGCATGAGAGGTGCAGAAAGAGGCATGAGAGGTGCAGAAAGAGGCATGAGAGGTGCAGAAAGAGGCAATAAAGGTGCAAAAAGAAGAGAGTGAGCTGTAGAAAGTGAGAAGAGGGGTGCAGAAAGAGGCAAGAGAGGTGCAGAAAGTGAGTGAGGTACAGAAAGAGGCAAGAGAGGTGCAGAAAAGGGCAAGAGAGGTACAGAAAGATGTAAGAGAGGTGTAGAAAGAGGCAAAAGTGGTGCAGAAAGAGGCAAGAGATGTGCAGAAAGAGGCATGAGATGTGCAGAAAGAGGCATGAGAGGTGCAGAAAGAGGCATGAGAGGTGCAGAAAGAGGCATGAGAGGTGCAGAAAGAGGCATGAGAGGTGCAGAAAGAGGCAATAAAGGTGCAAAAAGAAGAGAGTGAGCTGTAGAAAGTGAGAAGAGGGGTGCAGAAAGAGGCAAGAGAGGTGCAGAAAGTGAGTGAGGTACAGAAAGAGGCAAGAGAGGTGTAGAAAGAAGAGAATGAGCTGCAGAAATAAGAGAAGCCCAGACATAGGCAAGAGAGGTGCATATAGAGGCAAGAGAGGCGCAGAAAGAGGCAAGAGAGGTACAGAAAGAGGCAAGAGAGGTACAGAAAGAGGCAAGAGGTGCAGAAAGATGTGAGAGGTGCAAAATAGGCAAGAGAGGTACAGATAGAAGAGAGTGAGCTGCAGAATGAGGGAATAGAGGTGCAGAAAGAGGCAAGAGAGGTGCAGAAAGAAGAGAGTGAGCTGCAGAAAGAGGCAAGAGCTGCAGAAAGAGGCAAGAGATGTACAGAAAGAGGCAAGGGACTGCTAACAATGAATATTTATTACAAAAGTATGGCACGCCTTGAGTCACCTTGATGTAATCAAAACTGTAATACCTAAAGCATTTCCTTTAGAAATTATAGAAATCAGAGGGACATATTTTCTGAGTTCTCAAATAGCGACAAAGCACTTGTAATTATGTGTTATCTTTATGTTTTTATATCCAGTTGACCACTTGATTAAATGTTTCGCTTAGGAAAGAGAATGTGTTGTTTCTTACAGACCTTACAGACCTGCAGTCTTTGCAACAGGGGACCCAATTTGGAGTTTCTGCTTCAGCTTGACATTCTGTGATTCTGGTCAAATCTTCCCATGCCTACAACCAAAATGAGTTTGTCCTTGTATGATGTAACCAATTCTCATGTAAAGCACCCCAATATCTGAACAGCCTGCACTATATAAAACTGCAAAAAAACAAAGGATAAAAAGTGTTTTCCACACTTCTGTCATTGGGCTATACGTGGGCTACATCTGTGTGATATTTGTGCTACATTTGGGCTTTTTTTTTCAATGGTGGCCATCTTGGGAGATTTCAGTAAATTCATTAAACTTTATTCGATCTGATTTAGAAACATAGATCATAAAAGTATACATAAAAACAGTAAATCCTCTTTCTTAATACAATACAGTGAGAATTAATTAAAACCAGTAGGTAAAAACAGGTGTTACAAAGCCCTGTTCAGAGCAACTTCAGGTTAACAGTATAGTAAAGTTCAATGCTTCGCTAGATCAATCTCATGTACTTTGTGCAAAATACGCAATAAGGGGTCCAAGTAAGATGCAACGCTCCAATACCCGACCAGTCTGCACTATATTAAACTGCAAAAAAACAAAAACTAAAGTGTTTTGCACACTTCTGTCATTGGGCTATATGTGGGCTACATCTGGGTGATATTTGTGCTACATTTGGGATCTTTTTTCTCTTGTGACCATCTTGGGAGACTTATTATGAAGTTTCCTGATTTCCTCATTTACTGCAGTCTCCTCAGAAGGAAATGCATTCAGTTTTTTACTTTGATTCCTTCAAGAAGGCATTCAGATGTGTCACACATTTGCCATAAATTCAGAATGTTAGCACTCTAGTTGCTCATTAGATCACTGTAGTAAAGCTACTGCTCACAAGGGAGTTAACTGGAAGTCTACTGCTGGTATTGAAAGTGATTGTTTCAGTCTGCATGTCAGAATTTTCTAATGAAATAGAAGAGGATTTGAGATCTCACTTAAAATATGCCCTAATTTTTCTTTCTGCAGCACTAACCATAATTTCTATGGCAAAATGAACCCCCTCATTTTGTTCCTTTTTAAATTAAATGTTTTAGGTGTTACCAGTTAATTCCAATCAAGATGGCTTCAGGTGTGCCTTAATTTTGTCATAAGTAAGACTGTTAGTGCTCTAGTTGTTCTTTAGAACACTCTGGGAAGCTGCAGTAGAACACAAAGGGGCAAGATGGCGTCCGCACGACTGGTCGTGTAGGCAGGGTGAGCTGGTCTCTGCTGAAAACCACGGCTTAATGGTAGACGGCCTCGTTACCTGTCTGGATACTCGGAGAAGGCTGGCCCCGGTCTCACTCACCTTTTGGTGAATGCAGCGAAGGTTACTTTCCCGGAGTTTATTTTTTTCTGAGGCGACGGTCCCAGGGGAGAGGATGTCCACGGCCGCGCTGGCAGAGTTGAACGGCTGACCGGCTGTTGTTCCTCTACTGCATCGCGGAGAACTCCAGAGCACTGAGTACTGAGCCGAGCGGTTACACCCACACAGGTGCTGCGAATTGACGACTTGGTGCGCGGCCAGGGAGTACGGAGCAGACAGCCGGTGGAGAGCTGACGGCGTGCACCTCAGCGTTTGGTTGGGGAACAGAGAACAGACGGCCGGAGGAGAGTTGTAATGGCCCCGAAACATACTCGGAAAGCTCGCTTGCAAGAACTTAAATCGGGACCCTCTATGGAGTTACAGTCTTCTAAGACAGGTGAGAAAGACCCTATAGTAAGCTCAAAATCCGGGGCTGTGGTAAAACCCAAGCAGGCTATAGCTACTTTATTTTTAGCTGCTGAACAAAAAAAACGTAAAGATATGGAATCAAACGAGCTTCAAGCAGGACTGACAACGCCTCAGAGTGAAGTTCTGACTGCCGCTAATGAGATAACCGAAGGTCTAATAGAGATTAACAACCCAATAACTCCATCTCGTGCTAGACTATCTTCAGAGGGTGAAAAAATTATTGAAATGATGATCCCAGCTGGTTCGTCTGAACTTGAATCCGGGGATTTTTATTCGGTTTCAGAGAATTCGATCTCCTCTTCTGAGGAGCTGGCCATGCAGTGCGCAAAACAAATGACTTTTGAACATGAGTCTGAGTCCGATGCGGACGAAGTGAATGCTAGCGCCGAGTATGAGGAGGAGGATACTCCAGTTACAGTCAGGGATGCCTCTGAGGCATCTATGATGGAGGGTCCTATTGATACTCAAAATGCTCAGGATGTACAAGCCGGGGACATTACACTTGCTACAATTTATCAGACGATTCTGAGCCATATGGACAAAACGGCATTAGAGAGCCAAAAAATTCAAAATTCATGTCGTAAACTACAAGGCTCAATAAGAAGGCTGGTGAAAGTACAGTCAGATTTTGGAGAACGCTTCACGGAGGCTGAAACTAGGATCTCTAATATTGAAGATGAACTGATTAAACAAAAATCGGTCACGGAGACTTTGAATAGCAATAAAGAGGATGTATTGTGGAAAATGGCCGAAATGGAAAATCGCTCTCGTCGGAATAATTTGAGATTAATGCAAATTCCGGAGGGTAATGAAGGGCAGGATCCACGGAAATCCGTAATAGATCTTTTTCAGAAGGCGTTTCCAAAACTGAATAAATGGGATTGGGAGCGTGAAATCGAAGGGCTCATAGATTTCCGTTCAAGATTCAATCACGCCCTGGGCAGAACCCACCCAGACCTAGGCCACTTCTTGTTGCTTTCAACAGCTTTCGAGCTAGAGAAGATATCTTTCAGCAAACTCGGCCTAATACTCAAGCGATGGCTGATGGATTCACTTTTTTCTTTACACCGGACTTTTCAAAGTACACAATGGACGTTCGATGGCAGCTGCGACAGTTAGTGGACTTATTTAAAAAAAAGGGCGCCCAGGCGTATGTTATGAACCCTGCCAAACTTAAAGTGATACATAAGGACAAATCAAGATTCTTTACTAATGTAAATTCAGCCAAGGAGTATTTACAAGCATTGAAGGATCCTTAATTTATGTATAATCATTGTAAATTTTTGTAACTCTCTGGTAATTCTAGTTGAACTAAATGCCTAATATTTGGATAAGTGATCAGATTAGAAACCTATAGGGTACAGGGTACAGGGCAGGAAGGCCTTTGTAGCTTTTTCTTTTTCTTTTGGATTGCCGTGGTGTTTAGCAGCGATGGGATCACGCTCACATCCATCCATAGGACTGTGTCCTAAAGCCCGATTTCAGGGAAGGGAGGGTTGGCTCTTGCAGAGGTTGGGGGGTGGTCTGGGGTTTGGGAGGGGCAAGGGTCATTGGGTAAGGTGTAAGGTTTGGGAAGGGTTGGGGAGCAATGGTAAAAAAAAATTCATGACAGTAACATGGGAGAGTGTTGGCGATGAAAAGGTTATGTTTGTTTCACTTGTTGATAGTCAAGGAGTAAAACTGTTCAATTACTGGCTAAGCAGTGTCAATGACTATCCTCTGATTTTGGGGGAAAAAAAAAAAAAAAAAGTCTGTATGAAACGTAGTATTAAGATCTGCTCATTTAATGTCTCAGGGCTTAACTGTAGCAATAAAAGACGCAGAATAGCTGCAGAAATACGATATATTCGTCCCGATATTGTATGTCTACAAGAGACACATTTATCTTGGGACAGAAGGACATTGGTAACAGATTTGGGCTATACGCTGATGGTTGCTTCTCAACAAACTAATAATACCAGAGGGGTCATGATTCTTTCTAGAATTGGATATTGCACGGTGAGTCGTAAATTAGCGGATAAATGGGGTAGGTGGGCTTTATTAGAAATTATAGTATCTGGAATGGCTTTTACCATTTGTACAATTTACGGCTCCAATTTAGATGAGGCTGAAGTTTTGCAACAATTAAATATTGAACTTGCCGATTGGAAAACTCCGTTAATTTTATGTGGAGATCTCAATATTAATCTGAACACCTGCGAGCTAATGGCTGGTCTAGAACATTATAATGGACGCAAACCACGAGTATTTAAGGCCCTATATGATTTAGTAATTGATCATGGGTTGATTGATATATGGAGTAAATGGCACTCTACTCTCCCGGGATACACTTTCTACTCTGCACCTCATAAGAAATTTGTTCGGTTAGATTACTTTTTTACGTCCTCAACTATACAACATCAAACTAAGATACAAACCTTCCCCAGAGTCACCTCGGATCATTCCCCCATATTACTTGAATGCTCTATCTTAGGGGACTATAGAGATATAAGGAGTTTTTCATTTGATAGGAAGCTGTGCTTAGACGAACAATATAGAATTCATATGAGGGGATGGATGACAGAATTTTTTAAAATTAATTTAGGTACCGCTCACATTTCAATTCTTTGGGACACTTTCAAGGCTTGTTTTAGAGGAGAAGCTATAAGTTTTGGTTTATATAACCAAAATAAATTACGGTCTCAAATGGGGGAGCTTTATGAATCATTAAAGACTGCAGAAGTAGAGCTTGCTAAAGCAATAAAAAGACCGGACAACGCATCACAGATCACTATAGCCGAAGCAAAAATTGCACAATGTAAGGCGATGATAACTGGGGTTTGGGCGGAAGAGATTGCTCGGAAATACTTAATAAATAAAAGACATATTCATGAATATGGTGAATCTATAGGTCGCTCATTAGCGTTAAGATTAAAAATGAAAACAACTTCTCGACTGATCCCCAAACTACAAGATCAATTTGGGATAGTACAAGAATCACCAACGGCTATATTAGATATCTTTCATCAATTCTACTCTGACCTTTATACTCAGCAATCAAAGTCTAATGTAGTTCAAATTCCGGATGTTTGTATAATAAATCAATTAACCGAAATAGAGGCAGAAGCCCTGGATAGCCCTTTTACTATGGCAGAACTAGAGATTGCAGTTAAGAACATTCCGAATGGCAAAGCTGCCGGTCCAGATTGCATCCCGGGGGAAGTTTATAAATGCTTTTTTGAGTCAATGAAGCCTGTGATGCTAGAAACATTTAGGATGGCACAAAAGGGAACTGCCCCAAATACATGGAATGAAGCATCCATAGTAGTGTTTAGTAAAAATGGGAAACCACCAGAGCTACCTGGCTCGTATCGACCAATATCCCTACTTAATTGCGACAGTAAGCTTTACTCAAAGATGATTTCGAACCGTTTATCCAAAGTTATCTCGTCATTAGTCCTAAAAGAGGAACGGTTTCTCATATTAATAAGGTTATAACCTTATTTGATATTGCAGAAGCTGAAAAGAGAGACTTGGCATTGATACTGCTCGACGCGGAAAAAGCTTTTGACCGGGTAGAGTGGGATTATTTATGGGAAGTGATGAGAAGAATGGGATTTGGGAAAGCTATTTTAACTGCAATTCAAGTTCTATATAAAACTCCTAATGCGAGAATTACTGCTATGGGTCTTAAATCCGATAAGATTAATATCACCAGAGGGACACGACAAGGGTGCCCTTGCTCACCTTTACTTTTTGCACTGTATATCCATCCTTTTATTATTAGTTTACAAAATTCGCTCCATATTAAACCGTTTGTAGCTTCAGGTATTCCTCATTCTGTATTTGCATATGCAGACGACATCGCAATAACGACAACTGATCCCAGGGAATCAATAGTGGAGATTGAACTTTTAGCTAGAACTTTTGGAGCTATATCAGGGTATAAACTAAACTCTGCTAAAACCCAAATACTATGTACAAAAAGCATACAGTTTAACGAATCGCGTGTAACAGAAGAGGTTACTTATTTAGGCATTAAGATCAGAACTCAAATGTTAGAGATAACTGACAGTAATTGGAAAGAAATTATACTTCAAATCAGACAATCGTTAGATAGATGGAGCCGACTTCAACTATCAATAATTGGTAGAGGAAATATCATCAAGATGAGTGTTCTTGCCAAGATATTATATCTATTTCGTAGTATTCCACTTGAATTTTCTCACAAACAGATACAGCAATTACAAACTATTTGTGGAAAATTCTTCTGGGCTCCTGGTAAGGTTCGAAGAGGTATGAAATGGCTAACACTTCGAGAAGAAAGAGGTGGACGAAACCTGCCTGATTTTTTAAGTTACTATTATGTCTGCTTTCTGCAGAAAATGAGTTATATTTTGACTGGTGACCCCCCGAAAAATGATGCGGAAGCTCCTTCTATTTTTTTTTTAATGCTGGGAGAGCATGCTAAAGGGTGCTTATTAAAGGAACTGGAAGGTCACTACTATAAGCATACTCGCTTTAAGGTATTGGTCTCAGCGTTTAGAGTGTGGAGAAATATTAAGAAATTGATTAATTTTGGTAGAATCTCATATTACACACCTTTCGATGCGGATAAAATACTCCCCTCAGTTTTTTGGGACAATAATGCGAAAATTTGGGTCAAAAAGGGGATCTCCAAAATTGGTGATTTATATGACAATAAAGCAATATTTTTAACATATGCTAAGCTGATAGAGAAATATCAGCTTTCTCAATCCTCATTTTTTAAATATCTCCAACTTCGAGACTTTTGTTTTAAAAATCAGATAGCGGCATCTTCTAATAATATATTAGAAGGGATTCGCCTTCAAAAAAGGATTGCTTCACTTTATCAGGCTTTGATGGAATATAGACATGATGATTTACATAAATATAATTTGTATTGGATAGAACATTTGGGAGACCCTCAAATTGATATATCTGAATCTTTAAAATTGTCAAAAGAAATTTGTCTTGCCGCTAATCTAAAAGCTCAAGTCTATAAGACGCTCTTTAGGTTATATTATACTCCTAAACGTATGGCAAGTTGGGGAAACAAATATGATGGAAAATGTTTTCGTTGTGGGGATCCGGACGCTGATATAGCGCATATTTTTTTTTACTGTATAAAACTCTCTGATTTTTTTAAGGGAATTGAATCATTTGTATCGTTGCTACTAGCATGTCCTTTTAAAATTTCACCTACACTTATGTTACTGGGAATTGGTCATAAAACGGATAGTCATTTACTAGATCATAAGTATTTTTTATTTCTTGCAATGACTGTGGCACGTTTATGTATTGCTTCAGAATGGTTATCAGCAGACGCTCCTACTTTTGAAATTTGGAGATCAAAGCTGTATCGTATTTATGAAATTTAGTGGAATTTATATGCATTGAGGGGAGCTAGGAAAAAACGCATTGGTTTATTAATTTGGGGAGCGTTAACACATTTTTTAGAGAATGGTTGAAGTCGGAGATACGGGATTTATTTAGGAATTAAGAATTTTGTATCCTTTCAATTAATGCTACTTTTCCACTGCCAAAATATTTATGTGATGTATGAATTTAAATGAACTGTCATGAATAATAAAAAAAAAAAAAAAAAAAAAAGAACACAAAGGAATCAACTGACAGTCTCTGCCCTTGTTGGATGTACATGTTTTACTGAGAATGTCAGACTTCATTCTCACATGACTGAGAAAGATAATGTGAATTTACAGAAAATATGCTCTCATTTTAGCTTCTGGAGCACCTTTCAAACCTCTATGGGACAAGCATGCGAAAAGAGTTTTCTCTCAAACATGTTTCAAGATATCCCAGCAGAAGGTTTTTCACAGAGTAAAATCACCTTGGAACACACCACAATTCCTAAAATTAGTATGGTACCATCAACAAATGAATTCTAATGTAACTAAAGTCTGTTATCACCCTTTATAGTTCTCCTTTTGGTGACCCTCAAAATCTTCTATTCACTACAATGCATTTCAATGGGGTGCTATCCTGTATATTGGTCCCAAGATCGCTGCCAGCAATTCCAAGATGAAGTGCTGACAGTCAATCAGATCTCATGATGAGATGTGTCGTTAGGCTCCGCCCAGATATCAATATTTTTTCTTTTTCTAATTTCTCAGGAACGACTGAACGGATTTACACCATTTAACAAAAAGGACTCTTACTGAACCAAGGGCTACCTTTTTGCCAAATTTGGTGTAATTCCGTTCAGCTGTTCGGGCTGTAGCTTTGTCTAAGGTTTCCTATGGAAAATTACATGGGAAAAACGTGTTTTGGGACCCCCTTTTTTCTCGTTCCCCGCTTAACAAATCACCCCGAAACTTTCAAGACAGGAGTGACCGGAGCGCCCCACTAGTTTTGACAATTTCGGGAAGATTCGTCAACCGGTGCCAAAGTTATTGGGAAAACAAAAAACATGTTTCCAATGGAAACTAGCTCTTAGCTACTGGCAACCACCAGAAGGATGGAGATATATATCAACTTCCACGGAGTGTCACGGACCCCTTCTTCGAATTTGGGCCGAGCGAAAGGAAGTATCCTTCTGGGTTTCCGGAAGTTCGAGGAGCTCCGGCTTGGAGCAGACGCGAGAGCCCCCGGTCAGCCGAATACTACACCTGCCGAAAGCCCGAGGTCAGCCTGCTTAGAGTGCACGCGGCTGTGAAAACTGCTGAGGTAGGCGAATCGGCATAAGTTACCGGTGAAGAAGTGTGCATACCCACCCCTGTGAATTTTGCCATCTGGCGTAGTTCTACCGGTTGTGGGTTCAGTGTATCGGATTATATTTAAGAACTTGTTACAATGGCCGCCGGCGCTGCTAGAAGCCGCGAGGAAGCGGCATCAGCTATGTTCGATGATTCGCCAGTGTTAGTTTCAGAACCATCATGTTCTCAGGAGATTCCCAGGGCGGGAAATGCAGATTTGAAAGATCTCTTCAAAAAACTGGAGAAAGCGATGCGTGTAGAGACCTCCAAATGGTGGGAGCATCGATCCCTGTCACGGTATTTAGAAGTGGGACGCATACCGCGTGGGTTACGCATCATGCTGGCACCCAGTTATGAAAACCCGGACCCTCAAATGTTGGTTGAATGGGCTGAATGCAACTTACAATCATCGGCAAACTTAATGAAAATCCTGGTCAGATATGCGGACAGTGACCGTTTAAAAATACAATCTACAATCGACGAGCTAAATGAGCAAATAAGCAAACTTGGACCCTCTGACACCGAGAAAAAGCTTCGTGAGGAAATGGTGGTTCGGCTGTCCAGGGAGGAGGAGTCAATCAGGAAACGGAAAGCTTTTAAGTTCCAAAGGGATAAGATCGATTATCAGAACGGGCAAATATTCACGTTTGCACGAAAATATGCTACCCTTAAACAAAAAGCGGGCCAGACGGCTGCAGGTGCAACGATCAACAAGATTGGGGGCCATTCCTCATCCTCCATTTCTGATTTAAGTTCGGTCCCGGGCAGTGAATCAGAAAATGAATTAACTTCCACGATTAAAGACCTGGGGTTTACAAGTCTCACTCCTGCACAGGAGGTCGATTGCCTAAGACAGGACAGGCGCCAAACGTTAAGACCTCGCGTACCAAATGTGAGAGGAACAGAAGGAACAACATCAAGCGAAGGCAATGTAGGCAACAGCACAGGATCAAGCAGCGGTCAAAGGGCTCAGGGCAGCAAGAGGGGCCAGAAGCGGTGGACTCGCAAACGTTAAACACACCAATTGAACCCCATGCAGTAATTAATCTCACCAACATGAAATTAAGTGTCAATGAGGAGAAGACTCTGGCCCTTGGACTCTCTTTTTGTCCAGCTGACGATTTTAACTATGCACAAACTCGCATAGATACATATAAATTCATGCGCAAGCTCAAACTCAGGAAGTTCTTTGAGCTGAACAAGGATAAAATGAGAGCAAAACAGGGACAAACTTTGTCTGGAGCTTTAGGTTCTCCGGTGGGGACCGTGGGCGATTTTAGTCTCCTCAGAGATCTTCAATTACTGCACGAAGAGGGCCACACGGGCGATTCCACGATCAGCGAGGTTGCTCCCATCACCAACACACCAGGCACAACTTCATTCAAACCTAAGTCCACCTTCAGTCCTGTCATGGTTCACGATAACATTGAGGTCTACAATGAAATGGTGACCGGCCAGTTAAAAACCTTGTGCAAAACCGTCAAGAACACACGGCGAAATCAACTACATTGGAATCAGGGCTATGGTAACTTGATGAAAAAGATCCAAGGAAACGACAACATAATTGTGCGTCAATCGGACAAGGGAGGCAATGTTGTCTTATGGCCCAAACAAATGTATGTGGAAGAAGCCCTGTCCCACCTGAATGACAGGTCATGCTATAAAAGGAGTGAATGGAAGGTAGTAAAAGCGGCGTGGGGTGATTTCTTTAACAAATTGCTGGCATGGAAAAGTGCAGGTCTTTTGAGTTCAGATGAATTCAAATTCTTGAAAGTAAACCACCCGGTGATGCCAGTCTTCTACATTATCCCCAAGGTACATAAAAACCTAGCTAAACCCCCAGGGAGGCCATATTTCGGCCAGGGGCAGCATCTTGGAGAAAACATCATTGTACATAGACTTCTTTTTACAAAAACATGTGAGGGGTCTCTCTTCCTACATACAGGACACCAATGACTTTTTGAGGAGGATAAAAGGTATGGAGTGGCATGAAGATTACTGGCTAATCACTCTTGACGTTGTTGCGTTGTACACGAGCATTCAGCATCAGGATGGAATCAAGGCAGTGGAATACTTTTTGAGAACAGAACCTATGTACATGATGGACCATTGTAAAATGATTCTAGCCATGATCACCATCTGCCTTAACAATAACTTTTTTCTATTCCAGAACACAGTGTTCCAACAATTAAGAGGCGTGGCGATGGGGGCTTGCTTCTCCCCAAGCTACGCGTGTTTACACATGGGCATGTGGGAGGAGCAAGTCCTCCGCAATGATTATAGCGATGTCATGGCAAATAACATCATTGCCTGGCATCGTTATATCGATGACCTTTTGTCATCTGGAGGGGGTCAAAGACAGCAGCCTCTGACTTCATTCAGGCCATCAATACGAACCAGTTAAATTTACAATTTACTGCTGAGTTAAGCCAGGAACATGTGAATTTTCTGGACGTTGAGGTTTTTGTTTTTGAGGGCAAGCTTCAAACCAAATTGTTCCGAAAAGCGACTGCAGGGAACACCGTACTGCATGCTTTTAGTCACCACCCCAGTCATCTGATACGCAGTATTCCCTATGGGGAGATGCTGCGTATAAGGCGCATTTGCAGTACTGATCTACATTGTTGGGAAGCACAGGAGCAGAGTAGGCTTAGATTTCTTGCAAGGGGCTACGCCCCGGCAATTATTGATAAGGCCATTTCTCGCACCAGATCTCTGGCTAGAGATCAGATTTTGAGTCCCACTAAGGTTGTAGCTATTCCTAGCCTTCCTTCTGTACAGAATGATGTACCAAGACTGATACTTACTTTTAGTCGCCAGCATTCTAACTTGCGTAGAATTTTCAATAAGAACTGGTCCCTGATTCGACAGGAACCGGTTATTGGCAATGACATGTCCAATTCTCCCGCCATAACCTTTCGCAAGGCTCGCTCAATGAGCGATATGCTGGTCAAAAGTAGTCCGGAATTGAGCAGCAATACCAGTAATTGGCTACAGGCCAGCAAGGGGTTCATTAAATGCTCCTCTTGTAAGGCGTGTGTTCTTGGGAGGAGCACTACATCCTATATATCCCCCTTCTCCAGTACCCTATGTAAGATTAACAGGAAACTTACATGCAAGACAGACTTTGCAGTCTATGTGCTGGAGTGTACCTGTGGCCTGCAATATGTTGGGAGCACCAAGTTGCAGGCTCACAAGCGTATACTCCAGCACATGAGAGCTATCACCAATCAAGATGCTTCTTATCCGGTGGCTAGGCACTTCAGTGACAAGCACAACAGCAGCCTGGAACATCTGTGCTACTTTGTCATAGATGCAGTGCCTCCACTCAGGCGGGGTGGTGATAGGGAAGCCTCTCTTAGAAAGCTAGAGACCAGGTATATTTTGGAGCTTGACTCCAAGGTCCCCAATGGATTGAACTCTAGTGAGGACTTTTTTACTTGGCTCTGAATGTCTGTATGTACTGTATGTTCTTGCTGTTTTCTGATTAATTTATGATTCTTCCTGTCATTTATCAACTAGACAGTGGGGCACAGGTTTCTCCTATAAGCAGAATGATTAGAAAAAATATAATGAATGAACTATTATGATGTGACTGATAACTACACAGGATGAATTGTCTTCTCTTTCACTTTACAGTTTTAGTTTATGTTTATGTTTTTGCTTCCTCTTTTACATTTTATTTACACTCTTCTGCACAAAAAAGTTTTAACATGGATTTCCTTGGTATTTGACTAGAGGTACAGTGGATGTTACAGTCTTTGGATAACCTTGATGATCAGTCAGGTCAACCTGGGGGCAAGTTGCGGGTTATTTGGCATTGGATTTAACCAGACACTTTAGCAGGTTGCCCCGCTGAATTATGAACAGCAGGGGAATAATCATGCATTCAAAATGAAATTTGCGTTTTGAGATTATTGTTTGATCCCGTAATTATGTGTATTTTACAGGCATAATATGGATTATTGTAATCAATGAAAACACATGTTTTTTTTTGTAGGCATTTTGACATGTTGACTTGTCCTACAACGTCATCCCCAAGCTGTTTTCCATGTCCATTGTCATTACGTCATTGAAATTGGCATGCACTTGCACTTTAAAAGGCCAGGCTTCTGACAGCAGCGTCATGTGATCAAGGCCTCCTGTAGGCCGAAACGCGTCATGGCGGCTGTGTAAAGTTCTTGTCCGTAAATAAAGACTTTCAGCACTTACTTTGGGTCCGTGTTCGTCTCTGCGCTTTGACGGTGCGCGTTGGGGGAGGCGATTCCTGGTGTTATATATATATATATATTCACTTAAAAACCCATAGGTTTCACACATGTTATAGTTAGCTGGACATTTCACTCGTAAAATACCATTGAAATTCCCCCGCTATAGTTAGTTCAGATAACTATAACTCGCGCGCCCGCAATCCACTGCTCATGACGTCACATATTACATCACTCATGACATCACTGATGACATCATCCTTGTGATAGAGTGGCGGTCGCGCGAGTTATAGTTATCTGAAGCTAACTATAACGGGGGAATAGGTAGTGCCTGGGTGATTGCATGGCTGTATGGGTAATGCCGGATTGATTGGATGAATGCATGAAAGTGTTGAGTAAATGGATGTGTGCATGGATAGTGCCTATGTTATTGCATGAATGCAGCAGTACTGCCTGGGTGATTGGATGACTGCATGTGTAGTACCCGAGTGACTGCATGCAAAGGTAATGCCTGGGTAGTTAGATGAGTACATGGGTACTGCGTGAGTGAATGGATTAGTACAAAGGAAGTGCCTGGGTCATTGGATGAGTGCATGGTTAGTTCCTGAGAGAAGATATGGGTGCATGAGTAATGCTTGACCGTCATTTGCCATCTTGCTATCGACCGATCTCCCTATTAGGGAAAGTCGCGGGGCGTGTAATCCTGGAGCGCCTCCAGCTCTGGGCTCTTGATAACAAAGCCCTCTCTGATCTCCAGTTTGGGTTTCGTGAGCGTTTGGGTACCACCGAGCAAGCCCCCAACCTATCCCTAATAATTGGCAAATATGTTAGCACAAAAGGGGGTGCACTCTACCTAGCATACGTAGACCTTTCTGCAGCATTTGACTGCGTTAATCACTCTAAGCTGTGGGATATCTTAGAAAGCATGGGTATAGAAGCGCCTCTTATAAGTTTTTTGCGCGAACTATACTCAGACGCCACAGCCCGTGTGAGATACGGACTGGGGGGCGAGGTGACAAAGCCTTTTAGAGTCGAGCGCGGAGTAAGGCAGGGTTGTGTCCTGGCCCCTTTCTTATTCAACTTATATACCAATGGCCTGGAAAAAGCCATGTCGAAGGGGGCTCAGGACATTCCCTGCATAAACAACCGTCCTATACCGGCACTACTCTACGCTGACGATGCCGTTATCCTAGCACGCACTCCCAACGAATTATAGCGTGCTCTCACGAAATACCATACTTTTATGGCTAACCTTGACCTAAGGATTAATACTAAAAAAACCTTTGTAATGTCCATAGGATCAAGGAAAAAGAATAATAAGACCATCATTATTGATAACCAAAAAGTAGAGAGCACTCTTCAATATCCATATCTGGGCATAGTATTCGATTACAAATGCTCATGGAAACGTGCCATTGAGTCTAGGAAACTCACCTTCATAAGATCCACAGCTGCACTGATTAATTTTGCGAATAAACTCGGCAGAAGGCCAACGGTTGAACTCCTGGAGATTTACAGGGCAAAATGTATATCTAGTGTTATCTATGGGGCTGGCATTTGGGGTTATGCAAAAGTCGAGGAAGTTCAAAGGGTGGAGAATAGCTTTTTGAGATTTCTCCTGGCTGCCCCGCGGGCTACATCGACTTACGTCTGCCATTTAGAGTTGGGTCTGCCCTATCTCACAGATCTGATTAGGACTCAACCCTTACTCCTATGGCATCGTATTTGGACGTCGAACGCCACTACTTTTTCCCAGGGGTTCATCAAGGACTGTATAGCTCTAGACCATGCACATAAGATTGGTTGGATCTCTTATATAGAGAGATTCCTCGATGATTTGGGCATGGCACGCTTTTTCCACTCTCCTCAGTCACTGGCCGAATTACCGAGGAAACAACATAAAAAGATGTGTATGGCTCACTTAGAATCCCTGAGAATGACTAATGAGTTCGTCAAACCAACTGTACAACACTCGTTGTTGGTCCAAACAACCCTGTCCATTCAGCCCTATTTAACTTACAACTGCACGGATTTTGAGAGACTCCTTCTAACAAAATTTAGACTTAACATATTCCATCACTTGGTCACTTTCCCAAAGTCTAATATCTGGGAAAATTCACTCCAACCTTGCCCTTGTGATGAGATTTCCTCTCAATCCACGATTCATACAGTATTGTTCTGTAAATTTTATCACGACTTGCGGAAACGTTGGCTTGGCCCGCTTTTAAAGATCTGGGGCCTCCGCAGATGTCGTCCCGCCTTTTTGGCTCTCCAATTCTTGGACACTGAGCTATCTGCCAAATTGGTAGTCACTTTTTTGAAATTAGTCTTGAGGCATAGACAGAATTTGTAGATTCCACTTATCCTTTTTTTCTCATCAACTGGAACTCCTGTTAATGATTAATAATTCTAAAAAAATTCTTTGGATAAAGGAAAAGCCTATTAGATTTGCTTTTGAATTGTGGCTAGCTTTCTCTTTGTTCATTTTATGGCTGTATTCAATATGCTCTGTTATATTGTTTTATTTTCTTCATTTTTGTTTATAGATTGAACTGTTTTGTACTTTTATGGTTGTTTGTCTTCAACCGAATAAAGTTTGTTTTGATTTGATTGATTGATTTGAGTAATGCTTGTGTGAATGGTTGAGTACAAGAATAGAGCCCGAGTGATTGCATGAGTGCAGAGTTACAGCCTAGGTGATTGGATGAGTGCATGGATTGTGCTTGACTGAAAAGATAAGTGCAAAGGTAATGCCTGGGTTATTGCATTAGTGCATGAAAGAATGTATGAGTGCATGGGTAGTGCCTGGGTGATTGTATGAGTGCAAGTGTGGAGCCTGGCTAATTGGATGAGTGCATGAGTAGTGTCTGTGTGAAAGGATGAGTGCACGGGTAATGGCTGGGTCATTGAATGAGTGCATGGGTAGTTCCTAAGAGAAAATATGAGTGCATTGGTAGTGCTTGAGTGAATGGTTGAGTGCAAGAGTAGTCCTTCAGTGATTGCATGAGTGCATGGGTATCGCATGGGTGATTGCATGATCTGTGATGCTAACCCACGCTCACAAGGCCCTCCACGACACCGGTCCAGCATACCTGACTAGCCAACTCAAATTCCAAGCACCCCAAAGGACCCTACGATCAGCCCAACTCTCCTACACCGTGGTCCCCCGCACCAGAAAGACCAGATCGGGAGGCCGCTCCTTCTCCTTCCGCGCGGCCAGAGCCTGGAACGACCTTCCGCTCCACCTCAGACAGATAACATCGCTCCCCATCTTTGCAAGAAACCTCAAAACCTGGCTCTTTGACAGACCCCCTCCTTGATGGACTGGAACCTGTGAACCCCCCCCACACACACCTTGAGACCCTTATGGGTGAGTAGTCACGCTTAACAAACACCTGATTTGATTACATGAGTGCAGCAGGACTGCCTGTGTGATTGGATGACTGCTTGTGTTGTACCTGAGTGACTTTGTGAATGCAAGGATAAAGCCTAGGTACTTGGATGAGTGCATGGGTGCTGCATGAGTGAACGGATCAGTACAAAGGAAGTGTCTGGGTCATTAGCTGAGTCCATGGGTAGTTCCTGAGAGAATAGATGAGTGCCTCGGTAATGCCTGTTTGAATGGTTAAGTACAGAAATAGTGCCTGAGTGATTTCATAAGTGCAGAGCTATTGCCTGGGTGAACGCATGATAGCATGGGTAGTGCCTGTGTGAAAGGAAGAATGCAAGGGTAATGCCTGGGTTATCCTATTAGTGCATGAGAGAATGGATGGGTGCATGGGTAGTGCCTACGTGAAAGGATGAGTGCCTGGCTGATTGGCAGAGTGCATGAGTAAATGGATGAGTGCATGGCTAGTGGCTACATGAATAGCTGAGTGCAGCAGTGCTACCTGGCTGATTCTATGACTTCATAGATAACAATGAATGAGTGTACAAGTAGTCCCTGTGTGATTGCATGAGTGCATTTTTACTATCTGTTTCATTCAATGAGTGGATGGGTAGTCACTGGGTAATTCTATTAGTGCATATCATTTCTATGTATGTATTTAGGAAGTCATTGGATAAGAAGTTCAATACACACCTGTCCTTTATAATGAGGAGTAAATAACTTGCAATTAAAGCACTTTTATTGCTCTATGCAGATTTGTAAAAAGTAAGTTTCGCACTGCTCCTCAGAAATATGCCGACAGTTTTTACATAGAGTAAACGATCAACATTATGTAGATTAGAAACAAATAACATATAATTACATTTGAAACTTTTTTCCAGGTTACAGTAGCGACTATAAAAAAAGAAAAACTGTTATTTAATAATATATTACAGAAATTATAACATTATATTCTTAAGAACACAACATAAATTTTGAATTACATAACATTTTCAGTTTCCCTTCGCTGTTCTCAGATTCCACTTAACTTCACCATAAACAGTGATTTCAATGTACTTTCATCATTGAACGGCGGGGAAAAAAAACAATCAAATGGATTGGAAAAAATAAATAAGCATTATCAATATGTGTATCTAGGAGTTTTTCTATCTACACTTTGTTGATTACGTTCTTCATCTACATTAACTCTATTATTTATCTCAAATACATTTGCCAGAATATAGACTCACATTTACATCTGGTACAATATAGACAAGAAATATATAAACTATTTGCTTTTAAACACAATGTTCCAAATGTAATATCAATTAGTGTAAATAATAATCAAAACACTAATTATAAATACTAATAGTTTGCAGTGCTGTCTAATTTCTGTTCACGTCTTCCCAATAGGCTGAATGATGTACTCAAAACTTTGGCCTCAAAATTTACAAAGATGAATTTGTTAATTCATAAGGCAATCTAGGTTTGAATTGCTAGTGGGCATCATTGCAAAGTGTCCATCCTCTATTATACTTTAAATACACAGTATAGTGTTAAGATGTTGTAGTAGGTCTATCATGGAAAATTATAGCTACTGATGTAAAAGTTCTTCCTGAAATAAATATTGGACTTGAATTAAAATTTTTGTTTCCAATTTTCTTGCATTTGCTCTACAACGTTGTAGCATTAAAATCAGATATTTTCCAAATCTTTCTATATGTAATTTAGACAATATCTCTGAATTACGATGCAAACATCTCATATCCTGATTGGCTATTTTATCAATTTGTTAAAAGGTACTGATTTGTAGTCTGGTATTATCAAGTATATGAATCGATCTGTTTGTATTTCAGTGGTAGAAGTAAATGAACACTCTTCACCCTTATTTTTTTTTTTTTTGTAAAACCGTTTTTATTGCAGAACAATAATAGCAGCAGTATACATTATTACTTTGCCTGCATCACTGATACCAATGCCACAGATCCTGTGGCCATTCAGACAGCCGTACACAGCTCATGAGCCCACATCCCGGAGGCCGGGCAGCGATGGTCAGGGGATCATCAGACTGAACTGTAGTGCGAGCTTTACGTTTGCTGCTAACAAGGTAGGGTGACTACGTTCCGCTTTAGAGTTTTCCCCCCCTCCCTGTCCCTCGCCCCCAACACTGCCCCTCCCCCATCCCATTCCCCGTTCCCCTCCCTCCCCACCTCCCGTGCTCACTCCCGCAAACACTCTTCACCCTTATGATGCCATCTGTAACTTAGGCCAAATAAGTTTTCAATCTGTATTCCTTCATATTCTAATACTCCAAGCATAAGCATTAACACTTATTGTGCATCTTCTTGCATATTGAGAGTAAATGTCAATGAACCAGTACATATATATCCAAAAGATGCTGAATGACAAAAGTAGTATGTATTTTACTTCTGTCAGTTACCAACTGTTGAAATACATAACGTAGTAAAGAACCAAATCTTTTTTCACGATTTCCCATGATTTCACGATGAAGATCTTGTAGATAAAACACAACATTCAGAATCACATTAGCATAACAGTTGGTACCTGAACTATTCCCAACTGGTATCCTACAATGTCATCAACAGTTTCAATTTTCATTTTGTTTACGCCTTCAAGTTGCTATTTAATTGTTTTATTTTTTTTAACCTCAGTTGAATGTTTGACATATTTCCGTTTTGGACACACTACACGTTTCTCATATATGGGATATTTGCCTAAATCAGGAGCATTAAGTCTTCTTAAATGATTGTACTCTCTTACACAATTTGCATCAGCACTAACCTTTTTCTTACAAAAATCTATCAAGTACAACCAGACATTGTTCTTACTCGAGACAATGCAACGTATGCTATTCCCTCTTTGAATACTGTACTTCCAATATTTAGAAAACAACTGTTTAGACTTAAATCTTAAGATTTATGAATAGTTACTGCATATGCTTAAGACAGAGGAAACTGTTCTCTGCGAACATACAAATCTTTTACAAGCAAAAAACGTAAAACACAATGCCCAATCTGTTTTACCTCTTTAATCTGATCAAATTTTATAATCAAAACTTCCTTTCCATCTCCATTCTGAAATTATTCAAAATCAACAATTTTTCCCATTGGTCCATTTACTTAACCTTCTTCTACATTCAAATTACACAGCAAAATTACACAACAGTTTATACATACATGTAAAGTCTTTTCTGAGCCTACAGTTTTAGATAAAGACTTTTCCAAAGAACGCAATTTAGCCTGTAGTTTCTCTGTAAGAAGAATAGTCACTCCCTGGTCTTCAATTTTATTAATAGCTTTAATTTCCACTATTTATTGTTTTTCCAGCTTTATGTTTAAAACGTTTTTATTGAGACAAAACAAACCATGGGGGAGGGGGATAGGAGGGCAGGATACATGGAATACAGTCAAAGAAAAAAGGGTGCAACTCCAGAGGGTTGGCAATAGGTAGCGCGGTGAGTCAGGGGGAAAAACACAGTAAATGAAAGCTATAAATGCAAGCTGTGGAATCCCCGCACGCGTATCCGACACCCCAAATCTAAGCAATAAAAGCCATCAACACCTCAACAGAACACAATCCCCCCCCATCCCCCATGTAACGAAACAACAACACCCCCCCCCCCCCCCCCGTCCTATGGTCCCGCATCAAAGTAATCCTAACCAGGAAGCCCCGCACCCCCCCCCTCCCCCCCGGGAGGTCCCCGTCTCACATGTAAACTAGTCCGCCGGGGTCACCGGCGGCGTCAGCCTGAGAAGCCTAAGATACCTTGGGCAGGTGAGCTCCCGGAATTCAGTGGACAGCAGCGCTAGAAAGGGTTGCCACAGCTCTTCAAATTGGTCTATCTCCCCCGCAACCGTAAGCGACAGCTTCTCCATCCCTAGCACATGCCAGAGCCTATGCAGCCAACCGGTGATGGAGGGGACGGTGGTTGTGCGCCAGTGGATTAGAATGTTCTGAACCGCAGACCCCAGCGCGATCGCGATCTGCCTGCCCCTACGGGACTTCAGTGGGTACATTAGGTCATTGGGGAGGCCCAACAGGACATACGCCGGGAGTCGCGGCAGCTCTATCTCAAAGTGCTTATCCACCTCGTCCAAGACTTCCTTCCAGTAGGCGGTCAGCACTGGGCAATCCCAAAGAATGTGTGAAAGGGTACCTTCCTGCCCGCAGCTCCGCCAGCACCCCCTGTCAGTGTGTTTATGCATTTCATACAGTCTCTCCGGGGTGTAGTACCAGTATGTGGACACCTTAGTAAAGGTCTCCGTAAGGCCCGTGTGATATGCAGAGTGCCGCGCCCGATACGCAATTTTGTCCCATTCCTTGTGGCTGAGTGTCCTACCCAATTCCCTGTGCCAACGCTCCCTCCCCGGGTTGTAATAGTGAAACGGCGGGGGTTGTAGGTATTTGTACAGATCGGTGATCAGTTTAGCGTCGGAGGTCCGAGTGGCCAACCACCTCTCATACGGTGTAATTGGACGGGCGGCGGTGGCACGCACCTGGGGCTGGAGGGCCCAATGCCGAACCTGCATGTAGCGCAATCTGTCCAGCTCCGTCAGGCCGAACTCCTGGCGGAGTTGCTGAAAAGGAACCACTCCTTCCGGGCCATAGATCTGGAAGAGTGCCCTGCAGCCCGCCTGCACCCAGTGGGAGAAAACCCCCGGCTCCATCCCTGGGGAGAAGTCCGGGTTGCCCGCAATGGGCGTGAGCGGCGAAGGGAAGGTGGTGAGGCCCCGGGCCTCACAGACCGCGTCCCACACTCGCAGGGGGACCCGCGTAACAAAGGAAGCGTAAAGATTAGGGGGGCGATGCGCGCGGCGCAGGAATGGAACCTCTTGTAAGGTGCGGCCCGCCACTGCCTGGTCTTGGAAGAGCCAATGTTTGTCGGACTCCCACCTGCTCCACTCCACCAGATAGCGTAGCTGTGCCGCCTGAAAGTACTTACGGAGGTCTGGAATGCCGAGACCCCCCGCCTCCGGAGCAAGCGTGGAGAGGACCCTCTTCATGCGTGGCCTGCGGCCCTGCCAGACAAAGCGGGAGATGTCAGCCTGCATTTGTCGTATCCAGCCCACCGGGGGCTGGAGCGGAAGAGCCCGGAAAAGATATAGTATCTGGGGCAACATCGTCATCTTGACCGCCGCGATTCGCCCCAGCCAGGACAGCAGGCCTTTGTTCCAGCGGCCAAGCTCATCCTTGATCTTCCTGCTGAGGGAGGCATAATTGGCCGTAACCATCTCCGGTAATGTAGGCGCCAGCAGAATCCCCAGGTACGGCACCGTGGACGAGGACCACTGCATGGGGAAGAGCCGCTGAAGCTCCCTCCTGGTATCCGCAGCCAGGGACACGTCTAACGCCATCGACTTGCTCATATTCATTTTGAAGCCGGCCACCCTCGCAAAGGCGTCCAGCTCCCGGAGGCAAGCAGGCAGCGACCTCCTAGGGTCGTCCAGGGTCAACAGAACATCATCCGCGTAGAGACTGACGGTGTGGACGTACTGGCCCATCCGGACCCCGACAGCATCCGGATTAGTACGAATCCGCTGAGCAAACGGCTCCATGTAGAGGGCAAACAAGAGCGGCGAAAGAGGGCAGCCCTGCCGCGTGCCGCGCTCGATGGCAAAGCCGCCGGAGCTACACCCGTTAACCCGCACCGACGCTGAAGGATGCTTATAGCAGTTAAATACCATGGTGCGGAACTTATCGCCGATTCCCAATTTCTTGAGGACCAGCTCAAGATACGGCCAGTGAACTCTGTCGAAGGCCTTCTCCGCATCAACGGACAGCAACATCCGCTCCCCCGAGATCCTTGAGGCCTTCTCCAGAACATGCGTCACCCTCTTGGTGTTGTCAACCGTCTGTCTGCCGGGCACAAAACCAGCCTGGTCCGCCTCCACCAGACCGGGGAGGTGTGGACTCAGCCTGGACGCGAGAATCCCCGTGTACAACTTGAGGTCGACGTTTAAAAGCGAGATGGGTCAGTACGAGCCGCAGAGGGCCCGGTCCTTCCCAGGTTTCGGGATTACCGCGACCGTCGCCCTCAGGAGATCCGGAGGGATGGCTCCCGGTTCGGAGAAAGAGTTAAATAGCCGAGTAAGGACAGGGGCCACGGCCGTGCAAAAAGTCTTGTAAAATAGCGACGTGTACCCGTCCGGGCCCGGGGCCTTGCCATGTTTCAGCCGCGTGATAGCTGAAATCACTTCCTCAACATGGATGTCCCGCTCCAGGTGGTCCGCCTGAGCCGGATCCAGTACCGGGAGGGTCACCGACTCCAAATAGCCGTCGGCATCCCGTGGCGAGGAGGGCTCCTCAGCATACAGCGCCTCGTAGAAGCCGCGGAAAGACTCCGCTACCTCCGCGTCCCCGGAGACAACCCCCCCGTCCGCGCCCACCAATTCTTTCACAACGCTGCGCTGTTGCGCGACCCGGAGCCGGTGTGCTAGGAGCTTGCCACATCTGTCCCCCCCAGTGTAGTAGGCATGTTTCAAGCGTAGGGCGGCGTACTCCGCCCTGTCAAGATCCAGAGCCGACAGGAGCTTCCTCGCTGCCTTCAACTGCCTCCACACCCTCGGCGCCCCCGTACGGCGGTGGACCTGTTCAAGCTCCCGGACCTGAGCTGTCAGCTCATCCCTCTTCAGTTGCCGCTCCTTGTTTTCAGCTGCAGAGATAGAGATAAATTCCCCCCGGAGGACGGCCTTCAATGCCGCCCACTGTGTCGCCTGCGAGGTGTCAGTGTTGCTATTGTGGGTGAGATAGTCCTGTATGACCTCCCCGATGCGTTGCACCACCGACTTTTTGTGTAGAAGGGTATCCCGGAGGCGCCACACCCCCCGAGAGGGGGAGGCCGCCGGCCACTGGAAAACGCCGGTGACTGGGGAGTGGTCAGACAGGGTCAGGACCCCGATGTCCGCCGCCGTGGCAGCGGCACGCATCGGTCCACTCACCAGGAGATAGTCCAGCCGTGAGTAGGTTCGGTGTGCGTGCGAGAAATAAGAGTAGTCCCTATCCGTGGGGTGCATGGAGCGCCAGAGGTCGTGCAAGTCCATTTCCGCAATCCGGGCCCTCCCAGCCTGGGACAGTTCCCCCGTCTGCGGGAAGCGCTGCGCCGATCTGTCCATCACAGAATCGAAGACAATGTTGAGGTCTCCCCCCAAGATAATGTGGCGGTCGGGGGAAGCAGTGACATCCACCAGCGCGGAATCTAGGAAGCGCTCTTGGTGATCGTTTGGGCTATAAACGGAGCCGACCGTAAATGCTATGCCTCCCAGGCGCATGCGATACGCAAGGAGCCTCCCCTTCTGTTCAGCGCACTTATGCAAAACCACCCCCCGAAAGGAGCTCGCTAGGAGAATGGCTACCCCCGCCGTCTTGTTCGCTGCCGAGGAAAAGAACTGGGTAGGGAACCTGGCAGAACGCATCCTATGGCAATCTCGGGGCAATAAGTGTGTCTCCTGCAAAAGGCAAATGTCCGCCTGCGTCCCCTCCAGCAACGAAAGGATCGCCCTGCGCTTCACCGGGTTATTCAGACCCTGAACATTAAGGGCCACTACCTTTAGGCCCGGCATTCCTCGCAGGGATCGGGAGCGCCATGCAACGGGCAGGGAAACAGCGGGTGGGGCGCGCGGGGCCGCAGCGCAGGACAAGCCAAAACGAAGCGGGCATAGACAACATCGGACGGGACCTTCCCAACCCCAAAACAACCCCCTCCCCCACCCAAAACACAACCCTGGCAACTAGCCACCCACAAACTCAAACACCCCATTGTCTCAGTCAAGCCCCAAAACGGGCAAGTCCGTAGAAAAGAACGAAGTGGACGTCCAGCCACTCACCTCCGTCCGCTCCCCCCCAACCCCCCCGCCCCAAGCATGTAAAGAAGCTAAAGACATCTCCCCCCGGAGTGTGTGTTAGGCCGTCAAGGCCACGCTAGAGGAGCTGGTCGAGTCCCCGGCCGCCGCCCTCAGGGCGTCGGCCATGTCCGCTCTGATGGTAGGGGAGTCCGGACGCCCCACACTGGTCGCTGAACGCCGCCTCGTTGACCTCCGCCGGTTCCGTCTCTCCGAGGACCTCCACGACGGCGTAGCTCCCTCCTCCTCCGCCGCCGTGAGCCCCAGGACACCACAAATGTCTTGCAAGGAGCGTAGCTGGTGTAACACTCCATTCCACCGAAAAATCAGGCGGAAGGGGTGACCCCAAGAGTACGGCGTCTCGTGTTCGCGCAAAAAGTCAGTGGCAATCCTAAAGGACCTGCGTTTCTGCAGCGTGATGGCGGAGAGGTCCTGGTAAAGCGCCACCGGTCGGTCCCGGAAAGTCAGGGGCTGTTTCCTGCGGGCCTCAGCCATGATGCGTTCCTTTAGTGGAAAGTCGGGCAGGAAGGCCAGAATGTCCGGTGGAGGTGCCGATGACTGGCGCTGCCAGCCAACCCTATGCGCCCTGTCAATGCTGATGGGAAAGTCCGCAGCTTCCCCCAGGATCTCTCGGAACAGGGCCCGCAGGTAGCTCCCCAGATCGGACCCCTCATCCGCAGTCGGCACACCACGCACTCGGATGTTGTTCCTCCGAGATCTGTTCTCAAGGTCCTCAGAGTGGGCCTGGAGCTCCACACACTGTTCCCGGAGGCGAAGAACGTCCTGCTGAAGGTGGACTATCTCCTCCGCTCGCTGTCGGCCCTCCGTCTCCACCGCTTCAACACGCTCGCCAAGGCCCTCCACCTCCCTGCGCACTTCTCGGACCTCGCTGGCCACCTCCCGCTTCAGTGTCTGGAAGTCCTCCCTGAGGGAGCTAAACAGTTCCTCCATAAAGGCCCTCGTGACGGGTGGCTCCCCTCCAGTCACATCCGCCGGAGCCCGGGAGGACCCCGGCGAGGGCTGCGTCCTGTCCCGCAAGTGCTGGGCCCTGCCAAGCATGTCCGGCAGGGTACGGTCCCCTTTCTTCGGGCCGCCTCTTCCAGACATCGCTAGCTCCGCAGTCGGGCACCGATCCAGGCGCCCCAGGGATGCTCAGCCGCCGGCAAGCACTCGACGTGGGTATCCCCCACGAGTGAAGTCGCTGCGTCACAGGTGACAAAATGGCGGCTCTGTCCGGTCACCGTCAGCCGCAGGAGCCCGTGTGAGCCAGCCAAGGGGGCCGCAGCGGGGGGTCCCATCAGCACATCCCTCCGGTAGTCAGCCCAGCAGCAGCGGGGGTCGCTTGCATCCAGCAGCCAGGACTCCGGCGAAGGCTGCCACCACTGCTCCTTCGGGGACAAAATGGCGGCCGGGCGGAGCAGGCCAAAACGACCAGGCCCGACGACACCACCGGGGCCCCTGAGGCACCCCACAGTCAAATAAGTTCCACCACCGGCCCCCGTCTGTCACGCACAGGGGCCCAGATGGTCCAACCCCATCAGGGAGTCCGCTGTACCTCGGCTAGGGGTTAGGGCCTCCGCAGTGCGAGGTGTCGCCGTCACAAGTCTGAGTGCCGGGGCGCCCGTCCCAAGCCTTCCGCACCGTCGGGTCCCTTCCCGTAAGGCTCCTTCAGTCTCCGTCGAGCGGCGGGCCAGATCCCCTCCAGATCGCAGCTTTCAGCACCAGGCCCAGCCGAGGCGCCCGGACAGCTCTCCAATGCGCTCCGCCCCTCGGGCTCGCCGTCGTCCCTTGAACTCGATCGAACTTTTGGGGGGGTTCCCCCGAGGCGATCCGAACCAAAACAGCACCAATGTGCACCCCTGATGCTCCGCCACTCTCCTCTCCCGCGCTGAGCCTCAGCGGGGGGAGAAAGGCGTAAGAAAAGGGCTCAAGCTTGGCCGGGCCGGAGGAGCTACGGGAGGAAGCGTCCGCTCACCCCGCCATCTTGGCCACGCCCCCGTTTTTCCAGCTTTAAACGTTGTTGATTAAATGTAGAACACTCTTTCAGTGTAGGCATTAGGCAAACTATAGACTTCTTTTATCCAAGCATATTGGACATTACTTCAGCTGCCATGTTTCAAGTTGTAAACAAGTTCCTTAGTAGCCGACTTTCTAAAGCTTGTTTACCATGTTCGGTCAAGACGCCAATTCTTATGTCTTGAAGAATATTTACATAATCCTCATCACTTGCTTCTCGCACATTCTTAACTTTTTTATAATCAAAATGTAACCAAATGTTTACATTTCCAATACTTCCCAAAGACTTACTAGTGTCTTCATGGACAAGTGTTTCCAAAACAGGTTGTCCTTTTACAGGAGTAAGTTGTAGGAGGTCTCCGAATACAATTAAATGTTTTCCTCCAAACAGAACACCGTAATCTGTATTTTAAATCTGTTGCATTCTCAAGTGTCCAAAAGCAAGCATCAATGATGAAAAGTTTCATTTTCTTCAGTGATTGAGACTTCATAACAAGCTTCTTCAGACAGCTTCTAATATTCCAATTTATTATCATGTTCAAGTGATGGCATAAGTAATAGAAGTAAAGTAATTCCTTTAATGTTGTGTGCTGCTAATCCAGTTGGAGCTGTTACAACACAAGATAAATTGGATTCTGTAGTTTTGTGTAGATAACTGGTCAAAACTTTAATTAAGAAGCTTTTTCCTGCTCCAGCTTGACCACTGATGTACATTAGAATAGGTTTAAATGATGAACATTGGAATTCTTTTTATTCGTGCAGCAAACATGTTGTATCTCTTGTTCGACTATTAGGAATGTTTCTTTTTGTTTGGAGGCAAAACCTAAACTCACCCGAAGGATTCCTCTTGACTTTGAATATGAAACTGGCAGAGCTCAAGTGATCCGAACGTTCATAGGATCCAATCTCTCGATGGCAAAGCATTTTCAAGCTAGAGCTGTACAATTTCTTGAGGAGACTCTTCTCTTGTGAAATTTCTTCCCACATCTCTCTCATGTCTGTCTTTATCCAATTTGGTTATATATGATGTAACATAATGAGCAACAGCAATTGAATTATCTGCAACATATTAAATATCCATGTTTGCGTTCCACATTTTTAAAATAACTGGATTGTAGTCAATAATGTACTTTGAATCTTCTGTTCTTTTTAAAGTTGAATGTATTTTTCAGGGATTTCTGAGTTATTGTATGCCTTACTGCTGACAAAATACTAAAATTGAATGTGGGAATCCAAAACAACATTTTGTATAAAATTTCCCTTTACACTTGTTATTTTCGTCTACAGCATTGCCCACATCGATGACTTTGAAACCGTTAAACATGTGTCTCAAGCTCTTTTCTCCTCCATCTGTTGAAATGGCACAGGTAACATACTGTTTGATGAAAGACAAAACAGTTTTATCACTATCAGTTCCAAATTTTGGAGCATTCTTTATCCATAATAGCATGTGTATATGAGGAGCACATCTGGCTTGGTACTCTTTTCGCCATAAGAAATTAGTAACTTCTCCAAGAGGAGGAATATTTGTATTGCAGATAAATGACACATTAGATTGGTCTGGCGTGGTGTTGACAATACAGTTTTATTTGGCAAGATGGTGATAGAACATTCAGATCTTATTGACACTTGTTTGTCTTTTAAAGAATATAATCCTGCAGTAGTTGGTGCCTTTACTCAATTGTGTATCAAACATATGCTATCCAGATCTTTTAAGGAAACATTTTCTGGTCCTACATGGTTTAATAGCGACTGCTCTGCAGCTAATAGGGATCTTCGCAGGGCACTTGCAAAACACCCCAGAGATCAGGCTGCTATTAAATTATCTAGACAATGCTATAAGGCAGTCATCATGCTAAGAAAGGATGAAATAGTTGAAGAGCGCTGGGACAATCTAGTACGCGCCGTTACACTAAAGGACTGGAATGGCTTTTGGTCGGCTGTCAAAGACATGAGGATCTTAGGACACTCCCCGTCCCCGATTAGCTGCAATATCACCAGAGAGACATGGAAGGCCGATTTTTCGAAGATTTATTTAGCTCCCGTTCAAAATAGGGCCTCCAATGAGCACCTAGTAGTTACCAGGGTTCAGGTAACTCTTTCTGTAGTGGAGGAAGCAATTCAAAGAGCCTGGGCAACAAAGCCCCAGGCCCAGATGGCTTGCCTATTGATCTCATTAAAAATTAGCCAGAATTCTGGAAGCCTCTTTTATTGAATGTTTTTAATATTCTAACAGTTTCATCAATGCCATGTACATGATCGTTCTAACCCAAGTTGTTACAGGTCGATCTCCCCGATTGATAATACATTGAAAATTCTGGGGAACATCCTGTTTAACAAGATCAGGACATGGGCTCAGGAGGGACATATTTTACACCCCTGTCAGTTGGGGTTTAGAAGTAGGGGTTTAGGCACCGTTGAGCAGTGCCTAAACCTCAATTTGATCATTGGTAAATACACAATAGCTAAAAAAAATCCCCTATTTACCTGGCTTTTATGGACCTCACCTCGGCCTTTGATTTTGTCAACAGGTCCCGGCTTTGGTCTATCCTTTTAAAATACGGTTTGGATGAGGCTTTAGTACACATTTTAGCTTATTTACATAAGGACCTGTATGCCAGGGTGTGGATCAGTAAGGGCGGAGAGGTATCAAAAGACATCAAAGTTGGTAGAGGGGTCAGGCAGGGTTGTGTCCTGGCCCCTCTTCTTTTTATCCTTTATATCAATGACTTGAATAAGTCGTTGGTATCACTTACTTCTGATGCCCCGAGCATTAATGGCAATACGCTCCCCGTCCTACTGTATGCCGACGATGTAGTCCTAATGGCCTGTACACCAAATGCTTTACGCGTTTTGGTGCGGGCTTTGTTGATTTTATGGCTGGTCTGGACCTATGTACTAATTTTAAGAAATCGTTTTTAATGGCATGTGGGTCGAAAAACTATTCTAATAATACTATTGTTGTAGATTCAGATAGTTTACAGAGCACTCGCACTTTTCCCTACTTGGGGTTTGTTTTTGCAGCAAATGGTTTGTGGGCTGAGCATGTGGTGCACAGTAAAAAAAAGTTCTCCAAAGCGATTAATAACATACTCGGCCTGCACTAACCTAGAAAGACAGAGGTAGTTTCAGCCATTATTAAAATGTTTAAATTACAATGTACCCCCACCGCTACTTATTGTACAGAAGTTTGGGGTTTTAGACAGTGTGACAGCATCCAGGGGGAAGAAAATAGATTTTGTCGTAAACTACTGGGTGCCCCTATTTCTTCTCCACAGTATGCCTGTCACAGAGAACTGAAACTGCCCTACATCGAAGATTTCATTAAGACCCGCCCCGCTATATTTTGGCTTGCGGTTTGCAAGAACCCGGAAGCGCACTTAACTAGGGAAATAATAACAGACTGCCTCAATTGTGATAAGGGAATTGAAATACCCTGGCTTGCTGCTGTCAGAAAGAGCCTGATCAGTGTAAATCTTGAGCAAATATTTTTAAATCCCACCGACTCGAATGGTATAAGTAAAAATAGCTTACAGAAGGCACTCTATGCTCTTTACAGCAAAAACAAATCTGAAACAGAGGTACAGAAATCTTCAGTCGCCAGATATATGATGATCGAGAATACCTCCCACTTACCATCTAGCAACCTTTTAAAACCTATTGGTCGCTGGGAGAGGGGTTTGCTCTTTCAATTAAGGGTCAACACTATGACATTTCTTCTCTGTTTCCCTCTGGTGTACAATTCTAATCTTTATCATCTTTCATGCCCTTGTAATGATCAATATAATCAATCAATGTTGCACTTTTTATTCTTCTGCAGCTTTTATTTCAAATACACTAAATGATTTTTGATGCCATATTTTAAGACTATATCCTCGATTGAGTGATTGTACCCTTTGAAGCCTGTTCTTGTGAATCTTATAATTCATATTGTAGATACATCTTGTCGAATTTTGTTTTTTACATTGTATTTTTAACCTGTACCGAAATCTACGATGTAATTGTTTGATGCTCGATCAGAAATCAATTTTGTTATGATCTGTTCTATTTTTAATTGTCTCCCCTCTTATCGGATCTATGTATTTCTATTATAGGCTGTGATCTTTGGATCTGTGCTTTTATGGATATTTATTTTATCCGAATAAAGATTTTGAAATGAAATGAAAAAACTTTGAGACACATGGTTAAAATACCTGCAAACATTAACAGGATCCAAGGAACAGAGTTCTCCGGGGGCCTTCAATTCAATATTTTTAAAATTTGAATTTGTTTCTCGTACAAATTCAAGTAAATCTTCCCACACATATTCAGCACTACTAAGTGTTACAAACCAGGTAGGTGTACCTACGTTTCTTAACATACATTTAAGTTCACAGTGACGAAGAAACCAATATTCATTGGTATCACGTTGACACACAATCAAATTAAATAACTGAGATTCTAAAGTTTCATCTCTTTGTTGAACTTTGTTCATTAATTATTTTGCAGAAACATGTGGAAGATGAACTTATGTTTTTAATATGTGGATTACAGCATATGAAAGTGCAGACAAATCCCTTTCAAACATAAGATGTAATATATATGGAATACAATGTCAAAATCTTGGATCTTCAAGGTACAATCATGTCGAGCTGTATTCTGAAGCTGGAATCCCTAAGGCTCGCTCATCAAACCGTCTACCTTCTCCAGCGGGGAACAGCTGTGGAAAACAAAGAGCTTCTAAACTTTTTTCCCGTACACTCATGGGAGTTCCCTGTGCTTCCTTCATTTGAAATAATTCAAGACTGTTTCCTATCACTTTTTTTTAATGTAGAGGATGTATAGTATAATGTTCATAAATCTCTTCACTCCTGGAATTGCTACTTTTTCTATTTGGCCACTTGAAATTTCGGTCTCATCTTCTAAGCATATTACCTGTCCATCAACATTTACATAATACATATTAATCTGTACCAGATATAATGTAGCCTATTGAAGTTTATTAACATCTACAAACTTTTGCCATATTTTTAGACTCTTCATTGGTACACCATTTACTAGAATAAATACTGGCTCATTTTCCTCCCTGTCTACACCAACAGTTTCAATATTTTCCTTATATTTAAAGGCAAGTACACAACTTTTCCTTTCAGACCTCTTTGTGAATCTGTTGGTGACAGCTTACCTGTTTTAGGCTCCATAAGAACTTTGGCTTGAAATGGGTGTACAGATTGAGTAAGAATGGACTCTCATGCATTCAAATCTGCCAGTTCCTGAGGAATCTCTACCAACTCTAAGATGTTATATACTGCTCTAGCTGGCATTTTGCTCTCTTCTAATTTGTTGTAACAATGTTTACAAATAACTTGATCAGTAGCCAAGTCAAACTGACCTTCTACCAACAACTAAGAACCAAATTGCTTCCACTTATCATTGTTTTCGTTTTCACTTTTTAAATTTAAATCAACATTCCTAGTTAGACTTCTATAGTGAGTATGTCGGCAACAAATACAAACATGGTTTGGTTTTTCGGATGAAACTGTCTTAAACTTTGTAATTTCGTCTGCAAACTCATTAATACTGATCTCTTTCCCGGGTTCTTTAACGCCTGCACTTATCAAGCTCTCATTTACTCTACACTCCTCTTATGGACCAAAAAACGGAAACTGTATATCATCACTAACGTTTTGTATATCTGATACTGAACCGTGCAAAAGAGCTGTGTTCATTTAACTTAAACATAATGCAGGAGTTTTTACATAGTAGAGTCTCCTTACTAACTTCCGCATTTCTGAGTGGTACACTGCTAACATTCTTAAATGATTAAAAGTACTTTGACAAACCTTTCATGAAAGACAAGCCATAGAATGACCCTGCAAGTTAGTATATTTTACATGGATCTAGTCCTTGTAACATCTTAAACTTCAGTTTTTTGGTATCCTGTGATCCCGATTCCCTCTCCCCGCCGCTGCTGCCCCTCCGGCCTCTCCCCAAAGTTCCCGCCTCCCAGCTGACCATCCCTACCCCCTCCCCTACTTAATGGCGGACCTGCAGAGGAGCGGGAGTAAGACATGTGACCCTCGGTCACTGGCCTGCTCTTTCCCCACAGCTCCGCGCCATCTGCTTTGCCGGTGAGCCCCAAACTCCTCTCACGAGGGGTTCGAGGCCGCTACCTGCTCCGTGTGCGCCCGCTGTGTGACTGGTAATTATCTTGCCCCTTGTAATTGTTTTTGAGCCCTCCTGGTTCTGATCGTGTCCCGCTGTATTTTGTGTGACCGGTAGTTTATCTTGCCCCTTGGTAATTGTTTCTGTGCCCGCCTGGTTCTAATCGTATCCCCATTGTATTTGGTATCCTGTGATCCTGCTTCCCTCTCCCTGCCGCTGCTGCCCCGTCTGCCCCTCCCCCCGGCCCACGCAAGTTCCCGCCACCCAGCTGACTGTCCCTCCTCCCTCCGTTACTTAATGGCGGCCGCTGCGGGGTAGCGCAAGTAAAACCTCTGACCCTCGCTACCTGCTCCGTTTGTGCCCGCTGTGTGACCGGTAATCATCTTGCCCCTTGTAATTGTTTTTGAGCCCTCCTGGTTCTGATCGTGTCTCCTTGTATTTTGTGTGACCGGTAGTTTATCTTGCCCACTGGTAACTGTTTCTGTGCCTTCCAGCTGACCGTCCCTCCCCCTCCCCTACCTAATGCGCCTAAGGCAAGCCCGTCTGCACCCGTCCGCGACCCGACCTCGACCACCGCCAGGAACCCTGGATTTACGATTTCCCATCGCTACGACTCCGCCGCCCTCCGCGCACTCAACCACGGAAGACATATGAATATTAAGAAACCTGCCAAATAAATATCAAGTTATGCAACTGTGTGGGTCATCCGAGAAGTAACTGTCAATAACATCTTTGAAGAAAGCTTCCTTCTCATATTATCAAAGGGCAACGGTCTTAAATACTACAGACACTGTTGGCCTAAGGCAACGCGACTAAACTTTTGTAAAGCGACCTTTCCCTAAAGCGTGCTAAGCAAAATAGTTTGGACCTAGGGAGAAGTGTGCTGCTGAAATACTTATATTTAAGTCAATCAATCAATCAAATTATCTTTATTCGATTCACATAGTGTATCATAAATCGTACATAGAAAAATGCAATACAATAAAAATGAAAGAGAATAGGTTAAAAACAAGAATAATAAAATGGAAGCACAGTTTAGCATACAGCAGTAGTGATGAGCTCATCCGGGAGTGACTTTCTTCTAAAAATCGCAGCTCTTAAAAATCTTGCTAATACTATACATACATACAAATTTGGAAGTAGTTGCAAATGGAAAAAAGCCGGCCTACATTGCTTAAAATGTAGCGATTTCATTAGCGGCTTGCTGAAAGAAATTCTCAATCAATATATGCAGAGTCAACTGTTTGGACATCTTATCACTGGGACAATACATTAATTCACGTGAATAGTTATTAACGTTTGGAAAGCTCGTAAGGCGATAAAAGATATCAAGCCTAAACCGTGTCAAAACAAACCTATGCTGAGCATTTAGAACATTGATTAAATAGGGTTTCAGCAAAATAGTGGTCAAGACCATTTGGTTATGTAAGACAGTAGTTTTGACCAATTCAACAGAATCTCAGATCTTCCAGTAAGTTTAAATAATCTAACTTTAGTCATTTCCTCGTGATGTTACTCAAGGTTTCTGGATGATCATAATATTCAGGGTGGCTAATGTCAGACATGAATTGCTTAATAAACTTTAAACATGGAATTTGTTGGGCGAGCTCTGAGCCACAGCAGTCCTTTACAATGACATGATTAAGGTCTATGTAGTCCAATGTCCAGATCTTATGCCAGAGAAGGACTGGCTGAATCTTTAACAAGTTTGTTAGGTATGTAGCACACAATTCAGAGTGCCACACACAATAAGAACAACAGTTAGGAAGCTCAAGAAGATTTAAAGAAAAGGCCTTTTCTGGCAGCTGTAATGATACAACATTTACAAAACCCCACAACTCAGAACCATACATCGCGATAGGTCGACATTTGGAGTTGTAAAAAGTTAACATTTCTTTGGGATGTTTGCAAACTAATTTCCTAGAGAAATTGCGCGGGCCGTAATTGATCTGACAAATGGAGCCTTCTAGAGTTTTACAGCGCTTCCCCAATTCCCCCCACAATCAAATAAGATCCCCAAGTATGAAAAAGAGGGTGTTTGCAGTGAAATGGTTTTCTCTATTTGGATATTATGCCACTTAGATGTTCTTCGGCCTGCCTTCATGACAAAGGTTTTACTTAATTAGTAACCCCAAATTCTCCATGAAATGTACAAATTTGTCAAGGAGGCACTGCAGAGCCAATGGGGTGCGGGCCATAAGCACTGCGTTGTCCGCATAAAGCAGAACCGGTATAGGCCAGTGCCTAACTTTGGGCAAGTCAGTACATGTATTGGCAAGAGTGCTACCCAAACTATTCATGAACAAATTAAACAAAAAAGGAGCGAGGACGCACCTTTGTCGAACTCCTTTTTGAATAGGTCGTGTACCTTCACCTTTCAGGTCCAATCAGATCCTTGTGGAGCTGGTTGAGTATAGATATCGAAGAAAGTTTACTATAGTGGTATCTACACCCATTGAAATCATAACAGACCAACGTTTATCATGGACTACACTGTCAAAAGTGTAGGACAAATCAACAAAAACGATAAACAAGTTACCACGCTTTATGTGTACATATTTGCCTATCAGCAGATTAAGGTTGATGGATTGCTCCGTAGTCCCAACTCCCGGTTGAAATCCATATTGTAAATCGGAGATGACGTTATTACAGTCCGCCCCCTCCTGTAGTCTACATAAGCGACCAACCACTTTAACTAATGAATCTAACAGAGAAATGGGTCTGTATTGTGGTGGACAATTTCGGTCGTCTTTCTTGAATATTGGCACAATATGGGACTCAGACCAGGAGTTTGAAGGACGAGAGTCAGGAGGGGGCCCCAAAAATCGATATTAGCTTTAAAGAGGTCAATCAGACTCCTGTCTGGGCCCGGTGCTTTACCTCCTTTACTTGTCCTTAGAGCAGGGTTGACCTCTTCCAGAGTGAAGTTGTGGTTAAACTGGTTGTGGGAGAGTGTGGACATAGAGAAATCGGCCACAGACACAGATATAGGACTGTTACTGCCCCTTTCAGTTGTATTGGCGTATAATATGGGCTAGCCAATCTTCTTCGGTCACTGCATCCTCAATGCTGGTCTTGTCTTCATCCCTTAAGAAGGGGGAGTTTATAACAGGCCAAAATGCTGTGGTATCCTTGTTACGGCTAGCCTCATGCAATTTTTCCAAGTCTCCTCATTCAGACCTTTTTTACGATGTTGTACGGTGAGCCTATACGCCTGTCTCCAATGCTGTACTTCCAAGATATTCCTGGGTAAAATATTTAAGGCCCTTTTCAGATTTTTATGGTACATGCATGATCAAACTAGCCCTTGGTGTTTAAAGCTCCTCTCTTCTGATTAGAAGTTAGCCCTACTTTAATTTCCTTAGTAATTTGGTTGAATGCCTCTACAACCACAGTAGCTTCTGCTGACTCATCAAAGCAAGCGTCAAAATCCCCACCTCTGATGTTGGATTAGTTGTTCTAGAAATCTGGTCGGATCAACCATAGACCAGCGCAAAGTAAAAGCATTCAGACGAGAGAGTTCCATGCTCTCCACTGATGAGGTGTGAGGCCAAACCCCTTCATTTTTAACAAAATTAGTGTCCAACTCGGAAAATGGTCGCTCATTGCAAGTTCGTGTAACGTAAAATTATTAACTAAAGATGGATAATGGTTAAGAAACAGCAAGAAGTCAATTACCCTTTTTCCCATGGTAACATCGAATGTACAGGATATATCAACTGGAATGTCTCCAAATTCGTTACTAAAACCCAGGCCGTATTTGAAAAGTAACTCATCGGGTTTCTCTCCATACTCTGAGTGTGCAAAATGTGTGACATCATTAGTGGGGAGGCCACACCACGAATTTTCTTAGCTGGCAATTGGCAGGGATGAATATTAGAATCGCCCCCCCCCCCCCCCCCCCCCCCCCCCATATCAGAATTTTATCTCTAGGCTCCTTAGCGATTTATAATTTCAGATTATCGCCGACTGTGTTGGCACTTATACTTAGTGTTGTAGGATCCGTAGTTACCTCACTCCTCAATAGAGGCTGCAAAGGAGTTATTTGAGAGTTTGCTAAATTGTCATGTATTAATGGGCTAGTAACAGGGGTCAAGGTTATTGGAGCAAAACCAAAAGGGTTAGCTCCATTCGAAGTATCTACCCTCAGTCAATCCACCCAGGTAAGGCTGGAGAGGCAATCAAACCTATTAGAGGTCGATATAGGATACATGAGAGGTGAGGCATAATTCGGCTTTGATATTGATGGTTGGGACAGTAATTGTGGTTAGGAAAATCATTGTATCAATGTATTGGATTGAACAGGGGGTTGATAGAACCACCCAAGGGGTAGGACAGAGATTTGATTTTGGTTTAAAAATTCTGAAATTGCTCTTCCTAATATGGCATTAGCCAGTGCTGGTGTTTTAAAGGAGAGCGCCACACAGACCACTGCCAACCTATCTGACTCGTCTAGCCATCTTAAACTCTGCAAAAAGCGCTCCCCTTAGCCCAACTCTTGTATTTAGCCAGTTGAGTGATTTATTTCTTAGCGAGTCCCATGATTCTTGGGTAGAAGTGAGTAGGGTCGGGACATTGGCCAAGATGACTACATAAGGGGTCGCAGCTGGGGAGAGATCTAGTCGATCAAGATTAGACAGAGAATGGGTAGGAACAGATCCCCTAGAGAAATTGTTGGATCGGGAAATAGGTGAAGCCCTTTTTATAGGAGATCTACTCGCTTCTGTGATAAGTGCTTGTTGAAACTGTGGCAGAGTTTGGCGCAGGACGGTTTGGTAGCTTAAAATTCCCTGGAGCAGTTTGTTATAGTGGGAAGGTTACAGAGAGTCTGGGGTTTAAACCAGTGTTATTAGAATGATCTTTCAACCCTTCCGTACCAACCCCATACAAGGGCAGGCTGTCAGGGTGAGAATTTATCGTCCCCAATCGCTCTACACAAGTTAATACAGCACATTCAATAGCTTTAAGTCTGCCTGCAAGGGTACAAAAAGAGGCCTTGATAAGGTCTGTCAGAACTTGAACATATGCCGCCATAGAGGTATAGTCCAGAGGTACAGTTGGCAATGATTTATTACAGGATCTGTAATGCTTGGGGGTAGCTGCCTGCCTCTGCACAGGTGCCTTTTTTTTACTTTTACATATCCCTCACATGAAGCCATGGAGAGATCAACAATACGATTCCTGGGAATTTTTCGACGTTTAGCGGGCGTATGCGGGATAGAGGTGTCTGGTGAGATGGGGTTTAAAACATTATCATTATCCAGTGTGCCATGTCTCACATCCTGATAATTACTGGGTTGAGCAGCGGTTGAAGTCGTTGAGCACGGATTTATCAGGTCAGGGCCACCCTCAGTGCATGTAGTTCGTGTTTCCTCCACACTGAGGATCTGTTTCTCAATAGCCTCCATTGCCCCTGTAATATAATTCATGATAGACTGTCGAGATTTTGGTGGGGACTTGGCTAAAGCAGAGCAAGGTTGATTCCTTTTCCCCATAATTTGATATACACAGTGACTTGTATTCAAAATCACGCCAAAAATAAAGAATAATTTACCAGAAAGGCTGGAAGCAGTAAACGCCACAAACTTACGGAGCCAGCTACATCATGGGGGAACAGAAGATGATTTGTCAAAACGTCCAACCTTGAGGTGAGGCCCAGCCCTGCCTCTGACGACGCAGATGGGCCCGCCCAAGGCCCGGGCACACCGGCGCGAGTCCCACGCTGCGGGAGCCTTGAGCTGCCTTTAAGCGCCTCCCGGCGCTAGAAACACACATTGGCGCTACCTGCCACTTTGACTACGGGGGCTGCAGTCACCCTGTAAAGTGATGATGTGCTGGTGTGCCAATAGGGCCTTAATGTTACCTAGAGGCTATGCTGAAGTTCTAGCTTCTATATTTACCTCTACTATGAGTCAAGGGAAAAGAATAAGATTTTTTTTTATCATGTAAACTGAAGCCTACAAGGAGGCGGCAGTAATGATATTTTTTATGCTGAGTATAACATTCTCATTTCTTACTGCAAAATGGCACTATAGGCTCTACTGCCTCCAGAATAAGCACACATAAATCATCTTCTGAAATTTGTATGTAATCGTTGGAAAGGAGTACTACGTTTCCATTTTTTTAAATTAACAAACTTGTTAAAGTAGCCAAACATAGCAAAGCAGGTGCTTTCAAAATTTGCTGACTCATTCTGAGGTATATTAAATTATAAATTAATTTATATAAAATCTGATGATACGTTCAGTAAAATCAGTGTTATAAAACATGTGACAAGAAAATGTACCTTCTTTTCTAAAGTTTCCCTGCACTTATCTCGTGCGCAGATAAAGCAACGTTCGGATGTAAGGGCGATCTGGCTGGGTTTGAGATGGGGAGGGAAGGGGAAAGGAGGCAACAGCAGATGAAGGACGGAGCAAGCAAAAAAACGAGCACATTTGTAGAGTGCTCAAACACAAAGAACAAAGTAGCTTCTAAAATAGGAGCTGTGGATGGACACAAGTACTTGTCCATGCTTTGGGGAGGGCAAAACACAAGAAGAGGCAAAAGAGAAGAGAGTGGTGATGGAGTGAGCAAATAGTAATCCCAAGCAGGCTGAAGCCCACTGAAATGTAAACATGTCTCTCCGAGACAGAACACGCGATGTCTAGCTGAGACCTAAAAAACACTACCAGTGCCTAATCCACTGTGCTAGCAGACTACTTTAACAGAAAATGTAATACTGCAAAGAATCTCTCTTGAGAGATTTTCTGTATTGCTATAAACATTCTTCATTCTCCTGCCTATAATAATTCTATTATTCCCTCTCAGGAAATCTGGACTCATCTCTCCCACTTTTTTAAAGACAAAATGATCAAAATCTAATTTGGTTTTTCATTACAACCTCTTGTTGATTCTTTGGCTTTCTTGGATAGACCCTCTGCTGTGCTCCATAGTTCCTCTCTCGCAGAATTCACCCATATCTCCCTACAAGACATTTATACTTAAGTTAACTATTAATCTGTCTTCCCTCTGAAACCTTGTGCCACTTTGGATTTCTCACCCACTCCGGATATTATTCATTCAACCTTTGCAATAAGTCTCTCACAACTTCTATAATTTGTATATGTCTGGAAGCGTGTACTTGTTTCCCTTTTAAAAATACCTACTACAGACCTAGCTGTTTTGAGCAAGTACCTATTGACATTTCCCTCAAGATTCTTGGGAAAGGCAGAAAACTGGCAGCTTTCAAATTATTTGAAATCCAACTCTCTTCTCAATCCGGTCCAATCAGGCTTCTACCCATCAGACAGCACTGAAACTGCCCTCTTGTCGCTGTCAGATGACCTCAGAATGACCTTTGTCCAAGACTGCTCTGATGTCTTAGTTCTCCTAGAATGATCAACTGCCTTCAATACAGCATTTTACTCTCTGTCTAGCTCCAATCTCTTCCAATGGGCATCTGTCAGTCTGCTCTTAAATGGATAAGCTCATTTCTTTCTGCAATATTTCAATCGGCTTCTCTCCCACCATTCCACTCTACTGCTATATACATCAACTGTGGTGTTTCATGGGGCTCATCCGTCACCCATACTTTATTAACTACATTATCATCCATAGCTTAATTGGTTTGTTCATTTGAATTTGAGATCATTTCATACACTGATAATACTGAAGAAGATTTTTCATACACTATCACTTGGTCCTGATGAAACGTCGTTGATCCCTCCTGGACCTATAGGGCATGAAATATGTCGGCACGACCCACATCACTTGCACTCACGACTAAACTGCGTTTCCTTATTGCTGGGAAGTAACAGTTTAGCTTTTGTTTTTTAACCTTACCAGTGGGACACAGGGATAAATTCCTCCCCTTGGGTAAAACCGTGGTATTTTTAATCCACTATCTCACCTGCTCCACACACTTGCACTCACCATTACGGCGTATTTTACTTTAAAAGACCTCCGCCAAAGAGCCCTCTTGTGGGGCCCGTGGGGTATTGGAGCGCCAACCCCACAAGGAGCAAAACGTCCAATGATGAAGCATGACACCCTAACAGATGTGTGAGGACAGCACTTCCTAACAAGGAACACCCCCCCCCTTCTCTAGCATCCTCCCTGTATTCTCCCCTCACATCTCTCTATTTTTTTTAGGAACAGCTACATACCTGTCCTTGGGAGCTAGTGTATTGGACCTCTTTAGGTTCTGCATCCCCATCTCTAGTGATTTGTGGTAGGCAATGCACCAGGATTTGAAGTGGAGGCTTGGACCACCCGCTCTCCGGGTTTGGGTGCGGCTTAAGGAAACGGAGGTCCCCTAGGTCGGGCAACTTGCATGTTCACAGGAGCCTCAGTGCAGGGCTTGGACCAGGTCCCAAGCAGGACACCTGTAAGGGCTTCATTAAATGGGAGAAGTGGTTCTGAGGGAGGTCACTACCGGATGAAGGACTTTCGTCAAGGCGTTAGTCTAAACTGCCACTGAGGGCATGCTAAGGTCCAGGACCTATTCCACCCTCCTTACAACCATAGCAAAAGAAGCTCCATCCTCCACAGTCATGGTAGGAGGAAAGACCATGCCAGTATCTGGGGAGGTCAACTATAAAGGAGAAAGGCGCCCCCTGTAGTACTTTAAGGTCCAAGAGGAGGGGGAAGAACAAAAGGTACTAACACTGAAGACCTCTTACCTGACCTATATTACTTTTATCATGACCTGTACAGGGTCAGTGTGTCAGTAACCCGTCTATATTATACAGCACCTCCAAGTTTAAGACAAACATTATATATTTTTTAACATTTTATTATATTTATAACATATTTTCTATATGCAAATAGATATTTTCAATTCACATTTCATTATTTTATCATTTAATACACACATTAAATAGAAAAAAATCACAAAAACAATCATAAATACAAAACAATGCATATCTCTTCAGACAATTGAGTCAAGATTCATAGGTTATTACAATTGAATTTGCTAGGAATGTCAAGATACGTAAACCAGCAGCAACCTATAATTCATTCATTCATACTACACATGCACACTCATTCAAACTGTAAACGTACTATAAATACACATCACTAGAGATTCAGCCCTCTTGGAGGTAACAAGCTGTATTAGAGAGTTCTGTATTTGTAGATGTTTACAAACAATCCTAGATGATGAAATTGTCTCTCCAGAGCCACTTCTCAAGGGCAGGCTTGGTCTACGCGCGTTTCAGTGGCAACGCCACCTTCTTCAGGACCAAAGATTGTGTAGAAAGAATCTCGCATACATAAAGGTTGTCTGCAGGGTAATCAAAAAAGATTTTTCATATACATGGTGAGTTACGACTGAACTTAGTCTTGCATGGCATAAATTAACCTATTTAGAGCCTTCATGAGCTTCCCGTGAGGACAATTCCTTTTTGCCTATAGCGTTCGTGATCACAGACGTTATAGCCATGTGGTTGGTTTTAGTGCGCAAAACTAAAAAGAGTGCAAAAATAGAAGGCCTACACCTTTACATGCCAAATCATGCAAAACTGTAGCTCAATTATTTATAAAGACGAGAGAGAAGAAGAACTGACCCCCAGAAAGGTTCCACCACCATCAGCAAGAAAGAAAAGAAATTTAGATTAGGGGAAGAATTAAAAACAGGCAATGTTAGGTCTAATATTCCTGCAACACAACTGTCCGTTTCTAAAATAAACCTCCTTTGGTACTATTGCCAATGTACATTAAAAACTGACAGACGTTCCTATAAATGAAGAATATACAGGACTGTCTTAGTGTGACAAATCAGAGGTCAGATGTTATGTATTTATTCATATGTGAGAAACTGCTGATTCACTCTCTATAGCGCGTTATGGTAGCCTATATCACATTCCTTCTACTTAGGACCATCGCTTCTGTCGCCCGTATTATCCAGCATGATTTAACTTCAACATGGAAGATGACACCTATTGTATTTTTTGAAATTATAGTTCTTCTCTGACAACAAAGAAGACAAAAAAGTTAAGACCCGCTTATGTCGAAAGATATCCGCTGACTGTAGATTAAAAGTCAAATATATATGTATCTGGGCGTGTGCACACGTCTCTGCTAATTAGTCTGCCATAAACACTAAGTGTTTATGGTAAAAAGGCATGTTAGTATTAAATTCACACTCGTATTACCCGTATTATGCTCATTTGGTGCTAAGTGTGGTAAAGCTCTGAGCCACAGAACTTTTCTCTCCTACGAACACCAATGCAAGTTCGTGACGCAAACAGACATACTAAAATTATGTAGCCCGTTATACTACTTGAGTCCTCGTCGGTTACCATGTACTTATAAAATGATTGACTACCTACTACACTAGAGACCACAAGGCATATAGGCTTCTGAGCCCTTATGTTTAATACAAAACAAGTAATGTTACAACCTTCCCTTAATTCAAACATGGGCCAGCTATTACAAACTAATACCTTACCTTTATACTGGTGTCCTGGGGCGAGTATGTCAGGCATCCATACACGGCATCAAAGTAGCAAACAAACCAAGTCCTGGCCGCCATTTTTAAACCTTATGCGACTGCTCCGTGTTGACGCATTATTCGCACGAAATGCTCGCGATAGCAAGCCTTACCTATGGAGTCTCACGGTCTGTATGGCATTTTTTATTTCCATTGTGAGTTTGGTCGCCATGATGGAATGGAGTATTAGTTATGTGAGTCAAGCATCTTTGAATAGTTTAACGCGAGGGTACTCGTGATAATACACTTCTTCAAAGGAATTACATAGACAAAGGTCATCTTCTATTGCTATTGTATGTTAAGTCACCATGTTGAGATGGAATACTCAATTAAGAAAACATACATCTATTTACTGATTACCTCCCACGTATGCCAACTGGAAGGACGGACATAGTTAGTTGCTCACATTTGTGATTTATTCAACGTGCTGGTACTCGCTACTACCCAGTCTAAGTCATTATAATTTGATGATTTAAAGACATATTATCCGTCTCCATTACCAATAGCGCTGTAATCAGTCCAATATCAAGTGCCAATATTACTGCTAGGGCCCTCATTCTACAACTGGTGACCAACATGCATACCCAAGATGAATTTGTACAGTAAAAAAATAATAGAAATGCTTTAGGTGTATTTATATTCTATAAGTATATGCTATAGATGCTCATTACACTAGAACCAATTTTCTCTGGTACCTGTCTCACAGACTCCAGTTATTAAAAAGCCATTCATGTAACCATCCATATAATTTCTTCATTAAGACCTCTCCGTACTGTATCACAGTGAAAAATCCAGAAGGTTTCCCTGTTTTTTATGACTTTCTCGATGTCATATCCTGGTTTAGTCATGATTTTCTCCAAGATGAGCCAGGGGGGCTCACTCTCATTGTGATTATAATCAATGTAATGTCTGACCATCGGGGCTTGCATCTTCTTGGTCTTAATGGCGGACTAGTTTTCAGACAGTCCGGGGCGGAATTCTCTGCCTGTCTCTCCTATGTAACCAACTCCACATGGACAGACAATCAGATACACTATGTTGCTGCTCCTGCAATTAGTGTGGCTTTTAATTTTCCTGTCTTGGTGCCACAGGACAGATTGAGAACCGTTACTCCAGGGACTGGATGATCCTCATCATAGAAACAGTGAAAGAAATGATAGAGATCTTAAACAAAGAGATTCTAGAGCTAGAAGAAAAACTGAAAGCTAATAATGGTGTAGAAGAAGCTAAGAACAAACTACTTAATATTGATCAAGAACTTGAGGAATTTGAGGACTACCTTATCAAGGAAAAAACAGATAAGTTAAAAAAAGACATGTGCTGGTTTACGCAAGAAAAGATATATCCTTACCTTCAGAGCAATTGTTATCAAGTAGATCGCTATGAAGGTGGACAACATAATACACGTAATAATAAGAGACAGAAAACTCTGACTTTCTGACACTAACTCTTCGGACTCGGATTATGAAGGTCCTGCAATGTATGAGGGACCATCTTATAACCCTTGAAATCTGAGTGGAAAATCATACAATCAATACAAACAAGGGCAGTCGCCTTTTTTACAGCAAGGCTGGGGCAGAGGCCGAGCAAAATTTAATCCCCTCCTGAGGCGGAAGCCGGGAGGTTGCTGCTTTATTTGTTTGATTATAATTTCGTTTTGCACCTTTTAAAACCTCGCCGTATTTTTAGCTTTTAACTTTACTGCACTTGGCTTGGAAAACGAAGCTTAGCTGCACTGTTAAGTAATTGTGACTGATTTACTCTGTTTGATGTAAAAGTGGCAGAAATTTTCCCCCTGCCCCCCGCTTGTTTAACTTAGCACTCACCCTGATACTCGGATCACCCTCAGCCGATTTGGATGCTGAGATAGCCGAGCCTCGGCCAGGTAGAATCGACTTTGGCGGCCATCTTGGTTTGGGGCAGCGTTTCCACGCTCTCTATTGGCCACTATAAAAACGGAAGGCAATGCCTCCGCGCAGCGGACGCGTTCAGCGGACGCGCCGAACCTGCGCCGGAGTCGTGCCTGAGTCCTGCCCGTCTGCGCTCGTCCGCGCTGAGGACGGGCTGGACGGCTGGACCACTGGCCATTACAAGGCAGGCGCCCCTGTCCTGAAATACTCTTTAAGGGAAATGCTGCGGCTTAAGCCCGCCCCTGCCCCTTGCTCACATCGCTACAGACCTGAGCATTATTTGACATGTCCTAGCTGTGCGTGCTTTCCGATTGATGCAGATGAGCCTCTGCTTTCTCTTTCCTCTGCTCCTCCGGAGCCTCGCTCTTTATCAACACCTAAAAATCCCAGCGAGTCCTGTCTTCTTCTCAATGCTCGCTCGCTCATTAAAAATAACATTGTATTCAAGGAACTGGTCTTAGATAAAACACCTTCTTGGGTTTTTATTACGGAGACCTGGGCCAAAGACTCCTCGGGTCCTGATCTGGTTGAAGCGGTCCCTGAGGGTTACTGCCTAACTCGATTTGACAGATTAGGCCGTGTTGGCGGTGGTCTGGCTATTCTATATCAGGACAAATTTCACTGCCACACTATACCCCTTTCTGACCCCAAGGACACATTCCAGGTCCTATATTTTTCCCTCTCCGATTCTGCTAATCCAGCATTTAATGGAATCTTGGTCTACCGCCCCCCTGGCCCAAGAGCAGGATTTGGGCTGAAATTGATGCAGGTTCTGGAACCCTATTTTGGCCGACAAAATCTGACCATTCTAGGTGATTTCAATTTCCACCTTGAGCTATTGGAGGCTCACGACACTATTTCCCTGGTAGAAATAATGTCAGCCTGCGGACTCACCCAGCTGGTGAACGGTCCCACCCACCGAGCGGGGCACACGCTCGATGGCATCTTCTCTAACGACCCTAGGCTGACAGCTGCCAGCCCCTTCCATCTCTCCTGGTCGGACCATCTGGCCGTTCCCTTTAATATGATGTATCCCTCACGGGGCTATATTAGAAGGGCCTCGAGCACCATGGAAGTGCGAAGGAACCTCAAAAAGATCAGGGAAGATTCCCTCCATCCATGGACAACCAGTCTGTCCATTCCTCAGGAGGCAGATACCTCCACTGCGGTCTCTATATTTGAAAATACCATTGCTGAGGCCTTAGAGGAACTTGCTCCTGCAAGGTCTTGCTATTCTGCTAGGAAAAGACCTTCAGCTCCCTGGTTCTCCGAACAGCTCCGGCTCCGGAGACAGGAAGTAAGAAGGCAGGAACGCTTATGGCACTCTAGTTGGGCCCCTAAGGATAGAGAAGCCCATAGGGTCCTGCTTAAAAATTACAAACTGGAAGTTATTAAGACCAAGCAGGAATACTTCACGGCACTCACCTCCTCATTGTCTTCTCCTAGAGAACTCTTTAGGATTGTCGATTCCCTTACGACCCTTCAGACACCGGATCCTGTGGTTGCCTCTCAGGACCTGTGCAACAAGATAGCCGCCTTTTTCCAGTCAAAAATCGCCGACATCTATGCTGCTCTGGAGGTCCAAAAATCCCTGACCGCCGTTCCTTTGCTGCCTGCTCTTCCTGAGTCCAGTGTTGCTGAATCCTCTCAACATCAGGATTTGATTTCCTTTCCTCCCCTTTCCTGTCAGGATCTTGAAATCCTGCTTGATAAAACCAAATCTGGCTCTCCGTTGGATGTCTGCCCGCTAAAGATCCTCAAGCAGTGCAGAGAATCTCTCCTTCCTCCTCTGGTTGACATCATGAACAGAGCGATGAAGGAAGGCATTTTTCCCCAGCAGTGGAAGAGTGCTGTTGTAAAACCTTTGCTTAAAAAGCCTTCTCTGGACCCCGGGGTGTTAAAGAACTTTCGCCCCATTTCACTGCTCCCGGCTCCCGCAAAGATGCTCGAAGCCCATCTAAATAAACATCTGGCTGCATTTGTGGAGAGCTCGGGCTGTTTGGATCTCTCCCAGCATGGTTTCAGGAGGGAACACAGCACTGAGTCTGCCCTCACCATAGTGCTGGATACCATCCGCACTAGAGTTGATGAGGGTCAGACCTCCCTCCTGATCCTTCTAGACCTCACAGCGGCCTTCGATACCCTGTCTCCTGTGGTGTTAACATCTCGCCTGAGGGAGATTGGGGTCCGCGGGCCTGCTCTGGGACTCCTTTCCTCTTTTCTCGACCATAGAGAACAAAGGATAATGCTGGGATCGTTTCTATCCCCATCCCTGTCTGTGCAATGTGGGGTCCCTCAAGGGTCAGCGCTCAGTCCTACCCTTTTTAATATCTATGTGACCCCCCTTGCCAGACTCATTAGATCTTTTGGGATGGAGGTAGTTTCTTACGCGGACGACACCCAGATCTTAGTCTCTCTCTCCCAGCCAGCTACATCAACTGCCGCCAATTTTAGATCTTGTATGGAGGCAGTTGGCCAGTGGATGATCCACAATTCACTAAAACTGAATGGGGAGAAGACGGAGGTGATGGTCTTTGGAGGAAAGGAACCGATCTGGTCGGCGGAGTGGTGGCCGAACTCGCTGGGCGTATGTCCTGAGCCCACCTTGTCAGCAAAAAACCTGGGAGTTATGATCGACCCCAACATTAGTATGTGCCAACAGGTCAACAGGACTGTTTCGACCTGCTGGGGGATTATCCACATTCTGAGGAAAATCAGGCACTTTTTGTCTCCCCAGGCAAGAAAGCAACTTGCTGTCGCTCTTTTGGGTTCGCGACTGGATTACTGCAATGCGCTGTATGCAGGGCTGAACAAGAGTCTTCTACAGCGCTTGCAGGTGGTCCAGAACGCGGCAGCGAGATTTGCTCTTGACCTACCAAAACGTGCCTCTGCCACCGAAGCCCGAAAACAACTGCACTGGCTCCCCGTTGAATACCGGATCCTTTTCAAATCCATGTGTCTGGTGTATAAAGCCTTAGCTAAACCCAGCCCTACAAGCATGGGATCCATTCTTTCTCGGCATAACCCCAGTAGAAATCTTCGCTCCAGTCACAAACTTCTCCTCTCTGTACCCCGTGTCAGAAAAGCAAGATGGGGAGGTAAGGCCTTTTCCTTCCTGGCACCTAAGTGGTGGAATGCCCTCCCTTTGGAAGTAAGATCCAGTCCCTCTCTGCAAACTTTTAGATCCGCGCTTAAGACTCACCTTTTTACACGTGCATTCCCGTAGTGGTGCTTTGTATATTCTGTTTATTGGTTATTGATTTTGATAGGCGCCTTGATACCTTCGGGTTTAGTCTGCGCGTTATAAGTTGCATAATAAATAAATAAATAAATAAGGAACTAATATCCTCAGACAGAGCCAGTACATCCGCAACCATACATGCGGACGCGGAACCAGCAGTATTGGAAGTCTTAGATAAGCAAACCTCCAATTCTAATACCATTACCATTTTTAACCTATCAAACCATCAACTCTCTATTGAAGAAACTAATATACTGAGCAAAGGTTTGTCATTTGTTCCCAGCACTCAGACGGATACTTTCAAACTGAATAAAGATCTTTACACTTTTTTTCTCGCAAAATACGACTACAAAAATGTATGTCTAATAAAATTCCTTTAGAGCAAGACATAAATTATTCGGATTGCAAGCCTCCATCTTGTTTTACACCATCTTTAGAGATTGTAGGGCCAGAAGTTGCAGTTTTTGAAAAGACAGTTATAAAGGAAATTGAAAAAAATCACCAAATATGTTCAGAAGGCATTTCCTAACCTAACCAATCTTGAAAGTCTAGCACTTCGCGATTTGCAAAACAACACAGACATCACCATTAAGCCATGTAATAAAGCAGGCAGCACAGTGGTGATCTACAGCGACAAATACTCCTATAAAAGCAAGCAATGCTGTCAGTACCTGAACACTACCAACAAACACACAGGACAGTTCTGACAGAACTTAGAAAAAGAATAGAGACCAGTACAGTGAAAGCTTTCACTGATGGTTACATTTGTCTAAAGGAACTAGAATTCCTTAACAAAACTAACAGTCATTTCAGCCCTCTATGGAGACCCGAAAACGCATAAAAATACAGTGGACCCACACATACGACCCATAGTTTCTTCGATCAATTCTTGTACTGAACCACTCTCTCAATATGTGGGCGCATTTTTGTGTCCTCTGACTAAACTCTATGCTTCATACATAAAAGATACCGGACACATGATAGCGACCATAGAGCATAAACCCTTTAACTGTGAGACACAATTCCGTCATGGCGACCAAACTCACAATGGAAATAGTAGATGCCATACAGACCGCGAGATTCCATAGATAAGGCTTGCTTTCACGAGCATTTCACGCAAATCATGCGCCAACACGGGGCAGTCGCATAAGGTTTAAAAATGGCACCCAGGACTCGGTTTGTTTGCTACTTTGATGCTGCGTACGGATGCCCGACATACTCGTTAGTTTGTAATAGCCGGCCCATGTTTGAATTAAGGGAGGGTTGTAACATTACTCGTTTTGTATTAAACATAGGGGATCAGAAGCCTATATGCCTTGTGGTCTCTAGTGTAGTAGGTAGTTCATCATTATATAAGTACATGGTAACAGACGAGGACTTGAGTAGTGTAATGGGCGACATAATTTTAGTATGTCTGTTGGTGTCGCGAACTTGCATTGGTGTTCGTAGGAGAGAAAAGTTCTGTGGCTCAGAGCTTTACCACACTTGGATAGCACCAAATGAGGATAATACGGGTAATACGGGTGTGAATTTAATACTAACATGCCTTTTTACCATAAACACTTAGTGTTTCTGGCGGACTAATTAGCAGAGACGTGTGCACACGCCCAGATATATATATTTGATTTTTAATCTACAGTTAGAGGAAACCTTTCCATATAAGCGGGTCTTAACCCTTTTTTCTTCTTTGTTTTCAGAGAAGAACTATAATTTAAAAAAACACCATAGGTGTCATCTTCCATGTTGAAGTTAATCATGCTGGATAATACGGGCGACAGAAGCGATGGTCCTAAGTAGAAGGAATGTGATATAGGCTACCATAACGCGCTATAGAGAGTAAGTCAGCAGTTTCTCACATATGAATAAATACATAACATCTGACCTCTGATTTGTCACACTAAGACAGTCCTGTATATTCTTCATTAATAGGAACGTCTGTCAGTTTTTAATGTACATTGGGAATTGTACCAAAGGAGGTTTATTTTAGAAACGGACAGTTGTATTGCAGGAATATTAGACCTAACATCGTAACCCACCATGTATATGAAAAATCTTTTTTGATTACCCTGCAGACAACCTTTATGTATGCGAGATTCTTTCTACACAATCTTTGGTCCTGAAGAAGGTTGCGCTGCCACTGAAACGCGCGTAGACCAAGCCTGCCCATGAGAAGTGGCTCTGGAGAGACAATTTCATCATCTAGGATTGTTTGTAGACATCTACAAATACAGATCTCTCTAATACAACTTGTTACCTCCAAGAGGGCTGAATCTCTAGTGATGTGTATTTATAGTACGTTTGCAGTTAGAATGAGTGTGCATGTGTAGTATGAATTAATGAATTATAGGTTGCTGCTGGTTTACGTATCTTGACATTCTTAGCAAATTCAATTGTAAGAAGCTATGAATCTTGACTCAATTGTCTGAAGAGATGTGCATTGTTTTGTATTTATGATTGTTTTTGTGATTTTTTCTATTTATTGTGTGTAATAAATGATAAAATAATGAAATGTGAATTGAAAATATTTATCTATTTGCACAAAGAAAATATGTTATAAATATAATAAAATTTAAAAAAATATATACTGTTTGTCTTAAACGTTGAGGTGCTGTATAATATAGATGGGTTACTGACACAGTGAACCTGTACAGGTCATGAGAAAAGTAATATAGGTCAGGTAAGAGGTCTTCAGTGTTAGTATCTGGGGAGGTGTCAAGTCCACTAGCATCTTCCAATTCCTCACACAAGTCTATGTTGGAGTCTAGGGGCTGGCATTCTAAAGGGGCCACTGCCACACCACATTTCCTCAAGTCCTAGCCCATAGGAACAAGGCTCAGGCTTGGCGGGCACCGGAGTTGCGCTACGTCCATCCAAACTGCATGTTGGAGGCGGGGATCAGAATAGGGATGGCGCTGCTGGATAGTGCCGGTAGCGCAGACATCGGAACCGGCGTTGAGGTGGTATGACCGGCACTGGTCTGGATACATCCGTGGATCCAAGGGGCCTGGTTGGCACCGGGGGTCCCGCCAAAGGAGAACTAGTATGGAACCCTCCTGACCCCGTGGAGCCCCAAGGCGTGCCAGGGCGAAGGGACGCCAAAATAAGAGGTGCCTGGTCTCCTTCAACTTGTGGAGTTGGGTGGGGGTCAATCCAGCTCCCAGAAACTCTGGGAGGCGCGGAGCCAGCCCAGATGCAGGCCCAACCGTGGAGCCAAGTCTCGAATGACAATGCACCCTCGTCTTGTTAGATAACTTCAACAGACAAGGTAAAGTCGAAGACGTTTTCGACTTCTTACTCTTTTTCTTCTTGTGGGACTTACCCAAATGCATGTACGACTTCGATAAAGATCGATGACTCCACAACCGATCCTGAGACCTTCCTCTCACACAAGATCAAGACAGCTGCTGCCATCGCACGTAGAGCCGCATGGAGCTTGAGGAAATGCTCCCTCAAGGCCTTGGGGTGCATGGCAGTCAACGCTGGTCTTTTCATCGTGGTCGCGCTCAAGGCACTAGAGGCAAACAAGATGCGCATCTGACACCGGCATCTGTCAATGACAGGCGACGCCGGGCTTGATGCCAGCTTTCCTAGTGGACATCCCTCTCTCACCAGGAGAAGGATCTCATAAAAACGTCAGCACAAAGTCGAAAAAGAATCCGTCAAAATTTGACTGGGGTTAGCTCTCTCCGGATCTGGGCTGACTAGTGAGGAAAGAAAAGAAATGACGTCAGCGTGCTGGGGTGGCATCTATATAGGCACTGTGCACGTCAACCCTAGCATGGACAATGCAGACAACACTACAAGGAGCAAAACTATGCCACCTACCAGCACGCAGGGATACTGCTCATGAAAAATGTCTGGATCCAGTCTGACGCCTGGTTATAATTCTAAGGTAAGGAATTTTTTGTACATCTCTATTGTGGCACTGTGAGCTGGCCTCCACCTAGCCTACCATGAGCTCGGCCTGAAACCTAGGTTTTATATTCGATCAAAATCTTCCCTTTTCTTCCTAGATTAGCCAGGTTTCTGTTGTCTATTTCTCTATGCTGAGAATTAGAAAAGTAATTCATTACTCCATTCATAAGACCGTGGTCCAGACTCTATTGCTTGGAATACAGTAATTCTCTCTACTGAAGAATCCCAGCCTATTTGCTTTAATTGTTGCAGTCTGTGCAAAATTCACTCAACCGCCTCTCCTTGAACCTTCCCTTGTGTGCTGTCATCTCTCTTCTTAAACACGTTCAGTGTCTTCCTATTCAGAAGAGCCCCATCTTCAAAACTTTCGTTTTTCCATTGTGCTCCCTTACCGGTCTCATATCTGAGATGCAAATTCAACTCCTATCTTTAAATCAGCCGATGTTTTTGTTTAGCCTCTACCAATCTGGTTGTAATCCCTCGCATCCTATGCATGGGTTCTGCCCGCTGCTCCTTTTATTACCGAGTTGGGAAACACAAACTCCCTGCAAATCAACTTTAGGATGGGCCTCTTTCAGTTCAAAAAGATATTTAAAACTTGGCTTGTACAACACATTCACCCTCTTATTTTAGATCTACCTTAGCACAAGGACACCTTTTGGGGAATCCGTCACGCTTTAGAAATAATAATAATGAGGATGAAGATGATTATAATAATAATGATCATGCAAAGCCACAATTGGAAGACAATTCTTTATATGTACACGAGAGAAAACAGACGGTTTATCTACTACATGAATCTACAGATCCTAAAATCAAGTGAAAAATTACTTTAGAAAGAAGTCTGGTAAAGTAGTGAAATCTATAATGCTTGTGAAGCCTTTATTCTGAGTCCTGAGTCAATCAGTAGTTACTGGGCTTTATTCTCTGTGAATAATTGTGCTTACCACTGGGATCTCAAGCACTACTACACTCCTACTGGTGAAAATAAAGACTGTGCGGACAACTTCAACGCTGGACATGTCAAACTCTACCTAAAGACTATCACTTGATAGAGGGCGAATCAAGTGCGGGGCAATAGAACATTTTGCACCATTTTCCCCCCACAAGGACAATGTGCCTTGACAAGGACTGAATATATCTATACCTTGCACAGGGCCTAAACCAGTACGGGCTGCTCCTTGCCTGTCATAATGATTGTTGTATTAACTGTATACCATGTTGATGTCCTCTAATATTTAGGTAGAGTTTTGTCTGCTGGAAGTAAAGTACCTTTTCTTATAAGTTAAAGCAGTGGCTGTGTGCTTTCTGGGAGGTGGTCAATTCTGTTCCCATGTCTGATGATGAAACGCCAAAAATAGATACCGCAGTCCCAGCCGAAGCTTGGGTTAACCTTTTTTCTGAATTTTTCCCCCCTTAGTCAAGGACTGCTAACCCATTGCCGATCATAGAAACGTCTTGCGATATAGTATCTGTCTGTGCCTTAGGTGACTCAGAGGTGAGTGAGGTACTATAAGCTACAGAAAACAGTCGCCCAGAGAAAGTCCCGGGACCCAATAGAATCCCTGTGGACCTATACAAGTATTTGCCAGACTTTTGGGACCTACTGATCACAAATGTTTTAAAAGCTGCAATAGTGGGCCCCTTAGTCCAGACCTGGAAAAAAGCCATTATTGTGCCGATTTTTAAAAATGGGGATAAAACCAAACCTCATTGTTATCGCCCAATTTCCATGCTCGATAGTTTGTTTAAAATATTGGGCAGGGTCATTTTGGCTACATTAAATCTTAGGGCACAGGAACACCAGGCGCTTTCAATCTGCCAATTTGGATTTCGCCCAGGACTTGGAACCGTTGAACAATCTCTAAATCTGGCTCTAATTGTTCAGAAGTATACTAAAGCACAAAATGGCTGTGGTCATTTAGCGTTTATGGACCTAACATGTGCCTTTGACACAGTGAATCGTAGTCAACTATGGTCCATAATGTCCTTGCTTAGTAGGCTTCATGAATGCACCTCAGCACGTTACAACAATCAGGGAGATTTGACTGAAGGATTCCCCTCAGATCTGGGAGTAAGACAGAGCTGTGTCCTGGCTCCATTTCTTTTCCTATTATACATCAACGGGCTGGGAGACCAACTATTTAAGTTGGGAAATTCCAAAATGTAATATGTACCAAATCCCCGTTCTCCCATATGCTGATGACGCTATTCTGATAGCCAGGACAGCAAATGGCCTACAAGGGTTGTTAGATTTATTTAATGATTTTATGAACAATCTGGGGCTAAAAGTAAATCGCACAAAATCTTTCATCGTGAAACGTGGCCCAAAGAAAGCCAAAACAAGGAAATTTTTAATGGGGGCGAAGAAATTGAGAAAGTTCCATATTTTACCTACTTGGGGGTACCATTTGATGCTGATTTTAGTTGGAAACATGCTTTAAGTATAAGAATAATGCAATTTCAGAAATCTATTGATGCTATTTTTAGATTTGCTAAAAGATTGAGACAAACCAACCAAGGAGATTTTATGAATCTACAAGAGTAAAAGTCTTTCAGTAGTGATTTTTGGGGCCGGGGTATGGGGACACAAATTGTAAATCACTTCAAGTAGCAGAGAATACATTTCTAAGAAGACTTCTTTCAGTGCTTCAGTGTTCTGCTGTCTCTTTCTGTCATGAGGAAGTTGGTATGAGTTATTTGAAAGATTACATATCGATTCAACCACTGTTGCTCTGGTTAAAAACTTGGCAAAACCCAGAGGCTGCCCTCTGCAGAATAATATTGTCAGACTGTATGAAGCTGGACAATAGCTTAGACATACCCTGGCTTAGGTATGTCAAATAGCTTTTGGTAAAATGGGTGTCCCATAATATTATTCAAACCCTGATATTTAAAAAAATGTTTAATCTGTTACTATAAAGTTACTTTTTAATCAAAGTTATGTCCGGGCAGGCTCTATATGTAGCGTGCCTGGTCAGCCAGAGCGCCTAACACAACCACAGAGAGAGCCTGCCCTGTACCTGCAAACTGACTTAAACGAAAGAAGGACATTTTTGTTGACAAGGCTGCGTTTAAAAACTGTACATTTTCTAGTTGCTTTCCCTACTCAAGGCACGTGGTTTTCCTCACTCCCTGTTTGTCCATGTGACAATTGCTCACCTCAAAGCACTATGCACTTTTTTCTCTTTTGTAGATTTTATACCTCCCCAGAGGAAACAGTTTATTCGCCCTTTATTACTTTCAGCAGGGAATACGAATTATAAATTGGCAATGGAGTGCTTACTCTCATTTGGGACAGTTGAGATCATATATTGTATTTTAAATTATCTTTTTACTGCTTTTAAGATTCGTAGTAGAAACTGATCATTTTAAAATCTAACATTTTTGTATGTGGATGTGCTGTTTTCAAATGAAATTGTGATTGCCCAACATTTTATGGCTCTTTTAGAGTCAAAATAAAGTATTCTTGACTTGACGCTAGATATTGAACTAATGACGGATACTGTAGTCTAATTTAGTTCTTAGACTTTACCCCACACTACCTCCCCGATCAAGTTTTAGATTGCTTGATTTTGCTGTCCTGAAGGACAAGTACTAAGTAGATGTGCATGGTGATTCGTTTTTGGTTCAAAAGCAAGGTAAAACCCTAGAACATTAGTGGTATAAGGGTTTCAATGTCACAGTTGGAGATCAGCAAACCCGCACGGCCTTGGGGCATCTGAAAAGTAACCTAGGTTTTTAATTGAGCAATTATAGATGTATAATGAGCAAAAGTAATGTTTTCATTTACGCAAAAATGTTGAAAGACGTGGGTGTGAACTGTAACTACAATGGAAAAGGATACTGTTGATTGTTTGCAACCGTTATCATTTTCCTCAGTAATCAGTGTAATGTGAGTTTAAAATCCCTAATAAATGTAAAAATACATAAAATAACTAAAAACATATAGGTTTTCATGTTTCACAGTGTGTGCTGTTTATGCAGGAATCATCCCATGTCACACAATTGAATGAGGGGGGGGGGGGGGTGAATATCGTATGTATTTCTAAACTGAAACCACAGTATTATTGTTAAACACCACACATATAGGTTTGACGCACATTTGTTAGGGGGTGCTGGTGCTTCTGTAGTGGAAATCAGGGCATTACAATTGGTCCTTAATACTTTGAAATCAGCCTATTAAGGGGTAATTTCCATTTCAAAGCTCCAGGGTTAGAATATGGAGTTCTTTTTATAGTGTTATGCTTGGCATCCGACCTATAGCAGTAATGGACAAGTTACTTACCTTTGGTAACGGCTTATCTGGCAGAGACACAAAATAGCAGCTTCCTTATTTGTAAACTTCCAGGAGTCAGGCTGGATCGTGGAGTTTGCCCTCAGCAGTACCCCTGCATGCCAGCAGGTGGCATCGGCCAACTCTGAGTTTGCCGTCGCATCCCGTACATAGGTGCCACCTTGGCACGCTGACATCAGAACGTTTCCCAACTTTCCACGTCAGAAGCCTGGAGCCATGAAGTGAACTGACAGTGGTGTGTTTAAACAACTAGAGCCCTGTAGAGGAACAGCCCTGACATAAATAACTAATCTGCAGTGAGGGAAGGATGGGTGAGTCGGTAAGGAATCTGAGGCTAGATCATGTCTTTACCAGATGAGGCGTTACCGAAGGCAAGTAACTTGTCCATCTAATAGAGACATCTAGCCGCATATTTCTCACATACCCAAGCAATACTATCCCTGGAGCAGGGAAGACTACCCTCACGCCGTGGTGGTAGCAGTAGACCTGGAAAAAGCCTTTGATTCCCTTGGATGGAACTTTTTACTAGCAGTAATGGGGAAGATGCAGATGGGTGATGGCTGGTCAAAATGGGTCCGCCTCTTGTACAAAAATCCTTGCGCACAGGCTATACTGTATCGGCCCCATATTCCATAAATAGAGGAACCCCGCCAGGGGTGTCCCCTGTCACCATTGCTCTGGCTATGGAGCCACTGGCAGAACGATTCAGACAAGAAAGTGAAAGACTAGGGGTGGCTCTGGGTGGGACTCACCATATAGTATCATTATACGCATACGACGTACTGATATATCTACGTGATGGATCTCGCGGAATCCGAATAGTGTTACACATCTTAGAGGAGTTTGCTGAGCTCTTGGGATTACGTATTAATAAAAAGAAGACCTATGTGTTCCTGTTGAGTCCTGCCCTTGACAGACCACGGGACCTCCCACTGGACCTGGAATGGGCGTCGACCTCCTTCAGGTACCTAGGGATACAGATCTATCATCGTCAGGTGGACCTGTTCGAAGGAAACCTGGGAGTTGCCCTGAGAGCATTGCGGGCGAATGTGCCCTTTTGGCGCTCACTCAAATTGCCAGTCATGGCTAGAGTGGCATTGTTCAAGATGGTGGTATTACCACGACTCCTATATTACTTCGTCAACTTGCCCGTAGTGATCCCAAGGAGTTGATTTAAGACCCTGGACGCATTATTGAGGGACTTGGTGTGGGATGGCGGACGTAATAGGGTTTCCCTACAGACTTTGCAGTTTGCACTCACGGGAGGATTGGGCGCCCCCGATTCTGAATCCTACTACCTGGCGACACAGCTCCAATGGATGGCCAAGTGGCTCGCTGGGAGAAGGCTGGATACGTTATCACTGCCAGGCTGGTGACGCACAAATGCTCTTGCTTGCTAGAAAGGACAACCGTCGCCAGAAGATCAAACATATGGGGACGTTACTCTCAGTGGCGGAAACGTGCTGGGATAGATGCACGGCACAATCCAAAGAGGCGCCGCTTTATACACCAAGTATTCCCTTATGGGATTCCCGCAGGTGGGGATGGGTCCACCCCTTACACAGCGGCAGCTGCAGGGTTGGGAGGAAGCTGGAGTGCTGACAGTTGGAGATTGTTACCGAGATGGTGAACTACTCCTGTTAGATGAGTTACTGAAATATCATAAGTTACCACTGGGACAGTTTTTGAATTATCCTAAGATATGGGGGGCACTGGCTGAACTGTGGGGAGGCAACGTGAAAGAGCCAGCCCTTCAGGCGATGGTGACTTTGGGCTCGGCAGGACACCCAGTAAAATGGCTCTACCTGGCGATAATGAAGATGACACACCAACCTTTGCCTCGAGTACAAGAGAGATGGGAGTGCACCCTGAATAGGCAGCTGACCAAGAAGGAGTGGAAGGCGGCTTTGGGAAGCCCAAAAAAGGTGTCCAGAAATGCAGCCTTTAAACTTATACAGTTCAACATACTCCATAGAACCTTTCTTACCCCACACAGGTTGAACGTAGTATATAGTAGCGATAACCAGGCCTGCGGCAGATGTTCACAAAGAGACACTGATTTTGACCATATGGTATGGTCCTGTCTTGGGCTTAATGATTACTGGACCAAGTTCGTAGACACAGTCAATAGGGTTTTGGCTCGCGAATTGGCACGCTCCCCATAGGTGTGCCTTCTGGGCCTATTCCCGAGACCCAAATCCAAAAGAATGGGTCACAGGTTTATAGACCTGGCTTTCCTCCTGGCTAAGAGGAGAATAGCCCTCAGGTGGAAGGCAAAGCAGAATCCTTTAGTAGTAGACTGGGAAAACGATGTTTCCTGCTGGGCCAGATCTGAGTAGAAGGCCATGATCAGGAAGGATAAGATTACGAAGAGGCCTAAGCCACTGGCAGAACCATGGGCAGACATATTGAGAGCATGGGACACACGAAACACACCTGATCAGGAGTCCCACGCGAGCTCGACTGACTGAGGGACTGGGAGAGACACAGGCCCCCTAAAGGCTGGATGACTATTACAGAATTTGTAGTTGGATCAGAGTTATCAGGGAGAAGGTTGGATTGGCCCTCCTATGTTGTGCCACTACCTGGATATCCCCTTGGGTAGGTTGATAGCGGTCATTGCCCTTGTCTGTTCAGAGCTCTCTTAGCTTTCCCCCTTTTCTTCCCCCCTCCCTCTGGGAGCCCCCACCCCACGGTAGCGCTAGTCAAACTGTTGTGGACATAGGTACTGACTGAGGACCCCTGGTAGTTTTACACTAGTTGTAGCTGTGTGCCAATTTTGTGAAGGCATCGAGTTTGTTTTCTCTAGTTTTCCTCTTTTGCTTTTCCTTTTCTCCTTTTCATTTTCTGAGTGTTTTTCTATGGCAGTCGTATGCACTTCCAATACAAGCACATTTGAGATAGATAATGTCGATGGTAGGCCCAACCACTCCCTATCACGTATTTTGCCATAGCGAGGGTTTATTCTACCACTACTATGAAACCAGAGGCAATGGACATACTGGAGACAAATAGTTCTGGATATGACGATGTGGGGAAAACAAATGTCTTGTCTCAGTAATTCATCAGCAATGTAACAAGGAGAAAGCTGGTACATAATGTATTAAACATGGTACCCTTCCTGTGGATATGAAACTGTATTGAATGTAATGACGTTAATTTTACAAATGCCAATAAAACGGATATTTTAAATAAAATCCCTGGAGCAGGGAATGCGGAAATGTTTTAAACAAGAAAGTCCTGTAGGACTGAACAGCCAACGAGGCCCTCTCCATGGACCTGAATGTTCATGCAACTGTGTGCAGGTATGCCTACTTGGCAGATGTTAAGAACCGGGACACCATGCTGAAGAGCCGTAGTGGCTGCCTTAGCTCTGGTGGAAAGAGCTCTGAGCCCTTCAGGAGGTTGTTTCTTTGCTAGAGCATAACAGATTTTAGTACAGAGCATAACCCATCGTGAGATGGTCCTCTTTTGTACAGCGCGTCTCTTCTTTGCTCCAAGGTACCCCACAAAGAGGTGGTCGTCGACCTAAAACACTTTAGTGCGGTCAAGGTAGAACAATAACGTTTTTTTTGGGTCCAGAGGGTGGAGACGTTCCTTTTCCTGAAAGGATGCTTAAGAGCATAGAAGGTGGGCAAGGTGACAGATTGCTCTAGGTGGAAAGGTGTCACAACTTTAGGCAAAAATTAAGCCATAGTGCGGAGCACTACTTTGTCTTAAAAGATGGTCAGATAAGGAGGCTGATGTGAAAGCGCTTGCAGCTCGCTCACCCTCCTGGCAGAAGTAATTGCCACTAAGATGGCTGTATGAAAGGTGAGCAGCTGAAGGGTGCTATTGCGCAGCGGATTGAATGGCACACACATAAGATAATTGCCTACCAGTCCCCCAGATCCAAGGCAGACAAAACCTGAGCCAGAATAGGCATCTAGAACTTCTCTTTTTTGATAAAGTAGTTGAGGGTTCTGAGATTGAGGATAGGACGGAGGCCCCTGTCCTTTTTGGGCACCAGAAAGTAGTAGGGATAGCAACTACAGCCCACTTCTGGCCCTGGAACCCTCTCTATACTGTCTGGGCCAAGAGAGTCTTGACTTTCTCCTGATGCAAGGTAAGGTGATCCACAGTCAGCCGATCGTCTGTTGGGGGCTTGGAGGGAGGGGTAGTCTTGAAAGGGAGGGAGTATCTCTACCAGACTATTTGCAAAACCCACACGTCTAAGGTGATGTCCCGCCAGTGGTGGAGGTGATGACGAATCCTGCCACCCACTGGGTGTTTATGATCAGGGAGGATCGGACTAAGAAGGTTTGGAGGTGGCGGAGGGGGGAGGAGATTGTGGTCTGACCTGACCTTTGGCCGCCCGACCTAATGGGTTGTGGTGAATCGCACCCATGGCTGTGCAGAGGTTGCTGAACTTGTGCGGTCCTCTGGCTAGGATAGGGCTGGTGCCACTAGAAGCCCCTTCTGTAGCCACAAAAGGAGCACAACACAGACGCAAGACGGGATGATAGAGACTTGTTCGTATCCCGCGACTTTTTGAAGCGCTCTAGCACTGTGTCCGCCCTGTCTCTAGAGATTTGAGAGCCAGCAAAGGGAATGTCCTTCAGATTTGTTTGGACATCCCCGAGAAGCCAGACCTTCTCAACCAGACATGGTGCCTAACTGCCACCATCGAGGAAATCGCTCTGTCCAGAAAGTTTGTTGTGTCTAGACCACAGTGTATAGTAAACTTTGCTGCATTCCTCTAATTTGCAATCGCTTGGGAAAGTACAGCCCGGGCCTACTCCGGGATTTATGGGAGCACCTGCGCAAGCGTCTCCCACAGGGATTGGAAGTAAAGGCCCAATAGGCATGCAGTGTTTACTGCCCGCAATACTAGGCTGGTGGAAGAAAAGAAGAAACATCTTTCCTAAGCTATCCAGCCTCTTGGATGCCCTATCTGGGGGTGCAGAATGGAACGTGCCATGGGAAGCAGTGGCTTGGACCACCAAGCTGTGAGTTGTTGGGTGAGAGGTGAGGAAAGCTGGGTCGCACAGTGCAGGGCGCTGGCGGCGGATGATTTTTGTATTCACAGGAGCCCTTGCGCTGGGTTTGGACCAGGTTCCTAGAAGAACAGCTGTTAAGGCCTCAATAAAAGGCAGCAAGGTGGAGACACCAGGCTGGAGGACCTCTGTCAAGACATTGGTCTTGACTGCCACAGTAGGAAGCTGCAGGTCCAAGACCTCCGCAGCCCTACTCACCACAGTGGCCAAGGACCTCCCTCCTCCGTAGCCAGGTTAGGTGGGGAAAGCATGCCAGGTTCTGGGAGGTATGTAAACCACTGGCATTACCTAGTTCCTCATACTAGTCCAATTCTTTTGTGTAAGGCGGGACTTCTAAGGGGTCCTGCATCCCCTCCCAATCTTCCTCTAATCCTAGCCCTTCAGAATAAGGCTGAGGATACAACAGAGCCCAAAGGCTCCATCAGTGCCAGTCCCGGCATCGGCAGATACCCGACCAGCTCTGTGACATCAGGGATAGGAATGGGGCTGGCGCCACCAGTGGGCGCTGGAGACGACGAGGGTCTCGGCATCGAACGCAGCATCAGGGAAGGTAGGATGAGTGCAACCGGCGCTGGTCCGGGACGGATCCATGAAGAACCTTGGGTGCAGGGGCCGGAGTCCGGAACCCATGAGATCTCCTTCTACTGAGCTTGTGAGGTCCGAAGGCACACTGGCAGGGTCAGGACGCTTCTTATGGTGCTTCTTACCTGACATTCAACAAAATCAGAACAAGTCTCCTACCTGTTTTATCTATGTTGTCCAAGTGTCAATGACTTGGAACCCACAGGGTGTTTTAAAAGAACCCTTACTCACCTACCTGGAAGGTGACATGGTTCATCACTGGGTTCCCACTTTAGTTGCCGAATGCTTCCAGGGTGTGCTGGCACACCTGATTACAGCGGACCTGGGTTATTTGGGGGAATAATCTTGTGACTGTGTATGTGTCACTGTGAAGTGATGTGATGATTTTAAAACTGGCTCGAGATTACCTCCAACAAGTCATGCATTTATTTGTGGGATTTTCGGTCAATGTTAAAAACAATGGCAGATAAATGAGGGATAATTGGTTGCTCCTAGGTGTGGTCTACAGGTTTCAGCCATCTTCATGTGCCTCTCAGGGTCAGTGTGGCTTTCCTCAGGACCAATATCAGATAACTTGTACGCGTACTATGGCAAATACCATACTATGGTAGGTACTTACAAACCACCAAACATTTTGATGACGATACCTCTTGCATTTTATCTTTTCGTTAGCTGGCCTCTCGCTCCGTAGGATACTGCGAGGGGGTGGGCCCTGTAGTCACACTTTCATCAAGGTGCTTCATTCTCTTTTGAACCTTTGGCAGCCTCAGCAGTCCCATATCTGCTGACCCCTTCGAAGATTTCAAACGGGAGGACGAAGACTTGAATCCCCCGGAATGGTGCTCGGACCTTTTCTCTCGACTGAGACCGGGAACGGGCATGATATTGCCAGACCGAAAGCAGTTTTAGAGCAGGGGTGTAGAATTCTTATAGCCCAACTCCCAGGACATATTGTTTGGGGTCAAGGACAACGAGTTTTAATGTTTATTTTGTCTTTGGTACAAGTAGGCCCAGCCCCCAGCAGCACAAACCCTTTGGCTGCCAGTTCACAGTACCAACTTATGGTTCAGGGAAGGGTATTGTCTGCAGTTAAGGTAATATTTATGGCCATATATTAATGCTGTTTTAACTTGTATTTATGGTTCATTAATGCAAAGCCTTTATTACTAGGGTGAGCATTCTAGGGAAATGTTGTAAACTTGGAGTGCCCTTCTGACAGTGGTCCTAATATAAAAATGTATAGACACGTTTGCATTGCAAAGTTTAACAATATGAGGCTACATGTAATGCTCCCAGAATGCCCTCTGAATAAATGCAAATATTTGCAGAAGCTTGAAAGAAAAATTGAAGAGCCTTTGCTTTAAAAAAAAATGTCCACAAAAGAAATGCAACTAGAGAATAAACGTTTTGCTAAACTACTGTAAAATTTTAGGTACAATTTCTTTGAAGGCTCATCTAGCAAAATATGTTGATGCGTGCTAGTATTTCTAATAATTTATTCACCATCGATAATCAGTAAAACCAGTTTCAGGAAGATGATTAGCAAGAAAATAAACAATCATTTGCAAAGCCAATAGGTCTGACATTGGCGATCAGCTTTTTTTTGTCAATGCATGTCTTGTTTTGACATGGTTTTTTAAAACTTTATTGTTGTGGAAGCGGCCAGGCCCTCACCATATAACAAACATTGGCAAAAAGAAATAATATTTTTTAGTCTCACGAAGAATACATTGCCACAGTAGTTCCTGGCACTAAACAAAACTACTTTGTGTGCCCATATGCTCCTTGTGAAAGAAGTAGGCCAGGAAAGCATGCTCCTAGAAAATATTTGCAAATTTTAGCACAAGCAAATATGCATGTGTAGATTTGCTAATGCGAAAATCTTTTGAGCATTTTTACGTTAACTTCCCCCCAACCACGTTAACTTTCCCCCCCAACCACTTTTTTCCCAACCTTGAAAGAAATGTTACCTCTGCCCTTGCCAGGAGTAAATTTCCACCTTTCTCAGTATGGGGAAAGATTAGAGAAGAGCTGGTGAAAACCACTGAAACAACATGTAAGCTAGTAGGTTTGCATAGAGTCAAAAGTGCTTCGAACCCTGGAACTATTGCTGAACACTAACTCCAGACCCAGTATGTCGATCTGTGGAAAGGTAGAACAAGCATTTCCAATGCAATAGGTCTCGCATTTACGCGAGTTTGAGCTTTTGACATTGCAATGCATATATCGGTTTTTAAAACTTAAATAAAAGGCAGTCATTTGCAATGTCAATAGCTCAAACTCGCGTAAATGCGAGACCTATTGCATTGCAAATGCTTGTTCTGTTTGGGTTTGTAAACTACTCGCATGTTCGTTCGTGCCTTTTGTATGATCTTTAATCCTCCAGCAGACTATGTGTTTTCTTGGTTTGATACATGTGGATGGATGGCACGTCTGTTGTGAGTATGCTCTCTTCGAATGCTATGTTTGTTCGCCGGCTATTCTTTACAAGTTCTTTTCAACTAACGTACAAATGGCATTTTACGAGTTTTTCATATCGTAATTATTCTTGACGTGTTTTTACTGACCTTTATGGGCATGTTGCAATTTATGTCCTTAACATCATCGGTAGAAAAAAAGATGCAGCAGCACACACAAATCTTTCTATGCCCCTCCCCTCCGGGACTGTTGTGAGGGGCGATGCATTCGCCTCCCAGAGGGTTGGCTCAGGAAGCTGCAGTGAAGAGAATAAGTGTGGCCCATACTAGAGAGGAGGAGGCAGCTAACCAATAAGCAACAGGTGTGATCCTGGACCCGCCCCCACGTGGCCTTGAGAAGCTGCAACAGCTCACAGCCCGTTCGTCAACCGTCCACCCAATCAACGGTCGAGAAAATGAAAATCTCTCATTTAATTGGCCAAGTCGAGTTCTCGCCGTTCCCTTCTCTATATTAACCCTTCCTTGTGAGTGGTATGCTGAGAACTATTATATTGGAAGAAAAGAGAATGTAGCGCTAGATGGATATTACGCACCATATACAGCTAATGTGGCCCCAAAAATGCATTCAGACGAAGCTTGGTAGAAAGAGACATCTGAAGATGTCAGGAGCAGCCGCAGCTTAGAGACTAACTGTGGAAAGGGGCAATTTATGCCGGGAGAGCGAAAAATACGCGATGGAGATCAGAAATAGATGTTAAAAATAATGATCATCGATTGTGGTGTGCGAACGTCACGCCCAACCCGCAGAATGCAGAGACCGATGTGAGGGAGACGTTGGCATACGGTGGTTTCTCTCCGGAACGATCCTCGAGCCTGTAGGGGAGGACGGTCTATTACCCTAAGTAGTATCCTCCAGGACTGAGAAGAATGCGTTCCAGTGTGCAAGGGCAGCGCTTATTTGATCAACCTTGAAGGATGAAGGGATGAGCCTGCTCTACTAGATTCTGAATCAGGGACTCGTACACAACACGATGATGGTTTCCTGCACTTGCGAAAAGGATCAACATCGGTTATCCTAACGGCTGTTTGCCGGGATGCATCTCCTGTACCTTTGAACACAACGCATCACAAATCCCAGCGGCTCATATAAACAAGCATTGGCCGCACGCGCGCCTCACGCTTAAAGTTAAAAAAAAAAACAAGAAAAACAAGACAAGCCCGGCGGAGCATGGCGCGCGCGCGCTTGGGGGCGGGGGAGCAGACCCTTTGAAGTGCTCCCAAAAGGCGGATTGCATGGCGGCACGATGCGCGTGATTGTGTGCGTGCTAGCCATGCAATCCGCTTTTTGGGAGCACTTTTCAAACCCCCTTACAATAGTCTCGCTTTGCGATCGCTTACGCGATAGCAAGGTCAAAACCTAAAAATGAAGGAATTGCTAGAATTCAAACCCTACTATTTATTAGCCCTGGTATAACGAGAGAGGCTATTATCAAAGCTCTCATATAATGAGATTGCTGCCATGATTTGTCCCCTCACTACTTGGCACCAAAGTAGACAGGTAGATTTATGAAGCAACCTGTCCCCTGGACAAGAAGATATTTATTTAATTCCACACCCGTTTATAGACAGTTCCCTCAAAGCTTTCTGAGCCATGACCCGACAGTCAGAATAGTACTTTGGGTCATGCTCGTGCACGACAGACACAAAAGTAGGGGGTTCATTACCGACATGGTGCTGTGAGGGAGCCACACGGTTTGAACCGAGAGGTCTTGGACATCCTACACACCAAAAAAAGACAACAAATAGTTGAAAAAGTCTGTAAAATATGACAGAGGGTAGCTCTCTTTGACGGATCTACGCTGACTGGCATGAAAAGAAAAGAACTGACGTCAGCGTGCCAAGGTGGCACCTTTCTAGATTGCGCAGACGGCACAACGGCGAACTCGTCGCGATAAATGTCATGCTGAGTCGACCAAAGCCACCTGCCGGTGTGCAGGGGTACTGCTGAGGAGAATCTTCCGGATCTAGCCTGACGCCTGAAAGTTCACAGGTAAGGAATCTGCGGCTAGATGTCTCTATTAGATATTTGGATTACATGGATGTTGACTATGGTGCTTATGCTTATTCAGTACACCTGACGTGCATGTAGCATTCTGAGAAAATATGTTTTACAATTTGTTTTCAAAGTGACAACTGCAATCTACTGAAAATGTGAATGATTTTACGTTTTTTACCGGACATTTTTGTTTAGTATACTGCCCACCCAAAAACTGAACACTTTCACTGGGCTTGTGTCTTTGAAATACATTTCTTGTTTGGGGAGTGATTCCTCCAATACAACTCACTCATTTTTTGTTGCAGAACTGTAAAGTACGCCCCCATTTCCCTGTCCTACATAAATGTAAATGTAAATGTAGTGCATTTATATACCGCTCCGCACACCCCCGAAAGGGTCTCTCAGGCGCTGTGCACATACCGCTGTGGAACCCTTCCTGGCCTTTCCCTGTGAAGTGCCCACTCCTGGGCACCCCCAAGGTGAAGCCAGGCATCCTAGCGCTGTTGGGGCCGTTGGGGAGATTAAGCAAGCTATTGCCCAGAGTTGCAGAGTGTGACCCATGATTAGAATAGGCACCGAGGCGAGAATTATCGGGTCCGGGGGAAATTGAGCCCAAGACCCGCCGAGGCAGAAATTGAACCCTGGTCCGGGCCAGACCTCTGCATCAGGGTCTGCCGCTCTAACCATTGAGCCACACTTAAAGGGTACAGATTGATATGCCGTCCCATTTTTCTGAGACAATTGTGTCCTTAAATCTTCCTTTTATTTTCACATTTCGACATGTACACAAATGCCATAATTAGGAATTGCAGAGTACTGGAGTGGACTTAGCCACATTCCCTTTGCTTGAAAATGTACTGTTACTATGTTGTATCTGCCCCAGTACTGTCAATTACAAATGAAACCCCAGAGAATGCGAAATTACAGACAAAAAAAATCAGTTTCATCCTGTAATTCCACACATAACTCCCAATTCACAGATTTACCACCTGCTCTGAACAGGTGGAAAAAATATGCGAGGAACTCTAGATGGGGTAGATGGTATGGAGGAGAAGGGGAGGGATGGGGAATGAGGCTTGGCTGCTGTTGCAGCCAAAGCCTCACGCTATTATACCATGCAGAATTATTGTTTAATAAAATCGTTTTTTTTTTCTCCGAAACACACATAAAACTGGTTAAGAAAAACCGACCTCCTTGGAATAAGGAGGATCGATATTTCAGAGGTGATTCCACGCCAACTGACCAGTAATGAGGGCCATATTGGTTCATCAATGAACATCTCATACCACCTATGACACGGACTTGTTTTCATGTTTTCTGTGGTCATGCTGATTCTTCTCCACTTGATGAAACATGGTTTACTATGCATTACCCCACTAACTTGGCATTACCTCCCATCTGCTACAGACAATCTCAGCCTAAAATCTCTATAATACCAGAAACTCTTATGCGGAACAGTTTGCATGACTAACAGTCTTCCTCACAGTTCTCACCAGACTGAATACTGTGCTCCAGAGAAGAACGAGGTGAGTCGCTATGGAATTACTTGTTTCTCCACTCCTGAATGGGTTCATTTGCATAATTTGAAACAAGACATTTTTCTGCACTGCAACATCAGGCTTTCAAGGGCCGTATGCACAGTATATTAGTATCGGCATGCTTACTGTACACCAATGCCTCTGCCAAACTTAGCCAATGGAGGGACCTAGAGGAAGTCAGGTAAGAGCAGATCTTCCACTGGGTAACTTCGGCAAATGGCACAGCCCGCAAGACATGGAAAAGAGATCGGTAGAGGGCATGTGGGTGCGGGTTGTTAGGTGATGGGCAGATAAGAGGCAAGGGGTGAATGAGCAGTAGGTCATAGTCTACAGTTACCATGTGGACCGGCATTGAAAGTTTAGGGCAGCGTTTTGAGGTAAACCAAAATATATATTTCTCCACATCGCCTGTAAATAAAGGTGATGAAAGGAGTTGGAGAGGCTATTCACACGCCGTGCGAGGCTAGTATAGAGTACTTATTGAAACCTGGAACTGTGGAACAGGCATGAGTGGGCACAGTCAGGCCGCAAAGGTGGGCGTCTGGGAGGGTAGCTGCTGTGGTGTCAAGTCTGCTTGCTGTTGCGGGAAAGAAGGAGGATAAAACTTCTGATTAAAGTTGAAGGGTTGCAAGATGCTAGTGGGGTGTGTAAGGCTTAGGGCTTGTAGGAGGCTGGCTTAGTTTAATGGCGCCCACTTATTTAAGTTATGCACCTAGCACAAATCCAGGCAACCCGTACAGTGATTTTAGTGGTCTTTGATAACCTTTTAAAAGATCTCAAAGTGGTAGCTATGGAGAGCAGCCTTCAGGCTTATCTTGAAAGAGCGTTAAGCAGCTTGTTTTACCAGGTTAATCATGTAGTGTAGTTTAAAAGAAAAAGAACACCACAGCACTAACACATTGGTATATCGCCTACCTGGAGATATGAACCCAAATACACTATACTACTTCAATTAAAATAAGGTAAGTAGCATAAAATACAGGGGGTCTCCAGGGGTAGACCAAACAATATATTAAGAAAGTGGAATGCAAACTGCGACCAAAGTCGGGGCTAGGACCAGGAGACTCAGAGGAGCTGGGGACACAAGGAACCACCCAAGGTAAGTACCCAATAATCCAACGGAGGCTGTGTGCAGAATGGAAACAGCTGTGTGTCCAAAAGAAGTCAATGGGGAAGTCGCGGTTGCAGTTTTTAAGAAGAAGGACCCTTCCCAGTGGACACTGAAGAAACCGTGTGGTAGAAAAAATGTGGTCACCCCAACCGTGGATACCCCCTTAGAACCAGGATACTTACACCCGGGAAGCCGGGTGTATAGGCGAACAAATGTCGAAAACTGCCGTAGGCCACAATGGAGGACTTCAGGAAAGATGCCACTTGAGAAGACTGTGCAAGAGTCCGGTGGAATCCAAGGGTGGATTATTGAGGAGGAGAACCTGTAAGCAGAGGGGACAGCAACTGCCACTCGGAGGTGACCAGGAGGCATGGAAGAGCAATGCCCACCATTATCGGACAGTTCAGAAGTGTTTAAGGTGACCTTGTCGCTGCAGCTGTGAGGACCAGGCGACACAGAGGAAGACCAGGAGCCATGTACAAGCTATCCCACTTCAGAAGTCAGGAACCAGGGGGTCGGTGTATGGCGGGAGCACCAACAAGCCTTAGTAGCTGCAACTGGCGTGAAGAGCCAGGAAGTAGCAACGTTAAGACCAGCAAGGTCCAAGGGACTCATCACTAGCAGGAAAGTCAGAGCAGGCCCCGAACAAGCAGGGGAACCCACTGAAGAAGGAGAAGACCCACAGGAGGACCCACAGGCCAAAGGCACAGAAGTCGCAAGAGGACCTCGAGCAGCTCACCAAGAAGGAAGGCCCACAGTGCAGAGAATGCAGTGAGGACGCTGTTCGTGGCAGGAAGAGATGCTGGAGGCTGCAGCTTCTTGTAGCCTGAAGATCTCTGACGTGCAGAGCCAACAAGCCTTGGCAGCTACAAGTCAATGCAGTGCACAGGGGTTTGATCCAAGCAGTTCCAACGAGGGATACTGGCTTCAAAATTGAAGAGAGCACAGGTCAGGCCTCGAGGGAGTTGTAGAACCATCACCTGTGTTGCTGAGCCTTTCGAAGTCCATGGGACGTAAGGAGCAGCAGACCGGTCAACTTCGATGCGGTGCCTGCAGATGCAGGAGAGTGACTCCTTCACTCCAAGGGAGTTTACTTCAGGTGTCCTTGATGCCCACAGGTCGGTTGAAGATACTGGAAGTAGTACAGACACAGACAAAGAAGACTTGCAGAACAGCAAGACCAGGAGCTGCAGGAGTCTTCCTTGATGCAGTCTAGGTTCCAGGTAAAGTCCGTTGAAGTCCAGCGAAGCCCAAGTGTCCAGGCGGTCGAAGAGTGACGTGATTTCAGGCTTGAGTCTTGTCCCACAATGAATCTGAGAACCCACCCACAGGTAAGCCCTTAAATATCCTAGGAAGGGGGTTAGGAGCACTCAGGGGTCCCTCCCAGAGGAGGGACTGGACAGAGGGGAGGATACTTCCATGTCCTTTGTTCAGTTTTCTCACCAGAGCGTGAGCCAAAGGCTCCCTGAACTGACTAAAACTGGAGTATGGAAGGAGGGCACCAAATGTGCCCTTCAAAGCGGTCTGGTGGCGCTGGCAAGCTCCCCCACCCCAGCCCAATACACTAAGTCCTGTCTGGGAGGTGGTCACACCTACCTGCAACAGGAAACCTATCGTTGTACCTTCCCCTGCTGGCGCAACGCTCAGCAGCAGGAGGGCGGAATCATGTCTGTGGTCAGCAGCGGCACTAGCTTGCTGTCGGACCCTGAAAGGCTGTTACTGGGAATACAGGGGGGTACACTAATAGAGCCCCCTCAGTACATGGGATCATACTTCCAACACTGGATTTGGTGCTGGAGTATGATTTCAACATAACATATCTGATACCAAACATGACCGGGCTCAGTGCAGCCACTATATAGTTAGACATCTCGTAATGACTGATATCCACTATATGTATCAAAATGGCTGACAGCACTTACAAAGCCTGGAGAATCGTCTCCGGGATTTGTAGAGGTGTCCAGCTCATGCAGTGGTAGCCATACATTTATAACCTTACACCCTGCCTTGAGGACTGAAAGGCTAGCCATTGGGGTGACTTATAGGTTTAAAGTGCAGTGACCTCAGATGTAAGTAAACTTATATCTGCCGTGCGAGGTGCAAGCACCAACCCACACAGGCTGTAGGCCTGTAGTCACAATTTGAGTGGTCTCTCATGGGTGGCACAATGCATACTGCAGCCCATGGGGGACCCCTGGTGTACCTATCTCCTGGATACTTTAGTACCATATACTAGGGACTTACAAGGGTACATCAGTAGGCAATTGTGCAGATACAGAAGTACCAACCATGGTCAATTTAGGGAGGAAGCACAGGGATTGGGGTCCTGATGAGCAGAATCCTAGTCAGACTCGTCAAAAAAAATATACTGACAACAGCCAAAAGTGGGAGTAACCATGAAAGCAGATTCTACTTTCTTATAGGGCCATAGGCCCTCATGCTGACACAGTAATCACACAGACATGTAGAGTTACTGTCTGGAAATGGGCCAGGGGCTTTGCACTCGGCCCCTTTTATCAGCAGTGTCACCTGACCGGTGATACCTGTGATCGAAGGGTGAGCGTTGTAGCCAGCCTTCAAGGAGTGACTGGTAGAAACACACATTTTACAAAGACTATAACATGATCATCCGGTTCACTACAACCCTCCCAAATTGTATTAAAAATGGGACAACAAGTCCAACCTGTGGGAGAGAACAAAACATCCCCCCAAAAAATTCACAGAGTTATTCAGGTTGCTTTGCAGGACAGGATGATTTGACAGGTGCAGCTGGGAGCACCAGGCATCACGGCACACCTCCGAAGTTGAACCAAACTACTATGGGCACGAATGGCAGTGTGGATGAAGTCCAGATTTTTCACTCGCCAGCCAGTCCCAGTTATCACAGTCCACCTAGGCACTGGGGGTCCTGTCCCACCTGGTCTCACTGTGTGGAATTCTGTTTATAAAGTTCGCAGTGAGGGTGCATTTGGAGCAATAGTGGAGTCTGCTGCTGATAAGTCTTCAAAGCCCTTGCTCCATGGATAGCAAGCCTCAAAAGACAGATGACGTCAATGTGACTGTTGAAGAGTCTTCCTCGGATGGCGCAGTGCTTCCAGCTGCCTGATCGTGGAGCAACTTCAGGCTTCCGTCTCTTGCCAGGATTCCTCTCTCACAAGAATCCCGAGGTCCTTTTCACAAGGATTCCACTGGACTGGTGACAGACATTTGCTGGATAGTCTTTGGGATGACCCAGTCTCCATACGCGCTTTCTGATACCTGTTGTGGAATGACTGCAGACACATCTCTCTTGATAGGAGTCCCCTCTCACAGGAATCCCTTGAGGCCCTTGACACTGGATTACCACAGGACTGCGTGGGCTGTGAGGGCCTCTCATATGATATGCCAAGGGGTGAATGACAAACTACCAACAGGGCCACATCCCAGGCTCACGTGCAATCCCAAGGGTGGATGGTCCTATGGTCAAGAGTGTTCTTGCCAGCTAGCGTCAGGTTCACTGTGGCACACAGATGGTTTCTGGGCGGTCAGCCTCCCATGGCACCAAATATGCCTTGTTGAGCTTTGGCTGTCTCATAGGCACAGGGCTCCACACTAGATGTCCAATGCGCCTTGGATGGTCTATAGATGCACTTGACAATGATGAGACTCACAGTTAACAATCTGTAATTTGCGGTGCGACAGGTTTCTATTACACACATTTCTCTTCTTCCTTTATCGTCTTTGCACACTCTAGTGCTGTGGCATCGTGCCACAGACTACTTCTCCTTTCCCATCTTCTTTTTCTTCACTTCTCTTATTCCTTTGGACCAGGCCTCACCATAAGACGGGCACTTCATTTGGACCTTCCTGGTCATGTCCTACTCCCTAGGACTGACTCGCTTCTTTGTCTTTCCTGACCAGGCCTCTCGCTGTGATCTTCTAATCACAGGGACCTTCCTGGTCATGTCCTGTTCTCTCTGCAGGACTCAACTCTTGTTTTCATGGTGGACCTCTCACAGGTCTTCTTTTCGTGGAGCTCTCACAGGTCTTCTCATCATGGACCTCTAACAGGTCCTGTCCTTTCCCTAAGGGATCTACTTTGTTTTCCACTCCCTAACTGGAGGGTCACAATTCCTCTTTCGCCTCTTCGTCTTCACTTGAGGACCCACTCCTTCCGCCTCAAGGCTACGCCATGGCGGCACTTTCTTCACTCGACAGCATCATGCATGCGCCTGGAAGCTGCACCATCACAGCGGTCACTTCTGCTTCCACTCAGGCAGGCTCGCAGGGTCTGTCACACCGTGTGAAGACATGGTTTCTTCTCCTTGTAGGGCTATCTCTCCAGGGCTCCTGCCCGGCTGTCAGATTTCCTGGTGTGGCCCTCTGCGCACCTCTGACCCTCGGCTAGCACCTTGCGCTCGGCCCTCTCTCTTTTGGGCACTCTCCACTGGTGCCCTGCACTTCCATGCTTCTGGCTTGCGTTGGTTTGTATACCCCACTGGGGCTTGCAATGCTGTCTTCTTTCACTATGGACTCTCCCTGATGTGTGGCCTCTGCTCTATGAACAAATGCACACTGTGCAGTCTCTGGCTGCATCTACGGGGGCTATCACTCTCCTCTGCTGCCTTTGGTGTCACTCCCTTTTAGCTGTCACTGTACTCTTGGCTGGACCCTTGTTGGTTGCTTGACACTGCACGTCCTTGTCTTGGCTGTTCTTATCTACTTGCGGTGTCACAGCTGTTGCTTACACTGAACACTTCTCCTTGTGTGCTGCCTGTCTTTAGCTGGGGCAGCCTTAAGCTTCCTGGGTGTTCTCTGCATTAGGGGTGCGCAAACTCTTTCTCCATCACAGTTCAGGCTCCTTTGTGCTGCCACCCCTTCAGGAAACGGCCACTGACACCTTCATCACACCGGGGCCTGTTGCACTGTACCACAAGTGTTAGAAGATGGGTGCACTAACCCCCTGTGGCCACTAGGGGGTGCTGCCATCACACCGTCTTACTGTCCCCAGCCACCTCTTTTACTGCCGGCTACTCTGGGCTGGGAAGACTGGTGCAAGTGCCCTGAGACTGCACATTAAGTTGTTCTCCATGATGGCGTCGGGTTAGGACGTGCCTAATGGAGCTCTGTCCTCATCGCCTATACAACATGAATCAGAGCCTACACCCGCCAAATCCATAACCCCCAACTGACGTCGGGTGCCCACGACTGCCCCGGGAGCCAATGATTGAAGGTTCAGCACCCCGGAGACAACAATATTGGTGGTGCAGCTGCAGTGCAAAGAGGCCACCGGACACTGGCAACGGCCTGGAAGGTGAGGCTGCTCCCTTCTATGGGCCACGCCATGCGGCTTTCCCTGTGTCACGATTCACGCCCTGCATTCTCGTGCCCACAAAAAGGGGGCGGAATTGTGGGGCTCTCCAGTGTTCTAATAAGCTTAGAGACCCTCCCCTTCATGCATCTACTGACCTCCAGTCATTTGGATTCTACTTGCAAATTGCGATCCATTCTCAATCCATGCCGGGTTTTGTGGAAGCCAGCCAGCTCATTCTGGAGACTCCATTACCTATACTCCCCTGCTCACTGCTTTGTCTCCACCCCTGCAGGCCAAGGATGGGTGGAGGAATTCAGCTCACCTGTGGCTGGCTGCAGCTAGCCTGCTCACACCTGATATGCATGAGTACTGTGAGCTCTTTTAAGCTGCAGTTCCCTTCAGTCCAGGGTTGTTCATGTGTTCCTGTGAGACTGATCCTTGTTGCCGGAGCATCTGATATACCTTGATTCCTGAGCTATAGTTAATCATTGTTTGTTGACTCCTGAGCTATGGCTGTTCCTTGTGCCTGAATTAGCACTGCCTGCAGTGCTACCTTGTTTCCTGAGCTGTAGTTATTCTTTGTTCCTGCTCCTGAGCTGCAGGTATTTCTTGTTCCTGAATTGCACTGCTTTCAGTGATCTCTTGACTCCTTGTTTCCTGAGCTGTGGCTGTTTCCTTGAACTAGCACTGCCACCAGTGCTGCCTTGACTCCTGAGCTATAGTGATTTCCTGTTCCTGAACTAGTACTGCCTACAGTGCTACCTTGGCTCTTGAGCTTTTGCTCAGTTCTTGTTTCTGCTCCAGCACAGCCTTCAGTGCTACTGTGTTTTCTTGACTCCTGATACAGCACTGTTCTGAAATACCCTAGTGGCCTCCCCTTCTGGGTATCCTTTTCCAGTCCCTGCCTTTCCTCCCATTTCCTTGGTTCCCGTTCCAAGTTTGCTGTCTTCCTATTCCTGCTGTTTGCTTCTGATTATCTTGTATGTCTGTTACTTGCTTTCTGCCAAGTGTGTCCTGTGATTTCCTTCCATTCCTATTAAGCACTCCTCCTTGCTAGCTCCTTGTCCATTGTGCTTGTGTTTAGTTCTACCCCCTTGTTGTTACTGCCTTGCGTGTTCCTGTTTGATCGCAAGGATCCGTGGGCACAGCTCACAACCTAGGTGGTGTTTCTTGTTCACTGTGAGTATTGTCTTTGAGTTACGTTTATAACATCACCATAGGTATCAGCTCCACAGACCCTGCCTTTGCATGCATATCCTATATGTGGGTATTTGCAATCAGTATCTGTAACAGCAATTGTGGGTGAGGAACTTACTGAGATTCAGTCTTATCGTGTGGAGCTCCCGAGTGCTTTACCCCACATTCCCTTTATTGTTAATGTTGTTTTATATATATGTCTTGCATATCCGTCATGTATGTAGATTTTCTGAACGCTAAATCACCTCTGAGGGCCTGTCCTTTCTGAGCCTTATCTCTCTTATTCTGTTGTACAGAGCTTCCTCTTTAGATGCCCTTTCTCCTTTGACTCGCTGTGTGATCTTGTGTAGCTCTGTACTCAGTATTCTGCCTACTTTGTCTTCCCTGGCACTAGTCTTTGCCGGAGTCCCTGACACATGCCAGTGTCCCGGATTGAGTCCTGACACCCTGAGCATCCTGCTTTGCCAGGGGTGTGGCGCTCAGCTTGCAAGGGCTCTACTTTCCCCTTGAGCTCTCCTCCACTGACACCTGTGGGGGCCTGCGAGGTTATGTGGGGTGGAGGAAGCCCCTTTCCCAGATATGGGTTGCAGCCCTGCCTCTCTGTCTTGAAGACACGCGGCCGCAGGGGTGGATGATGGGCGGGTGCAGGTGAGCCCTCCTCCTCCTCGTGGGAGTTCCAGACGGTCCCTGGCATTGCTTGGGACCTATTTCGTTACCAGAGTTGGCAGCTGCAGAAGGGCCCCATGTGCCACGGAGGTAAGAAACCCAGACATCGGTGCTGCCGGACCGGAGGACAGTACATAAACATTGCGGGCCTAGTGATGATTCCAGGACTCCCCAGCCCAGTTCTTCCTTGCCTATTTCGGGGCGGGTGGCCCAGTAACTACTCCTGTACCCACCCATACTCCTGGGACTGCACCTCTTTTACTCTGCACTTTGTGCTTGCTGGCCCCTTGGACACAGGCGCGTGAGGTCTACCCCTCCCCTTTTTGCTAGGCCGGCCTGGAGGCTGACCTGGCCCGAGTGTGGTGAGACTGGGCCTGGTGTTTTTACTTGGGTCAGCTGACTGTTACCTCGCTGGGCACTTGGGACCTTCGTGCACCTCTGATACCTCCCTCATTGTTTGCCCCACTGACTATCAAGATTTGGGTTTTCTCTTCCTCAAGATCACTTGACGCCCGATCTGTTGCTGCTCAAGGAGGGACTCTGTGTCTCGGGATCAAACTATCTCAAGGAGGAGGAGCGGCTGACCGTTGCACGTTCCTAAGCACTCTGCATCTCCCGCTGTGCGTCCTTGTCCGTCATTGACAGGAAGAGGCAGGGCAGGTCCACCCCCTTGACTCTAGTGTTTTGGGACTTCCCGGAAGACATTGATGCCCTTCTCAAGGTACTGTGTCTCCTCAACCATTTTCTAGCTTGTGCGTTTGGGCTGCACCCTGTTACACGGCTATCATCAATAGCTATCATCAATACCTGTGGGAGGTCAAAGGAGACTAAGCTATCCCTCAGTTTACCAGCCAACACTCCTCCAAGTCTCTTTAGCATTTATATAAGACTGCTATTGACTGTTGACAGGCCTAAGGAGTGTATGTGATTTGTTAGAGGGTTCGAGAGTGTGGATACCAGGTGGGCCTTTTCTGGAGTCAAGGTATTATAAGTTACACCTGCGTTGTTGGATTTAACTCCACTTGCTGGTTTTGATATGACCTTAATTGCAAAGTTTTGAACTTGGACCTGGATTTGATTTGAAATGGGCAGGCAGTGCTAGTTCAAGGAATTAGAGTAGTGCAGTTGAAAGCAACTAGAGGCTCATTGGTACAACGGGGCCTTTCCCTTTCCACCGATCATTTTTGGAGGCCCAATCGAGATCTCAATTTACCAGTTGGGGTAGACCAAGAGTCATCAGCCCCCAAATGTATTTATATGATCAATATGTCCAAAGTTCCCTCCCATTTAAGACGCAAAGGGGAGGATTCCCTCATAAATAAAACCCTCCATTGGATTTGCTAAATGAGGTGTTGTCACTCTGTCATAAGGAACTAGGAGCTAGAAGGCTTATTCGTCCCAACAGTCCCACGGACTGTATTGAATTGTGTCTCTCTGATGGGAAGTTGGCCCATAATATGATAGCCCTTGAAGCTAGATGCAGTCCTCCAACACCTAAAAGCATCCAATTCAAGTATAGACTACCACAATGCCCCTCACTATTAATTGTCCATCCCTCTGTCCCTCATCTAGGCTTAGATTCCAACCTGGCACTTAATGATTTACTTCAGAATCTAAGCACATGTTTACGTCCAAAGCCCCCACTGGTTAAACGGTATAACCAGACTATTCTTACAATCAGAGATCAATATACTAAGGGCTATTCCATAATCCCACGCCTCTTGGTGATGGGAATATAAAGCAGTTATTGCCTACTACTAGAAGGTCCTTAGAGGAGCATCAATTGTAAATCAAGCAGTCTCATGAGCAAGCAGGAAATTCCCTGAATTGTCGACTATGTTCTTTCACAAACAGGGGGATTACTAATCTGGGTCAGAATCACACATCATTGTACAATCCGTGAGCATCCGTCTAGTAGCCCAGACATTTCAACTATTTAACTCAAAGGCCAGAATAGCGTCTTGCTTGACATTTATAAAGTCTACACCAGAGGAACCAGGGGGCAAAACATGATATTGAAGTGCTCCTGGTTGACAAGGTCTCTCTGCCACCCTTGATTGTAGCTGGAAACTTTAACGTCACTTTTGAACGATTGGAGAGGGAGGATGTATGTGGAACAAGGGAAAAGGATGAACTGTGGCATGTCCCCCATCTTGACCTACCCCCTATTAAAAAATGGTCCCAAATGGCACTTCAACTTAATACCCTCTCTTTGGAGTTTGGATTAAGGGCTGATAACAGCCATGTTAGATCGGACAAATTGGGTGCAAACACTTTAAATAGGACCAATAACATAAGCCGTATTGATTATATTCTGGTGGACCTTAGGCTATGGCCCGGAATGATTGATATGGCTGTGGGCTCTACTGTTGATAGTGATCATAATCCCCTTAGCCTCACTTTGGAGTCGCCTTGGGGGAACCACCTAGCTATCCTAAATCCGTTTGAATAACAAAGGAGCTACTTCCATCAAATAATAACCCTCGACTTAAGTGGTCCAAGGTGGCTCTGGACGAAGGGAAGATTGAATTAATTAAGCAGAACTTACTGACTTCCACAGCAGAGATCCAAAGCTTAACTAATATCCAGGGAGGGCTGGAAGAGATTCCGACTTGACACTTGCCTTTTTGAGCAGATGGCGGCATATTTTATTGAACCCACGTGCCCCCTAAATCCTGGACATAAGCCAAGATCTCAGGTTGCCTGGTTCAACCAGGAGAGTAGAGGCCTTAGGTGCCAACTATCTTCGGTAATTAGATCAAGGAACTTGGCCCTAGTGAGATAATTAAGGAGGTCCTACAAGTCCGCTCAGGTGAGAGCTAAAATGGAGTGGGACGATAATAGGTGGAGATTAATTGGGGAGGCTTGTGCTAGCAAAGGTTCTCAGAAGTTCTGGCTTTTAGTTACCAGGGGGGATGCTAATAGGCCATTACCACCAACTAATATTATTTATATTGCAGAACGTTAGGATCACTTTACTCTCTTATTTTCAGGGCCTTGTATGCCAGCCACACAAGTAACTCCAACAGATTTTGTCTATGTTACAGTCAAGGATTTCTTCTCAAAAATCGATATTAGGTCCTGCATCGATTCAATTGCTAAGGCAAAAGGCCCTGGAACCGATGGTATTCCGGAGGATGCATTCTTACACAATAGAGAAAACTGGACAAGTTACATTTTGGCCTTAGCCAATGCAATAGCAGAGGGGGCCCAAATGCCCAATTCATGGAAGGTAGCGGAGGTGATTCCCGTATTCCTGTATATAAGAAGGCGGTAGATCTTTATCTTGCAACTATAGACCGATTACTCTCATAAATTGCGTCCAAAAGGTGTTCGCTCGTGCACTCCTTATAACGATACAAGACTGGAATAGCGAACACAACATCTTGACTCAATTCCAAGCGGGGAACAGCCTTTACCAAGAGGTTTTTACCACGAAATGCAAGTACAACGCATTTTTTTACATCGCCATTACTTTTACCACGCTTGTCTTTACCAAGCAAGTATTCACACCGCATATATTTTTCAATTGGTGACTATGCAGTATTTTGTTTATATATATTTTAAGGGTAAATAAAGGGGGGGGGGGTCTCCCCCCAAAAATTAAAGCTGTAATCGACATAAAGGTAATTGTTTTTAAATATATAATTTTGTTTAGAATATTGTTATAAGATTATTGTGTAATTTTGAACAGTAGGTGGCAGAGCTAGACTATGAATGGATTTTTATGTAACTGTAAACGTGGTAAAAGTGTGCGTGGTAGTGGATTGCATGGTAAAGGTATGTCAGATGTGAGTGCCTTTAAATGCGTGGTAGTGGTATGCGTTTGAAAATCTGCGTTGTAAACACATGCGTAGTAAAGTAGTGCGTGGTAATGTCATACAACCTCCCAAGCTGGCTTTAGACAAAAAATGAGCACCATCAACCAGGTGTTTCACTTCCTTCTTTTGACCTGGAAGACACTGGTCATTAGTCAGGGGAGCCTTTACGTAGCCTTCATAGACCTAAAGACTGCTTTTGACCTTGTCCCAAGGAACAAGCTATGGCAAGTATTGACATATATGGGTCTTACCCTGGAGATTTCATCTCTTGTTTTTCGCCTCCATGAGGCAAACTTTGCTAGGGTTCGTTGGGGCCATCAAGGCCAGCTTTCTGACTCAATAAATGTCAATAGGGGAGTATGTCTGGGCTGCATACTGGCACCCACCCTTTTTTCGCTTTTTGTGAATGGCTTTGTTCAGTTTCTTTCTGACGCCGCAGCAGAAGACACTTCTGATGACACATGGCTAGTATCCAAAACACCAGGAGAACTTCCGTTGCTCTTAAATCACTTCAACTATTTTTGCGATTCTAGAGGACGAGAGGTTAACACTTCAAATGCGAAGCTTCTATTACTTAATCCTCATAAATCTTTCAGAGGTAAATTATCTCTAGGAGGGGACCTTTTGGAAAGGGTGAGAACATTAGACGATCTAGGCATCACACTCTCAGAAGATATGTCATGGAAGCCTCATGTAATTAAGCAGACCTTAAAGCACAGGCAAACAACAGGGGCCCTGATAAAAGAACATTGCACCTCCTTCAGAAAACCTGTGGCAGCCCCACTTCAGATCTATGATTCTTAAGTAGGATGTTCAGCTCTTTATGGAGCATAACTGTGGGGCTTTGAAGGGATGGATGGCCTTTTGAAATCCGAGAACAAGTTTCTGAGGTGTTTGGTCTCATTACCTCAGAGCACGCCACTTCACCCGCTCACTGGACTTGGGTAGAGGTTCTATTATAGAGCAGGCCAAGCTACGCCCATTACTGTATTGGTTGCTTATAAGGTTCATCCCGGAGTTGCTCCCGTATGCCACCACTCTTATGGAAATCAGTGCACTTGCTCAATTTAAAAAAGTAGGTTGGTTACGCTATGTAAAATCCTTATTGGCTACAATAGGAATAGAGGGCTACTGGGATGTTAAGGACCAAGCTTTACTCCCTCCCAAAGATTTTGTCAAAAAGCTGTATTGGGACTGGGTAGCATCGGCTTCACTTGCTAACCCAACTTATGGACGTTTTACTATGGAATTTATGGATTTTAAATTGATCAGTTCATGCGAACAATGCTTAGACGTTAAGTCTCCACAAGATAGAGCGGACCCTAGTCCGGCGATTACTTGCTCGGTTGCAAAGTTTTTGGGAAATATATGTGGGCAATAAGAAGGATATTACTGAAAGAATTAGATAGTTGTATATCCTTTCATTTCTTTTTAGTAGCTTTTTATATGTTTTAATTGGATTGTTTGCTCATTTTTAATGATAATATTTAAATCGGTCTTGAGCATTGGGCTCTTTTAGAATGAAGACAACATAGTGGACCACGTTGTATATTCTGGAATAGGCAACGTTTTCTGTAGTTGTGGCCCTGTATTGTGCAATAGTGCTTAATCTCATTTATGACATTCAGATCATGGCTGTATTGCATTTGCATTTTTATGGTCTCTTGACCAAAATAAAGTTTTATTATGATGATGATGACTTGTGCCGGGCCTCTCTTGAAACTGATGCGGCCCAGGAGCACTGCACTTACTGTCTGCTGGCGGAGTGGCTCCCCCACATTCAGTAGTCTGAGGAGCGCAACTTTCTCCCTCCGGCGCGGCATGTCTCACGGCTGGCAGGTGAGGCGCCTTCTGTTGTGGACTGGCAGTGTGTCTCCGCTTTCTTTTCCGCGCAGCGCCAGTCTTGCTATATCTGTGGGCCGCGCAAGTCTCCACTGTGGCACCAGTACTTCTCCTTTTCCCCAGGACGGATGGTGGCTGGCGCAGCAGCAGGGAGGGCATCCGCAAGTCGACCTATGGGCATGTACTTGCCCCTTAGCAATTTGAGGTTCCTGTAGGCTCATTCACCTGTCTGACCTGTCCCTGCCAGTACGGTCTTATCGGAAGGCCTCCCACGCTTCAGTCACATCGCAGGCCTCAGCACTATGCCCCGCAGTCTTCACCTGCCTCCAGTCAGCTTCCTCACCACCGCGGGCACCCACCTGGTGGGCAGTGCTGGTCACCTTCTCCCGTAGCAAGTCCTTCTCTGCCGAGCCTGTGACTACTGAGGCTGCAGGGGTGTCAGCAACATGGGCGGCTGCAAAGGCCGCACTGGGAGATGCCGGTGCCTATGTTGGGCTACCTTCTCCTTGCCTTGCTTCAGCCATTTACAAGCCAGCAATAGGTGCAGAGGTAAGTCATCCACTGTTTCTCCCACAACACACCAACGCTCACACGGGCCAGGTCCCAATCATAGGCAATGTAGGGATTAGGGCCCTAGGCCGTCATACTGAAAGAGTAACCACACAGACACGTAGAGTTACTGTCTGGAACTGGCCCAGGGCATGTGTGCCCGGCCCCTTCTATCAACAGGGTCACCTGATCGGTGACACCTGTGATGGATGGATGTGGGGTGAGTGTTGAAGCCTGCTCTCAAGGAGTTGCTGGTGGAAACACATTTTACAAAGACTTAGAACGTGACCAGCCGGTCACTACAGGGTGGTCGCTAGTAAAAAATAAAAAAAATGCACAGTTCGAGGGTAAAGCTTACCTGTAGTAGAGGTGGCATAGGAAGGGACGCGAAAGCACAAGGTAATAGGCGGGTAGCGTCTGGGAGTCGATGTGGACCAGCAGTGCTGAAGCCGAAGGTCCTGGAGGAAGGGAGGCAGAGGAGAGCGGAGAGAATGAGTTTCTTAATAGGCAGGGCAGAGGCCTGGGGAATTGCACTGCCACATTCGAGCCAGCAAGTGCAGTGAACAGGTTGGGACTGCCAGGGAGTATTAGGTAAGGAGAATACAGTGGCTCACAGGAGTGACATCACCATGTTGCGGCGCATGGTGGGAAGAGTAATACCGTCGGTTCCAGGAGTTTTGCAAGGCGCCCAAAGAAGCAATTCAGGCACAAAAGCAAAAAAATAATCCGTACCCAATAATTTATTCAAAAAGAATACAAGGTAAAGAGAAAAGTCCTTAAAAAATTTGAGTTGGGGGGCGTGGCCAAGATGGCGGGGTGAGCGGACGCTTCCTCCCGTAGCTCCTCCGGCCCGGCCAAGCTAAAGCCCTTTTCTTATGCTTCTCTCCCCCCGCTGAGGCTCAGCGCGGGAGAGGAGCGTGGCGGAACATCAGGGGCATACACCGGTGCTGTTTTTGTCCGGATCGCCCCGGGGGAACCCCCCCAAAAGTTCGCCCGAGATCAAGGGACGACGGCGGCGAGCCCGAGGGGCGGAGCGTATTGAAGAGCTGTCCGGGCGCCTCGGTTGGGCCTGGTGCTGAAAGTTGCGGTCTGGAGGGGATCTGGCCCGCCGCTTGACGGTGACTGAAGGAGCCTGGCAGGAAGGGGCCCGACGGTGTGGACGGCTTGGGACGGGTGCCCCGGCACTCGGGCTGGTGATGGCGACACCTTGCACTGCGGAAGCCCTGACCCCTAGCCGAGGTACGGCGGACTCTCTGATGGGGTCGGACCATCTGGCCCCCTGTGCGTGACAATCGGGGGCCGGGGGTGGAACTTATTTTACTGCGGGGTGCCTCGGAGGCCCCGGAGGTGTCGCCGGGCCTAGTCGTTTTGGCTTGCTCCGACCGGCCGCCATTTTGTCCCCGAAGGAGCAGTGGTGGCGGTTTCCGCTGGAGTCCTGGCTGCTGGCGGCGGGCGACCTCCCGCTATTGCTGGACTGACTACCGGAGGGATGAGCTGTTGGGACCCCTCCGCTGCGGCCCCCTTGGTTGTCTCACGCTAGCTCTTGCGGCTGCCGGTGACCGGACTAGGCCGCCATTTTGTCACCTGTGACGCAGCGACCTCACTTGTGGGGGATACCCGGGCCGAGTGCTAGCCGGCGGCTGAGCTTCCCTGGGGCACCTGGACCAGTGCCCGACTGCGGAGCTGGCGATGTCTGGAAAAGGAGGCCCGAAGAAAGGGGACCGTACTCTGCCGGACATGCTTGGCAGGGCCCAGCACTTGCGGGACAGGACACAGCCCTCACCGGGGCCCTCCCGGGCTCCGGCAGATGTGACTGGAGGGGAGCCACCCGTCACGAGGGCCTTTATGGAGGAACTGTTTAGCTCCCTCAGGGAGGACTTCCAGACACTGAAGCGGGAGGTGGCCAGCGAGGTCCGAGAAGTGCGCAGAGAGGTGGAGGGCCTAGGTGAGCGTGTGGAAGCGGCGGAGACGGAGGGCCAACAGCGAGCGGAGGAGATAGTCCATCTCCAGCAGGACGTTCTTCGCCTCCGGGAACAGTGTGTGGAGCTCCAGGCCCACTCTGAGGACCTTGAGAACAGATCTCGGAGGAACAACATCCGAGTGCGGGGCGTGCCGACTGCGGATGAGGGGTCCGATCTGGGGGGCTACCTGCGGGCCCTGTTCCGAGAGATCCTGGGGGAGGCCACGGACTTTCCCATCAGCATCGACAGGGCGCATAGGGTTGGCCGTCAGCGCCAGCCATCGGCACCCCCGCCGGACATTCTGGCCTTCCTGCCCGACTTTCCACTAAAGGAGCGTATCATGGCTGAAGCCCGCAGGAAACAGCCCCTGACCTTTCGGGATCGGCCGGTGGCGCTTTACCAGGACCTCTCCGCCATCACTGTGCAGAAACGCAGGTCCTTTAGGATTGCCACTGACTTTTTGCGCGAGCATGAGACGCCGTACTCTTGGGGTCACCCCTTCCGCCTGATTTTTCGGTGGAACGGAGTATTACACCAGCTACGCTCCTTGCAAGACATTTGTGGTGTCCTGGGGCTCACGGCAGCGGAGGAGGAGGGAGCTACGCCGTCGTGGAGGTCCTCGGAGGGACGGAATCGGCGGAGGTCAACGAGGCGGCGCTCAGCGACCAGTGCAGGGCGCCCGGACTCCCCTACCATTAGGGCGGACAGGGCTGACGCCCTGAGGGCGGCGGCCGGGGACTCAACCGGCTCCTCTAGCGTGGCCTTGACGGCCTAACACGCACTCCGGGGGGAGATGTCTTTAGCTTCTTAACATGCTTGGCACGGGGCGGGGGGGTTGGGGGGAGCGGGGGGAGGTGAGTGGCTGGACGTCCACTTTGCTCTTTTCTACGGACTTGCCCTTTGGGGCTTGACTGAGACTATGGGGTGTTTGAGTTTGGGGATGGCTAGTTGCCGAGGTTGGGTTTTGGGTGGGGGAGGGGGTTGTTTTGGGGTTGGGAAGGTCCCGTCCGATGTTGTCTATGCCCGCTTTGTTTTGGCTTGTCCCGCGCTGCGGCCCCGCGCGCCCCGCCCGCTGATTCCCTACCCATTGCATGGCGCTCCCGATCCCTGTGAGGAATGCCGGGCCTAAAGGTAGTGACCCTTAATGTTCAGGGTCTGAATAACCCGGTGAAGCGCAGAGCGATCCTGTCGTTGCTGGAGGGGACGCAGGCGGACATTTGCCTTTTGCAGGAGACACACTTATTGCCCCGAGACTGCCATAGGATGCGCTCAGCTAAGTTCCCCACCCAGTTCTTTTCCTCGGCAGCGAACAAGACAGCGGGGGTGGCCATTCTCCTAGCGAGCTCCTTTCGGGGGGAGGTGTTGCATAAGTGTGCTGAACAGAAGGGGAGGCTCCTTGCGTATCGCATGCGCCTGGGAGGCATAGCATTTACGGTTGGCTCCGTTTATAGCCCAAACGAGCATCAAGAGCGCTTCCTAGATTCCGCGCTGGTGGATGTCACTGCTTCCCCAGACCGACACATTATCTTGGGCGGAGACCTCAACATTGTCTTTGACTCTGGGATGGACAGATCGGCCCAGCGCTTTCCGCAGACGGGGGAGCTGTCCCAGGATGGGAAGGCCCGGATTGCGGAAATGGACTTGCATGATCTCTGGCGCTCCCTGCACCCCACGGATAGGGACTACTCTTTCTTCTCGCACGCACACCGCACCTACTCACGGCTGGACTACCTCCTGGTGAGTGGACCGATGCGTGCCGCTGCCACGGCGGCGGACATCGGGGTCCTGTCCCTGTCTGACCACTCTCCAGTCACCGGCGTTTTCCGGTGGCCGGCGGCCTCCCCCTCTCGGGGGGCGTGGCGCCTCCGGGACACACTTCTACACAAAAAATCGGTGGTACAACGCGTCGGGGAGGTCATACGGGACTATCTCACTCACAACAGCAACACTGACACTTCGCAGGCGACACAGTGGGCGGCACTGAAGGCCGTCTTACGGGGGGAATTCATCTCTATCTCTGCAGCCGAGAATAAGGAGCGGCAACTGAAGAGGGATGAGTTGACAGCTCAAGTCCGGGAGCTTGAGCAGGTCCACCGCCGTACGGGAGCGCCGAGGGTATGGAGGCAGTTGCAGGCAGCGAGGAAGCTCCTCTCGGCTCTGGATCTTGATAGGGCGGAGTACGCCGCCTTACGCTTGAAACATGCCTACTACACTGGGGGGGACAGATGTGGCAAGCTCCTAGCACACCGGCTCCGGGTCGCGCAACAGCGCAGCGTGGTGAAAGAACTGGTGGGTGCGGACGGGGGGGTTGTCTCCGGGGACGCGGAGGTAGCGGAGACTTTCCGCGGCTTCTACGAGGCGCTGTATGCTGAGGAGCCCTCCTCGCCACGGGATGCCGATAGCTATTTGGAGTCGGTGACCCTCCCGGTACTGGACCCGGCTCAGGCTGACCACCTGGAGCGGGACATCCATGTGGAGGAGGTGATTTCGGCTATCGCGCGGCTGAAACATGGCAAGGCCCCGGGCCCGGACGGGTACACGTCGCTATTCTACAAGACTTTTTGCACGACCGTGGCCCCTGTCCTTACGCGGCTGTTTAACTCCTTCTCCGAACCGGGAGCCATCCCTCCGGATCTCCTGAGGGCGACGGTCGCGGTAATCCCGAAGCCTGGGAAGGACCGGGCCCTCTGCGGCTCGTACCGGCCCATCTCGCTCCTAAATGTCGACCTCAAGTTGTACACGGGGATTCTCGCATTTAGGCTGGGTCCACACCTCCCCGACTTGGTGGAGGCGGACCAGGCTGGTTTTGTGCCCGGTAGACAGACGGTTGACAACACCAAGAGAGTGACGCATGTTCTGGAGAAGGCCTCAAGGATCTCGGGGGAGCGGATGTTGTTGTCCGTTGATGCGGAGAAGGCCTTCGACAGAGTTCACTGGCCGTATCTTGAGCGGGTCCTCACAAAACTGGGAATCGGCGATAAGTTCCGCACCATGGTATTTAATTGCTATAAGCATCCTTCAGCGTCGGTGCGGGTAAACGGGTGTAGCTCTGGTGGCTTCGCCATCGAGCGCGGCACGCGGCAGGGCTGCCCTCTCTCGCCGCTCCTGTTTGCCCTCTACATGGAGCCGTTTGCTCAGAGGATCCGTAATAATCCGGATGCTGTCGGGGTCCGGATGGGCCGGTACGTCCACACCGTCAGTCTCTACGCGGATGATGTCCTGCTGACTTTGGGTGACCCTAGGAGGTCGCTGCCTGCTTGCCTCCGAGAGTTGGACGCCTTTGCGGGGGTGGCCGGCTTCAAAATGAATATGAGCAAGTCGATGGCATTAGACGTGTCCCTGGCTGCGGACACCAGGAGGGATCTTCAACGGCTCTTCCCCATGCAGTGGTCCTCGTCCACGGTGCCGTATCTGGGGATTTTGCTGGCGCCTACATTATCGGAGATGGTTACGGCCAATTATGCCTCCCTCAGCAGGAAGATCAAGGACGAGCTTGGCCGATGGAACAAAGGCCTGCTGTCCTGGCTGGGGCGAATCGCGGCGGTCAAAATGACGGTGCTGCCCCAGATACTATATCTTTTCCGAGCCCTTCCGCTCCAGCCCCCGGTGGGCTGGATCCGACAAATGCAGGCTGACATCTCCCGCTTTGTCTGGCAGGGCCGCAGGCCACGCATGAAGAGAGTCCTCTCCACGCTTGCTCCGGAAGCGGGGGGTCTCGGCATTCCGGACCTCCGTAAGTACTTTCAGGCGGCACAGCTTCGCTATCTGGTGGAGTGGAGCAGGTGGGAGTCCGACAAACATTGGCTTTTTCAAGACCAGGCAGTGGCGGGCCGCACCTTACAAGAGGTCCCATTCTTGCGCCGCACGCACCGCCCCCCTAATCTTTACGCCTCCTTTGTTACGCGGGTCCCCCTGCGTGTGTGGGACGCGGTCTGCGAAACCCGGGGCCTCACCACCTTCCCCTCGCCGCTCTCGCCCATTGCGGGCAACCCGGACTTCTCCCCAGGGATGGAGCCGGGGGTTTTCTCCCACTGGGTACGGGCGGGCTGCAGGGCACTCTTCCAGATCTATGGTCCGGAAGGCGTGGTTCCTTTTCAGCAACTCCGCCAGGAGTTCGGCCTGACGGAGCTGGACAGATTGCGCTACATGCAAGTTCGGCATTGGGCCCTCCAGCCTCAGGTGCGTGCCACCGCTGCCCGTCCAATTACACCGTACGAGCGGTGGTTGGCTACTCGGACCTCCGACGCTAAACTGATCACTGATCTGTATAAACACCTACAACCCCCGCCATTTCACTACTACAACCCGGGGAGGGAGCGCTGGCACAGGGAATTGGGTAGGACACTCAGCCACAAGGAATGGGACCAAATTGCGTATCGGGCTCGGCACTCTGCATATCACACGGGCCTTACGGAGACATTCACTAAGGTGTCCACATACTGGTACTACACCCCGGAGAGACTGTATGAAATGCATAAACACACTGACAAGGGGTGCTGGCGGAGCTGCGGGCAGGAAGGTACCCTTACACACATTCTATGGGATTGCCCAGTGCTGACCGCCTACTGGAAAGAAGTCTTGGACGAGGTGGATGAGCACTTTGGGATAGAGCTGCCGCGTCTCCCGGCGTATGTCCTGCTGGGCCTCCCCAATGCCCTAATGTACCCACTGAAGTCCCGCAGGGGTAGGCAGATTGCAATAGCGCTGGGGTCTGCGGTTCAGAACATTCTGATCCACTGGCGCACATCCACCGTCCCCTCCATCACCGGTTGGTTGCATAGGCTCTGGCACGTGCTGGGGATGGAGAAGCTGTCGCTTACGGTTGCGGGGGAGATAGACCAATTTGAAGAGCTATGGCAACCCTTTCTAGCGCTGCTGTCCACTGAATTCCGGGAGCTCACCTGCCCGAGGTACCTTAGGCTTCTCAGGCTGAGGCCGCCGGTGACCCCGGCGGACTAGCTTACATGTGAGATGGGGACCCCCGGGGAGGGGGGGGGGGTGCGGGGCTTCCTGGTTAGGGCTGCTTTGATGCGGGACCATAGGACGGGGGGGAGGGGGGAGGGTTGTTGTTTTGTTACTGGGAGGATGGGGGATGGGAGGGGGGGGGATTGTGTTCTGTTGAGGTGTTGATGGGGGGGGATGCTCTTGCTCAGCTTTGGGGTCTCGGATACGCGCGTGGGATTCCACAGCTTGCAATTCTAGCGTTCAGTTACTGTGTTCTTCCCTCTGAGCCACCGCGCCACCTATTGCCAACCCTCTGGAGATGCATCCCCTCTTCTTTGACTGTATTCCATGTATCCTGCCTCCTATCCCCCTCCCCCATGGTTTGTTTTGTCTCAATAAAACGTTTTAAACATAAAAAATTTGAGTTTATGAAAAACATAGATTGTGTGGACATAGAACCCATACAGAGGAATGTGGCACAAAAGGGATTAGTGCCTGCACAGGAGTCTGATCACAGGTTAAGTGGTGAAACAGATGGTAACGTGTCACAAAGCATAGAAAAATGTAGATGGGTCTGGGTAAAAAAAAAAGAGTGCTTAGTGAGGGCCAATTACTCGGAGAACAAGCTGCTCAAGGAGCCCTTGGTACTGGAGCGCTACAGGGATTTCAAGAGGGACGATGCTGACAGCAGTGGTCAGCGATCGGTTGGTTGCAGATGCCAGCGAGCCAAATGAGGCTTTGGGATGCTGGTCGGAAGACAGGGAAAGGTCACCAGTGGCTTTTTCTACATGGAAGGCCAGCGCATGTACTGGGCCTGAGACAACCCAACAATGCAGGGTGTATGATGGTGGTGTGGGTGATGGCGCAAGGCCCGTAGTGAGTGGTTGAGATGATGAGGATGTGTTGTAACTGGATTGAGGATGAATTCAAAGAAGGGTAACTGACAGAATGGGAGTGTGTAAAAAGTATCAGAGTGGTTGAGTTGGGTTAGGGAAGGGAAAGGGGGCTTATAAAGCAAAAACCAAAGGAAATGATGGATGGAGTGTTGAACATTGCAAGCACTCACCCCCAGTCAACTGATCTGGGTTTAATCCATCACCGTTCTTTAGCCCACTCTGCCACCCCAGTTCAGACATGGCCATATGCAAATCAGTCTGACCCTGTGCCTCATGGGAACAGTCCAGCCCGAACTGCCAAGCCATGTCTTCCCTGGACCGGAAACAAGCTTCCTAGGACCGGTTTCTGGCATTTCAGCCATCTTCAGCCAGGCTTGCTTGAATCCAGTGGCAAAGTGAGCAAGGGACTCACGTCTGAGCATACCCTGCCAACTTATGGCGAACAAAGCAAAAACCAAAGGAAATGATGGATGGAGTGTTGAACATTGCAAGCACTCACCCCCAGTCAACTGATCTGGGTTTAATCCATCACCGTTCTTTAGCCCACTCTGCCACCCCAGTTCAGACATGGCCATATGCAAATCAGTCTGACCCTGTGCCTCATGGGAACAGTCCAGCCCGAACTGCCAAGCCATGTCTTCCCTGGACCGGAAACAAGCTTCCTAGGACCGGTTTCTGGCATTTCAGCCATCTTCAGCCAGGCTTGCTTGAATCCAGTGGCAAAGTGAGCAAGGGACTCACGTCTGAGCATACCCTGCCAACTTATGGCGAACAAAGCAAAAACCAAAGGAAATGATGGATGGAGTGTTGAACATTGCAAGCACTCACCCCCAGTCAACTGATCTGGGTTTAATCCATCACCGTTCTTTAGCCCACTCTGCCACCCCAGTTCAGACATGGCCATATGCAAATCAGTCTGACCCTGTGCCTCATGGGAACAGTCCAGCCCGAACTGCCAAGCCATGTCTTCCCTGGACCGGAAACAAGCTTCCTAGGACCGGTTTCTGGCATTTCAGCCATCTTCAGCCAGGCTTGCTTGAATCCAGTGGCAAAGTGAGCAAGGGACTCACGTCTGAGCATACCCTGCCAACTTATGGCGAACAAAGCAAAAACCAAAGGAAATGATGGATGGAGTGTTGAACATTGCAAGCACTCACCCCCAGTCAACTGATCTGGGTTTAATCCATCACCGTTCTTTAGCCCACTCTGCCACCCCAGTTCAGACATGGCCATATGCAAATCAGTCTGACCCTGTGCCTCATGGGAACAGTCCAGCCCGAACTGCCAAGCCATGTCTTCCCTGGACCGGAAACAAGCTTCCTAGGACCGGTTTCTGGCATTTCAGCCATCTTCAGCCAGGCTTGCTTGAATCCAGTGGCAAAGTGAGCAAGGGACTCACGTCTGAGCATACCCTGCCAACTTATGGCGAACAAAGCAAAAACCAAAGGAAATGATGGATGGAGTGTTGAACATTGCAAGCACTCACCCCCAGTCAACTGATCTGGGTTTAATCCATCACCGTTCTTTAGCCCACTCTGCCACCCCAGTTCAGACATGGCCATATGCAAATCAGTCTGACCCTGTGCCTCATGGGAACAGTCCAGCCCGAACTGCCAAGCCATGTCTTCCCTGGACCGGAAACAAGCTTCCTAGGACCGGTTTCTGGCATTTCAGCCATCTTCAGCCAGGCTTGCTTGAATCCAGTGGCAAAGTGAGCAAGGGACTCACGTCTGAGCATACCCTGCCAACTTATGGCGAACAAAGCAAAAACCAAAGGAAATGATGGATGGAGTGTTGAACATTGCAAGCACTCACCCCCAGTCAACTGATCTAGGTTTAATCCATCACCGTTCTTTAGCCCACTCTGCCACCCCAGTTCAGACATGGCCATATGCAAATCAGTCTGACCCTGTGCCTCATGGGAACAGTCCAGCCCGAACTGCCAAGCCATGTCTTCCCTGGACCGGAAACAAGCTTCCTAGGACCGGTTTCTGGCATTTCAGCCATCTTCAGCCAGGCTTGCTTGAATCCAGTGGCAAAGTGAGCAAGGGAGCTTATAGACAGAAGGAGCAATTTTGGTGTACTGCAGAAGTCTGGAACAAATTGAGCACACACTGCACACAGCAGAGTAGGAGGAAAATGAAGCGGTTTGGTATTAGGGGACGATGAACAACAGAAGATGAACAAACTTCAAAAGGTAGGGAAGGTTGGTAGTCAGTGCAAGGGAAACGGTAGAGTTGACAAAAGGTCAATAGGGGCTGAAGATAATGTGCTGGACAAAAAAGGTAAGGTGGGGACTGCAAATAGAGAAAGAGTGTTGGATGGCAAGATTACACTTGAAGATAATTTTGGAGCTAAAAAGTTAATGTGTGATAAAGAAATATAAAATGAAGTAATTAAAGAAAAAGGACAGAAAAGTGAAGGACAAAGAAAAGTAGGACTCTCAACACTGGAAAAAGTCTCCTTTATATGGGAATAGCCATCACCTTGGGGTCTCACCTATCAGAGAAAACAAAGAACAAAATATGGAAGCATGAAGGTTTGAATGTATTTAAATTACTTCACCAAGACATTCAACCAAAAGAGGGGTCAAAGAGGGGTCTAAAGAGAAAGAATGGGAGTTGGCCAGAAGGCCGAGAATACTGATAATCATAGAAACTTGGGCATCATAATTTTACGTTGCGCCTGCACATCGCTTGCACTGTGCTTGTGAAAAATATTGTATTAAATATAATTGTTAAAAGGGGGAAACATTCCGCTCTCAGTTTTCATTTGTTTGTTTAAGGAAAGTTAGGATGGGCGCTCGATCCTTTGGCTACCTAGCAGCGAAGAATTGGAACGCACTTCCTTTCTGGTTACGCGCGGAGAAATCTGAACCAGCCTTTCGCAAAGGACTGAAAACCTGGCTGTACAAACAGTAACTGGTGCCAGCAGTCTCCATCACTCTTGCTGACGTGCTACTAGCGCGGGGACACACCTTTTGGGGTAGCCAAGCGCTCTACAAATAAACTATTATTATTATTATTGTGTGCTTGCCACTTACATTTCCTCTGTGTCTATTGGTTGTAGCATACTATTTCCTGTTGTACCTCGAGTGTTTCTCTTTATCAGTGTCCCATAGCCCAAGTACTCGTGTTCATCTGCTTTGGTGGATCTTCTTATGAGCAAGCATGTCAGCACCCCTGCTTGTTTCACTTCGCATCCAACTCAGAGTAACATAAGCTCTGTCAGTTGTTTAGTACAGCGCTACTGTAGATGACAGATATTCCACCTCTCTTTCTCCCTTGTAATTAAAATGCAGCTTTGTAGAGTCTGCACTTGAAGCCCACGTTATAAATCATGTACAGTGTAATCGGTTGCCGTAGGTCATATCGGCCCCTTTAAGCTCAGTGGGATCCCAAGCATGAACCCCATTATCATTATCACCACACTTGACAGCCTGTGCCTCTGCCTTGTAGAAGCAGCCATCTGCTTGCACTACAAGGGGTTTTATTGCAATTCCTGGCCTCTTGAGGTTTTATTAACAGGGCGAAGTTTGATTCCTTTGTTTTGGTTTATTCAATGCAGAACCACTGAACACAAAGCACCACAAGGCCACCTGGTCTGCTTCACGCTGGGCAGTGACTGCTTCGTGTTGTAGATGTGCACAGACAGAAGGACGGTGCATCAGCAAGGAGTAGGAAAGTTTCGGGCTGTGGCTAAAGTACATTGGAAAATCACAATAGTACGGTTGTTTTATGAGAACAATATCTTTACAATCTATGGTTCATTTGCATAGTAATGGGTGGATGATGCAAAGGTTCACACCAAAAGAAGTCAGTACCCAATATTGCGGTTGGCACGTGCCTCTCAAGGGACTACACCCAAGAGCCACTGGTTATGAGGAATTAATTTAGGCCTAAAGAACAGGCTGTTCTCTGATCGTACTTTGGAATAATAATTAAAACAACATACTATGATTTAAAAAGCACATTGGACTTTGGGAATTATCATCCGAGATACTACCACTGATTATCAGGCACATACCTCTCTCAAGGTCTAACTCAAATCTTTACAATCCAGATGGGTGCACAACTGAAAGCTTGTTAATTATAGTTGTGCTGCAGTGCTGTTGTAATGGAGAAACCAGTGTTTGCATATTCCTCTGTAACGAAGGGAAACGCCTAAGGCAAGCATGTAAACTGCTAGTATTTAAGCCCTATAATGCAAAGAAAAAATCGACACCCCATGAAGTGAGGACATCGCAATGCTAGTCAGAGCTAGAACTAAATACTAATGAGTTGAAGAGTAGTGCCAGCAGATGAGCACACACTTCTAATGAATGTAACTTATTTTCAGTTTGAGGAAAAAAAGAACTAAATGCCGAAGGACAACACTTGTACACACATAATTTCCAAGGGAATGTAGTGCTGAGGTGACAGCCTCTCCTTCCATCAAATCCTCCACAAAAAGGTAAACAAACAGCTATTCACTGCCTAGTAGAATTCAAAACCCAAGCTCTGAAATGCGCTGGAGAAAATATTTTGGAAAGACTCTCTCAAAGGCTTTTGGTCTGACTTTGGTCAGGCGGGCTGGCGGGAGCAGTTCTAAAGTGGATGACTTCCTTCTTTCGAGATCGTAGTTATCAAGTTGCACGGTGTTCGCATATGTCCAAATGCATTCCACTCTCACAAGGGGTACCACAGAGCTCAGGGGGTACCACAGGGCTCAATATTGAGCCCAACTCTTTTTAATCTTTACATTGGACCCCTGGCGGAGGATAAGTACAATGTCATTTTGTGTCCTATGTGGACGACACGCAGCTTGGTGTCACCCTATCCCACAACTCAGAAGATGCAGCCATCCATTTCTCTTCCTGTCTGAGGGACCTTGCTTCCTGGATGTCAAGTAGTTGCCTTAAGCTGAACGTCAGTAAAACTGAGGCCCAAGGTCGTAGGGAAGTCCCCTTCCATCAGGTCCTCAGCGTGGTGGCCCCAGACTCTGGGTCCCACGCTCATTCCCAAGGAAAAAGTTAAAAATGTAGGGGGTGTGGCTGGACCCTAAACTGTCTAGTCAAAGCCTGACCCTTCCTAGGGACAGAGAAGGCGATGAGTTGGATAGGTTTATGAAACGGTCTTGTTCCTTCAAGCATCGTTTGATGTCCAGAGAATGGAGAGCTCTTTCTGCCGGTGAAGACAGCAGGAAAAAAGGAAGGCAGGACCACTGGTTCATTTAGATGGAACGTGGTGAGTACTTTAGGGATGGACGAAGGATTAGTGTGGAGCACCACCCTGTCCTGTTGAAACTGCAGGTAAGGTTCCATTGCAGCGAAGGCCTGAATTTCGCTAATACATCTAGCAGATGTGATGGCTAAGAGAAAAGCCATCATCCATGAGAGATACTTCAAATCGCACTTATGAATTGGCTCAAATGGTGATCTCATGAGATGCGACAAAACAATGTACAGTTGCAAGAGAACCGGAGAAGGTCACATTGGTGGATAGGCTCTAAAAAGACTGATTGAGACAACTGATTTGAACGTCTCCTATATCTTGAAATTTCTGCTGAATGAACTTCAAACGTTGAGTGAGAAAGACCAGCATTGGCCAGAGAAAAGATATACGGCAAAACATCCTCTGGGGGAGAAGAGAGATGATGACAAGAGTGTCTTGCAGACCAGGAACAGTATCTTTTCCATTTAGCTGAGTAACACTTGACAGTGGAGGGAGCTCAGGCTTTTCTAAGTATCGAACGGCACTCCTCAGATCATTAAGTCACCAAACTCCGTGTGGTGAGGAGCCAGGCCGACAAGTGAAGTGAGTGAATCTGCGGATAAACCACTTGGCCTTGATCCATGGAAAGCAGATGTTTCGTTGGTTGAAGACAGATCGGAGAAGAATCTTCTAGGCGAAACAGCTCAGTGTACCAGTACTGTCTTACCCACGTCGGAGCAATGAGAATGATGTGGCAAAGTTCCCGTTTAGATTTTCTGTAGAACTTTTGGAATGAGTGGTAATGGAGGAAAAGTGTAAGCAAACGTTCCTTCCCAGAGAACCTGGTTGAGGCGATCTGCTGGCGTAGAATTCACATTTTCTGTTGATTAAAGTAGCTAACAGATCCAGGGTTGGTAATCCCCAATACTGAAACACGTTTTTCAGCTGAACGGCATCCATCTCACATTCGTGACACTGCTTGGTGTCCCTGCTGAGGGAATCGGCCCATTCGTTTAGTACCCCAGAACATGCTTAACTTGCATCGGTATTGTGTGTTGAATCAGCCGATTCCAAATCCGTTGCGCCTGGCTTGACAGAGCCAGAGACCTTGTCACCCCTTGTTTCTGAAGATCGAACATGGTGGTTGTGTTGTCTGTGCGACATCATCCCTAACATCGACTTGTTAGTCCTCACAGAAACGTACCTTCTTGAGGAGAGGGACTGAGTTATTCTAGAAGACGTGAGATTCTTTCTTCTGTGGGAAAGGCCATTGAGTGACTGGTATCCGATGTCCCTCCCAGGAACACCAGCGACCTGGAGGGAAGGAGAGAGGACTTTTCTCTGTTGAGACTGAGACCCAGGAAGTGAAAAAGTCAAAGAAAGGCACTCATGGACTCTTTTGCATTCTGAAAGGATGGGGCCTTGACCAACCAGTCCTCCAGGTAGGGAAAAAACCTGGTGCCAGGAACGCTGGAGATAGGCTGCCACTGGCGCCAGACACTGAAAATCCTGGGCACTGATTTTACTCCAAAAGGCAGCACTTTGAATTGGTAATGGCACCCTGCCACCTTGAACCTGAGAAAGTGATGATACTTTGTATGAATGGGAATATGGAACTATGCATCTAGAAGATCCAGGGAGGTCATGTAATCCCCTGTATCCAAGAGAAAAATCTCCTGAAGCGACAACATCCGGCAAGGTGGACTTTTGATGAACTTTTTTAACAACCCGAGGTCCATTATTTGCCTGCCTTTTTCTTTATGAGAAAAAAGTGAGAGTAGAAGCCTAGATTGCGTTGACTGCTTGGCACCACTTTGATTGCTTGTTCGTCAAGCAAGAGACATTTCTCTTTTGAGAAGTGCCAGATGATGGTGAGCAGTCTTCCATGGAGGGAAATGCGGAGGTTGTTGGAGAAATTTGGGGATGTAACCGTGGTTAAAAACGTCTAACACCCATCTGTCAGAAGAAATGGTATTCCATTGAACGAAGAATTTGGAGCAGTTTTGAGCCAATCGGAGTGGGACTGGAGTGACTGGTGCCTGAAAATTTTCATTGTCTTTTGCTTGTATCAAGAGTTTTTCCTCCAAATACGGGACATCTGCATGCTGGAGCTCTTGAGTAAGTCTGTGGGGCCGTTTGACAAAAGGACTGCGCTGAATATAGCGGATGGAAGCCCTGCTGATAATAGGGCTGAAAGCGCTGCTGGAGCTGGGGACGAGCTGTAAATTGGCCACTTCCTCAAAAAGAAAAAAACTTCTTCTGCTGTAGATTGGCTAAGGATTTAGCCGTATCGGCGTCTGATTTAATAGCTTGAAGCGCCTCATCCACATGCTTTCCGAAAAGGTACTCTCCAACCAACGGCATGTCAAGCACCTTAGCTTGGACTTCCGGGCAGAATGTTGTTGCCTTGAGCCACCCCTGTCTGCGCAACACTGCAGCACCTGCCATCTGCCTAAAGGCGGTAGAAGAGATGTCCAGCGCCACATCAATGATTCCGATGAGGCTCTCTCACCCTCAGAGTATTTCTCTGACCTCCTTCTTCTTGTATTCAGGCAGAAATTCCAGAAAGTGAGAAATGTCTGACCACATCTGCCTAACATACCTCCCAAGGATGGCCATGGGATTGGAGGCCCTAATGGCTGTTGCCGCCAGCACGAAAAATCTCTTTCCGATTTATCTAACCTGCGCTCTTCCTTGTGTGGCGGAGTAGTACACGGCGAAGCAGAATTCTTAGATCTTCTTTGGGCGGCCTGTATTATCACGGAATCAGGCTTTGGATGGCCAATGAGGCACACAGGAGAGTCCTCAGGCGCCCAGTACTTCTTGTCCAATTTTGGGATAACTGCTGGCACAGAAGCTGGAGTTTATCAGCTTAAGACCTTTCTGCCACAAGAAGGCAACAATAGGGATTGCCCTAATAGATTGCTGCATGGCTGCCATGAAATCATATAGGAAGCACTCCGTTTGCTTGACATGCATGGGGAGTTCAAATCATTTAGACGCCAGCTCTTAAAGATCATGGAAGCCGCCGAAATCTGCTGGAGGACAATCGGCCACTGGCAGGGTGGGAGAAGGCGGTATGTGTGCCACATAGTCTATCCACTCATCATGGACATCCGAATACAATAGCAGCTCACCCTCTTCCAGCTGCTGATCACCACTATCCAACGTTTGAACAGGACGTTTGAGCAGGGGTGGTAAAGATTTCTGCTTCAGTGGTGCAGGGGTAGCTTCAATATCAGGAATAACCACAGGATCCTCCTGTACAGGAGGAGGCTTTTGAGCAACATTAGATTCAGGGAAACGCTTGCAGTAGTCGCTGAGCATCAGACATAAGTCTGTGACAAGAGACATTGTAACATTAATGGAGAGTTTGTGTTCGTACTGTCATTCCTCCTCTTCCTGCTCATAATAAGGATAATGCTCCTGAAAAGTGTCCAAGCGTTCCCGGCTGGTGCGATCTCTGTCTGAGAAGGAATATTCCCTTTCCAAATACGCATAAGCGTCATCTAGCTGTTGTTCTTCTTCAGATTCCTGGCACTTGACCCTAAGCTGTGAAGGGTTGTATGCGGGACCATAAGGACCTTCATCACCAGATTCATGAAAATCCAGGAGGCGAGTAGGAGGCAGCAGAGATATCTTGGAGAAATCCTACAATAGGGACGGAATTCGTTTTGAAACTGGCATGTCCATTTTCCTCATCGACGGGATAGTAGACGGGACCGCAGGCAATAACGTTGATGGCGCCAGTGACTGCATCGCCGGTGAGGAAACGCCAGTCGATGGGGTGGAGACGCCCGTCAACGATGCAGCACCCAACTGAACCGTCAACGGTGAAGCTCTCGTTGATGCAGAACCTCTCGATAACAACATCACTCCCTCCGTTTTCGTCGACGCCACAGCTGGCTTCGTCCTAACCAACGACAAAGTAGATGTTGCTGACGAAACCGTTGACAGTGCACTTGATTCAGCGGTCTTAGACGGAGAATGCCTCGTGGACGAGCCCGTCGACGGGCGGATTTTCTATGAGGGAGTAGGAGGCGCAGACAGAGGTGCAGAGCCAGATCTCTGCTGGGCACAAGAAGAGCCAGGTAGCTCCTTTTTCGCCCCTTTGTCCACAGAAGACTCATTGCTCTGAGATCTTGATTGCTTTGGATATCTCTGGACAGAAGGAGGATCTTCTTCCTTCTCTTAGAAAAAGTATGGGGCCTCTCCTCACTCTCGGAGTCAGAATCTTTAACAATGTTTCTCTTCTGAAGCCAGAGGAGTAGTCCTCCCCACGAACTTTGAGGGTTTTTGAAGAAAATTTCCAGCTGTGCTTACAGTCTCTGGACTTATGATCCAGATATAGGCAGTATAAGCACTCCTCATGTGGATCTTCAGAGAATAGCCTGGACTTTCCACAAGTCTTGCAGGGCCTAAACAGCCCTTTTTTAGACTCAGACATTCTGCAGCAAAGGCAGAAAAAAGGTAAGGAATATGCTACTTACCAGTATGCATCTGTTCTTGGCATGTAGAGCTGCAGAGTTGAACACTTAGCATAGATCGCCATCTGGTGTTGGGCCCGGATGTTTGCAGTTTGTTTTTGTTCTTTGGACAGTCTTTGGAAGTCACGAGTTCGGTGACTCCTCCTTCGGTCCGTACTGCGCATGGGCTTCGGCTCCATCCTCAGATTGTTTTTCGCCAACAGGGAAATGATGGAGCGTAGTAATAACAGTGAGAAACCCATGTGTGTTGTATCTAAATAAGATGGACTGGAACGGATACAGGTAGCCGGGGAGGCGTGTACAACTCTGCAGCTCTACATGCCAAGAACAGATGCATACTGGTAAGTAGCATATTCCGTTCGAGGCATATGAGCTGCAGATTGTACACTTAGCATAGATTATATAGCAGTACCCAACCTTAGCGGCGACCACCGGTATCCCTTGCAGCGGTTTGAAAAAGTGTCTTTAGTACAGCCTGGCCCACACTAGCTTGTTGCTTGGAATGCACATCTACACAGTAATGTTTTGTGAAGGTGTGCGGTGTTGACCATGTGGCTGCTTTGCAGATGTCATCTAAGGGTATGTTCCCTAGAAAAGCCATAGAAGCCCCTAACTTTCTAGTAGAGTGGGCTTTAGGTGGAACAGATAATGTTCTTTTTGCCTTTTGATAGCAAATTTGTATGCACTTTACAATCCACCTAGCTATCCCTGATTTAGAGATGGGGTTGCCTTTATGTGGTGGAGAGAAGGAAACAAACAATTGTTTAGTTTTCCTGAAAGGTTGTGCTCTCTGTATGTAGTACAGTAAAGCTCTCTTAACATCAAGTGTGTGTAGAGCCCTTTCCGCAACAGATTGAGGTTGCGAGAAAAAGACAGGTAATTCCACCGATTGATTGAGATGGAAGGGGGAAATGACCGTGGGCAGAAACTTTGGATTTGTACGAAGTATCACTTTGCTGTGATGTATTTGTAAGAAGGGCTCATGTATAGTGAACGCTTGTATTTCACCAACCCTTCTAAGGGAAGTGATAGCTACGAGGAAAGCTGTTTTCCAGGTGAGGAACTGTAGCTCACATTTATGCATTGGTTCGAAGGGCGGACCCATTAGCCTTGTAAGAACTACATTTAGATTCCATACAGGGGAAGGTGGTGCCATGGGAGGAATTACTCGTTTAAGGCCTTCCATAAAGGCTTTAATAGCGGGCACTCTGAACAGTGATAAATGCTATCTGTTTTGTAGATAAGCAGCAATCGCTGCTAGGTGTAGGCGTATGGAGGAATATGCCAGGTTACACCTGTGAAGATGGAGCAGATAGCATATGATGTGCTGTGTGGATGCATCTAAAGGGTTGATTGTATTGTTTCGGCAGTAAACCACAAATCTCTTCCACTTTGCGGCATAGCATGCTCGAGTGGTAGGACGTCTGGCTTCCTTGATAATGTTCATGCAATCAGGGGGAATGTTAAGGTACCCAAATTCTAAGATTTCAGGAGCCAGATCGCAAGGTTGAGCTGAGCTGGGTCCGGGTGCCTGATTTCTCCATGGTTCTGAGTTAGGAGGCATGGGGACAGGTGCAGTTTTTGATGTGGTACCACCGAGAGCTGTAGTAGTGTGGTGTACCACGGCTGCCTGGCCCATGTTGGAGCTACCAGAATGAGTGTGAGGGAGTGCTGTTGTAGCTTCCTTACCACTAATGGAATTAGCGGGAGAGGTGGAAAGGCGTATGCAAATTTGCCTGACCAGTTCATCCATATCGCATTGCCTTTGGACAATGGGTGTGGGTATCTGGCGGCGAAGCTTGGGCATTTTTTGTTTTCGTGGGTGGCGAAGAGGTTTATCTGAGGATGCCCCCACTTTTGGAAGAATGGGCGAAGAACTTGTGGATGCAGTTCCCATTCGTGTAGTTGTTGCGTTTGTCTGCTGAGCAGATCTGCCATGGTGTTTTGTACGCCTGGAACGTGCTGTGCCAGGAGAAAGATGTTTTGAGGAATTGCCCATCTCCATATGCTCTGGGCTAAGCGGGAGAGCTGGGGAGAGTGTGCCCCCCCCTGTTTTTGAATATAATACATTGCAGTCATATTGTCTGTGCGAATGAGGACTGCTTTGGCCGAAATCTGTTTTTGAAAAGATTTTAGGGCTAGAAAGATCGCCAAGAGCTCCAGGTGGTTGATGTGGAGCGACTTTTGCTGTGGCGTCCATAGACCTTGCATTGTGAGGTGTAAGAGGTGCGCTCCCCAGCCGGAGAGCGAAGCGTCCGCTGTTAGAATCACCTGAGGAACCGGGTCCAGGAACGGCCGCCCTTTGGAAAGGTTTGTGGTGTTCCACCACTGCAGAGAGTGATGGGTGCGGCCGTCCACCAACACCAGATCCGTCAGCTGTCCCTGGGCCTGGTTCCACTGTCGTGCTAGGCACTCTTGGAGTGGACGCATGTGGAGTCTTGCATGGGGCACTATGAAAATGCAAGATGCCATCATCCCTATGAGCTTCATAAACACTCTTGCTGGAAGAGAGTGTTGAGGAAGGAACGTTTGGCGCAAGGCTTGTATGCTTGCGATTCTGGCTGAGTTTGGATAGGCAATACCCTTGGAGGTGTCTATAGTGGCCCCGAGATATTGCTTTGTGTGAGATGGTAGGAGGTGGGACTTTTGGTAGTTCACCGTGAAGCCTAGCTGGTGGAGCAGTTGAATGATGCTGTTGGTATGTTGCACACATTGTACGCGGCTTTTATGAGCCAGTCGTCTAAGTAAGGGAAGACGTGAATATGTTGACGTCTGAGGTGTGCTGCTACAACTGCTAGGCATTTGGTAAACACCCGTGGTGCGGTGGTGACCCCGAAGGGGAGAACTGTGAACTGGTAATGTTGACCGTCCACCACAAACCTGAGGTACTTCCTGTGAGAAGGGTGTATTGGAATGTGAAAGTATGCGTCTTTCAGATCCAAGGTGGTGAGAAAGTCTCCTTGAGAGAGGAGCGGGAGGACTTGTTGTAGAGTGACCATGTGAAAATGGTCTGAATGTATGTATGCATTTAGAGGCCGGAGGTCCAGAATGGGCCTCAGGGTCCCGTCTTTCTTTGGTATCAGGAAATACAGAGAGTAGACCCCTAGATTTTGCTGATTGACGGGGACCCGCTCTATAGCGTGTTTTTGGAGGAGGGAGAGCACCTCCTGTTTGAGCAGTGTGGAATGTTCTTGAGACATTGGACGGTGCCTTGGTGGGATATTGGGTGGGGTAGATGTTAGCTCGAGACAGTACCCTGACCGAATAATTTGGGTCACCCATTTGTCCGATGTTATGGATTCCCATGCGTGGATAAAGTTTTGTAGTCTGCCCCCGACCGGAGTGGAATGGTCTGGGGGGAGCGGAGGGAAGTCAGTGTGCGGGCGGGGTGGCAGAACGGGTGGTGTTAGTTTTGCCCCTGCCCTTATTGTTGTTGCCTCTGTAAACACCCCTTTGGTAGCCCTTTCAGAAGGTATTTTGAGGAGGGGACTTGTAGGAGGTAGAGGCGCTATCGGTGGAGTAGCCTCTGCCTGTGCCACGAAAGGATGAGCGTCGAAAGGAGCGTTTAGGGGTCTGTGATTGTAATGCCCCCATAGACTTTGCTGTGTCTTCGTCTACCTTTGGCCCGAAGAGATTTTGTTGGTCAAAGGGGTGATTTAGTATGGATGCCTGGACTTCAGGCTTGAACCCTGAGATCCTGAGCCAGGCATGACGACGAAGCAGGACACTAGTATTTATGGCTCTAGAAGCAGTGTCGGCTGCATCCAGGGCACATTTAATGGAGGTGTTAGTAATTAGCTTACCCTCCTGTATCAGGTCATGAGCTTTGCGTTTGTGTTTTTCCGGGAGGTGCTGCATCAGAGCCTCAAGCTCATCGTAGTGTGCTCTGTCATAGCGCGCAAGCAGCGCTTGTGTATTCGCAATGCGCCAGATGTTCGCGGCTTGCGAGGCGGTGCATTTGCCAGACGCGTCTAGAAGTTTGGATTCCTTATCTGGCGGTGGGGCCTCTCCTGAGGACTGGGAGTTAGACCGCTTTCTAGCTGTGGACACAACTAGGGAATCTAAGGGAGCAGGGCCCTTAATGTATGTAGGGTCTGTGGGTGCCGCCTTATACTTTTTTTCTATTCTAGGGTTTAAGACCCTGGCCCTGACAGGGTCCTTGAACACCTCTGCAGCATGCTTGGTGACACCCTTAAGCATGGGCAAGATAGCTGTGGACTTATCCTAAATATCAAATGTATCCAGTAAGAAGTCGTCTTCCACTGGTTCACAATGCATTTCCACCCCATGGTAGTGTGCTGCTCTCTGCACTAAGTGGTGAAACCCTAATGAGTCCTCTGGGGGAGACGGCCTGGATGGGTATAGGTCGTCCTGAGGCACATCCGGTATGTCAGGGTTTTGATAATCTTCCCATGGGTCTGGGGTCCCCGGTGGAGTGGGGTCCATTGGGGCGTCCACCGGGTCATAATCTGGATCCCCGTAATCCGGATCTGGGGATGGGGTCGGGGAATGATGAGGCAAGGGTGGCGGAGACCTGGGAGGGGGAGGGGGTGGAAGAGGTGGAGGAGGAGGAGGAGGAGGAGGAGGAGGTAGTGGGGAGGGCACTCTGAGAGGAGAAGTAGCAGAGTCCTTCCGCTTGGGCGGTGGAGGAGGAGCCGGTGTGTCAAGACGTCTTTTCTTGACAGCTAAAGTCAATAGCCCAGTCTTTGGATCCTTAAATAAGGTCTTTTGTAAAGGATCTGGTGTAAAGAGGTCCAGTGGCACCGAATCGTCCGCTGGCGCCGATGTTTTCGGAGCCGAGGATTTTGATGGTTTCTCTGCGCCATGTCTTTTTGGAACCTCCGTTTTTTTCGGTGTCGAAGTAGTTTTCGGCGCCGGAGCGTCGGTGCCGAGGGATTTGTGTTTTGTCGGCACCGAGAGTCAGGGCTTCGGCACCGGTGGCTTCGGAGTCGAGCTGGGCGTCACTTTTTTCGGTGCCGGACGGTGTTTATCGGCACCAGGCGTCGGCTGGCTCGAGCCCGAGCTGCCGTGAGACTTGTGAGGCTTCGACACCGGGCCCGAAGGTGGGGTGATAGAAGCTGTGTGCTTGGTTTTACCCAGGCCTGCAGGCGAGGGTGTAACCTGAGTCTCTTTGGTTTTTGGCGCGGGGGTCGGAGGTGGTAGAGTACTCACGACCCTCTGCGCCGGTGTGATGTCCTCCACGTCGGAGTCGTCGGCCTCGGAAGCGCTGACGACGTCTTCCTCCTGCTCGGTGTGTTGTTGCAACGGAACTCCGGTGTCGTCTCCGAAGATGTCCGGTGGAGCCGCGGTCGATGAGTGCGCCATGGTGCGTCGAGCTCTTCGATCCCGGATGGTCTTTTTTGATCGAAAAGACTTACAGGCGGGGCAGTCTCTAGCCTCGTGTTCTGGAGAGAGGCAAAGGTTACACACCTGATGGAGGTCGGTGTGGGGAAATTTAGACCCACATTTTGGGCACTTTTTGAACGGAGTCCTTTCCATCGGCCGGGACCGGAGTCGAGGAGGGCCCGAAGGCCGGTGCCGATGTGCGGAATGGAGAAAAGTGCCGCTTCGAGAGATGAAGATAGATGAAGAAACTCGAAGAACGAGGATTTTCTGTTGAGGCTGGAACCGTAGAAGTTCGAAGCCGGAGCAGGAAGTATCACATCCGAGCCCGATGGCGGAAAAAAACAATCTGAGGATGGAGCCGAAGCCCATGCGCAGTACGGACCGAAGGAGGAGTCACCGAACTCGTGACTTCCAAAGACTGTCCAAAGAACAAAAACAAACTGCAAACATCCGGGCCCAACACCAGATGGCGATCTATGCTAAGTGTACAATCTGCAGCTCATATGCCTCGAACACTCACTTTCCAACAGCACCTCAGCTGAAGAGAAGGTTGAAGGAAAAGGAACTGCTAGCTGGGAGTTGAAAAGGTCAAGGTGGAAACAGTGACTGAGGAGAGCTCAGGGAGACTCTCTAACACATGACGTGCAGTAAGAAATCTGAGGAATGGTGGCCCTGCAGGGGATGGATACTGTGGGTCTGGGATGTGATTGGCTGTTCTTAAATGAGGTTAACTGGTTACTAAATGCTATTGATTTTCAAGGGAGATTAACCTTTAATCTTTATACTGCTATTTTACTGTCACCGGACTCGAACCATGACGACGGGGAAGATTCAAGCATGTGAATCTCTAAAAGATACAATACTGGAGAAGTGTCTTTGTGCCAGATGTATCAAAGAATAGTTTTGCGATTCTCAAATAGCAATTTTTAGAGAATCGCTATTTGAGAATCGCAAAACAAGATGTATTTGAAAATTTGCAACTTTTTAGCGATTCCTTAGCAGTCCTTAATAGCTACTCGCAATTTGCGAGTTGCAATTAAGGAATGGCTTCCCATTCATTGCTATGGACCAAGAGGCTCCTAGGAATAAATGGGAATTGCATGTGCAATTTGCGAATACCCAATAGGCACTCGCAAATTGCGTATGCAATTTCAAGGGTTTCAAAAGGACACCCTGTTGCACCTTTGAAATGTGCATGTGTGCACATGTGGAGCACATACATGCCCTAAGGGCATGTATGTGTGCCACATGGCACTTTAAAAAATCCAAGAAAATGCATTTTACTAGGAAATCGCAGTTTACCACCAACTTGAAGTTGATGGTGATTTGCACTTCCTTAAAGCAATATCACAATTTGCGATGGCTAAAAGAATAGCATTTAGGGAATCGCAAAATGCGATTCCGTAAATGCATTCGCAATTTAGGTAAACGCAAAAAATTGAGATTAACCAAATTGCGATTAAAGAAATGCTTCATACATTGCAAATCGCATTTTGAAAACAAATTTTATTTATTGAGCTGCTGCTCCCCTCTTAGCACCTTATTAACAAAGTGAAAACATAATATCTTTAGTCTTTACAACCGAAGACCAGATGCTGAATGAATTTCGATGCTTAGAAAACAGACTTTGCTATTGCCCAGTGGTTCTCACTTTATCAACATCAAAGCTGTACCTTGCGCCTGGCACCACATAAGTGTATACTGTTTTTTGCAGGTTACACACAGATCTGTGCAGCAGGTGCTCAACCCACTGAGCTATCGGCACCTTAATCATCAACATGAACACGCTGTTGTTGCTTGGCTAAAACCATCCCCATCTGTCCCGCTTTAGAGGGGCTGCCCCTTCTAGTTCACCATTCCTTCTACTGAGAAAGCGGGAATGGAGCATGTACTCACCTGGTTACCTTCCTGTAATGTAGCAGCAAACTTCTACAAAAGTTGTAAGGAAATTCTGAATATGTGATAACTACATTCCAAACATTAACTGATATAATTATTTCTGGAATGGCACATGGAAATCTCAAAAAAACTGTGGCAGTATTCCAGTAGTGCAGCGACACAGTTTCCTGGAATGTTGTATTAAAATTAGGTCTGTGTGTACATGCATGTGTACGAGTGTGGATACATACAGCATCATCCTGCGTGTGTGCACACGCATGTGCCAAGAGGTCAACGTACTATATGTGCACTCTGCACTCTTACCACACTGTTTGTGTAGTAAGCCAAGTTGCACAGCAACCCGAGCTGCTATGCAACATGTGTAAAAAGAAAAAAAAACGGACAAAGCCAGTAGACCTAGCATAGGCGAAACCTAGTGGATTTGCCAGTGCTTGTTTACATTATGCTAGCATTCATTGCAAAATGCATACAGACAGGGCAGAGGCAATTTTTAAATATATAATCAACATTATCAGAAAAGCACAAATGGATTTTGGGGGATTAGCATGGCTAAAATAAGATGATGAATTTAGTACGAGGTTGAGATTAAGTATAGACAAGCCATGTGGTGACGTTGACTCAGAATTGTGGTTGCAATGGATGTCTTCCACTCATCCTCTGGCAAAAACACATGCAGTGAGAGGTTTACCGGTTACATACCAGTCTTTTCTTTAATGTCCAGTCCTACAAAGGATAGGGCCATATGGCAGGAGGCAAACACTTGCAACAGTGTCGCGCTGGGTGTTTAAGAAAGGCTTTTGCCCACTGCAATTCTGCAAATATAAGCATGAGTGTTCCAAATGTGGAGGTAGACACCCGTTTACGCAGAGCTTTGCAGAAGTTACATAGTGGGAGCAGGCAAGACAATCCAGGGGTAAAGGACAACAGTTCTAACATATGCCAAAGGTTTCGTACTCCAGGTAAGGTTGAGGTGTTGGTAGGGTGGTTGTCCCATTATTAGAACAGGGACGCTACGCTGCATTGATGTTGTTTTGGGCGTTCAAATTAAAGGTTTCGGCAAGGTATTTGAGGGTGTAACTATGGGCAGATGATTTAAAGTCAACTGATCGACTGCCGGACATCTTGCAGCACACACTGAACAAGGAATTAAAAGCAGGAAGGATTGTGGGCTCGTTTTGGAACTGGCAATTTGTGAATTTAATGATTTCACAATTAGGTGCCATTCGCAAAAAAGCAGCAGGTGACCCTCTTACATCATTTTTTGGGGCAGAGGGAAAGCCAGTTGATTTTATTGCACAAGAGGATGCATGGGCTACTGATGCCTTGGTTAGTGATGCCATGAAACTGGCTAGGTGTGGTGGTATAGAGGCAGAACTGGAAAAAAGTGACAGGTTGTAGCACAAGTTTATGTTGAGGTGCTTACAGTTTAATATTGTATTTAAAGCAATATGTGCCTGAAACGAGCAATAATCTAGACTATAGAAGATGCTTTATCTCTGCATGCGTGGCAAGAATTTCAAACAAATTGTAAACTAAGAATACTGGAGAAGTTTGAAAAGAAGAAAGAGAAAACGTGGTTTTGAATTTTGTAATGTTCCTAAAAGAACAAGTGCTGCCACACACCACTATAGCTGGTAAAATGGCGGCTATATCTTTGTATGGCAAACAATGGTAGGGTTATGACCCAGGAGGTAGGGTAGAGGTGATGAGAACAGTGCTAAAGGGCAGCGGTAAACAGCAAGGTCAGAGAGGGTTTCTGAGGGAACCTGTGACAGCTGATTGACGGGAATGATTGTTATTACAGTTCCACGTTTGTTATGAATACTTTGAGTTCAGATTTTCCGGTTATGGATGTTTTATGGAGCATTTAGGGCATCAGAGTTGCTTGATTTAGGAGGTAGAAGTGGTGTGAGAACAACTGATGTTTTCTTGGAAGGACAGAGATTGCAAATGGGTTTGGATGAATAGGAGTTGCACGGTCAACATATGTCCAGTTAAAGAATGGGTACAGTTTTAACAATGGCCAAATTAGAGGAAAGTGATTTTGTATCATAGAAATGGAGTTAGAGTAACAATGTCTATTTGTTAGCACTTTTGAGAATGACTTGTCTGGGGTTATCATTTCAGAAATATGGGACTTTTAGAATAGGGATGCCAAACGAAGCAGCAAGATTGGGGTGTTCCTGGACAGAGGTTAGAAGGATAGGGAGATGGAAATACAAATGTTGTGAGAAATATATAACAAAATGAGTAGCTGTGGGGAATTCTTTTGGGTTTTCTGACGTGTTTCTTTTCGTTATTGCAGTTTGTGTTCAGAGACAGACTTCAATTAAGATAATTACATTGATTGTGGGACATTCATTTATCAGATGGGCAGTGAAATATACGGACCAACAGGTATATATATGGTAACTCTCTAGGACTTCACAGCAACAGGCATGAGGTGGTATGGTGGGGGAAAAAGTGTCATGTATTGGGTCAGTTTTCTGACTGTCTCAGCAGAACTTTTTTCCAGTAGAGGAAACCCGGCCTTGTTCGCAAACATATAGGAGAAAATGATTTGGTGCAGCTGTCTTGGCGTACGTTCATTAAACAAATTAAGGCAGATTTACAGTTGCTCAAAAGTCAATAGGCTGGCACTTGCCGTGTATGGATGGACTTTGAACAGAGAAGGCATAGGAGAGGGGCACTAAAGCATGCTACTGTGGATAAGGAAAGGAGGAAACTATATGGAGCAATGAGGGTTTTTGTAAGTCAATGAGAATTGAAATTGTTGCATAAGCACATTAAGGAGGAAGAAGGCTATTTATTTATGGGGTGCATTTGTTGAAATTTGGTCTGGCCTATTCCATACTGGAGTTAAAAGACGTTTTAGCAAAATTATGGATTAAAAACTGTGGCGTGCAGGGAACTTTCAGTGATGTGACATAAGTATGGAGTGGTATGTAGGGCAGAAAAACACCCTCCAGGGTTTTCCTGGATGGCAGTAGTTTGGTGGGATGGAGAGTCTGGTGCGCCCTAGGGAAGAGGACCAAAGGGAGGGGATGATTAAGTTTGGGGCTTTGGAACAACACTAGTGGAGATTGGGGATGTTTGCTGGGGCATGAGAGAAAGGGATTGGGGATTTCAACGAAAAGGCTGGAATGGGGGGGGGGAGCATTTGCAATGCAATAGGTCTCGCATTATTAAAGTTTGAGCTATTGGTGTTGCATTATTTAGCAATGCCAATAGCTCAAACTTTAATAATGCGAGACCTATTGCATTGCAAATGCTTGTTATGTTAATCTTGACAGAAGTGCAGGATTGCATTGCCCTGGACACGCACGCGCGCACACACACAGAGGCACGCACACACACATGCTTCGACATACACAGGCAAACACACACACATGCTTTCACATACACAGGCAAACATACACAGGCATGCACACACACACAGATGCACACACACACCCAGGCAGGCACACACACAGATGCGCACACACGCCCAGGCATGCACACACAGGCCCAGGTACGCACGCACACGCACAGATGTGCACACATATACAGGCGCACACACACATAGGCACGCACACATCCCCAGACACAGATGCTTTCACATACACAGGCAAACACACAGACGCGCACACACACTGATGCACACACACAGATGCGCACACATACACAGGCACACACACATAGGCACGCACACATACACAGATGCGCGCGCGCACACACACAGGCACGCACACACACAGATGCAATCACATACACAGGCAAACACACACGGCATGCACACATACACAGATGCGCACACACTCTCAGGCTGAGGGTTCCCACCAGAGGCTGTGAGAAAGCCTGGTCAGCGTCTGAGATGCACACTCATGAGCACCATTCTGCTTCTGGTTTCGAAGCTGGCGAGTCTGACGACCACCCACCATTACTACGGAGATGTTCAAAATGTGCTGTGTTTATGCTCAGTGCAGGCTGCTCTTTGATCATTCACAGCTGGAAACAAAGAGGCTCGTGGTGCAGGAGGGAGGGTGGGGGCAGAGGCGGGCATCATTAGAAGTGCCAAGCCCAGTGCCCGTGGCTGGTCCTTTTCTGGGCCAAGGTGGGAGGGAGTTTGCTGTAAGGTCATTCACAAATCGCATAGTCATCTAAGATGTGTAGATGAAAAGGCAGCTAATGTCCGCACATCTGAGTGGTACCGAGCCTACGTAACAACACTATCCTGCATTCTTCACACTATGCCTTCACAGGGCGGCTGCCCCGGCACACAGAGGATTACAAATAATCACGGAATATTGCTATTCAGCTGTTAGAGACTGGCTGCAGATGCTGGAGTTCAGAGATGGATAATGTGAAGCGGGCGCCTTCGGTCCTAAGCACGCAGGACCGGATAAAAAGACCCTAAGGTTAAGAACCATCCTGAGTCATGGGCTGATCCCTAGTGGCACGCGCCTTGTCAATCCTCCAGTCCTTAAGGCGCTGACAATGTGAACAAGCGGCACTGAAAGCGATCGCCAAAGCAATCGCTATTGTTAAAAAAAAAAAAAAAGAAAACTCGCCCGCGAGTGATAATTGAAACCACATGGCCTTTGGTGTGCGTAGCAGACACCAATAGGCCATGGGCGGAGCCATACGCCCCGCCTTTGGCCTATTGCGTGCCGTCTTTCAGAAACATATGCACGCACAGGCCAATCACAGAAGCCAAAAGGAAAAGCACACGTACAAGCGTGTGCGATTCCAGGCTCCATTTTGGAACCCCACACAAAAGGGCTCTCGCTGCGCAAGCCCTAAAAAGGGGTGGAAGTGTGTGGCACAGTTTTGTTACTGAAACATTCACAAGCTGAGAGTTTAAGGGAGGGAGAATGTGTAGGAAAGTAGTCATTTTTGAATGGTTACCTCCATTTTCTGCCTGACATCTGATGCACTTTGACTTGATGTGCCCTGAGTCCCTGCCAATAAAGTTCCCAGGGCCTCTGTTCATTCCCAAAACTGTACCTCTATGCCCACAATTGGCACATCTCCGGCCACAGGTAAGCCTCTTGTAAAAGGTACCAGGGCACTGTGACCAGGGAAGGCCTCTTAGAGCTGCAGCACATATTGTGCCGCTCTTAGAGACCCTACACCTTAACACCTACACACTGCCATTGCAAGCTGTGTGTTATGGTGCAGAGAAAAGTGAAGAATCGACATGGCACACATCCCTATGTGCAATGCCTGCAAGCCACTGACTATGGCCTAGGTAAGTCACCCCTCTAGTAGGGTGCAGAAGGCCACAGGTGAGGGTACAGTTGCATGAGCACTGTACCCCTACAGTGTCTTAGTTCATTCTTAGACATTGTAAATGCAGTAGTGCCGTAAAGAGTATATGGTCTGGGAGCTGGTCATTACAAATTCCACAGCCCCATTATGGCTATAATTAAAACTGGGAAATTTGGTAGCAAACGTCTGAGGAAATATGAATTTTGGGATCAGTTATGTCCCCTATCTTAGACCCCAACGGCTCCATGTATATGTTACAAGTACATGTATGTTCCCTCCAGTTCCAGTTATGAAGACGCAAACACCTGTGCGTCCACCGTCAACATGTCCTCTTTCAGATCCGCCATGAATGGGCCGGATATTCCATTCCTAAGTATGAAAGGCCACCGACTTTATATGGTTCATTTACTCCATTTTTGCAGTTCAGGCGAGTAGGCCCTGAATGCTGCCATCAAGCCTTTCCCTGCTTTCTACCTCTGACAGCTCCAGTCTGAGCTCGCATCTGTATCCATGAACTTTGTCCTACTCCCTGCGCGGCTAACGGTGCCTGACTCGGCCTGTCTGCCTGCCAAAAACTGTATTTCACCTTCAAGATTATCTGCTCTGCTCCTCATCCAATGCATTCCTGTCTAGTAGTTTAAGTAAACATCCTTCCAGCTACCGAGCAAAGGGCCCGGCTTCTCTGTCTTCATGCAAGTAATTCATGGCCCTGTTACTATGGAAGATTTCTGCCCCTCGCATCTCATGTAGACACTTAGACGCTTGTACACGCACTCATAGTCAGTATAGACTAGATTTTGTCCGAGAGACCTTCCCTTTTGGATAACACAGTTCTTTAAACATAGGATATTAGATATGATTTAGGATTAGGTTGACCTGACCCTCCAGACTTTTGTCTCCCCATATACGTCTAAATGTTAATTCCCTTTACCCCCTAGTTTCACGTCAATCACGCGTCATGCGGCTGCGCGCGCATCTGTGCCAAGTATTTCTGCTGACATTGCAGGATTCTTTCATGGATCCACCCATTTGTGACATCATGTATAGTGACGTTTTCTAGTTACGCCTAGTTACGCCTATTTCTAGTTACGCATGCATATCTTTATCTATTTTATCAGCTGTTACGCCTCCTGCATCTGTTTCACTGTAATGCCTTTTCTATAAAAATGATTACTTGTCAATAATGTATTGCCTTCACTTCCTGAACCTCCGTGGTGATGGAATATGATGCCTGCAATTCGAATTGTATAAGGAATAAAGCCTTTTCAGAACCTCTAATACCACGGATTCTGCCTCTCATTATACTGAGTTATTCTTAATAGTTTTCCGCATCAAAAATAGTACAGGTAATTAAAATATTTACCACATAAATTGGCGCCCGAACAGGGACACTTTCTCATCTCACGCGCCGGAGGTGCGTTGCAGGCCCGGTCTCCTGCCACAGCTGGACGGACAACAACGCGTACCCGCAGGATTTCCTGTATCTCCCTCCTGCCAAGCGGGGGTGACTGAGGCTGCGATCAACACCCAGACGAGGCGGTGAGAAGTGCGAAGTATCCCGACCAGAGCCTAGCTGAGAGAGCAAGATCCGAGGTATACAGAGGCCCACCAGGTTCCGAAGTTCCGCGTCGAGTCGAGTCCAGTCCGGTCCAGTCCAGTTCCAGTTCAGTTCCGAGGCCTTCCGTTCCGAGCTACCCGGTGAGTACCATTGCCGGGGAGGCATTTAGACGTGCACATAGGTTGTGCCGGTCAAGACGGGTTTGGGTACACAAATCCGGTCTGCACTGTTTCAGCAGTGTATCTGTACTGTTTAGCAGTATATCTAGTAAGCCTTGTATAATAATTTAGTATCATCTAGTGTCAAGTATTATGCCAGTAATTTAGTTTCCTATTAGTTATCATTGTTCGTTAAATGTTAAATGTTAAATGTTTTAAATACGTTCTATATATTGTGGTGTGAATGACTGTTCATTATTGTGTTTATCGTATTAAGTGTGTTTCATATTAAGTAACCAGTTCTCAACATGCCGCTCTTTTCGAAATTAAGACAGATCAAAACCAGAAAAGGGGTACTCGAAGAGGCTGTTCCCATTCCTCCTAGGGACACTCCAGGGTACTTCATGTATCATAAACATGGCCTAGACGCCGTATTATTTCTTGATTTATGGGTGGACTACACCAAGGATTTACCAGAAAGTCAGAGGTGGCCCGCAGCTGGGACCTGGGATGCGGATTGCATCATGAAAGTAGAAGAAGAATTATGGAAAAAGAAAGCTAGACAATCACAGAAAGATGCCATTGAATTATGGCGTAAAGAATCCTATAGACGTACAGAAAAAGCACTCAGACTAGAAGAGAAAGGTAAGGAGAATTCAAATAAAGTCCGAGAGAATCTATTAATTGAAGAAGGTACCCGAGTAAAATCAGAACAAGTAGACAGACAAAGAAACGCCCTCATGAATGGTATGTATCCTCTTCTGGCCGAAGGGTTACCTAAGGCCACTCCGGAAATACCAAAAGACTTGCCACCTCCATTGTTTCCGATAAAAGCACATCCCAAAGGGCATCCCAGAACCGCAGAAGATGTTTTCCTTTCCTCCTATCTAGATGACGCAGCTCCCGAGTATGTTAACACCGCACCACATAGACCGCTTGCCGATGGTGCTCAACGCCAAGATCCTCCGTCTGTACCTCCACAACAACAAACTCTGACACACGCTCCGACAAGCACATCTGTTTCTACAGCTTTTCCCGCAACTACGGTTGCTGTCTCACATTCAACAAATCCTTTCACGCCCAGCACCTCAGACGGTGCTACAGGAGGTACGACAGACATCTTTTCTACGCCACCTAGAGGAAGTAAATTTTCCTTTAGAGAATTAGCCCACCAACGTACGCCCAAACTACCAAGCCCCGACATGCTTAAGGAACTTCTAGTAGATTGTAGATATGATCCTGTGCCCGGCAAACAGGACGAAATGCTGCTGGCATCATTACGTATCCGACGAGCTACTATATATTTAGCGAAGCTACCAGGAATGACTACACATTTAGAAAATATATATCACTTTGTCCAGTCAGGGCGAGGTCCCGACAGTATTAACAGAGCCATGGAGTACCAGAAAGCGGAGGTACAGGGGCAGCTGTTACGTTTCCTCATAAACTGTGTGATCAGAAATCAAGACCGGCCTGGGGTAAAACCGGAAGAAATGCAAATACTTACCACATGGGGTCGGAACATATCAGACGGGAAACATGATAGACAGTTATGTGTAATAGCTATGTGCCGAAAGATCCGCAAGGAAATTGAACGAATACACGAAGAAAGATTAGAGATAGACGAGTTTGAACAAGATAGAAGGGAAGGGGAAGAATCAGGAATGCCAACAGGACAGTTGGACACGATGGCTTATGTAGGTAGAGGAAGATCTTTTAATAATACTAGATGCCCAAATGATTCGATACGCCCGACACGTCCAGAAAGTAATAGAAATTTCCAAACCCCTATAATAAATATAAGATCTCCCGAACACTTATTCCAAGCTGCTGACAAATTACTCCGAGAAAGAAGGGGGTATCATATGCTCGATTCAATGGACGAACAAGAATTAGCCAGGTCAGCAGTACAATGGGCTGACAGTCCTGGAAAATACAGTGATGATGCGCTAGCACACACGTTTTTGAACCTTACCCCAGATGAACAGCGTTTAGCTGGTATATACATGATTCAACAACTCCTTATATTATATAAAAGCCAACACTCCGATCCTGGTCCCTTACCTGATATATTGACTGAATTACTCACGAATAAATGGAGAGGTTCAGGTACTGATTTAATTAGAGAAATACTAGAATTCAGAAACCAGTATATTCTTTTTGTATGCCCAGAACATGTTTCACTACCCATCAAGGAAAGAACGACGTATTATATGGATAGACAGAACCCCTTACGCGAGGTGCACCCAATAAAAGGTGATGACAATGAGTTTAAACGTGTATTTGTATACACACCCATATCTAAAATGGAATTATTAGAAATGAAGAAAGTGGTACCCAGTCATGACAAAGACCCAGCGGGTTTCCACCGTGAGATTAAAGACATGTTACTCATGGGAGAATATACCTACCCCGACATTATGAAAATATTAAAAGTATTAATGCCTGCTGGCATTTACGAAAAACTCAAAGAAAAGGATTGGGAGGTGGGAGACCAAAAGATAGATTGGACAGCATTGGAAAACGAAGAAAGAGCCCGAGGTCCAGGTTCAGGGCTTGGGGACAAGACTAAAACATTACCAGGTTTACTAGTACAGGTACTGCCACGTTTATTAACTACGAAAAAGGAAGACTGGGGTGCAATCTCAGCCTGTAAACAAAAGCAAGATGAGGACACTAGTGATTTCTATTCTCGATTCGAAAAATGTTTTGGTATAAATAGTGGCATAAAAGCAAGTAGCGAATCATATCCACATCTGTTTGTGACAAAATTAGTTGAAAATTCCCTGCCCCAAGTTAAAAATAGAGTATTGAAATTCGAGAGTACCTGGCAAGGTAACACCCCGTCACAAATGTTACAGATGTTGCAATATCACCACAATAGAATTAGAGAGGAACAAGACCATGAACAAAGACGTATGAAAGACACGAAAATGAAAATGCTAGTTGCCCAGTCAGTTCCAGCTGACGGTCATAAAAAGGGTATGACACAGTCCAGTGATTCAGCAGGTCCTGTGAAAGGGACATGCAACTATTGTAAACAGCCAGGTCATTATATACACGATTGTCCAGTCTTAAAACATAATATCGCCACAGGTATAACAAAGGAAAGACCACGGCCACTTAGACAGGATCAGAACCAACAAGGAGTCCCTCAGCATGCACAGTCCATGCCAGCCCCACAACAGTCCATGCCAGTCCCACAACAGTCCATGCCAGCTCCACAACGGAACGTAGTCACATCACAGCAGCAGCCTATTGCTGCCACACAAGCAACAACGCAACAGATGTACCAGTATGCACAATATGACTATCCTGATTATCAACGATACGCATGAAACAGCCTAGAGAGGGAAGTTGGCTTACCCCTTATCGAGGTCCCTGTAGATCAAGAAGGACCTTATGTACACAGTGAACTATTAGGCCAAGATAGAAAATTTTTACTTGATACAGGGGCAAGCAGAACAACAATACGACGCAGTGAAGTTCCAGGGGCACCCCTCTCAGGCTCACAGAATATTTCCCTTGGGTTTTCAGGAAAACCTATCATTAATGAAGTATCACAACCTCTTCCACTCACGGTCGGTCCGTTGACACGAACTACAGATTTATTGCTTACTAAATCATGTCCAGAAAACCTGTTAGGTATAAAAACATTGAAAGCTCTAGGAGCTATAATATGTTGTTCTCCGGAAGGAGTAAGATTGTTTTTACGTGATTTCAAAGGGCACTATGTGTCCCGAGATATGGATCATAGACTACAGAATTTACCTACACATTTATGGGCACAAGGCCCCACTGATGTTGGTTGCATGAACATTACACCATATCGAGTCACACTAAAGACAGGAGTGGTACTACCACGAATGCGACAATACAAGTTACCTCCAGATGCTGTAGCGGCTTTACTACAAATCATTGACGAGCTTATTGCCCAAGGAGTGGTTGTGGAAACTGACTCCAATGTATGTAATTCCCCGATAATTTCGATTCTTAAACGAACTGATCCAAAAGCCCCGCCAGTATATCGATTAGTTATTGATCTGCGCGAATTAAATAAATGCATTGTACCACAATTCCCCGTGGTCCCCGACATCTCTTCATTACTGACAGCCATTGACTCCGAAGCAACATTCTTTACTGTAATTGATCTCAAGAATGCCTTTTTCAGCGTCCCAATAGATCCGGAAAGCCAATACTTGTTCGGATTCAGTTTAAATGGACGAAGTTTTAAATTCACACGCGCACCTCAAGGATTCACAGAAAGCCCCAGCATCTATAGCCAAGCACTAAAACGAGAACTTTACAGTATCCACATGCCAGTTAACACTGCCTTGCTTCAATACGTCGATGATCTGCTGATCACCGCTCGAAGCGAACCTGAATGTGAAAAAGCATCACTGACGGTTTTACAATTTCTGGCCGAAAAGGGGCACAAGGTGTCCCCTTCTAAGCTGCAATTCTGTGTCCAGCAAGTTGTTTATCTTGGGCACTCGCTGTCCAAGGAGGGAAGACAGCTTACACCTGACCGCATCCAGTTAATTGCTAACATGCCAATACCCAAGACACAAAAGGAGGTGCGGGCTTTTATAGGCCTCACTTCATACTGTAGGCAGTGGATCCCTCAATATGCATTTCTAGCAAAACCACTCATTCAGTTGACAACACAGGAGGCGGCCACATCGACTGTCCTCCCTTGGACTCAGGAACATACACAAGCCTTTGAAAGCTTAAAGAAAGCTTTATGTCAAGCACCTGTTTTAGCAACACCATGTTACAATAAACATTTTACACTCTTTGTTACAGAACGCGAAGGTACTGCCTTGTCAGTACTCACTCAGGAACAAGCAGGATCACACAAACCATGTGCCTATTTCTCTAGTACATCAGATCCCGTAGCTCAGGCTTTGCCTGCATGCCTGAAATCAGTGGCAGCGACAGCTCTAGCAATCAGACAAAGCGATGCCATAGTGTTAGGACATCCATTGACAGTACAAGTACCACATGCAGTTGAGGTTCTTGTGAATCGAACGCAAACACAACACTTGACTATAGCAAGACTTACCGGTTATGAATTAACATTGTTTCAGCCACATATAGAGATCAGACGTTGTAATACATTAAATCCTGCCACACTTTTGCCAGTAAACGGAACAGACCCACTAGCACATGATTGTAGTGAAGTTATTACTATCACGACGAAACCCAGACAAGACTTGACAGATGTCCCATTGTCAGATCCAGACCTGACGTTGTATGTAGACGGTTCATGCATGAGAACAAGTACAGGAGAGTTAGTGGCCGCGTATGCAGTCACAACAGACACTGAAGTCATCGAAACAAATTGCATAAATACTTTGTCAGCTCAAGCAGCAGAGCTCATCGCTCTGACACAAGCCTGTATTCAAGCCACAAATAAGAAAGTCAACATATACACAGATTCACGTTATGCATTCGGAGTCGTTCATGACTTCGGCGTGCTGTGGCGAGAGAGAGGTTATTTAACTTCTCACGGTGCCCACATCCAGCACGGACCACTCATTCATGCCTTATTAGATGCAATACATCTACCCACTGCAATATCGATTATGAAATGCAAAGCCCATACGAAAGTTACTGATATCATTTCTCAAGGCAATGACCTAGCTGACAGAACAGCTAAACAAACTGCTCAAACTTACACAACTGACGTGACAAAGACAATAGTTCCGACACCAACACATTGCATGATGGTTAAGGATCCCGCTCTTGACGTAATTGACATACAGACACATGCTACACCGGATGAAATAAAGAAATGGACTGAATTAGGAGGGATCCAAACGGATCAAGGATGGATGACGAAGGAAAAATCTGTATGGTTCCTTCCTGATTCCATGGTTCAAGTTATCATTAACACAATACATAGTCCAGCGCACCTAGGAGAGAAAGCTATGCTAGACAGCATTCAACACATTTGGTTCAACAAACATTTACGAGCAGCAGCTAAACAAAAAGTCCGTACCTGTATGATCTGCTGTCAGTTTAACCCAGGTAAAAGCATTCCCGTAGAACAGGGTGGATTTCAGCCTCCTGATCACCCTTTTGAAGTCCTCCAGATGGATTATATCCAGATGGAACGATGTCGAGGATTCAAATATGTCCTCGTAGTTGTCTGTGCTCTTTCCCGTTGGACCGAAGCCTACCCGGTTTCAGATTACACTGCCCCGACTACTGCCAAACAGTTAGTTCGAGAATTCTTCCCACGGTATGGTTTACCACGTGTTGTCTACTCAGATAACGGCCAGCCGTTCTCATCCGAATTGATGAAACACGTTTCACTTTTGTTAGGCTACCAATGGAAATTCCACTGTGTCCGACACCCCGAGGCAGCAGGTCTCGTGGAACGCCTTAATCAAACTCTGAAAATTAGATTGTCAAAAATATGTAGAGAGAAAGGTGTCGATTGGGTAGTAGCCTTACCAGTTGCACTCTTTTACATGAGAATGGTAGCACATTCTCGAACAGGGCTATCCCCGTATGAGGTGATCTTTGGTAGACCACCAAATATGTGGGGGACGCCTATACCCCGTAAAATAACTGATGTTGACTGTAATATGCTGACAGATTACCTGGCTTCCTTGATGTCTGCACTACAATCTTGTCGTTCACAGGTAGCTGCAGCCTTTCCCGATAACACCGAGGTAAAACCCCATGACGTAGTTCCCGGGGACCTGGTGCTGGTACGAAATTTTGACCGGAAAACTCAGCTGGATCCTAGGTGGAAATCGCCTCAACTCGTGCTACTGACGACGAGGACAGCCGTAAAGATCGAAGGTCGCAAAGGGTGGTTACATTCGAGTCATATCAAGAAATTTCATGGACTACCATCTGATGTGAACATTACGCCCTGCGTTTCTTCACCGATTGATTCAAAGCTCCCCTTGGTTGAACAGTCGGATAAAGAACTTTATAAACTGAAATTAAGGTCTAGCAAGTCAGACAATTTGATTGTTTAAGTCCTCTCCAAGGTGAATCGGTTGAATTTGTCTCTGACATGTATCCCCTAGACCTGAATAGAGAAAGAAATCGAAAGATGCAGTTGAAAAAGCATGCGTATTGTAAATCACTGCGTAGTCATTGCACAGTGACATTATTAATTTTGTTTTTCTTAAGTCTTCTGATTATCGCTGCAAGTATACTGTTGCACATATATTACCCTATTTCTAAACGTGCTTACAATGTTACTGCTGAACATTCTTTTAGCGAATTACCACCGCATGAATTGTCCTATAGATTTGCGCTGCGCAATAACACTGTCATTAGTATGTTACATCATTCCCATCAGACCAGCAATGCTACCAATTGTTGGATATGTGGCCGACTCCCTCCCTATCAGAACTATAAGGGAATTCTGCCTCTCTTTCCGTATCCGTTCACACATAATGGCTCCTGTGGAGCATGGTTTAGTTTAATTAATTCCTTAGATTCAAATTCAGTAGTTTATCAAGACAATTGGGTATGGGGAAACCTGAACCTAGTTTTACTCAAAGTCTGCTACCCTAACAAGGAGGGACTTCCCAAGAGAACAGGAACTGATTTAGAAAATGAAGTATATGGATTAGGTAACTTTACGCTTAACCTCATGATCTTGAATGTTGAATCCGAAGCTGCACCAATTTTGCCTGCTATGTCAGTATTTCCAGTTAAAGGTGAATTGTGTGTAAGAAAGAATGGTTCGATACATATGGGCCATAGTAAATGCACCACTGTGATAGAATTCAATGATCAAGGCAAGTCTACATTTAGAGCTTCTCGCCATTCCTACTTTGTATGTGGTCAGACTGCATATATACGTCTGCCTTTAGATTGGGATGGTACCTGTTACATCGCATTCCTCTTGCCACCTGTTTTCCTAGCTCCTCCTGATTATCACAGAAATACCCATTTAGTACACAATAGAGAACGGAGAGATCTCCCAATTGTCGATTACACTGAGACGGCATGGGAAAAATATACAGATTTCAATAAGGGTCTCTTTCCCTATATAGGTACAGTCACCAATAGTAAGCTGATACGTAGGTTAACTAGGACCCTTGAAGCCGTAGTAAATGAAACTATTTCCGCCTTAGGCAACTTAACAGAGGAGCAGTCTGCGATGCGGATTGTTGTTCTTCAAAATCGTCTTGTCCTTGACGTCATCCTGGCCGATAGGGGCGGAGCTTGTAGGGTCATCGGATCAAGTTGCTGCGTATTCATCCCAGAAAATTCGCCATCTGTATATAAAGCTATAACTCGCCTTCATAAGATTGTAAGCCAGATACACCAGAATCCAGGCACCTGGACTTGGTCCGGTTGGTTTTGGAGTGTGTTGTCAGCCTGGGGATGGAGGATCCTATCCTTCCTAGGTATTGGCTTTCTCATACTATTCAGTTGCTGCTTATGTCTACAATGTGGGCCAGCGATTTGTGGTCTGTGTGCCACATCGTGTATTCCACATCAAAGTTTTCGCTCAAGATCCCGGATAAAGAAAGAAGAACAAATGATGCTATATGAACAGATCGATGGATTGATGAAGATTGATATCTCCTGAGGGTCCGTAGGGGACAAGGAGGGAATGAGGAAATATGAATTTTGTGATCAGTTATGTCCCCTATCTTAGACCCCAACGGCTCCATGTATATGTTACAAGTACATGTATGTTCCCTCCAGTTCCAGTTATGAAGACGCAAACACCTGTGCGTCCACCGTCAACATGTCCTCTTTCAGATCCGCCATGAATGGGCCGGATATTCCATTCCTAAGTATGAAAGGCCACCGACTTTATATGGTTCATTTACTCCATTTTTGCAGTTCAGGCGAGTAGGCCCTGAATGCTGCCATCAAGCCTTTCCCTGCTTTCTACCTCTGACAGCTCCAGTCTGAGCTCGTATCTGTATCCATGAACTTTGTCCTACTCCCTGCGCGGCTAACGGTGCCTGACTCGGCCTGTCTGCCTGCCAAAAACTGTATTTCACCTTCAAGATTATCTGCTCTGCTCCTCATCCAATGCATTCCTGTCTAGTAGTTTAAGTAAACATCCTTCCAGCTACCGAGCAAAGGGCCCGGCTTCTCTGTCTTCATGCAAGTAATTCATGGCCCTGTTACTATGGAAGATTTCTGCCCCTCGCATCTCATGTAGACACTTAGACGCTTGTACACGCACTCATAGTCAGTATAGACTAGATTTTGTCCGAGAGACCTTCCCTTTTGGATAACACAGTTCTTTAAACATAGGATATTAGATATGATTTAGGATTAGGTTGACCTGACCCTCCAGACTTTTGTCTCCCCATATACGTCTAAATGTTAATTCCCTTTACCCCCTAGTTTCACGTCAATCACGCGTCATGCGGCTGCGCGCGCATCTCTGCCAAGTATTTCTGCTGACATTGCAGGATTCTTTCATGGATCCACCCATTTGTGACATCATGTATAGTGACGTTTTCTAGTTACGCCTAGTTACGCCTATTTCTAGTTACGCATGCATATCTTTATCTATTTTATCAGCTGTTACGCCTCCTGCATCTGTTTCACTGTAATGCCTTTTCTATAAAAATGATTACTTGTCAATAATGTATTGCCTTCACTTCCTGAACCTCCGTGGTGATGGAATATGATGCCTGCAATTCGAATTGTATAAGGAATAAAGCCTTTTCAGAACCTCTAATACCACGGATTCTGCCTCTCATTATACTGAGTTATTCTTAATAGTTTTCCGCATCAAAAATAGTACAGGTAATTAAAATATTTACCACACGTCACAGCACAATTATCCCACACTGATGCCAGTATGGGAAAAAGCACTTGGAGGGCATCTTAGAGATGCCCAACATAAAACGACCAGCCCTGGTGTGGTTCCTGAATGGCTGCCCGCCATCTAACTCCACCAGACAGGTTTCTGGAACCCTGGGTAGAGGGCCTCCGTTCTCTGGGCCCATAGACAAAGGCCCGTCCTGGGCGGAGGTGTCGTACCTCTTCCCATAGGATGGGCCCACGAAGGGGAAGTTTCAAAGGACTGCAGTCTTTGTTATCTGACCTTGCCTTTTGCGGCACCCAGCAACTGGCTTCCACCTGTTCTGAACCCCACTTTAAGCGGGGGAATCAGCATGAAAACTGAGTCAGGAAGAGAGGTGTGCACCGCTTTGCCAATCACACCCCTCAGGTAGGGAAGGCGAGGTAAAGCACACATCTCAATCCCCTCCATCTTGAAGAGGAGGGGACACAGCCAATCAGAGAAAGGCTCATGCCCCCCTCTCACTGGAGGGTGGTATAATAGGGGGTGTACTCACCCCAAGGAAGAGACCCATTGATCTCAACCTGCACACACCGAAACGCCCCTACATTTAGTACTTAGGGGCGACCCTGAACCCCTGCCTCCTCCGATGCGAGAAGAAAGAAGGAGGACCGAAGAGTCGTGCTGAAAAAGGAAGTAGAGGACAACAACTGCTTTGGCCCGGCCCTACGAGCCTGTCCCAATTTCACCCAGCAACCAGCAAAACCCCGGCATGTCCAGCAGCCAATAACCATCCAGAACCCAGAGGACTTGCCCTTCCTTCACCAAAACGACTGTCTCCCGTGAGCGCCGGATGTGCTCAACCCAAGACTCCAACACAGACTCCGGATCCAGCCGGATTCGTGGTTCTGCAACACTCTGCACCCGACGGCCGTGGCCAGAGTTCGAGTGGCCCAACACCACAAGGATGTCTCTCCAGCGATCCTGATTTGGTCTCCGGTGAACCCTGACCTGCTCCGATCTTCTACCCGATGCCTGCAGCGTCAACCTGAGAGTACCTCTGACCACGACGGGAGCTGGTAAGGAAACTCAAAGTCTAAAGACACTCCTGCACCCGACGCCGCACGGCCTTGGGTGGCCCAACCTAAGGTGTCCAGGCATCCCTCAACAACCCAACCTACCTCTCTTGCCAGTGGTCGCCCTCAGGAAACCTCCTTGCCCGAGCCTACAGCACTTCTTCTGAACCAGAGATCTCCATTGAAAACAACAGAGCTCCTGACGTCCCGTTGGCACCCTGCATCTGAGCTCACCCGTGCTGCTGGTGGTGCAGCTCAGGTGCTGATTGTTGGCCCCTGCAGTGCTGATCCTAACCCCAGGAGCTTTGATCCCACGATCCAGTGGTCTGCTTGTGAGAAGGCCCTGACTGAACGCCCCCTGACCCCATTGGCTAACATTGGGCCCCTGCACCCAGCCGTCATAGTGCTGCTGGTGGTGGAACTCGAGTGCCACCTTAAACCTTGGGGATCCTTGGTTCTAGCCCCAAACAGCTATTGTTGCAGGTCGTTTACTTACCTGCAAACCAATAACATTCTTTTCTTCCATAGGAACCCATGTTATGATTTTTCTCCTAAATTTTTCCAACTGTTGTACTGACTTTTGTATGGAAACCAATCTAACTTTCTTTGAACCAAAAATGGTCGTACTTACCTGTGTTTTGTAAGATCCGCGGTGTGATATCAAGGCATATCACCCTGAGTAATCAAAGTAACTGAAAAGTAATGCAAAAGTAATCCAAAGCAATTATAATGTATGTATTCTGAACTATTTTAAAAGCAAATACAAACCTGTTAAAATTACAATTCCAAATAAAATTGCATTTTCTTGTAATGTTTCGCATTTGAAAGCATTTCTACTTACCAGTGCCACGTCCTGCTTGATTCTAGAAATAAAACATAAGTATACCTTTTCTATACTTACCTAACTGGTCTGGATTCAGTCTCTGAGGGTGTGCCATCAGTTCTTGTCTGAGTGAATACAATACATGCTTAACACACCCTCCTGATTAGCCTAACTGCTCGATCACACTACCACAAATAGAGCTGTTAATGATGATCGCATCTAGCCTCTGTTATACCTCTTGGGACCCACTGAGCTCTGTGCACACTGTACCTTACTTTGGTATAGTATATACAGAGACAGCTTACTACAGAATGCCCAAAATCTAATGTATTAGTGAGGTTTGGTTGATAATGTTTTCAGTAATGTTATGAAGTCATTCATCAAACCTGTCTTGATAAAGTAGCCTTTTTTGCTAATCAAGATGAGTGGTATGTGAGGCTATTGCATGATGACGTGCATTTGTCTAATTTGGTAGGATCTTGATAGAACAATCCTAAAAAGGTAAAGACTAAACAAACGTGAAGGTTTGACATAAGAATCTTATTTTCAACCACTCAAAGGGATTGCTTGATCCAAGCGTCACCAAACAGCAGGTACTTTGGATCTTCATTTCTGTCTGTTTTAACAATTGACTTGTGTACTCTGCTTCCTAAACAGGTTCATATAGAACACATAATTCAGCATCTCTCTTAATATACTCTATTTTTAATTTTTAGTTTACTTTACTTACACAGATTTTATCAGGCACCTATTCCACTTTTGCGAACTCCTGCGAAATTCTCTACCACTTTACCTACCTAACTAGGCAGCTAAATACAATAAATAAAGATATTGAGTGTTTCTCGGAATGCTCAGCGTAGATCAATACATCTATTCTTAAAAACAGCTGCCTCTTTTTTAACAAACAGAATAGTAGACTTCACTCATGGATATATACACTACAGGCAAAAAGCTAGCTGTTTCCTCTTCCCACATTTTTACAGATACTCTTTCCATTTCTATTTTCAACAACAGTAAGATCATAGTATATTTGGTCAATGAGAACATTACAGCATTTGATATTCGATTTCATACTTTCTTTCAAACCTTCAATGCTTTTTAGCCTAAATCCTATTACTTGCCTACTCTTCTCACTGCTCAGTCGAATAGCTAACTCTCCCCAGATCTCTTCCCTCTTTTGTGGATGCTATTTGCTGAGTAACTTTCCAGTTTTCCTTTCAGAGTGAAATCATTAATTCTCCATATCCTTTTTACAGCAATGTTCCTCTTCTCCTCACATAAGTTCCAATCCTCCTGCCTACACCTCAAAATGTTCCCTCCGACCTTCTTCACAGATTTTCAATTCTGTCTCCTCCTAAACTGTCATTTACTCAGGCCTTAGAAGAATCTTTAGAAGTTTGTGAATCTAGTAAGACACATTAGTAATTTGTTTCACTGCAGTTTAACAAATCAAGCCTTCACATACTGCTGCAGGGACAGTTTAGCACCTCCCTTTCCCAGAGGCTCATTTATTTAACAACATTTTAATTGATAGGTCAAAATGCAGAATAACGAAGTTTTTCAAGTTCAAGATCTTAGTGCTGTCAATCTGATCTACATGGGTATTTTCTCCTTCAAAACTGACTTCCTTACTAAGCTGATAAATAATTTAATTCAGTTTTTTGATAATCTCAACAAACAAGTTACTTACCTTCGGTAAGGCTCTTTATGGTAGCGACTCTATATAGTGGCAGATTTCTCAACTTTAGAATTTTTCCAGGTGCTAGACTGGATCAGTGAACTTTTTCAGCAGAACCTCTGCATGCTGGAAGGTGGCGCCTTGCAGTTCTGCACTGATACTTTTCGACTCCTGAATAACATGCGGGCCTATATAAGCGCCATTCCCGCGTGCGGACATTAGTTGCTTTCAAGACTGTCTGTGCCCACAGAGGCAGACCCACAAAAGCAAATCAGTAGACATTGAGCAGATTCCTAGACTAGGGATCTTATTAATGGATAAGTCCACACACAGAACGGGAAGGAAGGGACGGTCAGTGGGGAAATTGTGGATAGATTGAGTCTTTACCAGTGAGAGCGTTCCCCAAGGTAAGTAACTGTTCTTCTGATGGTTCTCTTTTGCACTGTCTTGCCTTTTTTTGTTCCAAAGAACCTCACAATAGACCTAACAATTCACCCAGTGGTCTTTGGTACAATCTATTTAAATGCTCAGAGCTTACTTGGGGGTATAGGCGATGAAGTCTCTCCTCCTCAGAGGACTGAGGATGAGCATAGAATGCCAGTAAAACGATGGTTTGACAAACGTGGAACAGCATCACAACTGTGGCAGGAAGGCTGCCTGCATCCGCAGAGCCAGTTTATCTCGGAAAAAAGAGGGGTGCAAGGTGGGTTGAGACAGAGCCTGAAGCTCACTCACACGCCATGCAAAGGTGATGCCAATGAGAAATAAGGTCTTGATAGTAAGGGGGCGAAGAGGCATCAATGAAGCTGCTTGAAGGTAGGGCACATCAGAAAAGTCAGGGGCAGTTAAGGTCCCATTGGGGCATGATAAAAGCAGAATGCGGAAACGTGTTGCAGTTCTTCCAAAAATCGCATCAAAATTGGGGATTTAAATAAAGAGAGCTGTTCTGACAACCTTAAGAAGGCAGAGAGGGATGAAAGGTAAAGCTTAACTATGCCCAGAGCAAAGCCGTGCCAGTCACAAGACAGAACAAATAACGAAACATCAGACAGTTTGGCGTGGAGTGGGTCAATCTGGCGAGTACCGCACCAAAACACAAATTTGTCTCAACGACCGGTATACGGTTTTCATCAAGAGAAGTCTAGCTGCAAGGATGACATCAAACACATCTGGAGGTAGGTCAAACGTGTTCATCTGTCACCTCTTAATGTCTGCCATAAAGATGAAGTTTACGAAGGCCCGAGTACATAACTCTGTCCTGTTGCTGTAACAGCAGTTCCACATCGAGGGTCAGCCTGATCAGAGGTCAAATGCTCAAGCCCAGAGGTCTAGATACCACACTCTCCATGATGAATCCGAAGCCACTATGATGAATTGGGCCCGGCTTGTTCTGACCTTCTTGAGAAATCTGGGAAGGAAGAAATGCATACAGGTGTCACGTGTTCCACTCGAGGCTAAGCACGTTTCCAAACGTGAACTGCCTAAGAAACTCCAACGCACAGAAGTGATGACATTGCACATTCTCTGCAATGGTGAATAGATCAAGCCCAGGTTCTCCCCGCTCGCGGAAGAGAGCTTGCGCCACCTCCATATGTAACTGCCACTCATGATGGGCTAGGCATTGACGGCTGACTCATCCCCCTGAGCATTCAAAGATCCAGCAAAGTGGTTCACCACCAGGAACATTTCTTGGCAGACCAGCCACTCCCAAAAGCACAAGTCAACCTGACACATAGTCATGAGCCCACCCAGCCCTGTTTGCTGCAGTACCACATGGTGATGTCCATGAGCACCTGTACCAGCCTCCCTTTGATGGACGGAAGGAAGGCTTTCAATGTCTAGCAGATGGCCCCCAGCTACAGAAGGTTGATGTGGAAAGCAACCCCAACCTAGGAGCATGCATCTATCACCAGAATCCAGCACGGTGAATTGAAAATGCTCCTCTTCCAATATAAACAACAGGTAGGCCCTATGGGAACATGGCACCCTGCAAGTCCAGTACCACCATCCAGTCTCCAGGGTCAAGCTCAGACAAGGCCTCTGGGCTAGGGTGAGCATTTTCAATTTCTCCTTCTAGAGAAAGGTGTTGATAGAGAATATGCAGAAGACCTCCATCATTCTTTGACTTCAGAACTTCAGAAAGTAGCTGGAATGATGACCACGCCCTACCTTTGGCACTGGCACCCTCTCAACAGCCTCTTTGGCAACAAGAGCTTGTACTTCGTGCTGAAAAATGAAGAAATGGTCCTCCGTCAATCATTGGGTGGACGGTAGAAAGTGCAGCAGTGATGAAAGAAAGGAGTAGCCTTTGTGCATAATTTATAGGACCCCCCCGTCTGATGTGATCGCTGTCCAAACCAGGTACAATCGGTGGATTCTGCTACCCACCGGGTAGCTGTGACCCTAAAAGGGTACACTAACGAGGTTTGGCCGGTGAGACTCCGAGGCTGTGCGCGGAGTGACATGCTGACCTTAACCACAGGGGCAGTGTGCACCTTTGCATCGCCTGCAAAACTGCTGAAACCTTTGAGGGAGCTGGACAGGCTGGCGGTAAGGACCGTATCTGCCAAAGCCACTAAAGGAAATGGAACTGGTGTGCTTGGCAGGTCACCTGAAGCAGCATGGTGGCGCCTAGCGAACTGTCTAGCCCCAAAAAGAGGGTTCATCAGAGCCTAGTTGAGGGCAGGAGGGATTCAGAGGAAGTCTGGCCCGGTTGCAGGGCCCCGGTAACCACATGAGTTTTAACCTCCATGATGGGGAGCTGGAGATGAAAGACTTATGTAGCCATGTGCATGACTGTGGTGTAGTATGCTGATTTTTCTATGGCCACTCCAGGAGGAGAGCAAAGAGCTTTTCTGGATAGGTGCCCAGCCCACTGGCATTTTGCAAATCCTCACACTATTTGTAATCCTGATAGGGCAGAGTGAACTCATTACCCGAGTCACAATTGTTATCAGAGTCTGTGCCAAAAGGGAATTCAAAGAATGTTGCCTGCCTGGTAAGTCGAGAGCAGAAACTGACAACATAGTTAGATCAAGTACGACAATGGTAGAAGTCGAACCGACGCTGAGCCAGGAAAGGACATTTGGGGCCATCTCTTCAGGCATCTAGGTGGGCATTGGAATTGAAGTACTGGTACCCGGCATGGGTTTGGGCTCCAGGAGTTGCATCGGAAGAGAAGACTGAGGCAAGAGGGGCTCAGAGGGACCAGCTGGTGCAGAGAGGGCGAGCCTGCTGGTGGTATTCCAGGTGGAAAGCCTCTCGGCTCCTTGTGTCCCTGAGGCAAGACAGAGGAGGTCAGTAGGGAAAAAAGAGCTGGAGCATAGCTGTGTGCAACTCGTCCATCTGGCGTGATGTCACTGAAGTTCCCGGAAATTTTGTTTGAGCCAGAATGGGCTCTGAAGTTGGTAAACTTGGGACTGTTGGGGATGCCTAGGCACTTGCTGAGGTGAGTACAAGTAGTGTGAAGGAATGATACTCCACTTCTACTACCTTCTTGTGTTTACCTAAATACTTGCAGCACAATGAAGACCAACCTCTGGAGCAGCTCTGTTAACTCCGACACAGGGATCGAACCTTTAACGCGGAACAGATCTTGGAGCAGTCCCAGTGCAAAGCTTTCCTAAGGTAGTTGATGTAAAGCTTTGCCTTGCATTCCCGGATAGCCTTCGGGTTCATCGACGCACAATCTACACAGTTCTTGGAATCCTGGCTCACTCCAAACACCATAGGCACGCTTGATTGGGATCCATCAAAGACATCAGTTTGCAACAGTCCCTAAAAGGCTTGACACCTGTCGTTTTAGGGGGTGACATACCTTGCACACTGTATCAGAATTTAGGAAAATCAAAGTAAGTTGTCTCAGAGAGATGGGAAGAAACTCTGGATCTGAGTCTGGAGGCGCGGAAAGAATAGAACTGACATCAGTGTGTGGAATTGATACCTACATAGGCCCACGCAAGCAATGGTCCTGCATGTTCACGTACCAAAACTCACCATCTCATTAAATGCCATTTTCCACCCTGTAATTGATAACCTCTTGCAGGAGAATAAATATAACATTTTGCCAGTCAATTACTTTTCTCAGATTCTGAAGTTTTTCTTGGAAAATGTAACCTCTTTTGGAATGACTCCAAATATACTTAGCACATTTTGTTCCCTTTGGGACAATGGGCTTCTGCAACACTGCTGTACACGCATACATTTAAAAGGATATATACTTGACCTTTAATCTCAAAGATACTTTATTGACTATAGAAGACACCATTAGTATTTATCGGTCAGACCCTCTATAGACCATTCTTGTGATCCCTGATTAATTGCAAAAAGCTTGTCTAAGACAAACAAAAGAGTTTTCACAGTTTTGCACCACGAGAAACATTGGATTCAACTCCCTGGCTACCTTGGCATAGATTAAATAGCAGATATCTTTCCAGCTAGATGTTAACTGCAAGAGGCATATTTAAAAGGCACATCCACTAACTTCTATATTTTTTAGACTTTTTCAAAAGCTGTTAAAAATATTGATTTTGAAATTGTAAAGTTATCTAATCACCCACTGCTCGCTGGTGTGGCCAAAAAGTTCAGAAACTGGTGCAGGAATTGTAGGCAGGGGACAGCAGCCCCAAGGAAAGCACTATAGTTCTACTGTCCTTTTTGGGACACCTACGGTTCTAGGGCAGATGTAGGGGTCAGCACTGGATCATCCTCCAGCACTGGTGGTGTTGGCACATAGGCCTAGGAAGTGGGAAATGACATGAATCGTGGGGCCCGGATGAAAGTCCGTACCAGAGTCGCAACAGACCCAGTGGCAGATCTCAAGGGGTCAGATGGCTCCAAGTAGGGACATGCCAGTGGTAACCCTATTGGAGGCCCCTGCGATTCCACGGTGCCCAAGCACACGCCAGTTGGAGCTGGAAGCACACTGAAAAATTGCAGCATGTTCTCTTTGAATGGCCTTAATCTGCTTAACGGTCAACAGCCCACAAAACTGAGGGCACATTGGGACGAGCTGACTGGTGACCTACTCAAAGTTCAACTTACATTTTGACGCCCTGACGCTTTTGTCTTAGAGTCAGAGTGGTGGGATGGCGTTGAGTCCCGCTTAGCCTTTTTATACTTGTGTTTGGACTTGTGATAGAGCTAGATTTCATTCTGATTAAGTTTCGCTCTGTTTTGTGTTTCAGACAGACTGCATTTAAAATGGCACGCAGATTTTGGTGCAAGTGAAAACACATGGCACATGAAAATATGAAATGAGGCTTAGTCAAATGCTTTTTAAAAGGGGCACTTTTGGTGCATGCAAAGTGAAAGACATGAAATGAGGCCTGGTCAAAATTCTTTAAATCTGAAATGCTTTCATTTAAAACCATGCTTAATTAATTAATCATGGATGTTAATGTGTTGAGTTTAGATTTAACCTCACTATAGAATGTATATTTTAGTTAGAGAATGTTTTTTTGTTGTTGTTTTTTTTACTTTTAAAAGTAGCACATAATTGTGCTGAATTAACATGTGTTTTTGCAGTGTAGAAAACTTGTGATTTCAGTTTCCTTTAGAAGGATCACGGTGGCCTCTTTAGCTTTGAAGATACGCATGGAATGTGTTTCTCTCCTCCTAGCTCCTTTTCCTTGTAATCTACACTCCCTGTTTCCATCTCAAGAGACTTTGGCTTTGTTGCATATTTAGGCAATGCATATTCAGTTCATAACACATCTTCTTATAATGTGTATTAATTTATCAACCATGTACCAACACTACATGTGGGGCAAATGCATTTAGCATAAACGCTATTTAAAACATTAGAGCATGTTGCTATGAGTATGTATTAATTGTTTGCGCTTTGAAAATTTGCACTGGTGCATGTTTATGCTATGTTGTACATTGCACATTTTTGCATGATGTGCACAAATAATAGAACTGCTTTAAAACTAATATCTTTTGCTAGGTAATAACTAATACAGGGTACTAGTGTGAGGGAGGTAAACATAGCGGGTTTTATTTCATAAATGAATACTCTTTTGTGTTTGTTTTGTTTTTGGGCCCACCAAAAAAAATGGCTGCCTGAGAATTTTTAGCAGTGTGCTGAATGAGAGACGCATGCGTAGAAGATTCTTCCAGCTGCATGAACTGTCAAATGCCTCAAACGGAGACGCATGGGTCAAGGCCACAATGAACTGTACACTCCTGTCATCGTGCCAATGTACCAGTATTTGTGGGAAAGTGTCATCCCTGTGTTTTATGTGAAAGAGACAGGAAATTGAGTGATACATTTTGTTGCAAGAAATTTTCTTACTGATACATGTTATGTATATTGTTCTTAGCATTAAGCCTCTATTGTCAGAACTGGTATGGGTTGGATATGCAATGATAACAGGATGGTGAGACCCTCATGTCATCTATGCTAACCAATCACAGTGCGAGTTTCTACTGAAACATTATTTGTGTAGCGAGCCAAGAATTAGAGTTTAAATAATGACCCCTTAGGAGGCGTGTCAGCCTTAGAAGTCTTAGAGGGAGGAGAGGAGAAGAAGCAGATCTGACACAAACATCATATGGGTTAGGTACGTGAACGTCGCAGGTGCAGCCTGGGAGGCAATGGAGTCCGAGGACAGAGAGAAGGAGGTGGGGGTCTTGCTCATATTTTTTTCAGAGAGTTCTTGCACGTCATATTTTTGGCAAGGCAGATCACATTCCTCTGAGGTCTTGTGAAGGAGGGGCATTTTCAAGGAGCAGCCTCTCTGTCAGACAATGGAGAGGGAGAGAGACAGATGAGCAGACCAGGGCAGAAAGAAAGGAGCTGATGGAACAGGTTCAGATTTAGATGCTAAAACTCTAAGTTTATGCTTTGACTAATTAACTAGTTTTGAAAAGATTTATCTTATGCATTTATTTCTCTTTATGGGAGATTTTTGCCAATTATTAATTATTGATTAGCCTTGCAAATCTCACTCTAGAATTTTATTTTCCTGAACTCTTTAAAGAGTTCTGACTGACATTTGATGCCTCATTCCCTTCCTTTATGGAATGCCTTATATTCAATCTGTATTAATTCTATTTTTCAATTCTGTAACCTGATTGATATTTGACTAATGGGTCAGAGAACCTTAACTAGAAACTAGAAAATAAAACCATTTAAAAATACTGACAGTTTTCTTTATTGGATTAAATATTAATTGCATTTTGATTTTTCATGTTAATGTTAAGTCTCCAGAAGGTGATACACGGTGGCAAAGGTCCATTCACCTTGAAAGCGGTAGACTAGAGGTAAATGAGGTTTTGCATTGAGAAATTACTGCTGGATCACTTGGACTTAACCTGAAGACTTTAAGAGGGAAATGGAATGGACCGAATTCAGGCCCACGAGCAAGACCTATACGAATATCACAACTTCTTCTTTTGTTTGTCAATATTCAACTTCACCTCATGGTCTTGAATTGCCTTCAGGGGCATGAGGGAGCACTTATCACACACATTAGAACAATGTCCCAAACACAGGCCCTTAAATCACACTTCGTGCAGATCCATGACTAACATCTGCTTCCTGCTGCACAGTATAAATCCTGCCGTATTGGGTGGAGACACTTTTCCCTAGTACATTGTTAAGAATTTGGAAGTTATTGCCAGACCTGACAAATTCGGGATCAAAGCTCCAGATCCATGTTGGAAAGTGTGTGGAAATAAGGAACTGACATCAGCAGACAGGGCTGGTGCTTATTTTCAGCTCTGCACCATCAGTTCTGGGGCAATATGGATCCAACGCGAAGCCGGAAGGCATCCATTAGTGGCACTAGGGAGCACTGCTACAAAAAATTCCCAGATCCAGTCGGGGAGTAGAGGAATGTTCTATGGTGAGGAATCTGAGGATAGATAAATCCATCAGACTAGAGAATGCCAGAGAACAAACAAGAATCTGCCCATGTAAGAAACAACATAATTTAGTGGCAGCGTAATATTAAAGCAGGGCCGAGCTTTAAATTTTCACCAGTGCTTGGATTAATTTAGTTAGTGTTTTAAATTGTTCTATTGTTTAAAGTTCAAAGTAACTACCGGGGTGATGGATCATTTATTTATCGTAGCAGTTCTAAAAATAGTTAGGTTACAAAAAGGTTGTCTCAAATTATAACTTCAAACGTACAACAGTGCATGCCATGCTGTATTCTCTTCATAGTCCCTGTTGTCCACCACACAGTGAAAACCTACTGAAGGCCTTGATGGCATGCATCTGTAGGGTAAACTAATTGCCATATCTGAGAGCAGAGAGGTGAATGCTTACATGCGCTGAGTACAACAGAGAGTATACTCTTCTTTATATTATTAGAAGGATCTCTTCTCTTATGACACTGCCTCCCTTCTTTTATTTTCACATTTCAGTTAAAAGCTCTTCCTCACTGGAGCCATTTAGCCAGTCTTTTATTTTTCAACCTATTATCCAGTCACACTTACTCTGTCTTCTTTCAGTTGGTCTACACTGGAAACCACCCTACACAGACCTATCTAAAGGTGTGTTAGGACATAGGTATAGTAATGTTTATGTAGTGGAATACCTTTTCCCCCAATACACTTGCATCCTATTTTCATCACAATTCCACAATTGTGTTTGCACTCGGATGCCATTCTCTCTTGTATTTTCTAACATTTGTCATATCTCTGAGCCAGAGGTTTTGGCACTCCTTCAGAGTGCCAAGATCACTGCATCTCCTACTGATGGGTGGAAAGCTTGAATTAATCTCAGCGGATAGTAATTATTCAGGGGGAACAACCTTTACAACGCAACTGTTACAACGCACTACACTTACAACGCATTTTTTACAACGCATAATCCATTACAACGCACTACACTTACAACGCATGACACTACAACGCATTTTTAAAAACTACCTTTACAACGCATTCCATTACAACGCCTACCATTACAACGCATAATATTACACTACACTATCCAACACTTACCCTACTGTTGCACCCCCTGGAGTTAGAATAGTAATTTTTACCCCTATACTATCCAACACTTACCCTACTGTTGCACCCCCTGGAGTTAGAATAGTAATTTTTACCCCTATACTATCCAACACTTACCCTACTGTTGCACCCCCTGGAGTTAGAATAGTAATTTTTACCCCTATACTATCCAACACTTACCCTACTGTTGCACCCCCTGGAGTTAGAATAGTAATTTTTACCCCTATACTATCCAACACTTATCCTACTGTTGCACCCCCTGGACTTAGAATAGTAATTTTTACCCCTATACTATCCAACACTTACCCTACTGTTGCACCCCCTGGAGTTAGAATAGCAATTTTTACCCCTATACTATCCAACACTTACCCTACTGTTGCACCCCCTGGAGTTAGAATAGCAATTTTTACCCCTATACTATCCAACACTTACCCTACTGTTGCACCCCCTGGAGTTAGAATAGCAATTTTTACCCCTATACTATCCAACACTTACCCTACTGTTGCACCCCCTGGAGTTAGAATAGTAATTTTTATCCCTATACTATCCAACACTTACCCTACTGTTGCACCCCCTGGAGTTAGAATAGTAATTTTTACCCCTATACTATCCAACACTTACCCTACTGTTGCACCCCCTGGAGTTAGAATAGTAATTTTTACCCCTATACTATCCAACACTTACCCTACTGTTGCACCCCCTGGAGTTAGAATAGTAATTTTTACCCCTATACTATCCAACACTTACCCTACTGTTGCACCCCTTGGAGTTAGAATAGTAATTTTTACCCCTATACTATCCAACACTTACCCTACTGTTGCACCCCCTGGAGTTAGAATAGTAATTTTTACCCCTATACTATCCAACACTTACCCTACTGTTCCACCCCCTGGAGTTAAAATAGTAATTTTTACCCCTATACTATCTAATACTTACCTTAAATGCAATTTAATATTATGCGTTGTAGTGTCATGCGTTGTAAGTGTAGTGCGTTGTAATGGATTATGCGTTGTAAAAAATGCGTTGTAAGTGCATGCGTTGTAAAAGTGTGCGTTGTAACGACATACATCCATTATTCAGGCCACATTCAAGACCATAGTTTATTTGCGTACTACATAATTCTGGACAAAGACTAGCCAATAGTAAATCATTCTTGGGTCTGCTGCAATAGGAACAGGCCAGCCTGAATTGCCAGGCCATGTCCCCTCCAGACAGGCCAAAAGCAATCCCAGACCGGTTCTGGTATAACTAGGGAGGCTAAGTTTGAGTCCCATGGCACAGTGAGTACGGTAGCAACACCTGGGTATTCCCATGAAAACTGATGGGTGGAAAACTTGAAATCAGAGCACAATGTGATGTGTTCCCTACTTTACTTTCTAATTTCATCCATCATGCTTGACATGGTTGTGAATCATTTCCTATTTACTATGTTGGTAGCTTGTGCTGTATTGTATACTCCACTGCTGGCATACTGCCTGCTGTGAACTGTTACAGGTATTAATTTTCAGTAATCTAAGTATTAGTCAACAATTATGGATTGTTATAATAAAAACAAAATAAATCACCAAAGTGAATGCATTTTACTTCTACCTACCGGATCACCTTCCACTGGTCCTATTTTCACTCTGGACTGGTCAAGACACAAAACATCACTGTACCGATTTTTAATTTGATTATAAGTCTTCCTAGACAAAGAAAGGGAGAGAAAGTCATATTTTAGAACCATTGGTTTAATTACAAGTAAACATGTCAAAGTCAGTTGTTGCATATCACATGTAAACAACTTACCCAATAGCAGTAGTCCTTCCAAGGATCAATAGTCTCTACAATGCACATCTATTATGCTCCAGTGACCAGATCAAACCATCTTTTGAAAATAGGATGTTAAAAAAAGGTGCTGCTGCATAAGCACTTACAGTTTCAGGCAAGAATGGCCATGCTAAGCTACAGAATAACGCCAAGCCCCAGTTTTAGTGCTTTTGGTTGGAAAATGAAGACTACCCAAGCCTACCAAAAAGAGGCAGTAGTGGTGTGAGTCGTATGCATCTTTTGAGAGCATAACTCATGGGGATAAATATTATTACTTGTCAGTGAATTCAGCCAATCCCCGCTGCACAAAATGTCTTGCATAGAGGAGAAAGTCTTCCCGTGGATCTTGGCTGAGGACCAGTCCCTGCAGCAATCCTCCGCTGCATACAGCGGAACCGCATGCGCAGCAGGGGTTCTCTACAGACAGGTCCTTGAAACAGTGCCTGTATATAGGTCAGGATCTGACAAAAAACAAGAATTTGCAATGCATTAGGTCTCGTATTTACAAGAGTTTGAGTTACTGGCATTGTAAATGACAATGCCTTTTATTTATGTGTGAAAATAGTGCTGGGAGGCTGCAATTAAAGCCTACAGAGTTACAACACACGTAACAGGGGGTGTCCTCATGGGAGGTTACTAAAGGAGGAGAGGCGGTACTAAGGAGGGATTACCAAGCACATTGACCAATGAAAAGCCACAGTTTACAGTGGACAATGACAAGCCAAAGAAAAATATGGGCGGAGAGTGGGAGGAGCTTCAAGTCCATACCTGAATACAGCATGCCTCGCAGAGCAGCACATGCGCTGCCCAGGCTCGACCTAAAAAGGCACTGCACAGTTGAGAATGGGTATGTGGCATGTAAACCTGAAAACAATGCAGTTACAAGTTAGCTATGATTCAATAAACACTAAATATTGGGGAGAGGGTGTAGCCTAACAGCTAGGGAGGTCGACCTCAAAGTTGGGGAACCAGGTTCGAGGCTCGGCAAGGACGCTCAACATCCAGTGATTCAGAGTTAATCACTTAATCGCCCCGTGCCTACCAAAAAATAAAAAAAACATGAATGTGTTCGTCTGAAACGCAACTACTGCTCATGTAAAGTGCTCAGATACCTTCTGGTCTAGTTCGCGCTATATAAAACTCCACTATAAAAAAAAAAAACATATAAGCCTCCCGATATTCACCAATTAGGATATGGCATGAACAGTGCACACCATAACTCATGCCTCCCACCTGCCAGCATGAATGATAACACCAGTGCAATTATGATTAAAGGTTCCTAAGGAAAGGAATTTTATGTTTTATTACCAAATTTAGTGCGGAGTACCAAATCTGCATGAAAGTTTCCAACAAAACAATAACAGCAGCACATCAACTAAGGATTCTCCATGGCAAGTTTTGTGCGGATCAGGCAGGTGCAAGAACAAGCATTTGCAATGCATTAGGTATCGCATTCACGCAAGTTTGAGCTATTGGCATTGTAAATGACAATGCCTTTTATTTAGGTTTTGGGTTTTAAAACATAAATAAAAGGCATTGTCATTTACAATACTAATAGCTTAAACTGTCGCAAATGCAAGACCTATAGCAGTGCAATAAAGGGCCTTCTCGACCGCTTGTTAGATTGTAAATATCAGTGGAAGAGACGGGTCTGCGACATCTTCAAAGTAGTGATAAATAGTGCAGTGAAGAAGGTATGAAAGTGTTGTAAATTACACAGATACAAAGTGTGAAGTGAGGGTTACATAGGATCTGAGCTATAAACACTAACAAAGTGCTCCAACACCTTTCCCTCGGTCATTCCACTGTTGCGGCTCAGGAGGACCACCAGAAGGGGCAGCTAGTTCCTGCCCTCTCCGTGATTTGAATGTGCTGTTTAGCATTGCGTAATGTCATTGCTATCTTTGGCCTAATAAAAAAAACACTCCAGCTGTAGTAGGGTCCTGGCTTCACCTCCTGGTGCAGGGGGGGGGGGCTGTGCTTTATGGCAGGCATGGAGGGAGGGAGGGAGGGTCGGTCTCGGCTGCAGCTCCGGCCTCATACAGTGCCTCTGCTATTACTAGTGAGCGAGAGGCGCTGAGGTGGTGGTATTGGTGGTGGTGGTATTGCTGGTGGTCGTAAAGGTGGTGGTGGTGGAGGTGGTGGTACAGGTATTGGTGGTGCTATTAGTGGTGGTAATGTTGATGGTGGGGTACTGGTGGTGGTATTGGTGGTGGTATTGGTAGTGGTATTGGTAGTGGTATTGGTATTAGTACTAGTGGTGGTGGTGGTATTGGCGGTGGTGGAATTGGTGGTGGTATTGCTGGTGGTGGTGGTATTGGTGGCAATATTGGTGGTGGTGGTGGTATTGGTGGTGGTGGTGATGGTGGTGTTAGTGTTTGTATTGGTGGCGGAGGTGGTATTGGTGGTGGTATTGGTGGTGGTTGTATTGGTGGTGGTGGTATTGATGCTCGTGGTACTGGTATTGGCAGTAGTGGCACTGTATTGGTAGTGGTGGTATTGGTGGTGTTGGTATTGGTGGCAGTGGTGGTGGTATTGGTGGAGGTGATGGTATTGGTGGAGATGGTGGTATTAGTGGTGGTGGAGGTATTGATGGTGGTGGTGGTATTGGTGGTGGTGGAGTGTTATTGGTGGTGGTGGTGGTGTGTGGGAGGGTAGGCCAAATAAACAGACGCAGAGGCTGTATATATTTCTTAATGATTGTGGGTTTTTATTTCACTCAGATGATCAGGGGAAATCAAAGGCCTTCTTGGGTTTTCTCTTGATCCCTCTTTCTTCTTCTTTCCTCCTTCTCCTGCTGGCCATCTTCTCCTCAATGGAACCTCATGGAGGCTCAGAAAAGATGATAAGAAGGAGCAGTAATTATTGTGGTCTTTTTATACAGGGATGATATCTACCCTTCACCACACCTGTTCTATGTCTTTGGCCGAAATAAAAAAGCCTGAAATCAACCTTCTTTCTCACTGGAGTGTTCCGTAGGTTGTCTCACCATGCGCGGATATCACAAAAGTAAAGCATAAAAGGTGGGTGCGTTAATTAGGGGTTTCCATGACACCGAGGTTGCATAACATACAAATGCCGTCTATTGGCAGGTGCCCTTGGGAGGTTGTTGTGTGAGGGACAGGGAATCAGGGGCATGGATTCTGCACCTGCGCTCCCCTCTAACAACGTGCTTTTCACTCCCCGCTTTTTCTCTGGTTCTACCCACCCATCCTGTGTGGACTTACCCGCTCCGCCGCAACTCTCCAGAGTTGCGACCGCACTTCCGCATCCTCCAGAGAGTTCCACCACTCCTCACTCCACTTCTCTGCCTCATTTTCCGCCTCGCTGTCCTCTTGGGGTTTCTCTCCGTTGTTGGCATATACACCTTCTCCGCTCGAGCATTCTCCTCCTTCTTCCAATGACTCAGGAACCTCCTCTCTCCTTCTCCTGTCGTCCTTCTCTCTTGCTTCTGGATTCCATCCGGGGTTAGCCCCACCTTCCGGTTCGTGGTTTGTCCAGTCCTTATCCTACTGCAGTGACACATGACAAGGGGGTGTTGCTGCAATAAGAATTATGTGATTTTTGATTCCATTCCTGATCGTATCCTAATACCGGTCCCGGGACGGCAAACTCATGCCCTGAAACCCAGGTAGGTATTGGTGGTATTGATGGTGTTGGTGGCATTGGTGGTGGTGGTATTGGTGGTGATGGTGGTAGTGGTGGTATTGGCGGTGTGGATATTGGTGGTGGTGGTGATGGTGGTGTTGATGGTGGTGGTGGTATTGGTGGTGGTTATATTGGTGGTGGAATTGGCAGTGTTGGTATTGGTGGTGGTGGTAGTGGTGATATTGGCGGTGGTGATGGTATTGGTGGTGGAATTGGCAGTGGTGATATTGGCGGTGGTGATGGTATTGGTGGTGGAATTGGCAGTGGTGGTATTGGTGGTAGTGGTATTGAAAGTGGTATAGGTGGTGGTAGTGGTATTGGTGCAGGTCTCTGCAAATCCGGAAATAGGGACCATCAAGTCTCAAAATGTTTTTAAAAAATGCTAAAATCGAGGATTTTTTCTTCTCCTGTTGCCCATTTTGGTACAGTAGATCCAGAGACAGATCCACGGCACCACAACAATTGACTGACTGGCTGCAACATCAGGGAAAAATGTTTCAGCTGCTATTACTGAGCATGGGCACTCAGTCCCCGCTCCTGTTAAGTAAAGAAGAAAGGGCACATAAGGGGGTAACGTGGGTCCACCTATGCTGGCCAGGTCATAGGGATCCCAACTCAATGTTAAAACTTTAAAAAAATGATGACCTTTTTCGTAGGATTCATGGATTCTTCTCAGCTTCCACCGTAAACCCCTAGTGCCTTGAACCCAGTGTGGAATCTGCAGGACCGGCGAGCTTCAAAGGCCCGTGAGCTGGTAAACCAGGTCATTTAAGCTGGCCACAGAGGCTTGATCCTTTGGCGCCTGTGTCCCAGCCAAGAGGCACAGGGCCAAAACTGTGCATAGGAGGTGATGGACACCGATTGAGGGTAGGACACAGAGCCTGAGCAGAGGCCAGGCCTTAGGGCCCACACTAGCTATGCATGGTCAGAAGCGAGTTGCAGCAGGGACAGACCCCAATGGAGGGTGGAGTGCAATGTCAAGCAAGAGGCCATGCCCTGCAGATCACCTCTACTGTTTATGGCCAAAGGCAAGAGTCAGACATCCATGAAAGATGGGATGTGAGGCCTGCAACTGACCCCACTGCACAACGCTGAAGGTCTGGTGCAGCAGGATTCAGGTTCCCTTCCAGGACAGTTGGGGGTCCGGGCATGGCCAGAGGCCTCACGGCCCATCACGGCTGCGCAGAGAAAGGGGTTCGGTCGTCAGCAGAGGGTGGGGCACAATGTCTGGCCAGAGGTTAGGCCCTGCAGCTCAGCCAGTTGGTGAAGGGGGTGACTAGGACCACAGCCCTAGTGCTGCAGGAGTTGATGACCAGCAGTGAACGGTGGTTAAATCCTGCAATACAGCCGTGCTGTGCATGGCTTGATTGTGTGCGCAGCTTGGGTGGGATTCCCATGGCAGCTGGAGACCAGGGCCTACCTGGAGGGCCAGACCATGTGTATGCCTCCACAGTGCAGGTCGAGCAGCCCACCCATGCGGTGCACAGCCAAAGGTCATGCGTGGTGTGAAGGGGGGGGGGGACTGACACCCAAGGGAAGTGGGGCTTACGGTTTGGCCAGATGGCAGGTCCTACATCCACCCTTATGGTAGAAGGTTGAAGTCCAAACACAGCAAAAGTCAGGCACCATCTCACAGAGGATGGGGTGCACAGCCTTACTGGAGGACAGCCCTGACGCTCACCCGTGCAGAGGGCACCAGACTCTGCTGCGACTAAGGCCACAGGCTGGGTAGAGCAGGATTTGGTTGCCAAATGATGGGTGGTTCGCTTCTGCAGCACACCCCTGCTGTGCAACAGTCAAAGACCATGCACTGCTAAATTTGACCACTCACTGAGGGCAGTACACCGGGAGTAGCAAGTGGTTAGTTCTTGCAGGCAACCTACATTGCTGACCTATGTCTACGAACCATGCACAGAGGGGATGGCTGCATAAAGAGGGTGGTAAGCTCCTGCTGTCAATCCATCCTGTACATTGCAGAAAGTCATACAGAGCAGAGGGTGGCCTCCCACAGTGGCTGGCCTGGCTGGAGATCGGGGCCTTTTGTGCATTACTCACAGTTCAATCCCTCCGACTCATTTCTTTATTGCCACACAATCTGTCACTAACTCTCTAATAAAATTTCAATCTCACCAGACTCTCCTCATGTTTGTTGCTTGCAGTGACTGATTGAGACTCACTCACATGTAAGACAAACAATATACATTTTCATCTATTTTTTTTAACCGTGAAGGTAGGTTCTAAAAGCAGCCATTAGTTTTTTTTGTTTTTAAAAAAACAAACATTTTCATTGCTTCGCGTTTTCATTTTTTCGGGTGGGGAATAAAAACATGTCAACAATGGAATATGAACTTCTTACAGGTCTGGTCAGGCAGTATGCTCTCCAATTGAGATTACCATCTTGCACACCAAGCAGCACATGTCAACTGAGGAAAACCAAGGATTACTCACATCCCACTAAATCCTGTAGGACATCTTGAGTCAATCACTCTCCAGAACGGATGGCGTTCCTTAATGCGGAAACAGATGCAAAAGCCTCTTATTTCTTATTCCCTCTTCCGTTTTGCCACATTAAACTGGCCTTCATGCCAAACATTAAGATGCCTGTGCTTAGAAGATGTCGCAAAGCCCTATTTGCCACTGCTTTGCAAGCTCAGCTTTTAACTGCATAATGCGTATGTCACAGGAAGAGGAAAGCTTCATTTCTCCAGGAGGGATTACGAAGAACTTCCACATGATTGACCGGTTGATGTTCTGTAACCGTCTGTATGGGGATCTTCCTAGTCTTCATTTCTTTTCTGAGCATGTTTCTCCCGACTTTTCCTCTGCAATTGATCATGTCCAAAAGCCCTTGTTAAAGTACAAAAGTTTCCTATCCCAGAAAATAAAAGCACAGCAAAAAATACTAGCTAGCCTCCTTTGCTGCAAAGCTCTCCAATGGCAAGGAGTGTAATGATCTGAGCAAAAAGGTTAAGAACAACTTGGAAGTTGACTATACATTCAAAGAACCCAATGAACTCTCTTCAATGGTCTATAATGGTTCAAAGAGTCTCTGTTGCTCCAATGGCAGGTCCTGGAGACACAATTCCAGTTCCTAGTACTGCAGCTCTAAAAAGGCTTAAAACGTAGGAATTTTGAAATGTACTGCTACGGTTGTATTTTTAAGTTGAACTTAGTAAACCCCTACACTCAAAAATAAAAATCAATGTTTTCTTACCAAGCACAACTTTGTAAAAACGTACAGGATTTCCAGCTCTGATTTGCGTTCACATTACTCAGAAAAGAAGCCCCGCCCTTCCGGATCTCACAAAAGAGCCACAGCACCATAACATTGTTTCTATTGGAGCAGGGGAGGATTTACGAATCCAAAATCCCCCAAAACACCATGAGTGATGTAATATCGGAGGTCAAATAAAGTGCATGACAGGCGAAAATTATGGTTAGTTTACTGAACCATCTTCAAATAACTTTATTTTCGATCACAAAGGTCTTACAAAGTGCGTAGTGCAACACAAATATAAAATAGTACAGGCAATAAAAATCATTTTACGAAGTACAAAATGCAATAATAGTTCAAACAGTGCAGAATTAAAAGAAATGTCACTGTTCAAGAAGTGAAGCAGGATTTGATGTGTAAAGTTTGTAAGACTACAAAAAAAAAACCAGCTCATATAATACATTTAAAACGTTTGAACCATAAACTACCACCCTGCGGATGTCAGTGGCTAGAATTCTCAAAACCTCTAGGTAATGACCAGGACCAATACGTTTACACAACGGAACAATCCACTTGCCCCTCAGGGTTCTGTATGGGGACAAAAAAATAACAAGTGGAATATTGGAGCTAGCCTTGCACGCTGGACACCGATCGTCAGAGGAGGCCTTACTACACCACTTTTTACAGAATGTACCCACAGGAGGGGGTGTCCACCCTCCTGTGGGCACCCCTCCTTCCCAGGCGCTACACTCGTCAACACCTTGGTCTGCTCACCAGTGGGTGGCTGTGCCCTCTTGGGACACTTGGGTTCCCCTTCAAGTGACCCACCTCGTAACATGCAAAATACTTGCGGGGCCAGTCTCAGCTGGCTTTCCTGAAGAGACCCCTTGCTTCTTATCTCCTGGGGATGGGAACCTTTACCCTGGGTGTTAGTTTGGGGCCTTTAGAGAACTCCTGTGCTTTACCCTTGCCCCCCCCCACTTTTCTGCTGGGGACCCTGCCCACCTTTGGCGGAGTATCCCCCAAACGCTTTCTTGTGGACCCTGGTACTCATCTAGCGGTCCGCCTCTATAGGAAGCTTCCTGGGGTCAGTCAGCTTACTATCAACCAAGTGCTGGAGCAGCTCTGCAAAACAGACTAGACAAGTGCTCCCATGCAATCAAATTATAGAGCCCCATACAATCTGTCACATTACTGCCCTTCACCCAGCCATCCAGAGACCTGCAGAACAAATCCACACATTCCAACCAAGTGTTGGCATCAGACTTCTTACTGGACCTAAACTGTTCTCTGTATTTTTCAGGAGTGAGTCCATACCTGGTGAGGAGAGCACAGGTAAGGTTCTGCCCCTTACCCAAAGCTATCAGAGTATCCCTAGCTTCTTCTGGGAAGAGAGACCACAACCCTGCCCCCCAATTCCTTTCAGCAACCCCATTCAATTGAATAGATGCCTCTTACCCCTGGAACCACCTTTGTATGTCACCACCCTTCTTGTACTCCTTGCCTACATTTTTGGGGATGTGCACAATTCTATCTGACTGCCCTGTCTAATTGCTGCCACCATCTGAGCTGGGCCTACTCCTTAGCTCCAGCTCTTTAAGACTTCGCTCATGATCTAAGGTCATCTTCCTGTCCTCCATGGCTATCCTTTTGTCTTCCCTCTCACTTTCTATCCTGAGTTTTTCCAACTCGATCTTCCTCGCTTCCCGCCTGTCCTCCAGCTCCTCTGGGGACAGGCCACTTCTGCCTGCCCTGGAGGATGCTCCCCCTCCCTAAAGCGCATCAACCCTAGGAATAGGTTCCTCCGCCTCTCCACTGAGATCTCAAGACTGCTCTCTGGCACTTTCTGGCTGCTATGTCACAAAGGGGGTTTCCTTTGGACTAATAACCACAAGTTTTATGAAACTAAAGTTATATACTTATAAATCCACAGAAGGAATCACATCGGTCATTCCAACTATTCACACTTCATTTGTACCATCCATGCAATGAGAATAGAAAGTTAAATCCAAACTTCAAAGTACACAATTTAGTAAAAATAGTCATTTTGTCAATTTATCACTATATGGAAAAAGAAGATTTTTATACGTACAATTGAGAAAGAGTTTCTTTAAAAATACTTTAAAGTCAACAATCTGTTACACAACACTTAAAAATTACAAACTCTATAGGGAGAGTACACTTAGGAGAAGACACCAAACTTTGTCATAACACACACATCCATGATAAAACAATAAACAACAACTAGGGCCCGATATTACAATTTATTCATAATCTGTGGTTCCAGTACGTACATGGATTGTGTCAAGAAGCGTCAACGGTTTTCAATGGAAAATGAACTGTTACACCATCTTTATCAAGACTCAATTTTGTGACTCTCTGTAATTTTTAAGTATTTTGTAAAAGATTGTTGATTTTAAATTGTTTCTGAAAAAACTCTCTTGTACGTATAAAAATCTTCTTTTTCGATATGGTAATAAATAAATTGACAAAATTACTATTTTTACTAAATTGTGTACTTTGAAGTTTGGATTTAACTTTCTACTCTCATTGCATGGATGGTACAAATGAAGTGTGAATAGTTGAAATGACCGATGTGATTCTTTCTGTGGGTGTATAAGTATATAACTTTAGTTTCAGAAAACTTGTGGTTATTAGTCCAAAAGAAACCCTCTTTGTGACATTGTTGTTTTGTACCCTATTCCTTTGGTGTTAAAGGGTCCCTCTCATTTCCCTCAAACTTTCTGGCTGATACCCAGGCCCTCAGCGCCTTTTGTAGCTCTTCCTTCCTGGTGAAGCCTCTGACTTGGAATTTTAGGTTTTTGCAAATAACCTTCAATTCTTCCACATCGTAGGATTCCAACGTATCCTCCTCAAAGGCAACTTCCAAAGATGCAGCAGATGATGCTCTTGATTCAGGCATGATGAAGTAGCAAGTTCAAGTTCTCAGAAATCTGGCAGAATCAAAAATAGGCCAAAAAGAAAGAGAACCAGCATGTGGTACATAACGGTCTGCAATATGGTAGTAATGCACACCAATCACTGCAAGTCAATTGCAAACGCAAGTTCTATCCTCACCGCTGACAACCAATGTTAGAAATGGGAGTCGCTAGTTGGCAAGGGTTTGCACCTCTGTCCAAGTAGGAACCCTTCTTCCTAGTCAGGATAAGGGAGTTACACTTCTAAAATAACCCCTGCTCACCCCCTTGGTAGCTTGGCACGAGCAGTCAAGCTTATCTTAGAGGCAGTGTGTAAAGCACATAACCAGCAGTAATACAGTGTAAACATTACAAAAGGACACCACACCAGTTTAGAAAAATAGCCAATATTTTTATATACCAAAAACGAAACAAATCCACAATACAGTACTTAGAAATCTTTAGTTATCAAAATAAATTTGAAAAACAGTTCCTTGAAGTCGATAACTCCCTCTGGGGCTACCACGGCATCATGAACAACAAATCCAAACAGTTCTGGCTGACTGCGGTATCGCGGGCCAGCTATGGTGTCAGGAAGACCTGCAAAACAGTACCTTTAGAAATGCAGGGCATCGGCGACCTCTCGTTGACCTTCCGAAAGCACGGTGTCCGCAAACGTCGGTTCTGGAGGTCGGTGTAGGAGTCATCGGTCCCTTGGAGGCACACTGGACTACTCGTGGTTGAAGTCAGAAGCGATGGTGTCGGCAGGCGTCGGGTGCTGCGGTGCGAAGTGCAGCGGTGCGGCGTGCGATGCCCTCAGGTCACAGTGTGAGCAGCGGCTTGGTGGCGGCATCAGATGGCATCGTCGGTGAGACCAGGGTCGCGGTGCGAAGTGACGCAGGGCGAAGTGACGCGGTGCTGGCAGGTCACGGTGCAAGCAGCGGCATAGTCGTTGCTGAAGCGCTGTCGTTGGCTGACGCACTGGAGTCGATGGCACCGGTAGGCCAAGATTGCGGTGCAGGATGAGGGCGGTGTGCCGTGTAACTTTACAAGCAGTGCCCTCGAACCATGGTGCAAGCCTCCGCATTGATTTCGGCATGGAGCGGCGACGTCAGGGATACCAAGGCGGCGGAGTGAAGCAAGGCGATGCGAGGTGCGGTTCCCACAGGTCGCTGTGCGAGCAGCGGCTCGGTGTCGGCATCAGCAGGCGTCGTTTGGCCAAAACCAGAATCGCGTGCGGCGTTGCCCTCTGCGGTGCCTTCAGGACACTGAGTCGGGTTGCTTTTTCTTCTGTTGCAGCACAAAACACACAGTCCCCAGTGCTGTGGGCAGAAGAACTTGAAGTCTTTGCTGTTCCTGAGACTTCTTGAACAGGGAGCAAGCTCTACCTCAAGCCCTTGGAGAAACTCACAAAAATAGATTGCAGAAAGTTCAGTCCAGTCCTTTCACTGCTCAAGACAGAAGCAGCCACTGCAGGCCAACTCAGCAAAGTGGTAGAACCTACTCACAGCTTCCCCAGCTCTTCTTTTTGGCAGTCTTCTTGGTCAAAAAGAGTTCTAAACTTCAGGGGTTTGGGCCCCACTTTTTATAGCCCAAAATCCTTTGTCCTCTCAGGCAGAGTGTGTCTGTGCCCAGTCAGAACCAGTTCGCCCTCTCTGGTGTGGCTTCCTGGCAAGAGGTGGAGACGGCATTGTCAGAGGCAGACCAGGCCTATTCAGGTGAAAGGAAATCTCCTCCCCCTACTCTAAATGCAGCCCAGGTCTATTCAGCCCTTTCCTGACCCACCTAGACTATCTGGAGCCACGGCTCCTCCCCAGCCCCTGTCATCCAAAACCCAGACAGTCAATCCACAACCCCAGCAGAGGCCTACTGGATGGTTGAGCAAAAAAATACCTACTTTCCAAAAGTGGTATTTTCAAACACAGAATGTAAAAATCACCTTTACAAAACAATGCATCTTTAGATTCGGAGTTTAGGCATACAAAACTTTACTTTTCTGCCTAGTTCCCATGCCACACACATCAAGGTATGTCCTACCTTTCACATACAATGCACCATGCCAACAGGAGAACCTTGGGCCTACCTTAGGGGTGACTGACATGTAAGAAAAGGGAAGGTTAGGGCCTGGCAAGTGGGTACACTTGCAGAGACAAAATGGCAGTCCCAGACTGCACACATGCTCTGCAATGGCAGGCCAGAGTTACATTTACAGGCCGTTTGCGTGGGTGGCACAATCCAGTGCTGCAGCCCACTAACAGCATTCAATTTACAGGCCCTGGCATGCTCAATGCACTTTACTAGGGACAGACAGATAAATCAAATATGCCAATCATGGAAACACCAAGCCATAACACAGTTTACAACTGGAGCACTTGCACTTTACCACTGATTAGCAGTGAGAAAAGTGCGCAGAGACACTAAGCCAGAAAAATCAAGAGTCAAAACCGGGAGGTCACAAAGCAAAAACTCTGGGGAAAGACGCCACAAGATACCAAGTCTAACAGGCTTCTTCAATATGTGATGCCCATTTTAGCTTTGGGGTTAAATGGATAACCAGATGATCGAATGCAGAAACTTGCTCTAGGGGGCTACTACCTACATACATGGGTTTTTTAGATGGTTTGGTGTTCCCCTTAGAGAAAATCATATATTTAGTTTTAGCCTCATTTAGTACCAGGCCATGCTCCTTACAGAACCCAGTAAAATCATTCAACAATTGTTGCAGTCCAAGGTGGGATTTAGAGATTACTAGGGTATCGTCCGCAAAACGTAGGGCTGGTAGTCTTCTCTCTTCTACTTTCGGAGCATCACATCCGTCCCTATCTAGGTAATTTACCACCCCATTTATAAAGAGAGAGAATAACGTGGGCACTAAAATGCACCCTTGTCTCACTCCACATTTAACGGGGAATTGCTCAGAGAGTTGGTTGTTTTCCCACCACCTAACTTGGGCTGTATTTGAAGAATGCAACCGAATTAAGATTTCTAGTAAATTATGAGGAAGGCCCATTTCTGCCACCACTCTCCACAACTTAGCTCTCAGTACTAGATCGAATGTAGTGCGAAAATCCACAAAGGCAACATATAACTTTTCCCCTTTAATACTGACCTCCCTCCACCAGATACACAAAAACAGAAGACCGTGCTGAAAGTGCTGATTTTAGCCTGGAAGCCTGCTTGGAAATCACTCAGAATAGGATGCTCTGAGATCCAATCCTGGACCCGTAATGAGTCAATTAGGCTTATAGGTCTATAGCTGGCTGTGTTGGCTCTATCGCCCTTCTTGAAAACAGGGATTATTTCAGCTATGTTCCACAAGGGGGGGGGGGAATATTTATGCCTGTTGTGATGGCCTTTGATATCATGTTAATATAAGGAGCCCAGACAGTTAAGTCCTCTTTGTACAGATCGCTTGGAATTCGGTCAGGGACGGGCGCTCTAGCAGGAATGGTAGAGCAAATTGCCACCCAGGTTTCTTCCAAGGAGAACAGAAGGTCCTTCATATCATCGTGCGAGTTTCCCCCAACGCTCAATTTGGAGCCTCAACCTCAGTACTACCTAGTGCATAGAGACCCCCAAAGTGGGTCACCCACTCCTCTGGCTGGACTGAAAACTCCAGTTTTAGTAAGCAGCTTGTTTCCAGAAGGTTTGAGAATCTTTAGTTATTGACGCTTTTTGTAGGGAGGACCAAAGTGAACTTTCCCATTTCTTCTTGGCTAACTCTAGTACTTTCCTATAACGTTTCCTACAAGCCACCAGATAAGAGTGGTCAGTAGATTTTGCTGCCCGAACAAGGTCGACCTTGGCTTTCCTGCAGTCCTGAGTGTACACAACTGCCTGGGGTTCTTGCTTAGGCTGGATCCGACTATGCTGCTCCCTACATAGTTTAGACAACAGACCCCTAATCTCATTGAATAGAGTTTTATCAGTAGTCAGTTTCTCAACTATCGCATCTTTAGGAAGTTTTGACATTTCTTCCACATCCCGGCATACTTTATCTTGAACTATTTCCAGGGCCGCTGGAAGTTCCTCGACCCAATCCCATCTAATCGTTCTCAAATTGTTCGTAATGAACCTTTCTCCCAGATCCTTCTTTCCCCTGCTGCCCATTTCGGTTGCATTGTCACCCTGGTTTATTAGGGAAAGGATCAGGGCATTATGGTAGCTAGCTAGACGATTGGCCATTGCCATATAATGAACCAATGGCCAAAGACTAGGAGCAACCAGGCAATAATCGATCCGACTGGCATAGCCAGGTCTAATAAAAGTTAGTTCCCCTTTTTGATCTGATTTTGTTCTCCCATTAGTGGCTCTCAGGTCGTGTTGCAATGTAAGCGCCAAAACCTGGCTACCACTCTCTGTCCACCTAACTGGGGGGAGATCTGGCTGTGGGACCTGCCAGACACTGTCCCACTCCTCGGTCAGGTCTCGGGGACGGGTGGGGGGGGGCCGGGTCAGGGCATAAGATTCAAACGTGCAATTAAAATCCCCTGCTTCCAAAACTGGGGCACTATCAATGGAGTCGGACAGTGCATGATTTAGAACTTTGATAGTGTTAGTATCCTCAAAGCCCTGAACAACCCAGATGTAAACAATCTAGATCCTAATTATCAGATTGCTTCATGATTCCAGATCTTTAACTAGGATATATGGGGAATCTACTTAGACCGACTTTATTTTTAGGCCAAGAGCATTATTGACCCAAATCGCCAGGCCTCCTGATGGCCTCCCTTTCTCTTTCCTTGTGGCATTTAGACCATAGGAGGAGAACCCACTCCTATAGGGGGTGTGCAGACTCCACGTTTCTTGGGAGAGTATCTCATCCTGTGATAAAAAAAAAGAATTGGGCAAGCCCCAATGGATGGAGTCCCAAGGGCCCAAAATGGCCCGGAAGGGGGCAAGCAGCCCCCTCTCCTTTTAAAAAGTTGTTTTGTTTTTTAACTGGCCGGGCCCCAAGGGATGGGGTTCCCGGGGGGGATATCGGGCAATGTATCTAGGAGGTATTAATTATTTATTTTCTTGTTTTGTGATAGGAGTTGAGACCCCATAGCGTCTCAGTGACCTCCTGTGTAAAACTGGGGTAGATTTGTGGATCCACTTTAAATAAATAATGTAATAGTATATCATTCAGAAGATAGTGTTGCATTTGTGAACTTTTTTTATAGAGCTAGTGAGATTCAAGTTATTAATCACATCACATTTGATAGAGTTAGAAATATTTTTTTTTAAAATTAAAATTAAAAGTTTCATTTGAAAATTGTATTGTGTTGCAGTGCATTGAATTCATGCTTTTTCTTTTTTGGAGTCGCAACAGGTTCGCGAGTCTGGAAAATATTTAAAAATAGCATGCATGTTAAAAAAATAAATAAAATTCACTGTTGGGTTATAGGTTGGCTCTAAAAAGAGCCGTTGTTTTTATTAGGACTTTGTTTGAGATGTATGTAAGTGCGGATGCACAGCTTGAGGTTGTTGAGAAAAACTCTGTTTCCTTAATCTGTGAAATGGACTTCATCACTTCTGTAGATGTCATGCATCTCAAAAAGTAGATTGTTGTTATAGATGGAGCCCATCCTATGATCTCTGAGGTAAGCAGAAACCTCTTTATTTACATTTTTCTTAGCTTTCTCAATCTGTGGACAGAATAGATTTGACCACTTTCATTTTTGTCTTTGGCATATATTAGAATATACAGAGACAGTGTGAGGCAAAAGCAACATCAATTGTGCAAAGGTGTCCTTAATTAGCATTCCCACCCCAGTCAATGTGCCGAGGCCATTGCCACCACAGTGCACAATCATGAGGTCAGGGGGTTGGAGTTGCAAAAAGGCCACTTTAGTTCTCTCTGTGCAAATCATTTAATACTGACATTTTGCAAACCTGTCTTTGTCAATACTTCTGCGTTCAGCACACCTTTTGCACCAGAAAAAATAGCTGTGCCCTTGTAAGCATTTTGAAAGGGATGTCTGGAAGGAATCAAAAGATGCATGTAGTTGAGGTAGTCAGTTGGTAGAATGAGAGTTATCTAAAATGGTGGAGAACAAGCTGTTTTTGAGCAAACCAATAAATGATTGGCTGATCATCAAAATTGTGTACTCAAAAATAGGATGCATGTTACTTTCCTGAAGTAGCATGTTTCTGATTGTTATTGAAAAATGTTTGAAAGGTACAGTAGATAGGATAAGGTAATATTTTGTAAAAGTCAACCACGCCTGCTATTTGCATTAGTAAGCTAGTGTGCTGAACTTGAAAACATGGTGAACTTGCAACCTCTGGTACAGTTGAATGTTGAAAAGTGTTACTATGGAAACTAGGATTACGCAGAATGGGGGAAGGGTTGAAACAACTGTGGTTTTAAAATATGAAATGCTAACTTATATATAAGTGATATGCTTCTACAGTAAGTTTTCCCAAATCAGTACTATGTTTAGAAGTAGTATTATGTTAAAAAGATAATACTAGTATTATTGGAAATAGGTTTTTGAACTTATGTAAGGGTTTGTGGCTCCATCACAACACTACACTCTGTCACCATGGTGGAGGCGCAACTCCTGTAAGTTACAGAACCAGTTTGGGCACTTTTAGAAGACAGTTAGAAAGGGTTAATATGTCTAATCAATAGAAATGTGTTTCACAATTTTAAATAATGTAGGAAGCAATTTTATTTGTTACTTGCATTTATTTGTGTGGAGAAAGAGAGGGAATGATTGCCATTACTGGTTTTACGTTGTTGAGAGTGTTGCATTACATTTATTGTGTGCAAAAGAAAATCCTTTATGAGTTTCTGATATTTCATATTCTGCAATACTATTTAAAAGGTGAGTTACAAATGTGTAAGGTATGTTATGTATTATTCACTGAAAAAACCATAGGTTTCACACACGTTATAGTTAGGAATTAGCATTTAAAAAACCTTGCAAATTCACTGAAAAAACCATAGGTTTCACACATGTTATAGTTAGCGGAAATTTTACTGATAAAAAACCAATGAAATTGCCCCGTTATAGTTAGTGCTGGCAACTATAACTCACGCGACCGCAATCCTCTGCTGATGCTAATACTGTATTTAGACACTTATTTGCCCATGTCTTCTTCCATACATTTTTAGCTATACATATATTACAAATATTTTTTTTTCATAAAGACACATATGTCATCAGCAGAAGATTGCGGTCGCGTGAGTTATAGTTGCCAGCACTAACTATAACGGGGCAATTTCATTGGTTTTTTATCAGTAAAATTTCCGCTAACTATAACATGTGTGAAACCTATGGTTTTTTCAGTGAATTTGCAAGGTTTTTTAAATGCTAATTCCTAACTATAACGTGTGTGAAACCTATGGTTTTTTCAGTGAATTTGTACGGTTTTTTAAATGCTAAGTTACTTTACGCCATTCGTGGCGTGCGCGCCCACTTAACGCAGTTCGTTCCGTGCGCGCACGGTGCGCTTTGCGCACCGTGCGCGCACAGTGAGCACGGGGAGCGCTTCGCGCACCGCGCACCCACTTTACGCAGTTAGTGCCGTGCCCACGTTACGCTAGATGGGCCATGTACGCACGATGCGCTTCGCGCACCGTGCGCACATGGAGGACATATTATGCGCTTCCTTGTGATCGGTAATCTGTTGAATTTTTTGGGGGAATTTCTGTGCTCTACTAAGCCATGCACGAATGGAGGCGTGCGGGCACCGTTTGCACACGGGGAGGAGAAAGTGTGGATTATTTTGTTTTGTTATTTTGTGACCGTACGCGTACGGTAAAGCGTACCGTAAGCGTAATCGGCGAAATTGCCGAAAAAAAAATAAAACCTTTTTTGCTCTTGGGGGATGTTTGGGGGCTCCCTTAACATGACTATGTGGGAGGGAGTTGTCAAAACAGCCCCGTAACATGTTTTTGGCCATCAGGTTTGTTAAACAACACTCAGTGCGAGAGACAAAATGGCGGACGCCGCTTCCTGGTTTCGGCCGATTGGAATGTTTACTAAGATCTAAGAGCCAATCAGAATCGCGCTCGCGCACGCCACCGTACGCTTACGGTAAGCGTACGGTAAGCGTACCGTAAGCGGGCTCAGATATATATATTGATTTAAAGGCTATTTTCTCAGAATCTACTGAACAGATTTACACCAAACCTACAAAAGGCACTTCCTTGACCTAGGGACTACCTCTCTGCCAAATTTTTAGTAATTCTGTTCAGCCGTTCGGGCTGTAGCTCGTTCTAAAGGTCCTATGGAAAAATGCATGGGAAAAACGCGTTTTGGGACCCCCCTTTTATCTCAGCCCCCGCTTGACGAATCCCCCCGAGACTTTCAGGGTAGGAGCGGAGCGTAGCGCCCTACCTATTTTGAGAAATTCGCGAGGATTCGTCGACCGGCGCCAAAGTTATTCAAAATAGAATGTTGAGGTTTTCCTATGGAAACGTGGTCCTAACTATAACTACCTCCTGGCGACCGCCAGTAGGTAATATAGTAGTGCTTCACTCTTTGTAGTGATATTTTGAGATTTGAAAGCATTATTTTCAAAGTTTTTAAATTATAAGAGCAGTGTGATGTTTGAAATATGTTACGAAATGTACAGATGCGTATTGTGGTTTGTTTTATTGTACTGAAATGATGATTGAAATCGATTGTGCATAGAAATATGTGTACATTGGTAGATAGATTAGTGATTATGGTAGTTTGTATCAGTTTGTGGAAAGGTACAGTTGAAGTACGCTGCATAATTTTAGAGGTCTCTGAAATGGGACGCTCCGTCTGTCAAGATTTACGGTCTGCATGGTGTTGTAACTGAGGTATGTCTGTACGTGTACATGTATTTTCGCACATGTTATGCACCTAAAGATGCTAGACCTATAAAACACAGGTATACTTCTATTTCTATGTTTCTTTTATGTTTGATACCACTAGCAAAAGGCACAGACACATGAATTAATGTTTTGAGGAACATGTTGAGAATTACAACAGTGACATACGGGGGTTGCTGCTTTATTTATTTTGGGCTAGGCCCAACACTCTGGGTAGTCGCTAAATAGTGAAGCTGCAAGAGAAAAGTGAGGTTTAAGACATGCTGGCAGAGGGATTAGAGGAACAAGTTACTTACCTTCGGTAACGATGTATCTGTAAGAAACATTAGTTAGTTAGATCCCTCACCTTAGAATATCCCCAGGCGTCAGACTGGATCCGGAAAGATTTTTGTAGCAATACCCCTTGCGCGTCGCTAGGCGTCGTCTGCGGCTCCGCGTCCGTCGTTGGCGTCGTGCGCCGGAATGACGTCGGAGTACTTAGACGCCGCCCTCGCGCGTCGACATCAGTTCTTGTACATAGCTTTACGCGCCAGGGACGCTGAGCCATGCAAGAGACTGACACTGGTGCCAAAAAATCTAGGGCCCTGAAAGGGAGAACCTTAACCCTAGATGTCGGTTCACAGAACGGGGAGGCTGGGTGGGTCGGTGAGGAATCTAACTAACTAATGTTTCTTACAGATACATCGTTACCCAAGGTAAGTAACTTGTTCATCTGAAAGAAACACGTTAGTTAGATTCCTCACCTTAGAATAGATACCCCAGCAATACCAACACCGGTGGTGGGTCTGCGAACCAAGATCACACAAGAAAGTCCTGGAGAACAGAACGGCCAAAGTGGCCATCTCTCCGGACTTGGCTGTCCAGGCAATAGTGCCTGGCGAACGTGTGCAGTGAAGCCCACGTCGCCGCCTGACAGATGTCCTGCAAGGGGACTCCCCGTCCCAGGGCAGTCGTCGCCGCTGTGGCCCGGGTGGAATGGGCTCGCAGCCCAACAGGAGGGACCTTTTTCGCCAAAGAATAGCAGAGTTTAATACACAACACGACCCACCGCGAGATGGTCCGCTTGTGCACAGCTTTACCCTTCTTCGCACCTACATATCCAACAAAAAGTTGGTCGTCCACCCGGAACTGGTTTGTGCGGGCCAAATAAAATGACAGCGCACGTTTTCGGTCCAGACGGTGGAGCCTCTCTTCATCTTTTGAAGGAGGCGGAAAGAAGGTGGGCAGCGTGACAGATTGTCCGATGTGAAAGGGAGTCATGACTTTAGGAAGGAAAGAAGGACGGGTCCGGAGGACAACCTTATCCGGATGAACCGAAAAGAAGGGAGGCTTAGCTGACAGAGCCTGGCTCACTCACCCGCCTAGCGGAGGTGATAGCCACAAGGAAGGCAGTTTTCAGAGTAAGTAGAAGAAGTGGACAGTTGTGAAGGGGCTCAAAGGGAGCGCACATCAGAAAAGTAAGAACAAGGTTCAAGTCCCACTGAGGCATTACGAAGGGAACAGGAGGGAACATATGAGTAATGCCCTTGAGAAAACAGGAGACAACAGGGGACCTGAAAAGAGAAGGCTGTTCAGGAAGCCTCAAGAAAGCAGAGATTGCAGCAAGATAACCCTTCAAGGTGCCCAGAGCAGAGCCCTGCTGGGCCAAAGAAAGAATAAAGAGGAGAACCTCAGAAAGAGGGGCAGAAAGGGGATCCACAGCCTTTGCTGTGCACCATGCCACCAATTTGTTCCACCGGCAGGCGTATACCGTCTTTGTGGAGGGACGCCTGGCTGCCAGAATGACATCACAGACTTCAGGAGGCAAGTCAAATGGCATCAACTGTCGCCGTTCAATCTCCACGCATGGAGGTGGAGGCTGGACAGGTTCGGGTGGAGGACGGTCCCCTGTTGCTGCGACAGAAGGTCCTCCTGAAGAGGCAGTCGTATCGGAGGATCGATGGACATACTGAGTAGCTCAGGATACCAGTAACTTCGTGCCCAATCCGGAGCCACCAAGATGACTTGGGCCCGGTCGCGCCTGATCTTCTTCAGCACTCTGGGCAGAAGTGGTATAGGCGGAAAGGCGTACAACAGACCGCAACTCCACTCGCGACGAAAAGCGTCTCCGAGCGAGTGCCGCCTTGGAAATTCCAACGCGCAGAACTGCTGACATTGCACGTTCTCTTCGGTGGCGAATAGATCTAACCAAGGCTCTCCCCACTGCAGAAAGAGACCTTGCGCCACGTCCGAGTTCAGACGCCATTCGTGATCCATCATGCACCGGCGGCTGAGTTCGTCTGCTCTGGCGTTCAGAGAGCCCGCCAGATGTTGAACCACCAGGGTGATGCCCTGATGTTCCAGCCATGTCCAGAGGCGCAGAGCCTCCTCCTGACAAAGGGTCCACGACCCCACCCCGCCCTGTTTGTTGCAATACCACATGGCGGTGGTGTTGTTCGTGAACACCTGCACGACACTTCCCCGGACAGAGGGAAGGAAGGCTTTCAGTGCAAATCGAATCGCCCTCAGCTCCAATAGGTTGATATGGAGCAGAGTCTCCGTCGGAGACCAGAGTCCTCTGATCTCCGCCTCTCCCATATGGCCCCCCCATCCCAGGAGGGACGCATCCGTCACTACGACATGCTCCGGTTGGGGTAGGGAGAGGGATCTGCCGCTGACTCAATCGTGATTCGTGAGCCACCACTGCAGCTGGTTCGCAGTGCCCTCCGAGATCAGGACATGGTCAGACAGGTTGCTGCGATGCTGGGCCCACTGAAACTTCAGGTCCCACTGCAGAGCCCGCATCCACCACCTGGCGTGAGGAACCAACAGGATGCAGGAGGCCATCAGCCCCAGAAGCCGCAGCACCAACCTGACTGAAACCCAGGACAAAGGCCCGAAGATGGAAATCAGGGCCTGAATGTCCCGGACCCGCTGTTCCGGCGGATAGACCCGGAACTGCGCCGAATCGAGAACCGCTCCGATGAAAAGGAGCTTCTGGGAGGGACTCAGGTGCGACTTCGGCACATTGATGGAGAACCCCAGCGAGTGCCGTAGTCTGGAGGTGGGAGACGACTTGCTGGGGCGAGCCCGCCTTCAACAGCAAGTTTTCGAGATAGGGGAAGACTGGAACCCCTGATCGGCGCAGATGAGCTGCGACCACCGCCATCACTTTCGTGAACACCCGAGGGGCACTGGTGAGGCCGAAGGGGAGCACAGTGAACTGAAAGTGCTCCTGACCCACCGTGAACCGCAGGTAACGCCGGTGGGCCGGCAGGACGGGGATGTGGAAATAAGCGTCCTGCAAGTCCAACGCTACCATCCAGTCTTCAGTGTCTAGGGCAGCCAGAACCTGAGCTAAAGTGAGCATCTTGATCCGGTCCTTCCAGAGGAAGGCGTTGATGCTCCTGAGGTCCAAGATCGGGCATAGGCCCCCTTTGCCCTTCTTGGGAACCAGAAAGTAGTGGGAATAACAACCACGACCTACTTCTGGACCAGGAACGCGCTCGACTGCCTCTTTGGCCAAGAGGGCCGAAACTTCCTCTCATAGAAGAGGCAAATGATCCCCAGACATACGGTGGTTCAGCGGTGGCATGGCTGGAGGGGTCGTCTCGAAGGGGAGGGAGTAGCCCCTTCGGACGATTTGCAGCACCCACCTGTCCGACGTGATTGAGTGCCAGTGGAGCAGGTGATGGCGAACCCTGCCGCCCACTGGCGTTGAATGAGCCTGAAAGCTCGGACTAGGAGGGCTTTGAGGCAGATGCTGCCGGGGTGGATGTGGACTGACCGGCACGTTGACCTCCAGTACCGCCTCGGCGGAATCCACGTCCGTGACCGCCTGCAGGTTGGTCCTGCGGCCGGTGGCTGGGCGGACGTGAGGCGGCGCCCCTTCCTTGGCCACGAAAGGCGGAAGTTTGCGGCCGCGGGGCCGAAAGACCCACGGACTTGGCCGTGGCCCGGGAGTCCTTGAACCGAGCCAGCACACTGTCCGCCTTCTCACCAAAAAGGCGATTGCCATCAAAAGGCATGTCCATAAGGGAACTCTGGACATCCCCCGAAAATGACGTGGACCAGCGAGTCCGCGGTGTCAAGTCCACACCGTATGGCATGCTGCGCTGCATCTCGACCGTCAGCAAGAGCTTGAGCGAGTCGTGTCCGGGCCCCCACCGGACACAAGAGCAGCACGTCCTCCACCGCATCCCACAGAGAGTGGGAATAACAGTCCAACAGGCAAGCAGTATTTAAAGACCGCAGTCCCAAACTCAGGGACGAGAACAGTTTCTTGCCAAACTGCTCCAACCTCTTGGATTCCCGATCCGGAGGAGCGGACGGGAAGGAGGATTGGGAGGGTTGAGACCTGGATAACCAGACTCTCGGGGTGGGGTGTTGGGAGAGGAAACTGGGGTCGCCCGGAGCAGGGCGGTGGCGCCGGGCAACGTTCCGGTCCACAGGAGGGACTGTGGAGGGCTTGGACCAAGTGCCCTGCAGAACGTCAATGAGGGCCTCATTAAACTGCAGCAGAGGCTCAGTGGAGCTTGCTGTCGGTTGAAGGACCTCAGTGAGGACGTTAGTCCTCACGGCCACAGCAGGCAACTCCAGCCCGAGGGCTTCGGCCGCCTTGCGCAGCACCACTGAGAAGGCTGCACCCTCCTCCGAGGCCACAGTCGGAGGAGAGATGAGACCAGCATCCGGGGAGGTACCCAGACCGCTGGCATCCCCCAATTCCTCTGCCCAGTCCTGAGAAAGTTGGGCCTGAGCGGCCATAGGGTCATCATACCCCTCCCAGTCGCCCTCGTCATCCGATTTCCGATAAACAGGAGGAACGATCGGAGTCGGGTAGTAGATGAAGGGTTCACCAGTCCGCGCCGGCATCGGCGCCGTGCGGTGCCGTGCCAGCGTCGGGCCCGGACCGGGGCTAAACCGGGGAGCCGCCGGCACGCAAGGTCGCCCAGTCGAGTCCGCGGGGCCCGAAGGCGCACCGGCAGGCGTCGACGGCGGAGCCAGGCCCCTCATGGCCGAGAGGAAGGCACTGACCTCCGCCGGAGTCGCGTCAGTCCCAGGGACCGGCGGGTATGGGGACGGACGCGGCTCCTACGGAGCCGCGGGGGTGGGGCCACCCTGACCCTCGGCCGAGTCGCGCGACCGGCGAGGGGAGTCCGAAGAGCGATGTCGTCTCTTGGACTTCTTGGAGTGCTTCGACTTACCCGAAGACCCCGACGAGCGATGACGATGGCTGTGGCTCCGCGATCGGTCCTTGGACCTCCTCCTGGACCGGGACCAAGAGCGGCACGGAGCCGAGTGGCGAAGCTCGAGAAGCTTACGGGACCGCTCCCGCCTAGCTTTCGATGTCAAGGCCTGACAGTTGGGGCACGATTCCGCGTCGTGGTCGGCCCCCAGGCAGTAAAGGCACCGGCGATGGTGATCCGTCACCGACATCAGGCGATGACAGGCGTCACAGGCCTTAAAACCAGGCATCCTACCGGCACCAGAGTCGAGTTGATAGACCAAAAAGAGTCAAAAAGTTAGTCAAAAAATGACTAGGGGTAAGCTCTTCCCGGATCGGCGCTTTACTGGCGCGGAAAAAAGAAGAACTGATGTCAGCGCGCGAGGGCGGCGTCTAAGTACTCCGACGACGTAATTCCGGCGCACGACGCCAAGGACGGACGCGGAGCCGCAGACAACGCCTAGCGGCGCGCAAGGGGTATTGCTACAAAAATCTTTCCGGATCCAGTCTGACGCCTGGGAATATTCTAAGGTGAGGAATCTAACTAACGTATTTCTTTCAGATATTAGGATACTTTGTATGAGTTTGTGGAAAGGTACATTTGAAGTACCCCTATAAATTTAGATGTCTGCTTGAAATGGGAAGTGCGGTCTTTCAAGTTAAAAGTACTGCATGGTCTTGTGACGGAGGTATGTCTCTACTTGTACATGTATTTTCACATGTGTTAGGCATTTGAAGAAGCTAGACAAATACACACAGGTATACATCTATTTGTATTTTCTTTTATGTATGATTCCACTAGCAAAAGGCACAGAAACATGCCTTCATGCTTTCAGGGATATGGTGAGACTTGCAACAAAGACATGCTACGGGTTGCTGCTTTATATTTGGCTAGGCCCAACACTCTGAGTAGTCACTGATTAGTGAAGCTGCAAGAGAAAAGTGAGGTAGAAGACATGCTGACATAGGGATTAGTGATTAGGCTACCTTGTATGAGTCTGTGGAAAGGTATCATTGGAGTATGCCGTATAATTTTAGGTGTTTGCTTGGAATGAGAAGTACAGTTTGTCAAGTTTAAAGGTCTGCTTGGTCTTGTGACTGAGGCATGTGTCTACTTGCAAACATATACTCATATGTGTTATACAGCTGAACATGCTATAGGTGTGTAGTACAGGTATACAACTATTTGTATGATGCATCCACTAAAAGGTAGAGATTCATGCATGCATGTTTTCAAGAATATGGTGAAACTTACAACAGTAACATTGCAAATATTGTTGTTTTGAATTTCTGGAGTTATCCTGCTTCTTTCTGCACTTATCTTGACTCTTTCTGCATTCTTCTGGTCTGTTTCTGCACCCCTTTTGCTTCTTTCTTCAGCCCTCTTTCCCCTTTCTGCAGCTCTTTTGCCTCTTTCTGAACCTCTGTTAAGTGTTTCTGCACTTGTCTTCTGTCTTTCTGCACTTCAATTTCCTTTTTGAGCATCTCTTTATTCTTTATGCACTTCTCTTGCCTCTTTGTGCATGTCTGTTGCTTCGTTCTGCACTTGTCTTATCTCTTTCTACACCGCTCTTGGTTCTTTTGGCACTCATCTTGTCTCTTTTTGCACCCATGTATTCTCTCGCTGCATCCCTCTTCTCTCTTTTTGCACTTCTCTTGCCTCTTTGAGGATCTCTTTTCTCTTTCTGCACTGGTCTTGCTTTTATTTGCACCCCTCTTGCCTTTTGGTGAAGCCATCTTCCCTGTTTTGCACTTCTCTTGCCTGTTGCTGCATCTCTCTTGTCTCTGTGCACTTCTCTTGCATGTTTGTGCACCTCTGTTGTTTATTTGTACATCCCTTATTGTCTCTTTGTGCACCGGTGTTGCCTCTTTCTGTATTTCTCACATTTTTAGTAGCTGTGTTCTTCTTTGTATATTTCTTTTTGGTGTTTCTAAACTTTTTTTCTTTCTGTCCCTTTCTTTCTCTTTCAGCACCTATTTCCTCCTTTCTGCAGTTCTCTTGCTTGTTTCTACACTTTGTTTTTTTTATTTGTAATAGAGAATAGCAATGTAATTGTAAGTAATTGCTTACTAGTTGATATGAATATTGATATGTAATTAATTTAAAATTGTTAATTCATGCAACAAACGATTTGTTTTTTTTGTGCATATTTATATAGCGAGAACTCGACCCTTAGGTATTGGGGCGCTTTACATAGCACCGTATTTACATTACACATTCAGGCACGGGGAGATTAAGTGATTTGCCCAGAACCACAGGATGTGGACGCGACCTCGAGGCTCGAACCCTGGTTTCCTGCACCAGAGGTGGCAGCGCAGCCGACGGACCACATCCTCTCCCCAACACCGTGCGTATTTAAAACTTCTGTAGTCTATAAAGCAAATACCACCTGCACCATACAACGGTACAAAGAGCAGTTCATTATGCGCTCAGAAAAATGTACATAAAAAGAATACATCTAGTATTCAAAACCGAAACTCGGCGCTGAAAGTTAAACACAGCTGTGTTGCTGAAGAACAAAGCGCGACTGCCCAGGAGGGGTGGTGTCGGGAACGGCACAGGCATCACAGAGTATAATGGTATCATGCATTTCAGCGCTTTACATATTAGTTAAAGAGTAAGACGGAAAACCGACAGTCAGGATAGGGATGCAAAGGTGGAGACATGCAACACCCTGAACTACATTCGTAGGGCTGCTTTAGGGCACCACACCATGTTATTTACAAACAGAAGAGCAATGGAGTTCTGCGACCACTGGAGGGCACTACAAGGCTGCCCTACATCTCTAATAAACACGTTCAGAGCAGAGAATAAATTGTGGCACGCTCTCGGCTCAAAGCACTGAGGGGTTTTTTGCTGTCTGCGGAGCTCCCTCCCGTCTGCAGCCAGAACCTGAGCTAAGGTGAGCATCTTGAACTTCTCCTTCCGGAAGAGGGCATTGACGCTCCTGAGGTCCAAGATAGGGCGTAGGCCCCCTTTGTCCTTCTTGGGAACCAGAAAATAGTGGGAGTAACAACCCCGACCTACGTCTGGGCCAGGAACGCGCTCGATGGCCCCCTTGGCCAAGAGGGCCGTAACTTCCTCCTGCAGAAGTTGCAAGTGATCCCCGACATGCGGTGGTACTGCGGTGGCATGGCTGGAGGGGTCGCCTCGAAGTGGAGGGAGTAGCCCCTTCGGACGATTTGCAGCACCTACCTGTCCGATGTGATGGTACGCCAGTGGAGGTGGTGATCGAGAACTCTGCCTCCTACTGGCGTGCAATGGGCCTGAAAGCTCGGACTAGGAGGGCTTTGAGGCGGATGCTGCTGGGGCAGATGTGGACAGACCGGCTCGTTGTTCCCCTACTCCGCCTCGGCGGAATCCACGTCCGTGTTGAGGCTGGTTCTGCGGTCTGTGGCTAGGCGGACGTGTGGGGGCGCCCCTTCCTTGGCCACGAAAGGGGCGAAAAGCAGAAGTTTGTGGGCGCGGGCCGAGAGGCCCAAGGACTTGGCCGTATCCCTGGAGTCCTTAAAGCGCTCCAGCGCACTATCCGCTTTGTCGTCAAAAAGGCGACGGCCATCGAAGGGCATGTCCATGAGGGTGCTCTGGAAATCCCCGGAGAAATTCGTGGATCTCAGGCAGGCGTGGCGACGAATCGCCACCGTGGTCGCAATTGCCCTGCCTAGCGAGTCCGTTGTGTCCAGTCCACATCCGATTGAATACCGTGCCGCATCCCGCCCCTCGGCAAGAACCTGGGCGAGCCGTGTCCGGGCCTCCTCCGGACACTGAGGCAGCACGTCCGCCACCGCATCCCAAAAGGAGTGGGTGTAACGGTCCAAAAGGCATGCGGTGTCGATAGACCGCAACCCCAAACTAAGGGCGGAGAACAGCTTCTTCCCAAACTGTTCCAACCTTTTGGATTCCCGATCTGGGGGAGTGGACGGGAAGGCGGTCTGGGAGGTAGAGGCCTGGATAACCAGACTCTCGGGAGTGGGGTGCACCGACAGAAAACTGGGGTCGCCCGGTGCAGGGCGGTGGCGCCGGGCCACATTCCGGTCCACAGGAGGGATTGTGGAGGGCTTGGACCAGGTGCCCAGCAGAACGTCGGTCAGTGCTTCATAGAACTGCAGCAGAGGCTTCGAGGAGCTTACTGGCGGTTGAAGCACTTCAGTGAGGAGATTAGTCCTCACGGCCACAGCAGGGAGCTCCAGCCCGAGGGCTTCGGCCGCCTTGCGCAGAACCACCGAATATGTAGCACCCTCCTCCGCAGCCACGGAGGAAGGAGAGATGAAGCCAGTGTCAGGGGAGGTGTCAAAACCACTGGCATCCCCCAGTTCTTCTGCCCAGTCCTGAGATAACTGCCACTGCGGTGCCAGAGGGTCCTCAGACCCCTCCCAGTCATCCCCGTCATCCGACTCCTGGTATACAGGTGGAAGGGTCGGAGCCGGGCGGAAGATGAACCTGTCATCCATCGCTGCCGGGCGGCGCCGCTCCGACGCCGGGCCCGGACCGGGACTAAACCTGGGGATGGCGTCGTCCGAAGGCGGCGCCGGGGGTGGCACCGGAGGGGTCGGCGCTGGTGGAGGGGTCGTAAGGTCGACCGGCGTCGACCGGGATCCATGCCAGGGATCCCGCGGGGGCCTGTGGCGTCGGGACCGAAGTCGACGACGGCGCCGGAGCCACCGCCTCGCTATGCCTCCCAGTCGAGTCTGCGGGGCCCGAAGGTGCGCCGGCAGGCGTCGACGGCGGAGCCAGACTCCTCATGGCCACGAGGAAGATTCTGATCTCCGCCGGAGTCGCGTCAGACCCAGGGCCCGGAGGGTATGGGGTCAGACGCGAATCCTGCAGCTGACGGAGCCGCGTGGGTGGTGCCACCCGAACCCTCTGCCGAGTCGCACGACCGGCGAGGGGAGTCAGAAGAGCGATGTCGCCTCTTCGACGACTTCTTACTGTGCCTCGACTTACCGGAATGCGAGGACTTCGATCCAAACGAGCGGTGATGGCTGCGGCTCCGTGACAGGTCCCTCGACCGGGACCGTGAGCGGCGCGGAGCCGACTGCCGGATCTCAAGCAGCTAGCGGGACCACTCCCGCCTAGCCTTCGAGGTCAAGGCCGGGCAGTCGAGGAACGACTCAGCATCATGGTCGGCCCCAAGGCAATAGAGGCACCGGCGGTGGTGATCCGTGAGCGACATCAGTCGGTGACAGGCGTCACAGGGTTTGAATCCAGGCATCCCTACCAGCACTAGCAGTCGAGGTCGACTGGAAATGGAACCAAAAGAGTACAAAAAGTTTAGTCAAAAAGTGACTAAAAGGGTATGCTCTTCCCGGATCGGCGCTTACTGGTGCGGAAAAAAGAAGAACTGATGTCAGCGCGTGAGGGCGGCGTCCAAGTACTCCGACGACGTCATCCCGGCGATCACGACGCCGACGACGGATGCGGAGCCGCAGACGACGCCTAACGACACGCAAGGGTATTGCTGACGAAAAATCTTTCCGGATTCAGCCTGACGCCTGGGGATATTCTAAGGTGAGGAATCTAACTAAAGCATTTCTTTCAAATTATTCAAAATCAAACAACTCTTTTCCCACATGTCACGGGTGCTCTCTGGCAACAAATAAGCCCTCTTTTATACCTCGTGTAATCGCCATGAAAGCCTCAATAATGGCAAGTGGGTCAGAAGTATCATTTAGACAAATCTTAAGAGCATCTCTATTGGTGTTAATTAACAGTTTTAAAAACCCCTCGGTCACTATCTGTGACCAGCATAAGATGTAACCATTTAGGGTGGCCAGCTCAAAATCTTTGGCCAAGCTGGTAGTTTGGCTACAGGGTCGGCTAGAAGGTGTCACAACGGCAAGTTGAATGCTCTGGGGGAAGTGATTACTTAGAGAGATGTCATGAGTAACAAAGTTATACGCGCATGCTGCGTAGTTGTTAGACAATAAAACAAAATCTATAACACTGTGAATGTCCCTGCCATTAAAAGTGCTTTTCAATGGAGCACAAGGGAGGACATTTAACTGGAGAAAGGCAGATCAAATGTATATAACAATTCATTCAATTTATCCCCATATTGGTTATGGCTAAAGTGGGATTGACAAGCATTTTCCAAATTAGTTAACCACATATTTTTTGAGAAGGCTTTTTACACAGATATATATTGAAATCACCCCCATAAGACAACCAAGTTCTTACTGTTTCTTGTACATTAGGACTCCAGATCGTTATCCAGTTGTCATAAGGTAGCAAATATATGTGACATGATCGAATTATTATAAAAATGAATCATTACTAACTGAACAAATGCAGGGATATCCCATATTCTCATTTGATAAAAAGAATTATATATCGCCATAGTTATTTTAGTAAATGGAAGGTTATTAGAGACCTAGGTACATAGCCCGCCCTTTGGGCTGCTATGATTGGAAGCAACTGCGGGAACATGATATGTTCTGAAGCCATTCACTAGTACAGGGTCCACAAGTCAAGTATGATGTAAGCAGAGGAAGTGAAAAACCCCTACTAAGTCCGACCACTCCATGTTGTTGTTTTTGTTCCGGAGTCCTGACACGTTCCAAAACAGGAAACCTGTAGATACTATAGGAACTGGTGTTAAAAAGAGCGACTGTGGCAGAGCTGGTAATTAATGGCTCCTCCGCCTGCTGTAGGAAGCTATCCATATAATTTCTATCAGGGGCATAAGGCCTTTCTGCCTCTCTCTCACAGAGCCCACGGTACTTTCCATTCAGTCAATCTAAGCAGGCTCTGAAAGCAATTATAAGTTGCAAAGACATAGTTAAGGTTAGTCAGTGGCTCCCTGGCGGAAGAACTGCATATGAAGGCTTGTCGTAAGGATGAGAAGCTAGAGGAAGACATTGCTATTTGGAGAGAGTTATGCAGGGATTTGTTGAATTCAACTGGGGCGGGAGGTCAGCAGGACAATGGATCTGTCAGTAGCAGCGACATGTAGAGATCGGTGACTGGGCAACTTCCTAGCTAAGTCTGATATGTATATTGCTATGCCATTCATGTATAAACAACTGTGAAATGTATACAGGAGTCAGATGTATAATGGAAATAAGTTGAAAGGCATTACCGTGGGTAACTGTTCCAAGACCGCTCAGTTTTGTGTGAGAAAAATTGAATAAATAAAGTTAAAGAAATAAATTTAAAAAATGTTAGTCAGTGGCTTCATATTAACTTGTTTCTGGGGGCTGAGCACGTCAAGTGCGTGAACTGGCTTATACAAATAACCTAGTGGAAGGGGATTAATAGTGTGGGAAGATAAATGTATGGGCCCAGTTGGCACAGCAAAGATTCCACCAACTCTGGGGTTTTAAAAGACAACACAACACAATCACCCGGTACGGTTTTCTGGCTCTTACCCACCCATTTAAAACTCCTGTCCATCTTTAGGTCTTGAAAGAGGTGCCCTGTTAGACCCGTTCAGGTACTGAACCAGTTTAAAGACTTATTGCTCCGCGAGATCAATGTTTCCTTGCTTTGTTTTGTGGTGTTAGGGTGGCAACATAGGTGTAGCAGTCAGAGGAAGATGCATGAAATAAGTTATCTGTAACAGGGGTCATACATATGAGTCATCAGGGACAGGGATAGCTATAGCTTTAAGAGGTCTCGCTCTGTTGGATGGACCAGAGCCAGTAATCTCTCTGGGCAGTTAACTGTGTATGTGTTTAAGTAGTCCCAGGGTAGTTTCTGTGCAGGTATTATTGGAGGCTGCCTTAATCAGAGGCTCATGAGGAGGTGGAAAAAATAGTTGGGAGCAGTGTGTTTCTCGTAGTTCGCCTGGTTGATTAGGTGTTTGGTAAATCTATGCAAGTAGAGGAATTATTTTCTACTCAATTTAATCGAGCGGTTAGTGAGTCCAGTGTTGATTTTACAAACTGTTCGAGGAATTGAATCATGTCGCACAGTGATTCGAATTTTGTAATATTGATTTCAGAGGAATCGGTAGTGGTTTGATTACAGCCATAGAAGGTGCAGGTCTAGTAAAAGCTTTGGTTGTAAGGTTTGTCCTCTTACTCCAGTATACCTCTTTGATCGAATTAGTGGTCGTGGGGCATAACTGGGGTTTTCTAATACGTTTTTCTAATACGTTTGGATGGGGGTGTGGAGTCAGATTTAGACGTGGAAATACAATCTGAAATGTGATGTATACACCCATTAACACCCTTCTGAGTGTCCATACCTATACCTTCATGGGGAGGGGGGCAGAGGCACAGAAACCGCTATTCGCTCTCCACAATTAGAAGAGTTTCCTCTTCACAAGATGTTTGCATATCTATTGGCCCCATGGCTCCTGAGATATATTTCAGTAGGGATGACTGCGTCTTACTTGGCTCCTGGATTTTACTAGCGGATGTGGTGTGCCTCCACTTGCCCATACTCATAGATCACAAGCTCCTCTTCACATTTCCTTCACAGACAGGAGTTCAATCCAATGGAGATGGCGCCCCAGAAGTGAAAAACATTCATGCTCTTTCCCTAGTGCAGTGGGACTCCTTCATTGCTTCAGTAGGCTAGTGAGTGCTCGTAGGTGGTATCCCGACGGGGGCTTATGGGACTTGTGGTCCCCAGTGGTCATGCACCACAACGGCTCCCTCCTGACAAGCAGTGGCACCAAGTCTGTTCCTCTGCAGCTTTTTTTCACAGACAGGAGTTCAATCCGATGCAGGATGGCAGCCCCAGAAGTGAAAAACATTCATGCTCATTCCCTCATAGCGACTCAATATAATTACAATTTGGTAGCTAGAAGGACCGCTTCATACTCAAAAGATAACAGCTCATTAGAGATTGCTTTGGTCGGTTTTTACATTGGGCCATTCTAGACACACACCTAAGAAAGGAAAACAAGGACCAGAATATTGGAGTAGATTAATTTTGTTGGGACTTCAGTGGCCCTCTATGAAATATGAAATGCATGATATCTGTGGAAGGTTATTGTGACAGGTATCCATTCACATATTGGACAAGGGATTGGTCCTTGTTCTCCTCTAAAATGATTGGTCCAAATTTATTGGTATTGATATGTGTTTTTAGGTTTTATGGCAAAATGATATATGTGGTTTGAAAGGTATGTGTTTAGCATGAGGGATAATATGATTGTTGTTGTGGGAGGTAGTGTTTGAAATTCTGCAGAGCGAGTATGCATTTACTTTAATTGAGTCTGATATGTTTGTACCCCATGGGACTCCGTATACATTCAAACTTTGTGTTTACTCTGAATGCTTCATATCAAATATGCAAGATTTTGAATAAAAATGATATTTACCATTTTATGTAAAAGGAATTGAGTTATGTTTTTTGGATATTTTGAATCACTTGGCTTTATTGTGACTCTTTAGCTCTTTAAACTTTATCAGAGATATCTAGGTCATCCAACTTTGAACTGGTGGGTTCATGAGCACATTATTAGTTCACTAAGGAGGGTGCAGAACCACGTGTGAAAATCATTTTCTATGGACAAATTTGGGTTAAGAATGGACTTCACTATTGGTGGTCATTAGAGACAATTCTTTCTCTCCTCGGGTTTTCTTGCTCTCATGCGTCTTCCTCACTTTTTTCTGGAGATATTTTGGGTAAAGACACTAGTGGTTTCATTCAAACTTTCACATTATCTTTTTCTCAGCGTTACTCTCTCTTTTTTCATTATAAGCTATCTATCTCATTTGATATTTGAATTTTAAAGGAATGGCTAGTTACGATGTGTTAGACCTGGTACCATTGGCGTGAGTCTCCCTTCCATTTTTTACTGATTGCCTCCTCTGTTTTTTATATGTTTTTCTAGTTTAGATGCTTTGGGCACTGTGCCACTGCTATTCAGTGCCACGGTGCAAGTGCTCCCTATGTTAAATTGATGTATTGATTAGTGACTCCATGATTGGGTTATTTGATTTACTGGTCAGACCCTAGTATAGTGCACCATGTGTGCCCAGGGCTTGTAAATCAAATGCTGCTGGTGGGCACTGGTGGTGCCACCCACAGAAGCAGCCTGCAAAGTGTGTCTCAGGCCTGCCATTGCAGAGCCTGTGTGCAGTCTAGTACTGCCATTTTCCTCATATCAGACACCCCTAAGGTAGGCCCAATGGCAGGGTGCATTGCAAGTATAAGGTAGGACATGCCCTGGTGTGTGTGGCATGTCCTAATAGTGAATTACAACCATTTTAGTTTTTCACTATTGCAAGGCTACCAGTCTCCATAGGCCAGAATGGGCAGTTTGATTATAACACCTTATAATCCTAACTGACCCAGGGAACATATTAGAAATTCCAGTTTAGTATGACTGTACTCAGAATGATAAATACATATTTTAGTGCAGTTGTTTTTAACATTCTGTGTTTGAAAATGCCACTTTTAGAAAGTAGGTGTTTCCTTACCTAACCATCCAGCCTGCCTCAGCTAGCTTGTTTATTGTGTGTCTGGTTTTGTGAGTGACAGGGGCTGGGGGATTCCAGGAGACAGGGTAAGTCAGCACAGGGCTGAATAGACCTAACTGCATGTAGAGTGGTGGGGGGAGTCGCACCTGGGTCTGAATAGGGCTGTGCCTGCCTTTCACAATGCGGGCTCCGCCTCCTGTGGTGCGTCTGATGACCCTGGCCCACCCTGCCAAAGGAAAGAAGGAGTTCTGTAAACAAAGTGCTCCAGGACTGCACAGAACTGGTTTGGACTAGGTACAGGCCACTCTGCCTTCAGAGGACAAAGGATTTAGTAGTTTAAATATGGGGACCCAGACCCGAAGACTTTATATCACTTCTGGAACAACAAGACGAACATCTGCCAAGGAGAGGAACTAAGGAAGCTGTAGGAGTTGGACTGCCCCCCTGCCAGTGTGCTGTGTTGGCCTATAGTGGTGTCTTCAGTGCCAAGGAGAGGAGAAGGAACTTTCAAAGGACTTTCATAATCTTGCAGAATATTACTCCAAGGGCTTGAACTTGTGCTTGCCTCCTGCTGAAGTCTAAGAGACAAAAGACTTCACCACCAGCTTACCTCTGAATTTCCTTGCTGGACATTCTGTCTGCAGAAGCCTGCGTGTCGCTGGAGCTGGAAGCGGGACTCAACGAGAAGAAGCGTGTCGCAGGCGCAGCTGTTGAATCGCTAGAGAAGTGCGTCACTGCCGCAGAGGTCGCAACCGCATCACCAGAGAACGTGCCTTTGTCAAAACTGTTACCCAACGCATCACAGGAGAAGCGTGTTGTCGCCGTCGCATAACTGGAGAAGCGTGTCTCAGTGCCTGTCGCGGCTCCAAAGTTACAGAGTTCGCCGCACGGCCGCTGGGCATGCACGCCTCGTCTTCACGTCGTCACATCAAGGGCGCCATCTTATCGCACTGCACCGGATTGTCGCATCGAGGCGCCATCTTGTCACATCGTAACCGGAATCAACACATCACCACCTCTCCGGTAAGGACCAAGACGCATCCCCTACTCTGCTCAAGCATTGAGGCGCGTCGCATAGTCTCCCCCGAAGCAAGGGACCGACACATCTCCATCCCTGCGAACCTTTTGTTTGTTTTGCGTTACGCATCCAGGTACTTTTGTGAGAACTGTGTCGCATTTATCATCAACTTGAACTAAGTGACTTCTACCATCTTTAAGTCTATTTTGAGTACAGTATTGTGGATTTTTGTCGTTGTGGTCTTGTGTTAAGTCTATATAAAGAATACTTATTTTTGTAAAACCTGTGTGGTGTCCCTCTGTAGTGTTTTCACTGTATTACTGTATGTGTTCACAAATGCTTAACATACTGCCTCTGATATATGCCTGTCCGGGGGGTGAGCAGGGGTTATCCAGTAGTGTAATCCCCTTTCCCTGACTTAGAAGCAAGGGTCCCTATTTGGTCAAACGTGACTACCTCTGCCAACTAGAGACCCCCAGTTCATTTTTTTATTTTTTTATTTTTATTTCAGCTTGATAACATAATAGAAAAGAAAAGCAGTCAAAATAGAAAGTAATTAATCATGGCAATCAATACATAAAGTGAATACATTGTGTAGTTTAACAAGAGAATCAAAATAAAGTAAGCAAGAACATACGGTCGGGTAGATCAGACACAGCGGAGGATACCATGAGAGGGGAAGGAGACAGATAGAAAACCAAAAAAAAAAAAAAAAAAAAAGGTTAGTTGTTCAACTAATGCGTAAAGGGCGCCCATATTTTCTGCCCCTTCTCACGCCTCCTCTTACCGCTTCTTATGAACACAGCTGATTCCAAGTTATGGAGAGCAAGAATTCTTGCTCTCCAATTCACAAAGGTAGGAGGTACCGGGTTAATCCAATCGGAGGTTATACACAAATGAATTAGAGACATTGCAATACAGAGAAAAGCAGACTCGCAAAAGGGTCTGTCAAAGCATAAGTCAGTTTCACACCCCGTTATTACTAACTCAGAAGAAAATGCCACCTGAATGTTAAGGGAGCTATTAATAAACGATTGGACATCTTGGAGAAATGCATATAGTATAACACAAGAAAAAAACATGTCGACATCATTGGCTGCCGACAGGCCACATCTTGGACAACCCTGAACACCACTGCCTCCCCATTTTGATATTTTGGCGGGAGTAAAGTACAAATCGAATAAAGCCATGTAGCTTTGGGAAAGTAAGCTCCCGGAGATTAACACAGCATTAGAAAGGTCCAATGCATGAATAATATCTATACCAACCTTACCTAACTTAACTTCTAATTTTGCATTCTGAGAAGAGAGATCATCGGGAAGACCTGATAATAAATTTTGGTAGAGGGCTCCTATTCGAGCCTTCCTTAAAATCAGATCCATGAGTGTATTCTTAGTAAGCGCGGTAGGGGTATTATAAAGAAGATGGCCTATATAGCTGCGTATCTGCAAATACTTGAAGAATTAATGAGAGTCCAATCCATACTTGTCTTTTAAAAATGCAAAAGAGGCCATATTGCCCTCATAAAGTAAGTCCCCCAATGTAAAAATACTGTGGGATCTCCACCTAATTGTAACAGAATCTTGAACAATGGAGGGTAATAGCCTAGCGGCAGCCAAAGGTGTATAAAAGTTAATATTGGGGATTAACCATTTCCGACGCACTTTCCTCCAGACTGAGTGCATAGCTGAAATAACCTTAAACTTAGTTTTTTTGTAGTAACTGGATTCAAGGACCGACAGAAGAGACCCCTTAGCCTCTTCTCCTAAGCCGATCTCAAAGATAGAGGGACTACAAGATGGTGGGAGTGAGGCTTGCGAGCCAAAAAGTGGGAAAGCCAGATGTTGAAGTAAAGCGGCCCAATTATATAACAGCAGACTAGGGACTGGCCACTCACCCCTGTCCGAAGGTAAATGCATCCATTTAGCAGCCCTACGGGGAAGACGATAATTCCACAAACACCTATTACAACATCTTTCTGCACTGATGGGCAAATTCCAGGGGGATAGTCCTAAAAATATACAAACATTTTGGCAAAATCAACATCTTTAATACATTCCTCCTACCGAATAAAGAAAGATGTAGATTATCCAGCCTGCGCAGAGTAGAGTTAGCGATATCTATAATAGGTAAAATATTCATTTCAGGTAACTGCTCTACTGCAGCCGAAATTTTAACCCCCAAATACATTGCGCTTTGCACGACTGGTGCCTCCGACGGTCCCATAGCGGACGATTGGATAATCTGGGTTTTCTGAACATTAAGTTTGTACCCTGAGAGTCGACCAAAATATTCCGCCAGGTTCTTGATGGCCAAAAATGAAGATGACACATTGCTGGTTAAAACAATAATATCATCGGCGTATGCCAAAGCTTTAAAGTCGACCGCATTAATCTTAACAGGCAAAATATTACAAGAAAGCTCTATTTTATTTATAAAAGGATCGATATAAAGAGCAAACAACAGGGGCGAGCAGGGACAACCCTGTCTTGTGCCCCTGTTAATATCAAACGGCCTTGAGAACAACCCTGAAATTGACAAAGTTGCTTGAGGGGCGATATAGAGTGATTGTAGAGCATGTATGAAATTAGGACAGAACCCCTTCCAATGGAGAACCTTCCACAAAAAACCCCAGGCAACCCTGTCGAACGCCTTTTCGGCGTCCAATAGGATTGCTCAGAGGGGAGATCGTGTGACTTGGGCCCAGTCCAGAAGAGCTATAAAACGGCGGACAAGGTCCGCCGAGTCCCTTCCGGGGATAAATCCGTGTTGCCGGATAGAAACTAGTGGGGATATCACAGATGCTAGTCTAGCCGCCAGGATCTTTGAGAAGATTTTGCTGTCCGTATTAATCAATGAGATCGGACCAAACGAGGCGGGATCCAGCTCGGGTGTGCCTTTTTTTTTTTTTAACAAAATGATAGTTGTAAGACGCCAAGAGTCTGGAATCCTACCAAGCTGGGCGTCTCTAAGGGTCATTAAAAGGTCCTCCTGAATCTCCGACCGGAATGTGCTGTAAAATTCCAAAGGGATAGAATCAGGACCTGCTGCCTTGCCGCTAGCCAATGAATTTAATGCTGTTTCTACTTCATCCCAGACAATGGGTGCGGCAAGAACCGTATTTTGATGATCCGAAATTTTTTATGTATTGTGTTCATCAATTAAAGCACTATATTCGAAATCTACAGTGTGGGAGGTGACTTCCTTGATATATAAGGAGCGATAAAATTCAGAGAAAACTGTCAAAACCCCATCAGGGGTATCACGAATAACCCCCAGAGGGTCCTGAATCCTAGTAATACGGTTAGCTAAACCTCGCTGCTGAAGCCGCTTAGCGAGGACCCGGCCAGATTTTTCACCATACTCGTACATTGTGGAGCGGTACTGCAGGTATTTAGCCACAAGATCATGGCCAAAGAACTCAAGCAGGGAGGCTTTGATTCGTGCAACCTGCAACTGAATAGGAAGTATATCACCACCATCCCTAATCGTGCTTGTAAGCTGAACCTCCGCACTACGTAATTCATCGATCCGAGCCTTAGTTTGTTCCTGTATTTGCTTCCGACGAAAGAATGAGAAGCTTTTGGTCTCACCGCAGACTGCGGCCTTAAATGAGTCCCAAACTATATTACTAGGGGCTGAGCCTCTATTAATATTCAGGAATTCAATTGCCCATGGTCTCAAATGGTCTAAATAAGTTGATTCGAGTAACAGTTTTCTCTCAAAGGTCAAAGGTCTGGAGATTCTTACAGCACCCGTGGTAGTACAATTAATAATCAAAAGATTGTGGTCCGACATAATTCTAGGAAAAATAGCAATTGATGTAGTATCTGCCAGTTGATCTGACACAAAGAAATAATCCAAACGAACCATTTTCTTATGGGGGAGCAGAAAAGTATGTAGAGCCATCTATATCCTTACAATAACGAAACCATAAATCAATCATAAAATGTTCTTGCACGAGGGCTTGCAAAGCTCTATAAACTCTAGTCTTTTGGCCCACATAAGTCTGCCCTCCGACTATGTTGAAATTGGCTGATAAATTAATGTTAAAGTCCCCACAGAGACAAGTAGGCTGGGGCCATAAAGCCAATTCAACGTTTAAAAAATCTATGAGTACAGGGTCGTCCAGATTTGAGCTATACACGGTGCAAACTATCAGGGTTGAGCCGTTAATCAAGAGCTCCGCGATTGCCTATCTCCCCCCGGTATCTTGGCTGGTTCTTAAGCATGAGCCTACCCCACGTTTCATTAAAATAGCCACCCCCCTTATCATAAAGGTCTGGTGAGAACACACTATTAGGTCAAACCCAGGAATTTTAAGACATTCTCTATTATTTCAGGGAACGCGAGTTTCCTGCAGAGTACCTCTAAGTGGAGAGCTTGGATAACCCGTGCAAATAAGGCTCGCTTCTTCCCATTATTCAGGCCACAAACATTCCATGAAGCAATAGAAATTTTACCCGATGCCATTGAGGATTTTAAGAATAAACATCACAATTATGATAATTCTCTGATTTAATCGATTATTACCATGATAGAAAGATTCTGTTTCAAGCTTATTTTTTTTAATGCGCCCCAGCTCCACCCACCCAAACACCCCCCACCCCTGCAAGACCGCCCCCCCCATACCCGCACAACCCCCCAAGCAAGGCAGGGACCGAAGTCCGAGTGATGGAGAAGCCGGTATGAGCAAGGACCCCCCCCCAAAAGTCGCTGCTAATTTCAAAAGAAAAAAAAACTGTAATGAGATACACCCCTCAAGAGAACCTTAGCCCATCTAATAGCTGAAGAGAAAAGAAGAAACGATATATCGTTATGAACTAATAGTTACATACAATTACATTTGCATTTATTGCAATGTATCCAAAAATGCTTTTGCTTGGATTTCAGACTCAAAAAATCTAGTCTGGCCTTGGTGGATAATTGTAAGTTTAGATGGAAAAAGCAAAAAGACTTGAGCCCCCTTAGACTGAAAAGGGGCAATCAGCTGTCGGAGCTGCCACCTCCGCTCTACCGTGGCTGGACAAAAGTCCGGTCTAACAAAAAACTGACAGCCTTTTCCAAACCTTTGCCTATCAGGTCTGGCTAGACCATAGACCCTTTCTCTAGCTAAAAAATTATGTAGGTAGATTAAAATGGCACGAGTTCTGTTGTCTGTCTGGCCCAAACGCTGCTTTGGTTTAAAGAGGAAACGATGGGCACGTTGGATCTCCAACCGCCAGTCCCATTCCTTCACCTCTGGAAATGCTTCTGTGAATAAGTCAATGACAAACTAACGGGTGTCCGATCCTTCCGTGCCCTCGGGAACCCCCAAAATTCTTAAATTGTTCCTCCGTGCCCGGTTCTCCATGTCGACCAGTTTCCCTTGAATGTCAACCCTCTGCGACTGGATTGCATCTATGGTGGACTTTTGACACTGATCATCTTCGAGCGTAGAAATCCGAGTTTCTGCCTCCGTGACCCTAGATGCAATATGAGTACAGGTCTTAATTACTCTACACAGAGAGTTTTGGACCCTACGGCACGCCCCTTGCGCGCGGGCACTTTCCTGTTGCGTCTCCTCACGGTGGGCCATTATTGTTTGATAGATTATAGCCAATGTCATTTCACCAGGAGGCGAGACAGTTTGGGATTCCAGAGGATGGGGTGCTAGATCTTGAGAAGTGCCATGGGGTACTGACTGAGCGGAAAATGAATAGTCCCAGGCCAGTGAACCAATATTTGAGCAAGGATCTTGAGATGCCTTAAGAACTGTGGGGGGACTACTAGAGATGCCAATAGAATTCAAGGCATCGTTGGTTCGCCAGTCTCCCATATCGCTGCCCTCATCCTCGGTCCAATCTTTGTCCAACCCATTGTCCTCAACTGAAGAGCCCGTATGTTCAGAGAGAGGAAAAAAAATTATCTCCATCTATATCAGCATCAGCGCCTACAGAGGGAACAAGAGGCTGCAGCAATTCAGTGTGAGGAACATGGGATACTGCCATTTGTGAGCTAAGTGCGAGGCCTAATGGGACTACATCTCCCAGCATCCCCTGTGATGGTAAGCCCAGACCCAGCGTATAATCAAAGGGGGGGACGTAAGGGCTTGTTATTTATCGAGGTCCTGTTTCCGTGCTCCAAGGCAGGTCTATAAATATCAAAAAGGGGGGAAAAACAGTTCCTCTCAATGGGCCTAAGTAGAGAGTTCCAATGACTAACTACGCTATTAGAGATGGTATCTGGGGGGGGGGTCTGCAATTCCAGATCATAATGCCCTCACACACCTGTTAGGGTGTCATGCTTCATCATTGGGCGCTCCTCGTCGACCGGCGCTGCAATGTCCGACGGGCCTGGTGGCATCTTTGTCGGAGATCTTTTGATCTGGGAACGCCGTTTGGTGAGTGAGGTGTGTGGGGCTATAGGGGAAACATTGTTTGCTAGAGGTGTAGATTGTGATTATTAAAAAAGGCCCCTAACCTTGTTGGTTCACTTTATTAAATGCTCAAGGAAGGGACTTTATTAAAAACTGTGAGGCTACGTGTGATGATTAAAGGTATTCAGGTAGCCATTTGTGGATTAAGTCAGGTCAACATGTTTCGTGTCAGGTGCTCTAGAGTAAAGCGACACTTCTTCAGGACCAGGATGACATGACTTTTAAGTGGTACTTTTCTGGTGTGTATCAGCATTCAACATGGAACAATAAAATTATTGAACAAAAACTTTAACAACAAAAGCTCCCAAAGAACATACTAATGTGTCGGTCTAGAGGGTTACTTAGAAGATAACGTGCGCGGTTGCGATAGTTAATCACCACAGGACAGGTCACCTTATCCCAGCTAGCCCTAGTGCCACGATTAAATATTATAATTAGGGCAATTGTTCAAATGTACATCGTCGTGGAGTGGGAAATATTCACTGTCTATACACTAGCTCGCGGGCTACGGTTAGATTATTGTACCTTTACGTCCTTTTTAAGTTCACGGCCTCTTATTCTGAGGCCTCACTTCCGCCGTCGCACTCGTAAATATTCACTGCCTATACATTAATTCGCGGGCTGCGAGCACGGTCTATTATTTTACCTCCCCGGTACGGGACACCAGTGCTTTTACTATTAGTCCGTCCCCAGCGAGTCCATTGCAACTCCCTCGGTATCACAACCCAACCCCCCCCCCCCACACAACGCCCCCCTTCGCCTCTCGAGTACGCGGTCCATCTACATCATGAGGACGGGTAGTTCACCCCGCCGGTACGCACAGGCGATCCTCAGTGGTATTAACGCTACACTCACGGCACTTTGCCCACCTCTCACTAGCCATCGAGACACCTTAGCTACAGTGCTCCCACTCACGCACTCACAAGCATGAACGTGGCACTAGGGCTAGCTGGGATAAGGTGACCTGTCCTGTGGTGATTAACTATCGCAACCGCGCACGTTATCTTCTAAGTAACCCTCTAGACCGACACATTAGTATGTTCTGTTGGGAGCTTTTGTTGTTAAAGTTTTTGTTCAATAATTTTATTGTTCCATGTTGAATGCTGATACACACCAGAAAAGTACCACTTAACAGTTCTCCTCCCATGGATCAGTATATATGCATATGTTTGATTCGGCTATGTCTCAACTGTTAGTGTCATGTTGTAGGCTTCATGTCCCTTTTACTCCCTGTCATATAGTACACCCACTCAAGTGGTCGGGTCGTCTTCCCTCATCTCTGAGGCTCCTCATTCTACCCTAAGGAGGTAAGATTAATTCCTTCTCCCTGACAACGTTACCTCCCCCTTGTGTGTGGACATCTCAGTTGTGTCACTCTAGTCATATCATACTGTGAATCCTCTCATGTCAAGTTTTTTAATGTTCACCTAACGTTAGTTCTCTATTTTATTAAACCCTTGTTATTATAAGATACCGGCCTTATTTGGCCCAGTCTGGGTGATATACTATCCTTGTCTCAGTTGACTAGTTCATACCCATGAGTTTCTGATGGTATCCGTATCCCTTTCTTTTCTTCTTTGGCCTTATCTATACAGGAAGAATGCCATAATAAGAACCCTAAATTGAGGATCTTATCTCTCAGAAAGGGAACTCTCCTCCCGTGACTGTTCACGAAGTGGTCATGTCATCCTGGTCCTGAAGAAGTGTCGCTTTACTATAGAGCACCTGATACGAAACAGGTTGACCTGACTTAATCCACAAATGGCCACCTGAATACCTTTAATTATCACACGTAGCCTCACAGTTTTTAATAAAGTCCCTTCCTTGAGCATTTAATAAAGTGAACCAACAAGGTTAGGGGCCTTTTTTAATAATCACAATCTACACCTCTAGCAAACAATGTTTCCCCTATAGCCCCACACACCTCACTCACCAAACGGCGTTCCCAGATCAAAAGATATCCGACAAAGATACCACCAGGCCCGTCGGACATTGCAGCGCCGGTCAGACGAGGAGCGCCCAATGATGAAGCATGACACCCTAACAGGTGTGTGAGGGCATTACGATCTGGAATTGCAGATCCCCCCCAGATATCATCTCTAATAGCGTAGTTAGTCATTGGAACTCTCTACTTAGGCCCATAGAGAGGAACTGTTTTTCCCCCCTATTTGATATTTAAAGCCCAGACCCAGAGCAGCCTCGGTACATGGAGCCACCGCCACCAGACTGTCAACAGGCTGCTCCACATCAGTTTGCAGGGCCGCGGCCAAAGATGTGCCCCCATCAACACCTCCGAACACCACAACAGGAGAAGGAGACGGAGAAACAGCATCCGTGTCACAAGCTGGAGGGTCAGAGTCTGCAATGGCCGCGAGGGGAGCAAGAGGAAGATGGGAAGATCTCACAACAGCAGGGCTCAGAGTGCCCTTACCGGTTGAGCTCACCCGTGGTTTGAACATTGCCGGTACCGGGACCAAAACCGGCTTAGACATTTCATTTTGCTGGCTGTTGTAGGTACCTGTGTCTTTTTGGAGGCATCTGCAGCTGGCAGTGCTGCTGGTGGTGTAGGCTGGGCTGAAGCTGGCGCCAGAGTCACTGCAGTGGACTTCGCTGTGGCCCGAGCGAGGATCCTTGATTGATTTTTCGGAGGCATCACTCAGCCGACAGGAGACAGAGTGGGCCGATGAGGCTGAGGGCGCTGTTCGAAGTAGAACGCAAGCAGGCTGCCACCAGGAAAACGCTGCGCCGCCGAAATCAGGGACTGGAGGTCGCGGCGTGAACAGCAAAGCCGCCAAAGCATCATCCGTCAGAGGCCACAGGTAAGAGCTTCCACCGCCGGCTGGGTCCGCACGCTATGGGGCATAAGGATTAGCAGCTCCTCATGGGGGGGGAGAAAACGCTAGTACCGGCTCACTCGGCCAGAGGACTGGCCGCCATCTTGCCTCAGACAGGCTGAGAGACCCCCAGTTCAAACATGATGTCAAACCAATGTTCTAATCTCACTATCATATTGTATGAATAAAGACAACTAGTATTATGTTTATATTTCCAGCGTTGAAAAAGTATATAATAGACTAAACACGTGTTGACTGATCCGTGCTGGAAGCACTAATGAATGAACCAACAGATTGAATATAAATTGATGGTCTCTTGTGCCTATCTTCGTTTCGAGAAGAACGACGATTGACCTCCGAATTGTTTTTTTGAAAGTGATTTCTTACAAAAACCCTATTTGTGTTGTTAACTTATCTATGACTTCATGGTGAAACTGTACTTACCTAGGAGTGTGCTGAATAAGGTTTTAATGTATAGATGTATACATTGGGTTTCTAATGTGCAATTTGTACCTTTGGTAGTAGGGTCACTGAACCGTAATAGCACCTCAACTTGACTAAAAATTTGTTTTAAGAATATATTCATACAGGACTTGTTTGAAAACTATTTGACTAATTTTTGAGGTGCGGTAATATTTCTCGTCAGGGACCACTACTACCCCATTCGTACCTATTAAATCACTTATCCTCCCCGTGCCTAACAAAATGAGTGTGTTCATCTATAACGCAACCAGTGCTCATGTAAAGCTCTCAGACGCCTTTGTGTCAAGTTGACGCTATATAAAACAAACAAAAAATAATCTACCCAAGAGCTCTGTAGGATTTTAAAAGTTAAGGGATTGTGATCAATAATACAATTTGGAGAAATATTCAAACCAAAGGCATTAATACGTTTATTTTTAGTCATTAAAAGAACATCTATTTTGGTAGACAGGCCCCTACTAAAAACATTGGTGGAAATGAAGTGGAGCCAAATATAGGACAAATATCATGTGCAAACATAAAATTGCATTGGTAATCAGATTTTTTTTATGCTTCCCCATACTGATTATGAACAAAATGGGGTTGATCCCCAGAGAGTCAGTCGGGCCATAGCCTTGTTTAGGTGTAAGTGGCAGAGATAGACATTGAAATCCTCCACTCAAATTATACTTTACTAACTTCATTGTTTGACAAGTAGATCCCCAGTGCTTTCTCAAGGTCTTTAACGAACTTAACACTACAAAAACTTAACAAGTTATTATGGTAAATTGCCACCACTATGCCAGGACACCCAATGGGCTCTAGTCACAGAATTCGTATAGAAGGAGAAATCCAACCATACCACTTGTACTTTGCCCAGGAACAGAACTGATACTAATAATGAAAGAACACCCTTTGCTCTTTCTACATTGAAGGGACGTGCAGATGAATGTAAGCTGAAGTATCCATCTAAATGAATGAGGCAACTGCCAAAGTCTCTTGAAAACACAGGAGGGTGAAACTCTCTATAAGGGACAACCTGTTAAGGTTATCCAACTTGTCACTAATCCCAGCCAAATTCCAGGAAAATAAACATATCTGGTTATAAGCCAATGGAGCCTTACCAGGGAACTAAACTTCCCCTCGTTGTCCTGTATTTCAATGAGGTAAAGATACTGTGGAAAGGAGGCAGGTAGAATGTAATCCTCTGTAGAGGGGGCACCTAAATGAATCAGGCTGTACCTCCATAAGTTAATCAGTATCGTTTACTATATCAGGAGGGGGAAAGGAAACTTAGTGAAAGAAATATTAAAAACGCCCAAATCCCTGTCAGAGCTCTTTGCCCTATGCCTATGTGTAGGGTGCCTCCAGTTGATTGGTCTATAAAGGATTCAATCTTATCCTGCCTGAGGGAGGGCCACCGGAGTATTTCTAACAGAGCGCCAATGGCAAAAGAAGATTTAAAATTAAAAACCATGCAGTTTCCTGCATCTTATTTGGGGCTGAAGCTCACCCAATCAACTTTTCTCGCTTTACACCAGTCTCCAAGTTGGCCACCCAATAAACGAGAGACATCTCTTAAAATCATAACATAAGGACTCACCTATGGGGGTTAGAGTAACTCAAGAGGAGATTATGATGTCTGCTTCGTAACCAAAGGTATATTAGGGTCAATGTTTACTGTACTGGATTATGTTGAAATAGCACCCTTACTTTTATCGTTGGTCAACCTGGGTACCATGGATTCTCCATTAAATATATCACAAGCCAATGAATGGTAAATAGCAATAACCATGTGAGAAGACCAAGTCTAACAGTTTGTAACCATTGAGTCTGAGATCCTGGTGTCACAAACAAATGTTCTCCACAGGGCAACAAAGCTGTTTTTGTCACAGGATTATTGGGTGAGCACCTAGAACTGAGAGAACCGGTGTAAACCAAGTCGCTCCCGGAGCAGCAATGCCATATGTCCCAGGCCAATGGTGGACGAAAACCAACTGAAGGAGAGTCAGTGTGCTGGTGCATTGTGGACCAACAAAAGAGTCACAACATGTCGTTTGACTCAGACTTCTTTGGAAAAAAACAAGTTGCAAATTATGGGGCCCAACATTAGATGGCAAGAATATGCAAAGCATAGGTACTTACAGTCACACGTTGCAAACACATACATACACTATCAACATGGCAGCGAAAATAAGTGCGACTCAATAGCATGACTAATAATACTGAACTAATAAGCGTAAACAACACATTTATTACTACAATTTAAAGGTCAAATTCCAGTTTATTACCACAGTAGAGCAAAACTGGCATGAGAAAATGATTGTGTATAAGTAGAAGTATAAAGAAGCTTGTTAAGCGCTCGAATGCCAGTGGCGTCTTGGCGCTGAAGTGTGAAAAAGACGATAGAGATGGAGGTAGGTATAAGAAGGTGGCTACTGGACATTGAATAGCCTGGACTTCAGGGCTTTCCTAAAAGAAAGGAGGTCTGGCTGAAGGCGTAGGGTGACAGGGAGCTTGTTCCATAATTGGATTGCACAGATGGAAAATGAACGACCACCCCATCTAGCACGTCTGTATCTTGAAGTGCAGATAAGGCCAAGATTGGCCGAGCGAAGATCTCGAGGGGGGACGTAGAGTTAGAACAGATTCTGACAATATGTGGACCCAACACCATAGCGTGCCTTGTGCACCAGGCAAAGTGCCTTGAACTCAATTCTCTGTTGAACAGGAAGCCAGTGTAATGATCTTCTTCCAGAAGAGGTGGGATGGCCCTTCGGAAGTTGTAAAAGAACGCGAACAGCAGCGTTCTGCAAAGATTGAATTTTACTTATCTGGAACTTATCGATGCCCAAGAACATCGAGTTACAGTAATCGAGTCTTGACATGAAAAGAGCGGCAATTACCGTCTTCTGGAGTGCCTTGGGAAAAAAAGGAAAGATTTTACGGAGGATTTTAAGCAAAAAGTAACAGGCAGAGGTTACGCTGTTCACATGTGCTGCCATATTCATTTTGTTGTCAAATATCACGCCGAGATTTCTGACCTTTTCCACAGGGAGTGGACAGACTCCTGCCTCTGACGGCCACCAAAGATTGCTCCAAATTGGTGGTCCGTTCCCAAATTCCATGACTTCAGTCTTCTCTGTATTGATTTTTAGGAAACTTTGCGTCATCCAGGCCATGATGTCCTTAAGACAAGCATGAAATCGTACCGCTGTTAGCTCTGGTGCGTCAGATAGCGAAATGACCAGTTGCGAGTCGTCCGCATAGGACACAAAAGCAAAGCCATGCTTCCTGACAACAGTAGCCAGCAGCCGCACATAGAGATTGAACAGGGTAGGGGATAAGGCTGAGCCCTGTGGAACACCACAGGGCAGATTGAGATTATCTGATTTTAAACCCTCCCAGTTCAGTGATTGCTGTCGATCCTGCAGAAAAGAAGAAAGAAGGGCCAGAGCTCGCTGACTAATGCCTCCCTCCTTTAGTCGTTGCACTAAGACCGTATGATTAACGGTATCGAAAGCAGCCGAGAGGTCGAGGAGGACTAGAATAGCCCTCCCGCCCCCGTCGACTGCGGCCTGGATTCCTTCTGCTGCACCAATCAGAGCAGACTCAGTGGAGTGTTTCGAACGAAAACCATGCTGAGATGAATCGAGCAAATTATTACAGTCCAGATATTCAGTTAGCAAAGTATTCATATGTTTTTCCATGATCTTAGCAACCAGAGGCAGATCAGAAATAGGTCGGTAGTTTTTAAAATCAGTGAGATCAAGCTAGGCTTTCTTCAGGATTGGTCTGATACTAGCAGTCTTCCAGGCAATAGGGTAAGTCCCTGACACCAACGCTTGATTTATTAGAAGCATGAGGATCGGACTGATCTTGTCCGTAACCAAATGCATGACCAACAGTGGACAGGGATCGAGAACTGAGCCTGATTTGATGGTTTTTAACATGTCTGTTACAGCCTCAACAGATAGTAACCCAAAACTCGTGAAGCCACCCTGCCTAATTTCGGAAGGCGAAAAGGGTTGGGGTAAACCTTGAGCAAAGAGTGGGGTTGAGAGGTTGGACAGATCATCATATATTGTCTGAACCTTGTCATAAAAGAAAGTTGCCAACTGGTTACAGAAGTCCTGGTCAGGGCGGAACAAACTGCCCTGCTGAGGTTTGGCCAGAAGGGACACAGATTTAAAAAGTTCTTTGGCAGAATTGCCTGCAGCCTGAATTTTCCCCGAGAAATGTTTTATCTTGGCTAAACGAGTGGCCTCTTTGTATTTGTTAAGGGCAATGTTATAGCAGTCTTTAGTGGCCCTACTGTAATCCACTCTGCACAGACGCTCATACGGTCTACATTGAACTTTTAGTTGTTTAAGTTCAGGGCCGTACCACGGGGCACCGGACGGGCGCCTGTTGAGTGTGGCCATCTGTAAGCATTTGGATGCCATGAATCTATGGGTATATGCTTTGACTTCCCATCCAAATGGCAATTGGCATTCACATGATGATTCCACATACTGCCGGAAATCCAACAGCCTAATTTCAATGTCATTGATTCAATCAATACCGACCTTGGGCGAATGGCAGACATCCAGGAAGTAAAAGGTCCACTCAGCTACAGAAGTAGGAATTAAGAAGAAATAACACACTGACATTCGTTCTTGTTGCAGCCCAGGGAAGGTTTTGTGATATAACGGAAACTCCAAATGGGTCCAGTGACCGGGCTTGATGGATGCATCATCAGATATGACAAAACAGCGTTCATGTCCACAGGGCTGAAATCACTAGATAGAATATATAAAATACCCTCTACCAAAACCTACCACAGCGTGCTGTGAGAATATTAATAAATAGGCACAAAACCGAATGTCAAGACGGCTCAGAGGTAGAAACATATCAAACTGTATGCAAGTCCAGAATTTAACAGATAAAGTATGGAAACAGTTGGAAGGCTGGCCGACAGTGGGTGAATACCTTGCTGTGCACACCTGATGCAGAAATGCTTCTTTCAGCGTTATGATTTTCTGATGAGGGGCAAGTTAGGACAAGAGTCTAAACAGGGGAGGAGGGACGCTGTGGTCACACTTTCCTCAAAGCTGCGGAGCGTCCCTCCTCCCCCGTTTGGACTTATGATGCCTCAATGAGGCGTAGAACATATTTCAAGGAACATACCAATTAGGTGCTGTATATCTTTCCATTTATCCGTAATACAGTGAACTTTATGACTAAAGGAGTGGTAACAGAGATTAGGACCTGACAAAAAGCTTTGCGAGTAGGGCTTGAAACTAGTTGACCAGAGAAATCCAGGGAAATGACCCCATAGATTTTCTTTTTCCTCCTTACTTTAACCACATAGCTAGAGGTGCTAATAAATAATATTTACCTTCTAGTAAGATATTTGTAATTTTTTTCCAATAACCCCCCCCCCCCCTCCTATTTCTCTCATCTGGATATGTCCTAACACTTTCAGTGCTCCAACGTACTCGTCAGTTGCAGCACTACCCATTCCACAATGGGATGGAAAGAACCCTGGTGGGTGAGGGTTATTGAAAGAAAATGTCTTTCTTTTAATAAATATCAGGAGGGTAGGAAGAAAAAGCATGATTTACTTTGGACTACAGTGACTCTCTTTGTCTTTAGAGTATGATTTTGGAGGACGAGTCCTCGTGCCAGTCTCCTCTATCTCTCCCTTTGTTGTTTATACAAGTCTGGATCACTAAAGTACTGACAAATTTGCAGAGGCTACAGACAGCCTAGAGAACATTCGGAGAACTCTCCCCTTACCATTTTAAGGGTATAGCCATTTGTTAGTATTATCAGACAAATTCTGTAAACAGTGTGAGTTCCTGACCTGTTCACAGCCTCGGGGTCTCTTACTTTAAGAGATCATGTCCCCCGGTTTAGTGATGTAGCAAATAGACTTGGTGTTTGTATCCACTAAAGTAACAGCCCTTTAAATTGATAGAGATGCACCTCAAGCCCCAGTCTGATAGGTCTGAGTTCTAAAACACCTATTAGTTAACAACTGTTCTTGTTTATCCACTACTCTCTGAAAAAGAACTGTGGAATAGTGCTCATAAATGAAAGGTTCTTTTTTTTAATGATCGTCTTTTGTATGGTATTTCCCCAGATTGTTGCCTTCTTTTGCTGAACCCGTTTTGTTGGTCATCGGACTCTGCACACTTTATCCCAGATAACCATTGGTAAACTACTTGCGCTCTCCCTTTCAAACTTGATGGGCATGTGATTAGTACATTTATTTTACTTCTAAGTCCCTAGTGTATGGTACTACATGTACCCGGTACCCGTAAATTAAATACTACCAGTGGGCTGCAGCACACATTGTGTCACCCACTAAATTGGCACTGTACAAACTTTTCTCCAGTAATTTAAAGGAAAATATTACTTGCCCAGTAAGTATCTGTTCTTGACATGCAGAGCTGTAGATTTACATGATTTGCTTTGCATACTTCTGCCATCTAGTGTTGGGTCCAGATGTTTGCAAGTTGTTTTTGTTCGAAGAAGTCTTTCCAGTCACGAGGTAGGTGACTCCTCCTTTCGGTGATAGTGCGCATGGGCATCAACTCCATTGTTCGATTGTTTTCCTGCAGAGGGTGAGAAATTGAGTTAGGAAGTGTAGAATAGAGATGTCCATGCGTATGAATGTAAATTAAGAACTACAACCACTACAGGAGACAGGGGAGATGGGTGGGGGCATGTGAATCTACAGCTCTACGTGCCAAGAACAGATGCTTACTGGGTAAGTAACATTTTCCGTTCGAGGCATGTGAGCTGTAGATAACATGCTTTGCATGGACTATATAGCAGTAATCTCCCAAAGCGGTGGCTAACCTGTAGTGGCTGTAGTTGATTGAAATAGTGGTTTAAGTACTGCTTGGCCTACATTTGCCTGTTGTCTTGAGGACACATCTACACAATAGTGTTTGGTGAATGTGTGTGGTGTAGACCATGTTGCTGTTTTACAAATGTCAGTTATGGGGATATTTCCCAGGTAGGCCATGGTAGCCCCTATTGTGCGAGTAGAATGCACCCTAGGGGTTACTAACAAAGTTCTCTTTGCTTTAGTATAACAGGTCTCGATACATTTTACAATCCATCTCTCAATACCTGACTTAGAAATAGGATTGCCCTTGTGAGGTGGAGAAAAAGCAACAAATAGTTGTTTTGTTTTCCTGGACTCTTTGGTTCTTTCTATGTAGTAAAGTGTAGCCCGCCTAACATCAAGTGTATGTAGAGCTTGTTCTGCTACAGAATCAGGTTGAGGGAAAAAAACTGGTAAATCAACTGATTGATTGATATGAAAAGCAGAAACTACTTTAGGGAGAACTTTAGGATTAGTACAAAGAACCACTCTATTGTTGTGTAGCTGAAAGAAAGGCTCTTGTCTAGTCAATGTCTGAAGTTCACCAACTCTCCTTAATAAAGTTATCGCCCTGAGGAAAGCGATTTTTTATGACAGGAATTGCAACCGACATTTGTGCATTGGTTCAAAAGGTGGACCCATTAGCCTTGTAAGAACTATGTTTAAGTTCCACTCTGGAGCAGGGGGAATTATTGGTGGTATTACCCTTTTTAATCCTTCAATGAAGGCTTTAATCACCGATACTCTGAATATTGATAAGTGTTGTATGTTTTGCAAATAAGCAGCTAAGGCTGCTAAGTGTAGGAAAATTGATGTATAGGCTATCCACATAGCTGTAAATGCAACAGATAACAAATGATGTTCTGTACTAAAGGATCAAGTGGATTGATATGGTTGTTGTTACAATAAATAACAAACCGTTTCCATTTCGCAGCATAACATGCTCTAGTGGTAGGCTTTCAAGCCTCTTTGAGAATATTCATACAGTCTGTTGGTAACTGTAAATAACCAAACTCTATGACTTAAGGAGCCAATTTGCTAGGATGAGTTCTTGGAATTTGGATGTCTGATTTCTCCGTTGCTCTGAGTGAGGAGAGATGGTGTGAGATGTAACTTTTGATGTGGAACCGCTGAGAGTACTAACAGGGTAGTGTACCAAGGTTGGCCAGCCCAAGTGGGGGCTACTAGGATCAGTGTGAGGGACATTTGTCTGAGCTTCCGAACCAATCACTGAATTAGTGGGAGAGGCAGAAAAGCATAAGCAAATATCCCTGACCATTTCATCCATATAGCATAGCCTTTTGAAGCTATGTGTAGGAACCTGGATGCAAAGTTTGGGCATTTTGCGTTGTGGCAAACAGATCGATCTGTAGAAATCCCAATTTTTGAAAGTAGGGAAGAAGAACTTGGGGATGAAGTTCCTACTCGTGGACTTGCAGCCTGTCTGCTGAGCAGGTCTGCAATCTGATTGTCTACTCCTGGAAGGTGTTCCGCTAGGAGATACATTTTGTGGTGAATCGCCCAATTCCAAATGCTTTGCACAAGTCGTGACACCTGGAGAGAGTGTGTTCCTCCCTGTTTTTGCAGGTAATACATAGCTGTCATGTTGTCTGTGCGGACTAAGACATTATTGCCTAGAAGTTGGGTGAGAAAGGCTTTGAGTGTGAGAAACACTGCTGGCAGTTCTAGATAATTGATGTGTAAACGAGTGTGACTGTGTGACCACAGCCCCTGTACCGTGTGATGTTGAAGATGAGCACCACAACCAGTTAGAGATGCGTCTGCTGTCAATGCAATCTGTGGAATCGGGTCTAATAAGGGCCGACCCTTTCCTAAGTTTTGAGGGTTCCACCACTGCAGAGAGTGATGGGTGCAGCTGTCTACCAACACTAGATCGGTTAATAGACCCTGTAATTGATTCCACTGACGTGCTAGACATTCCTGCAGAGGACGCATGTGAAGCCTTGCATTTGGTACGATTGGAAATCAGGATGCCATCATTCCCAACAACAGCATGAAGACTCTAGCTGGTAATGATTGATTGGGGTGAAACCGTAGGATTGTGGCCTGAATATTGTGAATCCTGGCAACATTGGGAGTGGCTAAGGCTTTGAGAGTATTGAGGGAAGCTCCCAGATAAGACTGCACCTGTGCTGGACACAGGTGAGATTGCTGTGCATTTATTGTGAAACCCGACTGATGAAGCAGATGTACTGTTGCCTGAGTGTGTAGTATACAGGTCTGGTAAGTGCTTGCTTTGATAAGCCAGTCGTCCAGGTATGGGAAGACATGTATACATTGTCTTCTGAGATAAGCAGCTACCACCGCAAGACATTTGGTGAACACTCTGGGGGCTGTGGTGACGCCAAATGGAAGTACCTTGAACTGGTAATGTTTGACTGCTATCACAAATCTGAGGTATTTGCGATGAGCGGGATGAATTGGAATATGAAAGTAGGCGTCCTTTAGATATAGCGAAGACTTAAAGTTGCCCTGCTGCAACAGGGGAAGAAGTTGTTGAAGAATGACCATGTGAAAATGCTCGGACGATATGTATTTGTTCAACTCTCTGAGATCTAGAATAGGTCTCAAAGAGCTGTCCTTTTTGGGAATCAGAAAGTAAAGGGAATAAACCCCGACCCATGGTATTTTAGTGGGACTGGTTCTATAGCCCCTTTGAGTAATACAGAGTACACTTCTTGTTGAAGCAAGTGCTGTTGGTCTGGTGACATTTTGTGTGATCGAGGAGGAATGTTTGGAGGATTGTTGGTAAGCTCCAGGCAATAGCCATGTTGGATAATTCCAAGCACCCATCTGTCGGTTGTTAGTGAGTTCCAAATGGGGAGAATATTTTGGAGTATTCCGCCGACAGGTGTGGAATGGTCGGCAGGGAATGTTGGCAAGTTACTGTTTGCTTGAAGAAGTAGAACTGCGAGGTGTGGGGTTCTTACCTCTGCCCCGGGACTATTTCCCCTAAAACCCCCTCTGAAAAAATCCTTTTGTAATATTTAATGGCTCAAGCAGTGGTGAAGAGGGAGGAGGAGGAGATGGAAATGTGTGAAAAGGGCTAGTGCCTACACTCTTCTTCTTCAAAGGAATTTTGTATGGCTCATCATCATCGAGAAACTTGTGCTTAGATAGTGATTTAGCATGAATGTGTCCTGTATCTGGATTAATATACAGTTTCTTCTGTCTGGGAACAGTTTCTTCTGTCTGGGATCCGATTTAATAGGTACAGTGTCTTTATTTGGATCCATTTGTGTTGCAGTCTTTGCTTTTCGGCATGAAAGTTTTGGATCCGAAGTTTTCGGTTCAGAACCGATCTTGGATTTGGAGCTCGAAGGTTTCGGCTTGCCAGTAGGCTTTGGCCAACTCGTCCCAAGCAGGAAGGCTTTTTAGAGTGTTTCGGTGCCGAGCCAGAAGGCGGAGCATGAGAAACCTCTTCTCAGTGCCGACGCCTTTGATTTTTTAGGGACAGTGGAGGGGGAGGGGCGGGGGGGTTGAAGGTGTCTTCGGTACTCACGTCCCCTTGCCCCTGTGGCACCTCATCGTCTTTGAGGTCGATCTGCAATTCTAAACCGTCGTCGGACACAGCCGAAGCCAGCTCTTCTTCTGCCGCTGATACCTCGCCGAAGAGATCCGGTGTGACATCCAACCGCTGCCACTACATCTCTCGTCATCAAGCCAAACTATCACGGAGAGTTTTCTTTGATCTGTAGGATCAGCATGTGTCGCAGTATTGCTCCTTGTGCTCGGGCAACAAGCACAAATTACACACCTGATGAGTCTGTGCGTGGCTATTTCGCTTGGCACAGAGGACAGAATTTGAACGGAGTCCGTTCCATCGAAGAGAAGCCAAGCGGACGCGGGTGGGCCGGAAGGCCGCCCGCAGATTTCCAGTCCCAAATGTCGAAGTCCTGAGTTTTTATTTTAACCGTGGAGAGTGAAGCGCTTTCAAGAACAATACCGTCGAGGAAGAGAGAAGTACGCAACGAGGGGGAACCCAAGGATTGATTCCGAAATGAAGCACAACAATACCGTCCGAAACCCGATGGCGGAAAAAAACAATCCAACAATGGAGTAGATGCCCATGCGCACTATCACCGGAAGGAGGAAACACATACTTCGTGACTGGAAAGACTTCTTCGATCAAAAACAACTTGCAAACATCTAGACCCAACACTATATGGCAGGAGTATGCAAAGCAAAACATGTGATCTACAGCTCACATGCTTTGAACAACCAACTTAATGGTCCAGTCGGATTTCAGATTACTATTTTTGAAATAACACTTTTAGAAAGTTTCCATTTTTGTGCCAAAACCAAAAGTCTGTCTTGCCAGAGTCCTGCTGTCGCTAGGCCCCTGATGGATCCCCTGTGATGAGATGTGTATTGCTCCCAGATAGTAGACAAAGGCCCCTGGGTGTGGGAAGAGGGGCTCCTCCATTGACAGGATGGCCTGGAGGCTATACCCAGACCCCATCCTGAGCTTCAAATGATGCCTACCCTGTCACTAGCAGAGGAAGCTCACACCTAGGTTTGCCTCTCTTTTACTCTCCAGTCAGGCTAGATCCAAACCCAGTGGGAGGGACGGGAAGTGGCAAAAAATGTTTTAGGGCAGTGGTTCCTAATATGTGCACCCTGGCACGCCGCGCTCTAAAGTTTTCAGATTTTCGAATTCAAGTCATAAATTGCCGGTAACATTTTAGAAATGGGATTTATATAGTAAAAGCATAAAACCTCTTTGTCCACCAGATGGCAGCAGAGCCTTCTTTATTGAGAGTGCAGATCTAAATGTTACTAATGAAGATGGGTTATTTGTATTTCCTGCTTAAGAAGCCAGCAACCTAGAGCTTCTGCATGGGAAGAGGTCCCCGCTGGCCAAACCACAACCTGAGTGACTGGTCATGGTAGCAGGCTGCTATAGAACACAGGAAAGAAAAGCGATTAGTAATGCATCTACCCTAGAACATACAGGGCCCATTTTAAATGTGTGTAGCTGGAGCCTAACTATCAATGCACTGGATATAAGCAGCACCCTCCAAGTTCATACAGTTCCCGAAATACATTTGGAAGAGAAGTCTAAAAGTTTGGTCGTTTTTCCTGGAGGATTAGGGAATTACTCCATAACTGATGAAAATGTGGTTTTGAAAATTAAAAAGATAAAGAAGAAACACAACCTGCCCCACCATGGAGCTAATTTGCCTTGCTTCTGGAGAGTTTGAGTCTGGTGGCTCTGAGTGTCAGTAAAGGGAATCAACAGAGAGGCTGGAGGATATTGACCACTGCTTAGCTTGACTAAGATCTGCTCTGAGGCGCCCTATATGTCCTTATTCCACCGCACCTGCTGCTGCACCTGCATTTCCCTGACCAGCGGCACTGAGCCCATCAGGGCCTGCATACCTCCTCACCACCCACTCCAACAGTTTTCCTATGATGGGGGGGTCAGAGGGTGATTCATACCCTCCTATGAACCTTTGTTTAATAACACGCTGCAATGAACCTCAGTTTGTCTCTCATACCAGTGTAGCACTTTCAACCTTTACATTGCCAGTTCGGACACTGCCAGTGTCCGTTGCTTCTGCCGACTGCAGAAATACAGAACACATCTGTTCATCAGAAGCACACACCGTGACCTAAAACAAAACTGATATAGGACGAAAGCCCAACCGACCACCAGCATGGATGGTGCTCGTGCAGCGCAGTTCCACCAATGCTGCCCAACAAGAACAGTGTACTCCATCTGCACAACCAAGTTAGATATAGCCTTGCAAAACTGTGCCCTGACTTTGCGCTTTAACTACAAAGATAAACTTTTCATTAAAGCTGTATTTCTGTCACAGATGGTCGGACAGCCCACAGCATAGTTTTAACTACAAAGTAACCACACACATTTACTCTGAGAACAGATTGCAATATTTGACTTCCTGAAGTTATAAAGTACATCTTCCTAAGGTAAATTAAGTCATTTTTCTTCTTATAAATATAAAAGAATTGAAATATATTGTGTGTTATAAATGCCCAACTAAACTAGGCGTTACATTCCATTCTACACTACAGGAGTACCCTATGATTGTTCGGCACATCATGGGGTACATCACCCAACTTTATCCCAATTATTTTCATGGAGAAAAGTGTAAGTACTCTTGCGGCTGGGCTTACATCACTCCACCCGGAAAAAAATGTCACATAATAGGGGGACGCAGCCAACGGCCAATAAGCCAAGGGAGCCATGGGTTGGAAAAGTTTGGGAACCACTGTTTTAAGGGGTGGACAAAGGATTGCCGCCACCCACGGGCAGACAATAAGTATAAAGGTAGACCCCCACAGACCTTTACTTAGAACACTCCTAGACCTGTGAAAAACCAGACAAAAGAATGTCATGCTGTCTGAAGAGACTGAAGAAAGATAGGAACTGCTTGCCCTAAATCCAGGACCTCAGAGGTGACTTCAAGGGTCTGTTAGTTGACCTCCTGTTTAAGCTATAGGAACACAACAAGCTTCTACAAGCCTCTCTTCTCTGCAACTACCCAGCTTACCAGGTCCAAAAGGATCTACCCTGGACCATGCTGCTGGCCTCCGCTGGACTGAGTTCTAACCCCTAAGTGGACCCCCTCTCCCCAGGTCCTGGACCTTTCGATTCTGTAAGGATGTACTCTTCTTGTCCCCAAACTGCAGGGAGTGGGGCTTAGACACATTTTGGCAACTCTATGCCTCAAATTCAAAGGAGACCTGGCTTGCCGTAAAAACCACAGCCCTCGATCTACCGGTTGGCCTAAACTTGCCAATTTGTGCAATTGAAGGGGATTTTTAAGCCTGAACATCAAGGGCTTCACTGGGACTAACACCGAGCAGCATCTGACTGATGTGAGGCCTTCCTCGACATGAGCTTTGCCTACTGTAGGAAGGTGGAATCTGACTATATGGTTGCCCCCAATTTTTTCCTGGTGTTTGAATGGTTTTTGACTAGTCTGGCTGGGATCCTGCTATCCAGGACCCCAGCCTATCTGCTTACTCCCTTAAATGATTGGTGTGCATATTAGATGCACTAGTGATTGGATACTGTGGTACCTTATGAGCCCCTAGTATTTGGTACCTAGGGCATTGGTACTTCACAGGCCTACCAGGGGCTGCAGCATGTATTATGCCACCTCTGGGAAGCATTCACAATCTGACACCACAGGCCTGCTACTGCAGCCTGTGTGAGGTAGTGTTAGCACTTCTCACTGAGGTATAGGTTCCTATATCTCACTATACACACACATATAAACCTATCAGTCACCCCTATGGTAGGCCCTATCAATCCCAAGGGCAAGGTGCTTGGTTTACTATGTGAGGGGGTGCTTCTGCCTGAGCAGGACCCCTCTGCAGCTGGCAGAGTCTATTCTCTGCTGCTGTTTGTGGATGCGGTTAAACCATATACTCTTAAGTGCATTATAACCTCGCAGTAAATGCTAACTTTGGAATGACTGCATCAAAACATGTCGTGTTTGGTGTCAAACAACTTGGAATCCTACCCCCACACCAGTAACTGTAACAGTAACTGGTGTGGGAGTAGGATCCCACCCTTCTAGAGGGGACGACATGTTCCCCTATGTACTACACGGTAGAAATTTTCTAGAGCCCTGGCATCACAAAATGGATTTGGGTGAAAAGAGCAGAGATTTAGGAAACAGTAATTATGTCCTAATTACAGCAAACATAGCCAGCATGACTCTTGAAAGCATGACTAATCATAAAAGCTATTTTTATAACAATTCTTTAATAGTTTTAAATCAAGAAAAAAGTTCATTTTTTAGTCTTACATATATACATGAAAATAATCACGGTTGTTTCATTGCTATATACAAAATGGTATTAAACCATAGATGACATGAATAATCTCCAAAAAATAAGCAATGCAGAAAAGACACAGTGTAAATAACAATGTTTGCAATATTTTACACAATTTGTCAAATGTGTCAATGATATGGCCTTAGGATATTTCCACAATCCTATGCGCGTTTCGGCATGTGCCTTTGTCAGGGAGCCATACAATATGTTCACCAGTGCCTAAATGAGATACAAAAAGCTATCAAGAGCATGCTAAATCGATCAGAGGACAAAATCAAAAACACGACTGTGTGAGGCCCATACAAAACATAACGTATGTGGCATTTTAAATAAAAACGTTTAAAATCACTAGTCAACTTTTCAAATCTTACAATTTCTTAAAGTGAACTAAATGGTTTAACACCTTAAAAACCATCACCAAAAGTGGGTTCGTACAAAATACCGTTAATATTCTAACTAAAGAAGAAGAAAGGACATACAAGTGTAGCTTATGGCCTTTCCAAAGGGGAACAGATGAAATAAAGAGTAAGTGGATTGATATGAAAAACAAGGAGAGTAAGTAAATGGTTGTGAAAAAAGGGGGGATTGGCTTCGCATGACAAATTGAAACAGGTAGGATGCCACCAGCACAGACACCGGGCTGCCCTCCTGCTGCTGACCGAAACTCGCAGTGGAGGGAGCCCAACAAAGGGTTTCCTGTCACAGGGAGGTGTCACCACCTCCCAGACAGGATTTAGTGTATTGGAGCTGGGTGGGTGCACTCTTAGAGTGCTTTGAAGTCCTGCACTGGGGGAGCAGTAGGCTCCTCTGTGCATATGCCAGCTCAAACCGGTTCAGGGGCTACCTGTCCCTGCTCTGGCGCGAAAATGGACAAAGGGAAGTGGGTGTAACCACCCACTACCCTGACCCTCCTAGAGGAGTGGAGTGGTCATAGAGCTAGTCCCTCCCATCTTTCACTATAAGATACCAAAGCTTGCCAATGCAACTTAGATTACACCTGGACGACGCTCTACTAAGAAGAATCCTGGCCCTTCGACGTTCCACTATCTCTGGAAGACTGAAGAATCTCCCTTGGAGTCAAGGAGTGACTCCCCTGCTTGGCAGGCACCAAAACGCTCTACGACGGTTGCAAACTTTACTGCTCCCGCCGGAGCCCGAAGTCCCTGCGTCCCCTGAAGCGGATTTCCTGACCTCTCGACGGCCATTTTGAGTCCCCACGAAGCTGTGGCGTCTGGACCCCACGAGTGATGAGGAACAGCAATACCAGGGAACCGTGCACTGATTTCGAGTGCAAGCCCTAAACTACGTCCAACGAAGTTGTGCTTTGGACCACTTGTTGTCCAAGTCCCTAGCAGGTCTAATACCGAATTTCAGCGGCCTACCCCGTCCCGAGTGACCGTGGGCTGGTAAACTTTTCCTGCAAAGGCGTCTTCGTGGTTGCTTGCCCGTTGGCTAGTAACTCACCTGAAGACTTCCACATCGATTCCAAGGGCTCGACTGGTTGCTCTGGGCCTGCCCTCACTTACCCTCGCTGGGTAAGTCCATCAGACCTTGCTGGTCTGCACCATTGCCAATCTTCACTCCACACGAGACTTGCGGCTGCCAAGGCTTGTTGGCTCCAATCCGGGTGCCGACACCGTCGACAGCTGCAGACGTCGTGGGACCTCCCGAATCCAGCTGCTGGTCATCGTCGAGCCTTCCTGGACCTCGTGAGCGAAGAGACAAAACACCAGCATTGACCTGAAGAGACGCGACAGCTGTGGTCATCCATCTTGCTGGCCACCGGTCACTGGCAAGTGACTCTGAACTCTGTCCCCTCAATTTCTAGGTCTTCTGCAACTCCAATCCATCGTCGGATTCGAACGGACACCTCTCCAGTCGTCCCAAGCAGCAAGTATCCAGTGATCTCCATTGGAACCAGCATCGCGACCCGACACCAAAGGACACCTATGCACCCGGCTTCCCTGGGTGAGGTAACTCGTGCACTCCGGTGCCCAGTGTGTGTTGGCTCTCCAAATACTTACCCTGTAAGTTGCTTGCCTGTTGACTTTTGCGAAGTGCCCTAGAACTGTAAAATACAAACCGCGACATTTGCCATTGAAACGCATTGAAAACCCGCGTGTGTGTTTAGACACTGCACGCGTCTCCTGTGGGCTGGCTACTTACCTGCTAACACTGCAGAAGTGAAGCCCCAGCGATTCCCAAGGCCCTAGGCCTCTTACTTTTGCAAGTCGAGTTTGTTAAACCACTATTTTAGTATATGGTCTGGTACGCCCCTAGGGCTACAGCCATATTTGTGCTTAATTTATTGAGAACTGTTGATCTTTTGAATGTTTACCTGACTCTAATCTCATAAAGAGATTAGTAGAGTATATTTAGAAATAAATACATATATATTTGATATATATACCTGTGTGGTGTCTTTTCATTTGGTAATTCAAGAGATTATAAGGTAAAACAAGCTGCTTTACATTCCTCAGAGATTTAGCCTGAAGGCTGCTCTCCACAGCTACCACTAGGATAGCTTTCTTTAAAAGGTTGTCTTTAAACCTATCTACCAAGAGTCGAATTGGACTGGTGCAAGGTGGCCACTATAACTAGTGACCAGCATATGCCAGGCCAACTTCTCACACCTACTCAGAACTTTCCCATCTTTGCTGACTACCACACATGGACCTTGTCTTTAGCAGCCTGAAATTGTTGAGCCCCGCGTTGGATCCAACTTGCCATGCAAACGATCACTTTTTCCAGTGGGATTTTGTAAGTCCGAAGTTAACCTTTCCATCGGGATAAACTAGGTTCCTATATTCGACTTACGATCCAGCGCAGTCAGTCTTAACTTTTGACTTTGACCCAGGTCTAGCACGACGAGACACACGCAGTAGGCACTTTGTGCTTTAGGGTGCTAATTCAAACTTTAAAAATTCATATCTCAAGTTCTACATATTGTTTTTTTTGGTGTCACATTATTTATTTTAAATATTCTCTATTTTACTAAAATGGTTTGGGATTTTTTTCATGTTGGGTTTTCACTTTATTACTGTTTGAGTGCTGAATAAATACTTTACACACTGCTTCTAAGTTTAGACTGACTGCTTTGTGCCAAGCTACCAGAGGATTAAGCACAGGTTTATTTAGAGACTTCAGCGTCTTCAAGAATTATGACTATTGTTTGAAATCGGGTCCCCACCCCCTTCAATTAATACTGCAGTTTCCGACAGTGCTTCATGAGATTTTGTTGTTTTTGACACAACAGCAGAATTGCTTCGGCCGTAAGCAACACACACTACATCATTCCATGACCAAATGATTTGTCATCGCCTCTAGCCCAGTTCTCCTTGAATTGGTTGCATAATGTCATTCGATAGAGGTATTATTACGAAATTCGAGAACCTCAGTCCTAGGAGCGATTTTTAAATGCAGACCATGCAAGTCTGAAGTAATATAGTCAGAATTTTTTTTCTTTTTCACTTACTCCCCAAAGGGGTACTCTGTTCGCAGGAATTGTTAACAAGTGCTGGGTGTCAATGTACATAAAGGAGGATGTTAATTCCTCTAAAGAAGTCACCTAAAAGGCACCTTATGATTGGGGATATCTGATTCAGGGAAATATGTGTACTTTTCCTGTTGTGGATGTTGGTATAAAAGGAGGAAACCAACTGCTTAGAAGGAGCTGCCTTTCAACCCACATTAGTTTTGAAGATGTCCATTTGAGGGAATTTGGAGCACTTTCATGTTAGTAACTTTCTGGTGGGAGCTTATAGCTGTTCACAGAATCATACCTTGAATAGAAGCTATACTTGGGAGCCGCATTAGCACAGCATATATATTTTTATCAGCATATTTTTGCCATACAATATTAAAACATATTGTTTACCCGTCTGTGTAGTTTTGCAGCTTGAAGAATTTTCTGGATTCACTTGCTGTGCATTATTCCGTCATCGAGTGGTTGGATCTGGAATCTTCTCCCAAAAACTTTTGTCCTACTAATATTTTTGTGTTTGTTGTTGGTGGGCGTTGATGTACCTCCATTTGGTGCTCCTTGTGACGTTGTCATGCTTCCTCCGCAAGCTCCCACCTTTGGTCGTCATCTTCAGATTCTTTTTTTTTATCTCCCCTCTCATCTTCTTGGCAGACGAGGGTCGGTTAGTTTGTGAATCCAGAAAATTCTTCAAGCTACAAAACTATACAGCCAGGTAAGAAGCTATATAGTCTTTTCTGGATTCATAAGCTGTGCATCGATTTTGTAGTAGTTTCTTACTACAGTGGTGGCTGGGTTGAAGATGAGCATTGATTTGAAAACAGATGTTGTGAGATCTTTTGTCCTACTTGAGCTGCTTTGTTCATTTGAATGTCCACACAGTAGTGTGTTGTGAACGTGTGCACTGATGACCATGTTGTGCCATACAAATATCCTGAATTGGAGTATTAGCTATGAAAGCAAGGGTAGCTCCCTTTTTTCTTGTAGAGTGTACACCAGGATTGCTTAGTAGTGTCACACCTGCATTTTTGTCGCATAACTGAATTGTTTGACAATCCATCTTGCAATTGAGTTCTTTGTAACTGGCCTTCCTAGAAACCTTTTGCAAATGACAGAGTTGTTTTATTTTCCTGTCAGCCTTTGTCTTTTTGTTGTAATATATTACTACCCACCTTGCATTTAGAGTGTGTAATGTTCTTTCTACAAGCGTCTCTGGTTTCTGAAGGAAACTTGGTATCTGACTACTTTGAAAGATGTGGAATTGAGAGAATATTCGCATGGATTGTGGGTCCATTCTCATGCCAATCCTGTCTTAGTGTACTTGAAAGTAAGGTTCCTGTAATGTGGGTGCTTGTAACTCACTAACTCTCCATAGTGATGTTATGGCATCTAAAAATGCAGTCTTAAGTGTGAGCATTTGTGAAGTTGCTTTATGTAATGGTTCAAAGGGTGATTTCATTAATTGTGTTGGCACAATATTTAAATTTCATGTGGGAGCTGGCACCCTTTTTGGGGATACAATTCTTTTTACTCCTTCTAAGGACTGCTTGATCACTGGTGACAGGAAAATGCTTCTTCCAATGTGACGCCTAGTGTATGTCACTATTGCTGCCAATGCACCTTCAGGGATGTATGTCATTACATCGCATACTAATACCACGCATGCCATTACGATGCGAGTATTACTACGCGATGTCAATGACAACTACATCGCAAATTCTTACCATGACTATGCCTTTACCACGCATGCCATTACAACGCAATGGCATGCATGGTAAAGCTATACTTGTGGTGAAAGTTTGCAAGGTAAGTGACACTACCCTACCCCTAACACAACCCTCCCCCGCCCCCCAGTCCTCTCCCTACAATAACACTACACTACCCTGCACGACCCCCCGGCACTACCCTAAAACACTACACACACTCTACAACACTACCCTAAACTCTAATGCACTACACTACTCAAACACTACAACACTACACTAAAACACTACACTACACAAACACTACCCTAAAACACTACACTACCCTAACCCCTAAAACACTACACAAACACTACAAGGCTACCCTAAACCCTAAAACACTACACTACTCTAACCCCTAAAACACTACAATACACAAACACTACAACACTACCATAAACCCTAAAACCCTACACTACACAAACACTACTACACTACCCTAAACCCTAAATCACTACACTATCCTAACCCCTAAAACACTACACTACACAAACACTACTACACTACCCTACACCCTAAAACACTACACAAACTCTACAACACTACCCTAAAACCTAAATCACTACAACACTACCCTAATACACTACACTAAACAAACACTACAACACTACACTACAGAAAAACACGCTAAAACTTAAAAAAAAGAAAAAACACACACAACACAAACATTACACCACTATTTTTACACTACCCTAAACCCTAAAAAAGTAACCCCCACCAGAAACGCAAACCCCCTTACCTCCCTACTCTCCAGCGTCGCCGTCTCTGCTCCCGGTTCCTGCTTCCTCCTTCCTGCATCCGCGAGGGGTGGTGCACGTCGTCGTGAGGAAACAGCCTCAGTTTCCTCACAACGACTTGGATACCCGCCATTACACATTAATTTGCATGCGTTGTAAAAGCGCATGCGATGTAATGGTATGCGTGGTTTTTACCACGCGTTGTAACATCGCATGCGTTGTAACGCATGCGATGTAATGTCAACGCGTGGTAAAATCTGCGTTGTAATGGCTGTTCCCCCACCTTCAGGAATGAATAGGTTAGCTTACACTCTATAAGGTGCCGTAAGTAGTTTAGCACTGTCTTTTCCCTATATATTCTTTTGAAGAATCCTCCTTTCTTATACCATAGTGATTATCTTTTCCATTTTGCTTTATAAAACTTTCTACTTGTTGGTCTTCTTGCCTCTCTTAAGACTGCTATTATCTTATCTGGTAGTTTAAAGTGTCCGAACTCTAAGTTTTCAGGCACCATGCTGCTAGACTTAAAAACTCTGGTTTTGGATGAAACACCTTTCTGCTTTGCATTGACAACAGGTCTCGTCTGACTGGTAGTTTGTGAAACATTCCCTGTGACAGGTCTATCAATTCTAAGAACCAAGTCTGTCTTGTCCACTGTGGTGCTCTCAGTGTTAGTGTCTTGCTGCTGTTCCTGCATTTGCTGAGCACTTTGTGAAGTAGTGGTATCAGGGGAAAAGCATACACAAATTTCCCAGCCCATTTATCGAAAGTGTATTCCCCACTGATTGGTGACACTGTTGTCTGGAGACAAAGTGCAGGCATTTTGAGTTGAGGGGAGTTGCAGAGAGATCTATTTTCGGTTTTCTCCATCTTTGGAAAATCTTCAAGAGTACTGTTTGATTCAGGTCCCACTCGTAAGACCATGAAGCTTGTCTGCTCGTCTGTCTGCTTCTGTGTTGTCCTTCACAAGCAGGTGAATAGCCAAAATCTCTATTTCACTTTGGATGGCCCAGAGCCACACTTCTTGCGCTAGTTTTGACACTGGTAGCGACTGGGTCCCTCCTTGTTTGTTTCTGGTGGTTGTGTTGTCTGTTTGAATCAATATCGATTTCACCAGCGCTCCTTTTGAAAGGATTTTACAACTAGGAATATTGTCTGTAGTTCGAGGAAGTTGATGTGCTGTACTGAATCCTGGTCCTTCCAACTCCCCTGACTTTGAGATTGTTCATATTTTTCCCCCATCCCTTCCGCGAGGCGTCCGTTGTTATGATCACAGTAGGAGTTGGTTGTTTGAAATGTCTTTCTTGTAGTATGTGCTGTTCCCTTACGCTACCTGTGAGAAGTTGGCCTGATATATGCTGTTCACTAGTTATAGTGGGCACCTTGTATCAGTCCAAACAACCCCTTATGGTGATAGGTTAAAGACAACCTTTATTGGAAGCTATCCTAGTGGTAGCTATTGGGAGCAGCCTTCAAGCTAAGTCTTGAAGGAATGTAAAGCAGCTTGTTTTACCAGTCTATAATCTCTTGAATGATCAAATGAAAAGACAACACCAGGTATACATTTAAAATATATGTATTCAAGATAAAACACACCCCTCTAGTCTCTTTATGAGGCTGGAGTTCGAAGTACTTAAGTTACAAGTCAGTATTCAACTGTAAAAGCACACACACACGTTTGGGCCCTAGGGGCGTACCAAATCATATACCAATAAAGTGGTATAAGAACCACGACTGAACTAGATACAAGGCCTAGAGCCTTTAGAAGTGCTTGGACTACAAGGAACCACCCAAGGTAGTGACACAGGGGACCCGCGGGGGATGCATGCAGTGTGAGAACACAGCCGCGAATCGCCGTTAACTTCTATGGGGAAAGTTGCGGTTGGAAATTAAGAGTTTAAGGACACTTGGAGGATGACTACGAGCGAACCCTTTTGGACTTAGAGGTGTCTAGGGCCAACACCCACGGGAGCAATGGAGTACTCGAGTTACCTCACCCAGGGAAGCCGGGTGCATAGGTGTCGAATGGTGTCAGGTCGCGTCGCTGTTTTCAATGGAAGCTGCTCAGGAAGTGCTGCTGCCGTGAAGAGGAGAAGTGTTCGGAGAGATCCAAGCCCGAATCCAGGATGGAAGGAACCTTAAAGCAGAGGGGACAGAGTCTGGGTCACTTACCAGTGACCAAGGGCACGATAGTCCAATGCCCACAGATGTCGGGTGCTTCAGGTGAGTTGACGGGTGTCTGGACTCTCCAGCCATGAGGTCCAGGAGACGACGATCAGGAGCTGGATTTGAGCTGTCCCACGAAGTCTGTCCAGTGCTGCGGTGTCGGCGACCAGATTGGACCAAACCAGCCTTGGCAATGGCAAGTCACTTGGAAACAGAGAAAGGACGTTGGTGCAGACCAGCAAGGTCTGGGGGACTCACCCAGCGAGGGTAAGTCGGGGCACGTCTGGAGCAACCAGGCAAGCCCAATCAGAAGAGGAGTCGCCTTCGTGGGGACCCACTAGCCAACAGGCTAGTGATCAGGAAGGAACCTCAAGCGGTCACACTGGAAACTGGCCCACTAGGTGGTTACACCTCCCTGGGGCAGGAAACCTATGGTCTCCCATGCCGGAGTTTCGGTCAGCAGCAGGAGGCCAGACCCCCAATGCCAGAACTGGCAGGGGTGGGTAGTATTCCAAAGCATTTGACACCAAACACAACATGTTTCCATGCAGCCAGTCCAAAGTTAGCATTTACAGCAAGGTTATACTGCACTTAAGAGTATATGGCCAGGCTGCACCACAAACAGCATCAGAGGAGGTACTCCGAACGCTGCAGAGGGGCTCTGCTCATGCAGGGGCACCCTCTCACATAAAAACCAAGCACTCTGCCTTCAGGATTGACAAGGCCTGCCATAGGAGCGACTTATAGGTGTTATTTGTGTGTGCAATGCTAGTGATATAGGTAGCCTATACCACAGTAAGGGGTGCAGGCACCACCTTACCCAGGTTGCAGTAGCAGACATGTGGTGTTATTTTGGAGTGCTTACCAGGGGTGGCATAATACATGCTTCAGCCCCTGGTAGGCCTCTGAGGTACCTATGCCCTAGGTACATAGTATACCATATACTAGGGGCTTATAAGGCACTCCAGAATCCAATTACAAATGTACTTAATGTACATGGGAACCATTTTAGAGAGGAAGCAGCTAGGCTGGGGTCCTGATTAGCAGGGCCAGGGCCAGACTAAGGTCGAAAAACAGTGAAACACCAGCAAAAAGTGGGGGTACCCATGTGAAGCAGATCCTACTCTCCTACACTACCCCTTCCTCTATTTTCTGCGTAACAACAACTAGATATTTCCATCTCCCTGATGATTGTGATAATTGACTCTGCATCCATTCCTGAATTGGTCTCAAGTGAAGCTTTGTGTTTGGTATTGACGGAATGCAACAAGCCATCATTCTCAGCAGCTTTCCCGCCGTCCTCACTGTCAGAGTTTGCCCCTTCCGGTAGAGCTCCGTCTCCTTCAGAAGTGATATTGTTCTCTTCTAACTTAGGAAAACCTTTCCCTGTATTTAATTTAATCTTGCACGCAAGAATATCTTTTCCCGTTCTGGTTCAGGTGATTACTTTTCTCTGTGAATTGAGAACCCTAGTTGAAATAGCATTGTTATTACCTGTTGCATATGCTGTGTGCATTTTTTGTATGAATTTACTCTCACCAGCAAGTTGCCCACATAGGTATAGGCGTGTATTATCTGACACCGCAGATGTGCGCCTACTGTTGCTAGGCACTTTGTGAATACTCTTGGTGTTGACTTTATTCCAAAGCCCAGGACTTTGAACTGGTAGTGTTCCTTGTACAATGAATCTGAGGAATCTTTTGTGACTTGCATTAATGGGGATGTGTAAGCTTCCTTTAAATATATTGCGGCTATAAAATCCCCCAATTATATTTGTGGTGTTACCTGTAGAGTAGTCATTTTGAACTTTTAAGTTCTTATGAATTTGTTTAGAAACCGAAGGTCTAGAATTGGTCCGAGCGACCCATCTACCTTTGGAATTAAGAAATATGTTGAGTAGTTTTCCTTGTTTCTTTCCAGTCTTGACACTAACTCTATAGTCCCTTTTGTCAGCATCTCCTGTTCGGGAGCACTACGTGTTCTACGGCTGAGACTCATGCAGAGGGGAGAACGAGTGCTGGTTGGGTCTCTCTTGTCGGTATAACAGGGTTTTCTCCATCGTTGGCGAGTTGCAGGAAACTCATGCGAAGGTAGAGATTATATCTATGTGATCCTCGCTTAATTGACTTTGTTACATTTCTCGTTTATACAAAAACAATTCTTATGAGAGAGGTTCGCTACAACAACTGAGAGCTAGTTGATAGTACTGTGTCTTTAGAGTAGTGCCATTACTTCGAGTTTCTCTGGTGGGAACAGGCATTACTGTCAATGGGCTCCCATTTGTTTTATGAGACTTTCGTATAAGTGGAACACTTTTGCATTCATGATGCTATGCTGAGAATAGCCTGTTGACAGTCGTTTCTTTTTGTATAATCTGTTTATGCTCATAACAGGGAGAGCGTGAATGTACACTGGATTGGCCTTCGCACCTCCCCTGTGAATCAACGCATTACAGATAAAGGGGTATGCAGATTAAGCAATGGGATGATAGTGTTAAACAGTTAGTAAAGACTGGTAACCCATGATATTCTTTCTCATCCTAGCTGTGTATACTGCCTCAATGCTTCTAGCCAGGCTTGCAAAAAACAGTGAGAAGAAAGCCTATGAATTCGGAACTTGCCTTAGTATCATTTTTGTTTACAGGTATTACTAAGGAGTATAGATGGGGTGATATAGGTGGGAGTGATAAAGTGTGGGAGATAGGCACTCATTTGTATCATCACAGTAAAGGTGTTTTTTCTTCTACAGATCTCCCTCCCTGCTGATCCCTACCTGTCCTCCCCCCACTTAATCGCTTCAATGCTCTGAGCTGTAATAGCATGCAGACTTGGAGCTATTGAGAGGTGGATCCATACTAGCATTACTCCAACCCGAGGATACATCGAACCAGACACTGTGGTGCTTGGGACATTGGCTCTTTTCTTGGCTCTAGATGCTAAAATGTAATATGCCGGGACAGTTAACTTTATGTAATTTGGGTCTTTTGAAAAATATTTGTACTTCGTCTAAGCCCTATGTGCAACCACCTTACATGTAGCTGGTCCCTTGAAAACAGCTTTCCATGAACTAAAAAAAACTTGGAGGCATTGCTAAAAATTGGCTCCTTCATTGCATAGGTAGAAGAGTTTCAAGCAGAAAACATGATTGTTACTTTTCCAGTTGTACACCATATCTCTCTGCTGCTGCCTTTATGACCCGATTATAGATACCAATATCATCGGATGTGTAGGAAGCTGGCTCTGTATTTACTATACCAAAGTAAGGCATAGGGTGCACAGAGTCCAGTGGATCCCCAGAGGTATAGCAGAGGCCAAATTAGATAATCACCAACAGCTCTCTTTGCGGTAGTGTGGGCGAGCAGTTAGGCTTATCAGGAGGGTGTGTTAAGCATTTATTATATTCACTCGATCAAGAACTGATTACATACACTCAGAGACTGAATCCCAACCAATTAGGTGAGTATGAAAAAGGTATACTTATGTTTTATTTCTAGAACCAAGCAGGCCTTGGCACAGGCAAGTAAAATATACTTTCAAATGCAAAACTTTACAAGGAAATGCTTAGAATACATAGAAATTACTTTTGATTATTTTTGGATTACTTTTCAGTTACTATGAGTATTTCAGGTGATATACAGAGATATCAAACACTAGATCTTACAACATACTGGTAAGAACAACAATGTTGGTTTTAAAGCAAAGTTACTTTCATACAAAAACAGTTCAACAGACATTGTTAAGAACAAAATTCTTAACATTGGTTCCTCAGAAAGAAATAAGGCTATTGGGTTCAGATAGGCACTCAAATTGCACCACCAGCGGCACTAGGGCAGCCGGGTGAAGGGGACCAATGTTAGCCAAAGGGGCTAAGGGGGGCCTTCAGTCAGGGACTGCTTACAAGCAGGCACTCAAGTGTGGGAGCAAAGCTCCGGGGGAGGGGGCTTAGGATCAGCACTGCAGGAGCCAACAATCAGCACAGGAGCTGCACCACCAGCGGCATGGAGGTGGCCAGATGCAGAGTGCCAAGAAGACGTCCGGTTATAAGAAAAGGCTGCAGGCTTCGGCAGGGAGTTTGCCTGAAGGCGACTACCAGCAAGAGAGGTAAATTGGGTTCTTGGGGGATGCTTGGACACCGTCGGTTGGGCCACCCAAGACCGTGGGGAGTCAGGCGCAGGGGTGTCCGGTCGTGGTCAGGGGGACCCATCAGGTTGAAGCTGCAGACGTCGGCCTGAAGCTTGTGGTAGGTCGGGGATCTTCAGGTCCTAGATCAGGATTGCTAGGGAGACCTCGTCATGGTGTTCGGCCACTTGAACTCGGGCCGTGGACGTTGGTGCAGAGTGGTGCAGAACTGTGGAACCGCCTGGATCCGGGTTTTGTGTTGGGAGTCTTGAGCAAATCCGGTGCTCACGGAAAACCGAGTTTTTCAGATGAATGCAGGGCAGGTCCTTCGGGTTCTGGATGGCTGGACACGCCGGGGTTTCGCTGTGAGCAGGACGGAGTTGGTGCAGGCCAGTAGGACTGGGGCTAAAGAAGTTGGTGTCCTCTTCTTCCTGGGTCAGCACAGCTCTTTGGTCCTTCTTTCTTCCTCGAATTTCAGGAGGCAAGTTTCAGGCTAGATTTAGGGGCATTACAGGGGTGTGCAGGTTGGGACCAATGGGTCCTTTCCATGGGTTGAGCACAGACCCCTATTATGTCACCCTCCAGTGGGAGGGGGGTAGAGCTTCTGTCTAATTGGCTGTGTCCCCTAACCTTCAAGATGGAGGGGACTGAGATGTGTGCTTCACCTGAGGGGTGAGGTTGGCAAAGGGGGGCACACCTCTCTTCCTCACTTGGTTGTCCCGCCGATTCTCCCGCCCAAAGTTGGGACCGAAACGGTGGGAGCCACCTGCTGGGGGCACGAAAAGGCAGGGACAGCTCACAAAGGCATCAGGCCTATGAAGCTTCCCCTTCGTGGACCAAGCCCATCCTTGGGGAAGAAGCATGACACTTCTGCCCAAGATGGGCTCCGTTTATGGACCCAGAGAGCGGAGGCCCTCTACCAAGGGGTCCAGAAACCTGTCTGGTGGTAGCAAATGGCGGGTATCCATTCAGCAACCACATCAGAGCTGATCGTTTTTCAGGGGGCATTTTTAAGAGGCCCTCTCAATACATTTTACATAAAACCCATACTGGCATCAGTGTGGGTTTAAAGTGCTGAGATGTTTGCTACCAAACTTCCCAGGTTTCAGGAAAGCCATTATGAAGTTGTGGAGTTCGTAATGACAGACTCCCAGACCATATACTCTTTATATCTTTACTGCACTTACAATGTCTAAGAATGGACTTAGACACTGCAGAGGCACAGTTCTCATTCAACTGTACCCTCACCTGTGGTCTAGTGCACCCTGCTAGAGGGGTGACGTACCTAGGCCACAGGCAGTGGATTACAGGCATGGCATACAGGGATGTGTGTCATGTCCACTTCTCACTTTTCTCTGCACCAAAGCACGCCGCCTGCAATGGCATTGTGTGGGTGTTAAGCTGCAGGACCCCTAAGGGTGGCACAATAGGTGCTGCACCCCTTAGAGGTCTTTCCTGGTGACAGTGACGTTGGTACCCATGGTACCTTTCACAAGGAGTTTATCTGTAGCCAGAGAGGTGCCAATTGTGGGAACAAAGGTACAGCTTTGATAAAGAGCACAGGCCCTAGGAACCTGATTTGCAGGGACCCAGGGAACACCAAGTCAAAGTGCATCAGGTGTCAGGCAAAAAGTGGAGTAACCATGCAAATAGGGGCACTTTCATCCATGGTGGTTATGGTCTTGAAGGCTATGTGTTTACCCCTTCCTCCGCTGAGTCTATTTCCAGAACTTGCCATTCTATCTCCTGGTATTCTGAAGCCTCAAAACCCTATAAAACGTGTTCTTCCTCATCCTCTTTGAATATTTCTTGTTCTTGGTCTTCTTGAGGCTCAGGAGTTAGAGGTGGCTCTAGTTTCTAGAAGTCTTTGTCCCTTTGCTCTTTCTAAGTCGAGGACCTGCTTGGAATTCAGAATTTTGTAAGACTTTCGTCGAATTCTTTCTTCCTTTCTAGGATATTGGCCATTGCGGCCTCGAGTCATCTCCTTTTCGATCTCTGACTCTTGAAGTTAGCTGTCAAGATCTTCATGTGTTAGTTTTGCCAACAAATTTTTTGAAGACAACATGTTTGCCGAACAGTGCCATCCTCCTTCGGCCTTTCATATTTCAACGCCTAAGCATCTTTTCCTTATCTGTCGTTCGACATCTTGGATTTTTCAGGGGACTCTATCGCTGCAGGGTCCTTTTCGAAGAATCCAAGGGTATTTTAATCTTTGGACATGCTTGCAGTTGTCGAGTGTTTCGATGCAGACTGAATCTACAAAGTTATAGCCTCTGATTTTCGTGTCTTGGCTACCAACTTTAAGGATTCTGAGTCCCTTACCTCTGATTTCGAAGTGAAGTCTTCTTGTTCCTTTGATTGGCGTCCATGATCTAGATGTCCGCAACGGCGTCCCCCTCTGGTCCTTCGGCGATGTTCTCCCCATTGTCGCGAGATAGGCCCAAATCTCATAAAGATGGTAATAAATGTTAGCCCAGCATTGCAGGGTAGATTGTTGTTTGCTGCTGTCTTACCCTTATAGTCTTTGAAGGAAAATACTGAACAGGCGTTACAATCTTCGTTATGATGATTAAGTGTCAGGTAGAGGTTGTAGAGCAGGTGCCGGTTCAAATTGAAAAACTTATGGTGGCAGTTCTTGCAAACCTGGAATGGTGTCTTCTCCATCACTGAGTACAGGGAGCCCCCTGCATGCTCATTTTAAGTATTCATCAATTAAAATACCTTGCTCTGGTCCCAGAACTTCTCCCGTATCTTTCTTTGACGACTCCTTCGCTCAGTGGAATTTCGGCGAGTCTTCCCAGATTTTCTGTAACTTTCCTCATTTAGACCCAACAGCGGAAAAAAATTATCTGAAGACGGCAACCAAAAATGGGAGTTCCTGGAGGACGCACGACAACATCACAAGGAGCACCAAAGGGAGGTACGTCGACGCCCACCTACAAGAAATAAAAATAGTAGTAGGACAAATGTTTTTGGGAGAACATACCAGACATCTAAATGGCGGAATAAAGCACAGCATGTGAATCCAGAAAAGATTCATGCTGCAAAAACGGCATTAGAACAGTAGTGAACATTTCAAATGTATAGAATACATCAAATGAAACTAGTTAAAAACAGTACCGGTTAAGTGGGGCTGTGTTTGGTTGGTAGCTGTGGTGGCAGGTCTCTATGCCCTTCTTACGATAAACCATACTCCCATAATATAGCTAAGACTATGGCGTGTAGATAGTTGGGAGATCCAATATGGCGCAAAGTGCTAGTGCTTCTGTGCAAGATGTAATTGAGAATTGTTTGAACAGTGGCTTTAACCACTTTGTGCGTAGAGGCTTAGTTTTGATGTACAATAGCATTAAGTGTGTTATGGATTCCTTGTCACCCACTTTGCAATCAGAGTTCAGAAGTGGTGCTAGTTGTTGGAGAATTTGGCAAAATACGTTTTGATGGGTATAGTACATGAATCAAATTTTAGGTATAAAGTGCAGTGTGCATCAGGGCTAATGTCGTTCAGATATTATTCCATGCCAGGGTGTGCTTTGTATGCAGGTAATTGCAAGATAAAACAGACGAGCATGCAATCCCAGTGTGTGTCTTCAGTTTGGTGTGCAGAAATACTTTCTTTATCATGGGGCAGTCTTCCTCAATAAATAATTGTTTGACAGTAAGTAAAGAACAGGTTTGGCAGAGTTTGCAACTGAGGAATGTACATGGAATAAAGGAAGTAGAGTATCTTCTAAAGAATCTCCTGGTGGGTGCGGTTGCTCAGACAGAGAGTCAACTATCTTCTCACTCCGCCAAAAGCTCTCTAAATGTGATGCTCCCAAAGGCAAAATCCTAGAAACAACCTTCCACAGGTGAGCAGGATGACAGCGGGCTTGGAAAAGATACCCAGGTAGGATTATGTGGTGACAAAATCCAAAATAAAATCATATGATATATTGAATATGAGAGCTCTGCACATGGATTCCCTCACGTACAACATGTGATAGAAATGCAAGCTCTGGTGGTCTTTAAGGAATGTGGATTCTAAACACATTAATATCACTGGCTGAACTTTGGGTTGTTTTCAATTAGATCACTGTGCTAATAAATAATACTATTCTACGGTATTTCAGGCATGTTAATCTTGTTAACTACTACTGAAAAGTACTGTGGAATGTTCAATTCAAAGACTGGAATGATACAAGCATGTGAATGTTTGAAAATAACCAATGGTGACTAAACCTTTGAAGTTTGTAGACGTGACCACAGCTGAAATATTAACCGAAAACCCACTCAAATCTTTATGAAATATGCAGTTACAGACCCACAGAAAGGATAAAAGATATATTTGGACGTGGGGAAAAATTCTGTTCCACAACATAAAACACTCACACCAACCAGACAGAAGTGTTCAGTATCACTAGGTTCCCTATAATCAAGGTTCTCTGTTTTCTTTTTGTACATATAGGTAAGGATGGGCCTTAATGTGTTTCTCGATCTGTATTTATTTATTTGGAAAACAAAAACACATACATTTGATGTTAGTTTGAGTTTCTCTCCGTGCTATCAATAATTACGCTAGGACCAACAGCAGTGCAAACTGACAGCATAGGGATATTAAATTAAAGATTTCCCAATAAAACAAATAGGTGCAGTACTTTTTTTTTTTTGTTCATTGCATTTTACAAAAATACAAAAGAAAATGTATCAATGGACAAATCAAAGCAAACAAACATACAGGGATATACTGTTCATCAATAGTTGGTAGCGTTAGGATGAGCAATGTCCTATACAATATAGTTTAAATTGTTTTTAATACAAGCACCGTTCAATTATATTCCAGAGGCGGCAGCGTCCTCATCACACACAGATTCAGGGCCATTCTATGTTACATGTTGATTTACTTTCATTCTGTCTCTTCTGGGTGTAAATGCAGGTGAGATCGGAGTGGTTGCTAAATGTTTTTAGGTCTAGAAGCAAGGGGTTGGTTGCATGGAGGCATATATGTGACTAGTGGTATCGAATATGTTGTATCCTTCATCCAGGCCTTAAGCGCTGGGGCCACAGGGCAGTTCCAGTGTTCGGCGAGGAGTAAGGCAATAGATAACAAGCATTTGCAATGCAATAGGTCTTGCATTATTAAAGTTTGAGCTATTGGTGTTCCATTATTAAGCAATGCCAATAGCACAAACTTTAATAACGTGAGACGTATTGCATTGCAAATGCATGTTTATACTGTTTTTTTCTAAAAAGTATATTGTTGTGTGTTTGTTCTGCTATGCTTTGTTGTGTTTTGTTATGCTATGCTATGTTTTGTTATGCTATGTATTGTTATGTTATGCTATGCTTTGTTATGCTATGCTATGTTTTGTTGTGTTTTGTTATGCTATGCTTTGTTATGCTATGCTTTGTTGTGTTTTGTTATGCTATACTGTTTTGTTGTGTTATGCTATGTTGTGTTTTGTTATGCTATGCTATGTTTTGTTATGCTATGCTCACACACTGCTGTCTCACAGACATTGCTTTCTCTTACACACACTGCTGTCCCTCACACTGCTGTCTCTCTCACACACAGTGCTATCTCACACTGCTGTCTCTCACACTGCTGTCTCTCACACTGCTCTCTCTCACACACCATGCTCTCCCTAGGACACACACACTGCTGTCTCTCACACTTTGTCTCTCTCACACACACTGCTGTCTCTCTCACACACAGTGCTGTCTCTCACACTGCTGTCTCACACACTGCTGTCTCACACACACACACTGCTGTCACACACACTGCTCTCGTTCCTACACACACTGCTGTCTCTCTTACACACTGCTGTCTCTCTTACACACTGCTGTCTCACACACACTGCTGTCTCACACACACTGCTGTCTCACACATATGCTGTCTCACACACACTCTCACACTGCTGTCTCTCTCACCCCAGCCCGAGCCCCTCCACACCGGAAACAGCCGGTGAATGTGTTGCCACCATCTCCCACGTCCTCTTGCGACACACCTCCTCCATCCACAGAAGTGATGCTGCAGTGAGATGATAGTCACTTTCTCACAAGCCAGCCCACTCACAATAACTAGAAGCTGGTGCACTTCTGTGGAGGGTTGCTAGCTCTTGCACTACACACTCAGAAAACTGGTTCCAATCGCAACACTACTCCCTGAGACAGACAACGCACCGAAGCACAGGATCGAAGAAAGCACGGACACACCTGGTTTGATTTCAGTTCTGTTACACGCGGGAGGTGGGAGGTCAAAAGACACTTAATGACTGAGAGCTGCTTCATCTCCGCTTCTCCCACGGTTACAACGAGGTACCAAAGAGGACTTGAAAAACCTTTCCCAGCATCAAAGGAGGGAGCCATCACAGACACCTGTCCAGCTGCATGAGCAGGCCCGGCTAGAGGGATTTTTATTTTGGTGGGCAAGGGTGTATTCGGGTGGGCCACTGCTGGCCCGATTTATCACTTATAAATCTAGCCAGGCCTGCTTCTGGGCCCTCCTTTATCTCTCCTTGGTCTTACAAGGCCCAGTAAAACGCACTCTTTTCCAAGTCTCTTTCTAAATGTTATCACTCTCAAAAAGTGTTTTTTTCATGTAATGTCCCTTTAATGGGAAGAGGAGGTTTCTAAGGTGGGAATATCAGGCAAGTGACACTACTCGGACTCCCTCTGTGAGAGCCTTCAGGGAGAAACCCTCTTCATTACTACCTCCACCTGAACCCTGATTCTGCAGCGCGCTCCCTTACAGGCTTGATTATCCACTTTCCTACCACCGCTTTCCATTGCACCTCATCTCACAGCTGACCTTGGGCCCCAGCCCAATATCAGCCACCATTCAGTTCCACTTTCATTATTCCCAGTAGAAAACAATAGTAAAATCACCTTCAAACTTAAAACATTGAATATAGCAGTGAATGTAATTAGCACGCACTTTAAAGTATGCTCCACAGTTGTCCTAATCATCTAACTGTTAATTAAATAGACAAAAACAGAAAGGCCATGACAGAGCCAGCTTTAGTGCTGGTGTGGAAGTCTTTTTCTGGTGCCCCACCAATGACCTCTTTCTCTGTAGATAAGTTAACTACCACCCTTCAACATTGCCCTTCATCTCTCCGTAGCCCCTCCCCCCATGGCCTCCTCCTTAGACTCCCAGACTACCACCCTCCACTAGTGCCCCTCATCTCTCTGTAGCTCCCCCACCCCATGACCTCCTCCTCAGATTACCTCACTACCACCCTCCACCAGCTTCCCTCATCTCTCCGTTGTTCCCCCACCCCATGACCACCTCCTCGGATTCCCTCACTTCCACCAGTGCCCCTCATCTCTATGTAGTCACCCCCCCACCCAATGACCCCCTCATCGGATTCCCTCACTACCACCCTCCACTAGTGCCCCTCATCTCTCTGTAGTTACCCCCACGCCATGATCTCCTCCTCAGCTTTCCTCACTGCCATCCTCCATCAGTGCCTCTCATCTCTCTGTAGTCCCCCCCACCCCATAATCTCCACATTAGATTCCCTCACTGCCACCCTCCACCAGCGCCCCTCATCTCTCCATAGTCCCCCCACCCCATGACCACCTCCTCAGATTCCCTCACTGCCACACTCAACCAGTGCCCCTCATCTCTCTGTAGTGCCCCCACCCCATGACCTTCTCGGATTCTCTCACTGCCACCCTCCACTAGTGCCCTCATCTCTCTGTAGTTTCCCCCTGCCCCATGACATCCTCCTCGGCTTCCATCACTGCCACCCTCCACTAGTGCCCCTCATCTCTCTGTTGTTCCCCCTACCCCATGACCTCCTCCTTGGATTCCCTCACTACCACCCTCCACTAGTGCCCCTCTTCTCTCTGCAGTTCCCCCATGCCAAGACCTCCTCCTCAGCTTGCCTCACTGCCATCCTCCACCAGTTCCCCTCATCTCTCTGTAGTCCCCCCACCCCATAACCTCCCCATTAGATTCGCTCACAGCCACCCTCCACCAGCGCCCCTCATCTCTCCATAGTCCCCCCCACCCCATGACCACCTCCTCAGATTCCCTCACTGCCACCCTCCACCAGTGCCCCTCATCTCTCTGTAGTTCCCCCTACCCCATGACCTCCTCCTTGGATTCCCTCAGTACCCCCCTCCACTAGTGCCCCTCATCTCTCTGTAGTTCCCCCCACGCCATGACCTCCTCCTCAGCTTTCCTCACTGCCATCCTCCACCAGTACCCCTCATCTCTCTGTAGTCCCCCACCCCATAACCTCCCCATTAGATTCCCTCACTGCCGCCCTCCACCAGCGCCCCTCATCTCTCCATAGTCCCCCCACCCCATGACCTCCTCCTCAGATTCCCTCACTGCCACCCTCCACCAGTGCCACTCATCTCTCTGTGGTACCCCCACCCCATGACCTTCTCGGATTCCCTCACTGCCACCCTCCACTAGTGCCCTCATCTCTCTGTAGTTTACACCTGCCCCATGACATTCTCCTCTGCTTCCCTCACTGCCACCCTCCACTAGTGCCCCTCATCTCTCTGCAGTTCCCCCGACCCTGTGACCTCCTCCTCGGATTCCCTCACTGCCATCCTCCACCAGGGCTCCTCATCTCCCTGTAGATCCCCCCACCCCATGACCTCCTCCTCCGATTCCCTCACTGCCACCCTCCACTAGTGCCCCTCATCTCTGCGTAGCTCCACCCCCACCCCATGACCTCCTCCTCGGATTCCCTCACTGCCACCCTCCACTACTGCCCCTCATCTCTGCGTAGCTCCAACCCCACCCCATAACCTCCTCCTCGGATTCCCTCACTGTCACCCTCCGACAGCACCCCTCATCTCTCCGTAGCTCCACCCCCACCCCGTGACCTCCTCCTCGGATTCCCTCACTGCCACCCTCCACCAGCGCCCCTCATCTCTCCGTAGCTCCCCCCCTCCCCTTGACCTCCTCCTCGGATTCCCTCAATGCCACCCTCCACCAGTGCCCCTCATCTCTGTTGCCCCTCTCGAATATCCATTTCATTTGTTGTATAGCGCTACTCATATCAGTGTAGTGTGTCACAGTACTTTACATAACAGCACACGTTATACAGAGACAATAAATCAGTCTACGGGGAATGTCACATAAGCCAATGAGGATCACAAGGTGTAGAAATCACATGTCATCCATACTAGTGGGCAATATATTTTACGAGGGTTAAGTCTGGAGAAGCACAAACTCAGGATTTAAAGAGTACTCCAGTGGTTGGGGGTTGGCTTTACTGATACAAATGTATAACTCCCAAACAAACTCTTTTTAGCAACATTAGAATAATGAAAGACTGGAGAAGTTCTAACTATATCACAACACAAAAAAGTGAAGTTTGTATGCAGCTCTTTGATGACAGTTCATAGGTCACTGTCCTATGTTAGGATAGTAACTTCCGAACTGCAAGTAACACAAGGATATCTGTGACAAAGGCAGTAACCCACTGAGCTATTCCCATAGAAATCAGTTTATCAGCATTTAAAAACTACCAACAGACAAGTGGTTGCTCTGCAGCAGGATCATAAATCACCAGTTATCTGTTTTTTTTTTTTATTGTTGTTGTACATCGTTGGCAGATTCACTGCGAGGGCCAAGGCTCATGTTTGGGTGGGCCTGGCCCACCCGGCCCACCCTCTAGAACCGGGCCTGTGCCCGAGGGGGAGGAATCTGTAAGCAAGGCGCAGGCGGAAAAGACACACACACACAACTTTCATTCACACATTTAAAAGGGGTCCTGGACAAAATCACAAGAGCAAAGAAAACGGGAATGAAAGATACGAAATTCATTTCATTTCTGGATCATTGAAGACGCTTGTGCAATAGCAGAACATGACTCTTCCAGAAATCTCAAACTTTCTTACGTTACGTTTTAAAAGCTCCTCCAGTTTTGCATTTTCACGTTGGCTCCGGCAAGTCTTGGTACAGGATGGGCTTGCAAAACAGTACTTGGATGTAAAAAAAAAAAAGGCCGCATCGACAAATAATCGGCTAAGATGTAAACCGCCCTAGGTAATCACGTTTCCAACTTCCCTGGACTCAGCGCCTTAGAAAGGGTAGGTCGGTGGGCAGCACTAGCCAAACAGATCAAAGTTGTGGGTACTAAAAACGACAAAATAAGCCACACGCATGCGGTTTTCCTAGAATGTGCCTGCTTCGTGTGTGGTTGACGCCAGGTGCTTCACTGGGAGGACAGACGGGAGAGGTGGAGTCCATAGGAGACTTCCAAAGGCAGGCAATAGCATGCCTCATAGTTAAAGACACTGCTACATCACTGGTTGTCTCTCCAGCAATGTGTTAGGTTCACCCTCCATGTAAATGAGTACCACTTAAAATGATTGTATGAAAACCTATGTCCTCTACATGTGGCATGGCTCTGCTGCTGGAAGACCACGGTTGGGCACCAGTGCTTTAGATGAAATCCCCTCAACATTAAAATGACATAATATATTCCCTTATAGGCCCCATGATAACAATTCTCCGCCGTGAATGCTTATAAGGGAGTCCAGCCAAACTTCAAACATCCACACACAGTTCCTAGAAGGCGAATCCGGCCTCTGAGCAGATACTGGGATTCGGGTTCTAAGCCTCAGGCTGGGCCCAGCCTCTGGAAAAGGGGAAGGATCTCGCTGCCAAGTGGAGGTTTCGCTGGACAGGAGTTGGCAGGTTCTCCGCGGCATGCGAGTCAAATCTGGCCATTGTTCCAGGAATGCGGCCACATTATGTGGTGAGCCGCTGAAATGAGAAAATAACACACTCTGCTATTCTGGGCCGAATCCTAAATCATTTCCAGGCTCCGCCGCTAGCACGTATAATGATGCTGTGCCCGAAGCCACCGAGTTTCTGCAGTCTGCGTGGATGTTTTTTCAAAAACAGGTATCAGTGCTGGACTGATCTCTTGACTTAAGGCTCGTAGGCACCTCGTGTGATGTGCGACACTTTGAACAACCTCTGGATTTCAATTCCATTTCCACCGCTCTTTTGCATGCTGGGAATTGAAGGCACGTACATACAACGTGGGCACCCAAAAAATACAATCCCCAAGACAAAAGAAAAGTTGCTTACAAAGCCAGGATTGGTTGAAGGTGACTTTTGACCTAGAGCTACTCACCAGCCCTGTAATGCTGCTTTACTTGTTCACTGTCACTTGTGAATGAGCTGGGAGATACCAGCCCCAGATCTGTGGCGCCTCTTGGTTCCCCTTCATTTGTGTTTTCTTGACCCTTAAAATCACTTTCCTCCTGTGATGCATTTTATAAGGGAAACATGGGAGCACAGGTGCACATTATCCCAGAGAACCTGTGCGTAGTACGGCCGGGACAGCGCCCTGGGTGAAGGAAAAATTGGAGTTTGTTGTGGGAGCGGGTGGGGGGCGTTGGGGTGTGACGGCAGTAGGTGTGACGAAGTTGGGAGGAGGGCAGGGGGTGATGGGGAGCGAACACTTACGAGGAAGTACCTTAAGCACTGATTACAAAGTCTTTAAAGTCACCCAATCGAGACCATTGGACCAGCTTCTGTTTGCATAACATTAAGTTAAAAGGCTTCCTGCTGCGCCCGACGAATATCGGCACCCGGGCCTTGGCCCAGCTCTCCATGCTCAAGGCTCCATGTGAGCCAGCAATCTCCTGCTAAAACTTATAGTTAAATATTGAATACTGCTGAAAAGGGCTGTACTGTACAGGGGCGCAGGACTAAGTTCCTGCATTTTAAGCTCTACACCAGGAGAGGAAAATGTGTGTACCCGACGCCCCTCACCCAATCCGGCACTTCAACAAATCCAAGAGCAGTAACCTGCCGATGGCCTAATTAGTTCAATGTACAAACATCTGGATGGATTGTGGACAGCTACTGCGCGCCCTCCAAGTCAAGTGTGACCTGCTGCAGCTGTGACCTCAGGCTGTGTAGTCAGCAGAACTTTGCAAGTGAATGGAAAACTGCGAGCCCAGGAGACTGTTTGCTAGAAGCCAGGAGTAGCTGACGGAGTCACATGGCGGGTGCTAGGTTGTTGTGCAGCATGAGGAAGCAATTAGCAATTATACATATATTTACAGTACTGCTGTTTCCTCCGCTTGGCGTAAAAAACAAACTATGCTGAAAATGCAATAATATCGCCTATGTGTCCTCGTGAAGACTGGATCATAGATCGGTATGAGTGAAATGCCTTGATGTGCATGGATTCACTCGTCCTTCTGCTGCTTCCCTGGGAAGAGGATAAAAAAAATAAACAATCCGGGAGTGGTGCGCGCGCGCCACAGGAGACGTGCTTTCAATTATCGCGCCCGTGTCTGGGCACGATAATTGAAACCACACGGCCTATTGGTGTCTATTATGCGCACCAAGCGTGTAATAGACACCAATAGGCCGTGGGCGGAGTCAGGGGTAAATCCCCATTTTTCACCAACTAAATGTCTCGCGCAGCGAGCACTGCTACGCAGTGCAACACAGGCGCGAGACCTAAAAAAACGTCATGCCAGGTTTAAGCGGCTTCACATAATCCAGCAACACCATTAATGGGGAGGGGGGTCAGTTCAGATTCGATCATCATGGTGAGGTAACAGAAGACTTCATTTCAATACGCTAGAACAGTGCGAAGTTCCATGCCATATGGGAGAAATCTGCAGCCTCCATAGCACATCAGGGGCAGGTGTGGGAATTTGTGGGGTGCATTTTTGCCAATAGCTTAGGTGTAATGTATGCTCTATGTATGTATTTGAAGTGCAAATTCTTACGGCGAAGATTAAATGAGATATACTGGGTGTGTTCACAACAGTCGGTCCAGGTTTTATCAGTTAAGGGGTGGCCCAGATCATTTCTCCTAGCCGTTCATGCCCCTATGCCCACCTGTGGTTTAAGTTTAAGAGCCCAATGGTAGAGTGTAGAAACCAAATGGGCATCTGAAATGGAGGTAATAACTAGTGACAGTGGGAGGAATTCTGCCAGCACTTCAGTAGATGCGCGCCCCCCACGAGGTCTGGAACGGAACGCAACTGGGCATTTTGGAAAAGCTGTATGAGAGTGCGTAACTCGCACTGAGTTAAGATTCTTTTAGAAAGGGTCTCCACAGCCGGGGAGAGCCATGGATTGTTTAGAAGCAGTATGTGCGGGGAGCACAGGAAATCAAAACGCAGGTGTCGGCGTAGTCTTGTCCAGGCCCATAATGTTGTTTGGAAGTTCTGTATTTCAGAGGGTGATCTAGTTAGACCATGAGGGATAATAGCTGAAAGTGAGCGGGATCCACTCCAGCTTCCTGTATTGCAGTCGAGCGTTGGGGTGGTACCAGTAGTATGCATAATGCGCCTGCGCTACCAGATAATACAGATAAAAGTCTGGGACCCCGAACCCACCGCGCTGATATGGCATTGTTAATGCTGCCAACTGATGCATGGCTGTACGCCTGCCCGCCTACATCAGTCTGATGAGCATACCCTGCAATGTGTCAAAGAATCTGGAGGTGAGTGGGTTAGGAATATTAAGAAAGAACTAAAGAAATTGAGGGAAAACAGCCATCTTGATAATGGCAATTCTTCTTTCAGCCAAAGACAGGGGAAGTTTGATCCACCTGTTGATTTGCGTCGACAAGCGGTCAACAGCAGGACTATAATTAAGCCGAATCACCTCCGCTGCACTACGGTGGAGGTAAACTCTGCGATATTTAGGGGGGTGGGGGACAATTCACCAACAGAGAGGGAGCTCGAGAGTAAACAGGCCGTAGCATCCGTCAGTGGAAATATTTCAGATTTGGCCCAATTGATGACAAATCCTGAAAAACCCGCAAATCGCATAAGCTCTTGGAGCAGGGGAGGGAGATTAGTCTTGGGATTCAGAATGAATAGTATAAAGTCATCCGCATTTACTGACGCCAGTGGGGGACCTCAGTGAAAGCGAAGTCCACGCTGCAGGTGCCACTCCTGCAGGTGGTGAACCAGAGGGTCCATTGCGATAATGAACAGTAGTGGTGACAGCGGACAGCCCTGTCTGGTCCCCCGTGAAAGCTAAAATTTATCCGAGAAGCTGCCATTTATACGAAGTCGGGCAACAGGATTTATGTACAGGAGGCAGACAAGTTCCGAAAAGTTTTGAGGAATACCAAGTTTCTGCAAGGTGGCATAAAGAAACTGCCACTCCAAGGAGTCAAATGCTTTTTCAGCATCTAATAACATCGCTGCTGCTGGGAGTTCAGGTGTAAACTGATTGATTACTGCAAAGATCGTCCGTAGATTACCCGAAGTGGAGCGATAATGATATATAATTGCATCCACTAATAGGGAGATTCGAGTCACGAAAACTTTAGCTAGTATCTTCTCATCTTGATTCAATAGAGAGAGGGGCCTATAAGAATCGCAGCGCGATGGAGGTTTACCAAGTTTTAATAATAAAGATATGGCAGCCTCTCACATTGTGTGGGGGGGGGGGGGGGCGAGTACGCTGTTCTCAAGGGACTCCATGTAGACTTACAGTAAATGGGGGACAAGCAGGGCTTAAATGTAAATGTAAATTTGATACTTGTATAGCGCACTACTCACCCGCAAGGTTTTCAAGGCGCTTGTACGAATACCGCTGTGGAACCCATCCTGGCTTTCCCTGTGAGGCGTCCACTCCAGGGAACCCCCAAGGTGGAGGCCAGGCATCCTTAGCGTTGTGGGGGCCGTTGTGAAGATTAAACAAGCTATTGCCCAGAGTTGCAGAGTGGGACTCCATGATTGGAATAGGCACCGAGGCGAGAATTATCAGGTCCGTGAAATTTTTGAGCCCAAGACCCGCCGAGGCGGAGAATTGAACCCTGGTCCCGGGCTAGACCTCTGCATCAGGGTCTGCCGCTCTAATCATTGAGCCACACTTCTCCACAAATGTATTATAACATGTGCCAGACAACCCGCCCGTAGCCGGAGCACAAGCTCCGCTGAGGTTATTAATGGCCTGGGATATCTCATCTGCCATGATAGGGGAAGCCAGAAATTGCTGTTGGCCAGGGTCTGGCCGAGTGGGCCAGACCCTGGCCACCTCAGACAAATAATCGCCAAGTGCATTATCCACAGGAGGGAGGGGGGGCGTGTACTGTACAGACGGGAATAATAAGAGAAGGCAGCTGTAGTGATTTCAGCCGAGGCCTTTCTCCTTCCCGAAACACTCTAGCCATGCGTACTTGCCCATTTAGTTGGTTTCACAAGCAGCAAGCTCCCGAAATTCCACAACCAATCCTGCCCATTGGTGCGACAGAGGCGGGGCACCTCCCGGTGAAAGCTTTGCATCAAGGTCTCTTAAGAGTTTCTCCACCCTCTCTAGGTCTCGGCAGATGGAGCAAAGGACCCCAAACTGTTTGGGCATACAAGTTCTCCAAATGTAGACCTTAAATGCCTCCCATAGTGTGGTATAGCTGGATTCCGATTCAGTGTTCAGCTGAAAAAATTCCACTGTGGCCGCACTAATCACAGTTCGGAATACGCTGTCTTGTATAGCTTCTGCTGGGAAGCGTCAGGGTGCGTGTCTACGTATTGCATCTAAAACGGAGAGGTACAATAGCACTGGTGAGTGGTCGGAAAGTGTGCGAGGAAGATGATCTAGGGAGAGTGTAGCCAATGTAAGGTTGGGTGACAAGTACCAGTTATCTATACGGGACCATGTCCCATGAGGGGGTAAGTAAAAGGAAAATTCTTACGGACAAACCACGCATCCGCCAGAAGAAAGGATTGCAATAGAGTGTTCAATGCCTGTACAGACTGGGGTTTAGTAATTATTCCTCTTCCTGTTGCGTCCAGGGTAATATTTAGTGTGAGGCTAAAGTCCCCACCCATTAGTATAGTGTCAATGCCTAGCTGGGAGATATGCGTAGCTATATTAGGAAGGAAATCTGGTGAGCATATATTGGGAGCATAAATATTTACCAGGAGTATACTTTCAGTTCCTAAAGTACCAGCCACTAATAAGTAATGGCCCTCGGGGGTTGGCAACTGTCTCGCGTTCTGAACGGTAATGTTCTATGAATGTGTAACCCCCCCCGAATAGGAACTGTAGTTTGCAAAAAAACGATTGTTCCCCCAATTAGATGCAAATCGATTAGCAGAGTTCTAAGCATAATGTATCTCCTGTAGGAGTGCCACCTGGATAATATGTCGGGAAAGATAGGCCAGTATGTTGTCGTCCTTTTCAAGAGTTAGAAAGGCCTTGCACATTCCATGACATACACCTCAATCCCAATGCCCCAGGGCTCCTATTCAGAAATGTCATGTAGTCTGTGTGTTTGTGTATGGAATGGGAACAGTGCCTGAAGAGGCCATCAAATGGCCAGATTGCTCATCAATGCCCTGTAGAAAAACTGTTGTCAAACATGTAACAAATAACGCCCCATACCCCCTGCCCACATCGGATAACAACCCAACCGGTATCCGGTGAATCCCAACATTTTCCCATAAAATAATAGGAGATCTCCTTGGGGGGAGGCAACGCTCAGAGGAGATCACCGACATCATCCACGACTATACATCATCTTAATTTACCCAAAGCAGCAAACTCTATTGAATACAAAGCAAAAGGGGGGAAAAGTTAGCTACAAAACCAATTTTAAATTGTTCAAGAGGGCCTACAACCAGTCCCAACCACTTCACCTGTCTGTAAAAAAGTCAGCCAGTGGTTCAGTCGTGCAGAGGGGAGCACAGCAACCCAAGTAGAGAGTTTTTCAGGAGTTCCAATCTCACCGGCCGGTGGGAGATCTTCTTGATGGGACATTCCACCTGTCCACCCCGGGGGAGGTGGTGTCTGTCTGGTGTTTTTTCCAATAGTCAGCCGCCTCAGCGGGAGAGTCGAAGATACGAGTTTTACTGTCCAGATGGATCCTCAATCTTGCTGGACAAAGCATCATGTACTAACGCCTTCTGTAAGGATCTTTTAACATCCAGGAATTTCTGTCTGGCCTCCTGCACTAAGTGAAGTCAGGGAGAAAGCATGTGTCATGCCTTGGTATTGGATGGACTCCCTGAGCCAGGTGGTGGGCAACATTCAGTCACGATAGTGAAGGAGTCAGGCGATAATCAAGCACGGGGGCTTCAGGAGCAGCCCAATGGGCCAACGAGCGACGAGCCTATTCCACTGCAAATGTAGACGTGAATGTGTTGCTACCAAACAACCTTTTAGTAGGCGCTCGATATACTCAGTCATGGGGCCCGTGTTGGTGGACTCTGCCACTCCAGCTATGCGGATATTGTTGCAACACAATCGTGCCTCTAAATCATCAGCTTTGGCGTTGACCGTTTTTAGTAGTCGTTCTGTGCACTCCAGTCGTTTAGCCATGGCTGGTTGTGCATCGTCCATCTCTGATATGCGGAACTCAGCCGCCTCTTTGCGGGTTTCCTGTTGGTCCATACGGCCGCTCATATCATCCAGTCGAGTGACCAGGGTGTCAAGGCGCATATTGATGGCCTTGAATCCGGCCAGCAGCTCCACCATAATGGCTGCAGCCCATCCGGCGGAGAGGGTTCTGACTCAGTCTATCTCAGGGGCCCTCGTTTGGGGAGCCCGCATCTTCCTCACGGGGGTCCTGGCTGCATCAAAGGAGAATTGACGATGTTTCAGGTACCCCCTCCCCATAGTGTAGTTGAGAAAGGCACTGCGATTAGGCAGGGTAGTCCGGATTTCGCGTGCCAGGAGGGGAGATGGGTTTATTGCGGACATAAAAATAAGTGTGATGGTAGCCTTGACATTTGGGTCACAAAGGATGGCAGTAGTGTGTCAAGTTGGGGACCTCACCCGGCACACATGCATGTAGTGCTCTGTATAGCTGATGTCCCCACTACCCGGCTACATGTCACATGCATCCGGCAGTTCGGGGCCCCCCTGGGCAATCCGGCACTCAAGTGGGGGTATCCATGCTCCCAGGCAGCTTCCCCGCCTCAATGCAGCACAAGCAGCGTGAAGGCCGCTGACCAGCCAGTCAATATCAGCGCGCCTCAAGGGGGCTCATAACCACCCAAGCATCGCATGCCCCAGTCTGACGGAAAGCCCGGGCCACCAGAAAAGGCACAGTTGTCACCGGCTGATCAAGCACGCCCACCGCGGCAGTCCAGCACCAACAGCCAGCCAATGCCGCCGCACTACAGGGTCACTGCCTGAATACCCTGGAGACTCAACAGTGGTCCGAATGCCACGGGCCACACCAGGATGAAAGCCCAGCCCACCGGGAGCCAGGCGCAGCAGTCACAAGCCATCAGGGAGAACTCACCGCCACAGCCTGAGGCCAGGAATCAGCCGAAGGTTCAATGCAGCAGGCATCATATGCAGCATGCGTTGGGGAGCTTCCCGGATCTGAATGTGTTCGCTGCCGCCGGCAGCCCAGCCCTCAGGCTCGCCGCCGGCCACTATTACTGCGGGGCCTCAGAAAGCTGTGTCGGGCTGCCGGTCTTGCAGTCCGTTGCACCAGGGGCCATGTGGTCAGCCTGCCGTCAGCTCTCATGGGTCTACAGGGGGTCAGGACTCATCTCTCCCTTCCGAGTCCACCATGAGGCCCGGCATGAAGCGCTGGAATCGTAAAATAGGAGCGGCGGCTCCGGAGCTTCATGGGAGAGCGGCCATCTTGGTGCTTGTCAAGGCCACGCCCCAAATAGGTGATATTTATTTGTTTGTAAAGCACCCGAATCACCCCCGAAGGGTTATCTCCGCGCTATGGAACTGCTGCAGCTGGCCAGAGAGGGATCCAGATTGAAACAGTACAGTTTTGAGAAGCCTTCTGAACTGTAAGTGACCCGGGCATTGCCGCAGATGGATGGGGAGTTGGTTCCAGTAGAAGGGGCTAGGTGGAAGAAAGCTTTACCAACTAGGTGCGATTTTTTGCAGCGTGGAACATGGAGTACAGACTTGGTCCCTGAAGGTATGAACATGGGTGGCAGATATTTGGTACATTTTTCTGCCAAGTAGCTCAGACCTTTGGCATTCAAGGATTTATGCACAATGCAGCAATTCCTGAAACTGATCCGCTTATGCACTGGAAGCCAATGCAGTTGCTTCAAAAGAGGGGGGGGGGGCGTTTGGGGGGAGCAGTAGAGATCAGGCGAGCAGCGGTAATCTGGACTACTTGTAATTTGTTCAGTGACGCTTCGTTAGCTGAAATCAGAAGAGCATTACAGTAGTCCAGGCGGCTAACGACTAATGCCGGGATGAGGGTTTTCAAACTGGGCAGCGGTAGGAAAGGAAATACTCTACGTAGGAAGCTTAACACATGTAAACAGGAGCCAGCGGTAGTTGCAGCGTGCTCCTTCATTATCAGTTTCTGGTCCAGGCGGACGCACACGTTTTTGACCACAATCTTGGGAGCTGGAGCGGCGCCCAACTCCACTGGCCACCAGCTTGGGGACCACATCATAGATGCATCTCCAAACATGATCTCAGTTTTCCCCACATTGAGCTGGAGGAAATTGTTCCTCATCCAGCGAGCGATTGTCGTCATGCCCTCCAAGAAGGTAGACTAAGCGTTGGGAGTGTGTTTGTCAAAGGAAAGTAGGAGCGGAGTATCATCAGCATATGAGATTGGTATGAAACCTAAATTCCTGAGATCCCGCTAAGGGAGCAACATAAATGTTGAATAAGGTGGGAATGAGACAGGATCCCTGGGGTACTCCCTTAGTCAGTCCCATAGTCTTTGAACAGAAAGGGCCTAGATTGATAGGCTGAGTTCTATGAGTGAGAAAACTCGACATCCATTATAAGGTTATCCCTTGGATTCCAATTTCCCGCAGTCTCCAGACCAGAGTCTGATGAGAGACCGTGTCGAAGGCCGCCGAGAAATCAAGCAGTACTAGAAGTACGGTTTGTCCGTTGCCTAGGGACTGTCTAATGTTGTCGGTGACAGCAATCAAAGCAGACTCAGTGCTGTCCCTGGGTCTAAAGCCAGACTGGGAACGATCAAGGCAGCTAGAGGCTTCAACGTAGTCAGGCATGTGTTTGTTGATATTTTTTTTACAATATCTTGCTCAGGAGAGGTAACAGAGAAATTGGGCGATAGTTGGATATGTCTTCCATGAGGGCCTTAGGGTTCTTAGGGATAGGGTTTATTTGTGCCGCCTTCCATTCAGCGGGTAGTTGGCCCTCGCTCAACAAAAGATTGAGGATTGAGTAGGTTGGGCTGGCTAGTTGTTTGGAGAGCAGTGAGATGGTCTTAGCCGGAATAATATCTGGGGGGGGGGGGAGGAGGGAGAGGGGGGAGGGGGCCTGATTTTACTGTGTTCAGTAATGACTCTACATCACCAGGTGTGAGTGTGGGGAAATTTTCTACCGTCTGCACGTTAGACGGAGCAGGAGAGTAGTCTGCTGTAGGATCCTACTGAGAGCTTCCGACTGAGGTGCTTTTGTGGTAGACCAGCTCAATTTTCTGAGTAAAGTGAGTTGCTATTTTATCACAGAGAGCTTGGGAGGGAGCTGCTTCGTTGTAGCATGCCTTCGGGTTAGTGAAGGATTGTAGGATTTGGTAGAGAGTTTTGGGGGCATTCCCTGCCTGATCAATTTGTAGTGCAATATGGGCTCTGCAAGCGGTGTTTGTATTTTTATGATATTGAGCCAGAGTGGTCTTATATCTTTCTTTATCCTGTGCATCATGGGAAAGGTGCCAGAGCTGTTCCAGCTTTTTACAGACTCTTTTCCGTCTGAAGGTTGGAGGAGAACCACGCTGTCTGAGTGCGCCTAGCCAAACTACGACATTGTTTCAGAGGAACCAGGTGATTAATGGCTGTTTTAACTATAGAATTATAGCGGGCAAGGCATTCCTCCACATTATCTGGATCAAGGTTCCAGAGTCCTGGAATTATATCCTGGAACTGGACAGGAGAGATTTTATGCCACTGTCTGCGCAAGCTAAGGGGGGATATGGGGGAAACGTTGTGTACCCTGGGACCCCTGATTTGAAAATCTATTAATGACTGGTCAGTCCATGTAAGTGGACAGAGAGCTGTGTAGAAAATTTTAGAAGTTAGTAAAAATAAGATTCAACATGTGTCCAGGTGAGTGGGTGGGGCCGTCGTTGATCTTACTTAGTTCTAGTGTGGCTAAATCTGCTAGGAGCGTAGAGGCATCTTGATTTACTGTGTTTTCACTGTGAACGTTAAAGCCTCCCAGGAACAAGACATTTTTTGTTGAAATCACATGAGAGAAAATGAATTCCATTAGTTGAAGCGAGAAGTCTAAGAGAGGGCCTGGGGGCCAGTATACAAGGGCGCCTTTCCAGCTGTGTTGAGGAAGCAAATCAATCCTGAAGACTAGGATTTCAATTTTATCATTGCCTAGTTGCTCGAGTATGGAGACTTTGATGGATTAATTATGAATAATGGCTATATGGATTGTCTGTCCAACCTTTGGATGCGGTAGCCCTCCGGAAGTGCCACTTCTATGGCAGGGGTGGAGCTCGGTTTAATCCAGGTTTCGGTCAGGAAACCAATGTCAGGAAGCTTGGAAGTAAATAAGTCCCAGATTTCTACTGCATGTTTAGGCAGAGATCTGACGTTGCTTAAAAAGCAATTCCAACCTTGATTTCCTGAAGGGGTCTGGGGAAGGGTATCTACCTCTGCACAAGGGCTGTGCTGACTTTTGCCTAGGTCAGGTGTTGTACTATCAATGAAGAACAAGTTACTTACCTTCGGTAACGATGTATCTGTAAGAAACATTAGTTAGTTAGATTCCTCACCTTAGAATATCCCCAGCCGTCAGACTGGATCCGGAAGATTTTTGTAGCAATACCCCTTGCGCGTCGCTAGGTATCGTCTGCGGCTCCGCGTCCGTCGTTGGCGTCGTGCGCCGGAATGACGTCGGAGTACTTAGACGCCGCCCTTGCTCGCAGACGTCAGTTCTTGTACATAGCTTTCCGCGCCAGGAACGCAGAGCCATGCAAGAGACCGACACTGGTGCCAAAAAAGTCTAGGGACCTGAAAAGGATAACCTGAACCCTAGATATCAGTTCGCACAACGGGGAGGCTGGTTGGATCGGTGAGGAATCTAACTAACTAATGTTTCTTACAGATACATCGTTACCGAAGGTAAGTAACTTGTTCATCTGAAAGAAACACGTTAGTTAGATTCCTCACCTTAGAATAGATACCCAAGCAATACCAACCCCAGTGGTGGACCTGCGAACCAAGATTACACCAGAAAGTCCTGGAGGACAGAACGGCCAAAGAAGCCATCCCTCCGGACTTGGCTGTCTAGGCAATAATGCCTGGCAAACGTGTGCAGCGAAGCCCACGTCGCCGCCTGACAGATGTCCTGCAAAGGGACTCCCCGTCCCAAAGCAGTAGTAGCCACTGTGGCCCGAGTAGAATGGGCTCGCAGCCCAACAGGAGGGTCCTTTTTTGCCAAGGAATAACAGATTTTTATACACAAAACGACTCACCGGGAGATGGTCCGTTTGTGCACAGCTTTCCCCTTCTTAGCACCCACGTAGCCAACGAAAAGTTGGTCGTCCACCCGGAACGGTTTTGTGCGGTCCAAATAAAAGGAGAGCGCACGTTTTGGGTCCAGACGGTGGAGCCTCTCTTCTTCTTTGGAAGGATGCGGAGGCGGAAAGAAGGTGGGCAAGGTGACAGATTGCCCAAGATGAAAGGGGGTCACCACTTTCGGTAGGAAGGAAGGACGAGGCCGAAGGACAACCTTGTCCGGATGAACAGATAGAAAAGGAGGCTTGGACGATAGAGCCTGGAGCTCACTCACCCGTCTAGCCGAGGTGATGGCTACCAGGAAAGCAGTCTTAAGAGTCAGAAGACGAAGAGGACAATTGTGAAGAGGCTCAAAGGGAGCGCACATCAGAAATGTCAAGACAGGATTCAAGTCCCACTGAGGCATTACGAAAGGGACAGGAGGGAACGTGTGAGTAATGCCTTTAAGAAAGCGTGAAACTAAAGGGGACTTGAAAAGAGAAGGCTGATCAGGAAGCCGCAAGAAGGCAGAGATGGCAGCAAGATAACCTTTCAAGGTGCCCAAGGCAGAGCCCTGCTGGGCCGAAGAAAGAGGAGAACCTCAGAAAGAGGGGCGTAAAGGGGATCCACAGCCTTTGCTGTGCACCATGCCACAAATTTGTTCCACCGGCAGGCGTATACCGACTTTGTGGAGGGACGCCTGGCTGCCAGAATGATATCACAGACTTCAGGAGGCAAGTCAAATGGCATCAACTGCCGCCGCTCAATCTCCACGCATGGAGGTGGAGGCTGGACAGGTTCGGGTGGAGGACCGTCCCCTGCTGCTGCGACAGAAGATCCTCCCGAAGGGGCAGACGTATCGGAGGATCGGTCAACATACTGAGTAGCTCGGGATACCAGTACCTTCGTGCCCAAGCCGGAGCCACCAAGATGACTTGGGCCCGGTCGTGCCTGATCTTCTTCAGCACTCTGGGCAGAAGTGGTATAGGCGGAAAGGCGTACAACAGGCCGCAACTCCACTCGCGTCGCAAAGCGTCGCCGGGCGAGTGCCGCCTTGGAAATTCCAACTCGCAGAACTGCTGACATTGCGCGTTCTCGTCGGTGGCGAATAGATCTAACCAAGGCTCTCCCCACTGCTGAAAGAGACCTTGCGCCACCTCGGAGGTCAGTCGTCATTCGTGATCCATCATGCACCGGCGGCTGAGTTCGTCTGCTCTGGCGTTCAGAGAGCCCGCCAGATGTTGAACCACTAGGGTGACGCCCTGGTGTTTCAGCCATGTCCAGAGGCTCCTGACAAAGGGTCCACGACTCCACCCCGCCCTGTTTGTTGCAATACCACATGGCGGTGGTTTTGTCCGTGAACAACTGCACGACACTTCCCCGGACAGAGGGAAGGAAGGCTTTCAGTGCAAGTCGGATCGCTCTCAGCTCCAACAAGTTGATGTGGAGGCGAGACTCCGCCGGAGACCAGAGGCCTCTGATCTCCGCCTCTCCCATATGGCCACCCCATCCCAGGAGGGACGCATCCGTCACTACGACATGCTTCGGTAGGGGTAGGGAGAGGCTCTTGCCCGTGACCCAATCGCGGTCCGTGAGCCACCACTGCAACTGCTGTGCAGTGCCCTCCGAGATCAAGACATGGTCGGACAGGTTGCCGTGATGCTGGGCCCACTGAAACTTCAGGTCCCACTGCAGAGCCCGCATGCGCCGCCTGGCGTGATGCACTAGTAGGATGCAGGAAGCCATCAGCCCCAGAAGCCGCAACACTAGCCTGACCGAAACCCAGGATAGAGGCCGAAAGATGGGAATCAGGGCCTGTATATCCCGGACCCGCCGTTCTGGTGGATAAACCCGGAACTGCGCTGAATCGAGAACCGCTCCGATGAAGAGGAGCTTCTGAGAGGGGCTCAGGTGTGACTTCGGCACGTTGATGGAAAACCCCAGCAAATGCAGGAGATCCGCCGTAGTCTGGAGGTGGGAGACGACTGCCTGGGGCAAGCCCGCCTTCAACAACCAGTCGTCGAGATAGGGGAAGACTGGAACCCCTGATCTGCGCAGATGAGCTGCGACCACCGCCATCACTTTCGTGAACACCCGAGGGGCACTGGTAAGGCCGAAGGGGAGCACGGTGAACTGAAAGTGCTCCTGACCCACCGTGAACCGCAGGTAACGCCGGTGGGCCGGCAGGACGGGGATGTGGAAATATGCGTCCTGCAAGTCCAACGCTACCTTCCAGTCTTCAGGGTCTAGGGCAGCTAGAACCTGAGCCAAGGTCAACATTTTGAACCGTTCCTTCCGGAGGAAGGCATTGACGTTCCTGAGGTCCAAGATAGGGCGTAGGCCCCCTTTGCCCTTCTTGGGAACCAGAAAGTAGTGGGAATAACAACCACGACCTACTTCTGGGCTCGGAACGCGCTCGACGGCCTCTTTGGCCAAGAGGGCAGAAACTTCCTCTTGCAGAAGATTCAAATGATCCTCCGAGATACGGTGGTGCTGCGGTAGCATGGCTGGAGGGGTCGTCTCGAAGGGGAGGGAGTAGCCCCTTCGGACGATTTGCAGCACCCACCCCCCCGAAGTGATGGTACGCCAGTGGAGCAGGTGATGGCGAACCCTACCTCCCACTGGCGAGGAATGGGCCTGAAAGCTCGGACGAGGAAGGCTTTGAGGCGGATGCTGCCGGGGTGGACGTGGACTGACCGCGTTGTCCTCCAGTACCGCCTCGGCGGAAACCACGTCCGCGACCGCGTGCAGGCTGGTTCTGCGGCCTGTGGCTAGGCGGACGTGAGGAGGTGCCCCTTCCTTGGCCACGAAAGGAGCGAAAAGCGGAAGTTTGTGGCCGCGGGCCGAGAGGCCCAAGGACTTGGCCGTAGCCCGGGAGTCCTTGAAGCGAGCCAGCGAGCCAGCGCACTGTCCGCTTTCTCACCAAAAAGGCGAGTGCCATCAAAAGGCATGTCCATGAGAGTGCTCTGGACATCCCCTGAAAAGGACGTGGACCGCAGCCAGGCGTGACGTCGAAGCGCCACCGTGGTAGAAATCGCCCTACCCAGCGAGTCCGTAGTGTCGAGTCCACATCGGATTGCATGGCGCGCTGCATCTCTCCCATCGGCCAGAGCTGAGGAAAGTCGTGCCCGGGCCTCCTCCGGGCACAGGGGCAGCACATCCTCCACCGTATCCCACAGAGAGTGGGAATAATGGTCCAAGGGACAGGCGGTGTTCAAAGACTGCAGGCCCAAACTGAGCGAGGAGAACAGCTTCTTACCGAACTGTTCCAGTCTCTTGGAATCCCGGTCCGGAGGAGCGGACGGGAAGGAGGATTGGGAGGTAGAGGCCTGGATAACCAGACTCTCGGGGTGGGGTGTTGGGACAGAAAACTGGGGTCGCTTGGAGCAGGGCGGTGGCGCCTGGCAACGTTCCTATCCACAGGAGGGACTGTGGAAGGCTTGGACCAGGTGTCCTGCAGAACGTCAATGAGGGCCTCATTGAATTGCAGCAGAGGCTCAGTGGAGCTTGCTGCAGACTGAAGCACCTCAGTGAGGATGTTAGTCCTCACAGCCACGGCAGGCAGCTCAAGCTCAAGGGCTGCGGCCGCCTTGCGCAGCACCACAGAAAAAGCTGCACCCTCCTCCGAAGCCACAGTCGGAGGAGAGATGAATCCAGTGTCCGGTGAGGTATCCAGACCACTGGCCTCCCCCAGTTCATCTGCCCAGTACTGCGAAAGTTGGCCCTGAATGGCCAGAGGGTCCACGGACCCCTCCCAGTCGCCTCCGTCATCCGATTCCTGGTAAACAGGAGGAATGATCGGAGCCGGACGATAGACAAAATGTGTCTCTAGCGGCGTCTGATGCGGCGTCGAGCGGCGCAGCACCGGTGTCGGTTCCGGACAGGGGCTGAACCGGGGATCGACGTCGACCGGAGTCGGAGGTGGCACCGGTGTCGACGCCGGCGGAGGAGGCGTGACGAGGTCGACCGGGGCCCAGGCCTGGGTCCCTCGGGGACCTGCGGCGTCAGGGCCGGAGCCTCCGACGGCGCCGGTGCCGCCGGCGCGCAAGGTTGCCCAGTCGAGTCCGTCGGGCCCAAAGGCGCGCCAGCGGGCGTCGACGGCGGGGCCAGGCTCCTCATGGCCGAGAGGAAGGCACTGACCTCCGCCGGCGTCGCGTCAGTCCCAGGGACCGGCGGGTATGGGGACGTGCGCGGCGCCTGCGGCTCCGACGGAGCCGCGGGGGTGGGACCACCCTGACCCTCGGCCGTGTCGCGCGACCGGCGAGGGGAGTCCGAAGAGCGGTGTCGCCTCTTGGACATCTTGGATCGCTTCGACTTACCCGAAGACTTCGAGCCAGACGAGCGATGATGTCGACTGCGGCTCCGCGACCGACCCTTGGACCTCCTCCTGGACCGGGATCGAGAGGGGTGCGGAGCAGAGTGGCGAAGCTCAAGAAGCTTACGGGACCGCTCCCACCTAGCTTTCGAGGTCAGGGCCATACAATCGGAACACGACTCCGCGTCGTGGTCGGGCCCCAAACAGTACAGGCACCGGCGGTGATGATCGGTCACCGACATCAGTCGGTGACAGTCGTCGCAGGCCTTGAAACCAGGCATCCTACCGGCACCAGAGTCAATAAAGTGACCAAAAAGAGTCAAAATATTTATTCCAAAAATGACTAAAAGGGGTAGCTCTCCCGGATCGGCGCTTACTGGCACAGAAAAAAGAAGAACTGATGTCAGCGCGCGAGGGCGGCGTCTAAGTTCTCCGACGACGTCATTCCGGCGCACGATGCCAACGACGGTCGCGGAGCCGCAGACGACGCCTAGCGACACGCAAGGGGTATTGCTACAAAAATCTTCCGGGTCCAGTCTGACGCCTGGGGATATTCTAAGGTGAGGAATCTAACTAACGTGTTTCTTTCAGACATGCTATTCAAACATCAGGCTCTGAAATTGACAGGACCTGCACGCAAAGGGCCCCTACATAACAGGGAGAGCTCGAAGCGTAGCAAATGCATGGTGAGTACATTTATTTGAACTACCTCGTCGGATCTCAAGGAGTTCCTGGTTAGGGTGACCTGATTCTCAAAACAAAAAACGGGGACAGGTCATAGACATAGAAGTAGGACTACGGTTTGCAGTAACCATTGACATAAAAATAGGACTATTTGACAGCTGTCGTGGACATAGAAAAAGGACTACAATGACAGCTCCCTCCACAGACCGAGATGAAGCATTACAGACAACAAATCCACGGTCTTTTATTGGCATCCCTCTCCTTTACACAGCAGCATTAGTACTTTTTATTACATTTACACTTTTAAGGACTATAGCATATATTTGCCAAAAATCAATAAAACATCACAGGCTAGCAAACGCCAGATTTACTAGCTTTATCAATGCTCGTTTCTATAGCTGCGAGTCAGCACCACGTAAAGTACACCTCACCAATGTTGCTTAGTTGCTCATGACAGAAAAGCATGGGAGGTAAATTGCGGAATGCTAAATTGCCAAATGGCAGCCATGGACCAATGTAAAAAAAAATACTTCTCTCCAGGTATTACTGCCTTAGGGTCTTAAGGATGGCAAAGGCTGGCCGACCACACAGTCCTCCCACATTTGCGTGGTCACTGCTGGGATGTCATGTTACCTTACTGGGGCATGTATAGTGCACTCTAGCCATTGGTATCATCTCATAGTGCAATAGTGTGAAGACCTGAGCAAAAAGCTCGAGCAGCACTGTTTGCCTCTTCCACAGGTGGTAATACTGCTCCTTTAAGTCCTATCCAGCTAAACAGTTTGCCGTGATCTGAAAGGTCAGTCAAAAGGTCAAGTCATAGCTTTGATATGGAGAACACAGAGCATGCATCAATTGGTTATGAATAAAACATGCAATGGCAATGCACTAATCCTTGCACAGTATGCATAAGGGCTACTGAAAACTTTGTATGGCTATGAATACAAGCTACAGGACGAAGAAATATTGTTTTATCCAAAGTAGAAACTTTGGCTGGCGCCACCTACGCTGGCTTGACGTAGGTGGCGCTGCGTGTAAAATGTCTCTCTTCAAAGGATTTCCCTTCTTGCTACAGTGCTCACCTCAGGGACGACACATGGCGTAAACAGAGCATAGAGAGCATGTGCGTGCATGCTCAACCTGAACAATAAAAAACAGGGACATTTCTGTGTCTAACCTGGACACTGTGTGAAAACAGGGACATTTGAGTCACTTGGAGAAAAGTGTTGGGACACTTCTCCAAAAACGGGGACCGTCCTGGGATAACGGGGACGTCTGGTCACCCTATTCCTGGTGGGTGTAAATGCACTTCAGTCTGGTTCCTAATTCTGGTGTAAAAAACATTCAGGGATCCTGGCTCCTGGCAACGACAGGGCACGGATAGGGGCAGACGGGCTTGACTTTGGCATGCCTGCTGCGTGCATCCGCTGCGCATCGTCCCAGGCATGGGATGAAATAGGGGAGGCAAGTAGCTAGACTGCTAACCTCCGTTCTGCCTGGAAATGCAGGTAAACTGCATCTGCTATCGCACAATCTCTCTCCACTCAAACGGGAAAACCCGTGGTGGACCGAGGAGAAATGCGGAGAGCATCACGATACAGCGGGCAGTAGGTAAGTGTGCACTAACAGTTAAAATCATTGCAAAAAAGCAGAGCGTACCGGCTTGTGGTTCACCTAAATAAATATGGCCACTAGCTGTAGGATGAGCAAATTCTAAGGTAAATTTAAAGAGTTAAAGGTGTTAAAATCAGTTCAGTAGCCTAACTCGTGCAGTACTTAATTTGCCCCCAGCGCTCGTTTTTTTTGCCTCAGGGGACTCTGCATTCCCTCCTTCCCAGTTGCTGTCCAACTCTGATCAAAAATGCCTTGGGCTCTAGTCTCTACCTTGCATGCCCCGCTACACTTGCCTCTCCATGCCCACTGTGATGAAGAAGACAGTAACGGGAAAGCTCATCTTGGCGATATAGGTGACAGGACATGTGCTTGCATACTACGGCGCTGTCTTCGAACTGCAGTCCACATAAGGTGATGGCCTCAATACACGGCTTGCTGAGCAACTGCTGCCTTTGTGATTGCTACACCAGTACGTGTCTGCTGCCTGCAGGCTACGCACACTTCTGCTCGACAGTGACCCAGCCACGCTCAAGCAGGAGCAGGTGTCTGAGCGGAGCTCCAGTTTATGGTTACAATAACTTAAACACTCAAAGGTATACCTTTTGCGGTTGCTTCATATAAAAGAGCGATTATCCTTACACAGTGTAGTAAGCGTACACTCCTGTGGGATAATGAAGTCATAGCCCACACCTGCAGAGAAAGCAGGGCACTGAGTGACCCTCATAACACTTTTACATCATGGAAAGAGATTAGTCAGAAATGCCCATAACACCTCTAGGTCAAACAAGTGGCTTCTCCCTCACTAGAGGTGTGTTTAGTGGCTTGCAAGCTTACACTGAGATGAAACATGGTCATGGGCAAGGCAGCACATACAATCAGCATTCTCGTTAATTGAGAGAAAATAAACTTTACGAAGGGAGTAAGTTTAGACATAGAAGCCAACAAGTAATAATACCAATAAAAAAAAGCCCGTAAACATTTCGAGAAATGTGAACTTTACATGGGTCACAAAAGCAATTGTTGTGAAAAATACAAACATGGATCAAAATTTGAATGCAAAATAAAATGAAAAGATTCCCAGGTTAAAGGGTTTGTGAAACTCCCCGGAGCTTTTATTACTCACATAATGAAGAAAGACTACAATGATGTTGAGAGTTTTTTTTAGGATCTTCTCCGGGGCTAGGAGATCCGCAGGGGGCGGTCTAAGCATGTACTATTAGGCTTACTATAAGAAACTCCTGTTCACATTGCTATATGCTTCGGGACTGTCAGAGCAAGGGACACATCCTTTTTCATTAGTATGGAGATTTAAAGATCCCTTGCTGGTGAAACATTTTGTAATTACCATAAAAAGAAATACATATTAGTTTACATCATTAAAGAAAGGCAAATACCATTAAAGTAAAAATCAAATTGCTAATCTTCCATATAAAAAGAACTTACTTGGATATATCAAATGATCCCACTGGTGGTTCCTTTCTAATGTCTTCATATTCTTGGCATATTCCCTTCTTTTTGAGTCTCTTGATATACTGAACTAATTCTACTAAAGTCATTCCACCCTCCTCTGGCACATGAATTGACATTTCTATCACGGGAGGCAGCGGTCGAGATTTCTGTGGCAATGGAGGAATCTTCATATTATCAGTTGCATGTTTGTATAAAGGTGTGTCTGGTGGAGTCTCTGACTGGGGTGGTGGTCTCCTGCAATTGGTGTTTGCAGAAGACTCTTTGTCAACAAAAAGTTGGTTGGTACAGACTGCAGAACCATTCCACTGTTCACAGTTACTCAGTCTGTTTGTCTCTGTAACAAAATTACTAGTCCTGCTCTCGTGGTAATGGTTATGTAAAGGTTTGGTATTATCGATCACAGGTTGATGAGTGCAATTTGAATTAAGTCCATCACTGGCAGGGTTCGGATCTGGTGTGTGGAGCTCAAAAATATGGTTCATACAGTCGCCATTCTCTTCATTTTGGCTAGAATTAACACATGCCTGGATCCACGCTACATGGCTTATTTTTGAGGTTCCTCCTAAATGTTCTGGCAAGGACTCCTCAGGTATGTGGTTCACCAATTCATGAGCTTTTAATGTACACACCTATAATAAAATTGGAAGATACATTAGCAATTAAGGACATATATTTCCTAACATAAAGGGAAAAGTAACAGGCACAACAACACTATCTGCTACAGATAAATTATTAATACCGGATGTAAATTTCAACACATTTAGAATTGTGTGACCTGGGGCATTTCTCTTGCACATACATATTACCGTCTTAGACACCATAACTGCTGTTCAGACACTAACTTACAAGTGGAGAGTAAAACAGGCTCCCTCAATTCAGAACTGTGTCTAGGTTTCACCAAAACAGTTTTAGAAGTCCCATGTTTCTTTTTTCTTTTTCATTATTTATATTTAGAAGTCTCTATCAGAACGCCTTCTATGGTGCTTGGATTGTGTTTGCTTAATACATTCTTCCTAGACAATCAAAATGGTTGCTAAGGTAATTTGTCTGTTATACAAGGTGGTGCTACTCATTGTTTCACTTTCATGTGTCCTTCACAGTTCCATTCAGTACACCCGTCAGGGGCGAACAACAGCGTGAGTGACCCCAGAACAAATGCCTAGGTTCCATAGTTAGTCTGCCGCCACATGTGCTAGTGTTCCATATGATAGCGGTCTTGCCCTTTGCGGTTCCCAAAAATCGCTTTTCCTGTAGGGAGACCTGCAGTGAAAAAAAATGTATATGCTCCTCTTATCAATCCAAGGGTATACCCTCTATAACAGTAAGTACGTAGTGTGTGTTAGCACCTTTAATAATTAGTGCTTCAATTAAACTGTCTTCTGGTCTTGGACTGTGGTGGGCGGAGAGGGGCCTAGCAAGTGTTGCTGGCACGGCCTACGTGTATAACTTCTGGTGTAGCACTGCCACATTCCTCTAAACATACACTGCTCCATGACAAGCTCCACCATGCTCTCCCACTTGTGCCCTTTTGGCCTTTTGCTTATAAATTATGGTGCTTTGCTCCTGCTGCCCTGAACACATTACCTGCCAACTCACCGCCGGCCACTAAATTCAAACACTTCCAACTGCACTATCCAGGTATTTGCTGTGACTTGTTTGCAGTGCACTGGAGAGCATGCTGTGTTGCCTTCAGTAAGAGGCGTTTACTTAGCAGATTGAGTGTAATGCGGCAGCTGCCATTTCAGGCCTCATAAGAGGAAGTCCTGAGAGGGAAAGGAATATGCTACTTACCAGTATACATCTGTTCTTGGCATGTAGAGCTGCAGAGTTGTACACTTAGCATAGATCGCCATCTGGTGTTGGGCCCGGATGTTTGCAGTTTGTTTTTCTTCTTGGACAGTCTTTGGAAGTCACGAGTTTGGTGACTCCTCCTTCGGTCCGTACTGCGCATGGGCTTCGGCTCCATCCTCAGATTGTTTTTCGCCAACAGGGAAATGATGGAGCTTGGTAATCACAGTGAGAAACCCATGTGTGTAGTATCTAAATAAGATGTACTGGAACGGATACAGGTAGCCGGGGAGGCGGGTGGGCGTGTACAACTCTGCAGCTCTACATGTATGTATGTATTTATTGCTTATTGAGCGCAGCTGTCACCCAAAGGGTATCCTGGCGCTGAGACCTAACCGTGCATCTATTAAACAGCTACATTACTCTGGGGAACAAGTAAGTTTTGAGGCTCTTTTTAAAAGTGAGCAGATCAGGGCAGCTCCTTAATGCTAAGGGGAGAGTGTTCCACAGCGTGGCAGCCGCAAAACTAAAAGCGCGACCACCCATTCTCGTTCTATTAATTTTAGGGACTTTTACCAAGAACGCCGAAGATGATCTTAAAGGTCTGGCTGCCTGATACCAGAGGAAGAGAGTCTGAAGAGGTATTGGTCCCAGTCCATGCAGGGCCCTAAAAACAAGGCAGAGAGCCTTAAACGCAATTCTCTGCTGGACTGGGAGCCAGTGTAAATCGGCCAAAGCTGCCGATGAAGAGGCGGACCGTGGTCGAAACAAGGCCAGTTTAGCGGCCATATTCTGTATCCTTTGTAGCTTTAGGACCAGAGTCTTCGGGGCACCCAGGAGTAGTGCGTTGCAGTAGTCAATCCTGCTAAGAATGGAACTACGCACTACCTCAGCTCTGGAGCCCCGTGGGAGAAGTGGCAAGATTTTCCGTAGAGCACGGAGCAAACCCATACATGTTGCTGCCGTTTTGTTTACGGAGGCATCGAGCTGCAAATTGGGTTCGAATAGAACTCCCAGGTTGCGAGCTGAATCTGCCGCCTCCACCGAGCCCGGAATGGACACTGGCCAAAAATCGGCCGGTAGTGTACGGGGAGTTCGGTCCAAGGAGCAGTAGAGTACCTCCGTTTTTGACCCATTGAATTGCAACGCATTGGCTCGCAGCCATGCTGCTGTGGCTGCCATACAACGGTGAAAGGCATCCCTTGAAATGAACTCAGAACCCTCAAATGAAAAGATCAACTGAGTGTCGTCGGCATAGTTGACAACAGATATGCCGAATGACTTTATCAGTGCTATCAAGGGACGGAGATATATATTAAATAGGATCGGGCTAATTGCCGATCCTTGAGGGACTCCCTGTTTCACCCGCCTAGTGGCTGATCGAAAAGGTGGTAGTGCCACGGCTTGTTGTCGGTTGTCCAAATAGGACGTAAGCCAGTCTAGGGCCAGACCGCACACTCCCGCACTCCGAAGACGGCCAAGTAGTACTTCATGGTCCACCGTGTCGAACGCGGCCGACATGTCAAGTAGCACCAAGAATGCAGACTTGCCCTTGTCGACTCGCGTTCGCAGATCGTCCAACACGGTGACCAAGGCCGTCTCGGTGCCGTGCGCTGGCCTGAAGCCAAATTGTGCAGCATCCAGACACAGATTTGTTTCTAGGAAGTTGGATAAGGCTCTTGTGACCCATCTCTCGAGGATTTTTATCGCAAATGGTAATAGCGAAATTGGCCTGTAATTAGCCGCGCAGAGAGGGTCCAGAGAAGCCTTTTTCAACAGAGGTGTTACAATAGCCAACTTCCAGCTGTCTGGGACTGACGCTGTGGTCAATGATTGACAGCAGATGGAGTGCAACGGCGGGAAAAGCTCCTCTTGAAAAGCATTCCAGATCTTATGAGGCATTGGATCCAGCGGTGATCCTGACGATACACTGCTTGCCAGGATAACAAATTCCTCTAACGAGGGAACGGGAAAGCTGGACAACTGAGGCATACCTTCCTTGTTAGGTGCCCAATTGGAGTCCAGGTTGTCAGACGGGTCCAAAGGAGAGACTGCGGGTGTTGCAGATTTTTCAGAATTTTTGAGTCCAGTCAGAATAGTCCTGATTTTCTCCTCAAATGCAAGGGCCAGCGAGTCGCACAGTGCCTGCGAGGCCGGGATAGTAGACGCCATGCAAGGCGGGTCAGACAGAGTCTTGACCAATCTAAACAGGGTCTGAGATTTGTTAGAGGCCTTCGCCAAAGTGTCATCCAAAAACTTGGCTTTTGCGGTTCTTAACTGGGCCTTGTATTCGTGCAAGGCTGCTTTATAAGCCGCCTTATCCTGCTCCCTGTATCCTCTCCTCCATGTACGCTCCGCCTGTTTACAGCGAAGTTTGGAGTGCCCCAATTCTTCGCTGAACCAGGCATTTAGGCCCCTGGGCCTGTCTCTTACCTTACGTAAGGGGGCCAGGTCATCAAGAGATGATACAATATGCCGGCAGAGAGAAGCATAGCTCTTATCCACATTCTCCTCCACCTGAAAGGTTCCCGGTAGGAGTGTGGGTCGAATCGGTTCCCTAAGGAGACGACTCCATTGCCGATTCAACTTCCTGCTGGTCGGTTTATTGGGTCTCCATGGGGCAGGCATAAGAAGGGACAAAACAATCAAGGAATGATCGGTCCAACCCTGGGCCTCGACCTTATCTACCACAACCAAGTTTTTATCTGCAAATACCAAGTCTAGTATATGTCCCCTATCATGGGTGGGTACCTGTACCAGTTGAGCAAGTTGGATATTGCTACAGGCTTGACACAGTTCTCGGAAGGCCAAGTCATGGGGGCCAGAAGGCCAGAGGTTAAAATCACCCAGTACTAGAAAATTGGTATGCGAGTTCGAAAGGTCGTAGATCAGATCAACCAGAGATTGAAGGGCTGTCGTGGGCAGAGAGGGCGGTCTATAGCATAAAAGACCTGCTACTAAAGTACCTCCTTGAGCCACGATGGAAAAGCCCATAAGCTCAAACCCTGCTATCTTGGTAGTCACCAATTCGGTCAAGAACAGATGCATACTGGTAAGTAGCATATTCCGTTCGAGGCATATGAGCTGCAGATTGTACACTTAGCATAGATTATATAGCAGTACCCAACCCTAGCGGCGACCACCGGTATCCGTTGCAGTGGTTTGAAATAGTGTCTTTAGTACAGCCTGGCCCACTCTAGCTTGCTGCTTGGAATGCACATCTACACAGTAATGTTTTGTGAAGGTGTGCGGTGTAGACCATGTGGCTGCTTTGCAGATGTCATCTAAGGGTATATTCCCTAGAAAGGCCATAGAAGCCCCTAACTTTCTTGTAGAATGGGCTTTAGGCGGAACAGATAATGTTCTTTTAGCCTTTTGGTAGCAAATCTGTATGCATTTTACAATCCACCTAGCTATCCCTGATTTAGAAATGGGGTTGCCTTTATGTGGTGGAGAGAAGGAGACGAACAATTGTTTAGTCTTCCTGAAGGGTTGCGTTCTTTGTATGTAGTATAGCAAGGCCCTTTTTACATCGAGTGTGTGTAAGGCTCTTTCTGCAACAGATTGAGGTTGCGAGAAGAAGACAGGTAATTCAACCGATTGATTGAGATGGAAGGGGGAAATGACCTTGGGCAGGAACTTCGGATTTGTGCGAAGTATGACCTTGCTGTGATGTATTTGTATGAAGGGTTCCTGTATAGTGAACGCTTGTATTTCACCAACCCTTCTAAGGGAAGTGATAGCTACGAGAAAAGCTGTTTTCCAGGTGAGAAACTGTAGCTCGCATTTATGCATTGGTTCGAAGGGCGGACCCATTAGTCGTGTAAGAACTAAATTTAGATTCCATACAGGGGAAGGTGGTGCCCTGGGAGGAATTACTCGTTTAAGGCCTTCCATGAAGGCTTTAATAGCGGGCACTCTGAAGAGAGATAAATGCTGTCTGTTTTGTAGATAAGCAGCGATCGCTGCTAGGTGTAGGCGTATGGATGAATATGCCAGGTTACACCTGTGAAGATGGAGCAGATAGCATATGATGTGCTGTATGGATGCATCTAAAGGGTTGATTGTATTGTTACGGCAGTAAATAACACATCTTTTCCACTTTGCTGCATAACATGCTCTAGTGGTAGGACGTCTGGCTTCCATGATGATGTTCATGCAATCAGGGGGAAGGTTAAGGTATCCGAATTCTAGGATTTCAGGAGCCAGATCGCCAGGTTGAGCTGAGCTGGGTCCGGGTGCCTGATTTCTCCATGGTTCTGGGTTAGGAGGCATGGGGATAGGTGCAGTTTTTGATGTGGTACCACTGATAGTTGTAGTAGCGTGGTGTACCACGGCTGCCTGGCCCACGTCGGAGCTACCAGAATGAGTGTGAGGGAGTGCTGTTGTAGCTTCCTGACCACTAATGGAATTAGTGGGAGAGGTGGAAAGGCGTATGCAAATCTGCCTGACCAGTTCATCCATATCGCATTGCCCTTGGACAATGGGTGTGGGTATCTGGCGGCGAAGCTTGGGCATTTTTTGTTTTCGTGGGTGGCGAAGAGGTCTATCTGAGGATGCCCCCACTGTTGGAAGAATGGCTGAAGAACTTGCGGATGCAGTTCCCATTCGTGTAGTTGTTGCGTTTGTCTGCTGAGCAGATCTGCCATGGTGTTTTGTACGCCTGGAACGTGTTGTGCCAGGAGAAAGATGTTTTGGGGAATTGCCCATCTCCATATGCTCTGGGCTAAGCGGGAGAGCTGGGGAGAGTGTGTCCCCCCCTGTTTTTGGATATAATACATTGCAGTCATGTCTGTGCGAATGAGGACAGCTTTGCCCGAAATCTGTTTTTGGAAAGATTTTAGGGCTAGAAAGATCGCCAAGAGCTCCAGATGGTTGATGTGGAGCAATTTTTGCTGTGGCGTCCATAGACCTTGCATTGTGAGGTGTAGGAGGTGCGCTCCCCAGCCGGAGAGCGATGCGTCCGCTGTTAGAATCACCTGAGGAACCGGGTCCAGGAACGGCCGCCCTTTGGAAAGGTTTGTGGTGTTCCACCACTGCAGAGAGTGATGTGTGCGGCCGTCCACCAACACCAGATCCGTCAGCTGACCCTGGGCCTGGTTCCACTGTTGTGCTAGGCACTCTTGAAGTGGACGCATGTGTAGTCTTGCATGGGGCACTATAAAGATGCAAGACGCCATCATTCCTATGAGCTTCATGAACACTCTTGCTGGAAGAGAGTGTTGGGGAAGGAATGTTTTGCGTAAGGCTTGAATGCTTGTGATTCTGGCTGTGTTTGGATAGGCAATACCTTTGGAGGTGTCTATAGTGGCCCCGAGATATTGCTTTGTGTGAGATGGTATGAGGTGGGACTTTTGGTAGTTCACCGTGAAGCCTAGCTGGTGGAGCAGTTGGATGGTGCTGTTTGTATGCTGCACGCATTGGTGGTAAGACGCGGCTTTTATCAGCCAGTCGTCTAAGTAAGGGAAGACGTGAATGTGTTGACGTCTGAGGTGTGCTGCTACTACCGCTAGGCATTTGGTAAACACCCGTGGTGCGGTGGTGACCCCGAAGGGGAGAACCGTGAATTGGTAATGTTTCCCGTCCACCACGAACCTGAGGTATTTCTTGTGAGAGGGGTGTATTGGAATGTGAAAGTATGCGTCTTTCAGATCCAAGGTTGTGAGAAAGTCCTGGCAGAGGAGCGGGAGGACTTGTTGTAGGGTGACCATATGGAAATGGTCTGAATGTATGTAGGCATTTAGAGGCCGGAGGTCCAGAATGGGCCTGAGGGTACCGTCTTTCTTTGGTATTAGGAAATATAGGGAGTAAACCCCTAGATTTTGCTGATTGATGGGGACCTGCTCTATAGCGTGTTTTTGGAGGAGGGAGAGTACCTCCTGTTTGAGCAGTGTGGAATGTTCTTGAGACATTGGACGGTGCCTTGGTGGGATATTGGGCGGGGTAGATGTTAGCTCGAGACAGTACCATGACCGAATGATTTGGGTCACCCATTTGTCCGATGTTATGGACTCCCATGCGTGGATAAAGTTTTGTAGTCTGCCCCCGACCGGAGTGGAATGGTCTGGGGGGAGCGGAGGGAAGTCATTGTGTGGGCGGGGTGGCAGAACGGGTGTTGTTAGTTTTGCCCCTGCCCTTATTGTTGTTGCCTCTGTAACCACCTCTTTGGTTGCCCTTTGAAAAGGTATTTTGAGGAGGGGATTTGTAGGAGGTAGAGGTGCTATCGGTGGAGAAGCCTCTGCCTGTGCCACGAAAGGAGGAGCGTCGAAAGGAACGTTTAGAGGCTTGTGTTTGGAGTGCCCCCATAGACTTTGCTGTGTCTGTGTCCTTTTTCATCTTTTCCAACGCTTCGTCTACCTTGGGCCCAAAGAGAGTTTGTTGGTCAAAGGGGTGATTGAGTATGGACGCCTGGACTTCAGGCTTAAACCCTGAGATCCTGAGCCAGGCATGGCGACGAAGCAGGACACTGGTATTTATGGCTCTAGAAGCAGTGTCGGCTGCATCGAGGGCACATTTAATGGAGGTGTTTGTAATGAGTTTACCCTCCTGTATTAGCTCATGAGCCCTACGCTTGTGTTTCTCGGGGAGGTGCTGCATAAGAGCCTCAAGTTCGTCGTAGTGTGCTCTGTCATAGCGCGCAAGTAGCGCTTGTGTGTTTGCAATGCGCCACATGTTTGCAGCTTGAGAGGCGGTGCGCTTGCCAGACGCGTCTAGGAGTTTGGATTCCTTGTCTGGCGGTGGGGCTTCTCCTGAGGACTGGGAGTTAGCCCGCTTTCTAGCTGTAGAGACAACTAGGGAATCTAAGGGAGCAGGGCCCTTAATGTATGCAGGGTCTGTGGGTGCCGCCTTATACTTTTTCTCTATTCTAGGGTTTAGTACCCTGGCCCTGACAGGGTCTTTGAACACCTCTGCGGCATGCTTGGTGACACCCTTAAGCATGGGTAAGATAGAGGTGGATTTGTCCTGTATGTCGAATGTATCCAGTAAGAAGTCGTCTTCCACTGGTTCAGTGTGCATGTCCACCCCATGGTAGTGTGCTGCTCTCTGCACTAAATGATGGAACCCTAAGGAGTCCTCTGGAGGAGACGGCCTGGATGGGTATAGGTCATCCTGAGGAATATCGGGTACATCAGGGTTATTGTAATCCTCCCACGGGTCTGGGGTCCCTGGTGGAGTGGGATCCATTGGGGCGTCCGCCGGATAATTGTCCGGGTCCCCGTCATCCGGATCTGGGGACGGGGCCGGAGAGTAGTGAGGTAAAGGTGGCGGAGACCTGGGAGGGGGAGGGGGTGGAGGAGGTAGGGGAGGTGGTAGTGGGGAGGGCACTCTGAGGGGAGAAGTAGCAGAGTCCTTCCGTTTGGGTGGTGGAGGAGGAGCTGGAGTATCAAGGCGTCTTTTCTTGATAATTAAAGTCAATAGCCCAGTCTTTGGATCTTTGGACAGAGTCTTTTGTAAAGGGTCTGGTGTAAACAGAGCCAATGGCGCCGAATCGTCCGTCGGCACCAGTGATTTCGGAACCGAGGACTTCGATGGTTTGTGTGCGCCATGCTTTTTTGGGGCCTCCGGTTTTTTCGGCGTCGAAGGAGTTTTCGGCGCCGGAGCGTCGGTGCCGACAGATTTGTGTTTGTGTTTGGTCGGCACCGAGAGTCCAGGCTTCGGCACCGGTGGCTTCGGAGTCAAGCTGGATGTTGCTTTCTTCGGTGCCGGATGCTGTTTTTCGGCACCGGGCGTCGGCTGGCTCGATCCCGAGCTGCCGTGAGACTTTGGAGGCTTCGACACCCGGCCCGAAGGTGGGGTGATCGAAGCTTTGGTCTTGGTTTTGCCCAGGCCGGCAGGCGAGGGAGTAACCTGAGTCTCTTTGGTTTTGGGCGCGGGGGTGGGAGGGGGCACAGTACTCACGGCCCGCTGCGCCGGTGTGATGTCCTCCACGTCGGAGTCGTCGGCCTCGGAAGCGCTGACGACGTCTTCTTCCTGCTCGGTGTGTGTTTGCCCCGAAGCTTCGGCGCCGTCTCCGAAGATGTCCGGTGGAGCTGCAGACGATGAGTGCGCCATGGTGCGTCGAGCTTTTCGATCCCGGATGGTTTTCTTCGATCGAAAAGACTTACAGGCGGGGCAGTCTCTGGCCTCGTGTTCTGGAGAGAGGCAAAGATTACACACCTGATGGAGGTCGGTGTGGGGAAATTTAGACCCACATTTTGGGCACTTTTTGAATGGAGTCCTTTCCATCGGCCGGGACCGGAGTCGAGGAGGGCCCGAAGGCCGGTGCCGATGTACGGGATGGAGAAAAGTGCCGCTTCGAGAGATGAAGATGATGATGAAGAAACTCGAAGAAACGAGGATTTTCCGTCGAGGCTGGAACCGTAGAAGTTCGAAGCCGGAGCACGAAGTATCACATCCGAGCCCGATGGCGGAAAAAAACAATCTGAGGATGGAGCCGAAGCCCATGCGCAGTACGGACCGAAGGAGGAGTCACCAAACTCGTGACTTCCAAAGACTGTCCAAGAAGAAAAACAAACTGCAAACATCCGGGCCCAACACCAGATGGCGATCTATGCTAAGTGTACAATCTGCAGCTCATATGCCTCGAACAGAAGAGTACCACCACTTCTAGAAGCCGTTGCACTATCATCACCGTAGTATCATGCTCCAAACTTTTTTTGCCAGACACTTCAATGCTTCCCTCACCTCAAACAAGTATGGATTGGTGTTGTATCCAACATTCTATGTTGATTTTCCTACAGGGTCAGGATGGCCTGACAGAGGCACACAGAGGCTTGCATCCACCATGACATCAGTCCCGGCCATGCCCCTAGACGCACATTTTTTAATAGCTTCAAAGGTTAACAGGTTTCTAACGACCCACCGCACCTAAAAAGAGACACTGATGTTATTGTGAAATGTGCATTCACTTGGGTTTCAAAGTCAGATAATTATAAATACGAGCGCAACATATACAATCTGATAGCTAATAGGGAAAAAGCTAGACTTTATTCAACAGGAAATCTCCACAAGTTCAACAACAAAAATAAGAATATTGCACACAGACGCTTTAGCAACGTTTTGCACATAATATAGTTCACCTGTTCCCTCTCTTTGCTATACCTATCTAGGAAGGGCCCCTCCATCTGCCCCTTTCACAACTACAGAGAAACAAGAGTTAATCACTTGCCATCTCTAGTAATAATTTCATTTGGGCCACAGAAAAGGACTCAGAGCATGGAACATTTCTACTTGGTAGAAAGTAAATGAGAGCACACACCTAACATATAAAAAAAAATATGCTCCCGAATAATTTATAGGTAAACGTATCGCTGTATGTGTGGATGAATGCATTCAATTGTCAGAAATTCATACTGCCCCAAAATAATTACAATAATTCAGAATTTAGCTGCTGCAGTGGTTCTTCAACTTCCTCACCTCAACAGTGGTGCAGTCAAAGATTTTGGACAAACATAACCATTAAGAATAATTATTGTCAAGAAAAGTACACAAAACAATGTTAATTTTATTTCATGCAAAGGTTAATACCAAATAAACTAGAAGATTACGGAGCAGATCACCCACCACGTCTGACGACAGGCAGAACTTAGGTGTTCTTAGTGACTGCCCTCCAGACCTGGAAGTAAAGAGCTAGAACTTCTCTTTGAAGCTGTCAATGAGATGTCATACTAGGGAGATGTATTACCTTTTTCATTTATTAACTGTCTGTCTATGATTTTCTCCTGGGTCTCCAATTTCAAGTAAGGTCGGCACAGCCAGGCATGTCTGAAAAGAAATGCCCCCAGTAAAAACACATGCTTTCCCAATGCCTTCTCTACCAGCAGTACCAAACAAGCTCCCCCCCCCCCCTTTACACCTTAGGAGTAGTACGTATAGCTGTAGTATGCTAAAAAGGATTATCTTCAAACCGGGATGTAAACTTTCTGAGTATACCTCAGGAACTAACTTTATGTGGCTTGGTAAAGTTGTAAAGCATGTGTTTGACAAACTCCTTTGAGCCCATGTCAACAAAAACATATTTAAGGCTTCTTTAAGGACATCTTCATGAATAGGGATCTCTGGCATCTGAATAACCCTGGTGAGGAGCACCACAGCCACAACGTAGTTCAGAAAAGGAGATCGATCCTCTGATGATTGCACAGAAGAATAACTCATTGTAACCCCTCATCTGTGTCAGGGGCAGCACAGATTAATACAAGTGAGGGTCTTTGGAGCACCGTGTTATGAAAGACCAGCAATGGAGATGAAGAGGATGCGACTACAGCAATCTGACAGTCATGGAGCTGGATAAATTACTGGGACTGGAGAGGTGGAACCTACCTCCTCAAAGAATGTCTTAAAAGCCTGTTTCATGAAGGTAGATGTAGGAGAGTGGCATCGACTGCATAGTTGGCCCCAACTTTTTGCTGATGTTTTGACTGTTTTTATGACTTTAGCCAGGCTGTGGCCCTGCTATCCAGGACCCCAGCCTATCTGCTTCCTCTGTTAAACGATGTGAGTACCCTAGGTACAAACCAATTGGATGCTGAGGGTGCCCTGACAGTCCCTTGTAGATGGTACCCTAGGTACCCAGGGCTTGGGCCCCTCAGTAGGCCTACCAGGGCTGCAGCACTTATTGTGCCACCCTGGGACAGCCATACAAACTGACACCACCAGATCACTACTGTAGTCTGGGTAAGGTGGTGCTAGCACCCCTTACAGGGATATAGGTACCCTATATCCCACCCCATTACAACACATGTACTCTCATGGGTCACCCCTATGGCAGGCCTTGCTAATCCTACAAGGCAGGGTGCTGAGGTATGTGTGAGGGGGGACCCCTACATGAGTACGGCCTCCCTGCAACCTTCGTAAAATCATTTCTGGGTTGTTTGTAGTGTAGCCATACCATATACTCTTAACCGCATTATAAGTCTATCGCGATAACGCGATAACTTGAGAATGGCTACACAGAACCATATCGTGTTTGGTGTCAAACATGTAGGAATCATACCCCCAGTCCAGCCATGGGCATGAGGGTACGATTCCCCCCTGCTAGAAGGGCGATATGGGAAAAGCGGCAGAATTTAGACACCAATTTAAAAGTGCACATGTAGTACAAAATGGCTACTACCCGCCACCCACACAACTCTGGCTGGCTGTTGCTGGGGAAAACCCCAGCCTTGCCAGCTAGACAATAGGGCTCCTGTGGCAGGGAGGTGCTAGCATCTCCCCAGACAGGATAATGTGGATTGGAACAGGGTGGATCCCTTCTAGCACTTCCAGATATTGCCTTACTTAGTCTTCCCTGAGACCGCAATTTCTTGAACACAAGGTGAATATTATAATTTCGGCTGTGTACCTCGTCAGGCTCTCTTAATATTTTGACTGCTTGCTGCTTTTGTGGTATCTGTGTATGGGGCAAACAAAGGCTGCTAGTCGTTATGTCAACAGTTCCTCTCTATCTGTGGTTGACTTTAATCCATTTTGCGTTCTTCAAGATAACAAGGCGGATTCAGAGCAAGGTGCAGTAACAGGTGTTCCGTCATCTAGTATACCACTTCCTATCTCCAAAATTGCATCCAAGCTGACACGTCGGTACTTTCATCTGTGAATAGGGTCAAAAAAGACCCGCCTTCACCAACTATAGCTCTGTCTTCAATTTCGATGGAACCAATTCTTGAGGAGAGTTGGGCACTTAAGCCATACATGGAAGAGACTAATATTCGTCTTCAACAGTTTGATGGTAAATGGTCACACATGGAGAACACAGTTGTTCAACTAGAAAATAAAGTGGAATCTTTTCATTCTGTTGCCAATCATGTCCCCTCTAAGCACTCAGATACCACATCTTCAAAAATAGATTGAAAACCTTGAAAATCGTAACAGACGCAATAATGTACGCATTTATGGTTTAGTAGAGGGACTTAAGGGCACTAATCCTCACTCCTTTTTCCAATCCTCCCTTACAAAACTTCTGGATCTTCCTGAAATTCCACCACTGAACATTCAGAGAGCTCATCATTTAGGTCATGTTTCACAGTCTGCGTCTTCATCAAATAAACCAAGAGGAGTTGTTAGAAATGGGGGTCTAGTTGGGAATGGTATGCACCTTGTCCAAGTAGGGACCCTTCTGGTCATGATAAGGGAGTTAAAATCCTTAAAATAACCCCTGCTCACCCCATTGGTAGCTTGGCACGAGCAGTCAGGCTTATCTTAGAGGCAGTGTGAAGAGCCTCTGCACACAACCATCAGTAATACAGTGTAAGCAATACAAAAGGACACCACACCAGTTTAGAAAAATATCCAATATTTTTATATATTTAAGACAAGACCAAAAACGATGAAAATCCACAATACAGTACTTACAAAACTTCAGTTAAAATTGAAAAACAGTTCCTTGAAGCCGATAGCTCTGTTTGGGGGCCATCATGGCGTCGTGAACAACAAATCCAAACAGTTCTGGCTGACCGCAGAATCACAGGCCAGCTACGGTGTCAGGAAGACCTGCAAAACAGTACCTTAAAAAATGCAGGGCATCGACCTCTCATTGAGCTCTGAAAGCACAGCGTCCGCAGGCGTCCGTGCAGGAGTCGTCCGGCCATTGCGTTGCAGATCGAACTCCTCGCGGTTAAAGACGGGAGCGCTGGCGTCTGCAGGCGTCGGGTGCTGCGGTGCAAAGTGCAGCAGTGTGGCATGCGGTGCCCTCAGGTCGCGGTGCAGGCAGAGGCTCGGTGACGGTCGTCCAGTGGCGTCGGTGAGACCGGGTCTGCGGTGCGAATTGATGCAAAACTCGTCGCAGTGCTGGCAGGTCGCAGTGCAAGCAGCGTCGTTGCTGAAGTGCTGTCGTCAGCTGACAAACTGGAGTTGATGGTGTCGGTAGGCCAAGGCTGCAGTGCAGGATAAGGGTGGTGCGTCGTGTAACTTACGAGCAGTGCCTCGAATGGCGGTGCAAGCAGCGGCGTAGTTGTCGGCGTGAAGCGGCGGCGGGGATACCAGAGCGACAATGTCAAATGAGGCTGTGGGGAGTGCGGTGCCCACAGGTCATAATGCAAGCAGCATGCGGTGGTGGTGTCAGCAGGCGTCAGAGAGACCAGTTTGCAGTGCCTTTAGCACACGGAGTCTGCAGCGGCGTCATAGATGGCGTCGGGTTGCTTTTTCTTCTGTTGCACAACACAACACACAGTACCCAGTGCTGAAGGCAGAAGACCTTAAAGTCTTCGCTGTTTCTGAGACTTCTTGAACAGGGGGCAAGCTCTACCTCAAACCTTTGGAGAAACTCACAATAAAGGATTGCAAAAAGTTCAAGTCCTGTCCTTTCACTGCCCAAGACAAAAGCAGCCACTGCAGGCCAACACTGCAAGGCACACAGCAAAATGGTGGTTCCTCCTCACAGCTTCTCCAGCTCTTCTTCTTGGCAGGCTTTTTGTTCCAAAAGAGTTCCAAAGTTCTGGTGTCTGGGCCCCAATATTTTTACCACCAAATCATTTGTTCTCTGAAGGCAGAGAGTGTCTGTACTCAGCCCAAACCAGTTCTGTCCTCACAGGTGCAGCTTCCGGGCAGAGGGTGGAGACGGCCTTGTGCAAGGCAGACCAGGCCCATTCAGGTGCAAGGAAATCTCCTCCCACTACTCTAAATGCAACCCAGATCTATTCAGCCCTGCTCGGACCCATCAGGCTCTCTGGAGCCACTGCCCCTTCTCCAGCCTCTGTCATCCCAAAGCCAGACAGTCAATCTACAACCCCAGCAGAGGCACACAGGATGGCTGAGCAAGAAAATATCTACTTTCTAAAAGTGGTATTTTCAAACACAGAATGTAAAAATCATCTTCACTAAAAGATGCATTTTAACATTCTGAGTCCAGACATACTAATCTTTATTTCTCTACCTTGCTCCCAGAGGCAGTTAGGTTTATACGATGTTATAAACAAACTCCCTATTCTGTACTATGGCAACATTCAGCCTTGCAATGGTGAAAACAAAAATACACTGTAATTCACCACCAGGACATGTCACACATATCAGTACATGTCCTACCTTTAACATACACAGCACCCTCCCCACAGGGGTACCATGGGCCTACCTTAGGCGTGACTGACATGTAAAAAAGGGAAGGTGCACTTTCCAGGCAGTTACAAACTGCGCACAGACTCTGCGGTGGCAGGTCTGAGTTACCTTTTCAGAGCTACTTCTGTGGGTGCCACAACCAGTGCTGCAAGCCCACTAGTAGCATTTGATTTACCAGCCCTGGCACTCTCAGTGCACTTTACTAGGGACTTCACCAGTAAATCAAACTTGTCAATCATGGAAACACCAATCCATAACATAATTTACATCAGAAGTACTTGCACTTTAACACTGAACAGCAGGGAGAAGGAGTAGTTTCTTTTCTGTAACTCCATTTCTGTAGTAGGGCTATCTCTGTGATAGTCATAATCTAGTGAATAGTCCCGCCCATGTGTGGGGACCCCGGAGCAATAAAAAATAATCTCTTAAGGTGTCAAATCATGCATACCTGCATCCACCTTTAAGAGAGAATTTAATTTAAAGACAGATAATGCAGCCTATACCCACAGGCTACACTGTCCAGTACTTCAACTAGAATTCCACCAACATCCACAAACAGCACTGCCTGTCCAGCTTTTCTCCACAAGTGAAAAAACACCCTGCCTCTCCCAGCAAAAGCCTCTGGAATGATAGAGAGGAAGGAATGGACAGACAAGCCCCCATAGGCTGCCATTATGTGGCTCAGAACAGGATACTGTGCCTTTAAGAAAACTTTCCAGAACTTTCCCAGTATCCCAGAATGCACAGCAGGTCCCTTTTACTTTCAGATCTTTTTGAAGGCGTAGCACGCCAGACCTGTAGCATTCCTTACATGAATATTCATCTCTCCACCGGGGAGGAGGGCGGGTGCTTATGACTATCACAGAGATACCCCTACTACAGAACTGGAGTTACAGAAAAGAAACTACTCCTTCTGTAGTAGGGGATCTCTGTGTATAGTTATAATCTAGTGAATAGAATGGCAAGCCCATCCCCACACAACAACGGCGGTGGAGAACACACAAGACAATACCACTACTGTGCGAACAAATTTCGCAGCGAAGCCTGCCCAACCTGAGCATCTGCCCTGGCATCCGTGTCCAGACAGTAATGCGCAGCAAAGGTATGGACCGACTTCCAAGTGGCCGCCTTGCAGATTTCCGCAATCGGAACATTATGCAGCAAAGCCGTCGTGGTAGCTTTGCCCCTGGTGGAATGAGCCTTAGGTTTACCCCCTAAGATCTTATTAGCCTTTTGATAACACAATTGTATGCAGGACACAATCCACCGAGAAATGGACTGCTTAGAGGTCGCGAGACCGGTCCTGACTGAAACAATTGGTCTGACCTACGAATATCCTTGGTCTTATCCAGATAAAATTTCAACACCCTCCGAACATCCAGGGAATGGAGAGACCTTTCCGCTGGCGAAGAGGGATTCTGAAAGAACGTAGGTAAAGTTATGGTCTGGTTGACATGAAAATCAGACATAACCTTAGGAAGAAATTTAGGGTGAGTACGCATCACAACCTTAGCAGCATGAAATACAGTATAAGGTTCTTGACAACATAATGCCTGAAGTTCACTCACCCTGCGGGCCGATGTAAAGGCCACTAGGAACGCCGCCTTCCAGGTTAGGTGCTGCAATGAAGCCTTGTGAATGGGTTCAAAAGGCTCCTTCATCAGTCTGGACAGCACCACATTCAAGTCCCAGGAAGGCGAGGGAAGTCTGACAGGAGGAAACACTTTCTTCAAGCCTTCCAAAAAATCCTTGACCACAGGGATCTGAAAGAAGGAAGTCTGTGAAGGGCATTTCCTGTAAGCAGTCAAAGCAGCCAGATGAACCTTAATGGAATGGAAATTAAGGCCAGACTGCGCCAAATGCAAAAGGTACGGAAGGATGACATCTTCCTTACATGTCGTAGGATCAAAGTTCTTGAACTTACACCAGATACAGAACCTCTTCCACTTATAGGCATAGGACGTCCTAGTGGAAGGCCTTTTAGACTCCTTCAGTATGTCCATACAATCTTCTGGTAGATTCAGATGGCCATATTGCACTATTTCAGGAGCCATGCCGCCAAACTCAAAGACGAGAGGTTGAGGTGCACCATCCGCCCCCCGAACTTCGTGAGAAGGTCCGGCCTGCACGGCAACCGTATGTGAGGAAGGAGAGACCGGTGAAGTAGGTCCATGAACCACCCCTGTCTGGGCCATTCCGGGGCGATCAGGATCATCCGCGCCCTGGACTGGGACAGCTTGATGAGCACTGCCGGAATCAGGGGAATGGGTGGAAAAGCGTACAGAAAGCTGTTCGACCAATCGATCCATAACGCATTCCCCAGCGTCCCCCGCTGGTAGTACCTGGATGCGAAGTCTCGGCATTTGCTGTTTTCGGCGGTGCCGAACAGATCTACGTCTGGAGTCCCCCACCTTGCGAAGACTTCTCCTAGTACCTCGTCGTTTATGACCCAATCGTGGTTTTCCTGAATCAGCCTGCTCAGTGCGTCCGCCTGAGCATTCTGTACCCCTGGCAGATGCGTGGCCGTAATCGTCAGTCCTCGGGCCAGAAGCCAGCGCCAGATCGCCTGCGCCTCCTGCGACAGAGTGCGCGATCTCGACCCCCCCTGCTTGTTGAGGTAATACATAGTGGTTGTATTGTCCGTCTGTATCAGCAGCGAGTTGGTCTGGAAGGACGGAAGGAAGGCCTTCAGTGCCAGGAAGACAGCTCTGAGTTCCAGAAAATTGATGTGGTACGTCGATTCCAACGGGGACCACTTTCCTTGAATCTGCAAGTCCCCGGAATGCGCTCCCCAGCCTTGGAGAGACGCATCCGTCACGACACTCTTCGTGGGAATGCCCTTGTGGAAGGGAACCCCCCTGAGGAGGTTTTCCGCCGAACACCACCACTTCAGAGACTGAAGAGCATGTAGAGACAGCCGTATCTTGTCGTCCCAAGAACCTGTCTTCTGATCCCACTGGTCCTCCAACCACTCCTGCAGTGGTCTCATGTGCAGCCGTGCGTGAGGCGTGAGGAAGACACAGGAGGCCATAGATCCCAGCAGCGAAGACACCTTCCTCACTGTCGTCGATGGAGCAGTCCTGAGGTCCTGAGCCTATAGAAGGAGTGATAACCGATGGAGGCTCCCAGGTACTGTATGCACCGGACCGGAGTCGGGACCGATTTGGACATGTTGACGTGTAACCCCAGCTTGTGCAAGAGAACGCACGTCCACCGGAAGTGTTCTTGCGCTTCCGAGAAGGATGATGCCTTGATCAGTCAATCGTCCAGATACGGGTAGACAAACACCTTGTTCCTCCGCAGGTGTGCCGCCACCACCGCCATGCACTTCGAGAAGGTCCTGGGCGCAGACTTTAGCCCGAATGGCAGTACTGTGTATTGATAGTGATTGGCGCCGACTTGGAATCGCAGGAACTTCCTGTGCTTCCGTGCGATGGGCACATGGAAGTACGCATCCTGTAGATCTATGGCACAGAGCCAGTCTCCCCGTTGCAGCTGAGGGTAAATCTGATGCAATGATAGCATGCGAAACTGCTCTCTGCGAATCCATTTGTTTGCCTGTCGCAAATCCAGAATGGGCCTGAACTCGTTCTTGTCCTTCTTGCGAACGAGGAAGAACCGAGAGTACAGACCTCTTCCCCTTTGAGACAGAGGTACCTCTTCCACCGCCTTTTTTCTCAACAAGATGTCTGCCTCCGCCTGGAGCTCTCGCAGCTGAAACTGAGAGCTAACCGGCGGAATCGCTAGAGGCGGGCTGATAAACCGAAGACTGTATCCATTGCAAACAATATTCAGCACCCACTTGTCCTGAGTAATTTTTCTCCACTCTGCCGGAAAAAATTTAATGCTTCCCCCCACTGGAGTGGGTAACGGTTGAGGGGGAAGTAGTCGCTCAGGGCCGAGACCCGGCCGGGCCCTTGGTAGTGGAAGCAGCCTGCTGGCCTCCTCTACCCCTCTGGCGTTTCTGGAAGGGCTTCCGGAACTGCTGCTGTTGGTGCTGCTGCTGTCCCGAACCCTGCCCACGCCCTCTGCCCGTAGACCCGAACCTCCTCTGGAACGGGCGCTTCTTCTTCTCGGCCTTCTCCAACCAGACAGCCGTCAGGGTCTCTGCCTCCGCCTTCATGCGGGCCATCTCATCATCCGCATGTTTTCCAAACAGGGTTTCCCCCGAGAAGGGCAGATTGGCTACTCTATGCTGAGCCTCTAGCTTGAGCGACGTCAGGCGCAACCAAGAGTGACGCCTCTGATGGACACCATGACAGTAAGAGTGCGCCGCCAACAAGGAGACATCCGCTGCCGCACTGATTACCTGGTTCGACACCAGCATCCCCTCTCGCACCGTTTCCAGGAAGTCCTCCTTCCTGTCCCGGGGCAGCAGGTCCACATACTGTTGGAGGGACTCCCACAGGGCCCGGTCATAACGCCCCAACAGCACCCCCGCACTTGCCGCCTTCATGGTGGTAGACGCGGTCCCACACACCTTCCTGCCCGCCGAGTCCAGCCAGCGGCTTTCCTTGTCGGGCGGGACCGTCGATGAAGGAGCAGTCGCATGCTGCTTCCTCGCCGCCGTCACGATGACAGAGTCCGGCTTCGGGTCCATCCGTAAAAAAGCAGGGTCCGGGGCCCGATACTTTTTCATGAGCCGTGAGGGAGCGGATTTCGTCACCGCGGGGGTGAGGAACAACTCCAACGCGGGTTCCACCAGTCCCGGCACTAGAGGCAGCAGGTGCGAGACAGGTGTTTTTTGTGTAGAGTCTTGAATATCACGGACGTCGTGGGTGTCGGTACCGTCACCGTGATGCCCCACTTGGCTGCCCCCCGCAGCAGCACCTCCTGGAAGGAGACCAGATCGTCCACCGGAGACACCCTAGTCCCCGGTGAGTCCGACAGCGTCGGTGAGAAGTCCCTGGCCGAGGACCGTGTGCGTGACCTGGACCTATGCCTCCTATGGCGCCGTCCTGATGTCGTCGACGACGACGACCTCCTATGGCTCCGCGACCTTCTCCTCCTGACGGAGCGGGAGCGCGACCTCCTCGGCTTCGGCCTGTCCGACGGCGACCGTGGGTGGCGCGGCCTCGGCGTCCCCTGCGGCGGAGTCGGATACCTGGGCAGGGAGACCGACCGCGGTGGAACTGCAGGCGGCCCCAACGGCGTGCGAGGCGGTATAGGACGCGGAGGGGGAGGTGGAGGTGGCGACGCCGACCGTGGTGGCAGTGGAGGAGGAGGAGGAGGAAGAGGAGGAGGAGGAGGAAGAGGAGAAGGAGGAGGAGTCGGCGGTCGTGGTGGCGGTGGCAGAGGTGGTGATGGTGTAGGGATCCGAGGGGGTGTATACACCACGGAGTACCCCAATCCCGGCGACTCCGTTCCCCTCTTACTCCTGGCGTCAGGGCTCCCCCAGCGCCGTCTCGACGTCGACCTCCTCGACGTCGAGCGTCTCCGCGACGTCGGGCGCCTCCTCGACGTCGATCGTCTTCTCGCCGCCGATCGTCTTCTCGACGTCGATCGTCTCCTCGGCGTCGATCTCCTCGACGGCAATCGTCTCGACGTCGATCTCCATGACGTCGACCGCCTCGACGGCGACCGTCGCCTCTTCGCCGACGGCGAGCGGCGCTCCCCCTTCAACGGCGAGCGCCGACGCCGGGCCTGATCTCGCCGTCAATGGCTAAACGGCGACATCGACGGCGTCGTCGCAGATGATGCCGATGTCATCGACGGCGGCCTGTTCAGCTCCTTCGACGCCGCTTCTCCCCAGAGCCGTGGGGAGATGGCGAACAGACCGTAGTCATCCCCCTTGACGTCGACGGGGAGTGGGGACGCTTGCTGGTCTTCCTGCCCCTGGGGAGCCCCCCAGAGGCCTCAGCATGGGCAGAATCAGCCCCTCCACACCCACCTCGTGCCTTCAGCCTTCTGTCCTCCAGGACCTGGAGCCTGATCTTCTTCCTCTCTCTCAGGGTCCTGGCTGAAAATGAGCGGCAGATCTCACACTCCTCAGGCACGTGGGACTGGGGAAGGCAGACTATGCACACCATGTGTGTGTCTGACTTAGCCTTTTTTCTTCCACAATCAGGACACTTGTCGAACAAGCCAGTCATTCTGATAACACCAGAAGGAAAAAGGACTTTCTAACACTTGAAAAGTAACAAATAACCCTTGAAAAGGGAGAGCTCAATGCTCCAGGGTCCTGCTAGCAGGAGCCGGAAAAAAGAACTGAAAGTAAAAGGGACCTGCTGTGCATTCTGGGATACTGGGAAAGTTCTGGAAAGTTTTCTTAAAGGCACAGTATCCTGTTCTGAGCCACATAATGGCAGCCTATGGGGGCTTGTCTGTCCATTCCTTCCTCTCTATCATTCCAGAGGCTTTTGCTGGGAGAGGCAGGGTGTTTTTTCACTTGTGGAGAAAAGCTGGACAGGCAGTGCTGTTTGTGGATGTTGGTGGAATTCTAGTTGAAGTACTGGACAGTGTAGCCTGTGGGTATAGGCTGCATTATCTGTCTTTAAATTAAATTCTCTCTTAAAGGTGGATGCAGGTATGCATGATTTGACACCTTAAGAGATTATTTTTTATTGCTCCGGGGTCCCCGCACATGGGCGGGACTATTCACTAGATTATGAATATACACAGAGATCCCCTACTACAGAAAGAGACACTATACCAGCAAAACAGAGTCAAAACCGGGAGGGCAAAAAGACAGGGGAAACACGCCTTAAGATGCCAAGTCTAACAGGAGTTATTTTGTATTTCTTAGAATACAAAACTGTTGAAAGTCTTACAAGCAGTCATGGTCAAAGGTAGAATCTCCTGGCACAGCTCTGGCCTTTTCTTTTCCCAAGACTATGCTAAGGCAACAGCGGATAGAAGAAAGACATTTTGGAATACCGAAATATCAATGCCAGATTTGATCTTATTCATCCCTGCTTTTTTAAGGTTACTTATAAACACAAGACCACGTCCTATGAGGATCCTCGTCTTCTTCAATGAACTTTGGACAATTGTAGATTGGAGGATATGGAAATTACTAGATCTACTGGTTAAGTTACTTTAGTAATTCTTGTCAGTATTTAATACAGTCCTGGTTATGTGTTTCATGTATTGTTTTGTTAACATTTGTATAACTTAATTCTCCTTTTTATCAGGTACTACCTTTTTCATAAGTTATACATGTGACTCCTTGTATGTCTGATGATATACTTCCTTCCTCCCGTACCTGTTCCAAGAGTTCCAGTTGATGTACCGTTTCCCTTAAGTGGCTCCAACACCCTTGCATTTTGTGTGTTCTTTCTAGTATGTCATTTTTTGTATTTTATATATGGTTTTTGTCTCTCTCTTCCTTTTTGCCTCATTCTTTCTCTTTCTATTTTCTCTCCTCGGAATATTTTTTATCAGGATCTTATCTCTCTTTATTAATCATTTTCACCTTCCTTCTGTTTTTCAACTCCAATATTTGTCTCTCTATCTACTAGTCTCCCTTCCTCGTTTTCTTTTTCTCGGACTTCAATTTTTGCCACGTATGCAATCTATTTCGATAAGTCACTACACTTTCAGGGTTATATTTTATTATATTTATATTGTTTTCACAGAACACTAGTTATTATTGCTTGTTTTAAATTTTCTGAATTTATTATTTTATTGTAGATGGTTTTAAGATTTATCTCATAGAATGTTAAAGGTTTAGGTTCTCTTATAAAATGTAAAAGAGTTTGTCTCATATTTCCAATCTAAAGAGTGATATTGTTTTGCAACAGGAAATACATATTTCAGAAAAAGAAGTGACTAAACTTAAAAGACAATGGGCTGGTCATGTTTTTGTTTCCCAGGGCTCAGGAAAACGTAATGGGGTAGCTAGTTTATGTCATAAGCGTCTCCTTATACAAAGTCTCATCCAAGATGTTGATTGTGAAGGTAGATGGGTTTCAGTTTCCTTACTCATTGATAAAAATCCTTTAACTATTGTTAATGTTTATGCGCCTACTAATCCAGATAGTTCATTTTGGCCAGGAGTATTGTCTGAGGTTGATGTCTTATACTGATGATTATTTGATTGTTGGTGGTGATTGTAACATGGTTTTTGATCCTATTATAGACAGGCGCTATAAAACTAGATTTCTGCCTTCACAAATACATTCCCAGTTTAAATCGACAATATCCCAGCGATCTCTTGTTGATGCATGGAGACTGTGTAGTTCAATGCTTCAAGAATACACTTTCTTTTCCCGTGTTCACTTTTCCCAATCTCGGACAGATTACGTTTATTTAAAATGCTCTTGCTCAACATGTTATCAATTCTGATTTAGGATTAATATTGATTTCTGATCATGCACCAGTCACCTTGGATTTAGATCTACTCTCACCTATTCATGGAACTAGGCAGTGGATATTTAATAATTCTCTTCTCCTATATCTGCAATTTACATGCACCTTTGAACAATTTGCGAACACATTTTTTAAAGGAAGTTAATCTTCTGAACTATCTCCTCAGATTATTTGGGATGCTTTCAGAGTCGCAGCTAGAGATTTTATTATTAATTTTGTTTCCCGGAAACGAAAATCGGCTTCCAATACATTAAGAGGTCTTAACTCACGTATTAAACAACTAGAATACTCTTTTTATAATTCTCACTCTAAACACATTTTGCATACACTGTCTATAGAGAATGACAACTCTAATCTACTCAAATCCAGTGTGAAATATTATGGGGGTTAGAATAAAGTGGGGAAACTTCTTGCCAATCATCCTAAAATAAAAAAAAGAACGTAATAAAATGTATTCTATTTTAATCTCCACTAATTGGACTATACATATAAATGAAGATAAACTTTTGGAGTTTACAACATTTTATCAGGCCCTTTATACCATTGAATCTCAATCTAATTCTCAAGATCCTCTTCATTATTCATCATCCATCCCTTCCCCTTCACACTATGATATTGATTTTTCTATACTGGAAGAGGATGTTCAAATTCAGGATATTTCTAATACTATTCATTTTATCAAAGGTGGCAATGCTAAGGGACCTGATGGTTTTACCATTGAATTTTAATCATATTTTTCTTCACTCCTTATGCCCAAATTACACCAACTTTCCCTTTATTTTATATCCTCTCATGTATCGGGTGGTTCTTTTCAAGAGGCATTGATATGTCTTCTTCCCAAGGACAATAAGGACCATAGATTGTGTAAAAATTATAGGCCAATTTCTCAAAGTAACTTAGATTATAGAACGTTTGTGCACATTTTAGCATTCTGTTTGGATAAGTTACTACGCCAATTAATTGGGAGAGAACAATTTGCATTTATTAAAGGTAGGCATCTCTCGGATAATACTCAATTATTTTTAAATTTTCTTAGTAAATCCAAATCTTATAATTCTTCTTTGGCAGCTGTAGGAGAGTAGGATCTGCTTCACATGGGTACCCCCACTTTTTGCTGGTGTTTCATTGGTTTTCGACCTTAGTCTGGCTGTGGCCCTGCTATTCAGAACCCCAGCCTAGCTGCTTCCTCTCTAAAATGATTTCCATGTACATTAGGTACATTCCTAATTGGATTCTGGAGTGCCTTATAAGCCCCTAGTATATGGTATACTATGTACCTAGGGCATAGGTACATCAGAGGCCTACCAGGGGCTGAAGCATGTATAATGCCACCCCTGGGAAGCACTCCTAAATGAAACCAAAGGTCTGCTACTGCAGCCTGGGTAAGGTGGTGCATGCACCCCTTACAGTGGTATAGGCTACCTAGATCACTACCATTGCACACACATATAAAACCTATAAGTCACTCCTATGGCAGGCCTTAACAATCCTGAAGGCAGAGTGCGCTTGGTTTTTATGCGAGAGGGTGCCCCTGCATGAGCAGAGCCCCTCTGCAGCTTGCGGAGTACCTCCTCTGATATTGTTTGCGGTGCAGCCTGACCATATACTCTTAAGTGCATTATAACCTTGCGGAAAATGCTAACTTTGGACTGGCTGCACGGAAACATGTCGTGGTTGGTGTCAAACGCTTTGGAATACTCCCCCCCCCTCCCCCCCCTTTTCACCAGTTCTGGCGGCGATGGTAGCATTCCACCCTTCTAGAGGGAGAGACATGTTCACACTGGTCTACCCGGTAAAGACTTTCTAAAGCCCTGGCATCACAAAATGGATGCCACTACCACAGACACAAGTCTGGCCTCCTGCTGCTGACCGAAACTCCAGCAGGGGAGGCCTGGAAAATAGGTTTCCTGTCCCAGGAAGGTTTAACCACCTCCCCAGACAGGCAGATGTGTATTGGGGCTGGGCGGGAGCACTCGCTTGTGCTTTGAAGTCCTGCACTGGGGGCACGCTTGGTGTCCCTGTGCATAGTCCAGTTCAAACCGGTTGCAGGGGCTTCCTGCCCCTGCGCGAAACTGGACAAAGGAAATGGGTGTAACCACCCCTCTTTCCAAACCCTCCCATCTGCAACATATATCCTGGACCTTCGACTTTCTATTTCCGCTAGAAGACTGAAGAAATCTCTCTTGGGGTCAAGGAGTGACTCCCCTGCTTGGCAGGCACCAAAGAAGCAACTGACCGGTCTGCAATTCTGAAGCTCCCGCCGGACGCCGAGGTCTCTACATCCCCAGAGGTGGATTTCCAGACTTCCCAGAGGCTACCCTGAGTCCACAGCAAAGCTGAGGCCCGTGGGTTACGTGGAACCGTGACCCCTGGACAACGTGATCTTTTGCTGATCCATCATCTTCCTGGTCTTCCTGCTCCGAGTAGCCCCAGCCTTGAGCACATCCTGCACCGAAGATCTCTGGCCTCCACACCACAAGTGACCTGTGGGCCAGTTTCAAGTGCGATGGCTCGAAGCTTCTTCGCGATCGCTAATCCGTTGGCTAGTGGGTCCCCACCAAGGCAACTCCTCTTCTGATTGGGCTTCCCTGGTTGCTCCAGACGTGCCCTGACTTACCCTCGCTGGGTGAGTCCCCCAGACCTTGCTGGTCTGCACCGACCTCGTTTTTCTATTTCCACGAGACTCGCCGTTGCCAAGGCTTGTTGGGTCCATCCTAGTCGCCGACACCGCAGCACTCGACAGACTTCGTGGGACAGCTCGAATCCAGCTCCTGGTCATCGTCGACACCTCCTGGACCTCGTGGCTGAAGAGACAAGGCAACCGTCAACTCACCTGAAGCAGCCGACATCTGTGGGCATTGGACTATCGTGTCCCTGGTAAGTGACCCAGACTCTGTCCCCTCTTCTTTCAGGTTCCTTCCATCCTCGATCCAGGCTTGGATCACTTCGGACACTTCTCTTCACGGCAGCAGCACTTCTTTGCCAGCTGCCATTGAAAACAGCACCGCGACCCGACACCAAAAGACACCTATGCACCCGGCTTCCCTGGGTAACGTAACACGAGTACTCCGGTGCTCCCGTGGGTGTTGGCCCTAGACACCTCTAAGTCCAAAAGGGTTTGCTTGTAGTCGTCCTCTAAGTGTCCTTAAACTCTTAATTTCCAACCGCGACTTTCCCCATAGAAGTTAACGGCGATTCGCGGCTGTGTTCTCACACTGCATGCGTCCCCCGTGGGTCCCCTGTGTCACTACCTTGGGTGGTTCCCTGTGGTCCAAGAACTTCTACAGGCTCTAGGCCTTGTGTCTAGTTCAGTCGTGGTTCTTATACCACTTTATTGGTATATGGTTTGGTACGCCCCTAGGGCCCAAACGTGTATTTGTGCTTTTACTGTTGAATACTGACTTGTAACTTAAGTACTTCGAACTCCAGCCTCATAAAGAGACTAGAGGGGTGTGTTTTATCTTAAATACCTATATTTTAAATGTATACTTAGTAGGTTGTCGTTTCATTTGGTCATTCACGAGATTATAGACTGGTAAAACAAGCTGCTTTACATTCCTTCAAGACTTAGCCTGAAGGCTGCTCTCCATAGCTACCACTAGGATAGCTTTCAATAAAGGTTGTCTTTAACCTATCACCATAAGGGGTTGTTTGGACTGGTACAAGGTGCCCACTTTAATTAGTGGACAGCATATACCGGGCCAACTTCTCACAGCAGCTATCTCTTTGGACGTGGAAAAAGCATTCGACAGAGTTAGTTGGTCTTTTATCTTCTCTGCCCTTTCCTGGTTGGGTTTTGTTTCTAAAGTTATAAACTAAGTTTCTTTGTTGTATTCTTCTCCCAAGTCCTTCATTTTAGTCAATGGCCTTATGTCTCCATTTTTCCCTTTTCATAGAGACGTTCGACAAGGTTGTCCACTCTCCCCTATATTATTTACACTTGATTTGGAACCCTTTTAAATAAGGATTCAATCAAATCCACGAATTACAGGTTTTACTTATGGGGACACCCAGCTTAAGTTTTCTGTTTAGGCTGACAACATTTTACTTTTTATATCTCATCTACAGACATTCCTACCAGCTTAATTAGTAGATATGTTTGCATCTGTCTCAGGCTATAAATTACATGCAGATAAGTGTGACATTCTTCCCCTAAATACTTTATGTTTTCATGCTTATTTCAGATCATCCTCTTTTCTTTGGAATCCAGATAAGATTAAATATCTTGGTCTGTGGTTCTATACCATTAAGGATACTATAGCTTTAAATTTTAAAGCATTACACACAGTCCTACTTACACATACATCTCATTGGAATTCTTAATTTTTATCTTGGTGGGGTCGCCATGACACTATAAACATCATGCTCGTACCTATTGTTCTCTATTTCAAATATGCCTGTTAATATTCCCCAGTCTCAATACAAAAAGATATTTTACATTTTATCTAATTTTTTATGGAATAATAAAAATCCCATGATGTCGCTTCTTAAACTTAAAAGACCAAAACATATTGGTTGGTGGGGGGGGGGGGGGTTTAATTTTCTGGATTTCCATAACTATCGCTTAGCTTTTTGCCTTAGACAAACCTCTCTTTTACTACAAGAGAATGATTCTGTACTCTTTTCCTAATGGACAGATCTTGAGAAATCCTTTTGGCACCCTTTTTCTCTCATGAAGTATTTGTCTTTCACTTCTAGACCCTTGTCCCCATCTCTTCCGATTTTTAAGAGCACATGCAAGATTCTATCTCCCATTTTTATTTCTTATATAACTATTAAGGATCAATTTTAAAACTCATCAATTTGGTACAATACTTCTATTAAATTAAATCATTGAATAATTTTTTGATAAGATTGGTACTCTAGAGGCTTTAAATGGATTCATCAGTTTTTTCAAAGCGGTACTTGCCTGCTTTTTTCGGTAGTACAGTCGCTTTTTTCCATCCCGGATTCATATGAGGACAAATTCCTTGGTAACTCAATCCTCTTACAACAAATTCTCTCTTGATCATGTACCTTCTCCCTCACCTCCTCATATTAAGTTATTGGATGCATTCTCTTCTGCATCCCAATTATATAAGCATCTTATACTTATTCCTGAAGATCGAGATAAAACAGAGGTAGAGAATCTTTGGGAACTCTATTTGCAAACTACTTTTTCCACTTCAGTTTGGAATAAAATTTGAATCGAAATAAGGAACTCTTCTAGAGCGGCTAATGCAAATCAAAGTTTGTTTTTTTATTTATAACAGACTTTTGATCACTCCTGTTACATTACATAAAAGAGATCCTGCTGTCCCTTTTCATTGTTGGTCTTGTTCTCAACCCTCAGCAGATCTTAAATACGTTATTTGAATGTTCTCTTATTTATGAATTTTGGTTGAGGGGTTTGCAACATATAAACGCTATTTTTAACACACAAGTCCCATTTAATTGTATTATTTTTTTCTAGGTAGTACTTCCCACCATTGGTCATCTCAGTCCAAGGATTTTTATATAGTAGATTTAATTCTGGCTGTTGCTTTTGAACAAATTACAAACTCTAGGAAAGATATCTCAGGTATCTTTCCAAGCATGGTGGTATGGAGTTTGTTTACAACCACATACTTGACAGAGCATATATTAATCCAGTTGCACTTGCTATTAAAAGATATCTCTTACGGCTACCCATAATTTCTTTTTTAAATGATTCGGCCATTAAATCACAGTTACACAATCCTGAAACTGAAAAAGTGCCTAAGCCTCCATGAACTGTTCTTTATTAACAATATTTGGTTTATTTTGTTTTATGCATTTTCAGATCTTTTTATAGAATTTTCAGATACTGTTATATAATTAATACATTTCTTCCTGGTGTTGTTATGTATTTCATACCTGTGATTATATGCTCAATGAATATTGTGTTTTTTTTACATTATAATTGCATATTTATCTCAATAAAAAAAAAAAAAAAAAAAAGAACTGGCACTCTCATGCAGCACTGGAGCCATCAGAGATAAAGTTTCTATTGACAAAGGAACTGTACAGGAAGGCCTGCCAGTGCTATTGCATTCAGTCTAAATTATGGAAATATTATACTATAAACATGCAGCCTCCTGAGGAAACACTTGTTCTGTTTATGAATTTTTCCACTTATTATTATCATGAGAGGGGTAGGAACAAGACAATGGATACAGACGGGCTGCAATAGTCTAAACCTCTTTCATATACTTGAGGGACCATGGTATATCTTTCCAAGCCAATTATATGGAAAGATTTATTTGATATTGGACGGAAGAGATCCTTCTGAAAAATTAGGTCTCATTTTACAGTGCCCTTCGGATACGTCAAATGAGGGGGAATGCAGGAGTGAAAATGCCAGACTTTTGCCTTTCACAATAATCAGGAAATGATGACTGATCGGGTCAAATGTGAATCTAAAACATTTCATTGTAGAAAACTACAGTTACAAGTAAGTAACAGCATGAGGTAGCGGATGCAGAAGTCATGAATATATCTCTAAGCAACACTGGTTAAACTAGACTAATATTGCACTGGATTAAGAAGACAGAACAAAATAGATGCCACTGTAAGTAGGTGATCAATATCTCGAAAGACAATCTATCACATATAGTTTCCACACTTTTTAAAAGCCTTTTTTAATGCAGGTGTCATTATCTCCATCACTGTATGCGTTCTGTTTCCCTACTGAGTGTCCAAACTCTAGGATTAAAAAAGAAGCTGCAGGGGGATGATCTGGGATTACCAACACTATATCCGACCGAACAAAGTATTCTTCAATTTGAAAATGATTTTGTTTGACACCTTGAGTGCCATTGGACTTGTCAATTGAACAGAATTCTCCTTTTGACCTGTGCAACCAGTTTGCTTGGCGCTTACAACACTGGAGGGTCCAGAAGGTTGACAGCCAAGCAGAGCAATTGAGTACTTGGTGCCAGGGTTCTGCAACGTGTGGCCTGTCAGGTTAACCATACATATGCATGGTGGACAAGTAAGACAATAGTTTTGACTTAGTATCTACCTGCTCATTCATCTGAGTGATTATCCAGACGTCATTTGCCTATCATGACTGATGGCGGAGGCTAAAACTAACAGAACGGTTGAATATACAACTGCTAAATGCTGGGGGAGGTTTGTTCCCAGGCTAGCTAGCGATAACTTCTCACTTCAGCTTAATATTCCACAAGACTAGCCCTCCTACAGCAATGGGTTTGCAATAGATTTGGGGGGGGAATGCAGTCTGTAGCAAAGGTCCTTCGGGACGGCTGTTCCACAACTGACAGAGGGTCTATGGCATAATGTTTACTACTTAATTTTGTGGAGCCAGGAGTGGCTGTGTTGGTTGTAGTCTTCAAACCAAGCCCATTTTCCTTGGTACATTGTGGTGTTACGTGAGGGGAAAGATGCTTCTGTGGTGGGAAGTGTAGGAGGGGAGATGAGATGTTTGAGGTTCGGGTTCTTTCAAGGTAATGTAGGTTAGCTAACTCAACTTTATGGGACAGCACAGTTCAGAGTGAATTATTTTGGCATCAATCTGAATAGCGACCAAGAGAGTTCGCACTGACTTGGGGAGTTGTGGTGTGCTTATGTGATATGTGAAAAGGTTCCATAATAAGATTAATTCAGCACAGTTCAGCAATTTCCCCAGAGGCACATGGGAGCCTTGTGGGTGCGAATTGTGACTTACTTTTGTATCTTGGTTATGCCACAGTTCGTCTCACAGGTTTCACTAGGGGCTTGAAGTGGGTCACTATGCAGCTCAAAGGTGTGTGTCCCTGCATTATCAATAAAACTACACTGGCTCATCAGAGCAGGTACATTAATTATTGCTGGGTCACTAAGCAGCTGCGCACTGTGAAACAACAATGCCTTCGGCTCTTCCGCTTGGATGAAGCATGCAACTGATTTACTGAGCTTATTAATGACAATTGTGCTGGTAACCATGACTGTAATTTGGGGAGACTTTAATGCTTTTACATGAAGGTATGGAAACTGTTTTGGTTTATGATTTGCAGGTCTACATAGAACCTCTGAACTCCATGACTGGGCGGCTGCAGATTCTCTAGGGTAGTAGGGACCCACATGAACAATCTTAAACTGAATTTTCAATGGCACATGTGTTGTTCTCCCTTTTTAACCATCCATCTTGGGATTCACATTCTTGCTTTGGTTCGTTAGACCACTACCCTGTCGGGACTACGATGGAGCACAAAAAAAGGAGTAACTGGGAATTTGCCATGTGAACTGCTGGTGGTGAACTCAACGATTTTTCAGTCTTCTTGCAGTAAGAAAGCAAACACAACAAGATGATAGACGGAGTGTTGAAACTTTTCAAACACTCACCAACAGTCACGAAATCTGGTTTGAATCTATTGTTCTTTTGCTCATCATGCCAACCCAGTTTGGAACCAGCCATGTGCAAATCAGTCTTGACCATGCTCCACGTGGGAACAGTCCAGCCCGAACTGCTAAGACAGGTCCTCCCTGGACCAGAAACAAGCATCCTGAAACCAGTTTCGGGGTATCACCCCTCATCAGCCAGGCCAGCTTGATTCCAGTGGCACAGCGAGCAAGGGAACCACTTCTCGACATACCCTTGGCCACTTAGGGCAAACAAAGCAAACATAACAAGATGATGGACGGAATGCTGAAACTTTTCAATCACTTTTCACCCTAAGTGGGATGGGTATGCCCAGATGAGGGTCCCTTGCTCGCTGTGCCATTAGATTTAAGCTTGCCTGGATGATGAGGGGTGATACCCCGAAACAAGTCCCAGGATGCTCGTTTCCGGTCCAGGGAGGACCTGGCCTGGCAATTCGGGCTGGACTGTTCCCATGAGGAGCAGGGTCAAGACTGATTTGTAAATGGCTAGGTATAAACTAGCGTGGCCTAGTGAGCAAAAGAACAATGGATTTAACCCAGAGCTCTTGAGTGGGGATGAATGTTTGATTCGTTCAGCATTCTATCCATCATTTGTTGCCACAGCACTTTCACCCTAAGTGGGATGGGTATACTCAGACATGGGTCCCTTGCTCGATGTGCCACTTGATTTAAGCTAGCCTGGCTGATGAGGAGGTGGTACCCCGAACCCGGTCCCAGGATGCTCGTTTCCAGTCCAGGCAGGACCCGACTTGGCAGTTCGGGCTGGACTATTCCCATGAGGAGTTGGGTCAAGACTGATTTGCATATGGCTCAGTCCAAACTGGTGTGGTTTAGTGAGCAAAAGAACAATGGATTTAACCCAGATCTCTTGACTAGGGGTGACTGTTTGATTATTTCAGCATTCCATCCATCATTTGTTGCCAAAGCACTTCTTGAAGTTGTTATTCTAGGACAAGCACCGCTTTTAAAATGAATTTGCCAGTCAGTGAACGAGTGAGAATGCAGTGGGTGCCCAGAACTAGTCCCCCCCCCCCCCCCGAGTCAGCTTGCCATCATTCTTCAGGAGGAAGGTGCCCATATCACACGGGCACAGCTTCCACTTTACCTCCGCCCCATGTCAGACGTTGGTAACTAACCATTAGTTCGCAACAGCAATTGCAAACCAGTGATACAGTGGATTTCAAAATCACAAGTAACAGTGGGATACCCTTTTCACGTCCCTCATCATTGGATTTGAAATGAGCTGCAAAAGGCAATTTGCAAGTCAGAAAGACTTTTCTTACTCCCAAAGTACCTTTAGGACATTGTGGCTTATGCAGCTTCAAAGTCGGTAATTTTCTGAATCATAGGTTTTTGTGACATCAAAATAATTTTCCTTGTCAGTTCCAACCATCCCATGCTCTACTATACAATCGAGTAGGGCAGACGGGCATTTCTTTTCCAAAGTAAAAGTTGAAACAGCCAATCTTGCAAGTGTTATAACGTTTCTGATTAATAGGTATGGAGCAATAATGAAAGTTCACTAAGAAATAGACACTTCACTATAACATATGCATATTCCAATAAAAATATTTAGAAAAAGGAAAATATTACCCTTTCTCGTAGCTTTTCTCTAACAAAAAGTCGCAGAACAGTAAACGGTGCTCGAAACCATAGCGGCGACGAAACAATAAAAACACACTTCAGTCGGGCAGGAAAGGCACCCTAAGTAAAAAAATAAATATATATGTATATGCAGATTAACAGGTTATTATATCAATCATCAACTTCCTGACTATGTCATGTGTTACACTGAAGCCATCATGTTTTTACAACCAAAAAATTTTTTAAGTTCAGTTAAATTTTTCTAAAATATTTGTATTTTAAAAGCTGTTTTATGGCAGATGATATTATGGCTATCTAAGAAAATGAATTCACCATAATCTATCAAAAGTTTTGAACTAGCAAAAAAACAGTGTGTCACGTTATCTGTAGTCTACTAGTCCTCATCAGGCTACGCATCATCTACTGCCCGGAGACAAAATCTCTTAAAATACACTATGGCTCTGGGCAGCAGCTCACTATGCAAGACTTTCTGCTGAGTATGCTCAGTAATTCCTCCATTTTGTAGAAAATCTGAGAACAGTATTGGAGCGCCATGCTTATACTTTAATGCCACAGGAGGACACGGTCAAAAGTAAGGCGGCATGTTAAGCTGTAGAGGGATATCCAAGAGGTTGAGAATTGAGGAGACATGACTGTAGTTGTCAGAGTAAGGGTGATAACCTATTCAGAGGAAGGGAATTTGCAAAGGCCAGACTACAAAGAACTGTAAATAATTTAAAGAGGTAAAGTGCTGCTTAATCCTTCTAAGCACAAAATATTCAAGGGTTTCTGACACAAAACGATGTGAGGCAAGCTGCACTGGTTCTAATTTGTCCTCTCAGAACTGTTTACCTTTCACTGCATTTTTTGCAGTTCTGTACCGAATTGTGGGATTTTTCAGCTTTGAGCAGTCTGCCACCAAGATGCTGCAGCAAAACCCTCGTGTTTTTGAAGTAAGTTGCTTCTATAGTGAATTGTCCTTGCACCAACGCCTTCTAATGCAGCCACCAACACGGCTAAACCAACCTCTCACTTCTCATTAGAAGTAGGGTAGTCTAGTATGGTTTTTTGCAGTGTTTTCAGTACAACCGAACCTTTCAGTAAACCTGAACTTAACCGCCAGCCCCCCTCCCCCTCTACCTCTTTTACATAGATGTTTTACTCCTGCAGTGGATGTGAAGACTCTGAACTAAGCGTTCACCACCATCTTGTGTTCAGCTACGCCCACCCCTACAAGTGCAGATTTAAAGCATGCTAGGTTAACACCAGAGATATACAAATCCTCGCAAAATGGCAGACTTCCAGTAAACCTCTGAAATTTTCATCGGCATGCTTGAGCAGCTGGGACAAGAAAATAAACACAAGGAGATGACGGACGGAGTGCTGAAAATTTGCAAACACTCAAACACAGATGTGGGTTGAATCCATCATCCTTCTTTAGCTCACTTTGCGAAACCCAGTTCAGACACATCTATATGCAAATCAGTCTTGACCCTGTGCGTCATGGGAACAGCCCAGCTCGAACTGCAAAGCCATGTCTTCCCTGGACCGGAAACAAGCATCCTGGGACCGGTTTCGGGGTAACAGCCCTCTTCAGCCAGGCTAGCTTGAATCCAGTGGCAAAGTGAGCATGGAACCCACGCTTGGGCATACCCTGCCAACTTAGGGTGAACAAAGCAAACACAAGGAGATGATGGAGTGCTGAAACCTTACAAACACTCACCCCCAGTCACAGATCTGGGTTAAATCCATCATCGTTCTTCAGCTCACTTTGCCACCCCAGTTCAGACACAGCTATATGCAAATCAGTCTTGACCCTGTGCCTCATGGGAACAGTCCAGCCCGAACTGCCAAGCCATGTCTTCCCTGGACCGGAAATAAGCATCCTAGGACCGGTTTCGGGCTAACAGCCCTCTTCAGCCAGGCTAGCTTGAATCCAGTGGCAAAGTGAGCAAGGGACCCAGGTCTGGGCATACCCTGCCAACTTAGGGAAAACAAAGCAAACACAAGGAGATGATGGACTGAGTGCTGAAACTTTTCAAACACTCCCCCCCAGTCACATGCATTAGGAGCAGGGTCAAGACTGATTTGCATATGGCTGGGTCCAAACTGGAATGGCATGGTGAGCAAAAAACGATGGATTTAGGCCCAGATCGCTGTACTGGGGTGAATGTATGACATTGTTTAACATTCTGTCCATCAACTGTTCTTTTTGCATCTGTCACCCCGATTGGGACGGGTATGCCCAGATGTGGGCCCGGTGCTTTCCATGCCACTGGAGTCAAGCTAGCCTGGCTGACGAGGGTTGAAAGCCCGAAACCGGTCCTAGGATTCTTGTTTCCAGCCCAGGGAGGACCTGGCCTGGAAGTTCGGGCTGGACTCTTCCCATTGGGCGCAGGGTCAAGACTGATTTGCATATGGCTGGGTCCAAACTGGAATGGCATGGTGAGCAAAAAAAACTATGGATTTAGGCCCAGATCTCTGTACTGGGGTGAATGGATGACATTGTTCTGCATTCTGTCCATCAATTGTTCTTTTTACATGGCACAAGAAAATAGGCTGAGACCACATGAGCCAGCCCACTACGATTCAAATGGCAAATATGGGTTACTAAACTAAAATCAAATGTATTTATTCTCAACATGAAGCAAGGATGCAACATATTACATATATTGCCGTCTTTCATTTCTAATGTTCATAAGTTATCATTGTTCACTTAAAATGATGTGTTCTTTCGCAACGAAAACCAATGGTATGGCTCCCTAGGACAACAACTCTGCACTACCAGAAAATGTGCTACGCTACACAATCTGTTACTAGGTAAAAGAATACATACCTTCAATAGATTTAATATTTTAACACAAAGCTCATAATCGAAATTTCCATAGTTTGAATTTGTCATGTCATAGATGAAAATTAATCCATTTCGCTGTGATTCCACTCTGTAAAAAATTGAAAAAAACTATTGTTATATTTTGGAAATCAAATGCTATTTTACTGATAAAAGATAGTCCAAATGATACTCAATATACTAGCAAAAGGAGTATTTTAATAACGAGAAAAACATATTTGCAGAGGAAGAAGACAGAACTGGTTAATGTAGTTACATTATATTTGAGTTTCTGTGCATTAAAATATTTGTGCTCCAAACCAGTCTATTCTTCTACAGAGGCACCAGAGGAACCAGCTGCTCTCTACTAATGAATACGTTTCTTAACTTTCATAATGCCTTATCTGGCAGAGACTCTATCTAGCCACAGATGCCTTACCTTAGAATTCTCCCCAGGCATCAGACTGGATCCAGAACTTTTCAGGAGAAGTGACCATGTGCGCTGGTAGGTGGCGATGTGCAGCTCTGCGTGGCATCGGCAGCGCCAGAAGTGGGGTACACAGTGCCCATATAAGCACCACCCCAGCACGCTGACATCAGTACCTTTTTGCAACTTTCCACGCCACAAGCGCAGAACCACAAAGAGTACTGCCCACTGGTGTGTGAAAATAGGGCCCTGAAAGAGGAACAGCCCTGAATCTAAAAATAGTTGGCAGGGAGGATGGGTTAGTCAGTAAGGAACCTGGGGCAAGACAGAGTCTCTACCAGATAAAGCTTTACCAAAGATAATTAACTTGCTCATCTGATCAGAGTTCTAGCCACAGATTCCTTACCTTAGAATAGACACCTAAGCAATTCCTCCACAGAGGTGGGTCTGCAAAACAAATTCAAACAACCTCTGCAGGACCGAATGGGCAAAGTGCCCGTCCTTACAGACTGGACTTTCCAGGCAGTAGTGCTTGGCCAACGTGTGCAGAGCTACCCACGTTGTTGCTGCCTGGCAGATATCCAGGACCAGAAGTCCGTGCACTAACACAGTGGTCGCAGCCTTGGCTCTGGTGGAATGGACATGCAAGCCCTCAGGGGACTGCTTCTTGTCCAATGCCTAGCAGATTTTGATCCAGAGCACAATTCAACGTGAAATGGTCTGTTTCTGTACCGCTTTTCCTTCCTGGATTCCAACATACCCTACTAAGGGTTGGTCACCCACCCTGAACTCTTTTGTGCATTCAAGGTAGAAAACACTCTTTTTGGGTCCAGCCGGTGGAGTAGCTCTTCTTCTTTAGAGGGATGAGAAGGAGTGTAAATGGTAGGCAGGGTGATAGACTGGCCTACATGGAACAAGGTCACCATATTCAATAATAAGGATGCTCCAGTCTGAAGGTCCAGCTTGACATGGTAGAATGTAAATTAATGGGGGTACAGTGATAGCGCCTGTAACTCGCTAACCCTCCTGGCAGATGTTATTGCCACAAAAAAGACTGTCTTGATGGTAGTCTGATTGGACAGTTTTGGAGTGGCTCAAAGGGAGCGTATATCAGAAAGGTAAGAACCAGTTACAGGTCCCACTAAGGCATAATGAATTGGACTGGGGTAAACATAATGAAGACCCTTCAGAAATCTATTTACGATAGGGGTCTTGAAAAGAGAAGGTTGATCTGGCAGACAAACAGACCTTCAATGCGCCTAATGCAGAGCCCTGTTGGGCCAGGGTGAGAATAAACAAAAGAACCGGTTAAAGGGGAGCAGATATGGGGTCAACCTGTTTTCCTGCACACCATGCCACAAACGTGCCACAATGGTAGGCATATACAGTCTTGGTAGAGCAACTCCTGGCTGCCAAAATTACATTACAGACTTCCCTGCTGCTGTGACAGAAAACCCTCCTGAAGAGGCAGCCTGATTGGAGGACTGATGGACATCCTGAACAGCTCGGGATGCAGACTCTCTGTCCAATCTGGAGCCACAAGAATGACTTGAGCCCAGTCATTCCTGATCGTCTTCAGATTTCTGGGCAGCAGTGGTATTGGCGGAAAGGCGTAGAGGGAGCCTGAGCTCCACTCTAGATGAAAAGCATCTCCAAGCAAGATCTGCCTTGGAAACTCCAGCGCACAGAACTGCTGACATTGCGTGTTCTCGGGGGCGACAAATAGATCCAACTCATGCTCTCCCTCCTGAGCGAAAAGACCTTGCACGACTTCCAGATTGAGAGGCCACTCGCGATCTGCTAAGCATACACGGATGAGTGCATCAGCACTGGTATTTAGAGAGCCCACCAGGCAGTAAACCACCAGGGAAATGCCCTGATGTTCCAGCCATGACCAGATACACAGGCCCTATTGACAGAGGTTTCACGACCCCACCACGCCCTGTTTGTTGCAGTACCACATCAGTGGCATAACGAAAGTTGAGGGGGGCCCCCAACAAGGTACCTGGAGGGGCACCACTCCGGATTTAAACTGGAGCTCTCAAGCTTGAGTACCTTGCTGAGGGAGCCCCCTGTAGCTCGGGGGCCCCCCGCACCACGGGGGCTGCGGGGGCCTGTGTTACGCGCCTGTACCACATGGCGATGGTGTTATCCGTGAACACCTTCAATAGGCTTTAAATGCCAATTGGATCGCGCAAAGCTTCAACGGGTTGATGTGGAGCTCGCATTCTGCCGGAGACCAGTCCATTGATCTCCACCTCTGTACGATGGCTGTCCACCGCCCAGGAGTGATGCATCTGTCACTACACTGACGCTAACTCATTCACGCTTTGCCAGTCACCACTGCAGATCTTTTGTAGTGGCCACCAAGATCTGGACCATGTCTGAGTGATTTCCCTGATGCTGCACTCAGTGAAACTTCAGGTCACACTGCAGAGGCATCATTTGCAAATGAGCATGCGTCACTAACAGGATACAGGAGCCCATGAGGCCCAGCAGCCTCAGAGTCAGCCTCACCAAAGAAGGCCGAGACATCAGTATCATAACCTGAATATCCTGGACTCACCGCTCGGGAGGTAAGCCCGAACTGCACTTTGTCAAGAACAGCACATATGAAAGGGAGCAACTGAGAAGGGGTCAGGTGTGACAAGCATGTTGACAGTGAACCCTAGAGTGCGCAGGCGGTCCACCGTTGTCTGTAGGTGGGAGGAGACTGCCTGGGATGAGCTCACCTTCAAATGCAAGTCCTCAAGAAAGGGGAAGACCGGCACCCCGATATCCACACGAGCTGAAACCACACCATCATCTTGGTGAATACCTGAGGGGCACCGGAAAGGCTAAAGGGGAGCACGAAAAACAGAAAATGCTTGTGGCCCACCGTGAACCGCAGGTAATGCTTGAGGGCTGGCAAGACAGGATGTGGAAATGTGTGTCCTACAAGTCCAACGCTACCATCCAGTTTTCCGGGTCTAGGGCAGACAGAACTTGAGCAAGTGCGAGTATTTTGAATTTTTTCCTTCTTCGGGAAGAAATTGAGAGGGTATAGGTCTAGGTTAGGACGAAGACCTCAATACTTTTTGGGCAGCAGAAAGTAGTGGGAATAATAACCAAGCCCTACTTCTGTTGCCGGTTGAGGGAAAGTGCCCCTTTTTGCATGGGTACCCCCACTTTTTGCCTGACATCTGATGCAACCTGACTTGATATGCCCTGGGTCCCTGCCAATCAGTTTCCCAGGGCCTGTGTTCTGTCCCAAGACTGTACCTTTGTACCCACAACTGGCACCTCCATGGCCACAGGTAAACACCTTGTAAAAGGTACCATGGGTACCAAGGGCACTGTGACCAGGGATTCCTCTAAGGGCTGCAGAACCTATTGTGCCACCCTTAGAGGCTCTGTACCTTAACACCCACACACTGCCAAAGCTCCAACTCCTTTTTTACGATGATGGCGCTGCCGGTGGGCACCGGCATTGAAGCAGGCGTCAAGGAAGATTGAGGTGGTAGGCCTTGCATTGCTCCAAATCCATCTGCGGATTCAAGGGGTTCGTCTGGTGCTGAGGGAGAACCCACCAGAGGAAGACCAGTAGGGGCCCCTCCCAAGCCCGCAGGGTCCAAAGGCACTTCAGCGGGAACGGGCCATCCACATATGAGGTGGATCTCCTCGCACAGGCTCTACTACAGAGCCAGGCCTAGAATGGTGATGCTCCCTTGTCTCGTTGAAAGACTTCTGCGGACGAGGCAAAGTCGAAGACCTCTTTCGACTTCTTATTCCTCTTCCTCTTTTGGGACTCATCCGATTTCCCAGGCTACTTTAACTGTGAGGACGAGTGCCTGGAGTGGCTCCGTGACCGATTTCTGGACCTTCCTCTTGACCTAGACTGGGACCATCATGGTGTCGCATGAGGAGCGCCAAGGAGCTTAGCCTGTAAGGACTTGAGGGGCATAGGGTAGCAATCAGTGCAGGTATTCGCATTGTGAACACACTCCAGGCAACCACGATATACCAAATGTTGGTCCGTCACCTACATTTGTCAGTGACAGGCGCCACATGGCTTGAAGTCAGCTTTCCTAGTGGACATACCGGACATACCAGGAGACAAAAAGCTGAAAAAGTGTTTCTCAAAAAAGACACTGGGTGGGGGTCTTCTCAGAATCTGCACTGACTGGCGCAGAAAGAAAAAATACTGACGTCAGCAGGATGGGATGGCTCCAAATTGGGCACCATACACATCAGTTCAGGCGCAGATGCCACGTGGAGCCGAATGATGCCACTTACAGGAGCACAGGGGTTCTGCCCACGAAAAACTTCCAGATCCAGTTTGACATCTGGGGATAATTCTAAGGTAAGGATATGCAGCTAGAAGTCTCTATTAGATGTATAATGTATGTTTCAAAATGAACCTGTCCACCCAACCTCACCAGAGTGCTTCATTACTTTCAGTCTGCTTGTGGTTTGGAAAGGAACTCTTGTAATGTTCATGTATTGGCTATACACTTAAACACAGTCTTACTAGCAACTGTGGAATTGAAAGGACGAAAAGGACCACTATTGCTTTCTTTTTTACTTCAATTCAGTATCGTCTAAGATCTTAGTTGTGTTCGTATCAACATTTGCTTTAATGAAGACAGCTGTTGTCTACCTAACAGTTGTAGGAAACTTGGTTTTTGCTGCTGTTGCCCCCTCACTTTTTGCCTCCATTTTAGCTGCTGGATGCTGATTTTCGACTGACAGTGCACTGTCAGTCGAAACCTGCTAACCACACCTCAGTGTAGGAGAGTAGGATCTGCTTCACATGTTTACCCCCACTTTTTGCTGGTGTTTCACTGTTTTTCGACTTTAGTCTGGCTGGGACCCTGCTATTCAGGGCCCCAGCCTAGCTGCTTCCTCTCTAAATTGATTGCATGTACTTTAGGTACACCACAGATTGGATCCTGAGGTACCCTTGTGAGTCCCTAGTATATGGTATACTATGTACCCAGGGCATAGGTACCCCAGAGGCCTACCCCTCCCCAGGAAAAACATCTGCAGGGATGCCCAGCATTTCTGCATGAGTCCTGAGCTCTACTTCTGCCCAAGCTGAAGATCATTGCCAGGAAAGCATTCGACTGGTACGTCTGCACTCACCACAACCTTCTTAAGGCCAGTTACCCCTCCCCAGGAAAAGTTAACTGCCAGAGAATGGTCTGTTCTGACATTGTTAGCATTGGTCACTTGGTACATTTCACCAAGTATAATCTGGCCAGGATCCACAAGATCTTTTGTCACCATTGTGACACTTGCTCCTGTGTCCCTGAATGCCAAAGCCTCTATTCCATTTATTAAAGGCTGTTGTCTATATTTACCCAGATTACTGGGACTCACAAAGGGGGACATATCCATGCCCCTATCACAGACTAACACAACCTGAGTTGGAACTCTGACTAGGCCAGAGTCCATCTCAGAACCCAGGGTCAACCCTACTACACCCTTATTCTGAACATTACCACCACCAAGTGTAGCTGTACTAGGGGGAACAGTTGCCTTAGGGGCAAAGGTGGCTGAAGTAGATTATTTGGACTTGGTGCAATCACTGGTCCAGTGAGTTTTCTGTTTACAAATCTTGCACCATGGTTTCTTTTGGCCTTTTCCCTTGTTAGACTGTGAATCCTCCCACCTGAAGAAGATTGTTGGGGGCCTTGTGAAGACTTTCGGTCTTTACCCTTCTCCCCACCCTTAGCAGAGTTTTTAGGATCTTGCTTCTTGGGTTCACCATCTTGGTTCGGTACCTTCTGCCTCACCCTGGTTCTGACCCACTTGTCTGCCTTCTTTCCCAATTCTTGGGGAGAGGTCAGATCTGAGTCTACCAGGTACTGGTGCAACAGCCGATTCTGACAATTATTAAGAATCTGCTCCCTCATAATCAAATTGTACAATCCTTGATAGTCATCCACTTTACTGACAAGTAACCAACCTTCCAGAACCTTAGTGGCACGATCTACAAAGTCTACCCAGTCCTGAATCTGTGCCTTTTGGGTATCCCTGAACTTTAACTTGTATTGCTCAGTGGTTAGGCCAAACCCATCAATTAAGGCACTCTTCAGACTGCTGTAATCATCTGACACCTCCTCTCTAACAGTGAGGAGTTAATCTCTACCTTTGTCTGCAAAGGAGAGTCATAAGATTGCAGCCCACTGCTCCTGGGAGGCCCTTTGGGGAAAGTCGCGGTTAGATTTTTAAAGATTAGGGACACTTAGATATGAGTCCGGACTAAACCCTTTTGGACTTAGGAAGTTCTAGGGCTAGCACCCACGGGAGCACCGGAGTACTCGTGTTACATCATCCAGGGAAGCTGCGTGCATAGGTGTCTTTTGGTGTCTGGTCGCGTCGCCAATTTCAATGGGAGCTGGCGAAGCAGAGGGGACACAGTCTGGGTCACTTGCCAGTGACCAGGAAGGCGATGAGCAGATGCCCACCGATGTCGGGTGATTTCAGGTGAAGAATGTGAAGCTCGACTCTTCAGCCACGAGGACCAGGAAACGTCGAGGATGACAGGAGCTGGATTCAAGCTGCCCCACGAAGGATGTCGAGTGCTGCAGCGTCGGTGCCCGGATTGGACACAACAAGCCTTGGCAACAGCAACCCACGCAGAAACGAGAAAGATGCTTCGGTGCAGACCAGCAAGGTCTGTGGGACTCACCACTTGGTTGGGAGTCAGGGTACGTCTGGAGCAAACAGGAAAGCCCAAGGAAATACAAAGTTACCCCCTCAGGGACCCACCAGTCAACGGACCAGGGATCGCGAAGGGACCTCGAGACGAAACACAAAAAGGCAGCCCACGGGTCACTCATAATGACCGGGCCGACAATCTTCGGTGGATTCAGTGCTCGAGGTGGGGGCTACAAGTCAGCACAAGCACGACTTCAAGAGACGTCGAGAAGTCAATGCACTTGCAGAAATGCGCGGTGACCAGGAGTTCTGGTTCCACGCTACTCACGAGGGCTGCGGGTCTCAGCTTTGCTGGGGACTCGGGTCGGCCTCTGAGATCTCTAGAAATCCTCTTCCTGGGCTGCAAATACTTCGGAGTCCGGCGGGAGCTTCGATGATGCAGACCGGCAAATTGCTTCGTTGGTGCCTACCTAGTAGGGGAGTCACTCCTTGACCCCAAGGGAGATTTCTTCAGTCCTCTGGTCTTGAGCAGAGCGTCGAAAGTCCAGGATTCAGCTTCAGAGATTCGTCTAGGGTAATCTAAAGTCCTAAAGACAGGGGTCCCATACTTATACTAACGTAGGGGGTTGGACATATTCTGGGGTCCCACTTCTGGGAGGGTTTGGAAAGAGGGGTGGCTACACCCATTTCCTTTGTCCAGTTTTGCGCCAGAGCAGAGGCTGGAAGCCCCTAAACCGGTTTGAGCTGGACTAGGCACAGGGACACCAAATGTGCCCCCAGTGTAGGACTTCAAAGCACTCAGAGAGTGGTCCCACCCAGCCCCAATACACATAAGCCTGTCTGGGAGGTGGTTACACCTCCCTGTGACAGGAAACCTATTGTCCAGGCCTCCCCTGCCGGAGTTTCCGTCAGCCGCAGGAGGCCAGTCCAGTGTCTGTGGCTGCAGCATCCATTTTGTGATGCCAGGGCTCTATTAAGTGTCTACCGGGTATACCAGTGCTGTCATGTCTCTCCCTCTAGAAGGGGGGATCATACTCCCACACCAGTTACTGGTGTGGGGGTATGATTCCAAGGTGTTTGACACCAAACACGACATGTTTCCGTGCATCCAGTCCAAAGTTAGCATTTAACGTTTGGTTATAATGCACTTAAGAGTATATGGTCAGGCTGCACCACAAACAGCATCAAGGAAGGGTCTCAGAACGCTGCAGAGGGGCTCTGCTCATGAAGTAGCATCCTCTCACATAAGAACCAAGCACTCTGCCTTCAGGATTGATAAGGCCTGCCATAAGAGTGACTTATAGGTTTATATGTGTGGGTGTGGGGGTGGGTGTGGGGGTGTGGGGGTGTGGGTGTGGGTGTGGGTGTGTGTGTGTGTGTGTGTGTATATATATATATATATATATATATATATATATATATATATATATATATAGTGATATAGGTAACCTATATCACAGTAAGGGGTGTATGCACCACCTTACCAAGGCTTCAGTAGCAGACCTGTGGTGTCATTTTGGGTGGCTTTCCAGGGCTGGCATAATACATGCTTCAGTCCCTGGTAGGCCTCTGGAGTACCTATTCCCTGGGTACATAGTATACCATATACTAGGGACTTATAAGGGCACCTCAGATCCAATCTGAACTGTACCTAAAGTACATGGAATCATTTTAGAGAGGAAGCAGCTAGGCTGGGGCCCTGATTAGCAGGGACCCAGCCAGACTAAAGTAAAAAAAACAGTGAAATACCAGCAAAAAGTGGGGGTAAACATGTGAAGCAGATCCTACTCTCCTACAATGAGTGATGTAATATGTAACGTCATCAGCAGTGCACTGAAGGGGCGCAAGTTATAGTTAGCACAGCTAACTATAACAGATGAATTTCTCTGGTTTTGTACGAGTGAAATGCCAGCCTTAGTATAACGTCTCTAAACCTGTGTTTTTTTCAGTGAATACCTAAGGTTTTTTAAATCCTAATTCCCAAGTATAAAGTCCCTGAAACCTGAGGATTTTTCAGGGAATACCTAAGGTTTTTTAAATGCTAATTACTAACTGTAGGAGAGTAGGATCTGCCCTTATGTTGCACCCACTTTTTTTTATGTTAACACTGGTTTCTGGCTATAGTCTGACTGGGTCCCTGCTAATCAGGGCCCCAGTCTCTCTGTTCTCTCTAAACAACTTGGAGTGCATATTAGATGCACTAGTGATTGGATACTGTGGTACCTTATGAGCCCCTAGTATATGATACCTTAGGTACCAAGGGCATAGGTACTTCACAGGCCAACCAGGGGTTGAAGCATGTATTATGCCACCCCTAGGAAGCAGACTAAATCTGACACCACAGGCCTGCTACTGCAACCTGGGTGAGGTAGTATTAGCACGCCTCACTGAGATATAGGTTCCCTATATCTCACCTTACACACACATATAAGCCTATCAGTCACCCCTAAGGCAGGCCCTATCAATCCTGAGGGCAGGGTGCTTGGTTTACATGTGAGGGGGTGCCTCTGCCTGAGCAGGGTCCCTCTGCAGCCCTCAGAGTCTATTCTCTGTGGCTGTTTGTGGATGCTGTTAAACCATATACTCTTAAGAGCATTATAACCTCGCGGTAAATGCTAACTCTGGGATGGCTGCATCAAAACATGTCGTGTTTGGTGTCAAACGCTTTGGAATCATTCCCCCACACCAGTAACTGGTGTGGGAGTATGATCCCACCCTTCTAGAGGGGAAGACATGTACCTACTGTGAAAACACGGTAGAATCCTGAAAGAGTCCTGGCATCACAAAATAGATGCCTCCAGCACAGACACTGGGCTGCCCTCCTGCTGCTGACCGAAACTCGCAGTGGAGAAGGCCCAACAATAGGCATCCTGTCACAGGGAGGTGTCACCACCTTCCAGACAGGATTTAGTGTATTGGGGCTGGGTGGGTGCACTCCTACAGTGCTTTGAAGTCCTGCACTGGGGAAGCAGTAGGCTCATCTGGGCATATGCCCGGGGGAGCAGTAGGCTCCTCTGGGCATATGCCAGCTCAAACCGGTTCAGGGGCTACCTGTCCCTGCTCTGGCACGAAATTGGACAAAGGGATGTGGGTGTAGCCACCCACTCCCCTGACCCTCCCATAGGAGGGGTCATAGAGCTAGTCCCTCCCTTCCTTGTAGTATAAGTTAGGGAACCCTTGCCATTACAAGTTAGATATCCCTGGACGACGCTCTGAAGAAGAATCCTGGACCTTCGACGTTCCACTACCTTTGGAAGACTGAAGAATCTCCCTTGGATTCAAGGAGTGACTCCCCTGCTTGGCAGGCACCAAAACTTTGAATCAACGGTCGCAAACGTTCCCGCTACCGCCGGAGTCCGAAGTCCCTGCAGCCCCGGAAGTGGATTTCCTGACTTCTCCAAGGCCATCGTGAGTCCCCAGCGAAGCTGAGGCAAGTGGACCCCACGAGTGACGAGGAACAGCAATACACGGGTACCGTGCACGATTGTCGAATGCAATCCCTTCACGACGTTCTACGAACTTGTGCATTAGACCAAGTGTGGTCCAAGCCTCCAGCAGGATTTCCACCGAAGCTCAGAGGCCTACCTTGTCCCGAGTGACCGTGGGCTCCTGTGAAGTGAATCCTCACAAGGCGTCTCGCGATCCCTTGCCAGTTGGCTTGTGGGTCCCCTGAAGACTTTTCTACAAAACCAAAGGGCTCCCCTGGTTACTCCAGGCCTGTCCTGACTTACCGTTGCTGGGTGAGTCCCTCAGACCTTGCTGGTCTGCACCGCTGACTTTCTTCACTTTCCACAAGACTTGCTGTTGCCAAGGCTTGTTGGCTCCAATCCGGTTGCCAACACCTCAGTAAGCTGCAGACTTCGTGGGACACGCCGAATCCAGCTCCTGGTTGTCGTTGACGCCTCCTGGACCTCGTGGCTGAAGAGTCAAGACACCCGTGATCACCTGAAATCTCCAGACGACTGTGGGCATCCATCTTCCTGGGCCCGGGTCACTGGCAAGTGACTTTGAACACTGTTTGCTCTGCTTTCAGGTCTTCTTTCTTCAGAATCCAGCCTTGGATTCCACCGGACACTTCTCCTGTCTTCACAAGCAGCAAGTCTTCTTTGGCTCCAATTGAAAACGACGCCGCGACCCGACAACAAAAGACACGTATGCACCTGGTTTCCGTAACTCGTGCCCTCCGGTGCTCCTGTGTGTGTTGGCTCTAGAACTACTTACCCTGTAAGTGACTTGCTTGTAGACTCTCCCGAAGTATCCTAAAACTTCCAAATTCCAACCGCGACTTGCTCCATTGAAGTCTATTGGGATCCGCGGCTGTGATCTCACACTGCATGCGTCTCCCGTGGGTCCTTTACTTACCTGCCTTGGGTGGATTAGTGAGGCCCCAGCACTTCTGAAGGCCCTAGGCCTTCCCCCTTCTCAAGTCTATCTTCTTAGACTTCTTTTTTAGTATATGGTCTGGTACGCCCCAGGGCCCCAGGCATATAAGTGCTTAATTTGTTTTGAACTGTTGATTTTTGCATATGTTCCTGACTTCTAAACTTATAAAGCGATTAGTAGAGTGTGTTAGAAATAAATACATATATATTTTATATATATACCTGTGTGGTGTCCTTTCATTTGGTAATTCAAGAGATTATAAGGTAAAACAAGCTGCTTTACATTCCTCAGAGACTTAGCCTGAAGGCTGCTCTCCACAGCTACCACTAGGATAGCTTTCTTTAAAAGGTTGTCTTAAACCCATCTACCATAAGAGTCGAATTGGACTGGTGCAAGGTGGCCACTTTAACTAGTGACCAGCATATGCCAGGCCAACTTCTCACACTAACTATGACTATATAGGTAGGCCATGGACAAAAAGAGGAAGAAGAGTGCAGAAAGAAGCAACAGAAGTCCAGCAAGAGGAAAAAAGGTGCAGAAAGATGGAAGAGAAGTGCAGACTGTAGGAAAGTGGGATTCTATGGCCGTAACCCCCCACTTTTTGCCAGACTACGGATTCATTTTTACTTGGTGTGACCTGGGTCCCTGCCAATTAGGTTCCTAGGGCCTATGTTCTTTCCTCAAAACAAACCCAATTGGCATCTCTGGCCACAGGTCAGCCCCTGGTAACTGGTACCAGAAGTACCCAGGTCACTGTGACCAGAGAAGGCCTCTAAGGGGTGCAGCACTTATTGTGCCACCCTTTGAGGTTCTGTACCATTACACTCACACACTACCTTTGCAGGCTGCGTGTTTTGGTGCAGAACAAAGTGAAAAGTCGACATGGCACACATCCCTGTGTGCCATGCCTACAAAGCACTGCTCTGGCCTAGGTTAGCCACCCCTCCAGCTGGGTGCACTATGCCAGTGGTGAGGGCACAAGGGCATGAGCACTGTGACCCTACAGTGCCCAAGTCCATTCTTGGGCAATGTAAGTGCAGTGTTGCCATTAAAAGTATATGGTGCTGGGAGTTTGTCATTACGAACTCCACAGCACTATAATGGCTACACTAACAAGCTTTGAAAAAACAATTGGTCTCGCCTTTGATTAAGTTAAAGCCACTTGCTTTGCTAATGGTATTGTATAGCAAAGCAAATGGCTTTAACTTAAAGGCGAGACCTATTGCATTTTTAATGCTCGTTGCACCTCCAGCTGGGCCGAAGTTATACATCAGGCCCTAAAACCTGTCTGTTTCAGAAGTTCATTTTTGTTTCCACAACAGGAAGTGGTTGGCGAGGAGCTGGTGAAAGTACCCACAGATGCGTTGACTTGCCAACTAAAAAATACATTTCACATTGTGAGGATGGTGCTGGGCACAGAGGGGGCGGGGCCTTGTGCCCAGAAGTACCCAAGTAGCACATTTGCACCCTCACTCCCCCATGTTCCTTCAGCTCACTGAGGCAGGTGCCAATGAGCTGATGTGTTTTCACACTAGTTAATGGAAACTGGCTTTTCAAAGCCTCGCCTGTCAAGCTTAAAATCTACTCTGTGGTGGTTTCCAGCTCATTTTCCCATTTTCCCTGCTATCGTGTGACATCGGCTCCTCACCAGGTGACCGCGTGAAGGAAGCCGATATTATGTGACACACAGTGGCACCGTGTGAGTTGGCAGGTCTGCATGTGTAAGTTTGTCCAGGGCCAGCCTCTGGTGTGGTCGTGCTGGGCTCATGCCTGGGGCGCAGACATTCAGAGAGTCATAGGAGGTGTTTGCAGCAGTCTACCTCGAACATGGCTCTACAGAAGAGTGTGTAAAGCAGTGTTTCTAAAAGGATGTAGGCACACAGGTTTACATTTTGTGTGCTTCACTTCTCCTACCTCTCCTAACCCTTGTCCCTCTCAACAACCCCTCCCACTTTTTCAACACATCCACAATTAAAGAAACGGTAGGCGGGCGGGTTGGCCAGATTTTGTTTCACCCAGGGCGCTGTCTTTGGAAAGGACAGCGCTCAGTGAGTCGACGTACGCAAATGTCCAGGAAGCTCCTGCCCTGGAAGACCCCCTTCCCGCCAACAGAAGCATATTTACTTGCATGGAAAGCACCTCGGTAGCACATCTTTTTAAAGATTTTTTGGCGTGACACTCTTGCGTTTCTTTCTGTTTCAAGGGGGAGAGTCTCCTCGGTAACGTCACTGTTGTTGGTGGTTACTGCCCCCCACCCAGCACGTGCCTATCTACGTCTGTTTGTGGCTTGTAGTCACAGCACCCGCCCAATCTCCTCAACTGCTTCCTCTCACAAATGCTGTTGACAGAACAAACCTCCGAGTAATCTAGGCATCGCTTGGTGGGAGTGGCGACCTGGTGCTCCTGGCTGGCGAGCTCCCTCCCTCGGGCCCAAGAGGCTGGTGGGTGCAGGGGGAGGGGCGCCTTGTCTCCTTGTTGGGTCACATTGTCACACACGGCAACAAACAAAAGGTAAAATCATGAAACATTAAAACCTAGAAAGACTTCTACTACGACGATAAGCGTAGAACTCCCAGTGAAAGTGGCTTGTATTCGCGTCCCAGAAGACTGTACACCCACAGAGAGAGTAATGACGTCCAGCGTGCACAGTAAACAAGGGGCCTTTCATCAAATTATCATCCCCCATCCGCAAGCACGCACAAGAGCATTTATCTGTAGCTTGACGGCTGAAGATTACAAAACAGTTTACAAGGCGAGTGCAACAGCAGAAGACAGTGCGCCTCCTAAAAGGGTGTTACTGCACAATTACCTCTGAATATTTAAGTGTGCTAGAAAGACTTCTACTACGACAATAAGGCATAAGCTAATAGATCCCAGTGGCATCTTCAACTACAATCAACGGTATACCTACACTAACACGAATTCCAAATTATACTCGCCTTTGTCACCGAGAGGGCACAAGGCGTGTTTGTTTCAAGTTAAGTAGTTTTCCTTGAGCCTGCCACCCGGGAGGTGGGAGGAGCGGAGGAAATGTGCTACACAGAAGCACAGTTGAGATGAGGCCGCTACTGTTGTAACTCAGGCGAGCCATTATTACGAGTACATTCAACGTGTGGAAAGCAAATGTTGAGCTTTAATGTGCGGCGCGCGCACCCTGTAAGGAATGGGAACAAAGATGGCGTCGGCCTGTCCACATGGGCCTTCCTAAAAGTGGACAGGGCGGTAACCGAGAAGCCCGCTTTCCAATCACATGCCATCATTTAACATAAATGATGACGCGAGCCAATGGGAAGAAGGGCGGGGTTTCAAGTAAACTTCTGGAATCGTATCAATTCCAAAAGGCACTCGCATGGGGAGCGCAGCGCATGTGCACTGCTAACGCCAGGTGAGACCTAAAAACTGGGAAGTTTGGTATCAAACTTCTCAGCACATTAAACCCACACTGATGCCAGTGTGGGATTTTAATGAAAAATGCACACAGAGGGCATCTCAGAGATGCCCCCTGAAAACGAACCCACCTCTAGTGTCCCGTTTGAGTGGCTGCTTAGGCTGCCATCCACAGACATGTTTCTGGACCCCTGGGTCGAGAGCCTGCTGCTCTCGGGGGCCTGAAACAATGCACATCCTGGGACGAGGTGCCAAGTCTCCTCCCCCAGGATGGGCAGGGTTCACGAAGAGGAAGTTTCAAAGGCATGCCGCCTTTGTGAGTCTCCCCAGACCATTTGCTGCTTTCAGCAACTGGTCCCCACTGGTTCTACCCCCCACTTTGGGCAGGAGTACCAGCGGAAAAAACAAGTGAGGGAAAGAGATGTGCCCACCTCTGCCAACTCAGGTGGAGGAGGCTAGGTGAAGCACAACCTTGAGTCCCCGCCATCTTGAGGATGGGGGACCCAGCCAACCAGGGACAGGCTCCTGCCCCCCTTCCACTGGAGAGGGGCAGAGTAGGGGGTGTACCCACCCCAGGGAAGGGACTCATTGGTCCCTGCCCTTTATCTACCTGCAACACCCCTAAATCTAGTATTTAGGGGGCACCCTGAACCTTGCTTCCTCAGATCCAGCCAAGAAACAAGAAGAAAAGAAGGACCAAACAGCCGCGCAGCAGCTAACATGAAGACACCCACTGACCTGTCTCCCCTAAAACCTGCTCCTGCAAAATCCCGGTCTGTCTGGCAGCCAGCAACCTCAAAAACCCCGGAGGACCTGCCTGCCTTCACTTCCAAAGACTGCTTCTCCGTTAAACACCGGATTTGTACAACAGCAATCCCTGGCAGCAGCCAGAGACCGCGAATCCAGCCCACTCTTCACCTGCCGAAACCTGCCCGAGCAGAAAAACACCACGAGGAGGTCACCCCAGCGATCCTGACCTGAGATCCAGTGACCCCTGACCTGCTCAAGCCTCCAGCCGACGCCTGCAGTCTAAATACAGAAGGCCCCCCCTAACCGCGACCAGGAGCTGGTAAGAAGATCGGACACCAAAAGGCACCCCTGCACCAGACGCCCCACGGCCTTGTGTGCCCAAACCGATGGTACCAAACCAACCCTTAACATCCCAACTTACCTCTCCAAGTGGTGGTCGCACCCAAAAGTCCTTCATTCCCCTGCCTGCAGTGCTTTTGCAAACCAGAGGTTCTCCATAGAAAACAGGGAGCCAGACGTCGAAACAGCACTCTGCACCCAGCCGCCCCAGTGCCGCTGAGGGTGCACCTTTTGTGCTACTTTGTTTCCCCATTTGCCCTGACCTTAACACTAGGAGCTTTGGAAATAAAGTGTAGTGTAGTAAATATAGAGCCAGTTTCCTACACAGACAGAAGCAACAGACAGAAGCAACAGAGGTGCAGAAAGAGGCCCACTTTGACTGTAACTTTCAAATGCTCATACAAAGTAGCCTAATCACTAATCCTCCTCCCAAAATGTCCTAAACCTCACTTTTCTCTTGAAGGTTCACTATTCATTGACTGCTCAGAATGATAGGCCTACCAAATGTAAAACAGCAATCCTAACCATATCACTGTTGGAAGTCTGCCCAAGTTTGTGAAAGTATGCATGTGTGTCTCTGCTTTTACCTAGTGGCATGTTAAATAAAAACAAACATACAAATATTTGAATACCTATGTTTCAAACAGCATACTCTGTAAATTCAAATGTATATTTAAGGGGGCTCTATAACACCTTTAAACACAAGACATGTCTGCCTGTGCATCTGAATGAGAGCAGAACTGAGATTTCACCACCAATAGGAGAAGCTACCCGCTTTTTTAGCTACCATCTTCAGATGCATAACACGTGAGAATACATGTACAAGTAGACATATACCTCAGTCACGAGATCATGCAGACCTTTAAACTTGACAGCTTGCACTTCCCATTTGAGTACAGAAAGAGGCGAGAGGACTACAGAAAGAAGCAGAAGACGTGCAGGAAAACAACAGGTGCAAAAAGAATAGGAAATGTGCAGAAAGAGGCAAAAGAAGTGCAGAAAGAGGCAAGTGAGGTACAAGAAGAGGGGTGCAGAAAGAGGCAAGAGGGGTGCAGAAAAAAGCAAAAGAAGTGAAGAAAGAAGCAAGAGAAGTGCAGAAAGAAGAAAAAGAGGTGCAGAAAGAGGCTAGAGGGTTGCAGAAAGAGGGAAGACGACTGCAGATAGAGGCAACAGGGGTGCAGAAAGAAGCAAGAGGGGTACAGAAAGAGGCAAGAGAAGACCTGAAGGAAGCAACAGAGGTACAGAAAGAGGCCAGAGAAGAACTGAAAGAAGGAACAGTGGTGCAGAAAAAGGCAAGAGAAGTACAGAAAGAAGGAACAGAAATGCAGAAAGAGACAAGATAAGTGCAGAAAGAAGCAACAGAAATGCAGAAATAGGCAAGAGAAGTGCGGAAAGAAGCAACGGAGGTGCAGAAAGCAGCAAGGGAAGTGCAGAAAGAGGTGTAGAAACAGGTAAGAGAGGTGCATAAAAGAGGGAACAGAGGTGCAGAAAGAGGCAAGAGAGGAGCAGAAACATGCAAGAAGTTCAGAAAGAGGCAAGAGAAGTGCTGAAAGAAGAAACAGAGGAGCAGAAAGAACCGAGCGAAATGATGAAAGAGACAAGAGAGTTGCAGAAAGAAATAAGAGAGGTGCAGAAAAAGAAAGAGAAGTGCAGAATGAGGCAACTTAGGAGCAGAAGGAGGCAAGAGAGGTACAGAAAGATGCAAGTGAGGTGCAGAAACATGCAAGAGGGGAACAGAAAGAGGAAAGAGAAATGCAGAAAGAAGCAACAGAGGTGCAGGAGGCGGCAAGAGAACTGCAGAAAGGGAAGGGAGATGCAGAAACAGGTACAAGAGGTGCAGACAGAGGGAACAAGGGTACAGAAAGAGGCACAAAAGGTACAAAAACAAGGAAGAGGGGTGCAGAGACAGGCAAGTGGGGTGCAGAAAGAAGCAAGAGAGGAGCAGAGTGAAGCTAGTAAAGCGCAGAAAGCAGAGAAGAGCAGAGGCAATATAGGTGCAGAAACAGGCAAGAGAGATGCAGAAAGAGGGGACAGGGGTGCAGGAAGAAGGAAGAGGGGTGGAGAAAGACGCAAGAGCGGTGCAGAAAGAAGCAAAAGAAGTACAGAAAGAGGCAAGAGGGGTGCACACAGAGGCAACAAAGATGCAGAAAGAGGCAAGAGAGGAGCAGAAACAGGCAAGAGGCATGCAGAAAAAGGCAAGAGAAGTGCTGAAAGAAGAAACAGGTGCAGAAAGAATCAAGCGAAATGCTAAAAGAGACAAGAGAGTTGCAGAAAGAAACAGGAGAGGTGCAGAAGGAGGCAAGTTAGGTGCAGAAAGAGGCAAGAGAGGTGCAAAAAGAGGCCAGCAGGGATCAGAAACAGGCAAGATAGGACAAAAAGAAGCAAGAGAAGTGCAGAAAGAAACAACAGAGGTGCAGAAGGAGGCAAGAGAACTGCAGAAAGAGGCAAGAGAGATGCAGAAATAGGTAACAGGGGTGCAGAAAGAACCGACACAGGTGCAGAAAGAGGCAAGAGGGATGTAGAAAGAGGAAAGAAAAGTGCATAAAGAGGCAAGAGAGTTGCAGAAACAGGCAAGAGAGGTGCAGGAGGAGGCAAGCTAGGTGCAGAGAGGTAAGAGGTGTAGACAAAGGGAACAGGAGTGCACAAAGAGGCAAAAAGGGTGCAATATAAGTGCAGAAAGAGGCAAGATAAGTGCAGAAATAAGCAACCAATCTGCTGAAGGAGGCAAGAGAACTCCAGAAAGAGGCAAGATAAGTGCAGAAAGAAGCAACAGAGGTGCAGAAAGAACCGACACAGGTGCAGAAAGAGGCAAGAAGGATGTAGAAAGAGGAAAGAAAAGTGCATAAAGAGGCAAGAGAGTTGCAGAAACAGGCAAGAGAGGTGCAGGAGGAAGCACGTTAGGTGCAGAGAGGTAAGAGGTGTAGACAAAGGGAACAGGAGTGCACAAAGAGGCAAAAAGGGTGCAGAAAGAGGGAAGTATGAAGCAGAAAGAAGCAAGAGCAGTGCAGAAACAGGCAAGGGAGTGCAGAAACAGGCAAGGGAGTGCAGAAACAGGCAAGGGGTGCAGAAACAGGCAAGGGGTGCAGAAAGAGGCAACACAGGTGCAGAAACAGGCAAGAGACATGCAGAAAGAGGCAAGAGAAGTGCTGAACGAAGAAACAGAGGTGCAGAAAGAACCAAGAGAAGTGATAAAAACAAGAGTTGCAGAAAGAAAAAACAGAGGTGCAGAATGAGGCAAGGGGACTGCAGAAAGGGGCAAGAGAGGAGCAGAAACATGCAAGACAGGTACAGAAGAAAAGGAAACAAGTGTACAGACAGTTAAGATAGGTGAGGGAAGAAGGGTGCAGAAAGAAGAGGGGTGCAGAAAGAACAAATACATGTGCAGAAAGGGGCAAGAGGGGTGCAGAAAGAGGACACAGAGGTGCAGAAACAAGAAACAGAAGTGCAGAAACAAGCAAGAGAAGTGCTGAAAGAAAAAACAGAAGTGCAGAAAGAACCAAGAGAAGTGATGAAATAGACAAGAGTTGCAGAAAAACAAGAGCGGTGCAGAAAAAAGCAAGAGAATTGCTGAAGGAGGCAAGTTAGGTCCAGAAAGAGTCAAGAGAGGACCAGAAAGAGGCAAGTGAGGTGCAGAAAGAGGCAAGAAAGGTACAGAAAGAGGCCAGAGAAGTGCAAAAAGAAGCAACAGAGGTGCAGAAAGCAGCAAGAGAATTGCACAAAGACGCAAGATAGGTCCAGAAAGAGACAAGAGACGTGCCGAAACAGGCAAGAGAGGTTTAAAAAGACAGAAAAGGGGGCAGAAAGAGGCAAGAGAGGTACAGAAAGAGGGAAGTGTGATGCAGAAAGAAGCAAAAGCGGTGCAGAAAGAGGTAAGAACAGTATAGAAAGAAGCAACAGAGGTGCAGAATGAGGTAAAAGATTTTCAGAAACAGGTAATAGAGGTGCAGAAAGAGGGAACAAGGGTGCAGAAACAGGCAAGAAAGGTACACCAAGAGGGGTGCAGAAAGAAGCAAGAGAGGAACAGAAAGAGGCAAGAGAAGAGCAGAAGGAGGCAAGAGAAGAGCAGAAGGAGGCAAGAGAAGCGCAGAGGGAGGCAAGAGAAGCGCAGAAGGAGGCAAGAGGTTCAGAAAGAGGGAGCAAGGGTGCAGAAAGAGGCAAGGAAGGTGCAGAAACAGGCAAGAAAGGTACAGAAAGATCACAGAGGTGCAGAAACAGGCAATAGGTACGGAAAGAGGGGACAGGGGTGAGGGAAGAGGGGTGCAGAAAGGAGCAAGAGCGGTGCAGACAGAGGCAAGGGAAGTGCAGAAAGAGGAAAGAGAAGTGCTGAAAGAGGCATCAGAGGTGCAGAAAGAACCAAGATAGGAACGGAAAGAGGCAAGAGGAGAACAGAAAGAGGCAACAGAGTTGCAGAAGGAGGCAAGAGGTGCACAAAGAGGCAAAAGAAATGTAGAAAGAGGCAAGAGAGGTGTATCAAGAAGCAAGAGAAGTGCAGAAAGAACCAACAGAGGTGCAGAAAGAGGCAAGAGAAGAGCAGAAAGAAGGAACAGAGGTGCAGAAAGCAGCAAGGAAAGTGCACAAAGTGGCAAAATGGGTGTAGAAAGAGGGAGGAGAGGTGCGTAAACGGGGACAGGGGTGCAGAAAGAGGCACGAGGGGCACACAAAGAGGCAAGAGGGTTGCAGAAAGGCAACATAGGTGCAGAAAGAGGCAAGAGAGGTGCAGAAAGAGGCAAGAGATGTGCAGAAACAGACGAGAGGTGCTGAAACAGGCAAGAGAGGTGCAGAAACAGGCAAGAGAGGTGCAGAAACAGGCAAGAGAGGTGCAGAAACAGGCAAGAGAGGTGTTGAAAGAAGCAACAGAGTTGCAGAAAGAACAAAGAGAAGTGATGAAAGAGACGAGAGTTGCAGAAAGAACAAGCATTGAAAATGCAATAGGTCTCGCCTTTGATTAAGTTAAAGCCATTTGCTTTGCTAATGGTATTGTGTAGCAAAGCAAATGGCTTTAACTTAACAAAAGGCGAGACCTATTGCATTTTTAATGCTGGTTTACTCATCCCGAACCTCATCTTCAAACTATGATCTTCCAAATAACACTTTCTAGACTCTTACATCTTTCCATTGTCCTCTTTAGTCCAACTAACAGACTCACACGTCTACTGCTCAAAATAACTCATATTACTCTATACTAATCCGCCCCTAACCCTTTTGCCGAAAACCGCTTTGACGCCCCGACACAGGTAGTAAGCGCTATGTAAATACAAATAAAACCACACAGCTTCTCAAATGTCAGGATATACTAATTTCCTGTGGTACTGGAGGAATACAAATGGACCAGATAACAAGTGTCATTTCTGCTTAAAATTAAAGGTCGATTGCACGACACTCATTTCCTATATCGCGCATGCATGAGATACAGAGATGGGTATCAGAAAGTAAATCACCGTGATTGACAATCAGGCTCTAATTCATGCAAATGAACGACCCACAGGCCATGGAATCGATTAAACTCCTACTCATACTGCCACCCATGACGCAATGAGTAAATACAAATAAATATTATTAGGGATTTCCCCAACAAGTCCAATAACCATAAAATGGGACTAAACCAACCATACACCACCTTCTCGTGTTCTTCGTCTCAGGTGGACCGGAAACAAAACAGGTACAGCCTTGGAATATCAGCACCCCTATGGCAGCCAGTAAGGGCAGATGGAAAGAGGTTGCCCATTTAACACTTTGGGTTTGATCGTTCCTCGGAGGTGGAATCCACCTCGAAAGTATTGGCTATATTGGCTAGCACGATGGGCGTAGAGGTGATGTAAATTAAACCTTTAAAAACTTTTGTCAGATCACGTAGCAAGTGTCTGGAGGTACCTTTTAACGGAAAGCTCAGTAAGGCAGTACTGGAGGAGGCACTGGCTAAACTACTCTTCCTCAGATACTCCTCATTTGTCCTGTTAGGAAAATGTACTTCAGTATGGATTTTAAAAAAAGTGCCAGCACTGTAATTGTTTCATGGGCTACTTAAATGATTAAGGCACATGGAAGAGTATTAGGCTTATGCAATAAAGTATATGAACTCTACGGGTGGATGACAGTTCGCTCAAACGTTTGAGCTGCCACCTATGTGTCTTCCTCCACTTTTTGTTTCAACCTCATCATAAGCAACTTAAGACTCTTATTTTTAAACTGCACCAAGTTATGTGAGCAAATAGTATGGATGCCTAGAAATAAACCACTCCCCGGTGTAAAACGCATGTTGTCATTCACGTCACACCTCCAACACTCCTTATGCTTTTCTCACTGTGCGGAGCAAACTTTACTCCGTCATAGGAACAAAGCCATCTGCATCCACAGGTGAAGTTCTCCCTTCGATCTACGCCCCGTAAACCCAACGCCCTTCTTACCTGGTGTCGGTAGAGGTTCACGTTTCCGAAGCCCCCGCTGTCAAGTCGTTCCCAATGTTCCCAGGGTCCGCAATGCACGGCCTGCTGCAGGGGTGGCTTCTCCATGGCTCTCTGTGCCCGTTTCTGTTGTACCGTACAGCCTGTCACACATCAGCTAACCGCACAGGCGCAGAAAGTATAACAACCACCCTTACCGGACGCCTGATCATTGGTGCACGAACATACCTCGACCTCCGATTGGCTGCACCTCGTGACGTTTAAAAGTATGTTGACGGAAACTAACGTTAGGGATTTCCCGGACAGCTTTCCAAGTGCAAGCCTCGTTCCGTGTCTGGAAAAATATAAACGCCAACAATTTCATCCTATAGAAAGAGAGTTCTCTTCTCAAATAATATTCGAGGTATTTTTGGTCCGGGCGCCCTTCCGTCACTATTTCTTATTACATCGTCCATTAAGAAATAAATGACTGATACACGACTTCCGAAGCTGCCATGTTGGCATACCAGGGTGCCAGTTCAGAACAAGGAGAAACTAAAGAGAAACAATATTTAAACATTCAAAATAAGATTGGTGATTTCAGGACAATAATAATATTAGCAACAGAAAGAAAGTATTGAATAGTACATAAATATATCATTCCATTAAAAAAAAAACGGGTGAACAAAACTGTCAGTTTTAAACTGATGAACATATCTTTGTAGTGTGTTATAATACATTAAGTTGTGATTGACGTTTGTTTTCGCTGGTATTTGTGCATCCTAGTATTTGATTTTATAACAAACAGGAAAGTCAAACGTTTAGGGGGCGTTTGCCCAAGGCTCTTCGTTGAAACTGTAGTCCTCTTTTACTGGTCATGGTAGCCTGCTTCGTTTCATTATTCATTTAATTCCAGTCTTCTGCAGAGCAGGCTGCGGATAAATGTTTCAAACGGATGAGTCACAGGAAGGCTGTCCCTTTTTCTGCCAACCCAGGCCTCGGCCTGCTAAAAGGTTTCTTATCTTTATGGGGCCATGTGTTTGGCCCCATAAAGATAAGAAACCTTTTACCACACACGTAAGGCAACCGAGCCAGTCCAACTGGGACGGCTCTAAAAGAGAAAAGTGTACATCACTAGACGCTCTTTTCCAATGGCTGGCCACAGTTTAGCATAAACTGTGACGCCAGCCAATGGAAAAGAGGAGTGGGGCGTTAAACCCCGCTACTGAAATCTACCCTAACTCATTAAATCTCACCAGTGAGACTGTGCATGTCTGTGCAGCCTACGCCAGGCGAGACCTAAAAAAGAGAGGTGCAGACAACAGCAAGAGAAGTGCAGACAAAATAAATCTAGGTGCAGAAAGAGGCAAGAGAGGTACAAAAAGAGGCCAGTGGGGTGCAGAAACAGGCAAGAGGACAAAAAGAAGCAAGAGAAGTGCAGAAATGACCAACAGAGGTGCAGAAGGAAGCAAGAGAATTGCAGAAAGAGGAAGAGAGGTACAGAAGCAGGCAAGAGATGCAGAAATAGGGAACAGGGGTGCAGAAAGAGGCAAGAGAAGTGCAGAAAGAAGAAACCAATCTGTTGAAGGAGGCAAGAGAAGTGCCGAAAGAAGAAACCAATCTGCTGAAGGAGGCAAGAGAAGTGCAGAAAGAGGCAAGAGAAGTGCAGAAAGCAGCAAGTGAGGTGCAGAAAAATGCAAGAGGGGTACAGAAAGAGGCAAGAGAAGTCCAGAAAGAAGCAACAGTGGTGCAGAAGGAGGCATGTGAACTGCAGAAAGGATCAGAGTTACAGAAACAGGTAAGAGAGGTTCAGAAAAAGGCAAGAAAGGTGCTGAAACAAGGAAGAGGGGTGCAGAGAGAGGCAAGAGGGGTGTAAAAAGATGCAAGAACAGCAGTGATGCAGGAGAACTGCAGAAAGCGGCAAGAGAAGAGTACAGAGGCAAGATAGGTACAGAAAGATGCAAGAGAGGTGCAGAAAGAAGGGACAGGGGCGCCGGAAGAGGGGTGCAGAAGGACGCAAAAGCGGTGCACACACAGGCAAGAGAAGTGCAAAAAGAGGCAAGAGATGGGCTAAAAGAAGCAACATAGGTGCAGAAAGAACCCAGAGAAGTGATGAAAGACAAGAGTTGCAGAAAGAAACGAGAGGTGCACAAAGAAGCAACAGAAATTCAGAAAGAGGAAAGATAAGTGCAGAAAGAAGCAACAGAGGTGAAGAAAGCAGCAAGAGAAGTGCAGAATGAGGCAAGATAGGTGCAGAAAGAGGCAAGAGAGGTGCAGAAAGAGGCAAGAGAGGTGCAAGAGAGGTGCAGAAAGAGGCAAGACAGGTGTAGAAAGAGGCAAGAGAGGTGCAGAAGGAGGCAAGAGAGGAACAGAAAGAGTCAAGAGGGGTGCAGAGAGGCAACAGAGGTGCAAAGGAGGCAAGAGATGTACAGAAACAGGCAAAATAAGTGCAGAAAGAGGCAAGAGAGGTTCAGAATGCAGCAAGAGAAGTGCACAAAGAGGCAAGAGGTGCGGAAACAGGACAGGGGTGCAGGAAGAGGGGTCCAGAAAGACAAGAGCGGTGCAAAAAGAAGTAACATTGTTGCAGAAAGCAGCAAGAGAAGTGCACAAAGAGGCAAGATAGGTGCAGAAAGAGGCAAGAGAGGTGCAGACAGAAACGTGAGGTGCAGAAAAAAACAAATTCAGAAAGAGGCAAGAGAAGTGCAGAAAGAAGCAACAGAGGTGAAGAAAGCAGCAAGGTAAGTTTAGAATGAAGCAAGAGCGGTACAGAGACTGGCGAGAGATGTGCAGAAACAGGCAAAAGAAGTGCAGAAAGATGCAAGAGAAGCGCAGAAGGAGGCAAGAGAGGTTCAGAATGCAGCAAGAGAAGTGCACAAAGAGGCAAGAGAGGTGCAGAAAGAGGCAAGATAGGTGCAGAAAGAAGCAAGAGAAGTGCAGAAAGAAGCAATAGAGGTGCAAAAGGAGGTAAAAGAATTGCAGTAACAGGTAATAGAGGTGCAGAAAGAGGGGAAAAGGGTGTCGAAAGAGGCAAAAAAGGTACACCAGGAGGGAAGAGGGGTGCAGAAAGAGGCAAGAGGGGTATAGAAAGAGGCAAGAGGGGTGCAGAAAGAAGCAAGAGAGAAACAGGAAGAGGCAAGAGGGGTGCATAAATAGGAACCAGAGGTGCAAAGGTGGCAAGAGAGGTGCAGAAACAGGCAAAAAAAGTACAGAAAGAGGCAAGAGAAGTGCAGAAGAAGGCAAGAGAGGTGCAGAAACAGGCAAGAGAGGTGCAGAAACAGGCAAGAGAGGTGCAGAAACAGGCAAGATAGGTGCAGAAACAGGCAAGAGAGTGTAGTGAATCAGCCACTTTTGTGGTCTGACACCCTATCATGACCCTCAACCACCACCATTCTGTACTGACTTAAGTGTGTTATGTTACCTTAGCCTTAATGTAGGATGGGTGTGCATATGCCTGCTTTTCTTCTGTCTTTTAGTGGAATAGTCTTTCCAAGAATAGAAGGTATGGGATGTTGAGGTGCAGTCTTGTGGGTGGTGGTGCACACATGTGCTCAATGTTGTATACTGGGGGATTAAGTGTATAATGTTATTTGGGTTAGGTGAATTATGACTTTGACCTATTGGCTTTGACATAGTCGAATGTCATTCTGCCTTCTGACTTTACCTTGCTTCAAACGTTTCTGCGTGCACAGTGGTGCTTGTAAGTTGTGTGGATGAGAATTATAGGTGCGGACTATTGCCTTTGACAGGGCCTCATGTCTGACTCTGCCTTGCTGCTGCGTGCACAGCCGTGCTTGCAAGTTGTTTGGGTTATTCACATTCAAGGTCTTGGTGTTTTCCTGAGCGATTGTTTTTGTTTAGTGTACTGTGGAAGGCCTTGTGAGAGCTTCGTCAAGACAGAGGCTGGAAGAAGTGCGAATGGAGGAAGAGACTTGAGAGCTCCTTACTGCCATGGAGATGCTTGCTTGGAACTTGGCCAGTTCTGGTAAAATTCCTCTGGTGGTGGGAGGAGGTCTTTCACGAATCTTCTAGTGTGTTTATAGCGGAGGGTTGCAGGCTGAGAAACTGGGAGTTTGGATTCCAAGCGAGGGCAGACGTGTCTATCTCGGATTGAACCCTGGCTTGCTGAGCTCTGATCCCCGGCTGTAATTCCCCCAGTCAGAAGTGGGCAGTGTATGCACCAGGTGATGTATTGAGTTGTGTGGTTCTTTGATCATTGGAGGTGTTTTCTTTGTGGTGTGGGAGGTGCACATCCAGAGTACTCCTCTCCTCTATATATATATGTATAGCTTTCTGATCTCTTGCAGGACGTCCAGTGTATCTTCTCTTATATCAATTATTGCTTGTTTATTAATCAGTATTATAGTTTGCTCAGTTATTGATTCATGCCTTTAGATTCTAAGTTTGCTACATATATTTGAATCTTATGCATTTGGTATCTGAGATAGCCTTTGCTTAGAGAGTATTATGTGATAAACCCCAAGCCTTATTCTGAAAGTGATAGAGTCTTTGCATTTTGTTATTTACCTCCCAGGTGGGAGTGCAGGGATTGGGTGTGGCTTATTGGTGAGAAGCTACATTCAAAACAGAGAGATGCGGAAACGGGACAGGGGTGCAGGAAGAGGGGTGCAGAAAGACGAAAGAGCGGTGCAAAAAGAAGCAACAGAGGTGCAGAAAGCAGCAAGAGAAGTGCAGAAAGAGGCAAGATAGGTGCAGAAAGAGGCAAGAGAGGTGCAGAAACAAGAGCTGCAAAAAGAAGCAACAAATTCAGAAAGAGGCAAGAGAAGTGCAGAAAGAAGCAACAGAGGTGAAGAAAGCAGCAAGAGAAGTGTGAGAAGTTGGCCTGGCATATGCTGGTCACTAGTTATAGTGGCTACCTTGCACCAGTCCAATTCGACTCTTATGGTAGATAGGTTTAAGACAACCTTTTAAAGAAAGCTATCCTAGTGGTAGCTGTGGAGAGCAGCCTTCAGGCTAAGTCTCAGAGGAATGTAAAGCAGCTTGTTTTACCTTATAATCTCTTGAATTACCAAATGAAAGGACACCACACAGGTATATATATCAAATATATATGTATTTATTTCTAGACACCCTCTAGTAATCTCTTTATGAGATTAGAAGTCAGGAACACATTCAAATATCAACGTTTCACAATAAGTTAAGCACAAATATGGCTGGGGCTCTAGGGGCGTACCAGACCATATACTAAAAAAGAGGTTTAGGAAAGTCGACTGGCAGAATGACAAGGCCTAGGGCCTGTAGAATCGCTGGGGCTTCACTACTGCAGTGAAAGCAGGTAAGTAACAGACCCACGGGAGACGCATGCAGCGTGTGAACACAGCTGCGGGTTCCCTATTGATTACAATGGAGAAAGTCGCGGTTTGGTTTTTAAAGTTTTAGGGTACTTCGAGGAAGTCTACAAGCAAGCCACTTACAAGGTAAGTAATTCGAGGGCCAAGACACACTAGGGCACCGGAGTGCACGAGTTACCTCACCCAGGGAAGCCGGGTGCATAGGTGTCTTTTGGTGTCGGGTCGCGTCGCTGTTTTCTATGGAGACCAAAGAAGACTTGCTGCTTGCGGCGACTGAAGAAGTGTCCGGTGGAATTCAAGGCTGGATTCTAGATGTAGAAGACCTGAAAATTGAAGGGACAGTGTTCACAGTCACTTGCCAGTGACCCGGAGCCAGGAAGATAGATGCCCACGGATGTCGGGTGATTTCAGGTGATCAAGGGTGTTTTAACTCTTCGCTCACGAGATCCAGGAAGGATCGACTATGACCAGCAACTGGATTCGGAGTGTCCCACGACGTCTGCAGCTGACTTCGGTGTCGGCAACCGGATTGGAGACAACAAGCCTTGGCAACCGCAAGTCTCGTGTAGAGTGAAGAAAGTCAATGGTGCAGACCAGCAAGGTCTGAGGGACTCACCCAGCGAGGGTGAGTGAGGTCAGGCCTGGAGCAACCAGGGGAGCCCTTTGAGTCGATAAGAAAGTCTTTGGGGGACCCACAAGCCAAAGGGCAAGGGATCGCGAAGACGCCTCTTGAGGAAATGCTTCACAGGAGCCCACGGTCACTCGGGACCGGGTAGGCCTCTGATTTTCGCAGCAAAACCTGCTGGAGGCTTGGGCCACAAATGGTCCAATGCACAAGTTCGTAGAACGTCGCGAAGGGGTTACACTCAACAATAGTGCACGGTACCCGGGTATTGCTTTTCCTCGTCACTCGTGGGGTCCACTCGCCTCAGCTCTGCTGGGGACTCACAATGGCGGTCGAGAAGTCAGGAAATCCACTTCCGGGGCTGCAGGGACTTCAGACTCCAGCGGGAAAGTTTGCGACCGTTGATTAGTTTCTGGTGCCTGCCAAGCAGGGGAGTCACTCCTTGACTCCAAGGGAGATTCTTCTGTCTTCCAAAGGTAGTGGAACGTCGAAGGGCCAGGATTCTTCTTTGTAGAGCGTCGTCCAGGGTTATCTCTTTTGGATTGGCCAAATTTGCTATCTTATACTGAAGATAGGGGAGGGATTAGCTCTATGACCACTCCTCTGGGATGGTCAGGGTAGGGGGTGGTTACACCCACTTCCCTTTGTCCAGTTTCGCGCCAGAGCAGGGACAGATAGCCCCTGAACCGGTTTGAGCTGGCATATGCACAGAGGAGCCTACTGCTCCCCCAGTGCAGGACTTCAAAGCACTCTAGGAGTGCACCCACCCAGCCCCAATACGCTAAATCCTGTCTGGAAGGTGGTGACACCTCCCTGTGACAGGATGCCTATTGTTGGGCCTCCTCCACTGCGAGTTTCAGTCAGCAGCAGGAGGGCAGCCCAGTGTCTGTGCTGGTGGCATCCATTTTGTGATGCCAGGGCTCTTTCAGATTTCTACCGTGTTACCACAGTAGGTACATGTCGTCCCCTCTAGAAGGGTGGGATCATATTCCCACACCAGTTACTGGTGTGGGGGTATGATTCCAAGTTGTTTGACACCAAACACGACATGTTTTGATGCAGTCATTCCAAAGTTAGCAGTAACCGGGAGGTTATAATGCACTTAAGAGTATATGGTTTAACCACATCCACAAGGAATAGACCCTGCCAGCTGCAGAGGGGTCCTGCTGATGCAGAGGCACCCCCTCACATTGTAAACAAAGCACCCTGCCCTCAGGATTGATAGGGCCTGCCATAGGGGTGGCTGATGGGTTTATATGTGTGTGTATGGTGAGATATAGAAACCTATACCTCAGTGAGGAGTGCTAACACTGCCTCACCCAGGCTGCAGTAGCAGGCCTGTGGTGTCAGATTGAGTCTGCTTCCCAGAGGTGGCATAATACATGCTTCAGCCCCTGGTAGGCCTGTGAAGTGCCTATGCCCTAGGTACAATATACTAGGGGCTCATAAGGTGCCACAGTATCCAATCACTAGTGCATCTAATATGCACACCAAGTCGTTTAGAGAGAACAGAGAGACTGGGGCCCTGATTAGTAGGGACCCAGCCAGACTATAGCCAGAAACCAGTGTATACATCAGAAAAAAAGTGGGGGCAACATAAGTGCAGATCCTACTCTCCTACAACGAGGAACCGCAATCCCTGGGTACAGTGCACTATTTCCGAGAGCAACCCCTTCACGACGTTCTACGAACCTGTGCACTGGACCACATGTGGTTCAAGCCTCCAGAAGGAATCTCTCCAAAGATCAGAGGCCTATCCCGTCCCGAGTGACCGAGGGCCCCTGTTGAGTGAATCCTCCCGAGGCGTCTTTGCGATCCCTTGCCTGTTGGCTTGTGGGTCCCCAGAAGACTTTTATACAGTTCCAAAGGGCTCCCCTGGTTGCTCCAGGCCTGCCTTGACTTACCCTCGCTAGGTGAGTCCTTCAGACCTTGCTGGTCTTCACCGCTGACTTTTTATCCATTCAACGAGACTTGCTGTTACCAAGGCTTGTTGGCTCCAATCTGGTCACCAACACCGCAGTAAGCTGAAGACTTCGTACGACACGCCAAATCCAGCTCCTCGTCGTCCTCGACGCCTCCTGGACCTCGTGGCTGAAGAGTCAAGACACCCGTGGATCACCTGAAATCACCCGACGACTGTGGGCATCCATCTTCCTCGCCCAAGGGTCACTGCCAAGTGACTTTGAACACTGTCCCCTCTGCTTTCAGGTCGGTCTTCTTCTGAATCCAGCCCTGGATTCCACCGGACACTTCTCCTGTCTTCACATGCAGCAAGTCTTCATTGGCTCCCATTGAAAACGACACCGCGACCCGACACCAAAAGACACCTATGCACCCGGCTTCCCTGGGTGAGGTAACTCCAGCACTACGGTGCTCCTGTGGGTGTTGGCTCTAGAACTACTTACCCTGTAAGTGACTTACTTGTAGACTCTCCCGAAGTATCCTTAAACTCTTAATTTCCAATCGCGACTTGCTCCGTTGAAGTCAATAGGGATTCACGGCTTTGTTCTCACACTGCATGCGTCTCCCGTGGGTCCTTTACTTACCTGCGATGGTTGGTTTCATGAGGCCCCAGCGATTCTGAAGGCCCTAGGCCTTGTCCCCTTGCAAGTCGTTATCTCCAAGTCTCTTTTTTAGTATATGGTCTGGTACGCCCCTAGGTCCCCAGCCATATTTGTGCTTAACTTATTGTGAAATGTTGATTTGTGCATATATTCCCGACTTCTAATCTCATAAAGAGATAAGAAGAGAGTTGTTTAGTAATAAATACATATATAGTTGATATATATACCTGTGTGGTGTTCTTTCCTTTAGTAATTCAAGAGATTATAAGGTAAAACAAGCTGCTTTACATTCCTCTGAAGGCTGCTCTTCACAGCTACCACTAGGATAGCTTTCTTTAAAGGTTGTCTTAAACCTACTACCTTAAGAGTCGAATTGTACTGGTGCAAGGTGTCCACTTTAACTAGTGAACAGCATATACCAAGCCAACTTCTCACAGCAAGTCTTCATTGGCTTCCATTGAAAACGACGCCGCAACCTGACACCAAAAGACACCTATGCACCCGGCTTCCCTGGGTGAGGTAACTCCAGCACTCCCGTGCTCCTGTGGGTGTTGGCTCTAGAGCTACTTACCCTGTAAGTGACTTGCTTGTAGACTCTCCCGAAGTATCCTTAAACTCTTAAATTCCAACCGCGACTTGCACCATTGAAGTCAACGGGGATTCGCTGCTGTGTTAACACACTGCAGGCGTCCCCCGTGGGTCCTTTACTTACCTGCCTTGGGTGGTTTCATGAGGCCCCAGCGATTCTGAAGGCCCTAGGCCTTGTCCCTTTGCAAGTCGTTATCTCCAAGTCTCTTTTTTAGTATATGGTCTGTTCGCCCCTGGGGCCCCAGCCATATTTGTGCTTAATTTATTGTGAAACGTTGATTTGTGCAAATGTTCCTGACTTCTAATCTCATAAAGAGATTAGTAGAGAGTTGTTTAGTAATAAATACATATATATATTTGATATATATACCTGTGTGGTGTCCTTTCATTTGGTAATTCAAGAGATTATAAGGTAAAACAAGCTGCTTTACATTCCTCTAAACACTTAGCCTGAAGGCTGCTCTCCACACCTACCACTAGGATAGCTTTCTTTAAAGGTGGTCTTAAAGCGACTACCATAAGAGTTGAATTGTACTGGTGCAAGGTCTTCACTTTAACTAGTGAACAGCATATACCAGGCCAACTCCTCACAACAACCTTTATTGAAAGCTATCCTAGTGGTAGCTATGGAGAGCAGCCTTCAGGCTAAGTCTTGAAAGAATGTAAAGCAGCTTGTTTTATCAGTCTATAATCTCTTGAATGACCAAATGAAAGGACAACCACACCAGGTATATATTTAAAACATATGCATTTAAGATAAAACACACCCCTCTAGTCTCTTTATGAGGCTGGAGTTCGAAGTACTTAAGTTACAAGTCAGTATTCAACAGTAAAAGAACAAATACACGTTTGGGCCCTAGGGGCGTACCAAACCATATACCACTAAAGTGGTATTAGAACCACGACCGAACTAGACACAGGGCCTAGAGCCTTTACATGTGCTTGGGCCCCAAGGAACCACCCAAGGTAGTGACGTAGGGGACCCACGGGTGACGCGTGCAGTGTTAGAACACAGGCGCGAATCGCCGTTAACTTCTATGGGGAAAGTTGCAGTTGGAAAATTACAAGTTAAGGACACTTAGAGGACGACTACAAGCAAACCCTTTTGGACTTAGAGGTGTCTAGGGCCAACACCCACGGGAGCACCGGAGTACTCGTGTTACGTTACCCAGGGAAGCCGGGTGCATAGGTGTCTTTTGGTGTCGGGTCGCGGCGTTGTTTTTAATGAAAGCTGGCAAAGAAGTGTAGAAGTGTCCGAAGAGATCCAAGCCTGGATCGAGGATGGAAGGAACCTGAAAGCAGAGGAGACAGAGTCTGGGTCACTCACCAGTGACCAGGGGCACGATAGTCCAATGCCCACAGAAGTCGGGCGCTTCAGGTGAGTTGACGGGTGTCTTGACTCTTCAGCCATGAGGTCCAGGAGGCGTCGACGATGACCAGGAGCTGGATTCGAGCTGTCCCAAGAAGTCGGTCGAGTGCTGCGGTGTCGGCAAACAGAATGGACCCAACAAGCCTTGGCAACGGCAAGTCAAGTGGAAATAGAAGAAAGATGACGGTGCAGACCAGCAAGGTCTGGGGGACTCACCCAGCGAGGGTAAGTCAGGGCACGTCTGGAGCGACCAGGAAAGCCCAAGCAGAAAAGGAGTTGCCTTCGTGGGGACCCACTAGCCAACGGGCTAGCGATCGCGAAGGAGCCTCGAGCAGTCGCACTGGAAACTGGCCCACGGGTCACTCGTGGAGGCCAGAGATCTTCGGTGCAGTCAGTGCTCAAGGCTGGGGCTACTCGGAGCCCAAAGCACAACTTCGAGGAAGACCAGGAAGATGATGAACCGGCAAAAGTTCACGGTGTCCAGGGGTCACGGTTCTACGTCACCCATGATAGCCACAGGCCTCAGCTTTGCTGTGGACTCAGAGTAGCCTCGGGGGAAGTCTGGAAATCCACCTCTGGTGATGCAAAGACTTTGGCGTCCGGAGGGAGCTTCAGAGTTACAGACCGGACAGTTGCTTCTTTGGTGCCTGCCAAGCAGGGGAGTCACTCCTTGACTACAAGGGAGATTTCTTCTAGCGGAAATAGAAAGTCAAAGGTCCAGGATATATGTTGCAGAGTTTCGTCCAGGGTAATCTAATCTCTCAAGGACTGGGTTCCCATACTTATACTAATGTTTGGGCGTTGGACATACTCTAGGGATATAGAAATATGTGGAAAATTAGTTTTTAGGACAAAGTTTGAGGTTTGCAAAGGATTCAGACTAACCAAACCTAGTGAGAGCCACCTCATCCTCGATTCCCATGAGTGTCTAGTTTTCAAAAATGTCCAGGTTTGCTAGGTTTTCCTAGGTGCCAGTTGAGCTACGGCCTCAAATCCACAGCTAATACATTGCAAAATTAGGGTCAGTTTTCAAAGGAAAAATGTGATGTGTCCACGTTGCCTTTTGGGACGTTTCCTGTTGCGGGCACTAAGCCTACCTCACAAGTGAGGTACCATTTTTATCAGGAGACTTGTGGGAATGCCTGGTTGATGGAAGTTTGTGGCTCCCTGCAGATTCCAGACCTTTCCATTACAGAAATATGAGAAACATTTGTTTTTTTGTGTGACAGTTTAAGGTTCGCAAGGGATTCTGGGTAAAACAAAATGGCGAGAGAAAAGGCAATAAGCCCAACCTGCTTACCCCAAAGTGTCTAGTTTAAAAAAATGTACAGTTAGTGTCCAAAATGTAGAACTACCCACACTGGGGGAAAAAGGTCAGTTTTCGGTGGAAAAATGTGCTGCCTCCATGTTACATTTGGGCACTGGGTCTACCCACACAAGTGAGGTACCATTTTTATTGGTATACTTGTGGGAGCATACAATAATACAACATTTGTTATTACCAATTGGATTTTGCTACAGTTGTGCCTTTCAAATATAAGTCAGTGTATAAGAAAGATGACATTTTGAATAAAAAAAACTCCATATCATACGCTAGTACCACCCACAAAATTAGAGATGTAGAAATAACCATTGCTCCTAAACTCTATATCTTTTGCCCATTTCATAAATACATTAGTTTCCTTGATACCCATTTTTTATTCTGCCTATTTCGCTTTAAGAATTGGTCTATATTCTGTACTCAATGAAAGAACACTGTACAGTGCAGCTCAGTTGTTTGCTATGGATACCTTGGGTTGCTGAAGCACCTACAAACCCTATATAACCCAGAAACCAGAAGGGTCTAGGGTACATAATGGTACATTGCTTTGGTCAATCGGCCATTGTGGCAAAAAGTTACAGATGAAAATGTCACAAATGAACACTTTTTCCTAGTCGTTTTCAAAATTCATTTATTTCAACAGTTATTTTCCTTGTGAAAACCTTGAGGGATCTACAGAAATGACCCCTTGCTGAATTCCGAATTTTGTCTACGTTTCAGAAATATACAGCTTTCTTGGATCACCCATGGGTTTCACACTGGTTCTCAACACAAACTGAAAGTATGCTAAGCTAACAAAAAATAGGGAAAATAGGTTACCTCTAAAGAAATGTCAAAAAGTGGTACAAAATTAGGTTTTCTTATTCAGCTCTGCATGTTCCTGAAAGCTGGGCAGATGGTAACTTTAGTAAACTGTTCATGGATGCCATTTTTAGGAGAAAAAAACACTAATCTGGAGCACCTTTTCCCTGTATCTTTTTTTAAAAACTCAAAATGCTGCTATATTTTGCCGATCTTCTTGGCCCCCTCCCAGGAAATCCACAAACCTTTACAATACCCAGGATGTTGGGGGAAAAAAAAAAAGACGGAAATGTGGCGTAGATACCTTATCCTGAAATCAGTTATGGTGCCCTAAGAGGAAACTACCACAAATAGCCAAAAAAGGACACTGCATGAGGGGGCACAGTTAAGGGGTTCATAAACATGTTCCTGGGCCTGTAAAAAACAAAACTGTGTGAAGTGGAGGGTATCCTGAAGGGACTGGAAGTCGCAGCCACAGGAACCCAGAGTGCCTTGAGGACTCCAACGCCTTGGTGAAGCCAAGATATGGTGTATCATATTGAGTCTAAATCTGGCCAGTAAAAATCTGTCAGCCATTCCCAAGATTGCACAAATATGGTTCCATGTGAAGAACAGTTTTAGTAGCATGAAGCCCCTGACAGTGTGTTTCAAAAGCTTTGATTGTTCCCTATGAGGTGCTTTCTGCTCAAGGAAAGTGCGTTTAACCTATTTAACCTCTGCAAGGCTCAAGGACTCTGGACCATAGAATAAATCCTCTCTCCCCAGGCTAGTAAAAATGCCCTTAATGTAGACGATCCATGGTATCTTACTGGCACATGCCATTGACAAGCAATCTCTCAGAATCAGCGTATTCTGCTGCGTTTCCGTACCTGACCATATTTCAATTCAGCCTATTAAAAGCCTCAAAGCGATCTTGTCGACTAAGTACCAAACACCCAATTCCTCATGTACAGTAAATGTCGGGGTGCAACACCCAACTTAGAAACAAGTTTTTGATGAGCTGAATGCTGTCAACTCTTGTGTACCCCCACACCTCACTACCATAAAGCACCTTGGATAAGCACTTCACCATATACACCTTGATTAGCACTGGTGGTGGACTAGACCCCAAGATGCTGCGCAAATCTATAGATAGCATCATCACAACCAAATGCTACTGATTTTAGAGCAAAAAGGAAAAAAGATTTCACATTTCACAGAAATGCAACAAGCTAAATATTAAAACCAGAAAGTGCTGTCGGACTATCACAATAAATGTTAACATTTGCATGTAAATTATTAAGGCCAATCAAACTGCTCAGTATAGCTCGTAGATGGAAGCAACAAGAAGTTTCACAACATCAAGTTATGTCTATTGAATAAAAATGTGATTTTTACCTTTCTATAGCTTTATCAAGTTGATAGATAATTGCTTGCAGCACTGCTTTGTGTGTGGTAATATCCGATCGATGAAGCCTAGCTGTGAATAAAGCCAAGGCTGCTCCGTTGGCATCTCTCCCAGGCTGAAATGTAAAAGCATTGCAATTTACTCATTCTGATGATCATTCAATGTACTGAAAAAGATATTTACCTTTGGCAAAGCTCTTTCTAGCGGATACTCTATCAAAAGGCAAATTCCTCACCCTGTGAGTATTCCTCCAGGTGTCAAAATGGATCCAGAAATTCAAAAGAAGTACTCCTAAAACACCAGTAGACGGGAGTCATGTGACACTGCACTGATGTCATTCCTCTCCCAAAGGGATGGGTGGGCAGCATATAAGCGCCACCCAGGCACGCAGACGTCAGTTGCTTTCAAAGGCTTGCCTGCAATACTCAGAAGCAGAGCAAATCAACAAATTGGTGTAACCAGTGTGCAGATCTTTGGTTTGGGACCTTTTCAACTAAAAAAAGAGGTGGGACTACGATTGCAGAAGGGACATAAGACAGAGCTGCACGTTGTTCTTGATGGCCTGAGCGTTTTCTCTGGGCACCATGCCCATGGCCACAAAAGGGGTGAAAAGTGTGCTGTGTTGGTGGCAGGGTCTGGCGCCGGCACTATTGGAATATCCTGGCGTATCCCAAGAGGGGCAAATTGCTTGTGAAAGTGACTGGCAGGAGCAGACAAATCCAAGAATCTAGTTGTGGAGCAACTTTCCTTAAATCGTTTCAGTGTCAAGTTTGCTTTCTCACTGAAGATGCGAGAGCTATCAAATGGCATGTTGATCAAGGATGCTTCGACACCCCAAGAAGCTCACAGATCTCATCCAGGCATGGCACCAAAGCACCACACCTGTGCGGTAGCCTAACTCGAGCAGTGTGTCCAGGCCAGACAGAATAACACATTTTGATGCATCCTTTCCATCCTGGATAGTCTGGGCTGAAGATACCCACAAGTCATACAGAACTGCGGGTAGAATTTGGCCTACTATGTCCCACAATGTGTAGGAGTAACGATCCAGGAGGCAGCTGGCATTCATGTAACATGGGGCAAGGGTGCAAGATCATGCAATGCCAAAGGCCTCCATGAGTTTCGATTTGCAGTCACGAGGGTGTGTGGGAAAAGCAGTAGTTTACTTTGCTGGAGGACGCCTATCCCACCAAACTCTCCGGCGCTGGTTGCCGAGTCAATAAGTCAGGGTCGCCTGTTGCTGGTCTGCAGCAACCAGCAATCTGCTTATTGTCTGGGGCCGAGAACAGAGTTTGGCTCAACTGCCCCAGAGGGTATCTGGAAAGGCTTTATTAAATGGCGGGAGGTTCAGAAAGTGCCTGGCCAGTCTGGAAAACCTAAGTGAGGAGGCTGGTCTTTACTCACATGGTTGAGACCTGCAGGTCAAGGCCCTCCGCAGGCCTTCATATGACCACGGTAAAAGAAGCATTCTCATTTGTGCCAGGACCAGGGAGAGATTAAAGTTTAGCATCTGGGGAGTGTCTAGACTACTGACATGCTGCAGTTCTCGATAACACTTTCCCTCATCAAACTGTGGGACAAACTCGCCGCCATCATGTTAGTTGTCATTAATGTCTAAATAAGCACCAAAGAGCTGGTGTAATGTATTAGCTCTGCTATGTAGTAAGGCAATGTGTCCGAGTCAGAAATTTGTTAATTGGTTACACACCACTGGGATCAGAGCATTGATTCCGCTAAGATAGAGACAAAAGCAGCTTGGAGTCTGAAACCAATATGGGTAGTGGATCCTTTTCCAGCATCTGTACCGGTGACGTTGTAAAAGGAACTGGAGTAGGAAGAGAAGCAAAGTCAGCACAGGAGACAGTGCTGATCCCGAAGCAAGTTCAAAAGGTACAGAGAGCTCCAAGGGCAGGGATGGGGCAGAGGCCTGTCCCTCACATTTGTTTGCACCAGTCCTACAATGTTTAAAACCTGCCATTTTCAGAGGGGACATATTAACATATTTCTCTTACACACTTGTTTAAGAAACTGTTTTGGTGAGAAGAGTAAAGCTCCAGATCTGCATCTGACAGTGAAGAAAGCAAGTAACGTTAGCGAGCCTAGGTGGAACAACATCAGTGTGGAGCCGCAATACAACACCTACAGGTACACAGGAGTGCTGCTTTTGAGTTTCCAGATCCAGTCTGATGCCTAGGTAAATATTCACAAGGTGAGTTATCGGCTGACAGAAGTACCGATCAGAAATTGACACTTTAAAGCAAGTTGCAATGCAACCCTTGCATTTCACACCAGCTATTATTAACTACAATGACATTTGAAATACTGCAATGTCTTGTTTTACATTTAAAAGCTGTATTTGGAAAGCGGCGGGGGCTCAAGGTACATCTATCTCCATACCAACAATTTTGACATCAGCAAAGGTAATCAGAACCTAAGGAAGATGCTGTGTGAGCTAGAATTGACATTTGCCATGAGAAAGAGTCTCATCAGTGGAAATTAATGTCAAGACCATAGGTGTGCATTATCTGCATCAACTTCATTTCAGTTTCTTAAAAAGAGGCAATAACAAGGCTTTGCATACAGAGTTTGACTAAACCCAATAAAATGTCCACAATTCTAGAACTCCCCTTTATTGCTACTAGTTTAACAGATAGGTAGCTCTGAATTGATTCCTCTATGTTCCTCATATTTATTTAATTTTTTGCTAGACTTTAAGCTTTTTAGGCCTGCGCCTTAACTTTTGTTTCATGCCATCTAAATGTGGTTCAGTATAGGATTTTTTTTTCGGGGGTTTTCATTTGTCTGCACATTGATTTGTCTGGACATTAATTTGGCTCAGGGGTTTCGTAAACACAGAATTATCCCTACAGGTAACTCTGAGATAGGGTATTCCAGTGTCAATTTAATACAACTGACAACTTCAAATGAAAAGCCTTTTAGTCTAAGCAAGTATCCCAGCTATAAATGGTAGAGCCCTCTTCAACTTCACATCTCCAGTATAACCCATATGTACGTGGGTAGATCAATTTAAGGGGGTGGGGTTTAGAAACCAATTCTACAATAAAAATGTTCTTGGTGTTGGGCCTTTTTGTAATATTCCCTCACAGAACCCCCCCCCCCCATCACGTATTTCCAAGCCGAGCGCTCATTCCCAAGTCGTTAGGTATCCCTGTCTCCTAAGTATTTTTTTCCTTTAAGTTGCTTGTAAATTATTGAAATCATTCCAGTGGAAGATCACAAAATGATCATAGGTCACAGCTCTATTAGTTGCCCATAATATAACATAAAAAGCATTCGTAAAGCGCACATTCACCCGTGTGCATCTTGGCGAAGAATAACAGATGTTTATTGTTCTCCAACTCAATGGCTATATAATTGAGTGTAGGAAAGTAGCATCTGCTGGTTACCTTCACTTCTTGCTCGGTGTCAGTGTGTTTTGACTGTAGTTTGCTGGGATCCTACTGATCAAGACCACAGCAGCATTTGCGCGTTCTCCCCCAAAATGGGTTTGATAAGTTCTTTTGCACCTCCAAAACTGGCTACTGGTGTACCCTTATAAGTCCCTAGCATACGGCACTACGGTACCCAGGGCATAGGTACTCCAGGGGTCACCCATGGGCTGAAGCATCTATTGAGCCACCCATGGGAGTCCACTTAAATTGTGACTAGCAGCCTGCCATTGCAGCCTGTGTGAGGTGGTGCTTGCACCTATCACGACATATATAAGTGTTCTTATATCTGAGGTCACAGCACTTAAAACCTATAAGTCATCACTATGGTAGGCACTTCAGTCCTGAGGGAAGGGTGCTTGGTTAGACATGTGAGTGTGCCCCTGCATGAGCAGGACACCCCTACAAACCCACGAGTAAGTCGTGGTTGGAATTTTAAAGATTAAGGAACCTTCCCAGTGGACCCTGAAGAAACAAGGTGAAAGACAGAAGGTTAGAGAGCCACCTCACCCGTGGATACCCTAGTATCCACATTACCTACACCAAGGAAGACGGGTGCATAGGTGTGAAGTGGTGTCGGACACCGCATTCGAACCTAATGGAGGACTTCAGGAAGCTGCCTCTGCTGGAGAAGTAGAAAGTGTCCAGTGGAATCCAAAGGTGGATTCTAGTTGAGAGGTACCTGCAAGCAGAGGGGACAGAGTTTATTTCACTCAGGAGTGATCAGAAGATCTGGAAGACGAATGCCCACCAATGTCGGGAGTTGCCGGAGAGTTGATGAGGCTCTTGACTCTGCAGCTGTGAGGACCAGGGGACGCTGAGGAAGACCAGGAGCCATGCACAAGCTGTTCCACGTCGGATGTTGAGTGCTGAGGGGTCGGTGTCCGGCGGAAGTACCAACAAGCCTTGGTAAATGCAACCAACGCAGAAGTTGAAGAAGCTGCAATGTCGGGACCAGCAAGGTCCTGGGAACTCACCACAAGCAGGGGAGTCAGGGCAGGCCGCAAGCAATGGGGGGAGTTCAAAAGAAGCAAAGGTGACCCTCAACAGGACCCACAGGACGGAGGCACTGAAGTCGCAAGAGGACCTCGAGCAGCTTACCAAAAGATGCAGGCCACGGTGCCAATGATGCCAAGTGGACAAATACTTTGGTCACTGGAGATGCTTGAGGTTGGGGCTACTTGGAGCCAGAAGATTTTGGCGGAAGGAAGTCAACAAACCTTCGCAACTGCAAGTCGACGCGGTGCACAGGAGTTTGGTTCCTGCAGCCCCCACGAGGGATACTGGCCTCAAACTTGGTGAAAGGGAAGGGCAAGCCTCGAGAGCTGTGGAGAACCACCACCTGTGTTGCAGAACCTTGCGGAGTCCGTAGCTCAGGATCAGCAGACCGGTCAGCTTAGTTGATGTGCCTGGGAATGCAGGGAAGTGACTCCTTCACTTCAATGGAGATTCCTTCAGGTGTCTTGGATGCCCACAGGCCTTGGAAGGTTCCTGTATCATGCACAGGCACAGACGATGCAGCAGACTGAAATGGGGACGAAGTCGAGTCTAAACAAAGTCCAACGAAGTCCAGAGTGGCTACACGGTAGAATTAGAAGTGGTGTCTGAATTTAATCTTGTCCCACGACAAATCTAGGGATCCACCCACAGGTAAGCCCTTAAGAACCCTTAGGAAAGGGTTGGGATGACTCAGGGGACCCTCAATGGGAAGGGCTTGGAAAGGTGGGAGGTTACTCCCCTGTTCTTTGTCCAGTTTTGCGCGAGAGCGGGAGCCAACAGCTCCTAGAGCTGGTTTGAACTGGACTATGCGCTGGGACACCAAATGTGCCCTTCATGCAGACTGAGTGGCGCTGGCAAGCGCACCCACCTGGCCCCAATGCACTGAATCCTTTCTGGGAGGTGGTCACACCTCCCTGTGACAGGATAACTATTGTTTTGCCTTCCCCTGCTCGAGCTTGACTCAGCAGCAGGAGAACAGAATCGTGTCTCTTGTCGGCAGCACCCATGTTTGTAGTAGTCTATGCTTGTTTTTAGAAGTATTACAGTGTAGAACTTCTCTGTGTCAGGGTTCTGGTGGTGAGTTCTAAAGTTGGCAGTTGGAGATGGTTGCTTTGCCGCAGCGCTGCCACTGTTCTGCTTTGATGGTCCAGTCTACAACATTAAGCGAGTTTTCTACTTACCTGCTTTCCGGTGTCTTCACTACACTTTTGATGGCGACGAGTAGAGTGCTGGGCCATCACAAACCTGTGTAGTGTGTGCAGGCATCCTCGGCAAAAGTGTTGCAACGCTGTTCCTTTCCCACATCGGAATAATTTACTGTTGATGTCGGAAGAAATATACATCGACGTGATTGTTGAAAGAATTGTGAGCAGAGCGAAGCAGAGCGGTAGAATTAAGGTTCGTTGGGCCGTGGAATGCATAAAAGGGGTTGCGTTGAACAAGTGGAACGCATCGTAGAGTGAAGACGTGGAACGCACAAAGGATTTGCACCAACGTGTACGTGCATATGCAATCGCAGATCTCGGCAAGGAGTGTGTTGCTTAGTAACAGAAGCAGTGGAGCGCATGGTGATTGTCAAGACGTGGAATGCATAAAAGCTTCGTGTTTCACCAACGTGTATGCTCATGTGCAGAGCATGGTGAAAGTCAAGACGAGGAACGCATACATGTGTATGTTCATGCGCAGATGCAGTTTACCATATGTGGATTGCTTAGTTACCGTGAGTCCTTTATCCAAGAAGATATCTGAACCCAAGGGAATTACCAACGTGTGGGTGAACGTCATAGCGCAGGTGTTTTTCTCTGTTGAAGCATGTTACGTCTGGAATACATCAATGTTATTTTTCAATTTAAAAACAAGTAAGACAGAAGTGAAGCGAACTTAATACAGATCGTTCCTGATGTTTCCTTTAATTTAGTTACAGCGCTTATGCCTTAAGTACAAGGAATACAACACAGGGTGGCGGTGTCAATCTTTGGAAATATATTGTCTTTATTATTTTTTTTTTCTTTTCTCGTTTCTACGAGTTGCTTTCTGTGAGGGTTTTCAAATGTTATGGTTCTTTTGGAAAGATTTAGTTTGACAACATTCTTTTTTAAATATGTACCAGTTATAATATTTAGGGTAAGAACCAAGTTCTCAGCCAGTTATGTTTCAATTAGTATGAAGAGTATTCCTCAGAATATTGATTTATAATACTATTATATTGTGTTATTGTGTTCACATATTTTTCTTTATTTTTTGATTATTGAGATTTTTTGCATTTTATTGGTGTATAATGCAAGCTGTTGCACTACCCCCACCGTTCATGGAAACACCTAGGGAACCACCCATTAAATGGAAGCAGTGGTTCGATGGTTTTGAAACTTAATTGGGTGCGATAGGGGCAAGTAGATTTCAAGCTGAACGCAGAAAATATTAAAGCATCTTCCTCCACCTGTAATTGTCGGTGAAGATGTTTTAGATGAGTTTCAAGACACTGTTAAGAGGTTACAAACAAGGTTTGATGTTCAACCAAGTATTGTTGTTCTTCGGCATACATTTTTTTTATGTGTACAAAACACTGGTGAAGATGTGGATAGCTACATCACAGCTCTAAGGAGACTTGTGTCTGAATGTCAATTTGCACACTTTGCGGACCAATTGGTGCATGACCAGTTTATTTGTCACTGTATTGATAAATCCATCAAGCAAAAACTTCTCTCAATGGGAAATCCTAGTATTGAAGAATTGATAAGAATAGCGAAAAGCATTGAAACTTCGCAAATTTCAGCAAAGGAATTGGACGATAAAAGCAGTGAACTTGTTTCTGTCGTCAAAGTAAAAGATAACACGGACAAGGACTAAAAGTATTTAGAAAAACCTCGCTCAAATTCAGGAGAAAAACAAAAATTATTTCGAAAAGTCACATTCAGGATTAGGAGAAAAACAGAATTCTTTCTTTTCACAAAGTAATATTTGCTTTAGATGTGGTTACAAATCTCATTTGGGGAATGGCAAATGTCCAGCAAAGTTTGTTACTTGCAGGATCGGTAATAGGACAGGACATTTTGCTAAAGTAAGTCAAACTAACAAGAACAAGTCATTTCCTCAATCTTCTACAGGTAAATGTGCTGTTGACAGGAGTAAGTATAGTGATGATGAAGAATTTATCTCTAAAAAACTCAGTGAAATGGTTTCAGTTGTACAAGACAGTGGGTGTCGTTGTAGGAAATCCTGAAATGTGTGTCGATCCGTATGTTGAGATCATGGTTGGAAATAAGATACTGAAACTTTTAGTTGATTCAGGTGCTCGTATTTCCATGATCACTCAAGTCCTTTTATGATCAAACTTAGCCTTCAAGACCCCTTCTACCTCCTGATCGTAAGGCAGTTTCTTATGAGGGGCGTGAGATCAACCTATCTGGGTATATTGAGGACATTTTGGAATTCAAGGGAAGGAAGATTTATGGCAAGGTCTATGTGGCACAAAGAGTGTTGAACATTTTGGGATGGTTCCACCAAGGTCTATTTGGAATGGTACTAAAACCTGGGTCATCAGAACAAGTTTTAGTTGTCAGGGACAATCCTGATCTGGAACATTTGACCAATAAGTTTCCCAAAGTGTTCTCTGGTGAACTTGGTAAGATCCGAGATTTCCAGCACAAGATCATAGTGAAAGATGGTGCCATTACTATAAAACACATGCTAAGAAATGTTCCTTTTAGTGTGAGACTTAATTACCTTTGTGAAAAAGGCATAATAGAACCTGTTGAATCCTCACTGTGGTTATCTCCATTGGTTGTTGCTCGTAAGCAGAATGGTGAGTTGAGAGTTTGTGTGGACTTTCGTTGTCTCAACATAGAAATCTGGGTAAATTCTCACCCGTTACCCAACATCAATGACCTTTTGGCAAATTTAAAAGATGCTAAAATATTTTCAAAAATGTATTTAGCTTCAGCCTACCATCAGGTGGAGTTGGCCCCTGAATTGAGACATCTTACGGCGTTCGTGTCCCCTTTTGGCACTTATCAGTATGTTTGCATATGCCGTTTGGCTTAGCATCAGCCGCATCAGATTTTCAGCGGCTAATGAATAAAATGAAGGGGATTGAAGATCAATCTATTTTTCAGGATGATGTCTTGATTTTTGTACCCAATAGGAGTTCTCATGATGCTATTCTTTCTGAAGTGTTGTCCAGGTTTCAGAAATGTGGTGTGGTATTACACAGAGACATTGCTGCGGGCAGGAAATACGGAGCGACCCTACCTGGGGACCTGTGTTGGGGAGACCAGCGGCTGCTGGACAGACCACAGAGGTGGACGCTCTCCCTCACGCTGCCGCTGCTGGTGGCGCTTGCAGCGCTCGACAAAGCGAGTGCAGAACTACACTTCCCAAGATTCCCGGCAGCGTTACCGCCCCCACCCACTACCACTTCCACGCCTGGAGGCGCTAAATACGAACGGCTCCCTCGGTGGAGCGGGAGACATTGCTGCGGGCAGGAAATACGGAGCGACCCTACCTGGGGACCTGTGTTGGGGAGACCAGCGGCTGCTGGACAGACCACAGAGGCGGACGCTTTCCCTCACGCTGCCGCTGCTGGTGGCGCTTGCAGCGCTCGACAAAGCGAGTGTAGAACTACGCTTCCCAGGATTCCCGGCAGCATTACCGCCCCCACCCACTACCACTTCCGCGCCTGGAGGCGCTAAATACGAACGGCTCCCTCGGTGGAGTGGGAGACATTGCTGCGGGCAGGAAATACGGAGCGACCCGACCTGGGGACCTGTGTTGGGGAGACCAGCGGCTGCTGGACAGACCACAGAGGCGGACGCTCTCCCTCACGCTGCCGCTGCTGGTGGCGCTTGCAGCGCTCGACAAAGCGAGTGTAGAACTACGCTTCCCAGGATTCCCGGAAAGCATGAGTACGGTTTCACGCAAAGACTGGTTGTGTTTACTCGCCTTCCTCGCATCATTTATAAGATGATTTAACTGCTTTACTCATGCTTTCCGGACCCTCAGAACATTATAGAACTTATTGAGCTGATTGCTTATTCCTCGTGGGACGGAATTACAACCACGATTTATAATCTTCTTTCAAAAATGACGGAGCCTTGAAAGTGTCGGGGGATACCGTCCCTTTTGCGACGAAACGCGTGTCGGCTGTTTATGTCCCAAGGAGATTCTTTCAGCCTGAAGATTCACTGGATTAAAAAAACAAGAAAACTTACATATGACTGAGATATTTTGTGTTTACTCTTTGGCCTTCAATTTACAATCTATGAAATTTTCTATTCTGACGTGTGCTGGGGATTTGTCAACATTTTTTGAATGTATTTGATGACCTAGGTCGCAAATCTTTGAGGAGTTTGGTGGTTTCTCCTCACCCTGTTAGCACCGTTACCCAGATATTATCACTTACAATTTTAAACTTGTGTTATTTTCCTGTGTGGCGCCCAAAAACCTACAATATATATACCACTATAGTTATTCAGTGGAAGTGGATGAAATAGTCAAGTCTTGCGTTATTTGTTCAAGTTGTGATAAAACAGCCAAATTACGCACACCTCCTCTTTCTCCAGTTGATTTACCGTCTGCACCATGGGTTAAGTTGGGGCTTGATATCGTTGGTCCTTTCAATGCACTTGATCCTTCATCAAAGTTTGCTCTAGTCATGATGGATTATTACTCCAAGTGGCCAGAGGTCAGGTTTATGATAGAAGTAAACTCTAGGGCGGTTATTGAATTCCTTAATGACATATTCATGAAAGAAGATTTTCCTGAATTTTTAGTGACAGATAATGTTTCCCAATTTGTTGGTACTGAGGTTGAAAATGTTCTTCATACCTGTGGGATCAAACATCTTAAAACTTCCTTGTACCACCCTCAGACGAACGGTTTAGCTGAGCGAATGAACAGAGTGTTGGGAGAGTGCATACAGTGGGCTCTTGCCAACAAGTGAGTTGTTTCTAGTTCTGTGAAGAGCATGTTGTGGTTCTATCGTACAACTCCTCATTCTACCAAAAGAGTTTCACCATTTGAATTGTTACGTGGCAGGAGAGCCTCAACCACTTTTAGCCCCGGTTAGATGAGCAAGTGGGTTAAAGGGGGGGCAGTGGTCGTATGACTGTGTGAGAAGTCGTGTGAAAATGGCTCAGTGCAAACAGAAAGACTATTTTGATTCCACAAAAAAAGTGAAGGAATTGGATATTGTTGTGGGGGATTATGAACGTGTAAAAAAACCATTCCATGTGAAGAAGGGTTTGCCAAAGTTTGGTCCTTCTTTCAGTGTAGCTAAGGTGAAATGGAGTTCTGTGAAACTTGAGAATGGACAGTGGTGAAACATGTGTTCTTTGATGAAAAATAGGGTTTTGGTTGGAGGTAATCAGAATGGTCAAGAAGCTGTCAACTCTCCCATTTTGAGGCGCAGTTTCCGAGTTAGGAATCTTCCTGTTCGCTACAGAGTGTAAATTTAGACCGCAAACTCTGGCTTAAGGCCTGTTACAGTGTTTATCTCTTCTCTTATGGGGAGCTTTATTCTTTTCTGATTTTGTATTTTTATTGCTGCTTCTTGTTAACCTTTTATTCCTTTTACAGGTTGTTCTATTTATGGTTAAATGATTTTTGCTATACTCTGTCTAATTTCCTTTTCCTTTTACAGGTTTTGAGTGGCTAGTTGTTATAATGTATTTCTTTTCTTTCCATATTTTCTAACTTGTTCTTGTTTTAAGGAAAGACCCATGTAGTAATCTGTGCTTGTTTGTAGAACTATTACAGTGTCGAACTTCTGTGTCAGGGTTCTGGTAGTGAGTTCTAAAGTTGGCAGTTGGAGTTGGTTGCTTTGCCGCTGTGCTGCCGCTGTTCTGCTTTGATGGTCCAGTCTACAACATTAAATGAGATTTCTATTAACCTGCTTTCCGGTGTCTTCACTACAATGTTGTGCTGCCCAGGTCTAGAAGACTGGTACCGGGAAAACTGAGAGCCTAACGGAAGGCCCTTTCAGTGCTTTGATACCAAACATGATAGGATTTGTTGCAGCCAATTTCGAGATGGTCATCACATGATTACTTATAGGTCTTAAGTGTAGTGACCCTAGATATAGGAAACCTATATCTTTTGTAAGTGGTGCAAGCACCAGCTTACACAGGCTGCAATGGCAGGCCTGTAGTTACAGCTTGAATGGTCTCCCATGGGTGACATGATACATGCTTCTGCCCATGGTGGACCTCTGGGGGTACCTATTGTAGGAGAGTAGGGTCTGCTTTCTATGTTCACCCCCACTTTTTGCTTTTGCTTTACTGGTTTTCGACTTAGATGTGGCTGTGGGCCTGCTAATCAGACCCACAGCCCTGCTGTTCTCTCTCTAAATTAATACTATGTACTTTAGGTGCATAACCCATTTGGATAGGATCACCTTATTGGCCCCTGTACCGTGTACCCTAGGTACCCAGGGCATAGCTGTACCCTAGGCCTACCAGGGGCTGCAGCATGTATTATGCCACCCCTGGCCTTCCATTTTGACACAACTGGCTGATCACTCAGCTGGGGCGAGGTCGTGTAATCACCCCTTGCTTAGGTGTAGTATTCCTATACCTAACTTACATATAGACACATGTGTACCTATCAGTCACTCCTATGGCAGGCCTTAACAATCCTGGAGGCAGAGTGCTTGGTAACATGTGAGATGGTGCTCTAGCATGAGCTGAGCCTGTCTGCAGCTTTCGGAACCATGCCCTTATAGCTGTTCTATGATATAGCCTACCATATACTCTTAAAGTGCCTTATAATCTTAAACGGTTATGGTAACTATGGTTTGGCTTTATCGAAACATGTCGTGTAAGGTGTCTAACACTGTGGAATAATACCCCCATACCATTTCTGGTGATGAGGATATTATCCCTCCCTTCTAGAGGGAGAGACATGTTAAAATCCTACTTTGCTGTTTAACTCTAACCAAAGCCTCAGCATCACAAAATGGATGCTGCTGCCACAGACACAAGTATGACCTCCTGCTGCTGGGAGTGATCCCAGCCAGGGAGGCCTGGACAATAGGTTTCCTGCTTGGGGAGGTGCTAGCACCTCCCCAGACAGCCTTTAGTGTATTGGGGCAGGGTGGGCTGAAAGGAATGAGACATGCCTGGGGCACACAAGGTGTTCCTTGCATAGTCCAGTGCAAACCGGCGCTGGGGCACTCCAGCCCCAGCTCTGGCGCGAAACTGGACAAAGGGAAGTGGGTGTAACCACCCCCTCCCAGGTCCCACCCATAAGGCGTGACCTAGCAGGTATCCCAGCCCCCCAGATTAGTATAAGAGTGGGAGTTGGGCCTCAAGACTTTAGATTATCCTGAACCTGCAAACTTGAACAGAAACTCTGGACCTTCGACATTCGACGAAAGAAGAAGACTGAAGAATCTCCCTTGTGGCCAAGGAGTGGCTACCCTGTGCAAACAGGCACCATCAAGAGACTACCCTTTGCTTTGCCCAAGTTCTACGAGGAACTGACTGCAGAGCCCGACCAGAGCCTTGACTTCCAGACTTCTCCGACCCTGATCCACATCCACAGCAGAGCTGAGATCCGTGGAGGCGACGAGAGACGTGGGACCGGCTACCTGGGAAAAGTGGCTAGTATCTTCAAGCGCAGCTTCTGAGGCACCCTCGAAGTTGTGCACCGGGGATTGAGAAGCCCCAACCCCAAGCACCATCTGCACCGAAGACCAGCCCCCCACACTCCACGAGTCCTGCGTGGGGCCCTTCTGCATTTTCCTGCTTGCCGCGTCTGTCCGGTTGCTTGCCCGTTGGCTAGTGGCCTTTGTGACGACGCATCCCGTAATCTTCAGCGCTGGTTTGGCTCCTCCAGACTGGCTCCTGCTCCTTTGAAAAAGAGAAGCATCCCAGACCTTCCTGGTCTGCACCAGAAGCAAGTCCTCCGTTCTTCGTGGGTTCCGCTTGCCAAGGCTTGGTGAGTCCTAGTCCAACTTCGACGCCGCCGACAGCAAGAGCCTTCGTGGGACAGCTCGCGTCCTGGTCGTCCTCGACGCTTCCTGGTCCTCGTGGCTGCAGCGACAAGCTTCACCTTCACCTGCAATCTTCACGACATCGCCTGGTTCCTTCCTGGTTCCACGTGCTCACTGGCTAGTGACCTTGACTCTGTCCCTTCTGCTTGCAGGTCTCCTCTCTTCTGGATCCCAGCCTTGGGATCCACCGGACACTCTTCACTGACTGCCTGTCAGCATCTTTCTTCAGGCATCCATAGGAGTCGACGACGAAACCCGACGCAACTTCACCCCTATGCACCCGCAGCCTGTGGGCTAGGTAACTTGGGTACTCCGGTGCTCATCAGGATAGTGACTATCCTAGTGTCTAGTTTTCCAGTCTCGACTTCCTAGCTACTCCGGAAGTGTCCTAAATCTATCTATTTCTAAACTGTACTATTGCTAGTGACTTTTACGCATTACGCGTGAGTGTTTCCACTCTGCACCTGAATCCCGTGGGCCTCCCACTTCCTAACCTTTGGTAGTATAGTGTAGCCCCAGCGATTCCCTAGGCCTAGGCCTATCCTATTTCCGTGACAGTGGTCCTTATACCACTTACTTAGTATATGGTTTGCGTGGCCCCTAGGGCCTAACTGTATTACTTACCTGTGTGACTTAATGTATGCATAAATAAGACTGTGTTGTACTTACCTCTAATCTCATAAAGAGTGCAGAGGGTTTGACTAGAATAAATACACTTTATTTTATATATATATCTGTTGTGGTGTCCTTTCATTTGGTATTCAAGGGATTATGTATGGTATCACAGCTGGCTTCACATGCCATTCAGAGTTTAGCCTAAGACTGCTCTTGTCCATGCTACCACTAGGATAGCTGGTCTATAAGGTTGACTTTACAACCAATCACCATAAGGGTATTTGGACTGATATAAGGTGTACACTAGAACTAGTGACATCATACATCAGGCCAACTTCTCACATTGGTGAGCAGCGGTTGGGATCTGAGCTTGCTGTTGTAATACCATTGTAATCTTGAGATACTAAATTGAAAGATCACACAGATATTGTCTAGGTACATATAACATAGATTATAATACTTAAGTCCTACTGGACTTAGTAGTTGTAGGTTGAAGGGAGTAACACACCCTGACTACAACTACCAGAGAGGTTTAGTAGAAACAACTAGTGTAGGTAGGTGCACACACCACACCCTCACTAGATCATGTCTCTGGGAGGAGATCAAGTAGATGCTCTCTCAGGAGGGTCAGGTCTGCAGAAGACCCCCTCTAGATAGGATACCCTAACATTCCAGGAGATGAGACAATTGTGTACCTCCAGAGGAATAAAACAGGGTGCAAACCCTACCCTCCTTCAGTTAAGACAACTCCTAGAGGAGTATGATGCTCTTAAAGCCTCTCAGGCAGGTACCCTAGGTACAAAGGAGGGTCTACCCACCACAGATGAGTCAGATGGGACTTCAGATGAAGAGGTAGACAGCCAGGGCCAAGTAGGAAGACTTAGCCAGGCTAACCTAAGCTTACATGGGAGTTTGCATGGGGTCCCCCCATACAGACCCCCAAGTGGGCTTACACAGAGAAGCAGGAGGGACAGATCCCCTTCAAGGGAATCCATCCACTCCCATGTCTCTAGCATCTCTAGTGTTTCCTCTCACAGGGGAATGACTTCCCCTGAGAGAAAGGAACATGAAGCCAGAATGAGGGAAGCTAATCTGAGGATTCAGAGGGAAGAACTTGCCCTTGCCAAGGAGAAGCTTGCTCTGGCTAGAGAGCAAAAGTTAAGTGGGTCAGAACCCACTGGTGGCAGCAATATCCCTAAGGATAGAGACAGGCACTATGATAATAGAAACCTGAGCAAGATTGTCCCTCCCTACAAGTGTGGGGATGACATCCACAAATGGATAACTGCTTTGGAGAGAGCTTGCAAAGTACAGCAGGTACCCCAAAGTCAGTGGGCAGCTATCTTGTGGCTCTCCTTCTCTGAGAAAGGTAGAGACAAGCTCCTCACAGTTAGTGATGAGGATGCAGATAATTACACTGTCCTGAAGAGTGCTCTGATTGATGGGTTTGGCCTAACCACTGAACAATACAGGTTGTTGTTCAGGGATACCCAGAAGACACAGTCTCAGGACTGGACTGACTTTGTAGATTGTGCCACTAAGGCTCTGGAAGGCTGGCTAATGGGAAGTAAGGTTAAGGACTATACAGGATTGTATAATTTGATCATGAGAGAACAAATACTTAACAACTGTCAAAACCAGCTATTGCATCAACACCTGATTGATTCTGATCTGACTTCTCCCCAAGAATTGGGAAAGAAGGCAGATAGATGGGTCAGGACTAGAGTTAAGCAGAAAAACCAGAACCAGGGCGGTGATCAGAAAAAGGCAGACCAGAAGGGTAATGATCAGAAACAAAAAGACCAGAAGTCTTCACCAGGCCCCCAAAAGGCTCAGGGGGAGGGTGGTCCCAAAAAGGATAAAAAGAAAGAAGGCCAAAAGAAACCATGGTGCAACTATTGTAAGTCCAACTCACATTGGTTTAGTGAGTGCACCAAAAAGGATAAGCCCCCAGCCACCATTGCCCCTAAGGCAACTGTACCCCCTAGTTCAGCTCTAAGTGGTGGTTCCCAGCAAAAGGGTGTAGTAGGGTTAACCCTGGGAACTGAGGAGGATTCTGGCCTAGTCAGAATACCTACTCAGGCTGTTCTGATCTGTGATGGGGACTTGGCTTTGTCCTCTACTGTAGGCCCCAGTAACCTGGGCAAGTACAGACAGACTCCTTTTATCAACCAAAGAATGGCTCAGGCCTACAGGGACACTGGGGCTAGTGTCACAATGGTGACACCTGCTTTTGTGGACCCTGGACAGATCATGCTAGGTGAGAATTACCTAGTGACCAACGCTAGCAATGCCACTACCTCCCATAGTGTGGCTATTGTTAACTTCTCCTGAGGAGGGGTAACTGGCCTCAAGAAAGTTGTTGTTAGTTCAGACCTTCCTGTAGAGTGTTTACTGGGCAATGATCTTGAAACTTCAGTTTGGTCTGAAGTGGAGTATAGGACCCATGCAGAAATGCTGGGGATAGATGCACATGTCCTTGCTGTGACCAGGTCACAGGCCAAAAAGTGCACCACTGAACAAGTGCTGGATCCTGAAACTATGGACCAGTCACAACCCAAATGAAAGAGCAGTAGGGTTAAGGCTGTGTCTTCCCCCCCTGCCTCAGGTGGTGGATCAGCCCTCCCAGGAGGATGATTCTGAGAGCCCTGAAGGAACTGTCCTAGAAGAACTTGAACCTGATCAGGTTGAGTTTCTTGGGACAGGGGGACCTTCAAGGGCAGATCTGAGGCAGGCTCAATTAGACTGCCCCTCTCTTGAACCCCTCAGACAGCTGGCTGCTGCTGAGGCTGCAGGGAATGCTCAAGGTACCCATAGAGTGTATTGGGATGAAGGGCTACTGTATTCAGAGGCTAGAGACCCCAAGCCTGGTGCATCCAGGAGGTTGGTCATACCACTGAAGTTCAGAGGCTTCCTTCTTACCTTGGCCCATGATATTCCCCTTGCAGGACATTTAGGCCAGAACAAGACTTGGGACAGGCTTGTCCCTCACTTTCACTGGCCCCATATGTCAGAAGATACTAAGGAGTTTTGTCGCTCCTGTGTCACCTGCCAAGCCAGTGGCAAATCAGGTGGCACCACAAAGGCCCCCCTCATACCACTACCTGTGGTGGGGGTCCCCTTTGAAAGAGTGGGCATAGATATTGTAGGACCAATGGACCCACAAACAGCATCTGAGCACAGATTCATACTGGTGATAGTGGACCATGCCACCAGGTATCCAGAAGCAATTCCCCTGAGGACCACAACAGCTCCTGTTGTGGCAAGGGCCCTGCTTGGAGTTTTCTCCAGAGTGGGCTTTCCAAAGGAGGTCATTTCTGACAGAGGTGCCAACTTCATGTCAGGATACTTGACTGCAATGTGGAAGGAGTGTGGTGTGAACTACAAGTTCACCACACCCTATCACCCACAGTGCAATGGGATTGTTGAGAGATTCAACAAGACCCTAAAGGGAATGATAAAAGGTTTACCAGACAAGCTTAGGCGAAGATGGGACATCCTTTTACCCTGCCTTCTGTTTGCTTACAGAGAGGTCCCACAAAAGGGGGTTGGCTATAGCCCTTTTGAGCTTTTGTTTGGGCATCCTGTAAGAGGAGCCCTGTGTTTGGTAAGGGAAGGATGGGAGAGACCTCTCAGACAACCCAAACTGGACATAGTGGATTATGTACTTGGTCTCCGCTCCAGGATGGCAGAGTATATGAAGAAGGCTTCTAAAAACCTTGAGGCAAGCCAAGAACTCCAAAAAGCTTGGCATGACCAAAAGGCTGTACTGACTGTTTACCAGCCAGGACAGAAAGTGTGGGTGTTGGAGCCAGTGGCCCCAGCAGCACTCCAAGACAAATGGTCTGGACCACACACTATTGTTGAAAAAAAGGGAGAAGTCACCTACTTGGTGGACCATGGGACTCCCAGAAGCCCCCACAGGGTGCTTCATGTCAACAGATTGAAGGCATATGTTGACAGGGCAGACATGGGGCTACTCATGGCTACAGATGAGGGGCAGGAGGAAGAGAGTGACCCTCTCCCAGACCTGTTGACTCAGAACCCTGATGATGGCTCAGTTGATGGTGTGGTCTTTTCTGACAGCCTCACTGCCCATCAGCAACAGGACTGCAGGCAAGTTCTGCAGTCCTACAGACATATGTTCTCTCTGACCCCAAGTCAGACAAACTGGTGCACCCATGAGGTGGACACTGGTGACAGTCTGCCTGTGAAGAGTAAAATCTACAGGCAACCTGACAATGTCAGGGACTACATAAAAGTTGAGGTACAAAAGATGTTGGAGCTGGGAGTCATTGAACCTTCAGAGAGCCCTTGGGCTAGTCCTGTAGTCCTTGTGCCAAAACCTCACACCCAAGATGGTAAGAGAGATGAGGTTTTGCGTGGATTACAGAGGTCTCAATGCTGTCACTAGGACAGATGCCCACCCAATACCTAGGGCAGATGAGCTCATTGACAGACTGGCAGCTGCTAAGTTTTTGAGCACATTTGACCTGACAGCAGGCTACTGGCAAATCAGACTAGCTGAGAATGCAAAGGCCAAAATTGCTTTCTCGACCCCAGGAGGACATTATCAATTTGTGGTAATGCCCTTTGGTTTGAAGAATGCACCTGCCACTTTCCAAAAGTTGGTGATCAAGTCCTTACTGGGTTGGATGATTATTGTGCAGCTTATCTTGATGATATTGCTGTCTTTAGCTCCACCTGGGAGGATCACCTGGTCCACCTGAGGAATGTTTTAGAGGCCCTGCAAAAGGCAGGCCTCACTATCAAGGCCACCAAGTGCCAGATAGGGCAGAGCAAGATTGTATACCTGGGCCACCTAGTTGGTGGGGGTCAGGTTCAACCACTGGAGAGCAAGATCCAGACCATAAAGGACTGGACTCCTACAACTACCCAGACTCAGGTCAGAGCTTTCTTGGGCCTGACTGGGTACTACAGAAAGTTTGTTAAGAACTATGGGTCCATTGTGACACCACTTAATGACTTGACCTCCAAGAAGATGCCAAAGAAAGTTCAGTGGACAGTAAGCTGTCAAAAAGCATTTGATGACCTGAAGCAGGCCATGTGCAGTGCACCTATTCTGAAAAGTCCAGACTACTCCAAAGAGTTCATTGTCCAGACAGATGCTTCTGAGTTAGGTGTGGGAGCTGTTCTTTCAAAACTGAATGCAGATGGTCAAGACCAGCCCATTGCTTTTATAAGTAGAAGGCTGACCCCTAGAGAGAAACGTTGGTCAGCTATTGAGAGGGAGGCCTTTGCTGTGGTTTGGGCCCTGAAGAAGCTGAGGCCATACTTGTTTGGCACTCACTTCAAGATTCAGACAGATCATAAGCCCCTCTTGTGGCTAAATCAGATGAAGGGTGAAAATCCCAAACTTCTTAGGTGCTCCATTTCCTTACAGGGGATGCACAGTGGAACATAGACCTGGGACTGACCATGCCAATGCAGATGGACTCTCCAGATATTTCCACTTAGAACATGAAGACTCAACTGGTCAAGGTTAGTTTAATGTCCCTAAGTTTGGGGGGGGGGGGGTTGTGTAGGAGAGTAGGGTCTGCTTTCTATGTTCACCCCCACTTTTTGCTTTTGCTTTACTGGTTTTCGACTTAGATGTGGCTGTGGGCCTGCTAATCAGACCCACAGCCCTGCTGTTCTCTCTCTAAATTAATACTATGTACTTTAGGTGCATAACCCATTTGGATAGGATCACCTTATTGGCCCCTGTACAGTGTACCCTAGGTACCCAGGGCATAGGTGTACCCTAGGCCTACCAGGGGCTGCAGCATGTATTATGCCACCCCTGGCCTGGCCTTCCATTTTGACACAACTGGCTGATCACTCAGCTGGGGCGAGGTCGTGTAATCACCCCTTGCTTAGGTGTAGTATTCCTATACCTAACTTACATATAGACACATGTGTACCTATCAGTCACTCCTATGGCAGGCCTTAACAATCCTGGAGGCAGAGTGATTGGTAACATGTGAGATGGTGCTCTAGCATGAGCTGAGCCTGTCTGCAGCTTTCGGAACCATGCCCTTATAGCTGTTCTATGATATAGCCTACCATATACTCTTAAAGTGCCTTATAATCTTAAACGGTTATGGTAACTATGGTTTGGCTTTATCGAAACATGTCGTGTAAGGTGTCTAACACTGTGGAATAATACCCCCATACCATTTCTGGTGATGAGGATATTATTCCCTCCCTTCTAGAGGGAGAGACATGTTAAAATCCTACTTTGCTGTTAGCCTCTGACCAAAGCCTCAGCATCACAAAATGGATGCTGCTGCCACGACACAAGTCTAACCTCCTGCTGCTGGGAGTGATCCCAGCCAGGGAGGCCTGGACAATAGGTTTCCTGCTTGGGGAGGTGCTAGCACCTCCCCAGACAGCCTTTAGTGTATTGGGGCAGGGTGGGCTGAAAGGAATGAGACATGCCTGGGGCACACAAGGTGTTCCTTGCATAGTCCAGTTCAAACCGGCGCTGGGGCACTCCAGCCCCAGCTCTGGCGCGAAACTGGACAAAGGGAAGTGGGTGTAACCACCCCCTCCCAGGTCCCACCCATAAGGCGTGACCTAGCAGGTATCCCAGCCCCCCAGATTAGTATAAGAGTGGGAGTTGGGCCTCAAGACTTTAGATTATCCTGAACCTGCAAACTTGAACAGAAACTCTGGACCTTCGACATTCGACGAAAGAAGAAGACTGAAGAAACTCCCTTGTGGCCAAGGAGTGGCTACCCTGTGCAAACAGGCACCATCAAGAGACTACCCTTTGCTTTGCCCAAGTTCTACGAGGAACCGGCTGCAGAGCCCGACCAGAGCCTTGACTTCCAGACTTCTCCGACCCTGATCCACATCCACAGCAGAGCTGAGATCCGTGGAGGCGACGAGAGACGTGGGACCGGCTACCTGGGAAAAGTGGCTAGTATCTTCAAGCGCAGCTTCTGAGGCACCCTCGAAGTTGTGCACCGGGGATTGAGAAGCCCCAACCCCAAGCACCATCTGCACCGAAGACCAGCCCCCCACACTCCACGAGTCCTGCGTGGGGCCCTTCTGCATTTTCCTGCTTGCCGCGTCTGTCCGGTTGCTTGCCCGTTGGCTAGTGGCCTTTGTGACGACGCATCCCGTAATCTTCAGCGCTGGTTTGGCTCCTCCAGACTGGCTCCTGCTCCTTTGAAAAAGAGAAGCATCCCAGACCTTCCTGGTCTGCACCAGAAGCAAGTCCTCCGTTCTTCGTGGGTTCCGCTTGCCAAGGCTTGGTGAGTCCTAGTCCAACTTCGACGCCGCCGACAGCAAGAGCCTTCGTGGGACAGCTCGCCCCCTGGTCCTGGTCGTCCTCGACGCTTCCTGGTCCTCGTGGCTGCAGCGACAAGCTTCACCTTCACCGGCAATCTTCACGACATCGCCTGGTTCCTTCCTGGTTCCACGTGCTCACTGGCTAGTGACCTTGACTCTGTCCCTTCTGCTTGCAGGTCTCCTCTCTTCTGGATCCCAGCCTTGGGATCCACCGGACACTCTTCACTGACTGCCTGTCAGCATCTTTCTTCAGGCATCCATAGGAGTCGACGACTAAACCCGACGCAACTTCACCCCTATGCACCCGCAGCCTGTGGGCTAGGTAACTTGGGTACTCCGGTGCTCATCAGGATAGTGACTATCCTAGTGTCTAGTTTTCCAGTCTCGACTTCCTAGCTACTCCGGAAGTGTCCTAAATCTATCTATTTCTAAACTGTACTATTGCTAGTGACTTTTACGCATTACGCGTGAGTGTTTCCACTCTGCACCTTAATCCCGTGGGCCTCCCACTTCCTAACCTTTGGTAGTATAGTGTAGCCCCAGCGATTCCCTAGGCCTATCCTATTTCCGTGACAGTGGTCCTTATACCACTTACTTAGTATATGGTTTGCGTGGTCCCTAGGGCCTAACTGTATTACTTACCTGTGTGACTTAATGTATGCATAAATAAGACTGTGTTGTACTTACCTCTAATCTCATAAAGAGTGCTGAGGGTTTGACTAGAATAAATACACTTTATTTTATATATATATCTGTTGTGGTGTCCTTTCATTTGGTATTCAAGGGATTATATATGGTATCACAGCTGGCTTCACATGCCATTCAGAGTTTAGCCTAAGACTGCTCTTGTCCATGCTACCACTAGGATAGCTGGTCTATAAGGTTGACTTTACAACCAATCACCATAAGGGTATTTGGACTGATATAAGGTGTACACTAGAACTAGTGACATCATACATCAGGCCAACTTCTCACACCTATGCCCTGGGTACCTTAGTACCATATACTAGGGACTTATAAGGGTACCACAGTACCCAATCTGGGTTGTACTGAACAGAACAATTTAATGGAGAAAGCAGAGTGACTGGGGTCCTGATGAGCAGGATCCCAGTCAAACTGGTCACAAACAGCTTAGCACCAGGCAGAAAGTGGGGGTAACCATGCAGAAGGATCCTACCTTCCTACAAACATGTAGGAATCAGACCCCAACACTGATTCCAGTATTGGTGGTATGATCCCATGTACGGGGGGGGCTTAGGGAGGTCCACTGAAACCCTGTTTACAGACTTTTAGAGTCTGCTAGCAAGCTAGTGCTGCTGCTGACCACAGACACGATTCTGCCCTCCTGCTGCTGAGCAGAGCTCGAGCTGGGGAAGGTAGAACAATAGGTTTCCTGTCACAAGGAGGTGTGACCACCTCCCAGACAGGCCTTAGTGTATTGGGATGGGGTGGGGGAGCTTTGCAGCACCACCAAACTGTATTGAAAAGGACATTTTGTGCGCTCCTTGCATACTCCGGTTTGAGCAAGTTCAGGAACGCTTGGTTCCCTCTCTGGTGCGAAACTGGACAAAGGACAGGGGAGTATCCTCCCTTCTATCCAAGCCCTTGTCTGGTAGGGACCCCAAAGTAATTCCAACCCTTTTCCTGGGGTATTTAAGGGCTCACTGCAAACACAATAAGATGATGGACAGACTACTGAAACTTTACAACCCCCCCCCCTTCCCCCGTCACAGATCTAGGTTTAATCCATCATTCTTTTGCTCACTATGCCACCCCAGTTTGGACCCAGCCATATGCAAATCAGTCTGGAACCTGTTCCTCATGGGAACACTCCAGACCAAACTGCAAGGCCAGGTCCTCCCTGGACAGGAAACAAGAATCTTGGGACCAGTTTTGGGCTTATTACCCCTAATCAGCCAGACTAGGGTGAATCCAGTGGCACAGGGAGGAAGTGACCCACGTCTGGGCATACCCTTGGCCACTTATGGCGAACATAGCAAAAACAACAAGAGGATGGACGAAGTGCTGAAACTTTTCAACCACTCACCCCCAGTCACAGATCTGTGGATTTCAGCACTCCGACCAATGTGTTAGAGATAGTGTTGTGCAATAAATAGACTTAATTTTATAAACACTGCGAGGTTCTTTTTTATTTAATCTACACTGTCGATTAAATGTGGTAGAACAAACTGCTTTACACTACTTCAAGATAAGTCTGAAGGCTGCTCTCCCATAGCTACCAATTTGAAAGCTTTCTATGGTTTTCAAAGACCACTACAATTACCTTAAGGGTTGCCTGGATTAGTGCAAGGTGCAGCACTCCTTTGAGTGTACACCACATACTAAGCCAGCCTCCTACAATAAGCATTTGTCAATCTGTCCGCTTCTGACAGTTTAAGCCTTGTTTACACTAACTAAAGGATTTAACTGTTCCCATGTCAAACATTCCCTTCAAAGTTCAATTTTTACTGTCTTTTCATCAGTAAAAGGTTGGACCCTTCAAAGTTGCTCTAAAGTCCGGGTTACCTTGAACTGGTGCATAAGAAAATAGGGATGTCCTCAGTTCTATGCAGAGGTCTAAGGAATCCCATGTTGTGCTTAAGTGCTTGTAACAGTGTTAAGCTAGACTTTTTTTGGGTCTAGCTCCTTGGCAAAATCACAGGAGATAACACAGTGTCGTTACACACTACTACTCTATCCATGTGGCCCATTGTTTGCCTGTTGCCAATCTGTTCATAATTGTAAAAGACACATATGTGCAACTGGACAGCATCTACAAAAATGTGAGATAGCTTCCCATGAGCTTTGGCACCATCATAATTCTATGTGAGACCCTGCCTTTGACCTTACCATACAGAGGTTTAGAACTTTCTTCGGACGTGTGATCTCTTCTTTGGGGATTGGAGTCTTCATTGCTTGAAAAGGATACAGCAGTCTTGTCAAAATGTTTATTATCCTTGTGGCCATTCTTCACAACAGAGCACTACATTTTTTTTTAACTGTTTCAAATATTCAAATTAAGTAACGGCCACTTGGCTTTCAGAAATGTAGATAAAGATTTACTAAGGTTGACCCGCAAATATTTGCTAGGCTTCCTTGTCCATTTAAATAGGTATTCCATATTTAGTAGGTTCACTAATTAGGATCACGTTTAGTATCTCAGATTTATCTTTTTAATTTCTACGCCTGACACTAACTCAAACAGATCTGGTTGATATAAGAGTGCAGCCAATAAAACCCATCAGTTGGGTATCCCTTAAATCACCATATGGTGTCTTATGAGGCCGTAAGAGGACCTGTCAATAAGGCAAACACGAGTGGGGATAAATGAATTCCCCAGTGCATTTCCCTGTGCAGCAGTACACCGCCCGACCGACTACCATTTATCAACATTCATGCTCACTGGCTTTTAAAAACAAAGCTCCAATTGCTAACTCTGACTTAGAACGTATTCATTTTAAAATGCTTCAAGTAACATGGTTAAATAGCCTTTTACCATCCAGCGCCATCCTAATTGCAGGCATCTTCTTTCTGGTGACTTCTATGAGGGGAGTTGGTCTTTAATTGTGATGTGTCTGGCGTTCCCTTATACAGTCAGACTGATCTGTGTCTACCAATCCTGGTAAATATTTGTCTAGGCGATAAACTAAGACCTTTGTAATAAAACTTAATATCAATCAATAAATCAGGGGTCTATAAAGCGCACTACTCACCCGTGAGGGTCTCAAAGCACAATCTATTTATAGGACTTGCATTTTCTAGTATATCTCCCTGACTTTTATATGGCTGCCTCTGACATGAATGGTATGGCTCCCAGGTCCTAAGTAAAAGTGTTTAAAAGTCCTGTAATAGGCTCATTTAATATCTCCTCATATATTTTATAAACAATCGCTGATAACCCATTTGTGTTCCGCGACTTCCCCAATTTAGTTGCATTACATCCTCTGGTTTGACAGAGTTATGGCATCTTTTCCCTTCAGCGCTTCACTCCCATAATATATGGTTGGCAGAAATTTCGCTTGCATGATCCTAAGCAAGGGGTCAAGTGACATGTCCGGCAAAATCTTCTTAAGGGGTTTAATTGTTAGATATGTTGTTACTCCCTTTCTCCGCACGGCTTCTATTTGTGGTTTTGCTGAGTTATTTTGATCCAATATGACCCCTAAGTATTTGTAGCTAGTACCTTGATCCAGGCGATGTCCTTCTAGGAACCAGCTAAGGTCTTTTCTCTTGTGGTAATTAACCGCCATGGTTTTTGTTTTGTTGTAATTTATTTTTAAAGCGTTTTCTTGCGAGAATTTTAAAGTGGCATTCAGTAGATGTTGTAAGCCAACGGGGGTCCTGCTTATCAAAACCAAGTCGTCCGCGTATAACAGGCAAGGTAGAGGAACATTTCCTAGTTTAGGTGCGTGGCCTGCACTACTGCTCAGTATCTCTGGTAGGTCTGCAAGGAACAAGTTGAATAGCATGGGCGCTAAAACGCATCCTTATTTGAGTCCTTTTGAGGTGGGAATTCTTCTTGATATTTTACCACCGTTTGCAAGTTTTATCTTAACCCATGTGTTAGTATGCAGATTCCTTATTTAGGAAAGTAATTTGGGAGGAATGCCCAGACTGTCAAGTTTTTGCCAAAGCTTGGTACGGTCGACATGGTCGAAAGCTGCTGTAAAATCTATAAAACATAGAAAAAGCGGGTATTTTCCCTGTTTAGCAGCGTCCATGAGCAGGGTCAGTGCCATTATGTCGGTTATAGTTCCTTGCCTTTTCCGGAAGCCAGTTTGGGTCAAGGGTATTACCTTATTTTCTTCAGCCCAGGTAGTGAATATGCTACTTACCAGTATGCATCTGTTCTTGGCATGTAGGGCTGCTGACATTCATATCTGTGCATAGATCGCCGCCTAGTGTTGGGTCCTGATGTTTGCACGTTGTTGTCCTGGAAGAGTCTTCGAAGTATCCTGAGATAGGTGACTCCTCCCCTGGACCACAGTGCGCATGGGCATCCTCTCCATCCTCAGATTGTTTTTCGCCATTGTGGCAGTGATGGAGTAGATACAGAAAGTGATGACCATGCTATACAGTAATTCTGAGAGCTGCAGCTGCCACAGGCGCCGGGGAGGAGGGTGGGCGATATGAATGTCAGCAGCCCTACATGCCAAGAACAGATGCATACTGGTAAGTAGCATATTCAGTTCGAGGCATGTGGGCTGCTGAATTCATATCTGTGCATAGAATACATAGCAGTACCTCCTATTAGCGGCGGCCACCAGTGCCAGCTGCAGCGGTCTGAAAAAGAGTTTTGAGAACAGCCTGTCCTACAGCTGCCTGCTGTTTTGAGTGTACATCTACACAGTAGTGTTTGGTAAATGTATGTATAGTGGACCACGTGGCTGCTCTACATATTTCCTGTAAAGGAATGTTTCCCAGGAAAGCCATGGACGCCCCTAACTTACGTGTTGAGTGGGCTTGTGGGGGAATCGTTAATGTGCGTTTAGCCTTTTGATAGCAAATTTGAATACATTTAATGATCCATCTGGCTATACCTGCTTTGGAGATGGCGTTGCCTTTGTTGTGTGGAGAAAAGGCAACGAAAAGTTGTTTTGTCTTCCTAAAGTGTTTAGTTCTGTCTATATAGTACATGAGGGCCCTTTTCACATCTAGTGTATGGAGCATTCTTTCAGCGACATTTTGTGGATTCTGAAAGAAAACAGGCAGTTCAATAGTTTGATTCATGTGGAACTGCGATATTACTTTAGGCATGAATTTGGGGTTGGTACGCAGTACGACCCTGTTTGCGTGAACCTGTATGAATGGCTCTTGAATGGTTAGTGCCTGGAGCTCACTAACTATTCTTAAGGAAGTGATTGCTACTAGGAAAGCTACTTTCCAGGTGAGGAATTGAATCTCACATGAGTGGAGAGGTTCGAAGGGTGGACCCATTAGTCTGGTGAGGGCCAAGTTGAGGTTCCACACTGGTGCTGGCGGGTGTGTTGGGGGAATTACTCGTTTAAGTCCCTCCAAGAAAGCTTTGATGGCAGGCACTCTGAATAAAGAGAGGTGCTGCCTGTTCTGGAGATAGGCTGCTATTGCGGTTAAATGGATGCGTATTGAGGTGTATGCCAGATTGCATCGGTATAGGTGTAAGAGGTAACAGATTATGTTTTGAATGGATGCGTCTAGCGGGTTGATGTCATTGTGGGTGCAGTAAATGACAAACCTCTTCCATTTAGCTGCATAGCAAGCTCTGGTAGTGGGTCTCCTGGCCTCCTTGATGATCTCCATACAGTCAGGTGGCAGGTTTAGGTAGCCAAACTCTAAGACTTCAGGAGCCAGATTGCCAGGTTCAGCTGTTGCGGATCTGGGTGCTGAATTTCGCCATGGCTCTGCGTTAGAAGTGCAGGTTTTATCCGCAGCCTTTGATGCGGCACCACGGAAAGTTCCAAAAAGGTGGTGTACCATGGCTGGCGCGCCCATGTTGGAGCAACTAGGATAAGCGTCAGTGAGTGCTGTCGCAGTTTGCGTGCCACCAGTGGTATTAATGGCGCCGGGGGAAAAGCGTACGCAAATCTGCCGGACCAGTTCATCCATATCGCATTGCCCTGCGATTGTGGATGTGGGAACCTGGCGGCAAAGCTTTGGCCTTTTGCGTTTTCGTTTGTGGCGAATAGGTCTATCTCTGGGTGACCCCACTGTTGGAAGTACGGTTGGAGTACTGATGGGTGTAGCTCCCACTCGCGCATCTGGTGGCTGTGTCTGCTGAGCAGATCCGCCATCTGGTTGTCCTTGCCCGGGAGGTGTTCCGCCATGAGGAATATGTTCCTCTGAATGGCCCACTTCCACATGCTCTGAGCCAGATGAGACAACTGTGGAGCGTGTGTTCCTCCCTGCTTCTGTATGTAGTACATGGCAGTCATGTTGTCCGTCCGGATCAACACGACTTTGTTGCACAAGTGTACTTTGAATGCCTTCATTGCCAGGAAGATTGCCATCAGTTCCAGAAGGTTGATGTGCATCTTCTTTTGTTGTGTTGTCCATAGTCCCTGCACTGTGTAATTGAGTACATGAGCTCCCCATCCCTGGAGAGACGCGTCCGCCGTCAGTATTATTTGTGGAACAGGCTCTTGGAACGGTCGGCCCTTGCAAAGGTTTTGTGGATTCCACCAATGCAGAGAGTTGTATGCCCGACCGCTCACCAACACTAGGTCTTTTAATTGCCCGTGAGCCTGATTCCATTGACGTGCTAAGCACTCCTGAAGCGGGCGCATATGTAGTCTTGCGTGCGGGACTATGAAAATGCAGGAGGCCATCATGCCTATCAACTGCATGATCACTCTTGCAGGAAGGGAGTGTTGTGGTTTGAACTTGGAGATCAGCAGTTGCATGCTGTTGATCCTCACTAAATTTGGCTGAGCTGTGGCTGCCAGAGTGTTTATTGTCGCGCCCAGGTACTGTTGTACGTGTGCGGGTTGTAGATGTGATTTTGGGTAATTTAGTGAGAATCCCAGACTGTGAAGAAGGTGAATGGTGAGGGACATGTGGCTGGCACATTGCTGGGCTGACTTTGCCTGAACAAGCCAGTCGTCCAGGTAAGGGTAGACGTGAATGTGTCGTCGCCGTAGATGTGCAGTCACTGTAGCTAGGCACTTGGTAAAGACCCTGGGTGCTGTTGTCACGCCGAAGGGGAGGACTTTGAATTGATAGTGCTGTCCCTGAATAGTGAACCTGAGATATTTCCTGTGTGATGGGTGGATGGGTATGTGGAAGTACGCATCTTTGAGGTCTAGAGTGGCTAGGAAGTCTCCCTGGCTGAGCAGCGGGAGACCCTGCTGTAGGGTGAGCATATGAAAATGCTCCGACAGAATGTAGTGGTTGAGGGGTCTGAGGTCTAGTATAGGTCTGAGCGACCCGTCCTTTTTTGGGATTAGGAAGTACAGGGAGTACACCCCTGTCCCTTGCTGGTTGACGGGTACGACCTCTATTGCACCTTTTTGCAGCATACTTAGCACTTCCTGCTGCAATAATGCTAAGTGCTCTGCGGACATAGGACGGTGCTTTGGCTGTATTGTGGGTGGAGTGGAGGTTAATTCGAGACAGTAACCGTGCTGGATAATATCCCTGACCCACCTGTCCGTGGTGATGGATTTCCACGTGGACAGGAACCGCTGGAGTCTCCAACCGACAGGTGTTACGTGGTCGGGGGGAAGGGAGAGGGCGTGACTGTTTGTTCTTGGGTGAGGACCTGGTGTTGCCGTAACCGCGTCCTCTGCCCTTGGTGCTGGAGCCACGATATCCACCTCTGTTGTTTTTATCGTAGGTTTTTATTGTATGTCTGCTGTGACCCCTGTCCTCTAGCTGCTCCCCTATTCCCGGGGCGACGAAAGGAGCCACTACGAAATGTCTGCGTTTGCAGAGCCCCCATTGACTTTGCAGTGTCAGTGTCCTTTTTTATCTTTTCTAAGGTGGTGTCAACTTCTGGTCCGAATAGGTAGTCGGGGTTGACAGGCTGATTTAGGATGTTGTTTTGAAACTCAGGTTTGAATCCGGAGATTCTTAACCAAGCGTGTCGGCGTAACATGACGCTGGTGTTTATAGCCCTCGCAGCTGTGTCGGCAGCATCTAGTGCGCACTTAATGGATGCATTTGTAAGAAGTTGTCCCTCTCTGATGAGGAGCTCCGCTGCCTCTTTGTATTCGTCTGGCAGATGTTGGAGTAGTGACTCTAGCGTGTCCTAGTGTGAACGATCGTAGCGAGCCAGGAGGGCCTGTGTATTGGCAATGCGCCAGATGTTTGCTGCTTGAGCTGCAATCCTCTTGCCTGAGGTCTCCAGCACTTTGGACTCCTTGTCTGGGGGAGGAGCATCACCAGTTGTTTGCGAGTGCGCTCGTTTGCGAGCGTTAGCAACCACCATGGAGTCCAGAGGTAACTGACCTCTAATGTACATAGGGTCCCCGGGCGCAGGTTTGTATTTTTTTTCAATCCTGGGGTTGAGCACCCGTGCCCTGGTTGTTTCCTTGAAAATGTCCTTTGCTGGCTTGAGAACACCTTTCAACATGGGCAGAGTCTTGACAGTCCTCTCAGAGGAGGCGAAAGTGTCCACCAGGAAGTCGTCCTCAACTGTGTCAGAGTGGAGTTGCACTCCATGATTGGCTGCAGCACGTTCTATGAGGGCATTGAAGGCAGCAGTGTCCTCTGTGGGAGATGTTTTTGCGCCGTAAAGCTGCGTGTCCTGGGTATCTGTTGCGGCACCCCGGTCTGCAGGGTCATCCAAAGCTTGATCTGGGTCCTGCTGCTCCTCGGGATCTATATCCCTAGGGTAGGTGGTATCATCACCCATGTAATCCTCCATTGCGTCCGTGTCGGAGGGCATCGGAGAAAAGGACTGGGGATCCGGATAGGAGGTATGCAGGCATTCGTATAGAACCGGTTCCGACTCTGCTGGCAGTTTCTGCTTCAGAGGGAATCTGTAAGAGTCCAAGGCCTGCTCTGGCGTGACCTTCCGTTTTCGGAGCATGAGTCTGCCGGTGTCGGCATCGATGAATTGGGACGGTGAAGGCTCAGTAGGAGAGTGTCCAGTAGATGGGGACCTTGTCTGGCGGACACGTGTTCGGATCTCGAACATCTTCGGCGCCGTGGACGGCGGCAAACCAAAAGTGATGTTGGTTGGTGCCGAAGGTGCCTTTGGAGCCTTTTTTGGGTCGGGGCCCGACGTGGACTGGAGGGCTGCCCGTTCTCTAATGCGTTGCAATGACGCCGCAACTTGTCGCACCGAGAACGCCGAAGGTTCTTTGGTGCCGAGTGGTTTTGTAGAGGTAGGCGTGGACTGCTTCGGAGCCACCGGGTCATCGATTCGAGGAGAGGTAGTAGCGGTCGACGGAGTCGATGACTTGACCCGTGTCGCTGCCTTAGAAGTGGACTCCGATGGAGCGGCCATCTTAACTTTGGTGGTCAGGGTCGATTGCTTCGGTGCCGGGGGCCGAGGCGCTTTTGTGGTACCGATGGCCTTCCTTTTCGGTTCGGTACCGATGTCCGCAGCAGCGAGTTTGGCGCTGAAATCCCTTTTAGCGCGTTCTGAGCCGACGGTTTGTGCTGGCGTAGAAGGAGTGGAGGTCTTCGAGCCGACCACTGCTAGTTTCACTTTCGGTTTCTGTGGAACCGGTGCGATGATTGGTTTCGGTTTCGTTGAAGGGAAACCAGTCTTTTTCGGTAATAATGGCTCTTGCTGGATGTTCGAGGCCGGGCCTGAAGGCGGGGCCGAAGAACTGCGGGATTGATCTCGGGTAAGGCCCGGAGGCGATCCCTCGACCGGAGCCGTAGAATGACGCACTTTGATAGCCTCCGTTTCGACGGGTAGGCCCTGCTCTTCACCAGAGCTATCTTCTTCGGCCCCAAAGGCCTCATCGTAGTCTCCTACCTCATCGTCGGCTTCTTCCCTGTGAAAAAGCGCTTCATCGGCGTCTTCCGATCGGGAATCGTGTTCGGAAGCGGGGCTGGAGTTTATGTATTCCACGCTTTCAACATCCTCGTCCTCGGTGCTGAAGATGTTGGCCGGGGCCGGTGCCGATTGCTGCGCTTCTAATCTCGCTGCTCGTCGATTCCGGAGAGTCTTCTTGGATCGGAATCGGGCACAGGCCATACATTTCAATTCGTCGTGATCCGGCGAGAGGCATTTGTTGCACACCGGGTGGACGTCGATATGTGGATATTTGGCGTGGCATACAGGACACCATTTGAATGGGGTCCTCGATTCCATCGTCGATGTAAGGTCGATGGTCGGATTGAACGGATCCGAAAAACTTGAAGAAGTTTGCTAAACTAAGCAAGAAAGCTGTCGATACCGAGCGGGAAGGAGTAGTTTCTTTTCTGTAACTCCAGTTCTGTAGTAGGGGTATCTCTGTTATAGTCATAATCTAGTGAATAGTCCCGCCCATGTGCGTGGACCCCGGAGCAATAAAAAATAATCTCTAAAAGGTGACAAATCATGCAGACCTGTATACACCTTTAAGAGAGAATTTAATTTAAAGACAGATAATGCAGCCTATACCCACAGGCTACACTGTCCAGTACTTCAACTAGAATTCCACCAACATCCACAAACAGCACTGCCTGTCTAGTTTTACTCCCCATAGGAAAAAACCCTGCCTCTACCAGCAAAAGCCTCTGGAATGATAGAGAGGAAGGAGTGGACAGACAAGCCCCATAGGCTGCCATTATGTGGCTTAAAACAGGATACTGTGCCTTTAAGAAAACTTTCCAGGTTTCCAGAACTTTCCCCAGTATCCCAGAATGCCCAGCAGGTCCCATTTACTTTAAGTTCTTTTTGAAGGCGTAGCACGCCAGACCTGTAGCATTCTACATATGAATAAGTATCTCTCCACCGGGGAGGAGGGCGGGCGCTTATGACTATAACAGAGATACCCCTACTACCGAACTGGAGTTACAGAAAAGAAACTACTCCTTCTGTAGTAGGGGATCTCTGTGTATAGTCATAATCTAGTGAATGGAATGGCAAGCCCATCCCCACACAACAAAAGCGGTGGAGAACACACAAGACACTACCACTACTGTGCGAACAAATTTCACAGCGAAGCCTGCCCAACCTGAGCATCTGCCCTGGCATCCGTGTCCAGACAGTAATGCGCAGCAAAGGTATGGACCGACTTCCAAGTGGCCGCCTTGCAGATTTCCGCAATCGGAACATTACGCAGCAAAGCCGTCGTAGCAGCTTTGCCCCTGGTGGAATGAGCCTTAGGTTTACCCCCTAAGGTCTTATTAGCCTTTTGATAACACAATTGTATGCAGGACACAATCCACCGAGAAATGGACTGCTTAGAGGTCGCAAGACCAGTCCTGACTGAGCCATAATTAACAAACAATTGGTCAGACCTATGAATATCCTTGGTCTTATCCAGACAAAATTTCAACACCCTCCGAACATCCAGGGAATGGAGAGACCTTTCCGCTGGCGAAGAGGGATTCTGAAAGAACGTAGGTAAAGTTATGGTCTGGTTGACATGAAAATCAGAGATAACCTTAGGAAGAAATTTAGGGTGAGAACGCATCACAACCTTAGCAGCATGAAATACAGTATAAGGTTCTTGACAACATAATGCCTGAAGTTCACTCACCCTGCGGGCCGATGTAATGGCCACTAGGAACGCCGCCTTCCAGGATAGGTGCTGCAATGAAGCCTTGTGAATGGGTTCAAAAGGCTCCTTCATCAGTCTGGACAGCACCACATTCAAGTCCCAGGAAGGCGAGGGTAGTCTGACGGGAGGAAACACTTTCTTCAAGCCTTCCAAAAAATCCTTGACCACAGGGATCTGAAAGAAGAAAGTCTGTGAAGGGCATTTCCTGTAAGCAGTCAAAGCAGCTAGATGAACCTTAATGGAATGGAAATTAAGGCCGGACTGCGCCAGATGTAAAAGGTATGGAAGGATGACATCTTCCTTACATGTTGTCGGATCAAAGTTCTTGGACTTACACCAGATACAGAACCTCTTCCACTTGTAAGCATAGGATGTCCTAGTGGAAGGTCGCTTAGACTCCTTCAGAATGTCCATACAATCGTCTGGTAGATTCAGATGGCCATATTGCACTATTTCAGGAGCCATGCCGCCAAACTCAAAGACGAGAGGTTGGGGTGCACCATCCGCCCCCCGAACTTCGTGAGAAGGTCCGGCCTGCACGGCAACCGCATGTGAGGAAGGAGAGACCGGTGAAGAAGGTCCGTGAACCACCACTGCATGGGCCACTCCGGGGCGATCAGGATCATCCGCGCCCTGGACTGGGACAGCTTGATGAGCACCGCCGGAATCAGGGGAATGGGTGGAAAAGCGTACAGAAAGCTGTTCGACCAATCGATCCATAGCGCATTCCCCAGCGTCCCCCGCTGGTAGTACCTGGATGCGAAGTCTCGGCATTTGCTGTTTTCGGCGGTGGCGAACAGATCTACGTCTGGAGTCCCCCACCTTGCGAAGACTTCTCCTAGTACTTCGTCGTTTATGACCCATTCGTGGTTTTACTGAATCAGCCTGCTCAAGGCGTCCGCCTGAGCATTCTGCACCCCTGGCAGATGCGTGGCCGTAATCGTCAGTCCTCGGGCCAGCAGCCAGCGCCAGATCGCCTGCGCCTCCTGCGACAGAGTGCGCGATCTCGACCCCCCCTGCTTGTTGAGGTAATACATAGTGGTTGTATTGTCCGTCTGTATCAGCAGCGAGTTGGTCTGGAAGGACGGAAGGAAGGCCTTCAGTGCCAGGAAGACAGATCTGAGTTCCAGGAAATTGATGTGGTACGTCGATTCCAGAGGAGACCACTTTCCTTGAATCTGCAAGTCCCCGGAATGCGCTCCCCAGCCCTGGAGAGAAGCATCCGTCACTACACTCGTCGTGGGAATGTCCTTGTGGAAGGGAACCCCCTTGAGGAGGTTTTCCGCCGAACACCACCACTTCAGAGACTGAAGAGCATGCAGCGACAGTCGTATCTTGTCGTCCCAAGAGCCTGTCCTCTGATCCCACTGATCCTCCAAGCACTCCTGCAGTGGTCTCATGTGTAGCCGTGCGTGAGGAAGATAAAGGAGGCCATCGATCCCAGTAGAGAAGACACCTTCCTCACTGTCGTCGATGGAGTAGTCCTGAGCCTTCCGAAGGAGTGATAACCGTCTCTCCTCCGAAGGAGACACGCTTGCTGACCGCGTATCGATGGAGGCCCCCAGGTACTGTATGCACTGGACCGGAGTCGTGACCGATTTGGACATGTTGACGTGTAACCCCAGCTTGTGTAAGAGAGCGCACGTCCATCGGAAGTGATCTTGTGCTTCCGAGAAGGATGAAGCCTTGATCAGCCAATCGTCCAGATACGGGTAGACAAACACCTTGTTCCTCCGCAGGTGTGCCGCCACCACCGCCATGCACTTCGAGAAGGTCCTGGGAGCAGACTTTAGCCCGAATGGCAGTACTGTGTATTGATAGTGATTGGCGCCGACTTGGAATCGCAGGAACTTCCTGTGCTTCCTCGCTATGGGCACATGGAAGTACGCATCCTGTAGATCTATGGCACAGAGCCAGTCTCCCCGTTGCAGCTGAGGGTAAATCTGGTGCAACGATAGCATGCAAAACTTCTCTCTGCGAATCCATTTGTTTGCCTGTCGCAAATCCAGAATGGGCCTGAACTCGTTCTTGTCCTTCTTGCGAACGAGGAAGAACCGAGAGTACAGACCTCTTCCCCTTTGAGACAGAGGTACCTCTTCTACCGCCTTTTTTCTCAACAAGATGTCTGCCTCCGCCTGGAGCTCTCTCAGCTGGAATCGAGAGCTGACCGGCTGACTCGCTGGAGGCGGGCTGATAAACCGAAGACTGTATCCATTGCAAACAATATTCAGCACCCACTTGTCCTGAGTAATTTTTCTCCACTCTGCCGGAAAAAATGTAATGCTTCCCCCCACTGGAGTGGGTAACGGTTGAGGGGGAAGTAGCCGCTCAGGGCCGAGACCCGGCCGGGCCCTTGGTAGTGGTCGTAGCCTGCTGGCCTCCTCTACCCCTCAGGCGCTTCTGGAAGGGCTTGCGGAACTGCTGCTGTTGTTGCTGCTGCTGCTGTCCCGAACCCTGCCCACGCCCTCTGCCCGAAGACCCGAACCGCCTCTGGAACGGGCGCTTCTTCTTCTCGGCCTTCTCCAACCCAACGGCCGTCAGGGTTTCCGCCTCCGCCTTCATGCGGGCCATCTCATCGTCCGCATGTTTCCCGAACAGGGTTTCCCCCGAGAAGGGCAGGTTGGCCACTCTTTGCTGCGCCTCTGGCTTGAGGGACGTCAGGCGCAGCCACGAATGCCGCCTCTGGTGGACGCCATGACAGTAGGCGTGGGCGGCCAGCAAGGATACATCCGCCGCTGCGCCGATCACCTGATTAGAAACCAGCATGCCTTTGCGCACTGTCTCCAAGAAGTCCTCCTTCTTGTCCCGGGGCAGTAGGTCCGCATACTGCTGCAGGGACTCCCACAGGGCCCGGTCGTAAAGGCCCAACAAAGCCCCTGCACTCGCCGCCTTCATGGTAGTGGCGGCGGTCCCACACACCTTCCTGCCCGCAGAGTCCAGCCAGCGGCTTTCCTTGTCAGGCGGGACCGTCGACGAAGGGGCGGTCGCATGTTGTTTCCTCGCCGCCGTCACGATGACCGAATCCGGCTTCGGGTCCACTCTCAAAAAGGTAGGGTCAGACTCCGGGGCCCTATACTTTTTCATGAGCCTGGAGGGGGCGGCCTTCGTCATCGCGGGAGTGAGGAACAGCTCCAACGCGGGTTTCACCAGTCCTGGTACAAGAGGCAGTAGAGGGCGAGACAGATGTTTCTTATGAAGTGTCTCGAATATCACGGACGTCGTGGGTGTTGGAACCGTCACCGTGATACCCAACTTTGCTGCCCCTCTCAACAGCACCTCTTGGAAAGAGACCAAGTCGTCCACCGGAGACACCCTAGTCACCGGTGAGTCTGACAGCGTCGGGGAAAAGTCTCTGGTCGAGGAGCGCGTGTGCGACCTGGACCTGTGCCTCCTACGGCGTCGTCCTGAGTCCGACGATGATCGTCCACGGCTCCGTGACCTTCTCCTCCTGTGAGAGCGGGAGCGCAACCTCTTCGGCTTCAGCCTGTCCGTCGGTCTAGCCGGTCCCGGCGACCGCGGGCGTCGTGGCTTCGGGGTCCCCTGCGGCGGAGTCGGGTACCTCGGAAGGGAAACCGACCGCGGGGGAACCGGCGGCGGTCCCACCGGAGTGCGTGGCAGCGACCGAGGTGGGGGCGGCGGAGGCAGTGTCCGCGGCTGTGGAGGCGGTGGTGGCAGTGGAGGAGGCGGCGTTGGAGGTGGAGGAGGCGGCGTTGGTGGTGGAGGAGGAGTCGGAGGAGGTGGGAGAGGAGGCGGTGACGGAGGCATCCGAGGAGGCGTATACACCACAGAGTACACCGATTCCGGTGACTCTCTCTTCCTCGACGTCGATCTTCTCCTCGACGTCGATCTTCGCCTCGACGGCGACCTTCGCCTCGACGGCGACCTCCGCCTCGAAGGCGACCTGTGCCTCGACGGCGACCTGTGCCTCGACGGCGATCTCCTCGAGCGTCTCGACGTCGATCTCCTCTTCGGCGGCGACGTCGACCGTCTCCTCTTCATCGACGGCGAACGGCGATCTCCCCTCGACGGCGAGCGCCGACGCCGGGTCCGATCTCGACGCCGACTGCTGGACGGCGCCGAAGACGGCGTCGTCGCCGACGATGCCGATGTAGTCGACGGCGGCCTATTCAGGTCCCTCGACGTCGATCGTCGACGCCGCTTCTCCCCAGAGCCCTGGGGAGACGGCGAACAGACGGTGGTCATCCTCCTCGACGTCGCCGTCGACGCCCTCGACGTCGACGGGGAGTGGGAGCGCTTACTGGTCTTCCTGCCCCTGGGGAGCCCCCCAGAGGCCTCAGTATGGGCCAAATCAGCCCCTCCAGACCCACCTGGTGCCTTCAGTCTTCTCTCCTCCAGGACTTGAAGCCTGATTTTCATTCTGTCCCTCAGGGTCCTGGCTGAGAACGAGTGGCAGATGGTACAGTCTTCATGCACGTGGGACTGGGGAAGGCAACCTATACACACCTCATGTGGATCAGTTTTAGCCTTCTTTCTACCACATTCCGGGCACTTGTCGAACAAGCCAGGCATGTTGACAGTACCAGCTACTAAGCACTTGAAAAAGTGACAAAAATTTACAAAATCTCCAAAAAACCCTTGAAAAGGGGAGAGCTCAATGCTCCAGGGTCCTGCTAGCAGGAGCCGGAAAAAAGAACTGAAAGTAAATGGGACCTGCTGGGCATTCTGGGATACTGGGGAAAGTTCTGGAAACCTGGAAAGTTTTCTTAAAGGCACAGTATCCTGTTTTAAGCCACATAATGGCAGCCTATGGGGCTTGTCTGTCCACTCCTTCCTCTCTATCATTCCAGAGGCTTTTGCTGGTAGAGGCAGGGTTTTTTCCTATGGGGAGAAAAACTAGACAGGCAGTGCTGTTTGTGGATGTTGGTGGAATTCTAGTTGAAGTACTGGACAGTGTAGCCTGTGGGTATAGGCTGCATTATCTGTCTTTAAATTAAATTCTCTCTTAAAGGTGTATGCAGGTCTGCATGATTTGTCACCTTTTAGAGATTATTTTTTATTGCTCCGGGGTCCACGCACATGGGCGGGACTATTCACTAGATTATGACTATACACAGAGATCCCCTACTACAGAACAGTACAGACGAAAACTAAAGGCCTTTTGGCCTTAAACTACATTTTCCTAACTTCAGCTAAGATAAGCACATCCGAACCCAATGGAGGAAAAAAACAATCTGAGAATGGAGAGGATGCCCATGCGCACTGTGGTCCAGGGGAGGAGTCACCTATCTCAGGATACTTCGAAGACTCTTCCAGGACAACAACGTGCAAACATCCGGACCCAACACTAGGCGGCGATCTATGCACAGATATGAATTCAGCAGCCCACATGCCTCGAACATATATCTTTTAAGAGGAGCCCTGCAAAATATTTGGCCTCTGTATCAATCAGGGTTATTAAACGATAATTTTTTGGTTCAGCCCTAGCCCCTTGTTTGTAAATTGGGCTTATAATTGAGCCTCTCCATGAATCTGGAATTGTGGAATTTGTAACTGCATATTGAAAGATGGGCCCCAGAACCTTGCTCCAGAAGACCGGGTCACTTTTAAACAGTATTGGTGGTATCCCGTTAGGGCCCGGGGCACCTGATGGTCGGCCCTTTGCTATTTGGGTCATTATCAATTTGGTAGTGTGGGCCGTATTCTCTCCGTTTATGGAGGGTTCTGCTAAGGGTTCTGTAGGGTGCTCTTTGTATTGATCTGGAACTATTCCTATATGGTTGTCAGGTAGGTGGTGGCTAAGAAGTGCTGATAGATTTTTGACCTTGCCGCTACTCCCGGAAATTTGATGTTTAGGGCGGCTTATTGGTTCCTCGTTATTGTTGAAATGGTTGAAAAGAAAGTTTGCCCAGGCCTCTTCAGAAATGTTGGAATTAATTCCGCAATGCTGTGGTTGCTGCAATTTATTTATTCATTGCCAAAATTTAGCACTGTTTTTTTGTTTGGCATCATAAATCAGTTTGGCCCAGAAATCGTTGTTCTTTATTGTTTTTCTTAGCCAGCTTCTCTTTTTTTGTAGGGCTTTAGTTTCACGTAGCGACTTTCGCAGGTTTTGGTTACCAGGTTGCCTCCGTATCTGTCGTAGTGTGTGGTTTATTGTTGTTTTCAATTTCTTCGAGTCGGGACTAATATTTTTCAAATTTGGCGGAACGTTTGTGTGCTTTTTTGAGCTTTTATTTACAGGAAGTCTTTTTCTAAGAGAGATAATGAAGGTCTCCCATATTTCCAATGGATGAACAAGATTGTCTTGTGCTTCCTTCAGCGCGTCTTTAGCCTGCGCTGTTACTTTTTCTATGTTTGTTGAATTGCACCTAATGAGGTGAAGGTTTGTTGTTCCCACTGGGACTATAGATGTTTCAGCCTCCTGATGTAATATAGCTGTAGAGTGAAGTACCATCTCTTGCGGCATGTCGTCACTAAGGGTACTACTGCCTATTCGAAATGATGCAATTTTATTAAACATGGTTAATGTGGTGAAGGTATAATCAATCGTCGTTGATGCTTTAGGCGAGTGGTACGTTGGTGCTGGAGGGTTGTCTTCTTTGAGACGGCCATTGATTGCCCTTAGGTTTAGATGTTCAAGTTCTGACAGAAAGAGTATTGAGCTCTTTGTAGATTTATTTGCCAATGGGATGCCTTGGTTTGGGACTCCCCAAATGCCAGTCAGGTCAAGGCAGAGGTCGTCTTCCTGCGTTGTCCCTAGGAGGTGCATATTAAAATCTCCTGCCAGGATGACTTTCTCGGTGTTTTCCTCTTCCATTATTCTTGATATTTCTTTAACCACTTCCTTTGATGATTGTACTTTATTTTTCGGGTGGAGATAAATGTTTATCAATATTATCTTTTGGTTTGACAGGCTTATCTAATCTATTGTAAATGTTGACAATGGACTGGGCCAAAGAAACTTACCTTAAGCAGCATGAGTCTCCTTTCACCCGCAACATAGTACCTGATGAAATCTCCTAAAAGTTTATACTTTCTCTTGCTCGTCACTTTGTCTTCCATTGAAAATTATAAACCTCTAGTGTGACTTTGTATGGAAATACAAAACAAATTGAGGGCTGAAGTCAAAGGAGCACGCCCATATAGTCAGGGCATATAGTCAGGGCTGGTTTGATACAAAATGCACAAAAGCTTATACTAAATTAAAGCTTGCCACATATAGACCAGAAAGGGATAGAGATGAAATAAGGGAATGTAAGAGGGAGTAGAATCAGGTCCTAAAAAAACGCAAAAGAAACTGTGTGGGCTGCACTGTATAAAAGTGTAACGCCCTGAACGTCTCAGGATCGTTTAACAGACACGATAATGAGGACGCAACCACTTGTGAAGGGTTAGTTATTTTAATGAAGGCAAAAACAATACAACGAATAAACAAAAGTTATAGTCACTGGAATCCTCCAGGCTAAGTACGTTACCAGCCCACAGCACGGATGGTCCTAACCGTCCTCTGCATATACGCCGATCCCGGCGTATGCCAACAGAGGGCAGAAATGAAATGGCCGACAATGCCAATCGGTAGGCTGTGAGGGGCACGACGAGTGTTGGGGAGAATCGAGGAGTCAGGGAAACACCCAGCCGGGGTCTCTACCTGAAGGGAGCAGCCGCTCAACCTCTTCCTCAGACTGCACCGGGACGCGGAGTCACCTCCTGGTGATGCGTCACCGATACCCCAATCAAAAGCAAGAAGACTGAACCGAGAGCAGCCGCTCGATCGATCCTGTGGACTTCCGAGTCTGTAACGCGGCAAACACCTCCTGGTGTGCGTTACAGCTGGCAGTCCCTGTATCTCTGGTCGGGCTGGGAGTTACGACTCCAACCAGCAAAAGCGCCACTGCGCTTTGACTCAGCCGAGTCAAAAAGCGAAGCTCAATGGTTGACCGGTAGAGCTTCCGGGTCCTTCACAGGTGATGATGGGGCAAGACACAGCCCAGGGAGTAACGACTCGACCTACCTCCGTTCTTGCCTTACTGGAGCACCACTCCGGAACACTGCTCTTCACGAAGCAGGTACGTCGGTGTAAACACAATATCCGACAGCCTTGTACCTCCCGGTTCCTCCCTTTATAGGGCGTGTTTTCCTTGAGTTATGTAACAGCTCTCCTGTTTACATAAGGGCGTGTTTTCCCTTGAGTTATGTAACAGCTCTCCTGTTTACATAAGGGCGTGTTTTCCCTTGAGTTATGTAACAGCTCTCCTGTTTACATAAGGGCGTGTTTTCCTTGAGTTATGTAACAGCTCTCCTGTTTACATAACCTCTCAACCGCTAAGCATCCTGGGAGATGTAGTCCGTTTACGCTGGTTACCGTTTTCCTCCCCTCGCATGACAGGAATTCTTGACAGTACATCCTCCCTCTCAGCGGCTCCCCACGGGTCCAGCGCTGGCAGGAAAACGCCGATGGAACAAGGAGACCAAGCGCGGAGCATGAACCCCTTCAGCCGGTTCCCATGATTGCTCCTCCGGGCCATAGCCTTTCCACGCAACCAGGTACCACAGCTTCCCCCTGCGCCATTTGGACGCCCGTATGCCCGACACTTCATACTCCACCTCCGACTCCACGCATACCGGCCTAGGTGTCCCAGACGGCTTGGAGGGTGCTGGTTTGAGCAATGATACATGAAAGACAGGGTGTATCCGCAATGACTGGGGCAAGCACACCTTCACGTTCACGGGACCCATACACTTGGTAATGCGATATGGGCCCATGTACTTGGGATGGAACACACTGTTCTTTCGAAACCTCATGTTTCTTGTGGATATCCAGACGTAGTCTCCAGTGCGGTACAGTGGCCCGGGCCTTCTCTTCCTGTCGGCCGCAGCCTTGTATCGTCTCTTGGCCTCTATTAGGACAGCCCTTGAGCGCATCAACGTGTCTTTTATGTGTGCCACCCTGTCCGCTGTGGCGGGAATCCTGTCCTCTCTGAACGGATGTAGAAATGGCAAGAACCTGGGATGTTGGCCATAGTTGCTATAGAACGGAGATGACTGTGTGGAGCTGTGAGTGGCGTTGTTATAGGCTATCTCTGCAACCCATAGCAAGTCGACCCATTCTTCCCTGCCCTGGTCCACAAAACATCGCAGATACTGTTTGAGCGTTTGGTTCAGGCGCTCGGTTTGGCCGTCCGTTTGAGGGTGGTAGCTGGTGGACAGGGCGGTCTTAACATGCAGCGCAGTGCACCAAGTCTTCCAGAATTGCGCAGTAAACTGCGACCCCCGGTCCGACACGATCACCCCAGGTAATCCATGCAGTCGTACCACATTCTTTAGGAGTAGTGACGCCAATTCCCCGGCCGTAGGGACTCTCTTGCAGGGGATGAAGTGCCCCATTTTCGTCAAGTAATCCACCACCACCAGTATTGCCGTCATCCCCTGGTCTACCGGTAGGCCCACCACGAAGTCCAGTGATATGCTATCCCATGGTCTATCCGGGGTAGGAAGTGGATGTAAGAGCCCTTGGGTTCGGCCATGGTCGGCCTTCATGGTAGCACACGTAGGACACTCCTGTCCCCACCTCCTGACATCCACTCTCATGGTTGGCCACCAGAAATGCCGTCCCATGCTAGCCACTGTTTTTTCAAAGCCCAAATGACCTGCGCATGGAGAGTCATGGCACCAGATGAATGCTTGTTTCCTTAGCCTAGGCGTGGGTATCAACAGGCACCTGCCCTTCTGGGGTATCCCGTCCTTCAGCTGCCATTCTCTGTGACTGAGGAGCCACCTCCGCCATGCGAATGACCTGATCCCTCTCTTTATTCCCCTCAGGAAAGTATCCGGTTGGATAACCCCCAATACCATCCTCGGGGAAATGATGGAACGCTCGGTCGCAGGCAATGGTTCCTTAACTGCAGATTGACGGGACAGGGCGTCCGCCTTCCGGTTTTCCGTCCCCGGCCGATATGTGATGCGGAAGTTGAACCCCGCAAAGAAGATCATCCACCGCAGCTGCCTGGGAGAAAGGTGTCTTGTGGCCGTCATGAACTGTAGATTCCGATGGTCCGTGTACACCGATACCACATGTCTTGCCCCCATCAACCAATGCCTCCATTCGGTGAAGGCGTCCTTGATTGCGAGAAGCTCCTTCTCCGCAATATGGTAGTGGCGTTCGGCGTCGTTGAGTTTGCGGGACATGTACGCAACGGGATGAAGCACCCCTGTGTCGTGGTTGCGTTGGGACAAGATAGCCCCCAGCGCCACATCCGAAGCGTCCGCTTCCACCACGTAGGGGAGATCCGGATCGGGGTGAGCCAACACCGGCGCCTTACCAAAGGCGCTTTTCAGGGCCTCAAAGGCTGTGTTCGCTTCAGGGGACCAGACAAACTCCTTGGACTTCCTCAGTAGCTGTGTGATTGGGGCCACCAATCCTGAAAATCCATCTATAAACCGCCTGTAAAAGTTGGCGAAGCCAATGAAACTTTGGACGTCCTTCACGCTTTGGGGCACCGGCCATTCTTTCACCGCCTTGATCTTTCGTTCTGCCATCTCCTGTCCCTCTGGACTCAGCATCACTCCGAGGAATTCCACGGACGTGACGTGGAAGTCACACTTGCTGAGTTTACAAAACAGCTTGTTTTCCCTCAGCTTTTGGAGCACAGCTTTGACGTGGTGTACGTGCTCCTCCACACTGGACGAGTAGATGAGGATGTCGTCGATATATACGACCACGTAGATATCCAACTCCTCTCTGAATACCTCATTCAAAAAGTACTGAAAGGCTGCCGGGGCGTTGCACAGACCGAACGGCATGACGAGGTACTCAAAAAGGCCGAACCTGGTCTTAAAGGCGGTCTTCCACTCGTCTCCGTCCCTCATGCGCACCAGATGGTATGCCCCTTTCAAATCCAACTTGGTGTAGATACGAGCTTTCTTGACCTGTTCCAGCAGTACACTGATGAGAGGCAAGGGGTACCGATTCTTTATGGTTATCGCATTCAATGCCCTAAAGTCCACACAGGCTCTCAGCTCCCCATTAGCTTTCGGGATGAAGAAGAGTGGCGAGGCGGCCGGAGACTTGGACGGGCGGATGAATCCTAGCTTGAGGAGTTTATCCAGGTACCCCCGGAGATGCACGTTTTCAGGCTCCGTCAGGGCATACAGCCTGCCGCTGGGAACGCTGGCCCCTGGCACCAGGTCGATCTGGCAGTCAAACTGTCTATGTGGTGGTAGCACTTCCGCCTTCACCTCATCAAATACATCCTCAAAACTGTGATAAGCCTGGGAGAGAGCCACATCTTTTTCTGCCGCTGTAGCCACCGTCTGACTCCCGCTCTCATCTGCGTCAAGGGATTCCGTTCTTATTCCACAATGCAGGATGCAATACGGTGACGTCATTTCGACGCGATGTGTTGGCCAATCCACAGAGGGGTTGTGTTTCTGTAGCCACGGCAATCCCAATATGACGCCATATTGGGGCGCTCGGATGATGTTAAAATCGATTTGTTCCAAATGGTTCCTCCCATATCTCATCGGAAGGACCCCCGTGTGCTGCCCGATGGGCCCCGTCACCAATCGCCTTCCGTCTACAGCATAGACGTCTTCGGGTACAGCTTTGGAAAGAAGCACTAGCCCTAGCCTGCATGCCTCGTTGTGGTCCATAAACATGCCAGTGGTCCCTGAATCCACCATGGCCACAACGGGTATCCACTGGTCATGCACTCCCACGTGCACCGTGAGAAACAGGTGTCGGTGTCCCTTAGTGACCGAGTTGGAGAGTGAAGGGATGGATGAGTGACTCCGAGATGCCCCTTCTTTGGTCTGGGAGTCCTCTAGTTTTCCGCCGGTATGTCCACCACAGCTGTTACCGACCGGTTGGCCCGTGAACGTGACGTCTTCGGTTTGGCAGGGCATTCACGTACGTAGTGGCCTTTTTTGCCACAATATAGGCACAATCCTTGTTTACGGCGTGACTCTTTCTCCGTGGCTGTGAGGCTCGCTCGTATTGCGCCGATGTCCATGGGTTCTCCCTTGGATGCGGTGGAAGTTTCAGGACTTCCCACCGTCACATAGGATGGAAGGGATTTTCCTTTTCTCCCATGATCCCCTTTTCTTTCACTCAGCCTATGTTCCAGCCGTAATACCAGGTTGATAAGGCCCTCACATGTCTTGGGTTGAGGGTCAATATGAGCCACGGCGTCTTTGAGCTCATCGCACAGCCCGTGATGGAAGAGCGCCGTCTGTTTAGCAACAGGCCACTTGGTTTCCGCAACTAGCCGTCGGAACGCGTTGAGATACTGCACCAGGTCGTTGGATCCCTGTCTCAACTCAAGCATTTCACGGTCCGCCGTGTACGAGTCAGCCCTTCTGTCGAATACCTCCAGGAATTCCTCGCGAAAAGCACCCCAATCACATAAGATGGGGTCGTCCCTGCTCACCAGAGGTACGGCCCATTGTGCCGCGTTTCCAGCCAAATAGGAAATAAGGAAAGCCACACGAGCCTGACTCGTGGGGAACGCCTTTGGTTTGCACGATAAATGTAGCGCCACTTGTGTGAGGAATACCTGCACTGTGTTAGGATCCCCACTGTACCTCTCTGGTGTTGCCAAGGGGATGGCTACCGGCATTTCCACTACTACCGCAGGGGTCTGGTTCGTGAGGGAGGTGCTGGGCGTGAGCGGGTCCAATTGGATAGCATCCAGTCTGGCTTTTACATCGGCTGTTTCTTGCCTAGAGGCAGCCACTTCAACTTGCACGGTCGCTAAAGCAGCCAGCACATCATCAAGTGTTGCCATGTCTGTTATCGACCGGGAGACAGTTAGTGTTATTACGGTCGGATATTTTGTAACGCCCTGAACGTCTCAGGATCGTTTAACAGACACGATAATGAGGACGCAACCACTTGTGAAGGGTTAGTTATTTTAATGAAGGCAAAAACAATACAACGAATAAACAAAAGTTATAGTCACTGGAATCCTCCAGGCTAAGTACGTTACCAGCCCACAGCACGGATGGTCCTAACCGTCCTCTGCATATACGCCGATCCCGGCGTATGCCAACAGAGGGCAGAAATGAAATGGCCGACAATGCCAATCGGTAGGCTGTGAGGGGCACGACGAGTGTTGGGGAGAATCGAGGAGTCAGGGAAACACCCAGCCGGGGTCTCTACCTGAAGGGAGCAGCCGCTCAACCTCTTCCTCAGACTGCACCGGGACGCGGAGTCACCTCCTGGTGATGCGTCACCGATACCCCAATCAAAAGCAAGAAGACTGAACCGAGAGCAGCCGCTCGATCGATCCTGTGGACTTCCGAGTCTGTAACGCGGCAAACACCTCCTGGTGTGCGTTACAGCTGGCAGTCCCTGTATCTCTGGTCGGGCTGGGAGTTACGACTCCAACCAGCAAAAGCGCCACTGCGCTTTGACTCAGCCGAGTCAAAAAGCGAAGCTCAATGGTTGACCGGTAGAGCTTCCGGGTCCTTCACAGGTGATGATGGGGCAAGACACAGCCCAGGGAGTAACGACTCGACCTACCTCCGTTCTTGCCTTACTGGAGCACCACTCCGGAACACTGCTCTTCACGAAGCAGGTACGTCGGTGTAAACACAATATCCGACAGCCTTGTACCTCCCGGTTCCTCCCTTTATAGGGCGTGTTTTCCTTGAGTTATGTAACAGCTCTCCTGTTTACATAAGGGCGTGTTTTCCCTTGAGTTATGTAACAGCTCTCCTGTTTACATAAGGGCGTGTTTTCCCTTGAGTTATGTAACAGCTCTCCTGTTTACATAAGGGCGTGTTTTCCTTGAGTTATGTAACAGCTCTCCTGTTTACATAACCTCTCAACCGCTAAGCATCCTGGGAGATGTAGTCCGTTTACGCTGGTTACCGTTTTCCTCCCCTCGCATGACAGGAATTCTTGACAAAAAGCCTCCCTGAATAAAGATAGTGCAGCATTCTTGCAAGCGTTTAATGCTTCTTTTTTTTCTATAGATTGTAATAAACCAACAATAGAGGTCGCCATAGATGAAAGGTAATGGGTGGATTTTTTCTCGAAAGTTTACAATCAACAACCAGGCGAGGTTACTATGAATTCTTATTGTAGTGAACTGGGCACTATCGACAAAAAAAACCTCCCACTGATCTTTTCTTTCTTTTCAATTGATGAAGTCATTAGCACAATTAATGCAAGTAAGGCCGGTAAGGCCCCGTCCCAGATGGCGTGCCAATGGACTTCTTCAAATCAAATTTGACCCTTTGGGCCCCATTACTGACGCAAAGTTTGCACACTTGTTGCTCGACCAGATTCATTAAGACCTGGTCAGTCAATAATAGTACCTATATTCAAGAAGGGCGACCGGCACAATCTAGCTTGCTATTGCTCAATTTCCTTGTTGGATTCTTTGGTAAAGGTAGCAGGGGCGGATCCTCCTAAATCGGATCCAAGACTGGGCAGAAGACAAAAACATTCTGTCAGGTGTACAATTTGGTTTTAGACGGGCTGGGTACTATGGAGGAAGGCCTTAATCTTAACATCTTGATAGGGAAATATACGCAGGCCAAATAAGGTAGACTTATCTAGCATTTGCCGACCTTACAGCCGCATTTGACTGTGTGATTCACGGCAAACTTTGAGGTGTTTTCACAGATATGGGGTGGACCCCCCATTGAACCAGTTTTTGAGGCAGCTGTATTGCGGAGCCACAGCAAGGGTACGCTATGGAACAAGGGGGGAATGTACTGCACCGTTTAGCGTAGAAAGAGGGGTTAGACAGGGCTGTGTCCTGACACAGTTTTTATTTACATTGTATATGAATGGCCTGGAACTAGCAATGGTAGAGAAGACTTATGAAATGCCGCAAATACATAAAAGCCCTATAGCCACCCTTTTGTACGCAGACAATGCAGTGCTTATGGCCCGTACGCAACTGGGTCCTCAAAAGGCACTTTTAACTTATACCGCGTACCTGGACAATTTGGGTCTGAGACTCAATGTTTCAAAAACCTATATTATGAAGTGTGGGATGGGTAGTTCTAACTGTAGGAGTTTGCTTATTGGGGACAGGAAGGTGGAATTAACCAAGATTTCCCCATATCTAAGAATCTTGTTTGACTACAAAGGGACGTGGTTGCAGGCAGTTAAAAGCAGGAGCTTACTGTTTATGAAATCTACGGCAGCTCTGGCCAACTTTGCAAAGAAGCTGGGCAGAAGGCCACCAGCTATGCTTCTGCAAATTTATCAAGCAAAATGTGTCAGCATAGACACTTGTGGGGCTGGTGTGTGGGGTTTCCGAAATACCCAACTTATCCAGCAGGTCGAAAACGCCTTTTTAAGATATCTTCTGGCGGTCCATGACAGTACTCCAACTTACAACTGCCATACAGAATTGGGTGTTAGGTATATCTCGGATATAATTAAAGCTCAACCCGCTCTTTTGTGGCATAGGAGCTCGACCTCCCCTAGAACTGACCACAACCGCGATATCATCAGCGATAGTATGAAGCTGGATCGGGCCACCGAGATTCCATGGCTAAGATATATAAAAAAATGTATGCATGATTTCGGTCACTCAGAGTACTATGATTTTCCAGACTCCATAAATTCTGTCTCCAGGAAAGAGTTCAAGAGAATCTGTATGACACACCTGGAGGCAAAAAGGTTTACCCTAGAAACAAGCAAACCGTCAGTGCAATCGCATCAATTGATTTTAACCTCTTTTACCATACAGCCGTATATACAGTATACTTTGAGCGGGTATGACAGATTTGTACTGACTCGTTTCAAATTTGGCATTTTCCATCACCTGACAAGCTTCCCTGAAACAAAACTGGTCGAACGAGCTATGCAGTTGCCCATGTGATAATCAGTCCCAGCAACCATCAATTCATGTGGTTTTGTTTTGTAAATTTTATAAAACACAAAGAAAGAGGTGGATTTTACCAATCTTAAGATTAGGGGGTTGGACACAATGTAAACCAGCGTTTCTATTCCTGCAATTCTTAGAAAATGAGTGCTTTACAAATGCAATTGCCGTTTTTTAAAAAAGTATTGTGAAAGCTAGAAAAACTATTCTGATCTAAAAATGTATAGGGGTATATGTTTCTGAAACCCCACGATGAATTTGAATCCTTGACGTACTGTATTCATCATTATTTGTGAAAAGTATTTTTAACAAAAAAGATAGTGTTTTTAACTTTATGTTTGCTTGTATGATTTTATATAAAAAAATCGAATAAAGCTTCTTCTGATTCTGTATGGATCTCAACTACCAAGCTTGCACCTTTCCCAGTATGTTACCTTTAGTATAGAATTGTTACCTTAGGTATAGCATAGCTGCTGTGATCTCAAGACCATACATTCTACTTTATTAGTTTGTAAGAGGGGGGTTTAACTGACCCTTAATGAGTTTTGTTTCCTTGTTTTTGCTCCTTCAACTCAGTACTACAAGTCAGTATCCGATGCTCTTGCTTTGCACACACTCTAGTGCTATCAGTATACCTATAGACAAAGCCTTCAATACCTCCCACTTGGTATTTAAAGAGGCGTTATCTTCCTTGTGCATGTCCAAGCATTCACATTTATGTTCTCTGACATCCCAAACATGTCTTGGATCTCCCACGAGGTTTCGCATGACTCGTTCTATCAGTATTCCTCTTTTAGGCCTTCTGCCCTCCCATTCCAGCAAAAATATGCATGATAAGACAAAGATATAACACCCATACCCAGACAATGTATGTCTCCCAACATTTTCTTGTCTACAAATCGATGAATCCTCGATAGGCTGCATATGGTGAGGAATAACAGTATCCCTCAGAAACATGAGAATTTCGATCAATGAGTCTCTGTTCTTTCACTATCCTCTTCAGTTCCTTACTGGCTGCCTCAGTTGTTTGCACTTGGAGACCTGATCTTTCCAGATTTGCATCCCAAATCAGGGTGAAATCCTGTTCCATTAATTGTTCACCCTCTTGCAAATTACCGATGTATTGATAATCAAACTGCCATGGGCTACGCTGAGATAGAAGTTGTGTAAGGTCTGTTTTACCACAATATTATCAAAATGAGCCCATAAATACCACCCCAGTTGATTTTTGCTGGTTAAGATCTGTTGTAATTGTGTTACTTTTAATATAAATTGCCAGACCCACTATTTCAGATTCATGTGAAGAGTAAGTCTGAACGGGATAGTCCCTATGATTCATCTCCCCTTCGTCGCCCGCTCTTAAATGAGTTTCATGCAGGAACATTATATGTGAATTGCGTTCTTGTAAGTAACGTCAGACTCTGACGTTTATTTGGTGAGTTGAGCCCCTGCACACTCACTGACAGTAACCTAAATGCATCCAATTTAGTAAGAGACTCACCTAATGCCACAGATAAAGCCCTCCAGGTACGGTGTAATATCCTCTTTTACTGCCCCCATCCCACTCATCTGAACTGCCACCATTACCTTCACAACAACAGATACCTAAATAACTATAAATTCATAAAGAATTTTCTATGTGTGTTTCGCCAGTATAGGCTCTGTTCTCATAGGTAAAGACAATCTCCTACAAGACCCTCTTAAGTGCAAAATTGTATTTCTACCCCTGATACCCGCCCAGATTGGATAGTTGAAGTGGTCAAGAGGACTGGCAATATTGCTGCATTAATAGTATCCTCCTTGCCGTGTCAAATTAAGGGCACAGCCCATGAGATTCCATTTCAAACAGCAAGAACTCCATTTTTTTTCGAATTCTCCTTCAGTGCAACTGTCCAGATATACCAAACTTTTCAAACGATGAGCAAAGACTTATCCAAGTGTGAAATCATCAGATATATACTCTAATGAATTATTTAGTTATTACTTACCTTAGATTTTCCAACTGTTTCCTGATCATTGCACAATGTAACTACTTCTGATTCACAGTGCTCGCACTCTTCATCTGAGATTTCCAGGATTTCTCTGGCTTCTGCTAATATCTACCACTATTTCCCTGTCTTTCCATTTGAACTAGAGACCTTCGGGGACAATACATCGGACGGTAAGAATGCCCCCCACCTGAAGGTACTGCCATATGCTTGGTAGAGTTTCCTCTGCTAGGACTTTTACAAGTTTTATTTGGCTGTCCCTGAATTGCATGTGTGTCAGTGATTTCCCAGCTTTGACGTTCTTCCTCTTTCAGTGGGCAGGAGAATAGTTTCACAAGTATCTCTCTTGGCCGACGAGTCACATTATAGGATCACATTCCCACTCTTTGCATTCTGTTCATACCAACAACCAGAGAATCTCCAGCAATTACTATTTTTTCAAAAAGATACTGGACACATCCACTAAGATAGTCTTCCTTCACTCCTCCTTTCAGTTTATAAATCTTAATATTACATCTTCTGTAAGACCTCCGACCCTCAGTCTAGGTCCACTCTCTCCCCGCAGCAACACTGTGCCATCTCTTGCCTCCAGACCCCGACCTCCTCCTTGGGAGATTCGAGGCTGCAGCCCGCTCCTGCGCCTGCTGCCCGCTCCAACTGGGACCAGACTGCCTGCAACATCGTAACCTTTCTCAGCCATTTTATTTCGTAATGTTTCCCTGTTGTGCCACTGTTATTGTGCCCATCTGTGTCTTGTTCTAATTCCACCACTGGTTTTATTTTCTCGTGCCTGCCTGTTCCTTTTGCCGCTGCTGCCCCTCACCCCTGGAATTCCCCTGCTCCCGCCTCTCCTCCCTCCCACCTCCCCTACTTAATGGCGGCCGCTGTGTGGTCGTGCAGAGGAGGCGTGCACGTGCCAAAGGCACACCAGTCTGCAGCCAGTCTGCAGCCGTCCGCGATCCGACCGCGGCCAGCACCAGGAGCCCTGCACCTCCCACTACCCATCGCTACGACACCACCACCCTCCTCGCACTCAACCCTGGAAGACTTGGAGAATGCCAACAGGCCTCGCCAAACACGACCACGGCCAGTTCTCCTGCCTCCACTGCCGCTAGACCCTCACCGCCACCCCGGCCTCCAACACCGCCGACGACACTCTAAAATGCATCCTCCTCAACATACGCTTCGTACACAAACACACCATGAAAATCTGGAACCTACTCGACTCTCTCTCACACGACATCGCCTTCTTCACAGAGACCTGGACCAACGCATCCTCCGCCCCCTACATCAGCCCCGCCATCCCAGACAGACACAAGATCCAGAGGAAAGACCGCCCCAACCACCCAGGTGGGCGCCTCGCCATCGCCCACAAGAGCACCCTCCACCTCACCACCTCCAGCGAAACCTTCCCCTCTGCCGAACACCTGCTTCTTCCAGATCCAGACCACTCCCCAAAGCCACAGTCCGAGGAACCCTCATCTACAGACCTCCCGGCCCCCGAACACCCTTCACTACCACCATCACCGACTTCAGTGCACCCCACGTCATCGCCTCAACAAACTACATACTCATTGGAGACCTGAACTTCCACCTTGGCTACCCATGCGACCCCAACTCTACTATCCTTCGTGACAACCTCGCCAGCATCAGACAAACAACTCGTCAACACACTGACCCAGAGAGCAGGACACACCCTCGACCCCATCTTCAGGACAGGAAACAGCGTCCAATTCAGCCACACATCGCAGCCGCCATGGACCGACAACCATTGCGTACACTTCGCCATCAACAAACCCAAGGCACCCAAACCAGCCCCACACCCACGCCGAAGGAACTGGAACAAGGTTCTCGACGAGCAACTAAACTCCACCCTCACCAGAGACAACCACACCTGGTCACCCGACGCAAACGACGCAGCCAGAGAACTCCACACGTGGATCTCCAACTGCGCAGATGAGCTCGCCCCGCTACGCAACCCCGACAGACAACGCCCCAGGAAAGCCGCCTGGTTCACCACCGCTCTCCAAGAAGCCAGACGCACCTGTAGACGCCTGGAGAAGAACTGGAGAAACACCAAGACAACCAAAAACCCCACCACCTACAAGAACGCCATGACGTTTTACCTGAACTTCCTCCATGAGCAACTGTTGATATTCTGATGAGTGTCGGTTTGCGAGGTGGAATATTTGGAGGTGTGGAAGTGAGCTCCAAACAATAACCATGTTCGATAATATCCAACACCCACTGGTCGGAGGTGATGTTTTGCCAGGCGGAAAATAAGCCTTGTAGTCTGCCACCCGACAGGTGTTGTGTGGTCCGGATGGAAGGGAGGGGAGGGTTTGATTGGCAAGTCGGAGTTTGATGGTGGTGGCGGAGGAATTGGTGAAACCAATCTTGCGCCTCTACCCTTGCAATTATTGCCCCTGTAGTATCCCCTGGGGAAGGTGGTCTGGTCCTGGAGACGAAGTTGGAGGTGGAGGTCTCAGGGAAGGTGCACAGCTAATTACGGTGTTGGAAATTAACTTTCCCTGGAAGCAATATTTTATGCCTACTTTTTGTGCTCCACAGGGAGATATTGTTGGATTCCTCCATTTCCTCCCAGCAGGCCCCGTCATAGCTGGATAGGAGGCCAATAGAGTTAGAAATTCTCCAGTGGTTGGCGGAATGGGTAGCCACCCTCTTTCCGCTGCATCTATCTTTTCACTCTCTTTATCTGGTGGGGGTGCCTCATCAGATGTTTTTAAGTTAGCGGTTTTCCATGCTGAAGCAACTACTACTGAGTAAGGTGGGAGTTGCCCTTTTATGTATGTGTAGTCGCTGGGTGATGCTTTATATTTTTTGTCACCCTGGGTGCGATGTATCTTGATCTAACAGGGTTGTTGAACACATCAGGTGTGTACGTAGCAAGCCTTTAAACATTGGCAGATATAGTGCTGAGCGTTGACTAGAGGAGAGGGTTTCAAATAAACAGTCATCCTTTAAAGCCTCAGTATATAGTTGAATCTTCTGGAAAACACCAGCTCAGCCTATCAGGTCATGGTAGGTGGTGGTTTCGTCTGGGGGAGGGGGTTTAGTGGGGTACAGATCTGGGTTCCATAGGTCATCTTGTAGTGGGATGGAAAACTCATCTCCATCCCCTCCCTCTCCTATGTAGGAGTAAATGTAACCCTTTGGCAAGTCTGGTATTTGTTAGATAGTTTAAGGCAGTGGTGATTGAGTGAGGGGCTCAGCAGGTGTTGATGGATGGCTGATGTGTGCTGGACTTGTGACCTTGTCCACCTTTTTCCTGTGCTTTGGTGGTATTGGGACTTCCAAAGTGTCCTCGTCTAGTGCTGGACTTGGACAATTGCAAAAAAAATTCAAAGAAGTCTTTTGAGTCACGAGGTACCGTGACTTCTCTTTTAGTTGGTAATGCGCATTGGCACAAGCTCTATCGCTAGATTGATTCCCGCACAGCAGATAAACGCGAATGCCACTTGTTCTGAGCTGGGCAGCTAATATAGCGAGGTATTCAGTGAATACTATGGGGGCAGTGGTGACAGCGAATGGCAACACTTTGAACTGATAATGGTGACCACTTACCACAAAAGAAATGATGAGTGGGAAGGATGGGAATGTGGAAGTAGGCGTCCTTCAGATTGAGTGCAGTCATGAAGTCACCTTGCTGCAAGCAGAGCAAGGACATCATAGCAGAGTGACCATGTGGAAATGATCTGAGATGTACTTGTTGAGTGGCATGAGGTCAAGTATAGGCATTAGAGACCCATCCTTTTTGGGGATTAGAAGTATAAAGAGTACAACCCTTTCCATGGTGCAATGGTGGAACTGGTTCTATTATCCCCTTTAGAGTGAGCGCCCGAACCTCCTATTGAAGGAGTTGATGTTCTGAGGTAAGGGTGTGTATGCGGGGTGGAATGTTTGGAGGTGTTGAGGTGAGCTTCAGGCAGCAGCTGTGCTCTATGACGGAGAGAAGCCATTGGTCGGCGGTAATCCCTTTTCACCAAGGAAATGAAATGAAATTTAGATTTGTAGAACGCTCAACTACGAAAGGTGTCTAGGCGCTAAGGCTCGGAGAAAGGAGGCAAGAGAGAAGGAGGAGAATAAATAGAAAAGAGCCTGGACCAGCAAAGAGGCAGAAAAATCAGTTCAGTAGATCCTATTGGCTGAACTGCCAGGTTTTAAAGGCTTTATGAAAAGCAAGCAAGTATGAATCTTGTTGAGAGCCAGTGGTACAGAATTCCATAGCCTAGCCTTACAAGCTATGAAGCTTCTGCCTCCCCATTTAGCTCTTCTGACCTTGGGTATTACATGATTGGTGGTAGAAGAGGAACACTAAGATCTTTCAGGTACATACCATTGGAAGTATTGCCTTAAGAGATTCTGGACTGACTTTGTAGAGTGCCTTAAATGTAATAGACCGATTAGAACTCAACGTATTTTTTGGCTGGAAGCCAGTGGAGTGAGGGGAAGGACATGAGACAGCTTGGTATTTAGGAATCATCAGGTAGCCGAGCAGCTGCATTTTGAATAATCTGATGCTTGTGTAAAAATCTTTTCTAAAGGTTAGCAAATAGAGCACTGCAATAATCTATTTTGGCAAAGATAAGTGTGGTGATCACCGATTTTTGTAAAGTCCAAAGCGATGAAGGGAAAGATTTTGCTGAGAATCTTGAACATAAGGAAACACGATGAGGTAGTGAAATGTACATGTCCTTCAAATGAGAGTTTGTCATCAAAGTAGACCCCAAGATGTTTAACTTTGGTGACCAGGGTAGGGAGCGCCCCAGTTCCTGTGGCCATCAGTTGGGAGACCAAAATTATACGTTCCTACCAAATCACAGGGCCTCTGCTTTATCCGAGTTCAGTTTTAAACAGTTACTTGACATCCACCTTCCGAATTGCTGCATGCAGTCCCATCTGGATTACTGGTCACAGACACCACAATTTGAGTGTCGTCAGCTGCGCTATTGTCTGACCAAAGGAGTGGAAGAATACTAGCGACCTGAAGAAACAGTATTGTTTGAAAAGATCCCGTCTAATGAGTGGCCAGCTGAGTTTGTTGGAGACTCCACTAGCTGGGTAAGTCAAAGAATAGTCCATGAGTCTAGGAGATCGATAATGTCTTTGTCTGCTAGGTTATCAAGATAAAAATTTAAATCCCCAAGAATGATAAAATCAGTGGAAGTGGCTTTGCTATTCCAGAGCAAAGTGTTATTGTTTAAGAAAGCTGTCCTGGGCCCAGGGGTCGATAAATAAGAACCCCATTAAAAGAGTAGTGGTTGGAGAGAGCAATTTTGTATGCAAGTGCTTCGCATTCAGGAGTGGCCGGTAGTGGCTCAAAGAAGTTTTAAACAAGATCCCTATAGATATTGCTAACCCACCATCATTTTTCCCTATAGAGTTTGGTCTAAATATGGAAAAACCGAGGGGAGTTGCAGCAATCGATCCGGGTCAGATGAGGGGTCTGCCCATGTCTCAATAATAAAAGCCAGGTCCAATGCTTGAGCGTCCAAAATGTCCACCAAGTCTGATGCGCTATTAATCAAAAACCAACCGTTACTAATCGTGCTACTGACTACCCTGGTTGGAGTAGACTTGGAGCCTTTAAATTTGAGAGAGCGGAGTGTGGCAATCTTGTAGCTAGTCAGAGAAAAATTTCAAACTGGGCAATCATTCTCCGATGCGGTATCTGATGACATCAGCATGGGGCCTGTACAAGTCTTACCTGAAGGTTTGAGAGCATATAGCTCATCCCGTGAATAGCGAGTTTGTCTAACCTGGCAGGAGATGAAACCGGCAGGAGGGCTGGCGCTGAGCGTCGTCCGGGCACAGACGGGCTTGCCTCAGGTGCGCCTTTGGCATGCCCGTGGTACGCAGACATGCTGTAGATCTGAGAAAACTCCTGGAAGAACCTCTTGCAGTCTTCCCCAGACCGGTGTTCTGTGATTTCGGGGAGGAGGTAGAAGGGAGTCACTGCTTGGAGGAGGCGGCTCCTTTAGCTGGCCCTCCTTTGTCCCTATCCTAGGTGTTGCTGCCTCTCTAGAATACCTTGTGATGACTACTGGTGGTCTGGTTGTTGCTGCCTGTGAAACGGGGAGGGAGAGTCTGGGGAAGTAGTTCTACAGCCAACTCGGAAATGTGACCTCTAAAAGGACCGCCTAGGAATGGATGTATGAAGTGTACCCATAGCCTTGGCTATGTCCCTGTGTTCTTTGAGCTTTTCAAGTATTTGGTCCACCTGTGGCTTAAAAAGATCTTTGTTATCAAAGGGCAGGTTTAACAGATTCTCTGTACTTCTGGTTTAAAGCAAGAGACATGGCGATAGGCATGGCTTGTGACCAGGATGCTGGTGTTAACTCACCTGCTGGCAGTGGTGGCCATGTCTAGGGCACAGTGGATCGCGGCATTTGATAGGGTCTTTTCTTCTGTAATCAGCTCTTGTTCACTCTGTCCATACTCCACAGGGAGGTATTTGAGAAGTGTCTCTATCTCATCCCAATGCACCCTGTCTTACAGAAAGAGCAGTTTACACCATACTCTCAGACAAAGTCTTCCATGCCAGTTAATGCTTTGGTATCTTGCTGCTGCCCCCCCCCCCCCCCTGATTAGGATAGTGAGCTCGCCGTTTCAGAGCTGGACTGGACCAGCTGGCCTCTGATGGATCGGCCTCTTAGCCCCAAATAGGCGTTTCCTGAAGATGTTTGGGGTGTCGTTGAACTCCTGCCTCTGCATTCACCAGTCAGCCCACCTTCACTCACTCAGAGTCTTTTTCAACTGAAAGGTGAAGCAGACCTGGCACGTGGCAGAGTTTGCAGACTTGATGCTGGTTGGTTCGGTGAACTTCAAGTGGCACTCAGGACAGTATTTGGAGGACATCCTTTCCATCACTGACCTTGCATTCTTGTCGGCTAGGTTTCAGAGACAATGGATGAAAGACCCAGGCAGGGTACATAGGCCCCTGAGGAACGGCTCCGAGAAGAGCCTGGCGTCACTGATCGATCGAAAAAAAGAAGCAGGATCGAGGATCCAGCTGAGTGCTTCTGTAGCATGGGATTCAGGCAGACAAGGAGGCCTGGCGAAGAAACATAAGTTGCAGAAGACAGAGTCTAACACTAGATGGCAGAAATATGCATGCTACAAACAGTCACCTATCTTCCATAATGATCCTTCTGGTGGATGCTCTTGCTATCGTCTGATTCTCTCCTCTTGAATATCCCAGATGCACAACTGGATCAGGACACTTCTGACACAGTTCTCCCACACCAGTGGAAGGTTCTGGCTCCGTCTCAGTGCCAGATATAGAATCACTATGACATCACAGGAGTCATATCGCCCACTACTGAGCCCTGATGTCAGTTCTTGTCTGTTTTTAAGTGTTTTTTGAGGTGGAGATTAGGAAGACATCAGCACATACAGATGTGCAGTGCAGCAGGCTCATTTGGAATGTAATTAACAGGCCTATAACCTTCCTCTAGAGTAGGGAGGAGGGCAGGGTTGCTGAGGAATCTTCAGGTAGATAAAGTATACACCAGAAAGATCATTACTTAAGGAAAGAAACTTTTTCTTCTGATACGATGCCTACAGATTCCTCACCTCTTGTATAGATTTAAAAGCTGTAAAGCAAAATTGTCAATCCTCCTCACCTCTGAGTTTAAACATGTGATGTGAAGAGAAGTCCATGTCGCTATTCTGCAAATCTCAAACACAAGTACACATTTGGCCAAGGCTGTAGTGGAAGACTCTAACCGGGTAGAATGGGGTTGGATTCCCTCAGGTGGCTCCCTTTTTGCGAGGGTGCAGCATATTTAAATTCCTAGTAGTATCCAACAGGACAAAGTCCTCTTCTGGACCACCTTGCCATTCATGCTGCCTGTGTATCATATGAACAGCTGGTCCTCAGACCCGATCTTTTGATGCTGTCTCTGTAAAAGCTATTTGCATGCCTGGAGACCAGCTGGAGCAAACACTCTTCCTATTTGATTGGATGGGGTGGAGGATAAAAGGTGGTAATAGTGATAGACTCAGATGGAAGGGTATGACCACATTGGGGAGGAAAGCCACTTTAACTCTAAGGACAAGTTTGTCAGGGAAGAAGCATGTGAAATGTGAGAGAACCCTCAGAGCTTGCGGACACATCTTGCCGAGATAACAAAAACAGAAAACTGACTTGAATACCAATAAACCTAACTGACAACTGTGAAGGTGCTAGACTGAGCACCCATCAAGAAAGTCAAAGCAAAGTTCACATTACTTTGGTGCGTGATAAAAGGAGTAAAAGGAAACATGTTTATCAGACCATTCAGGAACCTCATCACCATAAGTGACTGAAGTAGAGTTGTCCCAAGAGGAAAAGATAAGCTGCCAATTGCGCAGTGTACCCCTTGACTATGCCCACCCCACAACTCTGCCTGGCCAGCGCAAACACCAACTGTGGTGTTTCAGACAAGTGAGCCTTCAAGGGGTCCACATGTTGTACAGCCCGCCAAGTGGGAAATATATTTCACCTCTCAAAGTATACAGATGTCATGGAGGGTCAATAGTTGGAAGTGATCCTGGCAATCACCTTGGGTGGCAGCTAGATAGAAATTAGGAGTCCCTCATCAACCTCCGGAAAGGGTAGGTCCTGGAGGTTGGGGTGTCATGCCTGCCCCACAGACTGTGACAGAAAATCTAATCAAGAGAAATACAGAGTGGGGGACACCATTCGAGGTACAGGAGGTCTGTTTATCACACACTACTCAGCCAGTCTGGGGCAATGAGAATGACTTGGGCCTGGCCTTGGCAAATCTTACTCAGAACTCAAGGAATCAAGGATATGGGATCGGTCCACGAAGGGGAAGCTTCAAAGGCCTGCCGCCTTTGGAAGCTGACCCTGACTTTTGCTTCCCCCAGCAATTGGCTCCACTGATTCTGCCCCTCACTTTAGGAGGGAGAATCAGCTGGAAAACCAGGCTAGGAAGAGAGGTGTGCCCACCTTTGCCAACCCCACCCCTCAGGTGGGGGAGGTGAGGTTAAGCACCCATCTCAGTCCCCTCCATCTAAAAGATGAGGGGACTCATGCCCCCTCCCACTGGAGGGTGGTAAAATAGTAGGGGTGGGCGGAATTTGCGTAATCGCGTCACGCAAATCTCCGCGAAACGGTAAAAAATCTCCGCGAACACGCAGAAATTCCGCGAACTCGCGGAATTGCTTGTTCGCGATGCTTTTTTCCTGTTCACAATCACTGTTTGCGTGCTCGGGGAGAAATATCTCGCGAACACGCATTCTGAGAATGCGAACAAGCAAAAAATTTCACGAAGTCGCGGAAAGCAGAATTTGGGGAAATTTCGCGTTCTCTGCGGAACGCGAAATTCCGCAAATTCCGCGAGCGGAGCAGAATTTGCTGCCCGGGCCTATAAAATAGGGGGTGTACCCACTACAAGGAAGAGATCCATTGGTCCCGACCTGCACACCCCTCTAAACGCCCCTAAATCGAGTATTTAGGGGCAACCCTGAACCTTGCATCCTCAGATTTGAAGACGGAAGAAAGACCAAAGAGCCGTGCTGACCCAAGAAGAAGACACCTACTGCTTTGGCCTCAGCCCCTCCGGCCTTTCCCGACTCTGACCTGTCTACAGCGAAGAAACTAGCATCTCCCGCAGCCCACCTGAGCCCAGAGGACCTGCCCTGCACTCACCTTACAGACTCTGTTCCCCGTGAGCACCGGATTTGTTCAACAAAGACTCCAAGACCATAATCCGGATTCCGGCAACTCTGCAATTCTGCTCAACTCTGCACCTGACGCCCACGGCCTGAGTTAGAGTGGACCAATACCACAAGGTCTCCCCAGCGATCCTGACCTGGGATCTGGTGATCCCTGAGCTCCCTCAAACCAACGTCTGCAGCCTCAACCTGAAGGGTCCCCCAGATCGTAGCTAGTAAGAAAACCCAGCGCCAGAAGACATCCCTGCGCCCAATGCTCCACGGCCTTGGGTGGCCCAACCGACGGAGTCCAGGCATTCCCCAAGAACCCAACTTACCTCTCAAGCAGGTGGTCACCTTCAGGGAGACTCCCTGCCCGAGCCTACAGCAACTTTACCAAACCAAAGGTCTCCATTGAAAAGCACAGGGTCCTCGACGACCTTTTGGTACCCTACACACCCCCCCTCCCACACCCCCCCCAGTACCGCTAGTGGTGCAGCTCCTGTGCTGGTTGTTGGCCCCTGCAAAGCTGACTAACTCCAGGAGCTTTGCTCCTACACCAGAGTGACCTGCTCGTCAGCAGACCGTAACCGAAGGCCCCCTTAGCCCCATAGGCTAACATTGGGGCCCTGCACTCTGCACCCGGTCGCCCCAGAGCCGCTGGTGGTGCAACTCGAGTGCCCATATAGACCTTGGGGAACCTTGGTCCTAACCCCTAAAACTCCCACTCGTAAGTCATGTACAACCCTGAGAAACCACAGACACTTTCTCCCCTAGAAACGAAATTGCTACTTACCAGTAGGAGTAGTTTTGCAGCTTTAAGAACTTTCTGGATTCACATGCTGTGCATTATTATGCCATCTAGTGGTTGGGTTCGGAATTGACTTTGTTGTCTTGTTTTATTTACTTATTTATTTTTCGAGACGCTGTCGACCACCATTTGGTGCAAGGTACGTCCCCTTAGGGACGTCAGACGGTATCCTGGAGATCGACGTTAATGGTAGGCATCTTCAGATTCTTTTTTCTGCTTTGTTTCTATTGGTAGTGCTTGAGGTGGTAATTAAATAAATGAAGCATCCATTTGCTTTCCCACCTGTTCATTTTCCTTGTAGGGAAGGCCGGATGGGTCGCATGTGAATCCAGAAAATTCTTTAAACTGCAAAACTACTCCTACTGGTAAGTAACCATTTCGTTTTGCAGTGTGAATCTTTTTCAGGATTCACATGCTGTGCATTGGATTACGTAGCGGTTTCTCCCGAGGTTGGAAGGCTGTGGTGAGAGGAACACTTTGCAAACAGGTGTTGAAGCACCTTCTGTCCAATTTGAGCCTCCTTACTCATTTGTATGTCCACACAGTAATGTTTTGTAAAGGCGTGTGCTGATGCCCATGTTGCTGCTGCACAAATAGTGTCAATGGGTACATTAGCCATGAAGGCTACGGTTGCTACTTTCTTTCTAGTGGAGTGAGCAGTAGGTTGTATAATTAGTTCTTTTTTGGCATAGGCATAATATGACTGGATGGTTTGTACTATCCATCGTGCAATTGTTGCCTTTGGGACTGGTGATCCTGTGTTGGTGTGAGTGTATGCGACAAACAATTGTTTTGTTTTGCGTATATGTTCTGTTCTTTGTAAACAGTACAGTAACGCTCTCCTTCCATCCTTAATATGGAGACTTTTTTCTGCTTTAGTCTTTGGATTTTTGAAGAAAATCAGCAGGAGAATATTTTGATCCAAGTGGTATTTTGATACTACCTTTGGTACGAAGTGTGGGTTTGTTTTTAAAATCACCTTGTCTATATGAATTTGTAGGTATGGCTCTTGTATTGTTTGATCAAATCAAAAATGAATTATCCCTGGTTGCTATATGTACATATAGACATGAAGTCTACTTGTAAAGAGGGCCCACAAGAAGATTTTTTAACATACAACTACATCCCATGTAATAGACAAAGCAAAAAAGTACACGGAAAACTAAAAAGATTTTATTTTATCACAAAACTATTTATTAAAAATTGTTTCGCAAAACACAGATATCACAATAAAAAAAGAAAACAATTAAAAATGACTCAATTAAAAAAATAACATGCAGGATATCACAAGAATTAATTAGAAAAAATAATTTTTCTAAAAACACTACAGAATACAATACATCACAAACATAGAAAGAGGAGAGAAACAACATACAATATACTTTGTCATTTAAAAGTACATATCCATGTGCACAATATTGTAACTGGGTCCTGAAACGGCCTAATGTTTGAGTATCTATAGATCAAGCCACTCATATGGATTATGTGAAGAGTGCATCAACGCGTTTCGATGGATTTACTGGTATAGTTTCATCTTTATCAAGACATCATATATTAATCTCTCTTTATTAATATTGGTCACCTGCTTCAATCCTTAGTGCACCACTATGTAACCCCAGTTTGTCAGCTACTGCCTCAGTAAGAATCCAATCTATCAGGAACCTTTATTGTCCAAGTATCTTAACAGTAATCTGTTGAGGGTTAATCCTTTAAAAGATTCATTAAAGGCTCTTCGTAAAAAGGTCCCTTTACAACGATTTTCTTTGTCGTGATCTGGTCTCCTATTTTAGTATACCGGATCCAAAAGAACCCGCTGTGGCCACCGTCAGTAGATCGGTGCTAAATCCAGGGCGTTGGGCTGAATGAGACTTTGAACGTCTTCGTAGTACTTAGCTGTCCGGTATGCGCGATACGGATACCAACATCTAATCTCGTTTCGCCAGAGTGTGGTCTTGTATTGTTAGAGCCTGTAACTCACTCACTCTCTGTAGGGAAGTAATGGCGATGAGAAAGGCTGTTTTAAAAGTGATGTGTTTAAGATCTGCCTTGTGCATGGGTTCAAAGAGTTTTGTCATTAGTTGTGAAAGCACTGTATTTAGACTCCATGTGGGTACAGGAGTTACCCTTGCTGGGGCAATCCTTTTTCTTCCCTCTAAGAATCTCTTAATTAGAGGCCTTTTGAAGAAACTTTTGCATGCTCTCCCTCCTATATATGCTACGATGGTAGCTGGGCGCACCTTTATGCTTGAGTAGTTGACGCTGCTGTTCAGGAGATAAGTTAGATAAGTGATTACTGTCTCCTGCGTGTTGATTGAACCCATCTGATTGTTAGCAATGCACCATGTGGTGTATCGCTTCCATTTTGCTGCGTAGCATTTTCTTGTTGATTGTTTCCTTGCCTCTTTTAGAATTTTCATAGTTTTCAGAGGCCGTTTGAGGTGACCAAATTTTAAGTATTCGGGTGGCAAGCTGCTAGGTGTAGTGTCTCTGGTTCCGGGTGGAAAATTTGGCCCTGTTGCACTGTTAGCAGATCCTTGTCTGCTTTGATCCTTATCATCTTCCCTTTGGATAGTTCCAGTAGGATTGAGTACCATGTTTGCCTTGGCAATTGAGGAGCAATGAGAATCATGTCCGTTCCTGTGTGTTTTGCTTTTTCTAGTACTCTTTGTATTAGGGGTATCGGTGGAAAAGCGTAAGCAAATGTCTGTGACCAGTTCAGTGAAAAGTGCATTTCCCTTCGATTGGAGCCGTCACTACGCACCTGTGGAGGAGGAGCCTGCTCGAGCAAAGCAGAGGAGCGGAGTGCTGGTGGTGTACTAGTGAGGTGCACAAGTGAGGAGCGGCTGCCGGGAGGAAGGCCCTGTGACACCAACCTGGGTAAGTCCTCGGCCCCCACACAGTTACAGGGTGCTTGCACGGGGCGTGGAAGGCTTGCTCCGCGGAGCGGGCGAGGAGCGAGACGCACTGCAGCAGCAGCAGATAGCGGGCAGCTGGAGAGCAGGAGGCTAAGGGAAGGCTGAGGAGAGGCTCGCAGTGGCGCTCTGCGAAGGAAAAACCCTCAACAGACTCTGTAGACTCTGTAGCTCCCAACCTGCTCCTGGCCAGCGAGCACTGAACAGCACTGAACAGGCTCCACTCTATTCCATCCTAGTCCAGCCTGGCACAAACAAACTAAGGAACAGAAAACTGTCATAGAAACCTATCACCGAAATCTGGTAAAGGGCTGGCAGGGAATAAAAGACAAAAGGAGATAAGAAGAGAGGGGAAACAAGCCGGAAAACGCACAACAGCAGTTATAACAGCTAAGTCAGCCACAACAATGCGATCAGGGAAATCAAGGTAGCAGACGGTAGTAAACTCTACCAAAAGAAAGAGGAGGACAACTAAGAAGACACTCAACAAGGGAAGCAACGAAGTACAGGAGTGGATAAAGGAGGAAGACTTTCATCTGATTACTCCACTTATCAACAGCCCGCTGTCCTTGCCAAACAGCATGGCTAGCAATGACCCTTTTTTGCCCAAACCAAGTCACCAACCTAAAATATACACAACATTTTCGTTTTTAAAGGACGCCAGGCCGGTATTGTCTCTAAATAGCAACAAGGTAACCAATCTTCCCGCTCCACTCCAACCAATCAAGGCACACCAGACGGCACATCAGCAGCGGCAGCAGCAGCCAGACTGCGGGGTCTGCAGAGATTCATCAGTTACATCATATTAATCAGTTACTGGCAAAAGCCGCGCTGCAAGTCCAACAGATGCAATAGATGCAACAGATGCAAGCGAAGAGGCAAAGATTCAAGGAAACGAGGCAAGCAGGCATCTAAGACATGATGCCCAGGGCCACTCAGAGTCAGATTTGCCCAAAAACATCGCCACATCAAAGGGGAGCGAGCATGACGCTCTTGTTCAGGCCATGAGCCACGCAGCGACAATCAAGGAGGAAGGAAAAGAAAGCACCAATAACTATATCCCTCTTAGGCGTGCTAAGGAAGGATCCTTCGATAAAACGCCACCATATCAAATGGGAGAAGAGGGGGAAGAATTGGAAGTACATAAGCACCACCCCAATACCAAGAACAGCATCTTCTCAAATGGAGGTATAGCCCTAAGGCCAAAGCGGAACCCAATCCCAAAGAGAATATTATCACCACGGGCACTCTCCACCATGAGTTGCTGGAGCCCAAGGAGGCGATCGTGGCCTACGTGGGCAGTAAAGACTCCCATAACAGGACAACAAAAACTGAAGCCGACAAAGCACTATCTACCCCCCATCAGTCAGTGCAAGAATGGCTCGTTCAACCAACCTTGGGGCAACTTCAAGCACAACTTGGTCATGACACTGCCCTAGCCCAACCTAACAGAAATACGCAATGGGCACCAACACGAACACCAACGACTCAAGACACCCAACCAGAGTCATCATACCTTACACCAGAAGAATGGAAGCAATTGGTAGCTTCATACTCCATCACCCCTGGAGGCGAGCCGCAAGGAAGAAACAACAGCTCCCCAAAACCCAACATCGAAAAGGACAAACCACAAGACAAAGACGGCATTTGGTCCACATTGCTGCACACAATGCAATCGTCTGTGAACGCAATGCAATACCAATCAGACAAGATGGACCTCCAACTGTCAGTCCTCAATCCACTATCCATTTTCGTCACTAACAGACGATAAGCTGGCAGACCTCAACAACCTGATTAAGAGGGCTCAGACAGAGAGACAGCTTATTCAGGCCAGCTGCACCTGCATAACAATTGTGGGCAAGCTGGCGACACTACCGTCAGCAATGGACAATCTTCTCGCTGACATAAGAAAGGCAGTGACAGACAAGCCAACCAATGGATCGCCTGACTAGAATAACGGTGAGCAATCGATAAAAAAATTCAAGTAAAAATTCAAGAACCCAGGCACAGGCCCAGCAAACTGCAGCGCAGACGTCAGATGGAAGGCAGCCTTGGGAGGCCATGGACCTATCAACATCTGGGACAAATAACAGCTCACCGAGCCAAAGAGCAGGAGCACCCCCAATGAGTAACACCTCAAATACAAGCAAAACTCATGAAAAACATGCTCCGACCGAATGTGTACAATTATCCTCCAAACAGCAGAGAAAACAAAGGAGGAAGGGGCGAAATCAAAATCCAACACAGGATTAATTTCACAGCAGGGGCACAACCCATAGCCCCGGCAAAGTGCCAACGGATGATCGACGAGACTCCTCAAGCAGGGAGGAAGAAGCGACGGACTCAGGCCGGGACACAAAAAAGAGGCTAACCCAGGAAAAGGCAATAGAAGAAAAAAAAAAAGAGTGCACATCCGCCAACAAATCCATTAATGACGGCCCGAGCACAAACCGGGAATCAGAAGAGGGCGCTCAATAGCGGAAACATCGACAACAACAAATTCATGCTCAGTGACCGACCGGGCACTCAACAAGGCCACACAAGGCTCAGTAACATCATCAACAAGAGAACCCACAGAATCAGTAGGTAACAAATAGCCAAACAGGGCAGAATATGTACAAATGGGGAGTCAACTACAACATCAGGCCCAAGTACAGAGACAGACCAAGCAAGCAATAGCCTTGTTCTGGTAGGATCATCGTGCTGGCCACCCGCGTCAGTGGAGGCCTCAACGGAGTCACAGAGTAGCTCGGACCAACAAAAAGTGCTTCCAGGCACGACAACCATAATTGTGTTTCAGCCAGAGTACATATCGAAGGGACGGGTTGATATACTAAACAGGGGCAACATTCTACGACTACTAAGGTCCACTAACAGTTTAAAGAACATAAAATCCATCGACCTGGAGTCAGGTGAGTTTGTAGAGTCACTAGACCGACCTGGAATAGAAGCAACGAAAACAGTCTGGGCCACACCAGACCTTGCTGAGAGAGTCTTAAAGAAACAAACTAAACTCAATGCCTGGGGCATCAAACTACGGCCTTTCGTATAACCAAGATACCCAGACCCCTTTTGGCTGATCTAATGAGCCAAGAATATCCCAGTTAGGCACAACTGAGTACATAATCATTCTCAGAATTGCGAGGGGCATGCAGCAATAGCCTTGAGCACAGAGAAACCGGAGAACACAATGAACAAAGGACACACTCGACTAGAAGCACAGCCACACAAGAGTGGAGCTGGTTAGGACAAACATCAAACCTGAAAATCTGTGACATCCCAAGCTTAACGCATCTACAGCTAAAAACTCCCTGAAAGTCTGTTTCTGGAATATCAATGGTCTTGGAGACAAGATCTCGGATCCGGAACTGCAATCTTATTTGCAGAAATTTGACATCATTTAGCTCCAAGAAACATGGTGTGAAGTACCAACTGCACTGTATGGTTTCAATTTGCTCTATTTACCGGCAACAAAAGGCACCAAATTCAGCCACAATAAGGGAGGCCTTGCGACATATAGCTCCATTAAGAGCATCTACACAGCGGACCCAATGCCATACAATCTAGCTCCACCCAACGCAATGCAAGCACTATGAATTACTTTACAGGGGACGTCAAAAAAAGAGTATATAATACTCGTAAATCACTATCTGCACCCACAGGATAAAATCAGAGGTAATCAATAATTGAAGGAAGAACTGGAGAAAATAATTACGGAGGATAAAGCAAACAGCTGGATCATCACAGGGGACTTTAACCTAAACATGCTCAACAACAGAGCTGACAACTATGCAGTAGAGGACCCATTTACATGGGATGCAATACCTCAAGACAACAACACAGATGGAAGATCCACAAAAACTTCTCAAAAGCTTCTGGCGTTCTTAGAGCAACTGGGCTTTCGTGCACTAAATGGCAGATTTTCCGGTGATCGCCCACAGACAGCAACATTGCACAATGCCCAGGAAATCATGGTAGAAGCACCATCAATACGTAAATTGCTCCCAACAAATACACTCTGCCCGGAATATATCAATAACGAGAAAGGAGTGAAATGTAGAACAAACGATCCAGAAGCCCTCTTTTCCATTGCAAAACAACTTCTCGTAAAAGCGCTTCAAGTAGCTGATCCCGACAGAATAGGAAGCGGGGAGGTGTCCACAAAAACCCTACGGAACAGCTACGGAGACACAAAAGCACGCTCTCGAAACAGGAGAACGGCTCATCCTCAAAACCAACGCTTATGCCATAATTCCAGTAATAATGCCAAATTAAAAAAGCTAAAAGCCCTGCTAAATCACACATTACGGAGGCTGAAGAAAGACCCCACGGCATTGCAAGAACTGAGGCAGCTAAAAGCCACCTGCAAAAAACTAACTTGGCGAATCAAAAAAGAAGCCGAAGAGTCTCTTTGGGCCAGACTCCTGTACAACATCAAAAACAACAATAGCGCGCAATTCTGGCAGAAGATCAACGCTCTGTCTAACCCACGGGGCCAGGGCATCAACTCACACATTACGGAAGAGGCTTGGACAACCTACCTCGAGTCTCATTTTAATAAAGAGAAGATTCTCCAAACCTGCACAATTAACCCCTCGCTTACCCCGGAAACTCAATTACACCAGCTAGATTTCAACGCAACACTGGGACAGGATTTTATAATCACGAACACACAAATCTGCAAAAGAATCCTCAAGGGGGCTCCTGGCCCAAAAGGGATCCTGCCCATACTATTTAAACAAGATCCAGAATTCTAGGCTTCAGTATTAAAACCGATCTTCGAATCAATTCTGCAGACATCAATAGTACCATCGTCATTGAGGGGCTCAATTATTTCACCCATCTACAAAAAAGGCAATAGGAGTGATCCGAAAAGCCATCGGCTGGTAGCTCTCCTGGACAATGAAGCCAAATATTATGCAGGTGTACTTCTCCAAGAATTAATGTCATGGGCCACAGAAATCGCAGCAATACCTTATAACCAAACAGGTTTCTGCAGAAACATGGGCATGACCATATAAACAAATATATTATGGCAAAAACTAAAAAGGCTAAGAATTCCATCACTGCTACTAAACCAACTAATTCTTTTGTATAGCAACACCTGGGTGTAAGTAAAGCTGGGGGCAGGAGACCACTTAACAAGTAAGATAAACACAACCTCAGGATTAAAACAAGGCTGTGTGCTTGCCCCAACACTCTTCAATCTCTTTATGGCCGAGTTATCAGTCCAACTCAATGAAAGTAATTTACACACCCCCAAGCAAGAAGGCCGTCAGTTATCCAACCTTCTGTATTCAGACGACCTGGTGCTTATCAGCCGGACTCCCATAGGACTACGTTTGCTGGATATCACATCCCAATACTCAGAGACCAATAGACTTAAGCATTAATCAAGAAAAAACTAAAGTTATGTGTGTAAACGTCCGGAAGACAAAAACAAAACATAATTGCTTCCAGGCAAAATTCAAGCTGGAAGTCGTACAAGACTATAAATACCTGGGGGTTTATCATTGATAAAAAAGGCAATTAAAAAGCATAATATGAGGCAATAAAAAAGAGGGGAATAACGACAGCAGTGGCATCAAGAAATATGAAAAACAAGACCGCTGGACCAAGCTTTCTCCCCCTGACTAGGGTGAAAAATGCTAAACTAATTCCATCAATCACCTATGGAAGTGAAGTCATGAGAGGGAGAGATGCTGAAACACAGAACGGCACCATAGCAAGAGCCTTGAGAATGATCTACGGGTTGCCAGGATATAAATCTCCGGCTCAAATGAGGCTCGAATTCGGGATGCAAAAACAAGAGCTGGCCCGCAAAGGAGCATTCGTTAAAAACTGGTACAAAATCAAAAAAGGCGTGTCTGACACGCTAAACTCCTACTTGCGGAAGGAACTACAAGCCTCAGGGACCTGCCCAGCTAGACATTTCTTGGATACTGCACTGGACCAGCTGGGGATACGGCAACTTTGGGAATCAGGGTCCATGGCAAGCTTACAAAAAATAGTAAATAACACTGTCAAAAGTGAATCTATCATACAAGACAAAGCCGTCTTGTCAGAAAGCGCACACGGCTGGCTTACTGTACAGTTCTACAGCGAAGCGACCCCCCAAAGCATACCTCCAAACCAACTTCTCCAAAATCACAAAAGAGAAGTTCCTGAGATTCCGGTTAGTAATATTACCACCTGCATACAACTTGCTTCCGTGGTTACGCCATCAGAAGCTGGCAATTTGACGTCTCTGCGGGGAAGGAGAGGAGGACATAGTGCACATCATAACCATATGCAGGGAATTAATACAGGAGCGCCGGTCAATCCATAGACCATTCTTCAATAAGAAACAAATACGGTCCTGTAGGCAAGCGGTGCTAGCAAGTTTCTCTGGTGAAGATATTCAACTAAGCTGTTGCCTAGGCAAATTCATAACTGCTGCTGAACCCAGACTAAAAAAGATACAACGGATTACCTGAGAAGTGGCATTGGAGCTGGGTGGAACTGGTTCACTGACCCACTACGCAAAAGTCTCTGACAGCGCCTTTATTACACCAAGTACTAAGCATTCTTGCACACCCAAGCCTTGAAGAAAAACATTATCGGGCTAACCTCGGCCACTTTGTACTGAGCCATAAAAGTCGTTGCTACACCACGCACTTTAACCTGTATTCAATCGTTTCCCTCATTTTGCTGCTAAGACTCTGATCAGGGAGGTTATCTTAAATTCTCATTTGCTGCCAAACCTTTGCTCACAAAAAAATGAAGAATCCGGACTGTCGCCCGCCAAGGCTGGGGGACAGACTCTCCTTGCAATTTTTACTGTGTTCTTAAATGTGGCTACTAGCCTTTTAAGTTGAAGTGTTACAGTTTTATAAGAGATGGTTGTTTTTGTAAAGGTTTTAATTAACTGTACAATAAATATATTACTTACTTACCTTTGACAGGTGATGTGGAAACCTCAAGGCAAAGGACTGGCATTTCTTGTTCTGCATTGTTGCAAACAGATCTATCACTGGAGTTCCCCAGCGATTGAACAGGTATTGAACTGCTGACTGTTTTAACTCCAATTCGTGAGAGCAGTTGTTCTGTCTGCTCAGCTGATCTGCTGTAATGTTGTCTACTCCTTGCAAATGCACCATTTGTAGGTTGATCTCTTGAGCCAGTGCCCACTGTCAAATGGTCTGTGCTAGTTTGCTCAGTGGAAAGGACTTTGTGCCTCCTTGTTTGTTGAGGTAGAACATTGTTGTGATATTTTCTGTCTGGATCAGCGCAGTTTTGCTCTGAATGTGTTTTTGGAAAGCCTTCAGCGCCAGGAAGACTGTCTTCATCTTCAGATAGTTGATGTGTTTTATGGAATCCTGTTTGTTCCTTTGACCATGTACTTTGAGCTGGTTGAAGTGTGCTCCCCAACCATTGAGGGATGCGTCTGTGGTGATTGTCACAGATGGAGTTGGGTTTTTGAAAGGTCTCCCCTGTGCTATGTTGTTGGATGCCCACCATTGTATCTGTGCCTGCACCCTTTGTGTAACAACCACTAGATCTTCCCAACTTCCTGTGGCCTGAGACCAGCTGTTGGCAAGCCATTCTTGGAATGGGAGCATGTGTAGGCGAAAGTGAGGAATCAGTGGGATGCATGATGCCATCATGCCCATCAGTTTCATGACCTTCCTCACTGTCAGAGATTGCCCTTTCTGGTAAAGGGTCGCTTCGAGGTGGATAGCTTGTATTCTTTTTTGTGTTGGATACGCTTTCGTACTTATTGACTTTAATCTTGCTCCCAGGAAAGTTTTCCCCCTTTCTGGATTTGTGAATGATTTTTTGTGGTTTATTGAGAAACCCAGTTTTTGAAGCGTTTGAATAGTTGTTTGAACATGATTGCGACATTTTTGTTTTGAGTGTGCCCTTATGAGCAGTCGTCTAGATAGGGATAGACATGGATTCCTTCCCTTCTCAGATGCGCTGCCACTGCTGCCAGGCACTTTGTGAAGACACGTGGTGCAGATTTTATTCCGAAAGGAAGTACCTTGAATTGATAATGTGTTCTGTTGTGTAGGAATCGCAGGTACTTTGAGTCTTTGGTTCATAGGGATATGCAAGTAGGCATCTTTGAGGTCTATGGCTGCCATGTAATCCCCCTTTTGTATCTGTGGGATTATTTCTTGCAGGGTACTCATTTTGAAGTGTTGTGTTAATATGAACTTGTTTATGAACCTTAGGTACTGAATTGGTCTTAGAGACACAAGAGACAGATCTTGTTTGGGTACCAGGAAACATGGAGAGTAGTTTCCTGCGAACCACTCCTGTTTTGGCAAAAATTCTATTGTGTGTAATTGCGATAGTTCTTTGATCTCTGAATTTAGCATTTGCTCTGATTTCAGGAATGTTCTTGTTTTTGGTGGGTTTGCCGGTGGTGTCTTCGTCAGCTCTATGCAATACCCGTATTTTACCAAACTTAATATTCAATTGTCCATTGTGATATTTTGCCATTATTTGTGGAAAAAGGATATTCTTCCCCCCACTAGTGTTTTGTGTGGGTCCTTTTTTGCAAACGAGTCAGTTGGAGCGGTTTCCTCTTACTCTTGAGGTTTGGCCTCTCCCTCTGCCTCTTGCTCGAAAGGGCTGCTTCTGCTGTTGCTGCCAACCTGGTAGCGGCCCTGTTTGTTGTGCCGAGCCTTGCCTTTGTTACTGTTGTGCCATTTGCTGCCCCTCGCCAAATGCGTCTCTTCCAAATGGACTTCTTGCCATTGAAACCACTTCCTTTAAAGGAACCTCTATGCTGTAGGGCTCCCATCGCCCTTGCCACTTAATTATCTTTTTAATCTGTTGCAGAGATTCATCGACCTCTTTTCCAAAGAGTGCGTCTCCCGTGAATGGTCTGTTGATGATAGAAGTTTGAACTTCCTGATTGAATCTTGATATCCTGAGTCAGGCATGTCTTCTCAGGATGGCACCTGTGCACATCTGCCTGCTAGCAGTGTCTGCTGCGTCAAGAGCTGACTTAAGGCAAGTATTTGCTACATTCTTGCCTTCCGGGACGATGGATTTTGCTCTTTGTCTTCTTTTGGGAGCTTGTTAAGAAGCTCTTCTATGTCTTCCCACTGTTGGTGGCCATATCTATTCGGCAAGGCATTAGAATTAGCAATACGCCATTGCGTAGCTGCTTCCTTTTTAATTTTTCTCCCCACCATGTCCATTCTTTTACTCTCCTTTTCTGGAGGAGGCCCGGCATTAGACACTGCATTGGCTCTCCTTCTGGCTGTGGTGACAATGATTGAGTCTGGCACCGTGTTCCCCTGAATGTACTTAGGGTCCTTTGAAGAGGCTTTGTATTTTTTGCCCACTCTGGGTCTTATTTCCTTGCTTGAGGCTGGTTCCTTGAAGGCTTCTTTGTCTTGAGCCAGGATACTGGGAAGCATAGGTAGCTACCGAACACCCTTAGTGGCAGGGGCCAGAGTTTCCAATAGGAAACATCTGTCTCCTTTATTTTCCTCGAGGGTGACTCCTAACTGGACTGGTGCCCTCTTGACTATGCCAATGTAAAAGGCTATGTCGTCTGGAGGCGAAGCCTTCGAAGGATAACTGCATATCTCCTCCTCTGGGTTTGCGGTGTCGAGTTCGTTCCACGTATCCTCGACATTTTCGGAGATTTCCTCCTTGTCAGGAAGTTCTAAGTATTCCTCTGGGTCTTCGTCTCAAAGCTCTGGAGTGAGAGATGATTAGAAGATATCGTCTTCTCCTCCTTCTGTGTCTTCCGCCTCTTCAGCATCGATGTTCTTTGGTTCTGCACCCAGAGCGTTCTTTGTTTCTTAGACTGGAGTTTGGGGGATTCCAAAATTCTTTAGGGATTCGTCGAACTCTTTCTTCTTTTGAAGAATCGCCGTCTTCTCCTCTTCAAGCCTTTTTCCCTTCTTTTCGACCTCGAGAGCCCTCTCGGCATCGGAGGCCGGGACTCTCTCTTTTTGCGTGCGCCTATGTCTGACTTTGATGGCGTAGCGCTCTTCTTCGGGGGTTCGGCTTCGACCCTTAGTTTTAGCGTCTTCTGTGAATTTACCTCCTGGGTAACCTTTGGTTGGGTTCCGTGGGGCTCTTTCAATAGCAGCTGACCTTCGTTCGTCTTTTTGCTCGGCGTCAGGGCTGCCTTGGGTTGCGCCTTGTGTTTGTGGCCCTTCGGTTCCGATGGATGTGCATAGTGTTTTACCTTATCCGCCTTCTTTGTTGGCTTGCTCGTCTTTTTTTGGGAGCGGGCCTTTTCGGAATCCCCTTCTTGAATTTCGACGTCTGACCTCTCATGCGTCAATTCTGCTGGCAGTCTTTGTTCGTTCTCGTTGCTGGAGAAACCCAGATCTCTGAGGGGCGTCTTCTTTGCTGTCTGCGTCACTGTGGCGTAGTGGGCCTCTCTGCTTACGGCGGGTTCTTACGAGTTTTCAGCAGGAACACCGCGCAGGCCTGGCAGTTTTGTCCTGGTGGTTTTCGGGTAGGGAGAGGTTACAGATGTTGTGGAGATCGAGTTGAGCGTATTTGTGGTGGCACTTGGGACAAAACTTGAAAGGGGTATTTTCCATGTCCCATACCTCGCCATTTGTGGACCGATGCGGTCCTCTGTGGTATCTGCCTCAGAGCTTCGCCAGAAATACGATCTCTCCGGTTACAAAGTCGATGAGAGATGAGCTTTGCGGTGATTTTTTCCAGTTTTCTTGAAGTTTTGGGAAAAATCTGAAAAATCTTCTGAGCTTCCAGACTTGCTTCCAGACCCAACGGCGGAAAAAAGAATCTGAAGATGGCTACCACACACGTTGACCTCCAGGATACCGTCTGACGTCACACAGGGGACGTACCTGGCACCAAATGGTGGTCAATAGTCAGAAAAAGAATTCCCCCTGTCGGCAAATGTTCAGTATCACACAATAACTCACATCAACACCAGTCAGTCACCAGAACAAGACACAAACACCTTAACAAGGTCAAATGTTCTCAAAGAAAAGATATTTTAGTTAAAAAGGAAGTTCATCACAGTTCATCAATTACAGTAAATAATCCCATAAATTTAATTTAAAAAAAAAACATTAATCAGGAAGTTAAAAACCACACTAGCATTTTATACACAATTACATGCTGGGGAGAACATGTAAGAAAGAAGCTTTCTTATCAACAGTGAAGGCCAAGAAGACATTAGATCCAGATAATTTGTTCTTCATAGAGTTGTTATTCAAGTACTTGATTGTTAGGATAACAAATGTCTCCACAATCTACAGTCTGCCTTCTTAATATTGCGTCAACGCGTTGGTGCTCTGCCCCCTTTGTGGTATAGGGCCCCTCTCTCTTACTTTGTGTCAAATGGTGGTCGACAGCGACCAAAAAAACCACACACAAAAACAAGAAAACAAAGACAATTCCGGACCCAACCACTAGATGGCAGAATAATGCACAGCATGTGAATCCCGAAAAGGATTCATGCTGCAAAACCCATGTTATGAGATTTTGGACCTCAAATTTCATGTTGAACTGATGTTTGTATGGAGAAAAGAGAACTAAACTGCAAAGTATAAAACATCTTACTTATCTTGTATTGCCTATTATATCTAGGCATACCACCCCAGTACTCAAAGTAATCCAAAAGTAACTAAAACCTATTCTGAAAGTAATTATTGTGTAATTCAAACTGCATTTTAAAGTGATAAAAACCTGAAACAACTGCAAATCCATCCTAAATTGAATTTCTGTATTGAGGTTTACAATTGAAAGTATATTTTACCTACCTGTACCAAGTCCTGCTTGGTATCAGAAATAAAATACAAGTATACCTTTTTTATACTTACCCAATTGGTCTGGATTCAGTCTCAGATTGTGTGTTACCAGTCTTGATTGAGTGAATACAATAAATGCTTAACACACCCTCTGGATAAGACTAACTGTTCAACCACACTACCAGAAATAGAGCTGTTAGAACTTGCTTAATTTAGCCACTGCTATATCTCAAAGGACTCCATGGACTATGTGCAAATATACCTTACTTTGGTATAGTATATACAGAGCCAGATTCCTACAGCTGTGGTCTTGATAATAATTGGTGATTTTCCTAGCATTGTAACTAGGCCTGGGTGGAATTTTTAATTCTGGTAATTCTTGCAGCTATTGTAACACGGAATTACTGATAAATTAAAATTAGGCCGGCAGAATTATAAATTATGCAGCGGTTTCTAAAGTTTAGAAACAACTGCATACCACTCGGCGCACTTGCATAGTCTGCAGTGATTAAAACTTGTAATCACTGCAGAGTATGTAAGGACGCAAAGTGAAATTAATTGGAGTAGTTTCTAAACTTTAGAAACCACTGGCTACACCACTCGGCACCCTTGATTACTTTGAAGTAATTAAAGGTTTAATCACTGCAGAGAATGCAAGGGCGCGGAGTTGTATCTGGGCGCTACATTTTCTTAGACAAAAAGCATCCATGTTTTGATGTGAGGGTGCATTTTGCACTAAGGAAGTAGGGTTATGTGGGACCACTGCAGCCCTTCATGTCAGCGTTGGGGCTGGTGGACTTTTGGAGGGAACACAACACACTGCAAATGCAATACACAGATTTTTCGTCCCGGTTTCACAACATCTTTACATAAAGCACATAAAGGCAACTTCAGGGCCACGATGAACGAGGTATCTCTGACCATTCTCCAGTGGGGGTCTTACTGAGGGGGCCGACAAAAGACACTACACTAACCCCAAGAATAGACCCATCGTATCTCCGAGATAGGAGCATAAAGGAAAAGTAGAGACTTCTACTTTCAACAGAATCCGGGAACTCTGACATCTGCCTGTGTCCTTTGGGATGCATATAAAACCGTTGTGCACAGCCAGGCCCAGCCTCTGATGGGGACAAGAAGAAAGGAAATACGCTGGAGTATGAGATCTTAGAGGGGGACACAGTAGCCCTAGAGGCCAGGGAACTAACTGAGAGAACGACAGAACTTTGCCACCAGCTGATCTTTAATCAGCAGGACTTAGGGGCCCTGGCTGAGAACCAAGTGCGGTGTAATGCATCAGTGACACAACACTGACTGTACAATATAGGGGACAAGGCAAATAAATGACTTGCCTGGCTGGAGAAGAGAGACAAGGACCACCCCTGGGTGCTGGAGATTCTAGAATACCCCTTGTCTAGATATTCTGCAGTCATATTGCAGCCTTAACTGATACATTTGCGGATTATTACGAAGAGATATATACTCCTGCAACAACTAGAACAGATGCCGATTGTGTAGACTTCCTGAAAGATACTGTCCATCGGACACTCACTGGGGAAGCGAGGGAGATTCTGTAGGTGGAGCGGACAGAGGTGGAGCGGACAGAGGAGGAACCGACAGTGGCTAGAAACAGCCTTCAATCTGGAAAGACGGTGGGCCCAATGGCTTACATATAGAATTATACAAGGGGATGGCGGACACAGTTGCCAAACCTATGCTGGCAATGTTCCAGGCGGCTTGCGAATAGGGCTGTCTCCCGGAGGACCAGAGAATAGTCACCATTACAGTTATACACAAAAAGGGGAACCACCGAAAGACTGCGGCTCTAAAAAGCCCATATTCTTATTAAATGTGGAGGTTAAGGTGCTGGCAAAGATCCTGGTGACCCAGCTTCGTACAGTTATTGACTCCATCGCCCACCCCGACCAGTCGGGTTTTATGCCGCATAGGAGCACCAGACTTAATTTGAGATGCCTATATGGAGTACTTCATATGACTAGGCCCCCCTAGACTGAGCAGGCAGTGGTGATTGATCTAGATGCCAGGATGGCATCGAATGGCCCTACTTGTTTGCCACACTCATTAAGTTGCGCTTTTCTGTGGTTGGGTCAAGCTCCTTTATCAGGACCCATTGGCAAGGGTGCAAGTCAACGGAATGTTCTCCGGTGTCTTAGCACTGCATAAGGGTGCAAGTCAGGGGTGCCCCTATCGCCTATGATATTTGCCATGGCGCTCGAGCCACTTGCAGCCTGGATTTGCCAGGACCCATTCATATGGGGTGTGGAGGGTGGAAGGAGCATATCTCCCTTTATGCTGATGAGGTTCTGCTTTATGTCACCCAGCCATCCCTTTCCATAGTCAGAATACTGCAGGTTTTTTTTATCTCATGGGCTGAAGACCTAGGCTACATAGATGACGAAGACTGGGTAGAGGCCATTCAAAGCCCACGGGAAATAGTTATTTGAGCTCTGTTCAGAATAGTTCAGCTAACAATTATACACAGCGTTCCAACAAACAAATGATGGATGGAATGCTGACAATGCAGACATTCTCCCCCAGTCAAGAGATCTGGGTTAAATCTATCGTTCTTTTGCCCAGTACGCCACCCCAGTTCAGACATGGCCATATGCAAATCAGTCTTGACCCTGTGCCTCATGGGAACAGTCCAGCCCGAACTGCCAAGCCATGTCTTCCCTGGACCGGAATCAAGCATCCTAGGACCGGTTTCTGGCTATCAGCCATCATCAGCCAGGATAGCTTGACTCCAGTGGCGTAGTGAGCACGGGTCCCACGTCTGGGAATACCCATCCCACTTAGGGCAAAAAGCGTTCCAACAAACAAATGATGGACGGAATGCTGACAATGCAGACATTCTCCCCCAGTCAAGAGATCTGGGTTAAATCCATCCTTCTTTTGCCCACTAAGCCACCCCAGTTCAGACATGGCCATATGCAAATCAGTCTTGACCCTGTGCCTCATGGGAACAGTCCAGCCCGAACTGCCAAGCCATGTCTTCCCTGGACCGGAATCAAGCATCCTAGGACCGGTTTCTGGCTATCAGCCATCATCAGCCAGGATAGCTTGGCTCCAGTGGCGTAGTGAGCACGGGTCCCACGTCTGGGAATACCCATCCCACTTAGGACAAAAAGCGTTCCAACAAACAAATGATGGACGGAATGCTGACAATGCAGACATTCTCCCCCAGTCAAGAGATCTGGGTTAAATCCATCGTTCTTTTGCCCACTACGCCACCCCAGTTCAGACATGGCCATATGCAAATCAGTCTTGACCCTGTGCCTCATGGGAACAGTCCAGCCCGAACTGCCAAGCCCTTAGTGGGATGGGTATGCCCAGACGTGGGTCCCGTGCTCACTACGCCACTGGAGTCAAGCTTTCCTGGCTGATAGCCAGAAACCGGTCCTAGGATGCTTGATTCCGGTCCAGGGAAGACATGGCTTGGCAGTTCAGGCTGGACTGTTCCCATGAGGCACAGGGTCAAGACTGATTTGCATATGGCCATGTCTGAACTGGGGTGGCGTAGTGGGCAAAAGAAGGATGGATTTAACCCAGATCTCTTGACTGGGGGAGAATGTCTGCATTGTCAGCATTCCGACCATCATTTGTTTGTTATAACGCTTTTCGCCCTAAGTGGGATGGGTATGCCCAGACGTGGGTCCCGTGCTCACTACGCCACTGGAGTCAAGCTATCCTGGCTGATGACGGCTGATAGCCAGAAACCGGTCCTAGGATGCTTGATTCCGGTCCAGGGAAGACATGGCTTGGCAGTTCGGGCTGGACTGTTCCCATGAGGCACAGGGTCAAGACTGATTTGCATATGGCCATGTCTTAACTGGGGTGGCGTAGTGGGCAAAAGAACGATGGATTTAACCCAGATCTCTTGACTGGGGGAGAATGTCTGCATTGTCAGCATTCCGTCCATCATTTGTTTGTTATAACGCTTTTCGCCCTAAGTGGGATGGGTATGCCCAGACGTGGGTCCCATGCTCACTACGCCACTGGAGTCAAGCTATCCTGGCTGATGACGGCTGATAGCCAGAAACCGGTCCTAGGATGCTTGATTCCGGTCCAGGGAAGACATGGCTTGGCAGTTCAGGCTGGACTGTTCCCATGAGGCACAGGGTCAAGACTGATTTGCATATGGCCATGTCTGAACTGGGGTGGCGTAGTGGGCAAAAGAACGATGGATTTAACCCAGATCTCTTGACTGGGGGAGAATGTCTGCATTGTCAGCATTCCGTCCATCATTTGATTGTTATAAAACAATTATACACAGGTCCTACTACTTGAGGATGCACTTGCAAGGGATAGGTATGGCAGACATTGTTATGCCACAGGAGCGGTAACTAATAAGGTACCGTATCTCACATCCTAAGGAGTGGTGCCTCCTGATGGTGTCAGTAGAGGAGAACTGACCCAGATACCAAAGGATCTGGTTGGAGCTGGCAGCAGAGGTGGCCACACATATTACTGCAAGGGCATGCATACTTCCCCAAGCATCGACGATTGGGAGTCGGGCACCTTGATTGGTGCCAAAGGGCTGCCCCCAAGAAGTGGGAAAAGTTATGGGAGGCCTGGCGGAACAATCCAGGCTATTAATAACGGCGTTTGTTACGCGGGGGGAACACGAAGGGCAGAACACTCCTATTGAGTTGACGAGGGAAGGTTTTATAAATGTAGCAGGCCGTAAAAGTGCCAATCTTAATGTAGACTTGAACCCTGTCTTAATAATGTAAGATTTTCATTGCTATGTAGGACATGTGGAGATCTTTGTTCATCTCCTACATAAACTATATAATGAGCAATGTCTAAATAAAAAAGTTTATCATTTTTTTTACCGGAATGGAGACCTTGATAAGGGACTTTGACTTAGGTTTGGTGGACAGGGTAGTCCGTCACAAGGGTAACGGAGTCCCCTGTCCACCAAAACTTCGGTCTTCCCGCCTCATATAGAGTTGGGCAGACCGTCAGTGGTTTTGTTTTCCCTCCCTGACAATACACTGGAGGCAGTGGCCACATATTGAAAATAAAGGCCCTGCAATTTTGTTTTTTTGTGGCAGAGCTCCAAAAGAGTTTAGAACATGAGATTCGTTTTTAATAACCTCTAATTCTTCACACACTCATTGCCCAAACAGTTGTTGTAGGGAGCTGGCTCTGTATATACAATACTAAAGTGAGGTATAGTGTGCACAGTGTCCAGGGAGTGCCCAGAGGTATAGCAGAAGCAAAATTAGACAAGGACTAACAGCTCTCTTTGTGGTAGTGTAGGCAAGCAGTTAGGCTTAACCAGAGGGTGTGTTAAGCATTTATTGTATTCACTCATTCAAGACTGATAGCACACACTCAGAGACTGAATCCAGACCAATTGGGTAAGTATAGAAAAAGTATACTTATGTTTCATTTCTAGAACCAAGCAGGACTTGGCACAAGTAAGTAAAATATACTCTCAAATGCAAGAATTTACAAGGAAGTGCAGTTGTGGTTGCATTTGCAATCATTACAGGTTTGTATCAGCTTTCTAAACTGTTTAAATTACACAGTAATTACTTTAGTAATACTTTTAGATCACTTTTGGATTACATCGACAACTCAGGGTGGTATGCATAGACTACACCGGGGATGTCACAATACAAGGTAAGTAAGACTTTTTTAGGTTTGAAGTTTAGTTACTTTTTCTTTCAAACAAACTTTAGCTCAACACAACATTTCCTGGAACAAAACGTCACAACATTGCTTCCTATGGGGAAAAAGTGTTAGTGGTTTCTCAGGTAAGTAAACAACTTACAAGTGAGACTTTTAGGGTTAGGAGCACTGGGGCAGCCCGGTGCAGTGTAGGGGGCCAATATTAGCCAATAGAGCTAAGGGGGCCTTCAGTCAGAGACTGCTTACGAGCAGGCCACTCAGGTCTGGGAGCAAAGCTCCTGGGGTTAAGGTCTCAAAACTATAAGCAATTGTGCTATTTACCAGAGACATTGTTTTTTCCATAAGCTGACCACTTTTTCAGCTTATTTTCTTTCGATAACTTGCACAGAATCTACTTTCACCCTTGTATATTTGACACTCACTGCACCGCCGTCACTGAACACTCCTTTTCACTTTATTAAATGTTATTACGATTTTGCATTGAATATTGACAGCCTTACAAATGCATATTAAGATTGCTTTATTTAACAATAAGTAAAATCGTTTTTTGTGAACGCAGACTTTCCTGTGTTTCTGTGTTCCAACCGTATTGAATAGTTATGATACTTAATGATTTATCTGCCATTTGTGAAGAAATTGTTCTTTCCCAACAGAACCATTGTAGCTTTCCATAAGAATGGACATAGACACTGTAGGGGTACAGGGCTCCTGCCACTGTACCCTCACTTGGGGCTAGTGTACCCTGCTAGAGGGGTGACTAACATAGGGCCCAGGCAGTGAGTTGCAGGCATGGCACACAGGGATGTATGCCATGTCGACTCTTCACTTTTCTCTGCACCAAAACACACAGCCTGAAATTGCAGTGTGTGGGTGTCAAGGTACAAGGCCTCTAAAGGTGGCACAATAGGTGCTGCAGACCTTAGAGGCCTTCACTTAGAGTGCCGTTGGTACTCATTGTACCTTTTACAAGTGGCTTACCTATGGCCAGAGATGTGCCAATTGTGGGCTCAGAAGTACATAGATCCTGGAAACCGGATTGGCAGGGACCCAGGGCACACTAAGTGAAAAGTGCATCATGTGTCATGTAAAGAGTGGGGGTAACCATGCAAAAAGGGGCACTTTCCTACAGTCGTTCCCATTAAAGGGCATTCAAATAACATTTGTGTGCACCTCTTTGCTCAGAAACCAGAGACTCACAGTCAGAAATATCTCTCTAAATCAGGTCTACAGTTAACTGGAGAATTGCTGCATCTGTTGTCTAAGGCAGCACTTCAATACATATCCTCACACCACCTTCCATTCTTGGTCAACAGTCTGTAGCGAGGGATTTTCTCAGTTAGAGTATGTCATATTTGTCTCCTCATCTAGGTGAGGTACCCGAGAGACAAAGGATGAATACACTGGTATCCTGCACATGAATGCTTGATAGGACTATGTTGCTTGTTTCTGATATCATGAGGAAGATCTAGTCCCTTCTCAAAGGTTAGAATAGATGTTTTCCCCTGAAATTGTGGAAATTACAGACTCTTCACAATCTATGGGATGCACAAAATTTGGGGTTAACATTATTTTGGTGTCATCTCCAGGCCGATGTCCCAATATGTTAACCCCTTCTGAAGTCTTACATCTTCAAGTTGTACTTTTGAATCAATGGGGTAACAAAATTGGTTTGTGTCCCAGAGCAAAAGGTTTCCATACGGCTTCTGAGTCAGAGTGGCTTATCTTTTTCATACATTTTTAAAGCACTCTTTTGGTCTGACAAGGTTTCTACAGTTATTATAGGCTTCAGGGTATTTGGAAAGGCTAAGGAAACTAGGGGAACTTCTTTACTAACTCTAATGAAAAGTAACAGAAATATTCTGTCTCCTCTTTGTCAAATATGTAATTCAGACGGAGTACCTGACCTCTGTTCTCACTCGATGACGTAAAATGTCAGAGATATACTTTTTACAACAATTTGTTGTGAATCAGTTAAAAACAAAGGTTGCAGGCATAATTGAAGTAAATGCATGGAAAGTTCAATAAAAGGTAAGAAAATAAACTCATATAGAACTTTGTCATGCCCAACAACTAAAAGTTAAAAAAGAGTAAAATTAGAGCAATTTAAGCGCTATATTCATCATAAGACCTTATTTGTCAAAATCCAAAGCTATTTTCGATTCCCAATCTAATTCTGTTTTCCGTCAAATATACTTGTGCTTATGATCAATGGTGAAAATAAATTGAAGACTTTAGATACATTGAGGAATCATGGGCAACGGGTCAACATGATAATGGTGTATTTAAGACACACCAAAGGGCAAACGCCATAATACAATAATTTTGCATAGCACGTGAATTTATAATGGAGTACTGGAAGAAAAAAAACAGTAAAAGTTTCATAATTAGATCCGAAGCTTTGAGGATGTAGTTACTGAACTAAAGGAAAGGTCCAACACAGAATGCACTTCCTGGGGAAAACCTGCTGGCATGCTTGCTATAATAGGATCCTCAACCAAAATAATGGTGGCTGTGACGTGAGTGCCTTAGAAAAATACTTGCCAACTGCTCAATAGATTTACCAGGCTGACAGCCCTCTCAATGATATACTGAAAATGTATTTGCCAAGGTAGAAAGGAGGAAATCAATACTATAGATTTGGAAGGAGGCCTGCATTTAGAAAGGGAATCAGGCCTCCAATGCAATGAAATCATCTTGAACCTTTTATCTCGTAAGATAGCCTCACCACTTTATCCTTTTTATTAGCTGGTAAGTAGGCGTACCCTGCCAATGGTTTTAGTGTCTCGGACATCCTCAATCTATCATAAAATAGTCTGTGTGTAGCCTTTGGGACCTGCTCTACAGAATTTTGTTGCGGAGTAGGAAACGTATAGTAAGAAAAACAAGGGTACCCTAGTAAGTGAAACTGGGGTGGAATAATGTTTCAGAAAACAGTGGTTCTTATGTGGCCAAAAAAATGGTCCGAAAAGGGGGATGCAAGGGCAGCGGCAGAATTTAGCGACAATGAGCTTAAGTCTAGAATGATACTTGATATCTCAGGGATCAATAATTAGTGTGACCAGGGACACGTCAGTCAAAATAACGTTTGTTATTTAATTTATGAAAATATGCAAGAAATAGTTCAGGTGCTCACATAGAAAAGTGACAACAAGTGTGATGTGATAAGTGAGGGTGACTTAAAATATATACATCGCATCGACAACACATAGGAGAACTACTCATGAATAAATTATACCGAGTGTATAGAGTTCTTGTTGTAGGGGGTCTACGGCGTTTCAATCTCAGCTGTTTGAGATCATCTTCAGGACATAGCAAATGTGAGCAGGCTGAATTCTAAACCGGGCATTGCCGGGGAGAAGGTAGCGAAATTAGGGCAGAGGGCCGCAGAGAGTGTGAAATCTGTTACTTGAAAAAGGTGCGATGAATAGCTCCCACTGTGACTGTCGTCCGCCAGTGGATAGCGCTGACAATTACTATGGGCGGCGCGAGGGAGAACCGCTCACTCCGGCATCATCTGATCCTTTACGGACTTAAATATCAAAGTTGTGCAGAGTGTCAATGGTGCCTTGCAAAGTTAGATTTCTTCGGTAGTCAATTATTTAAGCAGGACCGCATTAGTCATCCTGGAAACGAAGAGAGGAGCTACCTTCCGGCTTCTCTGGAGGACGCGCTGAGTGTGAAATAACCTTAGTCTTTTGGAATTCATAAAAATAGAAATGCACATTTCCCTACGCATAACATAGGTTAGGAGAGACTGTTGAATACATTTATGTGGAACCAAGGCACACACCACCTTTTTGGTCTACTGTGCTAATTTTTCACAGATTACTCTAAGGTGGGTCACATTCTTATTTTAATGTTTATTTCTCGATGATACTCTTGATTTAAAAATATGGTAGTGGGTATCCCCTATAAAACTTTTTTTTTTTTTTAAAGAGTACACTTTGCTAGTACTCCTCCAAAGATTCTTTGGGATATTTAAAAGAGATGTTGATACTACTCCACATTCATCATCACTAGAAAACACCGAATTGTTGCTCTGCAAGTGATGAATATATCTACAGTTTAACACCAGTACAATTAACAGTGCAGATGATACACATACCAGAATTATTTTTTAAATGAGTGTACTGTGGAACATGCAAGTAAGTGAAATTTTGATTAAGTTTCATATACTGTAATCACTTCTTAATGGAATGACCATTACAGCATACTTACTAACACAGTAAATTTACCACTCAGTAGTTCTGAACGGAGGGGTTCTTCATCAGGATTTATATTGAAAATACCCTCTTTCAATCGAGTATTCTGTCAAAAAACACAAGACAAAGAATAATTACAAAGCAAAACTGCATCTATTCTTCGGCTTATAGTGCTATGCCATGTACTGTCATTTAACCCCTTCAGTGCCCATGACGAGATAGTGTCGTCATGGAGCGCGGTTGCGCTGTGCCCATGACGAGACTATCTCGTCATGAACCCCGCCCGCTAATGAAACGCCCGGCACAGGGCGTGGAAAGGGCGGGGCACTGAAGAGGTTAAGAAAATTAGAGAAAATATATATTTTCTTTAAACTACCCTAAGAATAATTATACTTTAAGACACAATTGCAGGCTTGTGCTAGGCATGTAAGAATGATTTTACTTAAGTAGAAATGAAAAATGTGCCAACTCCACACATAAATGTGAAAAATTCATCCCTCTCAAAAACTGGCCACCTATACATCAACTCAATATTACCAAACCTTGCAACTTCATATTTTTCTGCTATTAATAGAAGATTATTTTTATACAGGTTTCATATGAAATAGTTCATATTACTATGGAATTCTCAGCTTCCATCATCAAACGTTTAATTGTGTGGTCAGCTCGGACGAGAAGTTACAAGAGAACAGTGACTTTGGTGGCCATTTGTATGGCCTCATAAAATGCATTGCTGCCTCCTAGTAAAGTTTACAAAATCAGCAGATTTTTCGAACCCTCCCCTTTTTTAAAATCCCATAATTAGAAGATGTTGCCACTGTTTTTGAGTTATTTATTATCTGGTTATTGTCGGAAGAGTGCACCAATATTCTTGTAGTCTTCATTAGTAATTTAATGACTTGAGAATTTGTGAAGGAAATAATTCATCTCCATTTTGCCTAATCCGATTTAAATAGATTTTAATTTAACCTGTTAACATTTGTATAAAGGGGTTGAGAATTTCTTATGGATGACTAAGAAAAACGTGCAAGGTTTCCTACACCAAAGAGGTTTAAAGAAGAAGGAAACCCTTTCATAAGGTGAAAGGACTTTTTATCAGGACATAAAATCTAAATATTTCTTAGACATGTCACAGATTTGGCTAGCAATTCAGGCATCTGCAAATGCATGTAAAAATACCCGTAAGATTATTTCTTCTTTTTAGATCTTTGTTTTTTACAGCGTAACAAGAGGAGCATGCAGTCATTAAAACGGGAGCAGTGCATCTATCAAAGATACTTAGACAGTTCGTATGCGAAAAAGTACAGTTCACAATGGTAATACAAGTAGTTGAGGCCACATAAATAAAATGTGCGGGTCAGGGCTACCTAAGGGGGGGGGGGGGGGGGGGGGGGGGGGGCGTTCTGTGACATATAGCCTATCAATTTCATCCGGTCATCTCTTGGAATGTTATGATATCAGAGGCAGTGATGATGCGATAGAACCTGAAAAGAGCCTAGTGACAGTTGATGTGTCATCATTGGTGAAGGTGCTTAATAAAGTGCATCTCTTACCGTGAGGTGTTTTCGGCTCATCTTTCTGAGGACATCACAATTTTGGCGACGAGGATGAAATCTGGATTGAGGAAGCACCTTAACGAGGCAACAACATAGTGTGACGTTGCTTCCTGGACTTCGGTATTTGTAGAGTGAGGCTGAAGCGAGGCTAATGCTTAACCCTGCCGTGCGTTCAGGTGAGGGTCTTCTATGTCTCTATCTGCTGAGAATTCAATTCCAGCGGTTCCAGCCAGGCTGGTTGGGTGGTTACCACATTCAGCTTGGTTCAAGTTGTTAAGCTGTTGTGGAGCACGTCTGGCGCAGTATGGACCCTGAGGTGTGGCGCTTCCTAACAGTCAATGGGGTAAGGCACCTGCGTCTTTGTAGAAGTTCCCTGGCGGGGAAGCAGCCTGCAACAGAAAGTCGTAGGCACTACCCTGCCCCTATTCGCCCGTTGCATAGTGGGGGGAGCAGGAAGTTTAACGCATTGTAGAAATGTGACATTATTAACCTTGTTGTTTACATTTCTACAAAATAATAGGAAATTGATAAAGAAAGTTCTTCATCTTCTCAGTTTATTCTGGGGGCTGTGCGCCAAGCTGTAAATTGACTGTGCATTTTTGAGGATGTTCAACCTGCAGGTGTTTGTATGCTCACAGGTGTAATTATAACTCAAGTGGGACTTGTTCATTTTTATTAGCATTTGTCTGAACTTAAATTTGTATCTCATTTGCAATTTGTATTATTTGTAATCTAAGGAGGTGATACAATATGCAGAATGTCACATCAACGCCGTTTTTCCTACACTTTCCAGGGGAACCTTTGATTGGGTGGGTGAAATGGAAAAAGGTTTTTGGGAACTATGCACCTGTGCGTGCACTAACTTGATTGCGGAGCGGAAACATGCCTAACTTATACATTGTTTGTGGGTGGATGGACAAGATGTTTTGGAAAATTTACCCAAGCTTCCGCATGCAGAGGCGCATGACTTGAATGAGTTTGAAATAGCTATAGCTAAATTAGATTGTCATTATGTACCACGAGTGAGTACAATCTTAGAGAGGTACCATTTTGGACTCGGGGGTCATGGTCAGAATGAATCCGTAGAAGAGTTTGTGACTGCGTTGAAGAAATTAAATTCGAAAAGCAATTGTGGAGGTGCAGTTGAAGAGCGGATTAGAGACCAGTTTGTCTTACGTTGTAACAGTGACAAAATACGAGAGGAATTATGGATGAAAGATAAACCCTCTCTTGAGGAGGTACTTATTGTTGAGGAACAGGTGGAGCACATGATGAAGTGTGTGGGAGAACTCAAGGCAGGGAAGGAGGTGAATACGACAGAAAAGGAAAATCTGACAGAAGTTAGTGCAGTCAAGACCCAGAATGTTCCTGAGATGAAGCAGAGTTCTGAAGTCAAATGTGTTAGGAGAATAGAGCAGAACTTCAAAGCAACATGTCTTAGATGTGGGTTTGAGGTGATAGAGCTAATGAAAAATCTTGCCCTGCTATGTCTCAAGTATGCAATTCCTGTGGGATCAAGGGGCACTTTAGTAAATGTGGTAGAAACAAGTATAGGAAATACAACAGGAGCAGAGGTCAAGAAGTGTGTCAAGAAGTGGTTTTACAGGTTGGTGAGTCTAGCAAGTGGTTTCCTTCTGAGGTTGTGAGCATTGATGGTAAACACATTCAAATTAAATTTCACTCTTGTTCACTTATCATGATAATATCTGAACAGACGTTTTAGAGAATGTTTTCCAACAAAAAGGCACTCACTAAAATGGGCATACAACCTGGAGGATAGGGTGGGTCCAATATTGAAATGCTGGGGTATTTTAAAGCTGGCATAGGTGTGAGTGGGAAATGTACACATGAGAAAATATATGTTTCTTGTTATGGTGAAGATCTCTTGGGTTGGGGTCACCAGAAAGAATTGGGGGTCAGCGTACATCAAAACAAAATACCACAAGTACAAATAGATTAAATTGAATGTAGTCAACACAAATTTGTGAAGGAATTGAAAGAGTTGTTTCAGAACAAACTTGGTAAATTAGTTGGCTACCAACACAAGATCAAACTAAGGCAACGGGAAAACCCGGTAGTGGCTAAAGTGAGAAGGATTCCCATACATTTACAGACAGCAGTAGCTAATGAACTCAAGAAATTGGTGGTGTGTGGAGTCATTGAAGGAGTTGAAGCAACAGATTGGTTGGCTCTCATTGTAGTTGCGTGCAAAGAAAATGGTGACATTCGTCTTTGGGTGGATTTGAGGGCACTAAACCGGGTGGTAGTAGCTGACAGATTTCCTTTGCCCAACATTGAGGAAATGGTCACTAATTTTTCTGGTGCATGGGTATTTAGCACGCAAGACCTTATGTCCGCTTACCACCGGATTGAATTAGATAAGTGCTCACAGCATCTCACAGCCTTAATAACTGCTTTTGGAATTTCAAATTCAAAAGGATGCCATTTGGCTTAATTTCTGCCACAGCATTTTTTCAAAGGATCATGTCGAACATCTTGAAAGATCCAACTGGTGTAAAATGTTATCAGGACGATACAATTATTTTTGGAGCCAACAATGATGAGCATGATCAGCGAGTTTGTGAAGTGTTACACAAACTTCAGGTGGCAGGTCTGACACTTAAAGCTGACAAATGCAAGTTTGGTGTTAGTGAAGTCAGTTACTTAGGGTACAGAATTACTTCAACGGGGATCAGACCAAGTAAAGAGCTGGTGGACACAATCAAAGCGCTGCTGGAACCAAAATCCAAGGAGGAGCTATATTCTTTTCTGGGGATGGTTGAATATTATAGTCGTTTCATCAAAAACTTTGCCAGCAAAACATTCAATATGAGGAAACTGTTAAAAAAGAAATCTGACTTTGTACGGGGTATTGAATGCACTCAGGAATTTGCAAATGTTAAACAGGAGTTGACCAATGCTCCTTCTCATCAATCTTTTGAAGCTTTGTGTGTTACTAATATTATATGTGATGCCAGTGGAAAAGGGTTGGGAGCACATCTAATTCAAATGAAAAATGGCAGGGAAAAATTGATTGCATGCATTTCATGAACTCTCAGAGATGCAGAACGTAACTAATCTGTTATAGAGAGAGAATCTCTAGCTGTGTATTGGTCTGTTATGAGATTCAAACAGTTTCTATGGGGTATCAAATTTGGTGTACAGATAGATCATAAACCCTTAGTTGAAGTTTTCACCAAGAAAGGTCTAGATTCTATATCGTCACGTATACGAAGATGGGTTGTAGGATTCAGCTGATTGTTTGTCTAGACTAGTGGACATGTCTGATTTGCTGTCGGATGGTGGTGATAAGCTGGATGAGGAAGATCAAGTGACTATATGTGAAGTAACAGAAGGTACCATAAGTGAAGAGGAGTGGTTAACTGAGCTGCAGAAGGATGAAAGTTTGTTTAAGGTAAGGAATATAGTGAGTTTGGGCAGAAGGAATGGGAAGCAGCTCAAGGACTGCAAGGGGGGATGGGAGAAGATTGTGGATGAGCTTGTGGTGGATAAAGGATTCTTATTGAGAGGTACAAGGTTAATTTCACCCGAGAAGTTGAGAACAAGGATATTACAGTTAGCCCATGATGGTCACATGGGTATTGTAAAAACCATAGGGAGACTTTGCAGAGACTTTTAGTGGCCTTGCCTTGATCATGATGTGGAACGCTTGATTAGGGATTGCACAAAGTGCATTGGCTGTGATAAAGGATTGAAAACCAGTCCGATGCCCATGGTGTGTAAAACACTTCCAAAAGATCCATGGGAAGAATTAACGATGGATATTCTGGGACCAATGAGGGGGGAGCATGTTACTCCATATGTGGTAGTTTTCATAGATCTATATTCCAGATGGGTGGAAATGTCGTGCGTCCATGATATTTCTTCCTCTACTGTGATAACATTTTTGGAAAACATCTTTAGACGAAAACGTTTTCCACGTTACATATTAACGGACAATGGTGTACAGGTTTGTTCACAAGAGATGGAAATAAAATTGAAAGATTGCTGGACTGTACACAAGAGATCTGCTTTGTATCATCCTGAGACCAATGGTGCTATTCGGAGGGTGATCAAAACACTGAAGGAAGGCATTCAATTGGCAAGGGTCAATAGTCTAGATTGGAAGGAAGAGTTATCCAATAAGTTACCTGGGTATCGCATGTCACCACACACAACCACTGGTAAATCCCCTTTTGAACTGTTCAAGGGAAGGGTACCAACAACCTAGGATAATCCTGGTTTGATGCATTGGACAAAGGAGTGCATAGACAACACGGTGTGTTATGTTTCATATCAGGTACCCCAATATAGGCTCAGGTAGTCACCTAACCTTTCACCTATATTCTACCCTACCATTACACTAGATAACGTTTTTTGGACTACCTAGTTATGCTACTGCTTACAGGGCGTAGGGTTTTCTCTGAAAACTAGCCTATCCATTATGCATGAGGATTCTTGCAAACTCAGCAAGACTACCATCTCCTGCATAATAACTACGTATAAGGGTCATTCCTTCCGTCATCCTAAGTCTGACATGACACAGCAATGTAGAACCCCTGAGGGTACCACTTTGGGTATATAAACACCATATCTTGCTGAGGTAGTCAGAGTAGAAAAGGACTTCTATACTGACGCGAGACGCTCAGGCTCCTGAATGCAGACACTCCAGCTCGCAGTGGTCTTACATCTCTTGCGGGGTGTCCCTCTCGAGACCAAGACGGGGTCCCACAGTCTCTCACTTCAGGTAATGGGGTTGACTTTATCCTAGAGGGATTCTTGGCTTTACACCTACACACGTTAGGTACACTTATGTACATCTAGCTAGGACTGCATCATAGGAGTACGCATTTACTACTGTCATGTATTTTATATACTTGCCTGTATTCATTGTTTTAGCACAATGGTAGAAATCTACCATCCTTTTACTCTGTTAGTGCTTCTAATCATTTATATCCGTTTCTGTCTAATGGTTGTTTCAGCACACCTATTTTACACTAGAATGATGCAGGTTCAATAAATGCTTATTGAAAACGTCCCCACCGTTTATTCTGTGTATCTCTCTGAGACAAAGTGAGCACAAGTGACTGAGCGAAAAGTATTGCACTGTTTCAATGATACTAAGGGATCAGGGTTATCATGTTCGATAGTTGCCAAAAATTATTCTGTCGTCGGTAAGAGGGGTTATTAATGGCACTGTGACCTACCTGGTATACATACAGGCGAACATAATCGGTGGGTGTGTCTGGAATCAGTCTGGACAACAATCCCACAATCTATATTGTCTAAACGTGCAGATCCTATATAGGTTTATAGGAACGACAGGTGGGAGAATGGAGAAACAAAGAGATAGCTGCACAAAAGAGGAGAAAAGTGACATTTGATTTGGCCAAAAAAGTGAAGAGCGTGTCTGTTACAGTGGGTGATTTTGTGAAGGTAAAAGCACCAAAAGGGTGTGCGGATTGGTCCAAATTCACAAGGTGGTTAGAAGTTGTAAAATATTTTTAAAATGCAGTAAAAACACATGATGGACGCATCTGGAACAAAAGCAGAGTGGTAGTAGTTCCCAGTCCTAAAGAATTCCCTGTTGTCAATCACAAAGGTGACTAAACATCGAGAGATTTGTCCATCAGTGGTATTCTCAAAGGTCACGAGGATGGTCAAGTTGTGCAAAGGAAGAGTAATATAGTCATTAAAAGACCACTGCAGCTTAGAAATTTTGTAGACTGAATCGTACATACTTTTAACTTGTTTTTTATTCCCTAATTTTTTTTATATATCATTATTGATTTTTAAATTTCCTTATATTGCGTGTTAATCTTAAGGACACTTCTAGTTCTTCGCTTATATTTTTGAGTAGTAAATTTTCATTTCTGAGTATGTTTATTTAAAAAAACAAAATTGGGGAGGAAGATGTGTGGAATATAGCCTATCAATTTCATCCTGTCTCTCTCTTGGAATGTTATGATCTCAGAGGCAGTGATGATGTGATAGAACCTGAGAAAGTGACCGTTGATGTGTCGTTGTGGGTGAAGGTGCTTAATAAAGTGTATCTCTTACCGTGAGTTGTCTTCGGCTCATCTTTCTGAGGACATCACACGCTCCCAGACAGTGAAGTAGAGGGAGAGTGTTGCGCATACAGAGGATCGCAATGGTACCTAGATGTCCAAGGGGCATGAGGGGGGAGGGGCAGCTTGGTGTTTTGCTCTATCATGTCCTGTCAAAATGTAGTATCTTGTAACCAGCGCAAAACTAAGGGCAATCTTTTCTGCATCCAGACGAAATCGCTTTGCAAACATGAACAGGATGGATGCAAGGTACCGGGTGGAAGCTGGTAGTGCTGAAGTATCGCCCAGAAGGGTGACCTAGGGTGAGGAGCGATCTAAATGTGAAGTATATCAGAAATTGATAAGAAAATATCATGCCAGAAAATAGTTAAGCCTGGGCAATGCCAAGGCATACGCGCAAAGTCAGCTTTAATAAGGCCCCATCTGCAGGATTTGCTTGTGGCATGTCCTGGAAATTGTGAAAGTCTAGCAGGATAGTAGTATTGATGCGGACATTTAAACTGTATTAACTTATGATTACAACTGAAAGAGGTGTTCTTAACTTGCGAGCAAGGGTAAGCCAATGTCTTATAGGATGGCTGATAACTCGAGGAGGCCTCCCACTTGCGTCCGGCCTCAGGAGTGCATCTATTGGAGCAGTTAAATAGCTGATAGATACAATATGACGTGCCCTGTATAAGCCCTCTCTATTTAAGCCGTATGAAGCAATGTCTCCGGCGATGTGGAAGGAAAGGTAGATACAGCAGCCCGGACCGCAGACTGCAGTTGGAGGTTGCAGAACGTGTATGGTGTTGTTGAGCGTTGTTGAGCCCTGGCTGGAGCAGAAAGTTTACTGCAAGATAAATGTATTATCCACGAAAATATCCCCCATCGTGACTAGCCCATGCGCCGGAAAAGTCCAATCATGGCTTGCGACCGGATCCAGTATTTCAAATAGTGTGCACGCACTGCCAAGTAATAGGTGTGAAAGTCAGATAATGCAAGGCCGCCTGATTGGAGCTGTCAAATTAAAATCTCCCAGCACATTCTCGGATGACCACTCTTCCAGATTAAGCGAGATAATGTCCGCTTAAGGTGATCGAAGAAGTGAAGCGGAAGCTGGATGGGAAGATTAGAAAACAGATACAAAAGTTTAGAAAGCCCCACCATATTAATTACAGAAATCCTCCCAAGTAAGGAAAATGGCAGACGCACCCAGCGTTCTTTGCTTGCAGGTATCTTCTCGAAGACAGCATTGAAAGTTATATGAATTAAGTAATTGTAGTCTCATTAGACCCATATCTTGAGGTATTTTACATTGTACGTTCTCCATTTTAGCAGGCAATCCAAAGGCAGGGCAGGGCAGGTCTGTGAACCGCGTGTGGGAAGATCTCCATTTTAGACCAGATAATGGCGAGCCAAGAGCAACGCCTCACATCGGACGTCGTCACGATAAATAGGTGCAATGTTGATGTCCGATGCTGGACAAATAGGATTATGTAATCTGCATACAGGGATCATATCACGCACTGATTACCAAGGCACAATCCGCGATGCCAATGGAACTATCACATACAGGAGGCCAGAGGATTTCTAGGCAGGGCAAAATCAATGGGGCCAGGGGGCATCCTTTTTATGTGCCCCTTGCCAACCTCAAATACAGGTGAGTAGAGGTTATTCACACAAACTCCAGCCACAGGAGTTCTGTATAGTAAGGTTACGAGCAAAAAAAAAGTATTTGCCCAGTCCGAGTCTGCGGAGTGTCTCCATCATGAATGGGACAATCCAAAGAATTGAGTGCCTTTTCAGCATCAAGCAGAACAGCTACCGAAGGCAGCTGCAAGTCAAACCTGGGTAGAATGGCCTGTAACGTACGAAGGTTAAAGGAGGTAGAGCACTGCCGAATAAAGCTACCAGTCCCAAGAATTGCATTAGGGGCTGGAGCCTTTGGACAGGGAACTTGGGAAATATTTTGTTGTTAGTGTTTAAGAGCGACAGGTGCCGGTAGGAAGCTGGGTCCATGCTTGGTTTGGAGAGAAAGGTACATGTGGCCTCCATAGTGGACTGCGAGATGGTCCCTTTGGCTACTGCCTAATTATACAAATCAAAATGTCGCGGGGCGAAAGCATCCACACGTTTTATAAAATTCAACTGGTATACCATCACCGCATGTAGTGCTTTACCACTAATGGCACCCTTAACATCCTTGATTGTTATTAGGGAGTTCAGGATTTCCTGGCCTCATCACGTAGCCAGGCCATCGCGTCCTAGTTCAGGTATGATGACATTATCTGACTGCTCTCTGCAAGGCCTGGAGGCATATAGGCATTCAAAGTAAGTATGGAATTCATTGAGAATCAAGAGGGGGTCAGTAGTAATGTCCCCAGTCTCGCAGGCTATAGTAATCAGTCTTGTTGACCCTTGTTCACGGGTGGTGATCCAGGCTAAGGTTTTACCCGGCCTGTCGCCCTCACCAAATGCCCGCACCCGAGCACCCTGCCACAGGTAGAGAACCTCCCACTCTACCTCCTCCCTGTACTCCAGCAGTGTGTTGTGTAATTGGACCCTAATTGCCTTATCTTTTGTAGTGTAATCGGTCATTTCTAGGTGCCAGAGTAGGGATTCCAGACAAGAGAGAGGAGCATGGATGGATTTGAGACCATTGGCGCCTTTGGATATGCAGATGCCGCAAATGTAGGCTTTGAAAGCCTGACAGAGCATGGTAGTGACGCCCACAGAGTCCTCAGTGAGCCCAAAATATTAGAGGATGGCAGCACCAACCTCAATGCAGAACACCTCATCTCTGAGTTTTGACCCATGTAGTCAATGAATAAAAATTAAGTGCAAGCAGTGGTCCGTAAAGAGACAACCTCACCAGCAAGTGGTTAGAGATGGTGCATGTGAGGATGTCCACAGAGCTCATTTTGTTTAGGAGCACCCTTTAAAGCAAACACATATCCAGTTGTTAGTGGGACTCATGTACCGGAGAGTAAGAAGTGTGTTCCGCTTGATTGGAGTGAGGTCATCGCCAGACATCTAACAGGCCATGAAGGTGCATAATTTGGGTGAGGAGCACTCTGTTGCTTGGCAGGGGAAGAGTAGCCCCAGAGGACCTATCCTGCAACATGGAGATAGTAAGGTTGAAATCTCCCCCAACAGATAGTGGGCCAGTCGCTGCACTTAGAGCATAACTGTACAGTGTCATCAAAGAAGGCTAGGTCATTAATGTTTGGGCCTTATATATTAACTAATAGCAGGTGATCCCCATTTAATATGCCAGCGAGCACTCACAGCTGGCATTGAGGGTCTGTAATTGGTTCTCTGAGTGGGTAGTTGACAGATTTGCAGATGAAAGTGACCACAGGATAGACCGGGCATCGTTTTGAGTGGTTTCCCTGTCTTTTTGCTTCTGACCTCCTGTTTTCGATGGGGTGTTGAACTTCATTTTTCCTGGTGTTAGGACTCTGTGCACTTTACTACTGCTAACCAGTACTAAAGTGCATGTGCTCGGTGACTAAAATGTAATGTTTAGTTTCCCCATGATTGGCACATTTGATTTACCAGTTGGTTCCTAGTACAGTGCACTACATGTACCTAGGGCCAGTAAATCAAATGCTACTAGCGGGCTTGCAGCACCGATTGTGCCACCAACATGAGTAGCCCTACCAACATGTTTCAGGCCTCTCACTGCAGAGACTGTGTGTGCAGTTTTAAACTGCCATGTCGACCTGGCAAGTAGGTGTACTTGCCAGATGGACAGGGCAAACCTTCCCTTTTACTACATGCAAGTCAGGCCCAACGTAGCCCCATGGGCAGGGTGTAGTGTATTTAAAAAGTAGGATATGTGCTTTTTAACTTTTACATGTCCTGGAAGTGAAAGTACGCTAAATTCGTTTTTCACTACAGCATACTATCTCTCCCATAGGTTAACATTAGAACTGACTTGCAACACTGTATAAGTGTATTGTCCAATTGGGAAATGGTAGAAAATTTTAGTATGGTGTAACTGGACTCACAATTTAAAAACAAATCTTACTTAAACCGTTCTGTGCCTCTGCCTGTCCTTACAAGAAACGTCTGGGTTGGTAGACAGTTAGGCTTTGTAAACCCACTCTAGACAGTCACATACAAAGAGAGCTGAGGTGTGGAGTGCATATACCGATGGCCCATCTCCAGGCTAATGGGTCTTCCTGAGCTAGAGTGGTGGGAAAAGCTGACACTTGCATCTGAATAGGGCTGTGCCTGTCCCCTCACAAAAAGCTGCCAATCCCCATGTAGTCAAACAGGTGGAGAAGAAGTTTGAGGGTAACCTTCCTTAGGTGTGCACCCTATAAATCAAGCCTGGGTTCTGCACCTTTGGTCATACCATTCTGCTCCTACATGTTAGCAATGAAAATACACTCACTTTCTTAGAGTATGCAGATGTAGGATGCAGGAGTTTGGAGTTCGGAGGGCGGAGCAGCGAGCGGAACCAGAGTGGAACTAGAGCCTGCGATGTGAAGCATTACCATCACCACCACCGCTGCTGAGTTTCGAGTCAGAGGTGGGCGGCCACTGGTGAGCAGAGCAGAGGTTTGTGACCCCGGGGCCCACCGCTGAGTCGAGGAGTCCCTGAACCCGGGCCAGGTTGAAATCCAAGTCTTCTCCAGTTTTCTCCACCTTTGACATCGCCTGCCCGCTCGCAGCAAGCAAGCCAGCAGTATTCAGTAGGCATCCGAGCGAGTGCAGCTGCCGACATTCAGAGGCTGCAAAGTGTGTGCCACCGGCAGCGTGAGGAGGCAGCCCAGTTAGTCCTGGGTGCGGCTTGAAGGCTTGCCTGGAAGGCCCCACTCGCTCATTGCACCATTCTACCTGAAACACTAAAGTAAGAAGGCCGCAGCCGCTTAAGGACGCAGCCAGGACTACCAGATCTGTTCCTTCATCGCTGTTGATGATGATTCTGCCTGTCTGAGCAGGTCAGGTTGTCAGCTGGGCCCATCTAGACCTTCTACTAATATTCTCACCAGCACTTGCTGCTTTTTACCACCGCCTGAGCCGCTTGGGCGGTGAGCAGATAGAGCAGAGTGAAGAAAGAGTGCGGAGAGTAGTGAAGAAGACGCAGAATCAGCTGAGGTGTGGTATAGCAGCAGGGGGGAGCAGGCAGCAGGAGGTAAGGCTTATTGCCACGCAGGCCTCAGGGTTGAGCGGATGTGGCCAGCTGTAGGCTGGTGCAACTTTCTTTACCTGAGGCGACCCTGTCTTGTCCTGTGCTTTAGAGCCCTGCTCTGCAGTTTTGCCACTCCTAAATTAAAAAAAAATATATATATATATATATATATATATATATATATATATATATATATTACCTACTGGCGGTCGCCAGTAGGTAGTTATAGTTAGGACCACGTTTCCATAGGAAAACCTCAACATTCTATTTTGAATAACTTTGGCGCCGGTCGACGAATCCTCGCGAATTTCTCAAAATAGGTGGGGCGCTACGCTCCGCTCCTACCCTGAAAGTCTCAGGGGGATTCGTCAAGCGGGGGCTGAGATAAAAGGGGGGTCCCAAAACACGTTTTTCCCATGCATTTTTCCATAGGACCTTTAGAACGAGCTACAGCCCGAACGGCTGAACAGAATTACTAGAAATTTGGCAGAGAGGTAGTCCCTAGGTCAAGGAAGTGCCTTTTGTAGGTTTGGTGTAAATCTGTTCAGTAGATTCTGAGAAAATAGCCTTTAAATCAATATATATATCTGAGCCCGCTTACGGTACGCTTACCGTACGCTTACCGTACGCTTACCGTAAGCTTACGGTGGCGTGCGCGAGCGCGATTCTGATTGGCTCTTAGATCTTAGTAAACATTCGAATCGGCCGAAACCAGGAAGCGGCGTCCGCCATTTTGTCTCTCGCACTGAGTGTTGTTTATCAAACATGATGGCCAAAAACATGTTACGGGGCTGTTTTGACAACTCCCTCCCACATAGTCATGTTGAGGGAGTCCCCAAACATCCCCCAAGAGCAAAAACGGTTTTATTTTTTTTTCGGCAATTTCGCGGGGTACGCTTACCGTACGCTTACCGTACGCTTACCGTAAGCTTACCGTACGCTTACGGTAAAAAAATAAAAATAAAAAAAACACTATCCACACTTACCCCACCCCCTGTGCTTTTGGTGGCCGCAGGCCACCAAATGTGCAGGGCTTATTAATAGAGAAAAAAAACGTAATTTTGGCAACATGAAATTATAAAATCGAAATAAAAAAAACACTATCCACATTGACCTCACCCCCTGTGCTTTTGGTGGCCGAAGGCCACCAAATGTACAGGGCTTATTAAAGTTGATAAAAACCGTGCACGGAACGAACTGCGTTAAGTGGGCGCGCACGCCACAAATGGCGTAAAGTAACTTAGCATTTAAAAAACCGTACAAATTCACTGAAAAAACCATAGGTTTCACACACGTTATAGTTAGGAAATAGCATTTAAAAAACCTTGCTAATTCACTGAAAAAACCATAGGTTTCACACATGTTATAGTTAGCTGGACATTTTACTGATAAAAAACCAATGAAATTCCCCCGTTATAGTTACTGTAGGCAACTATAACTCACGCGACCGTAATCCTCTGCTGATGACATATGTGTCTTTATGAAAAAAAAATATTTGTAATATATGTATAGCTAAAATTTAATGGAAGAAGATATGGGCAAATAAGTGTCTAAATACAGTATTAGCATCAGCAGAGGATTGCGGTCGCGTGAGTTATAGTTGCCTACAGTAACTATAACGGGGGAATTTCATTGGTTTTTTATCAGTAAAATGTCCAGCTAACTATAACATGTGTGAAACCTATGGTTTTTTCAGTGAATATATATATATATATATATATATATATATATATATATTACCTACTGGCGGTCGCCAGTAGGTAGTTATAGTTAGGACCACGTTTCCATAGGAAAACCTCAACATTCTATTTTGAATAACTTTGGCGCCGGTCGACGAATCCTCGCGAATTTCTCAAAATAGGTGGGGCGCTACGCTCCGCTCCTACCCTGAAAGTCTCGGGGGGATTCGTCAAGCGGGGGCTGAGATAAAAGGGGGGTCCCAAAACGCGTTTTTCCCATGCATTTTTCCATAGGACCTTTAGAACGAGCTACAGCCCGAACGGCTGAACAGAATTACTAGAAATTTGGCAGAGAGGTAGTCCCTAGGTCAAGGAAGTGCCTTTTGTAGGTTTGGTGTAAATCTGTTCAGTAGATTCTGAGAAAATAGCCTTTAAATCAATATATATATCTGAGCCCGCTTACGGTACGCTTACCGTACGCTTACGGTAAGCGTACGGTGGCGTGCGCGAGCGCGATTCTGATTGGCTCTTAGATCTTAGTAAACATTCGAATCGGCAGAAACCAGGAAGCGGCGTCCGCCATTTTGTCTACCGCACTGAGTGTTATGTATCAAACATGATGGCCAAAAACATGTTACGGGGATGTTTTGACAACTCCCTCTCACATAGTCATGTTGAGGGAGTCCCCAAACATCCCCCAAGAGCAAAAACGGCATTATTTTTTTTTCGGCAATTTCGCGGGGTACGCTTACCGTACGCTTACCGTAAGCGTACGGTAAAAAAATAAAAAAAAAAAAAACACTATCCACACTTTCTCCACCCCTTGTGCAAATGGTGGCCGAAGGCCACCATTTATGCATGGCTTATCAGAGCACAGAAATTTCCCAAAAAATTTCAACAGATTACCTATCACAAGGAAGCGCATAATATGTCCTCCATGTGCGCACGGTGCGCGAAGCGCATCGTGCGTACATGGCCCATCTAGCGTAACGTGGGCACGGCAATAACTGCGTAAAGTGGGTGCGCGGTGCGCGAAGCGCACCGCGTGCTCACTGTGCGCGCACGGTGCGCGAAGCGCACCGTGCGCGCACGGAACGAACTGCGTTAAGTGGGCGCGCACGCCACGAATGGCGTAAAGTCACTTAGCATTTAAAAAACCGTACAAATTCACTGAAAAAACCATAGGTTTCACACACGTTATAGTTAGGAATTAGCATTTAAAAAACCTTGCAAATTCACTGAAAAAACCATAGGTTTCACACATGTTATAGTTAGCGGAAATTTTACTGATAAAAAACCAGTGAAATTCCCCCGTTATAGTTAGTGCAGGCAACTATAACTCACGCGACCGCAATCTTCTGCTGATGACATATGTGTCTTTATGAAAAAAAAATATTTGTTATATATGTATAGCTAAAAATGTATGGAAGAAGACATGGGCAAATAAGTGTCTAAATACAGTATTAACATCAGCAGAGGATTGCGGTCGCGTGAGTTATAGTTGCCTGCACTAACTATAACGGGGGAATTTCACTGGTTTTTTATCAGTAAAATTTCCGCTAACTATAACATGTGTGAAACCTATGGTTTTTTCAGTGAATTTGCAAGTATATATATATATATATATATTTGAAATTTGACATTTTATTAAAGTACACCTGTTACTTTATGGTTCTTCCCTCACTCCCACTACCAGGGTCATCAGATTCACCGATGAAACGAGAGAGTGCTTACAACAGTCTGCCGATACCACTACTTAATGTTTAAAAGCAACAGCTGTAAAAATATTCCTTATGAAAGAGTGAATTCACATGCAATAGTTGCTAAAGCCCATGTCCACCACGAACCTGTCCCCTAAGTTTGTCAATTAAATAAGTCAGCAGCTCAAATTACGTTGCCTGCCCAACAGGCGGTAGATAAAGCTTGGGTTGTATCCAACTCAGGATGATACGGAGATGAGAACCGCAATGCTACGCCCATTCCTTCCATGGCCTTTTTGTAAGCCTGAGAGCTAAACGCAGGGCTGCGGTCAGAGTGTAACGTGCTAACTGCGTATGTACCGATAAAGACTTGCAAATCTTTTATAACAGTTTGAGCGTCAGCAGAACGCTGAGGCCAAACCCATAGGAATCTCGAGAATGAATCCACTGCAACCATGATATACCTGTAAGCCCCGTCTGTTTGTAAGGGGCCGCAGTGGTCCAAGTACACACATGAGAGGTTTGTCTGACTTAAGTATTGGCGTCTGCGCTGGGCGTGTAACGGTGGAGCCTTTTATCTGCTGGCAGATGTCGCATTTCAAAACATGGTCTTTAGTTTGTTTATATAACCCTGCCCACCAATAGCGCTGTTTCAGTAAAGATATAGTCGCCTTAACGCGTGTGCGCGCAGTGCCCAAACCCTCGTGTGCAGCTAGTATTAACCCTTGCCTACGATCCATATTTGGTATTACTCTATCCCCCACTCCAGGAATCTGAGCATATGGAATGTTTTGTGCATCTAATTTTTAGGAGTAATTGAGTGGAAACTTTTAGGTACTGCTGTGCTGCCTTTGCGTGATGCGATGACAGCTACCATTATATCTCCGTCTATTTTAGTTTTCGAAGGAGTCAGCGCAAATACGGAAGCTGTGTGTACAGCCCCCTTTGCGGCTTCATCAGCCAATGAATTCCCTTCAACGTGAAAGCCACCACGTTGATGACTCAGCGTATGGATCACGTGAGTCCTTGGTAGCTCGGATTTCAATTCCGCTACCTGTTCCTATAGCATTTTGTGCTTGTGTCACCTTTTGCGTCCTTAAACGCGTTTAGTTCCCAATGTTGTAAGTACTCATTGTACGACTGTACACAGTAAAATTTAAAAAAATAAAAAATAAAAATATCACACGATTAGTGAGGGGAATTCATGATTCGTATTTACAAGTGCAAGTCTCAATGCTTTTAATTCAGCCAACTGAGCCGTGCAGTCTCCTAGAGATTGCGTTTTTGTGCAACTAGGATGGAACTTGCCACCACACATGCGGCCTTGAACAATAGCACATGCTGAAAAATATTGTTGCTTAATTCCTATGGCAGGTTGCGCAGAGCCGTCAGTGTAGATAATATATTCACATGCTGAAAAATATTGTTGCTTAATTCCTATGGCAGGTTGCGCAGAGCCGTCAGTGTAGATAATATATTCATACTATTCAAGAGGCAAGATTTCATTAGGTAGAGGATATTCTTGTTCATATTGCAGGAATGCCTGAGTTTTTAAACTGGGATCAAATCTGTATTAAACGTCTGTTGTAGTAAGAGAATTCGCCCATTCTATCCACCTAGGATGTAACACTTTCGCATTTAGGACGCTGGCCTTAGTAACAGCTTCTAAAGCTGGTTCTGGAGTCAGGACAATGATGCGTTTCCCCTGAGCCAGTGCTCTTTCTCTTGCTACAGCAGTCTGAACGACTGTCAGGAATTTTTCTGTTGAAGTGAAACGCATTTCTGCATTTGTGTACAGGTGTGACTTGTAAGCAATTGGTACGGTTACTCCCTCATTAAAGGTCAAATAAGTGTACCCGCATTGACCTGCTATTATTCGGATGACTAAGTGGCGTACGTTTACGCGTGTTTGTAAGTGTTTTGAAGCAATCATGTCTTCCTGGAGTAAACGAAGAATATTAGTATGTTCTTGTGTCCAATCTCTGGCTGAAAAGTCAAGTTTGAATAATTCATAGAAAGGTTTTACCCTCTGTGCGTAATCTAAAACGTATGTCCTGCCAAAATTTAGGAATCCTAGTATTGACTGTAAATTCTTTAATGATTTTGGAGGCTGGAGCAGCGCACACTTTTCTAAAAAGTTAGCTGCCAGACTTTTGCCTTCACTTGACAAGTCATATCCCAAAAATAGGACATTGAGATGGGCTATTTTCAACTTTTTAAAGTTAAACTTGTAGCCTTCTGCGGCAAATACCATAATAATGGTGCTTACCCTGGTCAAGTGCCTCTCTAAGTCGTCTATCAGATAAATATCATCCACATAGGACAACGCTTCTTCGGCAAAATTTTGAAGTTACTTTTGCTGAAAATACACCTGGGCAGTTTTTATACCCTTATGCCAGACGACAACATTGTCGCTGGGACCCTAACGCACTGAAGGCTGTTAGATACCTGCTTTCAGGCGCAATATTTTGGCGGAAAAATCCATTTGAGATATCAAGAGTGGTTTCGTATTTTTTGCGCACAATGTTATTCATTAATGCGGCACTGTGTGCATTTTGGACAGCAAATGTCTTTGTGCATGTGTTTAAATGCCTGCAATCTAAAACTAGACGATATGTATTGTCGGGTTTAGAGACGGGAACCATTGTTCATTGGAGAGGTACATTTTTCAATTACCCCCTGGTATTCAAGTTGATCTAAGATCTCCCTGACCTGTTTTTTTAGCTTCTTGCTTTTATTGGATATTGCCTCTGAGCATTAGGTGAAACTTTTACTGGGATCATGTGGTAGGTTGAGTTCTCATCCCAATGCCGGGGCTTGGCCTCCTATTTCCAACACAGAACCCAGCAAATCAAAAAACAAAATCACCTCTCCAGCTCCACTCCTGGCTCCCTTGGTGTCCCCCAAGGATATCTCCTCTCTCCTGCTCTATTCAACTTATTTATGGAACCCCTTACACTCGTACTTAAACAAGCAGGTATTAACTACCACCTGTATGCTGACGATACCCAACTCTACCATAAAATAAGTCCCACTCAGATATCCTACACGTTAACACCGCCCTGGCTAATGTACAATCCTGGTTCTACTCAAATCATCTCAAACTCAACCCAAACAAAACTGAAATCATTCTTTTCTCTCCTAAAAACAACCCACTCCCCATCCAAACATGGATCTCTGACTTGAATGCCCTAAACTGTTCGCTCTCCTTATCCGAATCAGTAAAATCCCTTGGCTTCCCCACTGACCGTAGGTTAACGCTCATTTCTCACATAAAAAACTTGGCAAAAGGAGCACTTTTCACGCTCCAACACCTCAAAAAAATCAAACCTTTCATTCCACCGGAAGATTTCAAATCGGTTGTCCGATCTCTAGTCCTCTCGAAAATTGACTATGGCAACGCCCTACTCTCCGGAAGTCCACCCTGCCCCCCTCAAATCTGTTCTCAACCTAGCGGTCAGGCTTACAACTGACTGCAAACGCTATGACCACATCTCGCCTACTCTCAAGACCCTGAAATGGCTTCCTATCGAAGGCAGATCCTCTTATAAAATAGCCTGCATAACATACAAAGCCCTTCATCAAAAGACCCCCCTCTACCTCTCAAACAAACTAAAAAAGCAGGCAGTGCCCGACAGATGAGAAGCACCAATTCTCTCCTCCTCTCCCCTCTCTGCTAAAAAAGAAAGCCGCACAATCTCGCTCCTTCTCTGGTAAGGCTCCCAGCATCTGGAATGCCCTCCCTAAAGACCTACGACTTAACCCTTCATAAGTCAGTTTAAAAAAAGAACTTAAAATGCACCTGCTCAACAAATATTGAGGTCCTTAATCCTTCCATTACCATACCTGTTATACTCTACCCCCCCCCTTTCTGGAAACCCCGTTTTCCCCCTCCTTTCCATCAACCTGTGTCGACCCCACCTATTCACCCCCTTCCCTACCCATCTTCACCTTTTCTTCCACCCTACCACACCCTGCCGAGCACTTCCCTCCCCCGTTTCTCTCACTTGCAAAACCCTTCCTTTAACACAAAAAATGAGTCTTCCTCCCTTATATTGTGTATTAATTTGTAATTAGTCTAATCACGTGTTGTTTTTGTAAATTGCTACTTCCTTGCATTTTTTATTAGGTCATGCTATATTACTCAATGTGGTCCTCAAAGTCTGTCATGTCTGAATGCTTCTTTTGGACACCACTGTTTTGTATTCCATGTAATATTGTCATTCCAATGTAAAGCGCTCTGATACCCCCGAGTGGAGCCAGCACTATGTAAAACCTTTTAAATGAATAAATAAATAAATACTGCCCACTCCTGTGCATATGTATATTTAAGGTGAACGGGAATGTGGTTGGAAAATGCAGGAAAAATTATACTTTCTCCCTTGGGGCACTCCATTACAAATGCAGGCGGCCAATCTTGTTCTGCTAACAGGATGTCATAACCAGATGATAAGTTCTTCTAACAAAGAGCTTTTACTTTCCTGAGCTTGTCCCCCTCCAGCTGGAGTGTTACTTCATATAACTTATGTGGGACGCTCACCCTGGTGTCTGGTGTTTCTACCGTGATGTAATCATTCAACTCCGCTGTCACCAGAAATTCCTTCAGGTTCAGGCGAGCTATTGTTACTTCTGCCGCCCAGTCCAGCATTGTCAGAGCCCATTCCCCGTTCATAAGTTGTGTCCTCAGAATTCTGGACATGTCTGATTTTCAGACCAGCAAATTTCTTTTTCTTAAATTGAGGTTTTGGATTTTGCTTATCTTCTTTCTTAGAAGTAAAGTCTTGAGCGCGCTGCTTGTCTCTGGACTGTGTGCGCTCCTCTCTGTGTTCTGACTGTCCTTCTCTTTCGGAGCCTTTCTTCGAGCCCTGAAAGAACGAGAGGAACGTGTATCAGTATCCTGATACCTGTCAGGTTTCCTAATATTATCCCTATCCCTGAGGTTGTACCTCTTTTCAGAGTGCTCCTGTTGTGGAGACCTACCTCAATTATTTTGGGTAGTTCATTCTCCTATTCTAATGGAGAGAACTCCCTTGGGCGTTGGCGGATTGCCACTGATGCTGCTTCCCCTTTAATGTTAGCTAGTATTATTGCTGATACCTGATCGTAGTTGTTTAACAACTTAATCCCTAAGTTCAGGGCAGGTTCTGCTCCATAGTCATTTTGTATTTGTCTTAATGCATCTGGTACTACTGCTAATGAAGGAATACCATGAGTTCTGGTATATATGGCAGCAAAGGCTGTACCCCAAGAGGTGCAATCCTCTAAATTATTTCTAGAAATACTACGGCATATATTAAATGTATACACCAATTGTACTATACTCGTACAGACTACAGTATGATGTACTGACATATGCAACTTGCTATTTAGTCTGTACCAAATGGAGACTTGTACACGATTGGAAAACAAAACTGAAAATACCACAATGTCCTTGATAGGACGCATGGCCGTTATTATGAAACACTCAATAAAGTTTGTTTAAAAAAAAAAGAGGTGCAATCCTCTAACTGTGGTGTAATCCCCATGGACAAACAGACTGTTAACATTCTGTGTTTCTCAAATGGTGTTGTATTTGGGAATACTGCTTCTAACTGGGTTATCTTCTGAGCTACCCAGAAAGGAATTTGTTCACGTTTTGTGGGCACTTTGCCCATTACCGCGTGTAATGTTTGTGGAGTAATTTTAGTACCTGAACTCTGTGTAGGAGCTGCAGTAGGTGTAATTACTGTTGGCTGGACCGCTAGTGTCCTTAAGACAAAGTGTGTCATATTTCTGTAGAGTTTTATCAACTCTTTGTGTTGAACAAGTTGTTCATCCTGTGGCATTTTGTCAATGTCTGGATGTGGTGCATAGGAACAAAAGTTACTTACCTGTAAACTGTGGTTCTCCAGTATTGGTGTCTTTCATAGATTCACATGCTTGAATATTCCCCATCGTTGAAGTGGGAGTCCTACAGTACATAACATAGCAATGTAGCAATAACAACCATAGATAAGTAATAAAAAACCATAGATTAGCATTGAATCATAGAGTTTTTGGATAGAAAAAACTTGTCACTTTTATAACATATTACAGTCATTGTGAATTGTCCAAACTCCAGCCAATCATGCGCTAGCACCCTCCAGAATGTTCTCCTCAGAGGTTCAGGCCCTCAGATTTTCATAGCACAAGAGCAACAAAGAGTCAAGGAGAAGAGGAGAGCCTCTGAGGGGAGGTGGGTGGTTCGCATGTGAATCGATGAAAGACACCAATACTGGAGAACCACAGTTTACAGGTAAGTAACTTTTGTTCTTCTCCAGTATTGGTGTGTCTTTCATAGATTCACATGCTTGAATAAGAATAGTAAGCAGTGATGCCGAGATAATGCAAGGTACATATAATAACCTCAAAATACACAGTACAACGAGATACTGAAGCATAAAGACACAAAATGGTACCTTGTATACAGGAGGAGGGAAGCAACAGAGACTCACCTTACTTAAAGAGATTACGTAGGACCGCTTGCCCCACGGCTGAATGAGCGCCGTCAGCAGCTTCCAGACAGTAATGTTTGGTAAAGGTGTGCCTGCTGGACCATGTTGCAGCCCTGCAGATGTGTTGAAGAGGCACACCAGCAAATAGTGCAGTAGAAGAGGAAACATCTGGTAGAATGCGCTCGAACATTTGCAGTAAGTGGCTTCCCAGCTTGCTGATGGCAAAAGGCAATTGTAGTAGATATCCAGCGTGCAATAGCCTGTTTGGTGATTTGATGCCCCTTTCGCATCCGTCTATAGGCCACAAAAAGCGGATCAGACTTACGGATACTAGCTGTCCTTTGCAGATAAAATGTCAGACATCTCTTGATATCTAATGAATGGAGAGACCTCTCTGCCTAGTTTCATTAGGAAAAAACTTAAAATGACAGGCTCATCAAGAGGGAAATCCAATGGCACTTTAGGGATAAAGGTCGGATTAGTGCGGAGCAATACAGAGTCCTTGGTGAATTGAAGAAAAGGCGGTTTAGTAGTAAATGCCTGTATGTCACTGACTCGACGTGAAGAAGTGAGAGCCAACAACAGCGAAGTCTTCCACGTAATTAATTTTAGATCGACTTTATGGATGGGCTCAAGCGGTGGCTTCATGAGTTGAGCCAATACAATGTTCAAATGCCAAGGAGGAGGCGGTCGATGAATTGGAGGAAACATCCTAAAAAGACCCTTGAAGAACTGCTGAATGACTCTGGAAGAGTAAAGAGAGGTGGAACCATCCTGTCGAAATCTTGAGATTACAGCCAGAAAAACTTTAAGAGTAGAATGCGAGAGGCCAGATTTTGCTAGATGTAAAAAGAACGGCAAAAGTTGGTCTGGTGTGGAATGAACAAGATGCACCTGAGCAGCGTCGCACCACAGACAAAAACGTTTCCATTTGAGCTTGTATGTTTTCACAGTGGAGGCTGCCCTAGCCTTAGCAAGACCTTCCTGCAGTCGGAAGGAATGTTTAAAGTGGCAAACTCATAGTGCTCAGGTTCCATGCCGCTAAGCGAAGAGATGCTGGGTCGGGATGACAAACCTGTCCCTGATCCATGGTCAGACGGTCCGGAAGTGGACGGACCAGAATCGGGTCACACTGCGAGAGGAGTAGTAGTTCCGTAAACCAGACTTGTCGAGGCCACCAGGGAGCTATTAGAAGAATGCGGCAGGGTTCTTTCTTCATTTTCCGAAGAACCTTGGGGACCAGAGGAATCGGCGGAAAAGCGTAGGCATATATTTTTGACCAGTTCATCATAAAGGCACTCCCGCACGACTCTGGGTGGGGAAACCAACTTGCGTAAAATGGGCATTTTTGGTTCAGATGGGTTGCGAACAGATCCAGATTCGGGGGGCCCCATAACCGATAGATGCGATTCCAGCGTGGGTTGATGCAATTCCCACTCGTGATTGGACGAGGTTGACCTGCTTAGAGAGTCCGCCAGAATGTTGGACGCCCCCGGAACATGCACTGTCATTAGAGTGACTTGATGCCGGATTGCCCAATCCCAGATTTGTTGAGCTTGAAGAGACAGCAAGATGGACCGTGTGCCCCCCTGTTTGTTTATAAAGTGCATGCATGTTGTGTTGTCTGTCCGGATCAACACCGAAGCTCCCTGGATGATGGCGCGAAAAGCCTTTAGCGCCAGGAAAATGGCAAGTAACTCTATAAGGTTGATGTGCCAGGTACTTTGGTGGGTATCCCACAGTCCTTTTACTGTGAGGTCCTGAAGGTGTGTTCCCCACCCTTCGAGAGATGCGTCCGTTGTGAGACTGCAAACTTGGAGTGTCCACCAGAAATGGACGACCGGAAGATTTGTTGGTTTCGAGAGTCCACCAGAACAGAGCCGTTTGCATACGAGATGTGACCTTGACCAGATCATTGAAGGATCCTGAGACTTAAGCCCATTTCTTGTCGAGATCTTCCTGGATGGGTCTCATTTTTAAGCGGCAGTGAGGGACTAGTGGAATGCAAGAGGACAACATCCCTAGGAAGGACTTCAACTGCCGAACAGAAACAGACTTTTTGAACCGGAGGGAGACCGCTAGGGTGCAAAGTCGTTGACGCCTTTCGTGTGACACAAAGGCCTTTGCCAGTTTGGTGTTCAAAATGGCCCCAAAAAACATCCTGAGTTGAGCGGGAACAAATTGAGACTTGTCCATGTTGAACGTAAGGCCCAGAGACTGGAAGAGGGACCTGCAAAGTAGAGTGCGTCGGGATGCCAGTTCGAACAACCGTGCTTTCGGGAAGGCAGCCGTCGAGATAAGGAAAAATGTGTATGCCTTGTAGACGAAGGTAAGCTACCACCGGTGCGAGGACTTTGGTAAACACTTGAGGTGAAGAACGAAGGCCGAATGGAAGGACTTTGAATTGGAAATCTTTCCCGGCCACTCTGAATCTGAGGAATTTTCTGTGTCTGGGCAGAATGGGAATATGAAAATAAGCATCTTGAAGGTCCAGTGTGGTCATGTACTCTCCTTGGGACAGTAAAGGAAGGACCTCCTCAAGAGACAACATGCGGAATGTTTGCTTCTTGATGTATTTGTTCAGGGCGCGTAGATCCAGAATAGGGCGTCATTCTCCCGACTTTTTTTGTATTAGGAAGAACCTCAAATAGAATCCTCTGCCCCTTTCTAAGTTCGGAACCACTTCGATCGTGCCTTTTCACAATAAGATTTTTAATTGACCTAAAAGTTTCTTCAGATGGGCAGGAGGGGGACCTCTGGGTGGAGAATTGGGAGGGATCTTGACAAACTCTAGAACGTGCCCCCTGCGCACAATATCTAGAGCCCATTGATCGGTAGTAATCAGAGACCATTTGGAGTAGAAGCGGAAGAGTCTACCTCCAACCTTTGCGAGGGTGGAAGGCATCAAGGATGGTAGATGGAAAAAGTCATTGTTTCTTGGAGGAATCCCTGCCTCTAAGAGGATTTACCTCTGTACTGTCAGTAAGACGCGGCTGGCGGTTGTCTGTACGACTGTTGATTCTGGGAGGAGTAACGTTGTTGGCCTTGAGAAGAATGATATTGTCATATTGATTGGAACCTCCCCGAAAGGAAGAGGAGGAGCCACGACCCCTCGCACCCCGAAAGGGCTGTTTTTTTTAATTGGAAGTATACCGAGAGCACGAGCAGTGTCGGTGTCCTTTCTGATCATCTCAAGGGGATCATCGATGTGTTGGTCAAACAGCGATTCACCGTCATAAGGCATGTCCAATATTTTCGCCTGCACCTCTTGACGGAAAGAAGTGGCTTTCAACCAGCCCTGCCGCCTGAGAACAGCAGCACCCGCCAGTTGCCGGACACCAGTAGAAGACACGTCAACAGCACAATCAATGCTCTCAGAGAAAATCCTTTCCCCTTCTTAAAGAATCTTCAACGCCTCTGCTTTAGAAGGTTCTGGTAGTAAATCTAGAAGGGGAGCAATGTCTGACCACATTTGTCGGTCATAGCGGCCGAGGATATCAAGAGAATTGGCCGCTCTGACCATAGTTGCCGCCCTAGTGGAAATTTTTTTACCAATGGCGTCAAGGCGCCTCCCCTCACGATCCGGAGGAGCCAATACTGGAGACGAAGGATTCCTGGCACGACGTTGTGCTGCCTGTGTAATAATGGAATCAGGTTTCGGCTGTGCAATAAGACAAGTAGGCGAATTTTCCGGGGCCTTGTATTTTTTATCTAGTCGTGGTACAACAGCAGGAATGGAATTAGGCTGTTGCATGAGCTGGAGACCCTCTTGCCAAATAAAATCAATGATGGGGATAGCACGCACTTGTTTCTGTGGCTGATCCTTGAAGTCATACAAGAAACAATCCTCCTCTCTAGTGGCAATCGGGAGGTGAAATCTCTTTGCCGCCCTTTCCATGAGGACATGAAATCCACCTATGTCCACCGGTGGAGAATCAAGAGAAGCTGGAGCGGTGGTGGAAGGCGTTTGAATCTGATAATTGTCCCATTCAGTGAACAGGTATCTATCATCTAGCTCACCCTCCTCTCTGTCATCAACATCATCATCATCCTCCTCAATGACATGAGGAGCGTCTTGGCGTGGGGCAACCTGGACTCCGAAGTAGAAGGCGTAGAAAACGGTTCTGTAGGAAGCGGGGGTGGAAGAGGCACTTGTGGTGCTGGAGAAGCTTGGACCGAGTTTGGAAAACGTCTGTTATAGTCATCCAGCATGAATTGAAGGTTGGAAATAAGGGACATTGGCATCTGCACCATAGGAAAATCCGGTGCAGGCTGGTTGGCACGGTCTGAAAAGTCCTCATACTCCTGGTCGTCATCAAAGTCCTGATATTTTATTAGACGCTCAGAGGGACTGCAAGCAGCCCTAAATGCGTCATCCTCCTCCGATACGTCATCACCAGCGTCAGAAGAGAACAGTTCTGCTGGAGGATGTGAAGTAGTTTGGATTGGCGTCAAAGTATCCAAAGAAGACAGTCGCCGTTGAAGCAGAGAACCTGAAAACTTCAAAGGAACCAGATCCATGGATGCAGCCGTCGACGCCGTCGAGAGAAGTTGCCGTCGGTGTTGAGCCACCGTCGACGACGAAGCCATCGTCGATGATGCTGACCCTTTCGTCGACGAGGAAGTGCGCGTCGACTAATGCTTCTTCTGCTTGTGAGTCGTCGAAGTCATAGGCACCGTAGACAGAGACCTCACCTTCACAGACACCAACGTCGACGGAGATGTAGCCGACGACAGAATCATAGCTGGCATCAAAGATGAAGAAGTTGAAGTAGACATCGTTGAAGCGACGAAAGCAGTTCTCGTCGACTGGGGAAGCGACTACGAGCTCGTCGACGAGACAACCAGTTTTTTAGACAAAAACTGCTCAGATAGAGTCTTGGACGCCTGTGAGTCAGATCTCGGGGGCACAGAGGGTGTAGACAGACTCTGAGGGGCAGGAGACACACCTTTTGAAGTGGAAGGCCGGTCAGTGGACTTGACAACATGATGTTTCTTCGCCACCTTAGTTTTAGGAGAAACCTTCTCCGACTCACTGGCTCTCTTCAAAGATGAAGTAGTCCGGACTGACGAAATACTCTCCACATCTGACAAAGGGTTGTCCATAGTCTTCAACTTCTGTAGCCACAGAAGGAGACGCCCCTCCCTGTCCTTAAGGGTCTCCTGAGATAAAGTCCTGCAGATTTTATAGTCCTTTACCTGGTGTTCAGGTTAGAGGCAATAAATGCACTTCTGATGAGGGTCCTCAGAATGAAGTCGCTGTTTTCCACATGTCCCACAAGGTCTGAAGAGGGACCTCTTGGTTGTAGACATGACAAAAGGCTTTTCTTTCAGAAAAGAGAAAAAACTGAGCAGAGCTCAGGGAGACTCCCTTCACACGACGTGCGGGAGAAAATCTGAATCTGCCTTGGGTCACATATTAGCGCCTAGTTTCACTCACTGTCAGCAGTGGAACTGGGGCTCTGCCCCTGCCTCGGGCCACATATTAGCGTCTAGTTTCACTCCCCCTCAGAAGTGCTACTGCGGCTCCCCCACTCCAGCCCTCTCCTCCGCTCCAGTGACTAATTCGCAACAGTAGAGCCCCCAGCGCAGCCAGCACCGCCCCCAGGAGCGGTGCTACAGTGGCAGCGATAGACGAGGCCCGAATGACGAACGCCGCCTACAGCCAATGGTCACCTCCGAACAGCACTTCTCGTCAATGGCAGGCCTGGGTTGTGGGATCTCCCCGCCCAATCCAGTCATCAGGCTGGTCTCCGGGAGAGACGGAATCTCAGCCTCACTCTCTCTCTGTTCAGGTGCCGAGCCGTACTAGGAGAAGGGGCTGCGTATTGTGATCAGGATCGTTGACGGTCTGCAGCCCCTTACCCGTCTTCTAGTCATACAACTCCTGGGTATGGATGGGATTATGTGATGGCATGAATCAGCCGTGAGCACAGGGTCATTATCTGGCTAGAGAGGCACTCGCTTCTGTATTTCTGATGAGCTGCAGTTGTGATATTCTCGCAAATGAAGGAAATGAAGTGTGGGAGACTGTGCTTCGTTGTTTTTTGTTTTCTATTTTCTGCGGGATTCGCACACCCAGCGCTAATCCCGCCGAAAATGTTTTTTTTGGGCTTGAGCAGGCCTAGGGGGTCAGGGTGTTTCTACTCTGCCCCATTTTCTTGTTTTGTATCCTTTTCTCACATTTTTTCTTGTAACCCGGTTCTACCGAGTCACAAGATGGCTGCCAACACTTCCTGGTTTGAGTGTTGGCAGCCAATCAGAGTGAAGCTCGTGCCTGGGATCAGTTGCGACTCCTCCTCGGTGCTCAGATATCAAAACTTTTCTTTTTCTAATTTCTACTACTGAACGGATTTACACCATTAGTGTAAATTTTGTTAGAATGAACAGGAACTGTTGAAAGGATGACGACGCTTATCATGAAATCAGCAAAAGCGCACTCAGACTCGCCAACAGAGGATATAAACAACGTGATCTGAACAAAAGCAAAAACAAGGTCGACAAACTATCACGTACTGAAATCCTGATCAACAAATCCCAAGACAAAACCAAGGAAACACAATCCAGTCCACGATTAATTTTGACCTACAGCAAGAAAGCACATACAATCAGACAAAAAATTCAAAAATACTGGCCATTACTCCAACAAGACCGCGATCTAGCCCAAATCATTGGACCGGCACCTCTTATCACTTTCCGCAAAGCACCGTCAATTAAAGATACAATAGTCCAGAGCCACTTTCAAACTAAGAACACTATGGCCAACTGGCTCACTCAACAACATATTGGATTTAGAAAATGCAATCACTGCAAAGCCTGCAAAATTGCAATTAACAAAAAAGACATCAGAGATCCAAATGGCAGAAAAATTGACATCACAAAGAGAATTACTTGTACTACCAAGTTTGTAGTGTATTGCATTGAATGCAATTGCGGCATGAGATACATTGGCAACACGGTGTGCATGTTGAAAAAGAGAATTCTCGAACACATACGAGCTGTAAAAAATCGCGATACAACTTATGCGACTGCAAAACACCTCTTGACATGTCAAAATGGAGATTGGCAAAAAATGAACTTCTTTGCCATAGATACAGTGGAAGAAAGTGAACGCTTGGGAGATCGCAAAAAGACACTACGTCAGCTGGAATCCAAATACATTATAAGACTGCGTACCAAGAACCCCAAAGGGATGAATGTTGACGAGGAATTCTATGTCCACTTATAGACTGAGACTACTTACAAGTGACTATAAAAGGCGCTCAATTTTTAATTTTTAATTAATTTTCTCTAATTTTCAATTTTCAATCTTCAATTTAATTTGTTTCATTAATTTGCATCTGGCAGTTTCCATTGTCCCTCCAAATGTAGACAAATTATGTTCAATGTTTCCAGACAGTGGTACATGCTTGAATCATACATAATGATAATTTTGACATCTACACGTACTATACGTGAACTCTCTCGTCCAAACAGTGGACACGGGGATCTTTTGTCAATACAAGGTACTATACCAATGAGGACACCCTAACACATCTACACAAATCCATTGGACAAAGGGAATTTTTGTTATTACAAGGTACTACACGAATGTGGTCACTTTAATACATCTATATAAATCCACAACTATTTCCTGAAGTCGTACATGTTACCCTGTTTGCATAATATATTCATGGGCATTCACCATGCAATAGCTTCATCAGTACAAACACTTAGAGTACTATACAAGTAGAAATATCCTTTTTCCCTTTTTTTCTTCAAGGTTTCTGTAATTAGGTGATTTATGTTAAAACTGAACTACAACTCCCAGAATTCAATGGGACTAATTGTTTGACAGGAAATGACATAAAAAAACAGCTGACAGTAGTGTCACCTACCGTGAACAAGGCCGTCATGGCCGAAACGCGTCGGTTTGACAGACTAGGCTTTATGGTTGAATAAAGTTTTGCAAACCTATGGTTCCAGAGTGCGGCGTCTCTTGTGTAAAAAAAAATATATATATATATATATATATATATATATATATATATATATATATATATATATATATATATACACACATTTAACAATGAACCTTACTGCAAATAACAAGCCAGTATTGACTAGATGTCATTTGGTCATTGAATTGTATGTTCTGATCTTTATTTTATGATGTTCGTTGTTGTGACAAGCACTGGGCACTTTAAATTTGCTATCACGTGGTTAAAAAGAAAAAAAACTCAGATCATCAGTAAATAAAAGAGAGAAAGGAGGAAAAAAAAAGTGTAACCTTTAAAAATGAAAGGCCAATGGTTGATGTGCGTCATGTGATTAAGTCCCCTGGGAGGGACGAAACGCGTAATGGCTGCCGCTATGTGTTTGTGAGAAGATCAAATAAACAAAGCGGTATTTTTATGAATCCTGTGCTCCGTGCTCTATTCAGTGCTACCAGTGAGAAGGTGCGACTTTGAAGGAGTGCTTCGCGATATATATATATATATATATATAATTTTTTTCACTGAAAAAACCATAGGTTTCAGGGCCATTATAGTTAGCTGGACATTTCGCTCGTACAAAACCATTGAAATTCCCCCGTTATAGTTAGTTCAGCTAACTATACCTCGCGCGCCCGCAATGCACTGCTGATGACGTCACATATTACATCACTCATGACATGGTCAGTGATATCACTGATGACATCATCCAGTGAATGTGTTTTTTTCTGAAAATTAAATAAGTTTTATATATGTATATCTCAAGGTCGAAGGAAGAATAAATAGGTATATAAGTGTCTAAATGGATGATTTTTTAAATGAAAAATTGATTGTATAACTGACTGATTAAGTGCATCTTAGTGAATACATGGGTTAGTGAGTAATGTTTAAAAATATAAATATCTGTACCAGTCTCTCACTTTGTGTATAAGTGGCTGCATGGGGTGGTGAGTAGCTACATGAGTGTCTATATGGGTTATTACTTGGTTTTTCGAGTATCAGTATGAGTGTCTGTATGGTTCAGTGGGGGGTATTACTTAGTGCATACTTGCATGAATGAGTGAGTCACTATTTGTATGTGTTCAAGACAGTATGTGTGCAGGACTGCATGGGTGGATGAGTGTGTGTATGGGTGTGTTAGTGAGTGAATGACTCAATAGTGTCTTTATAAGTAACTACATATATTTTAAACGAGTATATGTGAGTATTGGTGTATATAAGTGAGTATATGTGAGAGTGAGTGATTGGAAGAGTTCCTGTATGAATAAGTTTGAGTTTCTATAAGTGATCATTCAAAAGAGTAAGTATGTGTAAGTTTCTGTAGAAGTAAGTGTGGTGGTGCTTGTATAACTGTATATGCAAGTAAGTAAATGGATGTTTGATCCTTTATTAGCATGAGTGACTATGTGTGTGAGTAACTTTATGGATGAGTGGCGTTGTGTAACAGGATGTATAGGTGTATGAGTACATATGATGAGTGAGTACATGTATGAGTGACTATATCGGACTGTTGGTGAATGAGTGGATGTGCATGTAGATCTTAGAATTACTGAATTGGTTGTTGTAACTGGTTTTGGTATTTCCATTGTTTTGAAAATTTTAGTTAATATTTTTGTGTGTGTGTATCAAAGGTTATATTAGGGTGAGAGGAGGTCTGCCACTCTATCACAAGGATGATGTCACAGTGATGTCATCAGTGATGTCATTTGAGATGTCATCAGTGATATCATGAGTGATGTCACTGACCAGGTCATGAGTGATGTAATATGTGACGTCATCAACAGTGCATTGCGGGCGCGCGAGTTACAGTTAGCTGAACTAACTATAACGGGGGAATTTCAATGGTTTTGTACGAGCGAAATGTCCAGCTAACTATAAAGCCCCTGAAACCTATGGTTTTTCATTGAATTTTTAAGGTTTTTTAAATGCTGATTCCCAACTATAATGTGCCTGAAACCTATGGTTTTTTCAGTGAATTTCAATGGTTTTTAAATGCAAATTTCTAACTTTAGCGTGCCTGAAACCTATGGCTTTTTCAGTTAATTTCGAAGGAGTTTTAAATGCTAGTTTCTAACTATGCCTACAGAGTTAGGACATGTGAAGAAAGAAGAAAAAACGCACAGAAAGAAAAAAAAGAAATGCAGAAAGAAGCAACAGAAGACCTAAAAGACTAAGAAAAGTGCAGGAAGAGGGAAGGCGTGTTGAAAGAACAAACAGAGGAGCAGAAAGAAGCCTTGTTGCAAAATCATCCTATACCCTCAACCTTTTCAGACGGGTACTGGTGGTAACTGACTGACTAACCAGTCCTAGAGCCAATGCTATGCAAAAAGACACTTAGAATACAGTGAAAACACCTACATACAGTAAGAAACACTATGCGTTGGTGTATCCTTGTGATTAGCATGACCTTCTCTGTAAGCCCCTAGTATATAATAGGGCAGGGGGATTAAACCTACCTCTTAAAACGCGGCACAGGATGCGTTAGCACACTGATGAAGAGAGGGGGGGGGGCCTGAGGTGGTATGTGTGCAAACACGCCCTGTGGGCGTTTTAAGTTGGTGGATAAAGTCCCCTTGAATCCTGAGGGTCCCTGGGGGCCAACTAGCCCACCAGGTATGTCCACTAAGCACCACAGAGCTGCGTTGCAGAGAGGTGTAAAAAGGGGCACGGCCTCGGACCACCTCTCTGCAATGCAGTGCAGTGGCACTTACTGGAAGCACCTGGTGGGCTAGTTGGCCCCCAGGGGCCCTCTGGATTGAAGGGGAATTATTTTCCCAACTTAAAACGCGCCCCAGGGCGTGTTTGCACACGTCACCTAAGGCCCCCTCCCTTCCCCACTGTGTAAACACGCCCTGTGGCTGTTTTAATTTGGGAGATTAAGTTCATTTGAATCCTGAGAGTCCCTAGGGGCCAACTAGCCCACTAGGTACCTCCAGTAAGCGCCACAAAGCTGCGTTGCAGAGAGCTGTAAAAAGTGTCACTGCCTGGACCCCCACTCTGCAAAGCAACGAAGTGGCGCTTACTGGAAGCACCCGGTGGGCTAGTTAGCCCCCAGGGGCCCTCAGGATTGTAGGGGAATTATTTCCCCAACTTAAAACGCACCATAGGGCGTGTTTGCACACGTCACCTCAGGCCCCGTCCCCTCCCTTCGCCACAGTGAGTGTAAACACGCCCTGTGGCCGTTTTAAGTTGGGAGATTAATTCCCCTTGAATCATGAGGGTCCCTAGGGGCAAATTAGCCCACTAGGTACCTCCAGTAAGCGCTATTGCAGAGAGGTGTAAAAAGGGGAACGGCCTGGACCACCTCTCTGCAACGCAGCGCAGTGGCGCTTACTGGAAGCATCTGGTGGGCTAGTTAGCCCCCAGGGGCCCTCAGGATTGAAGGAGAATTATTTCCCCAAATTAAAACGCACCATAGGGCGTGTTTGCACACGTCACCTCAGGCCCCGTCCCCTCCCCGCTGTGTAAACACGCTCCGTGGCCGTTTTAAGTTGGGAGATTAATTCCCCTTGAACCCTGAGGATTCCTAGGGGCAAATTACCCCACTAGGTACCTCCAGTAAGCGCCACAGAGCTGCGTTGCAGAGAGGTGTAAAAAGGGGCGTGGCCTCACAACACCTGTCTGCAACGCAGCTCCCTGGCGCATACTGGAGATACCTGTTGGGCAAGTTGGCCCTCAGGGACCCTCGGTATTGAAAGAGAATTAATTCCCCAACTTACAACTCGCCACGGGGCGCGCTTGCACAATGGTGAAAGAAGGGTGCGTGGCCTTAGGTGACATGTCTGCAAACACGCCCTGTGGCGCGTTTTAAGTTGGAGAATTAATTCCTCCTCAAGTCTGAGGGCCCCTGGGGGCCAACTAGCCAAACAGGTTCCTCCAGTATGCACCAGAGAGCTGCGTTGCAGAGAGGTATTCAGATGCTACGCCCCTTTTTACAACACTCTGCAACGCAGCTCCATGGCGCTTACTGGAGGTACCTGGTGGGCTTGATAGCCCCCAGGGACCCTCAGGATTGAAGAGGAATTAATTCCTCAACTTAAAAATGCGCCACAGGGCGTGTTTGCACACGTCACCTCAGGCCCCGCCCCCTCTCTTCACCACTGTGCAAACGCGCCCTGTGCCGCGTTTTAAGTCGGGGCATGGCCATTTTCTTTTTTTTTTATTGAATCGGAGGGGGGCTGTGTGCCCCCCCCCCCCCCTCCCAGGCCACTTATGGGCCCGGGGAACCCATCCCCCAGGGACGGCCCTCTCTGTTGGGATGGTCCCACCGGCTCCCCGCGTCCTTCAGGAGCCAGCATTGCTTTTCCACATGGGGAGCTGCTAAGATGCAGCTCCCCGTGTGGAAAAGCAAACGTCTTTGGTTTCTGGAAGAGAGAGCAGGTTTCCTGCTCTCTCTTCCAAAAACCAAAGCAGTTTGCTATGGCAGGGCGGGAGCGGCGCTGCTCCCGCCCTGCCATAGCAAACTACAGTGTCCCAGGGGTGGGCACCCCGGAACACTGCAGGAGTCGGCCCTGGGGGGTGGCAGTCCCCAGGGCCATCACAGGCTCCAGGAGGGGGACCACGCAGCCCCCCTCCCACCACTTACAAAGCCCCGGGGGGCTGGCGGTCCCCGGGGCATGGAGGTCTGTCACGGACCTCCACATTTTAATATTTAGAGCCCCGGGGGAGGTGGCGGTCCACGGGGCGTTTGGAAGCCCCCCCCCCCCACACAGGTTTTTAAAAAAAATTAAATGCATCACAAGCCCCGGGGGGTGGCGGTCCCCGGGGCTGCGGGGGTCCGTGATTCTCCCGCAAATACATTCTTAAAGCCTTGGGGGTTGGTGGTCCCTGGGGCTTTGGGGGGGCCTTTGAGCCCCCCACCCATATATTTTCTAAGCCCCAGGGGGTGGCGGTCCCTCGGGCTGGCGGGGGATATGAGCCCCCCGCACATATTCTTATAAAGCCCTGGGGGGTGGTGGTCCCCGGGGCTGGGGGGCCCCTCTGGGCCCCCCATTACAATAAAAATTTTGCCCCCGGGACTTGGCCCCCCCGGGGGCTAAATACTAACTAAGCGCGGGAGTCCGCGCTTCGTTTTTTAAAAGTTTTGGGTGCGCGAATCTCGCTGATTTTCTTTGGGGGGAGGGGGTCCTTGTGGGCAAGGGTGTTTCTACCCTGCTCCCTTTTTGCGCCTTAGTTTTACTGATTTCTTGTGCCTCAGTTCTACCGAGGCACAAGATGGCTGTCAACACTTCCTGGTTTGGAATGTTGACAGCCAATTAGCATAAAGATCGTGATCGGGAGGGTGCGCGGAGTTTTGAAAATATTGCGAAGATTCATCAACCGGCGCCAAAGTTATTTGAAATAGAATGTTGTGAATTTCCTATGGAAAATAGGTCCTAACTTTAACTACCTACTGGCAACCGCCAGTAGGTAATAAATATATATATTATGTGATCAAGGCTGCTGTGTCAGTTGAAACGCATAATGACTGCAATGTGAGCATTAAAATCTCGCCATACCCAAAAGAGGAGTTTGTGCCTTTTCTTCATCGCCCGTGTGGAGGTTGGAGTCGGCAATACTGTTATATATATATATATATATATATGGTCTGGGAAAGTGCAAGTGCATTAATAAATATATTTTGTCTTCCTCTTAAAAGTGCTGCATTAATAAGGGCCTTTGCTTCATGTTGACAGTTCACTGATAAATTAATTTACCTAATTTTGAGAGTGCTGAGTTTCTTTTTTCTAAGTGTGTCCTATTGTTTTAAGTCTGAAGCAACACAGCTTAATGTATCAATATACTTCTATATCATTTTATACTGGACAATCTACATCCCTAGAACGACTTTCATATGTTTACTTCTTAACTCAAACACCACACTGCATTGCTCCTCCATTGTTTAAAATTCATACTATGTATGTATTACATAATCGAGTTCACAGAACTTCCTCCCCCTCTCTGAGATGCCTCCCTCCAGCAATTACATTTAAAAAAAAAGCTCTATCGCAGCCACCACTGGCCGCTCCAACTTCAAACATTGCTGGTAAACGATCACAAGTGGCATTCCAGAATAAAGGATAAATGCAGAATTAGTATGGGCCTGCAGAGTGGTGATAATTCATGTTTGTTCAGCCATCATGGCAGTCTGACATTTCGATAACAGACCAGCAAGTAAAATCAAAAATGTAATGCTACTAGAAATAAAATAATCACTTGTGAGAAACTAGTTCTTTGCAACAAAAAAAAATGCACAGGTGCAGCAGAGTACATTTTGAAAGTTGAAAAACTCCTTTAATTTGATATTTACACATTAAAAGGTGGAAAAGGAAAACTAAATATTTTTTTAAAAGCATTTTGAGGTTCAGCTTGACAGCAGGGAGACATTACAACTTTATGAAGGTGATGATGATTCCTTGACAGAAAAATATCTTTTAGTCATGTTTTGACGCAAATGGGATCACTTACAGAGTTTACACACAAATCTAGTTTCAGCGAAAAAAAAGAAATCAGATGAGAAATTGATAAAAGTAATCAGACAACAACGAGATAAAGGGAAACAAAAACCCTTTCTTGTTAAATCTTGTTAAGTTCTCCCAATTCACTGATAATTAGGAACAACGTTTTGAAAAATGAAAACAAATGACATTAGTTTGACAGTGCAAAATTGTGACCTGTCGAATAAAATAGAAACTTTTCAATGTGGACATGCTCAGGCAGATATGAGGCACACTGAAACATATAATGTTATGCTATATTTATATCAATTTTTCTGATAAAGTACACTGCCACAAAACGGTTCACAGACTCTGGCTAATACAAACTACCGGACCAACAACTTCAAATGGGCTGAATAAATAATGCGTTTTTGAGACTTTCTAAGAAAAAAAGATTAGAGGTCGAGCTCTACGAGTTGGAAATGTAAATGTTTTTGAGAGTGCCCCCTTACATAAGTGGTATCGGAGCACTGTACATGTGGAAATATATTGACAAAGATGGTGCCCCGAGGCAAGGATGCAGGATTATGGTTAAAGCAGATTACAACTTTAAATACTAGAAAATGTTATACCTACCCTATATGCTTGAAATAAATCAATTGCCCTGGATACATCAAATTTTCGAGCCATTAAAAACTTCACAGCTGTGTCCTGAGGAATTGAAACAACATTTGGTTGCTCCCTGTTTTTCAGTTCTGTTAAAAACTCTTCAACTGCCTGAAATAAAAGTAAAAACAGTATTATTATGTGTGGAAGATTTCATTGAACCAAACCAAACGTTTTGAATCATAAAATGTGTTCAATAGCAGGCGAGCGTTTGTTATTTGGGATGTCATAACATTTGACTTTCCTGAGCATGAGCAGAGCCATAGAAAGTAATGTGCATTGCCTTTCTACCGAGTGACATTTGCAAAAGAACTAAATGTTAATGCTCTAAGCATATTGATTACTGAGAATACTTTGTGTAGTGATATATCACGGCTACTTTTAACATGTGTACACATCTCATACTGAATGGAAACAAAACTTATGAAAATAGTTTGATCTATAGTGATCACCTTAAAAAACAACTCACTGGCAACCCTCACAATCTGTTACGAATTGCAAATTTCCTAGACAGAAAATTCTTGGCCGCTCCACAACATGCTGAAATGTCTCATACTATGACGTTATTATACAGATCCGATAGAAAGTACTATTTGATTGATATCTTGGGAGTCCATCAGCATCTGAAGTACAGTAGTTTAAATTAACCTCTTCGGTGCCCATGACGAGCTGGACTCGTCATGGGCCGCGGTTGCGCTGTGCCCATGACGAGTCCAGCTCGTCATAAACCTCGCCCGCTAATGTAACGGCCGGCACAGGGCGGGGAAAGGGGCGGGCACTGAAGGGGTTAAAGGCTTTATTGAGTTTTTCAAAACTAACACAGGTCTGTCACCAACAAACACAAGTCACCCTGCCCTGAGCTGCTTTTTCTGAGCTACGCCTGTTATGATTTGTAATGTACCTCAATATAGGCCTGGGTAGTCACCTAACCGTTCACCTACATTTTCCCTGCCATTGTACTACATAACGGTTTTTGGTGTTGACCTTTTACCTAGTTTGGTGCTGCATAAATGTCGAGTGGTGTTCCCAGAAATCTAGCCTCATTTTTTATGCATGAGGATTCTCAGAATCACAGCAGGCTTACCATCTTCTGCATAATAACTATGTATAAAGGTCATCCATTTGGTCATCCTTGGCCTACATGGCACAGCAAAGTAGAACCATTGAGGGTACCTTTTGGGTATATAAACACCATACTTTTGCTGGGGCGGACAGAGGAGAAAGACTTCCATGCTGACACACTGACGCGAGACTATGAGGTTCCTGCACGCAGACACAACAGCACGCAGTGCTCTGACATCCCCCGCGGGGTGTCCATCACAGGGTCCTTCATTCTCTCACACCAGGTAATGGGGTTGGTTTTATCCTAGGGGGATTCTTGGCTATACACGTACATACATGCTAGGTACATTTAGGTACATCTAGTTAGGGTCTGCATTATAGGAGTACGCATTATTACTGTCATGTATTCATGTCTGCATATATTCATTGTTTTAGCACTATGGTAGAAATCTGCCATCCATTTACTCTGTTGATGCTAATAATCGTTTATATCTGTTTCTGTCTTATGGTTGTTTCAGCACACATATTTTACACTAGAATGACGCTGGTTCAATAAATGCATATTGAAAACTTCCCCACTGTTTATTCTGTGTATCTCTCCGAGACAAAGTGAGCACGAGTGACTGAGCGAAAAGTACTATACTGTTTCTCAGATCCCTGAAGGGACAGGATTTTCATGTTCAATAGTTGCCAGAAACTATTCTCTCCTTGGTAAGAGTAGTTTACAGTGGCACTCTGAGCTATCTGATTTACAGGCGAGCATATCCGGCGGGGGTATCTGGAATCAGTCTGGACACCAATTGCGCAGTTTATGTTGTCTAAACACGCAGATCCTATATAGATTTATAGGAACTACATGACAGCCTATCATATCAAATGGGTATCGTTTGGACTTGGATACGATCACCTTCATTTTTGAAATACGTCTCCTTTAAGCATGATAACCTATTAGGTTTCGTCTGTCCTCTAGAACGTGCTTAAGATTGGTAACATGCAAAACCTAGGGAAACGAGTTTTGCATAAGGACAGGTTGAGCAAATAAACAGAGCCATAAAAGAATAGTGGCTCCATCAGGTCAAAGTGACCTTGAAGTCTGGGATGTTTAGGATATTTTTTGCAAGGCTGATGTGAAAATTCAAGCCATGCCTACTTCAGTAATTGAAACACCCTCTCAAAAGTAGTCCCTCGCTCTGGGAAGGTCTGAAAGGGAGTCGTACCCTTTCCTGCAGACTTGCCACTGACCAGAAAAGCCATGCAAGGGCGCCAGAATCATCTACCTCATCTGTGGCCAGTAAAAGTAGTTGACCAACCTATGGCAGGTTGTGGACAGCTACAAAGTAATCTTAATACAAGTAACTAGCCTGCACTCCTGCTGCTTGTCTAATTGAACAAATCCAAAACCTTTTTAAACAAGCATTGGCATAGCCAATAGGGCTCGCCTTTGGGACCTTATAAGTGTTTAGCCATGCAACAGGTAATGTTGTTGCAGTAAGGATATTGTGGTGCATAACTAAATACTTATAAGGTCCCAAAGGCGAGACCTATTGGCTATGCCAATGCTTGTTTTTATTTGAACTCAGCTTGTGATCTAATATCAAGTCATGGTAGCTTGAAGTCCAATGACTGGGCATTGAAAAAACAGCATTTATTTCCTGCTCAAGTAGTTTTTAACACTAGAACAAGAAGCTTGGTATTAAACATGATCCCTTAATTCTGAAGAAGCCCTTATTTTTTTTTTAGCTGAAATCACTTTGGTGTCCTACTGTAAGGAAATGTTGCAGCTTATTTGCATTAAAGACTAATCGTTACCACTCAAGCGGACAATACAAGAATGGAACAGTTTAATGAAGGCCATCTGGAGTGTGGGTAGAAACTAAAACCATTGGGAGCTACAGAGTACAGGCTGGCACTACACAATGATATGGGGGTAAAAGTAAACATTTAATGGTTCACGTTATCCCAGGAAGATGACGCGGTTCTGCCAGCATTGAAACCTGTGACCTGCAGGTTAGACTTCGATTTCAAAAGTAATTGTGACTTAACTCCCTGACCTAACAGAAAGGACTCACAAAACAAGGATGCCGGGGTAGAATGAAGAACTGAGGAAAGAATACTAGGGGACGGGATGGGTGGACTGAGAACAGAAAGAAAGAACACAGGAGGAAGCAGACTTAGAAAGCACTGGGGTCATAGGAAATAAAAGAAGGACGGGCAGAGTTGGACGGAGGCAACAGAAATGGGTGGCCGTCTGCAAATCGAGATGGAATGAGAAACAACACCTCTGAAGGGAGACACACAAACAGGAAAGGACGGAAGGGCTGAGGAGCGGAAGGAATGCGTGTGTGGCTGCGGTGATAATGAAAGAATGGCTGCAATGTACACACAGGCAAAAGAGAAATGAACTTCAACAAACAGGCCGGCGCACAAATTAGAGACCAGAGAGAAGGTTGCCGGGACTCACTCCCTCAAGATCAAATGGGAAAGACGGAGCGAGGCTGCTTGGCTGTGCTTCACGAACTATGAAGCGCGGACGATGGGGGAGGGGGGTTACGGGAAGGAACGGAGCATATTAAAAAGTAGTATCGCGACATCCATAAAGCAGGCTTCACTTGAGGGAGCAGCAAAGGGTTTGGCAAGCTGCGCAGCCGCCATTGTACTGCTGAAAGTAAAGACATATGAAAAAATAAAGGCGTGTGGCCGATTTCGCAAGACGCGCGGCCGCAAGACGTGCTCTGAGGTGGGGGAGGGGCAAGCAAGACAGAGAGGCAGAGCGAGGCGCGCGCGCAGGAGAGCGAGAGGAAAGCCAGATGGCGCCTCTGCTCATGCCTGTGAGCGTAACCGCACACAGAATGCCACACAAAAAGCTGTGGTAGGACTTTTAAAAGCCCACTAAATGTCTCACCAAAGCAGCACATGCGCTGGCTCAGGCGAGACCTAAAAAAGCGTAATCAATGAGTACTGCTTTGAGCAAGGACCTGCTCCCTTCCAAGTTACTGCAATGCAAGATCTGTGCGCATCAACATACACACTTTCAAAAAGCACACTACTCTTGGGGCCACATGCATCAAACTGTGCATTTGCGATTCCTAAATTGTGATTTTTAAGAAATCGCAATTTAGGAATCGCAAATGCTTGTGCATTTAGGAATCGCAAAAAAAATTGAGATTCCTACACATTCCTTATTTGCGATTCGCAAACAAGCAATTGCTTCCCATTCATTCCTATAGGCCTACAGGCCCATAGGAATCAATGGGAATTGCATGTGCAATTTGCGAGTACCAAATAGGTACTCGCAAATTGTGCATGCAATTTCAAGGGTGCCAAAAGGACACCCTGATGCACCCCTGAAATTGCTATTTCAACACATTTTGCACACACACATGCCTCAAGGACATGTATGTGAGCAACATAGAACTTTGAGAAATGAACTTTGAAAAATGCACAAAAGTTCTCGAAAATTACCATCAACTTTGAATTGATGGTAATTTGCGTTTTTCAATTGCGAAATAGCTAATTTTGTGGATTGTTGCATTGCACTTAGCGATTCCCTAAATGCAATCACAATTAAAGTAATCGTAATTTTAGCAATTACTTAAATAGTGATTTTTGCATTTGGGATGATGCATCCCAAATGTAAAAATTGCAGTCGCAATGGGGCAGATTATGCGAATCTGCCCCTTTGCGACCGCAATTTACAATGATGCATGTGGCCCAAAGACCCTTAGGGTTCTGTTACAACGTGTCTAGCTTAACCAAACACTAATTATTTTTTTTAAACATAAATCATTTCTTGTAATCATTCATTTATATGTAATATGTTTATAATCTTTATGACACTGTACATAAACCAAAAGATGTTACATCATATCTTTCCATCATTTATTTTGTATGCATAATTCATGATAGCAAGACATCCTTAAATGTTTCCTGAGCTGTTCCAATGCATTTCGGGCTGCGTTAGCCCTTCATCAGGGGAACTGTGAGAATACCGCTATGTGGAACTTTTAACGTACACCTACAAGAACAAATACAAAGTATGTAATAAATAAACCATAGTTACATACTGTAAACATCTAGTATCCATTAATTTGCAAACATGGCGTTCAGTAATTTGATGTTTTATCGAAAAAGACATTTGTCACGGCTCCGTGTTGCCCTCATGCATTAACAGAGTAAATGTGACTCATCCAGTTGTTTTATCTATCATGCATAGTGCCACGTGTATCTCCTGTCCTCCACCAGTACTCTCATGCACCATCGTGCTCATGAATACAATGCATTCCTAGTTAAAGTCACGTTGCTTCAATGTCAAAGGAATACTCAAGTAATCCAGAGTTCACTTTCTACAAAAACCAGAAAGGCCAAATAAACCATCAGTGGCCCAAGCAAGGGAAAAAAGCAGCACTCACGCGTTCTCTTACTTACAACTACGTGGACCGTAATAATCCTGACACGCTCCACAATGCTCCCACGTATTCTCTAACAAGAAAGATACAAGACCAAGCTTGTGATTACTCGATGGTAGGCCAAAAAAGATACTGCCTGCAAAATGCTCAAAGCAAAAACTTACTGGCAAAGGCAAGTGCTCTGTGAAGCGTGTTCGTGGTTATCTACCGAATTGTGTATCCCGTCAGTGACCACATCCGATGTTAAGAACGTAATGACGTGTGCATCTCTGAAAAAGTGCAACAGTGAAAAAGGACTCGCGTATGAGCAAAGTGATTGAAAAAACCTAATGCATGATTCACAAAGAATCAAAGTTAACTTGTGCTGACTCCGCTCTTCAACCATAGTTGTTGGATATCTTTTTTAACTAATGTCTCGTACGTCCAGGAAAAGAATCCTGAGGAATTTAAACAAGAGTATGTTCATGGCACCTTTTTCCCACGAATCACTGGACAGGTACGAGACGTTAGTTAAAAAAGATCTACAACAACTAAAATACCAAGCCTCCAAACAATCTATCCACCAGAGAACAAAGGATACTGCGGCAGTTACGACAAGGCAATAAACTTATGTTTCAACCAGCGGACAAAGAGGGAGCACTGGTAGTGATGGATAGATCATTCTATAAACAAAAAGTAAACTCACACGTTTAGAATGAGGATATCTATATCCGCCTGGAAGGAGATCCCACTAAAAGCTTTAGCGATGTTCTTACTACCCTATTGGATAAAGCGCAGGGGATGGGATGGATCACCGAGAACACTAAGAAATACTTGAGTACGGTATTTCAACAAAGGCTGCATATTTATATGCTTCCTAAGATGCATGAAGATGCTCTAGACCCCCCTTTTCAACCCATCATGGCAGGTTGTGGTTTGATTCATGAACCTAGGTAGACTCTTGGACTATTACTTGCAACCTTTAGTGCAATCTTGGGTAACATCAAAGATACAACTGATTGTCTTGGCAAACTGGATAGCATTCAAAAGCAGATCACACAGTATACATGACAATGAACCATAGACGTAGTGGCATTACATACATCAATCACTCATGGTAAAGGGATGGAAGCCTTTGAAAGGATGCTTTAAACAATGAGCAAGGACGCATCAATAACATTTTTTAGATGGAATTATTGCCTTTCAGTCTTTTTCACAGTTATTTTGTTTGGAACAACGACTTTTTTCTCCAAAGAACAGGAACTTCTATGGGTTTTCCAGGGGCACCATCTTATGCCCACATAATTTAATGGATCGATTTGAAGACACCTATATCTTGCACAATGAGTCTTGGACAAGAAACAGCATCCTTTTCATGCAATACATCGACTACATATTGATCCAATGGAAAGGTACTCAGAAGGAATTAGAAACAAACATTCAAATTTTCAACCTTCACAATCCAAGGATTCAGTTCATTCATCAAATGCATCAACACTCCATACATTTTTGGGACATCCATATTATGATCACAGCAGAGGGTTTACAAACCACAGATTTAAAAAAGCCAACAGATAAGAATAACGCATTGAACTATTCAAGCTTTCATCCACCATCACTCGAGAAACATCTACCTTTTTCACAATTTCAGGATTAAACGCATTTCCTCAAGTCAAGAACACTGATGCAGCCATTGAAGAAGAACATGGACGTTACAGCAATAGAGGTTATCTTAACAGTTTTAAATGATGCAAAAAGAAGCTAGGTTTGCGTCAAGAGAGACTCTACTAGCGCAGACAATTAAAATCATCCATCAAAAGAGAAGTCTGCGTGCTAAAATTCTCAACTCAAGCTGCATTCATTGAAAGGATTATTCTACACAAGTGGTAAGTTCTAGAACAGGAAAGTGACTTCAACACGTTATTTTTAGCCAAACCTTTGTTAGCGCATTCTCGCTCCAGAAATTTATGAGAAATTTTTTAAACAGCACCAACATCAGACATAAATACACATACAGGCATGAAGAAATGTTGGAACTGCAGTCATTGCAGTAACGCTGTATCAGAACACACTTTCACTCATCCAGAGACAGGCAAAACCATCACTTTGAAACATTCATCTGATTGCAACACAGAGTTGGTAATTTATGTGCCCTTGTAGATTAACGTATGTTGGACGCACATCACGTAAGATCAGAGTGAGAATAACAGAACACAAGTATGATTCGGACAAAGAATAGGAATTCCTGTCTGGCAGCACATTAGTTAGACACACAACACACCATTCAACAACTTTGTTTTACTGTTTTAGAAAGAGTAGCATCAGCAGCAGATAGAAAAATACAGAGGTTTCTGGCACGTAGAGAAAAGTTCTGGATTACATTTCTACAAACATTAGTGCAGAAAGGACTAAATGATAAACTTGAAATGGTATGTTTTTTATAAAGTCTCATGCATTATTTCATGCTTATACTTGATAGTCATGCTTGGAACCTCTCATGCACGTAGGATGATCTATACGTATTTACCCTCATTTCCCTGTATTTCACATTGTAACTCTTTTTCAGATCATTGTCAATCCATTAGGTGCAAACATCCATTGCCTCTTGAATTGAATCTACTTTACTAATGGTGGTGCGAGTTATAGATATCACAGGGATGCGCACAATTTTTTTACGTGCTAGTGAATATGCATGTATTATTTTTATTCTATCTCTTAGGTCACTTATAATTTTTGGCATTCACCAGTTTTGGTTTTATATATGACTAGTATTGCATGTCATCACACACATTTTTCAACCCCCTCATAATGGAGGGTGAAGTGTTTCTGGAGGGCGAAGCAGTACACCTCATTGTGACTCTTTTTGAATCTTGTACAAACTTTTGTTTTTTCAAATAATATTTTTTGTATACGCACTTTTTACAACACATGGTCGATGAGCGGAGTCAGCACAAGTTAACTTTGATTCTTTGTGAATCACGCATTAAGTTTTTTCAATCACTTTGCTCATACAAGAGTCCTTTTTCACTGTTTCACTTTTTCATAGACTCACAAGTCACACCTCACCACGTTCTTAGCATCGGACGTGGTAACAGACCGGATACACGAATCGGTAGATGACCACGAACACACTTCACGGAGCACTTGCATTTGCCAGTAAGTTTCTGCTTTGAGCATTTTGCAGGCAGTATCTTTTTTGGCCTACCATCGAGTAATCACAAGCTTGGTCTTGTATCTTTCTTGTTAGAGAATATGTGGCAGCACTGTGGAGTGTGTCAGGATTATTACGGTCCATGTAGTTGTAAGTAGAGCATGCATGTGTGCGGCTTTTTTCCGTTGCTTGGGCAACTGATGGTTTATTTGCCATTTGTTTGTTGTAGAACGTGAACTCTGGATTACTTGAGTATTCCTTTGACATTAAAGTAACGTGAGATTAACTAGGTATGCATCGTATTCATGAGCACAATGGTGCACGAGGAGTACTGGTGTAGGACAGGAGATACACATGGCACTATGCATGATAGATAAAAAAAAACTGGATGAGTCACGTTTACTCAGTTATTGCATGGGGGCAACACGGAGCCGTGACATGTCTTTTTCAATAAAACATCAAATGACTGAAGGCCATGTTTGCAAATTAATGGATACTAGATGTTTTCAGTATGTAACTATGGTTTATTTATTCCGTACTTTGTATTTGTTCTTGTAGGTGTATGTGAAAAGTTCCACGTAACAGTATTTTCACAGTACCCCTGACGAATGGCTAACGCAGCCGAAATGCATTGGGACAGCTCAAGAAACGTTTAAGGATGTCTTGCTATTATGAATTATGTATACAAATGATGGAAAGATATGATGTAACATGTTTTGGGTTATGTACAGTGTCAAAGATTATGATCATATTACATATAAATGAATGATTACAAGAAATGATTTATGTTTTTTTTTAAATGTAGTGTTTGGTTAAGATAGACAAGTTGTAACAGAACGCTAAGGGTCTCTGAGTAGTGCGCTTTGTGAAAGTGTGTATGTTGAAGCGGACAGATCTTGCAAGTTGTGGACATCCCCAGGAATCCTGCCAAAGAGATATAATTTGCCAGTTCCAGTAGTGAGGTCCTGTAGCCATGGGGAACCACTAGCACTCTGGCTGACAGAGGCCCAAGAACCTTAGGTTCGTTATAGAATAAAGCATCCTCCCAGTAGATCAGTTTCTACATCGTGATATTATCGTCCCTCTGTTTGTTGCTGAAGGTCTTTGAGAGAGGGACACTGCTTATGCATTTTGCAGAAGCCAGCCTGAAAGGCTCCACTTGCGCTTGCTAACCAGCAAGTCCAGGCAGGACTCCCAGGGCAGGCACCTCTTACTACGTAGGCTTCAAGTCATTCCTCCAAGGATAGACTCCTTCTGGACTGTGGGAATATCTGAAGCAGACTTCCCACACCCCTTGACTCAACTCTTTCTCGCAAAAACCTGGTCTACTATTTCAGGCTCCAAGTCCCCCCACTCACCTGATTGGCTGCTATGGACCTTCCGATCAAATGCACCTACTCAGTGCAGTGCAGCTTTGTAGCATGAGAACCACTGCCTCGGGATAGTTGCCAGCATTTACCACATGCTGATACACATTAGGAAGGATCTGGAGAAACAAGGAGGCACTTGACTGTAGTGCACTGTGTCTCAGAAAACTCCACTTGCTTCCTGTGATGGAAGGCAACTGCTTGCACTTTCTAGGGTTAGAAGGCATGTAAGCCACGGTTTCAACTCACCCCACCTATTGAAACTAAATTAATCAGGATACACCTCTCTGTCACCACTGTGCTATTATGGTAGTGGATAAGCTTCGGGTTTTAGTACGAAGTCCAGTACATTTCTTAGCTTTTGTGACAGATTCTAAAAACAAGTGGCAAAGATAATCATACCCTTTTTTGGCACTTTTACATAAAACATTTTGATGATATATGTTACCTTCCCTCATTTAAAGGTATACAATATTTCGGATAATGAGCAGAAGAAAGATTTCATGAAATGTACTAAGGCTGCACACTTCAAAGAAGAGGATTGGTAATTGCTGCAGAAAGATATAGCAGTGGACAGTAGTGATTGGAAATTAGGGTTATCTGCATTTAAAAAAAATATATTTTTAATTGGTTCTTCAAAAACAAATTGAAATAAAGCAGCATTGCAGATATTGACATCATAAGAACTCTCCAGCTGCGTGTCCCCATATCCCCCTTCCCACCCTCCCCCCCCGCAGCATAAACATTAAAGGATCATCAGAGTCTCTTGAGGCAGAAAATTCAACAACATTAGGGCAGTACAGGTAATATACTTTCCTCAGATGGTCCACAGTGCATGCTCAGGTCTAGTCTCCTAGTGCTATGGCGCCAGCTGCCTCCTCTTTATCTTCTAAGGCCGAACCCTCCTCTGAGCTCGTCTCAGGTGCCTTTAGCAGTGCAACGAATGCCTCCCATGCCCTCGCTGCTTCCAACGCCTTTTCATTATCAGTTCGTAGAGCCTGTTGTAGTCTAAGTGTACCTTCGCTCAGCGCCCATTTGAGAAATACCGCCCTCCATCTCCCCACACTGGGCCCTCTCGCTGATTGCCAGTGCATTGTGATCTCTCTCTTAGCCAATACGAGGCCCAAGTCAATAAATTTGCTCATCACTTTAGTTTAAGAGGTATGCAGGAACCAGTGCAATAAACAAACACCCTGATGCGGTTCTATGTTACGATCAGTTATTCCACATAGCAAATCTAGCACTTCCTCCCAATACGTTCCCAAACAAGTACATCCCCACATCGTATGCTGAAAGTCAGCCCCCTCCAAACTACACCTCGGGCACTGAGCGACGGCCGCATTAAAGTATTGATTAATCCTAGCTGGTGTTAAGTACGCTCTATGCAGTATATAAAATTGCACCGATTGAAACCTAGCGTTCCTCGTGCATTTCCAGGCCCTTCTGATCAGCTGTGTCCATGCCTTCTCTGGGATTTCCATGCCTAGATCTGCTTCCCATTTCCCCTTTAACACGCGCAACTGGTCTAGCGCTTCAGTCAGCATGCGCCTATAAAGGCACGTGATAGCCTTAAAGGTTCCTGCAGCCATTACCACATATTGGCATGCCATGGAGGTCTGCGGTTCCGACAATCCCGTCTTCCAGTATCGTTGCATTGCCGAGACTAGTGCTGAATGCAGCTAGTAATCCCGCCCAGGGGAGATCATATCTATCCTGCAGAGCCTGAAAGGACAAAAGGGTTCTGTTTTCATAGAGGTCTCCCAGCACCTGAATTCCCAGTACCTCCCATTCGGCTAATGTCATCCAGTCCCCGCCATGCAGGAGGGCTGTACACATACCCAGCGGAATCTCCGGGGCGTATGGGCGTGCAAACCGAGCTCGTCGCTGGCTCCGATTCCAGCACAATCTCAGCGTCCGCGCTTCATTAGTAAGCAGTTCGAGGCGCATCTTCTGCTGAAGCACTATAAAGGACAATATATAGCGTGGGACCCACCGTCCTTCGGGACCGTCTGGGCCAGGAACTCCCAAGCCACAGCTTGAGTGAGCCACTGGAGCAGCGCCGCTAAATAGTACCACTCAAAATCCGGCACTGCCATACCCCTGTCGGCTCTCGGACGTATCATTGTAGCCATCGCGACCCGCCATCTGCCCGACCCCCAGAGAAACCCCCCAGCCATGGATTGGAGCCGTCAGAACACCGAGCCCGGCACCCAGACTGGTAGCGTCAAATTAGGGTTATCTGCATTGTGTAGTTTTCTCATTAAGCATCAGGAGTTGGACATTAGTGTTATCTTGATTTTGTAGTTTTCGCATAAAGCATCATGAGTTTGGTTTTTTTAGATGTTTTTGTATGTATTTATGGTTTTTTGTTAAAAGTGTTAAGAACGATACAACAGAATACTCGCCTCACTCTTAATAGGATTATAAAAAAAACTTTGAATCATAAAGCTAACTGTTCATACTCCAAACATACTTTAGTTGAACTTCTATTACTATCAATTTGTACCCGGTGTCTATGATAAACCCCTGTCAGCGGCATAAAACTTAATAAAAAGTAGTAGAGAAAAACCACACAATTCTGAACATATGCTTTTTGCCCTTCAGTGCATTCTACACGGATATGCTAGTACTATCAATGCATACAGTTGAATTAAACAAGGTGTTGACAACACTCTTACAGTGTCAGCTTGTGGCTCTTATCTGCCATTTTCTTATTCCCCTGGACAGTTATCCAGAAAGGAGCATCGGAGGCAGCTACAGTCTTTCCGGTTTTACTTGATACATATATTTAATCTGTTCTCCACACGAGTTGTTTCCAAAATTAATGTCATTTCACGGATAGGAATTACTTTTTTTCTCCAGCTAAATCGCAGTGTAAACTGTCACATACAAGACTGAAATATGACACATAAGCACAGTGGAAACACTGAACGTCACACTAGCACGCTGGCACTGAGAACTTAGCAACTGGGCCAAAGTCTCTTCTGACATTGTAAGACCTCACTCCTCCCCTCTCCCAACACACTTCCCTTCAAACACTGCAGCTGCTTATTGTCCTGTCATTAATTAGAACGGAAGACTTACACTTAATGTGGGACCCGACGAGAAATATATTATGTCCAAGCCCGAAACACGCAGATGCCTTCTCCAAGAACACTAAAAAACACTACAGGTATGAGGCCTGCACGATTTCAGGAGAGAATATCACATAGATCAAGCAGAAGTCACTTTTTTTTCAAATGTTGACAAGACAAACTCACATTTGACTATGCACTGGTGAGCACTGTCCTAATGTCCCTAGTATATGAAACTAAAATACACCTGATAGTACTCTCAGATCAAGCACAAATCTTACTGTTCCTTACTTGGAATCACCAGGTCACTCCTTTAGGAAGGTGGGTATTACACCCCGCATTACTCAATTCAATTCTATTAAGAATTTGGATCTCCAATGAGGTCCACATAAAATATACGCAGAGTTATTATATAAAAACACATTAAAATCCAAACTCTGTTCATTCCCATCATAAGTAGAGTAAAATATTAAATTAAATTCCAGCGAAATCGTACCAAAGTTCACTGAAACACAGAATTTATAACTATATAACAACTGCAGTATTAAATTCAAAATAATCCATCATCATGGAAACGTGCCCCTTCATAGCCAGTTCTCAAACCTCCATAACACAGAAAAATAGAAAATCTACAAGCAAATGTAACCAATCAATAGCACCGAAAAAGCAGAGGAAGACAAAGAGTATTCATTAATCGACAAAGGACAAATTAGAATACTGTAATTAAGTTCTTTACCGCAACGAATAAGATAAGTTTAAATACATATGCAATTTGTAAATAATGGAATACTATACAATATGAGCTTCATAGTAAATTCAAATTGAATAAAGTGGAACATGTAGCAGCAAAGGGACATAAACCAAAACAGATTCTAAGAAGATAACTGACACATTTGTGACTAATAACTGCTCTTACCTGGAAGCGACAAATAACAGCAAAACATAACCCAATTTTGTGCAAAGAGCATTTAAATAGAAGCAGAAACGTGTAAACATTAGAATATTATGCAATATCAGCTTCAAAGAGGTCCAATTTTTGTTTATAAAGTGCATCGTGTAGCAGCAGAAAATTGTAAACCAGACAGAGTTCCAAGGAACAAATTAGCAAATTTATAATTAACGTTTCATTCTCCCTTAGCAAAAACAATAAAAAGCAGCAAATAAGAATAGAAACCAGCATAAAGTAAGGGTAGCGAAGACTAAAATATATTCATAAACTCTTTAAAAAAAAAACATTTTTATACACACTTTCATTTTTGGAAAAAAAAAAGAATTCACAAGCGGATACATTTTTGATGTTATTTTGCAAAAACATTGGTCTAAGCCACCCGATGACGAAACTCAACTAAAACTGGGCAAACAAACAAAAGATGATCGAAATTCTGAATGCCCAGATTATATAAGTCACAATTTTTTCCAATTTTTGTGATGGGGTGCCAATTAGCTATCAGATAAGTTAATGGCAAAAAGTTCAAACGGCATAATATAAGTCAAATTCGAATACCATGTTCTAAATTCCAAGATAAATATCTGTGGGGGACTCTCAGTGTATTTGATATGGCTATTATCTTCAGCCTTTCTATTGATCTGCAGTACTTAACATCTCTCTGAAAAATAACCATACAACTTGTATTTTTTTAAAGGATTTAAATTCGATAAGCAGGAGAGAAGTCACAGACGACTCCTTTATGGTAAAATAATTCAGTGCTAAGGAGAAGTCACAGGAGAAGGAATATTAATCAATGTCCTTACACATGAAACCCCTTAATGTGTATAACTCACTATTTATTAGCTAGTATCCCCAACGCAATATACTGGCTGAGCCTTGAGTGAATGAACCTATCAGACCAAATTCCAGTCTAATAGCAGATATTGGGACCGAAGTATTAAAATGACATAATTTACATAAAATCTGGCCTTCAATTTTATCTAAGAAACCCCAGTCCTTTGCTGGGATAGTTTCTATAGCATATAGCAAAGTGGGAGGAATTTTTGCTTTAAAAATTGTAAGCAAATGTAAAACATTTCTACAACCCATTGCACTATAAAATATACGTAAGCCATTTGCATGTGTTACTGCTTTGGAAAAACTATGTTCAATATGTGGGCTATTCTTTGTGTTACCCGTTATAACTTTCCACAGATAAAGAAGAGAATCTACCATCTCCAGTTTTTCGGAACCGATTTGCCAATTAAAATTACCCAATGTTCTACTTCTACTACATTTCATAATCAGGACTTTATTTTTAGAAACATTTATCTTCCGATACTGCCCCATCATATATTTCTGCAAAGATATCCGCTTTTTATTCAGCGCCCATTAGGGGTCAAGTTCATGATTGCATTATCGTCTGCATACACGAGCCATGCAAAAGGACGAACACCTATCTTTGGCGCATCTCCGTCTAAAGGAGAAAAGCATTCCGGTAAATCAGCTACATACAAAGACAAGCATTGAAAATGCAATAGGTCTCGGCCTTGTTTAAGTTACAGCAATTCTGTTTGTAATTAGGTGGCTTTTTAACTTTGCTTTTATTAGTGTTTTTCAAACTTTCATGTACATAACATGCATATGTATGCATAAATGTATGCATGCATTTATATTTGTACGCGCTCACTTACCTGGTGCAAATCTTTGGAATTGCTCGTCCTGCCGTGAGGGGAACGGCATCTTTCTGGAGCAAACCCGCTTGGAAAACCTTTGTACTCCTTTCACTGCCGTGAGGGAAACGGCCATAAAGACTCCACCTCCCAGCATTCCCTGCCCCGGGCGTCTGCCAATAACGTAATCAGGCAGCGCCGGGGAGGGATTTAAGCACGTTAGACGACCCGCAGCGCGGGACACGCGCGGGTCGCGGGCGGGCCCATCCTTGCCCGTCACTGACAGGCACTGACTGGGCTGGGCGACCCCCCTAACAACGTTTGTCCAGTCCATGAATATAAGGTACTGTTGTGCTCCATTGTTTGTGGGTCAGCGCTAGGTGTGCATTGCCCATGTTGTATAGATTCTAGGGTTATTTTTCCTGCTAACATAGCGGGTTCTGTGGCGCTTATTCCCCGCGCGCTCCTACTCACCTGGAGTTTTTTTTGTAGCTTTGTGCCTGCCGTGAGGGGAACGGCTTTCTCTGGGGGAGACTTTATTTCATCGCTTCTTATTTTCGCCGTGAGGGGAACGGCTTTTTCAAAAACTTGTTTTCCCAGCATCCCAAGGCCCAGGCACTTGGTAATAGTGCCAGCAGTCAGTGCCGGGGAGGGGTCTTAAGCGCACCGGGCCCCTTGCCAAGGCCAAGGGTGGGTCCATTTTAGATCGTATAGACTGGCAAAGGCCGGGACGGGCCATCCCTCCTTCATCCTGTTTGGAGCTCGTTTAATTTGCGAAGTACACTCTGTCTAAACTTATTATATTGATTTGCCGGCTTTACTATGCCACCTAAAGACACTAGAGGTAGAGTGGCCAACGTTCATCTTACAGGAACTATGGATCAGTTTATTACCAAGGTAAATTGTGTCATTGACCAAGAGATTACGCTGCAGGAACGCCGAGTCTCACAGGACCTTGCGGTGGTCAGGAGGTCTTCAATGGGACACATTGCTAACGCGCGGTCCCCTGTTTACCAAGCTCCTAACGGTGGCGCTGCTGCGTGTTCAAGTATTGACTCTCCGACCACAGATCTTCTACCCAGTGGAACAACTGTTTCCCTGGGGGAACAATCCACGGTTTCTGACTCACTGTTGATATCCCCCTGTTTGTTGCCGTTTGCTCCCAGCATAGTGCCGGAGCTTAGCACTAGGCAATTGCGAGAGAGGCACCCTGGGGCTATTTCTAAAAGTAAGCAAGGGCTTTCTATTATCAACGGTGGGAAGAGTAAGACTGGCAGAAAAAAACAGAAAGCTGTGAGTCATACCAGAAATTCTAGAATGACCCCTGCTCTACCGGAGCAGCCTGTTTTGGCTGCCTTACCAAATAAAGTTGCACCTCCAGATTATTCATTATCCACCAGAACGGTACATCAGGTTGCAAGTGGGGGGACAAGTGAAGCTGATAGGGCTGAGGGAATGGCCCCTGAGCTGTTCAATATATATGATACAATCAGGCTTCTCCTTCGCCCTGTGGAGGATAGAAGATGTAAGATCGAACAACTTTTATTAAGGATCGAACAAAGTCTTGGTGTAATTGTTGATTCTTTAAAAAACGTTCCCCATCCTAGGGTTCCCAAATCATTGGATAATACCGGAGTAGAAAATGTCCCGGCTGTCTCTAAAGACTACCCAGTATTGCCCTTAGACTATCAGGCCATAACTGAAGCTAATAAGGGTACAGTAGCGCCTGCTGGCATTAAACCTTCCCAGCACAATATATCTCAGCCTAAAGAGGATGGTAGGATCTCTACTTCCCAGGTTTCATTGGGGGAAAATATTCCAAATTTGCCTCCGGAAGTTTCTCCATTTGTGGTAATCTTAACAGGGGTCCCCGAATTGGGTAAGCATGAAGTTGAATCTCCTACAAATCTGAGAACCAGGGTTGTGCATTGGCTCAATAAAAATAGACCATTGCCAACACACACAGCGTGCAAGATACTCATGGTTAGGAGGGTGCCATGGGTAGGCCACTTGGCTAAGAACATAAGGGGGGACTGCATTTTAATCAACTTCAATGACCCCAAAATAGTTGAGTACATCTGTAATTGGAGACACTCTAGCTCAGGAACATCTATTTGTTCCCTTCCTTTGACCTATTTTTATCCCCCTGGTCATTTTGCTTCACTATTGGATGGGTGGTCACTGGTACAGCGGAATGGGAGGGGATTGCCACAAGGGGGTTGGCCCAGACCCATACCACCCCTAGATTCTATCCCCACCCAAAATCGATTCAGTAGTTTGGAGGCTGTCGATTGACTCCAGGGTAGAGGAGGAGCACCAACTAGTCCCTTGCTCCCCCTAGGTTGTTGTACATCTGGTCCTATTATATCACCAAAGCCTCTGGGTCTAGAACTATCTACCCCGGCCATATCACCACAGAGGGTTACTAACATCACTGATTTATATTTGGACCATTCTCTAAGTATTCTAACCCCCTGTGACGGTCCTTCTAGCCACCTTAAGCTTGTTTCGTGGAATGTGGCAGGTTTGCGCAGCAAACTTTCTCTTCCGGATTGGAATGCTCTTATTGACGACTATGACCTGTGTTTGTTCCAGGAAACCTGGAGCCTTGAGCCGCTATACAAGCCGGGTTTCTTCTGTTTTTTTGTACCAGCTACCTCGATAGGTCGAGGCCGTCCATCTGGTGGACTCATGGTATGGGTCAGGGTAGAACTTAACCTTAAGATCACCCATCATATTTGTTCTACATTAGATGTAATGAGACTCTCCATCAAGTGCACCAAGAGTAATTACACCTGGCAACTTTTCAATGTATATGCCCGAGGAACTCAAGGGGGTGCAAAATCTCTTACTATTACAGCTCTTTCAGATATGCTTCATTGCTGTCCCTCTGACTCCCTTCTTTTGGTTGCTGGTGACCTTAACTGCTCATTTGAGCCCCTTGCAACAGATGACATCCTGGGAATCTATGATGAGGATGCTAGATGGGGCATTCCTTCACTGTCACTCAAGCCAGTGAAGAGATGGTCACCGGTTGTAATTCAAATAAATGCTCTATCGATAGAATTTGGGCCAAGAGCTGTCAATGGGCGCACGATTTCTGATGTAATGGGAGCTAACACTTTTTATAGGGTCCATTGCCAAAGCAGAATCGACTATATATTGGTCGACAGGAGGGCATGGAAATTTGTTGTGGATAGGATAATCATACCAACAATAAATAGTGATCACAACCCCTTGTCCCTTAAAATGTTGGAAATGTGGCATAGAAAGGAGCATACCCCTACTTTGGGAATGCGAATGCTGACCAAGACAGTCTTACCATCAAACTGTAATAGGTTCATTAAATGGCCTAAGTTTATTTTGAACGATCTAAAACTAACCACCCTTGAAGAAATTCTTGCTGACCAGACTCTTAGGCTTTCTGCAGTTTGCAGGGATAGGGTTGGCCCTGCTGCTGCAGTAAAAGTTTATGTGGAAACTATTGATTCGATCGGCACTCTGTTTCTTGACCATAGTAAAAAGCGTCAGATAAGTGCAAAGCCAGCACAGAAGTGGTTTAATAGGAATTGCAGATCGAAAAAAGACAGCTTGGTCCTTGCTATTAAATCCAACAATCCAGGTGAGGTCCGGCTGGCATGATTGCAATATAGGCAGGCCATTGCAGTTGCTAAGAAGGAATGGGAAGAGCTGCGCTGGGATAGTTTAAAAACTGCGAGCCACTCAAAGAACGGCGAGCTCTTCTGGTCTATAGTGAGAAGATCTAATAGCTCCGAACCGGACCAAATTCCCAACCACATAACGGACAGGGAATGGTTAGAGCATTTCAGGAAGCTATATGTAGGGGAGGAGCAAATGGGTGATCTATGCCCCCGAGCTGGGATTACAGTTATTCATCCTGATCAGGTCTCATTTATCAGGATAGAGAAAAGAGAGGTCGAGGCAGCTATTAATAAGATTGTATCCGCCAAGGCCCCGGGTCCAGATGGTATTCCGGGTGATTTATTTAAAGCCAATATTGATGGATGGGCCTCTTATTTTGTGATTTTTATCAATGCTCTGCTGGAAGGCTCGCCGGTACCAAAGTCCTGGAAGAGAGCTGAAGTAATTCCCATCTACATGAGGGGTCCAAGGGGGGGCCCAGCCAACTACCGTCCAATTAGCCTTATAGAAACTGGACAGAAGTTGGTTGGCAGGGTCCTCCTGGAGAGGATCCACTCTTGGGTGGATGATAATGATATTATTTCACAGTTTCAGGCGGGCTTTAGGACCTGTACAAGCACGATCGACCAGGCATTTAGGCTGGTGCTCCTATATTGGAAGGTGGTCACTATTGGCAAGGGCGGTCTTTACTTGGCGTTCTTTGACCTTAAGACCGCTTTTGACCTGGTCCCCCGTGATCACCTGTGGCTGACCCTGGAGGAGATGGGGATTCCTCCTTATCTCCTGAATCTTCTGATTCGGATGCATGAAGATAACTATGCTCGCATTAGATGGGGGTCCCAGGAGCAAAAAACTGACAAAATCCCGGTGAATAGAGGGGTTCGCCAAGGTTGTGTATTGGCCCCCACACTTTTCACACTTTTTGCGAATGGTGTAGTTTCTTTCCTGCTTGAAATTAATGCGGATGTCCCTGTCCTGGCGGATGTCCCTGTCCTGGCAGGTGATAAAGTCCCTGCATTACTTTTTGTGGACGATACGCTTTTAATATTGAAAACACCAGCAGGATTGCAGAAGTTACTGGATCGCTTTTCTTTGTTTTGCAAGCTGAGGGACCTTGCTATCAACAGCTCTAAAACTAAACTCCTTTATTTTAACCCGAGCAGATCTTCCAGATCCACCCTGACTCTCGATGGGAAGCCACTAGAGCGTGTCAAAGAGTTTGACTACTTGGGGATTAGAATCTCTGATAAACTCAAATGGCAGCCTCATATTGATAAAATGGCGCTAATTCATAGGCGGGTAGTAGGAGCTCTAGGGAGGGAATTTCGTGCCTCCACTACTAAACCCGTCGCCCCAGCTTTGGATATATACGCTGCCAAGGCTGTAGGCTGTGCCCTCTATGGTGCAGAACTATGGGGTTTTGGCTGTGTAGATGTACTTGTTACTGGAGAAAACAAGTTCTTTAGGGAGCTTGTATCGCTCCCAAGGGGCACTCCAACCAAGCCATTATTGAGTGATTTGGGCCGGCGATCTATTAAAGACCTAGCCACTCTGCGTCCCCTTCTATATTGGGCGCGGTTATGGCGCACCCCTGAGCTCTCTAGATACGCTGATGGCCTAAGAGAGGTTATGAATCTCCAAGGAGCCCATAAAATAGGCTGGCTAGTTAACAAAGAAGCTCCTGGTGGCAACAGGCCTCACAACTGCTTGGGAGTCTGGGGCCCTGTTATCTAAGGAAGAAACTAAAAGAGCCTTTTGGGCATGGGTCGATTTTCAGGAGCAGAGGGATTTAAACCCAGGTAGACTGACTGAGGCATTTCGCCAGCACAAGCCTACGCCCCGCCTGGAACCTTACCTAGATTTTATTACGAAGCCTAGGGATAGATCACTTTTTATCCAGTTTAGATTCGGGACCCTTTCCCTTCGTGACCGTACTAGTAGGTGGAATCCCCCGCACCAGACTCTGGACTGGCCAAACTGTCCAGGCGTTACTGAGAATATTTCCCTTTTTTTTTGTATGCCAAGCCTATCTAAAACCAACACTGAAATGGCTTAAACCTGTGTGCCTGCAGCTTGGAACGAGGGACCATTCTGTTGCACTTAGAATTCTTAAGACTGATGTTAATACTACTATAGTGTGCGGGGTGGCTAAATTTTTAGGTTGGGCATGGTTGATCAGGCAGAAGGCCACCTGATTAATTTAAATGTTTCTTAATATTTACAAAGCTGCTTAAGTTTAATATATTTTTGAAATATTTATTGTATATAAAAGGTTCTTTTACGCCTTGATTTTAACCCCTTCAGCGCGGCGCGGATTTCCGCGCCACGCTGAAGGTTCTGAGCGCGGGCGGGGCCATGACGGAACGGTTCCGTCATAAGCACAGCCCAACCGACGTGCATGACGGAACCGTTCCGTCATCGGCGTCGAAGGGGTTAAATGTACCTTTCTGAATTGTGTTTTATGTGCAAATGTGCTTTTATGATATTACATGTCAAAATAAAGCTTTGTTGATTGATTGATTTGTATTTATATAGATATGCAGATGTATATATATATGTTTATATATGTATGTATGTAAATATATACAAACAAATGTGTATATATATATATATGCATATATATATATATATATATATATGCATATATATATATATATATATATATATATGCAAAAACTCCAAAGTACGTACGCTCTCAGTCAATGAAAACACGCTCTCACAAATGAAATGCGACTAGGTTTATTCCACACGACGCGTTTCTACTGCCTCCGCAGCCTTGCTCAGGTGAATATGGTGCACTGACACAAAGTATACATTATGTAGTCACGGACATTACGTCATAATCAATGGACATGGAAAAAGGACAATGACACTGTGAATCTTGGCCGCCATATTGGAAGTGCCACATAAGTTCATTACTTCGTGTAAAAATAACAAACTTTAGTACATAAATCCTTTACAGAAATTCGTATCATATCCCTGTATCTCAGAAGGTCTATATACAAGTATCACAAGTGGTATGCGTGATTATGCCCTCATGACGAAATAAATAAATAATGATTTCACAAGGAGGAACTAGAAAACAGAAAAATAACATCGCCATATTGGACTAGTAAATCGTAGCTATCTACTCTGTCTCTTAGTAGCAGCCTAATGCATATTAATGCGGAGATCAGAAGGTAGATAAAAGTTAAGCGTTGCGAATAATACGAAAATGAGAAAAGTGTGTAAAGGCATAGTGCTCATCTACGTGTACATCACATAAAACGTAGAAGTGTATTCTCCCTTAATGTAAGCGGGAATGCTCGGAAAAACGTATTTGTTAAGTCATATGCTAACCTAGCCAGTGCTAGTTAGAAATAATTCAGCATTGCCAAAACCATAAATTACTAATGCCATCATAGTGTAAAGGCACTGTTATGGTAAGCATATCCGCATTATCTCGCTATTATAAAACGCTCTAAGGATATCAGGAAGGGCATCTGTTTATACAACCAACAATGATGTGCCTAGTGCACCATGAATTTCTAGCTGATATCATTAATAAATCTATAAGTCCATGGTGGTTAAAAATGTAGTAAAAAACATAGTGTATACAATACCATTTTCTCAACCAACAAGATCTCCACATATGAATGAAAAGGAGTATTAGCTTATTATCCTCCAGACGTGTGAACAATACAAACTGTCCGTGATACCATCGTGTACACCAGAGTCATCAAAATATCCAAAATAGTGATGTCAAAAAAAGTGAAGTCGAAGAAAAGGTTAGGCAACCTGTGTAGTGGTTAGGTACCTTCCTTCTCTCCTGCAAAAGAAACAAAATTAAATAAAGTTACAATATAAAATGACAACATTGTTAAAACCAAAGTTCCTAATGCACTTATTATATGGATGGAGAAGGCTCCTACATATTTTTCATCTTGTGTGGTCACTCAGCTCTATTCGAAAATTCATCACACTGAAAGACAATAAAGAAAGAAAGAAAGAAACTCGAGAAAGAAGGTATGGACAGAACACAGGAAAGATTGAAAAGAAATTACAAAGTCTCATGATACAAATGAGATTTACTCTTTCTTCAGATGTATCGACAGTTCCTCACCCTGATTCATGCCACCTGGGGCTCTCGTCTGCAAATCTATAATATACTTTGACCCTTTTTGTCGGAGTCTGAGTGTTCTGTTCCCCCCTCTATGATCCCTCCGGATCTGTTCAAAAATGAAATATTTGAGTAACGAGGAGTTGGAAAAATGTCGTTCTTGAAAATGGCGAGCCACCGGATACTTGGGATCATTATTTGTGATAGCTCGCTTGTGTTCAAGAATTCTCTTTTTTGCCATGAGAGTGGTACTGCCAATGTAGTATAACCCACAGGGGCATTCTATGGCATATATAACAAATGTGGTGCTGCATGTCAGGAATTGGGTGATCTCTTTCTGATTAGGACCGCTAGTGTATTCTTTGCGAAAAGTGCTAGCCGAACAAGCTTTGCAATGCCCGCACGGAAAGAAACCTTTGAGATTCTGTATGCTCCCGTCTTCTGAGTGATGTCGCTGTGAACAAGCAGATCTCTAAGGTTCCTCCCTCTTCTGTATGTAATATTAGGTCTATCCTTGATGGTGTGACCTATACTACCATCATTCCTGAGTGTATTCCAATTACGTGATAGAATACATTTGATATTATCTGATTCAGAGTTGAAAGTGAGGATCACCCTGGTGTCCACATCCATAGTTTCTTCTGAAATGGATGTTTTTTCCACCAGAGTGTCTTTTCTTTCAATACCATCTACTCTGTCGATCGCTTTTTTCAGGACCCACGTGGGATATCCCCTCAATCTGAACCTTTCAATCATTTCAGCACTCTCTTTGTCAAAAGCAACTTTACTGCTACAGTTCCTTTTTGCCCTCAGCAGCTCCCCATAGGGGACACTCCATTTGAGGTTTTCTGGGTGGCTGCTGAGGGCATGTAAGATGCTGTTGCCTGCAGTGGTTTTGCGAAAAAGGGAAGTATGTATCTCTTGTTTTGTCTGATTTTCACTCTGACATCAAGGTACTCGACCTGGTTGTCACTGATGTCCCCTGCAAGGTGTATGTTGCGATCGTTCTTATTGAGTTCATCAATGAATTCATGGGCCTCTGTGCAACTCCCTTTCCATATGATGAACAAATCATCAATATACCTGAGCCAAAGTTCTATTTTGTTCAGGTTCGTAATAGTGATCACCCCAGAGAATAGTTCTTCTTCCCAGAGGCCCATGAACAAATTCGCTAAGCTAGGAGCCAGACATGAACCCATCGCAGTTCCGACCAACTGTTTGTAGAGGGTGCCATCGAACATAAAGATGTTATTAGTGAGACAAAACTCTATCATTTCAATAATCATGTGATTATGTTCCCAATATTTTATATTTCTCTGTTTGAGAAAATGTGAACAGGCTGCCAAACCTTGCTGATGGTCAATGATCGTATAAAGAGACTGTACATCTAGAGTTATGAGCAGAAAACCACTTTCCCATTTAATGACTTCCAATTTTCTAAGGAAATCCTTAGTGTCTCTTACGTAGCTAGGAAGTTTGGTGACATATTCTCTGAGAAAAAAATCCACATACTTAGATATGTGCTCGGCCACACTGCCTATGGATGACACAATGGGCCGGCCAGGTGGTATCTCAGAGTTCTTGTGAACCTTAGGTAACAGGTATAGTACTGGTATCTTAGGGAAATCTCTCTTTAGATAGCAGTACTCCTCCCACTCCAAGATACCCTTGTCCCTCCAAGTAGCAAGTTTGTCCCATATACTAATGATGCTGTCATTATATATTTCTTTGGTGATTTGTATATAGGATACAGCATCCCCTAGTTGTCTAAGGGCCTCTGTGATGTATTGCTCCCTGTCTTGGATGACTATGTTCCCACCCTTATCTGCAGGTCGTATCACTATCTCTTTGTCCTCAGCTAATGTTTTAAGCAGCTGTCTTTGTTCGTATGTCATGTTGTTATTAGACTTTTTATTGTTATATGATTTGTGCCTCAAATCTATCAGGGCCTTTGTGACATTGTCGTGGAACGTATCAATGCCATCATGGGGTAAGGTGGGTAGGAAGGTGGATGGTGGTCTGAAACCTGTAGATGCAGAATCATATGTCATGCCCATGGTTTTAAGAACATCTATATCGTCTGTCTCTATAATGTTGGAAGCAGTATCGCTATGGAGCTCAAACATGGTAGTGAGTGTTTCCATATCTGCAATGTTAAGATCGTTGTTCTCCATTTCTTGCCCTTCTGCTCTAAGATTTAATCTGGGTCTTTGTCGTCGTAGTGAATGCCATTTGTTTAGTTTCAACTTTGACATATTTAAAAAGATCTATTCTGGTTTCCACATAGTTGAATCTGGTGGAAGGACAGAAAGATAATCCTAAACATAATGTATACTTCTCTACATCACTTAATTGTTTTTTAGAGAGATTAATGATAGTTTTATTAACCATAGTCTAGTCCATTAGTATGTTCTTTTGGATCGTGTCTTGTTGCTTCCCATGCGGCCCCTTCCTCTGCCTCTTCTGCCATTGTTGTCGGATTCGCTGGCGTCTGTTCCTCCGTCTCCTCGGCCTCGACCTCGTCCTCTCTGACCTCTCGATCTTGTTGTTTCTGTCTCTCTCGTCGTTTGTCTCGTTTGGCGCATTGTCCTGTACTCGTCTAAAAAGTGATCGCACGTGTGTTGCGTTCTTCCCCTGAGGTTTCTCCTTTCGACACATCAGATTCTGTTTCGCTGGCTGTAGATGCCCCGGATATGTCTCCTTCAGTGACATTGACGTTTGTAGTTGTCAAGATTTCTTTGTCTTTGTATAAATGATCATATTTGCGGCTGAATGTGAATATCCTGCCACTCTCATAATCTGCATAATCTCTGTTAAGTTTCCTCTGCTTCCGTCCCTTGATGTCTTCCTCGTGTTTCAACAGTCTTTCCTTAATGTTGGCCATGGCTTTATTAAACGCCTCTGTCCCCATAATTTTCAAAAGATCCTCTTGTAGATCTTAAATGTCCTGTAGTAAGCTCTCACGATCGCTCCAGGCATACTTGATAAGTATCTCCAACATGCGTCTGGACCTAAGTGCTGAGTTGAGAGACCATTCTTCCAACATTTTGGGGTTGGGTTTTTCGTATGAGGGAGTGATGAAAATTCTCAAACCTCTAGGTGCCATTTCTTGGTCAACGTAATTTTGTAATGAAATGGCCTCCCACCATTTGGATATCTGCCCTTTTGAGCTTTTCAAACTTTCTTAATTTCTCTTCCGTTGATCTAATTTCGGGGTTAGCGCTCTCTATTTGTGTTTTTTGCCCCGGGTTTCTTGCAAATAAAGTAAGAGCAGCCGATCTTCTTTCTGCCTCCTCCTCCACCGTGCACCTACTAGTCGCGTTAAGAATATATACACTGAGAGAGTATGTTTTATCGACCCCCTGACTCTTCTTCTTTTGAGTCCATATCACGGCAAAAAGAACCCGACATCTAGGAGTCAGGGGGTCGATAAAACAGTCTCTCAACTCAGCACTTAGCTCCAGACGCATGTTGGAGATACTTATCAAGTATGCCTGGAGCGATCGTGAGAGCTTACTACAGGACATAAAAGATCTACAAGAGGATCTTTTGAAAATTATGGGGACAGAGGCGTTTAATAAAGCCATGGCCAACATTAAGGAAAGACTGTTGAAACACGAGGAAGACATCAAGGGACGGAAGCAGAGGGAATTTAACAGAGATTATGCAGTTATGAGAGTGGCAGGATATTAACATTCAGCCGCAAATATGATCATTTATACAAAGACAAAGAAATCTTGACAACTACAAACGTCAATGTCACTGAAGGAGACATATCCGGGGCATCTACAGCCAGCGAAACAGAATCTGATGTGTCGAAAGGAGAAACCTCAGGGGAAGAACGCAACACATGTGCGATCACTCTTTTAGACGAGTACAGGACAATGCGCCAAACGAGACAAACGACGAGAGAGACAGAAACAACAAGATCGAGAGGTCAGAGAGGACGAGGTCGAGGAGACGGAGGAACAGAAGCCAGCGAATCCGACAACAATGGCAGAAGAGGCAGAGGAAGGGGCCGCATGGGAAGCAACAAGACGCGCTCCAAAAGAACATACTAATGGACCAGACTATGGTTAATAAAACTATCATTAATCTCTCTAAAAAACAATTAAGTGATGTAGAGAAGTATACATTATGTTTAGGATTATCTTTCTGTCCTTCCACCAGATTCAACTATGTGGAAACCAGAATAGATCTTTTTAAATATGTGAAAGTTGAAACTAAAAAAATGGCATTCACTACGACGACAAAGACCCAGATTAGATCTTAGAGCAGAAGGGCGAGAAATGGAGAACAACGATCTGAACATTGCAGATATGGAAACACTCACTACCATGTTTGAGCTCCATAGCGATACTGCTTCTAACATTATAGAGACAGACGATATAGATGTTCTTAAAACCATGGGCATGACATATGATTCTGCGGCATCTACAGGTTTCAGACCACCATCCACCTTCCTACCCACCTTACCCCATGATGGCATTGATACGTTCCACGACAATGTCACAAAGGCCCTGATAGATTTGAGGCACAAATCATATAACAATAAAAAGTCTAATAACAACATGACATACGAACAAAGACAGCTGCTTAAAACATTAGCTGAGGACAAAGAGATAGTGATACGACCTGCAGATAAGGGTGGGAACATAGTCATCCAAGACAGGGAGCAATACATCACAGAGGCCCTTAGACAACTAGGGGATGCTGTATCCTATATACAAATCACCAAAGAAATATATAATGACAGCATCATTAGTATATGGGACAAACTTGCTACTTGGAGGGACAAGGGTATCTTGGAGTGGGAGGAGTACTGCTATCTAAAGAGAGATTTCCCTAAAATACCAGTACTATACCTGTTACCTAAGGTTCACAAGAACTCTGAGATACCACCTGGCCGGCCCATTGTGTCATCCATAGGCAGTGTGGCCGAGCACATATCTAAGTATGTGGATTTTTTTCTCAGAGAATATGTCACCAAACTTCCTAGCTACGTAAGAGACACTAAGGATTTCCTTAGCAAATTGGAAGTCATTAAATGGGAAAGTGGTTTTCTGCTCATAACTCTAGATGTACAGTCTCTTTATACGATCATTGACCATCAGCAAGGTTTGGCAGCCTGTTCACATTTTCTCAAACAGAGAAATATAAAATATTGGGAACATAATCACATGATTATTGAAATGATAGAGTTTTGCCTCACTAATAACATCTTTATGTTCGATGGCACCCTCTACAAACAGTTGGTCGGAACTGCGATGGGTTCATGTCTGGCTCCTAGCTTTGCGAATTTGTTCATGGGCCTCTGGGAAGAAGAACTATTCTCTGGGGTGATCACTATTACGAACCTGAACAAAATAGAACTTTGGCTCAGGTATATTGATGACTTGTTCATCATATGGAAAGGGAGTTGCACAGAGGCCCGTGAATTCATTGATGAACTCAATAAGAACGATCGCAACATACACCTTGCAGGGGACATCAGTGACAACAAGGTCGAGTACCTTGATGTCAGAGTGGAAATCAGACAAAACAAGATACATACTTCCCTTTTTCGCAAAACCACTGCAGGCAACAGCATCTTACATGCCCTCAGCAGCCACCCAGAAAACCTCAAATGGAGTATCCCCTATGGGGAGCTGCTGAGGGCAAAAAGGAGCTGTAGCAGTAAAGTTGCTTTTGACAAAGAGAGTGCTGAAATGATTGAAAGGTTCAGATTGAGGGGATATCCCACGTGGGTCCTGAAAAAAGCGATCGACAGAGTAGATGGTATTGAAAGAAAAGACACTCTGGTGGAAAAAAACATCCATTTCAGAAGAAACTATGGATGTGGACACCAGGGTGATCCTCACTCTGAATCAGATAATATCAAACGTATTCTATCACGTAATTGGAATACACTCAGGAATGATGGTAGTATAGGTCACACCATCAAGGATAGACCTAATATTACATACAGAAGAGGGAGGAACCTTAGAGATCTGCTTGTTCACAGCGACATCACTCAAACAGAGGACAGGAGCATACAGAATCTCAAAGGTTTCTTTCCGTGTGGGCATTGCAAAGCGTGTTCGGCTAGCACTTTTCGCAAAGAATACACTAGCGGTCCTAATCAGAAAGAGATCACCCAATTCCTGACATGCAGCACCACAATTGTTATATATGCCATAGAATGCCCCTGTGGGTTATACTACATTGGCAGTACCACTCTCATGGCAAAAAAGAGAATTCTTGAACACAAGCGAGCTATCACAAATAATGATCCCAAGTATCCGGTGGCTCGCCATTTTCAAGAACGACATTTTTCCAACTCTTCGTTACTCAAATATTTCATTTTTGAACAGATCCGGAGGGATCATAGAGGGGGGAACAGAACACTCAGACTCCGACAAAAAGAGTCAAAGTATATTATAGATTTGCAGACGAGAGCCCCAGGTGGCATGAATCAGGATGAGGAACTGTCGATACATCTGAATAAAGAGTAAATCTCATTTGTATCATGAGACTTTGTCATTTCTTTTCTTTCTTTCCTGTGTTCTGTCCATACCTTCTTTCTCGAGTTTCTTTCTTTCTTTCTTTATTGTCTTTCAGTGTGATGAATTTTCGAATAGAGCTGAGTGACCACACAAGATGAAAAATATGTAGGAGCCTTCTCCATCCATATAATAAGTGCATTAGGAACTTTGGTTTTAACAATGTTGTCATTTTATATTGTAACTTTATTTAATTTTGTTTCTTTTGCAGGAGAGAAGGAAGGTACCTAACCACTACACAGGTTGCCTAACCTTTTCTTCGACTTCACTTTTTTTGACATCAATATTTTGGATATTTTGATGACTCTGGTGTACACAATGGTATCACGGACAGTTTGTATTGTTCACACGTCTGGAGGATAATAAGCTAATACTCCTTTTCTTTCATATGTGGAGATCTTGTTGGTTGAGAAAATGGTATTGTATACACTATTTTTTTACTACATTTTTAACCACCATGGACTTATAGATTTATTAATGATATCTGCTAGAAATTCATGGTGCACTAGGCACATCATTGTTGGTTGTATAAACAGATGCCCTTCCTGATATCCTTAGAGCGTTTTATAATAGCGAGATAATGCGGATATGCTTACTGCATAACAGTGCCTTTACACTATGATGGCATTAGTAATTTATGGTTTTGGTAATGCTGAATTATTTCTAACTAGCACTGGCTAGGTTAGCATATGACTTAACAAATACGTTTTTCCAAGCATTCCCGCTTACATTAGGGGAGAATACACTTCTACGTTTTATGTGATTTACACGTAGATGAGCACTATGCCTTTACACACTTTTCTCATTTTCGTATTATTCGCAACGCTTTACTTTTATCTACCTTCTGATCTCCGCATTAATATGCATTAGGCTGCTACTAAGAGACAGAGTAGATAGCTACGATTTACTAGTCCAATATGGCGATGTTATTTTTCTGTTTTCTAGTTCCTCCTTGTGAAATCGTTATCTATTTATTTCGTCATGAGGGCATAATCAGGCATACCACTTGTGATACTTGTATATAGACCTTCTGAGATACAGGGACATGATACGAATTTCTGTACAGGATTTATGTACTAAAGTTTATGTTATTTTTACACGAAGTAATGAACTTATGTGGCACTTCCAATATGGCGGCCAAGATTCACAGTGTGATTGTCCTTTTTCAATGTCCATTGATTATGACGTAATGTCCATGACTACATAATGTATACTTTGTGTCAGTGCACCATATTCACAAGAGCAAGGCTGCGGAGGCAGTTGAAACGCGTTGTGTAGAATAAACCTAGTCGCATTTCATTTGTGAGAGCATGTTTTCATTGACTGAGAGCGTACGTACTTTGGAGTTTTTGCATTGAGGATTGCCAGCAGGCTCCGCTGGCGTGTACGCCACTTTTCGTGGGTGCCAGCTGTCCAGAAGGGGCTTCGCTTCAAGGATATTATATATATATATATATGTGTGTGTGTGTGTGTGTGTGCATATGAGGTAGAGAGGTGTAGTGGTAGAGAGGTAGAGGTAGAGAGGTGCAGAGGTAGAGAGGTGTAGAGGTAGAGAGGTGTAGAGGTAGAGGGGTAGAGGGGTCGCGGTAGAGTGGTAGCGAGTGGTAGAGTGGTAGCGAGTGGTAGAGTGGTAGACAGCATTAGAGAGAGGCAGAGAGAGCGGTAGAGAGTAGTAGAGTGAGTAGTAGAGAGTAGTAGAGAGTGAGTAGTAGAGAGAGAGAGTAGAAGAGAGTGAGTAGAAGAGAGTGAGTAGTAGAGAGTAGTAGAAGTGAGTAGAGTAGTGAGTATTAGAGAGTGAGTAGTAGAGGGTGAATAGTAGAGTGAGTAGTAGAGAGTACTAGAGAGTGGTAGAGAGTGAGTAGTAGAGAGTGAGTAGAGAGTAGTAGAGAGAGAGTGAGTAGTAGAGAGTAGTAGAGAGTGAGTAGTAGAGAGTGAGTAGAAGAGTGAGTAGTAGAGAGTAGTAGAGTGAGTAGTAGAGTGAGTAGTAGGGAGAGTAGTAGAGAGTAGTAGAGAGTAGTAGAGAGTAGTAGAGAGTAGTAGAGAGTAGTAGAGAGTAGTAGAGAGCGTAGTAGAGAGTGAGTAGTAGAGTAGTAGAGTAGTAGAGATTGAAAAGCTGAGAGTAAGAGAGTGAGTAGTAGAGTGAGCAGTGGAGAGTGAGTAGTGAGTCAGTAGTAGAGAGTGAGTAGTAGAGAGTGAGTAGTAGAGTAGTACAGTGAGTAGTAGAGAGAGTTCTAGAGAGTGAGTAGTAGAGAGTGAGTAGTAGAGAGCAATAGAGATTGAGTAGTAGTGTGTAGTAGAGAGTAGAAGAGTGAGTAGTAGAGAGAGAGTAGTAGAGAGTGAGGAGTAGAGAGGAGTAGAGAGTAGTAGAGATTGAGTACTGGAGAGTGAATAGTAGAGAGTGAGTAGTAGAGAGAATAGTAGAGAGTAGTAGAGAGTGAGCAGTAGAGAGTGAGTAATGAGTCAGTAGTAGAGAGAGTAGTAGAGAGTGAGTAGTAGAGAGTAGTAGAGTGAGTAGTAGAGAGTGAGTAGTAGAGAGCGAGTACTAGAGAGTAGTAGAGTGAGTAGTAGAGAATAGTAGAGAGTGAGTAGTAGAGAGTAGTTGAGTGTGAGTAGTAGAGAGTGAGTAGTAGAGAGCCCTTAAGAGACACATAATCCCTTCGCTGTCACAGGATCGAAGTGAAAATCTTCCAAAACACTCCCAGGACTCCGGAGTCTGACTACTGGAAAAACATATTTAAATGAAACTTGAATACAAATTAACCACTACCCTTTTGGCGGCCTCTCCGTCTAGCTGTGTGTACTTCCAAAGCAGAAGTTTCCTGATCTGGCGCGTTGTGCACTGTACAGCTCGTGACGTCGGTTAAGAGACATCATATCTGATTGGGACAGCGAGTCCGCCCCCCCCACCTCCTCCCCCACGCCTGAGAAATTCCACAAGGGTGAGACGAATCGCAATGCTCCCTTCATCTCACTGCTTACGCTCTCACATCAAGATTGCATTCTTTGGCCCCGACTATGATTCCGTAAATAGCGGACAAGTGATGACTGTATTTCACAGCAGGACTGTGTGGTACTGTATGTGTCCTCCTGCCCCTTTAAGAGCTGTTGAGTTCCTGACTGGAACCAGTAAGCAGTACGCTGGAATGCACTCTATACTGATGGTTATTTAAGAAGCGCCAATCTGCCTTCTCTTTCCACGAATGGAGCAGATTGTTAACGGGGCAACCTTGGTGCAGGAGTGCACGTCCTGTGCGCAGGATGGCAGGAGTTCGCCTTGTAGCAGGTGATCAGGTGATTGCAGGTTACCGTACGTCCCCTCGTTATAGAAAGAGTGGTTTGTGTGTCAGGCTAACTGTGTGTAGGAGTGCAGCAGCTTAATAACAAATGTGCTTTATCAATGTAGTCCCCTACTCACGTCAACAATGCATTCACAGTAAAAATGACACCATACAGAGAGAGCTCCTGCTATATACAACTGCATGACCCACCCAATAAGAAAAAAAAAAATCCCAATCCTAATAAATATTTTTTTTAAATGAACAAATATAATAGCATAGCCTTTCATTGGTCAGAGCTGGCAATAGGGGCAAATGTCTTTGCAGTAAACACGTCCGAACTAAAATAAGAATCTAAATATTTAGATCGGTATTGCACAAGTGCCTGTCATTAAGTGCAAATATGTTCCATTTCTTGTACCCTTCAATGGCATAAAGGCATGCGCTCTTCCACAGCAGCTACCGGTAGTCGCTCCGCCCTTAAGAGACACATAATCCCTTACCTGTCGCAGGATCGCGCCGGAGCTTGTCTTTATGAGGCCATGTGTTTGAAAAACATGGCCCCATAAAGATAAGAAACCTTTTGCGACGCACGGAAAGCAGGCGAGCCCGTCCAAGTGGGCCTTTTGAAAAAGCCAAAGGGAGGCAACATACAAAGCTCTTTTCCAATGGCTGGCCACCGTTTACCATAAACGGTGACGCCAGCCAATGGAAAAGGGGGGCGGGGCTTTAAGCCCTTAACTGAAAGTCCTCAAAAACGTTAAATCTCACCGAGCGAGCTGCGCCTGTGCGCAGCCATGCTACCGGAGACCTTAAAAAAAAGTAATGGGGCTACATAGACAGCCTTGCTTCAGTCCATTTTCTGTGGGAATTATTGTTGATAGGCCTTGATTTCCCTCTATTATCACCTGACACCATGTTTGTGAGTGCACGGAAATAATTAATGATAACAGGGGGATAGGCTCTGCCATTTTATGCAATTTTTTCCACAGTAAGGGCCGGTCTAACTTATCAAAAGCTGTTGAAAAATCTATAAAAGCGATGTTAGACCTGGCATATCTTGGCGTGATTACCCCTGACTTTTTGCCTCTACCACCTTTGCTTTTAGATACTTTGGGTACTTTACCACTGCTGATCAGTGTCAAAGTACCAGTGTTCCCTATATAAAATGTAATGGTGATTGGTTGGCCAGGATTGCTATGTTTGCTTTACTAGTAAAAGTCCCTAGTGATGGGCACTGTGTGTGCAAGGGCTAGTAATGCAAGGGCGCGCAGAGAAGGGAACTTAGTCCTTCAGTGTAGGGCCTGTGTGCAGAATGCTAAGTTAGCATGTTGTCCTGACAAGTGCAACCACTTGTCAGGCCTGACTTTCCCTTTTACATACACAATGGGCACCCCTGTGGTAGATCCCAGGTAACCCCTAGGCAGGGTGCAGTGTAGGTAAAAGGCAGAACATATACTGATGTGCGTGCTATGTTGTGACAGTGAAAAACTCTCAATATCGTTTTTCCACTGCTGAAAGGCCATCCTGCCCACAGGACAGAACGGGGGAGGCTGGGTGTTGTGTTTGTTAGCCTAGTTTCCTGTCAGTTTATAATGGAGAGGTGAAGTTTTGTATGTATGAACTCACAGTGTTATAACACATCTTTCTGTGAAGGTGGTTCTGTCACTGTGTTCATAAACCACTCTTTTAGAAAGTGGCTGAGTTTTGTGCTAGGAGCATTCCTGTGTGTCTCTAAAATGTGGATTGTCTGTCTGGAACTGAAAAGTGAGAAGAGCTGGGAGAGGTCTTGACCCAGGGAGGGGTTAAGATGGCACCAGGCTGCCCTGTCTCTGGAGAGTAGGGGGACGAGAAGTCCGGGAGGTGAAAAGGCCTGGGCTGGTGCTATAAACAAATTGACCCATCTCCTGCTTAGTGATTAAGGATCCAGACTCCCAGTATCAAAGGGAGAGAGGTGACACTGGGATGGAGACACCCAGAACTGATTTAGGGAGGGGTCAGGGACCCCTGAGCACATACTAACTTCAAATACATTAAGGAGTATAACTACGAGAGTTGAAACCCCTGAAAGGGGGAATGAAACGGATATGGATTGAGACTGTAAAGGCTTAGACCCATTCTGTGGTCAAGAGGAACCTCTGCTAAAGAAGGAGCAACTGAAGAGACTGCTGTGGAAAGACCAATCCATGCTTGATCTGGGGCTGGTCTGCAGTTTGCTGTTCTAACTAAGACAGAGGCTGTTGGGACTGTGCTTGGAGGCGCTGGGTCCGCCTGCTTGAAGACTGTGCTTTGTGCTGTGTCTTGTAACCCCCAAGGGCCCGAGGTGAGCTGGCTCCCTGTTTGGAAATACAGGATCATAAAAGTTTCCGGAGAAGTCCCAAGCAACGTGGTGTGCATGTGTTTTTGCAGCTTGCGACCCTCAGAAGTTGTGCCGTGTGGTCGTGGAAGTAAGCCACGTCTCAGACGCGCTGGGTGCGTGTCGAAGTGCAGGCCAAGGCGTTGGTGAGGCGCGCCTGGTCGTGGTGTGCACGGAGAGACTAAGTGAGGCTCGGACGCGCAGTGTGCGTGTCGTGGTGTAGCCCAGGTTTTGGTGAAGAGCGCCTGGGCCTCGTGTGCACCAAAGGAAGAAGCGAGGCTCGGACGCGCTGGATGCGTGTTGGGGTGAAGCCAGGGCGTTGGCGAGGAGCGCCTGGGCATTGTGTGCACCGGGAGAAGAGGTGAGACTCTGGCGCACAGAGTGCGTGTCGTGGTGCAGCCAGAGCGTTGGTGAAAAGCGCCTTGACATCGTGTGCACTGGCAGAAAGGAGAGACTCGAATGCACAGGGTGCGTGTTGAGATGCAAGCGGAGCATTGGTGAAGAGTGACAGTTCTGGATCAAGGCCCAAGTCGCTGACGTCGGGGAGTAGAGTGGGGTCGTGCCCCCCCAGGTAACGGGGTGGGGTGCGGGCTCTCGGCCTCCCATTTCAGTTAGCTGCGCAAGCCGTTGCTTCGGCTAAGATCCCGGCCCGTGCTGACCCAAGGAGGGGCAGTGCTGGGGCCGGAGTGGGAAGCAGTACTTTTGTCATCATTTGATCCATAACAGGAGCACTGTTAACGGAGCACGTAAAACAGTCACATTACACTTTGCATTGTTGCTGCAAACGAACTATCGAACTGTCGTATGACGCCTGGCCTCATTTGTACCCGACCAACTACATGCTTGGTGCGCTACGCACTACGTTATTTTTCCCTTGCTTGTAATATGGTGCATTGCATTATTTCTTTAGTGCACAGTATCTGAGTATAACGTGGCGCAGTGTATTATGTCTTCATTGCACCGTACAGAATTGTAGCGTGACGCATTGCTTGGTTTCTTCCTGGTACAGGGCATGCTGGTGGTGATACACATTGCAATATTCCTTCAATTGCAAAGTAGATGACTGTGGCGCTACATATGGCATTGTTTCTCTGTTGCACAGTATAAGAGAATATCGTTACGCATTGCAGTATTTGTTTCCTTTTGCAACATGTTTGATTCTAGCAATAAGACTGGCCTAACCTTTTGTAAACGGTTAGAAGTGAGCTTAACTGTTGGTTAGGAGCGGTGGTTGGGATAAGAATCTACCAACCCACCGGAAAGAATACCACCCATTCTTATATGTTGATTTTGTATTGTGTGGTTGTATCGTATAATTGCTTATATAAAGATTATACTCATTTTATCAAAACTCGTATGGAGTCTATTTGTGGTGAGATCATGGGGTTACTGTGAGCGTGGTTGCACATACTGAACACTCGAGCCTTGGAGATAAGCCTGGCTGCTCGTGATAAGCTACTAAGGGGGTGAGCAGGGCTATCTCAGACGATGTCCTTACTTACTATAATAATATACTGTTCAAAGCCAGAGGGTCCTAGGGAAAGTTTTAAGACTGCACAGGATTTGTTCCCCAAAACTAGAACAGTAAACAATATGAAATCCTGAGGTCTGTTATAGTGATTAGAAATTGTGAATAACCACTACTAACTGGTTTATAAAATAAAAAAATGAAGTATGAACCAGAACCAGTGACTAAGCCCAATAGAACTAACTTTGGGCACTTCCCTTTACAGGACGAAATCCCTCACTCACTATAGGTGACATGCTTCATTCTATGGGATTCTCCTCCCAGAGGAAAAACCTAGTTCCTCTGGGGGCTACAACACCCTCTCTGAGAGGGAGGAGCTCAGAGATGTTTTAGATGTTCAATAGGATATCCTAAATCCACATATGAAGAGCTAACAGTGTTGAGTGAGGGCACAGCGCAAAATAATCAAAACTGTGAGGAAGGTGAAGTTAAAACTAGCTCAAGAGCGCAAAAAAATCTTTATTATGAAACGCTCTTCACTAGGGTTAAAAGTACAGTGCACCAGCGGTATTGATTTAAACCGCGATGGTGGAGTGAAACAAATCGGTCAACATGTCTCAGCCATATGGCCTATAGGTAGGCTAGGCTTTCATCTGGACCTATGATGCTGCTGCTACATGAATGTGAGTGATAAAACAGAAAAGGATACAGGAACAAAAGATTTCTTAATGTGCCTGTTTCATAAGGAACATTACCTACAATCAAGAAAGAAAACAAAATCAGTTCAATGATCGTAAGCATGCCAAATCACCTGGTTCTGTCTCATAGAAAAAACAAACAAATAGGAAACTCACCCGTTACTACTGGGTAAGTGACCACACCTCTAACTGGCGACAGCTCAGGAAAGGAGCACCGCTCTAAAAAAACGGTGTCAAAAAATTGTGAGGAATGGTATGTCTTATCCAAACATAAAGGAGTATGACAAACATGTCAACATCCTTGATAAGCATATATTCAAGGAGCCAATCTAAAACGAGGGAGACTAAGGAGGGATACTGTACAGGACCAACCAAGTACTAAGCCCAAATGCTGACTGATTGGTTTATTAAAATTACAACAGAAAAACACTGGAAGTCTCAGGATGGAATCATAGACTGCTTAGTCATATATTAAAAGTAACACACATCGTCATGTATAGGTGAGTGTAGCTTCAAACCCAAACTAACACATCAAGTCCTGTCATTAACTCAACATGTATTCCTACGGGGTAAGAATTGCTTACAAATTCTTGCAAATCCGGTAACTCTAAGGACACATGTAAGTAATGTGAATCCCATCTATAAGGGAAAGCATGAAGCTTAATAAACTTCCCCAGGTGTTTTAAAAGTCTCTAAGCCCAGGCGCCATCGTGTAAAGCAGACATGGAACTGGCCAAGAAACTGAACACAAACCAGAACGCCAAACAGCAGAGGTAGGCTTACCTATCTGTCGGTACGCCGGCGTGGATTGAGCCTGTGACCGGAGGTGTGCGAGTCCTGGAACCAGCCTCATTTTATGACACACCTCTCGTCGTCAATCACTCGCTTATGATACGCCAGTAAAGACGCTGACTTGCGCATGTGTAAGTTAAAGAGGCTGCTTCCGCAGCAACGCGCGAGTCAGTATGGTGAATTTAGAACACCAGTAGGTGTTCGCGCAAGCGCCCCCCTGGTGCATGATGACAACCAATGCTTCGTGGGAAGGTCAAACCATTCTGATATGGAATGGAAACGTGCTTAATCACACCTAATAACGAGCGAGATTGAAGAACAACATTTTAGTGGAAAAAGCTCTCCGGATACACAGCAACTAAATATAGCCCAAACTTGTTGATAATGCGGTTTCTAAATCATTTTTTCACATGTATGTTAAATAGCAGAGCAGATGTAAAAAGAAACCGTCCACTACCTATAATGACGTGCGATAAAAAAACATTAGAAAATGTGTGTGTAAAGATCATATATATGTGTCAGAGCAGTGTCAAAATAAATGTCTCGGTCTTCAGGAACCAAATAGTAACATTCATATACATGATCTTTATTAGTCAAAAGAATAGCAAAACACCTATTCTAAGGCTGGGCATACAGATTTGATGGAAGTAGGCCAAACTAGACAGCTACAGTAACAGCCATGGAATATCATCATTCAGGCCTAAGATGTCAGTCTGTAATTTGAAAAACCCACCATTGTTCTCGCCTGAACAGAAACGTTGTTAGATCAGTTATATGGGGTGGAATAAATTGTCTCTCCAACACTGTCCACTTCAGATCTTGTGGACTGTGCTGCGCTGCAAGAAAGTGATTGGTCAATTTAGTCGAGGACTTTCTGCACCAGATGGTGCTTTTATGTTCCAAGATACGAGTTTTCACCCGTCGTGTGGTCATACCCACATATCGCAGAGAACAGGGGCAAGTGATCCAGTATATCAAATTATTACTGTTACAATTTGTGTGAAAATTAAGGATCCATGGTCTCAATGATCCTATATCAATTTCTGTGGTTACCGATATGTGGGAGCATGCCGCACAAGAACCACAAGGAAAGTTGCCTTGTACTGGAGGTAAGTCCCAAAAGGTACCCTGTGAACCCTTAATGTTGATACGGGAAGGGTATGTACCCGGTCTTTGATGTTGCTACTGCGCTTAAAAGCAAACAAGGGACGTGGTAATGAGACATTTCCAATGTTAAGGATTTTCCAGTTGGGCAATATACTCCTCTTGATTTTATTAGAAAATCTACAAAAGGTATGGACACATGTCAATCTGTTAGTAGCTTCTTTTGGAATGCTCGGTTCTAGTAAGGCTGCCGATGGTTGTTGAAAGCCCACCTAGAAGACCTCTTCACTAGTGTTTTGGGGTACTGCCTGTCCTGTAGTTGATTCGACAGGTTGCAAGCATGTTCCTGATACTTTACAGGGGATGAACAGTTTCTTCTTATACGTAAAAACTGTCCAAATGGTAAATTATCACGTAAAGCTCGAGGATGAAAACTCCCATACAATAAGAGTGAATTCTTGGCCATAGGTATTTTTTATAAAGTTCAGTACTCAGGCCTGCCTCAAAGGGTGAGATCAAGATGTCCAGAAAAGGCAAATGAATCTTACTGTATTCACAGGTGAAATTCAAAAATGTGTTGCAGTTGTTTAGCCATGTTTTGAACTCGATGATGGACGTTGAAGTGCCCCGCCAAATTACAAAAATATCGTCAATATATCTTCTCCACACACTTATGTGGTCCATGTATGGATTGTTGATATTGAAGATGTAATCCGGCTCAAACACATGGACATACAGATTGGCCATCCCCATCGAAGTGCCAGACATTTGAAGGAACAATTGTTACTCAAACTGGAAGAAGTTCTCTTTCATAGCCAATCTGGCACAATCGATGATGAAAGATACTGGTGTGAACAATCCTCCAGATACAATTTCGCCCCTTTACTCAAAGACCCATCGTTTATGGCGGCTCTTGAATCACACATTTCCAAGTATTTTCAACTGATCATTGCAGACCATGCGAGCTTTGCTTGCTCCCGAGATACCTTAAAAAGCAGTCCTTCAAGGCAATGGCTAATCTGAATAGGTTGAGGCATAGGGAACAGGACCCCCTGGAGAAAGTACATATAAACACTGAACGAAAGTAAAAGCTTACTCCAAATGGACACTTACAAACGGTCATGTTACCTATTGGCAAATTTAACATTATAGCCAGTAACAAGAAATAGCCAGTTATTCCCGGAGTCAAGACCACCTCACATTATCCAGGCAAAAAAACTGTGGATGCACCATACAAAACAGTTTTACCAGGAACAAGAGAACGTATACACGAGAAACATTCAAGTCTCAACAGGGCGGGTCATAACCTCTAAAAAAGGAAATAAAGCTGGAGGCTTTTCAATATTATTTTGCTGCTCTTTACCCAGCAGACTCTTGTGGGATGATGAACAGTCACAGATACTTACCATCCATATCTCTTCTATGCCTATCCTGTGATCAAAGTGCCCATCACTCAATTCCAAGTATTGGCTGCTATCAAATCCATTAAAATGCACTAAGCACCTGCTCAGACAGCTACACAGGAAGTTTCTACAAAGACTTTGCTACTACTCAAGCATCGCATCCAATGGATATGTATAATACATTCTTAGGGAGAAAAGGTAGCCCAAACAATGAGTGAGACTAACATCAGTTTAATACCAAAACCGGGTAAAGACGCTATGATTTGTGCCTCAAAGAAAAACAGCACTCCTCAATGCAAATTCCAAACTACTCTCAAAGTTCTTAGCTACCAGACTACAGCCCCTCCTTCCCGATCTGGTACACACACTTTATTAAATCAGGATCCATCTTGAGCACACAAACATGATAATATTTGTTACATAGTCCACCTAGTTGATACTGGCTATACTGGCTTCATCAGATGCCACGAAGGCGTTCAACTGAGTGGATTGGCAGTTTTTCACAAATTTTTATATACATTTTGGTTTGGACCTGCATTATATCCTTGGCATAGGCAGAGTATCAACTCTCACCTTAAGGGTCTCCTAAAATTAACAACTTTACTCTCACAATGGCACATCATGCTGGATAGATGCAATCTTCTGGAAGATTTTTATAATATATGGCAGAGCTGTAAACTGATCAAATCATTCTGTGCTGTAAACTGATCAAACCATTCTGTGCTGAGATCCTAGCTGCCGTGTACCGGATCCCGGGCTACCCCATCCCCCTAGATATCTCTTAGTCAGCTGGGCCTTCGTGCCCCTCTTTTGTAACACCAGACTGAGGCAGATCACTTGTTAGTGTGGAATTGTTTGTGGGCTGGAAAATTACTTCAGCCCCCTATTGGATGAAGACACAGCCTTCATCCATCTCGCTCTGCCATCTAAGACTCTGGAATGTAATGGCGGTCCTACCTGCTGACTCATCTGAGAGACTCCTGTGGCTTATAACTTCTATTAATGGCACTCAAAGACAGAGTTGGTTGGTTCGCCGGTAATCCTATGAATCACTGAGGTTACATTTCATGATTTATTATGAATAAGATTGTTAGACCTGTAATTCTTTAAGTGGTCTTCCCCCAACTTTTTGCTTGCTTACCTTTACTTTTTGCTGTATCTTTTTATAGGACTTAGGACTCCGATCTTTACCACTGCTAACCAGTACTAAAGTGCATGTGCTTTTCCCCTAAATATGGTGGCAATGTTGTATACCTGATTGGCATATTTAGTTTACCTGCAAGTCCACTGTAAAGTCGTATGCCATATAGCCAGGGACTGTAATCTAAATGCTACTAGTGGGCCTGCAACACAGGTTGTGCCACCCACAAAAGCAGCCTTTCAAATCTGTCTCAGGCCTGCCATTGCTGGGCGAATTTGTGCAGTTTACTGCCACTTCGACTTTGCATCCAAAACTCACTGCCAAACTTACACTTCCCTTTTTCTTACACATAGGTCACCCCATAGGTAGGCCCTAGGTATCCCAATGGGTAGGGTGCTGTGTAACTAAAATCTACGACATGTACTTTTAAGTTTTACATTTCCTGGTAGTGACAAACCGCATAATTCATTTTCACTACTGCGAGGCATACGCCTCTCATAAGCTAGCATTGGGAATTCCTTAAAACACTTGTAAGATGAAATTCCTGATTAGAAAGGAGTAGGTAGAGGAGGAGCCTAGCGCGCAACCAAGATGGCCGCGTAGGTGCGAGGCTCCCGAGGACCTCCGCGACCTCCTGAATAAATCCTGGAAATATCCTGTCCTTGTTAAGGGGACTGTGTCGGGGAACCCGAGCTGAGGCATTACCCGTTTTTTGGGCTCGAATCGGACCCGGAACACCGGTGGGAACATCGACTGAAGGTTGCGGCCTTCTCCTCGCCGGCCCCCCGGATTGGAGTAGTGGCGCGATCCGGGGACAAGGTGAATAACAGCGGCGAGCGGGGCTGGGCGACTCGCGTGCCCCGTACTTTCACTTTCGCTTTTGCGCCCTCCTTGCTCTCTGGCGAGGTCGGGCTGCGGAGCGGGGTGCGGTGGTGTGGCCTTGTCCTGGTGCCCAGCTGACCCGCCGACGGTGGGTCGACCCGCAGCTTTGTGGTCACCCCCTTTGACACCCGTGATCTGGTGTGACGGCCCGTTTGGAGATCTTGGCACGACGGTGGAAGGGCCAGCATGGCCACCAAACAAGATGGCGACCGGGCGAAGGTGAAGACGACCCGCCGTGGTACGGCGCACCAGGCCAATAGTATGGACCGCTACACGCTCCAAAAGGGTTCTCCGGAGACAGCGCGGTCATCCCCGGTGGGCCCGACGGAGGCACCTGCCCATCCAGTGGATCTAACCCTCCGGGACGTCATGGGCGCCATCGCTGAACTGAAGGCCTCAGTGGACCAGCGTTTTGACACCTTGTCGCAGAAAATTGACTCGGTCCTGGTGGATGTGGGACTTGTGAGGGCGGACTTGTCAAAAACGAACGACCGAGTCGACTCCCTGACCCACACCACAACGAGCCTCACGACTGACGTGGTGGCCCTCCAGAAGGAGGTGCGCCGGCTTGGCCAGGCGAGCGCCCTGATGGACCGGCGACTGGAGGATTCCGAGGGTCGCGCCCGGAGGAATAATATCCGCATTATTGGTGTGCCGGAGGGACGTGAGGCGGAGGCGGCGGACCTCTTCGTGGAAGACTTGATCCTGTCCCACCTCCAGCCCCGGGGGCTGAGTAAGTTTTTTGCGGTGGAACGTGCCCACCGGGTCCCCGGGGGCCGCCCTAAGACCGGTGCCCCGCCACGGCCCCTTATTGCCCGAATCTTTAATTTTCGGGACCGAGACGCCATCCTCCAGACCTCCAGGCAACAGGGACCGGTCAGGTTGGACAACATGGACGTAAACTTCTACCCAGACTTTACCCCGGCGGTCCAGAAGCAGCGGCAGAGCTTTATCGGCGTCAAACGTCGCTTAAGGGACCTAAATCTTAAGTACTCAATGCTCTTCCCGGCAAAGCTGCGGGTGGAGGTGGATGGTCGCACGCACTTCTTCGACCGGCCCGAGGCGGCTGGGGACTGGTTGGACACCTTGCCTGGGGATCGGGGCCGGGGGGGTGGGGGGAGCGCGGCTGGCGAGGAGGGCCCGCTGGATCAGAATTGAGGGGTGACTGTATTGCCTTGCTCGGGACATTGTTCCTTCACCACATACTGCTTCTGTAGGTTCCCCTCCCATGGAGGTCATGTGGGGCCCGCTGGGGGCTTCCCTCCTCCTCTGGGGGACTAGTTAGTATTTAGCTATGGGGCGACAGGCACACTGCACTTTGGGGGGGCTGTCTGGGCTCATGCAGGGGTGCAGGGAGGGGGGAGTTTTGTTGGGACCGGGGGGTGGGGGGGGTGTGTTGTTTGTTTGTACCGCAAGGCGATCCTGCAGCTGTTTTGTTGTCTTTAGACTGCTCGGTGGGGGACGACCGATTGTTTCGACGTACGATGGGGGGTAGGGACTTGACGGTGTTGTCATGGAATGTCAACGGTCTGGGGGATAGGATTAAGCGTGGTGTGGTCCTGCAGTATTTAAAACGTATTTCACCAGATGTTGTCTTTCTGCAAGAGACGCACCTTATAGGTAACACCTTTCATGCAATGAATCGGAGGGGATATCGTTTGGCGGCCCACTCTGGCTTCACCTCGGGCTCGCGGGGGGTGGGTATTATGGTTAGGAACTCGCTCCCGCTGGAGATTGATGAGGTGCACCACGATGAGAGGGGACGTTACACAGCTCTGGCGGGACGTATGGAGGGTAGAGTGTTCAGTTTTGTGTCGGTGTACGTCCCGCCTGGGCTACAGGCCACTACATTTGCGGACCTGGGGCGCCTCCTTCTGGAACTTCCGAGTGGCCTCTTGGTGGTGGGAGGGGACTTTAATGCGGTTGTTTCTGGATCTATGGATCGCCATCCCCCTAGGGACCTCCCCCGGGCACAGGCGTGGCTGCCTGGCCTTTTAGACACACTGGGCCTGGTGGATTGTTGGCGCCTAAAGCATCCCGTATTGCAACAATACACCTTCCACTCGGGGGCCCATGGTAGTCTCTCGCGGCTTGATTACATCCTTGTCCCAGCAGCCCATGCGGGGAGGGTGGGAGAGGTGCGCCATCTGGCACGGGGTATTTCAGACCACTCCCCATTGTTGTTGCATTTCGATGTCATCCCGAGGGGGGATGGCAGGGTGGCCCCGATTAACGCCTGGTATCTGCGCGACCCCACCATTCGTGCCGACTTGATCACATCCTTGCAGCGCTATTTTGAGGAGAATGTGGGGTCGGTCCCATCTGCCCTCTCCCTATGGGAGGCTTTCAAAGTGGTTCTTAGAGGGGAGGCCCTCTCCTTTATTGCCAACGCCCGGCGGCGCGAGCGGGAGGAGGTGACCCGGGTGGAGGCCGAGATTGCGGAATTGGAGGGTGACCTGGGGAACGGGGTAACTGACGCCAAGTTACATGTTCTGCAGTTAAAGCAGGCGGCCTACCGGGCCCTCGTCACGGAGGCGGCCAGGGGCCTTGGTAGAGAGCAGCAGGGGCGCTTGTACGATGTGGGTGATAAGGCCGGTAAATTGATTGCGTGGTTGGATAAGAGAGAGAGAGCGAGCCGAGTGGTGCCTTTGATTGAGAGCGTGGATGGTGCGTGTGCCACGGAGCCGGAAGCCATTGTCTCCTGTTTCGCGGATTATTTCCGCGGAGTCTACTCCCCTGTTTCTCCCTGTTCGGAGGCGGACTCCTGTGCCCTGCTTCGGGATATTGCACTCCCCTCCCTTACGGCGGAAGACAGAGACTCGCTGGACGTTCCTCCCACCTCGGACGAAATTGCCTCGGCTATTCGCTCGATCTCATCTGGCAAGGCCACGGGCCCCAATGGCATTCCCATTGAGCTATATAAGCTACGCCCGGATGTGCTGGCGCCCCACCTGCGTGCGATGTTCCTCGCGGCTCACTCGCAGGGCTCCCTCCCGCCGGACCAGCGTCTGGCTACAATTGTGGTAATCCATAAGGAGGGAAAGCCCCGTGAACGGGTCACATCCTATCGGCCGATTTCGCTTTTGAACGCGGAGCCCAAAATCCTCGCCAAGGTGTTGGCTAACCGGTTGGTTGGCGTGGTGGGCGATTTGGTCCACCAAGACCAATCGGGCTTTATCCCGCACCGCAACACGGCGCTTAATCTACGGCGCTTGCACGGCGTGCTTGCGCGTGTTCCATTTGTGCGGGAGCCAGCCATCTTGGCGTCCTTGGACGCCACCATGGCGTTTGATACGCTCGAATGGCCATATCTCTGGGCGATGCTCGCGAAGTTTGGGTTCGGCCCGGGTTTCATCAGCTGGGTCAAATTACTATATTCGGGCCCAATGGCGCAGGTGGTGGTGAACGGGCGTGTGTCGACCCCGTTCGCGCTGGGACGGGGCACGCGACAGGGTTGTCCCCTGTCGCCTCTTCTGTTCGCCCTGGCCCTGGAGCCCCTGGCGGAGTGGCTGCGGTGGCACCCTTCCATCCGTGGTCTCCGCTGGACCCCCGAGCACGAGGACCGTGTGTCCCTCTACGCGGACGATATCCTTTTGTATCTCGCCTCCCCGCGCAAGTCCCTGATCGTCCTAGTTGATGTGTTGCGCTCCTTCGGTCGCAACTCAGGCCTAGTCATTAACTGGGCGAAATCCTGTGTCTACGTACTTTCCGGGGAGGCTCCGGTCCTCCCGCGGGACTGCCCGATCCAGATTGCCTCCCAGGGTTTCCGGTACTTGGGTATATATATCACTCTTGACCCGGAGGCCCGCTATGAGCGGAATCTGCTGCCCCCTCTCCAGCGTTTGAAGGAGGATGTGGTGCGCTGGCGGCGTCTCCCGCTCTCGCCGCTCGGTCGAGCGGCCTTGTTTAAAATGATGTCCTTGCCGCGCTTCCTCTATGCCCTCCAGAACACTATGGACATGGTCCCAGCAAGCTACTTTCGTGAGGTGGAGGGCCTTCAGCGGCGCCTGTTCTGGGACGGGAGGCCGCGTATTGCTCTTGCTAAACTGACGCTCCCGTGGTACGATGGAGGGGTCGCCCTCCCGGACATTAAACGGTATTACTGGGCCTCCCAGCTAGCTGCAATTAATCATGGCCTTTACGGGCCCGCCCTGAACCCGGCATTCGAGATGGACAAGATGCTCCTTCCCGGTGGCGATTACAATCGAGCACTGTACTCTGGCGCGCCCGACTCCCGTCTGACGGGACCGACGCGTGTCATGGTGCGGGTTTGGCACGCGGCTAATGCAGCTATGGGGTGGAAGGACCGTTTGACCCGGGCGTCTCCACTGTATGCCTCCGAGAGGCTGGGCTCCCTGTGGACATCAAAGGGCTTCGAGAAGTGGGACACGATCGGAATCAGCACAGTGGGGGATCTCTGGACGAGGGGGGGATTCAAAACTTTTGAGACGCTGCAGGCGGAGTTCCAGCTGCAGGGCAGTGAGTACTTTCGGTACCTACAGGTCCGCCATGCGCTGGGCTCCGTCTTCCCGGATGTTGCATCCATTCCGGAGTCTTCCCCCCTGGAGGACAGAGTGCTGGATGGCCATGTCCCGGACAGCACGATCTCCCTCATATATAAGAAGCTGATTAATGATAGATCGTGCCTGTTAACTAGTTTACGCGAGGCTTGGGTGGCCGACGGGCTGGAGCTGGACGACGAGGATTGGATGTCCGCGGTGGCCTCTCCAAAAGAGGTGGCCATCCCGGCTCGCCTTCGTTTCGTCCAGCTCAAGATCCTTCACCGGGTCTACGTGACGGGGCCACGGCTTCTACGCATGGGTTTTGCCGTGGACGGGCTGTGTAAGCGTGGCTGTGGTGCGTTGGCGACTTTTATGCATATACTGTGGGAGTGCCCGAAGGTGGAGCGATTCTGGCGTGGTGTGCATGAGGTCCTGCGTGTGGTCACGCGTGTAGCGCTGCTGCCTGAAGCGAGGAGGTGCTTGTTGAATGTATGGGAACCGAATGACTATTCGGCTCCGCAGACGCGGTGGGTGACTCTGGGATACATGATAGCGAAACGTGATATTGCTCAATTGTGGGGATCCCAGAGGCCCCCTGCGGTGTCGGCCTGGAAAGAGCACATGGATTGGTGTATGTTCCGTGAAAAGGTGGTGTATGTGGCGAGGGGTAAGCCTGGGGCGTGGGTGAAAATCTGGGGCCCCTGGAACGCCTACCGTGGGGGCATTTGTGAGCCGCCACAGCTGCCGGCTGCCTCGCCTGCTCCGTCTCCCTAGCTGTACCCCCTTGCTTGGCCGCGGGCACGCGGCCCCCCAGTCCTTGATCTCCTCCCATCCCCCTCTTCAGATCTTTCCTGCCAATCTGGATCCCCCACTATGGAGCAAGTGTTGTCACCTTGAATCTTGGGTTGCCTTGCAGTTGTGGTTTTTGTTGTCGTTGTTAGTCTTTAAAATGAAACCGTACTCTGTGGCAGGACGCCGTGAGGCCTGCACCGTTGATTACTCCTGTGTTTCTACTGTGCACCGCTGAGAGACTTTTACTGTCTGTATGTACTATAATTGTGATGCTCTAGCGGCCGGCCGTGCGGTTGTAGGCCCATAACTGTAACCTTTTTATGGATGTAATAAACGGTTTCAAAAAAAAAAAAAAAAAAAAAAAAAAGAAAGGAGTAGGTACATCATGTTTCATATCTTTGGAATGGTAATGATAAATCCTCTTTAATAGTAAAGTTGGAATTAACATTACTATTTTAGAAATGCTACTTTTAGAAAGTGGAAATTACTTAACTTTGCTCTGCATTTCCTGTTTAGTACATTGCATGACTTGGTAATGGTAAATGTAGATGTAATTTAAATAGGCCGATGTTGCTAAGCGTTACCTCCAAGTACGATCTGAACACTTGAATTACTGTCCTGGACCTAATGTCCAGAAGTCATTCCATGGTCTATGATACGCAAGGTTTGAGGGTTATCCTCTCGAGTGCAGAGAAAGTGACCAGTTGCTATCGACTTAGTATACAGTTGAGAGTCCAACAATATTGATAAACATTTAGAAGTAGTTGAAGTGTTTATATTTTTAATTATGTGGACGATGAATGTGTGTGTGTGTGTATAAATAGAAATGTGGCCACAGAGTGATGTTATTGTATAATGTTGTGACGTATAATGTTTAATATACGACTGAAAAGGCAAATTGATGGATTTCTTATTCATGAGGACTAGTGTAAGAAATAAATTAAAAAGAAGAAATATTGAGTAGACAGATAAAAGTTTGGTTATAAAACTGCTAGGAATACTGGGGACTATGGAGATTCCCATAGAACATATGCAAAATACTTTGCCAGGTGATCAGAAAAGGTCATTGTAAGGCATGGTTTAAGAACACTCAGAAACACACATATTCCTGGCCAAAGGAAGGTGTATTTGATGACAAAATATTAGAGAACATGTTTACACATCTTAAGAGTAGATAGCAGGAGCTAAATTACAAAAGCGAGAAAATAGCTTTGCCTTATGGCATGTCTTCTATGAAACGTCTAAGGACTCCTCAAATGCTCACACGTCTAGTACCCAAGTTTGCTCTCCCATCTCCATATGATTCTATGAATACTTCCCCTAAGGTACCTGGTAATTATCCACTGGCGCAGCTACAGGGAGCCAAAGTGGGATTCAAGTATCCTGAGGCTGAGACCCCATCACAATCCCTGAAGGGATCCACTAATGTCGCCCCACAAATTTCAAAGCCGAGAGACATGAGTACTTGTAGACAACAAGTAAGGGTGGGTGACTCAGGTTTCACGACAAGTAGCAGCACTGGTTATACTGCATTTAGATCCAGCCTATTACCAAGAGGGTAGACGTGAAGAGCAGGGTTAAGGAGACAGTGATGATCAGTAGCTTGTTTCATCAGCAACATCGCACTTGTTACAAACGATAGACCAGGAAGGGAAGTTAAGAAGCAAATGCCTACCGCACAGATGAAGATGATGCTAGATGGAATGACTATGTAGACAGGACTGTTCGTACGGCTCGATGGCCAGTTTCTCAAGAAAGAGATGAGGATTTTAGGAGGACTGAAGAAACCTTACCACATTGGCAGAAGGGGAGCGTAATAGTTTCACCAGAGAGTGTTCAGGAATGGTTATCACGAAGTGAGGCTAGAAGAGATGCAAGGGTATTGTGATAATCTCTCAGGACAGATTCAGGGAAGTTGTAGGAGTATGGTAAATAGAGTAGAGTCAATACATAAGTGTGTAGACAACATAGGTGAAACACTTCGATCTCCAGAGGCTAGGCACCCTACTTGTGACACCAGCACTTGAGAAAGGCCCCTTATCAATTCTGATCTTTTGAAGGGAGTGTTGGGATTGTCTTATCACCCTAACATTAGAGAGGGAGAGCAGGACATGTTCTCTAGAACTAATTAGGAGACCCCGAGCAACAGAGCTTGAGTAGTTGCCGTTTCAGGGAACACGTGGTCAGCCAGATCCCAGGATGGGATCTTGTGAAACTATAGGAGGGTTGACACTACATGATAGACTCATGACGGAGATGAGAGTTCAATCAGTTCTGCATGGCACTAATCTCAACCCTAATGTGAAAGTCTCTGAAGGAGAAAATAGTTGGTACAGTGCTGTACTCTGTGTGGATAATTTAGCAGGATAGACTGCAGGTTTAGTTGCACAAACAACTCCATGGCCACAGGAAGGGTCTTTTGATTCACGTGATATGTCAAATGTGGAGAACTGCATTCTTTATGGTGAGGGAGATACAGATTGGGATTATCCCTACATGCGGAAATGTTTGCATGTGTGGCAAAAATAAGCAGACAGCACAACCCCCAACGTTCTGTTACTCCTGTATAGAGAATGCCCCTGGCACGTAAGGGACCTGGGGCACCTCATTATGTTCCTTGGCCAACAAATGGACAAGGAAAATATTTCAAAAATTTTTATAGCGGCTTATAGAGGAAGCATGAAAATGGATTAGGTCCTCTGAGAAACAAACTGCAGGCATCGCCCTGGCAGTAGGGGACATAAAGAGTTTACTTAGCTCTCTTCCAGGAGATGAGGCAGATACTGTCTGCCATAAGGCTGGAGTGAGAAATGTTACCCTCACTGAGACTAGGTATGATGGTTCTCGATTCAACTTAGTCCGGACAGTAGTCTGGGATCGGCTGAGGAAAATGTATCCTGACAGGCCAGAAATTGGGTCCCTCATGGCTCATTCAATGCACCCAAATGAGGACCGCATTCAGTTTCTTAACCGGATGAAAGAAAAACTGACCCAAGAAGTAGGTCAGGGTTGGGAAGTAACAATGAAAAAGGGTTTACCCTCTGATATAGAGGAAAATCTAGACAACATAGTGGCATTGGAAGCCAAACCCTGGACAGAGATACAAGCACATATAACACATTTTTGTAAGAAGAAACGGAGAAAGAGAGGAACAACTGGAGGAGACAGAGAAAGCAGCAGTCAAGTTGATGCAGCAAAAGTTGGCAAATAAACAAGCAGTGGAAGGGTCTGTAGTAGCAGCCACCACTCAAATGACTGCAATGTCTATGGGTTCAGTCCCATGGACTGCCCAACAACAGAGCCCACAACAGCAGAATAGTGTAAGGGCACAAGGAAGAAGTAGGGGAGGATGAGGAGGTACAGGAAGGGGCAGGATAGATCCCCATGGATCAAACATGTAATTACTGTCACAGATACGGACATTTCATTAACAATTGCAAGACTAAGAGGTGGGATGAACAAAGTGAAAGGACAGGGGTTTACAATCAGTCATGGAACTCAGTATTGCAGCCAGTCAAACCCACAAATAATAGGTGTACCTCAGACGCCACCACCAAATGTGAAGCAAGCAGTAATGCCGCAGGTGCAACAAATGCTGCCACAGCAAAGTTACCAAGCACCCCAAACAGCAACTCGAACTCAAAGTGGGCAGGGAGGTGTGATTGTGAGAGGAGGAAATCCCATCCAAACAAATTATGTGGGAGGATATATGCAATGAAGGTGCCCACAGATGAGTTCCATATGTCCAGTATTGTCAGTGAAGCACAGGCCAGATGAGGAACCCACTGTGACGGTAGCTAACAATAACAAGAGGTATGCAATACTCTTAGATACAGGAGCAACCCAATATTGTATTAGAGAGGGGGACCTTCCAATTTCTAATAGATCAATGGACACACAAGGATATTCTGGGGTGGTAATAAGGTTTCCATCTACTAAACAAGTGGAGATGGAAATAGAAGGGGGGTACATTGATGGCTGTTTACTCTTCTCTCCGGCTGCCCCAGCTAATCTATTGGGGAGAGATCTCATGGCTAAATTAAACATGCCAATACATTTTAAGCCTAATAGTGCTATGGTTTGTTCTACCCCTGCAGTTCCGCCTTCCACAATAATGGTTGTAGCAGCCTATTCTTTTACTGGAGGTCAAATAAGAGAGTGGTCCACTGATATAGAATCACTTACCACAGCATTATATACAGTAGCAGAAACACCAGAGTTATTGGGAAGGGAGGTTCAGTTACTCAAAGAGTTCCTTTTCTGACACAGGCAAGATTTTTGGATACCTGACAATGAGTTGGTATTGCAAATAGAGGCCTTCGAGAAAACACAGATGTATGACACTCTGATGACCTGTGATCACAGCCATGTCTTATGGACATAGGTTATATTCATTGAGCCAGGCAAAATAGTTAAGGAAATACTGAATGATCAACTGTTTGATGATGATTCCAAGAAAACAGGATGACATTCCGTTGAGAACAGTATTGGAAGTAAAGACACCCACACCAGGTAGAGTGGTTGATTCTGTCAGGGATGCAGATCATTTTCAAGTACCAGACACCTTGTGGACTAAGGTTACCCATTGTGCAGGCCTTATTCGTGCTGCTACTCTATTCAGAATTACATTAAAGGAAGGTGCAATCCTTTCTAGGATGAGGCAGTATCCTCTTTCAGAAGTAGCAGATGAGGGCATCGCACCCACTATACAGGCATTGCTAGAACAAGGAGTAATTTACCCTGGAGTGTCTCCTTGTAATGGCCCTACTTAGCCTGTTAAGAAATCCAAAGGTAATACTTGGCGTACGGTTTAAGACCTGTGCCCCCTGAACGTTGTAGTGGTACCAGAATTCCCAATTGTTCCCAACAACTCCATTATCTTGACAAATATTCCTCAGGATGCTACATTTTTCTTTTTCATAGATCTCAAGAATGCTTTCTTTAGCATCACTCTCTATCCAGACAGTCATGATTTGACAGCGTTCTCCTATCGGGTGTCTCAGTATTCTTGTTTGCCTTAAGAGTATTGTGGAGTACTCTAGCAATTGTAACAGAGTGGTAAAAAATGACCCGTCCAACTTTCAGTGTGACAGTACGTTGTTGCAGTATATCGCTGACATTAATTTGCAGCCCTACAGAACAACAGTGTAGGAAAGATACTCTCTCTTTTGGTTACTCTTGCAAAGAGAGCATACAAGGTAGAGAAAGGCATAGTTCAGTATTGTCAGGAGGAGGTCCATTACCTAGGACAGTTCTAATCGAAGAGGAACTCCTCAGAGCGCAGCATCTATACGTCAGATGACCGAGACAGAAACTGTTAAGGGAGTGCAGAAGTTTCTTGGCTTTTGTAATAATATGAGACAATGGGTCTTTGATTACGGCACTTTCATATCACCCTTGCTGACTTATATTAAAAAGGCAAATAACAGAAACGATCAGATAACGTGGACACTAAAAATGAGGGAAACTTTTCAAAAATTGAAGCCTGAGATAACAAATGCCCCAGTTTTGGGGACCCTTGATATCACTAAGATTTGGATAAGAGGAACCCCAAACACCATCTGACCCTGGCATACTTCAATGTCACCTTCAAACCCCTGCATAGGGAAGACATATGCATATCGAAAGAAGACGACGAACTGTGAACTACCCATGTCTGGATCTAGCCCCAGTGAAAAAATGGTCGCGAGCTGCACTCCAAATGAAGGCCTTGACCCTTGAGTTTGGGCTAAGGTCAGCCAACTGTAGAACTAAATCGAACAAGGCAGGGGCATTTACATTCAATAGAACCAACTTCATTAGTCACATTGAATACCCCGATAGACCTGAGGCTTTGGCGCAAGGTCGAGGGCATGGAAATTTGGGAGAAATTAGAGAGTGACCACAATTCCGTATGTCTTAGCTTGTTGTCTGAGGTGTAGACAGTCTGTGTCCTGCTCACATAAGCTAACACAGGATGTGGTACTAACAGTAAACGCCGCTTTAAGTGACATCATCTAGCCACACAGGAGGACACTCTCCCACGTATCAATTTTTGTTTTTTTATTCTGTTTATTCAGCATTTTCATCTATACAAGTATCCTTGCAGTGCACAATAATAAAGGGCAACTGTGCTTCAGAGCTTGGAGCATTAGTCTTGCAAAGTTATCATATATGCTCTTAGACACACACGTCTCAGAGACCACGAGGGCAAATCTCGCCTTTGGAGAATATAGAACAGAATTGCAAGGTGCATTGCAACAGAAGACGACAAGCATTAAAAATGCAATAGGTCTCGCATTTACAAGAGTTTGAGCTATTAACATTGCAAATGGCAATGCCTTTTATTTTTGTTTTTAAAAGATAAATAAAAGGCATTGTCATTTGCAATGTCAATAGCTCAAACTTGCGTAAATGCGAGACCTATTGCAGTGCAAATGCTTGTTTATTTTTAGGAGAGGAAAAGCAAATTTCCCCTTTCCCAGAACCAGACCAGGATGGTACCTGGTGTGAGCGGATGCTACTTTAGTCCACTTATTACCTCTAAACCTTTTTTCAATGTTAGCTCAGAAACCTACATTTCGTAAATGCAATAACTAACGTTTTTGTATTGTGCTTTGTGTTGGCAACCTCGACATTCACATGGGCCCCGCATAAGAAGCTGAGAAAAAAATGCATAAGTCAGTCTGATTAATATAGTGCGAAAAATATTTCCTGCTAAAAAGACGTTTCGTCGCATCTCAGCTATTAATCTCCCCCTGCAGAGACGTTTTAATGCATGGGCAAAGTGGGCTCTGGCCCAGGGCCCCAGCCTTTCAGGGGGCCCCCTGACAGTCACCTCCATTCTCCAGAGTTTTGCCCTAATGACCTTGAATATTTCCTAAACAGTTTGTTTTAAATTCTGTTTTCCATTCATTTATTTCTTATGTACCTGATGTGTGAGAGTCTAGTACAGCCATTTTGCAGAGAAATTTTGTGTTTAGGTTTCATGCAATATACATAAAAAACGTTTATTTTAGATCAAAACAAGGCCTAACATATAAGAAATGGGAGGGCGTCACAGAGATTATTTGCAGTAATATTAGTGAGCTGCTGCTGTGTTACAATATTGAAGACACACAACTATCCCTGAATATTAGATGTAAACACATTCAGGGCCTTATTTATGAGAAGTGATGCATCGCTGTGTGAAAACAGGGATGCGTCACTTCTTAGTGCGCCCTCGTTGCGACATGATGGATGTGTCATATTTACTGTATGACGCATCATGTCGCAAGGAGTTACAGATATGTCAGTATTTCTGACGAATCTGTATGCGCAAAAGTGATGCATTGCTGGGGTGTGTCTGAAAATAGACGCAACTCCAGCAATGTGTCCTTTCACATGGGGCAAGCCCCATGTGAAAGGGCCTGCATCAGTCTTATGCCTGCTGTGTGGCAGGTGTAAGATATTGACGCAATGGCGTCCTAGAAGTGGCGCACTGAGTTCTCATAGATTTCAATGCGCCACTTCTACGAGGCATTTTGCGGGGCAACACCGACCCTGCATACATTATGCCTGGCGCAGGTATAATGCGGTGCAGGGGTTTACAAAGTGAAGCATCTCCCTAGATGCGTCACTTTGTAAATAGGGCGTAACATTGCACATATTTTATGCTGCCGGTGCGTCACAAAAAGTGACGCACCAGCGACATAAAAGTGAAGCAAAGCCTCATAAATAAGGCGCTTAGAATTTGGACGAGTGTTCCTTTGCACTGTCAGGGACCTAATGAAATGAAATTGTGTATTTAATAAAGCGCGCAGCTACTCAGACTAGAGTGTCCTGGCGCATGACAGTGGGAGGAAAACATGCGTAAAAGACCCATCAGTTATCAAAAAGCCAGGTTTTTAAGTTCTTTCATGAAAGAGAGTAGGTCTGTGGTTAGTCTCAGAGACTCAGGAAGGCTATTCCACAATTTTGGGCCTAGAAAGCCGTGGGCTCTGCCTCCAATGTGGGCACAGCATATTTTAGGCATGATGGCCAGGTTGGCATTGGAAGAATTTAGAGGTCTAGCTGTTCTGTAGTGATTAACGCGCTTATTTATGTAGCCGGCTCCTAAGCCATGGAAAGCTTTAAAGAAGATGGTCATTGCTTTGAAGCCGATCCGTTCTTTTATGCGGAGAGACTTAAGAATAGGGGTCATACTAGATCTGGGTTTAGGTCTCAGGATGGCTCTGGCCGCCGCGTATTGCACCACTTGTAGGCGCTGGATAAGGGATTTGGGAAGACAGAGGTACAAGCTGTTGACATAGTCAAGCTTTGATGTCACCAGAGTCTGCACCACGATCTTTCTGCTATCAAGCGGTAACACTGGCAGGAGTTTTGTTTAGCATCCAGAGTATGCCAAAGCAAGTGCCATTTAGATTTTGAATTTGAAAGCACATGGAGAGTGTCTTGTCTATGACAATTTCTATGTTTTTGACTTTCTCCTTTTCAGCGGGCGGGGGCGGCAGATCTTTTGGCCACCAAGCGCTCCAGTCAGGCGTTTATGGATTACCAAAGAAAACAACTTTAGTTTTGTCAGGATTGCACTTCAGCTGATTGATTTTAAGCCAGTTAAAAACCTTTGTGAGGCAAGACCTAATCATTGCCCCGTCAAAGTCAGTTCCTATTTCACACGTAAAAATCAGTTGAGTGTCATCAGCATAGGAAACAATTTTGGCACCCTCTTCCTCTACCAGAAATGCGAGGGGGATAGATATATATTAAAAAGGGTAGGACTGACAATGGAGCCCTGAGGGACACCTACATTCATGGCCGGAACTGGGGATGAGAAAGGGGGGAGCCAGATGTCCTGAGATCTATTTGCCAAGAAGGATGACATCCATGTTAAGGCGATCCCCCCCAGACCGATGTTAGCAAGTCTCTCCAGGAGCCTCTCATGTGGGACCATATCGAAGGCCGCCGACGTATCAAGCAATATCAGAACAGTCTTGCCTCCCTGGTCCAGCTTACCCTTGAGAAATTCAGTCACTTCCAGCAGAGCGGACTCCATACTGTAGTTAGCCCTAAAACCGTATTGGGACTCATGAAGGAGCTTCCCATCTTCAATGTGTTTCTGGAGGGCCTTGTTTGCATGCTTCTCTAGTACTCTGGAGAGGGTCGGAAGAAGGGAGATTGGCCTGTAGTTGGCAGGGTCCGTTGGTTTGGCGTTAGCCTTTTTTATCAGTTGAAGAATCTTAGCATTCTTCCATAATTTCTGCATTTTGCCTGAGGAGAGAGAAGCATTAAAGAGCTGGTTTACTGTGGGGTTTATGGTGGGAGCTAATAGGTTCAAGATATTCCCTGGACATGGGTCAGTAGGAGAGTGAGACTTAATGCTTTGGAGAGGGGTCAGTGACTCTTCAAGCTGAAACTCAGGGAAAGCTAGTAAAGATGGAGGATCCAAGAGGTGAGATTTGCTATTAGAACTAAGGTAGAAGGTCAGTTCTTCCTCTGAGATGTTAGTGAAGGCTTGTTGGATCATGGAGATCTTTTTGTGGAAGAATTCAACTATTTAGACCATTCTTCAGTGCATGGCCCTTCCTTTGTGCCGGCTCTCAGGGCAGTAAAGGATTTAACTATGCTAAAGATTTCCTTACTCTTATTTTGAGCATTTTATATCTTGGTTTGAAAGAGGTTTTTCTTGGCTGCCTTCACGAGAATGTAATGAGCTTTTAAGGTGTCTTTATACACCTTCCTGTCCTCAGGTACATAGGATTTACGCCATTTCCGTTCAATTGTTCCACAATTTCTGTTGCGAGATCTAAGGGAATCGTTAAACCATGGAGCTGGTGGGGCTGAGCTCTTTGAGGAGCAGCAAACAACCAGTACCACTGCATCAATGTTGTTTTGGAGCAATGAATCTATTGAGAGGGCGTCCGAGTCGGGGCAGCCAGACAGCTCTGGTGAGGAACGACCGAGGGCGTCTGCTACCATCGGGATGGATATTTTATGGAACGTCCTGTTATTAGAGACCCTCTGCCCTGTGTTAGCTCAAGGGGCTGTGGCAGAGTTGGGAATGACGAATTTTAATAGGAGGTGGTCAGACCAGGTAATGGGAAGAGGTAAGCTTACTGATATGTCAAAGTTGTGAACGATTTGGTCTAGGGTATGGCCCTTCTCATGGGTGGCCAAAGAAACAGATGGAAACATGTTGCAGGCCTGCAGCGCCTCCAACAAGGAAATTGTTTGAGGGTCTTTTCTATTGTCCATATGTATATTGAAATATCCCAGAATGAGGCTGTTGTTGTATTTTAAGGCCAGTGAGGTGGTGGCTGTATTAAGCGTAGTAATAACATTTCCAATAGCACTTGGAGGTCTGTAAATCAGAAATCCAGCTATGCTATGATGGGGGGATAAGGTACAGCAGAAGCCTAAGCAGTCTAGTTTTTTATTGTAAATTATGGCAACACCTTCCTCCTTCCCATTCAATCGGTCCCTCCTAAGAATGTTATAACCCGTAGGGATGGCCGAGGTGATAGTAGGGTTGGAGGCTTCAGACAGCCAGGTCTCAGTGAGAAATAAAAGATCAGACTGTTAGTCTAAAAGTAGGCCATAAATGTATGGTTTGTGCTTTTGTATAGAGCGACAATTTAAAAGGGTGGCCTTTAAGTCCTCTGTTTTCTTATTGTTTTTACACTTATTGTTGCGTGGGAGGACATTGGGAGCGAGTTTCCTGGGCTGGAGGAGAGTCCAGTTGCACTTATTGCATCTAAAGTCTACCTCCAACCTCAGATCAGCGGCTGTACAGTAACATAATGGTAGCCGCCTAAGGCTAAGCAGTTTTTCCCTATTGCAATATAGTGGAAGAAATTCACCGGAGGGGAACTGGGCAGCATGGCCGGCGCCAAACGCCTCTGGACGCAGACAGGCTTACCTTCGGCGCCAGCGGCGCGCCAGTTGTGCACGTCCACTTAGTGCGTCCGTTTGCATCGGGAATATATAGGCTAATGCCTATGATGCAAACTGGATCGCCAACGCAGCTGAGGAAGCGGAAACTGCATAGGCATAAGTGAGGAGCCCGATAGTAGCCCCAGCCCTCCGCACAATCGGCGTATAAGCCGCAGCGGACCAGGACTGGAGGAAAAGCGAGATGCGAATCGAAGCAGCTAAGGAGGTGTAGGCAAGCAGAATCAAGTAAAGTGCAAGTGCGCATAGGTAGGAGAAATTGTTAAAAAGCACAGAGTAATTCAGCCAGACATATACAATTCAAAAAGTAACAAAAACCTAGTAGCAGGGCAGGAAACACTAAATCCTACAGCTATCAGCTGCGCGCATCCGTTTGCATCGGGAATATATAGGCTGATGCCTATGATACAAACTGGATCGCTAGCACAGCTGAGGAAGTGGAAACTGCGTGGGCGGAAGTGAGTAGCCCGATAGTAGCCCCAGCCCTCCACACAATCGGCGTATCAGCAGCAGCGGACCAGGACTGGAGGAAAACCGAAATGCGAATCGGAGCAGCTAAGGAGGTGTTGGCAAGCAGAATCAAGTAAAATGCAAGGGCGCATAGGTAGGAGAAATTGTTAAAAAGCACAGAGTAATTCAGCCACACATATACAATTTAAAAAGTATTAAAAACGTAGTAGCAGGGCAGGAAACCCTGAATCCTACACCTGTAAGCTGCACATGTCCATTTACATCGGGAATATATAGGCTAATGCCTATGATACAAACTGGATCGCTAGCGCAGCTGAGGAAGCGGAAACTGCGTGGGAAACGGGCTCAAATTAGATCATAAATTCAAAGGTGTCCTGAACAGGGGCCCCCAAAATATGTTTGGCCCAGGGCCCCCCAAATCCTTAAGATGTCCCTGTCCCCCTGTACTCTGGGGCACACAGACTTGCCGCTTCGATTTACTGCTTGGTGTAAACTACTTTAAAATTTCGCCCAGCAGGTCGTCAGCAGCGGGAGAGTGAGGAGTGCTCTCCCCTTCCCTGAGGAACTACGCCTTCCCCCACACAGTGCCACCAGAGGAACTGCAAAGCGGTGTTTTCCCCTGGACTAGGAGTCCTGTTACTACCAAGGAAGCGTCCGAGGCCCTGGTAGCTGAGCCAGAGGTTGGGGGGCGGAATGGCCCTCCTTTTTCACGTCGACGGTGGGAGTGGTGTTGGCTCCCGCGGGGAAGGGGGGGGGGGGGGGGGGAAGAGAGCCTCAGAGCGTGGAGGTGCCCGAGAGAGACACAAACAGCAGAGGCGGTGGCGGAGTTTCAACGCGTCCCGAAGCCCTATTAGCGTCTTGTAGTAACCGGGAAGGGGTTTTCTAGTAGTAACTGCACCTGGTCCGAGATTGGTGGCGGCCGGGGCACCTGTGACATTACGGGGGCACACTTTGTTTCTCTACTCCCTGACAACAGCAGAGGGGGCCGTTTCACATACTACTGCAGTAAAAAGATCACGGGGGCAAACCTCTACCGGTGACATCGCCTTGGGGCTTGCTTTAAATAGTGACACCATTGTCAAGATTACACGGGGAGTGATTCTGTGGAGACCATGGATATTGGAGTCTGAACTCGGACAAGACACGATCTGATTGTTTAGTGGCTCTTACGATACCAGTCAGGAGACCAGGGTAGATGTGCTCTGCGAGACTCAGGTTAAAGATTGTACCCCAGTAATCCAGCCCTCAAAAACCTGCCTCGCTTAAGTAATCCATGAAAGGGATTGTATCCCTGGCCCCCAGTACAAGGAACAGCTCTTTGTTGATGTGATTTATGTACTTATTGGAGCCCGCAACTTGCTTAATTCTGCCGCCAGCTGCCTCCCTCTGCCAGAGGGGACTCCAGCCCCCAGTAAACACCACGCCTAGAAGCCAAGCGGACGCCATTACGCCATGACGTATTTGCTCGGCTTTTTCTGCCGGCCTCGCCTGCCAAAAGGTTTCTTGTCTTTATGGGGCCATGTGTTTGATAAGAAACGTTTTGCGACGAACGCAAAGCCGGCGAGGCCGTCCGAATGGGACGGCTCAGAAAACCAAGCAAATACGTCACGGACACCTCTTTTCCAATGGCTGGCCACCGTTTAGCATAAACGGTGATGCCAGCCAATGGAAAAGAGGGGCGGGGCTTAATGCCCCTTACAGAAAATACCCACATCTCATTAAATCTCGCCAGCGAGACTGCGCATGCGCACAGCCTACGCCAGGTGAGACCTAATAAACCAACAGATGGGGGGAGGGGGGTAACCAGCCTCGATCTTTTGGTACAGAAGTGGAGACGGGCCACGTAAGTTTGTTCAATTAATGAGCCAAGTGCTAATCCCCATTGCTCAAGGTTTGGGGGTGAGTGGGTGCCTCAATCTCCACGCTGGACCGCATGTAGAGCCGAAGCGGGCCACACATGTTTCTGGGTCAGGTTTAAGGGGGTAGGAGGTCCCAGTACGCTGCCAGTTGCTCCTGACAAAACACTGCATCCCTGAGCCACTCCTCTCTCTGTGAAGCCAGGCATTTTCCCCCAATTCATCGAAATGCGCCGCTTTGCAAGCAATAGGAGTATGGCCACAAGTTTTTTGCCTTCCTTTGGCAGGTCTTTCACATAACCGAGCAGCAAAGTCAAGGGGGATCTCTCTAAATGCGTGTCAAGCATCAGCTCTATTGCATTGAAAATAGTCGTCCAGTAATGTTGAATTTTGGGACATTCCCAGGCTAAGTGGAGGAAGGTCGCCGTGGGGTAACAGCATCACTGGCAGCATGTCTCATCTATCAATCCCGCTTTGTGGCGCCAAACTGGTGTTCTATATAGTCTATGGAGAAATTTAAAGTGAATGAGAGACTGAGCTGATAGTTCGGGGAAAGTGCCAGTATCTACGCGCAGCAGAAGGTCCACTGCTTCTGTGTGATTGAGATGCCAAGCAAGACCGCCCACTCCTGTAGGGTTTTCTGGGGTGCGTATAGGCACAGTGCATATCTGTGTATAAGCACGTATTCAGCTTGCGCGGTGAGGGGTTCTCCAAAAAGCGCTCAAGTGTATGAAATGTGGGTGGCGCAGCAGGAATGGAGGGGAGATCAGTGCACATTGTAGCTTGCAGCTGATAGTATGTCATCTGTTCCAGTATAGTCAAGTCCTCCCCCTCCTTCATCTGATGCAGCTCAATAAAGTTACCCTCTGGAACACATCTCACATTTTGGTGAGGTGCAGTTTTCTCAACCGAACGCAGGGGCGGCCTCTGCCAGGAACGGCAGCGCAGGCTGCCCTACCAGGGGTACTGCGGGGGCATACAATACCTCCAGTTGCGTTCTATGGCGCAGCTTGTGCCACGCCCACACTGTACATTCCACCATGTCCGCACAAACACGGGGACGGGCCTGAACACTGTACATTGCTAGGTGGAGTGGGAGCAGAGCTGCTTGATCGTGTTCGGGCGCAGTGTGCACCATGAATTGTGTGGGGTATACCCAGTGAAAGCTAAACTGCGCCTGGGCGTAGCAGTAATGTGAAATCAAAATCAGGGGTGCCAAGTCCGCCATGCTCAAATGGTAAGGTAAAGCATTTCCCAGGAGATTCTAGGCTGTTTGCTAGCCCATGCCAGAGTGATCATGTCGGATCGATATCTTCTCCTGAAGTAATTAAATAGAGCTGGAGATTTGCGGAGCAGTAGAAGAGTTTAGGCAGAACCACCATTTTTTGCAAGGGCCAGCCTGTCACGGACAGTGGCAGGGTAATCCAACTCTTTATACGCTGCTCAAGCCCGTCCATTAGTCGGCCATAATTAGAGTGCCATAACTCCTCAGCGTTGCGGTTGATCCAGATGCCCAGGTACTTCACTGGGCCTTGAGACCACTGTAGTGAAAATTCAGAGCGGACTTGATTCGTGACTTCTGTCAGCGGAAATATCAATGTTTTTGCCCAGTTTATCCGTATCCATAAGAGCCCACCAAAATTCTGGGTCACCAGTATTAGGACTGTATATCAAGATTAGTCTGATTGGATGCCCCCCAATGACACTGTCATCATTGTATATCTTCCTAGTTTATCACACAAGCTTATGAGCGCGCACCAGTGCAGTCACTTCCGGATGAGAATGGCCACCCCCAAGCATAATTGGAGTAGCATGCAGCATGTCTTTTGCCCATCCACCCTGCGCACAGTCGCCCGCATGTGTGCTCTGTGAGGTGCAACTCCTGCAAGAAGCAAATGTCTGCATCATGGTGATCAAACTGTTTGGCCACCATTCTTCACTTGCGCATCTCATTCAGTCTCAGGCATGCTACTGTGTGGCAAAATGAGCAGAGACTGGTCAGGGGAAAGAAAGAGAAGAGAAGAGAAAGGGAGCGGGACGACGACATGCTAAACAATCAACATCAGACAACACCCTCCAAACAACGCACCCCCCGCCCCCTCCAGTCCCCCAAACAGGCTGAGGATTAGTCCCCGTCCTACCACCACCCCAACATATATCTTGAGTTTCACATGACTTGGGATACATCCCTAGGGAAGAACTGTCTAGGAGCAGGGCAAACCAGCCAGGAAAAGCTGGGCAGCAGGGCAAGATTTTTAAGTGGTGCATCCCCGACCTATCTCACGCCAGGCAGCCCCAGCCAGCAGCAACAACAACAAATATACTGCCAGTAGGATGTTTAGGGGGAAGATCTCGGTCTTTTAGGGCAGAGTGATCTGGCCTCCAAATCCTCGTTCTTTTTCCTGATCACCTCCAGTACCTTTTTAATGCTGAGGAGTTTTTTACGGGTGGTCCCACTCTCCATCATAATCATTAACTTTATTTCGGTCATATGACCATAAAAGTACAAGTACATACAATTCACCAGTACAGAACTATTGAATAAATAATAAAAAAAGAAGAAAAAAAGTAACGATAATCAGTTAAAATTAATACTCAATTGCTTAATATTTAGAAAATACAAGTGACACAAAGCATTAAGACACAAGATGCAACAAGGGCCAATCTCAGGGAAATAGTGAACAACAAGGCCCACTATAGAAGCTTAGTGGTTGGCATAACGCTAAAAGGGTAAACCAGTTAAAATCACGACTTACACATTTACACAAGAAATAAATATATAAAGATTTAAAAAGTACATACATTTTTTTTTTTACATTGTCTAGAACGTTAGTGTTGCAGTTTCAGGACAGACCTTCGAATTGCCCACATAATATAGAGAAACTTTGCTACTGCGCAGGCTACCAGCAAATTAGCATCAGATGCGCAGCTCCTCAAGATGGCACCGAATACCGAAGCATTTACAAACGGGAGCTAGCCATTTGGCTCTCGGCCGCTGGTACAGTGGGCAGGCAAAAAATATATGACCAATAGACTCCACAACACGAGGACAGCCTGGGCAATACTGTGAGTCAGTGGATGGCAAACGCCAGGAAGATGTAGGAGATCACAAGAAGTGAGCCAAATCTAAATTGCATAAACAGCTTCCTATCCTGGGGGATCGTGATATCCTCGAGATAATATTCGAATGAGGCAATCTGTTTGCACTTCATAAACTCTTTGGTTAAACGGCCCCAGAGCGAGTATTAAAGGGAGGACTGAGCCAACCAATGCCAGTAATGTTTCTTTAACATTTCCTTGGTAGGCAGCCCTTCAGGATTGATTCCCACAGTCCCTCTAGACCGATTGCGGTAAGCAGAGATTTCACCTCCTTGAGCCAAGAAATCTTTTTAAATTGATCAAGTGCCTGCACTTCATAGAGGGTAGCAACATATGGAGACAGCTCTGGGGTGGATTTTAAACAGAGCCAAAATAGCAAGGGCCGTAAACTGGCCTTCTCAGTAATGGTAGTTCGTCCCATGTTAAGCCTTCGTTGGTGAAGGGTAATCTGCGGGAGTGAAACTTGATCCCTGTAGTCAGCAAACCTTCCATCTTCTCGAATCCCCACAATTCTGCTCCATACAACACTGAGCTTATTGCCTTACAGTCATATATATGGAGAGGAGCTGCTACTGGTTTACTATGGGAGGACCTATGCTAGTTGATCAAGGTCCCAGTTATCTGTCTATGTTGCAGAGTACGCTTCAATATCTGGGGCTTCCAGGACATGTGGTCGGAGAGAGTGATCCCCAATAGTTCAACTTTAGAAGCTTTGTCTTGGAATTGTTAACCTCCAAGCCCCGAGACTCACAAAAGGCCTTGAATCGGTCTAGAAGCAGTTGTAATCCTCTAGGGGTTTTGGAGACTAATAAGGTATCATCAGCGTACAGCAAAGTAACCACTTTGTCGCCTCCTAGGGTGGGGGCGTCTGCGGGGACCACAGAGAGCTACTGGCCTACTCCATTTATATATAACGAAGAGTGTGGGTGCCAGTACACAATGTTGCCGGACCCACTTGTTGACTTTAATTTGATCAGTAAGCTGTCCTTGATTGCCCCAGCGAACCCTTGCGCAGTTAGATTCATGAAGGTGGATGACACTCTCATCCTCTAGCGCTGAGGTGCGTTCAAGGCATTCTCTTCATGGTTTGTGACTTTTTGAGTGGTCAAATCTGTCGATTTTATTATCAGTGGCAGTGAGAGACAGCTTGAGGCCTCAAAACATCTCAGATATCCAGTTTCGGGGAGGGAGGGTTGCCCCTATATGGCGGGGGGACCTCTGCGAGCTTGCGTTGCTCGAAGACCAGTTTCGCCTGCTTGGCATCAGCTTGCCACATTCTGCTGGTGCTTGCCTCTTCAAGGGCTTCCGATCTCGGGGCAAAGTCATCAATTGGTCTCCCAGTTGCCCCAAGCAGAGGAACCACTGGTCTGGGCCGAGCGCCCGGGGCCTCGAATTGCACCCGCGGGCCAGGAACGCTGCAAGGATAATTATACCAGAGTCCGCTAGTGCAAGCAAGGGCAGCACACTGAGCCGATCCATGTAAACAAGGGCGTCCGCCAATGATGCGTGCTAGCCCCAACTTTGTTTTCATCTTACCTAAATAATGTAGTCCAATTTCTCTTCTCTCCTCATATCCCGCAGATGCCCCCCCTCCCTAGGTAAAGCGAAAATCTCTACACTCCTGTTTGTCGATACCTTACTGGTATCAAAAACCCCAAGCGGTCTCCAGCAATTACTAAACCAATTCAAGGAATTCTGCCTGATGTGAGGCCTGGAGAGAAATACAACAAAGACCAAATATATGACGATTAACCCACATAAATCATACAGGGGAAGGCCTAGACCGGGAAGGGGGGGGGGTTGTAGCACTAGAAAGGATATACACCTTTGGGTATCTGGGCATAAAATGTACAGCCAGTATGTCTTGGAAACCTCAAGTGGAAAAGTCGACCATGGAGCACAAGCTAATTTTTGGCATGCTGTTGAAAGAACACCACGCATCCACTAGTAAACCAGTTGCAGCCACACTACAGATCTACGACTCAAAAGCAGTGGGCTCTGACTTTTAAGGGGCTGAACTCTGGGGTTTTGTCAACCCTGCTGATTTGACTAGAACTGAGGAAACTAGTACTCTTGCCTCCTAGCACCCCGCTTTACCCCCCAATGGCTTGATGTGGGTAGAAAATCCATTCAAGATAGAGCTAGCTTGTGCCAACTGTTGTTTTGGAGGAGAATCAGACCTACACCTGAAATGTCATCCTATGCCAATGCACTCCAGGAAGTCATTAATTTAGACAGTTCAAAAAATATAGCATGGATCAGCAACGTAAGAAAGATGTTGTCTTCCCTGGGAATGCAAGAGGTCTGGGATCTCACCACCCATTCCCTCCATAGAACAATTGAATGCACGGCACTGAGAGTGGGTAGCACAGAATACCATGTATAGGATCTGTGGTTTTAATTAGTTGTCACTGTGATCGCTTGAACTGGCTAAATCGTACAGTTACTGTTTTCAAAGAAACATTGCTGAACTAACCAGCCAGCGTTTTGCTGTTTTAATGTCTTTTCACTAGGAACCTTTTGTATCTATGTTGTATGTATTTATTTTCCATCTGGTGTATCCAATGTGATGTTGTTCAAAACGGTTATGGCACTGGTTGCCGGAATAAGGTTATTTACTAATATAACTGACATTGGAGTTTGTTTCTACATGCTCAAGCGTTAGTCTTACACGAACGCATACTTCAGTCAACTATTTAATCATTGTAATCCTTGAACAATTGAAACTCAGAACAGACTAATGATCCCTCTTACAGCTGGTCAAAACAGGTAATCGGATATGGCATGGCCAATGATTTGGAGGGCTGATTGTTTAATACTGCTCTTTAAATACAGATTAAGCATTATTTACAAAAATCGTTGTATTCTACTGATTTAACATACGTTTTCCAAATAATTCCTCAAGATATTTTGACTATTAACTGATCTCAAAGCAATGTTATTTAAAATATCGTCATTCAATTCAGACACAAAGACTATTTCACAATGTTCGGAACCGGCGAACTTCTTCTCTAGCAAATGTTCTGCAAATAGTAAAACAAGGCCGAAGAATTGAGCCAGTTCAGTATCCATGCTTTAACAGTCTTTTAAAGTATGTACTGTGAACTTGTCCAGGGCTGAAGTGGAAGAGGAAAACATTTCCTAAACCAATCTTTTAATGATGCAGTAATCAGAATAGCCTGAACTAGGTTGATCCCTAAAACTACAAGACTCGTGTAGAAGTTTGTTGGACCTGGCCTTTTTTGCAGGGTTATCCCCAAGCCTTTTGCCTTCCTCTTCTTCTTACTTTTTTGTTGTCTTTAGGACTCTGGACAATTTACCAGGACTAATCACTGCTAAAATGCATGTGCTCTCTCCTTCAAGCAAGGTATGATTGGTTTACACCTGTTTGGCATATCTGATGTACTTGTAAGTTCCATGTAAAGTGTCATCCCATATACCCAGGTCCTGTAAATTAAATACAACTAGTGGGCCTGCCCCACTCTTGTGCCACCCACAGAAGTAGCCTTTCAAACCTGTCTTAGGCATACCGCCGCAGGGCCTGTGTGCGCAGCTTACTGTCACTTTGACTTGGCATTTGAACCTACTTGCCAAGCTTTAAATTCCCCTTTTATTACACATGAGTCACCCCTAAGGTAGCCTCCAAGTAACCCTTTGGGCAGAGTGCGGTGTAAGTAAAAGGTAGGACATGTGCCTTTATGTGTAGCCTGCCCAGATAGTGAAAAACAGCCTATTACATGTTTCACTGCTGTGAGGCTAGCATTTGGAAATTCCCATACATACTTTTCTGTGGTAATTCCTGAGTAAAAAGGAGTGGCGTTGCCATGATTGGTATGTTTAGAATAGTGGTGATAAATCCTACTTACTATTGAAGTTGGATTTTAAATTACTATTTTACAAATGCCACTTTTAGAAAGTGTATTACAAAAACAATGGTTCTTGTGGACAATGTGCGAATACATTATAATTAGTTGCAAATGACAAATTTAAACCGAGGAAATAGGATGTTAAAAGGAGGAATGTTATACATAAAACAAAAAGTCCAATTATTATTCTGTACAAGAAATGAATGTCTGTATTGAAAAACAGTTTTACTCTGTGTCCCATGTGAAAAAGAACCAAAAAAGAAAATGTGACAATACAATAGGGTTTCTTAATATACAAAAACCACCATTCACAAAATAAGCAATGTCCTATACTGGCCACTTTTTAAATTTAAAGAGGCCGGATTTGGTTCATTATAACATCAGTCAACAACATTTTGACCCCGAAAAGGATGGGGGCAGGGGGTCTCATCAGGCCCATTAAAATAAGGGACAACTGGTGATTCTATGTCAGGACCGGAGGCTCAGATTATGCCTCCTTCCAGTTACCAACTACATTTCTCATGAACAATGGGGAAAACACAAAGTCTCAACAGGAGTCCTTCCTCACTGTCCGCACTCCAGCCAGCCAGCATAGTCCCTTCACGCTGTTTCCTCTTCCTCTTTATTCGCTGCCCAGCAGCAAGATAAGTCGTTTTTTATTCTTCTCTTGTTTGGGGGTTGTAATGTGATGTCTTTGGTGGCATTTTGTAGCGCCTTTAGGATTTTCTGTTTGGCAGATTCCCTGTGAGTTGTGGGACACTTACAGCATGCCTAACGCGACTGGTGTTCCCCTTGAGGTGCGGTGTGGTCCTCCCACCACCAGGGGAAGTAGTGCGCTCTCTATGGGCAGGGCGAGTCAGGCACTGGTATTAGAGTCCTGACGAGCGCTACCCTTGAGAGTTTCGCGGCATACTGCCACCCGGTTTTATGCCCGTTTTTCGGGTCTGCATTGCCCCACTTGGTGTGAACGCCCTTGCTGGGTGTATGTATTTTTCAGGTTTGAACACCCTGTGGGGTCGTAGTTGCACCGAGTAACGAGGTGCCTGTGGGACACTGTCCCGGGTGGTTGCCCTGTGATCAAGAGGGCTGCTGTGCCCGTGGGGCTTTGCCCGCCAATTGTGCCCCCTCGGCCACCCTAATCTGTCTAGGCTCCCTCCCAGCTGCTGAAATTGTGCCTCTCCGTGCCTTAGAATAGTGCTTGCGCACCAAGCTGTCTGTTGCTCCAGTGTATCCCTGCAGAGCCATACTAAACTCATCATGCAGGCTGAACAGGATCAATATCAGGAGGAGGATCCCATATCTAACCTCCCCAGGGATGATGATTTCTATAAGGCAGTGGATGACTCCATCTACAGGGCTGTCAACCAAGCCATGGAGCCTTTAAAGCAGCGCCTGTCAGCGCAGATATATAAGGAGTGCGCTAAATGGGCTGCTCCCCAGCAAGCTACCCCTAAGTCCCCTCCAGTGCCTCAGCCTACTTTCCCCCTGCCAATAAACTGTGCTCCCAAGGGGTTGATGTAGATGTGTTTGCACGTCTAAAGCAGGCTTTCTTGGCTCAGGTGCCCCACAGCGTGACCCTGTGCCCCCCGCGGACTGCACCCAAACGCCTCCACACACCGCTTCCCCCAGACCCCTTTGACAATGGCGATTCCCCCAGCGACACGGATAGGGAAGCGGGTTACTCTAGGGCTAGGCTCTCGACCACCACTCCTGTCCCGTTTGGGGGGGGGGGGGGGGGGCACTGACATGTTGGACCCAGACGACATTGTCCACCCTAGGTCTACGGATTGGGCTCCCGGGGATAAAGTAGCCCAGTATATGGCAAGCTGTATGCGCAAGCTAATGGACAAGAAAGCTCGCAACCGCTTTCGGGTGGAGTGCCCCGGCCCCAGTTTGGAGGGGAAGGTTACCCTAACGCCCCAGATAGACCCTAAGATGGCAACCTTCCTGGTGAAGTTTATAAGGGACCCTAAAAAGGGTATTGATCGCTCCTGGCGCACATGCCAGGACAAGCTGCTGGATGCAGTGGGGCCTGTCACCAAAATTCTTGAAATGGCAGAAGAGGCCAAGGTATCTGGTGCCCTTATCTCCCCGGAAGTACTCCAATGCTGTCCAATGGTTTGTTGGCTAGCCCCCTCGTTTCCCAGAGTCTCAGGACCAGTAAAGATTCTGCCTGGTCAATGCCTTGCCGTGGGTCTCTGAGTCCGGCAATTGTAAGATTTTAAATCAGCACGTGGTGAGCGCTTCTCTTCTCTCTCACGGCTGACATCCAGGTCAGAAGCAACCTCTGGGGTGCCCAGGCTGAAGGGGGCTGCACTGTGTTTTCGGCAGCTGCACAAGTCAATTGTGAGTTCCATGGGGGAGGGGCAATAATAGGAGTGTCTTCTTGAGCACACACTTGTTTAAACTCACCACTTCACCAATTACGTTTTGGTGTAATGGTGCTTAATATCGCAAAGCCAACATATTGGTGTGGCACAGAGGTGCGCTCATCGGGATAAAGCAGCTCGATCTAATTGCAACCCACTGTTTCTACGAAGGAGTGCACCTCTTCTGCGGTCAGGAAGGCAAATCTATCTATCCAACACTGCAAGTAAGTACTAGAAGTCACTGACTGGAAAATGGCCTTGTTGGCAACAGATTCGGTGCTATATTACAGAAGGGAAGATTAAGGTCAGAGCTGAAGGACATAGCGTAGAGGCTCACTTGTATACTCGCTCAAAAGTGCAGAGGGGTGAGGAATAGATTGCTTCACTATAATGTTGTACTCGAGCCTGCAATCTGTGTTAGCTGGGCTCTTCAATGGTCAATTGCAGCTCTCTCAAGCATAAGAGACAAGGTTTGCTAATCTCCAGAATGACAGATAGGCTCACTAACCAGGGCTCCCTAGTGACTGAAGATTATATCTTGGTCCCACTTGTGTGAAGAAGCTGTCAACCCCATTCATGCATCCACAACTGTTGAGGTGCCAAAATTGAGAAGCTGTAATCAAGAAGACTCCAAACTATCAATTAATTTCCTTGCTGCTGTTCCCATTTTCATATGTCCTATGTTGTCTGTGAGATTACACATGCTGAACCAGCACCAAGGGCAGAAAGAAAGCATGTGTCAAACGAATTACTCTTTACAAAGAAACAAGCTTTTGGCACAGCCAATGGTCTTATCTAAGCAAAAGCTATTGGCTTTGCCAATGTGTTTTAGCCATGTTGTGCACCAGAATGGCTGCTGTTTAGCATGGCTAAAGGTAAGTGGCGTGGAGTATAGTGGCGTGGAGTATAGTGGAGTGGAACAGCGAAGAGTAGAGTGCTGTAGAGTGGAGTGGCAGAGAGTGTTTCGTATTGGAGTGGCATAGTGGGGAGTCACAGAGTGGCGTAGAGTAGGGTGGATTGGTGTAGAGTGCATTGGCGTAGAGTGCTGCAGAGTACAGTGGCACTGAGTGCAGCGGGACAGAATTGAGAAGCGTACAAAGCAGCATCATAGAATGCAGTGGCATCATTTAGAGTGAGGCATAGTAGAGTGCAATGGTGCACAATACATGGTGGAGTGGTGCATAGGCATAGAGTGCAGAGGTATAGAGTGACATAGTAGAGTGGCGCAGAATTGAGTAATGCAGAGAGCAGTGGCACAGAGCGCAGAGTACAGATGAATGGCAAAGTGGTGCAGAGTAGGGTGGTGTAGAGTTTAGTGCCATAGAGTGCAGTGGCCTAGAGTTGGATGATGCAGAGTAGAGTAGCATAGAGTGCTCTGCCATAGAATGCAGTGACGTAGAGTTCAGTGGGGGAGAGTGCAGTCTTGCAGAGTAAAATGTCAGAGTGCAGTGGTGTAAGGATGAGTTGATTAAAGAGAAGTGGTTTAAAGTACAGCAATACAAAGCAGAGTGATTTGGCATAGAGCACAGTGGCATAGAGTGGAACAGAGTGGCGTAGAGTGCAGTGGCGTACAGTAGATTGTTTAGGAGTGGAGAGGTACAGGGTAGAGTACGGTTGCATAGAGTGTAATGGCATAACGTGGTGTAGAGTAGATTAGAGTGGCGCAATTGAGAATAAAGAACCTCTTAACTGACCTATATTATTTGTTCAGTCTTAATCACTTATTTTTAGCAAAAACCCCAGAATACAAGATTACTCAAGATACATTCAAAATTTCTTTTTGTTATTTTGTTTTTTTTATTTATAGCAAATTTATAAATAGCAAAACATGCATGTGTATTCTATTGACATATACTTGATATATACATAATACATTCTTACAAACAATATTTCCACATTAATTAAATTTCATAGGTACTAATAATTGTAGAAAACGACACAATTTGAAAAAAACCTTGTGGAAATGAACCCCCAAGAGAGAAAGAAAAAGCCGTCATATCAACATTCTCATCAAGACAATACCAGGCAAAGACCCAGTGAAAACTAGAAAACAACGTGAAACATTTTGGATTTTTCACTTGGACACTGTACGCAAAGGCCTTAATGAGGAAATTATCTGGCTAGTCACAGAATAACCTACACATACTGTCCCCATCTTCTAGATCTACCTGACCGATTGACTAACTGATTTTTTCTGATTTACATTAGTTGATTTTTTTCTTAATTTTTTTTCTTGCTAATCTGTATTAAAATCTAGTTAGAAAATGTCCAGTGAGCATTACTAACACCTTATAATGTCAGGCTCGCCTCACATAACAAAGATAACTAGCCTCTGATAAAGATAATATATTTCTGTCTCCCCACATAAACACTGATCCCAGGAAGGATCTATGACATAGATGCTATAAAAACTTTAAACGAATTAGTTTGCCTCACTAAAATTCACAGACTAAATACACTATTTAGCTACGACTTGTCCTTCTTTCGAAACCAATAAAGACCATCCCAAGATGGCGCGTATAAAAAGCCTTTACTGGTCGTTATATTTTTGTGTGACTATACACGCTATTTAGCGTTTATACCTCAATAGATAGGAACATATTAAGTAACACATATATATGACTGAGTATTATTTCAGAACAAATCCTTAAGTACCTCGAAATAAGGCCCAGTATATACTCATACGCTTCATACTTAAATGGTTGGGGGTTGTATATATTGCCCTCAATATTTTCAATAATATATCTCTTTACTATTGCCATCAGTATGACAATCTATTCATCATTCACCAATTGTTTGAATGATGGCCCGCGGTAGGATCAAAATTTTCTTACTACCCTGCATACCGCCATATCTTCTCATTACTCTGCACACCATCTAAAGATGGCGACCATTGTTACGCTCCGTCTCGACGCAGGACTATTCAGCATCATGGGATCTCCACGTAGAATCATGTGACCCTGGCCTTTTTTATAAAAACAAAAGGATACCAGTAACCTCGCTTTTTCGACCCAGCAATATAGAAAACGGGAAACTGTGCAGACTTTGAGGTAAGGAGAGTGAAAGTTCTAGTGATTCCGTAAAAACAACACGTTAGAACGCTAAAATATCTGGGTACCACATTTCGAATGATCTGTCCACAACGAGCTTATATCTCGTTATATATTTGTCTTAGTCCATGACCTTTGGTGTTCAAACATAATATATAGACTGTCTGCACCTCGCAGAATGGTTGTGTGCAAACGCAGCCGTTTACCATTTAATGAACACACGTTGTGTATCCAGCGCTTATATACTCTATCGTTAGAATGTACACACCCTGCCCCCGCTATATGCAAACGAGATAGGCTCCAAATATTTCACAAGAGCTGCGTAGCCGTCTGTACTCATTCTAAACTCAGAATTAACTGATGTGCTAATATAACACTGTGGATATCGCTATGACTATGTCACTTCGTGTCTCTTTGTAGTAATCCTTTTAACCACCGTAATTATTGCCACCATTATAGACCTACGTTTCTGTAGAAATTCACAAAGAATAAAAAGGTATACACCTCTTTTGGATTTCTTTCTCCTGTAGAGTGTACCCTGGAACTTAACACGTTTCTCCACCTATTCAAAATAAAAAGACGGACATTCAGCGCACCCTTTCGAGGACACACGTATTTACATTACTTGGGTAAGAACCAAAAGTCCACCTAAATTCTAAATCCTAACCTGTTGAAGGATCACTGTGCTAATTCATCTTTGCTAAATACATACTTTCATCGTTTTTATCTGTAGATGGACCTGATGAAAAACATTGTAAATTGTGTGAACACACGTTCATGCTTTGTCCTTGGAGTAACCAGAACGTATGAATTACCAATGGCCTAACATATCGAGGCATATAACTCTTTATGCCTACTCACTTTTAACAAGGTGAGACTATATTTTTTTATATTTTGAAGCAAAAAACTTATAACATTGGTAATCGCTAAGGCCACATCTTTCTCTCAATCTTTCCCGCCTAATAGAGCTACATCTTTGGAAAATCGTCGTGCTAACTGCACTAGCTGAAACATAGATCAGAGGTCGAGAAACGAGAGGCCACGCAAATAACACATGTAGGCGAATATTATAATAACATTCCTCTTTCTCCTTTTCTTCTTAGCAAGTGCTACACTTAGTAAATTCATAGTGGTTTTAATTCTTTCTATAGCACCTTTTCTCTATTTGGAAGCACTCTCTCTGGTTATTTAAATCTTGGGCACTATCCCTTTCTTTGGCCCTAAGTTGTTACAAACGATAAAATGATGCTGCCAAACTTTTGTATTAGCTGCAGTGGCTCTAACTAAACTAGAGCAACCACATATAAGTTTTCTTTTATTACTACCCATCCCCAGTATGTTTACAAGATTCTTACACATGAAATTCTGTCCTTGTTATCCCACATAGAGAGAACCCTTATTCTTTCGCTGTTCAGAAGACTAAGATACCTCTATAAATACACTGGTCCTGAAGAAGGAGACATCAAACTTATATACAGTCTCCGAAACGTACGTAGACTGGGAGTACCAACTACACACCTGGGAGATCCTTAAAGGAATTCAATTCCAACTGTCCTGATTCCAGTATCTTAGGACCTAGCAAGAACTATCCAAAACTTAAATGTATATATATTTTTGAACCAAAACTTAACTTGGATCTCACACCAGAGTTGTTTGTGGTTGGGTTTTTACGAATAATTTACTTTTCCCCACCCCATGTGGTATGTCTGATGGTATGAAAGAGTGAATGCTTGGTGAGAATGTTGATATGACGGCTTTTTCTTTCTCTCTTGGGGGTTCATTTCCACAAGGTTTTTTTCAAATTGTGTCGTTTTCTACAATTATTAGTACCTATGAAATTTAATTAATGTGGAAATATTGTTTGTAAGAATGTATTATGTATATATCAAGTATATGTCAATAGAATACACATGCATGTTTTGCTATTTATAAATTTGCTATAAATAAAAAAAACAAAATAACAAAAAGAAATTTTGAATGTATCTTGAGTAATCTTGTATTCTGGGGTTTTTGCTAAAAATAAGTGATTAAGACTGTACAAATAATATAGGTCAGTTAAGAGGTTCTTTATTCTCAATTGTTTCTCTCCCCTCCTCTTGGACCTAAAAACATTTAGGGGAAACCTTTCACACACATAGATTAGAGTGGCGTACAGGCACAGAGCTGGGTGTTACATAGTAAAGTGCATTGGCGTAGAGTGTATTGGCATGAAATATACTGGTAAGAGTACAGTGGCAAAGAGTACAGTGGCATACAGTGGAGTTGTGCTGAGAAGACTAGTATGGCCCAGAATGGCATGGTGTAGAGTGTAGTGGCGAAGACTGCAGTGCACAAAGCCAATGGCAAGCAACAGGCAGGATGCATTCCTAGCTCAGCTTTCTGAATGTCCCCAAGATGTCTTTAGCAAACCAGACAGCAGCTACCTAAAAAGGACACATGGACACCACCTGAGTGATACAGGGAAACTCCCTCCTCAACAATGTTTGGTGTGCGCCATTACCCAGAAACCTGCTTTCTGCAAGAGACTCCTCTCTCTTTACAAGGTACAGTGTGCTCCCTATCTTTGGAGGCTTTTGTTATCATAAGAGTAAAGCAGTTAACCAAATAACTTTCTGCCATCAAATGCGATTTCATCCACAAGTTCCTTCTTGCCAGAATATTAGCCCCTCCTATCAGAGCTGTTGATATCAAGAGGTCTCAAGAGAAGCCCGCTATAAATAGCACCTCTTGCTCCGCCTGAATCATTATGTCAGAAATGTCTGTCCCTCTTGGATCGCTAATGGTAAAGATCTGAAGTCCACACAAGAGACAGACGTATAAGGCGGCGTGGCCAAGAGAGCCATGATGGCAGATGTGTCTGCTTGAGGCTCTGCGCGGCGGCCCAAATATCGAAAATTATTGGTGCCGTTTAACCCCCACACGTACACCAGGGACGAAGTCATTTACAGCGGCATCCTCAGGCGGCAGAGAGAACCCAGAATCAAGGAACAGGGAAGGCACTACAAGCTGGGAAAGAGCGGAGCAGGACGACTCACAAGTTACTTACCTTCGGTAACGATATATCTGTAAGAAACATTAGTTAGTTATAGATTCCTTACCTTAGAATTACCCCTAGGCGTCAGACAGGACCCGGAAAGATTTTTGTCACCAGTACCTCTGCGCGTCGGAAGGTGGCGTCGGTCGGCTCGGCGTCCATAGTCGGCGTCATGGTCGCGGGGATGACGTCGCGGCAGCTATGTAGACGCCGCCCTCATGCGCTGACATAAGTTCTGTACACGACTTTCTGCGCCAGAAACAGAGCCATGCAAGACACTCTCTGGTGCACAAAACTAGGGCCCTGAAAGGATGTCCTTAACCCTAGAAATCAGTTTGCAGAACGGGGAGGATGGGTGGGGCGGTAAGGAATCTATAACTAACTAAGGTTTCTTATAGATATATTGTTACCGAAGGTAAGTAACGTGTGCATCTGAAAGAAACACGTTATAGATTCCTTACCTGAGAATAGATACCCCAGCAATACCAACCCTGGTGGTGGGTCTGCCAACCAAGATCACACTAGAAAGTCCTGGAGAACAGAACGGCCAAAGAAGCCGTCTCTCCGGACTTGGCTGTCCAGGCAGTAGTGTTTGGTGAACGTGTGCAGCGCTGCCCACGTGGCGGCCTGACTGATGTCATTCAGAGGCACTCCTCTCTTCCCAATGCAGTAGTGGCTGCCGTCGCCCAGGTTGAGTGAGCGCGTAGCCCGACTGGAGGCTCCTTTTAAACCAGAGAGTAACAAGCCTTAATACACAACATGACCCATCGAGAAATGGTGCGTTTGAGTACGGCCTGACCCTTCTTTGCACCCAATGTAGCCAACAAAAAGTTGATCATTCACCCGGAACTGTTTTGTGCGATCCAGATAGAAGGAAAGCGCACGCTTTGGGTCAAGACGGTGGAGCCTCTCTTCTTCCTTTGAAGGATGCAGAGGCGGAAAGAAGGGGGGCAAAGTAATTGTCTGCCCGATGTGGAAGGCAGTGACCACCTTAGGAAGGAAGGATGGACGGGTCCCAAGAACCAACTTGTCCCGATGAACAGATAGGAAAGGAGGTTTTGAAGAAAGAGCCTGGAGCAGAAGTGATGGCTAGCAGTTTAAAGAGTCAGGCGTAAAGGACAGTTATGCAGTGGCTCAAAGGGAGCACACGAGATAGGTTAGCACAAGGTTCAAGTCCCACTGAGGCACAACCTGGAATCACCCGGGTGTCTAGTTTTCAGAAATGTGTGGGTTTGGTAGGTTTCCCTAGGTGGCCGCAGAGCACCGGCCCAAAAACCCAGGTGACCCCCCCATGTCAAACCAGGTTGTTTTGAGATAGGCAATTTTGATGTCACCTCAATACGTTTTGGGCCCTTGCCTGTCGCGGGTATTTGGACCTCCCACACGAGTGAGGCACCATTTTTGTTGGGAGACCCAGGGGAATGCTAGGCGGTAGGAAATTTGTGTCAGCCCGGTGATGCCACAACTTTCCCACACAAAAATGTGTGAAAAAAGTTTTTTTCTGCTAAATTTGAGGTTTGCAGGGGTATCTGGGTAAGGAAACGTTGGGGGATCCACGCAAGCCATACCTACCTGGACTCCCTCGGGTGTCTTGTTTTCAGAAATGTGTGGGTTTGGTAGGTTCCCCTAGATGTCCGCCAAGCCCGGGGCCAAAAAGTCATGGGACCCCCCTTGCAAAACCAGGTTGTTTTGTGATAGGTAATTTTGATGTCTCCTAAATAGGTTTTGGGCCTTTGCCTGTTGCGGGCACTAGGCCTACCTACGCAAGTGAGGTACCATTTTTCTCAGAAGACTTTGGGGAATGCGGGATGGTTGGAATTTTGTGGACCCACGCAGATTCCAGTATTTTCCACCACAGAAATGTGAGGAAAATGTTTTTTTGGGACTAATTTTTAGGTTTGCAAGGGGTTCTGGGTAATAACCTGGTGAGAGCCAGTCAAGTCACCCTATCCTGGATTCCCCTGGGTGTCTAGTTTTCAAAAATGTATAGGTTTGCTAGGTTTCCCTAGGTGCCGGCAGAGCTAGGGTTCAAAATCTACAGCTAGGCACTTTGCAAAAAAAGGGTCAGTTTTCACTGTGAAAATGTGGTGTGACATTGCATTTTGGGCCATTTTCTGTCGTGGGCACTAGGCCTACCCACACAAGTGAGGTACCATATTTCTCGGAAGACTTTGGAGAATGCGAGGGTTGGGGATCCACGCAGATTCCAGAACTTTCCACCACAGAAATGTGACGGAATTTCTTTTTTTTTTTACAAAGTTTTAGGCTCGCAAGGGATTGTGGGTAACAGAACCTGGTGAGAGCCATCCTGGAATCCCCTGGTTATCTAGTTTTCAAAGATTTACAGGTTTGCTAGGTTTCCCTACGTGTCAGCTGCGCTAGGGCCCAAAAACCACAGGTAGGCACATTGCTAAAAAAAGTCGGAGCCTAGTGGGCTTTTTGCTGCCCTGGGGGGGGGAAATCGAGGTAGGGGAAGAAAGACTGGGGCCATTTTTTGTGGGGGTGGGGGCATTGGTATGACCACTTTGGGCAGCCCCCACGCATAAAAAAAGCCTGCGTACTCACAGGCGCCTAGTGGGCTTTCTGCCCTCCCAGGGGGCAGATCAGGGGCCACTGCCACCATCTTCCCTGCCGGAGGGCAGAAAGACTGGAATTTCTCTGGGGGTGGGGGGTGGGGGTACTGGCGTGCCCGTTTCGGACAGCCCACACCCTAGAAACAATTGGGCAAAAAACAATCCCTGGTGGATAGTGGGGGATACTGCCCCCATCTGCAAGAAAGGCTGTAATGGTGGCGGGCCGCCCAAAAAGGGCGATGCGCAATGACGAGCTGGACTCGTCATGAGCACACGACCACTGTGTGCCATGACGAATTCAGCTCGTCATGAGCATCGAAGGTGTTAATACAATAATCTTGAAAAATTCTGCGGGGGGCTCCAATGATTTTATGTATACACTTCGGAGTGGGGAGAGGGCATTTGAACGTTTTAAGACCACTGCTCTAATGTGACCCAACAGCTGTGGCAATTCCTCTCCTTGCACATAGATGTTAGAGGAAGAAGTACTTGGAACTTCAACTTTCTAATAAGATCTGTAGTTCCAAGGAGAATGCACGGCCAATGTTCCCATTTTCGGCCTCTTCCCCTTTAAAGCAGCATTAGCCTTTAAAGACTTGGACAGTGCTGCTGCCCCTGTGACGCAATATAACCGAGAAGGGGAACTCTGGGCTTTATATAGGTCCAGCATTCATGTCCAAATGTAATCAAACAGAATAGGTATGTAGTTCCTAACAGGCAAAAGGGAAAGGTTGACTTTGTGGCGGAAGGAAAAGGGGAATTCCTCCTTTTGGAATTAGGGCACTCACACACCCAGCCAGCTATGTGTCACGCTCAATCATAGGGCTTGCTCCTCGTCAGGTCGGCGCTGCAATACCTGACGGGCACCCTATGAGGGGCTCTTTGGTGGAGATCTTTTATTCCATGCCGTTTGGTGCAGTGGTGGTGAGGGACCTAAAGGTGTAGATGTGTGGAATGTGGGTCACTAGACCGTGCAAGGATTAAAACAGAAAGTATAAGTCCAATCAAGAAAATGTTAATGAAAATGGCTCCTAACATGATTAAAAAATAGATATGGCGCACTCCTGTTGTAATGCTACAAGATAACGAGCTCTATAAAGTGGTCAACATGTTTCTTGCCATAGTGTCAGTTTGATGGTAATTCTTCAGGACCTAAAAACAGTCTATCTACACTGGTTGTTTCGTTAGGTAACCGTGATAGACCACAAACATCAGACGTCAGTTGTTCTTTTTTCCGTGCCAGTAAGCGCCGATCCGGGAAGAGCTTACCCCTAGTTATTTTTTGACTGGCTTTTTTGGTCTATCAACTCGACTCTGGTGCCGGTAGGATGCCTGGTTTCAAAGCCTGTGACACCTGTCATCGCCTGATGTCGGTGACGGATCACCATCGCCGGTGCCTTTATTGCCTGGGCATATTCTAAGGTGAGGAATCTAACGTGTTTCTTTCAGATGGACCAGGTCAATGCCATAGAACAGGAGGTCGCTGAATTGAAGCCAGCAATGGAATTCCAGGACAAGCAGCAGAACGCCCATGAAGTACAGATCCGATATCTTGAAGATCGCATTGAGGATGCAGAGGACCACTCGCAGCAGAACAATGTCCGGTTTATTGGGCTGCCGGAAGGGGCGAAGGGCCAGGATGCAGTCGCTTTCCTAGAAACCTGGCTTAAAACCATTTTACCGCACACTGGATTCTCCCTATTCTTCACCATAGAACGGGCAGATCGTGTTCCAGGTAGGAAGCCGGCCACCGGAGACAGGGCACGCCCACGCATCTTCAGACTCCTACACTTCAGGGATCGAGATGCGATCCTCCGGGAGACTAGGAAGCTGGATGAAATCCAATATGAAAATGCCAATGTGTTGATTTTTCCGGATTATACTATGAAAGTCCAGCGTCAACTGGGGTCTTTCCTGCTGGTTAAACGTCAGCTTCGGCAGCTCAGCCTTTCCTACTCGCTCATGTTCCCGGCCAGGCTCCGTGTCATCTCTGATTGGAAGGCCAGGTTCTTTGACACGCCTCAGGATGTTTGGAACTGACTTGAGACGTCGGGTCTGTATTCTGGTCCAAACCCCACGAGGACTGCTGCGACTTGGCAAGTGGAAGTAGCGGATCCAGGCGATGGCGGTGTAGAAGGCAATTCCTGGGATCAACGGCCGTGCCTGGCCCGGACCAGATCCGTAAAGAAAGACAGGAGGTGGTCCGTATTGCAGAGCAGATGGCGGAGACAGCGTTGCCGGAGGATAAAGTGGACACTTCCATCCATTCATCGGGGGAGGGGGGCTCTTCGGTAGCAAACTCTTCTAATAAAGCGTCCTTGAGAATACCAGACGTTACACCTCAGACGGCGGATGGTATTGTATGAAAATTGCTGCCCTAGGAGTACATTACTGGGTGCTGTTTGTATTGTGGTGGGGTTTGCCTAAGTTCCTAATGTCTGTGTGTTAATATGCATCAGGATGGGGGTGCTGTGGAATGGTGTGTCTCTGAGTCCCGGGGGGGGGGGGGGGGGGGGGGGGGATGCTATCTTTGACTTTCAGATTTGTGCTATGGCAAAACATTATTAACCGTCTTGTCGGGGACTGGAAGGATATGCCCTGCATGGTTGTAAAACCCCCCGTTTTCCCCATTTCTTTGGGGCCAGTAGGACATGCGGCTAAGTTGCTGTATGTTGTGTTTGGTTGACACCCCAATGTTCAGGGGTTTGCCCTTATATGGGTTTTTTCTCCCTTAGTTGAATTTTCCTATTCCCCTTGTGCCGCGGGAGCTTGTGGGTGGGGGGGGACATTGAAATTGCTGCTGTACAAGTCCGACTGCTAAGTATTGGGCTCCGGGAGAGAGAGAGGCCGCTGTTCACGGTCGTACAATCTCCGCAGCTTTACCATGGGTCACGTGATACTTCCCTGGAATGTCCGATGTCTCCGCACGCCATCCCGTAGATATGCTGTGTATTCCTATTTAAAACGTCATAACGTGCACAGAGCATAGTGACAGGAGACACACCTAAACACATTAGAGATTACAGGATTACAACGCAGGTGGAGGGGTAGAATATATACGCCACGTATTTTCCCTATTTGCAAGTGGGGCCCTGATCTGGATACGCCCTGGGACATCCTTTGCCCTAGACGAGGTCCTAACATAGGGAGGGCAGATATGTCCTGGTTAGGGGTAAACTGGATGGACGTCATATACTGATGGGAAGCGTATATGCACTGAATGTGGACCTGGGCCAGTTTTTTGGTCAGTTCTCCCTTGCCCTGGGGAGGTGGTGCGAGATTCCTTGGTTGTTGGGAGGAGACTTTAATAGTGTTTTAGATGTAGGGACCGACAGATCCTTTCCACCGCTCAGGGGCACGCAACTCTGCGGTGTTGAAGGGCTGGGCACAGGGCTAGAATCTGGTCGATGTTTGGAGACATCACCATCCAGGAGAGAAGGCGTATTCATTTTTTTCAGCACCACAACCTACACATTCGGCTTGATAGGTTCTTTGGGTCCTCCTGCCTCCTTCCGTATGTCTTGACATTGGAGTATTCGGGGCGCACACACTGATCACAACCCTCATTATGTTGTTCTGGCTTGGGAGGGCAGGATCCCGAGGTTCCCTACATGGAGACGGCAACCGGCCATGCTTGAAGATTCGTTGTTTCGAGAGTCGATTGGTGAGGCTATAAGGGAATACTTTACAATCAATTTGGGGACTGCTTCCTCCACGCTGGTGGAGTGGGCGGCTATGAAAGTCACCCTGAAGGGGGAAAGTGTCTGAGGCTAGACTGTGGGGTGCGACAACAGGTGGCATCGAACTTGCTCAATATAGAGAGACGTTTGTTCCCACTGGAATCTGGGGCGGTGGTGGATGCTGGGGGAATGGCTGAGTTTGTGGAGGCACGCAAGAAGCATTAGAAGCTCTTTGACCGACAAAGTTGCCTCAACTTTGCAGCACACTACGCGTCAGTGCACGCTAAAGCTGATCGTTTGGGCCCCTCCAGTACACACAGCTAGAAATCCATGCGGAGCTTGACTTGGAGCCAGACCCTAGGATAGAACTCCTGGGGTGGGATCTCTCCGTTGCTAACCATCGGACTGCTCCTGGCCAAGCACCGGGTGGAATTGCGTTGGATAGGCGGCCCACTACCACAGATCAAACAATGACATGTTGTATTTTAACACACAGGCCGTTATTTAGAACGAGCTACTCCCACCCAAAAGCCGTCCAAGGAACTGCTCGGGTCCACACCAAACATACCCTTTAAGTAAAACCGCTGGTGTAGTCTCAGACCCACAGATTGCTACTAACGAGGCAATGTCACAGGAGGTAGGAACATAGAAGAGTAAGGAATCCACAGGAGGTGGCATGGTGCCTTTAGCTTGGCTACTGTATAAGTACTGGACCTCACATTGTCATTGTACATACGGAATTCCTTATATGCCCGATTCATGTTTTTGTGTATCAAGATCGATGTGTATTGGGAAGTCTTGTTGTGATGTAACTGTGTCTTCAGTTGTTTGTATATTGTTTTACACTGAAACCAATCAAAAAAAAATCCATGTGGAGCTATCCGCACATTTCATACGGCTCTATAAGGCGGGTCAATAGGCCCCGGAAGGAGCGATACAGCAGTTCTTAGAGGGGCTTCCGACTCGGTGCTGTCGCGGGAGCAGCGGATGGAACTAGATGCCCCGCTCAGGCCTGATGAGGTTCGGGGTGCAATGAGGGCTTTACCATCTGGGAAGGCTCCTGGACCTGACGGGTTCCCCCACGAATTTTATAAGACATACGCTAACTCCTTAGGTCCACAGCTGCTTAAGGTATACAAGGAGGCACTCGATACCCTTGCCCTCCCTCTCTCAATGACGGAGGCTAAATTGATCAGGCTTCCCATACCAGGTAGGGACCCCACATCTTTGGGGGCTTACCGTCCCTTGCCGATCCTGGACGTGGATTATAAGATTTTAGCGGGCATCCTGGCAAATAGACTGGCGTCGCTGATCCCACATTTAGTTCACCAAGATCAAAACGGGTTTGTACCAGCTCGTAACACGTTGCTTAATATACGGCGGCTGTTCAGGGCAATGCGCTGTGCTACACAGGACTGGCAGACAATTGTTTGTATTGTACTGGACTTAAGAGAAGGCTTCGACACAGTGGAATGGCCCTTCATGTTCGTGGTGCTCCATCGATATGGATTTGGGCATTATATTTTAAGCCTCATCGGTTTACTGTATGGGGCACCTACGGTTCGGATGAGGTTGGGGGCTCTCTTCTCCGACACTATATTGATAGAAAGGGGGACCCGCCAGGGGTGTCCTCTCTCTCTCCTTCGATCTTCACCCTGGTGATCGAACCGTTAGCGATGACATTACGAACTTCGGCATTGGACTAGGGGATACATCTTGGGGATGGCATACATGTGATTTCGCTTTATGCGGATGACATCTTGTTGTATGTTAAGGATATTCTGGCGATCCCACAGGTCATCCCTACTACATTAAAGACTTTTGCGTTTGTCGGGGCTGGGGGTGCACTGCGGTAAATCTTGCCTATACCCCTTTAATCCTGGTATGGAGGATCCAGGTCGGGAGGTGGATGGGATGGTAGTGTACTGGGAGCTGGTGGTGTTCAGATATCTGGGGATCCGCATTTACCACAACGATCAAGATCTTATGGATAATAACACCAGATGGGCGGTTACAGCACTCAAGTCTCAGATCGAGTTTTGGAAGACGCTCAACCTTTCTGTCATAGGTACGGTGGAACTAATCAAAATGGTCATGTTGCTGTGTCTCCTTAATTATTTTGCTAACCTACAGCTCTACCTACCTGTGTCCTTCTTCCGCTCTCTGGAGAGTATTATCGGGGATTCCATCTGTAACAATTCACGGTGCAGGGTGGCACTGGATAAGTTGTACTTATCACGTACAAGAGGGGGGCTGGCTCTACCCAATCTAGAACATTACTTCCTAGCATCCTAAATCCTGTGGCTGGCAAAGTGGGTGGAAGAACTGCATCTGTCGGACTTGGCGGAGCGTGACTCCCCGTATTACAGGAACAAAATTCTTTCTATTTTCCACCCTTGTAACAGATCGAATGAACCACTCCCCCTATTAGTCTCGACGGCGCGGTAATGTTTCCACAGGGCGCTTTGTCTCACCCGACACATTATTCTGTACACGCCTGCTATGTACTTATTAGGTAGGCCGACCATGCAGGGTCGCGTACAGAGTACGGTTCTCACTGACTGGGTGGGGGTTGGTATAACTACTTTAGGGGACCTGTACGGGTAGGGCACGTTGCGTCCGTTCCTCGATATCGTGAACGAAGATGGAATTTCCGCAGGCCAGTTTTTAAACTATGCTTCTTGGACGTCTGCGATGGTACGTTGGTGGGGAGACCCCCAGACGCACCTGCTAATGCAATATTTGCATTAGCAGATGTCTGAAACCCTGCACATCAACAGAGCCAGATCATGCGGAAGATCCTTCTCTTACATCGCAGCCAAGACCCGAAACGAGCTACCGGCAGACATCAGACACGCCCCCTCCCTGAACATCTTCAGGAAGACTCTCAAGACCTGGCTCTTCAGCTGAACAGAGTTGCCTACCACCCCCCCCCCCCCCCATGCCCCTTGAGACCCTCGCGGGTGAGTAGCGCGCTTACAATTCCTTGATTGATTGATTGAGATGCCACCTAGTCAAATGGTTTGCGGAGTCGATCAGGGAGCATACACTGGTAGACCAATTGCCGTTACGACTTAAGTGGGAGGTGGATCGGGGGAGGTCTTATTCGGAGAAAGAGTAGTCTGTGGTCCAGGAGAGTCCCAGGCAAGTCCCTAGAAATGCTTGTTTTAGGATAATCCAATTTTACATTAGCTACAGGGCCTATCTCTCCCCAGATAAATACAATCGCTACTTTCATACCCAGGACGCAGGCTGCCCACTATGCAAGCTGGCGAATGCCGACCTGTTGCACATACTCTGGTTTTGTCCTGCTTTGCATGCTTATTGGGAGGGGGTGATGGGGGTGCTAGTCACTTGCACAGACAGAGAGGTGCCACGGACATGGGAGACGTGCATTATTGGTGTGTTTCCAAGGAAGAAAGAGTGAAGTACTGTGAATTTTAAGCCCAGCAGTGCAGGGGAACACACCCTATGACTTCGGGTTCTTCCTGTTTCAGACCTACAGAAACACAGTCTTCTGGGTGAAGTCAAAGATCAGTTTATTGGCTGCAGACCAATTACAGGTATCCTAGAAGTACAACAGCATGTATGTTCTCAGGAGACTGCTAAAAACTTACAGAAACGGGCTTCTCCTTAAATACAAAATATCCTGCTTCAGGCATACATTCCTTGTTTACGATATGGCCATATAAATGTATACATTACAAACGAAAAGGCAGAGTCATGATGACCATCCCACATTCCAGTTAAGCCAGCCCACAATTATTTACCCAGCAAGTCTCAGATCCCACATCAGATATCAACAGGCCCCAATAAACACGACCATCTCCTGTTTGGAAAACAAGCCATAAAGCAGGAACAGTCAGGTGTGAAAGAGATTAGCTGGAGGCTCGTGTGGGATGAAAAAGCTTTATGGTGTGTCAAACCCTGATGCTAATCACAGGTGGCCGAAGGACGGGGAGCTCGTGAGACCGGACTGACCTGGGGCAGCGGACCCAAGCTGCCCAGGTCACAGAGAAGTCAAAGGAAGGCACATGTGTTCTAAAGGCCCGTATTTGCTCGTAATATGTAGCCTACGTGAGGGCAACCATAAGATGGCCACCGCTCTAAGATGGAACCCACGTAGTGATGTATAATAACGTATACACAGTGCATTCATAGCTAGAACGTTATACAAAGCACTTGTACATACCGCATTGACCATTCGCGGTTCGCTAATACCGGGATAGACAGAGGTAGGGCCCTGCCTCCTACGCGGTCCCAAATTTCAAAGTGCGACAGACCCTCCTTTTGCCCTTACATAGGCAATAACTATGCTCATATCAATCCGAGTCTAGGTCAATATTCACGAAGTCATGGAGATGTTGCTGTAGCATCATCCTATTACTTAGCTCGTCCCTCGATACAGGTTTCCTTACACATAATGTAGCACAGAGGCCACATATCGCAGGAGCACACTGTATGCACAGACAGAATAGGAAAAGGATGGCTAAGATCATTCCAATGACCATCAGAATTTTCCAACCCCAGGCAGATATCAGTTCCCAGAACCACCCCACCAGTGACCAATCTCCTTTATCCACGTGTATGGATTCAGATATTTAATGCAGTTTGGAGATGGCTTGATAAACTGTTGGAGCGTTATCTGGTATGAAAATGCAACAACTAGATTGGATAACCTTACATACCCCACCGCGGTCTGCAAGTATGACGTCTAGAACCATGCGGTTCTGCAAAGTCATGAGGCGATCCGCTTGGAGCTCAGCTGTCAAATTACCAAGGGCACCAGCCGTAACATTAACAGTGGATTCAACCACACGAGTCAGTTTTCTCAGGTTCCTACTATTGACCATAGGTCCCCAAAACGGCAGGAAACCCAAAAAGAAGCCTCCCGCTTCCTGACCGGCAGTATCCTCCTTACTAATCACGCCTCTCACAACTCTGGTCTTGTGATAGTCGGAGGCAGCAGTGAATGTTAATGAATATGCTACTTACCAGTATGCATCTGTTCTTGGCGTGTAGGGCTGCTGACATTCATATCTGTGCATAGATCGCCGCCTAGTGTTGGGTCCGGATGTTTGCACGTTGTTGTCCTGGAAGAGTCTTCGAAGTATCCTGGGATAGGTGACTCCTCCCCTGGACTACAGTGCGCATGGGCATCCTCTCCATCCTCAGATTGTTTTTCGCCATTGTGGCAGTGATGGAGTAGATATAGAAAGTGATGACCATGCTTACAGTAATTCTGAGAGCTGCAGCTGCTACAGGCGCCGGGGAGGAGGGAGGGCGATATGAATGTCAGCAGCCCTACACGCCAAGAACAGATGCATACTGGTAAGTAGCATATTCAGTTCGAGGCATGTGGGCTGCTGAATTCATATCTGTGCATAGAATATATAGCAGTGCCCTCTTATTAGCGGCGGCTACCAGTGCCAGCTGCAGCGGTCTGAAAAAGAGTTTTGAGAACAGCCTGTCCTACAGCTGCTTGCTGTTTTGATTGCACATCTACACAATAGTGTTTGGTAAATGTATGTGTAGTGGACCAGGTGGCTGCTCTACATATGTCATGCAAAGGAATGTTTCCTAGGAAAGCCATTGAGGCCCCTAACTTACGTGTTGAGTGGGCTCGTGGGGGAATCGTTAAAGTACGTTTAGCCTTTTGATAGCAAATTTGAATACATTTAACGATCCATCTGGCTATTCCTGCTTTGGAGATAGCGTTACCTTTGTGGTGTGGGGCAAAGGCAACGAAAAGTTGTTGTGTTTTCCTAAAGGGTTTGGTCCTGTCGATATAATACATGAGGGCCCTTTTGACATCTAGTGTATGGAGTGCCCTTTCTGCGACAGTTTGTGGGTTTTGGAAGAAAACGGGCAGTTCAATGGTTTGATTCATGTGGAACTGCGATACCACCTTTGGCATGAATTTGGGGTTGGTACGTAGTACGACCCTGTTGGCGTGAACCTGTATAAATGGCTCTTGAACGGTTAGTGCCTGGAGTTCACTAACTCTTCTCAAAGAAGTGATCGCTACTAGGAAAGCTACTTTCCAGGTAAGGAATTGAATCTCGCATGAGTGTAGAGGTTCAAAGGGTGGACCCATCAGGCGTTTGAGGACCAAGTTGAGGTTCCACATCGGAGCCGGTGGGTGGCTTGGTGGAATGACTCGTTTGAGTCCTTCCAAGAATGCTTTGATGGCAGGCACTCTGAATAGAGAGAGGTGCTGCCTGGTCTGCAGATAGGCTGATATTGCGGTCAAATGGACACGTATAGAGGTGTACGCCAGATTGCATCGGTATAGGTGTAATAGGTAACAAATAATGTTTTGGATGGATGCGTCTAGCGGGTTAATGTCATTATTATTGCAATAAATGACGAACCTCTTCCATTTGGCAAGCTCTGGTAGTGGGTCGCCTGGCCTCCTTAATGATGTCCATACAGTCAGGTGGCAGGTTGAGGTAGCCAAACTCTAGGACTTCAGGAGCCAGATTGCCAGGTTCAGCTGTGGCGGATCTGGGTGCTGAATCTCTCCATGGTTCTGCGTTAAATGCTCGGGTTTGATCCGCAGCCTTTGATGCGGCACCACGGAAAGTTCGAGAAAGGTGGTGTACCACGGCTGGCGTGCCCACGTTGGAGCAACCAGGACGAGCGTCAGTGAGTGTTGACGCAGTTTGCGTGCCACCAGCGGTATCAGTGGTGCTGGGGGAAAAGCGTACGCAAATCTGCCGGACCAGTTCATCCATATCGCATTGCCCTGCGACTGCGGATGTGGGAACCTGGCGGCAAAGCTTCGGCATTTTGCGTTTTCGCTTGTCGCGAATAAGTCTATCTCTGGATGACCCCACTGCTGGAAGTACGGTTGGAGTACTGATGGGTGTAACTCCCACTCGTGCATCTGGTGGCTGTGTCTGCTGAGCAGATCTGCCATCTGGTTGTCCTTGCCGGGGAGGTGTTCTGCCATGAGGAACATGTTCCTTTGAATGGCCCACTTCCACATGCTCTGAGCCAGATGAGACAACTGTGGAGAGTGTGTTCCTCCCTGCTTCTGTATGTAGTACATGGCAGTCATGTTGTCCGTCCAGATCAACACGACTTTGTTGCACAAGTGTACTTTGAAAGCTTTCATAGCGAGGAAGATTGCCATCAGCTCTAGAAGGTTGATGTGCATCGTCTTTTGTTGTTGTATCCATAGTCCCTGCACTGTGTAATGGAGTACATGAGCTCCCCTTCCCTGGAGAGACGCGTCCGCCGTCAGTATTATCTGTGGGACAGGCTCTTGGAACGGTCGGCCCTTGCAAAGGTTTTGTGGATTCCACCAATGCAGAGAGTTGTATGCCCGACCGCTCACCAACACTAGGTCCTTCAACTGTCCTTGAGCCTGATTCCACTGACGTGCTAAGCACTCCTGAAGCGGGCGCATATGTAGTCTCGCGTGGGGGATTATGAAGATGCAGGAGGCCATCATGCCTATCAACTGCATGAACACTCGCGCGGGAAGGGAGTGTTGTGGTTTGAACTTTGAAATCAGCATTTGCATGCTGTTGATTCTCACCAAATTTGGCTGAGCTGTGGCCGCCAGAGTGTCTATAGTCGCACCTAGATACTGTTGTACGTGTGCGGGCTGTAGATGGGATTTTGGGTAATTTAGTGAGAACCCCAGACTGTGAAGGAGGTGAATGGTGCGGGACATGTGGCTGGCACATTGCTGGGCTGACTTCGCTTGAACGAGCAAGTCGTCCAGGTAAGGGTAGACGTGTATGTGCTGCCTCCGTAGATGTGCCGCCACAGTAGCTAGGCACTTTGTAAACACCCTTGGTGCCGTTGTCACGCCGAAGGGAAGGACTTGGAATTGGTAGTGCTGTCCTTGAACAGTGAACCTGAGGTATTTTTTGTGTGATGGGTGAATGGGTATGTGGAAATACGCATCCTAGAGGTCCAGTGTGGCTAGAAAGTCTCCCTTCTTGAGCAGCGGGAGGACTTGCTGGAGAGTGAGCATGTGAAAATGCTCGGAAAGAATGTATCTGTTTAGGGGTCTCAGGTCTAATATAGGTCTGAGTGACCCGTCCTTCTTCGGTATTAAAAAGTACAGGGAGTACACCCCCGTACCTTGCTCGTGGACGGGTACGACCTCTATTGCGCCTTTTAGAAGCATACTTTGCACCTCCTGCTGTAAGAGCGTTAAGTGCTCTGAGGACATAGGACGGTTTTTTGGAGGTATTGTGGGTGGAGTGGAGGTTAGTTCTAGACAGTAACCGTATTTGACAATATCTTTGACCCACCTGTCCGTGGTGATGGAGTTCCACGTGGACAGGAACCTTTGTAGCCTTCCCCCGACAGGTGTTATGTGGTCGGGAGGAAGGGAGAGGGCGTCACTGCTTGTTCTTGGGGGAGGACCTGGTGTTGCCGTAGCCGCGTCCTCTGCCCTTTGTACTGGAGCCACGATAACCACCCCGGGTGTTTTTATCGTAGGTGGTTTGTGTATTGCCCTTGTTGTATGTTTGCTGTGACCCCTGTCCTCTACCTGCTCCTCTATTTCCGGGGCGACGAAAGGAGCCGCTCCGAAAGGACTAAGTCTGGAGAGCCCCCATGGACTTTGCAGTGTCCGTGTCCTTCTTTATTTTCTCTAGGGTGGTGTCAACCTCCGGGCCGAATAAATAGTCGGGGTTGACAGGCTGGTTGAGTATGTTGTTTTGCACCTCAGGTTTGAATCCGGAGATTCGTAACCAGGCATGTCGTCGCAGCATGACGCTAGTGTTTATGGCCCTGGCAGCTGTGTCTGCGGCATCCAGCGCGCACTTGATGGATGCGTTTGTGAGGAGCTGTCCCTCCCTGATGAGGATCTCTGCACCTTCTCTGAATTGGTCAGGGAGATGTTGGATTAGCTGCTCTAATGTGTCGTAGTGCGCTCTATCGTAGCGAGCGAGGAGTGCTTGAGTATTGGCAATGCGCCATATGTTGGCTGCCTGGGCGGCAACCCGTTTGCCAGAGGTCTCCAACACCTTGGACTCTTTGTCCGGGGGAGGAGCGTCACCTGTTTGTGAGTGTGCCCTCTTGCGAGCATTCGCAACGACAATGGAATCCAGAGGTAATTGGCCTCTGATGTAAGTAGGGTCCCCAGGCGCTGATCTGTATTTTTTGTCGATCCTGGGGTTTATCACTCTTGCCCTGGTGGGTTCCTTGAAGATGTCCTTTGCTGGTTTGAGGACACCCTTCAACATGGGTAGAGTTTTTATATTCCTTTCTGAGGATGCAAAAGTATCCATAAGAAAGTCGTCCTCGACGGTGTCCGAGTGAAGTTGCACCCCATGATTGGCCGCAGCACGTTCAATTAGAGCGTTGAACGCTGCCGTGTCCTCTGTGGGAGATGTTTTTGCTCCATAGAGTTGCGGGTCTTGTGCATCCATAGGTGCACCTGGGTCCACAGGGTCATCCCAAGTTTGATCAGGGTCCTGTTGGCCGTCAGGGTCCATGTCTCCGGGGTAGGGGACTTGGTCACCCATGTAGTCCACCAACGCATCCGTGTCGGAGTGTGTGGGAGAGAAGGATTGTGGATCCTGGTAGGGTGAGTGGAAAGGTTCGTAAAGAACTGGTTCTGAAGCCACAGGCAGCTTTCTTTTAAGTGGAATCCTGAAGGAGTCCAAAGCCGGCTCCGAAGTTATTTTCCGTTTGTGGATAATCATCCTGCCGGTGTCGGCGTCGATTATATGCGATGGAGACGTCTCCGCAGAGCGTTCGGCAGGCGTGATCGTGGTATGGGTCACCCGTGTCCTGATTTGGAACATTTTCGGGGCCGTGGATGGTGGCAGGCCAAAAGTAATGTTGGCTGGTGTCGAAGAGGCTGCTGAAGCTTTAATTGGTTCGGAGCCGGACGTGTCCTGGAGGACTATTTTCTTTTTGGTGCTTTGCGCAGCAATGGGTCGCGTCTGGAGCGCCCTCGAATCTTTTGCACCGACCGGTTCTGTTGAGGCGGTCGTGGATTTTTTCGGCGCCGGTGGGTCATCGAGTCGAGGGGCGGGAGTGGCCGTCGACTTCTTCGATGAGTGTGGCTTTGGTGTCGCCGTGGAAGCGGTGTGAGACGCAGCAGGCTGTTTGACCTTTGGGGTCGGAGTCGATTGCGTCGGTGCCGGGAGCCGAGCAGGTTTGGTGGTACCGAAGGCCTTCTTCCTTATGTCGACTCCGACGTCGGCCGCTTCGAGTTCGGCACCGAAGTCTCGTTTGGTGCGCTCGGTGCCGATGTGTTTTGCTGGCGTCGAAGGTGTGGAGGGCCTCGATCCGACCAGTGCCACTTTCGGTTTCGGTTTCAATTAAACCAACACCGCTTTCGGTTTCGGTTTTAAAGAAGGGAAACCAGCCGTTTTGGGCATTAATGGCTGCCGCTGAATGTCCAAGGCCGGGCCCGAGGGCGGGGCCGAAGAACTGCGTGATAGGTCTTGGGTAAGGCCCGAAGGCGATCCCTCGACCGGAGCCATAGACTGTTGCACTGGGCTTTCTTCAGTCTGAACGGGTAGGCCTTGCTCGTCACCGGAGCTACTCTCTTCGGCCCCTAAGGCCTCATTGTAGTCTCCTACCTCGTTGTCGTCTTCATCTCTGCGAAAGAGTGTTTCGTCGACGTCTTCCGATCCGGAGTCATGTTCGGAAACGGGACTGGAGGGTAGGTTCTCCACTTCTTCGACATCTTCGGTCTCGGCGTTGAAGATGTCGGCCGGGGCAGGTGCCGCTTGCTGCGCCTCGAGTCTCGCCGCTCGTCGATTCCGTAGAGTCTTCTTGGATCGAAATCTGGCACAGGCCATGCATGTAGATTCGTTGTGATCCGGTGAAAGGCATTTGTTGCACACCGGATGGACGTCGACGTGGGGGTATTTCGCATTGCATACCGGACACCTCTTGAATGGTGTCCTCGATTCCATCGTTGATGTCGAATCGACGGTCGGGTAAGATGCGAAAGTTTGTTCTGGAAGTTAGTAAACTAACAAAGATACTATCGATACCGATCGAGAACAGTACCGACGCGAACTAAAGGCCTTTTGGCCTGAAAAAAGATTTTCCTAACTTGAGTCAAGATAACACATCCGAACCCAATGGCGGAAAAAAACAATCTGAGGATGGAGAGGATGCCCATGCGCACTGTAGTCCAGGGGAGGAGTCACCTATCCCAGGATACTTCGAAGACTCTTCCAGGACAACAACGTGCAAACATCCGGACCCAACACTAGGCGGCGATCTATGCACAGATATGAATTCAGCAGCCCACATGCCTCGAACCCATGTATATGCTCGGTCATTGCAGATAAAATATGTACCCTTGGCAGCCAAAAACGCAGGGGAAAACTGTGACGGAAAAGTGTACGTTTCAGTACAGTCACTTCTCCCCAGTTGAGCTCTTGGATTCTGACCATTACCTTGCAAACAGAACCGACCTATGTGGGGTACGACCCAGATTGGGGATGAGATTTTTCGCTGTCTTTCACCCAGACTAATACTATACCCCGTCACGTTCCACCCTACATAAGCTCTCAATTCTTCTTTGGGAATAGATGAGTATGCGTCGATATCTCTGCTCATATTGCCAACTCCTTTCATTAAAGCTTTATTATTTGTGCTAGGTCTGATGGAACGCGGTTGTCGCGGGGAGTAGGCGTCTAATGCAAAGAGAAACATGGTCTGGAATGCCCATGACGATCCATTGTAACTAAACGGCAGCACTAGATACGGAATACCCTTATTAATGGTATGTGGCATTAAACCACACACCCAGCCATTGGTTGTATTCATGACTAGTTGGTGCTGGTGCAGGAGCTGAATAAACGAGTTGTTTACAAATTCAGACCGTCTAGCTTGTTCATGTTCAGGCAGAGGGTGAAAAGAGTGTGAGGAGACAGTAGGAGGAGGTATAGGCTGTTCAGTGGTAGCAATGGGCTCTTGGGAGGAAAAGAATACAAATCCTACAGTAAACACTACCATACTATATAATACAAACAGACATAAAAATACAAAACGTTTGCTCTTCATTATTTTACACATTCTTGCTTTAAAGTTCATTTCCTCAGCGAGTCTCTCCATCTTGAAAAACTCCATCCTCTAATCGTGCCGCTCGCGGCAGGTGAGTATCTTCTGCTAAGGAGTACGCCTGTCAGTCCAGGGAACGCCCTAGACCAACCAGAACCGTTGACCTAACGTCTTCGGCCTGTACCCCAAAGTCTTGGCACCGCGACCCTGCGGTTGAACCCGGATGGTGGTTCGAAAAACAAAAATCAAGAAAGTCCTTCAGATGGGAGAGCTATGGTATCAAAAACCAAAAAGATAAGGAAAAGAATATTTATTTGTCCATAGGCCTTGGTCTTAAGTTATAGTGAAAACGGCCAGGTACTGTCTGATCTTGAAACAAGAGTTCAAGCTCTGTAGTGCCCAATCGAATTGACGGTGGCACAGCTTCTTGCAAAATATCGTCACTCTGTTGTGCTGAAGTTGTGCCTCTCACGCGTGCATCACTGAACGGCACAAAACGAGGTACAGTGTCTGTTTCAGAGTCAGCGATACCCTCCTGGACCCACTGGTCATACGGTAGAGGCAAAGGGATCCTTTTGATGTGGGCGCCGTGGATCCAGTTCTTTTTCCCCTTTACTCGAACAGCTGATCTTGTAGACAGAAGTACGAGATGAGGGCCAATCCAACGGGGCTCATCGTTGCTTTTGCGCTGGAAATTCTTGATGAGCACCCATGTGCCAGGGTCGATAGGGTGTCCTGGAGCTTCAGAGGCCTGGGGAAGAGTATCGTGCACCTGTTGGTGTAAAACACGCAATTTAGCCGTCAATTCGTACAAGTATTCAAGCAGTACTGGATGTTCGATTTCGCTGAATTTCGTCGGTCTTGGCACACCCCATACATTGGCCGGGCGGCCAAACATAATCTCGTATGGGCTAAGTCCCACTCGTGAGTGTACGGTCATTCTGGTGGACAGGAGTGCTAGAGGCAGAGCGTCAGGCCATTTAAGACCGGAGCTCGCCTGGATTTTGGCCAGCTTGAGTTTTAGAGCGCCATTGTAGCGCTCTACTAATCCAGCTGATTGGGGGTGATTTGCAGCGTAGAACTTCTGCTTGATCCCTAATCCCTCACACACATTCTTCATCACTTGGCCCACAAATTCACTCCCATTATCACTCCACACCATTCTTGGCATTTCAAACCTAGGGAAAAATTCCTTCACAAGGGCTTTGGCTGTGGATAGAGCAGTGTTGTCCTTTAGGGGATAGGCTTCTATCCATTTTGAAAAAGCGCAAACAACAACTAATACATACTTCAAGTTGTTGCACCTTTCCATGTGGATAAAATCTAGCTGCAAAACTTCAAATGGATATGATGGAGGCGCAAAATGACCAGCTGGAGTTGGGGTTCCCCTACCAGGGTTGTACTTCAAGCATACCATACAATTCTTGACCACATTCTCTGCACACTTGGGAATTCCAGCATTCTGCCATACTGGAGCCAACAACTTACAGATTCCTTTCATACTGATATGTGCCGTTCCATGTGCCATAGTAACCACTGGAAGCACATACGCATCAGGTAACAACCATCGCCTATGTTCTGACAAATCAATCCAACAACCATTCTCATCCAACTTACCCGTACTTTCTCTCCACTTGCTCAACTCTTTCTCTGTGGCTTCAGCTTGAAGGGACTTCACACTCTCTATTGTGTTTTCACACATTCCAACATCACCAACCCATCTTGCAGGGCCTGCAACATACATTCGAGTCTTCACATCTTTTGCTGTTTCTTTCGCGGTTTCATCAGCAAACGCATTACCACGACCAACAACATCAGTGATTTTCTTGTGCGCGCTGCATTTCATAATCGCAACTTGTGACGGTAGGGTCAGCGACTCGAGGAGATCATTCACCAACTTGCCATTCTGAATCTTAGCTCCATGCGAAGTCAGGAACCCACGTTCTTTCCACAATCGCCCAAAACTGTGAGCCACGCCAAAGGCGTGCTGGCTATCCGTATATATGTTCACTTTCATTCCTTCAGACAACACGCATGCTCTCGTAAGGGCAATCAATTCTGCTGCTTGAGCCGAATTTTGTGGCACACGTGCAGTTTCAACAATCGTGTGCAAAGTCGTGATAGCATATGTAGCAGTCGTATCACCATTTGGAAGCTTGAAACACGAAACATCCACCCATAAGGTACCATCACACTCAGTCAGGGGAGTATCTTTAAGATCTACTCTCCCTTTCGTCTCTTCTTCTGTTCTGAACAAACAATCATGTTGCTCAATCTCATCTAGGTCTGCTGGAATTGGTAATAGTGTAGCTGGATTCAACGTGTTGCATCTCTTTATGTGTATATGATTTGCTAACAGTGTCAACTCATATCCGGATAATCGCGCACTAGTTAAGTGTTGTGTCTTGGTCCTGTTTAACAATGTGTCCACAGCATGTGGAACCATAACAATCAATGTATTATCCATTACTAGGCCAGCAGACTGTCGAATAGACATAGCTGAGGCAGCTGTAGCTCTCAAACAACTTGGCAATGCCCTAGCTACCGGGTCCAAGGTTGACGAAAAATATGCGCATGGACGCGGTCTATCGCCAAAAGGCTGTGTTAACACTGATAATGCGCAACCATCTTTTTCATGAACATACAATGTAAAAGGCTTGCTGTAGTCAGGGGTACCCAACACAGGAGCTGAACACAATGCATTACACAATTCCAAAAAACTTTTCTGACACTCTTCTAACAAAGGTTTTGCCAGCAAGGAGAAATTTGGTTTCCAGTGCCTACAGTATGAAGTAATGCCCAAGAAAGCACGCACTTCTCTCTGTGTTCTAGGCACACTCAACTGTGCAATGGCTTGAATTCTTTCTGGGGTCAGTTTCCTTCCCTCCTTCGATAAGAGATGACCTAAGTAGGTCACTTCTTGTCGACAATATTGCAGCTTTGAGAGAGACACTTTGTGATGGAAGGCAGACAAATGACGCAACAAAGACAGTGTAGCTTTCTTGCAAATCTTTTCAGTATCCGCGGCGATTAGCAAATCGTCAACATACTGAATAAGGATAGCGCCACTAGGTAAAACAAGTGCATCAAGCTGCGCTTTTAAAGCTTGACTGTATATTGATGGACTTTCACAGTAGCCCTGTGGAGCGCGTTTAAAACGGAAGCTGCGACCTCCTAAACTAAAGCCAAAAATGTCTCTGCTCTCCTCTGCAATTGGGATGCTAAAGAAAGCATTCTTTAAATCGATCACTGAAAACCATGCAGCGGAGGCTGGAATCATAGTTAACAAGGCAGTTATATCAGGGACAACTGGAAACTGTGGCACAACAATCTTATTTACCTCTCTAAGATCAATCACAAATCTGTAAACAGGTGGCTGTGTAGGGTCCGTTCGTTTTAAGACAGGTAAAACAGGGCTATTGCAAACGTTGCCTCTTGTCTCTTCAATTACACCCTTTTTAATCAAATCACTGACAATTGCTAACAACGCTTTTTGACCTTCATTGGAGATCTTGTACTGGGGAATACGTGGCAATCTGACATTGGCTTTTAAAGTGACCACGCATGGCGGTATTTCCAGAACACCCACATCATTGGGACCAGTAGCCCAAAGGCCATCCGGAAGGGATGACAATTCAGGTGGCATTGCATTTTTAGACAAATACATTGGGGAAATCACTTTCTTACCTAATGTAAGTTGTACTCCTGAGGGAGAACAATATAGCGTTGCATGCAATCTTTTTAGCAAATCTAATCCTAGCAAATTTTCACCACAACCTGTCGTTAGGATGAGGGGTGCTTTTAGCTCACAAGGACCAACAGAAAGTGACATAGGACTAGAAATCGGGTTCCTAACTGGGGCGCCAGAAAAACCTACTGAAACATTCATTTCGCCAGACAAAGGCGCGCCAGGGAGTTTTGAATGCATGATTGAACTCTTTGCAGCACCAGTATCCAGCAGAAAGGGCTCCGTTACATTTGCTGTAGTTACTTTAACATAGGGTCCGCTCTGATCCACTGGCACTGAAACAACTCCCTCTCTCTGTCTACGGCTGTCCTAGTAATCATTATCTTCTACATTGTCGTCTTCTGCATAATAATCATTATTACAGTACTGAGCTGTATTACCAGTTGCATTGGCTTGCTGATCAAAGCTATTTATGGTATTTTGAGGCGGAAGAGGACGCGCGTTCTGGGGAACATTTCCACGCCCTCTGCCTCTAGGAGCTTGCTGACCACCTCTACCTCTTGCGCCATACGCATTACTGTTACGCTGCAATAATTTAGGGCAACTATATTTAAAATGACCTTCCTCTTTGCAATATGAACATTGATTGGGACCTACAGGGATTCGTGGTTGATAATACCCATTCATTTGCTGATTATTCTGAAACTGTTGGGGTTGCTGATAGATACCTTGTGTTTGCCTATAATTATCCTGTCCTCCACGTGGTGGATAAGCCTGCTGCAAGAGGACCTTTGTTTTCAGTTCTTTCGTTTTCTTATCTGTTCTATCCTTCTCGTCTTTATCTCTATTTTCATAATACTGTGCAGTAGCCAGTATTTGCGCTGAAGAGGAAACAGCCCAAGAACTTTCGGAATCTTTTAATTTCTTACACAACTCGGGAAGTAGATTCTGCACAAATTTATCAACAAATAACCGTTGGCCACCTTCAGTGCTCATGTCTTGACCACTGTGGTCGATAAACGTTTCTTCAAACCTGGTAAAGAAATCGGACACTGTCTCATCTTTCTTCTGCTTACATGCGGATAGTTTATCCCAATTTACGCGCATCGCGGGCATTATGGTCTTCATGTAGGTAATAATTCTACCAGGGAGGTCTGCTACTAAAGGGTCAGGTTTTGCACCACCAACTTGGCCAGCATCTGCAGCAATGATATTAGCCCATGTGTTACCCAACTCTGCAGCGTGATCTACATTACGAATGGATCCCCATAGAGGCTGTGGAACCATATTCCCAAACAGCATATCTATGTCAGCCAGATTAATTACACATGATTCTGCAGTTTGTGATAACTCCTTATAATATCCGGTAGGGTTTTTACGGGGGTCAGGCAATGTCTGCTTAAGCGCTAACACTTCAGATCGTTTCCAAGGGACATGCACCCAAACACGCTGAAAATGTGCTGGGACAGCTGGATTAGCATTTAGATCAGCAGGTCTCCAAACTGGGGGAACCTCACGCATCGGATATTGGCGCGCTTTTACCTTCTTCCCCACAGGGAGTTCATGTTCGAACAATGATTGCTGACAATCGCCATTTCTGAAGGATAGTAAAGTCGCCACTGCTTTATCTACATTGGGGCCCACAATTATACCTGTTTCAAAATCAAATCGCACTCGACACAACCCCTGTGGGTTTGGGTTTGAACCATTATCCTCCAATTCCTCACAGAGGAATTCACACATTTTGTCAAAGACATACCTCTGTTTTGGGGCATCCCATTGGTGAAAAACGTTAACAACTGATTCCACATCATAGAGTGAAGGGAAAACAATCCACCTACGCGCCAGATGATCTAACACCTCTTTCTCGTCAGAACCAGGCAGCTGACTGCGCAATTGCTTACGCTGTAAACCAGGAGTCGCACTAGATGATCCAAAGAGAGGCGACATTAAACTAGTAACTACATTAGCTAGTCATTGTCGTGCTGAAGGAGAAGTTGAGGCGAAAACGGGGGGATAGAAGGAGGGAAGAAAAACGGATTCAGATACAGGTACCTGGGTAGTGTAAGAAGGAGCGCCAGGGGAAGCCGCTGGCGTGCTAGGCAAAGTCGCAGGAAGCGCGGGGGCAACAGGCAACAAAACTGGCGACCCTTGAGAGGGCTGCACTGCAGGGATAGGAGCCAGCTGAGGAGGAGCTGGCGGCTGTAGGAAGGCTTGCGGCATATTCACTGGGGGCTGCACATTTACAAGCTGTAGAGGCGCTGTGGCATTTTGCGCATACGGGGGTGGCGAACTTAGCACATGGGACATTAGGGAATCTTTCTCTTTTGTCTCATCTTGCACAAGGGGTGACAAAACAGGGTAACATTTATCAATCCCTAGTTTGCGCAGTCTGTGCAATTGCTCATTCATTTGTTCCTCCTTATTATCTTTAAATTGCACAGCTGCTTGCATTACAGACATACCTCTTTCTCTCTTATTCCTTTTCGCTAGCTTAATTTTCTTTTGTTTGGCTTCTTTTCGCCATAGGCGGAAAGAATCAAACATCGCCGGCCGGGCTTTCTTTTTAAACAATTTAACTTCCAAATTATCTAAGATATCTGTATCGAAACTACCATTTTGGGGCTATAAAGCTCATAAGTTGGAGTTCCAATTGGAGGAACCGGACATGAATCCTCTAACTGGAAATCCCTTCCACAACCCAAACAAAACAATCTTCCAAAAACACTAGCACCAGGCATCTTTGCTCACTAGTCTAGTTCCAAACTTCAAAGGATTATCGATTACGATAGTCTCGTGAATACACGAGTCCTCTGGCTTTGGCGTTTGCAAACTCCAAATCAAAATAATCCCGAAGGATACCAAAAATCCCAAAGGATACCAAACAAACTGGGAGACGCTCCACTTATACTTAACTGAATATCGATGATCAATGGCGTCACCAGAAGACTCTCTCGATTGTTTCGCTCTACCAAAATCGTCAAGGGTCCAAAACAGGGCGATTAATCAGGGCAGCAGTCCTTCGTAGCCGTCGGGACGCGGAGAACCTCACAGAAAAGACTTTCGGACCACGTCGACATGCAGGGGTCGATGAAGTGGCGGCCTTCTTCCATCCAGAATTTCCACACGAAGCTCCTCACGAACCTCTGGCTTGGACAGGTACCGCTGAAATCGTCCCGAGTTGGGCACCAACTGAAGTACTGGGAATTTTAAGCCCAGCGGTGCAGGGGAACACACCCTATGACTTCGGGTTCTTCCTGTTTCAGACCTACAGAAACACAGAGTCTTCTGGGTGAAGTCAAAGATCAGTTTATTGGCTGCAGACCAATTACAGGTATCCTAGAAGTACAACAGCGTGTATGTTCTCAGGAGACTGCTAAAAACTTACAGAAACGAGCTTCTCCTTAAATACAAAATATCCTGCTTCAGGCATACATTCCTTGTTTACGATATGGCCATATAAATGTATACATTACAAACGAAAAGGTAGAGTCATGATGACCATCCCACATTCCAGTTAAGCCAGCCCACAATTATTTACCCAGCAAGTCTCAGATCCCACATCAGATATCAACAGGCCCCAATAAACACGAGCATCTCCTGTTTGGAAAACAAGCCATAAAGCAGGAACAGTCAGGTGTGAAAGAGATTAGCTGGAGGCTCGTGTGGGATGAAAAGGCTTTATGGTGTGTCAAACCCTGATGCTAATCACAGGTGGCCGAAGGACGGGGAGCTCGTGAGACCGGACTGACCTGGGGCAGCGGAGCCAAGCTGCCCAGGTCACAGAGAAGTCAAAGGAAGGCACATGTGTTCTAAAGGCCCGTATTTGCTCGTAATATGTAGCCTATGTGAGGGCAACCATAAGATGGCCACCGCTCTAAGATGGAGCCCACGTAGTGATGTATAATAACGTATACACAGTGCATTCATAGCTAGAACGTTATACAAAGCACTTGTACATACCGCATTGACCATTCGCGGTTCGCTAATACCGGGATAGACAGGGGTAGGGCCCTGCCTCCTACGCGGTCCCAAATTTCAAAGTACGACAAGAGCACAAAGCTTCCACCCGGTTATTGGACTTGGGAATTATTGTGGCCAAGCGGTTGATCAACTGCAGGTGGAAGATGCAAGAGCCCCCGCCGGCGAAGGCTTGGTTTCTATCGATGCAGAACTGGGTGAAAGCAGAAGCAGTTTTCCTAGTAAGGGAAGATACGCTGGGTTTGGGTAAATTCCCCATCTCCGCCGATTGGAACGCTATGTTGTGCGTGCTGCAGGGGTGAATGGTAAGAAGTGACCCGTTGGGAGGTTCCTGCTTTGGATTAATAGTAAGTTATACAAGGGTGGACCTATGGCCCGAGTTTTGTACTAATATGTGGACGGAATCCCTTGTATGCCACATTGAATGGTTGTTTTCTCTGGCAGTCGGGCTATGCACCCATATTATTACTGATAGGCTCTTGTATTGTGCCAACTGGGATCGGTTTCCTTCACCACTCCTATGCGACCCTTGTTCCCCTTCCTTTCCCTATTCCCGTTAGCTTGTTCCACGTTGGGTGTTTTTCATAAACAACTGATTGACTTCATAATCAGATTGCTGTGCTATGGCGGAGTGAAGCCATAAGAAACGTACTTGTGTACCTGTCAAGTACTGCATAATTGATGCTATAATGTACCATAACGTGTTTGTATGGCAGTTTTAGACAGAGGGGGGGGTGATTCCTTGGTTGACGGAATGTGCAACTTGTCCTTACTAGGCATTTTCAAGTTTGCTGATGTAACCAGAAAGTTGGGCTGTTGAGGTATGATCTAGACTTGTTTTTTACCTACTGGCTCTCTAAGACCTCTATCTTGATGGCATACTGCATTTGTATTTCTGTACATAACAAAATCTTTAATAAACAGATCAAACGAAAAAAAAGTAGGGCACCTTGGGGTCCTTGGTAGTAAGGAAGTCGGCATCCTTCTTACTGATCCACCTTTCAGTCACCACGGAGAAGACCATTGATGAAATGATGGTTGAAAGGCCAGCTGTGGGATTGACACTTATAGGAGTGGAGTATCTCCGGTTGCTCAGTGGTCTGTGACATTTGGTGTCATAGTCAGTGGTAGACATGATCACTGTGGCTCCCCCCTTGTCTGCTTGTTTGATGGTGATACTAGAATCATCAGTTAGACACCTGACAGCCGTCAGTTCTGCTGAGGACAGATTATGGAAAGGGGTGGGTGTAGTGCCACTGGCTAATTCTTTAAAGGACAGCTCGTTCAAAGGTCAGTACTTCATTTGGTACCATGCTGCTATTGGGCATTTGTACTCCAAAGTCACCTGTAGGAGGTGCAGGTTTGTCTTGAAAAAACGCCTTAAGGCGTATTTTGCGAAAGAAACCTTGGATTTCACAATGGTCCCGAAATCTGCCCCTGTGAGGCAGACAGAAATGCTGTATTACCAGAAGACAATGACCTAGAACCCCTAGATCTGCTTCTCTGAGACCCTCAGTCACCATGATCATTTGGAAAAGAATTTGCAGCAGCCCTTCTCTTTTTTTTACCCTCCATTCTTACACTCTAGAGCCGGGACCAAAAGTTATGTACATGCTAGTAAGGAGGCTCACCCCTCCACCTATGATGTGGCTAGAACAAAATACTCCAGTGCCAGTCTGAAGAAGCCAGTGTAATGTCTTCCAAGCCACTCCCTCCTTGAATAACTAATAACTTTTGGAGAGACAAAAGCCTTTCAAAATGTACAAATATTAGGCATTGGGCCCCTTCGCTGTACCAATTGCCACATCACCAGCGAGGCAGGCGCTCAGCTGCCTCTTTACAGAGATCTTTGGAGAGCACATAAGAGTGAACCCAGAAAGGGTCAGCGATCGTGGCCTACCAGATATCATCCCGGTGGGTTGCAAGCAACTTAACCAACATTCCACTCAGTACTATTGCTTGAGGAGAGACCATTTAACTCCGTTCCGCCGCCTCTCTACCTTTGTAAGGGATATTTACGCTAAACAGTTTCTCCAGATTGGTGTGCCTAAGAGACAGATGTCCTCACTATATTGAATTTAAACTTCGGGGGCAAAGATATAAGGTCAACAAAACAAAGCTTAATCCATCCAGATGCAACGTCACATGATTCAGTCATGAGAGCTGGACCCAAGTGCATAGGGTTCAAGCACACTATGGCATTGGCACTCAGTTTAGAATGCCAAAGCCCAGCATGAGTGATCATTGTGTTACAAGTACTGCTGAGTGATGAGGTACTTAAACAAGCATTTACAATGCAACGGTCTCGGCATTGTTAAAGTTAGAGCTATTGGCATTGCTCATGACAATGCTGTTTCTTTAAATGTTTTACAAACAAAAACATAAACAAAAATAATGTCATGAGCAATGCCAATAGCTCTAACTGTACCAATGCCGAGACCATTGCATTTTAAATGCTTGTTTATCTGTGCTTTTATGGCCATACAGGCCGAAATAAAGATATTTTGATGATGATGAAATGCCTGCCCCCTCTACAGTTCATACAGAGCCCTGCAGGTGAAAGGAGCCTTTCCTGAGGAGAATGAAAGGAGCCAACCGTGCTTTACTCCTTTGCTCGACGTGCCCTAAATTTTTCCTGCAGCTTCCCCAAGGAGTAATAGGGAATTGCTGTGAAGGACAACCAGAACAAACCCCCCCTTTTGTCCCAAATTGGTCGTCTAAAAACCAGGTGAGCTCAGGTCACGGCGGCCATCTTGTGTCACGCGCGCTGCCGACTCCCCCATCGAGCTATCCTTCCTGGGATATAAAACTAGTGCCTACGTTTCCAAACAGCGCTATGAAAATTTGCCTCTGACCTGCACTGGATTTATCATCACCCTGGCAGCACCGTACTGGACTCAGGGCTCTGTCACACACTGCGTGGATGAATGGAAGAATGACACGGATATGCCAAGGGAGGGTCTGAGGAAAGCCGGGCGCTCTGGTGTTCCTGTGAGTCCGAATAGCGAGTCTTAGCACGAACACACCCCAACACCCGACTAAGCATCTTTAAAGGTGAAGGGTTAATTTGTGTCCCGACCCACTGCACAGCTGTAACATTCCCTGGTGGTAGGAGGACAAAATGACGGTAGCCAAGCGGGCACATGGGTGGCTGCTGCTAGACTCCTCTTAAGCCAAACAAGAATAGCCCTACTTCGAGGCCCTATATTATGTGACCATCAAGAGGGCATTTATGGTAATGAGATCTGGACATCTCTCTCCTTGGACTACATTCCAAGGTGTCAGAAGGAGGGTCATTCACAGGATACGAGGTGTCCTTTATGTCACCTCTCAGAGCACCCCTTCTTGCCTCTGCCCAAGCTCACCGGGGCATCTGAGGGCCCTTAGGAATAAGAACCTGCCAGTGAGCGGCCACCACTTGAACATGACTATAGTGTCCTGCGAGACTGTGCTTTAATGATCCCTAGACTTGGTCGGACGCGCCGAGTCCTTTTACCATGTTTATGCCTTTGTAACTGCGTAATGTATCTAGATCGATACTGTTATGTGTCCCGGGACAGATATAATAGGATCAGGGCCAGGAAGAGAATTGGTCGCACCTTGCACTTTGCCATGCGCTATGCACTTTGTAGTGTGATGTATATGTGGCTATGTCCCAGGTCTCAAAATCCGCTGCTATTCGAGGAGTGGGGGAATTTCTGTGAGTTCCGTCAAAACGTAAGTGCTGCGCCTATGCCACGATGCACTGCCCTGAACCTGGTGAGGCTAAATTGCTCTGAAGAGGCCGAAAAGTAGCGTGTCGGTACTACAGCAACAACCCGAAAACAATTTGGACAGAAGGTTCAAAAGACTGCTCACTCCCTCAAACCTGTGGGTGGATGTTCGAAGCAATTCGCAGGCTAAGCTGCAGGAGGCGTGCCCATGGCGGGAGTTGCCTTGCCCGTCTGAAACGGCACCTTGCTCCCCCCTTGGAACTAATGCAGGGTGCCCCCCCTCCCCCCCCCCCCCGACTTGTAAAAACCTGCGTCATTGGAGTAATGCAAAACAGTGCTTGCACAACTAACAACCGTGACACTCCTATAAGTTAGACAATTCAAACCGCTCGGGCCCCCACAGCTCTAAGAATGGCCCTGGAGTAGGCACTAGTTATTTTCAATGTACACTGAATTAACAACAACCGTCGTGCTACATCTTCAAATCACACACAAATCGCACAAACAGCGCCACCATGTGGTAACAGTCATAAGCGCCGGTGACCGTGCCAGGCGCTAGAAACCCTCGGCTCAAATTAAGCGCTGCGAAATTACCGTCGAGGCGTCCGCATCCAAAAGCACTAGCGCTCAAAAAGTAACCTTAGGCTTAACATTCACCACGCTCAAGGTTTCTAAACTTGGAAGGGGTTGGCTCAGCCTTCCAATTTGCCAATTTTACTGAATAGAGTTGCTTTAAATTAAGTGAGAGCAACACGAATAGAAATAACAGAGTAGTATGAAGCTCTACTAAAACTACTATTTAAAAGTACCATACTAAATCTGATGCATCCATGCACCGGTCCGATTCCATACATTTTATATTAATGCGCAGTGCAACCTCGCTAAGGCACTTCCAGTGCTGTGGAGCAGCCCGAGCCTCCCGGACCACACATGCGGGCCGCGCCCGGTGCTGGCTGACAACTGCATTGTAACTCGGAGGGGGATCCCCTAATGGCTTGACCTACTCTTGCCCCGCCGGCCCGACGAGGAAGGACATGCACGCAGCTCCACCCCGCCCACCTGAGGAGGCGACACCCTGGATACAGCGCCTTGGACCCCAGATATTTACCTTAGCAGAAAACCGCTGCCCAGAGAAATGGCCGGTCGAGTTTCTCCCCCCTCTGCAGCCCCCAACATGCCGCCGCCTACGACCGGGGGCGTAACACAGGCCCCCGCGGGGTGAGGGTGGGGGCCGAGCTGAAGGCGTAATTTTACGAAATAAACATTTGCACTGAGTGCAGATGGGCCATTCACCAACTGTACGACTCATTGCTGTCTTAGCAGAATTATTATAAGTTCTCCGTCATGCTTCCACAAATTTGGAACAATTTGCCTGAGCATCTTCGTGTGGAAACGGTCCTTCTCACATTTAGAAAACAACTCGAAACGCTCCTATTTAAGGAGACGCTAGTCACAGTATAAGTCTGTTGCCTGCCGACTGTCGTCTGTGCTTCTGGTCACTCTTTCTAACAAGGAGATCAGGTGAGGGAGCAACGCCAGGACACCACCGCCTTTCTCCGAGGCAGAGAAGAACTGCCTCGGAGAAACGCACCCTCGGTTTCGGATTCGGGGGCGTGTTTCTTTTTCTCTCCTCTTGCCATTGGCTGGAGGAGAGAAAAACACGCCCTGCGAAAAGCAACGAAAAAACACGCCCCCCGATCCGAAAAGGACGGGGCTTCAACGGAGTGACTGGACCTCTTCTCCAGTGGCTGGCCAGCATTTAAGAGGCCAGCCAATGGAGAACAGGAGAGAAGAGGGGCGGGTGCAAGCCCCTCTTCTCAAAGACATTAAATCTCCGGACTTCCGGTCTGCCGACCGGATGGTCCCGAGACCTAAAAAGAGTGGTCCTGTAGGGGGATAGACATACATCTGTCTACCCAAAATGCAATGCTTTGCTGAGATTAAGTGCTACCAGTCCAGTTCCGCGCCCCACATAGAGATAGTAAGCACTATATAAATGCTGCAATACCATACAATACAATAAGTTGTAGTGGCCTCTACCTTCTATAGGCAGACCTCTGATGTAAAGAACAGCGATAAGGAGCCTTCTGTGAATCGTAGTGAAACACAGTGCTACCTGAATCTCTCTCATTCTCGGTATTGTATATCTTAAACACACGGGTGCCAGAAAGCTCCATGACAAGATTTACACCTTCAGACAGTGTTAACACTTTAGCCAACCTCACTGTATATGTTTTAATTTTTGAGACCATGGTGACAGTATTAAAGGCAAAACTACAGGTCCCAGAATGCACAGTGATTTATAGTATAAATCCAGGATTGGGTGTTGCTGGAATACATTGTTGGGACAACTTGGAAGGATTGGAAGAAACGAAAAAAGCTCATAATTGTTTGTTGTACATTTCCTCGGTGGCTGTTAATGGTTAAGCAGTTAAGAACGTGCAAAATTAAGACACAGGCTTTCAAATACAGACACAAGAATTAACACGCCTTTGAAACAATAGGGTACTTTATTAAGACTTTTTGTCCAGCTTAAAGAGCAACAGGTTTGTGAATTAATGACCATTGTGTTATGTAGGTTGTGTGCTGGAGAAACAGATTACCTGAAGGGAACAAGCAAACACCCCCTTCCCCCACCCCCCCCAAGTAATTCTCCAACCCACTCAGCCTTCAAAGCTGCTGTGAAGGGAGTGGCGTTACGAGGGGCTGAAGAGCAGTAGATGCAGTGCTAGAAATACACCACCACAAGACCAGTTTCTTGCCGAGAAGTGTCAGTAATGTCATTGGAAAAGTATAGAATCAAAGCAGACAAGTGGTGGCAGAAGATGCCCCGACAACTTTCTGGGAAAAGGGGCGTCTTACAGGGCTGTGGACGTTATCGATCTATAGGTACCCGTGGTCCCCAGGCGCACCTTGAGGGCTCCTAGTCCTTGCCTTGGGCCCTGTCAGTGGGTGTGGACGGTAAGCGGTTGTAGCCAAACTCTCCAGCTCTACCACTGGATATGCCAAGGAGCACAGCCAACACTGCCGGAAGGACCAGCACAGCCCTCACCGCTAGAGATTTCATCTGAGTTGATGGCGACCCCCAGGACAGCACCACTGCACTCTGGGACACTCTTCTCTGCCCCAAGGCACAGAGGCGACACCGCTCCTCTCTGGTGATTAATGCTGTCACTCGCTTTATAGCGCTTCAATAAGACAACAGAAGAGCAGAACAGCACTAAAATAAAAAATGCCGTCAGCTAAGCGCAGAATCATGTCGGCTTAAGCGCGGTTGTTTTTATCACCCCTAAAACCCATCAGTCCACAAACCCAAGGCAAACTCAAAAGTCAGTCGAAAACAAAATAAATGAACACAGGAGAAAAGTCGTGAAAGGGCCAGTTATCATAGGTGTAAACAAAAACACACAAGGCGAGACAAAACAGACTGATTCACCACCTAAAAGAACTGGATTTAAAAAAAACGCACAAAGGCACAAATGAAAGGTGAGGGGCGTGCAGAAAGCCCATACAGCAGATGCAGCATGTCTCGTTGAGACAGTGCATACGCTGCCTAAGCGAGACCTAACAAGGTGCTTCTCTACTCTTCAGATGCTGCCAATGTCTCATCTCCACCCTTATGAGGCCACGGAAGCCTCATTTCCACTCCCATGTGACTGCTGAGGCCTAATTTCCACATTCCAATAGTAGTTGGGGCCTCATATTTACAAGTGAAAGATTGGTGAGGTATCTTGTCCATAATCCAGAAGCCACTGGGGCCTCCCAATTATCCTTCACAAGGTGCTGAGGCTTCATCTCCAAATTACAGAGGCTGCCAATGACTTATCTACACATCAGAGATCGATAAGGCCTCTTCTCCTCCTTCGCTGGCTGCTGGGGCTTTGTAGTTACGTGCCAAAAGCCACTGTGCCCTTATCTCTGCTCTCCAGAGGTCTCTTATCCACAGTTGGGAGGAGGAGGTTTCTTCTCCTCCCACCACAGGCACATGAAGCATCTTCTTCAATGTCTTCAGGCTGCTGAGGGCTCATTACCACACACCAGAGGCCACTAAGGCCTTAGCTCTACCAGAGGATGCTGAAGCCTATTTTCCACCTTCCAGAAGCTACTAAGGCCTTTCCTCAATTCTCTAGAGTCTACACAGGCTTATTCTCCACCCTCCAAAGGCCCCTCAGGGCTCATACCTACCCACCAGAGGCCATCAAGGTCTGATCTCTACCCTCCAGAGGCTGCTGATGCCTCATTCCCACTCTCTTAGTTACGCTTCAGAGGCTGCTGAGGCTTCATTGCCCCCCCCCCGCCCCCGAGACCACCATTGAGATGCCACTGTGGCCCGGTTTACAACTACTAGAGGCAATGAAACCTTATCTACACCCTTCAGAGTCTGCTGATGCCTCTCCCTGACCCTCCATTGACAGCAGGGAAACCCATCTCCAACCCTCCACATTCATCATATACACTCCTCAGACCCATTGAAGCCTCCACCAAGGCCTTCCCTGCACAGTCTAGAAGCTGTAGGGTGCTTTCTTCCATTTGCCAGAAGCCGCCAATGGTTTTCCTGTATAGCCCAGAAGCCAGAGGCATTTTTTTCATAATCCAGAGGCTTCTTCTCCACCATTCACACACAAGTCTGCCGAACAAAATACGAACCCCAAGAGGCCAAGTAATTTAGCATCTCTATGCCAAACCAATAACCCAAAAATGTCAGTGAACCAAAATCTCTTGATAAGGCGCTCCTGGCATTGCAGTTTAGACTCAGGTAAGGTAACAGAAATGTAATGGATCACTGAGATAGGTAGACTGCCAGGCTACCATCAGCAAATCACAACCACAGCGACTATTTCCTACTTTGACTAACCTAGGCAACAAGTTAGGTTTCGTACTCAAAAATTGCACAGATCACTAATCATAACATTGGAAGCGTCAGGACAAGGCTGGGCTGTGCCACCCCTCTTGGTTCAGCGGTAAAAAACCAATAAGAAAATCTTATTCCTTTACCCTAATTCAAGTATAAATACTAGCCTGGGATAATGGGTAAAAGAAAATTACCGCCTACCAATGGGAAGCAAACTGTGATAAATCTCCCTACTACCAATTATTTGAAAAGCGCCATGGGGCTGATTAACAATGAAATCGTCCATGTAGAGGAGCGCTTGGCTGCTACAAAAACAGCACTCGACACTGCTTTAAAAGAGACTAGCTCAGATCTGCCAGTCTTTGTGGAACCAAAACTTGAAACGGAACTTATCTCAGAGGCACAGGAATTTTATAAATACAGAGGACAATGTTTTGAACATGGTTAACCCTTGTATATCAACGCTACCACCGGAGAGATCTGTTCTATCCAATAACTCTGACCTGGTCTCCTTACCGGCTAAAATGATTAAACTACTAACACTGAAAATAATTGGACCATCTTTAAATCAGCAATTACATTTGAAGACAAAGAAAAAGAAAAAAATCCAAGGAGAGGCTAAAGGAACAGGGGCTTGCGAGCTAATAAATCATGTGCAAATATTTGAAACCCTCTCTAAAAAATTGCATGGAAAAATCGATAACATTGAAAGACGTTTGATGTCGTAAATTAAATGAGTGCAAAAAGATGTTGCCCACCTAACTGGCCTGGTTACAGAACTATTCCCTTCAAAACCCTCCCATAAGGCAACACCTGCAAGAGAATTGAATGAGGCTAAAGCAGGGGAAGGCTTCCCAGTCATAACTGAAAAAACCTATTTGAAGGCGACACTACCAACAAAGGAACTCCATAACACACAACCGGTGGTTAAACCTAGAGACTACAAGACAAGCAATACAATTTACACAGGGTTTGAAGGTGCCGATCAGGATAACAAAATGATTGGGAATTGCTGGACTACGAAGCATGGTGAGGATCCACTTCACCTACCACCGCAGGCAGCTCCTTATGTAATTGTTTTGAAAAATGTCCCGAAAATAGCAGATAATACCACAGAGACATGGGGGACTTTAAAAAAAATCAGGTTGTTCACTTGTTTGCTTCAAATACTAATTGTAGCACTAATGTACATTATCAGAATATAGTAATGTTAAGAAGAGTTAGCTGGATGGGCGGCACTAGGAAATTATGTCAGGGAGATTGTGTAGTTGTTAATTTCCAAAGTAGGGAGGTGGTGGGGTCCCTAATTGAAGAACTTTCAAACAAATACGTTGGGCCCGTCAACCACCTGGATGAGATTATAACCGCAGTCCCACTAGGATATTTTTATAAACCTAAAAACGAGCCCACACACTACAAAAATAACATACCCCATTACATCGATTCATTCCAGATACCACCCATGTAGAATAGGTTTGCTCCTCTGAGAGGTTGTAGCAAAACTGATTGACAGAGGAAGAATGTAGTGCGACTATTAGAAGGTAATCATGACTTTACCCTTATTAGTACTACAAACAATAATTCAAGCTGTCATCCACTACATGGGCTTTTAACCATTATATCATGGAACGTTGCAGGGGTAAGAAACAAGTTGAATTATCAGGAATGGCTTAACACGATACAGGACTGTGCTTTACTCTTGCTACAAGAAACCTGGCATACAGAATCCCTTTTTATAAATGTGTTTAAAACTATCTCTACACAGGCGAGCCCCTCAAAGGCGTGGAGAGCAAAAGGAAGTTTAGGGGCCCCAATTTCAGTAACATTATCATTAACTTTACGGAAAGTCTATACTAAATCACAGTTTTTTTCAGATTTTATGTTTTTGTACTAAAGGGAATCAGTGCATAATAGTAATAAGCTTCTATAATAATGTTTTTGACAGTACAAGACATAGGATTATCATGACATTGGAAGAAGAGCTAGATGATTTCTTAATCATTTGCTCATTTGGGCCGTTGATTTGATTTGGGAAAAGTGTAAAATTCCAATTGGAGAATGTTGCAAAGAGGTACTCTGAGGCAGAAGTGAGTACAAACGTCTTTATTCTGTCATACACTCTCCGTAACTGCCAAGGGCATGCCAACATTCTAGGACGAACCCTGATGGAACATTACAAGGGAAAGCGGAGGCGGGGGGAGAGGGAGTGTACCAAAAGATGGGAGAGGGAATAGAAAGAAAGATTACAACACATCTCCCTACGGCACAAGAAAAAGTGGATGTTACAGTTAACAAGGGTGACCCCGTAAAAGCTTGATAAAATAAGGAAGGTGGGAGCCTGAACAAAATACTGAAAAGAACCACAATGGGACAGAACAGCAAACAAGAAAGGAAATAAGCAAAATAAAGGTGCGAACCCTGGGGTCAGGGCTAGCATTATCAATGTTATCCCAGCTGGAGATGAAGTGTAGACTGGGCAAACAACCTATTGGCTTTGTGGCATGATTTGCACGCAACTTCACCATCCAAAGAAGGACAGAATCACAACAGGAGGCTTATATTTCCTCAGTTAGTATATTGACTCGTAGGAGTCCCCGACTTCGAGTTAGAGATCACTGACCTCATATTTGTGGTCGTCTAGCTGATGTCTTGTCTATTGGTAACTTAGGGGATTGCTTTTAGCAATCTGATCTCTTCCCCTGATGGAAGCAAAAGGGGTTACACCAGTTATTAAGTTGGTAGAGGTGTGATATGCCCAAATGCCTTCTCTTAAGGTTTTATCCACATTATGACAGTTGACAAGAGCTGATTGTGCGAGACCATTAATCAAGCGGATTGACTTTTGAACGAGGTCGTTGTCCATGCGACAATGTAGGGCAATTTTCTCATGCTTGATGCCCAGCTCTTTTAGGAATTCCTTCATTTCAATAGAGGAGAATTTGATGATATTGTCTGACTATAGATAATGGAAGGCCCTCACAGGTGAAAGTTTCTCTTAAGAATTCGATGAGAATGCTTGTCGTGGTACATGACACAAACTTGTATTTGATCCAATGGGAAGTGTAGTCCATGAGTACAATCAAATCACTTCTGGACTCCTAAGTGGTCCATGGGACCGATTATTTCCATGGCCAGCTTGGTCCATGGTGTACTTGGAACTGCTGCTGGATTTTTGGACGTGGAACGATTTTTATCATCAGACAAACATTTATCACCTTCAGTTTCTGTTATAGCAGGTGACTGGTCTCATATCCCCACTTCTACAGGTGCTCTGGAAGAATAGATTGTAACGATGTTTTACCCAACAGGTGGTACACTGCAGGCAGTACTACGAACATTGTGTCATTTTCCAGAGAACTTTTTAGGATACATATTAAAAATCCTATTGGTTCCCTCTTCCCGCTCCACAAGGAGGGCTTGCTCTTTATTATTAGGACCAAGTACAATCCCCAACTCCCTTTGATGATGCCACCCCAACAGACTGGAACCTTTGCTTACAATATACACTTTGCCACATGTAGCTCTCTCTTTGAAATTTATAAGCATCTTCACCATCCCCAATAATGGAGTAGTCTCTTTTGCTTATCCAAATGCTAAAATGTCAGGTTCCATCATAATGAGACTAGAGATATCAAACAGATCATTTATATCATCTATATTAAAGTGAAAAGGGAACACGAATCAGCAAATACATCCAGGGGCTTATTATTCAAAAGAGAGGCGTCACGGTCATTAACTTTTACTTGGAATACATACTTGGGGGACAAGTCCCCTTCATTGCAAACCACTTTCACTTGACTGTTCTCACCGTTTTTGCAAACTCTAGCCAGGTGCCCCTTCTTCTTGCATTTTATACACGTGACATTGCGGGCAGAACAACAAATATCGTTAGCAAGATGTAACATTTTAACCCTTCCGTTTCTCTGACTGATTTGTTAACGTTGACTTCTCCGGATCTAACCTTAGGTATTTCACTATCCTTCCAACTGTCCTGTGCCTCACTGGTGTTGCGAACATTGGCAACGGGCTCATTGGGTGTCTTAATTTCCTTGATACACTTATCAGTGTGCTCTATAGATACTGCTATGCTAACAGCCTCTTTTAGTATAGGGTTTTTTGCCAGGAGCTTTTCTTGTATACGTCTATTTGTGCACCTGACCAATTGGTCCCTGATAAGGGAATCATTGAGCTCCCCAAAATCCCAACTTGGTTAGACCTCTGAGTGCCGCTATGTAGTTGATGACAGATTCTTGTTTGCCTTGGATACGAGTAAAGAATTTATGCCGCTCCAAGACTATATTTTGTCCTGTCACCAAAATGCGTCTCCAATTTTAAAAGGGTAACTTTAAACTCATCCATATCCTCCTCACCCTCTTCTAGCTCCGGTTCAGGTAAGGTGTCATATCTTTCTACCTTGAAGGCCTATGTTATGTAAAGGATGTGTTGTTTGCGAACAACAGAATACCTTTCCCCACCTATGGCGATAAGGTATGAGGCAAACAAATTAATCAATTCCTTCCAGTGGATTTTCGGCTCCCCGATCTCGCTAAGAAAGGAGGGAGGTTGACTCATAGCTGGTACAGCCATAGTAGAGGTGGAGGATGCTAACAAGTTACCTTGCAAAAGGCTATTACACCTATCACAGAGTGTCCCAGAGAAATGTGTGCAAAGCTAAAAACCAAGTAGAGCAGTGTACAGCAGGTACGAAGTACAATGGATCGCAGACACTTTTATATGACAGTCACAATAATAAGTAACACAGATCGCAGTCCCACTTTTTGACAATCACGTTAAACAACGCAAATACTGTTGCATCGGCATGGATGTGAATTGCCAGGCATGTAGAGGAGGTACAGACAGTAAGAGGATCAACACAGCTCGCAATTAATCAAAATTAATTTGTCAATATTCAAATCCAGAAGTATACTGGCACAAAAGTACGTTAAGATCACTTGATTTCAGCACAAGGAGTGTGCATTACTGTGAAGGCACATTTCTGCGTGGGAAGGGAGGGAGGTAAGTAAGATGTACAGATTTTCAAAAAACAGGCGAAATTGACGGGACGTAATCTCATATGATGAGGTACAAGGTGAAATCTGGGGTATAAAGGTCAGTTAAGGTGTGTGCGTCACCGTGGAGTGTACACACACTGCTGAGAGAGGCAGGAAAGGGTACGATGCAGATGTACCACATAAAAGGAGAGGAAGGGGAAGGGAACAGCGTCACGATGAAAAGGTGTGTATGTCACCGGAACCGGGTGCATACACAGCTGAAAATTGAACCAAGATGTGCGTGTCACCGTGTACGGGTGCACACACAATGCCAATTAGAATAAAGGTGTTTGTGTCACCATGTATGGGTGCACACACAATACCAAATAGAATGAATGTTGCCGGGCAGGCGAAGTAAGAGCACCGGGTAATAATGCAGGCAATGTCCAAGTTTAGAATGAGGACGCAGAAAGGATGATAAAAATCTCAACAGGATTTCAGCTAGACCGAAAAGTCTTCTCAGGAACAAGCCATGCAGAACGGCAGGATCAACACGTAGAAGTACGGGATGGAGAGAGTAATGAAAGGGGAAATGACAGAGCTGGCCCCCTGCACCAATCGTCGTGAGTGTTGCAAAGAGGAACTCTGAGGCAGTAGTGAGTACAAACGTCTTTATTCTGTCATCCACTCTCCGTAACTGCCAAGGGCATGCCAACATTTTGGGACAAACTCTAATGGAATGTTACAAGGGAAAGAGGAGGCGGGGGGAGAGGGGATGTACCAAAACGTGGGAGAGGGAAAGGAAAGGAAGATTACAACAGAGAACAATGTGGTCACAGCGATCAATATGGCGAGCCAAGTCCTCATTTCCTACATAATACATATGGAGAAGCAATTAATTCTGTTATATATAAATATAACTTAGAAATTATGGAGCCAGGTGAACATGAGGGAGAAACCACTGTTCAAACGTATGAAGGCGCAAGATCCTCCTCGAACATTGACCATGCCATAGTATCACGGAATTGCAAGAGACTAGTGTAAAATTTCTTGATTCAGGCAGGCCGCTTAGCGATCATCATCTGCTATTCCTGAAGCTAAGCCTGTCCCAAGAAGAAAAAGGACGGGTAGCTGCTGCAGATATTAAAGCACAAGGAGGAAGCGGAGTCTCTATTAAATGGTCGGGTGTTAACCCCACAATACTTGTGGAAAATATAATTGGAAAAAAGCAAAAAGATATAAACACTTGGCTGGATAGTTCTTCCTTAAAAAAAGATATTGTAAGTGCTTTTTATAACATTACAGCTGAAATCTCTGGTGATTTGAAAATGAAAAACAAGAAAAATTGTGATAATAATCCCAGATGGTTCGACCAGCAGTGCTCAACGATAAATAAGAAATTAAAGGTAGCCCTAAAAGTAAGACCTAGGGACAGAGAAAGGATCCGCATTTTACGGAAACATTATAAATACACTCTAAATACTAGAAAAATAGAAATTCGAGAGAGGGCATGGGAAAAACTGGTCCAAGCTGCTGAAAACACGCAACTCTATTCTATTTTGGAAAACAACAGACCACCCTTTCTTTAAGGATAAGTCAGCAGCCTAGAAAGAAACCCTAGTAACTCCTGATGAATGGTTAATGCACTTTGAGCGTATTTTTCATCCTAACAACGAGGTCTCTATGAGAGATGGTAACATTAATTTTATTTTAGTGGATACTGCTAAGACAGTACGTATTACCCTAGATGAAATTAAAACTGCCTTAAACAATGGCAAAGCTTCACGACCAGACGGGGTACCCATTGATGTTTTTAAATCTGATATAGTTTTTTGGGCACCGATTTTACTAAGTGTTTTTAATGCTACTTTAGGAGGAGTGCTGCCTGCAACTTGGGTGGAAAGCATAATTGTACCCATTTTTAAGAAAGGTGATAGAGGGAATGCAAAGTGCTACAGGCCCATATCCCTGCTCAACTCAACATCCAAATTCATGTGCAGAATCATGTTAGAAAGACTGGAAAGCTGGGCAAACGAGAATACACTTTTGAACTAATGTCCTGTACGGATTTAGAAGGGGCATAGAGATGGTAGAACAGTGAGTAAACCTCGAGCTATTAATAGGGAAATATAACCATGCAAAAGAAGGACACTTGCACCTCTGTTTCGCCGACCCCACCAGTGCTTTCGATCTATTTAACCATGCTAAACTATGGCAAACATTAAAAGGCATGGGCGCACCACACTGCTTTATAATCTATCACAAATGTACACTTTTTTAACCTCAAGAGTGTGCTTTGGCCCAAAAGGCAAATATACTTCTGATTTTAGAATCACACAGGGGATACAACGTGGATGTGTCCTAGCGCCCCTTTTATTTTCCCTATATATATGAATAATGTCAATGTATTTTTACAAAATGTATGAGCGGACGCCCCCAGAGTTGGTACACGTGTAACCCCAGCACTCTTATATGCAGATAATGCAGTCCTATTGTCAAGGACTGCAAATTGTTTACAGCGTTTAATAGAAAACTTTACGCAATTCATGAACGCAAAAGATTTACAGTTGAATCTTAGAAAAACCTTTGCCATGACATGTGGGAAGAGTAGATTAAAAAGTAGGCAACACCACGTGGGAAGCGTCCAAATTGAAAGAATAACATCCTTCACTTGTTTGGGTATCCTGTTTAATAGGAATGGTACTTAAGGCGCATATATCGACGTATGTAAGCTAAAATTTCTGCGATTGAGTGAGGGCATCGTCAGATTTTCTACAAAAATAGGTAATAAGCCAGTATGGGAAATTCTTACACTATATATAGGAATAAGTGCATCACAGCCACATGTTATGGAGCACCATTATGGGGGAGGGCAAACACATCTTTGCTGCAAATTCAGGAAAATACATTTTTAAAAAGGGTCTTAGCTGTTCCAAATAAAACTGCCTCATATATAGTCCACAAAGAGCTGCGTGTACCTTATATTAGCAACTTTATTATCATGGCAGCCCTTACACTTTGGCATGGGATCTGGACTAAAGACAAGAGTTCACCAAGGATATAATAACAGGTTGTCTAGCCCTCTATTATAGTAAACTAATCCCTTGGTTTCAGTATATTTTTAATCTCTTAAAAGAATGTAAGGAGGACTCTGAGCTTTATGATCCGAAGTCCATCCAGGATCACAGTAAAAGGGATTTAAAGATGAGGCTAGTAAATTCCAAGGAACTTGTAAGAGATGTGGGATCAGGTTCAAAACCGAGTGTTAGATCTTATTGTGAAGGTCCGCTTTTGATGGGTATCCAACCGTACCTCGGTAAGAAATTTACAGCATAGATTCTATCCAACAAGGTTAAGGATGGGAACCTTACATTATCAGATTGCCTTCCCCAGAATGGGACAGTGGAGCCATAACCTTCCAAATTGCCCCTGTGATGGAAAGTCCTTGCAGTCTACGTTGCACTTTATTATTTTTTGTAGTTTTTATCGGGATATTAGGAAATCTGTTTTAAGACCTCTATTTTTAGCGAATAAATTGAATTCGTATAAACATGCTTTTAACTAGATCAGCAGTTTGGAAAACGATAAAATTTGTAACACAGTTTTTATACAAATGGCAATCAGGAGAAGAAAGGATATTTCCCATTTGGAAGCCTTAACATACGAAAGCAAGTAGGCTTTTTAATATTTGTTAAGGCTTTATATATTCCTGATTGAAATCAGCCATTGCATTGATCCTATGCGCTCTACGATTTTGGTGCCCTGTCCGCCTAAGTATTGTGATTATGATCTCAGATGAAGTATTACTATGCACAGTACTTTGATTTGCAATTGTGAGCTTAAGTTCATATAAACACAGCTTTTTAAGGGAAGTGACATCTTTTATAACTTTTAATCTGAGTATTATTACGTAACAAATCGTTTTTAATAAGTGTATATTATTATTGTCCATACATTGACTGTGATTGACAATGGAGTAGTTATAAGCACAGAAAACTAAGGATTGAGTATTAATATGTAACAAACTGACTTAGAATGATTATAGCGATTAATAATGAAGTTACTCTTTATGTTTAGAATGCTTTTATGGTTGTACGACATACCGAATAAAGCTTGATAAAGAAAAAGAATCAACACTGTGAGGAATGAAGTACGGCCATTATACTCCATAAACCCATTCAAACAAACACGTAGGAAAAGTACAGTTATAACCCATACAGCGTAAGATCTATAAAGATACTAACCAGACTAACTACCTGGCGCACATAAGGCAGAGGGTCAAATAATATGAAGTTACACTGCAATGCACCCCAATAAGACAAAGTTAAAACACCTCACCTTAACACAGGTTTAACTGGCAGGTGACATCATACAGCTCTAGAACGCATCACAGGGAGGACCCAATAATCAAAATAACACTACTCTCGCTATACTGAGCAGGGTCTGCCCCACAGATGGTCTTCAATGGGTAAACCCTGAGCATGTGAAAGGACAAATAATCGATGAACATGCACTATATGAAAAACACATTACGTTTTACAATATGACACTTCTCAGCACCTGAAATAGAAGTTAGAGATCTTTAGAGAGGTTGGTAAATTTAAAAACACAAAACATTAAATTGCATTAAAAAATTTGATGGAAGCAGAAAAAAACGTTACACAGCAAGGAAACAAAAGTTCAAACCACAATAAAAACATCTCAAAGAACATTTTATATAAATATCAAAAAGTAGAAGGGTGGGGGGATATCAACTTGTATTCATTATGCCAACATATTTTTGGTATTCTGGAAACTTTGATAACCGGCTCCTTTTACCGACATTATTATGGGGGGGGAGGGGGGGGGGTCATCTTTTCTTTAAGAAGGAAACAAGAATGGCCCCCATGAGCTGTGCTGTCATGAGATAGAATTCAACCAAAAAGATACAGTGTCTCAAACAAAACTCTTTGGAGGAAGACCACTTACCTAAATACAGACCAATAATAAAAAGTAGCTAAATGTATCTATTCTGCCCTGGTGAAGAGTAGTGTTGTAGGAGTCTGGCTTCGTACATGGTGCACACTTAAAGAAGTGATGTATCTTGCACTGGTCCAAGCAACACTTATTGTGATTTTAGTGGTCTTTGATAACCTTCGAAAGCTCTCAAAGATTTAGCTGTGGAGAACATCCTTCAGTCTTATCTTGAAGGGGTGTAAAGAACCAATCGTTGGGAGCAGCAAGATCAAAGGCACTCACCAAGTGCAGGAGAGTCAGAGCAGGCCCTGAGCAAGCAGGGGTCCCATCAAAGCAGAAGACCCTTGTGAGGACCCAAAAGCCAAAGGCACAGGAGTCACAAAAATGCCTCATGCAGCTCACCAAAGATGGAGGCCCACTGTGCAAGGGAAGCAGGGAGGATAATGATCTTCAAAGGATGAATGGCTGGAGGATGGAGCTTCTTTTAGTCGAATATCTCTGAAGTGCAGAGCCAACAAGCCTTGGAAGCGGCAGACACACTGTGCACAGGGGTTTGGTGCCAACGGCTCAGACGAGGAATAATGTCCTCCAAATAGCAGGGAGGACACGCGAGGCCTCTGGAAAGGTGCAGAACCACCACCTGTGGTGCTGGGCCTCTGGAAGCCCGTAGGAAGACAGGAACAGCAGACCGGTCAGCTTCGTTGCGTTGCCTGCTGATGCAGGGGAGTGACTCCTTCACTCCAAGGGAGTTTTCTTCAAATGTCCTTGATACCAACAGGTCTTCTGGAGAAGCCGAGTGAAGCACAGATGAGGCAGAAGACTTGACGAACAGTGAGACCGGGAGCAGTAAGAGTCTTTCTTGATGCAGTCTCGGTTCCAGTCGAAGTCCAAGTATCCAGATGGTCGATGAGTGTCTTGGTTTCTAAGGTGGGTCTTGTTCCATGACGAATCTGAGGATCCACCCAGAGGAGAGCCCTTAAATACCCAAGGAAAGGGAAGGAACTACTTGTAGGTCTCTCCCAGAGGAGGGGGCTGGACAGAGGTTAGGATACTTCCCTGTCCTTTGCCCAGTTTCATGCCAGAGTGGGAACCAAGTGTTTCTGAACTGGCTCAAACCTGGAGTTTGCAAGACGGCACTAACTGTGCCCTTCAATACAGTCTGGTGGCGCTAGAAAGAGCATCTACCCCCGCTCAATACACCAAGTCCTGTCTGGGAGGTGGTCACACCTCCCTGTGACAGGAAACCTATTTTTCTACCTTCCCCTACTCGAACTCAGCTCAGCAGCAGGAGGGCAGAAATGTGTCTGTGGTCAGCAGCAGCACTAGCTTTCTGTTAGACCCTGAAAGGCTGATACTAGAAATACAGGGGGCACCCTTGGGGAGCTCCCCAGAGCATGGGATCCTACATCCAACACTGGAATCTATGTTGGAGTAGGATTCCAATATGTTTGATACCAAACATGACCAGGTTAGGCACAGTCATTATATAGTAAGACAGCTATCTCATTATGACTGAGATGTCTACTATATGTCTTAAAATGACTGACCACACTTACACAGCCTGGAGAATCAACTCAGGGGTTTGTAGGGGTGTCGTGCTCATGCAGGTGCACCTCACACTTATAACCAAGCACCCTGCTCGCAGGACTGAAGGACCAACCGAAGGGTTGACTTACAGGTTTTAAGTGTAGTGACCTCAGATATAAGGAAATATATCTGGCATGAGAGGTGCAAGCACCACCTCACACAGACTGACTGGCAGGCCTGTAGTCTGAGTTTAGGTGACTCCCCTGGGTGGCACAATACATGCTGCAGCCAATGGGAGACCCCTGGTGTACCTATGCCCTGGGTACCTTAGTACCATATACAAGGGAGTTATAATGGCACACCAGTAGCTAATTGTGAAGGTACAAAAGTACTTACGAAAACCATTTTGGGAGAGAGCGCACAGATGACTTGGTCCTGGTTAGCAGGACCCCAGCAAACTACAGTCAAAACACAATGACATTGGGTAAAAAGGGGGGGTGACCATGAAAGCAAACCCTACTTTCCTACAAGTGTAAACAAGATTAGGAAAACAGATGGACCCACTTAAGAAGTCGCTTGGTATTGCAGTGTCATTTGAAAGAAAAGCAAACACCATGCACTGTGAAATATGGATCGTGACTGGACAGAAGTGCTGTACTCTCTATGCAGACCATTGGTACGACTCAAGCATTATTGGGAAATGCCAATGGGGAATCACAAATAAGGACTCTTCTTTGTAGCAAACAACCCATTTGGCAGCCAACAACAATATTGCATAAGGTCGTTTTCAGAGCAAAGTTCTTTAAGTGAAAAATGCTTAAGCTCAGATTGGTCAACAAAAAGTCTTGTAGCCTCATCAAAACTGTCGCTTGAAAGCCTGTCCAACTAAACTGATGCTTTGTTCTAGAGATGCACATGTAATTGCTTTGTGCCGGAGCTCCTCTAGTCATTCTAGTCCAACAATCACCCATCTCAATCAATTATCTTGATTGGAAGACCCTGTTAAAACGTTCCTTTGAGGTCATGTGCCCAGTTACTCAAGATGCTCACCAGGAAGTTCAGGAAAATCAAACAGCTACAAACCATTGTTAGCTACAGCACATCACCACTTCAGGACTTTGTCCTTTGACAGTTATGTTTGCAAATTCATGAAGAGAACATGAAAGCTGACCAAACGAGCCTTGAAGTGCACTTACGCGTAAAGTTTACAACTGCATCAGCTATCCCCTAAGGAAATATTGAAGTCATATACGATGTTTGTTCCACACAAAAAAATACAACGGTAGCTTTTCCTAGCATGCGTCTACCTCTGCCACATGCCTAAGGCCAGCTGAGGCCCATAGTCTTGATATACTGTGGACTGCCATCTGCACAGCATTTTCCTGAACATTTTCCACTGTTACAGTTTCTAAAGGGATGTCTAAAATAAGACTTTATTATAAAATGCAATCCTTTAAACTGAATCTGCGACATACAACATATTTTAGCTCATCATCGTACTGTTGCTCATTTTAGTTACTTTAATATAGTTCAGAACTTTTAATTTACAGATTTGTAATATTTTTCAACTCCACACATATGAACAATGCATTATTTATCGGTAAGCTTCCTAAACGACTGGTACCTTTGAGTCTTTAGCTCACCACTTTGCTAATATTGTTTGGAAGTTGTCAAAACTTTGGACACCACACAGATCGTTCAACAGGCAGTGATTTATAATGAAGGGTCACAGCTGGAATTTCCGTGTGCCCAAGACTACATTTGTTTTATTCCAGAAGAGAAAAAAAATCAAAGTAGCAGACTTTTTCATTATTTAGCGATTTCAGCATACTCCCAGAGGTAAATATCTTCGCTCTCTGAGCGTCGTCTACCATAAATGTCTAATCACAAAAGAATAAAGTTCAGAGGTAGGCTACGAAAGCAAAAGGGCAGATAGCGAGGAAGCACCACAAGAGCACTGTCAGGAAAATAGAAATGAAGAACAGTTCCAAAAGATTAAAACACCTTGCATAAAGTGTAAAAACATCGGAAGTTGCATGCATAAAAATGTCCCTCAGTTCAAAACAAGCATTTGCAATACAATATGTCTCTCATTTGGGCGAGTTGGAGCTATTAGCGTTGCAAATGACAATGCCTTTTATTTATATTTTTTGAAAGCCTGCAAGCGGTGCATAAATACGCACTTTGTACTTGTAGTCATTGTGTACGAGAAGGAAGGCTGGCAGTAACTGCATCTCTTTTACCACCAGTGCTTCTCATAAGCAAAAACTATAAGTACAACGTGTTTACGTACTGCTTGCAGGTTCCAAAACACATAAATAAAAGGCATTGTCATTTACATTGCCAATAGCTCAAACTCTCGCAAATGCAAGACCTATTGCATTGCAAATGCTTGTTGAGCTCTGAGACAGAGGCTGCAGACACCATAGGAATTCGAGGACCGTGGATCGTAATCAAAAGCAGGAGGCAGCTGCAGCCAAACATATCTTGGTCTTTGAATGCACAGCAAATGTGGCAAGATAAGAGCAAGATTTACAGCCCTGTTTACAACAGAGCTCTGTAAACCACCAGCACTGGTCCAGTGCTCTAGCTTAAATAAAGAAAGTGTGCTCACGGGTTCGGAGTAACACATGTAACAGGGGCAGTCCTTAAACAAGCATTTGCAATGCAATAGGTCTCGCATTTATAAGAGTTTGAGCTATTGGCATTGTAAATGAAAATGCCTTTTATTTAAGCTTTGTTTTTTTAAACTTAAATAAAAGGCATTGTCATTTACAATGCCAATAGCTCAAACTCGTATACATGCGAGACCTATTGCATTGCAAATGCTTGTTAATTTAAAGGTTTAACAAAACTGTACTGTTTAACTAAGACTAGACATTTAAAAATTGTAAATGTAATAGATTAACTGTGAAGAATTCTGGGGGCCCCCCAATGATTTGTAGGTTTTTTTTTTAATGCTGGGAGGAGTAAGGGGGCACGGCATTAAAAAGTGTGAACACCACTGCCCTACAGAAATCCCTGCAAGAACTTGCTCCATGGGCTGCCCTTCCTCTCTAGTCACCCCATCAACTCCAAGGTTCCCTGTCTCACTAGGTACCTCACAGTAAGACTGCATACAACCTCTTTTACTCTGCCACCTGACCCGCCACCACGCCCACCTGTTTCCTCTACACCCGAGTGCGTGCTCAGAGACTTTTGCAGTGTGCATAGATAAATAACTCACCGCATTGTGCAAGTATGTAGTGCAGAGGCATGCCCACCACAAACAAACATGCATGGAATCCAACATGGTTCAGAATTTGTTTTAAGGCGAGGGGGAATAGGAATTATGCTGGAAAACCATTTCACAGCAATGATGCTGAAAATTTGGAAATAAATCGACAACTTTAAGGACGCGAATCTCGGATCCTGGCAGGGCAGCCCTAGCGGTGCCATAAATTACAGCTTCTCTGTACCCAAAATTGTGAGGCTCTGTGGATAAAAATTAAAATACAAATGTATATAGATGTAGTGAAGAGAGTTTTACTTAGGCTACGTTGAAAGTGGTTTCCTTCACAAGCTCCTGGATACTTCTCTGTTGCTTTTTTTAAAGTCGGAATTACATTGCCAGAGATACCGAGACACACCACATCAGGCGTGAATAGCTCACGCCAGTTGCATTGTGGGACTTGCAGTTTTAAGCATTAAAGTTCCAGTTCACCAGTAGCAAAGGATGTCTAGCGCGTGGAGCTGCGGCAGCTGCGCGCACCAAAGCAAGGCAGCAATGGATTAAGCTGCGTAACAGTGAAGGTGAAAAACACTTTAAAAAATAAAAAAGGGACTATACTTGGTACATAGTCGTGGCGACAGAACCCCGTAAACGACCTCATTCAACGAATTATTAACATTGTTAACATTAATTTCAGTTTTAAGAAAGTGCCACTCACCTGCTGCCACTTGGGGATCCGAACAGACACAAAAAGATCATAATTTCAGCAGCAGCATGTTAACCAAGCATTGGAAATGCAACCGGGCTCGCATTTGTTTGAGTTAGAACTATTGGGATTGTATATAGCAATGTCTTTTACCTATGTGTTATGAAGTGTATGCATGTGGTGTGTAGTGGAATTATATGGGATGTATTGGATTAGTTAGTTGTGTAATTGTGTGGTGTGGAGTTGATATATGGAGTGCAATTATGTGGCATGGTGTGCTGTGGAACTATGTGGCTATTAATTATGTGGAACTTAGTGTATTGGAATTATGTGGTGTGGGACAGTGTGTTATGGAGTGTAATTATGTGGAATTGTATTTTGTGTTGTGGAGTGGTATGAAGTGGAGTTTGATTATTCTAACCATAGCCTTTCCCTTTGTCTGTCACTGCTGTGGTGCCTTACAATAGGCTTTAATTTAATTGACACAAGACTATAGCTCCCAGAATGCATTGCTTTGTTTAGCTTAAAACCACAACTTGAATAAGGGTATACCAGAGTGTCGCCTAGTCAAGTGAAAGGAGGAAAATTCTGAGAACGGCACCATTGACGGGACCTTTACACCTCCCCTGCAGGGTGCTGACGGCCCCTTTAATGTGGACTGGATCGCTACAGATGGAGGCGCGGCTCGGACGACGTCATCGGGAACGGACGAATCAGTGAGCAGGGAGCCTCGTAAAGCGGAAGTCTGGAAAACTGACGTCGCGAAAGCCCTTGGAGCAGGAGAAGGAGACGGAGTGAGCAGAGCGATGGGAGAGAAGAATCGGAAGGAGTGCGGAGGACGAGAACCAGAGAGTGGAGCGGCAGGAGCAGAGAGACCTGCGGAGCCAGGAGGCCAACATCACGGCGTCTCGCCCCGCCACGCGCCTGGAGGAGCGTGGCTGGGAAAGGTACGGGGCCGTATCCTGGGGTTACTATCCACACGGGGAGGGAGATAATCAGGGAGGTTTTTTTTTGTTTTTCTTGTGTGGGGAGGTCACGGGATGTCTTAGGTGGGAGGGAGGAGTTGTCTTTTTTTCCTCCTTTTCTGGGTGTGTGTTACCCCAAGCACTCACGAAGCTTCCCTCTTGTCACGTATGACGGTGACGGACCCCCGGTGATTCCTCACTCCCTCTCCCCCTCAACTCTTAGACGTATCAGGATAGCACACTAATCCTTCTTCTTACCTCCCTTCACGTGTCCCATCTGAGGCGAACCCCCTGTCCAGGACCTCACCGAGGAGAAGACGACCAGGAGAACCAGGCGTACCCCTAGCAAGGACCCTCAGGAGCATAAAGACCACTTCACCCCTTTCGCCCCAGAAGGAAAGAGAGACAACTGTGTTTCATCTGAAATAAAGCCTCAACCTTATCCCCCCGTCTAGTGGCGTTCTTGTTATATACAGGGGAGGACAACGCATAGGCGACACAGAGATAACGGAGTCACATGGGGGTCCTTACTTATCCAGCTCCATGGAGGTCTATGTAGTTGAGCCAAGGGTGTGAGACACTTGTTAGAAGGCTGAAAGGCTGCATACTCTGCCTTCACATGGTATATTCTCTATTCCCCAGTGAGAAGCGCTCAGAACTCTTTCTTTCACTTTCAAAGTAGTAATTGAAGCAAGCACCACACAGAATGTGCTATTATACGTGGGGGGAGGGCAGAGGTAGGTTGTGCCTCGCTGGGCCTGTTGCTGCACTGAGTCATGGAAGTCTGTTGTCAGTCGGACACACCCAGGGGCGGTGGAGGTAGACTTACCAGGCCCAGTTGATGCTGGTGGGAGCGACAGCCCCGGATTCCTACAGGGGCCCTGCTGCCCCGTAGACAGCTGATTGTGCTCCGCGGCTGAGACACTTCCTGGCGTGTCACAAGGGGCAAGCAGGAGCATTACACAGAATACGTGGCACGCGTCGCATCCTTAACAGAAATAGCCCATTACTCCCAGTGTATGTACATGCAATGCGGTGTGCTTTGTTGATGATCACATTCATAAGTATTGACACATAGTTTGGGTTTTTGTACAGTTAACACTGGATTCAGTGAAGCGTAAAAAACCACAGCCCATGTAATGTTAACATAATGGCCATTAACTGGGCAGTCACATTTTAGCAATCCTAGAATTACTGAGTATTAATTAGCAAAGGGCATGCCGTCGCGGACAGAGACATCATATGACATGTGATCCTCTGCAATAAACTTTCTCAGCTTTTTGCATCATTGCATACTTTTACTCTAAAGATGCTAGGACATAAAAGGCATGTCATTCAGTGACAACATAGCACTATGCGTACCCATGAAAAGAGATCATGTTGAGGAGCATTGGTAGAGCGCTGTCTGTATAGTGATCAAGTGTATATCAAGAGCAAGGTGTACTGGGTTAGCTGTGTGGGTAGGGAGTCGAGGGATATGTTGGGGTACAAGCACAATGTGTGTACAGTGGACCTGCAAGTCCAAAGCAGAGCAGTGGGAGACCTGGCTTTGCTCATTTTATGAAGAGACAAAGGAGGGGCTGCGGGGTGTGCCCTTCCCTCGCTATCTCTTCCCTGAACTGCTTCTATGAATTATATAATCACAGCCTACATGTACCTGCAAACAGAACAAGCAAACATGGGGAATGCAAGGATGGGTTAAGGGATGGGGCGATAATGAGGTCAGCATTGCAGGGTGTGCAGAGCCTTCTGGGACCAGGCGGACTGGTAGAATAGTAGTGATGGCGAAGGTACAGTGGAGGAGTACAGTGTAGTAGTGTATCAGCAGGGATGGCGGGGGCATAGCGAAGCAGCACCGTACTGTAATGTAATAGTAGCGATGGCGGGAATATAGCACAGTGACAGTGCTGTGGTGTAATAGCAATAATAATGGGTTTTAGAAAAAACGGGCACGGTGAGGGTGTAGCAGCGATAGCGGTAATACAACGGAAGGTCACAGTGTCGCAGTGTAATAATAATAACGAGGGCAGCAGACAGGAGCGGCACAGCGTAGTTGTGTGACAGGAGTTGTGGGAAGGATACAGCGGAGGGACCAATGTTGTAGGAGACAACAGAGGGACAGAGTGGTGTAATGCAATAGTAGTAATGACGACAGTAGAGAGGAGAAGCGCGGTGTAGTAGTATAGTAACAGTCATAACGAGAATGCGGCGAAGAGACATGGCGCAGTTCGTCGTAATAGTGGGAGAAGCACAATGTTCTGGTGCTGGTGGTGTAGTGATGACAGGCATGAGCGAAAAGGAGCAAAGGGGCACAGTGGGGCAGCGTAATAGCAGGAATAACGAGATACAGCAGAGGGGCACGAAGGCCTAGTGTGATAGCAGTGATGACGGAATACAGCAAAGAGGCACCATGCTGCAATGTAATAGTAGAAATGACGGGAATAGAGAAGAGGGGTACAGTGTAGTACTGTGAGAGCACTAATGGTAGTAATAGGGGCAAACGAAGCGGTAACATTTACAGCAGGCAACGCACATAATACAGAACTAACTTGTAAACGTTCACACAATCCCACTGAAAGCCTGTGCAGTTTGTATATGGCACACACACTATTGCCAGGTAGGTTTGTTAGCAGCGGCCTATACGGCACTCCTTGCAATATTAGCTGAGTATCAGTAACAGAAAGGGGCCTTGTAAAATGGGGAAAGCCGCTTTGTGAGCAGCGGCTCGTAGTAATGTAACATCAATTCCCAATGCAGCGCATGATACATGATGCTGTATGCACTACATTTATACTGATTGAAATACCAAAAGCAAGACTGTAAGCCCGCAAAATGTATTAGTAAAGAAATAGTGTTTGTTAATAAACCAGGTACACATGGAGGCAGTAAGACGGCCGCGCAGGTCCTCTGTGAAAAAGTTGTATAAACCGTAAACAGTGAATAACAAAGCAGGAAAGCAAGAAGCTAATTAACACGGCATGGAGCCAGGCGCCAGCTAGACAGGTGTTGGACGCTAGCGCGTCTTGCTGACCGCGTTCACAAAGAGCCGCTAATATCCTCCGTTTGCTTGTGCAACACAATGGGGGTTAGGTATGGCGGTAGTGGGGAGGTTGGTTCCAAGCAAACGAGTTGCAAGAGGGGGGGATGGATATTGTACGAGCAGCTGCAATTGCAAAGCTTGTTGGCAGTCTTGCTGCACAAGGAGAGGCGCCCTGAATCACGGTGCAGCCTGAAGGACACCACAAGCACCAGCAATACGGACAACACTATACATTTGCTAAATGTATTAATAAAGTAAAGAAAATAAGCAGGATGTGGGCTTAAGGGAGGGGGTAGGGGAGAGAGGCACGCAGGCTGGCATGTGCGCCGGGCGCGCGCACCATTTGGCAGCCTGCATGATCACTTTCGGCCGCTTTGATGTTCTCACTGAGAACATCAAAGCGGCCGAAAAGAACATCAAAGCGGCTGAAAGTGATCATGCAGGCTGCCAAATGGTGCGCGCGCCCGGCGCACATGCACTGTATTTGGAGGCCTGAAAGCACTAGTTTGCACTTCCAAATCCCCCATTTACAAAAGCTCTCGCTAGAGCAGCGCTAAAGCGCTGGCTCAGGCGAGACCTAAAAATGCATGGAGCTTTTAAAGCCCATATCCTGAATACAGCATGTCTCACAGAGAAAGCACAAGCGCTGCCTACTCAAGACCTAATAAAAAATATGGCGCATGAAACACTGAAGACAAATCTCATATATTCAACTAGTGCAGAAGAAGCGGGTGAACATCAGCGATAGCACACAAAGCATCACATCCCAAACTGTGTTCTAGCAATGCTGTATAAAACCTCACCAGTCATGCAGAAACGTGTTACAACAAGCTTTAAGGAACAATAGTTGCTGAGTGCAAAGTGAGAATATATATAAAAAATTATATTTATATATATATATATATTACCTACTGGCGGTCGCCAGTAGGTAGTTATAGTTAGGACCACGTTTCCATAGGAAAACCTCAACATTCTATTTTGAATAACTTTGGCGCCGGTCGACGAATCCTCGCGAATTTCTCAAAATAGGTGGGGCGCTACGCTCCGCTCCTACCCTGAAA